>NC_056032.1:16617469-21417469 GCF_004379255.2 Salvia splendens | reverse complement strand
AACATAAGGAAAACATGCCATAATATTTCTCAACGTGTCACACATAATCACGTCATATGATACATTCCTAAATCGTACATGCATCATATAATTCACTCAAATTTGACAACAAGTGATATTTCCACATAACAACAAATCTGGCAGAACTGATATTATAATCCGTCTAGTTCGAAGTATATGTTTTCGTTTGTCCCATCACTCAGGAAAGTGATATTGTAGTTATCAATTTACAACTATGTTCGAGCACGTTCAACCTAGCATACTTCTTAGGCACTCTATGTTTTCCAGACATAGTTCATAGTCGCATACTTCAACATATATTCGATCATTGCTTAATTCAAGCTTCATATGGATTCTACATTTGCAACGAAGTTTAAAATTCCACATTTCACTTTCATAATGATTCTATACGATACCTAGTACTTCATCAATCATGAATTATCATCACATAAAACGCTATTTATATTTGCGCAGTCAAACATGTTTATCCATATAAACCATTTGGCCTTCCACAACATTTCATCCAGCGTATATTAATGTTTAAAATAGTAACTCAATCAATCTAATCGTCCATGGAATCACATTTCATAAATCGTACAGTTTATGGACATCTGTATCCCAACCACAAAATTGTAACTATGCACTCATCATGCTTTGTATTCACAGTTTCGTAATCATGCAATTTCGACCACATATGCATAAAAAAAAATTCCGCTCAAGTAATCAACATGTATGTCCTTCAAGTTAAATTCGCAGTTCAAACATGTAATAACAAGTATCCGCCTCAAGCATGCGATTCATATTCACACTTCAATATCCATAACATTCAACACCTTCAATCACATTCTCCCATAGTGTCTCACGTCTCGTATGACCACAATTTTTTTTTCCAAAAGCCATAGCATTTACTTTAAATTTCCAATAGGCCCAAAATTGCCATTTTCACAAGGAACCATTTTTCCATCGAATTTCAAAAAAATTTCAGTAATTCATTTAAAAGCCGCCAAAATATTCTTACCCCTCTTTCGTGGTTGGGCGTGACGAGTTGTGGTGTTGAGCCTTCGATGTTTAACACTTTAGCCAATTAATACAAGGATAGATTTTGACTCCAAAAGACTCTTAGGTCCAGAGCGGAAAGAAACCTCGCTCTGATACCAAACTGTCACGACTGCCCTTTAGGGTTAATAAATATGGGCGATCGTGATTAAAAGAACTTAATAAACAGACGAAGGAAACTAGGGTTTCAATAAAGAGTTTGACCAATAATTAATATTTAATAAAAAGGGGCCAAGAGGTTGACATTATCCAAATAATTAGGTTTAAAGCTAAAAGAATGATGAGTAAAAACAATGTCTCAGCGGAAGCGTTCAAGAGAAAGAGTGACGTCATGTGTGGAGACACAACGACACTCGTAGTTCACAACTAACCAAACCATGCTTCAATTTTAAATTGCTCAACACTACCAATTGCTCGTCGCCGCTCAACCTGCATATTGGGAAAACACATGCAGGGCTGAGTAGTTAATATACTCAGTGGCTTATGCCGAAAACATTTGATGAAAGTTATGTCATCCATACCATAGTGAACTCGAGTTTTACATTTAGAAAAGAAATATCATCGAGTATCACAAAACAATTTCATAGACTGGCCAGTCAAAACAATCTCCCCACTTTCTCAACATTCATTCAATCACATCCTCTTTCCATAGTGCGACGAAAGTGTGGCCACACTATTCGCCCACGAGACCGCCCGACTAGTAAGGACGGCTCACGATCCCACCTGTGTACACTAGCCTGATAGGGTTTGCGGCCCTACTCAGACCCGAATTCGTTTAACATGGCCCTATAGCCTAATGGAGCGAACTCACAAACTAGGCATCAGGCAACAATCTCAACATAGCCATATAGCCTAATGGAGCGAACTCACAAACTAGGCATCAGGCGACAATCTCATCATCAAAACAAACATGGCATTACATAACAATTTAAACCACTCTTATTCCACCATAATCATACTTTTGAAAGCGTAAAAGAGTTTAGTAAAAGAAAGTCTACCTCTACTGCTTAAATTCTCAAGTACTCTCTTCCCTTTGGTATCACGATTCACTTGTGATGATTCACCTTTAACATTTAGATAATATATATATCAACACACTTTTCAAATACATAAATAAAGATTCATGCATCCTAAGTAAGTCTTTATCTCGTTTCTCGATTTTCGCATATTTTCGATTATTTGGCGGCCACTTGTGCCCAAAAATTCCTCCGTTAGCTCCTCGTACTTTCCTCCAAAATGTAGAAATTAATCCCAATATTTATTTAAGCGCTCTTTGAATTATTCCGGAGATTAATTAAATACTCATCACGATTAATTATTAGCCCAAAACTTAATTATTTCCCCACCTTATATCTCCAATTCAATTAAGACCCTAACTAAAAGAAGGCCCTAACTTTAAATAGATCATCCAAATAATATATTAAGCCCAAATTCCTTAAATAAAGCAAAGGCCCAATTTTTAAATGAATCAAAAGAGGCCCAACACTCCACCATCTCCACACCTCTCTCTCTATCTCTCTCTTCTATCTCCCGTCAGAATCGAAGAGGCTCTCAACACCACCGATAACCCAATCACCGTCACCTACGGTGGCGAATCATGCCCGATCGCCGCCCGCGCCATCGCGTTGACTGCTGTTTGCCGCTGACGTTGCTCGACATCGCCGCTGCTGTCACGACGCTGTCGGTGCAGCCGCCGATTCACCGGAAGAGCTGCTGCTGCTGGGGCGCGTACACGCCGTCGCGCCGCTGAACCCAACGCCGGTCAGGCCGCTGCTGTCGCCGGCCCGATTAACTCCGATTTCACCCCGATTTACCCCGAAACGTCCCGGAACTAACCCGTTCAGCCCCGAAAGACTCCGAGCCCACGAAAGATAAGTTCTCTTTATTCAAAGTTATGTTCTTTCATTTTTTTTGATTAATCGCAGCAGCGGGGGTTTGATCGATTATGTTCAAATAATTGTGTTGTGTGTGGGAAAGGTGGATGATGATATGTCGTGAAACAATTGCTAAAAATTCATACTTGGAATTGGGTAGAAATTATACCTCTGTGAGTAGGACTTGGTTGTGGAGTTCACAAGGCTGAAAAGAAAGATTCTTGAAGTTGGAAAATTTTGATTTCTGTTGATAGCAATCTGATGTTAGATTCTGAAATAGGAGCAATTTAGGTACAAAACGATAGAGAAATTGTTTACCACAGTTAGGACTGAGTTAAGGATTAGGCACCCTTCGAAGTCTGCCGCGGATATCAAAAGGAAAACGTCCCTGAATTCTTGTTGCAGAGTTGTAGCCCGTTGCAGAGACGTGGGATATATTAGAGTGAAGATGGCTGATGGGTAGTTTAGGTTTGGGGAGAGATTTATGGGAGAGAGGGGAAAAACAGTTTTGGAGTGTGGGAAATAGGGGGGATTTTGAATTCCCTTTTTTTATTTATTTTTTATGTGATTTTAATTTAATTTGGATTTATTTGGTATTTATTTGCAGATCACGGAGGATGAATATCTCATCACGGAGGAGGATAATCTTCATAGAATCTCTAGTTAAAATTTGAATTAATGCAGCTTGATGACCAAGTCAACAGGGAGAAGATTTAATAGATTAGTTTGATTCACGGTCCTTTGTATTTTATTTAAATTGTGCAGCCCACAATTTATTTATCACCAGACTGGATTTTTGTATTATTTATTTAATTTATCGGATCCAACACGGAATCGAGTCCAATAAATATTCCTCACGGAAAGGAATTATTTAAATTCGCATTGTAATTTACTTCATAATTTCTAGCTCTAATAATAAATTATCAATTATTCACAAACATTAAATTTCACCCCATATCAATTATTCAAAGCAGCCACGTCACATATTCAACAAAGTTGACCCGGTCAAAATTTCAACTCAAAATTAGGTCACAAAAAGTATCCAACAACAATTCCACTCGATAATTAATCCACGAACTTCGCGACATTAAAAGCATTAACTGCAAGTGCTTTAGGGTTCGAAAATTAGGGTTCAAAAAGTGGGGCGTTACAGAAATTTTCACACAACTCAGAAGACACTTCCAATTTCATCTAGTAAAAAAAATCACATCAAAAGGAGGCCATTTGGTCGGTCAAATAGACAATGAAACTTTCTGGGCGAGAATACAAGTTTCTGGTAGAATTGCGCAGTCAACTTCAAATATTTATTAAACATTCATCTTTCGTCAAAAGGGGCTGAAATTCACACAAAAAATAGAAAACACGTTGAAGTTTACTCAGTTAACATTTCGTGTCAAAATTCGATTGTTTGGTTGGTCAAACACATGTCGGAATTTACTGTCCAAACACCACAGTTTTCAGGCTTCACAATTTCGAAATTAGGGTTTCTTCCCCATTCATCCAAACTCAATTTTTTCATGCTTCCAACACACAATCATGCTTAAAAAGGTTCTCACAATCACGTTCCCATATAATCACACATCATTCACCAATGATTCATTCAAACTTCACACATATTCAATCAAAATCGCATATTCACAATTGTTCTCTTACAAACACAAATTTCCACGAATTAATTATGCGATCTAAGATTCCTACACTCACTAGATGCATGAAGGAATTAAGAATAAGGTTTTCAATGGTGAAGATGAGGGAAAAGATTCAATTATACCTTCTTGAATCGAAAACCAAACGGTAGAAGCAAAGATTGATATGATTCGTCGGGAACTCTTGAAAATCAAACACCAATGGATGCAAGAACAAGGATTGGAAGGAATTTTGGAGAGGATGAAGAGAGGGAGATGAGAGTGGCGTGTGGAGAGAGGGAGAGGATGGAGGTGGACGAAAATTTGGGAGAATGGGGGCTAGGGTTTAGTTTAGGTGATTAAATAGTCCTAGGTTTAATCCCATAAATTAATTAATTAATTAATTGTGGAGGAATAAAATAGAGGCCAATAAATAAAATCCCACAATTAAAAGGAAGGCAAGTTTTTGAAAATTATGGCTAGAAATTCAATAAGGAATTTATTTTGTATTTACTTGGAGAGGAATAGATTCACAATTTAGGAAATAAAACAATGAATATTCCATAAACAAGGGAACAAAATAAATTAAATCTCCAAGTAGGAAATAATGAGAGAGAGGGCGAAAATTTTGATGATGTGCACAAGGAAATTATTTAAATCCTCAATTAAATAGAATAGGATTTAAATTTGGTAATTTCTTTAAAGGAAAAGACTCTCATAAAATAGACAACAATTAAATAAATTTCCACAAGGAAATTAAGCCAAAAAAACGTGTGGGATGGAGACACAATAGAAGAAAAATATTCACATCCCCAATTAATTTGACTTAGGTATTAAATTGGTATTTAATTGAATAAAAGGAATTCCACAAAATAGGAAACAAATACAAATAGGGGGAGCGAAAATTGGCTTAATTAGCCACAAGGAAATAATTCAATACTTAATTTAATTGGGGTGAGGGAATAAAATGTGGCAAGATTTAATTGAATTTAAAATAGCTAAAGGAAATCAATAAGGTACCAATTAAATCAAAGAAACTAATTCATCCTCCTAATTAAAATAGAGAATATTCGAAACTCACAAAAATAATAGGTTATAGTTCGAATTTCATGTAGCACAATTTAGGGATAATTTGATTTGGATTTCATTTGGATGAATATCCCAAAACAATTAATTAAATCCAAGAAAGAATAAAATTTCCAATAATTGGAGGGGCCGACAATAGCCACTTTATTTGTCTAGAACAAGATGCGTGATCTTATTTAAATTGATTTTCCCCACATTAAAATATAAATAGCACTTCATTCCAATTCCCCCATGACGATTTATTCCACATAATCAAACTCAATCATGTAGCAACAATTTAAATTTCATAAATGAAATTTCCAATCGACATATCTTAAATAAAGGTCACAAAAAATTTTGGGATGTTACAAGTGTCCTTTTTTTTAATTATCATTTTTATAAAAAAAAACTTACTGGAGCAGGGTCAGCGGTCCGCTGAGTTATTTTCAGCTGCCCGCCGAGAGAAGAACAGCGAGGAAAAACCATCCACAGCGGTCCGTTGAACTGCAGTCAACGACTGCTGAAGCGTGTCAGACGCGAGATTTTCACATAAGGTATGTTTCCTCCTTCCTTCTTTCATTATTTTTCTTTCTAACCCTAGCATCCAATACATCTCTCTCTCTCTCTTTAAATTCTATTTCTCCACATTATTAACACACCCACACTTCAAATTCACATCACTCTATTAAATTCTTTGGATTCTACCATGTTCTGGTGCTAAACTGTCGATCAATGCAAGGTACGTTCTTCATGTAATTTATGAGCTTTGATCTTGAATTCTTTCATTGAATTACTTTGTTGTTGGTAAGTATTTTCGTAGTTTAGATTAGAGTTTGATGGAGGATGATATACTGAAGGGGTTGGCAGCGGAAGCGTGTATGATATCCGATCACATAAATTTGATCTATTTAGCAGATTATTCAGAGAAATTCTATTCGCGTAATTATCACATGTATCATGCTCATAAATTGAATTAAAACATGCTTTAGCATATAAAATCCATAAAACATGCTCACTACGGAATTAACCAATTTACCTCGTTGATTCAATCAAGAATCGATGATGACTTGCTCCGTCTCCACGTGAAGATCTTCAGTACTCGACCTCTGATCTTCTGACTGGTGTCCCGGACTGTACACTGATATTTGTGTGGGCAAATCTCACCAGAATACTAGGACTTGAATAACGAAGATAGAACTCAGCTCACGGAGGAGGCAAAATTTTGAACTCTCTCTTTCTCTGAGGGGGACGAAAATTCTGAGCAATAATAATTATATTTTCTGTCTCCTTTATTTTCCTATTTATAAAGTCACATATTGGGTCCAGTCAGGGATCTAAGGAAGAATTTGGACATGGCCTCACCCAATTAGCTTTTTACTAATTAAATTAAACCCACAATTTAATATAAGCTTATATTGGAATATTACAAGCAGCCACTACAGAAGTAATATTGCACTGCCTTTCCAAATCTGAAATTACGAGTATTTCGGGTTTCCTTTTATTTGTTTAATTCATTTCCCGCGCTTAAGATAGAAACATCCATTAATTAATTAATGTCTGCTATGGACTTAATTAATTAACATATTTTATTCTCCAAGAGTGGACTTAGCAAGAAACTCTTATTTATTATTCATAGAGTAATTAAACTCCAACTAGCTAGGTTCCTAATAATAAAACCTCGTTTCGAGCTCCTCTTGTGGATGTTATCAAACGAGACTCTCCTCGCGCACGATTCAACATAATAGCAATCCTAGCACCGCTAGACAATGATCACCACTACCCAATATACCTGGATCGCTGGGCGACGAAAAATCCGCACCTTTGGTAAGTCAAAGTAGTAGATACTCAATATCGTATTCTCAATGCTAATGTTCATTGATTAAGAAATTAATTATCAAGATCTCGTCTTTCAGCAGATAGCATAAAGACTCGTCTTGCTGTTAGATCCATTCAGTGCTATACCACACCAACGTTATCATATTTCAATAAGGCTTAGAAATTATCGGACTGACATTGCAACCTTTCACGATAGGTAGTCTAGGTCTATCTGGGTTGTGAAATTCTTATTTTTCATTGTTCAGAACTGATCGCGTACCTTAAATTGAGCGCAGCCCATAACCGGTATTCTAGAACAAAGACTTAGACTTATGTTATGTTCGCTTATACATTTAAATATGCAATAAACATCCATTATATGTAAAACACATAACAACATTATGACAAAAATAGTCTATTGCATTCATTGGAAAATAATTATTAGAGTTTTACAGTATTCAATCACTCGAAAGGTGATTTCTAGTATACAAACCCTAACAATCTCCCACCTATACTCTAAACAGCTTTCGAGTATACAAAATAGTGTGCACACGTCAAATTTCTCCCACTTATACTGAAAGTGAGTTGAGGTCTTGAATGAGTCGAACTCCCATCCCTTCAACGTGGCCCTCGAACGGTTTTACCGCCAATGCCTTTGTAAAAGGATCTGCCAGGTTGTTCTCTGACGCAATCTTGACCACTTGTATGCCTCCTCTCTGCACTATATCCCTTATGATATAATACTTCCACTCTATGTGTTTGCTTGCTTTGTGAGCTCTTGGTTCCTTCGAATTTGCCACAACACCAGAATTGTCATAATAAACCGTGATGCTCTTGGGCAGATTCGCAACCACACCTAAATCCATAAGGAAGTTCTTGAACCATACCGCCTCTTTTGCAGCCTCCGAAGCGGCCACATACTCGGCTTCCATGGTCGAGTCTGCGATGCATTTCTGCTTCACACTCTTCCAAATTACGGCTCCACCTCCTAAGGTGAACACATATCCTGAAGTAGATTTTCTCGAGTCCTGATCAGCTTGAAAGTCTGAGTCAGAATATCTCAAAGGACAGAGCTCGACTGCATTGTAAACTAGAGCATAGTCCTTAGTCCGTTTAAGGTACTTGAGTATGTTCTTTACGGCAGTCCAATGTCCTTCGCCCGGATTCGACTGATATCTTGCCACCATGCCAACAACAAAAAAAATATCAGGCCGTGTACAAAGCATAGCATACATGAGACTTCCAACTGCCGAAGCATATGGAATTCTTCTCATTGCTTGTATCTCAGACGGCATTTTGGGGCACATCTCTTGAGATAGATGGATGCCATGTCTAAATGGTAAGAAACATTTCTTGGCGTCCTGCATGCTAAAGCGACTAAGTACTGTTTCGATGTAAGGTTCTTGAGATAAGCACAGCATCTTCTTTTCTCGATTCCTAAGAACCTTGATCCCGAGGATGTGTCCTGCGTCTCCCATATCCTTCATCTCGAACTGGTTTGACAACCATGTTCGTACTGATGACAACATCTTTTTATTGTTTCCAATTAGAAGAATGTCATCTACATATAAAACTAAGAACACTACATTCCCATTTTCAACCTTCTTGTACACACAGCTTTCACTTGGACATTTTTCGAATCCAAACTTGCAAACAGTTTGATCGAAACACTGGTTCCATCATCTAGATGCTTGCTTAAGGCCATAAATGGCCTTCTTAAGCTTCCAAACCATGTGTTCCTTCCCCTTTATAGCATAACCTTTGGGTTGTTCCATGTAGATGGTCTCCTCAAGACCGCCATTTAGAAACGCAGTCTTAACGTCTATTTTCCATACATCCCAATCCATATAAGCTGCTATAGACAATAGTATCCGGATCGATTTGAGCATGGCCACTGGGGAGAAAGTCTCATCGTAATCGACACCTTCCTTTTGGGTATACCACTTAGCCACTAGTCTTGCCTTAAAGACTTTAACTCGTCCATCGGGCCCACGTTTACGTTTATATATCCACTTACTCCCAATGGCAGTACAGCCATCGGGTAGGACGGACAAATCGTAGACGTCTTTGTCTATCATAGATTGTAGTTCCGAATCCATTGCTTTCACCCATTCGCAATGATCGACATCTGCCAGCGCCTCCGGAAAGTTCCAGGGATCTAATACATTGCTGTCCGAGGAGTGATCCATGGATTACTCCAAACCAATGTATCTTTCGGGCTCATGCGAGACCCTCCCACTGCGGCGCGACACTACAATGCTTGGAGTAGAAGTTGAAGTTTCGGGAATTGTTTGTACACTTGGTACTTGTTCTTGGTTAATGGAACTTGTGACTGAAGTTATCTCTTCAAGAGCCACTTAACTGCTGGGTTTATGATTCATTACATAGTCTTCCTCTAAGAATGTGGCGTGAGTGCTCACAATAACTTTCTTATCTCGGAGACAAAAGAATTCATAAGCTTTCGTCCCTGTGGGGTACCCTATAAACAAACATACCTCCGTCCTTGATCCTAGCTTAGTTGGATCCTTTTCCAATACATGAGTCGGGCAACCCTAAATCTTGAGATGTGCTATATTGGGCTTGCGCCCAGTCCACAACTCATAAGGAGTAGTAGGTACGGATTTTGACGGAAATTGTCTAAAATATGGCTTGCAGAAAGCAAGGCATGTCCCCAAAACGAAGTAGGTAGTCGTGCATAACTCATCATCGATCGGACCATGTTTAACAAGGTCATGTTCCTTCTTTCAGCCACGTCGTTCTGCTGGGGCGTGCCCGGCGCAGTCAATTGGGATTGGATTCCCGACTCCGATAAGTAGTCTAAAAACTCGGCACTGAGGTATTCGCCTCCACGATCAGATCGCAGGCATTTGATACTCTTACCATGATACTTCTCCACTTGAGCCTTAAAGTCCTTGAACTTGTCGAAAGACTCTGACTTGGGGGTCATCAAATAGACGTATCCAAATTTTGAGAAGTCATCAATGAATGTGATGAAGTATTGAAAATCACCTCTTGCTTCTGTAGACATTGGTCCACATACATCGGAATGAACGAGCTCAAGTACTTCCTTGGCCCTATTGCCCTTAGCCTGAAAAGGCCTCTTGGTCATCTTGCCTTCTAAGCATGACTCACATTTAGAAACGCAGTCTTAACGTCTATTTGCTATACATCCCAATCCATATAAGCTGCTATAGACAATAGTATCCAGATCGATTTGAGCATGGCCACTGGGGAGAAAGTCTCATCGTAATCGACACCTTCCTTTTGGGTATACCCCTTAGCCACTAGTCTTGCCTTGAAGACTGTAACTCGTCCATCGGGTCCACGTTTACGTTTATATATCCACTTGCTCCCAATGGCAGTACAGCCTTCGGGTAGGACGGAAAAATCGTAGACGTCTTTGTCTATCATAGATTGTAGTTCCGAATCCATTGCTTTCACCCATTCGCAATGATCGACATCTGCCTGCGCTTCCGCAAAGTTCCAGGGATCTAATACATTGCTGTCTGAGGAATGATCCATAGATTCCCCGAAACCAATGTATCTTTCGGGCTCATGTGAGACCCTCCCACTGCGGCGCGGCACTACAATTCTGGGAATAGAAGTTGAAGTTTCTGGAATTGTTTGTACACTTGGTACTCGTTCTTGGTTAATGGAATTTGTGACAGAAGTTAGCTCATCAAGAGCCACTTCACTGTTGGGTTTATGATTCATTACATAACCTTCCTCTAAGAATGTGGCGTGAGTGCTCACAATAACTTTCTTATCTCAGAGACTAAAGAATTCATAAGCTTTCGTTCATCTGGGGTACCCTATAAACAAACATACCTTCGTCCTTGATCCTAGCTTAGTTGGATCCTTTTCCAATACATGATCCGGGCAACCCCAAATCTTGAGATGTGCTAGATTGGGCTTGCGCCCAATCCACAACTCATAAGGAGTAGTAGGTACGGATTTTGACGGTAAATTGTCTAAAATATGCCTTGCAGAAAGCAAGGCATCTCCCCAAAATGAAGTAGGTAGCCGTGCATAACTTATCATTTATCGGACCATGTTCAATAAGGTCCTGTTCCTTCTTTCAGCCACGCCGTTCTGTTGGGGCGTGCCCGGCGCAGTCAGTTGGGATTCAATTCTCGACTCCGACAAGTAGTCCAAAAACTCAGCAATGAGGTACTTGCCTCCACGATCAGATCATAGACTTTTGATACTCTTACCATGATACTTCTCCACAAGAGTCTTAAAGTCTTTGAACTTATCAAAAGACTCTAACTTGTGGCGCATCAAATAAACGTATCCAATTTTCGAGAGGTCATCAATAAATGTGATGAAGTATCGAAAACCACCTCTTGCCTCAGTAGACATTGGACCACATACATCGGAATGAACGAGCTCAAGTACTTCCTTGGCCCTATTGCCCTTAGCCTGAAAAGGCCTCTTGGTCATCTTGCCTTCTAAGCATGACTCACACTTATGAAAAGGTTCCTCCTCTAGATCTTTAATAAGATCTTGTTGGACAAGAGAATGGATCCTCCTTTCATTGGCATGACCAAGTCTAAGGTGCCATAAGTACGTTTCGTTCATTGAACTTGAAGGTTCCTTTCGTTTCTTTGAAATTTTCGATATTGTATTGAGTTCTGATTTGCGATTATTAAACTGTGTAGATATGATTGTGTACAGATTGTTTTCCATGATACCACGACAGATATAAGAACCATCTTTCTTAATAATGCAATTTTCATTAAAAGAAATCGAATATCCATGAAAAACTAATTTAGAAACTGAAATTAAATTTCTTCTAAAAGAAGGTATCAACAAAACATTCTTCAAAATAAAAAATCTATCACTACTAAAAAGCAAATAAATGTCTCCCACTGCTACGGCCGCCACTTTTGTAGTGTTGCCCAGCTGGACCTCGATCTCACGATCACGTAGCCGTCTTGTCACCTGCATTAAGTCAGGATCAAAACAAATATGATCAGTGGCTCCAGTGTCAATAACCTAAGTGCAAGTAGACTTCGAAGCCAAACATGACTCGACTACTAAAGCTTGGTACATACTTGTAGCCTTTCCCTTTTTAGGACAATCTGACTTCCAATGCCCCTTCTCTCCGCACTTGAAACACTTCCCCGTAGGCTTCTTGTTTGCCTTCTTCTTCTTCTTCTTCTTCTTCTTCTTCTTCTTCTTCTTCTTCTTCTTCTTCTTCTTCTTCTTCTTCTTCTTCTTCTTCTTCTTCTTCTTTCCCTTAGCTATCTTGGCCGGTCCTAAGTTCGGTGCCTGCCTTTTTCCTGCGCTAGGCTTGAAGCCAGAGGAACGAGGCGCCGAAGTCATCATGGCCGCCTTAGCCTGGACCATAAGGTCCTCTGCTGACTGAAGTTCAGTCAACAGCTCTGCCAAGGTGTAGTTCCTTTTGTTCATCTCGAAGTTGAGCTTGAACTGCTGGAAGCTAGGGGGAAGACTTTGAAGGATAATAGTCACCTGGGACTCGGGATCGATCGTCCCTCCCAAGACCTCAATTTGGTTGAGGTGGCCCATCATCTCGAGGACATGGTCCCTCACAGACGAGCCTTCCTTCATAGACTTCGACATGATACTGCAAAAGGCTTGAGACTTAGCCGTTCGACTCGGAGTACCAAAAAGATTCTTGAGATTCTGCATGATCTCGGCGGCAGTTTCCATGGCTGAATGCTGATGCTTGAGTACTGATGACATAGATGCCAACATATAGCACTTAGCCATCTCATTCGCCTTATGCCACCGTCTGTGTGCAACTCTGACTCCTGCCACAGCGTTAGCTGGTGGCACTGGAGGTCGCGGGGTTGTGAGCACAAAGATGTACTCATCTGCTGTGAGAACGATGTCCAAATTTTGTTTCCATTCTATGTAATTTTGGCCCTCGAGTTTGTTTTTTCTAAGTATTGCAGAAAGAGGATTGAACGACATATTGACGATTTGATTTGCACTGCAACACAGAATATTTACCATTTGTCATAAACTTATGTAAGAACTTTGATTAGATTAACCATAAAACTTTTCAAAATCTTACAACGGTAAAATTAAAATTTTGTATCCTCCATAGGAAGTTAATACGCATTAAAATCTTACAATTTTTACTGGTCACAATACCGTCGAATAGTCCAGAGACCACAAAGTGGCATGGCCGCCTAATGTTGCCTAAGCAAGACCACCTCTTTAGCATTACAGAGTCTCATTTCTACAACACACTCCAATAACAATGCTTATGTGCTGCTAACGAGATCAAGTTATCCCATAAATCCTGTGTTAACTTCTGAATCTCGCAGTTTCTTAGGATTATTGTCCCCACAGAGCAGGTGGCGATAATATTGGAAACCACATTCTAGTTCATACTATTTATATTTGAGAAGTCCGCCCTCATGAACTTGCTATTTTCTTAGGATTATCGTCCCCACATAGCAGGTGGTGATAATATTAGAAAAAGGCTTCATAAATTGCAGACCAATTGATGGAGACCATATACAAACGTTGAGTTCGTAATTATAGCTTAGATATTTGGGTTATGGTTTTTCTTTAATTATCCTTAGCCTTTATGCAGATAAAAGCTTAATTAAATTCTGTTGATATTTAATTTACTGGATAATTAAATCTTTAGTTTTATGTTGTTATCTTCCTTTAGGAAACTATTATTCTAGAATTTAATTCTTATTCATGTCTACTATAAGGTACATCTAAAATAAACAAATTATTTAATCCTTAATAAGACATGAAAAATAAATTCAAATTATTTCCTTGTTCAAGATTAGGAAGAGATATTTTATTATTTAATGTATTCATACATATCTATCCTTATTAGGATCTTAGATATATATAAATATTAGGAAACTATAAAATTATTCTCATCTATATCATCTAGGAATCAAAATAATATTATTTATTTCCATAGATATAGAAAATAATAAAAATATTCCTTGATTCTAGATAAATATTAGGAAACTATTAAATTATTCTCATCCATATCATCTAGGAATCAAAATAATATTATTTATTTCCATAGATATAGAAAATAATAAAAATATTCCTTAAATCTAGATAAATCTTCCAAAAAAATATTTTATTTCCATTAAATAATAATATTTTCATGATATCTTTTAATAAAATAATTAAATAATCATTAAAATAATCCTTCATCGTTATCTCATCGTACGAGGTTCGCACGAACGATGAACGACGAAAATCCGACGAGTTCTTCGTCGGACCACGACGCATGCAGCGTCTCGGCCCGTCGAGCAATCGGGTGTCGCCTCCGTCTCGGCCAGCGGCGAGCACCCGTCTCGGTCGTGTCGACCGTTAGGTGCCGACGCGTCTCGGCCCAGCGTTCCATCGGGCGGCTCGAGCTCTCGGCCAGCAGAGCGCACGGTGGCGCGCCTGCTCTCGGCTAGCTCCGACCGCCTGTCTCGGCATCTTCGATGCGCCGGGTGGCGCGCGCTCCTGGCCAGCGGCTCGCGCGACAGCGCAGCTGCTCTCGGCCAGCGCTGCTATCCGTCTCGACCTTTCCGCCTAGGGTCTCGGCCTGGTAGCTCAGCACCTCGGCATGTTCTCGGTCGAACTGCCGTGCCACGCCTTCCGCCGTGTCGATCTCGACGCGAGCTCTGTCTGGCTCATACTCGTCTGCACGTCGCCCCGTGATCGCCGTTCCCTGGCTCCCACTGTCTCGACTACCCTACCTCGATCGCGCGTGGTGCGATCCGTCTCGCCGTGAGCGCCGACAGATTGCACGTCTCGTACGATTAAGCAATTCAAGTTCTTTGATTCGATAGTTCTTGAGTTCATCATGCATAATAAATTAAACAAAACACCAAGAACATGCTTGGCAATCAAATAATACAAGCATACATGAATTTCGCAAAATTTAAATCCAAATAATCAGAGCCAAAGACTGGCTCTGAACCAATTGAAGGGGTTGGCAGCGGAAGCGTGCATGATATCCGATCTCATAAATTTGATCTATTTAGCAGATTATTCAGACAAATTCTATTCGCGCAATTATCACATGTATCATGCTCATAACTTGAATTAAAACATGCTTTAGCATATAAAATCCCTAAAACATGCTCACTACGGAATTAGCCAATTTACCTCATTAATTCAATCAAGAATCGATGATGGCTTGCTCCGTCTCCACGTGAAGATCTTCAGTACTCGACCTCTGATCTTCTGACTGGTGTCTCGGACTGTACACTGATATTTGTGTGAGCAAATCTCACCAGAATACTAGGACTTGAATAACGAAGACAGAACTCTGCTTACGGAGGAGGCAAAATTTCGAACTCTCTCTTTCTCTGAGGGGGACGGAAATTCTGAGCAATAATAATTATATTTTCTGTCTCCTTTATTCTCCTTTTTGTAAAGTCACATATTGGGCCAAGTCAGGGATCTAAGGAAGAATTTGGACATGACCTCACCCAATTAGCTTTTTACTAATTAAATTAAACCCACAATTTAATATAAGCTTATATTGGAATATTACAAGCAGCCACTACAGAAGTAATATTGCACTGCCTTTCCAAATCCGAAATTACAAGTATTTCGGGTTTCCTTTTATTTGTTTAATTTATTTCCTGCGCTTAAGATAGAAACATCCATTAATTAATTAATGTCTGCTATGGACTTAATTAATTAACATATTTTATTCTCCAAGAGTGGACTTAGCAAGAAACTCTTATTTATTATTCATAGAGTAATTAAACTCCAACTAGCTAGGTTCCGAATAATAAAACCTCGTTTCGAGCTACTCTTGTGGATGTTATCAAACGAGACTCCCCTCGCGCACGATTCAACATAATAGCAATCCTAGCACCGCTAGACAATGATCACCACTACCCAATATGCCTGGATCGTTGGGTGATGAAAAACCCGCACCTTTGGTAAGTCAAAGTAGTAGATACTCAATATCGTATGCTCAATGCTAATGTACATTGATTAAGAAATTAATTATCAAGACCTCGTCTTTCAGTAGATAGCATAAAGACTCGTCTTGCTGTTAGATCTATTCAGTGCTATACCACACCAATGTCATCATATTTCAATAAGACTTAGAAATAATCGGACTGACATTGCAACATTTCACGATAGGTAGTCTAGGTCTATCTGGGTTGTGAAATTCTTATTTTTCTTTGTTCATAACTGACCGCATACCTTAAATTGAGCGCAGCCCACAACCGGTCTACTAGAACAAAGACTTAGACTTATGTTATATTCGCTTATACATTTAAATATGCAATAAACATCTATTAAATGTAAAACACATAACAACATTATGACAAAAATAATCTGTTGCATTCATTGGAAAATAATTATTAGAGTTTTACAGTATTCAATCACTCGAAAGATGATTTCTAGTATACAAACCCTAACATATACTTGTGATTTATTCGCGGTACAATTACGAGGATTGGATTTATTGATGTTTGGTGTGCTTGAATTAAATTCTTTTTGTGGATGAAATTCGAATATCCCATTTTACTTGATTGTGGATACGCATAGTTCATGTTCATAGCATTGTGAGGCTATTTTATCTTGCATGACTTGTGTATATCTTTTTAGCTTAAATTGTTTTGCACGTTCATGGTCTATTGTTAAAAATTCTTGTAAATTATTGGGAATAAAGATCATGATGGGGGATGATTTTTGAATCAAGGTTGATTAATTGGTCTTGCATATGATTATTTTTACACCTTGATTTGGTTCAAGTTTGCGGGATTGTCATGTATTATGTGTTGTATCCTATTACAATTTTCTTTATTCTATGCTCACATTGCGAATTTGTAGGTACAAAGGTATCCCAAAGGAATTCCCAAGATGGGGCATAACTCATGAGCTTCAAAGAACGTCAAGCTAAAGACAATACACAAGCGCTTGTTGGGAGGCAACCCAGCCATTTACTTTAAGTTTTTAAGTTATTTTTGTTTTTAATTTTCGTTTTTGTGTTGATTGAACTTTTCTCAGGTTCTGGACCACTCCAGCGACCATTGTGGGGCCCCCAGCGTCCCGCTAGGCACTCATTGGAAACTTTCTGACACTTCCGTAGCGACCGCTGCCCAACACCAATTTTCCAGCTGCAATTTTTTCGAATATTTTGAATTTTTTCCCCATCCAGTCACTACGCGAAAAAATTTAAAGGTATGTTTTCTTTTTAGTAGTTTACTCACGTCCCTACCGACTCTACAAACTTATTTTACACATTGTTGTAAATAAGTTTGTGGGGATGAAGTGGTGGACCGTAAGTTTAGGTTTTTGCTTTAGTTTTTAGGTTTTTTGTTTTGTTTTTGTTTTAAACATAGCATGAAGAACTTAGAAACACACATGTTTAGGGACACATTACACTGAGTTACCAATGATATGAAGTTATTTTCATCTTTGATTAAGTATGGCTTGACGTTTTGATATGATGGTTTTGTGAAAAGGTACATAATTAGTGAATTGCTTGTTCGCCTTGAATCATGGTTATACCTTGTGAGATTTGAGCCTTAATTATTTCTTGTGTGATTTATCTGCATTCATGTATATGTTTATAGAACTTGCTCCTAGTTTGCCTAAGTTTACATAGTGTTTAAGTTGATTTAGGAGGATGTTAGGCCATCTTTTCTTAGTTACTTTTATACCCAAAATTTTCGACCCTCTCAATTTTTCCCTTTGGAACCAATTTTGAGCCTTTTAAGCCTATTCTTTGGAAACCAAATAATTGGAACAATTCCTTGGGTTAGTATAGTTAGTTTTTAATATGTTTTGTAAAGGAATTGGAGAGATAAGGAGGAAAGTATAAAAAGTAGTGTGCTTAATATAGAAAAATGCAAGTTGTGAAATATTGAAAATTAAAAAATGTGTGCTTGATCAAGAAAGGATTCTTATAAAAAAAGAAAAGAGAAAAAGAAAAGAAAAAGAAAGAAAGGTTGTGAAGAAAATAGAGGAAATCAAAGGTTTGGAAAGTGAGTTGAAGGAGAAAAATAAGCATTAGAAGTGTCTTGGGTTATTAGAAAAGTGGAGTCACTTTAACTCTACTTGGGATATGTTTATTTTTGAGTCACTTTTTAGCAAAATATTCCTCACCTACCAAAGAGCCTACATTATAACAAAAAATAAAGACCTTTCAAACTTTTGATTCTTAATCACATCAAGTAAAGGAGGGATTAGACTTTGAGCAAGCATATGGTAAACTTTGCATGATGCATGATTTGAGTGCTTATACACATTGCCAAATACACTTTGAGAGTGAGAGATAAATACACTTCCCATCTTTGGAAGTTTGTCACATGTGAGTGCATGAATTCAAGGTGTTACACGAGTTAGTAATGAAAGTGCACTAATAAGCCTTACTTGATTTGATTGCGTTAATTCATGCTTAATCTATCTATTCCATAATTTGAGGCAATTATGACGTCTAGTCTTTATGCAATCCATGCGTCTATTTATGTTTCTTTCTTGTTTTGTTTGAGGACAAACAAATATTCAAGTTTGGGGGTATGATACTGTCACGACCGCCCTTCTAGGGTAATTAAATGCGGCGATCGTGACCTAACTGGACTTAAATGCAATCAAATAAAAGGGGCTAGGGTTTTATAAAAAGGGGTTTGACCAAGGAAATAAATGAACAATAAATCAAGAGAAAAGGGTCAGGGTGACGCTTTGACAGATGGACCAAAGGAGAAAACAATTATAATAATTGGTATTCAAGATAACAAAGGGTTCAACGTACTCCAAAACGTATCATGTCTTTAGATTCTAAACAGAACTCAAAATAGTGTCATGATCAAACAATAAGTAAAACAGGTTTCAGCGGAAGCATCCAAGAGAAGAGTGAAGTTATGTATGAAGAGACAACGACACTCACAGATCAAAGATAAACAATTCATTCTTCAATTAACTTGCTCAACACCACCATACTCTCGTCGTCGCTCAACCTGCACATGGGGAAAACACATGCAGGGCTGAGTACTATAAAATACTCAGTGAGCTCATGCAAATACTCAGTGAGCTCATGCCGAAAACATTTTCAATAAAAGTATTATTTATCATGCTACACATAAGTAATCATCGGGGTTTAGCTTTAGAAAGGCCCGAGGCACTAAAATCATTTCCCATTGTAAAAGTCAACTGATCAGTCATTTTCCCATAGTCGTTAACCATATCTGCCAATACATGACTTGGAATGTGGCCACAAACCAAGTCACTAGACCGGCCAGCCCGTACGCTAGCACACAGTCTACCATAGGTGTACACTAATCCAAGTAGGGTTTGCGGTCCTACGAGGACCCGAATTTGATTAAAATAATAGTGGCAAAAGCCACATCAGATAGGCACGTTAAAATCAAAATACCGCATGATAAATATAGTTGCATTCCCATCGATAAGATATTTAGGACATGGTCCTTATTTAAAAGAAAGCCCACCTCGACAGCTTAGATCTCAAGTACTTTCTTCCCCTTGCTATCACGCTGAGAGCGCGAGTTATCACCTTTAAAATTTATGTGTATCATAAATCAGTCTCAATTATCGACTCAAAATCATGCACGTCCCCAACGTTTCCCTTTTCTCATCATTTCGTTTTATCAACATAAAGAAACACACCATAGCATACATCAACGTACAACACACCATTACATCATAGAATGGGTTCCTTAACACATATGCATCATGTATATCATTCAAAGCTTAACAACATAGATTATCTTTGCATGACTTAAATCTGGCAGAAAAGCACAGTCGTTTTGTAAAAATCATTAAAAATCCATCTGACCTCCGTTGGGGCTGACATTTTTCCACAACCTAGTATACACATCAAAGTTCATCCAGTTAACATTTCAAATCAAAATCACATGTTTAGGTCGGTCAAATCAAAAACGGAACTCACTGGTCGAGAATACAAATTCTGACAGAACTGCGCTGTCGACTTCAAAATTTCATTAAAAATTCATCTTTCTACCAAAAAGGCTGATTTTCACACACAACACAGAAGACACCTTGAAGTTTACTCAGATAAAATTTCGCACCAAAATAAGATCATTTGATTAGTCAAACATACATCGGAATCTACTGTCCGAACACCACAGTTGTCATGCTTCCAAATTTCGAATTAGGGTTTATCAAATATTCATCCCAACATATATATTCATACTTCCAACACATAATCACGCTTCAAAAAGATCTCACCACCATGTTCTCATATATTCACATAGCATTCACCACAAATCATCCACAAGTTCATTCTTAGACAACCTAAATGCATATACATATCCCTTTTTTCATGCAACCATCAATCCCACCCGATTAAATATTAGATCTACAATCTCTACACTTATTATATGCATGATAGAATCAAAATCAAGGTTTCAATGGAGAGGATGAGGAAAAGAAATTCAATTATACCTCTCTTGATTGAAACGATCGGTAGAACAACGTATAATCTTGATTCTTCAACAATTCTTGGCAAAGAATGAAGAGATCTTGAGGGAAAAAGAAAAACGAGTGGTAGAGGAGTGGGGAGGAGAAGAGTGGCGTGTGGGATGTGAGGGAGGCGTGTAGTTGGCTAGGATTAGGATTTTCTTTCCTCTCTTATTTATAGAGTTAGAATATAATCCTCAATTAATTACATGAAGATTTGGGGGAGATTTGATGGGGAGGAATCGACGTGATTTTTGGGGAGGAATAAGGGGGATTTCGAAATTATAGGCTATTTAATTAGCCTATGATTTAATTTGGTATTTCACGGAGTAGAATAGAATAATACGGAGCAGAATAAAAATAATAAATCCTCCCAATAAATAGTGAGTAGGCGATTTTTATATATATTCTCCCACAAGGAATTAAATTCAAATCCTAATTTAAATAGGATATGGCAAGATCTCCTTAGATATGGTAAGATTTGCTAGGATGTTTATATTTATTCATGGAAGGGAATAAATAAGGGATCAAAATATATAATGAATAATTTCCTCCTCCCATAAATAGGAGAATTTCGAAATCCCCATGGTGTAAGGCATAGGTGTCGTTTTTCTCATGGAGAGAATAAGGAATAATCGGACTTTGGATTTAATTTGGATAAATATCCCAAGCAATTAATTAAATCCAAGGAAAAATAGGATTTCTTCTCCAATAATAACAGGGGTCGAAAATTCCAAATGAATACTGATGCTCCTATTTAATCTCACTCATCCCTTAAGAAATAATTCGCCACAATATATTTCACCCCGCATAGATTATTCACACAGCCACGTCACAATTTCAACCATTTTTACTTCTACCACATATTCTCAACACTTTGACCTTTCAATGGCCACGTCATATGTTCCACATCTTTGACTATTCAACAGCCACGTCATATGCTCAACGGATTTGACTAATCAAATCAAATCTAAATTCCAAAACGTAATTAGGTCACACAGAAAACATGCTATTAATTCACTCATCATTTAATTCACATACTTCACAGCATTAAATGCAAAAATTTTATGCTTCGCAAATTAGGGTTCCGAAAGTGGGGCGTTACAGATACGCTCGGATTTTGCACTATTTTAAGGCCATTTTATGGTCCATTTTGAGTGTCAAAGTTGCATTACATGTCCATTATTTGCATATTTTATCCATTCTGGAAGCTGGAACTGAAGCGCAACCTAGCGGCCCACTGGACCGATGCCAGTGGTCGCTGCAACGAGTCCAGAGAGTTCTGGAGCTGTCCAGCGGCCCGCTGGGCCTGGTCGCGTACGACAGCCTGTGTTCAAACTCTATTTTCCGGAGATCATGGGATTCGATCAAGGCGTTCTACATGTTATTCTCTTCATCTTTGAAAGAGCTTCTTGTTATTACCTTGATCATCTCAATCGGAGTTCTGTAGAGAAAGTAATGGTTGTTCTACCAAAGTCGCGCAAAGTTGTCAAGTGCAGAATTTTAGGCAGAAATTCAAAGAAGGAAAGAAGACATTACCTTGTGAAGCCAAATCTTTTCCTTAACCTATGGGGCATGAAAATTCCATATTTACTATTGCTTGGAATAAACCTTTTACCAAATTTAAATCCTTTTTAAGCCTATATATACCCCATAACCTAATTCATAATATTCACCCTTCCATAGCCCCCAAAAGGGGAGCCTTTATAGCTCCTCCTCCAACCCTAATCCTTCTTCTAGATCTTCTTTTGCCAATTAATTCCATAGCATAAATTTGAGAGTTCTTCATAGTGCAAGGGGTAGAAGAAGGAAGCAAGAGATCATCAAAGAGCTACAAGGATTCAACCTTTGAGTTTTATTTGCTTTAGCACTTGTGTTCTTTTTGTTTTCCTTATAATCTGTGTTTTTAGCTTATTCTATCATGTGTAACTAAACTCATAGGATTCTAGGGATGTGTTAGTAACGACTTTAATATCCATTTTGTTTTTACTTCGTTTCTTCCCTAAGTTGTTCTTTAATACTTCACGTTTGAGTGACACATTCGGTGATGATTTAACATAACTTGTTACATAATCATGAGAGGAGGTTGGCGAGTTAGATCCACTTAGATCCACTTTTCAAGGGTCTTATGAGCTTTTGGGAGTTACGGATCTAGGATTAACAACCCTAGTGCTAGTAATCTACGCTTGTACCGTATGTGCAAAACTTGTGTGACTCGTTCTATCAAAGTAATAACTGTGTTAGGGTATTGTAGTAGGAATTTGTATAACCATAACTGTGAACGCACATCCCTGGAATTCACTTATCTCTCATACTTTATCTTTGTGATTTAATTGCAATTAGTTGTTTACTTGTTTTATTTATTTTAAACCCAAAACTCTTGTTTCTCTAGATAGTATATGACGCTTAGTACATGATAGCCAGTTGCAATTATATTCCCCGTGTTCGATATCCCGGTACTGACCTTTTGCTATACTATTCCTACTTTGTATACTTTTTTTTATCAAAAACACCCATAATGGGCGGGGGGTTTAGGCAGACCCCCAACCCGTGAATAAAATCAAAATATAACGTTCCCCGATCCTAGCCCAAAAGTGACTAGGATCGAAAGCAAGAACATGAAGAGAATACAAACTGAAGTTCCCACAAGTCGGGATACTCCATGCTATCAAAACTAAGCTAGGAACCAAATGAACAAAAGGAAGAAATAAAATAAAAAGAACAACCATATAGTCACAATCAATCCACATCTCTGCGTAGGAAACGAAAGTTAGGATATCCCAGCTGGTCCATCCTAACAAGCGCCTTCAGGTATTGAGGCGCAGAGACTGAATCATAATATGTCATAGTAGGGGTCTGAACCCCCCTACCTGCAAGAAAATCAACAGCACGGTTTCCTTCTCCGTAGATGTGTGAGAATCGAACATGCCGCTGAAAAGTCATTCTCCGGATCAGAGCCATATGATGTCTAAAATCCGCAGAACCAAGCTGTCGAGATGACAGTAAAGTAACCAGAGCCGCTGAGTCTACTCTGTATACTTGCAGGTATTTATAGTGCTAATAAAAAGTGCACCAGTCATCTTAAAGGTTGGCCGGTCCGGTGACCTTGGAAAGTGGCCGTTTTCCCGTCACAAGATGTTCAGATATGGCAAAGTATAGAAAGAACTTAGTCTGCAGACGAAAACTTTTAAGAGAATTTGGTAAGATCATACCTTTATGAAAAACCCTTAATGACTGATATTTTCAATGTATAATTGTATCTTTTGGCAATGTGTTCACTGAGTACCTTTGTAGTCAGTCCCACATGTATTTCTAAGCGTGCAAGTTGAGCTGTGATGGAGTGGAAGGTGTTGATTCAAGTAGGGCTTACTTTGTGTTTATACAGTATTCTCAAAGGTTCATGTCTTCATACATGGTACCGCGTTCAATTGTTTCCGTTGTGCTATTCAAGCAAGATAAAGTTTGCTTCCCCTTGAAATTCGTACGTTCAATTAATTGTATTGTATGAACCTTTAGCTCTAATCTTTATAATCGAGCGTATCCTATTCATGTATTCCCTCTGAGATACTTTGTAATCATATGAATTGTCCATGTACATTTTCTCAAATTCTATTCGCTTTTTTTAGTTTCCCCCCTAATGACGGTTAATTGTGTTTCATTATAGTAAAATGTGGTCGTAACAATCGGGTATTTCTAAAGCTGCCAAGATGATATATACTCTCTCTATCTGCGAATATAAGAGTAAGTTTGACTGGGCACAGACTTTAAAAAATATAGTGAAAAGTGAATGAAAATTCTTAGTAGAATGTGAGTCCTAATTTTATATGATCGTGATATAAGCGTAGTAACTATTTTATTCTTTTGGATTTGTAAGCATGACGAATTTAGAGTTTCTTTGTAGTATTGTTTTTATGTTTGTTATTTAATATTATTTGAATCATTAGTAATATTTTAATTGATTATTTATTGCATATCAATTTTATAAATTTGTTGTTATTGGGTTATCGAATATATAATAAAATATAAATAATTTAATTTAAATTGGTTTAATATTTATTTTTAATTTTTTTTTTACATTTTATGATTTTTATATTGAAATTAGTACGGGAGATGTTTATAGTTTTTTCTATTAATTCTAATATATTTTTAAAATTTTATGATATGTTTATTTGAGCATTAAACAAAATTATAAATTTGATTCCTATTTTATAGGTGCCCGTGAGTAAATCAATTTTTTCAAATGGCATAATTCTTTGTTATTGTTACTTATATTTTTGTACAGCGTCATATAACGACATTGTTTCTAATTTTTAAAATTAAGTTTCTCCCACCGTCCTACAAGAATATGCACTCTTTCATTTTTAGTCTGTCCCACAAGAATATGTACTTTCTAATTTTGAAAAGTTTTTTCTCTCTAATGAGTGGAACACATTCCCCATTAATAATACTTTAATTATTTTTTCTCTCTACCTCTCCCTTACTTTATCAATTTTACAATAAAACTCGTGACGAACCCAAATTGCATATTCTTTAGGGATGGAGGGAGTATAATCTAAGATCCATATTTTAAAAAGATATTGGTCCGTGTATCGTACGGGCGTGATACTAGTGTAGGAATAAAAGTAAACTTGTCTGGGGAGAATTTATACGTCTAGGCACTTTCAAATTTTCGAGTGTGTGCAACTCATCGTGAGTCGACCAATAACAATGAGCTACATCGTCGACTCCAACAAGATCTAGTTGAAAAAAATGGCACACTTTAGCTATGTTGATAAGGTGTAGAATTATGTATTTATATTTTAATTTAAATTATGAATTTTTATTTTAGCGGTTTAATAAAATTAATAATTTGTTTTGTTTATAAATTCATATTACTGTACCATAGAACAAGAAAAAATACAAAAAAATAATAAATTTAAATAGTATATTAAGTAATAAATGCTTTTGAGAGTATAAGTAGGGGTTGCACACGTGTGGGTTGGGTCGTTATTGGGTCAATCTAATAAAAATCCAATAAAACCTAACACAAACCTGACATATTAAGGAAATCGTTAATCCGAACAAAAACCCGAACACGACTCCATCTCGACATAAACCAATTAACGGCATGATATGAGTTGACAAGATATGATAACGACTCGAATATGATACTACACGATTAAAACATGATATTGCACGATAAAAATCTGTTTTACACAATTTAAACCTAATTTATAAGAAATTAAATAAATTAATGTAAAGCTTAATTTTAAAAAAATAATAAATAGTAATACTCCCTCCGTCACTATGTAGTAGACGCGTTTCTTTTTGACACAAGATTTAAGAAAAACAGTTTTAAGTGAGTAAAGTAAAACGAGAATAAAGTAGAAAGGAAAAAGATAGAGAGACGAAAAAAGAATAAAGTAAAGGATAGTAGTAAAGTAAGAGGGAACAAATGTGCTTTTTGCCAAAAAAAGAAATGACTCAGCTACAGTGGAACAACTAAAAAAAGAATACAACTCAGCAACAGATGGATGGAGGAGTATTATGTTTTAATGGGTTACTCGTATCCAACCCGCATCAAACTTGAAACCAATCCAAAATTATCGGGTTCTTAACATGTCAACTCGATAAAGACATAAACCCAATAAGACTTGACCCGAACTCATTAATTTTGTACAGATTCGTGTCGGATTATCATGTCGGGTTAAAAATGATAACCTTAATTATATGGATTCAAAAATTTAACAACTAAATGTTTAAAAATTTAGTGTTTTTCATAGTATTGGAATGTCATAGCCCTACCTCTCACAACTTGCTCTGAGATTTTGATAAAACAAGGGTTTAGTAGCAAAATCACCCATATAATACAAAAGGCAAAAACAGAGAATTTCTTAATGTTATGTTTTGTTCAAATTGTTCCTCATCGTTGATAAAATTAACTTTAAACATTGCTAACCATAAAGAAATACAATAGTAGTAATTGGTTGATAAAACATCTACTTGATGCTAGTGTAAGCATATGTTAACATTTCCACCAAAACATAGATTTAGTTCTACACTCCAACTGAGAGACTGGATTTGGAGTTTACAAAAAACCAGCAAACATCAGCAAATAACAGGACACAAGTAGCTCAAGGCTACACATAAAAAGTAAACAAAACAGCAAACAAACTTAGGCAGATTGCCTAAATAAACTTATTGTTCAACATAGAGAAACTTGTTACCTGATCAGCTGCAAGCCAGCATAGACCTTGGGTGATCAAACTGGGTCAAGTGGTTATCAAATGGCAATGGCAATGGCATGACTCTCTCAAATGCCTCAACAAGCAGAGCAACCTTCCTCTTCTTAGCAGGGGCAAGCTTCGTCACCACTTGTCTTAGTGCATAATCCACCATCCATTCCTCTGAGTTCCTCCTCTCATCCACATCCTGATGCCTCAGATCAACCCTCTCCCCCTCCGCATCCTCCTCCACATCCAGGAAATTCGGTGCTCGTGGATTGAAACCTATCGCTTCATCGCCTTCCTCTTCTATCTTCTTCGAGCTAGCTGCAAACTGAAGCAGAGTAATTATGTCCTCTTTTGGAAGATATTCTTTACTTACAACATCATATGAAGAAATTTCTTTATTTCTTCCTCCTCCTTTCTCTTCCTTTTCATCTTCTTTTTGAAGAGGTGTTGAAATTTCTCTGCTTGAAAAGGCATCACACACCAGATATTCTTCTTTTCTTCCTCCTCCTTCTTCTTCTTCTTCTTCTTCTTCTTGAAGAGGTGTTGAAATTTCGCTGCTAGAAAAGGAATCAGAGTCGAAGCCTCCGTTTTCATCAAAGGACTCCTGCGCGGCTTCATCAATCAAAACCTCATCGAAACAGAAAACTTTTTCCTCTACAAATTCTTGTTTTATTTCGATTGCATCCTCTGCTTTATAATCATATTGCAGAAGCACGCCGTATCCATAACCACTCTCCCAATCCATACAAGTGTTGTTATCGTCGAAGGAATCCTGCGATAATTCCTCAGAGACTCGCTCCGTGTAAATTTCAACGAAGAAAGGATCATCATCGGGTAGAGCAGGGGGGGCTCGGGCCTGCCTAGCGGCCGAGATGAAGGAGCTCAGGGGCGGGTGGTGGCGGCCGTTGAGGGAGCAGTAGGTGTAGGGGCAGACTTTGATATCAGAGTGGCCTTTTTTGTTAAGGGAAAGAAAAGGAGGAAACTTGGAGTCTTTCAAGGTGGAGGAGCATGTTGCTGTCTTTGCATCAACGGTCTTACTCGAGGGTTTGAAGCTCAGCTTCGTTGCGCTTTTCTTGCTTGATGGGGATGGAGATCTCGACTGCGGTTGCTCCTTTCTGGCGTCGGAGCTGGTGGTGGGCTTCATGTAGTTGGGGGCGGATTTCTTCATCTTCTTGGCCTTGAGGTCGGCGCCGCGAGGGCACTTCGCGGCGGAGTCATGGTGGTGGGTGTGGACGGGTTGGAGGTGGAGGAGGGTGTGCTTTCTTTGCACCATGGTGGTTGTGTTTTTGATGTGAAGATGGGAAATGGGAAATGAGAAGAAATGGTTAAAGAAAGAAGATTCTAAGCTATCTTTCTTTTTGTGTTGTATGTGATTTGAATAAATGGAAGATTATTTTTTGGATGCCGACGCTCCACTAACCTAATCTTGGGCCCTCCATTTATATAAGAGTGTTGTCATATTACTTGTTTACTATTTTGAATTGGGTAGAGGTACTTCCTTTTTTTTTAGGGTTAATCAAGATTTTTTTATTTTTGACATATTTCATAAATTTGTTAAATACCTCCCATAGAAATGGACTAACTGGAATGATATAAGTCTTAATCGTAATTGGTAAAGTTGGTAAAGTCAAAGAGAAGGATAAAAGAAGTTGAAATAATGTAGTGAATGGTGGATCCCATAAATGATAAAGTAAAAAAAAAAAAGAAAATGTTTCCATTAATGGATATAGATTATTTCTATTGGATGGATAAAAAAGAAAATTCAACCGATTTCTATGAGAGGGAGGGAGCAGTACATACTAACTTTTTAATTCATAGCTAAATAGATTTTTCCGATTGGAGAACTAAGGTGGCATGATTTTTTCCATATTAACGAAAATTTTTTGCTATAAGCGTATCATCTATTAAACCACTTTGAATGAGCATTGAGCTCAAATAGTATTAGATGTGTTTGTTTTGCTACAAATTTGAAATAGTATGTTATTACTAACAATATATAAAACGCATTGAAAATCTAAATCAGATCAAAGATTATTATATTTTTAATTAGTTAGCCCTAATATAAAGATATTTACTTTATGTGATAGCATAGATAGGTGAAAACATATTTGATCCAATGATAAGAAGATCAGACAAATTTAAAGTTAATCAATCCATCAAAATAAAAGATACATTGTTCAATAAGTATTTTTTTATCTATTAAAATTTTATAACCCAATATAACTCACCCTCTATTATTGCTATAAATTATGACATGATTTTCTAATGTTCCAAAACTATCACTTTATTTTCTTATTGGGATGTCCATGAAAGGGAGTTTTGGAAATGTATAGCCGTTGAGATTTTGTACTTCTAATTTATCAATCACAAACTTTGGCAGTAGCATTTTGAATATAAATTCATTTCATGGACTAATTGTGATTTGCTAACTAATTCTTGTATAGTCATTAAAAGCATCCCGAATGGTCCGGATAAGGGTTCGGGTTGGTCATACTAAGCATCAAATTTAAATACTTTATTCCTGTTTTAATTCTTCTTAATTGCTAATAATGGGCCACTTAATTTAAAAATGGCCCTTGGTGTCATAATCTTGACATTGAGAGAGAGAGAAAGGGGGTCTAATCTATTATACACGTGTTGCACTTCTCATCCTAACCCTACTGTCAAATACTACCTCCGTCCCGCATTAACTGTGACACTTATTTTTCTGTACTCGTTTTGTAAAAATGATAATAAATAGTTAAAGTCGAGAAATAGTAAAATAAGAGATAGAGAATAAGGTATAGAAGGGTCTTCTTTATATTATTCTCTCTCTTACTATACTATTTTTTCACTTTAACTATTTATTATCATTTTTACGAAATGAGTGCAGAAAAGTAAATGTGGCAGTTAATGTGGGACGGAAGTAGTAATTTTTTTGTTGGAATACTTATTTTGAATTTTTATTTACCCGGGTTTATAGCCTTTAATATTATCAAAATGGAAGACTATCATAGGCATGATAACATCACGAATTTTGATCAATATATTCCATATGTTTAGACAAACAAACACTATACTTAAGACTATCATAGGCATGATAATAACATCACGAATTTTGATCAATATATTCCATATGTTTAGACAAACAAAACTATACTTACTCCATACCTGAAATATATGAACATTTGATTTGGTACCGATTTGAATGTATAATTAGTCAAATAAAAGGTAGTGTAAGTAGTGTTAGTAGAGAATGAACTCAACATCATTAATAGTGTAGTATAATAGTATAAGTTGTAAATAAAATGATGTGTAAGGTAATTTGTTGTTTAACTACTTCAAAATTAGAATGTTCATATTTTTCATGAATGGACTAATAAGGAAATAGTTCATACTCCCTTCGTTCCATGTTAATGGAGTCATTTTGCAGTTTTCGAAAGTTCCTACATAATTGAGTCATTTCTATTTTTGGCAAAAAAAATCCACTATCTTACTTTGTTCTTTCTTCATCTCTCTTACTTTACTCTCTCTTACTTTATTCACCTTCAACTTAACACATTAATCTTCGTACCGAAAAGAAATGTCTCAATTAACAAAAAATTAAAGGAGTACTTTTCATGGACGAATGGAGTGTAATTGTCTATAAAAATACTATTACTATCAATGTTTTTAAAATTAATACTTCATCGGTCTCATGGTAATTCATTCATATTCCTTTTCGGGTTGTTTTAATAGTACAATTGAGTCGTTTTTTATTTGACAAGATTTTATATTGATCACCTATTTTATTATTTTTTTCGTCTCCCTTATTTTAATCTCTTCCTATTTAATCTCTAATACTCGTTTCTTAATCTTCATTCAAAAGAATTCTTCAATTAAAATGAGACTTGGAGGAAGATTAATATTCCCCCTTTCACGAAAAAGTCTCATTTTGTCATTTTGGGATGTCCACAAAAAATAGTCTCATTTCTAAAAATAGAAAGTTTATCTATCATACTTTACTCACTTTTTTTCCACACTCTCATACTTAACTTTTTCAATCTTTATTACTTTACCTACTTTTTCTCTCATCTCTTTTACTTTACCAATTTCTTATTAAAACTCGTGCCGTCCACAAATGAAACTATTTTTTGTTGACGGAGGGCGTATCAGTTTCTCAAAAAATAATATTCCATCCGTTCGCCATTAGGAGTCTCGTTGACTTTTCTGCACTCGTTTTATAAAAATGATAATAAATAATTAAAATGGATAAATAGTAAAGTAAGAGAGAGAATAATGTAGAGATTTAATTTACCATTTCTCTTCTCTACATTATTCTCTCTTATTTCACCATTTCTCCACTTTAACTATTTATTATCATTTTTATAAAACGAGCGGATAAATGTCAGCGAAACTCCTAATGACAGACGGAGGGAGTAATTGAGATTAAGATGTAGCGGCCCAATCCTATCCCCACCTCATTAACCATGGGCGGAATATATATTTAAACAAATGAAAGGATGACTTGAATTTCACAGTTAGATTAATTTCTAAATCAGTGCTTTTAAAACCGAATGGAATCGGCATTTTCGATCTAATCGCGGCGGTCGTAGTTAACCATAAACCCGTTAACCATAATCAGAAAATTCAGTTAGTTGATTTTTTTTCTTCTCTTTTTAGTATGAAAATTTTAGATTTCAAATATGAGTAGTGATAAATCAACAAAATTGTATATACAAAGTTGGGAAATATTTGTCATTTTCTATGATAAAGGAAGTTACCTATTTTAATAAAAACATTTAATTTTCAGAAATTTAAATAAATATTTTACATCACGTTTTTTTTTATAGTTTTAACAAAAACTATGAAAATGAGTTAAAAGAAAAAAAAACAGTGAAAATATTGATAGTTAAATAATATTTAATTTTTAAAAATATAATAATATATTATATTGTAACATTATTTGAAGATTAATATTGCTAGTATATTATTACAATTTTTTCCACTTTCCTTCAACACTTAACGTTTTTTAGTTATAATATAATATTTTTTATAAACTTATTTTCATAATTTTATTTAAAATATCTTTTTATTTCACTTTCTTCAACTATTTTAATATTTGTGATTTGGAACATAATTTGAAGTTTGTGATTTCAATATTTTTTTTATAGTATATAGCACATGAAAAAATATGCAAAGCATAATCAATATATTATTATTTGGTACTATTGTCAAAATTATAATATTTAATTATCTAGTACTATATATTTTGAATATATAATTAATTACACTTTCAGAATGTATAACGAGTATAGGGGGTGCTGAGTGCGATGACCTTCCATAATCGAATCACCTCTATTATGTTATCATTTGATGCACTATAAAATATAACATAATATTAATCACAAAATAATTTTATAATATGAGTTTAAAAATTATAGGGATTTATTACATAATTTACTTTATCAATTTATCTAGTAGTCATATAATTAAATGATATGTCACATGCCACAGTTTGCTATCATCGGATCATCTCTATTATGAGTAATATATAACGCAGTACATAATAATTATGTAATAAATATTAAAATATTTCAGTGAAATATTGAAACAATAGTGATTTATCATATAATTTCAACTTTTCATGAACTTATCAATTTGTGCAGCACGAGCTATACATTAGAAGATTATATTATATGTACTGAGTCAAACAGTCTCTCATCATTTGACCCCTATTATATTATTAATATATTATAATAATGTCATACAACCACATAATATCATGCAATAATAATAGTTTCTTAATTATATAAAATTTTTATTTTGAAATCTTATCAATGTATATTACTACACTATATAAAATATACTAGCAAAATAGTAAAACCTAAAGAAAATATTATTACAAATATATATTAAAGAAGTTTAAGTAAAATGTTTGTTTTCCAAACGAACAATTTTTCTTTTTCAAAATATCTACCAATATGTACCAAAATACTTGTAAAATTAAAAGTTAGAAATTAAAAATAAAATGTCAGTAATTATAAAAACATATATGGCATAATACAAGATAAATTTCAAATAAATGAGTATTTTGCACAATTTTTACTTTGTAGAATGGGAACAATTAATTTATCTTCATATAATGTCAGTAGTTATAAAAACATATATGGCATAATACAAGATAAATTTCAAATAAAAGAGTATTTTGCACAATTTTTACTTTGTAGAATGGGAACAATTAATTTATCTTCATATAATTGTGATAGTTAAATAAAATGAATAAAATTCTATTCCGTTAAAATACTATGAATGATTATTTTATCTAAATTTTTATTGTGAATTTTTCAATAACCATGGATATTTTCAAGAAAAAATTACATATTTTGTAAAACAATATAAATAAGGGAAACTTGTAATGGTATAATTTTCATCCTATAATTATAAATAGGATCAAATTAGTCATAGAAGTATGTAATTAATGATACTACCAATTCAAAATAATTTTGGTCTTATCCTATTCAAATTTGAAGGGAATTTATATATACAATTTTTTGTCAATTTATCTTTACTCTTCGAATAATACTAGTGAGCAAATACAATAAATGCCACTACTAGATTGAGTGGCACCAATTTGCAGTCAACTTATTATACTCTATCCGTCCACAAAAAATAGACAAAATTATAAATAACACGAGTTTGAATACACAATTGATAAAATAAGAGAGATAACGTGAAAATGTGGTGAAAGTCGTATTAGTAGATTGTGAGGTCCATATTTAAAATGATGTGTATGGTTAGTATTGGTTTAAAACTTTCTATTTTAATTGTTAGTCTAATTTTGGTGGACGGTCCAAAATATTAAAACTTGTCTATTTTTTGTGGATGTTGTGAGTATTAAATAAATGAAATATACAAGATATATATTCCCCCCGTCCCACTTTAGCAGTACCAGTTTACCATTTTGGGTGTTCTACTTTAGGAGTCATGGACAAAATTCTATAAATGGTAATAGGCCCCACATTCTACTAACCTTTTTTTCACTCACATTTTATTATAGAACTAATATATAAAAATATGACTCATATTCAACTATCTTTTTTACCAACATTCCTTTACATCTTAAAACTCATGTCGAACTCAGGACTCCTAAAATGAGATGTAGGGAGTATATAAATTCATACATGCTCGTTCTATATTGCTAATCATGAAGTTTTATAGCAGTAGTGTTAGAGGAAAAGTAAGGTTTGTGTGAGAATAAATAAACACGTTGTAAATAATTATGTTGATTTTCGGGGATAACAGTTAGTTTGGGATTGGGGCTATATAGTAAAACTGGTATTATTATTGAACCTCTTGCAATAATGGGTTAAGGACGAACCAAGTTTCCGCTTGGTGTTCATGTAACATTCGTTGCAACTTTTCTTATAATCCTAGTGACACATAAAGGTAAAAGAGTTTGTTAGATAAATCAATACGAAGTCTTTGTAGTTGGATCCTAGAACTATAGATCTTTCTCTATATATTCCAAACATCAAATCATCTTTACTTCGGTTTTATTTTGCTTGAATTAGTTAGTATTTTAGGAAATAGAAAACAAACAAAAAAACTTTAATCAATTAGATGGTGAATGATTATAATTGGAGGTAGTCTCGTACATTTGTGGATAATATATTTACTAAAATAAAGGAGAGTAAAGTTTTTGGCACCATTGCCGGAGATTATTTCTTTATTTTAGTTTGTTTTATTTGTTGATCATAGCCAACTCTAATTTTGTTTTTTATTCCGTGCTTGATAGATTTGCATGCGAACACGTCCTCAAGGTTTACCTCTTGAGCCATTCGACTTAGAGATTTAAGCAAGCAATAGAAACAGAAACAAGCAAAGCTAGGAGGACTACTATTCACGGAGCAGTACTGGTTCGAAATATAATCGAGCCAAAGGAGAACAACAAAGCTCCTCTATCTCCACTGCCTAATTATGAGCGGATCGTCCTTCAGCTTCATCAACAGATGGAACAGATGAGGAAGCAACGAGAGGATGAAGAGGAGAACACAGGATCCAGTTCGCAACCATTTTAAAAATGTGGCTATTCTAGCTCCACTTATTGGCACAAGAGTTGATGCCAACATTTTCGAATTAAAGACTGGGCTAATTTAAATAGTTGACCAACACTCATTTTCTAGGGGACCCACAGAGGACCCCAACAAGCATTTGACCAAGATTCTAGAGATTAGTAATACCACCAAGCCCAACGAAGTGCCCGATGAAATCATTAAGTTGAGTTCTAGAATGACATGGCAAACCAGTTTCTGGAGAGGTTCTTCCACTCATCTCCACTCTCCTCCACAAATGCCCCAACCACGGTTTCATCGTGGACCATCAGGTAGGCATACTTTACAATGGTTTCAATGAACAAATCTGTGCTATGTTGGATTCAAGGGCCAACGGAGGATTTCTGCGGAAGAGTGGACCAGAAGCCATGGTGGGGATTGAGGAGTTTGCCACTAACAGCAGAGGGTGGTCGAAGGAGAGACATAGCTCGCGAAGGATAGCCGCCATCAACGTAGCCGAAGAGAATCCTCTTGCTAAAGAGTTGGCCGAGCTTAGAGTGCGGGTCGACCAAATGGACACATCAAGAAGAGAGGATCCTGTTCCACCGACCTCCGTCATAGTGGTCACCAAACCCGACGCTCCTCCTGCCACGTCCGAGGAAGTCAACTATGTGCAACAAGGAGGCGGTCCCAATAGGCCTTATAACAACAACAATTATTGCCCTGGCCAAGAGGGCGGTAATTTTAATAATTATAATGGGAACCGTCCTCTACCCAACCTTTCTTATTCTAACAATAACTTCTTGCAACCCCCTCCAGGATTTAATGTGAGCAAAGGTGGGGTGGTTGAGCTCGTGAAGAAGGAAGAGAAGTATGACCAAGGGATCATGAAGATCTTGGAGGTGCTAGTGCAAGATAGAAAGACCAATAACACCAAGATTGGGGTCGTTGAAGCAAGGTTGAATAACCTCGAGGCCGAAATCAACACCATTGCCACCGCCGTCACCAACATCAAGAACCAAATGAACCAAGTCCAACAAAAGATAGAGAAGGACAAGGCAAAGGCAGCAACACGAGTGTCCAACATCAATAAAAAGTGGGTTACAAAGCAGAAAACGTGCGAAGTCAGTAACCTTGGAACGAATTCTGGGGTCTGCCAGACGCCTAGCAGACCGCTGCAAGCTCCGCAGCGGGCCACTACCGATCAGGCAGAAGCACCCACGTCGGATGGACTCGTGAGGTACAATGGAATCATACTCCCTTTCCAGCCGAAGAGGAAGTTTAAGCTTGAAGAGCAGTTCAAGCACTTTTTGAACATGTTTTGTAAAGTCCATACTAACATTTCTCTTGTCGAATCGTTGCAGGAAATACCTAGGTATGCAAAGCTACTAATGGAGGCCGTGTTAAAGAAGAAGAAGCTTACAAAAGCCGACCTTAAGTTACCTCATCACTGCAGCGAGATCATACAAAGGGAGACAACAGTGAAGTAAAGAGATCCCAGTCAATTCATCATTAGATGCCCAATTAGGTAAGGAAAAGAGGAATAGGCTCTCTGCGATCTTGGAGCCAGCATAAACATCATGCCATTGAAGTACTATGAAAAGCTCAACATCGGACCACTCAAAACTTCAGATGTAATCATAAGATTGGTCGATAACTCTGCAATTAATGCGGTGGGCATGATTGAGGATATGTTGGTAAAGGTAGATGATTTTATTTTCCCTGCCGATTTCATTGTGCTCGATATGAAAGTAGATAAGAATGTACCTCTAATCCTAGGCAGAAATTTTCTAGCCACAAGCAAAGCTCTTATTGACGTAGGTTGGGGGGAGATCACGCTTAGCGAAAATGTTAGCAAGTCCACATACCAGATAGAGAGCGCGATGCTAAAGTATGAAGAGGCGCAAAGAGCAAAGATGGAGTACGAATGCAAGGTGGTTATGATGACCGACACAACACCTAAGGGTCCACAAAAAGGGGAAGATCTTTCTAACCCTTCTATTTTTGTTGTTAATGTTTTGCCTCAAGCTCCTAAAAAGGGCAAGCCTAATCCTCCTAAGGCTTCGTCGCAGGAAAAATCAAAGAGGAAAAAGAAGAAAACTCAACCACAAGTCGACCCCGAAATCTATGTGATCAAGACCGCGAAAGGGAAATACAAATGGTAGAAAAAGTTGGCACTAAATTGGTCCAATTCACGATTTTTAGTACAAGGGTCGTCGATTCGCCCACCTAGTTGGGTCACTTCAAGTCGAGCCAACGATTTAAAATAAAGGCGCTTGTTGGGAGGCAACCCAATTTGTTCTTTTCTTTCTTTTTCGTTATTTTCGTTATATTTCTTTTTCTGTAATTTTCGTGCATTTTGCACATAATAATAATAAAAAAATAAATAAAATTAACCCGTAGCGGCTGCTGCACAATCTACAGCGGTCGCTACTCGTTTACATGTGTGCAGGTACAGGGCCAGGCCCTAGGGTGGGCTGCAGCGGCCCGGGAGAGCGCGCCGTTTTTCAGAAGACCTGCAGCGGTCGCTGCGCGAGAGTCAGTGACGCAAACTGCCTACTTATAAGGTATGTTCCTCATTCTTTTCATCATATTTTCTCTCCATTCTCTCTTGCACACGACCACAACTCAAATTCTTCATCAATTCCACACACCCACACTCTCATTCATCCTTTGCATCTCAATTTTCAAGTTTCCAACGTCCAATTCACTACAACACAAGGTATGAATCCTAACTTTAATTTTTGAGTTTTGTTTAAATTCTTTCATGGATTTTGCTCTTTATTGTTTAATTGTTCGGCTGAAAAGCAAGCTTTAGTATGGGGGATGAGTGTGATGATATTTATACTCGGTTTCCATGGCTAGATTTTTGAGTAGGGTGGTGAATTGTTGGTTTTGTTAGTGAATTCCCTTTTGTTCTTCATTGTTTATAAATTGCAATCATGATCATAGCATCGTGAGGCTATTATTACTTCCGTGAATTGCAATACATGTGTAGATTATAAAGATTGTTGTTTTGTGATGTTTATGTTGATACATCTCTACATGGGGGATTAATTCACGTTGGAAGATGGATTGGTTATTATTCTTTTGTGTTGGTATTGATTTACATTTTCACATGATACACTTTAGAGCACATGTTAGGTACAAACTTGCACATCTTTGTTGATTATTGATATATCTTTGGTTGAGTGCAAGTTTGGGGGAAACCCTTGTTGTTTGTCTACTTGCTTGGTGCTCACTTAAGAGCTTGATTTACTTTTGTAGGAAGATGACAACACGAGGGAAGCCCGAGAACGCGAAGAGCTATGGAATTAGCCTTCCGTTGGATGACCACAAGACAATGTGGAAAAAGGTCTCGGCTAGATACACGATGCCGTCTAGGTACCCTCACGAGCTTCCCCTCGCCACCTTGGGGATCATTGAAGATTTTTGGACGTTGTGCGACGTCGGGGGAGGGAATGGCTTGAGCCACATGTTCCAAGGGAGGTGGTTGTCCTATAGGAGACTCACCCTCGAGTTTCTTAGCACCCTCAAGGTGCACAAAAAACCGTCGTTCCCGTATCCCCGAGTCGATAGATATTCACCTCGGCAACCTCAACCATTCCTTCTCCATGGAGGCTTTATGCGAGGTGTTTCAATGCTATAACCTCAATCTCAGGGAGGAAGTGGATTACGACTACTCTGATGTTTGGGGTGCCATGACTATCGATGGGGAGGACTTCATCCCGGCTTATGCCAAGTCTTCTTCCATCCGCAACCCCATCCTACAATACTTCCACCGAGCGATGACTCAATTGATGTTTGCTCAGACCGACGGTGGAAGTGTCTCCCAAACCTAGTTGGACGTGATGTGGAGTCTTCTCAACAAGAAGGGGTGAGATGCCGACTTGATCACAGTGATTGCCGAACACCTCGGTATCCCGACCACGGACTTCACTCCGGACATGGGTGAGATGTTTATCACCTATGAAGTGCTTTTTGCAGTAGGGTTTTTGAAGACCGACTCAAATGGCCAAACTTTCTTTCTTCAAGTGGAGCGGGATCAATTTCCCATTCGAATCCCATATTTGACCAAGGTCGATACGTGGGACAATAAGGCCAATTGGAAGCTCGACACCGCCGTCCACCGGAGAGCCATTGAGGCTAACCCTATTAAAGGGGAGTTTAAGAAGAAGAACATGCCGTTGCGCATCCCCATCATCGGCCCGGAGGAAGACTTCGCCCTCGATGCCATCGATCAATACCACGAGGGCGGAGAGGAAGAAGAGGAAGAGGTAGAAGGCCACCGCCACCGCAATAGGAAGAACCGCCAACGAGGGAGGCCAGATCCTCAAGAAGAATTCCAAGCCGACACTTCCACCCAACTAGGAGAGATGTTCTCCTACATGCAAAACATGTACAACACTTGGGACAACCGTTGGGTGGAACAACAACAAATCAACGCCTTTAATCAACAAGGTTGGGAGGCGCAAGACGATTGGCAGGTGGCGGAGCAAGATTTTTGGGAGGCTCAAAGGCTCGCGGATGTGCAACAACGTCAACAAATCACCGAGCTCCAAAGGATGACCGTCGAGGCTCGAGAGAAGCGCCAAACCATGAGGGGCGACATCACGTATCTCATTGGCGCCTTTGAAGACCTCAATGCCCATTTCCTTCCTCCCCAAGAATGATGAAGTCAAGCTCATGACTTTAAATGAGCAACTGTATCATTTGCTTTTGTTTTAAGAAAATTTTATTTTTGTGTTATGACGTTTTTTTGGTTACGTTTTGAGTACTTTTTGGTTTAATTTTTGTTTTTGGACTACCGCCAACGACCGTTGCAGAGTCCACAGTGGTCCACTGGCTACTATCTGGAAAGGCTCTGAATCGTCCCAGCGACCTTTGCCCAAATGCAGTTTTCAGCGCGATTTTTTTTGAATTTTCGGCCATTCCATCCTCTACGCGAAGTTTTTCAAGGTATGTTTTATTTTTATTAATTTACCCACATCCCTACCGACTCTACAAACTTATTTTACACTTTGTTGTAAATAAGTTTGGGGGGGATGAAGTGGTGGACTGTGAGTTTAGGTTTTTGTTTTTAGGGTTTTAGTTTAAGTCTTTGTTTTAAAAAAAAACCCGAAGGTGAATCCATGTCATGAACATAGCATGAAGAACTTAGAAACATGCATGGTTAGGGACACTGGCGGGCTGCGAAAATGCGGTTTTGATTCAAGTTATATGGAAGAGATAACTGAACAGGATGGATCAGTTAGCAAATGTCGTTGCCACTTGATCAAGTTGATCTCGCTTTCGCACGCCACCAATGTAATTTATAAACTCCAAATTTTGCACTATTTTAACAGTAAAGCGGCAAGTTCGGGGTCGATCCCACAGAAAAGCTAGTGTATCAAGTGTGTGAATAGTGAACAGGGGTTGGCTGTTGCCACGCTTTACTTTTGGGAGTTTTTAACTACTGATTTTAACTTAGGCAGAAAAGTAACTAACTACTTGCTCAAGGGAACTTTAACTACTAGGTCCAGTAAATCTCAGACTGGATTGAAAATTAACTACTCAGAACAGTAAACACGATGATGAAAACGAAAGCAACTTTGATTAAAACTAGAACTCAGAACAGTACAACGTGAAATTTAAACTAAGCTAACACTTCGGAACTACGAAAGCAAGTTTACCGAGGAGATCCTCGGCGGGAAACTTAAGAATACGCCGACAGATATCAAGTATTCTGCAGCGCTCCTTCAATCGCCCTTGCTAACTAAGCATTACTTTATCTAAGCTATCTAGGGAACTGAACTAGAAAGCTAAACTAAACTAAACTAAACTAAACTAAACTAAAGACGGAAAGTAAAGGATCCCCCTCCTCTCTTTTAATGTAGTGACACATCCTCTATTATAGGCTCGGCACGACCTCCAGCTGGATAACGATCTTGGCAGGGAATATTCGCTCATGCTGAGAGTGAGCGACTCATTGATTGCTACGTGCTCTCCTTCTAGAATGACGACGCTTTTCAGTAATAGATTCGTGACTCAGCTCCGTCCTTGTGTCTCGTATATCAACACGTGTCCCCTTCTAGAACGTTGTCCTTGATAACAGAATGATGCGCACCACTAGCTCATAGCCTCATGTGTCCTTCTTCTGGAAACAGTGGTCCCCTCCTTGACTGCTTGATTACTCCCCCGATATTTGGCCTTTTTCGCCTATTGTGCTCACTTGATCAGTTTGGCCTTGTTGCCTTGGTCAAGCGGCATTCCTGCATATTTAACACTTGCTTTACGCAATAAACTGATCAAGTAGCGTGCATTTTACCCCTAAACCGATGCATGAAATGAGCCTTATCAAATTGCTCACACTTAAAACATACTTGTCCCCAAGTATAAAGAAAAAGAAAAGAAAAAGATAAGGCAAATTTCTGGCATGGTGTACTCATTTCAAGAAAGTAAAAGAAAATGAAAAAGAAAACAAGACTCGAAATAAAAACACATATTCACATAGAGGCATTAGATCGAATAAATTTTCAACAATCATACCCGAGGTCGAGGTCAATCCATTTGCCAGCAGCTTATGTTTCTTCCTTTTCGCTTTTACTTGATCAAGGTGTCAGCTCGTCTAGATTGCTCAATTTAAAAACCACTGTTGGATTCACTCAGTCACTCATTTCTCACCAGAGATGTTAGGACTGTTCACTCGGTATTGCCACAAATTTAATATCTCGAATCGGATTGCCTAAGATAGTTCCTTAAGGTCTTTGTTTCGGGTGTAACGGGGCTTAAGGGTAGTAATGTATTAGGGTAGGGTCTTAGGGGTTCTAAGTTAAAAATATAAACTGTAAACAAAGAAAAACACATGAGTCAAGAGACCAAAGATTTGAACTATTTATTTCGCCACTAGATATCTTACTTGGTCAAGTGACGACTTCTAGCCTTGAATGTTTGGCTCTATTCTCTAACTTTCGACTACTGGGTCAGGCTACAATTTTCTTTACCCTACCCTCTTTTTCTCAAACTTTTCTCGACTCTTTTTTCCGACATTGTTTTTTTTTCGACTTGATTTCTCTGACTTGATCAACCTGATTGACTAACTTGCTCAACCCGGCTACCCATTTATTTTGACTTTCTATCGGTATCCTAACTCATCTCTCTGACCCCTTTATCCTCACGTGTTTGTATATATAAAAAAGTATATAGAAGTTGGATTGGGTTTCAAAAGAACAGGTAAAAGTGTATTTGGGCTCAATGTGGTTAACTAAGGGGTGCCTTGCTTGACTAGGCGGGTTCGTGGAGCGAAAGAAGAAAAGACTCAATTGGTTAAGTCCTAATGCCTTTAGTCCTCACTACTTGTTCATTTTTCATCTAAATATTAAAATCAGCCTCTCGTAAAATAATTTTTTTTCTTTGTAAAAATAGTAGAAAGTGTTCTACTTTGGCTTATAACTCACAAATAGAGAGGCTTCATAGTAAGTTTAAAAATTGAGCATTTCCATCATACTTGCGTCGTTCAAACTGATCAAGTTTTTGCAATCAAGTTTCTACATGTAAACATACTGAGTCATTTTTCTAACTCTTCCCAAAGTAATCAAGTCTTTCCCTTACCCAATTTCATGCATACTTCCCTAATTACTAACTTATATTTTGAATTTTTTAAAATTTTGACATGGATGATTTTTATTTTCTGGAACTAACCCTCCCCCCTCCCACTGCATATGAACTCGTCCTCGAGGGACTGGATGCAGTGGAAATGGGTTAGGTACAGGCAACGACACAAAAGAAAAAGGAAAACTTCTCACACTTAGACCAGACACTGGGCTAAGTGTGAGACAGTGCCAACAATCAAACATGCCAATAAACACAGAAGAACAATAACTAAAACACAAGGGCAGACCAACATAAACATGCATAACTTCTCACACTTAGACCCAACACAGGTCAAAGTGTGAGGTGAAGCAAGATGTCAGTTACAAACCAAAAACAAATAAAAATAAAATTGTTTAAACTTGAAATGATTGAGATTTTGGGGGGGTGGGGGGGTTATACTTAGTGCTTCCTTGGAGGTTGTCCGGGGGATGCTGAGGGTGGCCAGGAGGATGATGGGCGCCGGGTTGGAGGAGAGCTTGTAAAGGGAGGTGGTGGTTGGCTGGCAGGGCTCTGTTGGCGGATAGCCTTCAGAAACCTAGCTTGAGCAACCAGCTGGGCATGTGAGTTCTCCACCACCTGCGTAAGCATCTGCTCCACATGGAGCTTCCATTCGCGGTCAGTGCGTGCAGCCTCCTCTGTCTCTGGCTCTGTTATAGGCACCATTTCCAGCCTACGCCTCTGCTGCCTCTCAGGGCTAGCCGGGCGATCGGTCGTCTGTCTCCTCCCCTCCGGCCGCTCCTGCTGCCTTTTCTTCTTCCTCTCCTGCCGCCCCTTAGTGTAGAAACAAAGCTTCCCGCCGGGTAGCCGTTCAAGTACCTGTATTCTGACAAAGAAATCTAGGTCAAATAATTCGGGCTTGGAGCAACGGCTGGGGCGCTCCACTTCCTCTTGGAAAACTAGGGTCCAATTGCGCCTTAGGTAGGCTCCAAGCAGGTGGCAGACATTGAGGTGGCGGGCAGGGCGAGTGGCGATCTGATTTATCGAATAAGCAAGCCAGTAGCCAAGGTGCACCCTCTTCTGCTCCCTCATGCTCCACATAAAGTAGAGCTCGGCCAAAGTAATGATCACCAGTGTATTGGCTAGGCCAAGGAGATTACAGGCGAGGTAGACTTGGGCAAGGCAGAGGGCCGGATCAGCAATATGGATACCTCTGGACTCAGAGGCTTTAAAGTCGGGGGCACGTCCATTGCACAAGGCCTGCCAGATGGCCAGCTGATCAAAATCCGGTTTCCTCTGAGGAAGGCCAATGTCGCGGCCGAACCATTTCCCACTGGCGACCAGTGCCTCTGTGTAGAGTCCCATTCTTATGGAGAACTCGTTCAGGCTCATATTCTGGGCACGACCGAACACCCTGAAGGAGACGCTCTTGGCTTCCAGGTCTGTGCTTCCGGTGAACCGGAAGGACGTGAAAACGTCCTTGGCCAGGGCCTCCGGCACGAAGGTCTCCTCAATCTCCAGCAGCCAGTCAAAACCAATCTCAGTGATATACTGGGTAAATTTCACCTCGACCCGGATAGTCTCCAGGGCTGACTGGTGGAGTTTCTTGTCAGCCTTTAGCCGCTTCTAGGGGGTTACCCTCAGGTGGACCTTCTCCTGCCACTTCGGGTTTTCAAATTCCAGGATCCGCTGGAGGAGGTCCGTGGTCAATACCACAGTGGTGTTGGAGTAATCGGCAGTGGGGGGTGTTGCAGGCATTCCTTGTTGCCTGCGTGATGTTCGGGCCCATCGAAGCTCTCTGGCCTCAGATTCGCTGCCCTCATCTCCTTCTTGTGGAGGAGCAGGTCGGTCTGTATCATCAATAACAATGCCCCGGGTTGCGGGGCGCATCCTCTTCGGAGGAGGAAGAACACTCTTCCCTTTCCTTTTCCTTTCCCTCTCTGCCCTATCATGGCTGTCCTCAACAACCACCATCTCCTCACCGGCCTCACCGACTCCTCTCTCTTCTACGGCCTCCCCGGCCGCTTGGCTCGCCTCCTCCGGCTCATCCATCAGTCACCGCAATACGCGGGGTCCTGCTTCGGCTCCTCCTCTCTCCCTGGCTTATCGGCCACCCTGGCCTCTACCTCTTCTATCGTCCGCGCCATGCTCCTCAGGCGCGTCCGGCGGCGGAGTGGCTGCTCTTTCCTCTCCTCTGGCTCATTCTCCACCGCTTGGTGGAAAACCCAGTCAGCCTCCCTTGGTTGCAGTAGGACGTCGCTAGGAGGTGGCTGAAGGTCCTCACTGGAGTCGTCGTCTATGGTCACAACCTCGATCGGTTGTGACGGCCCTTGGAGGGGGGAAGTAGAGCTCCCGTCACTCGGTGGTGACAGGGCGTTTTGAGCAGATGTACCCTCTGCATGTGTTGGCAGCACAGACTCTGCTTTGTCGGCCGGAGTGGCGGTGGGTTGCGCGCCTTCCCCCGCATTTTCATCGGAGTCCACACTGTACTGTACTAGTGGGAGAATGGATGTAGGTTCACGTGCATGAAGGGGGGCTTGTGTGTGGGAGGAAGATGGAGGGTTTTGGGGAGTATTTTGGGGTGTGGAGGTTGTAGCGGGGTTCCTCAACAGGGAAATTCCAAGTCGGGCTTTTAGGGTGGGGTACACCGTCGCGGTATCCATCTCGGGGAGCATACTCCAGAGGATTCTATCTAAACGCCGTATGGCCTCTTCATCCACTTCAGGCAGTGGAGCGGCGGCACTAGTTTGTGGTGGGGGTTGAGCAGATGGGCTGGGGTTTTCTGTATGGGCTAGGGGAGAGATTTCCCGGTCACCACTGTTGTTGCCGGCATCGGAAGATGATGAAGACGTGCCAAGTTGGGTGATCTGCATTTTTACTGGTAATGATGGTGGGCAAGGATGTTAACTTGGGCAAAAGGCTTGAATTCTTGGAGAAATCGGGTGAGAGCAAGTGTAATGTACTGTAGACGGCTTGGATAAAAGTGATATACGGACCTTAAGGCTGTCTTTTATAATGATATCCCGTCTGTTGAGATCCTGACTGTTGAGATCCCTGCGACTCTTTGCGTACATGCGCGCCTTTTCAGAGTGCCAGCTGGCAAAGCTTCTTCGATACGCTACTTCCCTCTCTCCAGTACTATTCTGTCTAATGCAACAGTTGATGCTTCCGAACACCTCTTTAATGACTGCACACGTCCTATCATCACCTGCCTTGATCAATGCAAGTACTGTACCACCAATTAAATTCGAATTGCACTGATCAAGTGGACAATTAATTCCAGATGAAAACTCAAATAATTCCACTAGATCAGTCTCCTTCTTTACTTATGACTTTTAATTTTCCTAAGAATAAAAACTAACACATGAAAACTATTTACACTAACTACAAAGGACTTGACCGAGTTCCCCTGGGATGTCACTTGATCAGTTTAATAGATTAAGAATTTGTTGATTGATCAAGAAGACTACCCAAGAGTACCCGATCACTCATTTTACCTGCTCATTGGATAAGATTAGGCAGGGTCAGTGGAATTTCTTCCACTGTGTCTGCTTTGGTCTTGTCTCTGTAGTGCTCAACCCCGTTGACTTTTTACCACAAATGAGAACGAATTGGGGGGGGGGGTCTCCTGGGAGTATGTTTGCCTCCTGTGTGTGCATTGTCATGATGGTACGAGGGCCCGCCCATTTTGAATTCTGCCTTCTGGGTATTGGTTTGAGTTGACACTGGAAGAGTAGCTCTTTCTGCCCCACTTTGAGCTCTTTCTTTCTCAAAGCGGCGTCGAGTCTGCGTTGTCGATCAAGGTGGGATGTGACTCCTTCTTCTAACATGGCGGGTTGCATGCACAGATCTGGGTTAATCTCTCTCAAGTCTGCTGTTTTCCACTGATCACCTCTTGACCCTGCCTCAGTTCTTCCATCAATTTTCCTCTCTTTCCTTGCAGATTTTGTTTGACTGTTCTTGGTACGTCTGGTTGGACAGGCTCTTGAGGGTAACTGACGATGCAGGTAAAGACAATAGTTGTCTTGTAGGCGCGGGACTTTCCTTCAACATTCTTCTCAATGGGGCGGCTTGGTCAGGTGGTTTTTCGACCCTTGTTGGCTGAGTGATCACTTTTAACTCAGCTGGTCGTGGCGGCTTACAAAAATCCATAATTTCCCTTTCAATGACTTGATCATCCATTTCCTTGGTCATCGTTGCGACGAACCATTCAGCTGCTTCCTTCTTAAGCTGTTCATCTTCAATGGAATCAGTGGACAGTCTTTGAAGAGTTCCTTTCCTAGATACCTTTGCTCCCAAGGTCTGATAGTATCTACCGATTATATGCTCTCACTGTCCCGTGGCTTTCTCACAGCTTTATCAATGTCGCATGTAAACTATTCTCCATTAAAATCCAGATTCATCGTCCCATGGCGAACGTCTATGACTGTACTGGCTGTAGATAGGAATGACCTTCCCAAAAGGACTCTAATAGACTCCTCCGCTCCTGGATCTGTCATCTTTATGACGAAGAAGTCGGCGGGGTACCTGAATTTGTTTACCTTAACGATTTCATCTTCCAGAACTCCCTCTGGGTGAATGTATGACCCGTCTGCTAGCTGTATCACCATACTGGTTTTGACAAGCTTAACTTCTCCCAGCTTTTCATATATAGAATACGGCATGATATTGATGGAAGCCCTAAGGTCGCACATTGCGTACTCCATTCGAACGTCTCTGTTGGAAATTGGGAGTGTGAACACCCCTGGGTCAGTCTGCTTCGACCGTCCTTCCTTTCTCAGTGACTTGATCAAGGGCACTAGACTCTCCTTCTTTTGTGACTTGATCAAAGGTGCTGGACTCAGGGCCTTCTTCATGATTGGGTCTGTCTGTGGGTGCTGGAGAACTCGCAGATGGGCTTTGATAAACTCTTCCTGATTTTAGAGATACTGCATTGACATTGTCTCGCCCAGTAGGTGGCTGTACTGTAGCCGGAATTTTTCCTTCATTCCCCCTCAGCTCACCCAGTGACATCGCAACTTGAGAAAGTTGCTTGGTCAGCATATCTAGTGCAACCCTCTGTTCTCTCTAGGCTTCTTGTATTTCTCGCATTGCATCATGGGGCTGATATGGGATCATCATATCTCCTGAACCTTCATTTTATTGTTTGCTATATCTCTGATTAAAATGACCTCCTCCATGGCCTTGTTGATGGTAGCCGGAAGGTCCATACTGCTCTGGCTGGTTCTGAGGGTAATGATTTTGTTGGCTCCCTTGGAAGTACTGTGGGTTCCCTTGGGGTTGTTGGTTTCCTCTCGGGTGCGGCGGGACATAATTTACCACTTGATTATTTGGTTGTCTTCCCTGATTGCCTAACTGAGGGTCTTGGTGTTGGTACCCCCAGTTTCCTTCCTGTTGTCGACTTGACCAGTTAGGTTGTCCTCCACTTGACCAGTTGCCCTGCTGCCCCGCGGACCAGCTCCCTTGACCCCCTTGTATCTGTTACCTCCATCCTGTGGTCTATCCTGGATCCGAGCAGGCCAGTTGGACTGCCCTTCAGAGGGTTGCATCTGTTGTGTTGAGGGTTCAGGTAGCTGGCTTTGACTCTGATCAGACCACCTGAAATTGGGGTGGTCTCTCCATGGAACATCTCTCTGTTTCCCCTGGATCCAGTTGCCATTCGCATTCCAATGGCCCACGACATTCACTTGAGGTTGCGGCTCTACCTTAGGAGGAAAATCGCAATAGTAATAGTAATGCTCTTCTGGAGGGGGCGATGGCGGGACATACTGCGTCTCTTTCGGTGCGGGTGGAGGAGGCAGTCTGGCTTTCTCCACTGCCTCAAGCAGCTTCTTCTCCATCTGCTCAAATCGAGCCTCTAGCTTTTCGTCATTGCGCGCCTCTGCTGCGTGTACTGTACCTCTTCGGTACTGGCCACGAGACGTCTCGTACGAGCGTTTGGCTTCAATGAGCCTCTCCAGGATGTTCTTGGCTTGGCTGAATGGGGTCTTTGAGAAGTCCCCCTGAGCTGCGAGGTTGAGATCATTCTTGTTATCGACTGTCAGTCCATCGTAGAAGATCGAGTAAATCTCCCGCTCCCCCAGCTTGTGGTTAGGGCATGCTTGAAGCAGCCCTTGGAATCTATCCCAGTACTGGCCGAGGGGCTCGTCGTACTCCTGTCTGGCTTCTGTAATCTCCCGCTTGACGGCACTCATTTTTTACGCTGGAAACAAGCGATCGAGGAATATCATTCGGAACTCGGCCCATGTTTTGATGGACCCTTCTGGCAGTCTCGACAGCCATACTCCAGCTTCACCATTCAAAATGAAAGGGATGGCTTTTAGCCTATAATCTTCATACGTATATCCAGCCGGTACAGGCTGGATATCACAATATCGGCAAAATTCCTCCAGGAAGGCGTACGGGCATTCTTTTGAAAGGCCGTAAAAATGGGACAAAACGACCAGTACTCCTGACTTGATCGCGATGGTCCGCATCCAAGGAGTAACGGCAATGGCATGTGTGGGATCCTTCTCGTCATGAGCGTGCAGAGAGCCAATTCCTGAGTCGTTGTCGACGAGGGCCATCTCTTCTTTTGCTTGTTCAAGTGGTAGTGGTCTAGATTGCGCATTCTGTTCTCCTTTTTCTTCGCTGGTCAGTTGATCAGTGGATACTGCTGCTGGTAGTGCGGCTCTGTAACGAGTGGTAACTACGCCGGCTTCCTGGACTCTCCAATGAGCGTTAGTGCCTCTGTATATAAGAGGGTGATTCCAGTGGTTGCCGCGGTGGTACTTTTTCATTAACAGAAGAAAAAAAAATGAGAAAAGAAAGAAACAAAATTATATACACCTATGCGCTACACACAAACATAAAATAACACCATGCTTCCCCGGCAACGACGCCATTTTGGCGGGCTGCGAAAATGCGGTTTTGATTCAAGTCATATGGAAGAGATAACTGAACCAGATGGATCAGCTAGCAAATGTCGTTGCCACTTGATCAAGTTGATCTCGCTTTCGCACGCCACCAATGTAATTTATAAACTCCCAATTTTGCACTATTTTAACAGTAAAGCGTCAAGTTCGGGGTCGATCCCACAGAGAAGCTAGTGTATCAAGTGTGAGTAGTGAACAGGGGTTGGCTACTGCCATGCTTTACTTTTGGGAGTTTTTAACTACTGATTTTAACTTAGGCAGAAAAGTAACTAACTACTGGGTCAAGTAAATCTCAGACTGGAATGAAAATTAACTACTCAGAACAGTAAACACGATGATGAAAACGAAAGCATCTTTTATTAAAACTAGAACTCAGAACAGTACAGCGTGAAATTTAAACTAAGCTAACACTTCGGAACAACGAAAACAAGTAAACTGAGGAGATCCTCGGTGGGAAACTTAAGAATACGCCGACAGATATCAAGTATTCTGCAGCGCTCCTTCAATCGCCCTTTCTAACTAAGTATTACTTTATCTAAGCTATCTAGGAAACTGAACTAGAAAGCTAAACTAAACTAAAGACAGAAAGTAATGGATCCCCATCCTCTCTTTTAATGTGGTGGCACATCCTCTATTTATAGGCTCTGCACGACCTTCAGCTGGATAATGATCATGGAAGGGAATATTCGCTCATGCTGAGATTGAGCGACTCATTGATTGCTATGTGCTCTCCTTCTAGAATGACGACGCTTTTCAGTAACAAATTCATGACTCAGCTCCGTTCTTGCGTCTCATATATCAGCACGTGTCCCCTTCTAGAACGTTGTCCTTGATAACAGAATGATGCGCACCACCAGCTCATAGCCTCATGTATCCTTCTTCTGGAAACAATGGTCCCCTCCTTGACTGCTTGATTACTCCCCTTGATCAACTCCCCCGATATTTGGCCTTTTTCGCCTATTGTACTCACTTGATCAGTTTGGCCTTGTTGCCTTGGTCAAGCGGCATTCCTGCATATTTAACACTTGCTTTGCGCGATAAACTGATCAAGTAGAGTACATTTTACCCCTAAACCGATGCATGAAATGCGCCTTATCAGACACATTAGACCATGTTGCCGATGATATTTAATTCCATCTATGTTTAAGTATGGCTTGACGTCTTGATTTGATGGTTTGGTGAAAAGGTGCATAATTAGTGAATTGCTTGTCCACCTTGAATCATGTTTATACCTTGTGAGATTTAAACCTTAAATTCTGTCTTGTGTGATTATTTGCATTCATGTATATGCTTCTAGATCTTGCTCCTAGTCTGGCTAAGTTTACATAGTGTTTAAGTTGATTTAGGAGGATGTTGGGGCCATATTTTCTTAGCTACTTTTATACCCATATTTTCGACCCTCACAAATGTTCAAAATTTTTCCCTTTGGAACCAATTTTGAGCCTTTAAGCCTATTCTTTGGAAGGCAAAAATGGGGACAATTCCGTGGGTTAGTTTAGTTTTTGATATCTTTTGTAAATGAATTGGAGAGATAATGAGGAAAGTATAAAAAGTAGTGTTCTTTATATAGAAAAGTGTAAGTTGTGAAATAGAAAAAAATTCAAAATGTGTGCTTGATCCTAGAAATGATGCTTATAAAAAAAAGAGAAGAAAGAAAAAGAAAAGTTGTGAAAGGTTGTGAAGAAAAAAAAAGAAAATCAAAGGATTGGAAAAGTGAGTTGAAGGAGAAAAATAAGTGTTAGAAGTGTCTTGGGTTTTTAGAAAAGTGGAGTCATTTTAACTCTACCTGGGATAATTTTATGTTTTAAGTTACTTTTTAGCCAAATACTCCTCACCTACCAAAGAACCTACATTACAACAAAAAATAAAGACCTTTCTGACTTTTGATGCTTAATCACATCTAGTGGATGAGGGATTAGACTTTGAGCAAGACTATGGTAAACTTTGAATGATGCATGATTTGAGTGCTTATACACTTTACCTTTATACACTTTAAGAGTGAGAGAAAGAATCACTTCCCATCTTTGGAAGTTTGCCACATGCGAGTGCATGAATTCAAGGTATTCCACGAGTTAGTAATGAAAGTGCACTAATAAACCTTCCTTGATTTGATTTCGTTAATTCATGCTTAATGTATTCTTCCATCTTTTGAGGCAATTACGACGTCTAGTCCTTGTGCATTCCATGCGTCTATTTTGTGTCTTTATTGTTTTGTTCGAGGACAAATAAAAATGTAAGTTTGGGGGAGTTGATACGCTCGGATTTTGCACAGTTTTAAGGCCTTTATTTGGTCTGTTTTAATGTCAAAATCACAATTCATGTCCATATTTTGCATGTTTTTATCTATTTTGGTATTTTGACGTGTTTTGTGAGATTTGTGCATATTTGAGCCTAAAAGACAGGAAAAAGTCGAAGTTGGAAATTTGGAGCGTTCGAGATGCCCAGTGGTCCGCTGCAACATGCACAACGACCGCTGGGGCCCAATGAGCTCTAAGCCAGTAGCGGTCCGCTCCGAAGAAAGTTGTGCTGAAATGAAGAACACGCCCAGAGACCGCTGCAACACAGTGTAGCGACCGATATCTAAGAAGCAGAGGCTATGGATCAAGGTGCAGCGGCCGCTGGCCAAGGTGCAGCGGTCCGTTGCGAAAACACAGTGCACGAATTTGACCTACTTTCTCCCCAATATTTACTAAACTTAGCCACTTTTTGCCTTATTTGATGGAGCTCGATTTTCCCTCTATAAATAACCCCTCAAACCTCTTCATTATGATCATCTTTTTGCTATATAATTCTAGAGCATAAAATTGAGAGAGTTCTTCATTGTGCAAGAGGTTGAAGAAGGAATCAAGAGAAGATCAAGGCTACAAGGATTCAACCTTTGGGTTTTATTGCTCTAGTTCTTATGTTCACTTTGTTTTCCCTTCATTCTATGTTTTTATCTTATTCAATTATGTGTAACTAAATTCATATGATTCTAGGGATATGTTAGTAACGACTTTAGCTATACAATTCGGTTTTGCTATTTAATATCCGTTTTGTTTTTACTTCATTTCTTCCCTAAGTTGTTCCATAACACTTCACGTTTGAGTGACATATTCAGTGATGATTTAATATAACTTGCTACATAATCGTGATAGGAGGTTGGCGAGTTCGATCCACTCAGTAGACACTACAATTAGCTTCTCTTAAAACGACACTGTTAATTGAGGAGTTACGGATCTAGGATTGACAACCCTAGTGTTAGTAATCTACGCTTGTACCGCATGAGCAAAACTTTTGTGACTCGTTCTATCGAAGTATAAACTGTGCTAGGGTATTGTAGTTGGAACTTGTATAACCATAACTGTGAACGCACATCCCTGGAATTCCCTTATCTCTCATACTTTTACCTCTTTAATTATTTGCAATTAGATGTTTTATTGCTTTCAAATTGCTTTTAGTTTTCAAAATCTCCAAAATTCTTGGTTTTCCAAATAGTGAACGAAGCTTAGTAGAAGATAGTCAGTCTGTGACTTTATTCCCTGTGTTAGATATCCGGTACTGACCTTTAGCTATACTATATATACTTTGTATACTTGCAGGTTTATTTAGTGCTAATAAAATGTGCATCACTCTCTATACATATATATGTTGCAGTATACTATCTGATTAGTTATACGTGTCAATACTTTCGTCGGTTTACATATTGAATCAATTTTTAAATAATGATTGAAATATTACTTTCCCTTCATTGTAGGGGTGGCAAATCGTTCGGGCTGGGTCACTATCAGGTTAACCTGATAACGACCCAATCTAGTAAAGCCTAACCCGAACTCAACTTGTTAAGGATACTATCAACCTGAATACGAACCTGGCCTGCTACCTTCAAACATGAACACGACCCACACCCGACACAAATCCGATAAAGACACAATATAATATAGATTGATACAACACGAAAACATCACGATAACGATCTGAACCTGATATTACATAATTTAAACTTGATATTATACGATTAAACTTGATATTGCATGATTAAAACCTGATTTAAACGATGAAAATTCTATTTTCATGATTTATTTATAAATATTAAAGAATAAAAGTAAAGCATATTTAAAAAAATAAAATAATAGGATTATTTCTTAATGGATTATCCATATCCAACCCGCATCCCACAAGAACCCAACCCAAAATTACCAGGTTCTTAACAAGTCATCACAATAACACCAATAAGGTTTCCTTCGGGTCAACCCAATAAGAACACCACCCTTTAACAACACAAATGAAACTTATTAATTTTGTGCGGATTCATATCATGTCAACAATTACTAGTTCTAATAAAATCATACATGTTACTCATGCTACTCATTTAATGGAAAAGTTTTTATAAAACTATTCAATTCATACTCTCTCAGTCTCATAAAAATATGTGCACTTTCCATTTTCATCCGTCCCATAAAAATATGGGAATTTCCATTAATAAAAAAGTATCTCCAACTCATTACTCATATACATCAATTTATTTACAACTTATACCATTGTGACCCACCATTATAACTAATTAAACACAAATAATAATTTGAATTCCACTATCTACTAACACTATTTTAATTACCTTTCTCCCCATCTCTTTTACTTGACAATTGTGCATTAATTCTCATGCCATTTCAAATGTTCATATTTTGTACCAACACTCTTAGTCTCTACCACCGCGAATTGGACCAACTTGTTGGTAACTTTCTTCCACCATTTGAATTTCCTATTGGCGGTTTTGATGGCAGGCTTCAGAATACACGGGATGCAGCGGCTTCGACCTTCTAACCGTCCTTTCTTGCACAAGTGTACGCAAAGACTCAGGCTTTTTCCTTTTAGTTTCTTGAGAGGTAGGAGTGGGATAAGTTATGAAAATAGAAGGGTTAGAAGGATCTTCCCCTTTTTTTGGGTTGAATGGTTTAGATCTATCACACATCATAACCATCCTACAGTCCTCTTCTTTCTTTGCTCTCATTGCCTCTTCGTCTTTTAGCATTGCATTCTCGATATAGTAAGTTGACTTTCCTCCATGGTCACTTATTGTGATTTCTCCTCTACCTACATCAATAAGAGTTTTGCACGTGACTAGAAAGGTTCTGCCTAAGATCAGAGGAACTTGTTTATTAACTTTCATGTCTAAAATAAAGAAATCGGCAGGGAATATAAAATCATCAACCTTTACCAATACATCCTCAATTACCCCTACCGCCTTCATTGCAGTATTGTCAGCCATCCTTCAGCAAACATCTGTGGATTTGAGTGGCCCAATGTTGAGCTTCTCGTAGTACTCCAAAGGCTTTATGTTGATGCTAGCTCCAAGATCACAAAGAGCCTTGTCTACTTTACCATTCCCAATGGAACAACGAATGATGAATTGGCCTGGATCCCTCTACTTGACAGGACTTTGCTTTTGGATGATTTCACTGAAGGGGTTGACAGCGGAAGCGTGCATGAATTTACCGGTCACATAAATTTGACCTATTTAGCAGATTATTTAGACAAATTCTATTCGCGTAATTATCACATGTATCATGCTCATAACTTGAATTAAAACATGCTTTAGCTTATAAAATCCCTAAAACATGCTTACTACGGAATTAGCCAATTTACCTTGTTGATTCAATCAAGAATCGATGATGACTTGCGTCTTCTCCACGTGAAGATCTTAAGTACTCGACCTCGGACCTTCTGACTGGTGTCCCTGACTATGCGCTGATATTTGTGTGGGCAAATCTCTCCAGCGTACTAGGACTTGAATAACGAAGATAGAACTCAGCTCACGGAGGGGGCAAAATTTCGAACTCTCTCTTTCTTTGAGGGGGACGAAAATTCTCAACCATAATTATCGTCTTTTCTGTCTCCTTTATTCTCTTATTTATATTAAGTCACATATTGGGCCCAGTCAGGGATCTTAGGAGGAATTTGGAATAGGCCACAATTAAATTGAACCCACAATTTAATATAAGCTTATATTGGAATATTACAAGCAGCCACTACAGAAGTAATATTGCACTACCTTCCAAATCCGAAATTACAAGTATTCCAGGTTTCCTTTAATTGCATTTAATTTATTTCCCGCGCTTAAAATAGAAACATCTATTAATTAATTATTGTCTGCTATGGACTTAATTCATTAACATATTTTAATCTCCAAAAGTGGACTTAGCAATAAACTCTTATTTATTATTCATAGAGTAATTAAACTCCAACTAGCTAGGTTCCGAATAATAAAACCTTGTTTCGAGCTCCTCTTGTGGATGTTATCAAACGTAATAGCAATCCTAGCACCGCTAGATAATGATCGCCACTACCTAATATACCTGGATCGTTGGCTGATGAAAACCCCGCACCTTTGGTAAATCAAAGTAGTAGATACTCAATATCGTATGCTCAATGCTAACGTACATCGATTAAGAAATTAATTATCAAGACCTCGTCTTTCAGTAGATAGCATAAAGACTTGTCCTGCTGTTACATCCATTCAGTGCTATACCACACCAACGTCATCTTATTTCAATAAGGCTTAGAAATAATCGGACTGACATTGCAACCTTTCACGATAGGTAGTCTAGGCCTATCTAGGTTGTGAAATTCTTATTTTTTCTTTGTTTAGAACTGACCGTGTTACCTTAAATGGGACGACGCCAACAACCGGTCTACTAAAACAAAGACTTAGACTTTGTTACGTTTGCTTATACATTTAAATATGCAATAAACAACCAATAAATGTAAAACATAACAACATAATGACAAAAAATAATCTGTTGCATTTATTGGAAAATAACAATTAGAGTTTTACAGTAACCAATCACTCGAAAGGTGATTTCTAGTATACAAAACCCTAACATTCACTACAATGTAGAGGTCGCTTTAGACAAGATTTCTGGAGCTTTTGCTTCTTCATAACCGCCTCTCTCAAGAGCTTGGCGTACCTAGGTATTTCCTGAAATGCATAAACGAGAGGGAGGTTAATATGACATTTACAAAACATATTCAATAACTGTCGAAATTGCTCTTCAAGCTTGAGTTTCTTTTTGGGTTGGAAGGGTAGGATGATTCCATTATGTCGCATAAGCTGATCAGACGCTGACTCGTTCTCAGTGGCCCGCTGACCTTGTTCCAGCAACCCGCTGGGCTGCGCATTCTCCTTGGTTTTTGTGCCCGAGGTACTGGCTTCGGACAGTGACTTCTTTACATTCCAATCCTCGTTGATATCGGCAACCTTGGTAGCAACCTTAGCAGCATCAGTTAAGGAAAAGGGAAAAAGTCTTACCCTCACAATATCATCATCAACACCGTTGATCTTGGTTGTATTAGTTATTTCCACGAACTTGTGAGATGTTGATTTGTTCCCTCAGTGTCTTTTCCTGCGAAGGCATTTTATTCAAGCGTATTGATTAAGGGTATCCCCAACTTGAAGTTATTGGCCTCTATCTGCGGACCTATAGGAATATCCACAATGTTACCATGACTAATCATATTCATAATTGGAACTACCTCCCTAGCACGTTTTTCTTTTTCAGCCTTTGCCCGAGCTCTCTCTGCTCGCATCTCTTCCACCTCTTTTTGGAGAGCAACGATAAGATCATGGTTGGTAGGTTCCCCCATCTTGTTTCCACCACAATTTATTTCTTAAAACATGCAAGTATGCATAGCCTGCAGAAACTACTAAAAGAAAAATAAAAATAAAATGAAAGCAGTAAAATCCAAAGTAGCAAAATAATCCTTTCAAAGATATCAATCACGTAGTGAATGTTTTCCCCGACAACGACTTCCATAGTAGAGTCCGCGATGCATTTCTGCTTCACACTCTTCCAAATTACGACTCCACCTCCTAAGGTGAACACATATCCTGAAGTAGATTTTCTCGAGTCCTGATCAGCTTGAAAGTCTGAGTCAGTATATCCCAAAGGACAGAGCTCGGCTGCATTGTAAACTAGAGCATAGTCGTTAGTCCGTTTAAGGTACTTGAGTATGTTCTTTACGACAGTCCAATGTCCTTGGCCCGGATTCGACTGATATCTTGCCACCATGCCAACAACAAAGCAAATATCAGGTCTAGTACAAAGCATAGCATACATGAGACTTCCAACTGCCGAAGCATATGGAATCCTTCTCATTGCTAGTATCTCAGACGGCGTTTTAGGGCACATCTCTTGAGATAAGGTCTTGAGATAAGCACAACATCTCGTGTCTAAAAGGTAAGAAACCTTTCTTGGCGTCCTGCATGCTAAAACGACTAAGTACTGTGTTGATGTAAGGTTCTTGAGATAAGCACAACATCTTCTTTTCTCGATTCCGAAGAACCTTGATCCTGAGGATGTGTCCCGCCTCTCCCATATCCTTCATCTCGAACTGGTTCGACAACCATGTTCGTACTGATGACAACATCTTTTTATTGTTTCTAATTAGAAGAATGTCATCTACATATAAAACTAAGAACACCACATTCCTGTTATCAACTTTCTTATACACGCAGCTTTCACTTGGGCACTTTTCGAATCCAAACTTGTGAACAGTTTGATCGAAACATTGGTTCCACGATCTAGATGCTTGCTTGAGGCCATAAATGGCCTTCTTAAGCTTCCAAACCATGTGTTCTTTGCCCTTTATGGAATATCCTTCGGGTTGTTCCATGTAGATGGTCTCCTCAAGACTGCCGTTTAGAAACGTAGTTTTAACGTCCATCTGCCATACATCCCAATCCATATAAGCTACAATAGACAATAGTATCCAGATCGATTTGAGCATGACCACTGGGAGAAGGTCTCGTCATAATCGACGCCTTCCTTTTGGGTATACCCCTTGGCCACTAGTCTTGCCTTCAAGACTTTAACTCGTCCATCGGGTCCACGTTTACGTTTATATATCCACTTGCTCCCGATGGCAGTACAGCCTTTGGGTAGGACGGACAAATCGTAGACGTCTTTGTCTATCATAGATTGTAGTTCCGAATCCATTGCTTTTCCCATTCACAATGATCGACATCTGCCTGCGCCTCCGCAAAGTTCCAGGGATCTAATACATTGCTGTCCGATGAGTGATCCATAGATTCTCCCAAACCAATGTATCTGTCGGGCTCATGCGAGACCCTCCGACTGCGGCGAGACACTACAATATTTTGAGTAGAATTTGAAGTTTCGGGAATTGTTTGTACACTTGGTACTCGTTCTTGGTTAATGGAACTTGTGACAGAAGTTAGCTCATCAAGAGCCACTTCACTGCTGGGTTTATGATTCATTACATAGAGTCTTCCTCTAAGAATGTCGCGTGAGTACTCACAATGACTTTCTTATCTATGAGACTAAAGAATTCATAACCTTTCATCCCTTTAGGGTATCCTATAAACAAACATACCTCCGTCCTTGATCCTAGCTTAGTTGGATCCTTTTCCAATACATGAGCCGGACAACCCCAAATCTTGAGATGTGCTAGATTGGGCTTGCGCCCAGTCCACAACTCATAAGGAGTAGTAGGTACGAATTTTGATGGTAAATTGTCTAAAATATGGCTTGCAGAAAGAAAGGCATGTCCCCAAAACGAAATAGGCAGACGTGCATAACTCATCATCTATCGGACCATATTTAACAAGGTCCTGTTTCCTCTTTCAGCCACGCCGTTCTGCTGGGGCGTGCCAGGCGCAGTCAATTGGGATTCAATTCCCGACTTCGATAAGTAGTCCAAAAATTCGGTACTGAGGTATTCGCCTCCACGATCAGATCGTAGGCTTTTGATATTCTTTCCATGATACTTCTCCACAAGAGTCTTAAAGTCTTTAAACTTGTCAAAAGACTCTGACTTGTGACGCATCAAATAGACATATCCAATTTTCGAGAAGTCATCAATAAATGTGATGAAGTATCGAAAACCACCTCTTGCCTCCGTAGACATTGGTCCACATACATCGGAATGAACGAGATCAAGTACTTCATTGGCCGGATTGCCCTTAGCCTTAAAAGGCATCTTGGTCATCTTGCCTTCTAAGCATGACTCACACTCATGAAAAGGTTCCTCCTCTAGACCTTTGATAAGATCTTGTTGAACAAGAGAATGGATCCTCCTTTCATTTGCATGACCAAGTCTAAGGTGCCATAAGTACGTTTCGTTCATTGAACTTGAAGATTCCTTTCGTTTCTTTGAAATTTTCGATGTTGTATTGAGTTCTGATTTGCGATTATTAAATTGTGTAGACGTGATTGTGTACAGATTATTTTCCATGATACCACGACAGATATAAGAACCACCTTTCTTTATAACGCAATTGTCATTAAAAGAAATCGAATATCCATCAAAAACCAATTTAGAAACTGAAATTAAATTTCTTCTAAAAGAAGGTATCAACAAAACATTCTTCAAAATAAAAAATCTATCACTACTAAAACACAAATAAATGTCTCCCACTGCAACAGCCGCCACTTTGGTAGCGTCCCCCAGCTGGACTTCGATCTCACGATCATGTAGCCGTCTTGTCACCTGCATTAAGTCAGGATCAAAACAAATATGATCAGTGGCTCCTGTGTCAATAACCCAAGTGCAAGTAGATGTCAAAGTCAAACATGACTCAACTACTAAAGCTTGGTGCATACCTGTAGCTTTGCCCCTTTTAGGACAGTCTGGCTTCCAATGCTTCTTTTCTCCGCACTTGAAACACTTGCCCGAGGGCTTCTTGTTTGCCCTTTTCTTCTTCTTTCCCTTAGCCACTTTCCCTGATTCTGAGTCCGGTGCCTTCCTTTTTCCTTTGCTAGGCTTGAAGCCAGAGGAACGAGGTACCGAAGTCATCATGGCAGCCTTAGCCTGGACCATAAGGTCCTCTGCTGACTGAAGTTCAGTCAATAGTTCTGCCAAGGTGTAATTCCTTTTGTTCATCTCAAAGTTGAGCTTGAACTGCTGGAAGCTAGGGGAAAGACTTTGAAGGATGATTTTTACCTGAGAATCGGGATCGATCGTCCCTCCCAACACCTCAATCTGGTTGAGGTGGACCATCATCTCGAGGACATGGTCCCTCACAGACGAGCCCTCCTTCATTGTCTTCGACATGATACTCCGAAAGGCTTGAGACTTAGCCGTTCGATTTTGAGTACCAAAAAGATTCTTAAGATTCTGCATAATTTCAGTGGCAGTTTCCATGGCAGAATGCTGATGCTTGAGTACTGAAGACATAGATGCCAACATGTAGCACTTAGCCATCTCATTCGCCTTATGCCACTTTCTATGTGCATCTCTGAGTCCTACCGCAGCGTTAGCCGCGGGTATTGTAGGTCGCGGGGTTGTGAGCACAAAGTTGTACTCTTCAGTTGTAAGAACAATGTCTAAATTTTGTTTCCATTCTATGTAATTTTGGCCCTCGAGTTTGTTTTCTTTGAGAATTGCAGAAAGGGGATTGAACGACATATTGACGATTTGATTTGCACTGCAAAACAGAGTATTTTACAATTGTCATAAACTTATGTAAGAAGTTTGATTAGATTAACCATAAAACTTTTCAAAATCTTACAACTGTAAAATTAAAATTTTGTACCCTCCAGAGGAAGTCAATACGCATTAAAATCTTACAATTTTACTGGTCACAACACCGACGAATAGTCCAGAGACCACAGAGTGGCATGGCCGCCTAATGTTGCCTAAGTAAGACCACCGAATTTAGAATTACAGAATCTCATTTCTACAACACACTCCCATAACAATGCTTATGTGCTGCTAACAAGATCAAGCTATCTCATAAATCCTGTGTGAACTTCTGAATCTCGTAGTTTCTTAGGATTATTGTCCCCACAGAGCAGGTGGCGATAATATTGGAAACCACATTCTAGTTCATACCATTTATATTTGAGAAGTCCGCCATAGAACTTGTTATTTCTTAGGATTATTGTCCCCACAGTGCAGGTGGCGATAATATTAGAAAAAAGCTTCATAAGTTGTAGACCAATTGGTGGAGACCATATACAAACGTTGAGTTCGTAATTATAGCTTAGATATTTGGGTTACAGTTTTTCTTTAATTAACCTTAGCCTTAGGGCAGAGAAAGGCTTGATTAAATTTTGTTGGTATTTAATTTGCTGGATAATTAAATCTTCATTAAAATAATCCTTCATCGTTATCTCATCGTACGAGGTTCGCACGAACGATGAACGACGAAGATCCGACGAGTTCGTCGTCGAATGACGACGCACGCAGCGTCTCGGCCACCGGCGCGCAGGTGGCGCGCCAGCGTCTCGGCCAGCGGCTGTCACCCCGTCCTCGGCTAGCGTAGCGCACCAAGTTCACTTGCTCTCGGTCGTCGGATGCTGACGCTCTCAGCCGTCTCAGCACGTCGGGTGATGCGGTCCTCGGCTAGCAGTGCGCACGACGGTGGCACTGCTCTTGGCCAGTTGCTGTCGCCCGTCTCGGTTTATCCGAGCGACGATGCTCCATCCCAGCGGCACACGACGCGTCCGTCTCGGCCAGTGGCTCGAGACTCCATCTTAGACCTTCCGCCTAGGGTTGGAGTTTTCTCGCGTCTCGGTGTCTCGGCCGATTCTCGGTCGAACCGCCGCACCACACCAGCATCCATGTCGGTCTTGACGCGGGTGCGTCTGGGGCGTACGATCTCGGCCTGCGACGCGCACAAGCCCTTGCTCGTCCGCGCGTCGCCACGTGATCGTGGCTCCCTGGCTCCCATTGTCTCGACATCCCTACCTCGATCGCGTGTGGTGTGATCCGTCTCGGCGCGAGCACCGACGGATTGCACGTCTCGTACGATCGAGCAATTCAAGTTCTTTGATTCGATAGTTCTTGAGTTCATCATGCATAATAAAGTAAACAAAACACCAAGAACATGCTTCGCAATCAAATTGGACATGCATACATAAATTTTGCAAAATTTAAATCCAAATAATCAGAGCCAAAGACTTACTCTGATACCAATTGAAGGGGTTGGCAGCGGAAGCGTGCATTAATTTACCGATCACATAAATTTGATCTATTTAGCAGATTATTTAGACAAATTCTATTCGCGTAATTATCACATGTATCATGCTCATAACTTGAATTAAAACATGCTTTAGCATAGAAAATCCCTAAAACATGCTTACTACGGAATTAACCAATTTACCTTGTTGATTCAATCAAGAATCGATGATGGCTTGCGTCTTATCCACGTGAAGATCTTCAGTACTCGACCTCGGACCTTCTGACTGGTGTCCCAGACTATACGCTGATATTTGTGTGGGCAAATCTCACCAACGTACTAGGACTTGAATAACGAAGACATAACTCAGCTCACGGAGGAGGCAAAATTTCGAACTCTCTCTTTCTCTGAGGGGGACGAAAATTCTCAACCATAATTATTGTCTCTTCTGTCTCCTTTATTCTCCTATTTATATTAAGTCACATATTGGGCCTAGCCAGGGATCTAAGGAAGAATTTGGAACAGGCCTCACCCAATTAGCTTTTTACTAATTAAATTGAACCCACAATTTAATATAAGCTTATATTGGAATATTACAAGCATCCAGTACAGAAGTAATATTGCACTGCCTTCCAAATCCAAAATTACAAGTATTCCAGGTTTCCTTTAATTGCATTTAATTTATTTCCCGCGCTTAAGATAGAAACATCCATTAATTAATTATTGTTTGCTATGCACTTAATTAATTAACATATTTTAATCTCCAAGAGTGGACTTAGCAAGAAACTCTTATTTATTATTCATAGAGTAATTAAACTCCAACTAGCTAGGTTTCGAATAATAAAACCTTGTTTCGAGCTCCTCTTGTGGATTTATCAAACGAGACTCTCCTCGTGCACGATTCAACGTAATAGCAATCCTAGCACCGCTAGATAATGATCGCCACTACCCAATATACCTGGATCGTTGGGTGAAGAAAAACCCGCACCTTTGGTAAGTCAAAGTAGTAGATACTCAATATCGTATGCTCAATGCTAACGTACATTGATAAGAAATTAATTATCAAGACCTCGTCTTTCAGTAGATAGCATAAAGACTCGTCTTGCTGTTAGATCCATTCAGTGCTATACCACACCAACGTCATCTTATTTCAATAAGGCTTAAAAATAATCGGACTGACATTGCAACCTTTCACGATATGTAGTCTAGGCCTATCTAGGTTGTGAAATTCTTATTTTTTCTTTGTTTAGAACAGACCGTGTTACCTTAAATTGGACGACGCCCACAACCGGTCTACTAAAACAAAGACTTAGACTTTGTTACGTTTGCTTATACATTTAAATATGCAATAAATAACCATTAAATGTAAAACATAACAACATTATGACAAAAAATAATCTGTTGCATTTATTGGAAAATAACAATTAGAGTTTTACAGTATCCAATCACTCGAAAGGTGATTTCTAGTATACAAAACCATAACATTCACTACAATGTAGAGGTCGCTTTAGATAAGATTTCTGGAGCTTTTGCTTCTTCATAACCGACTCTCTCAAGAGCTTGGCGTACCTAGGTATTTCCTGAAATGCATAAACGAGAGGGAGGTTAATATGACATTTACAAAACATATTCAAGAACTGTCGAAATTGCTCTTCAAGCTTGAGTTTCTTTTTGGGTTGGAAGGGTAGGATGATTCCATTGTGTCGCATAAGCTGATCAGACGCTGACTCGTTCTCAGCGGCATGCTGACTTTGTTCCAGCAGCCCGCTGGGCTGCACATTCTCCTTGGTTTTTGTGCCCGAGGTACTGGCTTCGAACAGTGACTTCTTTACATTCCAATCCTCGTTGATATCGGCAACCTTGGTAGCAACCTTAGCAGCATCAGTTAAGGAAAAGGGAAAAAGTCTTACCCTCACAATATCATCATCAACACCGTTGATCTTGGTTGTATTGGCTATTTCCACGAACTTGGTGAGATGTTGATTTGTGCCCTCATTGTCTTTTCCCGCGAAGGCATTTTATTCAAGCGTATTGATTAAGGGTATCCCCAACTTGAAGTTATTGGCCTCTATCTGCGGAGCTATAGGAATATCCACAATGTTACCATGACTAAACATATTCATAATTGGAACTACCTCCCTTGCACGTTTTTCTTTTTCAGCCTTTGCCCGACCTCTCTCTGCTCGCATCTCTTCCACCTCCTTTCGGAGAGCAACGATAAGATCATGGTTGGTAGGTTCCCCCATCTTGTTTCCACCACAATTTATTTCTCAAAACATGCAAGTATGCATAGCCTGCAGAAACTTCTAAAAGAAAAATAAAAATAAAAATAAAATGAAAGCAGTAAAATCCAAAGTAGCAAAATAATCCTTTCAAAGATATCAATCACGTAGTGAATGTTTTCACCGGCAACGGCGCCAAAAACTTGATGCACATTTTATTAGAACTATAAATATCTGCTTGTATACAGAGTAGGAATAGTATAGCTAAAGGTAAGTACCAGATATCGATCACGGGGAAAACAATCACAAACTGTCTATCTTCTACTAAGCTTGGTTCACTATTTGGAAAATCGAAAGTTTTGGGAATTTTGAAAACTAAAAACAACTTGAAGAAAATAAACAACCAATAGCAAATAATAAAAGAGGTAAAATATGAGAGAAAAGAGAATTCCAGGGATGTGCGTTCACAGTTATGGTTATACAAATTCCAACTACAATACTCTAGCACAGTTTATACTTCGATAGAACGAGCCACATAAGTTTTCCCCATGCGGCACAAGCGTAGATTACTAACACCAGGGTTGTCAATCCTAGATCCGTAACTCCTAAAAGCTCCTAAGACCCTTATAAAGTCGTCACTCTCAATTAACAGTACCGTTTTAAGGGAAGCTAATTGTAGTGTCTTCTAAGTGGATCTAACTCGCCAACCTCCTCTCACGATTATGTAGCAAGTTATATTAAATCATCACCGAATGTGTCACTCAAACATGAAGTATTATAGAACAACTTAGGGAAGAAACGAAGTAAAAACAAAATGGAATTGTATAACCAAAGTCATTACTAACACATCCCTAGAATTCTCTGAATTTAGTTACACATAATTAAATAAGCTAAAATTATAGATTATAGGAAAAACAATGAGAACATAAGAACTAAAGCAAATAAAACCTAAAGGTTGAATCCTTGTAGCCTTGATCTTCTCTTGATTCCTTCTTCAACCTCTTGCACAACGAAGAACTCTCAAATTTATGTTGTAGATTTATATGGCAAAAAGAAGATGATTTGTTGAAGAGGTTTGAGGGGGTATATATAGGCTTGAAAAAGGTTTAAACATAGTAAAAGGTTTCCTCCAAGTAATAGGAAAGATGAAATTTTCGTGCCCCATAGGTTAAGGAAAAGATTAGGCTTCACAAGGTAATCTCTTCTTTCCTTCTTTAAATTTCCGCCTAGATATGCATTTGACAGCTTTTCCCGACCTTCGTAAAATGACCATAACTTTCTCCATAGATGATCTTGGTACCAACGCGAAGCTCTTTCGAAGAAGAAGAGAGTGACATGTAGAACACCCTGATAGAACTTCATAATCGTCGAAAAAATGAGTTTGAACACAGGTTTTAGTGCGCCGAATTTTCCCACCGGGCCACTGCACCTTGGCCAGCGGTCGCTGTGGGTTGATCCGTAGCCTCTGCCTCTATAACAATGGTCACTGGAAATTGTCCTGTAGCTTCTGGATCATTTGGAGCGGTCGCTTTGCACTCCCCAGCGGTCGCTGGGCGTGTTCTTCGTTTCAGCACAACTTTCTCCGGAGCGGACCGCTACTGGCTCAGCGGTCCTTGGGCCCCAGCGGCCGCTGTATGGGTTGCAGCGGACCGCTAGGCATCTCGAATGCTTCATATTTCCAACTTCGACTTTTTGTTGTCTTTTCAAGCTCAAATATGCACATTTCTCACAAAACACGTCAAAATACCAAAATAGACAAAATATGCAAAAAGAATAAAATAAGAGAGATTAGATTTATTTTTAGTTAAAAATGAGAAATAATCACTTTCGGAATAAAAAAATGAACTGTCTCATTAGTCCCTAACGTTAGGATTTGTTACACCATAGACCCTAACAAAAAAAAAGTGGTCCTAGATTATCCCTAACGTTTAATATAATCACGAATGCAATTTTTTTAGCCACTTTTCATACGAAAATGCCGAAATAGATTGAAGGACAATTTAGTCAAATTGTGCAAGCACCTGCATGTAACATCCCAAAAATTTTTTTTGCGACTTTTAATAAATATGTCGTTTGGGAATTTCATTTATGAAATCTAATGGTTGCTACGTGATTGAGTTGACTATGTTGAATAAATTGTCATGAGTGATTTGGAATGAAGTGTTATTTATAATTTTCAATATGGGATATTAATTTAAATAAGAGCATGCATTTTATTCTACCCAAAAATAGCCTCCAATTATTGGAAACTATATTCTTTTTCTTGGATTTAATTAATTGTTATGGGATATCTATCCAACTTAGATCCAAATCAAATTATCCCTAATTTATTCTACGTAAATGTCGAACCTAGCTTGTTCTTTGGAAGTTTTCGAAAATCCCTATTAAATAAGAGGATGAATTATTTTTGTAGATTTAATTGGTACTTTGTTTAATTTCCTTCTTAAATTTAAAATCCAATTAAATCTAATCTTTTTTCAAATTCCTCCATATCCTATTTTAATTAGGATTTGACTCATTCCTTCTTTAAACCCTTTAAATTTTCGCCCCATATGCTTCCAATTTCCTTGTGGAATTAATTTAATTGTTACCTATTTTGTGGGAGCCTTTTTCCAACAAGGAAATTTCCAAGTTTAAAACCTATGCTTATTTAATTGAGGTTTAAGTATTTTCCTTTCATTACTCCAATTTCACACGCCCATTTCCATGTTAATTGTGGGATTTTATTATTCCTCCACACTTTTAATTATTTAATTTAAGTGTAGGATTAAACCTAGACTATAAAATCAAATTAACCCTAGCCCCCATTCCTCTCTTTCACACGCTCCCTCCTCCTTTCTCCCTCTCCCACACGCCTCATCCCCTTCTCCACATTCTCTCCAAAAACTCTCCTTCAATCGTTGTTCTTGCATCCGTTGAAGTTTATTTTCAAGAGTCTCCGACGAATCGCATCAATTCTTGTTTCTACCGATTCGTTTTCTTCAAGAAAGGTATAAGTGATTCACTTTCCCTCAATCTTTTCATATAATCCTTGTTCTTGAACCCTACATGCATATAGTGAGTGTAGGAATGATAGATCGCAAAATTAATCGGTGGGAAAGTGTGGTTGCATGAGAACTTTGATAATTATGTGATTTTGATTGAGTTTATGTGAAGTTTGATTTCAATCTTTGGTGAATGATGTGAGGTTATGTGCAAACATTATTATGAGAACCTTTTTAAGCATGATTGTGTGTTATAAGCATGAAAAATTGTATTTGGATGATTGAGGAAGAAACCCTAATTTCGAATTTGTGAGCCTGAAATATGTGACATTCAAACAGCAGTTGCTGATGTGAAATTGACTTATCAAACTATCGAATTTTGATGTGTAAATTTTACTGAGTAAATTTCAAGGTGATTTCTGTGTCTCGTGTGAATTTCAGCCCTTTTTGTCGAAAAATAGTTTTTTAATAAATGTTTGAAATTGACTGCGCAATTCTGCCAGAAACTTGTGTTCTCGCCCAGAAAGTTTTGTATTCTGTTTGACCGAACAACTGACCTCCGTTTGATGTGATTCTTGAACTAAATGAACATTTGAAGTGTCTTATGAGTCGTGTAAAATGTTCAGCTTCATTGGACATCGGATGAATTTATGGTGAATTTTTCAAATGAACTGCGCAATGATGCCAGAATTTTTATGTTCCGACCAGAGAGTTGTATAAATGTTTTGACTGACCAAATGCCATGATTTGAGTGTGAAACTTTAACTGAATGAACTTGAATGTGTCTAATGTGTTGTGACCAAACTTTAGCTTCATATGAGGTCGGATGAATATTTGGTGATTTTTACATACCAACCGCGCAGTTCTGCCAGTTTTGTTGTTATGTGAAAATATCACTTGTTGCTAAGTTTGATGAACTATATGATGCATGTATGATTTGGGAAAATATCCTATGACGTGATTATGTGTGACACATTGAGAAATATTATGGCATGTTTTTCCTTATGTCGATGAATGATGGGATGGGTAATTTAAGGGAAACGATAAAAAGGAACAATAGGACATGCATGATAACATAAGTTTATGGAAAGCTGATTGTGTTGTCGTTGGCAAGGGTGATTGAGTATACGTGAGCTCGAGGAATGAGAGTTGCATAAGTTGGAATTGTGTTGTTAAGCAATCGAGGTGGACTTTCTTTTCAAACCTCTTTATTTTCCGAAAATATTACGTGGTGTTATAAGGGTGGTTTAACTGTTATGTCATGCCATGTTTTTGTTTGTGAGATTGTTGTCTGATGCCTAGTTCGTCTGAGCTTGCTCCGTTAGGCTATAGGGCTGTGTTGTGAAACGAATTCGGGTCTGAGTAAGGCCGCAAACCCTATCAGGCTGTGTACACTGGTGGGATCGTGAGCCGTCCTTGCTAGTCGGCCGGTCTCGTGGACGAATAGTGTGGCCACACTTTTGTCGCACTGTGATATGATGATTGTGATTGATGGAATGGTGTGAAAAGTGGGGAGATAAATTGTCTGGCCAGACTTGAAATGTTTCTGTGTTCTCGTGATTTTTCTTACTACATATAAAACTCGAGATCACTGGTATGGATGACATAACTAAAATAAAATGTTTTTGGCATGAGCCCATTGAGTAAAACAAGTACTCAGCCCTGCATTTTATTTTTCTTATGTGCAGGTTGAGCGGGATGTTGCGGAGGATGTTGAGTCGGCCTAAGAACTTAGGATGCGATGTGTCTCCATACATAGGCGCTATCCTTGACTCTCTCTTTGAACCTTATTTCCGCTGCTATGTCTTGAACTATGTTCCAATACTTTAATCTTTTTCGTACTGTGTTTGAGTATGTTTGGTTGTGTTAGGTTTTAAACGAGTATTTACAATGTTACTTGAAAATGATGTTTCCCGCAAAGTAAACTAAATGTTTTTATTAGAAGTTGATTGGGTTTTTAATAATTAATTTTTCTCCGCTGCTTTCTTTTAAAGGTATTTATTTTGAATCGTTTATATTTAATAGAAAAGTTATAACTTTAAACTTCTTTAAACCAAAATGTTTTTCATTCTTTTAAGTTAATTAAGTTTTCAAATAAAACTCTATCCTTGCATGTTGTATCACGATCGCCGCGTTTGTAGTAACCTTAGTATGGGCGGTCGTGACAGAGTGGTATCAGAGCTTAGTGTTTCGCTCTGGTCCGAAAGTCTTCTTTTGTCTTAAGTCTAGATTAGTAAATCCTTATTGACTAGAAGTGTAACGAAGGCTCAACATCCAAAGCATCGCGCTCAACCAAAGAAAGTGAGGCATATTTTAAGTTGTTGAAAGCATGTGAGATCGATGCATGTAATTGATGATGATACGATGAGGGTGTTTGGCAAGTGTATACATGTGAATGAACGATATGCATGAGGATGAGTTCTAATGGGATGACTATGTGAGCATGATCGCTATGATAGCTTAAGCATATATTAAGTGCGTAAATATGATGTTGTAACAACATGATTTCGTGGAATACAAGTATGATTGGCATGATAATTAAACCACATATTGTATGTGTGATTATGTGAGACATGAGCGAGATTGATATGATGACCTAAGTATGTTTAAAAAAAAAGAGAAATGACTTTTTCGTTTGGAAATTTGAGCTATGGAAGTGTGATGTTATGTATGTTATGAGGTGCGAAGTATGATACGTTATTCTATGGAGTGTTTTATACGAATGATGAAAGTTGATGCGAAAGTACGTTTTAGTTGAGTCAAAACTTTTATTTTAAAAGTGAGATGTGGAATTTTTTTTGGAAAGTGTGAAAGTGTAAAGAAATTTTGTTTCAAAAGTTTTGAATATAGTTGTAAAGTTCGAAAGTGTTTTGCTATGAGATGTGAAAATGTGGTGTGTTTATCTTGAGGTATGAATTACGTAAATTGTGGTAGATGATGATCTATGAGATGATGAATTGTGTTGTGAACTTAGAGTACCTAAAATATAAGCCTAGTTGACCGCGTGAATCGTAGTTCTAAGTTGAAAACTTAACTATTGCTTTTTCAAGCAATGAAACGTACGAGAATATGAGAGTTGAGGCAAACGCTTAAGTCAAGGTGTGTGACAAGAAGAACCGATGCTAAGAGATATTTTCATGCAACGACGAGCGATCATACTCGCGATTTAAATTAGTAAAGTTTAATCTTGCGTAAGTGGAAGCACGATGGAGATGATCTCCATACCCTGCTAAGGAGCACGAGGATGATAACCATGTCCTACGAGGATAGTCATTATGACAGGCAAAGAATTTTATGAAGATATGGATTTCAACTATCGTTATTAGTGGCAATGACACGAAGAATCTCAGCGTGGAATCCACAGTTCTTAGAGCGATGTTACCAGTTTTGGCTTGCGAAAGATGAACAAGGAGGTGCGACTTTAATAGCTGGAACAAACTATTCTAATCAACAGTTCTTACTTGGATTATAAGAAGTTATCTTTCAGGACCTTTCAAATAGCCGTGAGCCATTGTCTATTTAACAGCTTGTTTCATTCACCCCTTGCAAGTGATGCATATTGTTTCTTTTCCTCCATTGAGTCATAACTCACTTTCAGTTCTTGGAAAGTGGTGTTGCCTTCATAACTTTGGACACTTGGATTGATTGTAGTCTTCTTTGACCTATTATTTATATGGACCATACTTTGACTCTGTGAGCCTTTGCTATTGAGCTTCATTCCTAAGGGTGCTTGCAGTTACGTCCTTCAATATAATCATGTTTCACAGACATGTTTTCTATGGGATATTCTTCTTCGAACTTTTGTTCAGCCTTTTATTTTGTCACCATGTCTGTGTCAAGTTCTTTCTTACATAGTGAAATTCTTTTTGGTTCAGTTCATGTATCCTTTCCATAATAGAACCTTTCTTTCTACAAAATGAAGTTAAGGCCTACATTTTGTTCCTTGCCTTAACAAACTTAATCCACTTGATTTTTGTTTTCAATAGCCCCTTTGACTTTGATTGCCTTTCACAAACTTATAAACCCATATTGATGTGATTCTGTCACTCCCAGTCATCGCATTACAGTCGTGATTCCATCGTCGTCACGGTCAACCCTTGATGCCCGTTGTTGCTGCTGTTGCTCTCTTCTCCACTGCGCCACCACCCTCCTGGTCTCTCCGTCGTTGCTACCTCCATGCTCGTCTCTTTCTCTCTCTTGATTGAAGGTAAGGCTGCACTTCCCTCGATCAAAACACATCGCCACTGCTGTCACGGTGCATTCGACGTCGCATCGCCGCTGCTGCTCGGTGCAGCGCTGCAGTTCGCACCCGATGCCTGCACTGTCGTCCCCCTCATCTCCTCCTTTCGTCTCCGTTGAAATCATGGTGGGTTCAGTGCCGGTGTCGGTATCCACTCACGCCGCTGAAGGAATGCGGACTGATTTTTATACATATATAATAGTATTTGATTTGCAGAGCAACTCCTTTCTTCCCCTCTTTTCTCTCGATTATTATAGTTGTGCATAATATAGAAACGTGGAATCATGGGGAGATATTTGTTCCTATTTTTCAGCAATGCAGATCGTGGCAGATTTCTTTGTATCAGATTTGAGTGGAAGAAAATCTCATATTTTTAAAATCTTGATTGGGCTTCTCCAAAATTGGGCTCAAAAGAAAGGAATAAAATGTATTTTGGGTTCATAACGATTGGGTTTCAAATTGGGCTAGGAAAGAATAATTATTTGGCTCAAAAAGTAAAATTCTTCTCTCGATAAAAGAAACAAGGTCGAAAAATTTTCAAGTGTACAAACGACGGTCCTTTCAAGAACACAATAAAAAGGGTAGAAAAAGTCGGGGTGTTACAATCTACCCATCTTAACAAAAATTTCATCCCGAAATTTGCTTACGTCCTTCGAATATAGAATTTCTCCATCATCTTGTCTTGCACCCTCTTTCGTGTTCGAAACTTCATTTCGTCTTTTTGATCTTCTTCTTCTTGAAATTTTCTTCGTATTCTCTTTGATCTTATCGTTTAGGGAAAACTATAGGAAATAGTAATTATCCAACCAGAGATAAAATGGTTCACACCTAGCTTGCTCCAAAGTTTCACGCAATTCCAAGAAAAAGTTTCATGGTCCACCGGCCTCCATTTGCACTCTCGATCTCCTTGCCTCGTCGTGCTTTGACAAATTTGGTGTTCACTCCAAACTTTCAGATTCTCGTTCGTTTTCGTCACTGGGGAAAGTGATAGATTAATTGTCAACTTACAACTATGGTTCGCGTGTATTCAATCTAGCTTACAACATAAGCACTCTATGTTCGCAACATACTTCATCATCATTCATACTTAAAGATAACCAAGTATAACACACAACATTTTAACATCCCAAAGCAAAAACACTTTCATACTTTAAAACTCAAACTCGAAATCAAACTCATAATTTCTCTTCAAAACTTGCTCTTTTCTCAAACATCAGAAAATATTATTCTCAATTTGACCCCATTCCCTCACGGAAAGATTTTACTTCCTCGTTCTTATAAAAAAATTTCTCCTCTTGCATTCTCACAAATTTTCTCGTCTTCCATTCTCCAAAACATTATCATAAAAATAAATTACCTCTTTCTTGATTGAGCGCAGAGAAGCGGGATGTTGATCCTTCAATACACAATTATTATTTTATCTTCTTTTATTTTATTTTATTTATTATTTTAGTCTAGCGAAACAAGTCTAAACTAAGACTGAAAAAGACTCTCGGTCCAGAGCGGAAAGAAAAAATTGCTCTGATACCACTTTGTCACCCCCGCATTTTCTAAGGTTAGAAAATACGGTTGATCGCGACTAGGGGAGGATTAAAGAAGCGGGGAAGAAAGGGGAAAATAACACAACTCGACCATAGCTCGAAACAAATGGGAATAGCTCGAATAAAATCAGAGTATCTCAACAATCAACAACTCAAAAATGGATATTATCTTTGCGATACAAGAACTCAAAAGAAGGACAACTACTCAGCGGAAGCATTTGAGATAAGGAATATGCCACGTGTGAACACATGACACATTCTAGATACTTGATGCAGGGCTGCAACACCCACCGCACCCGTCACGCTCAACCTGCACATTTTTAAAAAGAAATGCAGGGCTGAGTGCATGATGCACTCAGTGGACACGTGCCAAAATAATTTTCATAAAATATTGTGTCAGCATTTAAAAGTGAACTCGAGGTTTTTATAAAAGACCAAGTCACCAAAACATTTTCTCGCTCAAAAGTATGGCTACAGCCCATTTCTCTCTCTCTCCTCGTACCATATTGAAACGTGGTCTGTCGTGTGTATAATAAATTCCTAGATCGAGCTACCAAGTCCACTGAATCCACTAAACACTAGGTCTAGGAACTCAAGGCGACACGGAAGACTCTGGCTATGGACACACAAACTCTCGCGTTTCAAAGATCCCTCAACCCGTTATACTATAGACTAGTATAGAGAAGCAAGGGGTCGATCCCACGAAGATGGACGCGCAAGAAAGCATCTAGAGATTTTTGGTTAGAAAACGGCTGCTGCCACGCAAACTTTGGTTGAGGTATTCTACTTCTAGACCTAGGCACAAAATTAGACACTAGACCTAGTAAACTGTAAACAACATGCAGTGCTTTAACATCCTTAGAACTATGGAATTTTAAACTTACTTCCTAGATAGAGCAAACGATTACCAACTATAGCTAAACAGAACACAACTAAAAATTGGGGACCAACTTCCAGAAATATCTAATACGGAATTAAAGCTGCAACTAACTAACAAAGCATCTAATTGACAACGACATGCATCACATCAACTAAATCAAACACTAAGATGGAGAAAACAGAGCATATACCGAGATTCAAACAAAATGTAAAAATTCGGACGTCGGAAACTTGCAAACAACCGGAAATAAAACAGATCTATGTATACTAGGCGGAATGAAATGAAAACACGAAAGCTAGGCATAAATCTCAATCACTCTTCAGATCCAACGTCGGAAACTCAATCCACTCCGGATCCAAGCAGTCCGAACCCAACAACAACCAAAATCAACTCCATAGTTCCCGATTCACCCAGATCTACTTCGATCAACACCAGATTCCAGCAATTTAATCAAATTCATCAACCAACACAAAACTCAAACATCCAACTCAGCAACTACAACAAACGCAAAATAATGAACACCCATAATCGAAATCAACAGAAACTCATTAATGGCGGAAAACAGAAATTTCATAAACTAAAGCAATTCGACAGAAAATAGGGCCGAGCTCCGAACGGCGAAGCTCGGTGAAATTCATGACAGAAAACTAAAATGAAAGCAATTTAAATTGTTTCTTCGCCCTCCACGAGGACGGTGTTACTCCGACGACTAACTAGCAACCAGTAACCCAGAACTACCCTACAATTTTCCCATCAAAACCCAAAAGTGTGTAGAAGTGAAGTGAGCTGCAAACTAAATCTGTTACTGAGGTCCCCACCGAGAGGATCCCTCCAGATTGCATGCTTCCTTCCTTATATAGGTGCGGTAGGATCTTCTAGAAACCTTCGCAGAAATCTCCATTCTGCCCTTCAGCTTCACAATCCCTCCATCTAGTTGTTTCCTCCGAATTTGCTTACTTATTCACCATAATTGCATGGTCCTTGGGATCCACCTTCTTTGTTCCTCGACCTGGTGAATTCTTCTACACACCTGGCTTAAAATATGTGTTAGACCTTATAATTGTATGAATTCACCCCCTAGACCTCATATGTGAAATTAGCACACGAAATTAGCCTTATCACATATCTGAACCTCATATGTGAAACGAGAACGTGGCCACATTCTCGATCACTAGACCGGCCAACTCGAAAGATAGCACACGATCCCTTCTGTGTACACTAGCTTGAATAGGGACTCACTCCCTAGACAAACCCGAATTCGATTAAACTCATAACTTATAGTAGGGACTCACTCCCCACTAGGCGATCAGATAGGCACATCCTCAAAAATAAAATACTGCATGACACAATATATTTGGAATTTAAGCTCATGACTCATACTTGAAAGATATTGCGTAAATTTAAAAGTAAGCCTACACAATAATGTAGGATAGAAAGCCCACCTCGTTCGTGTAATTTTATGAATTTGAATTCCTTACTCCCACTTCGAGTTTAATTTGTTCGCCGAGAAATCCCTTCCTTGCGTCTTTGCTTCTCTTCTCTTCTCTTCTCTTCTCTTCTCTTCTCTTCTCTTCCATTTATTTTCGAGGCCGCAGCCTGAGCTTTACTAACTACTTCAGCCCAAAACAAACTAGCTTCTTCCCCCGTTTTATTTATTTTTTATTTTTTTCATCTCAACTCTACTAATAAAATCTGGGCCAACAACTCAAATAACTAAAAGTAGCAGCCCAGTACATTTTAAAACACTTGACTTAATTAATTGGTTCCAACAAAAATTAATAGACTAGGCCCAACTAATTAAATCAGTCTGGCCCAATCACTAATTTTGTACAATAGCCAAAATGAGTGAACTTCTTTGTGAAAAGTAAACCACACCCTCTTTATCTCCAAAATTCACGTCACATATATTACCAACTAAAAGAAATAAAATAGGTATAAAAAGTTGGGTTGTTACAATACTACCAATGATTTTTTTCCACGAAAATGCACCTATGTTCGACATGCTAGATAAACAACGCATAATATATTTTACCTAATACCACGTACTCCCTCCGTTCTATAGTAGTGGAGTCATTTTGCCATTTTGGTACATTCCATAGTAGTGGAGTCATTTCTCTTTTTAGTAAAAGTTAACACATTTCTTCTCACTTACTTTACTCTCTCTTACTTTATTCTCTCTTCATCTCTCTACTTTCTTAATCTCCGTGCCGAAAAGAAATGCCCCCACTACTATGGAATGGAGGGAGTATATATTTTGAATGGATTCATTAATTATGGTTCGATATTTCTTTACATTTATATGGCAAACTAAAGACATACAATATAGTGGATTGGAAAAGTTAATGGAATATAATGTTAATTTTTTTATATTAATTTTATAATACTCTATTCGAAAAATAGTTTTATTTGTAGACGACACGAATTTTAATGAGAAATTGGTAAAGTAAAAGAGAAGGGAGAAAAAATAGATAAAGTAAGAGAGATATGAAGAAAAAGTAGGTAAAGTAGGAGAGAGAGGAGAAAAAGTGGGTAAAGTATGAGAGATAAACTTTCTTTTTTTAGAATTAAGACTATTTTTTGTGGACATCCAAAAATGAGAAAATAAAACTATTTTTTATGAAAAAAGCAAGTAAAATGTGAGTAAAGTGAGTTGGTGGAATGTGAGATATACTTACCCATTTGTGTAAAAGTGAAATGTGACTCTTGTCATATTATGAACCAAAATAATAAAATATGACTCTTATTGTGAAATCAGTAAATATAATAAGAAATCAGTAAATATTTGCTAAGAATGTATGGTATCTCACTCTGTTATTTAATTTTGTGTTATTCAGACGCCGCATGAAATATCAAAACCATATTATTCTCTTGGAATTAAATTTACATAAAAATAGCTTGAATCTATCCTTGAAGAAAGTAAATGCGGATGCGTGGTCAAATTCTCACGCTCTCTATTTTCTTTAGTGTTGTTTTCTCTGACTAACGATAATATAGGGGTCGGATTCTGTTTATTTAAAAAAGAAAGGAAATTGTCGGCCGAAAGTGGCCTCGCATGTTGCCCACTATGGAGCATGTCACACACCATACAACTAATCCGGTTTCGATTCCTTTTATCTAAAGAAGGAATATGTCACAATCGCCCTTCCTAAAGATACTAAATTTGAGTTATCATGACTAACTGGATTAAATAAGCGAGGAAAAAAAATAAAGACACAATTGATTATAAATTGAAATGCTCCTCCATCCAAAAAAAATGACATTTATATTGACACGAGAATTAATACATAATTGGTAAAGTAAAAGATATAAGAAGAAGAAAAGTTAAATTAGTATTATTGGATAGTGAGACTCACATTATTATTAGTGGTAAATGATAGACCCTAGTGGTTTATACACTTTTTATTAGTACTAAATAAACCTGCAAGTATACAAACTATATATAGTATAGCTAGACGTCAGTACCAAATATCGATCACGGGGAAAACTATCACATAAAGTCTACTTTCTAATAAGCTTCTTCTACTATTTGAAAAAACAAAGATTTTTTGGCTTTGAAAAGTAAATTTTGTAAACTAAAGAAAACAAGTAAGCAATTGCAGATAAAAACGCAGAAATAAACATATGAGATAAGAGAATTCTAGGGATGTGCTTTCACAGTTATGGTTTATATAAGTTTCAACTACAACACCCTAGCACAGTTATTATTTTACTATAACAAGACACATAAATATTGTCCATGCGGCACAAAGTAGATCACAAACACTAGGGGCGTCAATCCTAGATTTGTAACTCCTAAAAGTCATAAGACTCCTAACCTTCTCGCTGTCAATTAACAGAACCGTTTTAAGGGGAATTAATTGTAACGTCAACCAAGCTCTTCTAAGATGCAAACATCCTATCATGATTATGTTGCACGTCAATAAATCATCACAGAATGTGTCACTGAAACATAAAGCATGTCCAACACATAGAATAGAGCAAAGTAATGAGCAAAACATATATTAAATAAATATGAACGGTATAAACCAAAGTTGATACTAGCACATCCCTAGAATTCTATGAGTTTAGTTACACATGATGGAATAATCTAACACAAAGTTTGTAGGGAAAACATAGAAAAAATAAGAACTAAAGCAATAAAACCCGAAGGTTGAATCTTGTAGCATTGATCTTCTCTTGAATCCACTCTTCAAACTCCTTAAGCAATGATCACAGTGGAAAAAACTGTCAATTATTAGGCTATGGATTATGCGATAAAAGGCTCCTTTTTGGTGAAGCTTGAAGGGGTATTTATAACCTTAAAATCGTGCCTCGTAATATGGTTAATCTTCAGCATCGTATGGTAAGTCTTGGAGAGAAAATAGAGCAAATTTGTGTGCCGCATTTTCCCAGCGGGCCGCTGCACTTTGTTCAGCGGTCGCTGCAAATCTTATCATAGCTTCTGTATCTTGATCAGCGGTCGCTGCACTTGTTTCAGTGGTTGCTAGCAATCAATCTGTAACTACTGGATCTAAATCAGCGGTTGCTGCGCACAACCGAGCGGTCGCTGGGCGTGTTCATATTTTTGCTCTATTTTTCGAAGTGGGCCGCTACAAGGCAGCGGTCGATGATTGCCGCGGTCGCTGGCTTAGGTGCAGCGGACCGCCGACTGGCTCGAATACTCTAGATTTTCATCTTCGACTTTTTGCTATATTTTTAGGCTCTATTTTGCATATTTATCATAAAACACGTCAAATTACCAAAATAGATAAAATATACTCCCTCCATCTGCGAATAGGAGACCTAGTTCACTTTTACCATAAATGGTAATAGGGTCCCAGCTTCCACTAACTCATTCCACTCCCATTTCATTTAAAAGTAATATATACAAGTGGGACCATCATTCCACTAACTTTTTCCCACCCACTTTTCTTAATATTTCTTAAAATCCGTGCCACCATGAAATGAGACTCCTAATGGCGGATGGAGGGAGTATAAATAACAGACTTGCTATGCAACTTTGACACTCAAAATGGACCAAATAATGGTCTTAAAACAGTGCGAAATTCGAGCATATCAACTCCCCCTAACTTAACACTTTGTTTTTCCTCAAACAAAATATAAAAGAAACATAAATAGACACACGAATTGCATAAGGACTAGACGTCGTAATTGCCACAAAAATGGAAAAGATAGATTAAGCATTGAAAAACTACAGAGAAAGTACTCAGAGTTCACATGCAAATTAAAACATGTAGAGTTGCATAACTTGATCAAGTTAGACAATAGAGGGTTCAAGTCGGCTAACAACTACTGGTCGCTGGGTATGCGGACGGAGAGACTCAGGACTTTGAAGACCTTAACCCACAAAACTATGATTTAGTAAAGGGAAGTAAGGGTCGAATCCCACAGAGAAGGAGGCGAGTTGAGTTGTGTTCGAGACATTTGGGAGATTGGTTGCGACCACGCTTTTCAATGGGTTAAGTTTAAACTAAGGAATGGGAACTGCTCAACTGACTAAACTAAACTGATCAAGCTAGACTAGACAGACTCATAACTTGGGAACAGGTGACTTGATCAATTAAACTAAGAACAGAAAGGTAAAAGTAACTTGGGACCACTTACACAAAACAAACGCACTACTAAAAAGCTGTAACTAACGAAAAGGTGACAGAGACTGCAATTCTAACAAACTACTACCTTCTTCTTCGCTAAGCAGCTAAATAAAAACAACGAAAGTAGATCGAAATGGAGCAACAAACATAAAAACAAAAATCAAACAAATTATACACAGATGCATATGAAATCGACGTAAAGAAAGCAGATCTAAAACTTCTACTCTAATCTCATGCAAGTTGACGAACTAAAATGTAAATCTACCTATGGGAAAATAAAAAATAAGGCGAAACTAAAACTAAAGAAAGCAATTAAAGCAGAGAACATCAGATCCAAAACAACTTGCATTAAAAACTCCATTTCATAAATGATCTTCGATAAACGTAACTAAAACAAAATTCCAAACAAGGATTAAAGAGCGATCAACAACAAAAATGTAACTAGAGTAGCAACTAGGAGAAAAACATTAAAAGCAACTAAGCTATGGAAAAGATGAACAAAAAATAGAATGGAAATTGTTTTGACCCCTCGGGGTGTAAGGAAAACACAAACTACGTGACTTCTTTCTAGGCAGATCCAGATCCCCCCTTCCTTGGCGGAGAAGAAGAGATGAAAGTAGAGGTGGAACCGGTGACTCCGACTGCTGCTAACTTCTTACTCCTTGCTAAAGTGTGAAAATGAGGTGACTGAAGGTGATGATGGTGTCAAACTCACTTCTTGTGTGCACTCTCTCCATATTTATTTGATGGTGTTGGGCCCAAATCCGTAGGGTAAGCCCATCATGTCTTGACATTTATGCACTCTCTCCATATTTATTTGATGGTGTTGGGCCCAAACTCCACTTGATCAACTTGTCGGCTAGGTAGGCTTCACTGCTTGTACGCAACAGATCAACTTTTCTTCACTTCTAGCCATTTTTTCACTTCTTTTCCGAGTTGATCAAATTGTTCCCGCACTTGCAGCTTCTACACTTTATAGCTCCTGCACACTCAAATTCACCACTTTTTCGCACATTATCAACCATGTTAATGTAATAAACCCCTATGTAACCATGCTTGTAACGAGCCCTATCAAACTGCTCACACTTAACCCATACTTGTCCTCAAGTGTGAAAGAAAAGCAAGAAAAGGGCAAGTTACATGCATGGGTCCCTGACCGTCTCCTAAAACTAAATAGACTCAACAGATATTTACATAACTGACTCAAAAACAACTCTTAAGCAAATATTTACATCTCCATGTTTGAAACTGGCTCAACTTCTGGCAATATTCCCCACAAGCTTAAGGTCATTCCAAATATTTTGCAGTCTCAAATTCCTCCCTCCCCTTTTGTTCAGTCTGATCAGCCTATCAGTTCGTCAAGATAGCCCCTACTCTAGCCAACCGTTGGATTTACTCGGTCACTTATTTCTCACAAGATATGTTATCACCATTCACTCATTTATTTTTCCATACCATTGATGCTTGAGTTCCAATGGCACATACTAGCTCCTTAAGGTCCTTTATTAGGGTTGTAATGGGGCGAGGGGTTATGATGTAAATATGTAAGGGTACTATGGGTCCTAAGTTCATAAAAACTTGAAGAAAACAATGAAGGACATGTGAACTTAGGAACAAAATTGGAGCAGCCTCCCTATTACAATAACTTCCCAAAATTGGACAACATCCCTTGGCCATTTTGGCCTTATTCATCTAACCTTTCTACTGCAGGGTCATGTTACATCATTTCCTGCCATGCCTAAACCTTTTTTTTTCAGGGTCATATTACACTTTTTACTGCCCTTTATTCGACTATTTCCCTCTTTTTTTGTGGGGTCTAGTGCATGCCCTTTTTTTCTATCTTTCTTCCTATCCCTTCTACCCCCAATTGGTTAGCTGCTCCATTCTATCCCCTTACTCACATGGCATGGAGGTTTATGGTATCAAAAGAAGGGAGCATTCGAAAGTAGGCTCAATTTGGGGTTACTAGAGGGTGCCCTTACAATGAGGCTGGATCATCTGGTTCGAAAGAAAAAGGCCCAACTGGTTATTTCCTGTTGCCTTTATTCCTTACTAGCCTATGTCATTTCCCTCTCAGCATCAAGTGGCATCCACTCTATTTTTTTCTTTTAGTAGAAAGTGTTCTACTCTGGCTTCTAACTCATTTTAGAAGGCTTCACAGTTGGCTAAAATCTGGGTTTTTCCATTGTTCTCACTTCATCTAGACTGACTTCAACTTACTTTTAGAAAGAGGGGTCTCACAGTTCAACATGATTTTTTCCTCTTCATTCACTCACACTATGCCTTCTATTTTTGCCACCTCATTCATGGTTTCCTAGCACAACTTGGACAAGCACATAAGGACTGATTCGACATGCTTCGCTCAAATGACTCACTATCCTACCAACTAACCTATCTACTGATCAAGTTATGATTCGACATGCTTCGCTTAGTTGATTCAGATGATTTAATAGGTAGAAAAGAAAAACATAGATATGTCAAGTCATGCTTCTGTCCAAATACTCCACACTACACCCCCCCCTCTCACTTTATCTTAGCTTGCCCTTAAGCTAGCATGATAAAGTGGAAAATAGTAGTAAGTGCGGCAACAAAAAACTCTCTAAAAACATAGAAACCCTACTATCACATATAAACTTCTCACACTTAGACCGAGCATCGGGCTAAGTAGGAGAAATCAGCACACCAAACATAGAAGACATATAATCAAGAAACAAAGTTCTTACACTTAGACTGGGCACCAGTCTAAGTGTGATGAAAACAAAACAGACACGTATAAACAAAAATTAAAAACAAAAACTAAAATTACTTGGTCAAATGGGGGGATTCATCTCCTTGGCTGATCCTTTCTGGAGTCAGCTATCCTGGGGTGGGAATCTTCTCTTCCAGCCGATCGTCAGCTGCTTGCTCCTTGGGCTGCATGTTCGGAAGCCCTTTGCTTCTGCAGGATTAACTCTCTGGCCATCAGAGACACCATCTCTCGCACTGCGTAGACCGACGTCCTAACATCCTCATTGTGTTTCATTTGTATCTTCGTCTGGGATGTTAGCAACTGCGCCTGGGCCTCGGAGCTTAGGGCTATCCTATTTGTATTCAGAGCTATTCGTTCCATATGCCCTTCCATTTTGGCTCTGCAGTCATCCAGGTGTCCCACAAGCTCCACTAGGCTAGCATGTCCAGGAGACACTGCAGGCGTAGCGGATGTAGAAGGCACAACAGCTTCGGCTTGTGTTTACCGAGCAGGTGTGATAGCTTCGGTTCGTGATCTGGTCTCTTTCTCATTCTTCGGTTAAAATCACCACTTCTCTACTCTCTGGTGTTTCGCCAGTAGCTTTCTCTACCCTCTCAGTAGGGTCCCTTCCTGCAGTCCTGTCTTCATCCACATCCATATCCATCTCAGTAGTCTCAGACTTCCTTGTCGCCAAGTTCGCTGCGACTTCTTCAGGCTTGAGTAGGGGTTGCTCGGATTCCTCAATAGGTTCATTCATTATTGTCGTTTCCATGGGGATTGACTCCGCTTGAGTCTCCTTCAGTGTTTCTGCTACCGAGCCTGACTCCACCTCCGTGTTTGTTTGTCTGACAATCTCTAAAACTTCATCTTGCTGGACGGTGGGCTCCTCTGCGCTTTTCTCTTTAATGGGCAACTGCTGCTCAACCTCTTCTCCCTGTTCTACTGCCTCAACCATTTTCATCTTCTCCCTTTTTTCATACTCGTTTAAATCTATTGTTCCCTTATCGTAAGTTTCTGGGATGTACATCGCCGGTCGGTGGTGGGGTAGGTGTGGCTCCCATTTGAGCTAGCAACAGCATAGCATCGACATCTGGTTTTAGCGTCTGGAGAAACTTCTTTAATGACTCCAGGGAAACTGTGACTGTGGTTTGACTGCTGCTTTCAGCGACTTGAGGTGCCATGTTGGACAGAATCATTGTCGACCCTTCAACTCCTTGCTGTAGGGGCTTCGAGCTCCCGGTGGATTTGGGTACGGAGGTATTTCCTGAAGCATCCTGCGACTTTCCTTCCATTTTTCTTGGTGGATTGTGGTGGATTCAAGAGCTAGTTGGGGGAATTTTTGGAGTAGTTGGGGGAGTGGAGAAAATTTGTTGGGGGAGTGGAGTACGGACCTACAGAGAAAATCTTGGTGAGAAATTTTTAGAGTAGTTGGGGGAGTGGAGTACGGAGGTTTCAAATATGACTATTCTATTAACGACCTTTCGGTTTCCCTCCAAAAATCTCCGTTTTCCCCCTTTTTTCCCTACACGTGCCGGTCATTCCTTCTTTTTAACACTTAGCCAAAAATTAGAAAACTTTGTCTAAAACTTGGGAATTTGAACCAGTTTGATCAAGTAAGATTTTAAACTTTTCAAAGAGTGCAGCTTGATCCACCCGATCTGAATCCCCGAAAATATTTTTTTTCTATTTTTGAAACTTTTACTTTATTTGGATTTTCATTTTATAAACTGAAGAAGACACTATTCACAACTATATACAAGTCTTGTAAACATTCTAGAGATTCACTTGATCTATTCAAGATTTGACATGCTTTGGCCAACTGATCAAGTGGATCACCTAGAACGTTTGCAAGCTGATCAATTTAGGCGAGAACATCGGTTGTGCACAGTAGAATTTCTTCCACTGTACGTACTTCCGAGTTATCCCTAAACGGCTTTGCCCGGTGACCATTAACCATAAAAGGAGTAGAGTTAGGGTCACTCCCTTGAAGTTCCACGGCCCCATTCGCTCTTAGGGCGACGATGGTGTATGGTCCCGTCCACTTTGATTTCAACTTTCCCGGCATCAGCTTAAGTCTTGATTGGAACAACAGAACTTTCTATCCCACTTGCAGCTCTTTCATTTTCAGATTCTTGTCATGCCACAGCTTGGTTTTCTCCTTATACCACATGGCTGCTCATAGGACTCCAGTCTGGGTTCCTCCAACTCTTGAAGTTGGAGCTTCCTTTCTTCAGCACATACTTTAGGTTGCATGTTCACTTCCTTGATTGCCCAGTAAGCCTTGTGATCAATACCCACATGAAGATGGCACATTTTCCCAAAAACCATTCTGTATGGTGACATGCCAATTGGAGTTTTGTAAGCAGTGCGATAAGCTCACAAGGCATCATCCAACCTTTTGCTCCAGTCCTTCCTCGAAGGACACTGTTTTTTTCGAGGATGCTCTTGATCTTCCTGTTTGAAATTTCTTCCTGGCCATTGCTTTGTGGATGATACGGGGTTGAAAGACGATGATTCACCCCATACTTTTGATCCGAGATTATAGCCCTAGGGTTCCTGTACCTGCTAAAAATGTTGAATTTCAAAAACTGTGAGACTTCTTGAGCCTCGCAGGTTACCGTTGTCTTAGCCTCCACCCACTTAGATACATTGTCAACTGCGACAAGAATGTAAGAATTCCCATAGGATGAAGGAAAAGGGCCCATAAAATCCATTCCCCACACGTCAAATATCTCTCACACCACAATGGGTACTTGCGGCATATCATCTTTGGCAGAAATTCCACCTGTCTACTAACATCGACTACACCTCCTTCAAAAAATTCATAGGCATCCTTATGCAAATCAAGCCAATAGAAACCACTATCTAGGACTTTGCTGGCTGTCTATTTCGGACCGAAATGACCACCGCAGGCAAGAGAGTGACAATGAACCAATATATATTCTTGATCCCACTCAGGGATGCACCTTCTGATGACTTGATCAACTCCCATTTTCCATAGGTGGCTTCACTCTTAATCTTTAACCTTTGAGCTCTAGTCACCTCTGGTGTAGAAGGTAATTCTCCAGTTACCAAATAATTCGCTAGATCAGAGAACCATGGCTCAGCTTGCCTTCTGCTTACTTCATTCAAAAATGTTACTGGATCAGCTGCGTCAAGCACATCCTTCCAACTGATCAAGCCACCCAACCAATGGGCATAATACAAATGTTCCTCGAGAAAAGCATCGGGGACATCTCCCTAATTTTCCCTTTGATTTATTCTGCTCAGATGGTCAGCCACTCTATTCTCTGTCCCTTCTTTATCCTTGGCCTCCCAATGAAATTCTTGCAGGTGTAAAGCCCAACGGATCAGTCTGGGCTTAGATTCTTTTTTTGCCAACAGGTACTTGATTACTGCATGGTCAGCATAAACAATAACCTTGGGCCCAAGTAACTAAGGACGAAATTTTTCAAAAGAGTACACTATAGCCAGCATCTCCTTCTTTGTTGTATCATAGTTCTTCTGATGCTGGTTGAGAGTTTTAGAAGCATAGAAGATGACATAACTTTTTCCATCAATCTTCTGTCCCAGGACTGCTCCTACTGCAAAGTCACTGGCGTCGCACATCACCTCAAAGGGGTGATTCCAGTCAGGAGCTCTGATGATTGGGGCTGAGACAAGTCGATCCTTCCAGAGCTGGAAGTCCTTCTGACATGGTTCATCAAAACCAAATTCCACATCATTTTTGAGAAGGTGGGTTGATGGCTGAGTGATTTTTGCAAAGTCTCTGATGAACCTCCTATAAAATCCAGCATTTCCCATAAATGCCCGTATCTCTTTCTGATTGGTAGGGAATGACAATTTGGTAATCACTTCCACCTTAGCCTTGTCAACTTGTATCCCCTTCTCTGACACGATATGGCCCAGAACAATTCCTTCAAGGACCATGAAATGTCACTTCTCAAAATTTAATACCAAATTCTTCTCCTGACATCTTCTTAGTACCCGATCCAGATTACCAAGGCACGACTCAAAAGAATTACCATAGACTGTAAAATCATCCATGAAGATCTCTGTGCAGTCTTCGAGCAAGTCAAAGAAAATACTCATCATGCATCTTTGGAACGTCTCTGGTGCATTACGGAGGCCAAAGGACATCCTTCTATACTCATACATCCCAAAAGGCCACGTGAAAGTTGTCTTTTCCTGATCTTCTGGGTCTACTGTCACGACCGCCCATACAAGGGGTACCACAGACGCGGCGATCGTGACCGACATGCATGGATAACAATTTAAAGGAACAACTTAATTAACTTAAAGAAAGAAAAACAACTTAGTTTAAGGAGTTTAAGGTTATGATTTTTTTTGAAGAGACATAAGGTAAAATACTTGTAAAAAAAAAAAAGACAACGGAAAGAATTTGACTTAAGTAAAACAACAATTAACTTAGATCTCGGAGCATACCATTTTCAAAAGGCAACGTAAATATTTGTTTAAAACCTGTCACCACCATGCATGTTCAAACACAAAACACAAAGAAAAGATTAAGGTCTTGAGACATAGTTCAAATTATAGCAGCGGAAAAATAAGGTTTAAGGAGAGTAAAGGATAACGCCTATGTATGGAGACACAACGCATCCTAAGTACTTAAGCCAGCTCGACATCCACCGCAACATCCCGCTCAACCTACACATAAGGAAAATAATATGCAGGGCTGAGTACTTGTTGTACTCAATGGGCTCATGCCGAAAACATTTTAATAAGTTATGTCATCCATACCAGTGATCTCGAGTTTTATATAGTAAGAAATATCACGAGAAACAAAAAAATATTCAAGTCTGGCCAGACAAATTTATCTCCCCATTTTCCACATCAATCCATCAATCACAATCACAGTGCGACGAAAGTGTGGCCACACTATTCGCCCATGAGACCGGCCGACTAGCAAGGACGGCTCACGATCCCACCAGTGTACACAGCCTAATAGGGTTTGCGGCCCTACTCAGACCCGAATTCATTTCACAACACAGCCATATAGCCTAACGGAGTAAACTCATACGAACTAGGCATCAGGCACACAATCTCATAATAAAAACAACATGGCATGACATAACAGTTAAACCACCCTTATAACGCCACATAGCATTTTCGGAAAAGTAAAAAGGTTTGAAAAGAAAGCCCACCTCGCTCGCTTAGCAAATTCACAACCCAACTTATAGCAACTCTCGATCCTCGAGTTCACGAGTACACAACACCCTTGTCAACGACAACACAAGTCAGCCTTCCACAACAACATTTTACTAAGCATGTCTTATCGTTTTCTCTCTCATCGTTTTTCTCAAATTCTCCAACCCAACATACGTCCCAAAGGTGTAAAAACACACGTAACACATTCCAACTTATCACAAGTGATTTCAACATTTAAACACGTTCCTTGGACATACATGCATCATATAATACTTTTAAACTTGAAACCATGTGTCATTTTAACAAGGCAGAAAACTGGCAGAACTGCGCGACCGTTTTGTAAAAATCACTATAAATTCACCCGACCTCAAAAGAAGCTAAATTTTGGTCACAATACAGAGGACACATTCAAGTTCATCCATGAAAATTTTCACACCGAAATCACGTCATTTAGTCAGTCCTATCACATATTAAACTCTTTGGTCGGAACATAAAATTTCTGACAGCACTGCGTAGTTATTTGAAAAATTCATCCAATGCCCAAAAAGGCTAAAATTTAATACAACTCAGAAGACACTTCAAATTTTTATATAGTTCAAGAATCACATCAATCGGAGGTCATTTGGTCAGTCAAACAGAAAACGAAATATTCTTGGCGAGAACACGAGTTTCTGGCAGATTTGCGCAATCAATTTAAAAAATTTATTAAACATTCATTTTTCAATAAAAAAGGCTGAAATTAACACGAGACACAGGAAACACCTCGAAGTTTACTCAGTAAAAATTTCATAGCAAATCTCGTTCGTTTGATGGGTCAATTACAGATCATAAGCTACTGGTCGTGCACCACAGATTTCAGGTTCAAGGTTTCGTAAATAGGGTTTTCATCCTCCATCACACAACCACCGATTTTTCATGCTCGAAATCACATAATCATGCTTACACGTTTCTCATACACATATTTGCACATAAACTCACATCATTCACCACTACTCCAATCCAATATCACATGGTTTCAATCAAACACACAATACCATCGAAGTTCTTACGAAAACACACTTTTCCCCCGTTAAATCTTGCGATCTATCAATCCTACAACCACTACATGCATGTAGGACTCAAGAACATGGTTCAAACGGAAAAGGATGATGAAAAGTGAGCAAATATACCTTCTTTTACAAAAACAAATCGGTAGAAGCGAAGAACGAAGCGATCCGTCGGAAACTCTTGAAGGTACTTTCAATGGTTGCAAGAATAAGCTTGAATGGAAGTTTTTTTTTTTGAGATGGGAGAGTGAGAAGGGAGGGGGGCCGAAAATTGTAGGAGAAATGGGGGCTAGGGTTTGTTTAAGTGTTATTTATTTGCTAGGTTTAAGTCCATGGTAAATTAAATAAATAAATTGTGGGGAATTAAAATATAGGCTAATGAATAAAAATCCCACAATTACAAAGAGCCTAATTTTCAAAAATTATGGCTGCAAATTAACAAGGGATTATTTGATATTTCTTGAAGAGAAATAAATCCACAACTTAGGAAGTAAAAAAATAATGAATACAAGGAAACAAATAAATTCAATCTCGAAGTAGGAAAAATGGGTGGGGGCCGAAAATTTGAAGGAGAATTGCACAAGGGGATTATTTAAATCCTCAATTAAATAGAATAGGATTTAAATTTGGAAATTTCTTTATGGGAAAAGACTCCCATAAAATAGGTAACAAATAAATTAATTTCCACAAGGAAAATAAAAGCATAATGGGCGTGTGATATGGAGGCAAAATTGAAGGAAAGTATTCACATCCCCAATTCATTAGACATAGGCATGTATTTGAATAAAAAAAAGGATTCCACAAAATAGGAAACAATAATTTATCCTCCAAAATTTATTGGAGGGGCCGAAAATTACTAGGCTCAAATAGCCAAGGAAATATCCTCACTCTCTATTTATTTTGGGTGAAGAAATAAATTATAACATGATTTAATTGGGTTAAATTCAAAAGAAGGGGGTCAATAATGCACCAATTAAATCAAAGGAAAAAGAATAGTTCATTCTCCTATTTTAAATAGGAAATTTTCGAAACTCCCAAGGATAAAAGAATGGAGTTCGAATTTCTTGTAGTGCAAATTTAGGGATCTTTTGGTTTGGATTTAATTTGGATAAATGTCCCAAAACAATTAATTAAATCCACGAAATGAAATACTATCTCAGTAATTAGGGAGGGTCGAAACTTTCAATGAATTTACTCGAGAAAGGATAAATGCATGATCCTATTAATTATTTCCCCGCATTGGAAACAAATATAAAATCTCAAGCTCATCATTCCACATTAACCACGACAATTTATTTCACGCAAAACACTTAATCACATAGAAACAAAAGTTTCATAATTCCAAGAATTCAAAATTCAAATAACTTATAAGAAGAGTCACAAAAGTTTGGGATGTTACAACATAAATCAGAAAATACCCGTCGTAGCATCTAAAAAAGCAAAAATACTGCTTATCGACTAATCTCTCGAGCATCTGGTCAATGAAAGGTAGTGGAAAATGATCTTTCCTCGTATCATCATTCAATTTCCGATAATCAATACATATCCTCCACCTTGTAACCAATCTTGTGGGAACCAGCTCGTTCTTATCATTTTAACCACCTGAATTCCAGACTTCTTTGGTACCATATGTACTGGACTGACCCATTTGCTATCAGGAATGGAGTAAATATTTCCCAACGCTAGTAGCTTCAGCACTTCTTTCCAAACCTCTTCTCTCATGTTGGGGTTCAGCTTTCTTTGTTGCTATCGGTGGGCCTTCGCACCATCCTCAAGGCGTATAAGATGCATACAGAGGTCAGGACTGATGCCGACCAAGTCCGACAAGGTCCATCGGATGGCCTTCTGGTTTCTCCTCAATACTTCCAATAATTCATCCTCTTGCTTCTCATTCAACTGGTTGTTGATGATTCTGGAAAGGTTTCTTCATCTCCGAGGTAGGCATACTTTAATCTTGGGGGTAACGTCTTCAACTCTTTCTTAGGTGTGACCGCTTCCTACGGTAATGGGTTTTTCTCCATATTCTTTGCTGCTGCTCCCCAAAATCAGACACATTTTCCAAACTGCTCAGTTGAGCAAAACCAGTTGATCCATACGAAGTTGGTTTCTGGCAGAATCCCATGATTGCATAATTAATCTCTTCATCGGTCATATTCTGTGTCAAAAGTGTTTCACACCATGCGGAAACCTCTTCTTTAATTGAGTCATTCATTTCATGAGCCGCAAGCTGCTCCTGTAGCAGTTCAGTCTCCTGAAACTCTTTGACTAATGGGTAGATCACATCCAAAGAGTGTAGATTTTCAGTATCCAAAGTTTTTTTATGGATTCATCGATATTGAAAGTGAATTTCTCCCCATGATAGTCCAAGAAAATCGTTTCGTCACTCACATCAATTATAGTTTTGGCCGTTCGGAAGAATGACCTCCCCAACAATACTCCACTGGACTCGCCAGCTTCAGACTCATTCATATGGATCAGGTAAAAATCTGCAGAGTATAGAAAATCATGCACCCTTACAATCACATTTTCCAGTACTCCTTCAGGACTAATGCATGATCTATCTGCGAGTTGGATCACTACCTTTGTATCCACTAGGCTCACTCCCGTCAATATCTTGTAAACTGAGAAATGCAACACATTAATAGACGCCCCCAAATCACACATGGCATGCTCAATCTTAACATATCCAATAATGATAGGTAGAGTAAACATCCCAGGATCAGTCCTCTTGGAAGGAAGTCTCTTCTTCTGGATTACAACAAACACACTTTCCCCAATCACAATCTTCCCATCGGCCTTAGCTTTTCCAGCTATGAAGTCCTTGTTAGGGTTTTGTATACTAGAAATCACCTTTCGAGTGATTGAATACTGTAAAACTCTAATGGTTATTTTCCAATAAATGCAGCAGATTATTTTTGTCATAATGTTGTTATGTTTTACATTTAATGGTTGTTTATTACATATTTAAATGTATAAGCAAACGTAACAAAGTCTAAGTCTTTGTTTTAGTAGACCGGTTGTGGGCGTCGTCCAATTTAAGGTAACACGGTCAGTTCTAAACAAAGAAAAATAAGAATTTCACAACCTAGATAGGCCTAGACTACCTATCGCGAAAGGTTGCAATGTCAGTCCGATTATTTCTAAACCTTATTGAAATAAGATGACGTTGGTGTGGTATAGCACTGAATGGATCTAACAGCAAGACGAGTCTTTATGCTATCTACTGAAAGACGAGGTCTTGAAAATTAATCAATGTACGTTAGCACTGAGCATACGATATTGAGGATCCACTACTTTGACTTACTAAAGGTGCGGGTTTTTCGTAACCCAACGATCCAGGTATATTGGGTAGTGGTGATCATTATCTAGAGGTGCTAGGATTGCTATTATGTTGAAACGTGCACGAGGAGAGTCTTGTTTGATAACATCCACAAGAGGAGCTCGAAATGAGGTTTTATTATTCGGAACCTAGCTAGTTGGAGTTTGACTACTCTATGAATAATAAATAAGAGTTTCTTGCTAAGTCCACTCTTGGAATTCGAAATATGTTAATTAATTAAGTCTATAGCAGACATTAATTAATTAATGGATGTTTCCATCTTAAGCGCAGGAAATGAATCAAATGCAATTAGAGGAAACCCGGAATACTTCTATAGTGGTTGCTCGTAATATTCCAATATAAGCTTATATTAAATTGTGGGTTCAATTTAATTAGTAAAAAGCTAATTGGGTGAGGCCTGTTCCAAATTCTTCCTTAGATCCCTGACTGGGCCCAATATGTGACTTATATAAATAGGAGAATAAAGGAGACAGAAAACATAACAATTTATTATCAAAATTTTCATCCCCCTCTAAAGAGAGAGCTCGAAATTTGTGCCTCCTCCGTGAGCTGAGTTCTGTCTTCCATTATTCGAGTCCTAGTACGTTGGTGAGATTTGCCCACACAAATATCAGCGTATAGTCCGGGACACCAGTCAGAAGATCCGAGGTCTTGTATTGAAGATCTTCACGTGGAGACGGAGCAAGCCATCATCGATTCTTGATTGAATCAACAAGGTAAATTGGCTAATTCCGTAGTAAGCATGTTTTAGGGATTTTATATGCTAAAGCATGTTTTAATTCAAGTTATGAGCATGATGCATGTGATAATTACGCGAATAGATTTTGTCTAAATAATCTGCTAAATAGATCAAATTCATGTGATCCGTTTTGAAAGCACGCTTCCGCTGCCAGCCCCTTCAGTTGGTATCAGAGCCAGTCTTTGGCTCTGATTATTTGGATTTAAATTTCGCGAAATTCATGTATGCATGTGTTATTTGATTGCGAAGCATGTTCTTGGTGTTTTTGTTTAATTTTATGCATGATGAACTCAAGAACTATCGAATCAAAGAACTTGAATTGCTCAAACGCACCACGTGCGATCGAGGTAGGGATGTCGAGACAGTGGGAGCCGGGAGCCATGATCACGGGGCGACGCGCAGACGAGTAGGGCTCGTGCGTGCCGCCGGTCGAGACCACACGCACTAGACGGAACCTGGGTCGAGGTCGACGCGGCTGATGGAGTGGCACGGCAGTTCAACCGAAAACGTGCCGAGGTGCCGAGACGCCAGGCCGAACCCTAGGCGGAAGGTTGGAGCTGGCCGAGAGCAGGCGCGCCACCGTGCGCGCCGCTGGCCGAAAGCTCGCGCCACCCGACGGCTCGGATGTCCGAGACGAGCGCCGAGACGCTGGCCAAGAGGCGCACGCCGCCGCGTGCGCACCTGGCCAAGAAGCGTCGGCACCTGACAAGCCGAGACACCGTGACGGGTGCTCGCCGCTGGCCGAGAGGAGCCGCGCCTCCGCGCACGCTCCTGGCCGAGACGCTGGCGACACCCGACGAGCCGCTGGCAGAGACACTGGCGCGCCATCTGCGCGCTGGTGGCCGAGACGCTTCGTGCGTCGTGGTCCGACGAAGAACTCGTCGGATTTTCGACACTCAAAACGGACCAAATTAAGGCATTAAAATAGTGCAAAATCCGAGCGTATCAGATCCTAACGAGTTCTCAGTTGCATATATTCCGATGTCAAAAATTGAAAAAAAAAATCTTGAATTTTCATATTTTTCAAGAACAACTTAATGTCAATGTAGCTATCATAGTATGTCAATATAATACATATACAATGTCAATGCTAAATTGTGTTTACATATTCAATAAATCGTATTGATATGTTTAATACGCTATATTGATATTTTGATCCAAAACCCTGATTTTGGTATTTTTATTATCTTTTTAAATTTAAATAATAATAAAACGAATTACACATAGCAATTTATAGACCATTAGATCTCTACAAATCTTATGGTTTAAAATTAGTTGTAGTTTGTAATTAAAGGTTAAGTTAGTAATTGATCACTCCTCTATGTACAAGTGACTCATATTTCCACTCATTTGTCTTAATATTTCTTAAAATTTATGGTGGAAAGAAATGAGACTTCTATTCGCATATAGAAGGAGCACTAAACAACCATGTCTCGTTTTCCTGTTTATACGTTTCTAGATTTTTTCCACGCACTATTTATAATACGCAAATATAGTTTTTATTTTGTAGTTTACATGCTTTAAAAAATTTTCACATTATTACATGGTTTTAAATTTTTTACTTAAAACACTTTTTTTATTTTCAGCTTCACACTTTTTGAAAAAACCTTTAAACATTTCACTTGCAAACTTTTTGTATTATTTTTACTAACTTATTATTAATATTAATTTGTATTGGTCTATTTTACAATATTATAGTATTAATATGAAAGATTAATATTGGATGACCATTTTTTTTGGTTTATCTAAATTAGGATGACTTATTATTAAAAGTAAATACATGTATTTTATTTTTTCTCTCTTACTTTAATTTTTCCATTTAACACACAAATAAAGTTGCATAAAATCTCATACCACCCAAAAAAGGGTCATTTTCCTTGGGATAAAGAGAGTTTTATATAAAAGATTGAAAAGCTCTGAGGCTCTGAGATAATTCTTTTAAATAAGCACTCAAGGTTCACCTATAAATTTAAAACATGTAGAGCATGCACAACTTGATCAGGTCAGAGAATAGACATAGACGGTTCAAGCTGGACGACAACTACTGGTCGCTGGATGTGTGAACAGAGAATCAGGGCTTTCAAGACCTTAACCCACAATACTATAGACTAGTAAAGGGAAGTAAGGGTCGAATCCCATAGGGACAGATGCGAGTGGAGTTGGGATTGAGACATTTGGGAGGTTTGTCTGCGGCTAAGCTTTAAGTGGGTTAAGTTTTAAACTAAGGGAAGAGAACTGATCAGCTAACTAAACTAAACTGATCAAGCTAAACTAGAGACATCATAAGTAGAGAAAGGTGACTTGATCAACTAAGCTAAGAACGTAAAAGTAAAATGCAACTTGGGACCACTGACATAAAACAAGCGCACTACGAAAAAGCTGTAAACACCGAAAAGGTGACAGAGACTGCGATCCTAACAAACTACCACTTTCTTCTTCGCTAAGCAGCTAAATAAAAACAAGGAAAACAGATCTAAACAGAGCAACAAACATGAAAACTGAAATAAGACAAAACAAACACAGATCCATATGAAATCAACGAAAGAACGCAGATCTAAAGTTTCTAACCTATTCTCATGCAAGTTGACGAACTGAAATTTAAATCTATCTACGAGAAAGCATAAACAAAGCAGAACTAAAGGAAATGAAAGAAATGAAAACAGAGAACAACAGGTCAAAAACAACTTGAACTAAAAACTCCATTTCATAAACGATCTTCGGTAAAAAAAGAGCAACGAAAACAGAATTCCAAAACAGGATGTAAAGATCGATTAATAACTGAAAGGAAACTAGAGTAGCAACTAGAAGAAAAACATGAAAAACAACTAAGCTACTTAAAGCGATGAACTAAAAACAGAATAGAAATTGTTTTAACCCCTCAGGGTGCAAGAAAAACTCAAACTACGAAAGCTTCTACGCAGATTCGGGTCCCTCCTTCCTTGACGAGAAAGAAGAGATGAACACTGAGGTGGAAACGGCGACTCCTGCTGCAGCTAGCTAACTTCCTACTCCATACTTAGAAACTAAAGTGAAAATGAGATGATTGAAGGTGATGATGGTGTCCAACTCTAACTTGTGTGCACTCTCTCCATATTTATAGGACAATGATGGGCACAAATCCCTAGGGCAAGCCCATCCTATCTTGACATTTATGCCCTTGAGACACATCTTTTCTTCTCTCTCCGCTGACTCATCACGTCTTGTGGTGAACTCCACTTGATCAACTTGTCGGCTAGGTAGACTTCGCAACTGATCAACCTAGCTTCATTTCTGGTCAATTTTTTGCTCTTTTCCCTAGTTGATCAAGTTGATCCTGCACTTGCCGCTTCTGCACTTTATAACCCCTACACACTCAATTTCACCATTCTTTTCGCACATTATCAGCCATGTTAATGTAATAAACCCTATAAAACAATGCTTGTAACGAGCCCTATCAAAGATAATTAAAATAATAAAAGTGAATATGTTTTAAATTAAATCAAATTTGATTGTAAAACTTTTAGATATCTACAATAGAGAAACCATACATCAGTTACACAATTTTAAAACATATAAAATGCAAAATGATAAAATTGGGACAATACAAAAATAAAATAATCAAGTACACATAATATCTACTAAAAATAGAAGCCAATACAATGTAAATCAAATAATAAAAATATACTTGTAAGTAGTTATTATTTTTTTTTAAATACACCAGAAAGTGCCTCATCTGCTTGATACACTCAAATGTATGAAAATATAAATTTTGGTTATTTTAGATCAGTAATTTTAGATATTTTAGTTTTCAATAACATGATAATTCTAAAAATAAGATTTGCATGAGATCTCCTAAAAAAATGGCAAATAGAAAACATTTTCGCTTCTCTAACTTGAGCACTAAACTTCTATACTAAAAGTTGGGAAAATGTTCCTTGAATCCCGATGCCTTGTAGCTAGAAAAAAATAACAATCGACTGTTGTAGATAAATAACTACAAAAATTCTTATAAAATAAGAAACAACAAAATATATATTATATGGTCATGGAAAACACATTTCAAGCTTACGACGTTTGATTTGTTTCCAGGTAAGGTAATTTAAAAAGACAAACACACATCGAACTCTGATGACCGATAAAGTTATGATAGATTATAGATCACTGAAGAAGATAAATTCCATGGAACACAAGCAATAAAAATTAGTTACATAATAATAAAAAAAAGAGTGTAATGTGTCATCGAATAAGAGTGTTGTTAATAACATGTATGATGTCATCATTGCTATTTTTTGTAATTGCAGACTTTTTTCATGTCGACCAAATTTTCTTTAAATAGAACCAACCGCCATTTTTTATGATCAATAACTTTTTCGATGTCAACGAAATTTTCTTTAACGAGAACCAACTGTTTAAAGTAGTTTGCATCCCCTAATATTAAAATTCTGAATTCGATGCTTTACATATCTGGACATCTTGTAAAATAGACTATTCACCTTTCACTTGCTACCATCGTTCTACTCTAAGTAAAATATTTTTTTTTGTGATAGCTCATGCTAAATGATACATTACAAAAATAAAAACATCACACTCTTTACTTTTTTAATCTCTCATATTTTATTCTTTTCACTTAATTTACAAAATAACATTATATAAAATCTCAAATCTCATGTTGGAATATAAATGTTCCACTAAGAATGAGATTGAGAGAGGATTTATCTTGGGCAGGTATACACCTTCTTAATAACACCGCCCCTCGAATTTCCCATCTCGTTTAAGGAGAGACGTGTCGATTTCAAAAAATTTGCCTTGCACTCTTGATTAACTCGGTCAAATTATCTATGTTCCCAATTTTTACATACTCGACATTTGTGATGCAGCTATCAATCTTTTATAATAAAAATAATAAATATGGCACTCTTTTAAACTAATTCATGGAACGAGTGTAATGGCGGTTTATTTCAAATAATGCCATATGTTCATAGAAAAATAGAGAATTCAATACTAAAAGAACAAGATAGCGAAAAAATTAATCAATTAATTTATATAGATAAATGATTAATTAATGAGAAGATATGCACTAATATAATAACTTGGGCACTTTTCTGTTTTTTCCGTAATTAGAAAAATAGCCAATTAATCAAAACTTTGAGTTTAATAAAGATTTAACAGTGTTGATACGCAAAGAAAATCTGAAAATTGAAATTGCGTTCATTCATATCCTGCATTTGTGAAGAACGAACCTACGGTTGTGATGATCGAAATGCAAAATTAATGAAATGACAACATGCAAGGAAGAACACAGGCGAATTACGTGGTTCGGCGTAAGCCTACATCCACGGGCAGAATCTGGTGTGTTTCTTTATTGATCACTCGAGAAATTACAAACATAAGAGCACTCAAAACTCTCAAGAATTTACAAGATGGAAAACCCTCAACTCGCCCGAAAACTTCTTGCTTCGAGAGCTAAAAACGCACAGCTGAAAGATAACACTTCCTCTCTTGAATTCTCTCTCTATTACTTTTGATTTCTGTTGTTGTTAGTTCCGGAATGAATCGCAACTCCCTTAAGAAGTATCGATCAAGAAAACCGCCGAACAGCTTCCTTTGCCGAACAGCTTCCAATTGCCGAACAGCTTCCAATTGCTGAACAGCTTCCTTTTGCCGAACAGCTTCCAATTGCCGAACAGCTTCCAATTGCTGAACAGCTTCCTTTTGCCGACCAGCTTCCAATTGCTGAACAGCTTCCTTTTGCCGAACAGCTTCCTTTGGCCGAACAGCTCCTTTTGCCGAACACGGTTATAACCGTTTCCAACGGCTAGTTCCTGTTTTGGTTCCCAACGGCTATTTCCTGACTTGATTCTTCCACCAGCTCAATCCGATCTTGATGAGCTCAAACACTAACAAATCCTCCACCTTTGAGCAATCTAAGATCCATCACCACCAGTTCCACCTTCCTTCCCATACTTACAAATTTCGGACCACCCCAACCAAATCCAAGCAATGTCGGAACTTGGATCTTGGTAGGGCTTTAGTAAGTGCATCAGCCGCATTGTGCTCGGTGCTGACCTTCTCAATCTTCACCGCACCCTTCTCAACCTCATCTCGAATGAAATGCAGCCTCACGTCTATATGTTTGCTGCGTTCATGAAATGTCTGATGTTTCGAGAGACAAATCGCGCTATTGCTGTCGCACTTGATCACAACATTCTCTTGCTTCACCCCAAAATCACCAACTATACCCCTAAGCCAGAAGCTTTCCTTTACTGCCTCAGCAAGAGCTATATACTCTGCCTCCGTCGTCGATAGAGCCACCACGGATTGGAGATTAGACTTCCAGCTCACCGCGGAGCCGAACAAGGTAAATATGTACCCAGATTGTGAGCGCCTATTATCAAGGTTAGCTGCATAATCTGAATCGCAAAACCCAATAATGCTATCCTTATCTCCTTCATTCTCTGATTTGAACATTATTCCCAGATCACTACTTCCTTTGAGATACTTGAGAATCCCTTTCAAAGCCAACCAGTGCTCTCTTCCCGGACAGGACATGTATCTGCTCACCACGCTTACCGCATGAGAAATATCAGGCCTTGTGCATATCATCATATACATCACACTCCCAACTATGTTGGAATAAGGTATCTGGCTCATCTCTCTTTCTTCTTGCTGATTTCTGGGACATTGTGATTTGGACAGCTTAGTCTGTTGTGATAGTGGCACTGAGGTTGTTCTACTCTTGTCAATCTGATATTTGCGCAGTACTTTCTGAATGTAGCTTTCTTGGGACAACCACAACACCCTCTTATCTGCATTTCTGAATATATCCATTCCCAAAATCTTGCTAGCACTCCCCAGATCCTTGATTTCAAATCCCTTTTTCAATAAGGTTTTCACCCTATCTAGCTCCTGTCTATCTGGTCCAGCAAGCAAGATGTCGTCTACATATAATAGCAAATACACAGCAGGTCCCTCAGACTTTGATTTGAAGTAGACACAACTATCATATCTGGAATTTATAAATCCCATACTCTGCATATGTTCATCAAACTTGATATGCCATTGTCTACTTGCTTGCTTCAAACCGTATAGACTTTTCTTTAGTAGACAAACCTTATCTTCACTCCCATGTATCACAAATCCCTCTGGCTGATTCATGTATATAGTTTCCTCAAGCTCTCCATGAAGAAAGGCTGTCTTCACATCAAGTTGGTCCAAAAACCAACTTCTTTGAGCAACTATAGCTAGCAAAATTCTTATTGAGGCATGCTTTACCACTGGAGAAAATACTTCATTATAGTCTATTCCCTCCTCTTGTGTGAACCCCCGAGCTACAAGCCTAGCCTTGAACCTAATCTTGTTCCCAACCTCCAACTTTTTCTTGTATATCCACTTACAACTCACTGGTTTTTGTGTGGAAGGTCTCTTCACAAGCACCCATGTCTTGTTCTTGATCAGGGACTGTATTTCATCTATCATAGCCTCCATCCACTGCTTGCTCTCCTTAGAACTCATAGCTTCCTTGAAGCTTGAAGGCTCTGCATACTCTATGTTTTCTGCAACACATAGTGCATATAGCAAGTATTCTTCTTCACTGTATCTTGTAGATGGTTTAGGGATTCTTCTGACCCTATCTCTGGCTAGAACATAGTCACCCAAATCCTGCTGCTCTTCTTCAGGGTTCAAGACATCAGCATCTGCTTCTTCTTGTTCACTATGATTTCCCATCTGCTGTTCAGGCTCAGCAATTCTATCTGCTCCAGAAACCTCCACCTGAACTGATTCCTCAGCCTCCTCAGGTTCTGGAACACCCATCTCCACCATCCTCTCAGGCTCTGGTTCTTTCTCAGAATGAGATGGCCTCTGGCTCTCTTGAGCCTTTTCTAGAAATGGCATCCTACTTTCTTCAAATTGCACATCTCTAGAGATAATAACTTTCTGATTTCCTGGCTCTATGCACCACAGTCTGTAGCCCTTCACTCCCTTTTGGTATCCAATCATCACACATCTCAAGGCCCTTGGCTCCAACTTACTTTGCTTGATGTGTGCATAAGCCATACAACCAAAAATCTTCATATTCGAATAATCCATGGCCTTTCCATACCATCTCTGGTCAGGAGTGTCAAAAGCTATAGCTGAAGAAGGACTTCTATTGATGAGAACTGCTGCCATACTCACAGCCTCACCCCAGAATCTCTTAGCCATTCCAGAGCCAAAGAGCATACATCTAACTCGCTCTAGGATGGTTCTATTCATGCGCTCAGCAACTCCATTCTGTTGGGGATTAGATGGAGATGTCCTATGCCTCTTCATACCTTTCTGCTTGCAGAAAGAATCAAACTCCCCACTCAGAAATTCCAGCCCATTATCAGTTCTTAAACACTTCAAAGAACACCCTTTCTCCACCTCCACTTCCCTACACCACTCCTTGAATTTCATGAATGTCTCTGATTTTTCCTTCAAGATAAACACCCATAATTTTCTAGAAAAATCATCAATAATGGATAGAAAGTATCTACCTCCACCCAATGAAGCTGGTGTAGCTGGGCCCCACAAGTCACTGTGGGCATAGTCTAGTGGTGACTTTGAGCTGTGAATTCCTCTTCCATAGGGCAGTTTCTTACTCTTTCCGAGCACACATTGCTCACACAAACCCAACTGCTCATTGGGATTTTCCAGCTTAATCAGCTCCTTCTTGGCCAATTCTTTAATTCCAGTTTCTCCCAAGTGTCCGAGTCTGAGATGCCACATTCTTAAGTCTAATACCTGCACCAGATTCACAGATCCAGTAACCACACTTGCCTTTAGATAGTATAGGCTTCTCTTTCTCTCAGCCATCATAACAACATCACCATTCTTGACGATGTTCATAATCCCATCAGATAATATGCAATTATATCCTGCTGCATCCAACACTCCAATAGAGATCAAATTCCTCTTAATCTCTGGAATAAACCTCACACCAGTGAGTAACCTGATGGAGCCATTATGAAGTCTAAGCCTGATGGACCCAATTCCTCTGATTCTGCATATCTGGTCATTTCCTAACAAAACTGATCCAGCTGCATTCTTGATTTCCTCAAAATGACTTCTAGTTGGACACATGTGGAAGCTACATCCAGAATCCATGATCCATGGAAGTTCTTCCATGTCCTCAGTCACACACAGAGCCTCCGGGACCACCAACTCTTCTGCAATATCAGCATTGTTCTTGCCATTCTCTTCCTCGGCCTGCTTCTTCTTCCAAACCCAACAATTCTTCTTTATGTGGCCTGGTTTCTTGCAGTGATGGCATGATCTGGTCTCTTTCCAGTCAGCTGTCTTGTTTTTCCAAGGCTTCTTCTGTGACTTTCTTTTCACATTCTTCTTGTGATCAGCAACATTCAGACTCTCAGACACCATTTCAGTGGACTTTGGATTAGATTTCTGGATTTCCTTGAGCTTTAGAGCAGAGTACACCTCTTCATATCCAATCTTGGACTCTCTACCAAGAAGTATAGCATCCTTGAAATGCTCATAACTTGGTGGCAAGGAATTCAACAACATCAGAGCCTTGTCCTCATCTTTAATCTCTTCATCAATGTTCTCAAGATCATCGATGCATTTCCCAAATTCTTCGAGCTGTTCCAACACACCTTTTCCATCAGCAATCTTGAAAGTGAGAAGTTTCTGCTTCAGGTGCAGCCGATTTGCCAAGGATTTGGCCATGTATAATGACTCCAACTTGGACCAAACTCCAGCCGCTGTCTCCTCCTTTGAAACTTCTCTGAGGACTCTGTCATTGAGGTTGAGTATCAAGGTACTATATGCCTTGTACTCTCTGTCTTGAGCCTTTGCCTTCTCCTTTTCATCAGGCTCGGGCTTCTCCTCCTCATTACTGCCTCCACCATTTAGGGTTTCCCATAAACCCTGTTGCATCAAGATTGCTTTCATCTTCAGCCTCCATAGGCCAAAATCATTTCGGCCTGTGAACTTTTCAACATCAAACCTTGCTGCAGCCATTATTCAAACAGGTTGAGCGCCTTCTTGAGGAAACAAAGAAAGAACTCCCAAAACTTTATGCCTTCTCGATCAATTCAGTGGACGAATTTCCCACAGACGGCGCCACGTTGTGAAGAACGAACCTACGGTTGTGATGATCGAAATGCAAAATTAATGAAATGACAACATGCAAGGAAGAACACAGGCGAATTACGTGGTTCGGCGTAAGCCTACATCCACGGGCAGAATCTGGTGTGTTTCTTTATTGATCACTCGAGAAATTACAAACATAAGAGCACTCAAAACTCTCAAGAATTTACAAGATGGAAAACCCTCAACTCGCCCGAAAACTTCTTGCTTCGAGAGCTAAAAACGCACAGCTGAAAGATAACACTTCCTCTCTTGAATTCTCTCTCTATTACTTTTGATTTCTGTTGTTGTTAGTTCCGGAATGAATCGCAACTCCCTTAAGAAGTATCGATCAAGAAAACCGCCGAACAGCTTCCTTTGCCGAACAGCTTCCAATTGCCGAACAGCTTCCAATTGCTGAACAGCTTCCTTTTGCCGAACAGCTTCCAATTTCCGAACAGCTTCCAATTGCTGAACAGCTTCCTTTTGCCGAACAGCTTCCTTTGGCCGAACAGCTCCTTTTGCCGAACACGGTTATAACCGTTTCCAACGGCTAGTTCCTGTTTTGGTTCCCAACGGCTATTTCCTGACTTGATTCTTCCACCAGCTCAATCCGATCTTGATGAGCTCAAACACTAACAGCATTAGTCACGGCATTCAGAATGGGAGCCCTAAATCTGGACTTCGAGCCTATCTCTATTTTCTCCTGTCACGTCAGCAGTCCATTTCAGAGCTATCTCTCTGCAATGGCAGTCCATTCCAGAGCCGTGATCTAAATCTGGAGTCCATCTCAGAGTCTATCTCCATTTCCTCCTACCACGTCAGCAGCCCTCTCAGAGCCTATATCTCTGCAATGGCAGTTCATCCCAAAGCATATCTCAGTGCCCATCTCTTTTCCGCATCAACACTATTTTCACTTTTAAATTAAAAACAACATAAATTAATGATTGGCTTGTTAACCTATCTCTCCTATTTTCCCGCCGGTGTCGTTCTCCAATATCCACTACGCGTTCCCACATTCGGGCAATAATTGGGTTATTCTCGCCAGTATCGTAATCGGAACCCGAATCGGAAGAGAAATTGACAGACATTTCTAGTGAGAGATAAATGTGAGTAGAGAAGGATGTGGGTGTGTGAAATGAATGGGATTGTGAGGTATTTATAATAGGGAAAGAATTTTAAAAAATTATTTTAAAAAAAATGATTATCAGCCAGGCGCCCCGCATGGGGGCCTGTCTTGGGGCTGATGGAGGATTGGCTAAGGCGTACGATCGGCCATAGGGCGGAGGCGATGGGGAGTGTCGATCGGCTCCCTCTCCACAATGGGGTGGACGATCGCTCGGTCCTCGTGATCGGCCACCATTGTGAGTGCTTATAAAAGAATCTCAGCAGATGAAGCTGAAGAATAAAGTTAAATTCATTCGTATTTTAAGCTCTCAACATTTTATTGTATATTTTAGGAACGTTGTATTGCTCAATTTTTGGAGCCTCATCAAGTTCATCGGTGCCTAGCGGATTTGAGATGCAATATACGTTAGGAGGAAGTCGTTTTATCTTTGGGTATAATATGTCAATCCGAGAGCACTACCTGTGATGTAATTTGTCTTGTGGGAAAAAGATTTTTCTCGACTAGACTTAATAGTTCTGTTTATTTTATAATTTTCACTTTCCATTTCATCTATTGTTTTTTTATTGCAATAGTTAGAGTATCGCGTGTATATATGGTTTAAGAATTTTATCTCAATATTTCTTACTACAATTCTTGGAAATGGAAGAATTGTAATATCCTTAACTCGAAATATACATAATATTTATCTTCATCTTTACATAATTTATTATTTTTGTATATTTATATTGTCACTAGCGCTATAATTATATTAAGTGGTGTCACCAAAAATAATATTTGATCACTTATGATGAATTAATAAATTCATGTATATATATGTATATTTGCAATGAGATAATTAAGAATAACAAAATTGATTCGATCAAACTTTTAGTTGTTGAAATAAAATAAAATAGTCTGCTACCAAATTTTGGTGTACTAATACTTTGAAATTAGGATTTAGCACTTAATTGTTCTAGGATACAATTGATTTTATATGGAGAATCTAATTAGCTTATCTATAGCCGAGCATGTTGAATAATTAAATATATTTTTACAAAAGAAAATTTGCAGTATTGAGAATTGTAAAGTAGCATAAAAAATAGTATAGATGTTTCACGTTTCAACAAGCCACGTTTAATAAAGATAAATGCTCTAACATTTAAAAAGTCATAATGTAATAATGTCAATTCAACCCATTAATGTAATGTTATTTTTTTGTAGTTTATCATTTGGATTTTTTATGGTCATAATTTGGACGTTTTGAATATTATGAGTCATCGATTCATTATTTTGTTAAAAGTGTGATTTATATTTTTTTAGTAGAGAGAAGGATTGTTTTAAACATATTTTTCAAAAGTGTCAACACTTGATATACTCTTTTCATCGTTGTCCAAATAATTGTGTTTGTCTTGATTCCATTTTGAATATGTTTAATTTTATGTTGGGGTTTGGAGCCCTTTGCAGAGCGGAAGGCTTGTACAAAACAAATTAATCAGACGTAGGATCTATTTGACAGATTATGGGATTAATCTATTCACATGTTAACATATAATTGCAAGTTAGAACGCAAATAATTCATGCTTAAAGAATATAAATCCTAAAACATGAATTCTACGGTTTAGAGTTACAGATCTTCTGACTGGTTCCCGAACTGTATCTCGATATCAGGGTGGGCTGATCTTATCAAAATACTAGGACTCAAATAAAGAGACAGAACTTTCTCACGGAGGAGGAGCTGAAAAACTCACGGACGAGAAAATTAGAAAATTTCTTCCTTCTTCAAAAAGAGAAGGGACGAAAATTTCATCTTAAAAATTATGTTTTCTGTCTATTTATTCTCCTATTTATATTAAGTTCATATTGGGTCCAGTCAGAGATCTATGGAAGGTTTTGGATATGAGCTCCCCAAATTAGCGTTTTACTAATTAAATTGAACTCACAATTTAATACAAGCTTATATTGGAATATTACGAGCAGCCACAACAGAAGTAATATTGACCTCCCCATCCAAATCCGAAATTACAAGTAATTCGGGTTTCCATTTTGTTTATTATTCATTTCCCGTGCTTAAGATATAAATATCCATTAATTAATTAAAGTCTGCTAAGGACATAATTAATTAACATCTTATCAATTTCAAGAGTGGACTTAGCAAGAAACACTTATTTATTATTCATGGAATAATTAAATTCCAACTGGTCAGTTTCCGAATAATAAAACCTTGTTCAAGCTCCTCTTGAGGACATTATCAAACGAGACTTACCTCGCGCACGATTCAACATAATAGCAATCCTAGCACCGCTAGATATTAATCACCATTACCCAATATATCATGATTATTGGGTTGCGAAAAACCCGCACCGTTTGATAAGTCAAAGTAGTGCATAATCAATACCGTATGCTCAATGCTATCGTATGTAGATTAAGAAATAGTATTTTATCAAGACCTAGTCTTTCAGTAGATAGCATAAAGACACGTCTTGCTGTTATATCCATTCAGTGCTATACCACACTAACGTCATCTTATTTCAATAAGGCTTAGAAATAATCGGACTGACATTGCAACCTTTCGCGATGGGTAGCCAAAGCCTATCTAGGTTGTGAAATTCTTCTTTTTCTTTTGCAAAGCATTGCAGAGAACCGACAGTAGTTACCTTAAGGTGGACGACGACCACAACCAATCTACTAAGCAAAAGACTTAGGTTTTGTTTACTTCTTATGCATTTAAATGTTTATAAAACATCTTATAAGCGCACAAGCAAACACAATGTAATAATATACTGATTCTATTCGTGCAAACTGCTCGAATAATATTGAATCAGGTTAAAAGTGGATTATAGAGTTTTCCGTATACAAAAAGATTATATTCATGCGAACTTGCTCGAAACATGCTTTTCAGTACACTAAACCTAACAATCTCCCACTTATACTCAAAACATGCTTTCGAGTATACCCACTGCCAAAACTCTCCCACTTATACACAAAGCAGGTCTTGGAGCTAGATATATCGAACTACCATCATTTCACATCATGTTTGAAACATGTTGCCACAAAGGCATTTTCTGTGAAATCTGCTTGGTTGTTCTCTGATCATATCTTTTCCACCACTATGTCTTTGATGCGTACTTAATCTTTAATTAATTTCATCTATCTATGTGATTGCTTAGCTTATGATCTCGTATGTCCCTTGAGTTAGCCTTTGCTAGAGTAATTAAAAAAATACTCATAGCCATACTCAAACTTACGATCAAAGCTACTAGGAATATACTCCTAAGGTAAACACATATAATGATGATGACTTACTCGATCACTGATTAGTCATAAGACTTAGTCAGTGTAACCCCAAGGACATTACATGAGTGACTGGTAAACTAGAATATAGCGATTAGTCTTTCTCAAGTACTATGGTATATTCATTACCTCAATCAAAGTCCTTTGCCATGGTTAATATGATATACATTTACTATGCATAAGCACAACTAATATCAAACTTAGTACACATCATAATATATATGAGACATCTATCTCCGAAACTAGTCTCATCATTCTTGATCTCACTAAGTGTCAAACGATACTTACTAGGGATAAGACAATTCCATCTTGAAAGGAAAAGCATTTGCATGGAAATTCTAATGCTAAAATGTTCCAAGCATAGATATAGGATTCCTAAGAGAATCTCAACATTCTTTCTAGTAATCTTAAAGACTTTAGATGCTTAGAATGTAATTAGTTTCTCTTAAATCCTTTATCTTAAAATGGGTAGATAACCAGTTTCCTACGCCAGATGTCAATCTCAGTTGTTTGCAACTTTTGTAGATTTCATCATCGTAGAGTACCAATAATACCATATTTAATGCACTTTAAACTTGCTTGTGCTTACAGCACTGTTAAGGGCACAAGTCAAATTCAAAACATTTGACAATCTTGATAAAACACATATACTCTTATTTAGATGCATGCCTAAGACCACAAAGGTCTTCATAAGCTTTTAATCATGTGTTTTTTGTCCTCTATTACATACCCATTAGGATGTTTCATGTAGATGATTTCCTCAAGACTTCTATTAATAGAAAGCTGTCTTGACAATCATAATACATACATTCTAATTTATGTAAGTTCTGATAGACAGTAGGCTCGAATCAATCCTGACACAACGACAGACGAGAAGATAATGTTTCTCTTTGGGCATAACCCATTGTCATTGTCTAGCCATTTGAGATCCACATTTACACTTGCAAAGATACTTGCTCCCACTGACTGACACAACCTGTAGGTAGTATTGCAAGTCTTGTAAAACATGTTGTCTATCTAAGATTGTAGTTTGAAATCTATCACATTTCCAAGGATGAATATCCAAATGAACCAATGCTACATTGTAGTAGAAGGATTATGTTCAAGTTAATCTAAGACTAAGTCTTGCGACACTCTTAGACCCATGAACTTGTTATGTTCCTAGGAACGCTCCCACTATGACATGATTCTTACAATCTTAGGTGTTGAAGTTGATTTTATTAGTGCAAAAGTTTCTAATGGTATGACTCATTGGTAATGTGGAAAATTCGATATCTCTCTCTGTCCTGAGAGTTATCACGCAGTTAGGCTTTTAGTTCCTCTCTTGATCTTCATACAAGAATTCTATCTTTAAAGATTACAGAACTTATAATCTTACATCATTTGGGACAACCTTAAAACATGCATGATCAGTACTCAACTCCAATTGCTTGGATACCTTTCCAACATGTGTTGGAACAACATTACACCTTAAGATGTGCTAGACTAGAGTCGCTCTAGTCCACAACTCGTGTTTTGTAGAAGGTACTGATGTTGGTAGTTTCTTTAATGTTGAACTCATTGTATCTAACGCTTATCCCATCAATCATAAGATTTTCATGAGTACAACTCATCACTTAATCAAACTTGTCTTAGAAAGACTTCGATTCCTTCTTACATAATTATCCCATTCTTTAGAAGAATGCTTGGATTCGTCAATGGAGATTAGACTCCCACTACTAATCATAACCCATTGCTCGTCTTCTTATGGTGTAAACCATTTAGACTTGCTAGCCTTTCTATGTCACACTTCTATAAGTATTCTGAATCAAATGATTCTAACTCATAGTGGAACAAACATACATTCTCGACTTTCAAGCTATTTAACAAATAAATTGCTAAAATCTTGATAGTCTAGATCAGTTTTGAACAATAACTAAGTGTTTTCTTGGCCTTACGACTAAGAGCAATAAATATTTTATCATTCATTGTTTAAGAAGTTGATGTGTTGTTTCATACTCAATCTTGTTGAATTTGTATTGTTTCAATACTATGATGTCATAAACATCAATCATGAAACAATAATTGAGCATAAATAGCTCCCACTGCAACAAATGCCTAACTGGATCAAGATCTCTTACTTAGAAGTTGCATTTCCATGTAAGTCATTGTCCTTCTTTAAAAGGTCAATCCAACTCTCAAAGCACCTCTTCTCGCTATAAACAAACTTTGATGACAATTCATGTAACACTCCTTACCGGGTAGGTAAACCCACCGAATAAGTGATGTCACGTTTCAGTATCGAAAACCTGTGCTGAAGTTTTCCTTTTTCTTTTTAGCTTAAAAGAACAATTAAAATCTATTACATTTAAAAAAAACTTAATATTTATCCAACCGAAAATAAAATATTTAACCATTATACAACATGCCACGATTACTAAACCAAGTTGACCACCAGTGACCCGTCAAAGATGTGCAAAGCTGCTCAACACCACTGACAGAATATTTACTCTAACCTGCAGGGGGGAAAGGAGGGGGAGTGAGCTCGAAAGCCCAGTAGCAATATCCAAACTACAGAATCAGCTAAGACAATAGTAACTATAATAACTATATTATTTCATTTTTAATCTTTTGCTTATTTTTATTACAATTTCACAGATTTCCAAAATTTCTTACAATCTCATTATATCAAACTTATTTGTACTTTCGTCATACAACTTTTCCATATTTCTTACTTATGTCTCTTCAGATATTTCATTCTTAATATCATTTCCTTATCATCTTGATTTATTATTACAATATATATATATATATATATATATATATATATATATATATATATATATCATTTCCTTATCATTTCTTAATAGGTTATTAGGTTATCACCATAGATATGGTTATCATTTTAACGCACCCCTATATATATATATATAGGGGTGCGTTAAAATGATAACCATATCTATGGTGATAACCTAATAACCTATAGGGGTGCGTTAAAATGATAACCATATCTATGGTGATAACCTAATAACCTATCATTTTATGGGTCAAAAATATCATTTTTACTAAAAATGATATTTATACACTGTAAAATGATATTTTTTCAGCATGCATAGAATGATACTTTTAATCCATAAAATGATATTCTATTTTATAAAATGATATATTTCGTCCATAGAATGATAGGTTATTAGGTTATCACCATAAATATGGGTTATATATATATATATATATATATATATATATATATATATTCTAAATTCTCATAATTTTCACGCCAGAGCATAGTTGTTCAGATACCCACACATATTCATCATATCTTTCTTGTCATATTTGTCTTATGGTCTCCTGATAACAGACTCACTTATTTCTTCCTACACTACCACATTTTCATTGTATCTTATAGTTCTGGTTTTCTCAAGATTTCGCATATCATCATATATCATTTTTCACAAATCACATATCACAGATCGTAGATGTAATAACCACAATCTAATTACCCGAACCTTATGAAATGGTTAAAGAAACGTGAAGCGATTTCTTTTCCAAAACATTTTAAGTACGATAACGATACAATTCCTATGTTCAATTTAAGATTTACACACAACATAAATCTGGAAATTTAAATATGGAGTATCGAGCGGAGATCGAATCAATGGAAATGCCGTTTATTTCTTGAGTGAACATAATACGAATTAGAATCCGAACTATGCCGTAGGTTACAAAAAAGAGTAAAATAATACTAAAGGGAAGAAGAATAATATACAAGGATGTCGAGGAAGACGTCTTGGATTTTTATTCTCGAGCTAAGACGCTCGACTACACTTATTAAGAAAGGATCGACGGATAATGAAAACAACATAAGCCCCTATTTTATTACAATGCTAGTGTCACGACCGCCCATACAAGGGTACCACAACGCGGCGATCGTGACCGACATGCATGGATAACAATTTAAAAAGAACATCTTGATTAACTTAAAGGAAGAAAACAACTTAGTTTAAAGAGTTTAAAGTTAAATTTTTTTTTGAAAAGACATAAGGTAAAATACTTTTAAAAAGGACAACGGGAAAAATTAGACTTAAGAAATACATCAACTAACTAAAGTTGAACAAATACTTAACTTAAATCTCGAAGAATAAAATTTTAAAAAGACAACGTAAACACTAGTTTAAAACTCATCACCACCATACATGTTCACACACAAAACATAAAGGAAAGATTAAGTCTTGAGTCATAATTCAAGTTATAGCAGCGGAAAATACGGTTCAAGGAGAGTCAAGGACGACGCCTATGTATGACGACACAACGCATCCTAAGTACTTAAGCCGGCTCAACATCCACCGCAACATCCCGCTCAACCTGCACATAAGAAAATAATATGCAGGGCTGAGTACTTGTTGTACTGAATGGGCTCATGCCGAAAACATTTTAATAATAGTTATGTCATCCATACCAGTGATCTCGAGTTTTATGTAGTAAGAAAATATCACAAGAAACACAAAAATATTCAAGTCTGGCCAGACAATTTATCTCCCCACTTTTCACATCAATCCATCAATCACATCACAGTGCGACGATAGTGTGGCCACACTATTCGCCCACGAGACCGGCCGACTTGCAAGGACGGCTCGTGATCCCACCAGTGTACACAGCCCGATAGGGTTTACGGCCCTACTCGGACCCGAATTCGTTTCACAACACAGCCATATAGCCTAACGGAGTAAACTCATACGAACTAGGCATCAGACACACAATCTCATAACAAAAACAACATGGCATGACATAACAGTTAAACTACTCTTATATCTCCACATAATATTTTTCGGAAAAGTAAAGAGGTTTGAAAAGAAAGCCCACCTCGTTCGCTTAGCAATTCACAACCCAACTTAGCAACTCTCGATCCTCGAGTTCACGAATACACAACACCCTTGTCAACGACAACATAAGTCAGCCTCACACTTCAACATATTACTATGCATGTCCTATCGTCTCTCTCTCATCGTCTTTCTCAATCCCCCAACCCAACATACGTCAAAAAGGTGTAAAGACACACGTATCGCATTACAACTTATCACAAGTGCTTACACCATTTAGACACGTTCCTTGGACATACATGCATCATACAATACTTTTAAACTTGAAAATAAGAGTTATTTTAACAAGGCATAAAACTGGCAGAACTGCGCGATCGTTTTGTAAAAATTAGTATAAATTCACCCGACCTCAAAAGAAGCTAAATTTTGGTCACAATATAGAAGACACATTCAAGTTTGTCCATGAGATTTTCACACCGAAATCACGTCATTTAGTCAGTCATATTACATATTAAACTCTCTGGTCGTAACATACAATTTCCGACAGTATTGCGCAGTTCCTTTGAAAAATTCACCATAAAGTCATACGATGCCCAAAAAGGCTGAATATTTAACACGACTCAGAAGACACTTCATATTTTCATATAGTTCAAGAATCACATCAATCGAAGGTTATTTGGTCAGTCAAACAGAAAACGAAACATTCATGGCGAGAACTCACGTTTCTGGCAGATTTGCGCAGTCAACTTCAAAAATTTATTAAAAATTCATTTTTCGATAAAACAGGCTGAAATTCACACGAGACATAGAAAACACCTTGAAGTTTACTCAGTAAAATTTTGATAGCAAAATTAGTTCGTTTGATGGGTCAAATACAGATCATAAGTCACAGGTCGTGCATCACAGATTTCTGGTTCAAGTTCGAAAATAGGGTTTTTAAACTTCCACAACACAACCACCGATTTTTCATGCTCGAAAACACATAATCATGCTTACACGTTCCTCAAACACATATTTGCATACAAACTCATATTATTCACCCAATAAATCGATCCAACTCACATGATTTCAAACAACAACGCCAAAAACAACAAGTTCTTACGAAGCACACTTTCCCTCCCGTTAAAACTTGCGATCTATCGAACCTACACCCTCTACATGCATCTAGGACTCGAGAACATGGTAAAAACGGATAGGATGATAAGAAGTGAGCAATATACCTTCTTTGACACAAAACGAATCGGTAGGATGAAGCGATTCGTCGGAGACTCTCGAAAATAACTTCAACGGATTGCAAGAACACCAGTTGGATGAAAGATTTTTGGAGATGGGAGAGTGGGAGAAGAATGAAGCGTGTGAGAGAGGGAGAAGAGAGGGGGCGAAAATTGTAGGGAGAGTGGGGGCTAGGGTTTGTTTAATTGCTATTTATTTGCTAGGTTTAATCCATGGGTAAATTAAATAAATAAATTGTGGGGAATTAAAATATAGGCTAACAAATAAAAATCCCACAATTAAAAGAATAAAATAGGCTTGTGGGAGGTGAGGGAATTTCGAAAATTCCAGGTGCACAACAAGGAATTTATTTGGTATCTTCTTGGAGAATATATTCATAACTTAGGAATTAAATATAATGAATATAAGGGAACAAATAAATTAAATCTCCAAGTAGGAAATAATAGGGGTGGGGGCCGAAAATTCTTGGGTCATTGCACAAGGATATTATTTAAATCCCCAATTAAATAGAATGGGATTTAAATTTGGTAATTTCTTTATGGAAAAGGCTCCCATAAAATAGGTAACAATTATTTAAATTCCCACAAGGAAAAATATAAGCATAGGGGCGTGTCATATGGAGGAGAATAGAAGGAAAATATTCACACCCCCAATTAATTAGACATAGGAATTTATTTGAATAAAAAAAGGATTCCACAAAATAGGAAACAAATAAAATATTCTCCAAAATTTATTGGAGGGGGCCGAAAAATTAGGCTCAAATAGCCAAGGCAAAAATCCCAACTCTCTATTTATTTTGGGGTGAAGAAATAAAATATAACATGATTTAATTGGATTATATTCAAAAGAAGAGAGTCAATAAAGCACCAATTAAATCAAATGAAAAATAATCCAATCTCCCAAGGATAAAAGGATGGAGTTCGAATTTCATGTAGTGTAATTTAAGGTCCATTGGTTTGGATTTAATTTGGAATAATGTCCCTAAATAATTAATTAAATCCACAAAAAGAAGTACTATTTCAATAATTAGGGAGGGCCGAATTTTTCAATGAATTGACTTGAGAAAGAATAAATGCATGATCCTATTAATTATTTCCCCTCAATGGAAAAAAATAAAAACTCAAGCTCATCATTCGCATTAACCACGACAAATTATTTCACGCAACTCACTTAATCACATAGAAACAAAAGTTTCATAAATTCCAGTAACGTATTAAAAGAGTCACAAAAGTTTGGGATGTTACATCCGTCCCCTCTAAACAGAAATTTCGTCCCGAAATTTAAACGTCTCACACAAACAGCTGGGGAAACTTTTCTTTCATCTTATCTTCTAACTCCCACGTATCTTCCTCGGGACCATGGTGCTTCCACAACACCTTCACGGACACTATCGACTTGTTTCGAAGCTCTTGTACCTTCTGATCTAGTATTGCTTCGGGTCTTTCCTCGTAGCTCATGTCGGGGGTTAGGATCACTTCCTCTTGATGAATCACAAGCTTGGGGTCGAACACGTACTTGCGCAACTGCGACACGTGGAATACGTTGTGCACGTTCCCAAAGCTGGGAGGTAACGCTAATCGGTACGCTACAGGACCTACTTTGTCGATGATCTCGTACGGTCCCACAAAACGCGGTTTCAGCTTGCCCTTCACTCCAAATCTCACAACTCCTCTCGTCGGGGATACTTTCAAGAACACTTTGTCACCAACGTCGAATTTGATTTCCGTTCGACGCACATCAGCATACGACTTCTGTCTATCTTGAGCTTCCTTGATCCTTGCGCGGATTTGGTGCACAATTTCGGTCATCTCCCTTGTAGCGTCGGGTCCTAACATCTTCCTCTCGCCAACTTCATCCCAATAAAGTGGGGATTGACACTTTCTGCCGTACAGGGCTTCATACGGAGCCATATCGATCGTCGCTTGATAGCTATTGTTGTAGGCGAATTCAACCAATGGTAGAACCGTTTCCCAACTTTCCCCTCGATCTAAGACAACTGCTCGCAACATATCTTCAAGTGTCTGAATCGTCCTCTCTGACTGCCCATCCGATTGCGGGTGATATGCAGTGCTGAAGTTCAGTTGTGTGCCCAATTCTCGTTGCAAACTCATCCAAAACTTTGATGTGAACTTCGTATCGCGGTCGGATACAATGGTCTTTGGCACTCCATGCAATCGCACAATCTCGTTCACGTAGAGCCTAGCTAACTTGTCCGCGCCATAAGTAATCTTAATCGGTAAGAAGTGCGCGCTTTTAGTAAGTCGATCAATGATCACGCAGATCGCAGTGTTGCCCTTCTGTGACTTTGGCAAACCCGTCACGAAATCCATAGCTAGATGCTCCCACTTCCATTCGGGAATTTCGAGCGGTTGTAACTTCCCATATGGCCGTTGGAGTAAGGCCTTCACTTGTTGGCATGCTAGACATCGTTCCACAAATGACGCTACGTCTCCTTTCCTTCCATTCCACCAAAACTGTTGTTTCAAATCCCGATACATCTTCGTGCTTCCGGGGTGTGCGGTGTAAGGCGTGTCGTGCGCTTCACTCAAAATCTCCTCTTTTAGCACCTCATCGCTTGGCACACACAATCGTCCATCATACGTCAAAGCATTATCCGTCTCCTCACGGTAATGATCAAGCTTCTCGGCTCTCACCTTCGCACGTAATTCCTCCAACTTTCCATCACGTCGCTGGGCTTCTATGAGCTTGGTCCCCAAATCTGGCTCAATCACTAGCGTCGCCAATCTTGCACCCACTGTCTCGGGCGCTTTCACTATCTGCACTCTCATCTTGTCGAACTCGTGAATCAGCGCTTCCTCTTGCGTTAGGAAATAAGCCAGTTGAGGTTGGTTCTTCCTTCTCAAAGCATCGGCGACCACGTTCGCCTTGCCCGGATGGTAATTAATACCACAGTCATAGTCTTTCACGACCTCTAACCAACGTCGTTGTCGCATGTTTAGCTCCTTCTGCTCGAAGAAGTACTTGAGACTCTTGTGATCGGTGTAGATTTCGCATCTCACTCCGTAGAGATGATGTCTCCAAATTTTCAGTGCATGCACCACTGCTGCTAACTCCAAATCGTGCGTCGGAAAATTCAACTCATTCGGTCTCAACTGTCGGGAAGCATATGCTATCACCTTCCCATCTTGCATTAACACACATCCTAGTCCTACTTTCGACGCGTACGTATAGACAGCGAAGTCCTTGTCGGGTTCTGGTACCGCTAGGACTGGTGCTGTAGTCAATTTCTCCTTCAATAGTTGGAAACTCGCCTCGCACTCTGGCGTCCAATCCACCTTAATTCCTTTCTTTAGTAGTTGCGTCATCGGTCTCGCAATCTTAGAGAATCCCTCGATGAATCGTCGATAATATCCCGCCAATCCCAAGAAACTGCGGATTTCACTTGGCGTTTTCGGTGATTTCCAATTCTGTACGGCCTCGACCTTTGCTGGGTCTACTTGAATCCCATTTGCCGTCACAATATGACCAATGAAGTTCACTCGAGTCAACCAAAACTCACACTTACTAAACTTGGCATAAAGTTTCTCCCCTTGCAACGTTTCCAACACTGTTCGTAGGTGCTGTCCATGCTCCTCCTCGTTCTTCGAGTATACCAACACGTCGTCGATGAAGACTAACACAAACTTGTCAAGATACTCGTGGAAAACTCGGTTCATCAAGTTCATGAAAACGGCTGGGGCGTTGGTCAGCCCAAATGGCATCACGACGAATTCATAATGGCCATAACGAGTGCGAAAAGCGTCTTAGGCACATCCTCTCGTCGGACCTTTAGTTGATGATACCCTGATCTCAAATCCATTTTCGAGAATACGCCCGCTCCTCGAAGTTGGTCAAACAAGTCGTCAATCCTTGGCAGTGGGTACTTATTCTTCAAGGTCATCTTGTTAAGCTCTCGGTAGTCGATGCACATCCTCATCGTTCCATCCTTCTTCTTAATGAACAAAACTGGCGCTCCCCATGGTGACACACTGGGTCGAATGAAACCCAAGTCTAACAGTTCCTGCAACTGAACGTTCAACTCGGCCAACTCCTTAGGGGCCATTCGGTATGGTGCCTTTGATACTGGCGCCGACCCTGGTTCCAAATCAATAGTGAACTCCACTTATCTGTCGGGTGGCGGTCCTGGCAAAGCTTCTGGAAACACATCGGAAAAATCTCGCACTACTGCCACGTCTTCCACTTTCAAATCCTTCTTTTCCTCCCCATTCAAGTACACCAGATACGCCGGACGCCCTTTTCTTATCATCGTAGATGCTTGCAAAGCAGAGATTATGGAGGTTCGTCGGTTCATGGAGATCCCATACAAGATAGCCGGCTCTTCGCCCGGGGCTTGAAAAGAAATCTGCCTCTCTTTACAGTAAATCGTTGCGTGGTTCTCGGTAAGCCAATCTATTCCCAAGATTATGTCTACATTCTCCAAAGGCATAACGTGCAAAAGCTGGGCCACTACTCCTAATTCTCCTAACACAAACTCTATGTTCGAGCAAGTTCTCACTATGTCAATCAATCCTCCAACCGGTGAAGATACATTCAAATTCGATTCAAGCATTGCAGTAGGGAGTTCTAAGGCATTCACACATGACATGGAAATAAAAGAATGCGAAGCACCCGTATCAAACAGCACAATAATAGGCAGTTGTTGGAGCTTTCCCATACCTGCCAAATTCTCTTTGCCCTTGCTGGCTTGGGGTTCCTGCCCTTGATTCCATTTGAGCGCATATGCCCTTGCTTGCTGTGGGGCCACTTGTCGGATTGGTTGAGGCTGCTGTGGTGGTCTCTGTCCTTGCCCATTCTTCACTCCACCTTTGTTGTTGTTTGGGCACTCTCGAGACACGTGCCCATTTTCACCGCAGGCATAACATCGAATGCCTTCAACTCGGCACTCCCCAACATGATGCTTGGAGCACCGATTATAGTAGGGTGTTCTCTGCGGGTTTCCCCTCTGATGTGGCACAATTTGGCGCCCATGATTCTGTGGTTGCCGAAAAGTGGAGAAACGCCTCTTGTTGTCAAAAGGAGCTCGGTTTCCCTCCCATTTCCTCTTGTCTCTAAAGTTCGCTTGGGGTGCAGATGGAGTAGGGTTTGTTGTCCTCTCATTCTTAGGCAGTGCTTCCTCCACATCTAAGGCACAGCCCAATACCTCGGAATAAGGAATTCCCCTGCGACTAGCCACCGCTACCCTTATCTCTGGCCTAAGGCCGGAACGGAACTTCGCGGCCATCTTCTCGTCTGTATCCACCAATTCTGGCGCATAACGAGTCATCTCACATAGGGCGCGGTCGTACTCCGTGACGGTCATACTTCCTTGTTTTAAAGTGTGGAACTCCACTACCTTCGCCCGTCGATAACTCATGGGAACATACTTATTGTAAACTTCTTCCTTAAACTCCTCCCAAGTAAGCGCCTTACGGCGAGCGGGGTCCATAGTTCTCTTATTCGTTTCCCACCAAAAGTCAGCGGGTCCTGCCAGTTGATACGTCACGCAGGCCAGGCGTTCTCTGTCCGTGCATCCCATAAACTCAAAGACACGCTCAATGTCGCGTACCCATGCCTCCGCCTTCGGGGGCTCTCCCAATCCATCGAACTTGGGTGGGTTCTCTTTCCGAAAGGCTTTGATGTACTCCCTTTCGTTTGGTTGGGGTAGAGGTGGTGGTGGAGGCGGGGGCAGATTCCCAACACTTCCTTCTGTCTGTTCCCCCACATTGTTCTCCACACGCGGACCACGTCTACGTCTTGGGGGCATGTTGATCTAAAACACAGGTTAGCACCGTTGTGAGTACATCGTTATTCAAACATCATCGCTTTCATGCCCGCGTACGATACGGTAAAAAAAAACCCAAGTACTTAAAAGCACGTGAAAAGGGAAACTTCCATAAACAACGTGGGAAAAGAAAGACATAGCATTTGATCGCAAAACAAAAAGGTACTACTTCCATCGTCTTAATAACTTAAGGAAAAAAAAAACAACATCACTCATCTATCTAGTGTTAAGATCCTCTTCCGGGTCCTCTTCCTCTTCCGGGTCCTCTTCCTCTTCTACGTGATACTCGTCAACCATGCGGAGGGCTTCTTCGATATCCATGCTATCTTCCACATAATCATCCTCAAAACCCGAAACCATGCTTTCTTGTGGTACAGATTCTCTTTCTGCCGTGGGTTTAACCTCGATCACGTCTTTGTCTTCCCATACCGTTTCATCTTTTCCTTCTTGTGTCGACGGTGGTCGCTCGGAACGTGAGTCAATCAAAGCACACGTTAAGGCCTTTAAGCATGCATTATGTGCGTAAATATGCGTAACTTGTCAACGTCATATCATATCACCATACATTTTTTATGCATCAATCTTCCATACTTTCAACAATTTAAACATACCTCACTCTCATCGGTTGAGCGTGATGCTTTGGATGTTGAGCCTTCGTGACACTTCTAGTCAAATAGAGGTTCACTAACTTAGACTTAAAGTGAAAGAAGACTCTCGGACCAGAGCGAAAGAACGAAGCTCTGATACCACTCTGTCGCGACCGCCCATACAAGGGTACCACAACGCGGCGATCGTGACCGACATGCATGGATAATAATTTAAAAAGAACATCTTGATTAACTTAAAGGAAGAAAACAACTTAGTTTAAAGAGTTTAAAGTTAAAAATTTTTTTGAAAAGACATTAGGTAAAATACTTTTAAAAAGGACAACGGGAAAAATTAGACTTAAGAAATACATCAACTAACTAAAGTTGAACAAATACTTAACTTAAATCTCGAAGAATAAAATTTTAAAAAGACAACGTAAACACTAGTTTAAAACTCATCACCCCCATACATGTTCACACACAAAACATAAAGGAAAGATTAAGTCTTGAGTCATAGTTCAAGTTATAGCAGCGGAAAATACGGTTCAAGGAGAGTCAAGGACGACGTCTATGTATGACGACACAACGCATCCTAAGTACTTAAGCCGGCTTAACATCCACCGCAACATCCCGCTCAACCTGCACATAAGAAAATAATATGCAGGGCTGAGTACTTGTTGTACTCAATGGGCTCATGCCGAAAACATTTTAATAATAGTTATGCATCCATACCAGTGATCTCGAGTTTTATGTAGTAAGAAAATATCACGAGAAACACAAAAATATTCAAGTCTGGCCAGACAATTTATCTCCCCACTTTTCACATCAATCCATCAATCACATCACAGTGCGACGATAGTGTGGCCACACTATTCGCCCACGAGACCGGCCGACTTGCAAGGACGGCTCGCGATCCCACCAGTGTACACAGCCCGATAGGGTTTACGGCCCTACTCGGACCCGAATTCGTTTCACAACACAGCCATATAGCCTAACGGAGTAAACTCATACGAACTAGGCATCGGACACACAATCTCATAACAAAAACAACATGGCATGACATAACAGTTAAACCACCCTTATATCTCCACATAATATTTTTCGGAAAAGTAAAGAGGTTTGAAAAGAAAGCCCATCTCGTTCGCTTAGCAATTTACAACCCAACTTAGCAACTCTCGATCCTCGAGTTCACGAATACACAACACCCTTGTCAACGACAACATAAGTCAGCCTCACACTTCAACATATTACTATGCATGTCCTATCGTCTCTCTCTCATCGTCTTTCTCAATCCCCCAACCCAACATACGTCAAAAAGGTGTAAAGACACACGTATCGCATTACAACTTATCACAAGTGCTTACACCATTTAGACACATTCCTTGGACATACATGCATCATACAATACTTTTAAACTTGAAAATAAGAGTTATTTTAACAAGGCAGAAAACTGGCAGAACTGCGCGACCGTTTTGTAAAAATTACTATAAATTCACCCGACCTCAAAAGAAGCTAAATTTTGGTTACAATACAGAAGACACATTCAAGTTCGTCCATGAAGATTTTCACACCGAAATCACGTCATTTAGTCAGTCATATCACATATTAAACTCTCTGGTCGTAACATACAATTTCCGACAGTATTGCGCAGTTCCTTTGAAAAATTCACCATAAATTCATACGATGCCCAAAAAGGCTAAAAATTTAACACGACTCAGAAGACACTTAATATTTTCATATAGTTCAGGAATCACATCAATCGAAGGTCATTTGGTTAGTCAAACAGAAAACAAAACATTCATGGCGAGAACTCACGTTTCTGGCAGATTTGCGCAATCAACTTCAAAAATTTATTAAAAATTCATTTTTCGATAAAACAGGCTGAAATTCACACGAGACACAGAAAACACCTTGAAGTTTACTCAGTACAATTTTGATTATAAAATTCGTTCGTTTGATGGGTCAAATACAGATCATAAGTCACTGGTCATGCATCACAGATTTCTGGTTCAAGTTCGAAAATAGGGTTTTTAAACTTCCACAACACAACCACCGATTTTTCATGCTCGAAAACACATAATCATGCTTACACGTTCCTCAAACACATATTTGCATACAAACTCATATTATTCACCCAATAAATCGATCCAACTCACATGATTTCAAACAACAACGCCAAAAACAACAAGTTCTTACGAAGCACACTTTCCCTCCCGTTAAAACTTGCGATCTATCGAACCTACACCCTCTACATGCGTGTAGGACTCGAGAACATGGTAAAAACGGATAGGATGATAAGAAGTGAGCAATATACCTTCTTTGACACAAAACGAATCGGTAGGATGAAGCGATTCGTCGGAGACTCTCGAAAATAACTTCAACGGATTGCAAGAACACCAGTTGGATGGAAGATTTTTGGATATGGGAGAGTGGGAGAAGAATGAAGCGTGTGAGAGAGGGAGAAGAGAGGGGGCGAAAATTGTAGGGAGAGTGGGGGCTAGGGTTTGTTTAATTGCTATTTATTTGCTAGGTTTAATCCATGGGTAAATTAAATAAATAAATTGTGGGGAATTAAAATATAGGCTAACAAATAAAAATCCCACAATTAAAAGAATAAAATAGGCTTGTGGGAGGTGAGGGAATTTCGAAAATTCCAGGTGCACAACAAGGAATTTATTTGGTATCTTCTTGGAGAATATATTCATAACTTAGGAATTAAATATAATGAATATAAGGGAACAAATAAATTAAATCTCCAAGTAGGAAATAATAGGGGTGGGGGCCGAAAATTCTTGGGTCATTGCACAAGGATATTATTTAAATCCCCAATTAAATAGAATGGGATTTAAATTTGGTAATTTCTTTATGGAAAAGACTCCCATAAAATAGGTAACAATTATTTAAATTCCCACAAGGAAAAATATAAGCATAGGGGCGTGTGATATGGAGGAGAATAGAAGGAAAATATTCACACCCCCAATTAATTAGACATAGAAATTTATTTCAATAAAAAAAGGATTCAACAAAATAGGAAACGAATAAAATATTCTCCAAAATTTATTGGAGGGGGCCGAAAAATTAGGCTCAAATAGCCAAGGCAAAAATCCCAACTCTCTATTTATTTTGGGGTGAAGAAATAAAATATAACATGATTTAATTGGATTATATTCAAAAGAAGAGAGTCAATAAAGCACCAATTAAATCAAATGAAAAATAATCCAATCTCCTATTGGAGATTTTCGAAACTCCCAAGGATAAAAGGATGGAGTTCGAATTTCATGTAGTGTAATTTAAGGTCCATTGGTTTGGATTTAATTTGGAATAATGTCCCAAAATAATTAATTAAATCCACAAAAAGAAGTACTATTTCAATAATTAGGGAGGGCCGAATTTTTCAATGAATTGACTTGAGAAAGAATAAATGCATGATCCTATTAATTATTTCCCCTCATTGGAAAAAAATAAAAACTCAAGCTCATCATTCGCATTAACCACGACAAATTATTTCACGCAACTCACTTAATCATATAGAAACAAAAGTTTCATAAATTCCAGTAACGTATTAAAAGAGTCACAAAAGTTTGGGATGTTACAGCTAGGGATGCCAATTTGGGCCCTTCTTCGGGCTCGGTGGGGCCCAATTGTAAGACAACCGTCGGGCCGGGACGGCATTGTGGCAGCCGTGTATAATCTGCCCTCGTCCCTGCAGAGCACAGACAAAACAAGCAAGAAAAAAAACACTTAGGATACTAAAGAAATTAGCAATATATATATACTAAAAAGGGAAGTGTGACATTACTTTTCAATGTTGAGGATGAGCCTCACCCAAGAAGGCAAGGCCAGCCTGCCTCCCCTGAGTTGCCCAGCCTGATCAAGTCTGCAATGGACCACACAAAGCTGCCTTTTCCAACTGCCACGACCGTGAGCCTCAGCCACACAAGCACAACCATCCTTGTGCACCTACCAATACAAACAAGCTGCAATGTACAGCCAAGTACTAGGTATTTCAGTGAGGGACAGGATGGAAATTATTAACTAGTACTTAAGTACTCCAATAACACCAAAATGTCTTCAATAGAATGCTGCACCAGGGCCAAGGACAGTGAGGTACAACGCAGGGGAAAAGAGGGGGAGGGGGTGAATCAGCCTCATGTAAACCCTCATAAGCACACCCTCTGGCCTATTTAAAGACCCCCATCCACACCAGCCGAGAAACCCCCTCACACACCTTCATTATTACACACAAAGCAAGGAATTGAGAAGTCAAGGACCGAGAGCTAGGGACGGTGTTGCAAACCAACCGTAAACCTCTCAGGTATCTCATCCAACAACCAAGACCTAAGATCATACAACTCATAGCATCATGTATACATCAAAGCATGCATAGCATTCGAATTAAGAATTTGAATCTGCCCAACACAAACGAGCAAAATGCTAGACTACCAAGTGTTCCAAAAACGTCAAAATATGCATGAGTGCATCAAACTCATAAAATGGAAAACACAAGTTTTAAGACGATAATAATCGAAAGTTAGGAAGCTTATCTCGGTGGCTTGTTCCGACAGTTGCTTAGGCGACTCTCCGACGGCGATGGCAGCCCCACAAATCTCATAACCATTTTTTTTAGTTGAGGGTCTTCACAATCTGTTAGTTTGAGCAACTAAACTCATAAATCTAAAGATGAAACCTTAGAAAAACAAAATTAAAACGAAGAAGGACGAAGATTAATAACAAACTCATGAAGATCGACTTCATTAATACAGAGAATATGAAGGAGATAATATTGAGAGAATGATAAGAACTTTTATTCAATGATTAACAAATAGTACACTACACCTTATATATTCGGTGCAAGAAGCAAAATGAAGCTAACAACTAACAATCATAACTAACTAACTGAAAACATCCAGCTGTCAACTAACTAACTAACTTCTCTTCACAATGCATAGCCGAGAGCTTGAGTGTAGATGAGGTGAGGCGCACGGTTGTCTGCATGGAGCTGCAGTTGTAGGATGAAGATGCATGGAGCTGCAGCTGTGGATGAAGATGATGTATCATTAATAGGCCCCCTCAAGATGGACTATATAAACTCTTGAAGTCCATCTTGAACAACAAGGTGTTAAATGGGGTAGTGGCTAGCGGTTTAGTAAAGATATCAGCAAGTTGGAGATTGTTGGGGACATGAACCGTTTTGATCACACCCTCAATAATCTTGTCTCGAACGGTGTGACAATCGATTTCTATGTATTTTTTCCGTTCATGAAACAAGGGATTGGTGCTGATATGCACAGCCACTTGACTATTACAATAGAGTGGAACCGGCTTCTTTATTTGTCACGACCGCCCAAACAAGGGGGTACCACAACGCGGCGATCGTGACCGACATGCATGGACAACAATTTAAAAGAACACCTTACTTAAAAGATTTTAAGGTAAAAAAATTTTTTTTGAAAAGACCTAAGATAAAATACTTTTTAAAAAAAAAGATAACGGAAAAATATTTAGACTTAAGAAAACACAACAATTAAATAACTAAAGTAAAGCAAACATTAACTCAAATCCCGAAGAATACCATTTTCAAAAGGCGACGTAAACACACGTTTAAATCCTAACACCACCATACATGTTCAAACACAAAAACATAAAGATTAAGGTCTTAAGACACAATTTAAAACATAGCAGCGGATAAATAAGGTTCACGAGAGTCAAGGATCACGCCTATGTATGACGACACAACGTATCCTAGGGTCTTTAGCCAGCTCAACATCCACCGCAACATCCCGCTCAACCTGCAAAATTTTTAAAAGAAATTGCAGGGCTGAGTACTTGTTGTACTCAATGGGCTCATGCCGAAAACATTTATATAGTTATGTCATCCGTACCAGTGATCTCGAGTTTTTATACGTAGTAAAGAAAATATCACGAGAACACAAAAAATGTTTCATAGACTGGCCAGTCAAATAATCTCCCCACTTTTCACATCAATCCAACAATCACAACCACAGTGCGACGAAAGTGTGGCCACACTATTCGCCCACGAGACCGGCCGACTTGCAAGGACGGCTCACGATCCCACCAGTGTACACAGCCCGATAGGGTTTACGGTCCTACTCGGACCCGAATTCGTTTCACAAAACAACCATATAGCCTAACGGAGTAAACTCATACGAACTAGGCATCAGGCACACAATCTCATAACAAAAACAGTCCATGGCATGACATAACAGTTAAACCACCCTTGTATCTCCACATAATAATTTTCGGAAAAAAAAGAGGTTTGAAAAGAAAGCCCACCTCGTTCTCTTAGTAATTCACAACCCAACTTAGCAACTCTCGATCCTCGAGTTCACGAGTACCCAACACCCTTGTCGACGACAACACAAGTCAGCCTCACACAACATTATTTTACTATACATGTCCTATCGTCTCTCTCTCAACGTTTTCCTCAATTTCCCAAACCCAACATACATCTCAAAGGTGTAAAACACACGTAACACATTTCAACTTATCACCAATGATTTCAACATTTAAGCACATTCCTTGGACATACATGCATCATACAATACTTTTAAACTTGAGAAATAAGTGTCATTTAATCAAGGCAGAAAACTGGCAGAATTGCGCGACCGTTTTGTAAAAATCATTTTAAATTCACCCGACCTCAAAACATTCTAAATTTTGGTCACGATACAGAGGACACATTCAAGTTCATCCATGAAAATTTTCATATCGAAATCACGTCATTTAGTCAGTCATATCACATATTGAACTCTCTGGTCGGAACATATAATTTCTGACAGTATTGCGCAGTTCATTTGAAAAATTCACCATAAATTCATACGATGCCCAAAAAGGCTGAAAATTTAACACAACACAGAAGACACTTCAAATTTTCGTATAGTTTAAGAATCACATCGATCGGAGGTCACTTGTTCAGTCAAACAGAAAACGAAACATTCATGGCGAGAACTCACGTTTCTGGCAGATTTGCGCAGTCAACTTCAAAGATTTATTAAAAAATCATTTTTCGATAAAACAGGCTGAAAATCACACGAGACACAGAAAACACCTTGAAGTTTACTCAGTAAAAATTTCATAGCCAAATTCGTTCGTTTGATGGGTCGAACACAGATCATAAATCACTGGTCGTGCATCACAGATTTCTGGTTGAAGTTCGAAAATAGGGTTTTTAAAACATCCACAACAAAACACCGATTCTTCATGCTCGAGAACACACATTCATGCTCACACGTTCCTCATTCACATATTTGCATACAAACACACATCATTCACAAGTATTTCGATCCAACACCCATGATTTCAACCAACAATGCAAAAATCAAACAAGTTCTTACGAACACACAATTTCCCTCCCGTTAAAACTTGCGATCTATCAAACCTACACTCTCTACATGCATGTAGGACTCAAAACATGGTTCAAAAGAGAAGGAGGAGGAAAAGTGTGTGAATATACCTTCCTTTGACAAAACGAATCGGTAGAAACGTAGAATGGAGCGATTCGTCGGAGGTTCTCGAAGATAACTTCAACGGATTGCAGGAACAAGGGTTGGATGGAGGATTTTTGGAGGTGGGAGAGTGGGAGAAGATGAAAAAAAAACGTGTGGGAGAGGGAGAGAAGAGAGGGGGCGAATTTTTGAGGTGAGTGGGGGCTAGGGTTTGATTATTTGCTATTTATTTGTTAGGTTTAAAATCCCACACATAAGGAATTAATTAAATTGTGGAGAATTAAAATATAGATTAAAGAATAAAAATCCCACAATTAAAAGAATAAAATAGGCATGTGGGAGAGTGGAATTTTCGAAAATTCCATGTACACAACAAGGAATTTATTTGGTATTTTTTTCTTGGAGAATATATTCATAACTTAGGAAATAAAAATAATGAATATAAGGGAACAAATAAATTAAATCTCCAAGTAGGAAATAATAGGGGTGGGGGCCGAAAATTAATGGGTAATAGCACAAGGAATTTATTTAAATCCCCAATTAAATAGAATAGGATTTAAATTAGGTAATTTCTTTATAGGAAAAAGGCTCCCACAAAATAGGCAACAATTAATTTAAATTCCCACAAGGAAAAATAAGCATAGGGGCGTGTGATATGGAGGAAAATAAAAGGAAAATATTCACACCCCAATTAATTAGACATAGGAATTTATTTGAATAAAAAGGGATTCCACAAATTAGGAAACAATTAAAATATCCCTCCAAATTTTCTTGGAGGAGCCGAAAATTGCTAAGCTCAAATAGCCAAGGAAATATCCCAACTCTCTATCTATTTTGGGTGAAGGAATAAATTTTAACATGATTTAATTGGATTAAATTCAAAGGAAGGGAGTCAATAAAGCACCAATTAAATCAAATGAAAATAATTCTTTCTCCCATAGGAGATTTTCGAACACTCCCAAGGAAAATAAAATGGAGTTCGAATTTCATGTAGTACTACTTAGGGGTCATTTGGTTTGGATTTAATTTGGATATGTATCCCAAAATAATTAATTAAATCCACAAAAAGAAGTACTATTTCAATAATTAGGAAGGGCCGAATATTTCAATGAATCGACTCGAGAAAGGATAAATGCATGATCCTATTAATCTTTTCCCCACATTGGAAAAACGATAAAATCTCAAGCTCATCATTCCACAATTACCACGACAATTTATTTCACGCAAAGCACTTAATCACATAAATTCAAACGTTTAAAAAAAAATTCCATAATTCCAATAACATAATAAAAAGGGTCACAAAAGTTTGGGATGTTACATCCTTCCCCTCTAAAAAGAAATTTCATCCCGAAATTTGATCGTCTCACACAAACAGCTCGGGAAACTTTTCTTTCATCTTATCTTCTAACCCTAACCCTAGCTTCCTCGGGGCCATGGTGCTTCCACAATACCTTCACGGACGCTATCGTCTTGTTCCGTAGCTCTTGTACCTTCCGATCTAGGATTGCTTCGTGCCTTTCTTCGTAGCTCATGTCGGGGGTTAGGATCACTTCCTCTTGGTGAATCACATGTTTGGGGTCGAACACGTACTTGCGCAACTGCGACACGTGGAACACGTTGTGCACGTTCCCAAAGCTGGGAGGAAACGCCAAACGATACGCCACAGGACCTACTTCGTCGATGATCTCGTACGGTCCAACAAAACGCGGTTTCAGCTTGCCCTTCACTTCAAATCTCACAACTCCTCTCATCGGGGACACTTTCAAGAACACTTTGTCACCAACGTCGAATTTGATTTCCGTTCGACGCACGTCAGCATACGATTTCTGCCTATCTTGAGCTTCTTTGATCCTTGCACGGATTTGATGCACAATTTCGGTCATCTCCTTTATGGCGTCGGGTCCTAACATCTTTCTCTCGCCAACTTCATCCCAATAAAGTGGGGATTGACACTTTCTGCCGTACAAGGCTTCGTACGGAGCCATATCGATCGTTGCTTGATAGTTATTGTTGTAGGCGAATTCGACCAATGGTAGAACCGTTTCCCAACTTTCTCCTCGATCTAAGACAACTGCTCGCAACATATCTTCAAGTGTCTGAATCGTCCTCTCGGACTGCCCATCCGATTGCGGGTGATATGCAGTGCTGAAGTTCAGTTGTGTGCCCAATTCGCGCTGCATACTCATCCAAAACTTTAATGTGAACTTCGTATCGCGGTCGGATACAATGGTCTTTGGCACTCCGTGCAATCACACAATCTCGTTCACGTAGAGCTTTGCTAGTTTGTCCGCGCCATAAGTAATCTTAATCGGTAAGAAGTGCGCGCTTTTAGTAAGTCGATCAATGATCACCCAGATCGCAGTGTTGCCCCTCTGTGACCTTGGCAAACCCGTCACGAAATCCATAGCTAGATGCTCCCACTTCCATTCAGGAATTTCGAGCGGTTGCAACTTCCCCGTATGGCCGCTGGTGTAAGGCCTTCACTTGTTGGCATGCTAGACATCGTTCCACATATGACGCTACATCCCCTTTCATCCCATTCCACCAAAACCGTTGTTTCAAATCCCGATACATCTTCGTGCTTCCGGGGTGTGCGGTGTAAGGCGTGTCGTGCGCTTCACTCAAAATCTCCTCTTTTAGCACCTCATCGCTTGGCACACACAATCGTCCATCGTATGTGAAGACATTATCCGCCTCCTCGAGGTAATGATCAAGCTTCTCGGCTCTCACTTTCGCGCGTAATTCCTCCAACTTTCCATCACGTCGCTGGGCTTCTATGAGTTTGGTTCTCAAATCTGGCTCAATCACTAGTGTCACCAATTTTGCACCTACTGTCTTGGGCGCTTTCACTATTTCCAAACTCATCTTGTCAAACTCGTGAATCAAAGCTTCCTCTTGCGTTAGGAAATAAGCTAGTTGGGGTTGGTTCTTCCTACTCAAGGCATCGGCGACCACGTTCGCCTTGCCTGGATGGTAATTAATACCGCAGTCATAGTCTTTCACGACCTCTAACCAACGTCGTTGTCGCATGTTTAGCTCCTTCTGCTCGAAGAAGTACTTGAGACTCTTGTGATCGGTGTAGATTTCGCATCTCACTCCATAGAGATGATGTCTCCAAATTTTCAGTGCATGCACCACTGCTGCTAACTCCAAATCATGCGTCGGAAAATTCAACTCATTCGGTCTCAGCTGTCGGGAAGCATATGCTATCACCTTCCCATCTTGCATTAACACACATCCTAGTCCTACTTTCGACGCATCCGTATAGACGGCGAAGTCCTTGTTGGGTTCTAGTACCGCTAGGACTGGTGCTGTAGTCAATTTCTCATTCAATAATTGGAAACTCGCCTCGCACTCTGGCGTCCAAACTACCTTAATTACTTTCTTTAGTAGTTGCGTCATCGGTCTAGCAATCTTAGAGAATCCCTCGATGAATCGTCGATAATATCCCGCCAATCCCAAGAAACTGCGGATTTCACTTGGCGTTTTCGGCAAATTCCAATTAAGTACGGCCTCGACCTTTGCTGGGTCTACTTGAATCCCGTTTGCCGTCACAATATGACCAAGGAAGTTCACTCGAGTCAACCAAAACTCACACTTATTAAACTTGGCATAAAGTTTCTCCCTTTGCAATTTTTCCAACACTGTTCGTAGGTGCTGTCCATGCTCCTCTTCGTTCTTCGAGTATACCTACGCGTCGTCGATAAAGACTAACACAAACTTGTCAAGATACTCGTGGAAAACTCGGTTCATTAAGTCCATGAAAACGGCTGGGGCATTGGTCAACCCAAATGGCATCACGACGAATTCGTAATGGCCATAGCGAGTGCGAAAAGCAGTCTTAGGCACATCCTCTCGTCGGACCTTTAGTTGATGATACCCTGATCTCAAATCCATTTTCGAGAATACGCCTGCTCCTCGAAGTTGGTCAAACAAGTCGTCAATCCTTGGCAGTGGGTACTTATTCTTTAAAGTCATCTTGTTAAGCTCACGATAGTCGATGCACATCCTCATCGTTCCATCCTTCTTCTTAACGAACAAAACTGGCGCTCCCCATGGTGACACACTGGGTCGAATGAAACCCAAGTCTAATAGTTCCTGCAACTGAACCTTCAACTCGGCCAACTCCTTGCAATTTTTATACGTATTGTGTGAATGCTATTTGTGACTTGAGAATCACGGCATTCAAATCGCGACGGCGAATAGATGGATGGCTGGGCAATTCCGACGGGCATTTGCTGCAACGCAGAGACAGCAACCCCGGCGGTGGGACATCGACGCAGCAGCGTCGGAGATGTCCAGCAGCAGCGGCGCCAGTTCAGCTGCTGAACAGCAGCTCCGGAGGAGCGCGACAGCTGCGGAGTTCCGGGCTGCAGCGGCTGTGCTCAACGGCGGTAAGCGCAGCAGCGCGATGCCTTCGGAGGCGTCAGGCTCGGTGATCTCGCGAGATGAGTGGGAGCCCAGCGCTGCAACGTTTTTCAGTGGGAGACCGACAGAGGGATGATCGGTGCAGGAGCAACAGTAAAACAACGCTGCGTGCCGAGAGGGCTGTCGGAGGCGACGCGGGAGCAGCGACGACGATGCAGCAGCAGCGTCAGAGACGACGCAGCAGCATCGATGTCGGGCAGCAGCGGCGTCCCTCAGTGAGCAGCCCCAACAGTGCGTCAAACTAGGGTTTTTCCTATGCGCGACGCTCGCGCGGATGGAACCCGCGCGACGTCACATCGCCTCCTTCCGTGACTTCGCTTTCCAAATTTTGATTTGGGTTTCCAAATCATTGGATTCTATTTTGGAAATAATTCAAGATAAATATGAAAATAAGATTTGAATATATCTTTTGTGGATTTTATATATTATATGAGATTTAATTATGAATTAATTTATGGATTAATTAGAGTTTTTTCTTATTTTATGGATTTGTAGGGATTTTAATTACTAGATGAATCCTAGTTAAATTTGGATAATGACAATCTAATTTTTTATCTATATTCTATGGATTAATGTGGATTTATCCATAGACAAATCCTAGTTGGATTTAGATAATGATAATATTATTTTATTCTTATCCTATGAGTTTATATGAATTTATTCATAGATAAATTCTCGATGGATTTGGGTAGTAATAATATAATATTTTATTCTTATCCTATGAATTTATATGAATTTATTCATATATGAGTTCTAGATGGATTTGAAGAATGATAATATAATATTATCTAATTCTTTGGATTTATATGAATTTACTCCAAGAATAAATCCTAGATGGATTAGGATTATTATTAATATTACTTTATTTTTATCCTATGGATTTGAATAGATTTAATTTTATTAAGACAAATCCTAGATGAATTAGAATAAACATTAATCCAAGTTATCCTTATCTTTTGGATTTATATCCTAGATAAATTATGATAAAGATAATATAAAAGAAAATTATTATTTAATTGGATTTAGATAAATTAATTTATCAAAGAAATCCTAAGTAATGTTTGATATATTCTGGATGTCTATTCTAAATAGAATTAAGATTTGTATAAATATTGGTTGATAGGATTTTATTTTATCTTATGGATTATGATGAGATTGTTTCTATCTAGTAATATCCTAGTACGATTTAAATAATGATAATCCTAGAGCAACGTTATCTTGAATCGAAGGAGTTGATTTTATCGAAATAAAATCTAGAATAATCCTAAATGGATTTAGATAGTTAACACTATCTTGATAAATCCTAAATGAATTTGGATAATCATCATCCATGATAAAACTTAATTATTTAATTGATTATCCCTTGACTAGATTAAATAATTATCGTTAATTATCCAGTGTGTTTAAATGTCATGCATTAAATGGATTTATACGTTTATTTGGTGTTTATCTTTTTAAGTGGATTATCTGTCTTATCTGCTTATGTGATTATTATGCAAAAACCATATAAAATATCTAATCGAATTACAACAAGTGCGTTGTATATGGTCTCCATCAATTGGTTTGCAAATTTTATGAAGCCAGTTTCTAATATTATCGCCACCCATTATGTGGGGACAATAATCCTAAGAAATAGCAAGTTCATATGAGCAGACTTCTCAAATATAAATAGTGTGAACTAGAAAGTAGTTTCTAATATTATCGCCACCCATTATGTGGGGACAATAATCCTAAGAAATTACAAGTTTCAGAAGTTCATACAGAATTTATGAGATAGTTTGATTTTGTTATCAGCACACGAGCATTGTTTTGAGAATGTGTTGTAGAAACAAAATTCTGTAATGCTAAATCTGATGGTCGTGCTTAGGCAACATTAGGCGGTCATGCCATTATGTGGTCTCTGGACTATTCGTCGGTGTTGTGACCAGTAAAAATGTTAAAGTTGTGAATGAGTATTGACCTCTTATGGAGGGTACCTGTTTTCGATTTTACAGTTGCAAGATACATAATTGTTTTGTGGTTATTTAGGATAATGTATTGAGCATTAGTATGTGATAATTTTCCAAATCTTCATTATGTCATTCAATATTTTGTCTGAGATCCTTAAAGAAAAACTCGAATGCCAAAATTATGTGGACTGGAAACGTGAATGGATAAGATTTTCATCGCTAAAACTTGGAGTTTATACTCAATGATTCATGTCCTCCATATCCTCGACATAATTCCATGAAGAATGTTCGAGAATGCTTTTTGCATGTACTTGACAAGTTCTTTGAGAAATAAGGTCAAGCTATTTTCTTTTAAGTAGCATGACAAGTCTTGGTTAGTGATGATGAAAGATGAATATCAATAGAATCTGTCAAGATGATTCGATTGGAATATCCTATAGGGATAAAATGTTTTGAGGAATCTTTTGATCATTCAAATAGTTTTTGACTCAAGTCATCGCCTAAAGTAATAAAAAATGACTAAAAGAAGGTTTAACCGAAAAGTAGAAAACCTTCAGAATATTAGTCGTTATATTACTATTAGAGGAAAGTAACATGATAAATGACGAATTCATCAAGGCTGCAGTTTTCCTAAGTCCTACTTCATTGAACAAAAGACTAGATATGGAAATGTGAGAGCCTGAATTGTAACATCTCGAATTATAGGGCTCGATGAAAGGTTTGGATATGTGGTGAGGAATAGTAGTTAAGTTAAACTGTAAAGTATAAATTTGATACGAAATGTCGATTAGTCAATTTTCAGCAATTTCTTTTGTCCGTGTAAAATCATAAATCGAAGCTAAGGGATAATAATTTTATAAATTATAAATCATTGCCTAGAATAATTGTAAATAATGTGAGGAATTATTTTGGGCCATTTGAGGGTAATTGGAATTTTTATCGCCGATTATTTCGGTTTTTCGCAAAATCGTCGTCGAAACATTTGAGGTTTCGGACGGGAGTAATTTTAGATTAAACTAGAATTAATGTGCTACCAGATGGTATATAGAATTCATAAATGTGGAATCATATGATATGGATATAAATTAGCACAAGAAATGAAATTAATTTAACTAATTAAATAACTAGAAATTAAAAGAAATTTCTATAAAAGTTGTCACCTATTATTATTTATTAAGCTTGACTTCTTCTTTATTGGGGAAAGAGGATGAAAATCAGAAGCCATGGGAGAAGAGAGAACCGTGAGTTCTCATGGCAATCCTATGTTTCGATTTTCGTCGAAATATCGATCCAATCGCGTAAACGTTATGAAATCAAGTAAGGCCTTTCTTCCTATACTATTTTTATAGCATAAAATTCAATATATATTATGGTTAAAAATATGAAAATTTCGAGCTCCATAGGTGTTGATGGTTATATGGTTTTATGTTCGATTAATTGTTGAATACGTAGTGTATGGACGTCGTATGCCACGTTTTGATGGGTAATTTCAAAGTTAAATTGCCATGGTATGAACTTGATGTTGAGACTGAAAATATACTTTAAGAGCATCTCCAATGGCGGCGGCAGCGTAGGCACGCTGATTTTTCACGGACGCCGGAAAAGGCACGAGGCAATCCTAGATCGGAAAGGCCAGAGGCAATCCTGATCGGAAGGTATAAGAGTTACGAAACAAATCGATAGCGTCCGTGCAGGTGTTGTGGAAGTACCATGGTCCCGAGGAAGCCACGTGGGAGCTAGAAGATAAAATGAAAGAAAAGTTTCCCGAGTTATTTCTGTGAGACGATCAAATTTCGGGACGAAATTTCTGTTTAGAGGGGAAGGATGTAACATCCCAAATTTTTATGACTCTTTTTATATCTTTATTTGAAATTTTCAATTATGAAACTTTTGTTTCTATGAGATTAAGTGAATTGCGTGAAATAATTGTCGTGAGTGATGTGGAATGAAGTGCTTGATATTTTATATTTTCCAATGTGGGGAAAATAATTAGTAGGATCATGCATTTATATTTTTTGAGCCAATTCATGGTAATTTTCGGCCCTTCCTAATTATTGAAATAGTATTTCATTTCTTGGATTTAATTAATTATTTTGGGATATTTATCCAAATTAAATCCAAACCAAATGATCCCTAAATGGTACTACATGAAATTCGAACTCTAGCCTATTATCCTTGGGAGTTTCAAAAATCTCCTATTTAAAATAGGAGGATGAATTATTTTCTTTGATTTAATTGGTGCTTTGTTGACTCCTTTCTTTTGAATTAAATCCAATTAAATCATGCCACCTATTATTTCTTCACCCAAAATAAATAGAGAGTTGAAATATTTCCTTGGCTATTTAAGCCTAATAATTTTCGGCCCCTTCACTAATTTTTGGAGGATAATTTATTTGTTTCCTATTTTGTGGGATCCCTTTTTATTCAATTAAATACCATACTAATACCTATGCCAAATTAATTGAGGATGTGAACATTTCCTTATGTTGTATCCTTCATGTCACACGCCCTACACTAGTATTTTTCCTTGTGGGAATATAATTATATGTTACATATTTTATGGGAGCCTTTTTCCCATAAAGAAATTACCAAATTTAAATCCTATTCCCTTGTGCAATTCCCCTTAAATTTTCGGCCCTTACTTCATTTTTCCTACTTGGAGATTTAATTTATTTTGTTCCCTTGTTTATGGAATACTCATTGTTTTATTTCCTAAATTGTGAATTTATTTCTCTCCAAGTAAAAATATAAAAAAAAATTCCTTGTTTAATTGCAGCCCTAATTTTCGAAAATTAGGCTTCTTATAATTGTGGAATTTTTATTCATTAGCCTATATTTTAATTCTCCACAATTTATTTATTTAATTTACTCATGGACTTAAACCTAGAATATAAATACCACTTAAACAAACCCTAGCCCCCACTCTCCCTCACCAAAATCGTCCACCCCTCTCCCTCTCTTTCCCTCACACTTTTGTCCCTCCTCTCCCACTCTTTCTCTCCAAAAATCCTCCAATCAAGTCTTGTTCTTGCAACCATTGAAGTTATTTTCAAGAGTCTCCGACGAATCGCATCGTTCATTGTTTCTACCGATTCATTTTTGTCAAAGAAGGTATATTTGCTCACTTTTCCTCATTCCTTTCGTTTAAACCATGTTCTTGAATCCTACATGCATGTAGTGGGTGTAGGAATCATAGATCGCAAAGTTAATCGGTGGGAAAGTGAGTTTGCTTGAGAACTTTGATAGTTATGCGATTTTTGATTGAATTGTGTGAAGTTTGATTTTAATCTTTGGTGAATGATCTAAGTTTATGTGCAAACATGTTTAAGAGTCTTATCAAGCATGATGGTGTGTTATAAGCATGAGAATTTGTGTTTGGATGATTGGGAAAGAAACCCTAATTTCGAAATTGTGAGTCTGAAATATGTGACGTTCAAATAGTATTTCCTGATGTGTGATTGACCTAACAAACGATCTAATTTTGGTATGAAAATTTTACTGAGTGAATTTCAAGGTGTTCTCTGGGTCTCGTATAAATTTCAGCCCTTTTTGTTGAAAAATGAATTTTTGAAAAATGTTTGAAGTCGACTGCGCAATTCTGTCAGTAACGTATGTTCTCGACCAGAAAGTTTCGAAATCTGTTTGACCGAATAAATGACCTCTGATTGATGTGATTCTTGAACTATGTGAAATTGTGAAGTGTCTTCTGAGTCTTGTAAAAATTTCAGCCTTATTGGACATCGTATGAATTTATGATGAATGTTTCAAATGAACTGTACAATGTTGCCAGAATTTTTATATTCCGACCAGAGAGTTGTATTAATCTTTTGACTGATCAAATGAAATGATTTGAGTGTGAAAATTTACCTAAATGAACTTGAATGTGTCTACTGTGTTGTGACAAAATTTTAGCTTCATATGAGGTCGGATGAATGTTTGGTGATTTTTACAAACCAACCGCACAGTTCTGCCGGTTTTGCTGATAAGTGAAAATATCACTTATTGTTAAGTTTTGATGAATTACATGGTGCATGTATGATTTGAGAAGGTATCCTATGATGTGATTATGTGTGACGTGTTGAGAAAATTTATGACATGACCTCTTTGTGTTGGTGAATGATGGGATGGGTAAGAGAACGATAAAAATGAACAATAGGACATGCATGATAATATAAACTTATGGAAGGCTGATTGTGTTGTCGTTGACAAGGGTGATTGTGTATACGTGAGCTCGAGGAACGAGAGTTGCCATAAGTTGGAATTTGATTTGTTAAGCGAACGAGGTGGGATTTCTTTTCAAACCTCTTTATTTTCCGAAAATATTATGTGGCGTTATAATGGTGGTTTAACTATTATGTCATGCCATGTTTTTGTTTGTGAGATTGTTGTCTGATGCCTAGTTCGTCTGAGCTTGCTCCGTTAGGCTATAGGGCTGTGTTGTGAAACGAATTCGGGTCTGAGTAGGGCCGTAAACCCTATCAGGCTGTGTACACTGGTGGGATCGTGAGCCATCCTTGCTAGTCGGCCGGTCTCGTGGGCGAATAGTGTGGCCACACTTTCGTCGCACTGTGATATGATGATTGTGATTGATGGATTGACGTGAAAAGTGGGGAGATAAATTGTCTGGCCAGACTTGAAATGTTTTGTGTTCTCGTGATATTTTCTTGCTATCTAAAACTCGAGATCACTGGTATGGATGACATAATTATATTAAAAATGTTTTCGGCATGAGCCCATTGAGTACAACAAGTACTCAGCCCTGCATATTATTTTTCTTATGTGCAGGTTGAGCAGGATGCTGCGGAGGATGTTGAGCTAGCCTTAGGATGCGTTGTGTCTTCATACATAGGCGTGATCCTTGACTCTCTCTTTAAACCTTATTTCCGCTCCTATGTTTTTGAACTATGTTTCACTACTTTAATTCTTTTTTTTTCGTACTGTGTTTGAGCATGTGTAGTCGTGTTAGGTTTTTAAACGTTTATTTACATTAATGTCTGAAAATGGTGTTCTTTCCCGTGAAGTAAACTAAATGTTTTTCTTAGAAGTTAATGTGGTTTTTTATACTTAATTATCTTTTTTTTCGGCTGCTATCTTTTAAAGGTATTTATTGTGAGTCGTTTTCATCGAATAGAAAGGTTATATTTTTAAACTCCTTTAAATTAAAGTGTTTTCATTCTTTTAAGTTAATTACGTTTTCATAAAAAGGCTACCCTTGCATGTTGTATCACGATCGCCGCGTTTGTAGTACCTCTAGTATGGGCGGTCATGACAAGTACTATACCACACCAACGCCATCTTATTTCAATAAGGCTTAGAAATAATCGGACTGACATTGCAACCTTTTGCGATAGGTAGCCAAAGCCTATCTAGGTTGTGAAATTCTTCTTTTTCTTTTGCAAAGCATTGCAGAGAACAGACAGTAGTTATCTTAAGGTGGACGACGACCACAACCAGTCTACTAAGCAAAAGACTTAGGCTTTGTTTACTTCTTATGCAGTTAAATGTGTCACGAACACAACTCCCTATTTAAAGAGAATGTAGCTATTTCACAACAAAACTAATTCAATGGTCACCAGCTTGTCATAAATAAGTACTCAATTAAAGGAAACAATTGTCTCATAGTGAAAGGGTACAACCTCATCGAAATCAGAGTAATTAACTGAGTGCATAGTCTTTTCTAAAATGATTCTTAAACTTGCAGCGGAAGGTTCCAAGACGAAATAATATGTATGAAGATTAAATTAGATACCTAGCCACTTATTCAAAGTTCTTTCCCCAACACCTCATTTGCTCTGATCACGATCAACCTGCACATTAGGAAAACAATATGCATGGCTGAGTATATGGTATACTCAGTGGACTCATGCCGAAAACATTTCTTATTTAGTTGTCAGCCAAACTTGAGTGAGCACGAGATTTTTCTGAAAATAATTCCCGGTCACTAAAACTTTTCTCTTTTCAAAGGTTGACTGCGCAGTCACATAATATCTCATGAAATACCATATCTGATCTGTGTGAACCGGGATTGTGGCCACATTCCACGACGGTCACTGGATCGGCCAACTCTGGCGCTAGCACACGGTCCCTGTGTGTACACTAATCCGAGTAGGCTTAGCGGCCCTACTGGGACCCGAATTCGATTTAACTGGTTTGGCATAACCAACAGATAGGTAATCATAAATAAAACAAGGCATGACAACTCATCTCAAAATAGTCACGTTTTCACATAAAATCACATTTTGAAAGGAAAGCCCACCTTGTTCGCTTAAACTTTCAAATGAGCGTTCCTTGACTGGATTTTACTTGTCGTGCGACGACGCCCCTTCATAAACAAATAATATACTTAATTTAGGTTTAAGTAATTATTTATCTAGCGTGTATGCAATCCTAAGTGTGTGCTTATTTTTACCTCCTTCCTTCTAAATTCCTAAATCCTTAATCATTAATTAAATCAAGCGATTTAAATTATTTGAGACTTTGCCGAATCATTCGAGATTTAGATAAATTTTTGAAAATTTTAACTTTATTGCCTTGAACTTCAAATAACGACTACTCACTATTTAATTTGGGCATAACTTTTTATTTGGGCAGTGGCCCAGTTTATTTAAAAGAAACCTGGCCTTTAGACACCAACATGGCCGGAAATGATTTATTTTAGTGGCCCAACTTATTCAATGGCAGCGGCCCTATTTAACCCTTTTTTTTCCTAGAGAGCCCAATTAACAAGATGGCCCAAGGGGGATTTTTAAATTTAAAGACCCAAAGTGAAAGAAATGGAACTACCCCCTTCATTCCTATCGGTCTCTCTCTCATCTCTCAATTCAATTTCTCAAATTTGGGGAGGAAAGCCCTAATCCTATATCTGCCTCTCTTCGTGGACGCTGAGGGGTTTCCCCCACCACCGCCGTTCTCCACCATCGTCGACAACAATGGCCTCTCTACTCATTTTCTTTCTCCAGCGAGGCCATCGCTCGGTCGGAAACCGCTATCGCGCCATAACCGTCGCCGTCCGATAGTACCAGGGAAGCCCGCCATCGTGGTCGTTGCGGCGGTACACCGCCTTTCCACTTGCAAACGGGATTCGAAAGCAGGGTCCGACGCCAACCGTGAGGTCTCTGCCTCAGTCGCCATCGAGCGAGGCTCGGTGCACACCTCCGTCGCTCCATTCGCTGACGCCCGCCGCCTCCTAACGATCAGCGCCGTCGTTGACAGCTTTGCGACTGCCTGACTGCCTCTACGGCCTCAACTAAGCCTTCGCTCCTACTCTCTCTTGGCTCCGTTAAATCGGGCAGATTTGCTATGTTTATTTGGTTTTGTTGTAGTTTGGGTTTAAAGGGGAAAAGCTTCTGCAACTGCTGGAGGTGAGGGGCCGACTGGACTGCCTCACTACAGTGCTTCAGTCTCCTTTTCTGATTGCTGCATTCCACTGCATTCTGTTGTGAAATCGCAGGTACGAGCTGGAGTTAGGGTGGTTAGGATTGGGGTGCAAGATGCTGCAATTTCCCTCCCTGTGATCTGGTGCACTCGGCAGTCCGAGGTACTCAGGGACCGAGGCTGACGTCTTCTGAGTTGCCACCTCATCGGTTTGGCCCAACGGCCGACGAAAATCTGGGCCGAAAACCGTGCTAGAGGAGAGGCCTGAACTAGTATCTCCATAATGTATAGACTAGTGTTTCTACTTTGAAACCTTTCCCTTTTTTCTTTCCATCTGTATGAAATTTCTACTATAGTTAACGTATTATGTTTCCTTTATTTTCATCGTCAAGCATTTGTAATTTAAGACTTCGCCTGAAACTTATATATTGTATTTTCGTTTACTTACGAAATAAACGTTAAACCTACGCTTCATTTGACCCATCCTCGTTCGTTAAATTTTCTAGTTTTGAATCCCTTCGAAAACGTTTTTTTCCCTCAAACACAGTTTGAGCATCGTACTCTCATTGTACATAAATTAATCGAAAAGATGAAATTGTTCTATTTCCCAACTTTATTTCATCAAATCTCGGAAAATTAGCTCGCGGCTATTACATTCTACCCTCCTTAACGAAAAATTTGTCCTGAAATTTTGCTTAGGTCATTCAAAAAGTTTCGGGTTCTTCTCTTTCATCTTATCTTCAAGCTCCCACGTTGCTTCCTCGCGACCGTGGTGCTTCCATAGAACTTTCACTGTCACGATAGCTTTATTTCTCAATTGTTTTTTACTTTTCGATCTAAAATTGCTTCCGGCTTTTCTTTATAGCTCAAATCCGGTTTTAGCACCATTTCCTCTTGGTGTACTATGTGTTTGGGGTCAAATACATATTTCCTCAATAGTGACACATGAAACACATTGTGCACATTTCCAAAGCTCGACGGAAGTGCTAATCTGTACGCCACAGGGCCGACCGTTTCAAGGATTTCATAGGCTCCGATAAAACACGGTCTTAGCTTGCCCTTGACGCCAAGTCTCGTTATCCCTTTCGACGGGGATACTTTCAGAATAATTTTGTCTCCCGCCTTGAACTATAGGTCGGTTCTGCGAGCATCTGCGTAAGATTTCTGCCTATCTTGATCTTCCTTGATTCTCTCTCGGATCTGTCGGACAATTTCTATCATCTCTTCCACAGCGTCTGGTTCAAGAATCCTTCTCTCACCTACTTCATAAAGCAGTGTTCTACACTTGTTTCCATAAAGTGCTTCATATGTGGCCATATTTATAGTTGCTTGGTAACTGTTGTTATAAGCAAACTCTATAAGTGGCAGTACTGGCTCCCAGTTTCCTCCACGGTCGAGCACTACGGCTCTCAACATATCCTCCAATGTCTGGATTGTCCTTTCAGACTGTCCCTCCGTCTGTGGATGGAATGCGGTGCTAAAATTCAGCTGAGTGCCTAGTTCTCGCTGTAGGCTTATCCAGAATCTAGAAGTAAATTTTGAATCTCGATCCGAGGTGATCGTTACTGGTACGCCGTGTAAGCGTATGATCTCTTGCACATAGATCTGAGCCAACTTGTAGATCCATATGTGATTCGAATCGGTATAAAATGAGCACTTTTGGTGAGGCGATCTATAATCACCCAGATAGCGGTATTTCCTCGTTGGGATTTTGGCAATCCTGTCACAAAATCCATTGCAGTGTGCTCCCATTTCCATTCTGGAATCTCAAGGGGTTGCAACTTCCCATAGGGTCGTTGATGTAAGCCCTTCACTTGCTGACATGCTAGGCATCTTTCTACAAATGACGTTATGCTTCTTCTCATGCCATCCCACCAAAATTGCTTCTTCAAATACTAGTACATCTTTGTACTTCCAGGATGAGCAGTGTAGGGCGTCTCATGAGCTTCACTCATGATCTCATTCCTGAGTGCCTCATCATTGGGTACACACAGTCTCCCTTCAAAAGTGAGGGTGTTATCCTCCTCTTTGTGGTAACTCTTTTCTTTCCCGGTCCTCACTTTCAGACGAATCTTCTCTAACGTATCCTCGCGTCTCTAAGCATCGACGATTCTGGTTCTTAAATCTGGTTCTATCACCAAGGTGGAAATCTCATTGTCCACCGTCTCCGGTGCTGTTACTATCTCCAGTCGCATCTTGGCGAATTCACGGATGAGTTCTTCCTCTTGTGTGAGGAAGGTAGCCACTTGAGGTGCAGCCTTCTGCTCAAGGCATCTACTACCACGTTCGCTTTGCCAGGGTTGTAATTTACATTACAATCGTAGTCCTTGACTAATTCTAGCCATCTGTGTTGTCTCATATTTAGATCTTTCTGCTCAAAGAAGTATTTGAGACTCTTATGATCTGTGAAGATCTCACATCGAACTCCATAGAGATGATGTCTCCAGATTTTCTGAGCACGTACCACTGCCGCCAATTCCAAGTCGTGCGTCGGGTAGTTCAGCTCATGCGGCCTCAACTGGCGTGATGCATATGCGATCACCTTGCCATTCTGCATTAGCACGCATCCGAGTCCGACCTTCGATCCATCTGTATACACCACATAGTTGGCTCCCGGTTCAGGCGCGGCTAGAACTAGTGCGGTGGTTAACTTTTCCTTTAGCAGTTGGAAACTTGCTTCACATTCTGGGGTCCAATCGACCTTAACTCCTTTCTTGAGTTGTTAAGACATTAGTCTCGCTATCTTGGAGAATCCTTCAATAAATCTTCGGTAGTTTTCTTCCAGCCCTAGGAAACTCGGAATTTCATTGGGCATCGTTGGTGACTGTCAACGTTGTACGGTTTCCACTTTAGCAGGGTCCACTCGGATCCCTTCCGCTATCACTATGTGTCCAAGGAAGTTCACTTCGTTAAGACATAACTCACACTTGCTAAACCTAGCATAGAGCTTCTCGGCTCCTAACGTCTCTAAAGTGGTCCTCAAGTGTTCCTCATGCTCCTTCTCGTTCTTCGAGAAAATGAGCACGTCATCTATAAAAACTAGGACAAACTTGTCCAAGTATGGGTGGAACACGCGGTTCATTAGGTCCATGAACACAGCTGGGGCATTTGTAAGCCCAAAAGGCATTACAGTAACTCGTAATGGGCATATCTGGTGCGAAATACGATCTTAGGTATATCATCACGTCGAACTCTCAGCTGATGATAACCCGATCTCAAGTCCATCTTCGAGAAAACCCCAGCTCCTTGCAGCTGGTCGAAGAGGGCGTCGATTCTCGGTAAAGGGTACTTGTTCTTGAGGGTTAACTTATTCAGCACTCAATAGTCGATACACATCCTCAAGGTTCCATCCTTCTTCTTCACGAATAGCACTGGTGCGCCCCACGGAGATACACTGGGTCGGATGAAACCCAAGTCTAGCAGTTCTTGTAACTATATCTTAAGTTCCTTTAACTCCTTTGAGCGTCGTTCTATATGGTGCTTGAGATAATGTGGCTTACCCAAGCCATCCATTGATTAATTTATTTCGTCTGACTAGTGAAGTCATTCCTCATCTTAGATTTCATCGTCAGAGAGTTTTCTAATGCTTGCATCGATCGTAATCGTTTCCATTGCTAGCGGATTGACCTCGTACCCTCTCGCTTAGCTGGGGTAGTCTACTTTCACAGTTTCCATGATACTTTTTGTGCTCGCCGCGATACTTTTGAAATGATTTAGCACAAAATTTGCTCTACTCATGCTTATCCTTGAATACTGGAATAGTACAGCAGAGGTGTTGGCTTCTTTCTCCAAACATTGTTGACTCCATGCCCTTTCGTTCGACTGAGCGATTCATGGTACAATAATCTATCATGACTTTCCAAAGTGATCTAGATCTCATGTCTAGATTAACACAAAACTCTATCGACAGATCCTTTCTAGGCCGCTTAATTGGGGGTGTGGCTTAACATATCATAAAATACTTCTTCGCATTGTGTTGCTAACGTTTTGCCCTTGCTCCAAGTCATAGGACTCCATATCCGTTTCCTTGCGATAACTCTTTAAAGGGAAAGATTTTCGATTTCTCTCCTCAAGGATAGTTACTGAAGGGGTTGGCAGCGGAAGCGTGCATAAATCACCGATCACATAAATTTGATCTATTTAGCAGATTATTTAGACAAATTCTATTCGCGTAATTATCACATGTATCATGCTCATAACTTGAATTAAAATCATGCTTCAGAATATAAAATCCCTAAAACATGCATACTACGGAGTTAGCCAAATTACCTCATTGATTCGATCAAGAATCGAAGATAGCTTGCGTCTTCTCCACGTGAAGATCTTCAGTACTCGACTTCGGACCTTCTGACTGGTGTCCCGAACTATACGCTGATATTTGTGTGGGCAAATCTCACCAACGTAATAGGACTTGAATAACGAAGACAGAAACTGCTCACGGAGGAAGCAAAAATTTCGAACTCTCTCTCTCTAGAGGGGGACGAAAATTTTGATAGGAAAAATTGTGTTTTCTGTCTCCTTTATTCTACTATTTATATAAGTCACATATTGGGCCCAGTCAGGGATCTGAAGAAGAATTTGGATCAGGCCTCACCCAATTAGCTTTTTACTAATTAAATTGAACCCACAATTTAATATAAGTTTATATTGGAATATTACAAGCAGCCACTATAGAAGTAATATTGCACTGCCTTCCAAATTTGAAATTACAAGTATTTCGGGTTTCCTTTAATTGCATTTAATTTATTTCCTGCGCTTAAAATAGAAACATCCATTAATTAATTATTGTCTGCTATGGACTTAATTAATTAACATATTTTAATTTCCAAGAGTGGACTTAGCAAGAAACTCTTATTTATTATTCATAGAGTAATTAAACTCTAACTAGCTAGGTTCCGAATAATAAAACCTTGTTTCGAACTCCTCTTGTGGATGTTATCAAACGAGACTCTCCTTGCGCACGATTCAACGTAATAGCAATCCTATCACAGCTAGATAATGATCAACACTACCCAATATACCTGGATCGTTGGGTGACGAAAAACCCGCACCTTTGGTAAGTCAAAGTAGTAGATACTCAATATCGTATGCTCAATGCTAAGGTACATTGATTAAGAAATTAATTATCAAGACCTCGTCTTTCAGTAGATAGCATAAAGACTCATCTTGCTGTTTGATCCATTCAGTGTTATACCACACCAACGTCATCTTATTTCAATAAGGCTTAGAAATAATCGGACTGACATTGCAACCTTTCGCGATAGGTAGTCTAAGGCTACCTAGGTTTTGAAATTCTTATTTTTCTTTGTTTAGAACTGACCGTGTTACCTTAAATTGGACGACGCCCACAACCGGTCTACTAAAGCAAAGACTTAGACTTTGTTACGTTTGCTTATACATTTAAATATGCAATAAACAACCATTAAATGTAAAAGATAACAACATTATGACAAAAAATAATCTGTTGCATTTATTGGAAAATAACAATTAGAGTTTTACAGTATCCAATCACTCGAAAGGTGATTTCTAGTATACAAACCCTAACAATCTCCCACTTATACTCAAAACAGCTTTCTACTATACAAAATGGTAGCGCACACGTCTAAATTTCTCCCACTTATACTGAAAGCAAGTTAAGGTCTTGAATGAGTCGAACTCCCATCCCTTCAACGTGGCACTCGAACGGTTTCACTGCCAAAGCCTTTGTAAAAGGATCTGCCAGGTTGTTCTCTGACGCAATCTTGACCACTTGTATGTCTCCTCTCTGCACTATATCCCTGATGATATGATACTTCCGCTCTATGTGTTTGCTCGCTTTGTGAGCTCTTGGTTCTTTCGAGTTTGCCACAGCACCAGAATTGTCACAATAAATGGTGATGCTTTTGGGCAGATTCGAAACCACACCTAAATCCATAAGGAAGTTCTTGAACCATACAGCCTCTTTTGCAGCCTCCGAAGCGGCCACATACTCAGCTTCCATGGTCGAGTCCGCGATGCATTTCTGCTTCACACTCTTCCAAATTACGGCTCCACCTCCTAAGGTGAACACATATCCTGAAGTAGATTTTCTCGAGTCCTGATTAGCTTGAAAGTCTGAGTCAGTATATCCCAAAGGATAGAGCTCGGCTGCATTGTAACTAGAGCATAGTCCTTAGTCGGTTTAAGGTACTTGAGTATGTTCTTTACGGCAGTCTAATGTCCTTGGCCCGGATTCGACTGATATCTTGCCACCATGCCAAGAGCAAAGCAAATATCAGGTCTAGTAAAAAGCATAGCATACATGAGACTTCCCACTGCCGAAGCATATGGAATCCGTCTCATTGCTTGTATCTCAGACGACGTTTTAGGGCACATCTCTTGAGATAAATGGATGTCATGTCTAAAAGGTAAGAAACCTTTCTTGGCTTCCTGCATGCTAAAACGACTAAGTACTGTGTTGATGTAAGGTTCTTGAGATAAGCACAACATCTTCTTTTCTCGATTCCGAAGAACCTTGATCCCGAGGATGTGTCCCGCGTCTCCCATATCCTTCATCTCGAACTGGTTCGACAACCATGTTCGTACTGATGACAACATCTTTTTATTGTTTCCAATTAGAAGAATGTCATCTACGTATAATACTAAGAACACTACATTCCCCTTATCAACTTTCTTATACACGCAACTTTCACTTGGGCACTTTTCAAATCCAAACTTGCGAACAGTTTGATCGAAACATTGGTTCCACGATCTAGATGCTTGCTTGAGGCCATAAATGGCCTTCTTAAGCTTCCAAACCATGTGTTCTTTGCCCTTTATGGCATATCCTTCGGGTTGTTCCATGTAGATGGTCTCCTCAAAACCGCCATTTAGAAATGCAGTCTTAACGTCCATCTGCCATACATCCCAATCCATATAAGCTGCAATAGACAATAGTATCCGGATCGATTTGAGCATGGCCACTGGAGAGAAGGTCTCGTCATAATCGACGTCTTCCTTTTGGGTATACCCCTTGGCCACTAGTCTTGCCTTAAACACTTTAACTCGTCCATCGGGTCCACGTTTACGTTTATATATCCACTTGCTCCCAATGGCAGTACAGCCTTCGGGTAGGACGGACAAATCGTAGACGTCTTTGTCTATCATAGATTGTAGTTCTGAATCCATTGCTTTCACCCATTCGCAATGATCGACATCTGCCAGCGCCTCCGCAAAGTTCCAGGGATCTAATACATTGTTGTCCGAGGAGTGATCCATAGATTCTCCCACTGCGGCGCGGCACTACAATATTTTGAGTAGTAGTTGAAGTTTCGGGAATTGTTTGTACACTTGGTACTTGTTCTTGGTTAATGGAACTTGTGACAGAAGTTAGCTCATCAAGAGCCACTTCACTGTTGGGCTTTTGATTCATTACATTGTCTTCCTCTAAGAATGTCGCGTGAATACTCACAATGACTTTCTTGTCTCAGAGACTAAAGAATTCATAACCTTTCGTCCCTTTGGGGTATCCTATAAACAAACATACCTCTGTCCTTGATCCTAGCTTAGTTGGATCCTTCTCCAATTGGCGGGCTCGGAAACACGCGGATTAAGATTGGATCAAGTTATATGGAGGATAACTGAATCGGTTGGACCAGTTAGCCAATTGTCGTTGACACTTAATCGAATCAATCCTCGAACCGAAACGCGCCAAAGATAATATTTATTACTCCCGATTTCGCACTACTTTAACAGTAAAGCGATAAGTTCGGGGTCGATCCCACAGAGAAGTTGGTGTGTCGAGTGTGTGAGTAGTGAACAGGGGGGCTGCTGCCACGCTTTAACTTGGGAGTTTTAACTACGGTTTTTATCTAGGCAGAATTCAAACTAGCTAGCTTGATCAACGGAAATTTAAACACTGGGTCAAGTAAATTGCACGTAATAACAGAAAAGTAAATGCGCAATTTAAAAGAGAGAATAACTTCGATTAAACTAAGATACGATTACAGCGTGAAAATAAACTAAGCTAACACTTCGAAAATAAAGAAAGCGGTAAACTGAGAAGAATCTCAGCGGGAAACTTAAGTTACGCCGACAGAAATGGTTATTCTGCAGCGCTCCTTTCGGTCGCCCTTTTAACTACGTTATCTAAGCTAAACTAGAGATTTGAACTAAACTAAGCTAAGAGAGCAGAACTAAGCTAAACTAAGCTAGAGAGCTGAACTAAGCTAAACTAAGCTAAACTAGGTGGAAAGTAAAGTCTCGGATACTTTCTTGTGGTGGCGCAGCCTCTATTTATAAGCTCGATTCGGCCACCAGCTGGATAACGATCTTGACAGGGAATATTCACTCATGCAGAGGATGAGCGACTCATTGATTGCTACGTGTTCTTTCTTCTAGAATAACGACGCTTTTGGATAACAAATTTCTGATCGGTTCGTCCTGGCGTCCTCACAAGTTGGCACGTGTCCCCTTCTAGAACGTCGTCTTGGATAACAGAATGGTGCCCACATCCAGCTCATTTCCTCACGTTTTCCTTCTAGAAACCAGCGGTCCCCACTTTAACTGCTTGACCTCACCCCTTGATCAACTCCCCCAATTTTTGGCCTTTTTCGCCTTTTGTACGTGCTTGATCAGTTCGGCCTCGCTGCCTTGGACAAGTAGCATTTCTGCACATTTTAACACTTGTTTGCGCGATAAACCGATCAAGTAGTATATGTTTTACTCCCAAAATCGATGCATGAAATGAGCCTTATCAAACTGCTCACACTTAAAACATACTTGTCCTCAAGTATAAAGAGAAAGAAAAAGAAAGAGAAAAAGATAAGGTAAATTTCAAGCATGGTTTACTTATTTCACAAGCAAACGAAAGAAGAACAAGAACTAAAATAATGTATGCATTGGACCGAATAATTTTCCAACAATCATACCCGAGGTCGAGGTCATACCATTAACCAGTAGCTTATGTTTTTTGCTTTTTCGCTTCTGCTTGATCAAGGAGTCAGCTTGTCAAGATTGCTCAATTTAAAAACCACTGTTGGATTCACTCAGTCACTCATTTCTCACCAGAGATGTTAGGATTGTTCACTCGGTGTTGCTACAAATCTAATACTTTGAATCGGAATGCACAAGATAGTTCCTTAAGGTCTTTGTTTCGGGTTGTAACAGGGCTCAGGGGTAGTAACTTGTTAGGGTAGGGTCCTAGGGGTTATAAGTTTAAAAGAGAAAATCACATGAGTCAAAAAGCTAAAGATTTGACTAAACTTGTTGGATCAAATTTGGGGTGTTTATTTCTTCTTCCACTTGATGCTCCTTCTCGGTTAATGTTGACCCTTAGCCTTATAACTTTCGGCTTTATTTTATTTTTTTCCTGGGTCAGGTTGCAACTATTTCCTGCCCCTTTCTTTTCTTAAACCTTTTCTCAATTTTATTTGTATGATCAACCTGATTGTCTAACTTGATCGACCCGGCTACCTTTTAATTTTTTTTATTGCTATCCCCTTTTGTTCCCCTTGATAAATTTTATCTCCTTGACCCTCTTCCCTCATGTGATACGAAAATTTTTGGTTTTAAGGTTTCAAAGAATGGGTAAGAGTGTATGGGCTCAAAGTGCCTAACTAAGGGGTGCCTTTAATAATGAGGCGGGTTCGTGGAACGAAGGAAGAAAAACGGCTCAACTGGTTAAATCCTAATGCCTTTAGTCCTCACTACTTGTGCAATTTTCATCTCAATATTAAAAGTTAGCCTCTCGTAATTTTTCTTTTGTAAAGAGTAGTAGAAAGTGTTCTACTTTTGGCTTATAACTCACATATAGAGAGTCTTCACAGTTGGTTTAGAAATTGAGCGATTCCATCATACTTGCGTCATTCAAATTGATAAAGTTTTTGCAATCAAGTTTTACATGTGAGCGTACTGAATCCTTTCTCTAACTCTTCCACGAAGTAATCAAGTCTTTCATTTATCCGATTTCATGCATATTTCCTATCTTATTGCTATCTAAAATTTGTTATTTTTGAAAAATTTTAGCATGTATGAATTTTCTGTAACTAACCCGTCCCCCCTCCCCACTGCATATGAGCTCGTCCTCGAGGGACTGGATGCAGTGGAAAGAAGGGTTAGGTACAGGCAATTTGCACAAAAACAAACAAGGGAAACTTTTCACACTTAGACCAAGCATTGGGCTAAGTGTGAGGCGGTGCCAATAATCAAAACATGCTAAGAAACACAAAACACTTAAGCAAAACTAAAAATAATTTTCCATAAACTTCTCACACTTAGTCTCGACTTAGAACTAAGTGTGAGAGTGGAGTCAAAACGCAATTTGCACAAAGAAACATAGATGAGGGTGATACTGTTGCCTTCTGGATGGTTGGATCAGGGGATGTTGCACGCCTTCCTTATATCCACCATTTCACAGGCCTTCCTTATTGCCTCCATGATCCTTACGTTTATTGGAGCTCCTCCTCTTTGGAATTTGTATTCTTTTTCTCCTTGGGAGGGAAAGACTTATGCTGGCGGCGTTAGTGGACTTTCACACCCTGATTGGTATGGTGGTCCTTCTTCGGAGGAGGAAGAACACTTCCTTCCTCTGCTCTAATTTGGCTGCCTCCCACAGTCTTGCTTGCTTTTGCGGCTAGCATGGTCCCTCGGTCTACTTGTCTCTTCTCATCCACCTGCTGCCTTGAACCCTAAGCTTCAAGAAGGAGTTGGTTCGGAGTCTGGTGACGCGTCCTTTTCGGAGTAAACCTCTATAGTCAAAGAAAGGTTACATTCTGTCTCCTTCCGTTTCCATAGGAGATTACTAGGAAGAGGCATCCCTTCGTGAAGGTGCATAAGGTCCTTGCCACTGGGTAGTGACTTGTTGTTCTGAGCAAGCATACCCTCCGTCGGTGGTGGCGTAGAGAAGTCCTTTGGTGGAGAAATTATTTGGCGAACCTTGACGGCGATGTGTCTTTCCACGGGGTCAGCGCCGGTGGAGAAACTTCTGAGTAAGAAACACACACGCCTTATGTCAGTCGGGCTCATAACTGGGAGTGGGCCGATGACCCTAGGAGGTAATGAAGGGGTTCTGGTTGTTGGTGGGTTGGGCAGTAACAAGGATCTCTGATTGTCACTGTTGATGCCGGCTCCTCAAGAAAACGAGGAGGTACTGGAAACTTCGAGTTGATTGTCCTTCATCTCTTCTAATTATGTTTGCAGGTGATTTGCATTGGAGAGAATTAGATAAGGATAGTAAAGAGGTAGCTGATGGAAAGTGAGATCCGAAAGATCCCTTTTATGCTTGAGCTCTGACTGTTGAGATTCCTTCCTATCGAAGTCTCCTAGACCTTTCGCATACCGATGCGCCTTTTTAGAATGCCAGGTGGCAAAGCTTCCCCGACATCTCAATCAGTCGGCGCCGCCTGACACTCCTCTAATTACTGCACACTTCTTATCATCTCCTGTTTTTAATCAACTCAATCCCTGCACCACTAATTGAACTCAACTTGCACTGATCACGTGGGCCATGACATCTCACATAATCCTACTTGATCAGTTTCTTGCTTTTACTTCCGACTTTTGATTTAAATAAAACTAAACCTACTAAAGACTATTTACACTAACAAGGGGCTGACCGAGTTTTCTTGGAATGTCACTTGATCAAATTAAGAAATTTAGACATTATCGATTGATCAAGCAGACTATCCATGAATACTCGATCACTCCTTTTACTTGTTTACTGGCGCGAGCTAGGCATTGGTAGTGACATGTAGTCCACTACAAACGCCTCCCTTTTGTCCTTTCCGGGTAACCCTTCTTCCTTCAATCCGTTGCTACTTGCGAGCCTTGCCTTCTTGGATTCAAGTCGTTCCCAGCTGTTCTGTCTTCCTTGATCGGTTCTCCCTTTTTGGTAGACCCGCTGTTTCTCAGACTTGGACTTGATCAAATACAAGTGCTTTTCAGGGATTCTGTCTGAAAGGCCCTCCTTTCTTTCTTCCTGCAGAGCTCGGCGCTGGTGATTCGCCTCTGTATTTTCACATTTGTTCCTATCAACTGCCTCCCACTCAAATTCCTGTAGGAAGAGTAATCATCTGATCAATTGCGGGTTTGACTTCTCCCTTGACGGTAGGTACTTGATGGCCGCACGGTTAGTATACACCAGCACCTTCAAACCAAGAAGGTGCTGTCTGAACTTCTCAAATGCAAAAACTACTGCCAGCATTTCTTTTTTGGTCGCATCATAGTTTCTTTGCACCTGACCCAATGTTTTAGACGCGTAGAGGACCACATGACTCTTCCCTCGGATTCTCTGACTCAGTACTGCTCTGATTGCATGGTCACCAGCTTCACACATCACTTCAAAAGAGTGATTCCAGTCAGGACCACGTATCATAGAATAACTCCTGAATCGATCTCTTAGAAATGGGAACGCGGTCTCGCAGACATCAGGATATTTAACGTTGCTCCGGGGTGACTTCTTCAGGACCTGTGCTCTTTCGGTGAAATCCTTTATGAGTCTTCTATGGGCTCCAGCGCGTCTTAACGATGCTCTGACCTCCTCTTGGTCAATGTGGTATGGAAGTTTTGCCGTGACTGCTCGAAGGTCCGACCAGGTTGAACTTCGCTTCTTAGGCATCAGCTGGGAGTGATGTTGGGGGAGTAGTTGCCTTGTAAGCGAGAGATCCCTTTTCAGCATTCCTTTTAGTGGGGCGGTTCGGTCTGGAGGTTTTTCGACCCTTCTCGGTTGGGTACCCTCTCCTGCCTCGGTGGGTCGCGATGGCTGGCAAAATTCCATAACTGCGCCCCCAACGGCTTGATCATCCCTTGCTCCAGTCATTGTCGCTTCAAGCCAATCTTCTGCCTCTCTCCTGATCAGTTTACTCTTAGTGGAGACAGATGGTGGCTCCTTGAAGGACTCCTCCATCGGATGCTTCTGTCTCCGAGGGCCAATGGCGTCTACAGTTTGTATGCTTTCTCTGTCCTGCAACCGTTTTCCAGCTTTATTAATTTCGACTGTAAGCCTCTCTCCTTTAAACTCTAAATTAATTGTTCCCTGGCGAACGTCAATGACCGTGTTGGCGGTGGATAAGAAAGGTCTCCCCAAGAGGATTCCAATAGACTCCTCCGCTCCTGGTTCCGTCACCTTTATAACAAAGAAATCCGTGGGATACATGAATCTGTTTACCTTGACGACCTCATCTTCTAGAACTCCCTCGGGGTAAATGCAAGATCCGTCTGCTAACTGTATTTCCGTATTAGTTTCGACGAGCTTGGCATTCCCCAGCTTCTTGAATATAGAGTATGGCATAATATTGATGGAGGCCCCTAGGTCGCATATTGCGTGCTCTATTTGGACGTTTCTGACGGAGATTGGGAGCGTAAATACCCCTGGGTCAGTTCTCTTGGGGGGAAGATCACCAGGTCGGACCATATTGGTCACTTCTTCTGCTTCGATCCTCCTTCTCTTTTCAGCAACCTGTTTTCGGATGTCAGATTCTTCCTTCGCTGTGACTTGATCAGAGGTGACGGATTTAGAGTTTGCATTATGACTGATCCTGGGTGTCGGAAAACTTGTAGTTGAGCTTTGATAAACTCCTTCTGATTTCAGGGACACTGTGTTGACGTTTTCCCGCCCTGCTGGTGGTTACACTGTAGCCGGAATCTTTCCTTCATTACCTCTCAGCTCGCCCAGCGATATGGAGACTTGAGATAACTGCTTGGTAAGCATCTCTAATGCAGCCCTCTGTTCCCTCTGGGTTTCCTGTATTTCACGCACCGCATCATTGGGCTGATGTGGAATCGTCATATCCCCTGGATATTCATTTTGCTGCATGTTATTTCTCTGATTAAATCGGCCTCCTCCATAACCTTGCTGATAGAAACCGGACGATCCATACTGCTCTGGTTGGCTCTGGAACTGGTGGTTTTGTTGGTTCCCTTGGAAGTACTGTGGAACATAACTCACCATTTGGTTACTTGTCTGCCTTCCCTGGTTGCTATACTGGGGGATTTAGTGTTGGTATCCTCCCCAGTCTCCTTCCTTTTGTCGGCTTGACCAATTGGATTGTCATCCGCTTGACCAGTTCCCTTGAGGGGCACTTGACCAACCTGCCTGACCCCCTTGCACTCTGTTTCCTCCAGTGTTTGGTCTATCCATGATTCGGGACGGCCAGTTGGACTGCCTGTCAGAGGAGTGCGTCTGCTGTGGAGGGGGTAGTTGTGGTTGGTTCTGATTTTGATCGGTCCATCTGAAGTTTGGGTGATCCCTCCATGGAGCATCTCTCTGCTTCCCCTGGATCCAGTTGCCATTTGCATTCTAGTGGCCTGCGGCATTCACTTGCTCAACCTCAGGGGAAAACTCGCAGTAGTAGTAATGATGTTCCTCTAGCGGCGGTGGTTGCGGCACATACTCCGTTTCTTTGGGTGCAGTTGGTGGTGGTGGTCTGGCTTTCTCCATTGCCTCCAGCAGCCTTTTCTCCATTTGCTCAAATCGAGCTTCTAGCTTTTCATCATTGCGCGCCTCTGCTGCGTGCACTGCCCCTCGTCTGTACTGCCCCCGGGTTGTCTCATACGACCGCTTGGCCTCGATCAGCCTCTCCAGAATATTCTTAGCTTGGCTAAAAGGGGTTTTTGAGAAATCCCCTTGAGCTGCGAGGTTGAGGTCGTTCTTGCTGTCCACCGTGAGTCCGCTGTAGAAGATCGAGTATATCTCCTTTTCTCCCAGCTTGTGGTTGGGGCATGCTTGAAGCAGCCCTTGAAATCTGTCCCAGTACTGGCCGAGGGGCTCGTCGTACTCTTGTCTGGCCTCTGTAATATCCCTTTTCAGGGCACTTGTCTTTGATGCTGGGAAGAAACGGTCGAGGAATATCATGCGGAATTCTGCCCAAGTCCTGATGGATCCCTCTGGTAGCCTTGACAACCATACTCCTGCGTCCCCTTTCAAAACGAAGGGGATAGCCTTGAGCCTGTAATCTTATGACGTGGATCCAGCCGGGACGGGCTGAATATCGCAGTATCAGCAGAACTCCTCCAGAAAGGCATACGGATATTCCTTCGAGAGACCGTAGAAGTGGGTCAAGACGGCCAGCACTCCTGATTTGATAGCGATGGTCCGCATCCCAGGAGTGGCGGCAATGGCATGTGTGGGCTCCTTCTTATCATGAGCATGCAAAGAGCCGATTCCTGAGTCGTCGATGACAACAGCCATCTCTGCTTCTGTTTGCTTTGGTGGTGGTGGTAGTGGGTTTTGCTCAGTTGCTGCTGCCTCTAAAGCGGCTCTGTAACGAGTGGTAACTACGCCGACTTCCTGGACTCTCCAACGATTGTTAGTTCTTCTATATATCAAAGGATGATTCCAGTAATCGCCTTGGTGGTACCTTCTCATCAACAGCAGGGAAAACAAATAAGAAAAGAAAGAAATAAACTATTTACTCCTACGCACTACACACAAACATAAAGTAACACCATGCTTCCCCGGCAACGGTGCTATTTTGGCGAGCTCGAAAACGCGCGGATTAAGATCGGATCAAGTTATATGGAGGATAACTGAATCGGTTGGACCAGTTAGCAACTTGTCGTTGCCTCTTAATCGAATAAATCCTCGAACCGAAACGCGCCAAAGATAATATTTATAACTCCCGATTTCGCACTACTTTAACAGTAAAGCGGCAAGTTCGGGGTCGATCCCACGGAGAAGTTGGTGTGTCGAGTGTGTGAGTAGTGAACAGGGGGGGTTGCTACCACGCTTTAACTTGGGAGTTTTAACTACGATTTTTATCTAGGCAGAATTCAAACTAGCTAGCTTGATCAACGGAAATTTAAACACTGGGTTAAGTAAATTGCACGTAATAACGGAAAAGTAAATGCGCGATTTAAAAGAGAGAATAACTTCGATTAAACTAAGATACGATTACAGCGTGAAAATAAACTAAGCTAACACTTCGAAAATAAAGAAAGCGGTAAACTGAGAAGAATCTCAGCGGGAAACTTAAGTTACGCCAACAGAAATGGTTATTCTGCAGCGCTCCCTTCGGTCGCCCTTTTAACTACGCTATCTAAGCTAAACTAGAGATCTGAACTAAACTAAGCTAAGAGAACAGAACTAAGCTAAACTAAGCTAGAGAGCTGAACTAAGCTAAACTAAGCTAAACTAGACGGAAAGTAAAGTCTCGGATACTTTCTTGTGGTGGCGCAGCCTCTATTTATAAGCTCGATTCGGCCTCCAGCTGGATAACGATCTTGACAGAGAATATTCACTCATGCAGAGGATGAGCGACTCATTGATTGCTACGTGTTCTTTCTTCTAGAATAACGACGCTTTTGGATAACAAATTTCTGATCGGTTAGTCCTGGCGTCTTCACAAGTTGGCACGTGTCCCCTTCTAGAACGTCGTCCTAGATAACAGAATGGTGCGCCACATCCAGCTCATTTCCTCATGTTTTCCTTCTAGAAACCAGCGGTCCCCACTTTAACTGCTTGACCTCGCCCCTTGATCAACTTCCCCGATTTTTTACCTTTTTCGCCTTTTGTACGTGCTTGATCAGTTTAGCCTCGCTGCCTTGGACAAGTAGCATTTCTGCACATTTTAACACTTGTTTGTGCGATAAACCGATCAAGTAGTATATGTTTTACCCCAAAAACCGATGCATGAAATGAGCCTTATCACCAATACATGAGCCAGGCAACCCCAAATCTTGAGATGTGCTAGATTGGGCTTGCACCCAGTCCTTTCTTTCCATCTGTATGTAATGTCTACTATAGTTAACGTATTTCGTTTCCTTTATTTTCATCGTCAAGCATTTGTAATTTAACACTTCGCTTGAAACTTATATATATTGTGTTTCATTTACACCTTCGCTTCATTTGACCCATCCTCGTTCGTTAAATTTACTAGTTTTGTATCCCTTCGAAAACATTTTTTTCCTCAAACACTGTTTGAGCATCGTACTCTCATTGTACATAAATTAATCGAAAAGATGAAATTGTTCTATTTCCCAACTTTATTTCATCAAATCTCGGAAATTTAGCTCGCTGCTATTACAAAATGTTTATAAAACATCTTATAAACGCACAAGATTATAGAGTGGATTGTAGAGTTGGGAAATTGTTCTATTTCCCAACTTTATAGCTCGTGCAAACTGCTCGAATACAATATGGAGATACTAGTTCGGGCCTCTCCTCCCGTTGGGCCAAACTGACGAGGTGGCAACTCGGATGAAGTCAGCCTCGGTCCCTGCCAAACACAAGCCATTAGACAGAAGGCATAAGGTTTTGAAATGTTAAACAACCCACTTTAATGAATGTAGACAAAACTTGCTAAAAAAGAGGGAAGGCAGGTAGCATTTCCTGAGTACCTCGGACTGCCGAGTGCACCAGATCACATGGAGGGAAATCGCAGCATCTTGCACCCCAATCCTAACCACCCTTACTCCATCTCATACCTGTGATTTCACAACAGAATGCTGTGGAATGCAGCAATCAGAAAAGGGGACTGAAGCACTGCAGTGAGGCAGTCCAGTCGACCCCTCACCTCCAGCAGCTGCAGAAGCTTTTCCCCCTTAGATTCAACGGCCCCCATTCACTGTTGTGCCTGCAAAAGTCACACAAACCCAGTAAGTGTACAACCAAGAATCAGGGCTGAGAGGATCTGCAATGTGGCAACAAAAGAGGTTATAACCTCCAATTAATGCACGAATACATGTCTGCAACGTTGCAGGAAAACCAGCCAACAAAAGGGCAGCCTAGGACCCTTTCTGTGGCATTAAGTAACAACCTTGCAGCTTTCAGTTACAACCCCTATAAATACCTCATGCCTAGGTTTCACCCTCCATCACATAACATTTTCACTCAACTAAATAGCAAGTTGAGGAGTGAGGGAGATCAAGGCCAGAGTAGGGAGCAACATAACAATATATTTCAGTGAAGGTAAACTCACTCACTCCCAAGCTCGAATACAAGTCATGTCATCATGTAGTAGAAATCCCACATTTAGTAGCAAACACAAGCACGCTAGGATACCATAGTTAGAACTCATGCACAGTAATCACATCAGATTAACGAGGAAGAACAGTAGCCTTATCAACTGAAACATATAAGCTCCCTAAAGCATGAACACTTATGAACCCCAACTCAAAGGAATCGCATTTCCATAAGACGATGCCTAAATTCACAGATAACTTGATGAATGATAAGTTGAACTTAGACTTGTGGTAGAGTTCTACAATCAAACCCAAACTACAACAAAACCAAATAAACATAGCAAATCTGCCCGATTTAACGAAGCCAATAGAGAGTATGAGCGAAGGCTTAGCTGAGACCATGGAGGCAATCGCAAAGCTGTCAAGGACGACGCTGATCGTTAGGAGGCGGCGGGCGTCAGCGAATGGAGCGACGGAGGTGTGCACCGAGCTTCGCTCGACGACCACTGAGGTAGAGACCTCACGGTTGGCGTCAGACCCTGCTTTCGAATCCCGTTTGCAAGTGGACAGGTGGTGTATCGCTGCAACGACCGTGACGGTGGGCTTCCCTGGTACTATCGGAAGACGACGGTTATGGCGCGATAGCGGTTTCCGACCATGCGATGGCCTCGCTGGAGAAAGAAAAGGACTAGAGAGGCCGTTGTTTGCGACGATGGCGGAGAACGGCGGCGATGGGGGAAACGCCTCGGCATCCACGAAGAGAGGCAGATATGGGATTAGGCCATCCACAACGCTGTTCCTATACCGTTCCTTAAACCACTATTTGAGGGCCCCACTGTACTTTTTTACTCCATTCCTTAACTAAGGAACAGAACCTGCAACCCTCCGTTCCTTAACCGTTCCTTAAATTACTATTCATTCAATTTCATTTTTTTTTTATTTCCAACCCAATTCAATTTAAATAAACACACTTTATTAAAAAACGAACACACTTTATTAAAAAAACACACAACATTAAAAAAAATTTAAACTTTTAGAAAAATAAAAAAAAAACACAATTAAAATCCTAAAAAAATAAAAAGCACACAATTAAAATCCTAAAAAAATAAAAGTACACAATTTTAATAATTTCATCCGCCAAAATTTGCCCAAATGTGCTCAATTAGATCCTGTTGGAGTTGGGTGTGGGCACTAGAGTCGCGTGTTCTTGCACAAATAGATAACCGTTCTTGTATAGACGGATGCACTCCACTTCGAGGCGGACTACTTGCGGTTGAGCTTCCGGGGGATTCGTCGTCGAACCAATTTCCCGCCTCGGGTCCTTCGTCTTGGACAATCATGTTGTGCAAGATTATGCACGTATACATGATGTCGACCATGTTTTCCATGAACCACGTACGAGCCGGGGCTTTAATTATGTTGAAGCGCGCTTGGAGAACCCCGAACGCCCTCTCCACATCCTTGCGAGCAGCCTCCTGCTTCTGCGCAAAAAGAGCCTGCTTTGGGTTCGCAGACCCACTGCACGTCTTCACGAAGGTAGGCCACTTCAGGTAGATGCCATCGGCGAGATAGTACCCCATTTTATAAAGCCGGTTGTTGGCGACGAAGTTGATAGCCTGCGCTTTACCATCCAAAACTTCGGTCAAGAGGTCGGACTGGTGGAGCACGTTTACGTCGTTGTTCGACCCGGGGACCCCGAAGTACGCGTGCCAGATCCAAAGGCGGTAGTCGGCAACGGCCTCAAGTATAACGGTTGGGTGGGTGCCTTTGTGGCCGCTCGTGTAGGACCCCTTCCAAGCCACCGGACAATTCTTCCATTGCCAGTGCATGCAATCGACGCTGCCGAGCATCTCCCCAAACCGGGTTATCGCAGAAGTAGTCGCGTACTAACCTTGCAGCGGCTTCCTCCCGGTTACGATGGATGTACGTACGGGAGCGTCGTTGGGGCGGCGCGGCTTCTTCGGCCTCCCTTCGTCGATCTTCTTCAAGTGATTGTTGCAATATTTGACGCATTTGTTCAAAAGGATCCATTAGTTTGATTAAATTTGGGAGAAGGAAAACAGAGTTGATTTGAGATGAAAATTGGGGTGGAAATAGAGAGGAATAGATGTGTGTTTGTGATTGAAATGAGTATGAAATAGGAGTATTTATAGAGTAAATAAATAAAAAAAAAATAAAAAAAAATACAAAACGGATATAAAAAAACGGTCACATTACCGTTGCAATTTTTTTTTTATTTATTTATTACATTCGAATTTTTTTTTAAAAAATTGAATTATTGCGTCACCGGGACGAAGCCCACTCGCGGGGCAGCGAGTGGGCTTCACGCGTCGAATGGGAGGCCGCCACGTCGCCTCGGCGCGTGGCGGAATGTTTCGTTCCGAGTTCCTCCGGAACGGAACGCGGCACGGTATGGGAACGGCATGGGAACGGAATGGCGACGGAACGAGGCCTGCAACGCGTGCCGCCGCGGAACCGTTCCGCCGGAACGGCATAGGAACCGCAACGGCACAGCGTTGCGGGTGCCCTTAGGGCTTTCCTCCCCAAATTTGAGAAATTGAATTGAGTGATGAGAGAGAGAACGATAGGAATGAAGGGGGTAGTTCCATTTCTTTCACTTTGGGCCTTTGGATTTAAAAATCTCCCTTGGGCCATCTTGTTAATTGGGCTCTCTTGGAAAAAAGGGTTAAATAGGGCCCCTGCCATTGAATAAGTTGGGCCACTAAAATAAATCATTTTGGGCCATGTTGGTGTCTAAAGTGCCACGGTTTCACTTAAATAAACTGGGCCACTGCCCAAATAAAAGTTATGCCCAGATTAAATAGTGAGTAGCCGTTATTTGAAGTTCAAGGCAATAAAGTTAAAATTTTCGAAAATTTATCTAAAGCTCGAATGATTCGGCAAAGTCCCAAATAAATTAAATCGCTTGAATTAATTAATGATTAAAAATTTATGAATTTAGAAGGAAGGAGGTCAAAATAAACATACGCTTAGGATTGCATACACGCTAGATAAATAATTACTTAAGCCTAAATTAAATATAGTATTTGTTTATGAAGGGGCGTCGTCGCACGACAAGTAAAATCCAGTCAAGGAACGCTCATTTGAAAGTTTAAGCGAAAAAGGTGGGCTTTCCTTTCAAAATGTGATTTTATGTGAAAACGTGAATATTTTGAGATGAGTTGTCATGCCTTGTTTTATTTATGATTACCTATCTGTTGGCTATGCCAAACCAGTTAAATCGAATTCGGGTCCCAGTAGGGCCGCAAACCGTACTCGGACTAGTGTTTACACATGGACCGTATGCTAGCGCTAGAGTTGGCCGGTCCAGTGACAGATCAGATATGGTATTTCATGAGATGTTATGTGACTGCGCAGTCAACCTTTGAAAAGAGAAAAGTTTTAGTGACCGGGAATTATTTGCAGAAAAACCCCGTGCTCACTCATGTTTGGCTGACAACTAAATAAGAAATGTTTTCGGCATGAGCCCACTGAGTATACCAAATACGCAGCCCTGCATATTGTTTTCCTAATGTGCAGGTTGATCGTGATCGGAGCAAAGGAGGTGTTGGGGAAAGAACTTTGAATAAGTGGCTAGGTAGTTGATTTAATAAGTCTTCATACATATTACTTCGTCTTGGAACCTTCCGCTGCAAGTTTAAGAATCATTTTAGAAAAGACTATGCACTCAGTTAATTACTCTGATTCCGATGAGGTTGCACCCTTTCACTATGAGACAATTGTTTCCTTGAATCGAGTACTTATTTATGACGAGCTTGTGACCATTGAATTAGTTTAGTCACGAAATAGCTACACTTTCTTTAACTAGGGAGTTGTGGTCGTGACATAGTGGTATTAGAGCACCGTTCTTTCGCTCTGGACCCAAGAACCTTCCTTCAAAGCCTTAGTCTAGAATAACTGTACTAAGCTAGAAAGTGAATAAGATGATAAGTATAAGGATCCCAACATCTCGGCTCGACACGGTCAACTGCAGCAAAAAAAGGGTCGGCGCCCACCTTTCAAGCAAGATTTTTAGGAAAATGATTCCTTCCTTATGAAAAGGAAAAAGTATGAGATTTTATGAAAACGAGAAAATGTGTTTTTATGAAGTTTTATGAGGAAATGATCAGTTACTTATGAAAGGACTTGATCGATGTAAAAATAATCTTGTTATGAAAATATTTTGAAAGATTCAAGGTTTTCAAGGAGAAAGAATGTAAACTTCATTCCTCCCAACGACTTGTGAAATTTCAAGTTTAGTATGTTAAGTATGAAGAGGTCTTTGAGACAAATGCTAAAGCATTTCGAATTGTGCATGTTCGATTATGTGGAGTATGGGATGGATTAAGGAAGTTTCTTCTTGAAAGTTACAGAATGACTAATGCATGCGAACATAGAATGCCTAAGAAGTATGTTAGGCTGAATGCTCTTGAACAGTATTGTAAGTTGATGACTTTTTTACCGCTCTTATAAGCGATAAAAAGATGAGAACATGCAAGTTAGGGAAAACCCATAATTTTGCTTTAAATACTAGGAGAGGTTGACGAATGGGTCTGTAAGCGGACCATACCTTTTGGAACAATACCAAATGTATAATAATGAGCCTTATGAATGAACCCATCTATTCTTAGATGGTAGCGATCACACGAGAACCAAGACACTATCTACGACAGATGGGCGCCTCTTGAATGTTTTAATGATGAGGACAATATGAAGTCCCGATGGCTTTATGATAACCAGGTCATAACTGAATGAGTGTACCCTCAATCCTGTTAGGGAGATGTATCCCTACACGAAAAGAGATCGTACCCGCGATATAGTAAAGTGATATAATCTGGCGTAACAGGTCCAAAGTGGCTACGTGCCCCAGGAACAATCCTTATAGCACGCAGTGACGCACAATGAGAATGCGACGTTTTACAAGAATGACCGTCCTCGAGAACAATATGAAAATATGACCTTCAACTGTAGTTATCAGTTTAACAACACGAGAAATCCCATCTTGGGATGTATGGTTTCCTAGAACGCATCTATCATGTCCGAGCTCCACAAGAACAAACAAAGAAGTGTCACATAACTAGAACCGATGATTATGATCAATAGTACTTACTTGGATTCCCATGAAATTCCTTCTAAGAGTCCTCCCAAGGGATAGTACCCCCGTCTATTTCAGACTTTAGTTTGACTCGCAAGTAACACGTCAGTATTCCTTTTTCTATGCAAGATTTAACTCACTTCCAGTTTATGGACTGCAGTCCTTTGAGTCATCGTTCATAAAGAGTGACGATTTGACTTTGTAAGCTCCGGTCATAAAACCTCAATTCTAAAGTTGCTTACATTTATGACCTTGAGGATAATTCTATCCTTCGTACATTTATTGAACCTCCTTAACAATGGTGCCATGTCGTCTATTAAGACTTTTGATTGACTCACGTTTTGCAAGTAATACGCCACTTTCATTTTTTTTTTCACGAAAGCGGTGACTCAGTTTCAGTTCCCACATTTGGAATACTCCTATGTTTCAAGCATCGTTATTTGTTGTTGTCTCCTTTGAACCACAATATAGGGGATCTATATCCCGATTTCTTGGACTCATGCAATGAAATTTTATTCCTATGATGCTTACAGTTATAACCTCCCAAATGATCGCGGCATTTAAATATATTCCTCAGAGAATTTCATATTGTGTTGGAACTTTTGTTCACCTCCCTATTTTGAAACCTTGTTGTAGCAATATCTTCCCTACAGAGGTGAAATTATTCTATCTCGGTTCCAGTACATGTATCATTCCTAGTCTCGGAATTTTTCATTTCTACAGCTTGAAGTTAAGGCAAACATACTGCACTTTCCCCTAACGGGTTCGACCTACCTGATATTTTTTCTAAATAGTTCATTTTAGTGTAGTGCCTTTAATGAACCTATGAAATCATTGATGTGATTTTGTTATTCCATATCAAGATGCCTTTAAAACAAAATCAATGTTACATCATTGCAATCGCCTATGTTTCTAAATTTTTCACGGTCGATCACCTTAGGCGGTGACATGTTTGAACCACTATCCTTGATGCTCAGATCCTTTCAATTTAATTGGACAACTGTTGTCATGGCCGCCCTTACTAAGGATAGTGAAGACGGGGAAAACGTGACGAGGGGAGGGACTAAGGAGCGGGGAAGAAATGTGAGACACAATAAAAGTTGACACTTAATGCAAAAATTTGATTTTTTTCCAAAAGGGAAAATACTTTAGTCTACAAAAATATTTTAGTTTATCAAAAGTAAGCAGCGGAATAAAGTCTCAAAGTATTTGACACAATAAAGTCATACGAAGTAAAGTAAACTCTTGTGACATCAGTTTTCAAAAGTAGCAGCGGAAATAAGTTATCAAAGAGAGTCATAGGATAACGCCTATGTATGAAGACACAACGCATCCAAATTTCCTAAGCCGACTCAACATCCATCGCAACACCCCGCTCAACCCGCACGTAAAGAAAACATATGCACGGCTGAGTATTTGATATACTCAGTGAACACACACCAAAATATTTGATAAAAGTTATGTCATCCATACCATAGTGAACTCGAGTTTTACATGTAGTTAAGAAATATCATCGAGAACACAAAAACATTTCATAGCCTGGCCAGGCAAAACAATCTCCCCACTTTCTCAACAATTAATCATTCACATCCTCTTACCATAGTGCGACGAAAGTGTGGCCACACTATTCACCCACGAGACCGGACGACTAGCAAGGACGGCTCACGATCCCCTCTGTGTACACACCCTGATAGGGTTTGCGGCCCTACTCAGACCCGAATTCGTTTATCATAGTCCGATAGCATAATGGAGCGAACTCACAAACTAGGCATCAAGCACAATCTCAACATAGCCCTATAGCCTAACGGAGCAAGCTCAAACGAACTAGGCATCAGGCAACAATCTCAACATCAAGACAATCACGGCATGACATATCATTTTAAACCACCCTTATAGCTCCACAATCGTACTTTTGAAACGTAAAAGAGTTTAGTAAAGAAAGCCCACCTCGATTGCTTACAAACACGGTTCACAACTTTATTGAAATCCTTACTTTTCATACACACGTACGCACAACCCTTATCAACATCATAACCACATAATACAACACAATCAGTTTTCTATCAAAACATTACTCATGCATGCCCTATCGTTCCTTTCATCGTTTTCTTAGATTGCCCATCCCCAAACGTTCATCAACAAAAACGAAACGAACACTCAAGCATACATCAACGTGTAACACATAGCCACATCATAGGATACGTTTCTTATTCACACATGTATCATTTATTCACTCAAAACTTGACAACAAGTATTATTTTAACATGACAGAAATCTGGCAGAACTGTGCAGTCGTTTTGTAAAATTTATTAGAAATCCATCCGACCTCCGTTGGGGCTTAAATTTTACCACAACACAGTAGACACATCAAAGATAATACAGTTAAAATTTCACATTAAAATCACATCTTTAGGTCGGTCAATTCAAAAACGAAACTTACTGGACGAGAATACAAATTTTGACAGAACTGCGCAGTTAACTTTAAAAATTCATTTAAAATTCATCTTTCGTCAAACGAGGCTAAAATTTATACACAACACAGAAGACATCTTAATTATTACCCAGTTAAAAATTCGTACAAAAATAAGATCGTTTGGTCAGTCAAACACACGTCGAAATCTACTGTCTGAACACTACAGTTTTTATGCTTCACAAATTCGAATTAGGGTTTATCTATCGTTCATCCAAACACATATATTCATGCTTCCAACACATAATCATGATTCAAAAAGATCTCACAACCAAGTTCTCATATATTCACATATCATTCACCAACGAATTATCCACAACCTCACACATACACATACATAAACGCATATCCACATGCTTTCTCATGCAAAACATCAATCCCAACCGATTAATTTTTAGATCTATGATTTCTACACTCACTATATGCATGAGGGAATCAAGAAACATGGGTTCAATGGAAGGGATAAGAAAGATGATTCAAAAATACCTTTCTTGTTCAAAAACAATCGGTAGGAAAGATAATTGATGCGATTCTTCGATGAATCTTGAATTTCCAACTCCAAATTGATGCAACAACGAAGGATTGGTGAAGAATTGGTGGAGAAAGAGAGGGAGGGAGAAGAAATCGTGAGGGAGAGAGGAGAGGGAGAGAGCGGCGTGAATAATGGGGCTAGGGTTAGGGTTTGGCTTATTTATTCTCTAGGTTTAATCCCACACTTAAATAAAATAATTAAATTGTGGGGGAATAAAATAAAATCCCACAATTAAAAATGAAAGTAGGCGTGTGGAATGGGAGAGATCAAGGAAAAAATTCTTAAATCCTAAATCAAATAGGAATAGGATTTAAATTTGTTAAGATATGGTAAGATTTAATTGGATTTTAAATCAAGGAAGGAGACAAACAAGATACCAATTAAATACACAAAATAATTCCTTCTCCTAATTACTAGGAGATTTCGAAAATCTAAAGGGATGGCATAATTCGGTTTGGATTTAATTTGGATAAATATCCCAAAGCAATTAATTAAATCCAAGAAAGAAAGTATTATTTCCAATATATAGGAGGGCCAAAAATTTCAAATAAAATGACTAGAATGATTATGCATGTTCTCACTTAATTTAATTAACACATTGGAAGCTTAATCACATTAACTCACATAACCCACAACAACTAATTTCACATAATTAACTCAAACACATAGAGACTCAATTTCCACAAAAGAAATTCTTATTCAACATCCACATTAATAGAAATAGAAGTCGCAAAATTTTGGGGTGCTACAACTGTATTGTCATTTGGCAGCATACTATGGAAATTTACAGTTAATTCATTTCCATCCAGTTTTCATGACCTATCTCATGATTCTTTCTAGCTTCTATCAGGGGTGAGCCTTAACTTCTATGGGTTCATTCAAAACCAGTTGAGCCATGTAGTTCTTTGAATGGACACGATAAGCCCAATTGAGCTCAGAACTTTCCTTCAAGGTCGATTATCGACGAAAATTCATATAAGTTGAACAATAGATGTTATTCTTGTTCAATTGGGTATTCTGGAGCCCTTCAAATTTTCATTCATACTTCTTTTGTGTGATATCAATTCCAATCCAAGTTAAGACTGTTAGATTAATCTTTGAGTTCTTGACACAAGGCTAGCGGGAAAGACATAGTCTTAATCCCCTTCAGATACGCATGATAAATACGTCTCTATTGAGACATGTGCAGAAAATGATACACCAACTAGAAGCGTCGCATAACCAACAACACAAAACGTTAAATATTTCACATCTACGTACCCTTTGTAACAAGCTGGTAGAAGATCGAATATTATGTTATGTAGAGAAGTAACTGTTAGGGTTTTGTATACTAGAAATCACATTTCGAGTGATTGGATACTGTAAAACTCTAATTGTTATTTTCCAATAAATGCAACAGATTATTTTTTGTCATGATGTTGTTATGTTTTACATTTAATGGTTGTTTATTGCATATTTAAATGTATAAGCAAACGTAACAAAGTCTAAGTCTTTGCTTTAGTAGACCGGTTGTGGGCGTCGTCCAATTTAAGGTAACACGGTCAGTTCTAAACAACGAAAAATAAGAATTTCACAACCTAGATAGCCCTAGACTACCTATCGCGAAAGGTTGCAATGTCAGTCCGATTATTTCTAAGCCTTATTGAAATAAGATGATGTTGGTGTGGTATAGCACTGAATGAATCTAACAGCAAGACGAGTCTTTATGCTATCTATTGAAAGATGAGGTCTTGATAATTAATTTCTTAATCAATGTACGTTAGTATTGAGCATACGATATTGAGTATCTACTACTTTGACTTACCAAAGGTGCGGGTTTTTCGTCACCCAACGATCAGGGTATATTGGGTAGTGGTGATCATTATCTAGCGGTGCTAGGATTGCTATTACGTTGAATCGTGCGCGACGAGAGTCTCGTTTGATAACATCCACAAGAGGAGTTCGAAACAAGGTTTTATTATTCGGAACCTAGCTAGTTAGAGTTTAATTACTCTATGAATAATAAATAAGAGTTTCTTGCTAAGTCCACTCTTGGAAATTAAAATATGTTAATTAATTAAGTCCATAGCAGACAATAATTAATTAATGGATGTTTCTATCTTAAGCGCGAGAAATAAATTAAATGCAATTAAAGGAAACCCGGAATACTTGTAATTTCGGATTTGGAAGGCAGTGCAATATTATTTCTGTAGTGGCTGCTTGTAATATTCCAATATAAGCTTATATTAAATTGTGGGTTCAATTTAATTAGTAAAAAGCTAATTGGGTGAGGCCTGATCCAAATTCTTCTTTAGATCCCTGACTGGGCGCAATATGTGACTTATATAAATAGGAGAATAAAGGAGACAGAAAACATAATTTTTCCTATCAAAATTTTCGTCCCCCTCTAGAGAGAGAGAGTTCGAAATTTGTGCTTCCTCCGTGAGCAGTTTCTGTCTTCGTTATTCAAGTCCTAGTACGTTGGTGAGATTTGCCCACACAAATATCAGCGTATAGTCCGGTACACCAGTCAGAAGGTCCATGGTCGAGTACTGAAGATCTTCATGTGGAGAAGACGCAAGCTATCTTCGATTCTTGATCGAATCAACGAGGTAATTTGGCTATCTCCGTAGTATGCATGTTTTAGGGATTTTATATTCTTAAGCATGATTTTAATTCAAGTTATGAGCATGATACATGTGATAATTACGCGAATAGAATTTGTCTAAATAATCTGCTAAATAGATCAAATTTATGTGATCGGTGATTTATGCACGCTTCCGCTGCCAACTCCTTCAATTAGTACCAGAGCCAGTCTTTGGCTGTGATGATTTGGATTTAAATTTAGCGAAATTCATGTATGCATGTCCAATTTGATTGCGAAGAATGTTCTAGTATTTTGTTTAATTTTTATGCATGTTGAATTCAAGAACTATCAAATCAAAGAACTTGAATTGCTCGAACGTACCACGTGTGATCGAGGTAGGGATGTCGAGACAGTGGGAGTCGGGGACTCAAGATCACGGGGCGACGCGCAGGCGAGCTAAGGCTCGTGCATGCCGCAGCCGAGACCGCATGACCCAGACGCACCCGAGTCAAGGTCGATACGGTGGAAGGCGCGCGGCAGTTCGACCGAGAACGTGCCGAGGTTCCGAGCTGCCAGACCGAACCCTAGGCGGAAGGTCTAGCGCAACCCGACGAGTGGCCTGGCCGAGAGTGTCACGCCTGTGTGCGTGCCGCTCGCTCGGGCAGTGGGAGACGCTGGGGGCGAGACGGCCGAGACGGATGGTCCGAGTTGGCCGAGAGCTAACGCACCACCGAGCGCGTCGCTGACCGAGAGCTCGCGCCACCCGTCGAGACAGCTGGCCAAGGATTGTGGCACCAGACGAGCAGCAGTGGCGTGACGTACCGAGAGCAGCACGCGATGACGCGAGCTGCTGGCCGAGATGACGCGTCCAGGTGTTGGTTCGAATGTGCGCAGACGTCCGAGACGCTTCATGCGTCGTGATCCGACGACGAACTCGTCGGATTTTCGTCATTCATCGTTCGTGCGAACCTCATACGATGAGATAACGATGAATGATTATTTTAATGATTATTTAATTATTTTATTAAAAGATATCATTGAAATATTATTATTTAATGGAAATAAAATCTTTTTGGAAGATTTTGGAAGATTTGCCTAGATTTTAGGAATATTTTTATTATTTTCTATATCTATGGAAATAAATAATATTATTTTGATTCCTAGATGATATGGATGTGAATAATTTAATAGTTTCCTAATATTTATCTAGATTTAAGGAATATTTTTATTATTTTCTATATCTATGGAAATAAATAATATTATTTTGATTCCTAGATGATATGGATAAGAATAATTTAATAGTTTCCTAATATTTATATATCTAAGATCCTAAAAAGGATAGATATGTATGAATACATTAAATAATAAAATATCTCTTCCTAATCTTGAATAAGGAAATAATTTGAATTTATATTTCATGTCTTATTAATGATTAAATAATTTGTTTATTTTAGATATACCTTATAGTAGACATGAATAAGAATTAAATTCTAGAATAACAGTTTCCTAAGGAAGATAACAACATTACACTAAAGATTTAATTATCCAGCAAATTAAATACCAATAGAATTTAATCAAGCCTTTCTCTGCCCTAAGGCTCAGGATAATTAAAGAAAAACCATAACCCAAATATCTAAGCTATAATTCCGAACTCAACATTTGTATATGGTCTCCATCAATTGGTCTGCAATTTATGAAGCCTTTTTCTAATATTATCACCACCTGCTCTGTGGGGACAATAATCTTAAGAAAATAGCAAGTTCATGAGGGCGGACTTCTCAAATATAAATAGTATGAACTAGAATGTAGTTTCCAATATTATCGCCACCTGCTCTGTGAGGACAATAATCCTAAGAAACTATGAGATTCAAAAGTTCACACAGGATTTATGAGATAGCTTGATATTGTTAGCAACACATGAGCATTGTTATGGGAGTGTGTTGTAGAAATGAGACTCTGTAATGCTAAAGAGATGGTTGTGCTTAGGCAACATTAGGCGGCCATGCCACTCTGTGGTCTCTGGACTATTCGTCGGTGTTGTGACCAGTAAAATTGTAAGATTTTAATGCGTATTGACTTTCTCTCGAGGGTACAAAATTTTAATTTTACAGTTGTAAGATTTTGAAAAGTTTTATGGTTAATCTAATCAAACTTCTTACATAAGTTTATGACAAATGGTAAATATTCTGTTTTGCAGTGCAAATCAAATCGTCAATATGTCGTTCAATCATCTTTCTGCAATTCTCAAAGAAAACAAATTCGAGGGCCAAGAATGGAAACAAAATTTGGACATCGTTCTTACAGCTGAAGAGTACAAATTTGTGCTCCCAACCCCGCGACCTCCAGTGCCAGCGGCTAACGCTGCGGTAGGACTCAGAGATGCACATAGACAGTGGCATAAGGCGAATGAGATGGCTAAGTGCTACATGTTGGCATCTATGTCATCAGTACTCAAGCATCAGCATTCTGACATGGAAACTGCCGCCGAGATTATACAGAATCTCAAGAATCTTTTGGTACTCAGAATTGAACGACTATGTCTCAAGCCTTTCGGAGTATCATGTCGAAGACAATGAAGGAAGGCTCGTCTGTGAGGGACCATGTCCTCGAGATGATGGGCCACCTCAACCAGATTGAGGTGTTGGGAGGGACGATCGATCCCGAGTCCCAGGTAACAATCATCCTTCAAAGTCTTCCCCCTAGCTTCCAGCAGTTCAAGCTCAACTTTGAGATGAACAAAAGGAATTAAACCTTGGCAGAACTATTGACTGAACTTCAGTCAGCAGAGGACCTTATGGTTCAGGCTAAGGCTGCCATGATGACTTCGGCACCTCGTTCCTCTGGCTTCAAGCCTAGCAAAGGAAAAAGGAAGGCACCGAACTCAGAATCGGGCAAAGTGGGTAAGGGAAAGAAGAAGAAAATGCCAAATAAGAAGCCCTCGGGGAAGTGTTTCAAGTGTGGTGAGAAGGGGCATTGGAAGCCAGACTGTCCTAAAAGGGGCAAGGCTACAGGTATGCACCAAGTTCTAGTAGTCGAGTCATGTTTGGCTTCAACATCTACGTGCACTTGGGTTATTGACACAGGAGCTACTAATCATATTTGTTTTGATCCTGACTTAATGCAGGTGACAAGACGGCTACATGATCGTGAGATCGAAGTCCAGCTGGGCGACGCTACAAAAGTGGCGGCCGTTGCAGTGGGAGACATTTATTTGCGTTTTAGTAGTGATAGATTTTTTATTTTGAAGAATGTTTTGTTGATACCTTCTTTTAGAAGAAATTTAATTTCAGTTTCTAAATTGGTTTTTGATGGATATTCGATTTCTTTTAATGACAACTGCGTTATTAAAAAGATGGTTCTTATATCTGTCGTGGTATCATGGAAAACAATCTGTACACAATCACTTCTACACAATTTAATAATCGCAAATCATAACTCAATACAACATCGAGAATTTCAAAGAAACGAAAGGAACCTTCAAGTTCAATGAACGAAACGTACTTATGACACCTTAGACTTGGTCATGCAAATGAAAGGAGGATCCATTCTCTTGGTCAACAAGATCTTATCAAAGGTCTAGAGAAGGAACCTTTTCATGAGTGTGAGTCATGCTTAGAAGGCAAGATGACCAAGAGGCCTTTTAAGGCTAAGGGCAATAGGGCCAAGGAAGTACTTGAGCTCGTTCATTCCGATGTATGTGGACCAATGTCTACGGAGGCAAGAGCTGGTTTTCGATACTTCATCACATTTATTGATTCGAAAATTGGATATGTTTATTTGATGCGTCACAAGTCAGAGTCTTTTGACAAGTTTAAAGACTTTAAGACTCTTGTGGAGAAGTATCATGGAAAGAATATCAAAAGCCTACGATCTGATCGTGGAGGCGAATACCTCAGTGCTGAATTTTTGGACTACTTATCGGAGTCGGAAATTGAATCCCAACTGACTGCGCCGGGCACGCCCCAACAGAACGGCGTGGATGAAAGAAGGAACATGACTTTGTTAAATATGGTTCGATCGGTGATGAGTTATGCACGTCTGCCTATTTCATTTTGGGGACATGCCTTGCTTTCTGCAAGCCATACTTACAATTTACGATCAAAATCCGTACCTACTACTCTCGGTGATTGTTATTTCTTAATCATTGTTGACATAACATTGAGCGTACGATATGATTATGCACTACTTTGATTTATCAAATGGTGCGGATTTTTCGCAATCCAAGAATCCTGATATTTTGGGTAGTGGTGATCTATGTCTAGAGGTGCTAGTATTGTTATTGCAATGAATCGTGTGCTGGGTGAGTCCAGTTTGATAATATCCTCAAGAGGTGTTCGAAAAAAGGTTTTATTATTCAGAAACCCGGTCGGTTGGAATTTATTTCGGAATAATAAATAAAGATTTTGAACTAGACAACTCTTGGAAAAATATATTAATTAATTAAAGACAAATAGCATACTTAAATTAATTAATTGATATTTATATCTTAAACATGGGAAATAATAAATTAAAGAGGTAAAGCCCAGATTACTCGTAATTTGGGATTGGATGGGCAGTCAATATTATTTTACTGTAGTGGCTGATTATAATATTCTGTCGGACTTGTATTAAATTGGGGCTCAACTTAATTAGTAAAAGCCCAACAGGTTTGGCCCAAGTCCAATCTCTATGGATCCCTAATCTGGCCCATTATAACTCAATATAAAAGGAGATTAGAAAGGAGATTTAGCGTGAAAAACCTCATAATTTTCGTGCTCCCCTCTGGGAGTGGACGAAAAATCAGTTTTTGAGAAAACTGATATTCTGTCTTCTTTCTAATCAAGCCATTTTCGATTCTGATAAGCTTTGCCCACCCAAAGGTCAGATTCTGAGTTCAAGATACAGATTAGAAGATTCGTGGTTGAGTACGAAGATTTTCATGTGGAGAAGGCGCAAGCAATCGTCGATTTTTTGGAGAATCAGATCGGTAATTCTAAACCGTAGGAAATTCATGAACTAGGTTTTAATTCCTTTTACATGAATTGTATGCGTTCTTGTATGCAATTGATTGTTTAACATGTAGATAATTAATCCCATAATCGGTCAAATAGATCCATATGTATGATTTATTTGTGAATGCATGACTTCCGCTGTGCAAGGGGCACCAAACCCCAGCAATTGGTATCAGAGCCAATTTTTGGCTCTGATTATGTGGATTAATTTCATGTTATATGAATTACATGATCAATTGTGTTTTCTGTTGCTTGTTATATGTTTTATAATTTGCATCGGGTGAAAACCCTAGAACGATCGAACGAAGTGCAGCAGCCTAAAATGTGTGCGACGACACCAATGAAGAATCATTTTGTTTTTGATTTTGCCGTTGCTGGTGAATTTTAGTGGAACCAATTCTTAATATCTAATCTTTGTAATGATTACATGTTGTACTCACGTAATGATTAGATCAATTGATTCTTGTTGCCGATTGTTATCATTTTGATTGCACCGTGTTGTTTCGCCTGTGGCTTTGTATTTCACCAATGGATCGATCAATTCATGTACGTAAAAATCGATTCTCTTGGCGCGTGTCGGTAACACCGCATGTTGCTGGAGGAGAATTGTGACAGCAGCTTCAGGCACCGCGATGGTGGCTGCACACCAGCGAGCCAGCGTCAGTCCGGGTTCGAGGGGCTGCGTGATGACGACGTAGCATCCTACAGGGCAGCAGCGGCTGCCGAGAGGCAGCTGCAGCAACAACGCAGCAGCAGCGCCAGAGACTACGGACAGCAGCGGTGCGAGTGGGAGCCCTTCGTGGGCAGTTCCCGGACTCGAAAGACGGTCGACGGAGGCAAGAGCAGGCTGTTATGACAGCGGCGACGCTTGCGCGGGTCTTCGCCCTGTGACATCACTTTCCAAATTAGTTAGGATTTCCTAAACTCTTGGAACTAACTTTGGATTTAATTCAAGATATGATTTTAGAATAATATTTGAATATATCTTAAGTGGATTATCTAAAATTTAATTTTTAATTAAATTATGGATTAATTAGATATGTATCCTTATTTTATGGATTAGATAGATTAAATTTTATCAAGATAAATCCTAAATAAATTTAGATGATAATAATTAATTTTAGTTTGTCTTATGGATTTTTGTAGGATTTAATTCTATGTAAATAAATCCAAGATAGACTAGATAAATAATTAATTATGTTTGGATTTTATCCTTATTTTATGGATTTGGATAGATTTGATTCTCTCTAGATAAATCCTAGATAAATTTGGATAATAATTAATTTTATTTTGTCTAATGGATTTATATAGATTTAATTCTATGTGAATAAATCCTAGATAGACTAAGATAAATTTTAATTAAGTTTATCCGTATCTTGTAGATATTGATAGATTTATATCTATTTAGAATATATCTTAGTAGATTTGGATAATTAAAATTCATGTTTATCTTTATCTGGTGGATATTTATAGAATTAATTCTATTTAGAAAATATCCTAGTAGATTTAGATAATTAAATGTATTTCTATCTTATAGATATTGATAGATTTATATCTATCTATAATATATCTTAGTAGATTTAGATAATTTTTAATCCAGTATTGTATTATCTTTTGGATTTAAGATAGATTTAGTTCTATCTAGATAAATCCTAGTTGAATTAAATTAATAATTATTCTAGTTTATCCTAATTTTATGGATATAAATAGATTTATTTCTATTTAGAAAATATCCTAGATAAATTTGGATAAAGATAATAAAAGATAATCCTTTATCTAATTGGATTTTGATAAAATTAATTTTATCTAGAATAAATCCTAATAGATATGATATGTTCTAGTTTCTAATTCTAAATAATCTAAGATTTGCTTAAATCTTAGAATGATTGGATTTTATCTTTATCTTATGGATTTGGAGAGATTTATTTCTATCCTGAAATATCCTTGTATGATTTAGATAATGATAATTCAAGGTCAGTATTATCTTGAATTTTAGGATTTGATTTTATCCATGTAAAATCTAGAATAATCCTAAGAGGATATAGATAGATTCAACTCTATCTAGATAAATCCTAAATTAATTTGGATAACTATTATCCAAGATAAATCTTAACAAATCCGAAATTCCTATTTTGGATAAGATAAGGGATTAATTATTTAATTCCAATAATTATCTAGTGAGACTAATTATCATGAATTAAATGGATTTATCTGTTTACTTGGTGATTATCTGTTTTAAGTGGATTATCTGCCTTATCTACTTATGTGATAATTATGCAAAAACTATATTTAAAATGACTAAGCAATAATTACAACAGTGTGTTGTATATGGTCTCCATAAATTGGTCTATTTATGAAGCAGTTTCTAATATTATCGCAACCCACCTTAGTGGGAGCAATAATCCTACGAAATAGCAAGTTCATAAGATTAGACTTCTTAATAGTAAATTGTTTAAACTAAAAGCGAGTTTCTAATATTATTGCGACCCACCCTAGTGGGAGCCATAATCCTGTGAAATTGCAAGTTCATATGTTTAAACATATTTATAAGATAGCTATGGAATTTTGTTAGTGGCGTACGACCTTCCCTAGAAGGAATATCAAAACAGAAATGAAATTCCTAGATGCTAATATTTAGGGTAAAAGCTTAGGCAATATTTGGAGGCCATGCCACCTTAGTGGTCTCTGGACTATCCGTTGGTATTGTGACCAGGAAATTGTTGGAATCCGAATTTGTATGACCTCCCTAGAGGCGTACTTATTTTGGTTTTCACGGTTGCAAGATACATAAATTGTTTTGTGGTTGTTTGCGATTATGTATTAACCATAGTATGTGATAAATAGTTTTATTTCTTCTCAGCCAAATTCTTAATAATGTCTGTGAACCTTAAAGAAATCAAACTCGAAGGCCAAAATTATGTAGACTGGAAATATTAAATGGATAAGATTCTCATTGCTTAAAACTTAAAGTTTGTACTCACCAGTTCATGTCCTCCATTTCCTCGACAAAATTCTATAAAGAAAATCCAAGAATGCATTTCATGCATGTACTTGACAAGTTCTTTGAGATAGAAGGTCAAACTACTTTCTTTTAAGTAGTAAGACACGTCTTGGTTTATACCGATGATAAAGGGATATCCAATGAGGACGTTGTCCAGATTCTATTGGAACATCCAAAAGAGATAGAATGTTTTGATTAATCTTCTGATTCAGTTACTCAAATAGTTTCTACACTCAGTTCATCGCCAAATGTAATAGGAAGTGATTATTTGAAGGTTGTTACTAAAAAGTTGGAAACCTTCGGCATTGTATTCAATTTCTTACTTTTGGAGGAAGATAACATGATAGTTAATGAATTCATTAAGGCTGCATCTTTCTTATGTCTTAGTTCAATCGAACAGAAGACTAGCAATGGAAAGAGGGAAAAGCTGAATTGTCATCAATGAAAGCTATAAAGGCAAGAAATATTTGGTGAAAAGGCAAAGAGAAGATACATTGTAAGTCGGATTGACCTCTTATATAAAGGACAATGACTTAGATAACAATGCAACTTCTAAAGAGCGATCTAAATCCAGTTGGGCAGTTGTTGCAGTGGGAGCTATTTATTTATGCTCACTTTATTGTTTTGTTTTGATGTTAGAGATTTTGTTTTATTGGTACAGTCTTGTTTAGAATGAATTTATATTCAGTTTATAAACTCATTTATGATTCTACGATGTTCAATTTCATTTTATAATGCTTGCATTATTGAGAAATGTGGATCGAATATTTATCATAGTACCATAGAAAAACAAATTATACATCATAGTATCTAAACAATATAATTGCAAAAGATTGAGTATAACACCACAGTTCAACTTCTTAAACAATGAATGATAAAGTATTTATGGTACTTAAACATAAGGCCAAGAAAGTACTTAGTAATTGTTCAAACTGTTTTTGTCTAACTCAAGTGACTATCGAGATTTTAACAACTTACTTGTTAAATAGCTTGAAAGTCAGGTAAGTCTGGTTGATGCACAATAAGTTAGAATCTTTTGGTGGTTCAAGGGATTCAGAATACTTATATAGAGGTGCGACATAGAAAGACTAGCAAGTCTTAATGGTTTATACCATAGGAGACGAGCAATGAGTTAAGATCAGTAGTGGGAGCTGAATCCTAGTTGACTACTCCAAGCATTCTTCCAAAGAATGGGATAGTCATATAAGAAGATATCGAAGTCTCTTGAAGACAAGTTCGATAAGTGAATAGTTTTACTAAATAACACCTTATCATTGATGGGATATACGTTGGAAACAACGAGTTATACCTTAAAGAAACTACCGTAACATCAGTACCTTCTACAACACACGAGTTGTGGACTAGAGGTAAGTTTAGTCCAGCACATCTCAAGGTGTGGAGTTATTCCAAGACATGTTTTGGAAAAGGTATCCAAGTAATTGGAGTTGTGTACTGAGGTATGTTTTAAGGTTGTCCCAAATGATAGAAAAGGTACAAGTTCTATAATCTTCACGGCAAGATGTGTGTTTGTTTACACGAATGCTAAATTCTTTGATGAAGATTATGAGGAGAACTACAAGCCTAACAAACATGATAATTCTCAAGATAATGAATTCTATTTTCCATCTTAACCAAGAAGTCATACCATTAGAAACTTATGCACTAAGAAAATCAACGTTTGTACCTAAGATTGTAAGAGTCGTGCCATAGTGGGAGCGTTCTTTGCGAACATAATAAGTTCATGGGTCTAAAAGAGTCTTGAGACTCAGTCTTAGATCAACTTGAACATTATCCCTGTAACTACAACGACACAATGACTTATTCATATAATCATTCTTGATAAGATGATAGATTCGGAATAACAATCTTAAATAGACAAGAATGTTTGCAAGATTTGCGATATTACCCATAGACTATTTCAGTAAGTGGGAGCTAGTGGACCTGCAAGTGTAAGCATGGATCTCAAAAGGCTAGAATAATGGCAAAGGGTTATACCCATAGAGAATTATATTCTCGCCTGCCATTTTTGCCTAAGTCGATCTGTATATTGTCTATTGTAGCCTACATAAATTAGGATGTATGTACTATGATTGTCAAGACAGTTTCCTTTAAGTAGAAGTCTTGAGGAGATCATCTGCATGAAACATCTTAATGGTTATGTAATACAGGGCAAGAAAGTTGAAAGTGCACTATATTTTGTATTCTTGGTACTCTACGAAGATGACATCTATAAAAGTTGATAAACAACTAAGAGGGTTATCTAGCTTAGGAAACTGGTCATCTACCCAGCTTAAGGATGATGATTTAAGATAATCAAGATACATTCTAAGCATCTGTGACATTAGATTGCTAGAAAAAGAATGTATGTTTTCTTAAAGAATTCTACATCTACAAAATACTTAGACACTTTAGCATTGAAAATTCTAGGAAAAGGTTTTACTTTTCTAGATGGAATTATCTTATCTCTAGTAAGTGTTTTACAACACTGAATGAGATCAAGAGGAATGAGACAAGTTCCGTAATTGGAAGTCCCAATTATGCTATGATGTGTATTAAGTTAGATATTAGCTTTGCCTTTGGCATAGAAGCTTGATATCGTATTAACCATGGCCAAGGACATTGGATTGGTAAAGAATATATTATAGTACTTGAAAAAGACTAAACGGTATGCTCTAGTTTACCAGACATCCATGTTATGTCCTTTAGGTTACATCGACTCGATTTTATAATTGATTGATGATCGAGTCATCCTCTGACTATGTGTTCACTTTAGGAGTTGAATACTGAGACATGAAGGAGTGTTGATCAAATCATAGACTCCATCATGAAAATTACAAGTGTGGTTTCATCGGAAACTACTAAGGTAGTTGTTCATCTCAGTAATTTCCTAATACCTTTGACCGTGAATCCGAGTATGCCTATGAGTATTATATTTTGTTATGATTACTCTACCCATGTGTCTAACTCGAGGGAAACACGATCTGATAAAGCTAAGCAATCACATAGAGAGGAAGTATGAAATTAATTAAGGATTAAGTGCGCAGCAAGACGTGATGGTTTCCAAGATATCATCAGAGAAGAACCTGGCAGAATTCTTCACAAAATGCCTATATGGCAACATGTTTTACACATGAGGTGAAAAGTATGGTAGTTCGATGTATCATGGCCCGAGACCTGCTTAGAGTATAAGTGGGAGAGTTTAGGCAGTGGGTATACTCGAAAGCATGATTTTGAGTATAAGTGGGAGATTGTTAGGATTGGTATACTGAAAAACATATTTCGAGCATGTTGCACGGATAGAATTGCTTGTATACAATAAACTCTACAATCCACTTTTAACCCAAGACGAGAAGAAGTAATTTTATCGCATTGGTGTTTGCTTAAGCATTTATAAGATGTTTCTCAAACATTTAAATGTATAAGAAGCAAACAAGTCTAATTCTTGAACATAGTAGACTGGTCGTGAACGACGTTCACAGAAGGTGACGCAGTCGGTCCTTTGTAGAAGAGAAATAGAATTTCACAACCTAGATAGGCTTTGGCTACCTATCGTGAAAGGTTGCAGTGTCAGTCCGTATGTTTCCTTATCTTAGGAAATAAACGACACTAGTGTGGTATAGCACTGAAGGATCTAACAGTTGAGATAAGTCTTTCTTGCTATTTACTGAAAGACGAGGTCTCGGTGATTGTTATTTCTTAATCATAGTTGACATAACATTGAGCATACTATATTGATTATGCACTACTTTGATTTATCAAATGGTGCGGATTTTTCGCAATCCAAGAATCCTGATATTTTGGGTAGTGGTGATCCATGTCTAGAGGTGCTAGTATTGTTATTGCAATGAATCGTGTGCTAGATGAGTCCAGTCTGATAATATCCTCAAGAGGTGTTCGAAAAAGGTTTTATTATTCAGAAACCACGCCGGTTGGAAATTATTCCAGAATAATAAATAAAGATTTTGAACTAACACCTCTTGGAAAAAGATATTAATTAATTAAAGTCATATAGCAGACTTAAATTAATTAATGGATATTAATTATTCAGAGATGCCTATGAATTTTGTAGAAGTTGTGAGCATTGTCAACTTACCGGTGGGATCTCTGCACGAGATGAAATGCCACAAGTACCGGTAATTGTTTGTGAGCTGTTCGACATATGGGGGATGGACTTCATGGGTCCATTTCCTTCATCTTATGGAAACTTGTATATCCTAGTTGCAGTTGACTACGTCTCCAAGTGGGTAGAAGCCAAGGCCACAAGTACGTGTGAAGCAAGGGAGGTAGCCAAGTTCCTCAAAAGTAACATTTTCAGTCGGTTCGGAGTACCAAGGGCCATCATATCTGATCAAGGAACCCACTTCTGTAACCGCACTATCGAATCCTTGATGAAGAAGTACGGTGTGCACCACAAGTTCTCTAGCCCCTACCACCCGCAAGCAAACGGTCAAGCGGAGATCTCTAATCGAGAGATAAAGAACATTCTGGAGAAAACCATCAACCCTTCTAGGAAGGACTGGAGTGTGAGGTTAGAGGATGCTTTGTGGGCGTATCGGACAGCCTACAAAACTCCAATAGGCATGTCCCCGTATCGGATCGTTTTTGGAAAGATCTGCCACTTACCCGTTGGGATCGAACACCGAGCATACTGGGCAGTACAGAAAGTTAATACGGATGCTAGGGCCTGTGAAGAGGAAAGGAAGCTGCAGCTACAGGAGTTAGAAGAACTTAGATTTGGATCGTTTGATTCCGCCATATGGTATAAGGAGAGAACTAAATTATGGCACGACAGAAATCTACGGACCAAAGACCTCCATGTTGGCCAGAAAGTACTACTCTTCCAGTCGAGATTGAAGCTAATGCCTGGGAAGCTCAAGTCGAAGTGGATAGGACCTTGAAGGGCCTAGCAGGGGAAGCGTGCGTTCAAAACGGATCACATGAATTTGATCTATTTAGCAGATTATTTAGACAAAATCTATTCGCGTAATTATCACATGTATCATGCTCATAACTTGAATTAAAACATGCTTTAGCACATAAAATCCCTAAAACATGCTTACTACGGAATTGGCCAATTTACCTTGTTGATTCAATCAAGAATCGATGATGGCTTGCTCCGTCTCCACGTGAAGATTTTCAATACAAGACCTCGGATCTTCTGACTGGTGTCCCGGCCTATACGCTGATATTTGTGTGGGCAAATCTCACCAACGTACTAGGACTCAAATAATGGAAGACAGAACTCAGCTCACGGAGGAGGCACAAATTTCGAGCTCTCTCTTTAGAGGGGGACGAAAATTTTGATAATAAATTGTTATGTTTTCTGTCTCCTTTATTCTCCTATTTATATAAGTCACATATTGGGCCCAGTCAGGGATCTAAGGAAGAATTTGGAACAGGCCTCACCCAATTAGCTTTTTACTAATTAAATTGAACCCACAATTTAATATAAGCTTATATTGGAATATTACGAGTAGCCACTACAGAAGTAATATTGCACTGCCTTCCAAATCCAAAATTACAAGTATTCCGGGTTTCCTTTAATTGCATTTGATTCATTTCCCGCGCTTAAGATGGAAACATCCATTAATTAATTAATATCTGCTATGGATTTAATTAATTAACATATTTTAATCTCCAAGAGTGGACTCAACAAGAAACTCTTATTTATTATTCATAGAGTAATCAAACTCCAACTAGCTAGGTTCCGAATAATAAAACATCGTTTCGAGCTCCTCTTGTGGATGTTATCAAACGAGACTCTCCTCGCGCACGTTTCAACATAATAGCAATCCTAGCACCTCTAGATAATGATCACCACTACCCAATATACCTGGATCGTTGGGTTACGAAAAACCCGCACCTTTGGTAAGTCAAAGTAGTGGATCCTCAATATCGTATGCTCAATGCTAACGTACATTGATTAAGAAATTAATTTTCAAGACCCCGTCTTTCAGTAGATAGCATAAAGACTCGTCTTGCTGTTAGATCCATTCAGTGCTATACCACACCAACGTCATCTTATTTCAATAAGGTTTAGAAATAATCGGACTGATATTGCAACCTTTCGCGATAGGTAGTCTAGGCCTATCTAGGTTGTGAAATTCTTATTTTTCTTTGTTTAGAACTGACCGTGTTACCTTAAATTGGACGACGCCCACAACCAGTCTACTAAAATAAAGACTTAGACTTTGTTACGTTTGCTCATACATTTAAATATCTAATAAACAACCATTAAATGTAAAACATAACAACATTGTGACAAAAATAATCTGTTGCATTTATAGGAAAATAACCATTAGAGTTTTACAGTATCCAATCACTCGAAAGGTGATTTCTAGTATACAAAACCCTAACAATCTCCTATTTATACTCAAAACAGCTTTCGAGTATACAAAATAGTAGTGCACGCGTCTAAATTTCTCCCACTTATACTGAAAGCGAGTTGAGGTCTTGAATGAGTCGAACTCCCATCCCTTCAACGTGGCACTCGAACGGTTTTACCGCCAAAGCCTTTGTAAAAGGATATGCCAGGTTGTTCTCTGACGTAATCTTGACCACTTTTATGTCTCCTCTCTGCACTATATCTCTAATGATATGATACTTCCGCTCTATGTGTTTGCTCGCTTTGTGAGCTCTTGGTTCTTTCGAGTTTGCCACAGCACCAGAATTCTCACAATAAATGGTGATGCTCTTGGGCAGATTCGAAACCACACCTAAATCCATAAGGAAGTTCTTGAACCATACAGCCTCTTTTGCAGCCTCTGAAGCGGCCACATACTCGGCTTCCGTGGTCGAGTCCCCGATGCATTTCTGCTTCACACTCTTCCATGGTCTAGTACAAAGCATAGCATACATGAGACTTCCAACTGCCGAAGCATATGGAATCCTTCTCATTGCTTGTATCTCAGACGGCATTTTAGGGCACATCTCTTGAGATAAATGGATGCCATGTCTAAAAGGTAAGAAACCTTTCTTGGCGTCCAGCATGCTAAAACGACTAAGTACTGATTCGATGTAAGATTCTTGAGATAAGCGCAACATCTTCTTCTCTCGATTCCTAAGAACCTTGATCCCGAGGACGTGTCCCGCGTCTCCCATATCCTTCATCTCGAACTGGATTGATAACCATGTTCGAACTGATGACAACATCTTTTTATTGTTTCCAATTAGAAGAATGTCCTCTACATATAAAACTAAGAACACCACATTCCCCTTATCAACTTTCTTATACACGAAGCTTTCACTTGGGCACTTTTCGAATCCAAACTTGCAAACATTTTGATCGAAACATTGGTTCCACGATCTGGATGCTTGCTTGAGGCCATAAATGGCCTTCTTAAGCTTCCAAACCATGTGTTCTTTGCCCTTTATGGCATATCCTTCGGGTTGTTCCATGTAGATGGTCTCCTCAAGACTGCCGTTTAGAAACGCAGTCTTAACGTCCATGTGCCATACATCCCAATCCATATAAGTTGTAATAGACAACAGTATCCGGATCGATTTGAGTATGGCCACTGGGGAGAAGGTCTCATCATAATCGATGCATTCCTTTTGGGTATACCCCTTGGCCACTAGTCTTGCTTTGAAGACTTTAACTCGTCCATCGGGTCCACGTTTACGTTTATATATCCACTTCCTCCCAATGGCAGTACAACCTTCGGGTAGGATGGACAAATCGTAGACGTCTTTGTCTATCATAGATTGTAGTTCCGAATCCATTGCTTTTACCCATTCGCAATGATCGACATCTGCATACGCCTCCGCAAAGTTCCAGGGATCTAATACATTGTTGTCCGAGGAGTGATCCATAGATTCTCCCAAACCAATGTATCTGTCGGGCTCATGTGAGACCCTTCCACTGCGGCGCGACACTACAATATTTTGAGTAGAAGTGGAAGTTTCGGGAATTGTTTGTACACTTGGTACTTGTTCTTGGTTAATGGAACTTGTGATAGAAGTTAGCTCATCAAGAGCCACTTCACTGCTGGGTTTATGATTCATTACATAGTCTTCCTCTAAGAATGTCGCGTGAGTGCTCACAATGACTTTCTTATCTCGGAGACTAAAGAATTCATAACCTTTCGTTCCTTTGGGGTATCCTATAAACAAACATACCTCCGTCCTAGATCCTAGCTTAGTTGGATCATTTTCCAATACATGAGCCGGGCAACCCCAAACCTTGAGATGTGCTAGATTGGGCTTACGCCCAGTCCACAACTCATATGGAGTTTTAGGTACGGATTTTGATGGTAAATTGTCTAAAATGTGACTTGCGGAAAGCAAGGCATGTCCCCAAAACGAAATAGGCAGACGTGCATAACTCATCATCGATCGAACCATGTTTAATAAGGTCCTATTCCTTCTTTCAGCCACGCCGTTCTGCTGGGGCGTGCCCGGCGCAGTCAGTTGGGATTGAATTCCCACTTCCGATAAGTAGTCCAAAAATTCAGCACTGAGGTATTCGCCTCCACGATCAGATCGTAGGCATTTGATATTCTTCCCATGATACTTCTCCACAAGAGTCTTAAAGTCTTTAAACTTGTCAAAAGACTCTGACTTGTGACGCATCAAGTAGACATATCCAATTTTCGATAAGTCATCAATAAATGTGATGAAGTATCGAAAACCACCTCTTGGCTCAGTTGACATTGGTCCACATACATCGGAATGAACGAGCTCAAGTACTTCCTTGGCCATATTGCCCTTAGCCTTAAAAGGCCTCTTGGTCATCTTGCCTTCTAAGCATGACTCACGCTTATGAAAAGGTTCCTCCTCTAGACCTTTGATAAGATCTTGTTGAACAAGAGAATGGATCCTCCTTTCATTGGCATGACCAAGTCTAAGGTGCCACAAGTACGTTTCGTTCATTGAACTTGAAGGTTCCTTTCGTTTCTTTGAAATTTTCGATGTTGTATTGAGTTCTGATTTGCGATTTTTAAACTGTGTAGAAGTGATTGTGTACAGATTGTTTTCTATGATACCACGACAGATATAAGAACCATCTTTCTGAATAACGCAGTTGTCATTAAAAGAAATCGAATATCCATCATAAACCAATTTAGAAACTGAAATTAAATTTCTTCTAAAAGAAGGTATCAACAAAACATTCTTCAAAATCAAAAATCTATCACTACTAAAACGCAAATAAATGTCTCCCACTGCAACGGCTGCCACTTTGGTAGCGTCGCCCAGCTGGACTTCGATCTCACGATCATGTAGCCGTCTTGTCGCCTGCATTAAGTCAGTATCAAAACAAATATGATCAGTGGCTCTTGTGTCAATAACCCAAGTGCAAATTGATGTCGAAGTCAAACAATACTCGACAACTAGAGCCTGGTGCATACCTGTAGCCTTGCCCCGTTTAGGACAGTCTGGCTTCCAATGCCCCTTCTCTCCACACTTGAAACACTTCCCCGTGGGCTTCTTGTTAGCCCTCTTCTTCTTTCCCTTAGCTATCTTGGCCGGTCCTGAGTTTGGTGCCTGCCTTTTTCCTTTGCTAGGCTTTAAGCCAGAGGAACGAGGCGCTGAAATCATCATGGCCGCCTTAGCCTGGACCATAATGTCCTCTGCCGACTGAAGTTCAGTCAACTGCTCTGCCAGGGTGTAATTCCTTTTGTTCATCTCGAAGTTGAGCTTGAACTGTTGGAAGCTAGGGGGAAGACTTTGAAGGATAGTCACCTGGGACTCGGGATCGATCGTCCCTCCCAAGACCTCAATTTGGTTGAGGTGGCCCATCATCTCGAGGACGTGGTCCCTCACAGACGAGCCTTCCTTCATTGTCTTCGACATGATACTCCGAAAGGCTTGAGACTTAGCCGTTCGATTCTGAGTACCAAAAAGATTCTTGAGATTCTGCATAATCTCGGCCGCAGTTTCCATAGCAGAATGCTGATGCTTGAGTACTGATGACATAGATGCCAACATGTAGCACTTAGCCATCTCATTCGCCTTATGCCACCGTCTATGTGCATCTCTGACTCCTGCCGCAGCGTTAGCCGCCGGTACTGGAGGTCGCGGGGTGGTGAGCACAAAGATGTACTCATCTGCTGTGAGAACGATGTCCAAATTTTGTTTCCATTCTATGTAATTTTGGCCCTCGAGTTTATTTTCTTTGAGAATTGCAGAAAGAGGATTGAACGACATATTGACGATTTGGATTGCACTGCAAAACATAGTATTTTACTATTGTCATAAACTTATGTAAGAAGTTTGATTAGATTAACCATAAAACTTTTCAAAATCTTACAACTGTAAAATTAAAATCTCTTTAGCATTACAGAGTCTTGTTTCTACGACACACTCCCATAACAATGCTTATGTGCTGCTAACAAGATCAAGCTATCTCATAAATTCTGTGTGAACTTCTGAATCTCGTAGTTTCTTAGGATTATTGTCCCCACAGAGCAGGTGGCGATAATATTAGAAAAAGGCTTCATAAATTGCAGACCAATTGATGGAGACCATATACAAACGTTGAGTTCGTAATTATAGCTTAGATATTTCGGTTATGGTTTTTCTTTAATTATCCTTAGTCTTAGGGCAGAGAAAGACTTGGTTAAATTCTGTTGGTATTTAATCTACTGGATAATTAAATCTTTTATTAATTGGTATCTTCCTTTAGGGAATAATTATTCTAGAATATAATTCTTATACATGTCTACTATAAGATTTGAATAAAATAAATGAATTATTTAATTCTTAATAAGACGTGAAAAATTAAATTCAAATTAATTCCATGTTCAAGATTAGGAAGAGATATTTCATTATTTAATGTATTCATACATATCTATCCTGTTTAGGATCTTAGATATATAAATATTAGGAAACTATTAAATTATTCTTATCCATATCATCTAGGAATCAAAATATTATTATTTATTTCCATAGATATAGAAAATAATAAAAATATTCCTTAAATCTAGATAAATATTAGGAAACTACTAAATTATTCTCATCTATATCATCTAGGAATAAAATAATATTATTTATTTCCATAGATATAGATAATAATAAAATAATTAAATAATCATTAAAATAATCTTTCATCGTTATCTCAACGTACGAGGTTCGCACGAACGATGAACGACGAAAATCCGACAAGTTCTTCGTCGGACCACGACGCACGAAGCGTCTCGGCCACCAGCGCGCAGATGGCGCGCCAGCGTCTCGGCCAGCGGCGAGCACCCGTCACTGAGTTCTGATATGCGATTTTAAAACTGTGTAGAAGTGATTGTGTACAGATTGTTTTCTATGATACCACGACAGATATAAGAACCATCTTTCTGAATAACGCAGTTGTCATTAAAAGAAATCGAATATCCATCATAAACCAATTTAGAAACTGAAATTAAATTTCTTCTAAAAGAAGGTATCAACAAAACATTCTTCAAAATCAAAAATCTATCACTACTAAAACGCAAATAAATGTCTCCCACTGCAACGGCTGCCACTTTGGTAGCGTCGCCCAGCTGGACTTCGATCTCACGATCATGTAGCCGTCTTGTCGCCTGCATTAAGTCAGGATCAAAACAAATATGATCAGTGGCTCCTGTGTCAATAACCCAAGTGCAAATCGATGTCGAAGTCAAACAATACTCGACAACTAGAGCCTGGTGCATACCTGTAGCCTTGCCCCGTTTAGGACAGTCTGGCTTCCAATGCCCCTTCTCTCCACACTTGAAACACTTCCCCGTGGGCTTCTTGTTAGCCCTCTTCTTCTTTCCCTTAGCTATCTTGGCCGGTCCTGAGTTTGGTGCCTGCCTTTTTCCTTTGCTAGGCTTTAAGCCAGAGGAACGAGGCGCTGAAATCATCATGGCCGCCTTAGCTTGGACCATAAGGTCCTCTGCCGACTGAAGTTCAGTCAACTGCTCTGCCAGGGTGTAATTCCTTTTGTTCATCTCGAAGTTGAGCTTGAACTGTTGGAAGCTAGGGGGAAGACTTTGAAGGATAGTCACCTGGGACTCGGGATCGATCGTCCCTCCCAAGACCTCAATTTGGTTGAGGTGGCCCATCATCTCGAGGACGTGGTCCCTCACAGACGAGCCTTCCTTCATTGTCTTCGACATGATACTCCGAAAGGCTTGAGACTTAGCCGTTCGATTCTGAGTACCAAAAAGATTCTTGAGATTCTGCATAATCTCGGCGGCAGTTTCCATAGCAGAATGTTGATGCTTGAGTACTGATGACATAGATGCCAACATGTAGCACTTAGCCATCTCATTCGCCTTATGCCACCGTCTATGTGCATCTCTGACTCCTGCCGCAGCGTTAGCCGCCGGTACTGGAGGTCGCGGGGTGGTGAGCACAAAGATGTACTCATCTGCTGTGAGAACGATGTCCAAATTTTGTTTCCATTCTATGTAATTTTGGCCCTCGAGTTTATTTTCTTTGAGAATTGCAGAAAGAGGATTGAACGACATATTGACGATTTGGATTGCACTGCAAAACATAGTATTTTACTATTGTCATAAACTTATGTAAGAAGTTTGATTAGATTAACCATAAAACTTTTCAAAATCTTACAACTGTAAAATTAAAATCTCTTTAGCATTATAGAGTCTTGTTTCTCCGACACACTCCCATAACAATGCTTATGTGCTGCTAACAAGATCAAGCTATCTCATAAGTTTCTTAGGATTATTGTCCCCACAGAGCAGGTGGCGATAATATTAGAAAAAGGCTTCATAAATTGCAGACCAATTGATGGAGACCATATACAAACGTCGAGTTCGTAATTATAGCTTAGATATTTCGGTTATGGTTTTTCTTTAATTATCCTTAGTCTTAGGGCAGAGAAAGACTTGGTTAAATTCTGTTGGTATTTAATCTACTGGATAATTAAATCTTTTATTAATTGGTATCTTCCTTTAGGGAATAATTATTCTAGAATATAATTCTTATACATGTCTACTATAAGATTTGACTAAAATAAATGAATTATTTAATTCTTAATAAGACATGAAAAATTAAATTCAAATTAATTCCATGTTCAAGATTAGGAAGAGATATTTCATTATTTAATGTATTCATACATATCTATCCTGTTTAGGATCTTAGATATATAAATATTAGGAAACTATTAAATTATTCTTATCCATATCATCTAGGAATCAAAATATTATTATTTATTTCCATAGATATAGAAAATAATAAAAATATTCCTTAAATCTAAATAAATATTAGGAAACTACTAAATTATTCTCATCTATATCATCTAGGAATAAAATAATATTATTTATTTCCATAGATATAGATAATAATAAAATAATTAAATAATCATTAAAATAATCTTTCATCGTTATCTCAACGTACGAGGTTCGCACGAACGATGAACGACGAAAATCCGACGAGTTCTTCGTCGGACCACGACGCACGAAGCGTCTCGGCCACCAGCGCGCAGATGGCGCGCCAGCGTCTCGGCCAGCGGCGAGCACCCGTCACGGCGTCTCAACTCGTCGAGTGCCGACGCTTCTCGGCCAGGCGCGCATGCGGCGGCGTGCGCCTCTCGGCCAGCGTCTCGGCGCCCGTCTCGGACATCCGAGCCGTCGGGTGGCGCGCCCGCTCTCGGCCAGCTCCAACCTTCCGCCTGCATCTCGGCACCTCGGCACGTTCTCGGTTGAACTGCCGTGCCACTCCATCAGCCGCGTCGACCTCAACCCGGGTTCCGTCTGGTGCGTGTGGTCTCGGTCGGCGGCGAGCACGAGCCCTACTCGTCTGCGCGTCGCCCCGTGATCACGGCTCCCGGCTCCCGGCTCCCACTGTCTCGACATCCCTACCTCGATCGCACGTCGTGCGTTCGAGCAATTCAAGTTCTATGATTCGATAGTTCTTGAGTTCATCATGCATAAAATTAAACAAAAACACCAAGAACATGCTTCGCAATCAAATAACACATGCATACATGAATTTCGTGAAATTTAAATACAAATAATCAGAGCCAAAGACTGGCTCTGATACCAACTGAAGGGGCTGGCAGCGGAAGCGTGCGTTCAAAACGGATCACATGAATTTGATCTATTTAGCAGATTATTTAGACAAAATCTATTCGCGTAATTATCACATGTATCATGCTCATAACTTGAATTAAAACATGCTTTAGCACATAAAATCCCTAAAACATGCTTACTACGGAATTAGCCAATTTACCTTGTTGATTCAATCAAGAATCGATGATGGCTTGCTCCGTCTCCACGTGAAGATCTTCAATACAAGACCTCGGATCTTCTGACTGGTGTCCCGGCCTATACGCTGATATTTGTGTGGGCAAATCTCACCAACGTACTAGGACTCGAATAATGGAAGACAGAACTCAGCTCACGGAGGAGGCACAAATTTCGAGCTCTCTCTTTAGAGGGGGACGAAAATTTTGATAATAAATTGTTATGTTTTCTGTCTCCTTTATTCTCCTATTTATATAAGTCACATATTGGGCCCAGTCAGGGATCTAAGGAAGAATTTGGAACGGGCCTCACCCAATTAGCTTTTTACTAATTAAATTGAACCCACGATTTAATATAAGCTTATATTGGAATATTACGAGCAGCCACTACAGAAGTAATATTGCACTGCCTTCCAAATCCGAAATTACAAGTATTCCGGGTTTCCTTTAATTGCATTTGATTCATTTCCCGCGCTTAAGATAGAAACATCCATTAATCAATTAATGTCTGCTATAGACTTAATTAATTAACATATTTCGAATTCCAAGAGTGGACTTAGCAAGAAACTCTTATTTATTATTCATAGAGTAATCAAACTCCAACTAGCTAGGTTCCGAATAATAAAACATCGTTTCGAGCTCCTCTTGTGGATGTTATCAAACGAGACTCTCCTCGCGCACGTTTCAACATAATAGCAATCCTAGCACCTCTAGATAATGATCACCACTACCCAATATACCTGGATCGTTGGGTTACGAAAAACCCGCACCTTTGGTAAGTCAAAGTAGTGGATCCTCAATATCGTATGCTCAATGCTAACGTACATTGATTAAGAAATTAATTTTCAAGACCTCGTCTTTCAGTAGATAGCATAAAGACTCGTCTTGCTGTTAGATCCATTCAGTGCTATACCACACCAACGTCATCTTATTTCAATAAGGTTTAGAAATAATCGGACTGACATTGCAACCTTTCGCGATAGGTAGTCTAGGCCTATCTAGGTTGTGAAATTCTTATTTTTCTTTGTTTAGAACTGACCGTGTTACCTTAAATTGGACGACGCCCACAACCAGTCTACTAAAACAAAGACTTAGACTTTGTTACGTTTGCTCATACATTTAAATATGTAATAAACAACCATTAAATGTAAAACATAACAACATTATGACAAAAATAATCTGTTGCATTTATTGGAAAATAACCATTAGAGTTTTACAGTATCCAATCACTCGAAAGGTGATTTCTAGTATACAAAACCCTAACAATGTCATAACCGCACTCCGTTCTAATGGAGCAGTGGAGATTTCAGGGAGTCTTCCTAACTTTGAACCTTTTATCGTAAATGGACATAGGCTGAAGGTGTTTAGGGAAAGTAGTGATGTGGGTGTAGTGGATAAGCTTCCATTGCAACCACATGTTAAGGTTGCATACTGACCGGTAGGATAGGAATTTGGAGTTCCACTGGCTAGCTTCTTTTAACGTAATTTACATACACTGGCCAAGTAGAATTCCAAATTGCCTAAGGGAAGATGTAAATATTGTAAATGCGTGGTAGTTAATTAAATCTCTGCATGAAATTAAGAGTAAAATCTAAAAATATTTTTCGGTCCTTAAATTTAATCTGGAGTACGTACTGACCACCAGAATGCCATTTTGGTGAAGCTCTCAATTTTATTTAAGTGCCCTTTTTACTTTGTTACTAATCTGGGAAAATATAGGGGGAAATCATTAAGAGACGAAATTTGAATTTTGGGGCTTGTTGCAGCTTTGCAGGCGGACAGCGACTGGGAAGGCGCGTGTGCAGAAAAAGATGGACGAAGTCCAATCAGGAGGCAGAGCTCTCAACCGTCTCCCACACGAATCGACGCCAGCCTGGAAACCGCTCATAGCAGGTTACAAACCTTCAACTACCCATTCTACTCTCATATCCAAACCATTTCCTCCCTTTCATCTCACAAACCCTCACCTGCAATTTCTCCCTTCCAAAATTTTCACCGTCATCCACAGAAACCAACACCCGCATTACCACCAGAAATTCACCAAATTAATCCATGGGAAAGAAGAAATGGGCGAAGAAAATCACAGGTGAGAAACCTCCTTCAACCCGCAGGGAAGAAACCCCAGAATCGCGTCCGCCACTAGGAGAGTGGCCGCCGAACCCGCAACCACAGGAGCCGATTCCTCAGGCTCCGGCTATGGTTTCTTTGAACGCACTGGCGGAGTTCCTCAGACAGCAGGACCCGAATAGAGATTGGGCGACTGCGTTGGTAGGTTTTAGCCAAGTCGGGGATAAATCGAGCACAACCGGAGAAGCCCCGGCAGTAACTGCAGCATAACCGATCGTGCAGCCCACAGTACAACCACCCACTTCCATTCCGATTTCCTCAGCAATTCCACCAGAAAGGGAATCTCCCTCGGCAACCACACCGCCAGAGCCCCTCGGAACCCTCCCAAACTCCACAACAAAGTGACTCGATGGATATTGACCCCATCTCCGCCTACTACGATTCTGACCCAGGGGAAAGGGAAGCGAGAAGAAGAGAGGAGCAGAAGAGTCAAGAAGGAGGAGATGAACCAGAAAAAACGTCGGTAGCAGAGTCTACTCCTCAAGAAATGGCGAGGGAAGAGATAGATCTGAATGAAACTGCCAGGAAGCAAGGCCTCATGACTGATGAGTAGTTTGAAGCGCTTTTGAGCAAGGTAACTAGGATGGAAGATGCCACGATGGCTGAGGATCCAGACCTCGCTTCAAGGGCAGTAGGAGAGGGTGGAGAAGCTAGTACAAGGAACGACCCAGAAGGCCCAGCCCATTAGCCAGAAGAAGAGGTGGAAGAGAGGCAAATCGGAGGTCGAGTACCACAGTCAGTGACTCCCCAGCCAGACGCAGGGGAGAGTGATACGCATATTGATCAGGAGGAGACAGTAGCAAGAACAGAGGTACGAGAACCAGTGGCACCTCCAGTGATAAAACCGAAGGCCGTCAAAAGGAAATTGGTGTTGAGGGACGATCCCATGGTAGTACGACCAAAACCGAAGAGAGTATCGCAGAGATGCCTAGGAAAATGGGCATCCAGCAAGACGAAGGCGAACACAGCAGCAGATCCAGTGGAAGTTTGAAGTGAAGAGGACAGGACTACTCCTACAAAACCTGGGGATGAGTCCTTACCGGCTACTAACCTGGAGGATGCTCAGAGGGAAACAGAAGTGGTCTCACCAACGCCGAGTGACCAGAGAGACGAGACTGAGCAGATGGCTGAGGGTCTGGACCTCACATCTGAGTCAGTAGGTCACGTCGACCCAAGAGATGATGGTACACATACCCGCGTGGAGACCCGCCCTACTGCCCAGGAAAAGCCTTCCTTTTAAATACCTCTTTTAGTTGTCTTTAATTTATGCAACTAATTCTCTTTTTTTGTGTGCTTTGGCAAGAGCTGCGGCTGCTACGGGGCTGCCCTCTCTCGTGGCTTCTCGGACTCGTCGCTGCTTTGCCGAGACGGTTCGGCGATGGAGGTCGATATAGATGCTAGGGACTCGAATTGTAATAGTGTAGCTCGGTTTATATTTTTTTTTTGTGTCGACAAGGATTGTGAAATTGTTAGTTTGAGATTAAATGACATTGGAAAATTCATTAGCTTTCATTCTTTTCTGAAATTTGTACTATTTCTTTTATTCAAGAAATAAAATTATGCATTCATTAATTGTATAACACTTCTAGTATTTGTTTCGAAAACTCTCGAGATCTTAGTCCCGGCTATTACATTCTACCCTCCTTAACAAAAATTTCGTCCCGAAATTTTGTCTCGGCTAGGCAAAAAGCTGTGGGTACTTCTCCTTCATCTGGTCCTCGAGCTCCCACGTCGCCTCCTCGCGGCCGTGATGCTTCCATAGGACTTTCACTGTTACAATATTTTTATTTCTCAACTCTTTAACTTTTCTGTCCAGAATTGCTTCTGGCTTTTCTTCATAGCTCAAATCTGGTTCAAACGCCATTTCTTCTTGGTGCACTATGTGTTTGGGGTCAAACACGTACTTTCTCAACTGTGATACATGAAATACATTGTGAACATTCCCGAAGCTTGGCGGGAGCGCTAATCTGTACGCCACAGGGCCGACTGTTTCTAGGATCTCGTAAGGTCCGATAAAACGCGGTTTCAGCTTGCCCTTGACGCCGAATCTGGTTATCCCTTTTGATGGGGATACTTTCAGAAAGACCTTGTCTCCTGCTTTGAACTGTAAATCCGTTCTGCGAGCATCTGCATAGGATTTCTGTCTATCTTGAGCTTCTTTGATTCTCCCTCGGATTTGTCGGACAATTTCTATCATTTCCTCCACCGAGTCTGGTCCGAGAATCCTTCTCTCACCAACTTCATCCCAGTAAAGTGGTGATCTACACTTTTTCCCATATAATGCCTCGTATGGGGCCCTGTCAATAGTTGCCTGGTAACTGTTGTTGTAGGCGAACTCTATAAGTGGAAGTACTGTCTCCCTGCTTACTCCACGGTCGAGCACTACAGCTCTTAACATATCTTCTAATGTCTGAATCGTCCTTTCGGACTGTCCGTCCGTCTGTGGATGGAATGCTGTGCTGAAATTCAGCTGAGTGCCTAACTCACGCTGTAGGCTTATCCAAAATCTAGAAGTAAATTTTGAATCTCGATCTGAGGTGATCGTTACTGGAACACCATGTAAGCGTACGATCTCTCGCACGTAAATCTGTGCTAACTTGTCTGATCCGTATGTGATACGAATTTGTATAAAGTGAGCACTTTTGGTGAGGCGATCGATTACTACCCAGATGGCTGTGTTTCCTCGTTGCGATTTTGGCAATCCTGTCACAAAATCCATTGCTATATGCTCCCATTTCCATTCTGGAATCTCGAGAGGTTGTAGTTTTCCATAGGGTCGTTGATGCAAAGCCTTCACTTGCTGGCAAGCCAGGCATCTTTCTACAAACGACGCTATGCTTCTCTTCATGCCATCCCACCAAAATTGCTTCTTCAAGTCCTGATACATCTTCGTACTTCCAGGATGGGCAGTATATGGTGTCTCATGAGCTTCCCTCATGATCTCATTTCTGAGTGCCCCCTCGTTGGGCACGCATAATCTCCCTTTGAAAGTGAGAGCATTATCCGCCTCTTCGCGGTAGCTTTCCCCTTTTCCCGTCCTCACTCTGAGGCGGATCTTTTCTAGAGCGTCATCATCTCTCTGGGCTTCAACGATTCTGGCTCTTAAATCTGGTTCTAAGACCAAGGTGGATATTCTGTCGTCCACTGTCTCCGGGGCTCTCACTATCTCCAGTCGCATCTTGGCGAATTCCCGGATAAGCTCTTCCTCTAGGGTGAGGAAGGTAGCCACTTGAGGCGCAGTCTTTCTGCTCAAGGCATCTGTTACCACATTGGCTTTGCCTGGGTGGTAATTTATACCACAGTCGTAGTCTTTGACTAGTTCCAGCCATCTGCGCTGTCTCATATTCAGGTCCTTCTGCTCGAAGAAGTATTTGAGACTCTTATGATCTGTGAAGATCTCACATCGAACTCCATAGAGGTGATGTCCCCAAATCTTCAAAGCGTGTACCACTTCTGCTAGTTCCAGGTCGTGCGTCGGGTAGTTCAACTCGTGCGGCCTCAACTGGCGTGACGCATATGCTATCACCTTGCCTTTCTGCATCAGCACGCACCCGAGTCCGACCTTCGATGCATCTGTATACACCACATAGTTGACTCCCGCTTCTGGCACAGCTAGAACTGGCGCTGTGGTCAACTTTTCCTTTAGCAACTGGAAGCTTGCTTCACATTCTGGGGTCCAATTGACTTTAACTCCTTTCTTGAGCTGTTGAGTCATCAGCCTCGCTATTTTAGAAAACCCCTCAATGAACCTTCGGTAGCATCATGCCAGTCCTAGGAAACTCCGAATTTCATTAGGCGTCGCTGGTGACTGCCAACGTTGCACGGCTTCAACTTTAGCAGGGTCTACTCGGATCCCTTCTGCTGTCACTAAGTGTCCAAGAAAGTTCACTTGTTAAGCCAGAACTCACACTTGCTAAACTTAGCATAGAACTTCTCGGCTCTTAACGTCTCTAACGTAGTTCTCAAGCGCTCCTCGTGTTTCTTCTTGTTCTTTGAGTACATGAGCACGTCGTCTTTAAAAGCTAGGACGACCTTGTCCAAATATGGGCGGAACACGCGGTTCATTAGGTTCATGAACACGGCTGGGGCGTTTGTAAGCCCAAAAAGGCATTACAGTAACTCGTAATGGTCATATCTGGTGCGAAGTGCAGTCTTAGGTATACCGTCTTGTCGAACTCCCAGCTAGTGATAACCCGATCTCAAGCCCATCTTCGAGAATACGCTGGCTCCTCGCAGCTGGTCGAAGAGGTCGTCGATTCTCGGTAGAGGTACTTGTTCTTGAGGGTTAACTTATTTAGCTCTCGATAGTCGATACACATTCGCAAAGTCCCATCCTTCTTCTTCATGAAGAGTACTGATGCGCCCAAAAACGATACACTGGGTCTGATGAAACCCAGGTCTACTTATTCTTGTAACTGGATCTTAAGTTCTTCTTATTTCTTGAGCGCCATTCTATATGGTGACTGAGATAATATGACTGATTCAAGTCATTCCTTTAGTAATTCATTTCGTCTGGGTGATGAAGCTATTTCTAATCTTAGATTTCATCGCCAGGTATTGAGTTCTCTAACGCTTGCATCGATCGTGAAGGTAGTCATTGAGCTGCCATAATGATCTCGTAACCTCTCGCTCAGTTGAGGTAGTCTACCTTTACCGCTTTCAAGGTGCTTTTGTGCTTACTGCGACTCTTTCGTCATGATTTAGTACAGACTTTATTCCACTCGCGTTAAACCTTGAATACTGGATCTGTGCATGTGGAGGTGTTGGCTTCTTTCTCCCAACGCTACTGTCTCCATGTTCTTTTGGTTCGACTGAGCTATTCATGGTGAAATAATCTAGCATGACTTTCCAAAGTGATCTAGATCTCGTGTCTAGATTAACACAAAACTCTATCGACAGCTCCTCCCTGGCCGCTTACTTGGGGCGTGGCATATCGTAGAATACTTATTCGCGTTTTAATGCTAACGTTTGCCCTTGCTCTATATTATGGGGCTCTAAATCGGTTTCTCTTGCGATAACTCTTTAAAGAAGAATTTCGATTCTTTCTTTCATAGTGGGGATGATGAGGGTAGCGATGCTATCACGCGTTCCTCTCCCCGAATGTCTCTCCAGCTTTAGCTTTTCCTGGACACCTCTCAGGCGAATCCCTCTTGCTGATGGGATTTGCTTCGTCAAACATAAGCTACGGAAGTGCTTGCATTTTCTCCATGGCTTTCATTACATACTCATGGTTGAGTCTTTGTTCTGGTGGCTTACTTATCCTACTCGGGATAAGCATTTCGATCGTTCAAACTACCATATAGGTCTTTTACGTCTTCGGACATCATTTAATCCACAAATATTCCTTGATATTTCTCTACTCAAGGCTAGTTGCTTCTCTATACAACAAAATATTCGATCTTCCACCTGCTGGTCACAAGCGGTACGTAGATTCGAAGTATTTAACGCTTTGCTGTCGGTTATGCGACGCTTCTGGTTGGTGCATCATTCCCTGCACGTGTCTCCATGGGGACGTATTTATTATGCGTATCTGAAAGAAACTGAGACCATGCCTTTTTCTGCTAGCCTCGTATCAATAACTCAATGATTAATCTAATAGTCTTAACTTGGATTATTATTCACACAAAGAGAGTATGACTGAAAATTTGAAGGGCTCCTGAATACCCAACTGGACAAGAATAACATCCCTTGTTCAACTTATATGAATTTTCGTCGATAATCGACCTTGAAGGTAAGTACTGAGTTCATTCAAAGAACTACGTAACTCAACTGGTTTCCAGGTAAACTCATAGAAGCTGAGGCTCACCCCTGGTGGGAGCTAGAAATAATCATGAGATAGGTCATGAAAACTGGATGGAAATGAATTAACTGTAAATTCCCATAGTAAGCTGCAAAATAGGACAATACAGTTGTCCAATTAAACTGAAAGGATCTGCATCAAGGACAGTGGTTCAAACATGTCATCGCCTAAGATGATCAACCACGAAAATTTATAAACGTAGGCGATTGCAATGAAGGAACATTGATCATGTTTCAAAGGCATCTTGATATGGAATAACAAAATCACATCAATGATTTCATAGGTTTATTAAGGCAACGCACTGAAATGAACTATTCAGAAAAATCAGCTAGGGCAAGCTCGTTAGGGAAAGGTGCAATATGCTTGCCTTAACTTCGAGCTGCAGAAAAATTCCGAGACTAGGAATAATACATGTACTGGAATCGAGGTCGAAAAACTTCACCTTTGTAGGATTTCAAAATAGGGAGGTAAAAAGTTCCAGCACCACATGAAATTCCCTGAGGAAAATGTTTAACTGTCTTGATCACTCTGGGGATCACAACGTAAGCATCGTAAGAATGAAATTTCATTGCATAGGTCCAAGAAATCGAGATATAAATCTCCAATATTGCGGCTCAAAGGAGGCAACAACAAATAACGATGCCTGGAACATAAGAGTATCCCAAATTTGGGAACCGAAACTGAGTCACCGCTTTCCTGAAGAGAATGAAAGTGGCGTACTACTTGCAGAACGTGAGTCAATCAAAGGTCTTAATAGCCGACAGGACATCGTTGTCCCGGAGGTTCAAAGAATGTCTGAAGAATACGCTCATTCCGAAGATCATAGATATGAACAACTGTAGAATTTAGGGTTTACGACTGGAGCTTAAACAGTCAAAACTTTACTCTTTATGTACGATGAGTCAAAAGGACTGCAGTCCATAAGCTGGAAATGAGTCAAACCTCGCACAGAAAAAGGAACACTGACATGGTACTTACGAGTCAAAACTAGAGTCTGAATTGACGAGGGTATCGTCCTTGGAAGGACTCTTGGAAGGGATTTCATTGGGAATCCAAGTAAGTACTATTGATTATAATCATCGGTTCTAGTTATGTGACACTCCCTGGTTTTTCTTGTGGAGCTCGCACATGATAAACGCGTTCTGGGAAACCATACATTCCAAGATGGGGTTCCTCGTGCTGTTAAACTGATAACCGCAGCTGGAGGTCATACTTTCATATCGTTCTCGATAACTTAGAACGCTGATTCTGGTAAAACATTACATTCTCCATCGTGCTTTGTAGCACGCTATAAGTATCGCTTCTGGATCACGTAGCCACTTGGGCTTGTTACGCAACATTAGATCACTTTACTAGATCGCGGGTACGATCTCTTTCCGTGTAGGGATGCATCTCCCGAACAGGCTGGAAAGTAAACTATTTTCGTTATAACTTGGTCTTTGTAAAGACATTGGGAACTTCTTGGTTCATCGTCTAGTATACATATATATGTATACTATCTGTGTGCTTAAAAGAATGGACTTCCTTTAATTGCTGTCTATAAGTAGTACAATAGTACTTTTTGGCTCGTCTTTTCTTTCTCATAATTCCTTGGAATTTGAAGCTTGCCCAAACTGATGGGTTTTAGTTGGTCTCGTCGCCCTGGAAGGCGGTAACAAATTCTCGTTCTGCTAGTACTTGATTCTGCATGTCTCACCTAAGGTACTTTTCTAAAGCACTCTAGGTTCACATACATAGTCCCCATGACATCTATACATTCATGTCAAGCTCTTTGAACATAAATCACAGATACATTAAGCATATCTCATGCAAAGTATCAGCTAGCACGTTGCGTCTTGCAAACTTTTCAAATAAACATTTTCGTTCCCATTTAGGGCTATGAAAATTTTTTTTTCTTTTTCTGAAAACTTAGAAAATTTCATTTTCCTTCTCAAAATGGAAAAATATTTTTCTTTCTTTTTAAAAAAAAAATTCTTTTCTGGACGAGCGGGCGTCGACCCCTGTTTCTGGTGCAGTTGATCGTGTCGAGCTGAGGTGTTGGGATCTTGTACTGATCATTCTGTTCACTTTCTAGCCTAGTGCTACTGTTCTGGACTGAGGCTTAGAAGGAAGGTTCTTGGGTCAGAGCGAAAGAAAAGTGCTCCGATACCACTCTGTCACGACCACATCTCCCTAGTCAAAGAAAGTGTAGCTATATCGCGACTAAAACTTACTGAAGCTGTCTCAACTCATCATAAGATGCTTAGATCAAAGGAAAACATTGTCTGAAATGTGTTGAGGGTACAAATTATACTGAATCAGAGTAGTTATGGAACAATTGTCTTTGCTGAAAGCAAGTTCTAAAATTTGCGCAACGGAAGAGTACCAAGACAGATGTAATATGTATGAAGACATACTACACCAGCTATCCTTCTGCTTATTTAGTCTTCTGTCCCAACACCTCCTCGGCTTTGACAACAATCAACCTGCACATTAAGGAAAACAAAATGCAGGGCTGAGTACTTGATGCACTCAGTGGGCTCATGCCGAAAACTGTTTTTCTTTTAGTTGTCAGCCAAGCTGAGTGAACGCGGGGTTTTACTGAAAATCTATCCCGGTCACTAAAATCTGTTATTTCTTTCTGAAAATAGACTGCAGTCATTTAAACTTCTGATGATATGCCATATCAGCTGCGTGAATCGGGAATGTGGCCACATTCCACGACCACTGGGCCGGCCAACCTGGCGCTAGCTCACGACCCACGGACCGGCCAACCTAGCGCTAGCTCACGGTCCCTATGTGTACACTAGTCCGAGTAGGATTTACTGACCTACTGGGACCCGAATTCGATTTAACTGGGTTGGCATAGCCAACAGATAGGCAATCATAAAACAAAACATGGCATGACAACTCATTCAAATAATCATGCTTTTCACATAAATTCTGAAAAAGAAAGCCCACACATAATGTAGGATAGAAAAGCCCACCTCGTTTGCTTAACTCTTTCAAACGGGCACTGTCTGACTTGAGATTTACTCGTCGAGCGACGACGTCCCTTTTCAAAAATAATATACTTAAATTAGGCTTTAAGTAATCATTGATCTTGCATGAATGCATGCCTAAGCGTGATCTTTTATTTTATTTCCTTCTTTCTAATTTTAGAAATCTTAATTTCATAATTAAAACTGCGATTTAATTTAATCGGAAACTGGCCGAACTGTTCGGGTGTACTAAATTCCCGGATTAACTTAAGTATTTTAAGAAATACTTTCTGCGACTATTAAAGTCCGCTTAATTATTGCTTAACGAGAGTTATTTCATCACGGCTCATAAATCCTCTTCTTCCGCAGCTTAGGAAACTAAATTAATTAAGCTCCAAGCCCAATTCCTTAACTCAATTCCTTCCTGACACAAATTTATTTTTAAGCTCGTCGATTGAATCTCGGTCCAGTTTAAATGATTGGTCTTTTCCCCTTAATTAATTCAGGCCCAAAACAAAAGAAATAGAGTGGCCCAAACTATACTCCTCTCTCCATTTATTTCTATTTACAGGCCCATCCCCTTTTTTTAATTAATTATCAGGCCCAAAGAAATCAAGCCCAAACCTCCTTATTCCTCCAATGCATCGGCCCCCATTCCCCATTCTTCCTCATTCTCCCCCAATTCACAAACAAAAGAAGAAGAAAAAGAAATCGGGAACCCTAGCCCCCCTTCCTCTCATCTCTCGCCTTCCGTCGCCGGCGTTTCCCTCTATGCCGTCGCCATCTCCTGCCCACCCCTCTCAACTTCCGGCTTGCTGCGAGTTGTCACCACCACCGTGTTCGCGAAACGCCGTCGGGTAGACCCTCTGCCCCCTAGCCGACGCTGCGGCGATGCCCCATGGTTTCAGCAGCAAATGCTCCTCCGCCGAGCATCGGGCCGAACCCCGACGGTCCAGCTGCCCAGCAGCTCCTCCGTCGCCAACCCCTCCCAAAGCTAAGTTTCTTCTTTATTCCTTTTAGTGGTGTGAAAAGGAGCCGGCAAATTCCTATGTTTCTGTGACTTAGCATTGGGGATTTTCTTAGATTCTGTTATGGAGGATTGAATCTCATGGAGGGGTTGAGCTTGTGGTAATTGTTTCTTAAATCCAACGAAGCTTGTAGTAATGAGGCTATACTGTGGTATCATCTTGTTAGCTATTTCCTATCATGTTTATTGAAGGGCTAAGAGATCTAAGCATGATTTCTATGTCCTTCTAAGTTCTTATTCCGTGCTACCTACTGTGTTTGCGTAAAAAGATGCACAAAGGGTGTTGAGGATTTACCTCTTGTGACTGAAGAGGAGCTACTCTTACTCTTGCTCGATTCCTCACTGCCTCGGTTCTCCCTCTTTCTCCTTAACTCGTTTCCTTGCTGCTCAAACTGATATGAGGCTGAGCAAATTTTGTGGTGGTGGAAGGAAAGATAGAACCGAGGGGTGTGGCATATTTATGCACAGCTTGTAACTGAAAGCTGCACAATGGTTGCTGTACTTGACTGAAAAAAGCTTAGGCAGCTGGCTGCTCTCTTGCAGCTCTGCAGAACACTGTACCCTGAGCCCCTTTTGTAAACAATTTCTAGTGTTTCATGGTAGTGGCTGTTCTGTGCTGTATGGTACCTTGGCTCGTTCATAAGTTATCTCCTTTTTGCAGGTGCACAAAGAATGGCAGGGATTTGCTAGGGGATTTCTTGACAATGGCAGGCAGGAAGGGAGTACAAGCTGTCCAACACAGTCTCCCTGAGCCCCTGCAGGTGCTGGAAGAAGGTGCCGGCTGGAATTGCTCCTTTTAGCCCAAACACTTCCTCATTTTTGCAAAGGTAAGGCTACACATTCTCCTTTTAAATACCTCTTTTAGTTGTCTTTAATTTATGCAACTAATTCTCTTTTTTTGTGTGCTTTGGCAAGAGCTGCGGCTGCTACGGGGCTGCCCTCTCTCGTGGCTTCTCGGACTCGTCGCTGCTTTGCCGAGACGGTTCGGCGATGGAGGTCGATATAGATGCTAGGGACTCGAATTGTAATAGTGTAGCTCGGTTTATATTTTTTTTTTGTGTCGACAAGGATTGTGAAATTGTTAGTTTGAGATTAAATGACATTGGAAAATTCATTAGCTTTAATTCTTTTCTGAAATTTGTACTATTTCTTTTATTCAAGAAATAAAATTATGCATTCATTAATTGTATAACACTTCTAGTATTTGTTTCGAAAACTCTCGAGATCTTAGTCCCGGCTATTACACAAGTTAAGTGTGGAAAGGTACTTCATTTCCCTTCCCTCGATGAGTTGGATGCCCGTGAACCTTTCCTATCTTATGTGCTTGAGTTAGGATTTGACTGGTTATTGGAGAATGGGGATCCGAATATCCCTATTAGGCTAACGAAGGAGTTTTTCACTACATTCAGATTTAGGGTCACCACAGACTTGGACGAGGATTCTATAATCTTTAGGTTGTTTGGAGGGGAGATAAGAATGAGTTTGATAGAGTGGACAGTAAGATTGGGGATGTGTAGTCTGAAGGAGGCCATAGGGCCAGAGTGGAGAAGCAGGGAACGGGGAATTCCCCGCAGGCACGTCGATTTTGAGCCACGGGAGGCATGGAAAGAATTAACTCACCCGGCCGCTCGGCAGTTTTCATCCACTATCTCCCGCTCCATCCACTTCAACAACCAGATCTTACGTCTGGTACAGCTCTACTTGGATTTCAACTTGCTGGGGTAATCAAATTCGGCCATCCGAACATCGATGACAGAACTATACCTCATTTGGTGCTCCAAGCGCGGGAGGAAAATACATATGGGATTCTGGACAGCTTACCAGTGCCATCTCATTGCCACCCATCCTGCGAGAAACCTCTCCCTCTGCCATATCTTGGGAGCATTCGTAAGAAACAACATCATCATCTCGGAGGCTGAAAGCTTATCCCCCCTAATCATGGTGGACCCCCCTGGTCTGTTTGATACACCATTCTTTGTCCGAACAAATACTGTTTACATGAGGCAGGGAGTCCCGCGTTTCTACCCTATGGGAGAAGAAGCTATTCCAGCTGGAAGAGTTGCAGCGAGCCAGCGAGCAAGAGAGATTGGAGAAAGCAGTGGAAGAGCTAGCGGAGGAAAATCGACAAGCTAGGGCGGAGTTGACTCGCCTGACAAGTGTAATGGAAGGAATTCTGAAGGAGTTAGCGGCAGAGAAGTTAGTATGAGGAGTTGGAACGAGTGGCCATGGAGGCCAGACTGATGAACCAAGGGTAGCCGAGACAGAAGAAGAAGCAGCAGGGGAGGAAGGTGCTGGGGAACCGGCAGAATCTGAGGGAAGTGAATCCGAGTCCGAGAGAGAGGAGTCAGAAGAACCACCTGCACCAACCCCTGCCCCGCGGAGGAGCAGGAGAAACATGTGACCACCACCCCACCTGACCAGTTAGTTTTCTTTTTCTTTTCAGTTTTAGTTTTCGTATTTTATTTGTTTTTCTAGTGCTTTTAGGTAGTATAAGTTGTTTAGTATGTGAGTAAACCCTATTCATAACACTTAGACTATTCAATAGTCTAAGTGTGAGAAGTACGAGGTTTACTACTTTGACGCATGTGTTTGTGTTTATGTTGTTTTCTTTTCGTGTGCATGTTACCTCACACTTAGCCTACTGCGTAGCCTAAGTGTGAGGAGTTTATGTATATATGTGTTTGTTTTTGTTGAGTTCTGTTAGGTTTTAAACTCTCCCACTTAGCCTATTATATAGTCTAAGTGTGAGAAGTTTTTAGAAACAGCATGTGTTTTCTTGTTTGGTATGTCTGTGTGTCAGTCATACTAGCCATTACCTTTTCCACTTCACAGCCTTATCTGAGGGCAGACACTTGTGAAGTGGGAGGGTCCCGCAATGGCCAGTATGACATATGTATATATTGTGTTTAGTGTTTGTGTTAGTGTCTTTCTAGGTCTAGTTTTTAGGTCTGTTATACGTGTTGATTGGGCTTAAAACTCAACTGTCGCGAGCAGACGGTGAGGGGAATTGAAGGAGATAGGACGTGATGGAAAACGGAAACCACTCCCTTTATTATCTCCTAGTCAGTATAGATGATGCGAGTATGAGAAAAAAGTCCATCCTTAGAGCCAAACACAAAGCCCTCTTAAAATGTGAGTTAAAAGCCTAAAGTGGAACCACTTTCCACCAATTCAGAAAAGAAAAGAGTGGCTTCCATAAGATGCATAGGGTAAAGTGACTGCGTGTAGCAAGACTGAAGGCAGTAGGAAACCCCCCCAAAAAAAACCCCACCTTTAGAACCCACTTTCTAGCCGTATATACCCAGATATAACCCACTACCCACTGAGACTGTGTGTGTGCAAGGCATAAAGCAAGGAGGCGACTGGCCAAAAGGACATACAAGTAAGAAACCAACTGGAGAAAGGAAGTGAGAGACAAGGAAAAAATCGACCAGGGAGTCATTCCAGGTCCAAAAAAAAAAGAAGTAATAAGGGTGGCGAAGCCACAAAAAGAAGGGAGAAAGAATGTGAAGAAAATGGTCGAAAACACTTGACCACGAAAAATAAGAAGGAATAGGGGTGGCAAAGCCACAAGAAGCTACTGACCAGTTGGAAGTCAAATTCAGAAACGCCGGCCGAAGGGAGCAACAACCAAGAGCGCCAAGTGCACACAGTTCTCCCACATCAAAATAAGTAGTAGCTTTGAACCTTAGAGCCTTAGGAACAACCACCCCAAACACTGTAAACGAATAGCCCTGTTACAAGCCTTGAAGACCTTCAGTAGCCACATGTGAAAACTAAGTCCGAAGCATCCGTGGTTCAGCGATATGAGAGAATACAGTCCTAACATCCCTGGTGAGGAATGGGTGACTGAGAGAATCTGGTGTTAGGCCGCGAGTTTGGGTGATCTTGACGAGCAGATGTATTGACTGTGAAGGAAAAGGGAGGCGGCGGAAGTTCAAGGCTGTCTAAGGCCGGATTGCACCTGATCCCAAGGGGAGGGATGGTTGAAAATATAGCCCGATTAATGTGTTTAAGTATTTCTTGTGTCTATTTTGTGTGTTTGTGTTGTTTTTGTGTTTTTCTTTGCGTCAAAGTTTAGAGTCTAGTTTAGGATAGAGTCGGTCAGGGTGTAACCAGGCTAGAATTCGACTTATTCCTTTTTGTTTGTTCTTCACTCTTGAGGACAAGCATGTGGTAAGTGTGAGCAGTTTGATAAGTCGTATTCTAGGCCTTGGTTACTAGTCAGTATGATGTGCATAATTGGAATATATATGCAAAACAGTTGCTAAAGTGTGCAGGGAAAGTGTTCTAGTCAGTATGGAAAAGCTCGGATAACTCAGGTGAAAAGGGCGTCAGAATGTTGCTATACTGACCAGTATGCATGCCAAAAAGGCTCGAGATGGAGAAGAATGATTGCTGGGAAGATCAACCACAAGTAAGGACACTCTTAGTTAGAGTAGTTCTCTCTCGGTAGACCAATCCTACAGCATTGTCCTACATCTTCTCGTTCCTCGCCACAGCCATGGTCACCTGAGAGTTTCATCAGTCTGCCGGAGATCCACCGTCCTTCGTTCCAGCCAGTTTGTTGCGTAGTGATAGCAGTTTCATCGCCCGGAGTGGCAAAACAATCTTTATTTGCTTTCTTAGCTAATCACACTTTATTTTCTTACGTTGGACCTGTTACACTTTCAATTTCCGTTTGCTTACTTTGAAGTCTTAGTTGTGATCCAAACGTTTTTATGATATGAAGTAGTTTTTGTGCATCGGTTCCTGTTTGATTCTGTTTCTTTCTGCCTAGATAGCTTAGATCTAGTTGTTACGGTAATTTTCAAGTGTTGCGAGCATGTTTTCATTTCTGAATTGATAGATCTGAGTTCATGAGTTTAGATAGCTGTTAGATTTTAGATCTGAAATGGTTAAGTGTGAAAGCCTAGTTTACGTGATTTCTGCCACCTTGCATGTCACCCAGTAAGCTTAATTTCAGTTCCGATAGTTAATCTTTAGATTTGGAGTTTTAATCTGCATTTGTTAATCTGAGTTTATTCATGTTGAAGAAGAAGAAGACATCCACATCCAAGTTTGGGACCACGTTTACTTTTTAGTTACTTTTTGCCTTTGTCCTTTACTTTTCTCTACTTTTTCTGCAGGTACCCTACAGATCTGTCAGCCTGGTCACCTAACTACCACTTATTCTCTGATATTCCGTTTAGCCTTTTATAGTAACCCAGTACCTTCCACATATTTTCTGAAATATAATGTTCCCTACTCTCACGTACACAGCAACATGTTGATCATCTTTCACCCCTCCTAGTCAGTGGAGTACCATCTTTAATTCTTGTCTAGGTAGAATCTCAACCCAAGTGTGGTAGCTAACCAACCCTTCCAGAATATCACCACAATTTCCAAAGCGCATTCATCTCTGTGGGATTCGACCCTTACATCCACTATACTAGTCAGTAAAAGTGGGTTGAGGAATTTCTTTGATAGCCAGGTTCAGGCTTAGCGGGGGTTTCCATCCTGATCAGTAGGATACATCCTTGCTTTACACGACACCTGCACAAACCTGTATCTGTCAAAATGGCGCCGTTGCCGGGGATGAATGGCGTTATTAACTGTTATTGTGCGTGATACTTTGGCGTATATATTGTGCATAATCCTTTCTTTTCTTTTTCTTTCAGTTTATGAGAAGCAGTTCGGCTCCTGACCAGTGGAGATCGAAGATACTTCAATGAGGGACTATACTCGTGACCACTCGTTCTGGCCTATCGACAGCCTTGTCTGACCTAGGCACGAGTAGTGACGAAGAGCAAGACACCATAGAAGGACCAATACCGGAAGAGATACCACAATTGGAAGGCAACCCTAGGATAATGGCTGCCCATATAGATCAAGACCCGGAGATAGGGACGCTGAATGCGCATACCGAAGGAGAACCACCGCAAGCTATAGTTGTCACCCCAGGACAGACGGCTTGTGATGTGAAGCCCCATGTTATTGCAATCCTACCCACGTACTGTGGGAAAAACTATGAAGGCCCTTACAAATTCCTTCATGAGTTCTGCAAGATTTGTAGGGCACATAGAAGGCCAACGGGGCAACCGAGGATGACTACAGATTGAAAGCTTTGTCATTCGTCCTAAAAGGGGAAGCCAACACCTGGTTCATGCGCCTGCCACCCGACTCCATTGAGAGTTGGGCCGATTTCAAGTCAGCCTTCTTAGGCGAATTTTTTCCGTCATCTAAGACGAGTGCGCTGAAGAGAGAGATAACCAGTGTGAAGCAAGGTTACGATGAACCCTTGAGTGATTATTGGGCGAAGTATATGAGCCTCTTGGATGCGTGTCCCAACCATCGTATGGCGGATATAGAGATACATCATACCTTTTATGAGGGGATTAACAAGGCAACAAAAGACTTGGCAAACTCGTCGTCAGGAGGAAGCTTCACGCAACTGAGGGTTAGTGAAGCGAAAAAGGTCCTAGGAAAGCTTTTGAGCGCAAAGAAGGAGTGCGACAATTCAAGGGATGGCTACAGCAGAGAAAGAAATGCGAGTGCTTCGTCTACTGACCAGGAGCAGAAGATAGAGCAAAAGATGGATTTGAAAATGGAAGAGCTGAAAAAGGCACTCCTAAGCGCGATCGAGAAGAACGCACCACCACCTTCTCCAACTGGGAGCTACAAGGATGCAGAGCAGGGAAGTCAAAGGCCAACTTACGATCAGCCGAATGACTTCGTCAACATGGAGCAAGTCAATGCTGTAGGGTACTATAACTCTAGTGGGAATTGGATCCAGGGGAGACAGCGGGACGCACCATGGAGGAATCATCCAAATTTTCGATGGGGAGATGGGAACCAAAATCAGAACCAAGGTCAAGGTCAGAACCCTTACAACCCCCACCCGAACCAGAAAATTCCAACCGTGGCACAGCAAATCCAGACCACCAATTCAACTGGTCAGGAAGAAACCAACAACCCCACAACCAACAACACCACAACCAAAACCCACAAAACCAAAACTCGAACCCTGTTTATGTACCACCCCACCAAAGAAACTTCCAAAATTACCAGAATTAACCCAACCATGGTCCACAACATCAGCAGAACCAGAACCAGTTCCAAAGCCAGAACCAGAATCAATATCACCAAGACCAGTACAACCCTCCTGGCCAGTATAACCACTACCCACCTAACCAGACCCAGCAATCCTTCTTCTCCATCTCGATCCTTTTTGGCATGCATACTGGTCAGTATAGCAACATTCTGACGCCCTTTTCACATGAGTTATCCGAGCTTTTCCATACTGACTAGAATACTTTCCCTGCACACTTTAGCAACAGTTTTGCAGATATATTCCAATTATGCATATCATACTGACCAGTAACCAAGGCCTAAAATACGACTTATCAGGCCACCGCAGACGATTCGCTTCAACACCGACGAGGATTTGATTATTCCGCCGCAGCTGCAAAGGAGCACCGTCGACTAATTAGAGGAACTGAGAAGGCGAGAATTTGGAATGGGGGGAAAGAAGAGAGATGAAACGTAATAGAGGAGGGAGCGATGAAACGACGCAATTATCGGGATTGCATAATCTCAACATAATTAATGATTTTGGCTGCTTAATTTTGTCACGACCTCCCTTTAGGGTTAATAAACACGGGCGATCGTGATTAAAAGAACTTAATAAACAGACGAAGGAAACTAGGGTTTCAATAAAGAGTTTGACCAATAATTAATATTTAATAAAAAGGGCTCAGAGGTTGACATTATCCAAATAATTAGGCTCAAAGCTAAATGAATGATGAGTAAAAACAATGTCTCAGTGGAAGCGTTCAAGAGAAAGAGTGACGTCATCTGTGGAAACACAACGACACTCGTAGTTCACAACTAACCAAAACATGCTTCAATTTTAAATTGCTCAACACCACCTATTGCTCGTCGCCGCTCCACCTGCACATAGGGAAAACACATGCAGGGCTGAGTACTATAACAAATACTCAGTGGGCTCATGCTGAAAATAGTTGATAAAAGTTATGTCATCCATACCACAGTGAACTCGAGTTTTAACTTGAGAAAATAATCGAGTTCACAAAAACATTATCATAGACTGGCCAGTCAAAACAATATCTCCACTTTCTCAACAATCCATCAATCACAACATTTCCATAGTGCGACGAAAGTGTGGCCAAACTATTAGCCCACGAGACCGGCCGACTAGCAAGGACGGCTCACGATCCCACCTGTGTACACTAGCCTGATAGGGTTTGCGGCCCTACTCAGACCCGAATTCGTTTAACATAGCCCTATAGCCTAATGGAGCGAACTCACAAACTAGGCATCAGACAACAATCTCATCATCAAGAAAACATGGCATGACATAACAGTTTAAACCACCCTTATTACACCATAATCATACTTTTGAAAACGTTAAAGAGTTTCAGTAAAAGAAAGCCCACCTCAACTGCTTAATTCACAAGCACTTTCTTCCCCTTGGTATCACGTTTCACTTGCGATGATTCACCTTTATCATTTAGATAATACATAAATCAACACACTTTTCAAATAAATGAATAAAATGCATGCATCCTAAGTAAAGTCTTTTATCTCATTTGTCTCGTTTTTTTCGATTATTCGGCGGCCGCCCAAGGCGTCGCTTGAGACGCCGGTCGGCCGCTTATGCCCATATTTCCCCCGTTGGCTCCTCGTATTTTTCTCAATGATATCGAATTAAATCCTAAGATTTAAGCGCATAATCAAATCATCGTGGCTATTTCCCCTTCGCATTTATATTTATTCCGGACTTAGGATAAAATTATTCATCCTTCGAAACATTCCGGGATTAATTAAATAATTCATCACGATCAATTATCGGCCCAAAACATAATTATTTCCCCACCTTATATCTCTAATTTAATTAAGAAGCCCCAAATAAAATAAAAGAGAGCCCATAACATCCAATTTTAATTATTGAGGACCACTTTCTTTTTAAAAAAACAAAAGCCCAATACTCCCACCATCCTCATTCACGTCTCTCTCTTCCTCTCTCTCTCTATCTCTCTATTTATTCAATTTATTCGATCCAACTTGCGAATTGAGTCCAATATATATTCCTCATGGAAAGGAATTATTTTAATTCGCGTATTATTTTATTTCACCAATTTCTAATCTAACAATAATTCCACCCAACAATTAATTCACGGACTTCGCAACATTAATAGCATTAAAAGGAAGTACTTTAGGGTTAAAAATTAGGTTTAGAAAAATGGGGTGTTACAAATTTATTCTCTAAATTACCTTTTGTTGACAGATTTGTAGGAAATGTTGACATTAGAAATGTAAAATATACTAACCGTTGATTAATTGTATTAAGTGGGTAGGATTAAAGTTTATATAGTTTGTATTATAGATGATTTGTAGATTATCATGAACCCTATATAAATGCCGAGTTACATAGTACATATTTTGTCTTAAAATAATAATATAAACACACATATGTAATCTACTCAAAATTGAGACGATTCATTTTTGTTGGGAATTGTATTGTAAAAGTAAAGGAGGTCGGTTCATTATCTATACACACAACCACATTTATCGTCCGCTTCATTTTTTTGGGGAAGGTAAGGGAGAAGTCAGGCGATTAGGAATAAGAAGAAATTTTTTTAAATGATTCAAAAGTGAAAGCATACAGATTTAAAAATGAGAAGAGGCTCGGATGAATTATATGTCGTGACTAGGTAGGTAAAAATCTCATTTTTAATTTTATATATGTCACACAATTGATTGCTATATGTTAGATTGGAGTGAATATTTGGATTATATGATGTGAACTTAATATAGTTTTATTTGGAATTATTTTGTGAAATATGATACGGATATGTAATTGGTGCACTGGATATGCGATTGGTGCATTTGATGTGATTATATATGTGGTTTTAGAATTACTTAAATCATTGGATTAAAGAGGATATGTGACAGTCTTGCCCTGGGTCTGATGTCATTTATATGTGATGGTTTAGAATATTTGTAAATAAGCATTGTAGAATGATGGATTTTGTTATTATAGTATTTTGGATGGTGAAATAATTAATATGTGATTTCTTTACTTTAATTTGTAATTGTTTATTATAAATATATACGTCAGGAAGGTTGGAATGTGATAATCGTCATTCATTCCATAACTAAAAAAATGAGGGAATACATATTTCTAATTTCCCTCTTAAAAATTCAAGAGAGAAATTGGAAGTTCTAAACTCCCAATAAATACATTAATCATTTTCATTTTACATGAACTACCACTACCATTAAAACAATACTCCCTCCGTCCCATAATATATATGACATTTTCCTTTTTAGTTTGTCTCAGTTACATTTTCTTTTGTGGAAAAAGCTTTATCTCACATTAATATAAGTATACTATTTCTCTCTTCACTTAACACACAAAACAATATTTTCTAAATCTCGTGTCATTCTCCAAATATGTCATCTATTATGGGATGGAGAGAGTACAAAAAGCCTACTTCAAATTCAAATTAGCATTCCCCTTAGAAAAATTTCGTCATTGGAAATGGAGGATGAGCAGAGGGATAATCTATACCTGAGCAGTAAATGAAGAATAAAATTGTGTAGTTGTTCTCCTAAAGCACATCCATGGTAAATGAGTAAAGGGATACTCTGTACTTGTCATAGGAATGACCGAAGTCCAAATCCCTAAGAAACCCTAACAAATTTGAAACGCATACTCACATAATTAGAAGAGTAGCAAAACACATGGACATTGGATAGCTAGAAACCGAAGGATACGCTTATCTTCCTCGGTGTGCACACCCCTTCCTTCGACCGGTGTTTTCTTAAGGATGACAGTGGAGATTGGGGACAACTCGACCGCGCTAGTTGTCTCAATTGACTCCAAAGTGGAGTCGAATGACCAATCGGTCGACGAAGAGAGGGGTGAAGGTGAATGCTAGGGTTTCTAGAGAGTTGTGCCTTAGGGTGGTAGTGAACATGGAGTCAGTGTCCTCCCACGGATACATGAGGATTGGGGACAGATGGGTGGCAATCGAAGTCTCAATTGTCCCAAACTTGGGTCGAATGACCAATCCACCAATGGAGGTGGCGGTTAAAAGTGTGGAGAGAGTGGTGACGGAGGTGAGATGTGGTGTTGAAAGAGTGGTGATAACGGTGGGTTAGGGTTTCCAAAGGGAAATGACGGGGATAGGGAGCCCATTTAAGCAAATAAAGGAGACGATGGGGGTTCTCTAGGGTTTCCGAGAGATAGGTCGCGGTAAATAGAGAGTGAGAAAGAGATCGGAATGGGGTGGGTAATGTACATGGATGTTGGGTGAGATGTGGTGTTGAAAGAGTGGTGATAACGGTGGGTTAGGGTTTCCAAAGGGAAATGACGGGGATAGGGAGCCCATTTAAGCAAATAAAGGAGACGATGGGGGTTCTCTAGGGTTTCCGAGAGATAGGTCGCGGTAAAAAGAGAGTGAGAAAGAGATCGGAATGGGGTGGGTAATGTACATGGATGTTGGGTGGAGCTTTTTTTAATTAAATATTTAACTTAACGACAAATTATATACTCCCTTCGTTCCATGTTAAGAGAGTCATTTCTGTTTTTGGCAAAAAGTAATACTCCATTTTACTTTATTCTCTTTTCATGTCTTACTTTATTCACCATCCACTTAACACTCTACTCTTAAACTCCGTGCCAAAAACAAATGTCCTATTAACATGGAACGGAGGGAGTAGTTAGGTGGAAAATGGGGGGTTATTTTTCTTTCTAAATACATAACATTCTAATCGAGACTCCTAATGGGGGATGGATTAAAACAAAAAAATTGGACTCCTAATGGGGAACAAATGGAGTATCTTTATATCGAACTCAGTATCATTTTCTCTATTGAGTAATATCCTTACTTGTATTCAGTACTACATTTGTCCCGGCCTAATTGAGACGTTTCTATTTTGGCATAGGAATTTAGGTAGTGCTGTTTAGTTAATTAAATTATTAATAGTGAAGTAAAAGAGAGAAAAAAGTAAGAAAGATAAAGAAATAATAAAGTTGGGACGTACCAAAAAGGAGAGTGGAGTGATTTAATTATTGCCAAAAGAGGAAACGTCTCATTTAGGCTGGGACGTACCAAAAAAGAATCATCTCACTTAGGCTGGAACAGAGGTAGTAACATTTTGTATCAAACTCAGTATCATTTTTCTATAGAGCAATATCAGTTTGTGAAGAAACGTACTGCCTCCGTCCCGCAACAGATGTCACACTTGGGAATGACAACGATTTGAGGAGATACTCCATTCGTCCCAACTTAGTTGAGTTGTTTTTCTTCTCAGGATGTCCAATTTAGTTGAGTCATTTTTCTTTATAGCAAAAAATAATACTACCCTCGTCCACAAAAATAGAAGCTTTAAACACTACCAACAGTACTAATAATGTGGACCTCATAGTTCACTAACACTGTTTCTACCACCTTTTTTAAAATTTTGTCTATTATTTTTTTAGACGAGTGTAGTAAATCTAATCACTCTTACTTTACTCACTCTTATTTTATCTTCATTTATTCAACTTAATATAATTTCTTAATCTACGTGCTCAAAAGCAATATCTCAACTAAGTTGAGACAAATGAAGTTTTATTTAGTGGTTTAAGAGAAAAGAGCAAATATATTTGAATATATTGGTGTGAGAGAGAAAATGGTACTTGGAGTAATAATGTGGGGGGAGAGGGAGAATGTGGTTGGATGTATTAATAGTGGTTTATTTTTTGAAGAAAAAAAAATATGACATCTTTTGTGGACAACAAAAAAGCAAAGTATAACCTCTATTTGGGACGAGGGGAGTATTATTATCTTCACATTAAAAGAATATTTTTGTTCCTATGCTAAAATATTACTCCCTCTGTCCCATAGTAGATGTCACACTTGGGGATTGACACGAGATTTTAGGAGGTGTTGTTTTGTGTGTTAAGTGGAAAGAGAAAGCAATATATTTATATTAATGTGAGAGAGAATTTTTTCCAAAAAAAGGAAATGTGACATCTTTTGTGGGACAAACTAAAAAGGAAAGTGTGACATCTACTATGGGACAGATGAAGTATTTTTTTTCTATTCTTTGATACTCCTCTGTCCCATTGAAGATGACTAATTTTCCTTTTTATACTATCACATTCAAAATGACCCATTACTCAAAATAGAAACACATTTATCTCTACTTTATTCACATCTCTTACTTTATTCTCTCCATTTAACACACAAAATAAAGTTACATAAATTCTCGTGCCAACTAAGGAAGGAGTCATCTTCCTTATGACGGATGAAGTATAATATCATGCAATTAGGATTTCGTTAGAATCATCATAAAATTACCTTTAATTCAATATATATTTACTAAAAAATAATTTAAATTAAAAATTTATGTGAAATTTTAAATTTTAAATTATTTTAAGGGAGAGAAATTGATTTCGACATAGGATTTGACATGAATCATTGTTTGAGATTTTATATTCAAATGGCAAAACTATTTTTTTCATTTATAAAATTAAGGAAAAATAGAAATTAATTGCTACCACTATATCTAAAGAATACGTGGTCCAGATTGAGTTATTATTTATTACAGAAAGATGTGAATTATCATTTGATTACAATCCGTAATAAGGTATATGAACACAATATAGATTTAATAAAGGGATATTGGTGCATAATATTCTAAAAATTTTCAAATTGTTTTTTTCTCATGCACTTTAAACTTGACATAATATTACCGACTTAAATAGTTATTGAATTTTTCCACACAGTGCGGAATTTGGCTATATAAAATTAGATGAATAACCATATCTAACTTTTAGGAACTTTGTAATCAAATCACTATTATATTTTGATAACGATATCTAATGTGATGTGATGACAAATGATGTGTAGTCGGATTCTGTTGTCAATAAAAAAGTTCAACAAGTATTTAAGTTCAAAATATTATGTCAAAGTTTATGGGAAAAAATAAAATTTTAAAAATTTCATGATATTAGCTAGGGATGTCAATCGGGCTAACCTGTTCAGGTTTGGGCCAACCCAGTCGAGTTGACGGGCTATTCGGGTTATGAATTTTTAGGGGCAAAATTTTCTACCCTAACCCGAACCCACCGGGTTTCGAGCTAACCCATTAAGCTATTCGGGCGTACAAACTTTAAAAAATAATCTCTTGTTTCAAAATTTTCCTCTAGAATATGATATTAATATTTGGATATTTGTTTCTTCATAGTTTTAGAATCAGATATAATCTTTAAATTTTCATAGTTTTCTTCAATAATAGTTTGAGAGAAGCCTTTCATCTCGATCAACTATAACATAAACAACATAAATCAAAATTAAATCAGTCAACTTGAATTAAAACTTGTGTTCGTGTCATTATTTTGGCATTGTTCATAATTAATTCTTTATGAATATTAAAAATCATATCTTACATAAAACATTATTTAATGATAAATATATTGAAATTTTGAAGGGTTAGTTCTTAATTTTGTCTTGATTGGCTTTGGTGGTGGTAAGACAGTAGTGACAGATGATGGAACGAGGGAATAATGAGTCGAAGTGGAATTTGAAAGTTGATAGTGTGGGATTGAGTGGAAAAGTGTAGAATAAAGATTAAAGAAGATTAATGATTGTGCCACATGAAATTCAAAAACTTAATACTTTTTAATTAAAAGTTGCAACCCGTCAGGCTGACTCGCAACACATTCAGGCCAACCCGTTTAACCCATCAACCCATTCGGGCTAACCCGTTTACAGAATTACCACCCTAACCCCCTAATTTTACCGGGCTATTCGGGCCGACTCACGAGTTTCGGTTTGGATTGAAATCCCCTTAGCCACCAAAATATTTAAGAAGCTGTTCCTAAAAACGTAAGGACAATAAAATAAATGTATAAACTAATATGGTGATTGAATTACACATCAAAAGTTAATCTCTCATCAAACCAATCTTCTCAAAAGTTTCTTTAATAATCCCTCAATATACATACTATAATCAATAGAACAAGCATACGATTCAAAAATGACAAATTAAAAGTTAGAAGAGCTGAGAAAGTGTAGCATATAATAAGGCAACGGCGAAGCATCCGTAACATCATTATTATGACATGGTTTTAGATGTCATAAACATATACTCAAACCCTATAACAGGCTGAGAAATTGCACCACAAAGGTTCAAAATGCATCTTCTACCATCTAAAAGAAAACGAAAAATGAAAAAAAAGAGGCAAAACTAGTTTTTTTTAAAAAACAACAAATAAATCCAATAATTATCATACAAGACTCCTCTAACAAGACCTATATCGACAAAGCAGTAGTAAAGCAATCCATTCCCCGATCCTCGTTCTCACCTCACAACCATGTTTCATCTGAAGTTCATGGGCCCACATTCGTGAGCCTAGTCTTGATTGCCAACATTTGGATCGGAGATATGCATCTTCTTCAACTATGATATGGCATTACAACCTTCACAGCTTCTTCTCAAGAACCAACCCCTAGACCAGTAGTGAATATGAGATAAGATGTCTGTTACCATTACCAACTGGTTTTGGGGCGTTTTAACCCGCTGGAACTGAAGGGAGACACGCTCCCCCTTGGCTGAGGGCTCTCTTCTTTGATATTGTTAAGTATCGCCAGTTCTCTAAGCTGTTGTCTCTTGTATAGGTCTTGGGACTCATCCTGCATTTCCAGATAAATAATCAAATTAGTTTTGAATCTTTATATTCCTCTACCTACTTCGGAAGTTGATACAATGGTCACGACCGTTTAAAAATGTTGAAGTTCAGATATGATCTTATTTATTCCCTCAAATTCCATACTGAAGACTATGGTCATATTATATTCTACTACAAAATAACTAGGCAAACGCAAACTCGTGGTCCAAATTATGATTGTGCAGTTTTCTAGGATGAGGAAAACAGTACAGGAGCCAAAAGGGACTGCATAATTATTATTAGCTCCTACAATCTGCATGAGCATAAAATCTTAATGTCGTAAAAATTACCTATAAAACTGGTGTAGTGGTCTCAAGATTAATTTATTTCTGACCCACAGATAGCAATAGTATCAGAAGACAGTTTTTTTATGCGAAGTCGAATTCCAGCATTGCCTAAATCTGAGGGGATGAAATAGTGGCTGAAAAGAATGAGCATCACAACTTACCACAGGCTTCAGCAGTTCTTCAATGATGTCCTTGGCTTGTTTCAGTCTTACATCAACAATACTAGCAGGTACTTCGGCCGCTTCTGCCTCTATTAAAATATGCAACGGTTCATTTAAGTGTTCGTAGCCTGGTTTTCCCCTCAAGCTCTCCTCCTTCAATAGAAGATATTAAGGCATTTATTATCATGAGCAAGATAATGGCTAATTATAAGCAATTTTTTTTATCAATTTGTAATAATTTTGGATTGTACATCAATAGATCAACATCACGTTCAGCCTACTTCCTATATTCGTAATTCACAGACAAATAGTAGTAAAAGGACAATAGCAAAATGTAATCTCAATTTCAAAGACAAGAAGAGGATCTTACCTTGTCAGCATCCTTAATTGAACCTTTCCCCCTGATGAAGACACGACATCCAGTAGAAGCTTCCACACGTTTCAAGGAATTGCCCCGTGGACCTAAGAGTCTTCCCACAAAATTGAACTGTTGTCCAGAAACAATTTGTCAAACTTAGTAATCATTAATCGATCTACAAAAAAAGGAGAGAGTTCCAAAGGCTTACATTCGGATATCTATCAACTGGTATGTCCAAGCGCAGTACACGCTTAACTAGGAACGAACTAGGACTTCCAGGTGGTTTCCAGTCTATTGCCATACCCTGTGGACCTCCTAGCATCTGCTACAAAAGAGAACACCGATGCTTAGCAAACCACATTAAAAACAAAATTTTAGATTCCAAAAGGTCAAGATATTGAAGTACATGCTGGAATAGAAACGACAGAGACCTCACAATAAAAAAAGCAAACGATGGCCAATACTGTTGCTAGAAGAGTATACTCAATGAGCCTCAGTTTGAACATGAAGTAGATCCTGATAATATACTGACCACCCACCTAGACATCTAGAGGTTATCTAGCATTACAATCAGATAATGCACTCAACTATGAATGGGACATTTTGTTTCTTATATCTAGAAGAACCATTCAACTCTACACGGTGGAGAATTTTTCTTGAATTATACCGGTTATTGAAATCAAGTCAAAACATTTTAGATGGTAGAAAGAGTTAATGCAGCTATTTGAGCCTGGATGATGTAGTCTTGAGGACTGCAGGTGTTGCTGGATTATAAAGCATTAATCTTAATTAATCTATTTCTCAGGTTAGTTGAAACATCAAAGAATAAAAAGTGAACCTTCATTGAGCAATTTAAAATATTAGGTCACATTTTTAAGGGAACATTGTGGAGCAGCAGAAAATATCATATACAGGGTGTCAAGTTACAGCATTAGTTCAAGTACACATGCTTTATTGCTTCTGAGAATGTAATATATACAAAGTTCAACTATAGAGGATTCCTTCCACTCTTATACTCTAAAATTTTCCATAGCAGTTGTAAAATAGTCATACGTCACCTCTCTTCAAAACAATATAACTTATTTAAGTAGTAAGCATATTAGAATGAAATGAAATGTAAGTCTATATAGATAGCAAAAGTAGAAATCTAAATGTTCAAGACAAACTTAGATTTGGTCAAAGGTATTAGGCTATGCCTAAAACTAAATTATGAACTCATGAACCTACAACATTTTGTTCATTGTCAGATGACTCAGATTCTAACATTAGCTGTATGTATTGCAACGACTTAAGTGTGGTAACTAATAATTCAATGACTTAATCTCACCAATTTCATCCTTAATTTGAAAAAAATGCATTATTTTATACAGGTTCCTTAATTTGAAAAAAAAACAAAACAGGTTATTTAATAGTAAGCATATTAGAAGGAAATGAAATGTAAAAATCTATATAGATAGCAAAAGCAGAAATCTATAATACTTGAACAAACAAAGTTATGAACTCGTGAACCTACAACATTTTGTTCATTGTCAGATGACTCAGATTCTAACATTAGCTGTATGTTTTGCTATGACTTAGTGTAGTAACTGATAATTCAATGACTTAATCTCACCAATCTCATCCTTAATTAGAAAAAAATTCATTATTTTATACAGGTTCCTATGAGAACATCACCTTCTCTAACAACAGGAATTGAAAGCAGATTTAGAGTGAAAAAGCAAATGCATTCAGGTGCGCATATGATTTGAATTCTTACAATTAACCTATTTGTGCATCCACTTACAAGGCAGTCTAGTCAATTTTTTTCATGTAATACATACTAGAAGCAATGCAAGTTACAACACTACAATCTTACTTCTTTATCAATTATATCACCTAGAAGTAACTAAACTATATATGGTTAGTTATAGATAGTATCAACCACTTTTTTGCTCGAATATGCATGCCCTCTGAAATATAGGCCCCAGATTTCTAGTCAGTGAATAATGATATACAGGTAAACCAACTCTGTACATCCTTAAGCTGTATGCTAGTTTTATTTATCATGCATGCATTATAAGCGAGTAACTTTCTCAACGAAAGTATACCAAGCTGAGGCAGTAACTTGAGTATTTACACTAACCTATTCATGAAGAATTGAGTTTAAAAGAAGCAAATGGATTTGACATTTGAGAGGATCTACAAGAATCGGTGTGTAGAGAAGGGTACACAAAAGATGAATTGTAGGCTTTGGTTAGTGATGAAATCTTAGCTCACCTCGTGTTGCATGCTGTTCCAGCCATTTCCGTTCCAGCTACCTAAACCTTTTCCACCAACATCAGGCATCACGTCCAGAGAAGGCACCGAATTAGGACTACCACGTTGTAGCCTGTCATAATCATTAAACCCATGGTTGGTGATTCTTCCAGTAAGTCTGCGTATTTCTGCCATCAGAAACAACCCTTTTTCAATAAATATTTTTTTATGAAAGCAGCCAACAAAAATGCAGGCAGTGCTTTGAAAATCTCAAATAAAAATAAGGAGAAAAAAGCAACATAGAACAATCTATTTCCAAAAGAGAGTGGAACTAGAAATAACCAAGAAGCAAATCATTTACAGGTACATGTTTTAAGAAACAGTGAAGAAAGATTTTATATTAAATGCATCAAAGGGATGTGAGCCATTAAGATTATATGTGTCACGACTTCCTAAACAGAGGGCACAGCACACTAGGTAAAGTGTCCAGAACTTATGCTTATAACGAGAATATGGTAATTTTCCAATTTGAACATTTACATATAATCATAAATCAAACAAATTGGGCACCATCAAACAGACATTAATTCAATCGTGTGATGTTTAATCTCTCTTTCTCATGGAAGTATGTAATAACATGTGTATTGCTTGAATACCTAGCAAAAACATGTATATTTTAATACATCGAAACCAAATCCATTGCCAAATGGAGAACAAAACCAAAATTTCCCATTTTAAAAGCAAGATTAATTGGAATGTTGCTTCAGAAAGTAAGATATCAAAAACCAGATTTTGCTGCTTAATTATAGCAGAGAGATACAACAGTCAAATTTCTTGGACCAGCAAACTCGAAGTCTCCAGCAATCACAAAAGATAAAATCTCATGGCTTGAAATTGGATATGATATTTGTAGCAATTACAGTCGAGCAATGCATAATCTGGAACCATAGACAATACCACTAAGGATGATTTTTCTAAGTAAAGCATGTGTGTACTTTCAGATATTCAAAATCTAAATCAAACCACAATTGTCAACAATATGCAGCTGGGAGACTGTATCTCCTTTTGTTTAATGCCAATTATATATGTTTGCTGATTTAGTGTTGTCAAAATGTCGTTCGGGTCGCTCGGGTCGCCCGGGTCGCCTGGGTCGAGACCATCACCGCCCCAACATGGGTGGGTCGATCGAGATACAGGGTCGCCGCTGGGTCGCCTGGGTCGCCCTAAACACATGCTATCTCTGATTTTCTCAAATCTCTCACATGTTTTCTGACTCTCTCAATCACAATTCTCTATATATATGCATGCACCACATCAAACTTTTCAAACTACTTTCTACACTTTAGAATTCGGCCTCTTCACTCCTAAACAAATAAACAATTCAAAGATCTGTTGCCGCCGCCCTTCATATATTCCTTTATTTTGATATTTTCAGACAATTGTTTCAATTATTTATTGTGTTATGACTTATGAATTGTTTTGATATATTGATCATTTCTATTTTCCATTTTATCTCTATTCACATAAATTGCGTCTACATTTATATTATTTGATATATTATAAACATTAGAGCAATATATTTATTTTATTTAATATTAAAAGGCAAAAAAATTAACCTAGCTTTGTGGGTCTCTCGACCCCGTCGACTCGTCGACCCGCGACCGGAATTTTCACCCCATCGACCCGGTGCGCCCCGCGACCCTAACAACACTGTGCTGATTAACATGTCACACACAAAGCAGATAAGGTGGCCCCATAGATACATAGGACTGCAACCCAATGCCAATGGCAATTACCACCAGAACTGTTTATTAATGCTGAAATATATATGATTTTTTTGTTCCATTTCCTAATGAGAATGTGAATCCTTGGTGATGAATGGATGATGAAAAGTCACCAGCAAAAAATACTACTAATACATATGCAGCATAAGCAAATTAAACACATGATGAAGTAGTACAGCAAAATTATCACTTAAAGAAACTTTAAAGATTGCAATAATATTAACCTTAATATCAACCATAAAGTCTGATGACCATGCTCAAACTAGGAAAAGTAACCTTATACATACCAATTGAAAGTATACACGTATGATGAAGTAGAACAGCAAAATTATCGTATAAAGAAACTTTAAAGATCTCAAAGATATTAACTTTACTCATCAACCATAAAGTGTGATGACCATGCTCAAATTAGGAAAAGTCACTATCACCGCATCACCGCAAACGCCATTCGGTATGCCTATTCATTTGCATACCTCGGTGTTATCATGATACGTATATTGGTATACACCATAACACGACAAAAACTACTAATAATAACATAGCACAATCATGTGAAGAGTTCGGCACTTCCATGACGTGAAGATTATGGGTGTGCTTCAACAGCTATCACCATATCCCCAGAAGATCAGTTTCGTATTCCTCTTCATGACATGAGCAAAAGCATCGTTTTAGTAACGCTATTGCGTAATGCATGATATCACACTCATCAAATGATGCTAACCACCTCCACTACTGATTCTACCATTGTTAAGAAAGAATCACAAAAACCAGCTAATCTAGCTATTGATCAAGGAAATAAATCCAGAAGCATAATTACTAATTCGTCACAGAACCATACAGCAAGGGTAAATGTAAATGTAAAACAGCAACAATCAGAGCCATAGAATCGCAGTAAAATCAAAGCAATAATAAAAAAAGGGATAAAATCAGATCCAAGAGTGGATCAAAGAGGCCAACCTTGATCCAAGAGGCGGCTACAAATAGGGAGGACTTGTATGAAAGGGCCGAGTTTCTGCCTCTCCGCCAGCATCTCCGTCAAATACTGGCTGCAAGGAATCGAGACGATTAAACAACAAAACGCAGCGAATATGAAGAGAAAAAAAAGAATAAAAAAGAAATAGTACCTCTCGGCATCGGGGTTGGCCCTGAGATGGGGAGAAGGGATGTTTCTGGCCGGAGAGAAGTTCAAATTCTGAGGATACAAACTAGACATGGCGGATTAAGCATATAAAGAGGAGTAGAAGAGGAAGGGGAGGGGGAGAGTGTAGTGTGAAAGGAAAAACCCTAAAAAAGGAGGAAGGAAAGAGTAAAATAGGGGAAATGAAATAACAAAAAAGAATGAGGTATTTCTGGGGTGTGTTGAGTTGGAGGCATAAATAGGTGTGGGGTATTGTATATAATACACACGATTCTTGGCTGGAGTTTTGTCTCCGAAAACTGTAAATAAATGGAGTTCTTGAGAGAAAGGGAGTGATGAATAATGAATTCCTCTGTTTTTACTGCAGAGGGAGACAGAGAAGAGATGGTTGAAGGGGAAAGGTTTCTGCCGCAAGATTGTGTAGGTTAAGGCTTTCAATGCATATGTCGGATGACTTTGTCATCACTCTTCTCCTCGTATATACTTATAAAATACTTTATTATATACATTATATAAGCTTGTAATCAATTGAGTTTTTTTTTTCAATTGAGAATTGATTATTTTTATTAAATGAGTTGTTCAACATTTAAAATATTTTTAGATTAATTAATTATGAAATGGTAAAATGGTAATTTTATGGTACATTTTATTCAATAAATACAGTTTGATATTAAGGAGTACACTTTTTTTAGTTTGACTTATTTTTATTTTTGAAAATAAAAACTACTTTTCATTCTACAATTAATACAGTAATCATTTTTTTCTTTTAAAAATTAAAATATTTTATTCTATTTCTTTCTCAATTTAATAATTATACCTACATTTCTTTCTCCATTTAAACATATTAATCAACAACTCCTAAAATTCTGTGTCGGCAATGAAATTTGTTATCTTAGTCGGGATAAAGGGAATACTTTTTTTGGGGTGTTGCATTATAAATTATAATTGAGCTATTTTATTTATTGCCAAAAAAATAATAGTACATTACATCTTTCCTACTTTATTATCTCTTTATCTCTATACTTTATTCTATTCCCACTTTATTTTCTCTATATTTAACTCACTTAACATAGTTTTTAAAAATCTTGTGCCAAAAGAAATGTATCTATGGTAAAGAGACAAAGAGGGTAGTAGTATATTTATGATTGGATTGGTACGGTATACTGTAATACCATTATATTGTTATATAATATTATATTTTAAATATTTTAGCTTATTTATAAACATATTTGGTATTCATGGTATATATTGTTTTTATGATGTCAGTATTATATGGTATACTGTAAATTACGGTATATACCATAATTCATGACATATACTTGAAATTTTGGTATGTCGCGATATATAAAAATTATACCGTTATTGTACTAAAATCTTTCGGCATGATCATATTGTATCGATAATCACGATGTACCAAAATTTTAAATTTTTTCAATATAATAAGTCTGATATACTGGTTATTTTCCACTGATAAATTTGTGTCACCAATTCTTTTTTAACTCAAAACAAAATTATTCAATTATCAAGTTTGAAATAATTAGAATATAAGTATAGTTAAATGTCATGAATAAGCTACACATATCAACTTTTAGCTCTATTAATCCGCAGTCCCAGTAAAATTAATCCAAAACCTTATAAGTTGACCTGACCCATTAACATCTGTTAGGCTATGTTTGGTTGTCATAATTATATTTGGGAAAGTAATCGGATTTCTTAAATTTTAAATTTTTATGTTTTTTTGGTTTTTAATCAAATTGGGAAGGTAATAAAAAATGTTAGTGCCAAAAAGATTTTCAAATTTTTTTTGTAAACTGACTGTGAAGTAATTTTAAATGAAGTTAAATTATTGGATTATCTATCCAACAGATCAGTTTGTTTAGAAATTTCACTTTCTTTTTAAAATCCGTTAAGTCAAGTAGGAAGTGCGAACTAAGGAATGAAAAGTAAAATATTCTCCAAGTGTCGAAAAGGTGGTAGAGGCTAGTAAAAAAACTTGTTTGCTAAGAGGAAAGCTGGGGGAAGGAATTTGAGCTGAAAATTTTGATTTTTTTTTTGTTTTTTTTTCATTTAAAAAGGTAAACTAGTTTTACCCCACAACTCACCTATTCAATTTGTCTGCGACTCACAGTTTCAAACGGAGAAGACAACCGCTAACCACCATAGCAGTCTCCCCACCGTCGAACACTGCAAACTTCAAACACCGGAGAGTGATTGCTTCAAGGAAGACCGAAATTCTCCATCCACCAACCACCCACCGACGCAAATATGAATATGGGAAAGAAGAGGGTAGTCACGAAAGCTTCATCGACGGAAGAAAAGGCCATCGGAGCTCTGCATGCAGAGAGAGCAGACTCCAGCGCCACAAAGAACAGAGTGTACCACCGCAGCAAGTACTCCACAAATCCCCTTGATGTTGGATATTTTAGTGTAATTGGATTAAATTGATTGATCAACGTGATCATAATGAGACATCAAATAAGTTGGAAGTGCGGAGTGTACACTTATTTGAATTCCTTATGATTAGACGGGGGTTCGGGGCAGCGCCCCCGAGTAGCGGGGTCCAAGGGGCAGAGCCCCTGGCTGGGGTTGAGCTGTATAGAAAATTCATCCGGAAACGTAATTTCCGAAAGTTGAAGGACTATTTTGCAATTTCCTATTCCCGCCAAAAACTGTTAAAAACAGTTATGAAACGAAGAGACGCGACTCTTCGTTTTCAGCCTCTTCTTATGATCAATTTCTGGGTTCAAAGTTTTATAGAATCTACATACGAATATCTTCGAAACCTGAATTGCATCCGATCAAATATTGGTAGAACCGCCAAATTGATTTGATTTGAAAGTGTTTCACGCCTTTCATGACATCCGATTTGTTCATGTTTTGTTTAAACTCCCTAACAAAGATCAAATCAATTTATGAAAATGTCGAACAAGGAAACGGCGAAGGAAGCAACGAAAGGTTTTGCGAAGTTTGACAAGTTTGCTGGCCAGGATTTCAGACGTTGGCAGAAGAAAATGCATTTCATGTTAACGGGTCTGAAAGTCGTGTACGTTCTGAGTACTCCCATGCCCGAGGCTGTTGATAATGAAACTCTGGAACAGACGAGAAGGCGAATGAAATGGGAGAACAATGACTACATATGTCGTGGTCACATTTTAAACGGTATGTCTGATTCTCTATTTGATGTTTATCAAAACGTAGAGTCTGCTAAAGAGTTGTGGGATTCCCTCGAAGCCAAATATATGGCAGAAGATGCCTCTAGCAAGAAATTTCTTGTTGGGAATTTTATTAACTACAAAATGGTGGATTTGTGGCCTGTCATGGAACAATACAACGAATTGTTGAGGATATTGGGACAGTTTTCCCAATATGATATGAAAATGGATGAATCCATTTCTGTTTCTAGCATTATCGATAAACTGCCACCCTCCTGGAAGGATTTTAAAAATAATTTGAAACATAAGAAGGAGGAGTTGAATCTGGTCGAACTTGGAAGTGAATTCTAAATCGAACAGTCCATACGTGATATGGAAAAGAGCTCTGTCGGTAGTGGGAAAACAATGGTTGGTTCTTTCGTGCACATGGTGGAAGAGGGTAGATATTCCAAGGCTGGAAAAGAGAAACGATTATTTAAAGGGAAACGAAAGTTTTAAGGATACAACAGTAAGGCTGGGGATAATAAGCCTAAACTGATGTGCTGGAAGTGCGGTAAATCCGGGCACTTCAAGAGGGATTGCAAGTCTGGAAACGGAGGAAGTAAGGGAAAGAACGAGGCTGGTACAAGTGGATCCAAGGATCCGGGAAAACAGTCAGGTTCATTTTCTGTACCTAATGATCATTCTGTTTAGAATTATTATGCATCAATCATTTCTGAAGCACTTTATGTGCAGGATGATGATCTCTCGTGGTGGGTTGATTCGGGTGCAACGTGTCATGTGTGCAAGGATCGTCAATGGTTCAAAGATTTCAAACCAATTGAAGATGGACAACGTTGCAACTGAACCAATCAAAGGAATAGGAAATGTTAGCCTAGTATTTACTTTCGGAAACTCTTTAGTTTTAGAAAATGTTGTGTATGTACTTCGAATTCATTAAAACTTAGTATCCGGTATTGTATTAAATAACTGTGGTTATAAACAAGTGTTAGAAAGTGGTAAATACATTCTGTCTAGACATGGTACTTTTAACATGGTACTTTTATTGGATTTGGTTATCTATATGGCATGTTTATGTTGAATCTAGATGTTTCTTTTGTTAATAATTATGTTTGCATGACTTCTACTAGTTCTAGTAATCATGTTAGTAAATCAGAATTATGGCATGCTAGATTAGGACATGTACATTATAAGAGATTGAAAGACATGTCAAAAATGAGTTTAATACCAGCTTTTGAATTGAATGTTGAAAGGTGTACAACTTGCATATTAACTAAGATTACTCGACAACCTTTCAATAAACATATCAGTAAAGATACTAAGGTATTAGAACTTATACACAGTGATTTGTGTGACTTTCATTCGAATCCATCACTTGGTAATAAAAAGTATGTAGTTACTTTTATTGATGATGCTACTAGATATTCCAATGTGTATTTGTGCCATTCAAAAGATAAAGCTATTGATCTTCAAAGAAAGTGTAGAGCTTCATCATGGTGTGAAGATTAAAGTTCTTCGCACTGATAGGGGAGGTGAGTATTATGATCCAGTATATTTCGAATCTACTGGTATAGTACATCAGACCACTGCTCCATATACACCACAATAAAATGGTGTAGCGGAAAGAAAGAATAGAACGTTGAAAGCAATGGTTAATTCAATGTTGTGCTATTTTGGCCTAAGTGAGGGATTTTGGGGTGAGGCTATGTTAACAGCCTGTTACTTATTGAACAGAGTTCCTAATAAAAGGAACAAGATAACCCCTTATGAACTTTGGCATAAAAAACCACCAAAACTGAGTTATCTCAGAGTTTGGGGTTGTCAGGCTGTGGTAAGACTAACTGACCCTAAAATAAAGACCATGGGTCAAAGAGATATAGATTGTGTATTTCTTGGCTATCCCGAGAATTCTGTCTGTTATAGGTTCTATTACATAGAACCTAATGACTACGTATCTGTGCACTCTATTATTGAGTCAAGAGATACTGATTTTGACAGTGAGAATAGATTCACATCTTTACCTAAACCTAGAGGTATGATTGCAAGCTCTAGTAACTCTGATGTGACGAACAAAGTGACTAACACACCTCTTGAGGCTAGGAGGAGTGGTAGAGCAAGAAAAGCTAAGTCTTTTGGTGATGATTTCCAATTGTACTTAGTAGAAGGATCAAGGAATGAAATTAACTTTCAATATCAATATTGTCTTAATATTGGTGATGATCCAAGGACCTACAAAGAGGCTATGGCATTGAGGGATGCTGCATTTTGGAAAGAGGCAATCCAAGATGAGATGGATTCTATAATCCAAAATAATACTTGGAAACTGACTGATTTACCACCTGGGTGTGAACCTTTGAATAGTAAATGGATTTTCAAAACGAAGATGAAGGTGGATAGAAGCATAGATAAATATAAAGTCAGATTGGTTATCCAAGGCTTTAGACAAAAGGAAGGAATTGATTTCTTTGACACCTATGATCCTGTTGCAAGGATTTCCACCATTAGATTATTGTTAGCCCTAGTCCAAGTTGTGAAGTTGTTGATAGGTGTAAGCCCGGGGTTGAACTTGGAGCATACCCCTACCCCTACTAGCAATTTAAAACACCAACCCCATACTCATGCAACGACCCATCTTATCTCCTCCACAGCTACTACAAAATGAAAAGAGTGCTTCGAACGGAGAAAATGTTGGTGATAGCGAGGGACAAAGTGTTGAGTAAGGAGAAAACTGAAGTAGTGGGAAGTGGAGATGAGAAGAATGAACAAGGCGGTGGAAATGATGAAAGTTGTAATTTTATTGATATAAATTTCAACGAGACTACAAGTTACAATTATAAGTTATAACGATTACAATTTACAAAAGACTTGAAAAAAAGTCTTAAAGTATTAAACAATAAATTCAAATATACTTATAAATTTCAACGAGACCTACAAAAGACTTGAAGTTCTGAACAATAAATTCCATGAAGGGAGTACTCTTGGTCGACGAAGGAGATGTTTCTACATAACTAAATTGAGAACACCTTTAACAATTCAACCTTAAATGTTGAGTTTAGTCTAACAATCAACAATTATGGTAGAATTGTCAAAAGTTTCCCGGATTTAGTCTTATAGAAAAGTTTCCTTCACTGACTAGAGTATATACAAATACAATTATTTAATTGTATTTGCATATTTTTAAAGTTGAAACAAATGAAAAAATAAATAAATAAAGGAAAAAGGACTTCAGGTGCCTACTTATCCTCAATGCTCAATTGCATTAGGAATCAAAGCCAATGTAGTTCTCTTACCTTACTTACCTATTTGGCTTGGCCAGCGGTTGACGGTTGGCCTATTCTTCATCCTTGGTGTATTCTTCGCCTTCTTCCTCCACATGAGTGTCCCAATTTGGTTCTTGTTCTCTCATGTTAACTTTGGCCCAATCATCAAGTAACATCACAACTTCCATATTTCTCGTGTAGAGGCTACTTCTTTTTTCGTATACTCCAACACTCAAAGCGGACTCGACGACGACAGTGGAAATAGGAACAGAAAAAATCTCCTTGGTCATTGACGCAAGTATGGGAAAATCTTTCTCGTGTGTCCCCACCAATCGAGGACGTCGATTTGGGCGGGAGTAGCATCTTCATCATTAAAGGAAAAACGTAAATCGTAATATAAATCTAACTCACTTATCGTACTTGCCGAGCTCATTCCTCCGATGGTGTAGTTGTATAGATCAGCTAATTGAGATTGCGCGTCGGGGTCATCATAATGAAACCCAAAGCCAAAATCAGGTTGTTGAGGGGTAGGTCTAGATCTGACTTGGTGGGTACTACTTGGTTTCATATTCGGTATAGAGTGCACGCAAGTTATGCTCGAAGGTATGTTGGACAACTGACCGGTTCGGGAGGTTTATTTGAATTGTTTCGGATAGGTTTACTCCCAATTCGTCATTTGTATCCTTTTGCAATGCTTGAAGTGGACCAAGATCAATAGTACTCAAATTGTTATAATAAAAATCTAAAATCTTGAAGGTACCGACTAATTTCCATTTCGGATCCAAGACCTTTGCAATAAAAAACACCGTTGGAATCTCACTGAAATACCTAAGTCATTTGTCAATCATATAATATAAAACATACATCAATTCAGCATAAGATGTAGCATTTTTCATCGTTGTCTCAAAAGCAAGTGATATATACATGCAATGTTCTAAAACATGAACAACTGTGCAATAATAAACACCAGATAATTCAATTGTTGCATTTGTAAAATCTTTGAACAATTCAATTAAACTCATGCTTTGCTCCCAACAACTATGTGACAGATATGTTTGGGTTTGTATACTAGAAATCACCTTTCGAGTGATTGAATACTGTAAAACTCTAATAATTATTTTCCAATGAATGCAACAGATTATTTTTGTCATAATGTTGTTATGTTTTACATTTAATGGATGTTTATTGCATATTTAAATGTATAAGCAAACATAATATTTGTCTAAGTCTTTGTTCTAGTACACTGGTTGGGGGCTGCGCTCAATTTAAGGTACACGGTCAGTTCTGAACAAAGAAAAATAAGAATTTCACAACCCAGATAGACCTAGACTACCTATCGTGAAAGGTTGCAATGTCAGTCCGATTATTTCTAAGCCTTATTGAAATATGATGACGCTGGTGTGGTATAGCACTGAATGGATCTAATAGCAAGACAAGTCTTTATGCTATCTACTGAAAGACGAGGTCTTGATAATTAATTTCTTAATCAATGTACATTAGCATTGAGCATACGATATTGAGTATCTACTACTTTGACTTACCAAATGTGCGGGTTTTTCGTCACCTAATGATCCATGTATATTGGGTAGTGGTGATCATTGTCTAGTGGTGCTAGGATTGCTATTATGTTGAATCGTGCGCGAGGAGAGTCTCGTTTGATAACATCCACAAGAGGAGGTCGAAACGAGGTTTAATTATTCGGAACCTAGCTAGTTGTAGTTTAATTACTCTATGAATAATAAATAAGAGTTTCTTGCTAAGTCCACTCTTGGAGAATAAAATATGTTAATTAATTAAGTCCATAGCAGACATTAATTAATTAATGGATGTTTCTATCTTAAGCGCAGGAAATGAATTAAACAAATAAAAGGAAACCCGGAATACTTGTAATTTCGGATTTGGAAAGGCAGTGCAATATTACTTCTGTAGTGGCTGCTTGTAATATTCCAATATAAGCTTATATTAAATTGTGGGTTCAATTTAATTAGTAAAAAGCTAATTGGGTGAGGCCATGTCCAAATTCTTCCTTAGATCCCTGACTGGGCCTAATATGTGACTTTATAAATAGGAGAATAAAGGAGACAGAAAACATAATTGTAAAAGCAAGAATTTTCGTCCCCCTCTAGATAGAGAGAGAATTCGAAAATTGCTCCCTCCGTGAGCTGAGTTCTGTCTTCGTTATTCGAGTCTTAGTATTCTGGTGAGATTTGCCCACACAAATATCAGCATACAGTCCGGGACACCAGTCCGAAGATCAGAGGTCGAGTACTGAAGATCTTCACGTGGAGACGGAGCAAGCCATCATCGATTCTTGATTGAATCAACGAGGAAAATTGGCTAATTCCGTAGTGAGCATGTTTTAGGGATTTTATTTGCTAAAGCATGTTTTAATTCAAGTTATGATCATGATACATGTGCTAATTACGCGAATAGAATTTGTCTAAATAATCTACTAAATAGATCAAATTTATGTGATCGGATCTCTCGCACGCTTCTGCTGCCAACCCCTTCATCTGGTATTAGAGCCGGTCTTTGGCTCTGATTATTTGGATTTAAATTTTATGAAATTCATGTATGCATGTATTATTTGATTTCGAAGCATGTTCTTGGTGTTTTGTTTAATTTATTAGGCATGATGAACTCAAAGAACTATCGAATCAAACAACTTGAATTACTCGATCATGCGAGACGTGCGATCCGTCGGCGCTCGCGCCGAGATGGATTGCACCACGCGCGATCGTGAAATAGGGTTGTTGATTGAGTGGGAGCCGAGGGATCGCGATCACGGGGCGACGCGCAGTCGAGCGTGGGCTCGAGCGTGACGCCGGCCGAGACCGCAAACCCTAGGCGGCCCCCGCACCAAGGCCGACGTGAAGGCTGGCACGGAGTGGTGGTTCGTCCGTGAACCACCGACCCACCAGGCGCCGAGAGCTGGAACCCTAGGCGGAAGGAAGGGTGGTCGGAGCTGGCCGAGAGCGGGCGCGCCACCGTGCGAGCCGCTGGCCGAGAGCTCGCGCCACATTGACGGCTCGGATGGCCGAGACGGGAGTCGAGACGCTGGCCGAAAGGTGCGAGCCGCCGCGTGCGCGCCTGGCCGAGAAGTGTCGACACCCGACGGATCGACGCGCCGAGACGGGTGGGGCGCACCTAGCCGAGAGGAGCGGCACCGACATGCACTCTCTTGGCCGAGAGGTTGCGACACCCGACGAGCCAGGCGGCCGAGACGCTTCATGCGTCGTGATCCGACGACGAACTCGTCGAATTTTTGTCGTTCATCGTTCGTTCGAATCTCGTGCGATGAGATAACGATGAAGGATTATTTTATTGATTATTTAATTATTTTATTAAAAGATATCATTAAAATATTATTATTTAATGGATATAAAATCTTTTTGGAAGATTTACCTAGGAATATTTTTATTATTGTCTGTATCTATGGAAATAAAAAATTTTATTTTATTCCTAGATGATATGGATGAAAATAATTTAATAGTTTCCTAATATTTATCTAAATTTAGGTATATTTTTATTATTATCTATATCTATGGTAATAAATAATATTATTTTATTCCTAGATGATATGGATGAGAATAATTTAATAGTTTCCTAATACTTACATGTCTAGAATCCTAATTAGGATAGATATGTATGAACATATTAAATAATAAATCTTCTCTTCCTAATCTTAAACACAGAAATAATTTGAATTTAATTTTTCATGTCTTATTAAGAATTAAATAATTTAATTATTTTAGATATATCTTATAGTAGACATGAATGAGAATTAAATACTGGAACATTATTTTCTTAATGGAAGACGCCAACTATAAATAAATGATTCAATTATCCAGTATATTAAATACCAACAGAATTTAATTAAGCCTTAATCTGCCTCAAGGCTAAGGATAATTGAATAAAAACCATAACCCAAAATATCTATAATTACGAACTCAACGTTTGTATATGGTCTCCACCAATTGGTCTGTAATTTATGAAGCTGTTTTCAATATTATCGCCACCTGCACTGTGGGGACAATAATCCTAGGAAATAGCGAGTTCATAAGGCGGACTTCTCAAATATAAATAGTATGAACTAGAATGTGGTATCTAATATTATCGCCACCTGCTCTGTGGGGACAATAATCCTAAGAAACTACGAGATTTAGAAGTTCACACAGGATTTATAGGATAGCTTGATCTTGTTAGCAGCGCATGGGCATTGTTATGGGAGTGTGTTGTAGAAATGAGATTCTGTAATGCTAAATTCGGTGGTCTTGCTTAGGCAACATTAGGCGGCCATGCCACTCTGTGGTCTCTGGACTATTCGTCGGTGTTGTGACTAGTAAAAATTGTAAGAATTTAATGCGTATTAACTTCCTCTGGAGGATACAAAATTTTAATTTTACTGTTGTAAGATTTTAAAAAGTTTTATGGTTAATCTAATCAAACTTCTTACATAAGTATATGACAAAAGGTAAATATTCAGTTTTGCAGTGCAAATCAAATCGTCAATATGTCGTTCAATCCTCTTTCTGCAATACTTAAAGAAAATAAACTCGAGGGCCAAAATTACATAGAATGGAAACAAAATTTGGACATCGTTCTCACAGCAGATGAGTACATCTTTGTACTCACAACCCCACGACCTCCAGTGCCTCCATCTAATGCTGCGGCAGGAGTCAGAGATGCACACAGACGGTGGCATAAGGCGAATGAGATGGCTAAGTGCTTTATGTTGACATCTATGTCATCAGTACTCAAGCATCAGCATTCAGCCATGGAAACTGCCGCCGAGATCATGCAGAATCTCAAGAATCTTTTTGGTACTCAGAATCGAACGACTAAGTCTCAAGCCTTTCGGAGTATCATGTCGAAGACAATGAAGAAAGGCTCGTCTGTGAGGGGCCATGTCCTCGAGATGATGGGCCACCTCAATCAAATTGAGGTCTTGGGAGGGACGATCGATCTCGAGTCCCAGGTGACTATTATCCTTCAAAGTCTCCCCCTAGCTTCCAGCAGTTCAAGCTCAACTTCGAGATGAACAAAATGAACTACACCTTGGCTGAGCTGTTGACTGAACTTCAGTCGGAAGAGGACCTTATGGTCCAGGCTAAGGCGGCCATGATGACTTCGGCGCCTCGTTCCTCTGGCTTCAAGCCTAGCGCAGGAAAAAGGCAGGCACCGAACTCAGGACAGGCCAAGATAGCTAAGGGAAAGAAGAAGAAGAGGGCAAATAAGAAGCCCACGGGGAAGTGTTTCAAGTGCGGAGAGAAGGGGCATTGGAAGCTAGATTGTCCTAAAAATGGCAAGGCTACAGGTATGTACCAAGCTTTAGTAGTCGAGTCATGTTTGGCTTCGAAGTCTACTTGCACTTGGGTTACTGACACTGGAGCCACTGATCATATTTGTTTTGATCCTGACTTAATGCAGATGACAAGACGGCTACGTGATCGTGAGATCGAGGTCCAGCTGGGCGACGCTACAAGAGTGGCGGCCGTAGCAGTGGGAGACATTTATTTGCGTTTTAGTAGTGATAGATTTTTGATTTTGAAGAATGTTTTGTTGATACCTTATTTTAGAAGAAATTTAATTTCAGTTTCTAAATTAGTTTTTGATGGATATTCGATTTCTTTTAATGACAATTGCGTTATTAAGAAAGATGGTTCTTATATCTGTCATGGTATCATGGAAAACAATCTGTACACAATCACATCTACACAGTTTAATAATCGCGAATCATAACTCAATACAACATCGAAAATTTCAAAGAAACGAAAGGAACCTTCAAGTTCAATGAACGAAACGTACTTATGGCACCTTAGACTTGGTCATGCCAATGAAAGGAGGATCCATTCTCTTGTTCAACAAGATCTTATTAAAGATCTAGAGGAGGAACCTTTTCATAAGTGTGAGTCATGCTTAGAAGGCAAGATGACCAAGATGCCTTTTCAGGCTAAGGGCAATAGGGCCAAGGAAGTACTTGAGCTCGTTCATTCCGATGTATGTGGACCAATGTCTACTGAGGCAAGAGGTGGTTTTCGTTACTTCATCACATTTATTGATGACTTCTCGAAAATTGGATACGTCTATTTGATGCGCCGTAAGTCAGAGTCTTTTGATAAGTTCAAAGACTTTAAGACTCTTGTGGAGAAGTATCATGGTAAGAGTATCAAAAGCCTACGATCTGATCGTGGAGGCGAGTACCTCAGTGCTGAGTTTTTGGACTACTTGTCGGAGTCGGGAATTGAATCCCAACTAACTGCGCCGGGCACGTCCCAGCAGAATGGCGTGGCTGAACGAAGGAACATGACCTTATTGAACATGGTCCGATCGATGATGAGTTATGCACGGCTACCTACTTCGTTTTGGGGACATGCCTTGCTTTCTACAAGCCATATTTTAGACAATTTACCATCAAAATCCGTACCTACTACTCCTTATGAGTTGTGGACTTGGCGCAAGCCCAATCTTGCACATCTCAAGATTTGGGGTTGCCCGGCTCATGTATTGGCAAAGGATCCAACTAAGCTAGGATCAAGGACGGATGTATGTTTGTTTATAGGGTACCCCTGAGGAACGAAAGCTTATGAATTCTTTAGTCTCCGAGATAAGAAAGTTATTGTGAGCACTCACGCCACATTCTTAGATGAAGACTATGTAATGAATCATAAACCCAGCAGTGAAGTGGCTCTTGACGAGCTAACTTCAGTCACAAATTCCATTAACCAAGAACGAGTACCAAGTGTACAAACAATTCCAGAAACTTCAACTTCTATTCCAAGAATTGTAGTGTCGCGCCACAGTGGGAGGGTCTCACATGAGCCCGAAAGATACATTGGTTTGGGGAATCTATGGATCACTCCTCAGACAGCAATGTATTAGATCCCTGGAACTTTGCGGAAGTGCAGGCAGATGTCTATCATTGCGAATGGGTGAAAGAAATGGATTCAGAACTACAATCGATGATAGACAAAGACGTCTACGATTTGTCTGTCCTACCCGAAGGCTGTACTGCCATTGGGAGCAAATGGATATATAAATGTAAACGTGGACCCGATGGACGAGTTAAAGTCTTCAAGGCAAGACTAGTGGCTAAGGGATATACCCAAAAGGAAGGTGTCGATTACGACGAGACATTCTCCCCAGTGGCCATGCTCAAATCGATCCGGATACTATTGTCTATAGCAGCTTATATGGATTGGGATGTATGGCAGATGGACGTTAAGACTGCGTTTCTAAACGGCGGTCTTGAGTAGACCATCTACATGGAACAACCCGAAGGTTATGCCATAAAGGGCAAGGAACACATGGTTTGGAAGCTTAAGAAGGCCATTTATGGCCGTAAGCAAGCATCTAGATCATGGAACCAGTGTTTCGATCAAACTGTTTGCAAGTTTGGATTCGAAAAATGCCCAAGTGAAAGCTGTGTGTACAAGAAGGTTGAAAAGGGGAATGTAGTGTTCTTAGTTTTATATGTAGATGACATTCTTCTAATTGAAAACAATAAAAAGTTGTTGTCATCAGTACGAACATGGTTGTCAAACCAGTTCGAGATAAAGGATATGGGAGATGCGGGACACATCCTCGGGATCAAGGTTCTTAGGAATCAAGAAAAGAAGATGTTGTGCTTATCTCAAGAACCTTACATCGAAACAGTACTTAGTCGCTTTAGCATGCAGGACGCCAAGAAAGGTTTCTTACCTTTTAGACATGCCATCCATCTATCTCAAGTGATGTGCCTCAAAACGCCGTCTGAGATACAAGAAATGAGAAGAATTCTATATGCTTCGCCAATTGGAAGTCTCATGTATGTTATGCTTTGTACGAGGCCTGATATTTGCTTTGTTGTTGGCATGGTGGTAAGATATCAGTCGAATCCGGGCCAAGGACATTGGACTGCCGTAAAGAACATACTCAAGTACCTTAAACGGACTAAGGACTATGCTCTAGTTTACAATGCAGTCGAGCTCTGTCCTTTGGGATATTCTGACTCAGACTTTCAAGCTGATCAGGACTCGAGAAAATCTACTTTAGGATATGTGTTAACCTTAGGAGGTGGAGCCGTAATTTGGAAGAGTGTGAAGTAGAAATGCATCGCGGACTCGACCATGGAAGCCGAGTATGTGGCCGCTTCGGAGGCTACAAAAGAGGCGGTATGGTTCAAAAACTTCCTCATGGATTTGGGTGTGGTAGCGAATCTGCCCAAGAGCATCACGGTTTATTGTGGCAAATTCGAAGGAACCAAGAGCTCACAAAGCGAGCAAACACATAGAGCGGAAGTATCATATCATAAGGGATATAGTACAGAGATGAGACATACAAGTGGTCAAGATTGCGTCAGAGAACAACTTGGCAGATCCTTTTACAAAGGCATTGGCGGTAAAACCGTTCGAGGGCCACGTTGAAGGGATGAGAGTTCGACTTATTCAAGACCTCAACTCGCTTTCAGTATAAGTGGGAGAAATTTGACGTGTGCACACTATTTTGTATACTCGAAAGCTGTTTTGAGTATAAGTGGGAGATTATTAGGGTTTGTATACTAGAAATCACCTTTCGAGTGATTGAATACTGTAAAACTCTAATAATTATTTTCCAATGAATGCAACAGATTATTTTTGTCATAATATTGTTAAGTTTTACATTTAATGGATGTTTATTGCATATTTAAATGTATAAGCGAACATAACATAAGTCTAAGTCTTTGTTCTAGTAGACCGGTTGGGGGCTGCGCTCAATTTAAGGTACGCGGTCAGTTCTGAACAAAGAAAAATAAGAATTTCACAACCCAGATAGACCTAGACTACCTATCGTGAAAGGTTGCAATGTCAGTCCGATTATTTCTAAGCCTTATTGAAATATGATGACGTTGGTGTGGTATAACACTGAATGGATCTAACAGCAAGACAAGTTTTATGCTATCTACTGAAAGACGAGGTCTTTATAATTAATTTCTTAATCAATGTACATTATCATTGAGCATATGATATTGAGTATCTACTACTTTGACTTACCAAAGGTGCGGGTTTTTCGTCACCCAACGATCCAGGTATATTGGGTAGTGGTGATCATTGTCTAGAGGTGCTAGGATTGCTATTATGTTGAATCGTGCGCGAGGAGAGTCTCGTTTTATAACATCCACAAGAGGAGCTCGAAACGCGGTTTTATTATTCGGAACCTAGCTAGTTGGAGTTTAATTACTCTATGAATAATAAATAAGAGTTTCTTGCTAAGTCCACTCTTGGAGAATAAAATATGTTAATTAATTAAGTCCATAGCAGACATTAATTAATTAATGGATGTTTCTATCTTAAGCGCGGGAAATGAATTAAATAAATAAAAGGAAACCCGGAATACTTGTAATTTCGGATTTGGAAAGGCAGTGCAATATTACTTCTGTAGTGGCTGCATGTAATATTCCAATATAAGCTTATATAAAATTGTGGGTTCAATTTAATTAGTAAAAAGCTAATTGGGTGAGGCCATGTCCAAATTCTTCCTTAGATCCCTGACTGGGCCCAATATGTGACTTTATAAATAGGAGAATAAAGGAAACAAAACACATAATTGTAAAAGCAAGAATTTTCGTCCCCCTCTAGATAGAGAGAGAATTCGAAAATTGTTCCCTCTGTAAGCTGAGTTCTGTCTTCGTTATTCGAGTCCTAGTATTCTGGTGAGATTTGCCCACACAAATATCAGCATACAGTCCGGGACACCAGTCAGAAGATCAGAGGTCGAGTACTGAAGATCTTCACGTGGAGACGGAGCAAGCCATCATCGATTCTTGATTGAATCAACGAGGTAAATTGGCTAATTCCGTAGTGAGCATGTTTTAGGGATTTTATTTGCTAAAGCATGTTTTAATTCAAGTTATGAGCATGATACATGTGATAATTACAAGAATAGAATTTGTCTAAATAATCTGCTAAATAGATCAAATTTATGTGATCGGATCTCTCGCACGCTTCCGCTGCCAACCCATTCAAGATATAAATCAGAAATGGATGAGTTCTAAAATAATCACACTAAGAATCTTGATGCCCCAAAGTAGAATTCAGACAATCATATGTTGAGTTCCATCTATGAGACACATCCATGATAAAATTTATATATTTTACCTTCTTTTGATGGTAATATTTTTTCCAAGCCTTGCCAATAGGCGGCTTTTGATGGATCAATCTAACGGCAGTTCTAGCCACATCGTACTCACCATATTTTTGCCGGTAACTACCACCATCCCCTTTACCTTGTTGCATTTGAGTGAGTAGCATGACAATCCTATGATCTTCTTCAGTCTACATATATTATATAAGTAGAAGATATGAATTAGAAATAAAAAAAACTCAATCTTATGAAATTATGAATTCTAAAAATAATTTAATGAAATTAGAACTTACTTGCATACGTTCAGCCGCCACTCGAGAAACCTCCTGGGCAATTCCTTTGCCCCGATCATCACCACGAGAAGAAGACATATTGTAAAGTGAAAGTAGTACTAGTATGGAATATGAGTAACAACAAGTAAAGTAGTAACAACTTGAACAAATTAGAGAGAATGAGGATAGAGAATAGAGAAATTGAGTTTGAGACGAGAAATCCTTGTCAATAGAAGAATAGGGTGAGTAAAAATGATGAGGAAAAGGGTATTTATAGGAGAAAAAATGGGAGAAATTAGATTTTTTTTAAAAATTCAAATTTAAAATTTGGCCGGTTCACCACCGAAACAAGTGGTTCAGTCCACAGTTTCTGACTTGTTTTCAGGCCTATTCCCCTATGTCTGCCACCTGAAAAGCTTCCGAAATCGTCAAAAATCGGTATGAACCAACGGTTCAAACCGGCAGTTTCTAACAAAAACCACCTGTTTTTTAAAATAACCGGTTTTCTGCACACCTACACCGGTAATGCCTAAAAACTTATACCCCTAGGCGGAATCCTACTTTGAAACTATTCAACCGCCGATGAAAACCATCGAACCTATGATTTTGAACCGGCGGTTCCGGTTTCTCAAAATATCGAACTTGAACCGAACTGTATGAAACGTCGAACCGTCAGGTGGTTCTCAAAGGTGAACTGCCGGTTCAAACCATCGAACCGACGATTTTGAACCGACAGTTCCGGTTTCTCAAAATATCGAACCTGATCTGAACCGTATGAAACGCCAAACCGTCAGGCTGTTCAGAACCACCGCGCCAGTTCCGATTTCGGTTTGGGAATTGGCGGTTCCAAACTGGCTGTTAACCGCTGGTCCAGTTCAGTTTGTGCAGGTCTACCTGTAATATAAAAAGAATACACGGGCAGAGACGGACTGTTAACTGCTGGTCTATTAAGTTTGTGTAGGTCTACCTGTAATATAAAAGGAATACACGGGCAGAGACCACCCAGAAGGCTTTCTTGAGCAATATTGTGTATGAGTGTACTATCCGTGACTAGTGAAAAAAGCAAGAAGTTCCACCCCAGGCAGAGAACCCACATGATGATGCACCCCCCGAATCGAGCAAGAAGAAGGCCAAAAATAATAATTTCTTGACTAAGTTAGTTTTATTTTATGTTTTGTACTTTTTTATGTTTTATTTTCTTGAGTCAGTCACAAATTCACTCTTTCTCTTAACACCACTTTGACCAATTCTAACCTTTGGGATTAAGTTTGGACCAAGTGTAAGAAGGGGGAGTTCACAAATGTATACATGTTTTGTGTATATTTTATGTGTATGAGTAAAGGTCAATTTTGGTCCTAAACATATGACCGAAATAATAATTTGGTCCAAAACATTCAATTTTTGATAAACAGGTACATAACAAATATTTAGCATTGAGCATACGTTATTGATTATGCATTACTTTGATTTATCAAGTGGTGCGGGTTTTTCGCAACCCAATAATCATGATATCTTGGGTAGTGGTGATTAATATCTAGTGGTGCTAGGATTGCTATTATAATGAACATTTATATCTTTAGTGTGGGAAATAGCTCTTTTAATGTGGAAACCCGAATTACTTGTAATTTTGGATTTGGATGAGTAATTCAATATTATTACTGTAGTGGTTGATAATAATATTCCAATATAGACTTGAATTAAAATGGAGGTTCAATTTCATTGGGTGTGACCTCATCCAAACCTCCATAGATCCCTGACTGAGCTCGATATGTGACTTAATATAAATAGGAGAATAAAGGAGAGACAAAGATACAATTATTGAAAATTTTTGTCCCCCCCTAAAAAGCTCACTCTTTGGTACTCCTGATCTCATCGTTATCGTTGTGGACTTGCTCGAGTTAGACCGTCAACTGATCCAACTAGCCAAGGTATGCCTTCAACCTGTGGATACAGGTGAGTCGGTCCAATGGAAATTCAGACTGATCAACTCGACTTAATCTGACTTGAGCATGCACATGAGGAGACTCAAAAGCGTTTTCAAAACCTTAACCCACAATACTATTAACCTTAACCCACAGAGATGATGTGTTTCACATTTGTTGTGGAAAAAATGGAAATAGCTATGGCCACGCTTTCCAGGGGTGGGTTAAGTTAAACTACTTGACTTGAAAGACTAAACTACTAAACCGATCCACTTGCTGAAGCTTAACTAAAATGTACTTGATCAACTCATACTAAAACTTTCCTGAAATGGACAAACAGAATAAAGCGGACGACTGTCAGTCTCCTGCAAAACGTACGATAAAGTAAAACTTTTTTAACAACTTCATCTTCTTCACAGAATCAACATGAAAAACAAAGCATAATCAGATCTGAACATTTGCGAACAACAAAACTTATCATAACAACTTGTAAATTTAAATCTACCCCTAATAACTAAACTGCATCTACGCAAATGAGAAACTAAACCATAATCATGCAGAAATAACAACTCATTTATCAGATCTAAGCATCTTAAAACACTTTATCCATAATTTTTTTCTTAACTAGACAAAACATAAGTATATAATTCAGATCCAACCAGATCAAACCACAACATAGCAATTGAGCTAAGATATGCATCATAAATCGAAAATCAAAAGTAGATCAGAGAATTCACGCATGGTAAACAAAACATTTAAACGTGAACCAAAATCATAACATCAAATCTACTAGATTAAGAACATCGAGAGTCTGCAACAAAAGCATAAACTGAAAATAGACAAAAACAAAGATAGAAATTGTTAACAAAGATAGAAATTGTTTCATCGCTCCTTCTCGAAGTGGAATTACAGATCCAAATGCTTAGTGTGATAAAAACCAACACCAAACCTCGTCAAACTAAACTAGAACAGGAACCAAATGTGTGTGCGATGGAAATTAGGAGTTTAGAGAGCTGAAATCTACTGAGTGTCAAGAATTGGAAGCTAGAAGTGCTGCCTCATTCCTCCTTCTCTATTTCCATTTATAGGAAGGCGTGAGGTCTTGATCCCTAGGGTAACCGTCCTTCGAAAAGTAAAATTTACTTAGTTTATCTAGTTTATTTCTTTTTCTGGGGGAGCCAGACTGCCTCTCCAGCTTGATCTTCTCTGCTGATGATGAGGTAGGCATCTCATTGGGTGGTTGGTTGGTGGTGGTGGTGGTGGTTTTCCTTTTCCTTAATGCTCTGGTGGAGGTCGTATCTGGAGTGGCTTCCTTGGGTTGGCTTCCTTTTGAGGTAGAGGTCGCTGATAGGAGTTGAAGGGCCATTTGATTGTTCTGCTCTGCCAGATTGGTCATCCTCTCAATCAGAGAGAGGACTTTGGTCATGTTCTCATTCTGGAGCTCGAGAAACGCCTGTTTCTTCTCATTTGCCTCACTGAACTTTCATCATGAACTCTATAATCCGCTGCCACTTTTCTCAGTGCACTCTGGTTTCTTCTCGGTTGAATGTGGTCTTACCTCAGGAGTCTCTGGCTTTGTTTCGGTAGGAGGTGATTTCTCCTATGAAGGAGTCTTCACTTCTGCAGCTTCCCCGATCTCACTATCCTCTTCGCTTGACTCCTCCACACTTTCTTCCTCCGACTGCCCAATTTTACAAAACACCAGGCCTGCCCCTTTTCTCTTTATAATACCAATGCTGATGAGATAGGACATATCAAACCATTCTGGATCCTCACACATAATGATAGAGGACTTGGGAATTGTTGGCCTTGGCATCACATTTTTTATCAGATACGCCCCATGTAAATGGCAAGCATACAGGTGGCGGACAGGGAGGTGGGCTCTTTTGTGGCATGAGTGAGACAACAAGTAGCCTAAATGCACCTTACCATCCTTAAGCATGCACCACATGAAATATAGTTCAATTGTGGTGATTGTGGTGTTTGATTGTCCGAGTAGGTTGTAGGCTAGAAATAGATGCGTCATTCTCAAGACAGGGTCAGTAATTTCTTCCCCTGTTGACACACTTGTTTTAAAAGGGTTCGCATCTTCACCCCCTATCAAAACCCACGCCTCTTCAGCGTTGAATTCCTCAGTACATTTGGGTTGACCAATTTCCCTCAAGGACCGAACCCCTCTCTTATCCTCCTCGGGGCTCAGCAGTCCCAATCTCCGCGACCACTCCCTGAGATTCATAGCCATCTCTTGATTCAAGACTCTAAAGTAGATGGACTCCTTGTCCAAATCAGTAGTGTACTCAAAATGGAAGGATGTAAAGAACTCATTCGCAAGATTCATCGGTACCTCACAGGGTGCGTGTTCTAGCAACCAGCCAAAGCCAATGCTTCTGATGTAACCAATGAATTGCTCCTTGACTCATATCATACGCAGGGACGGATAGTGAATCCTCCTCTCGGATTGTGCTGGCCTTGACTCCGACACTCTTCCCACACAGTTCCTCTTCAACTTGGGGTCCTCGAAATAGACCATAGCCTCCAGCAGCTTTTGGTCTAGATCAACCTCCATCCTCTCAAATGCCTCGATATGCTGCTGTTCCCCTTGATAGTGGGATAATTGGGTAGGATTGGTAGCAACCTCCTGGATCACTACGCCCATTGACGCTGGTCTTGGTATTTTACTCTTGTTGGGGGCTGCTACTTGCTTCCCTTTCCTCGTCCTTTCTAATGCTTCTTTCTTTGCATTCAGCAGGACTGCAACTTCCTCTTGTCGGCTTATGATTTCCTCTCTACCCAGCCCCCTTTGTGCATGGGAGCTCCTCCTAATCGTCCTCTCATCTAGGGTTTCCCTGTCATCGTCCGACCCCTTCTTCTTCCACGCTCACCACTTCTAATGCCTTCCCGGTTGATTCTTCCCCAACTCACTTCAGAGTCCCTTCCTCCTTTTCTCCCCCTTGTTCCATTTTTTTCTCAGCTGTTTTCTTCCTCGCCGGACTCCACCCCTCTTCGATTTCTGCTTTTTATTCAAGATTATCGGAAGATCTGGTGGTTTCTGACACAAGGGCGTGAGTCTGAGAGGTAGTCGGTGTGCTGAGGGGTTGTGCTACTGGTTCTGTCGGGATTAGCTCTATGGTCGGAAATCCGATGGGAATAAGAGTTGGCTGGTTTTCTTCCTCCTTAAATTTATCGGCCAATTTGGAGAAAACCTCACTCATCTTGCCGCTCGGGCTGAACTTCCCTATTACATCTTTAAGAATCTTCAAGTACGTACTTCCCACGGACGTCTCTGTTGGCTGAGATGTACCGGAGGTCGGTGATACCATTGATTGGGGAGTTGGCGGTGTCATGATTCCTACGACTGGAGTCGATGGAATCAACCGTGCTCATCGTTCTGTGGATGGCTTCTGGGTTTGGTCGGATGATTTTTCCATGGGTGGTGGTGTGGGGTGACATCGCCTGAAAATGAGAGATTAGAAGTTAGGAATTTTGGAGGTTGAAAAATGCTAAGGGTTTATTGAAATGTGAAAAGGTGAGAGAGAGGAGAAAGTTTGATAAATAGAGGTAGAAAGGGAAGAGGGAACGGTTGCCATGATGTCAGCGACCGTTCGACTTCCACGCTAGATTTTGAATTTCAAACTTTTCCAGTTCCTCCCTTTCTTACCTCTTCCGGTTAAAAACAAAATTGCAGTAATTCTCTCTCTCTCACCTATTTAGTCTAATCCTTATTTGAAAATAAAGCACCAGAAACAAAATAAAAGATTCTCTGGAGTATTGGCAGAGGATTTTCAAGATTCTAAAGAGTATTGCGTTAAAATTAAAATTCCCCTCCAGATACATCCAAAATTTTCAAAAAATATTTTTGCTATTTTCTGAAATTCATTTGTTTGGAATTTTCTTTAAAGTAAAACAAGAAACAGATAAAACTTTATTCCAGGTTGTAGGCAAACTCTCAGAATTCACTTGATCAAGTGCCATGCTCACACACGTGTACTGAGCTGAGTAAGTAAATTTCCGAGAATTGTCTAGCGACCGTATATTCACTTTATCAAGCTGAGTGTGCATAGTGGGGTTTGTCCCTCTATTCATACTGCCGATTTATTTACCATTTTCCTTTTTAGGTGGAATAACAAGACAAAGTTATAGGTCAGGATACTCCCCTGAAACTTTGCAATTCCCAGGATGTGGTGGATTAATGGAGTCCCTAATTGCTTCATGCATGTCTGAAATTTACTCGTTTCAATTTTCACCGAGACTTTCGAAGTAGTCCTTCTGCCGAATTGATCATCTTTGCACCTTTGTGCTTATGGGCCGGCAGCTTCCTTTCCTTCTCATAGTCATCCATCCTTCGGATCAAGTGGTTTTGAGCTTTTGTCCAGCCTGACCAGTGGGTTAATCTTGCAGCTTTTCCTTTTGTCCTTTCTTCTTTCAGCTTCGGTCCTTTTCCTTCGCAACACCCATCAGGCTTGTCGATCACTGCAGGTGGTTTCTCTATCGATGTACTATCTCCTTCCACTCCAGATACAAATCTCTTCATTTAATTTTCGAAGACATGCTCGGTTCTTGTCTGGAGGTAGAACAATGAAGCGCCTAGTCCCTCGCAGCGCTTGATGGTTTCTTCTTTCTCCTGAGGTTCATCATTCGCTTCCTCTAGAATTTTTAGTGATTTTTCGTTACCAAGAGGCGTGGCGATCGACTCTTCTTCAGCTTGGGATTCCTCTTCTTCTGGCTCAGCCTCAATGGCTCTTACCTCTTCTTGCTTCTCCAATGATGCCCTTGACTTTTGCTCAGCGTTTGATTGCTCCATTTCCTTGGGCTCACTCACGCCTTCTTCATCTACCTTGTTCTCATCCACCCTAGACCTTGCTCTGTCCTCTTGTATCCCCTTCATGATATCAGCTAGTAGGGAGACCTGCTTGATCATTTCTGCCATGTTGGATTTCTGCTCATCATATGTATGTTGTATTTCCAGTGTCAGTTCATCATTTGATTTTAAGCAATGTCTCACGCTCTGCTGGGATACGATTAACCCCTCAATCTCTTCCTCCATAGGATCTGCATAATGATTCTCGTCCAAGTATGGTTCAAAATCCTGTTGAGGATGAGACTGATATTGATTCTGATCAGGACAAGCTTGGCTTTGGTAACACTGGAGATCTTGAGTTGGCACATCCTCATTTGACCATGTCGGAAAGTGATCTCCCGCATAGCATGACCATGGTGGATAAATTTGATTTTGGGGGACAGGATAGTGACTAGGGTAATTTGCTTAACAAGTTTGCTGACTGGGCTCACAGTCTTGAAAATCAGGATGAGGTTGGTGATCTGGATATCCCAATTGCCATGTGGATATTTGGGTGGCAGTTTGATATGGTTCGGACTGTTATGGGAAAGGTGAGTACTCTTTCGCCCAGCCCCATTCTCCGAAGTGTTGGTATTCATATTGGCACACGTCTGCCTGCTGATACGCTCGGATTCTGCACTATTTTAAGGCCATTTTGTGGTCCGTTTTGAGTGTCAAAGTTGCATTACATGTCCATTATTTGCATATTTTATTTATTTTGGTATTTTGACGTGTTTTGTAAGAAATGTGCAAAATAGAGCTAAAAAAGGGCAGAAAAACATGAAAGTTCGGAAGCTGGAGCAGAAGGCAACCCATCGGTCGCTGAAAATCACTCCAGAATGTTCCGACTCTCTCCAGCGCCCGCTGCGCCCATGCCAGCGCTCCCTGGGCATGTTTGCGCACGACAGCCTCTGTCCAAACTCAATTTTTCGGCGATTCTAAAGTCTGATCAAGGCGTGCTACATACCATTCTTTTTACCTTTGAAAGAGCTTTGCGTTGGTACCTTTATCATCTCAATCGGAGTTCTGTAGAATAAGTTATGGCTGTTCTACCAAAGTCGCTCAAAGCTGTCAAGTGCAGAATTTTAGGCGAAAATTCAAGGAAGGAAAGAAGAGATTACCTTGTGAAGCCAAATCTTTTCCTTAACCTATGGGGCACGAAAATTCCTTAATTACTATTACTTGGAGGAAACCTTTTACCAAGTTTAAATCTTTTTCAAGTCAATAAATACCCCATAACCTAATTCATAATATTCTCCAATTCATAGCCCCCAACTCTAATTCCTTCATCCATCATTCCATCACCATTCTTGGAGATTGGAGCAAGGCAAGAGAAGACTAAAGATTGCACAATAATTCATCCTTGGTTTTTGTTTGCTTTTTCTTATGTTTTGTACTTTAATTTGTAGTTTTTGCTATTTGTCTATAAGTAGCTAAACTATAAGATTTCTTTGGATGTGTTAGTAACTTTTACTGGTTTATACAATTACATTTTGCTATTTAATATCCATTTTTTTCTTACTTCGTTTCTTCCCTAAGTTGTTGGATAATGCTTCACGTTTGAGTAACACATTCGGTGATGAATTGATATAACTTGCTACATAATCGTGAGAGGAGTTTGGCGAGTTAGGTCCACTTAGTAGACACTACAATTAGCTTCCCTTAAAACAACACTGTTAATTGAGAGTGAGGACTTTATAAGGGTCTTAGGAGCTTTTGGGAGTTACGGATCTAGGATTGACGCCCCTAGTGCTAGTAATCTACGCTTATGCCGCATGGGCAAAACTTATCTGACTCGTTGTATCGAAGTATGAACTATACTAGGGTGTTGTAGTTGGAATTTGTATAACCATAATTATGAAACCACTATTCTTGGAATTCCCATTTTTGCCTAATTTACTTGCTTTATTTTATTTGTTTTATTTATTTAAAACCAAATCTTTTGTTTCTCTAGATAGTATATGACGTTTAGTACATGATAGTCAGTTGCAATTATATTCCCCGTGTTCGATATCCCGGTACTGACCTTTAGCTATACTAGATCTACCATGTATGCTAGCAGGTATTTTTAGTGCTAATAAAAAGTGCATCACCTGCCCTCCAGGATTCCAACTCCTATATGAACTCCAGACCTCCCCTGTATTCTAGCGATGACTCACTTGATCAGTCTGGGAGTGGGGTTTGATTGAAGGAACTTGCAGATGTCTTGACTCAATCGCTGAACTGAACGTTTCCTCAAGTTTGTCGATCCGGCTCTTCAGCTGATTGTTGTCATCCATCGTGGGAGTATTCATCTCATTCACTCGGGATGTGGTGATCGATGTATCAGCGTATTCTCTTTTTGCACTTAGAAGTTTCTCTATGACAATCTTGGCCTTACTCAACCTGAGTTTGGAGAAACTTCCCCCACTTGATGAGTTCACCAGGTCCTTACTCTTTGCATCCATTCCCTCATAGAACCTTGAGTAGACCTCCACTTCCAACATGTTGTGATTCGGGCATGCATCCAGAAGACCTCTGTATTTGTGCCAATATTTGCTCAAGCTTTCATCATACCCTTGGGTAGCTTCTCTGATTTCCCTTCGGAGTGCATTTGTTTTCGCCGCTGGAATGAATCGGTTTAGGAACTCCCCATTAAAATTCGACCATGTCTTGATGGTGTTAGGCTCCAATCCTCGGAACCAAGCATCTAGTTCACCCTTCAAAGAGAAGGGGATAGCTTTTAGCTTGAAATCCTCCTCACTTGACCCCCTTGGCCTTTTCTGCACTCTGCAGAATTTGCTGAACTCATGAAGGAATTCAATTAGGCTTTCAGCACTGGCTCCCGAAAACACCGGTAGAATGGTCAGCAAATCTGGTTCAACATATATAGCTTCTCGCCCAGAGGTGTGGAAGATAGCATGGGTTGGTTCGTTCTCAATGTGGGCATAGAGTGACCCTATTTCCGGATCATCTGTCTGATCACAAACCATGGTAGCTCCTCTTTCATTTGGGGTGCCCATTGATTCAAGGTGACTCACAAGGGTGATGTCCCCACTTTCTTTGTTGCTGACATCCGTGTTAATTGGTGGAGTGGGAGGTGACTCTTCTTGGACAGTGTTTGGCTCTACTCCCTCTTCTGTTTGCTTCCTGAACTCGGTGCTCTCCAACTGGGGAAAACAAAAAACAACAAAAAGTTTAATCACAAGATTTACACTAAATTTTTTAAACAAAACCTGAGACTCTCCGCCCATCTATGTGTTCGCTTGCTCCAGTTGCCCCCTTGGTCCACCACAGCGGGTTAAGCAGTTAATCCACATAGATGAGGATATTGATTCTTCACTATTGTTTCCCTGAGCTGTCTCTCAACTAAAATCAAAAGGAAGAAAATATTAACAATATGTACACCAAAGTGTCTTACAACAAATGTAGGATAATCACCATCATCCCCGGCAACGACACCATTTGAAAAGCTCGTTCTTTGTGTACTCCTGATCTCATCGTTATCATTGTGGACTTGCTCAAGTTAGATCGTCAACTGATCCAGCTAGCCAAGGTATGCCTTCAACCTGTGGATACAGGTGATTCGGTCCAGTAAAAATTCAGACTGATCAACTCGACTGAATCTGACTTGAGCATGCAAATGGGGAGACTCAAAAAGCGTTTGCAAAACCTTAACCCACAATACTATTAACTAGTATAGGAAAGTAAGGATCGATCCCACAGAGATAATGTGTTTTACATTTGTTGTGGACAAAATAGGAATGGCTACGGCCATGCTTTTCAGGGTGCGTTAAGTTAAACTACTTGACTTGAGAGACTAAACTACTAAACTGATCCACTTACTGAAGCTTAACTAAAATGTACTTGATCAACTCATACTAAAACTTTCCTGAAATGGACAAACAGAATAAAGTGGGCGATTGTCAGTCTCCTGCAAAACATACGATAAAGTAAAACTTTTCTAACAACTTCATCTTCTACCCCTAATAACTAAATTGCACCTACGCAACTGAGAAACTAAACCATAATCATGCAGAAATAACAACTCATCTATCAGATCTAAACATCTTAAAACACTTCATCCATAATTTTCTTCTTAACTAGACAAAACATAAGTCTAAAACTCAAATCCAACCAGATCAAACCATAACAAAGCAATTGAGCTAAGATATGCATCATAAATCGGAAATCAAAAGTAGAACAGAGAATTCACTCATGGTAAACAAAACATTTAAACGTTAACCAAAATCATAACATCAAATCTACTAGATTAAGAACATCGAGAGTCTGCAACAAAAACATAAACTGAAAATGGACAAAAACAAAGATAGAAATTGTTTCATCGCACCTTCTCGAAGTGGAATTACATAACCAAATGCTTAGAGTGATAAAAACCAACACCAAACCTCGCTAAACTAAACTAGAACAGGAACCAAATGTGTGTGCAATGGAAATCTTGAGTTTGGAGTGTTAGGAGCCCCCCATTCCAGCCCTAGAAGAGAGCTGAAATCTACTGAGTGTCAAGTATTGGAAGCTAAAAGCGCTACCTCCTTCCTCCTCCTCTATTTTCATTTATAGGAAGGCGTGAGGTCTTGATCCCTCGGGCAACTATCCTTCGAAAATTCCTTCTTGCCCTTCGCCCTTGGGAATCTTTCTTGTGTGACGCTCGATCTTTTAATCAGGGGCTCCTGCTGCATGCCATTTGATCTGACTTGAACTGTTTGCTAAGCGAATTGACTCCTTTTCCTTGATCCATTCGTCCGCCCAGTTGATCCACTTGTTTTCTGAATATGGCGGACTTTCACACACACCTGACTCAAAATTAGACGTTAGATTACAGATTTGAGTGTAGTTTTATCACATAACACATGCATGAAACGGCCTCATCACCCCCTCTCTGTAACAGAAGGCGCCGATTTGTGGGAGTTATGTCTTCTTTATTTAAGTCCTAGTATTTTGATAAGATCAGCCCACCCTGATATTGAAATACAGTTCGAGAACCCGTCAGAAGATTTGTGGTCTAGTATTGAACATCACGTGGAGAAGTAGCAAGCAATCTTCGATTTTTTGGAAAATCAAGAAGGTATTATATCCTCTACGTAGAAAAGCATGTTTCAGGTTTCAATTAATCGAAAACATGTTTTAATTCAAGTTTTGAGTATGATACATGTGATAGTTACGGAAATAGAATTTATCTAAATAATCTGCTAAATAGATCTAATTCTCTGATTCATTTGCGCTTCCGCTTCCAACCCCATCAACCCCTTCCTGTAAACTTGAGTCAATTTGAATGAAGTGAGTATGAAGGAAAAAAGCTTGAGTTTAACCAAATGTGACAGCCTCTTAAAAGTGAGAAAAACCTAGAGTAGAACACTTTCTACGTACAAACAAAATGAGAGAAGTTTCCATAAGATACTAAGAGGGAGATTTGACATGAAGTAGTGAGGACTAAAGGCAATACGAATAGCCACTTTGAACCTAATACTTTCAAAATTAAGTAAACCTGCCAAAGAGGAAAGACACCCCTAGTAGCCAAACTGAGCCTAAAATGCTTCCCATTTATTGGAGCCATTAGCTTACACACCAAGTTTTAAAAATGGGAGTGAGGATACACAAAGTGGAATAATTAACCGATTGGGGTAGAAGAGATAGGGTGGCCAAACGTGATGGTTAGAAACAAAAAATAAATGAATGATGAAATGAGTGAATCAAGGTATAAAGTAACCTGATCCGATGAAAAAAGATCAAAAGAAAAGAAAAGGAGTGTGAATAAGGGAATTAGGGCAAGAGATTTATAACCCGATCCAGTAGATGAAGGTAGAAAAATAAGGCCACAATGGCCAAGCAATCTTTCCAAATTTTGTATGAAGATTGTTCCCAATTTTTATCCCTGAACTTCCATGACTCTCATATTATTATATATACTTTTTGAACTTAGAACTCCTATGACTCTAACCTATATGCATAATAACCTAAGCCCTGTTACAACTTGATGAAAGACCTTAACGAACTATTTTATGTTAATTAAACTCGAAGCATTTATGGTTCAATATTATGAGTGAATGGTCCTAACATCTCTGGTGAGAAATGGGTGACTGAGTAAACCTAACATTGGGTTAATAACAAGGGTTATCTTGATGAACTAACAAACTGGCTAAGTTGGAAAGGTGATGTGAAATCATTGACAACCTGATTGAACTTAAGCTTGTGGGGATGCTTGCTAGGAAATGAGCTTGTGTTATGCAAATATATGTTTCCGTGTTTTGTGTGATTTTTATTATTATTTTGAGTCTTTATGTGTTAGAATTAGTAAAGTATAATTTTTTTAGTTTTAGAGTTGGTCAAGGAGAGCCATGCATTTGGAATTGCCTTCTCTCTTTTTTATCTGGTTTAAGGACAAGTATGGTTTATGTGTAAGCAGTTTGATAAGGTTTATTTCAGGAATTGACTTTTGGGTGATTTTACATGCTTTTAGGGGAGATAAAACACAAAATCAGGAATTAAGTGTGTAGGATGACCATTAGATCAGTCAGAATTGCAACCTGGCCAAGTAGAGTGCTCATGAGCAAATGGAGTGAAAATGCAGAAAAGCCGCCTAACTGATCAAGAGGAGTCATTATGATGAACTGGCACTACAACGAGTACAGAAGGAGAGAAAGAGAATTAGAAAGACACCCTTTGCTACAAGTAGAGGTGGGGAAAAATATCGAAATACCGAATTATGGCACTCACTGTATAAAAAAATAGGGTATTTATTTACTTTATGCAATTTTCAGTATAGTATGATACTGTACCAAAAACTTTTGGTATGGTAACGATATCACTTTTCCTATATTATGGTATAGCGTAGATTCGGTATACCGCAGTATACAGAATCCTTGGTGCATACCAAAAATCTTTATATGTTGTTAAATTATATACTCCCTCCATCCCACTACAAGTGATGGATTTCTTTTGGACAAGAGAATTAAAAAAATGATATATATTTAGTTAGAGTGGAGAGAGTAAAGTATGAGAGATGAAAAAGTAAGAGAGATAAAAAGAGAATAAAGTAAGAAAGAGAGAATAAAGTAAGAGAGGGGGACTAAAGTAAGAGATGGTTGAAGTTTTATTTTTAGCTAAAAAAGGAAATTGATCATTTGTGGTGGGACAACTCAAAATGGAAAGTTGATCATTTTTGGCGGGACGGAGGGAGTATATTATATTCTATTTAATATATTTATATATAAATCTCTTAAAATTATATTTTTAAATATTTTATGTATATAAAATAGATTTTTTTGCCTTCAACCTATGGAAATTCAAACTGATCAACTCGACAGAATCTGACTTGAGCGTGCAAATGGGGAGACTAAAAAAGTGTTTGCAAAACCTTAACCCACAATACTATTAACTAATATAGGGATGTAAGGATCGATCCCACAGAGATGATGTGTTTCACATTTTTTATGAACAAAATGGGAATGGTTGCGGCCACGCTTTTCAGGGGTCGGTTAAGTTAAACTACTTGACTTGAAAGACTAAACTACTAAACTGATCCACTTGCTGAAGCTTAACTAAAATGTACTTGATCAACTCATACTAAAACTTTCCTAAAATGGATAAACAGAATAAAGTGGGCGACTGTCAGTCTCCTACAAGGCGTACGATAAAGTAAAACTTTTCTAACAACTTCATCTTCTTTCACAGAATCAACATGAAAAACAGAGCATAATCAAATCTGAATATTTGCGAACAACAAAACTTATCATAACAATTTGTAAATTTAAATCTACCCCTAATAACTAAATTGCACCTACGCAACTGAGAAACTAAACCATAATTATGCAGAAATAACAACCCATCTATCATATCTAAACATCTTAAAACACTTCATCCATAATTTTCTTCTTAACTAGACAAAACATAAGTCTATAACTCAGATCCAACCAGATCAAACCACAACAAAGCAATTGAGCTAAGATATCCATCATAAATTGGAAATCAAAAGTAGATCAGAGAATTTGCGCATGGTAAACAAAACATTTAAACATGAACCAAAATCATAACATCAAATCTACTAGATTAAGAACATCGAGAGTCTGCAACAAAAGCATAAACTAAAAATAGACAAAAACAAAGATAGAAATTGTTACATCGCTTCTTCTCGAAGCGAAATTACAGATCCAAATGCTTAGTGTGATAAAAACCATCACCAAACTAAACTAGAACAGGAACCAAATGTGTGTGCAATGGAAATCAGGAGTTTAGAGAGCTGAAATCTACTGACTGTCAAGAATTGGAAGCTAAAAGTGTTGCCTCCTTCCTCCTTCTCTATTTCCATTTATAGGAAGGCGTGAGGTCTTGATCCCTAGGGTAACCGTCCTTCGAAAAGCAAAATTTACTTAGTTTGTCTAGTTTATTTCTTTTTCTGGGGGAGCCAGACTGCCTCTCCAGCTTGATCTTCTCTGCTGATGATGAGGTAGGCATCTCATTGGGTGGTTGGTTGGTTGGTGGTGGTGGTGGTCTTCCTTTTCCTTAATTCTCTGGTGGAGGTCGTGTCTGGAGTGGCTTCCTTGGGTTGGCTTCCTTGTGAGGTAGAGGTAGCGGATAGGAGTTGAAGGGCCATTTGATTGTTCTGCTCTGCCAGATTGGTCATTCTCTCAATCAGAGAGAGGGCTTTGGTCATGTTCTCATTCTGGAGCTCGAGAAACGCCTGTTTCTTCTCATTTTCCTCATTGAACTTATTCATCATGAACTCTATAATCCGCTGCCACTTTTCCTCCGTGCCCTCTGGTTTCTTCTCGGTTGAATGTGGTCTTACCTCAGGAGTCTCTAGCTTCATTTCGGTAGGAGGTGATCTCTCCTCTGAAGGAGTCTTCACTTCTGCAACCTCCCCGGGCTCACTATCCTCTTCGCTTGACTCCTCCACACTTTCTTCCTTCGACACCAGGCCAGCCCCTTTTCTCTTTATAATACCAATGCTGATGAGATAGGATGTATCAAACCATTTTGGATCCTCACACATAATTATAGAGGACTTGGAATTGTTGGTCTTGGCATCACATTTTTTATCAGATACGCCCCAAGTAAATGGCAAGCATACAAGTGGCGGACAGGGTGGCGGGCTCTTTTGTGGCATGAGTGAGCCAACAAGTAGCCTAAATGCTCCTTAACCTCCCTGAGCATGCACCACATGAAATATAGTTCAATTATTTAGTTCCTGCCATTCCATCTTAGCTTTGTTGTTCCGCCACTCCTCGGAGTGAAGATACAATTATTTACTTTCTATTTGCTCATTTTAGTTTCATCCCTCAAGCTTTTTGAAATGTTTGACATCTTTAGTTTTAAAAACTTCTTAGTTATTTGCTGCTTTAGTTTAATCTTGTTTTTTAGTAGTTGGATATCGTTCGATTTTTAGTATTATGGAAGTTTTAGTTGGTTTTATTGATGTTTCATTTTATTTATATTTGATTGGATGTTTTTTGCAATTGTTAGTTGAATAATTTACAGATCTAGATTACCTTCAGTTCAATGCATGATTTTGGTTTAGCTCGGCTTTATTCGTTTGCTAGTTGATCAGTTTGAGTAGATCTAGTCGTTTAAGCTTGAATTTCGTATTTACGTTTCGATTGAAGCATGCTCTGTTTTCTTGAAGTTTGTTCATCAATGGTGATTGAAATGCTCTGTTTTGTTTAGTTACTTGAAGGTGCAGTAGGAATCCGTTTAGAGAATTAGATCTGAAGTTAACTTTTGCTTTAGTACCATGCAACTTTTCCAGCTTTTAGTCCTTTAGGTTTGTTAGGGAAATGTGGTCCCAATTTACTTTTGCATGCATGTTAGCCTATTTTTAGTAACTCCGTCTAGAATCATTTTAATTAGGTGCTTTTAGTTACTTCAGTTCAGATTTAAATGTCCTTGCACAAGCTTATAAGCCTCCATCATTGTGGAAATCGATCCTTACTTCCCCATGCTAATTAGTAGCTTGTGGGTTAAGGTTTTGAAATACGCTTAGATTACGTGTCAAACGACACGTGGATAGGTTTAGAGAGTCTACTTGATCATTTTACGTATTTCTCATGATCAGTCTGCGATCTATTTCATATGCCTTAATTGACTAGTCTTATGCATCTATATTTGGGCATTGGATATTGAGAGTGAACGATAATGACCCCACTATATTCTAAACTTTCTGAGTGACTTTGGCAAGTGACTTGGGGAGGGTTGGGATATACCATTTGGGGGTGAGATCACTTCTTTATATCTTGATGGGGGTTGGTAGCGGAAGAACAAATAAATCAGAGTATATATCTATTTAGTGTATTATTTAGACAAATTCAATTCACGCAATTATCACATGTAACATGCTCAAAACTTGAATTAAATCATGCTTTTGATTAACTAAAATCTAAAGCATGCTTTTCTACGGAGAGAATTGATTACCTTCTTGATTCTCCAAAGAATCGCAGATTTCTCGCTACTTCTCCACGTGATTATCTTCGATATTAGACCACAGATCTTTTGACTGGTTCCCAAACTATATTTCGATATCAGGGTGGGCTGATGTTATCAAAATATATATGACTTGAATAAAGTAGAGACAGAAATCCCACACAAAGTGGGAGAAGAAAATCAGCACCCCACACTAGAAGGAGGGGATGAATATTAAGAGTAATTGGGTTACTCTGTGTCTCATTTATTCTCCAATTTATATTAAGTTGCATCTTGGGCCCAGTCAGAGATATATGGAGGTTTAAATGCAGACCAACCCCAATTTGCTTTTAACTAATTAAATTGAACCCCAATTTAATTTAAGCACAAGTTGGAATATTATTATCAGTCACTACAGTAATAATATTGATTCGCCTATCCAAATCCGAAATTATAAGTAATCTGGGTTTCCTCGTTTAAATAGTTATTTGTCACGACCGCCCATACTGGGGTTACTACAAACGCGACGATCGTGACCAACATGCATGGACAACGTTTTTAAAAGAAAACTTAATTAACTTAAAGGCAGAAGAAAAAAAAACATTTTTGTTTAAAAAAAAGTTTAAGGTTAAAATTATACTATTAATTAGAAATGACTCATGATAAAAACTTTTAAAAGAAGTAGCGGAGAAAATAAACTTTAAGAAACCCAATTAACTTCTAAAGTAAAACATTTAATTTAATTCACGGAAAACAACATCTTCAAAGACAACGTAATTACTTGGTTAAAACCTAACACAACCCATACATGTTCAAACACAATACGGAAAAGATTTAAAGTCTTTAGACATAGTTAATAATATAGCAGCGGAAAAAGGTTTAAAGAGAGAGTCAAGGATCACGCCTATGTATGAAGACACAACGCATCCTAAGGCTAGCTCAACATCCTCCTCAACATCCTGCTCAACCTGCACATAAGAAAAATAATATGCAGGGCTGAGTACTTGTTGTACTCAATGGGCTCATGCCGAAAACATTTTTAATATAATTATGTCATCCATACCAGTGATCTCGAGTTTTAGATAGCAAGAAAATATCACGAGAACACAAAACATTTCAAGTCTGGCCAGACAATTTATCTCCCCACTTTTCACATCATTCCATCAATACCAATCATCATATCACAGTGCGACGAAAGTGTGGCCACACTATTCGCCCACGAGACCGGCCTACTAGCAAGGACGACTCACGATCCCACCAGTGTACACAGCCTGATAGGGTTTGCGGCCCTACTCAGACCCGAATTCGTTTCACAACACAACCCTTTAGCCTAACGGAGCAAGCTCAGACGAACTAGGCATCAGGCAACAATCTCACAAACAAAAACATGACATAACAGTTAAACCACCCTTATAACACCACATAGTACTTTCGGAAAATAAAGAGGTTTGAAAAAAAGAAAGCCCACCTCGCTCGCTTAAAAAATTAAATTCCAACACAAAATTCGCTTAACAAATCAAATTCACTCAGTAAAATTTTCTTACCAAAATTCGATCGTTTGTTAGGTCAATCACACATCAGGAAATACTGTTCGAACGTCACAGATTTCAGACTCACAATTTCGAAATTAGGGTTTCTCTCCCAATCATCCAAACACAAATTCTCATGCTTATAAACACACCATCATGCTTGATAAGACTCTCTTAAACATGTTTGCACATAAACTTAGATCATTCACCAAAGATTCAAATCAAACTTCACACAATTCAATCAAAAATCGCATAACTATCAAAGTTCTCAAGCAAACTCACTTTCCCACCGATTAACTTTGCGATCTATGATTCCTACACCCACTAATGCATGTAGGATTCAAGAACATGGTTCAAACGAAAAGAATGAGGGAAAGTGAAGCAAATATACCTTCTTTGACAAAAATGAATCGGTAGAAACAAGAAACGGTGCGATTCGTCGGAGACTCTTGAAAATAAACTTGAACGGATGCAAGAACAAGAATTGGATGGAGGATTTTTGGAGAGATTGTAGAGAGGGAGGGGGAAAGTGAGGGAGAGAGGGAGGTGGACGATTTTTTTGTGAGGGAGAATGGGGGCTAGGGTTTGTTTAGGTGGTATTTATAGTCTAGGGTTAAGTCCATAGGTGAAATAATTAATTAATTGTGGAGGAATAAAATATAGGCTAATAAATCAATATCCCACAATTAAAAGAAGCCAAATTTTTGAAAATTATGGCTGTAAATTCAACAAGGAATTATTTGATATTTACTTGGAGAGAAATAAATCCACAATTTAGGAAATTCAACAATGGATATTCCACAAACAAGGGAACAAAATAAATTGAATCTCCAAGTAGGAAAGAATGAAGTAAGGGCCGAAAATTTAAGGGGAATTGCACAAGGGAATTATTTAAATCCTCAATTAAATAGAATAGGATTTAAATTTGGTAATTTCTTTATTTTGGGTGAAGAAATAATAGGTGGCATGATTTAATTGGATTTAATTCAAAAGAAATGAGTCAACAAAGCACCAATTAAATCAAAGAAAATAATTCATCCTCCTATTTTAAATAGGAGATTTTCGAAACTCCCAAGGATAATATGCTAGAGTTCGAATTTCATGTAGTACCATTTAGGGATCATTTGGTTTGGATTTAATTTGGATAAATATCCCAAAACAATTAATTAAATCCAAGAAATGAAATACTATTTCAATAATTAGGAATGGCCGAAAATTCCCATGAATTGGCTCGAAAAATATAAATGCATGATCCTACTAATTATTTTCCTCACATTGGAAAATATAAAATATCAAGCACTTCATTCCACATCACTCACGACAAATATTTCACGCAATTCAATTAATCTCATAGAAACAAAAGTTTCATAATTGAAAATTTCAAATAAACATATAAAAAGAGTCACAAAAATTTGGGATGTTACATTATTTCTCGCGCTAAAGATATAAATATCCGTTAATTAATTAATGTCTGCTATGGACTTAATTAATTAACATCTTATTAATTCCAAAAGAGGACTCAACAAGAAACTCTTATTTATTATTCATGGAATAAAATTCCAACTAGCTAGGTTCCGAATTATAAAAATTTGTTTTGAGCTCCTTTTGGGGACATTATCAAACCAGACTCACCTATCGCACGATTCAACATATAGCAATCCTAGCACAACTAGATGTTAATAACCATTACCCAAAATATCAGGATTATTGGATTGTGAAAACCGACACCATTTGATAAATCAAAGTAATGCATAATCAATAACGTATGCTCAAGGCTATGTATATTGATTAAGAAATGGTAGTTTATCAAGACCTCATCTTTCAGTAAATAGCATAAAGACTTGTCTTGCTATTAGATCCATTTAGTGTTATATCACGGCAATGTCATCTTATTTCATTAAGGTTTAGAAATATGCTGACTGACATTGTAACCTTTCACGATAGATAGTCGAAGGCATATCTGGGTTGTGAAATAACCGTATTACCTTAAAGCAGACGACGTCCACAATCGGTCTACTATAACAAAGACTTAGACTTGTTTTGTTTCTTATACATTTAATTATGCAAAAACAATCATTAAATGTAAAAAACATACACCATTATGACAAAATAATATGTTTATTCCTTGGAAAACAAATAAGAGTTTTTACAATATTCAATCACTCGAAAGATGATTTAAAGTATACAATACTCTAACATATCCTCCATTCTTGTGTGTGTGAATGTTTGTTTGCTAACCCCTAGGACTAGATCCTATTGTTTGTTCTTGTTTGTATGTACTATTGATGCCTCCTTGTACTAGATCCAATACGATGGGGGATAAGCATCAAGAAAGAGTTGTTAAGGGTATCGGTAGAAGCAATCCAAAATCAAGAGATGATTTGGTGAACTTGATGTCCAAAATGATGGCGGACTTTAGGAGCGAGCTAAACGCGAGTAGCGTCGCCATGATTGTCGACTATACTTCCTTCCATGAGAAGATTGAAGCCATGGGGGAGGCTTGTGTATCAAGATCCATCACACCTAAAAGCGATCACATACACCTCCAAGTTTCCGGGGTTGAGCGTGCAGTGGAAAGGGGCGATAAGAACTATAGAGAGTATATTGGCAATGGGTATGGGATGAATGGTGATGGTAGGTATATAGACAATAAGTGCTATGGAGGATATAGCCCAAGGAGACACGATAGAGGTGATGGATTGATAGAAGGGGTAGAAGAGAATGAGTGCCAAGGCTTCAAGAAGAGCCTCGTCTTAGAATGAATGGAGAGTATAAACGTCATAAGGGGTATGAGAGGACAATTGGGTGGGATGCTCTATGTAGAGCCCACAAAGGATCTAGCTCCCGAAATGGTGATTGTGACAACACTCAAAGTCACATTCCACCATGGAAGACTAACACATCTCATCCTATCGTTGCCCTAAATAGTTCTTTTGAGTCATTAATGGAGCAATCTCAAAGAGTGATTCCAAGTAGAAATGAGAAACACCATGATCTCAAGTGTGGATACTTTGGCAATGAAGCCAAGAAAGAGTGCAAGTCAATTGGAGTTCTTCTACATTTGAGCATCGACTTGAGTCCAATGGAGTATGAGACGTCAAGTACCGATACATTTCACATGAAATGTAAAGTTGGAGCCAAAGACATGTTTGGTAATTACTGATGGTGGAAGTGGTGCCAACATGGTGAGTTAATGGCTTGTGGCCAAGCTTTCCTTGACGGAGGTTGGGCATCTTAATCCGTATGAGCTTCAATGGCTAGGAGATATTGGTGAATGGATGGTGAGGACTTAAGTCATGGTACCACTTAGGATTGGTGACATAGAGGGTGATGTTCTTTGTGACATGATGCCTATGAATATTTGTCATGTTCTTCTTGGGAAACAATGAGAATGTGATAATCAGGCGATCAAGAATGACATCACCAAGGAATACACTTGCTTGTTGGGAAAGACAAAGGCTAGATTGAGACCTCTTCTTCCTCATGATATTAATAAAGCTTATGAGCAGTTGAAGAAGGAGAGAGAGAGAGAGAGAGAAGGCTTGAGAATGAAACTGAGCCTAAAAATCAAAGATAGTGTGAAAAAAGACTAGAATGTGAGATGCAAAAGTCAAGAGAGAGTGGTGGGTGATGTGAATCAAATATTTCATCTTTGTTCCCAGAGTTTTAATAGATTAATTTGGTTTGATGCTCGCAAACATATGTTTTTTGGTGTAGGAAATGGAATAGAGTGCAAAAATGGAGCCGGAAAAAAAGTAGGAGTCATTTGAGTAGTACTCTCACCCGGTCGGGTGACTTGTGTGCCATCAGGCACCTAGTACTCTCACCTGGTCAGGCACCTGGGGAGTTCAGAGAGTTTCACCCGGCCATGTGACTTTTTTGCCATCTTGGTACCCGGCCGGGTCACATTCTTAAGACGTGAAGTTTCCAGAGTCTCCCACCCGGCTGGGTAGTTCTTAAGCATTTTAGCACCCGACATGGTAACGTTTTAATGCACGCGAAGTCCAGAGCCAGATTCTGTTTTCAAATAGGATTGGGGGGGAAGTTTTCAAGGGTATACCCAGATTTCCAGACACGGAAAAATGAGAGGAAAAAAAAAAGAGAAAGAGACGAGGAAGAAGTGAAAGAAGAAATTCCAACCAACATTTCGACAAACCAATCCCAAATCTCTATTCGACTCAACAAGAGCATGCTTCCTATGGTTTTTATTGCAAATTTCACCATGTGTTTAAGCTAAACTCTCTATGTTGCTTCATGTTGTAATTTAGGCTAGTGTGAATGATTCTACACCATTGAATTCATGTGTTTTGTCACCAACAATGTGCTTGATTTTTTATGCACTATGTTTTTGGCCATTAATATAGTATTGTTATTTCCTTTTCTATTTTCTCTTTGAGAGTGTTTGATTGTTGGTGTGCTATTGAATTTGAATTGTTCAGAGGATAAATTGATAGTAGATTACGTATGAGATCATAGTAGATGAGTATTACTCCCGCCTTTTGCAGGAGGTTGTAGTCATTAAAAATTGGTTCGTTGATAAAGTGTTCAGCTAATTGTGAACTACACATCGTATACATGCTCAATGTATGTGATTAGGTTGACGCTTTTATCCCAATATATGTATCTGTGATATAGGTGTAGAACAATACAAGTCTAATGAGTAACTTGGAGTGACATCTCTTCCCTCTTGTGAACTATTTCAATAGTTAATCATTTATTTTAATTGGTCATCATCTTTGATAACCAAAAATCAATCATTTATGTTACACTTTTGTGAGTTATAATGTTTTAAACAATCTTTCACCTCCATCATGTGGATTGAAATACTACTACCGACACGGTATCTTGCAGTATCACAGTATTATTAAAGTTTATTAATTAAACTTGATATATTGTGTGAATTGAATTGGATACTCTAAAATACGTATCAGTGGGGATGAGAGAAAATCAAAACACCAAGAGGGAGAAAAACCATAAACACAAATGAGTAAAATGTGCTTGTTAGACTAATATCAATCTTGGGTTGGCACTAAACAATCCTCCCTTGGGTTGCTTCCATTGTTTTGGTTGAGGTCTTGAGGTCCCAAGTTTGATGACTCCTCACATCCATTTCTTCATCTTCTAACCCTTCTATCCAATCTTTTGGGATCTAGTTTTCATGGCTAGATCCAACTTATAATTCCCTTTAATTTGTGATTAATTAGAGATCAAACATCATTGGGCATATCTTAGGGTTATTAGATGGATCTAAATCACATGGATCCTTATCATTTGTCCTCTTCAAACCTCTTAAGTGTTGTATCAATATTGTCAAAAGTCTCACTCTAACAATATTTTATCTATATCGAGAGTGGCCAGGTGATATTTTTACAGAAAGAGACTGCAGAAAATATTAGTGTAAAACTCTTTTCAACGTTATTATATCAATTCCCAAAGACGTCTAATTATATTTTGAAAGAATAAAAACCGCAAATAATTTTAATACAATGTCAGACTAAAAATGTAACTCTTTCACTATAATTAACCAATAAGTAATGTTACATGTATGTTGAAATAATAGAAAGTTAATACAATTAACCATTAGGTAATGTTAATTGTATGTTGAAATAAAAAGACTAACTATTACCTGAAATAGAAAGTATCTAGACTTTCGTCAACCGAATATTTTACTTGTTAAGAGTGATTTTAATAATATTTATAAGCAGCATAGGATACCTGAGACATCTATTTGAAAAGTAGATGGCCATGCACGTTGTGTGAAGACAAAAATTTGTGGATGGCAACAATCCCTCCAATTATTAATATCATACACCCTACTCAAAATTAAACTTATTGTATTTTAGAAATATACCGACACTATTACGCATGATTTTCATTGAGGTCGAGAATAAAAACAACTTCAATTAGTATGATGTACTAATCGGACTCCAACAATAATAAGAATAACTTTCCTTTTCAACAAAAAATTGCAATAATTATTGAAGGGTCGTAATCATTTGGTAACCAAATTATTACTGCAGTACTATTAATCATGAATAGGTTATGTACTTGTATGTCTAGAGTCTTAGTCCCAGTGGCAAGAAGCTTAGACATTATTTCATGAGGTGCTGAGTTCGAGTCCTCTTGTCATCAGTTGTAATTTCCTACCTTATAACGCTAAACGCTAACACATCATTATAAAACAAAGCAAAGTTCATTACAACTTTATTTGTAGTCCATTATAGGGAATTCTGAGATTTAAAAACAACAATGTCATCTGACTCTAATATAAAAATCTAGAGTTCGTTATAAGTTTGTTATTAGTTCATTATAATGAACTCTGAATTATCTTATAATAATGTTGTTTGGCGTTTAGCATTTAAGGCTAATTTGATATATATACTATATTTTATTAGAGTGATATAGCTCTTGGATACCATTCAGGAAAGATATTATTAGTGGTAGAGAAGAGTTTGGCGTTTTCTTTCCTGGCATCTCTCCGTTCATATATTTTTAACTAATTGAAGAGAAAACTTACTATATTGTGTTGCTGCAAAACAGTTAAATAGCTTCTACTTTATTTATAGGATGCAGATTCTCTCACACTCTCTGCAAAATAGTTTTATGATTCACCTATGAATTTTATATTGACAATATTTTACTCCACAAGCTGTTCCTACTTTCTAATAAACAATGCTTCACTTTTATTTCTAATATTTTTCGTTCTTTATTTCCTCTTCATAATTCATATTGATGCATCCTATTAACAATCATCAGTTAGGTATTTATGTGAGAACTAGGTCTAACCCGAATTGTTACGAAAATTGTCAATCCGAACACGAACCCTACATGCTATCTTCAAACCCGAACATTACATGCATACGACACGAATCCAATAAACAAAATGATATAATTTGGATTGATATGACACAAAAACGACATGAACCAGGTTGACATGATTAAAACTTGTTATTTCATTATTAAACCTGACTTTTAAACCTAATTTCACGATTATATTTTTATTTACACGACCCTAATGAATATAACTAAATATATCGGGTTACTAACGAGTCGACCCAATAATAACATGAATTCAATAAGGCTTGACCGAAACTTTTTAATTTTGTAAGTGCTACTATTAGGATTTCATGTGGTGTCCAAAGTTGTTACTTCGTATAAAAGGTTAAGGACTTAAGGTGATCAAAAGGAATTTTAAAACATTACTCTCTTTGTCCCTGAAAGTATGAACATTTGGTTCGGCACGGATTTTAATGTATAATTGTAAAGTAAGATAGAGGGAGATAAAGGGTAGTGTAAGTAGTGTTAGAGGAGAGTGAGCTCTACATGATTAGTAGTGTAGTGTAGTGTAATGGTATAAGTTGTAAATAAAATGATGTTGTATGGGTAATGTGATGTTTAACTATTCGAAAATTAGAAAGTTCATACTCTTTCCGTCCCTCTATCCCTCTATAGTAAAGACGTTTTTTTTCGGTACGAGATTTAAGAAATTGTGTTAAAAGTGTTTTAAGTCAAAGGAAAATAAAGTATAAAAGGAAAAAGGTACAGAGATGAAGTTAAAATAAAGGAAGAGAGTAAAGTAAGAGAGAAGAAATAAGTTTGTTTTTTGCTAAAAAAAAAGAAATGATTCAACTATAGTGGGACAACTAAAAAAGGAATATGACTCAGCTACAGAGGGACGGATGGAGTACTTTTCAGGGAAGGGCTAATAAGGAAATAATTCATACTTTTCAGGGAATTACTCAAAGTTTAAATTAAGTAGTTTATATTTTTAAAATATTATCTTGGAATCCTGAAACTATAATAAAATATACTCTCTTCGTTCCTTTTTAATAGATGCATTTTTTTCGGCATGGAGAGAATAGTATGTTAAGTAAATAGTGAATAAAGTAAGAGAGAATAAAGTAAGACGGATGAAGAGAGAATAAAGTAAGAGGGAAGGTTACTTTTGCCAAAAAAAAAAAGACTCAATTAACATGGAACAGATGGAGTATTTAGAATTTGGTGGACGGAGAATTATACTCCATCCGTCCACTTTAGGAATCTCATTTGAGTCAGACACCGATTTTAAGAATTATAAAGGAAAATTGGTGAAAAAATATAATGGAATGTGAGTCTCACCTTTCTATATCAGTTTTATAATAAAATATGAGTGAAATGTGGTTAGGGGAATGAGGTCTATTACCATTTATTGAATATTTTAACTAAAACTCTTAAAATAGGATAGACAAAAATGGAAAATTGGGACTGCTAATGTGAGACTGATCGAGAACTTGTGTGGGGCAATCAGTAATGTACTCTGTTGGGATCGAACTAGTCGAACGTAATCGTTTGAAACATCAAGAACAAGGAACGGGATGAATTTCAGCAAAACTCTTGCCGAGACTTTTTTTTGTATTGATAATTTAATAGATAACTCCTAATATGACGATAACCCATTTAAATATAAATGCAAATCACAACTAAAGCCACTACTCCACTATTTTAAAACTACTCCACTAACTACAATGCTAATAACATAAAATAACATAACAAAGCATAAAATAACTACTGCATCCACCATTCCCACTTCTTCCACCTTCTTAATTTCTTAACTTCCAAGTAGGTCTAGTAGTGTGTGAGCTGCGACGAACCCCAACTGGCTCAGCTGAACAAGGCCCATCACTCTCCCCCTCTGGAAGACTAAGCTTGTCCTCAAGATTGAAGTTTGGAAATCGTTTCTTAATCTCATCGGCTATCTCCCACGTCGAGTCATCCTCTAATAGATACTTCCACTTGATTAGTACCTGACGTTGTTGTGCCCCCCGAACTAAGATTGATCGGTGAGCAAGCATCCACTCTGGCTCCACACTAGGCTCCCCTTACTCTGAGAGTGGTGGTAAGGACACCGACACCACATCCCCACTACCTAATCGTCGTCGCTGCAACAACACATGGAAAATTGGATGAACACGACAATTTTCTGGCAACTACAACTCATATGCTACCTTGCCAATCCGACGCAAAACTTTATAGTGCCCAAAGTAAAAACTTGCGAGTTTCTGATAGACACATCGGTAAATCGATTGATGTCGATAAGGACGCAATCGAAGATATACCATATCACCCTCCTCATACTCCTCATCTCGACGATGCTTATCAGCTTGAAACTTTTGTTGCTGTCATGCTAACTCCAGATTAACCTTGAGCTCTCGGAGTATTTCATCACGAGCTCGCAGGGCAACATCTACTTCTTGGACCATTGACGAGCCCAGCTCATAAGGAACAACAACAGGTGGAGTACGCCCATACACCGCCTCAAATGGGGACATTTTAATGGAGCGATGGTATGTAGCATTATACCAATATTCAGCTCAAGCAAGATACTTCTCCCACTGCAACGGCTTGCTCGAAGCATAGCAACGAAGGTATTGCTCAAGACTTCGATTAGTGACTTCCGTTTGGCCATCAGTTTCTGGGTGGTATGCACTACTCATCCTCAATTTAGTTCCCATCTGACGAAATAGCTCCTGCCAAAACATACTTAGGAAAGCTCGATCATGGTCAGAAACTATGGATTGAGGAACTCCATGTAGCTTGAGTATGTTACGCACAAAAGCATCCGCGACCGTGCGCACTGAGTACGGATGCGAAAGGGCTACAAAGTGAGCATATGTAGAGAGTCGGTCAACAACAACCATTATCACATTCTTCCCTGCCGATTTTGGTAGTTCTTCGATGAAGTCCATCGACACATCAGCCCACAAAGCTTCGGGCACGTCCAATGGTTGAAGAAGTCCACTTGGCATCCTCGTATCTAATTTGTTCCGTTGACAAATATCACAACAACGTACATAGTCAAGGACAGCTGCTCGCATTCCCTGCCAATGAAAAACTCGAGCGAGCCGGCTATAGGTGCGTAAGACTCCGGAGTGGCCGACAACAGTGGAGTCATGGAATTCATGAAGTATAGCTAGTCGCAACTCCTTATCATCTGGTACAACCACCTTACCATCTCGCAATAAACATCCCTGGCTGACTGTAAATCGAAGATCCGAACTCACACGCTTTTCTTGAATTTCAGCCACACATTGGTTGAGCGCAACATCCAATTGTGTAGTAGCCCAAATGGAGTCCCACAACTCCGACTTAGGTACTTAAATAGAAAGCAATTCACCCGAAGTATCCCTCCTTGATAAACCATCGGTGACGCTATTCTCGGCTCCTGGCCGATAAACTATCTCATAGTCATATCCCATGAGTTTTTCCATCCATTGCTGCTGCTCGGGTGTTGAAACTTTCTGCTCTAGTAGAAATCTGAGACTTCGCTGGTCTGTAACTATCTTGAAACGACGACCGAGCAAATAAGGGCGCCATAGTCGTACCGCTTCCTAGATGGCGAGCATCTCCTTCTCATATGTGGAATGGCCATGTTGCTTATCACTCAAACCACGACTCAGATATGCAAGAGGTCGATGTTGCTGCATAAGTACTGCTCCTATCCCGTAACCGCTGGCGTCGGTCTCGATCACAAATTCTTCATCAAAGTCAGGTAATGATAAAATTGGAGTAGACGTCATAACAACTTTAAGCTTATCAAATGCCTCTCCTGCCTCCTTACTCCAACCAAACTTACCTTTTTTGAGAAGTTAAGTGAGGGGTAGTGCGATTGCCCCGTAATCACGCACAAACCTTCTATAATATCCAGTTAAACCTAAAAATCCGCGTAGCTCAGTCACATTTCTTGGAGTCGGCCATGTTTGCATTGCTTCTATCTTTCTCTCATCCACCCTTACTCCTTGGGCTGAGATAAAATGACCCAGATACTCAAGCACCTCGTGCCTGAACACACACTTTGATGGTTTTAAGAAAAACTGATTATATCTCAAAACACCCAAGACCATCTGCACATGTTTCAAATGCTCGTCCCACGTCGAGCTATAAATTAATATATCGTCAAAGAACACTGATAAGGCTCGTTTCATGCATCTATTTTATGAATTATGTGATTTCTAAGGTGCTAACATGCATTTACAAGTCCAGGTGCGTGAAAAATCTGCCAAACCCAGGAATGAAAGACGATTACTAGGGCAGAGAGAATAGAGAAGAAAAGTGAAGAAAATGAGCGAATTCCACGAGGGTACAATCGTCAAATCAAGATGACCGTTGCCCTAGGGATTTGAGTCACGCCTATAAATACCAGGAAGCTTACAAAGAAAAGGAGGACACGAAGTTAGAGAACTTCCCTTAATATTTTTGGGCTCACTCTTCACACACTCACTCGCGCACTTGGTTCCATGGAGATTTGGGATAGTTAGTGGTGGTTTGTTTTGTTCAGCTGAAGGTGTAACACCACTCCGAGAAGGAGTGAAGAAACAATTTACTTTCTGCATGTACTCTTTCCTCGCCGATTTCCTTGCCGGAAATTCAGCGATTGCTTTGTGACTCATTTCAGTTTATGTTTAATCTAGTTTAAATTTCTGTTTTCATTTGATTCTGTCATTTACTGCTCTGATTTCTGCTTTGGGTGCTTTTCGCAATTATTTTGTTGATCGGAGCTGAGATTGGTGTTGATCGGAGTTGGATTTCCGAATTGAGGTTGAATCGGAGTTGGGATGATGTTGAGAATGGTGGATCTAATTTGTTTGGTGTTGATTCTGGTAGATCTAGCTTAGATTTCTATTAATCATTCGAATCTGGAATACGTGTGTTCGGATCTGCGTGGAAAACTTTGTTACCGCTTGTTTACTTAGTCCAGTAGTTTAGATCTGATAGCTTTCAGTTTAATTGAAGTGTTCGGCGTTTGATTTGAGGTATGCTCTGTTTTTTCATATCTGCTCTGTTCATTCAGTGCTCGTTTGTTGGAGAAGATGAAGTTGATCGGTAGTTGTAATCGTACTGCTTTAGTTTGTTAATCGCATCTTTCTGTCAGTAGCTAATTCGAGTAATTTGTTTTGCTGTTTACTTTTGCTTGCCTTGTGTTTGGTTAATTAAGGAAACTCTTTTACTTGACCCAGGAATTTCATAAATGCTCTTAAATTACTGTTTGATACAAATCATGCATGCATTTACTTTTTACGTACTTTCAATTCTCCAGATCTGGTAGTTAGCACAGACTAGATTTTATTTCCTAGGCCTAGTAGTTTAAAACTCGACCCTCATGTTGCGTGGCAGCAGCCAAACCCCTCCAAAAGTTCTCTCTATGCATTTCAACCCTTCCGTCCTCGTGGATTCGATCCCGACTTCCCTATACTAACCAATAGTGTAGAGGGTTGAGGTTTTGAGGCAAGGTTGTTTCAACAACGACTGTATTCTGAAGGTTCACGATCTCCTAGACCCTGTACTCTAGTGAATCCTCTGGATCTAAGAATTAGGCACACACACAGTGTAACGAAAACCTGCAGCTTCAAATTGCGCCGTTGCCGGGGATGGATGGCGTTATTTATGTTTGCATCTAGAGATTTTTGGCGTATGTAGTTTTTTTTATTCGTTGTTTTTCGTTTTGATTATAGTTTATGCGCAGAGGCTCAGAGTCAGGACACTGGAGCAACTCATTTGGTTGGAGAGACGCTCAAACTAGTTTGCAGATGAAGAAGACAGTCTCACCTGTTACAACCCGATCTGGGTTGACAATAGGAGATCCAGTCCAGCTGAGTTCGGAAAGTGAAGACGACCTAGTCCCACCCATCAAGGAGGAAGTTGAGTCAGCTACAGACTCAGAAGAAGGAACCGTCAGAATGGCGGCTGAACCAGACAATGATCCAGACATCGGCTCGTTCAATGCTCATTTGAACGGCGAGCCGGCACAAGCAATAGTAATCATCCAAGCTCAGAGATTGATAGACATCAAGACCAATGTACTAGCTGTCATGCCACACTTCTATGGCCGCAAGATAGAATGTCCCTACGAGTTTCTACATGAGTTTTGCAAGCTATGCAGCATTCAGAAGAGGCCACCTAACTCGACCGAGGAAGATTATAGGCTGCGTGCTCTACCTTTCGCACTGAAGGGAGAGGCGAATACATGGCTACTGAGGCTGCCGGCAAATTCTATAAGCTCGTGGGCAGATTTCAGGTTACTGTTCTTGAATTACTTCTTTCCATCGAACAAGACGAATGCAATCAAGAAGGATATTCTGGCATGCCGACAAGATTATGATGAGGCGTTGAGTCAGTATTGGTCGTGATTCAAGGGTTTGCTCGATTCATGCCCTAATAACCGAATGTGCGAAGCATAGGTCTACAACATCTTTTATGAAGGGGCAAATCCGGAGTCCAAGAATTTATTAAACTCCTCGAGCGGGGGAAATTTTACCAAGAAATGAGTAAGTGAGGCCCGAGAGATTTTGGGCAGGCTGATTGATGCCAAGAAGGCATACGACTCTCCTCGCACCATCCTTAAGAGGGGGAGTGTGGAAGCAGTGAACGTGCAGAGTGAAGACCGGATAGATCAAAGGATAGATAAGCTGAAGAAGGCAATCCTAATTGCCTTGGGAAAGAGCAATTCCCCAGACCCAGGAGAGAAGACCAAACAATTACCTGGTCCAGAGGAAGTGTATCAATGTTATAGTCAACAGAACGAAGGAGATTGCCAAGCTCAAGCAAATGCAATGGGAAGCTGGAATCCAAACGGAAGTTGGAACCCAGGCAGGCAAAGGGATGCTCCCTGGAGGGATCACCCAAATTTCAGATGGTCTGACAATGATCCGAATTTTCCGCCACCGCAACAAGGAAACCACTATGCAAACCCTCAGGAGCGACAACCGAATTGGATTAACAGAAATCAGGAGGGGAAAAATTGGGGCAATTGGTAGCAGAATGACCAACCCAACTGGGCAAACAGGGATCAGAACACAACAAGTTTAGGAAAAATGGTCCCCACTTGCCTTTGCATCTTTGTCTGCCTATTTTAGGAAAGTCTTTAGCTTGGTTAGTAAGTTTCAATTGTTTTCTTGAGTTGCTTTCATGTTTTATTAAGATGATAAAAAATGTTTTCGTGTTTTATTTTCCCTCCGTACTTCTTCAGTCTCCTAGGTCAGGTAGATAGATCCAGTTTAATTCCCCCAAGTCAAGTAGATTAGAGTCTTAACCCACTCAATGAATGCGTGGCAGCAGCCGACCCCTTTTCCGATTGTGTCGTAGAAACAATCTCGTGTAGGTCCCTAGTCTCTGTGGTTCGACCCCGCTCTTGCCGCTTTTACTTTGTAATATTTGTTGTAATTAGTGAGAAAATTATAAATCTTGTTGAAAGGGGGAACACGTGCACACGACACACGTGCTAAAAAATTCCTCTCTTCAAATGGCGCCGCTGCCGGGGAACCTTCAGATCGCGACTTCTTTGAGCGAGATGCGTGGGAACGAAGGAAGAATTCCTGCCTCGATTAAACCACCAGATAGGGCAAATATCAGCCAGATAACCTTGAGATCTGGGTGAGGATATGATGGGCTGTGTGAAGAAAGATAGAGAGTCCATTCTCACTCCATTGGAAAAGGAAATCGGAACAGGGGAAATTGAAACAGGGGAGGTCGGAACAGGGAATGCCAACCAGAGTACGGACAGTGAGAAAGCAATACCCCGGACAGCTGACCAACATCCCCCAGGTCTAGGAGTTGAGGTGGAGATAGAAGAAATCAGCAGAGAAACTGGAGAAACTTCCAAGGGAAACATTAGCAACAGTGAGAGGCAAGTGACTTTCCCCACAGAGGTGAACCTAGGAAGAAGAAGGAAGATCCAGCGGACTTCATGGAAATTTTTGGGAAGCTGGAAATTAACCTACCGTTTCTTCAGGCTCTTAAGCTGCCCGTCTTCAGTAAGTTTATCAAGAAATTCATCGCTGGGAAGACCTAACCCAGCGGGAAGATTGTAATTGGAGAAACTGTGTCAGCCGTGATCCAGAAGAGAAGAATGCCTTCCAAGCATACTGACCCAGGTATGTTCACTCTCCCTATCTCGATTGGGAACGTTAATGTTGAGCATGCCATGTCTGACTTAGGTGCTTCGATAAATGTTTTACCGCTTTCGCTTTATAAGAAATTGGAGGGAGTAAGGATAGTGGAATTAAAGGTGGTAATTCAGTTAGCTGATAGGTCATGCATCAGTCCTGAGGGCATTTTAGAAAATGTAATCGTTAAGGTGCATGATTTTCTGTATCTTGCTGATTTCCATGTAATTAAGATGAGTGAGTACCAGTCTGCTGAGTATAGCGGAGTGCTTTTAGGAAGACCGTTTTTACACACCGCTAAGACAATCATTGATGTGTTTGATGGAACCATTTGTCTAGATTATCACGGAGAGAAGTTTACTTTTAACATTGATGAAGCTATGAAAAAGCCATTGGATATAGAGAATATGCATGTTGTGGGATGTAATTAACCCCCTGGTCCAAGAATTTCTTGAGACAGAGTTGTTGCAGGAACAGGTGGAAAATTTAGAATTGAGTCACTCCATCGGCAAGGAGGTGGCCAGTTGGTGTGAGGCAGTCAACACACTGGGAATGACTGATGAAGAATTAGCAGAAGCAATTCTGGAGTTTTGTGAAAGTCCAGATTTTGCCAGGTCTAAGGAATTAGCTTGTGTCGCTAGTGGGGAACATTTACCAGCACCTGAATGATTAATAACTAGAGAGCAAAAGAAGAATCCATTACCCTAGGAGATAAGTGCAACAAAGAAGGAACTGAAGACATTACCCCCAGGCCTTAGATATGCCTATTTGGTAGAGAACGAGATGTTCCCAGTGATTGTCAACAGTAACATAACCAGAGAACAGGAAGAAGAGTTGTTGGAAGTCATCAGGAAGAATAAGACCGCTATAGGATGGACCCTATCAGACCTGGTGGGGATCAGTCCTGATCTCTGCATGCACCATATCCGCCTAGAGGATGGAGCCAAACCTCACAGAGACCCACAGAGGAAGCTGAATCCGAATATGAGAGAAGAGGTTCTTAAAGAAGTACTCAAGCTGCTATCGCTGGGTATCATATATTCTATTCCAGATAGCAAGTGGGTAAGCCCGGTCCATATGGTACCTAAGAAGTCAGGCATCCAAGTGGTTACAAATGAGAAGAATGAGTTGGTGCCCACGAGATTAGTAATCGGGTGGCGGATGTGTATAGATTACCGGAAATTGAATGAGGCTACGCGGAAGGAACACTTTCCGTTACCATTCATAGATCAGATGCTGGAAAGATTGGCAGGCAAGAAGTTTTTCTATTTTCTGGACGGATACAGTGGATACTTCCAAATTTACGTTGATCCGGAAGATCAGGAGAAAACAACCTTCACATGCCCGTTTGGGACGTACGCATATAGGAGGATGCCCTTTGGATTATGCAATGTGCCAGGCACTTTTCAGAGGTGCATGATGAGTATTTTCTCAGGCCTGTTGGAGGAGTGTATCGAGATTTTTATGGATGACTTCACGGTCTATTGGAACTCTTTCAAAGCTTGCTTGGCCAATTTGGATCGAGTATTACAGAGATGCTAAGAGAAGAATCTGGTACTAAATTTTGAAAAGTGCCACTTCATGGTACAAGAGGGAATTTTTCTGGGCACGTGGTCTCAGAAAAAGGTATTCAGGTGGATAAGGCGAAGGTAGACGTGATCTCAAAGCTTCCGTATCCTACGAATCAGAAAGAGATAAGGGGATTTTTGGATCATGCTAGATTCTACCGGAGGTTCATTAAGGACTTTGCAAAAATCGCACAGCCACTTACCCGCCTCCTGCAGAATGATGTAGACTTCAACTTTGATGAGGCATGTCAAGGGTCCTTCCAACTTCTGAAAGAAAGACTTGTATCAGCCCCTATCATTATAGCTCCAGATTGGAATTACCCTTTCGAGGTAATGTGTGACGCCAGCGATTACGCGGTCGGAGCAGTCTTAGGTCAAAGAATTGAGGGGAAAAGCTATGTGATCTTCTATGCATCCAAGACCTTGAACCAGGCCCAGAAGAATTACGACACCACGGAGAAAGAGAGGCTAGCTGTCGTGTATTCCTTTGAGAAATTCCGACCATATTTGTTGGGGTCAAGGGTAATCGTGTTTACTGATCATGCAGCGTTAAAATATCTATTGGCAAAGAAGGAGTCTAAACCACGATTGATTCCATGGGTGTTGTTGCTTACAGAATTCGATTAGGAAGTTAAGGATAAGAAGGGTACGGAGAATAAGGTGGTTGATCATCTCAGTAGAATTTTTCAGGGAGATACTAAAGAGGCTATACCAGACGCATTTCCGGAGGAGCATATGTACTTCACAGGAGAAACCTCAAGCCTCATTTGTTGGGATAAGGTAATGGCTGCAACTGGAGCTGGAGTTTCTTACAAAGGGAAGTACCTGCTGAATGTGGAACCATGGTGCGCTGACCTAGCAAACTACTTAGTCACAGGGGAACTGCCCAGCACTCCAGAAGTTTCCCGGGCCCAGAGGATGAAAATCAGAAGTGAGGCCAAATATTATTTCTAGGATGATCCGTATCTATGGAGAATGGGGTCCGACCAAGTAATCAGAAGATGCATTCCGGAATGGGAGCAGCGAGACGTACTAGACCACTGCCATACATTGGCGTGCGGTGGGCATTTCGGTCTAAGGAAGACTGCTCAGAAAGTTTTAGACAGTGGATTTTATTGGCCGACACTGAATAAGGACGCTTACGACTACTGCCAGAATTGTAACCGGTGCCAGCAGACCGGGGGAATTTCTACCCGAGATGAGATGCCCCAGATCCTAGTGATCGTCTACGAGGGTTTCGATGTCTGGGGGATGGACTTCATGGGTCCTTTCCCATCCTCTTTTGGTAACTCATACATTTTGGTAGCAGTAGATTACGTATCGAAATGGATAGAAGCCAAGGCAACTGCCACCTGTGAGGCAAAAGAGGTCACGAGGTTCCTCAAGGCAAACATTTTTAGTAGATATGGGGTGCCAAGGGCGGTCATTTCTGACCAGAGAACTCATTTCTGTAATCAGACGATGGAGGCGCTCATGAAGAAATACGGGGTACATCACAGACTTTCCACTCCATATCATCTGCAAAGCAACGGTCAAGCAGAAATCTCTAACAGAGAGATCAAAGGAATTTTGGAAAAGACCATCAACCCGTCGCGAAAGGTCTGGAGCAGAAGGCTAGATGATGCGCTTTGGGCCTATCATACTGCGTTTAAAACCTCCATCGGTATGTCGCCGTATAGACTGGTGTTTGGCAAGATGTGCCACCTTCCTGTTGGTATAGAGCACAAGGCCTATTGGGCAGTCTGAGAAATGAATATGAAGCCAGAGGTCTGTGGAGAGGAAAGGAAACTGCAACTGTAGGAGCTGGAGGAGCTGAGACTCGAGTCTTACGATGCCGCAATGTGGTACAAAGAAAAAACCAAGTTGTGGCACGATAAAAATCTCAGGACGAAGGAACTGCAGGTTGGGCAGAAAGTACTCCTTTTCCAGTCAAGGTTGAAACTCATGCCAGAAAAACTGAAGTCGAAGTGGGCAGGACCCTACACCATCGTGAGCCTCAGAGCCAACGGAGCTGTGGAGATTCAGGGATGTACTCCTAACTCTGTTCCTTTTCTGGTAAATGGTCATCGAGTCAAGAGGTATAGGGATAGTTCAGAGTTGTGTGTAGTGGAAGAAGTTCCACTACGCCTGCTCCCCACTATCGCCTAAGTGATTGAAGGTTTTAAGTATTTTTTGGGAATTATTTGGTCAAAGAAATTTTCATGACAAAACCCAATTCCCGAGAATACTTAAACAGTTTTTTGTACATATTGTGAATATTTCTTTTTACGTTCTCTTAAGAAAACTCAAACAAAGTAGAAAAATCTTTTAAACCAAAAAAATATTTTCAAACCACCGAATAACCCTTGGAAGGTCAGTTGAAATTAAAAATGTTTTTTAACCTTATTTACTTGACCTAAGTATTTCCTTTTTGTTTTTCAGCTTTAGTTTTTTAGTAAGCATGCTAGGTTGTTGTTTCTGTGCCTTCTCCCACTTAGGCCATGGCTTGGCCTAAGTGTGAGAAGTTTGTATGCCTAGTATGTTGTGTTTCTTGTGTTTTTCTTGCGTAGCTTCTTACACTTAGCATATTTCTTGGCCTTAGTGTGAGAAGATTGCTTTGTTTTTGTTCGGTGTATTTTTGCCTTCTTACACTTAGCCCAATTCTTGGTCTAAGTGTGAGAAGTGTGTGTCTTGTTGTTTTTCTGTTTTGTCAACACTAACTGGCCTGCTTTCCACTTCATGAGGATTGCTTGGGGACAAGCATAAATGAAGTGGGAGGGGGGAAGCAGTTAGTGTCTTGTACATATGAGGATTGCTTGGGGACAAGCATAAATGAAGTGGGAGGGGGGAAACAGTTAGTGCAGTCAGTGTCTTGTACATATTCTGTTAGGTCTAGGAGTTGTTAGTTTTTTTTAGGTTCTGTGTTTTGCATAACTGGTATAATAGATAGCAAAAGCCCCTTAGGAAAAGTAATTGAAGAGGAAATACATGTTGATTTGTGAATCCTTCTTCCTTAATAAATCTAAGTCAGTTGGAAGAAGTAAGGACGATAGAAAATGCCTGAATTTAAGCTTACTGTGAAGCCCTCTTTAAAGTTAGTTATAAGCCTAGAGTAGAATACTTTCTACTAAACACAATAAAAAGAATAGAGTGGCTGCCATTGATGCTAAGAGAAAAGTGACACAGATAGTAAGGACTAAAGACAATAGGGATAACCATTTTGAGCTTAATTCTTTCGAACATACTGAACCTGCCTCATTGGAAGGGCACCCCCTAGTGAACACGTTGGGCCTGTACTAAATTTTCTCCATTTTTTGGAACCATTAGCCTTCATGCCATGTGAACAAGGGGGCAGGGATGGTGTAGCTCGATGGTAGGGGTATAAGACAAATTGAGAAGCAAAGGAAAAAAGAAAAAATAGGTTAGAAATAATAAACTGGCAAGGAATGTTTTACCTGACCCGAGAAAGATAGTTAGGGTATGGGCAGAAAAAAAAGAGATATACAAGTTACCAGGCCAAGAAAAAAAAAGAAGTTGGAAAAATGGGCAGGAACAGTTTTACCTGACCCAAGAAAAAAAAGAAAAGAAAAAAAGGGCAGAAAAATTTTGTTGCCCAGATAAGTAGGGAAAATAAAGCTAATTAGCCAGAGGAACATCTCCAATATGCTGGGAAAGATAAAATCATACATGGGAGTTGTTACTAAGCTTTGCCCCTAAGTTCACGTGTCCGTGTCATGTTTCACCTATACTGTTGAACTTAGATCCTTAGGATTCTCACCGTTAAACACTGTGACCCCCTTACCCCATTACAACCCAGTGAAAGACCTTAAAGAACTATTCTGTGGCATCGATCTTAAGGCATTAGTGGTATGGAAAAATGAAGAGTGAATAATCCTAACATCCCTGGTGAGGAATGAGTGATCGAGTGAATCCAACAGGAGGTAAAATTTTAGGCTATCTTGACGAACTGACAGCTTGACTAAGATAGAAAAAGGGAAGGGGAAGAATCTGAGGCTGTAAAAACTTGGACCGACCTTAATCTTGTGGGGATGGCTGCTAGAAAAAAATACCAGTTTATGCGCTTCTGTGTTTTTCTTTTCTCTGTCTTGTGTTTTCTGTGTTTTTTTTTCTGTGTCTAGGTCTATAAGTTTTTTTTTAGGTTGGTTAACAGGGGTGGATGCATTGAAACTTGCCTTATTTCTTTTCTTGTCTTTCATACTTGAGGACAAGTATGGTTTAAGTGTGAGTAGTTTGATAAGGCTCGTTTCATGCATCTATTTTACGCATGAATTCTGTGATTTCTAAGGTGCTAACATGCATTTATAAGTCCAGGTGCATGAAAAATCAGCCAAACCCAAGAATGAAAGACGATTACCAGGGCAGAGAAAATAGAGAAGAAAAGTGAAGAAAGGAGCGAATTCTGCGAGGGTACAATCGTCAAATCAAGATGACCGTTGCCCTAGGGATTTGAGCCACGCCTATAAATACCAGGATGCTTACAAAGAAAAGGAGGACACAAAGTTAGAGAATTTCCCTTAGTAATTTTGGGCTCATTCTTCACACAATCACTCGCGCACTTGGTTCCATGGAGATTTGGGGTAGTTAATGGTGGTTTGTTTTATTCAGCTGAAGGTGTAACACCACTCCGAGAAGGAGTGAAGAAACAATTTACTTGTCGGAAATTCGGCGATTGCTTTGTGACTCATTTCAGTTTATGTTTAATCTAGTTTAAATTTCTGTTTTCATTTGATTCTGTCGTTTACTGCTCTGATTTCTGCTTTGGGTGCTTTTTGCAATTGTTTTGTTGATCGGAGCTGAGATTGGTGTTGATCGGAGTTGGATTTCCGAATTTAGGTTGAATCGGAGTTGGGATGGTGTTGAGAATGGTGGATCTAATTTGTTTGGTGTTGATTCTGGTAGATCTAGCTTAGATTTCTGTTAATCGTTCGAATCTAGAATACGTGTGTTCAAATCTGCATGGAAAACTCTGTTACCGCTTGTTTACTTAGTCCAGTAGTTTAGATCTGATAGCTTTCAGTTTAATTGAAGTGTTCTGCGTTTGATTTGAGGTATGCTCTGTTTTTTCATATATGCTCTGTTCATTCAGTGCTCATTTGTTGGAGAAGATGAAGTCGATCGTTAGTTGTAATTGTACTCCTTTAGTTTGTTAATCGCAGCTTTCTGTTAATAGCTAATTCGAGTAATCTGTTTTGCTGTTTACTTTTGCCTGCCTTGTGTTTGGTTAATTTAGGAAACTCTTTTACTTGACCCAGGAATTTCATAAATGCTCTTAAATTACTGTTTGATACAAATCATGCATGCATTTATGTTTTACGTACTTTCAATTCTCCTGATCTGGTAGTTAGCATAGACTAGATTTTATTTCCCAGACCTAGTAGTTTAAAACTCGACCCTCATGTTGTGTGGAAGCAGCCAAACCCCTTCAAAAGTTCTCTCTATGCATTTCAACCCTTCCGTCCTCGTGGATTCGATCCCGACTTCCCTATACTAACCAATAGTGTAGAGGGTTGAGGTTTTGAGGCAAGGTTGTTACAACAACGACTGTATTCTGAAGGTTCACGGTCTCCTAGACCCTGTGCTCTAGTGAATCCTCTGGACCTAAACATTAGGTACACACACAGCGTAACGAAAACCTGCAGCTTCAAACACCAAAACAAATCTTTGAAGATAGGAGCGAAAGAGGTCAGTCATTGAAGATTGGAATGTAGATGGCGCATTATACAAACCAAATGGCATAACAAGGAATTCATAATGGCCATTATGCACTCTAAATGTTGTCTTCGGGACGTCCGTCGGCGCCATCCGGATTTGATGATACCCGGCTCGGAGGTCTAGTTTGGTGAAGTATTTTGCCCCAAATAATTCATCTAACATATCTTCGACAGTTGGTATAGAAAATCGATCCTTCATCGTAACTTCATTAAGCTTTCGGTAGTCCACACAAAACCTCCAGGTTCCATCCTTGTTTTTAACAAAGAGTACCGGTGAAGAAAATGGACTAGCACTAGGCTGAATCAATCCAGAACGCAGCATCTCTTCGACTTGATGTTCGATCTCATTTTTTTGAAAGTAAGCGTAGTGATAAGGTGCCACATTCACAACCACCTTCTCATATTTTAGTTGTATACGATGGTCACAAGTTTTCGCCGGTGGTAAGCTCGTTGGCTCAACCAACACATCTTTAAAATTTTTCAAAATCAGTTCCATGTCCGGCTGCACACTTTCCTTAACATGACAGGTTGTCACGACCGCCCAAACTAGGGGTATTACAAACGAGGCGATCGTGACCATGGGATAACATTAAAGACAACATTTAAGGATAACATTTTATATGAAAACTTAATTAGCTTAAAGGAATAATATTTTAGTTCATTAAAAGTTTAGACAACAAATTTTTAGTTTAAAGAAACTTAATGTTATAAATTTATTATTAATTTGCAACGACTTATGGCAAAGGATTTTTCAAAAGAAGCACCGGAGAAAATAAATATTAAAATTCAATTAACTTCCAAAAGAAAACATTTGGTTTAGTTCACGAAAAACCATTTCAGAGTAACAGGGTAAACATCAGATTAACGCCTAACACAATCAAACATGCTCAAACACAGTACGAAACAGAATAAAGTCTTGAGGCATAGTTCAAAAATATAGCAGCGGAAATATGGTTTAAACAGAGTCAAGGATGACGTCTATGTATGAAGACACAACGCATCCAAAGTTCCTAGGCCAACTCAACATCCACCGCAACATCCCGCTCAACTTGCACATAGGGAAAAACATATGCAGGGCTGAGTACTTGTTGTACTCAATGGGCTCATGCCGAAAACATTTATACAGTTATGTCATCCATACCAGTGATCTCGAGTTTTATACGTAGTAAAGAAATATCATCGAGAACACAAAAACGTTTCATAGACTGGCCAGTCAAATAATCTCCCCATTTTCTCAACAATCCATCAATCACAATCATCAATCCACAGTGCGACGAAAGTGTGGCCACACTATTCGCCCACGAGACCGGCCGACTAGCAAGGACGGCTCCCGATCTCACCAGTGTACACAGCCTGATAGGGTTTGCGGCCCTACTCAGACCCGAATTCATTTCACAATACAGCCATATAGCCTAACGGAGTAAACTCAGACGAACTAGGCATCAGGCACACAATCTCAATCAAAACAATCCATGGCATGACATAACAAGTTAAACCACCCTTATAACACCACATCATATTTTCGGAAAATAAAAAGATTTGTAAAGAAAGCCCACCACGTTGGCTTAATCAATTCAATATCCACTTAAGGCAACCCTCGTTCCTTGTGCTCACGTACACACAATAACCCTTGCCAATCATCACAACACAAATCAGCCTTCCATAAATTTACATTACCATGCATGTCCTATCGTTCCTTTCATCGTTCACTCAATTTACCCATCCCAACATTCATCAACATAAGGAAAACATGCCATAATATTTCTCAACGTATCACACATAATCACGTCATAGGATACATTCCTTAATCATACGTGCATCGTAGAATTCACCCAACTTGGCAACACATGATATTTTAACGTAGCAACAAAGCTGGCAGAACTGTGCAGTTGGTTTGTAAAAATCACCAAAAATCCATCCAATCTCATATGAAGCTAAACTTTGGTCACAACACAGTAGACACATTCAAGTTTATCCATGTAAAATTTCACACCAAAATCATGTCATTTGGTTAGTCAAAACAACAATGAAACTCTCTGGTCGGAACACAAAAATTCTGGCAGCACTGCGCAGTTCAATTGAAAAATTTACCAAAACTTCATCTGATGTCCAATGAGGCTGAAATTTTCACAAAACACAGAAGACACTTCAAATTGCACCCAGTTTAAAATTCACATAAAAATTATGCCATTTGGTCGGTCAAATAGAAAACGAAACTTTCTGGGCGAGAATATAAGTTTCTGGCAGAATTGTGCAGTCGACTTCAAAAATTTATTAAAAGTTCATCTTTCGTCAAAAGGAGCTAAAATTTACACACAAAACAGAAAACACCTTGAAGTTTACTCAGTTAAACTTTCGCATCAAAATATGATCGTTTGGTCAGTCAAACATACGTCGGAATCCACTGTCCGAACATCCCAGTTTTCAGGTCTCAAAATTTCGAAATTAGGGTTTCTTCCTTATTCAACCAAACACAATTTTTCATGCTTCCCACACACAAACATGCTTCAAAAGGTTCTCACAATCATGTTCTCATATAATCACACATCATTCACCAATGAATCATTCAAACTTTACACATATTCATTCACAATCGCATATTAACAGTTTTTCTCATACAAACACAAATTTCCACCGATTAGTTTTGCGATCTATGATTCCTACACTCACTATATGCATAAAGGAATCAAGAACAAGGTTTCAATGGAGAAGATGAGGAAAATATTTAGTTATACCTTCTTGAATCGAAAACCAAACAGTAGAAGCAAAGATTGATGTGATTCGTCAGGAACTCTTGAAAATCAAACTTCAATGGATGCAAGAACAAGGATGGAAGAAATTTTGGAGAGGATGAAGAGAGGGAGGAGAGGTGAGGCACGAAAATTATGAGGGAGAATGGGGGCTAAGGTTTAGTTTAGGTGATTATATAGTCCTAGGTTTAATCCCATAAATTAATTAATTAATTAATTGTGGAGGAATAAAATAGAGGCCAATAAATAAAATCCACAATTAAAAAGAAGGAAAATTTTCAAAAATTAGGTTAATAAATTCAAATTTATTTGGTATTTACTTGGAGAGAAATAGATTCACAATTTAGGAAATAAGTCAATGAATATTCCATAAACAAGGGAACAAAATAAATTAAATCTCCAAGTAGGAAATAATGAGGAAAGGGGCGAAAATCTTGATGGTGTGCACAAGGAAATTATTTAAATCCTCAATTAAATAGAATAGGGTTTAAATTTGGTAATTTCTTTATAGGAAAAGACTCTCATAAAATAAGCAACAATAAAATAGATTTCCCCCAAGGAAATTAAGCTAAAAAAAATGTGTGGGATGGAGACACAATAGAAGGAAAATATTCACATCCCCAATTAATTTGGCTTAGGTATTAATTTGGTATTGAATAAAGGGAATTCCACAAAATAGGAAACAAATATATTCTCCTCTACAAATAGGGGGGCCGAAAATTGGCTTAATTAGCCACAAGGAAATAATGCAACTCTTAATTTAATTGGGGTGAGAGAATAAAATGTGGCAAGATTTAATTGGATTTAAAATAAATGAAGGAATCAACAAGGTACAAATTTTATCAAAGAACCTAATTCATCCTCTTAATTAAAGTAGAGGATATCCGAAACTCACAAAAATAATAGGTTAGAGTTCGAGTTTCATGTAGCATAATTTAGGGATAATTTGATTTGGATTTAATTTGGATGAATATGCCAAAACAATTAATTAAATCCAAGAAAGAATAAAATTTCCAATAATTGGAGGGGCCGACAATAGCCACTTTATTTGGCTAGAACAAGATGCATGATCTTTATTTAAATTGATTCCCCACATTAAATATAACTAGCACTTCATTCCAATTTCTCCATGACGATTTATTCCACATAATCAAACTCAATCACGTAGCAATAATTTAAATTTCATAAATGAAATTTCCAATCGACATATATTAAATAAAGGTCACAAAATTTGGGATGTTACACAGGTAGAAGAGCTTTTTAATAAAACGGATGCAGCAACTCCTCCTTGTATCTCCGCATCCATCTCCACCCCATTAATAGCAACAATTTCATGCTTGCGACTAACCCCCTTCAATACACAATTCTCCCCTTTTCTTTCAAATTGCATCAACATATCAACATAATCAATCAAAACTGGACCCAAGCTTTCTAACCAAGGCAATCCCAACACCACATCTATATTGCAAATATCTAAGCCACATAGAGTAGTGGTAAATGAAATACCTTGAATAGTCACTGATAAGTCGTATTCTAGGCCTCGGTTACTGGTCAGTATGACAGGTTTAAATGATTATATTTGCAAAGCAGTTGCTCAAAGTGTGCAGGATAAGTGTTCTGGCCAGTAGGGAAGTTCCGGAGTGTTCGGGTAGAAAAAAAGCGCCAGCATGGTCTCATACTGATCCGTATACGTGCTAAAACGGCTTGAGATGAAGAAGACGGATAGCTGGGACGGATTACCCACAATTAAGGGCAAAGAAGTCAAATTGCAGCGAGGATTTACCCTAAAATCAAGGGTAGCCTCCCTATAAAAGGTAGCCAAGTTGGAGAGAGAAAGGGAAGCCGGGGGGGAGATAGACTTCAATTCACCATCATCTTTAGGTAGAGAGTTCTCTCGGTAATTTCAGTCTTTCAGCCGTGTCCACTTCTTGCCTCGCCGAGCCATGATCACCTGACGTTCAGAATGTTCCCGAGTTCCAGTCATCGTCCGTTCCAGTTAGCTAGATCGTAGTTCCAGTCAGAGATTTTATCGCCCGGAGTGGCAAACAATCTTTAAATTGCTTTCGTAGTTTAATTAGTTCTCCGTCTTTACGTTGGATTTCTGTTACATTTTGGGATTTTGTTGTTTTGAAATGCTTGCTTTGGATATCCGAACGTGTTAATGCTATGAAGTTGATTTCCGTTTCGTTCATTGTAGTGTTCTTTTCTTTCCTTGTCTAGTTAGCTTAGATCTAAGATTTCTCGGTGTTTTAAGTGCTAAATCTCTAAATTCTGTTACGTAACAAATTTCTTTAGGATAGGTAAACATGTACTATTTGATCTGGAAGTAGATCGTTGCATGCAAGGTTTCGTTTTATTTTCTGAATCGATCTTTCATGTTGACCAGCATGCAGAAGTCCAGTTTCAGCGTTTGATTTCAGATTTGATTTCTTAGTTTTAGATCTGTGTTCGCGAGTTGTTAATCTGCGTTTGCCGGGTTGGATCTGGAATTGTTATCTGAGTTTAAGTTGTGTTGTTGGAGAAGACGATGTCTACATCCAGATTGGGGACCACCTTACTTTTATTTACTTTTGCTTTCTTTTGTCCTTCACCTCTGGTTGTACCTGCAGATCTGTCAGCCTAGTCACCACTACCTCCACTACACTCTGAATATTCTGTTTAGCCAAAAATAGAAATACCGTCCTTTCCAAACAATTTCTGTTACACCATGTCCCCTCATTTCCACGTACACAGTTGCATTTCATGATCTGCTCCCCCATCCTAGTCAGTAGGACGCCACCCTTTAATTACTCGCCTAGGTAGAAACTCAACCCGAGCGTGGTAGCTAACCAACCCTCCAAAACATCACCGCAGTAGTTTAAACGCACCATCTCTGTGGGATTCGACCCTTACCTCCACTATACTGATCAGTAGAAGTGGGTTGAGGAATCTTTGAAGACGAGGTCTAGGCTTAGTTAGGATCTTTATCCTGCCAGTAGGATATATCCTCACTTGAACGACACCTACGCACCTCGTAACCTCTTCAAATGGCGCCGTTGCCGGGGATGGATGGCGTTTTATATACTATTGTGTGTGATACTTTGGCGTAAATATTGTGTATAATTTTTTTCTCTTTTTCTTTTGTTTCAGTTTATGAGAAGCAGTTCGGATCCTAATCCGTGGAAACCGAAGATACTTCAGCGAGGATCCATACTTGTGACCACTCGTTCTGGCCTGTCAACAACTCTGTCTGACCTAGACACGAGTAGCGACGAAGAACAGTACACCATAGAAGGACCAATTCCCGTGGAGTTACCACTGTTGGAAGGCAATCCAGGAATGGCTGCCAACATGGACGAAGATCCAGAGATCGGTACGCTGAATGCTCATACCGAAGGAGAACCACCGCAAGCTATCGTGGTCACCCCGGGACAGACTGCTTGTGACGTGAAGCCTCATGTCATAGCGATTCTACCTACATACTGCGGGAAAAGCTATGAAGGGCCGTATGAGTTCCTTCACGAATTTTGTAAGATTTGTAGAGCACAGAGAAGACCAGCAGGAGCGACTGAAGATGATTATAGGCTGAAAGCTCTGCCATTTGTGCTCAAGGGGGAAGCGAACACCTGGTTCATGCGCTTGCCCCCTGACTCTATTGAGACTTGGGCCGACTTCAAGTCAGCATTCCTGGGCGAGTTTTTTCCGTCATCTAAGACAAGCGCACTGAAGAGAGAAATAACGAATGTGAAGCAAGGATATGACGAGCCCTTGAGCGACTATTGGGCAAGATACATGGGTCTTTTGGAATCGTGTCCCAACCATCGCATGGCGGACATTGAAGTACATCATACTTTCTACGAGGGAATGAACGCGGTAACCAAAGACCTGGCCAATTCATCTTCGGGAGGAAGCTTCACGCAATTACGGGTCAGCGAAGCAAAGAGAGTCCTAAGGAAGCTACTGAATGCAAAGAAAGAGTATGACCATTCAAGGGAAGGATACAACCGAGAGCGGGCTGCCGTTGCATTGACTACTGATCAGGAGAACAAGCTGGAGCAGAAAATGGACTTGAAGATGGATGAACTGAAGAAGTCACTTTTGAGTGCCATCGAGAAGAGCACTCCACCACCTCTCCCAACTGGGAACTACAAGGGTGCAGAGCAGGGGAATCAAGGGGCCCAATACGAGCATCCGAATGACTTGATCAGTACGGAGCAAGCTAATGCTGCTGGGTATTTTAACCAGAATGGGAATTGGATCCAGGGGAGACAACGGGACGCACCATGGAGGGACCACCCGAATTTTCGATGGGGAGAAGGGAACCAAAACCAGAACCAAGGTCAAGGCCAGAACCAATATAACCCTTACCCGAACCAAAACCCTAACCGTGGACCAGCAAACCCAGACTTCCAGCCCAACTGGTCAGGAAGAAACCAACAAGCCCAAAACTATAACCCACAAAGCTCAAACTCGAACCCTGTTTACGTGCCACCCCATCAGAGAAATTTCCAAAACTACCAAAATCAACCAAACCAAGCATCCCAACACCATCAGAACCAGAATCAATTCCAAGCCCAGCACCAGAATCAATATCCTCAAGATCAGTACACTCCTCCTGCCCAATATAACCAATACCCGCCTAATCAAGGACAGCAAACCTTCCAGAACTATCAACACCAAGGGCCGGGTCATTTCCAAAACTCGAACAGGCCGAGGAGATCCGTTGAGGACATGATGAGTGAAATGCTAGCATCACAACAGAACATCAAAGGAGAATTGCAAGCCCATAATGAGGTCGTGCAGGGGATGCAAAATGCCCAGAAAGAACATAAGGCGAACATGGATATGATGAATAGGCAGTTAGCTCAACTGGCCAGTTCGATGGGTGATTTGAAGGGAAATGCAGGAAAACTCCCATCTACAGTCCAAATGCCCGAGAAGGCAAATGTGAGTAAGGTCACGTTGAGGTCAGGAACTACTTATGATGCACCTCAACCGAAACAGCCGAGTGAAGGATCGAATGGAACGAAGATAGGAGGCGAGATAATTTCAGCTGAGGAAATAGGGAATTTCATGCCTCGAATGCAGGATCCATTCTTCCTGGATGATACACCAAGTATAAGAGGTGAACCCGATGCCTTACTGACCAGGAAGGAACCTCCTCAAGAGAAAAATCCCAGAATGGAGGCTCGGACCCAAGAGCTACCAAAGAAAGTTGCTGAGGAACCCGTAGAAGAGAAAAAAGGGGAGAAACCATTCCCATTCCGATTTGTTACAAAGAGGAAGAAAGAGAACCCGGTCGACTACTTGTCGATTTTTGGAAGGTTGGACGTCACCATACCATTCCTCCAAGCCGTGAAACTACCCCCGCTCGGAAAATTCATTAAGGATTTCATAGCCGGGAAAGCTCAAAAAGATGGTCAAATCATGGTGGAAGGGATCGCATCCGCAATTGTGCAAGAGAAACTGCCGCCCAAAAGGGCCGATCCAGGTATGTTCACTTTACCCATAACTATAGGGGATGTGAAGGTTGAACATGCGATGTGTGATCTTGGAGCGTCCATTAATGTCATGCCATTATCAATCTATAACCGACTGAAAGGAGTGAGGCTGTCAAACACTAGGGTGTTGATCCAGCTGGCTGATAGGTCGTGCATAAGCCCTGAGGGAGTTTTAGAGAACGTGTTGGTTAGAGTACAGGAGTTCACATACCCTGCTGATTTTTATGTGATCAAAATGAGTGAGCATGAAGCGAGAGAGTCTAGTGGAGTCTTGTTAGGGAGACCTTTTTTGAGAACGGCTAAGACAATAGTGGATATGGCCGAGGGGACTATTTGCATTGATTTTAATGGTGAGAAGTTTACTTTTGATATAAATGATGCCATGAAGAAACCCATTGATTCTGAAAATCTATGCTTTGTTGATGTGATTGACCCTCTAGTCCAAGATTTTCTTGAGACCGAACTATTACAGGAAAAACTCCAGGCTTTAGATGCTTGTGATCAGGCCGACGAAGAAGCTGCTGCGTGGTGTGAGTTGATCAGTAGCCAGGGGTTGACCGACGAAGAAATAGAAGGAGCGATCAAGGAATTCTGTCAAAAGTCGGCGTTCATTGGAGCCGCAGGGGCCAAGCTTCCAGTCAGTACGGAAGAACCTTCAGGGGAAGACTTAAAGAAAGACGGGGAGGCCCAGAAAAACCCTCTACCCGAAGACACACTTCCACCCCAAGTCGAGCTAAAAAAGTTACCATCGAACTTGAAGTATGCCTACCTCGGGGAGGAGAACTCATATCCCGTAATCATCAACAGCAGTCTCACAAAAGAACAAGAAGCGCGGCTACTGACTGTGTTGAATAGGAATAAGAAGGCAATCGGATGGAGCCTTACAGATCTAGTAGGGATAAGCCCCGACGTTTGCATGCACCACATCAGGCTAGAAGAGGGAGCGAAGGCTCATCGAGATGCTCAAAGGAAGGTAAACCCTAACATGCGAGAGGAAATTTTAAAGGAAATCTTGAAGTTGTTGTCGCTAGGGATTATCTATTCAGTGCCGGACAGTGAGTGGGTCAGCCCGATCCACATGGTTCCAAAGAAATCCGGGATCCAAGTTGTCAAGAATGAGAGGAACGAGCTGATTCCAACAAGGCTGGTCACGGGTTGGCGAATGTGCATCGACTACCGGAAGCTGAACAACGCAACAAGGAAGGACCATTTTCCTTTGCCTTTCATCGACCAGATATTAGAGAGATTAGCTGGAAAAAAATTTTTCTGCTTCCTAGATGGGTACAGCGGGTACTTCCAAATTCACGTGGATCCTGAGGACCAGGACAAAACCACTTTTACTTGCCCGTTTGGAACCTATGCATACCGTCGCATGCCTTTCGGTTTATGCAACGCTCCAGGTACGTTTCAACGATGCATGATGAGCATATTTTCCGATTTGATTGAGGAGTGCATAGAAATATTTATGGATGACTTCACGGTTTACGGAGACTCGTTCGACTCTTGCCTTCATCATTTGGACATAGTTTTGGAAAGGTGTCAAGCAAAGAGTCTGGTTTTGAACTTCGAGAAGTGCCATTTTATGGTCACCGAAGGGATAGTCCTAGGACACGTAGTCTCAGAAAGAGGTATCCAGGTGGATCGAGCCAAGGTGGATGTCATATCCAAATTACCATTCCCTACTGATCAGAAGGGAATAAGGGGTTTCCTGGGACATGCTGGATTTTATCGAAGATTTATAAAGGATTTCTCCAAAATCGCCCAACCCCTTACCAGACTGCTTCAAAATGATGTGGAGTTCGTTTTTGATGAGCAATGCAAGGCAGCTTTCGCTCTTCTCAAAGAAAAATTAGTATCCGCACCTATCATACGAGCTCCTGATTGGAACCATCCTTTCGAAGTAATGTGCGACGCCAGCGACTTTGCGGTAGGGGCCGTGCTGGGTCAGAAGATCGATGGGAGGAGGCACGTAATTTTTTATACGTCCAAGACTCTAAATCAAGCCCAGCGGAATTACGATACCACCGAAAAGGAGATGCTGGCAGTGGTGTTTTCTTTCGAGAAGATCCGGCCATATTTGCTGGGATCTAAGGTCGTAGTATACACTGACCATGCAGCCCTTAAGTATCTAGTTACCAAGAGAGAATCAAAACCACGCTTGATCCGATGGGTACTCTTGTTGCAAGAATTTGATTGGGAGGTGGAAGATAAGAGAGGAGTCGAAAACAAGGTGGCAGACCATTTGAGCAGAATAGTGCAAGAAGGAAACAGCGAGGAGGTGCACGACCAGTTTCCAGAGGAACACTTATGTGAGGTGATTTTTGCACCCAGAAAAATTGATTGGGAAGAAGTGTACAAACTTACTGGTCAGAATGATGCAGCAAAAGGAAAAGAGAAGGTAGGGCAGGAGCCATGGTATGCGGACCTGGCCAACTACCTAGTAACTGGAGAACTTCCAGAGGTACCAAGTGTTACCAAAGCCCAACGAATGAAGATCAAGAGTGAGGCAAAATATTATTTTTGGGACGACCCTTACCTATGGAGGGTAGGATCCGATCAAGTGATAAGAAGGTGCATTCCTGACTGGGAACAGCGGGATGTGTTGACCCACTGCCATTCGTTAGCATGTGGAGGGCACTTCGGATCCAAGAAGACGGCAAGGAAGATTCTGGATAGCGGCTTTTACTGGCCAACTCTCAACAAAGATGCATACGAGTTCTGCCGGAGCTGTGAGCGTTGCCAACTGACCGGTGGAATATCTGCCCAAGATGAGATGCCGCAAGTACCGATTATTGTTTGTGAATTATTCGACATATGGGGAATGGATTTCATGGGGCCTTTTCCCTCGTCCTATGGCAATCTGTATATCCTAGTCGCGGTGGATTACGTCTCCAAATGGGTAGAAGCGACGGCCACAAGTACGTGTGAAGCAAAGGAGGTGGCCAAATTCTTAAAGAGTCACATTTTCAGCCGTTTCGGAGTCCCAAGGGCGATCATCTCTGATCAAGGTACACACTTTTGTAATCGTACAATTGAAGCTTTAATGAAAAAGTACGGTGTGCACCATAGACTTTCAAGCCCCTACCACCCGCAAGCTAACGGCCAAGCCGAGATCTCTAATCGAGAGATAAAGAAGATTTTGGAGAAAACTGTAAATCCTTCTCGGAAGGATTGGAGCGTGAGATTAGAGGATGCTCTCTGGGCATATCGAACAGCCTACAAGACCCCCATTGGTATGTCCCCTTACCGAATAGTTTTTGGAAAAATGTGCCACTTACCTGTAGGGATCGAGCACCGAGCATACTGGGCAGTACAGAAAGTGAATATGGATGCTACAGCCTGTGAGGAGGAAAGGAAGCTGCAATTACAGGAGCTTGAAGAACTTAGATTGGAATCTTTCGACTCGGCCATGTGGTACAAGGAGCGAACGAAATTATGGCATGATAGAAATCTGAGAACCAAGGAGCTCCATGTTGGCCAGAAAGTACTACTCTTCCAGTCGAGATTGAAGTTAATGCCCGGGAAACTCAAATCTAAGTGGACAGGACCGTACATCGTAACAGCCCTCCGAGCTAATGGAGCGGTGGAGATTTCAGGGAGTCTTTCTAACTCTGAGCCTTTTGTTGTGAATGGACATAGGTTGAAAATCTTTAGGGATAATAGTGAGGTGGGGGTAGTGGATGAAATTCCACTACTACCACATACTAAGGTCACATACTGATTAGTAAGATAGGAATTTGGAATTCCACGTGGCTAGTTTCATTTTGATAATATTCTGCATATACTGGCCAGGTAGGATTCCAAATTACCTAAGGAGAATGTAAATACTGTATATACGTAATTAATTTTTGCATGCTTGAAAATTTTCTAAAAATCCAAAAAATATATTTTCGGGCCTTAAATTTAGGTTGGGGTACACTTTGACCAAGAGATTACCTATTTAGTGTCACTCCAATTTGTATTTAAGTGCCATTTTGAATTATTTTCCGTAATAGGTAAGTATAGAGGGAAATTGTGGATAGGACGTAAATTTGAATTAAGCGTGTGCAGCTTTTGCAGGGTGGCAGTGCTGGAATGGTGTGGAGCAGAGAGAGTACACACGCTAGCCAATCAGGAACCAACGCCTGTCGCCCAACCACTTTTCACATGAAGCGGCATGACCGGTAACCACTGATAGCCGGTTGAAATCACCTGCAACTGCCATTTCTAATCCGAACTAAACCAACCGACCCTCCCTTTCTCCCTCAAAAACCCTCATTTCCAAAATACCTTTCAAGAAATTCTCCTCTATCCCTCTCACAGAACCATCGTTCTCAAACCAAACCCTAATTTCTACCGTCAAATCACAAATTACAGTCATGGGTAAGAAAGCTATCGCGAGGAAAATCAAGCCCCGTCGTGCGAACACCCAAGATACGCAGCCGCTGCGAGAAGATACCCCGGAGGCCCAACCACAGTCGAACCAACCACCCGCACCGACTGCTCAACCGCCGGCCACTATTTCTTTGGATGCCGTAATGGTATTCCTTCGCCAACAAGACCCGACTAGGGACTGGACGGCGGCATTGACCAATTTCGGCCACACGGGGGGCATAGGAACCGCACCCAGTGAAATTCCTCATGCACAGGTCAGACACGCAGAACTACAGTCGGAGGAAGGATCTCCCTCAGCCACCGCGGCATCGGAACCCTCGGTACGAGATTCGGCAGACCTGGAAGCTATCGCCGCGTTTTACAGCTCCGACTCTGAGGAGCGAAAGAAAAGGTCCAGCCAAGTAAGGGAAACCCAGGGAGAGAGTGGCGGAGCAAAAATGACGCCCGAGAAGGACCCAGTATTTCAAGAAGTAAGACGGCCAGAGATAGATCTGAACGAATCAGCCAGGAAACAGGGCCTCATGACGGACGAGGAGTTTGACTCGATAATGAACAGGGTAAACCGAAGAGAGGAGACAACTGACTTGGTGGCTGAGGGTCTGGACCTCGCACCAAGATCAGTAGGAGAGAATGAACAAGCTCTTAGAGAACCCATACCGAAGGATAAGACATCCCAGTCAGAAGGAGAAGAGGAGAGGGAAAAGCAGAGTGAAGCCAAGGAAGCAGGAACAGAGACAACAGAACCAGAGGTAGAGGCATCCACCCCAGGGGCCCCTCCGGTAGTTAAACCGATCCCCGTCAGAAGGAAACTGGTAGTGAAGACAGGCTCCAAGGCAGAGCCACCCAAACCGCAGAGGAAATCGCAACGTTGTTTGGGTAAGTGGGCACCCAACAGAGCGAAACCGAACACGGCGGAGGATCCCCTAGAGATCGTGAGTGACGACGAACCCTGTCCGGCGCAAGAGGATCAGGGTGTGGAAGCCGAGCGGGTGGCTGAGGGACTGGACCTCGCACCCGAGTCAGTGAGCCCCGAACAATTGGAGAAGGAAGATGCCAAGAAAGAGTGTAGCTCCACTACCCAGGAGACGCCACCAACCGAGGCGGAAGAGGAAGCTAGATACCAAGTAGAAAGGAAAAGAAAGGGCAAGACCGTTGTGGAGAAAAAATCAAAAACCAAAAGAATGCGTACCCCGAACACAGGCATAGTGATCACTGAGACTGCCCGGAGGACCCCATCAAACCGGCAGACACAGAGCGATAGTGAGTACGAGGCCAGTGAAGAATCTGAATCAGATAGCGACACAACCATGGAAGAGGAGGAATACAAGGAGCGGGAACTCCCCAACGATCATCGAGAACTGTTGCATCCACCTGCCGAACCACTCCGGTATAAGCGTTGGACGGTGGAACTCACGGATGACGTTGTGGAAGAGATGAAGTTGTTTGACGACAAGAAGCTCCAGTCAGTTTACCGCACAAAGAACGCAAAAGGCAAGAAGGTTAAGTGTGGAAAGGTAATTCATCTCCCATCCTTAGATGAGATGCAAATTAGTGAATCGTTTCTAGCCCTTTTGCATGAGTTGGGTTTTGAATGGTTGTTGAGGAATGAGAAGTTAAGTGTCCCGGTCGATTTGGCCAAGGAGTTTTTCGCAACTTTTCGATTCGAAGTCACAACTGATTTGGATATAGAGTGTGTTAGCTTCAGGGTATTTGGAGGAGAAATTAGGATGAATCTGATTGAGTGGACTGTGAGGTTGGGTATATGCAGTTTGGAGGAGGCAATAGGACTTGAATGGAGAAACAGGGAGCGGGGGATTCCCCGCCGGCATGTGGAATTTGAGCCCCAGTCGGCTTGGGAGGAACTTACTCACCCCGGAGCAGGGCAGTTCCAATCCACGATCTCCCGATCGATCCACCTTAGCGACCCCGTTTTACGCCTGGTTCAATTTTTTTTAGACTACAATCTTTTGGGGCAGTCTAATTCGGCAGTCCGGACATCAATGACGGAGTTGTACCTTATATGGTGTGCAAAAAAGGGCAAGAAGCTGCACTTAGGGTTCTGGACTGCATACACATGTCACCTCGTCGCAACTCACCCAGCACGGAATATTTCCCTCTGCCATATATTGGGAATCTTCATGAGGAACAACATCACCGTTTCGGAGGACGAAGACCTAACCCCACTAACGATGGTGAGCGCCCCAGGATTGTTCGACATCCCTCTGTTCGTCCGAACGAACACGGTGTACATGAGGCAGGGCGTGCCCTACTTTTATGCGATGGGAGAAGAGGCAATACCCACTGCTCGGATAGCAACAGCTCAGGAAGCACCAGGACATGACCAGAGGCGAGACAGAATTGAACAATCTGTGGAAAAGATGGCTGAGGAAAATAGACAGATGAGGGAAGAGATGATTCGTTTAGCGTCAGCAATGGAACAGGTATTGAAGGAGTCTGCGGAGCAGAGAATACTGACTCAGAAGCAAGCCGCTCTAGAAAGGACAGTCACTGAAATGGCAGAGGAGAATCAGCAATTGAAGGCAGAGGTGATCAAGCTGGCAGGAGTTGTGGAAAGGATGTTGAAGGGCTCTGCAGAGCAGGATATGATGCATCAGAGGCAGGCGGCCATGGAAGCTATCGTATCAGATCTCGGGGAGGAAAACTCCAAGATGCAAAAAGCAATGAACAGAATGTTAGCCAGTATGGATAACATCTTAGAAGAAATGACCTACCTGAGGAAGGAGCAAGCTGCAGGACCGAGTGGCCATGGTGGCCGGACTGATGAACCACATATCCAAGAGACCGGAGTAGCAGATGAGCAAGAGACAGCGGACGCCGAGGTGCCGGCAAGAGCCGAGGAGCCGGCGAAGGAAAATGAAACTGGAACGGAAGAGGACAACCCGAAGGAACAACCTGCACCACCTGCCCCACGAAGGAGCAGGCGACTTCGATAGACCCCCCCCTACTGACCAAGTTAGTTTTTTTTTAAGCTTTTTTAACTTTTCGTATTTTTGTTATGTTGTGGTATTCGGTTAGGTAGTATAATCTGTGTTTGCGAGCAAACCCCACTTCATAACACTTAGCCTATTCCATAGTCTAAGTGTGAGAAGTTAGGGTTTGTTTCTTGGTAGCATGTTTTCTGTGTTTCTTTTGTATATACGTGTTTCTTTGTTTAGTGGATTTTGTCCGGTGTTCAAACCTCTCCCACTTAGCCTATTCCATAGCCTAAGTGTGAGAAGTTTCTGTTTGAGTTGTTATTTTTGTTTGTTATTTTGTTGTCTATGTGTCTACCATACTGGCCAGTACTTTTTTTTCCACTTCACAGCCTTATCTGGGGCAGACACTTGTGAAGTAGGAGGGGGGACGTAATGGCCAGTATGATGTATATATGTGTGTTCTGTGTTTGTGCTCGTTTTGTGTTTTTTAGGTCTAGTTTTTTTTATGTTGTGTGCTGATTTGGGCTTAAAACTCAACCGTCCTGAGCTGGAGGTGAAGGGAATTGAGGGAGATAAGACAAGCTGGAAAACCGAAACCACTCTCCTTAGTACCTCCTGACCAGTATGGATGATGTGAGTATGAGAGAAAAGCCCACACTTAGAGCCAAACACGAAAGCCCTCTAAAATGTGAGTTATAAGCCTTAAAGTGGAACCACTTTCCACATACACTTAAAGAAAAGGGAGGCTGCCACAATTTGCCTAGGGTGAAGTGATCACGGGTAGCAAATACTGAAGGCAGTAGGAACCCCCCCATAAAAAAAAAAAAAAAAAAAAAAAAGAAAAGAAAACCACCACCTTTAGAACCCTTTTTTCTTAACCTTTTATACCCAGATAAACACCCCTAGCCCCTGGGACTGTGTGTAAGGCATGAAACAAATGGAGCTTACTGGCTAGGAAGAAGTGTGAAAAAAGCAGAAACCAGCTGGGCAGGAAAGTTAGAAGAAAATCGACCAGGGAGACATTCCAGGTCCAAAAAAAGGAAGGGATAAGGGTGGCAAAGCCACGAAAAAAAAAAAGAGAGGAAGAAAGAAAGAAAAGAAGAAAATGGTCAGAGATTTGACCACACAAAAAAATGAAGGAATAAGGGTGGCGAAGCCACAAGAAGCCTACTAACCAGTTGGAAACTCAAGCCAGAAGCACCAGCTAAGAAAAGCAACTGATCAGAAGCCTGATGCACACAATCCCCCTTCATAAATTAAATAGAAGTTTTTGAACCTTAGAGCCTTAGGAACATCTACCCAAAACACTACAACCCAACAGCCCCGTTACAAGCCTTAAAGTCCTTCAGTAGCTGCACGTGAGATCTAAGTCCAAAGCAATAGTGGTTGAGCATGATGAGAGAATTCAGTCCTAACGTTCCTGGTGAGGTGCGAGTGACTGAGTGAACCTAGTGGTTGACCGAGAGTGTGGGCGATCTTGACAAGCAGATGTACTGACTGGGAGAGAAAGAGGGGGGCGGCAGAAGTTCAAGGCTGTCTAAGGCCGGATTGCACCTGATCCCGAGGGGAGGGATGGTTGAAAATGTAGCCCAATCTGTTAGTGTTTTATGTATTTCTGTGTTTCTGTTTGTGTTTTCTTTTTTTTTTCTTCGTCGTTGTAGTCTAGAGTCCAGTTTTAGGTAGAGTCGGGCAGGGAAGTAACCAGGCTAGAATGCGACTTATTGCTTTTTGTTTGTTCTTCACGCTTGAGGGCAAGCATGTGGTAAGTGTGAGCAGTTTGATAAGTCGTATTCTAGGCCTCGGTTACTGGTCAGTATGACAGGTTTAAATGATTATATTTGCAAAGCAGTTGCTCAAAGTGTGCAGGATAAGTGTTCTGGCCAGTAGGGAAGTTCCGGAGTGTTCGGGTAGAAAAAAAGCGCCAGCATGGTCTCATACTGATCCGTATACGTGCTAAAACGGCTTGAGATGAAGAAGACGGATAGCTGGGACGGATTACCCACAATTAAGGGCAAAGAAGTCAAATTGCAGCGAGGATTTACCCTAAAATCAAGGGTAGCCTCCCTATAAAAGGTAGCCAAGTTGGAGAGAGAAAGGGAAGCCGGGGGGGAGATAGACTTCAATTCACCATCATCTTTAGGTAGAGAGTTCTCTCGGTAATTTCAGTCTTTCAGCCGTGTCCACTTCTTGCCTCGCCGAGCCATGATCACCTGACGTTCAGAATGTTCCCGAGTTCCAGTCATCGTCCGTTCCAGTTAGCTAGATCGTAGTTCCAGTCAGAGATTTTATCGCCCGGAGTGGCAAACAATCTTTAAATTGCTTTCGTAGTTTAATTAGTTCTCCGTCTTTACGTTGGATTTCTGTTACATTTTGGGATTTTGTTGTTTTGAAATGCTTGCTTTGGATATCCGAACGTGTTAATGCTATGAAGTTGATTTCCGTTTCGTTCATTGTAGTGTTCTTTTCTTTCCTTGTCTAGTTAGCTTAGATCTAAGATTTCTCGGTGTTTTAAGTGCTAAATCTCTAAATTCTGTTACGTAACAAATTTCTTTAGGATAGGTAAACATGTACTATTTGATCTGGAAGTAGATCGTTGCATGCAAGGTTTCGTTTTATTTTCTGAATCGATCTTTCATGTTGACCAGCATGCAGAAGTCCAGTTTCAGCGTTTGATTTCAGATTTGATTTCTTAGTTTTAGATCTGTGTTCGCGAGTTGTTAATCTGCGTTTGCCGGGTAGGATCTGGAATTGTTATCTGAGTTTAAGTTGTGTTGTTGGAGAAGACGATGTCTACATCCAGATTGGGGACCACCTTACTTTTATTTACTTTTGCTTTCTTTTGTCCTTCACCTCTGGTTGTACCTGCAGATCTGTCAGCCTAGTCACCACTACCTCCACTACACTCTGAATATTCTGTTTAGCCAAAAATAGAAATACCGTCCTTTCCAAACAATTTCTGTTACACCATGTCCCCTCATTTCCACGTACACAGTTGCATTTCATGATCTGCTCCCCCATCCTAGTCAGTAGGACGCCACCCTTTAATTACTCGCCTAGGTAGAAACTCAACCCGAGCGTGGTAGCTAACCAACCCTCCAAAACATCACCGCAGTAGTTTAAACGCACCATCTCTGTGGGATTCGACCCTTACCTCCACTATACTGATCAGTAGAAGTGGGTTGAGGAATCTTTGAAGACGAGGTCTAGGCTTAGTTAGGATCTTTATCCTGCCAGTAGGATATATCCTCACTTGAACGACACCTACGCACCTCGTAACCTCTTCAGTCACGCCGACCACCTCGAATCGAATAAAACACGGCATTCTTTCTCCATTAGCCACTCGTACAAAAACTGGTGAGATGTACGTTACCGATAATTGGAGCTCCTCCGCCCTTCGGGGGTGGATGAAATTAAGACTCGCACCACTATCAATGAGGAGTTGCACTCCATCGTTATTGATGTCACCAGTCATCCTCATGGCTTTGCTCCCAATTTCTTCGAGCATTGCATTGAGAGATATAGAGGCTTCGGTCTCCTCGCAATCTTCGTCGTACCTTGGCGGTGTTTCGCTCTCCTCTTCGCCACACATATCAACAAGCAAAGCTTGAGCGCTTTTACACACATGCCCACATGTAAACTGCTCGTCACAGTTGAAGCAGAGGTTCTTCTCACGTCGAGCCTGCATTTCGGCCCAAGATAACCGTTGTGGTTGCGAAGGGCTTGCTGCTGCTGATGATCACAGTGGTACAGTTAAGGAAGCTTTTTCAGCAATAACAGCTTTTGGTGGTACACGCACCGAAGAGTATCCTGGATGCCGACTTCTAGATTGTTCATCAGCGTGTATTGCCAACTCTATCGCATGCTCCAACAAATGAGGTCGAAAGAAATGTATCTCCCTTGCCAACTCATCTTTAACTCCAGCCAAGAACGCCCCTAATAAGGCCTTATCTTCCCAATGTGGTAAACAATTCACCAATCTTTCGAACTCCACTAAGTAGGTACGGAAAGCACCAGTTTGACGAAGCCGGATGATGGCTTCATCAGCCTCCTCCATCTCTGTGGTGCCGAAACGCTGACCTCTCCAACATACCCCATGATACCTTCTTATGTCGAGTGCTGAACCACCTCCACCATTGATTGGCCTCACCGTCGAGATGGTATGATGCCCATTGCACACGTTTGTTGGTAGGTCGTGCCCTATCGAGCCACACTCGTGGATCCTCTGTCCCGGAGAACATAGTGAAGTCCATACGAACTACATTCTTCCATTTCTTTCCTTTGTTGCTGCTGCTCTCCGATTCCGATGAATCAGAGTCATCGTCCTCTCATCCCTCGTCCTCATCGTCTTGTAGTGCGCTAAAGGGATTCCAGACATGATCCTTCTCCCTCGCCTTTCTTGTTTTTGCTGCACGCAGTTCTTGCAGATCCATAAGAACGGCATTAATCGAATCCTGCATCTCTGTCATGTTCAATTCCACCACCTCGAATCTGGTCCTCGTAGCTGCCATTCCTTGAGGTTAAACGGAAACGCAAATGATTAAAAATCGTAACTGGCTCTGATATCAAATGTTGGGACCGAACTAGTCGAACGTAATCGTTTGAAACATGAAGAACAAGGAACGAGATGAATTTCAGCAAAACTCTTGCCGAGACTTTTTTTATTGATAATTTGATAGATAACTCCTAATATGACGATAACCCATTTAAATACAAATGCAAATCACAACTAAAGCCACTACTCCACTATTTTATAACTACTCCATTAACTGCTGTGCTAATAACATAAAATAACATAACAAAGCATAAAATACCTACTGCAGCCACCATTCCCATGTTTCCCACTTCTTCCACCTTCTTATTGTCTTAACTTCCAAGTAGGTCTAGTAGTGCGTGAGCTGCGACGAACCCCAGCTGGCTCAGCTGAACAAGGCCCATCACTATATCTACCTTTTGTGGAAAGGAAAAAGATATACGTAGGCCCATCAACTTTCAAATAATGAAATATGGATTAGAATCTATTTTTACCATGGAGGCTAAACGATTAATCCATGTCCCATAATAAGAGTCTTATTTTGTCATTTCGATATGTCTCACAATAAGAATTATATTTCACTTTTACCATTTATGGTAAGTAGGTCATATGTTCCACCAACTTATTTCACTCACATTTTATTATAAAACTAATATATATAAATGTGACTCATATTCCACTGACTTATTCAACCAACTTTTTTTTATATTTCTTAAAATCAGTGTCATAATTAAATAGGACTCCTATTGCGGACAGGTGCGGATCTACTTGATGTGTATAAGGGGCAATTGGCCCACCTCAATTTATTTTATGTATACTTATTTGTTATTTAATTTTTAAAAAATTTTAATTTTCTTTATAAATGTCGTACCTCAAATTTCAAAAAAAAATCAAATATTTATTTTTGCCCCTGTTGAACTAAATTCCTGGCTCCGCCATTGATTACGGCACGGAGAGAGTAACTGATAGTAGAATCCAAAATTATCAATGGTCTACGCCAGAACGATTAAGTCTGATTTTTAATGAGCCCGTATTTACTAAATTTTCTAACACATAAATTTGTGTGATATCCTCTCACCACTAAATGGTCATCCACATTATTATTGTTTATGAAAAATAATTACTTCCTTTAGTATAAATTAGTTGAAGCATTTCTTTATAATACGTTATTTAAGAAATAATTGTTCAAAAGTCAAAGTAGAAAGACAATAAAAATAAAAGAGACAAAAAGAGAGTAAATATAAAAGAATAATTTTTTTTTGCAAAAAAAGGAAACAACTCACCTATTTTTGGAGGTCCTAAAAAGAAATACTCCCCCCGTCCTTAAAGAGTATGAACAATGGATTCGGCACGGATTTTAATAAATAGGGGAAAAAGTAAGAGAAAGAGAGAGAAAGGGTAGTGGAAATAATGTTAATTGAGAGTGAGGTCCACATTATTGTAGTAGTATAAGTTGTAAATAAAATGATGTGTAGGAGTGATAAGGCTCGTTTCATGCATTGGTTTTTGGTGATATTACATGCCTTTTTGGGGAGACAATGCGCAAATTTGAGATTAAGTGTGCAGATATTGGCTGGGTCAAGTAGATGCTGCAAATTAACCGAGCAGATGCAAAATGAACAAAAAAGGAGTAAAAAGTGTCAAAAATCCGCTAGGTCAAGGAGAATTATCAGGAGAGCAGGTGCGTGAAAAATCTGCCGGACCCAGGAACGCACACAAATTACCCGGGGCGGGGAAAATGGAGCAGAAAAGGTGAAGAAATGAGTAGATTTAAAAGATCATATTTTAAGGGTACAAACGTCAAATCATGAAGAGCATACCCTAGGGATTCGAGCTTGAAGCCTCCCTATATAAAGGGACCAACATGAATGAAGAAGGGGGCGCTTAACGCTATGGTAGTTAGGTAGGAAGTTCTCGGTAGAATTTAACGCTACCATTCTCGTAGTTTAGGTAGGAAACTCTCATAGGCGCTTAACGCCACCGCTTTCTTAGCTTAGTTTAGTTTAGTTGCTGATTTCTTAGCTTAGTTCAATGGTTTCGACGGTGGAATTGACGACTCCGACGTTGGATCATTGCTTTCTTTACCGCTTTTGAGACGATGTAGTTGGATCTCGAGTTTCATCGGAGGAATTGACGACTCCGCCTTTAGATCTCGACCTATTTCTGGTTTTATGAAGCTTTGGTGTTTATTTTCATGTTGATGATGCTATTTACTCATGTTTCTTGGATGATTTTCGCAATTGGTGGCTTAGATGTTTAGATCCATGATGTTTACATGATTTCCAGTAGTTTAGAGGTTGAGATCTAGTTATTCACGTGCTCGATTTCTGAGATCTGTTAGTTTAGGTGATGCATGCAAGGTTAATCTGTGTTTATTCCGCTTTCTGCTTGATCCAGGAGTGTAGATCTGGCAGTTCTAGCTTGAATTTCACGTTTACGTTTCGTTTTCGATGTTGGATTGTGGTGGATCTGAATCTGTGCTGGTGGATCTGAAGTTCTCTGTTTCTGTTCTGCATGATTATTGCTGTTTACTGTTCGATCTCGCATTTGCTAGACCCAGTAGCGTAGATCTGTTAGTTTAGGCTTTAATTTCATGTTTAAATTTAGATCTGAGGTTGCTCTGTTTTTATGGTGTTTAATGCTCTGTTTTGTTTTGTATTTCCCGTTGGATTCATGAAGAAGATGAAGTTTGCTGGTATTTAGAATCAGATCTGCTTTAGTTTGTTAGTTGCAGCTTTCTTGTCAGTAGCTATTTAGGGAAATATGTTCTGCTGCTTTTCTTACGATCTGTGTCTGGTTGTTTTAGGAAACTTATTTGCTTGACCCAGGAAATTCGGTGAATGTTCCAAAGTTAAATTCAGTTTCGGATCATGCATGCATTTATATTTCAAGCAATTTCCATTCTCTGGACCCAGTAGATAGAATAGATTAGGTTTAATTTCCCAGGTCTAGTAGTTAAAACTCAAACCTCTTGTTGCGTGGCAGCAGCCGATCACTTTTCCGATTGTGTCGTAGAAACAATCTCGAGTAGGTCCCTAGTCTCTGTGGTTCGACCCCGCTCTTGCCGCTTATACTTTGTAATATTCGTTGCATTAGTGGAAAAATTATAAATCTTGTTGAAAGGGGAACATGTGCACACGACACACGTGCAAAAAAATCCTCCCTTCAAGGAGTAATAGGTTATTTGATTTTTTTCAAAATTAGAAAGTTCATACTTTTCAGGACGGACGAAAAGAAAATAGTTCATATTCTTTGAGGATAGAGGGAGTACAACCCAACTACCTTAAGTTGGAATAAGTATATTTTTTTCATTTTAATATGTTCTAATCATGGGAAGTTTCTCTCCCATTTTTACTAACAATAACAACTTTGTTTTTGGTTTGTCTTTTTACTTTATTAATTTTGTATTAAGATAATTTTATTAGTTTTATTGTAAATAAAATCAAAACCAGTCATTCCAAACCACAACCCAAACCTAAAAGTGACTTAAATTCAACAACAGAATAAGAAAAGGAAACTGAAAGCTCCACGAGTCGGGTACAACCAAGTAATCATAAGCTAAAAGATACCCCCGTTTAATGTTAATTTAGTCATTTTTCTATTTTGGGAAGTTCCGACTTAATTGAGTCATTTATATTTTTTGGCAAAAAGTAAGCCTCTCACTTACTTTATTCTCTCTCTTCATCACTCTACTTTATTGAACATTCATTCAACACCATATTCTTAAACTTCGTGCCGAAAGAAATGTCTCTATTAACAAGGAATGGAAGGAGTAACTAGAACCAACATCATAAACTACAAATAAAAACGATCCTATTAGCTTTCATTTAAATTAATTGAATCTAAAGCCAAATTAAACCATCATATTAGCTTGCATTTGAATTAATTGAATCTAAGGGCCTATATGTTATATTCACAACACGTATGGATTTGCCAATCGGCCCAATAACTTCATTTGCTCAAGTAACTATTTACGTTTTTGCAGATTATACTATGCATGATCATGTTGTCTATTCTGCATCAACATTAATTGTTTTTATATAACTAGTTCGATTTTAAAATTTGTTATCAACATAACTAAGTTTACAAATGACATACAACTCGAAATTATGACTAAAATGAAAATATTCAATGTACACCATTTTTGTTTATATACAACCACAATATATAACACACAAGATTTGGACTATGCTTGCATTATATGACACTGGAGCTTCACATTCATTTATATCTACCACATTACACTCTAAGCTAAAACTAATTAAGGAAAAACTTAGTGATGCCGTAGAAGTAAGTATGCATACCTTCACGGAGAATCTTAATTGAGGATGAAATATGCAAAAACATAGATTTGGACCTTGGTTGCAGATTACTAATAGCAGATTTACATGTTTTAGACATAAGAGATTTTGACATTATCCTAAGGATGGATTGGCTGGAAGTTAACCATATCACGATCAAGTGCTTGGAAAAATAGTTAGTTTTTCAAAAACCAGAAGAACCAGTTGGTGCATGGAAAACCCCAACAAATGTACATGAGATACGTTTTAGAAGGTTCATGATTTTCCAAAATAGCAAAGCCCATGACCCAATAGCAACTATTGAAGAAGGAGAATAAGTTTCAGTGGACAAATGAATGTGAAGAAAGTTCTAGATATTGAAGAAGAAATTATTAGTGCCTTCATAGAAAATGATCAATACAAAAATGCATATCAATACAAAATCCAAACCAAATCCTGACCATGAGATTTGGCAATCTAATGGTCAATAATTAATCAAAAACACGGAGGGTCATTATAAGGCAGTTTTAGGTCATACTATAAATTTCGGGTTTGAGGTCATATTAAGATCATTTTATGTCATCATTTCTATAATGACCTAAAAATACACTAGCAATGACCTAAATATGATCTACGTATGATTAGTTCTGTATTTTTGTATTAATATTGATTTTTGCATAGATCAAAACCCTAGCACAAGTAACGTATAGGTACACTGGTAATGAAGCCACACTTGTATGGTGGAATCATTGAAGCTCAACATAAAGATGTCTATCTCGAGAAAATAAAGGGAAAATTAGGAATGGAGCCCCAAGAGAATTATAGTCACAAAGTATGATGCCTTGAGATGATAAATTGGTAAAGAAATTATAGGTGAAGCTCATTGCACCACATACACTAGTCATCCAAGGAATGTATAGAGATCTGAGAATGATGTTTAGGTGGCCGAACATGGAAAGGGACATTGCAGCTTATGTTGAAAGATGTATGACTTGTCAACATGTCAAGACAGAGCATCAAAGAGCATCTGGATTACTCCAACCCAAGCAATTGTTTTCAAAGGGGCAAAATTATTAAATTATTCTCTCCGTCCACCAATAAACGTCCCATTTTGCCATTTTCGTCCGTCCACCAATAAAAGTCGCATTTATTTTTTACCATTTATGGTAATGAACCACACATCCCACCAATTTTATTTCACTCACATTTCATTATAAAATTAATACTACTTCCGTCCTTCAAAAATAAAAACTTTTGAAACAACTAAAGTTTTAATGCACAATCGGTAAAGTAAGAGAGATGAGGAGAAAAATAGTTAAAGTAAGAGAGAGGAAGAAAAAAAGTAGTGGAAGGAGTGTTAGCGGATTGCATGGTACATATCCTAAAATATAAAGTTTAGAAAGTTCTATTTTTAAGGGACGATCGAAAATGGAAATAGTTTCTATTTTTAAGAGACGAAGGTTGTATACAAAAGTAGGACACACCTTCCACTAACCTTTTCACACCCCCTTCTTACTATATTTCTTAAATCCCGTATCCATGTCAAATACGGACTTGTAATCATGGATGGATGGAGTACATTTCAGTACAGAATGCAAGATAAGTAGAGTAGGCAGAGTTGTGTTGATTCATCAAGATGAAGATACAAATTTACAGTTCCCAATCGCCAATTTCGTAATGTCATAAAAAGCAGACACGCTTACAAGTGTTGGACCAGTTTCTCTCTATAGGAAAAAGAAGAAACAAAACCAAGTAAATCATCGGAGCATATTAGGCTCTCCATCTCTGACTGAGAGTGGAAGATCAACAGAAATACAATAATTTACAGAAATAAAACCAAAAAAATTCCAAATTCACAAAAATGAGAGACTGAGATCAACTCAACAACATTTATAAATGGATAGGATGAGAACGCGTAGCTGAGATCCATTCAACTTTTTTCTAACATCTTCTCATGACATCTGAACATACGGGTTGGTCGCGCCAATAGTTTGTGGAGCCACTTGGAGCTCTTCGGATGGGGCAGTTTTGAGGGAGACATGCTGCTGTGCTTTGGACATTGCCCCATGGGGAACTGTTGGAGTTGGAGAGATTGATGAGGGTTGTGTATTTGTGGCTGTGGTTAACTTGAAGGGGTAAACTTCCGTGACCTCTTCACTACCTTCATCAAAATACACAACATCCTGCATTGTAAGTTGATGGTATTCGACAATCTCCCTCAGAAAACGGTTCTCCCGTGCGTAGACAGAATTCTCTTGGGCAAGTCGAGCTTTCTCAGCCAAAAGGGACTCGAGTTGGAGCCTTATCTGATAAACAATATTGCAACTCAATTGTTAATTACGTACTTATAAATCCAGAGCAAATCTGTACTAGCAGTTGAATGAACCACCCCCTTTTAATATATGATGGATTAGGGGAATGTGAAGTGTAGAAAAAACCTAAGTTGGTGTGAATATTGTGGTTAAAACTTTACAAGGCATCAAAACTAAGCACCCTTTTCAGCGCTGTAAACACATATATGTAGCATCACCGATTTTCAAGTAAAATAAAAATATCACCATCACTTTTAAATGATGAAATTTCTGGCAACAGTAACTAGACTCAGATACACAATTGTGTAAGGAATTAGGAAACTTCAGTTTTGGCCCAACAAATGATATTTCTAATTCTGGTAAGCAAATGACTAACAAAAGGTAGAGGCCCCACAAGATACAAATATGTTGCGGAATTTTATTTGTTTTTGAGCTCCAACAAGATTTTAATACAGTTGTTTATGGTTCAAGAACTTTGACAAATTGTCCGCAAAACATCAAATATACTGGATACAGCACATATTGGCACATAAAATATACACATTCTTTGATATCTTCAAACATGAGAGTTCGAAATAAAATTAAGGACGATAGCTCGATCCATCATGATGTTTAGGAAATTGACAGAGGCACTTGATAAAATGATTTGGATATGAAAAAACCACGGAGGAGGATTTCAAAAAAAGTGACAAATGACACTGAACCATGGTCAGGGTTTTCAGATTTTAAATCTTCATTATTTAAGTTTTAAACCTTCCTCCCCCTCCCAAAGAAAAAAACAAAAGAGAGGGTGGATATCCTTCTTTTGGCGAGAGATTACTTACCATGTCATCATCATCTGTGTTGTCTCCTTTTTCACGGCTTTCCCTAAGCATCCTGTTTTCTTCTTCTAGCTGGGCACATCGGTCCTTCGCAAAAGAAAGATCAGCTTTGACTGTCTTCAGCTCTCTCATTAGAAGTTTTGCTTTAGCAGCCATTGCACTTGCAACCTGAGAGTTTGGAACAGAGACTATCATGCATCTAATAAATATTACCAAAGTTCTGATTTCCAAACTGTAAGTAGCAGCTTCATGAAGTTGGATGGATCAGATGCTTCCAGTGACCAACAATATATACTATATACTATATACTATATACTTCACATTACCACCAAAACAAGTTGTGTGGAAGACCTGACAAGCATAAAGGAAACCAACAACACACGCACAAATGAGTGCAGAATGCAGATGAATTTCTGATCAGAAATTTCAAAAAAGGGAAGCAATCTGACATTACAGAGGCAGACACAAAATTAGAAGGAAAATGAGAAGATGCTGATTACTCATCTTGTGACAAAGTTCAAATAAGATAATGTTTTAAAACCCATTTTTTATTGCAGGGTTCCCTTGAACTTGCCAGTTCCACCAGTAGGAATGGTATAATCAATTAAGAGTTCACATAGAGGCTATCTGAGACCAATACAAGCTCTCTTTAAATGTATTCTTTCTCTATTTTGTTTCCTTTGATCAAGCATAACTTGTTTCCGATTTATTGTGTTCATAATACCAAGCAATCATCTCTATAAATCATTCTATGCAATCTAACTGAATAAGCATCCAACGTATCTTGAACACAATTATACGTTTTCATACAAGTTATTGAATACAGTATAATCAACATAATTCCATTAATAATAGATACCACTGTAAAAGTTTTATTAATACGGCAGAGATTATAGTGTGCATCATTGGTTCAAAATGCAGGACTAGACAAAATAGCATAAAGAAAAAAATTGTGTTAGCTTAAAAATTTCTCGAGTTCTAAAACTAACACTACAGAGTTGCAACCTTACGTCGCGAGATGCCTTCAGCTGTATTTCGACTGTACTGTGATTCTCAGGTTGCACATGACTCTGTTGCAAAGGTTGTCGTCTCAGGCTGTCAAAATTTGACACCTGGTTTTGTGATCCAGAGTTATTATTCTTTTTTCTTATCTGAATCTTACGAGTCTCTTGAATTAAGCCTGCAGTACGGTTCTCAACGGCTGTGATACCCTCCTGCAACCAAGTAGAGCGAATGTTTCATTTTGAGTGACTTATGGCAAAAAAGTAGTTTTAAGATACCAGCAGCGGCTGTCTGATTAACTATGTAGAACAGTTATCAATAAAAATCTCCACCAAAGCATAAAACTAGAGTTAAAAGACATAACATGACAAAGCATACTCTTGCCAGTGAATCAGAAACAAGAGAACAAAAGTCTACCTCAAGAGATTTTCCAATAGTGCCACCAATATAATTAAGGGATGAAGCAATAGCATCTAGTCCCTTCTGTATCCCAGGACCTTCAGTCTTTCGACGGCTGTCAGTAGAATTATATGTGCTATGGTACTGAAGAAAGGAAAACAGAAATAAGTTGCGTAAAAGAGTCATGTGAAAAAGTAAAAATTTCCATAAAACAAGGTTAGAAATTTCACAGTCCCTCATAAAGTTAATGTGCTTGTGACATTCAGTATGTTCAAATTGCTGAAATTTTGAAGTAAAATTTTCGCACCTGACCCTTTTTGCTTCTATCAGATGACTCAAAATTAGTCTCTGTGGGTGTCTCGTGTTGCTGAGCTGTATCATCATCCTCATCAATAATTGACTTAGCTTTACGAGCAAGCGTCCCCCAGAATCCTTGCTTAGATTCATTTATGCTCTTCTTTGGTGCATGGTCATAGATGTATGGATCCTATATTTAATACTGACAATATTACTTCAACAAGTATAAGATGATCGTAGAGATCTGCACCATCAATCTAGTACTCTAACAACACCATAATATTATCAAATCAATATAGGTTTGTGTTAAATCAAAATTCACTAACCTATATAAATGAAGCGGTTGCAAGAACAAGTCAATAGCTTAATCGAATTCAATCGATATCCAATATTAACTAATACTCCCTTCGTCCCACTCTAAGTGGAGCATTTCTTATTTAGCACGGGATATTGTGCAGTGTTGTTTTGTGAGTTAAGTGGAGAGAGAATAAAGTAGAGGGTGTGATGTTTCTCTTTTAAGAAATGTGTCATTTAGAGTGGGGCATCCCAAAAAGGAAAATGTGTCAACTAGAGTGGGGCATCCCAAAAAGGAAAATGTGTCAACTAGAGTGGGACGGGCGGAGTATATAATTCTGAAATTATAATAACAGAATGAAATGATGTATCATTCATTGAATTGAAACACACACACACACAGAGAAATTAAAGAGAGGTTTTAGTTTAGGTGGGGAGAGATAGTACTACAGAAAGCAAGGAGAAGGAAACTGGTTCGGGCATGGGTGGAAGAGTGCGTTCAGATAGATTATTCAATATCATAAATTAAGCCACCAACCTCTTAACAAAGTTTCTAATGCCCATAATTAAGAGTAATATCCACCTTGTGATATGGAGTGTTAGAATTTGTTACTTATAAAGTATTAATGTATTACTATCACAAAAGGTGGTTTGGTACATCTACAGAGTATAGAGTGCTTTTGGGAACCATAGCGGGATCTACCTATATAAGACTATATAACTATAGAAAACAACCAATCGGCAAGGAATAAGGATGAAAAGTGGACATATTTGGCTAGAACACATCCTACCACCAAATCCAAGGCCATCCAACCCTTGCACCAAAACCCTTAAACCCATCAACTCACTTACATAATCTCTTAGCCTTAAGTATGTACTAAAGTTAAGTTATCAAATGATATTATGATAAAAGTTTCTTGCTAATTCCAAGATCCACAAATTTTCATAATTGTACCCTTTCATTTCCAAATACAGCCATGGCAGTAAAATTTCAATGGAATTCCCAATCCAACATGTATTCTCCATACGTGTCCCAATTCAGATCATTCTATAAGAATTTAACAAAGTTTCGATTGGAAACGAAATTACTTGCTCGACTCTATCATGAATATATAAGTCATACCCACTCACTTCATCTATTTATAGCATCACTACAATTATTACCCAGGGGATATATCCAACCTAGAGGAAATCCTACGTTCCACAACATATCGGAAAAGCAAACCCTGCAGATGCATTTGAACCAGGGGAGGAAGGTCATCATTCCAGAAGCACAAAACATCAAACCTCAAGAAACATTGCACCGTTTACTCACATTAGGGAACAGAAAAACACAATGCTATTATAAAACAATACACAGAAATTAAAAGAAGAGAGGGAACAGGGAACAACTTCAGTTCAAAAAATAGCAATGCCAAAATCGCACCTTAGCAGCGGAAGGAGCAGAACCGCGCGGAGAAGAGAGAGACGACTGTTCGTAGACAGAAGACAGCGACGACTCCCTGTACGCCGAAGAAGCTCTAATAGCTTTAGTGGCGAGCGAGGAGGCGGAAGAAGAAGAGGAAGAACTGTCGGCGGAGGGCGGCGGCGGAGAATCGTAAGTGAAGGATAAGCCGCCGTCTGGCTTCCCGATTTGCTGCCTCCTTCTAAGAGCCATGGAAAAAGATGGTCTCCTTTTGGATCTCGTGCGAAAATTGAGGGTTTTTCTTCTTCAAAAATTGGGGATTTTGCCGGAAGAAGGGGAGAAATCAAGTCAATTGGAAATGAAGTTGGAATCAGAATGTCATTGGTGATTGGAATCGAAATGGAGAAATTGGAAAGAAGAAAAAAAGAAGTGAGTGTCAACGCGGTGAAGACGATCAGTTGAGTTCACTGGGCATGGATCTCTAATATGCATGCCAAATCCACAGCCGGTAATCAGCTACGACCTCGAGGATCATCGTGGATTTTTCCCAGCGGGGCAGTTCTTCCACTCCCAATGCATACAATCTATGTTGCCTAACATACCCGGGAACCCATGCTTCTCCCCGTGCATCTGCATCAGCTCCTGGCTGTCTTCGAGTGTAGGGCTTCGAAGGTACTGATCACGAAATATTTCAACCAAGCCCTGACAGAAATATTTCATACATTCAAGGGCAGTCGACTCGCCGATGTGGAGGTACTCGTCCCACATGTCTGCCGCGCCTCCGTAGGCCAACTGCCTGATTGCCGCAGTGCACTTTTGAATAGGTGTGTGGCCGGGTCTGCCAGCCGCATCGTGCCTGAAGCGGAAACACAGATATCGACGCTCCAATGCGTCAACAATACGCATAAGCAGGGCCCTGCTCATCCTAAAGCGCCGCCTAAAAATGTTGGCGTTAAACCGCGGCTCCGGTGCGAAGTAGTCATCAAATAGCCGCTGATGTGCAGCTACGTGATCCCGATCAATCACTGCTCGACGGTGGACAACGGGTCGAGGTCGAGGTACCGCCGGCTGCAAGGCCCGTTGTATCAGCCGGTCGATCTCTCGGGACGTATAGGCCTCCAACTTTTCGTTCAAACACCGTTCGAACTCCTCAGCATCCCCACCACTACTACCACCCGCGTTACTCATTTCGCATTGTTGATCTTGTACAGAAATTAAGATAGAGAGAAAACTCGTTAAAACAAGTGGTGCAAATGAAAATGACGTGCAGATCGCGTATATATAGTGTTTCGAAAATTAAATAAAATATATATATATATCCCGCTCGCCGATCTGACGCCTACAATGGCGGCCAGGAGATCGGCGAGCGCATCGCCGAGCGCTCGGGAATCGGCGTGCCCTCACCGTTTTTCTCGCCGATTTGGCGCTCGCCGGCTGCAATGGTTCGGTGAGCGGACCGGCGAGCGCCAAGAATCGGCTAGCCTGTGCGCTCGCAGCTATTAGAGATGCTCTAATTGCACACACAAATCTATTATCCAATTTAATTTATTTTTATCGTGTCATATGTTACGTGTACGTTAGTCCACTCCAATTATGGTAAAATCGTTCCATCAATAATAAATACACTAGGATATTGTCTTCATTAAAATTAAAAAGAATGCTAATACATTCGTTCTTTAAAATTAATTCCATTCATTTATTTTTTGCACTCGTTCTGAAAATATTATACTCCCTCCATCCCATAAAAATATGGGCATTTGTAATAAATTAATGAGTTGGGACAACTTTCCATAAATGGAAAAGCTCAAATTTTTATAGGACAGATGAAAATGAAAAGTGCACAAATTTTTACTGGACGGACGGAGTAATAAATAGTTAAAGAAAAAATAATGTAGTAAATAATTAGGGTTGTTTGCCTATAAATACACGAACTTTCAACTTATTATGGTTTTTCTCTTAAACTTTAATTTTTGAATACAAATGCATAAACTTTAGTTTTTTCTTATTTTTCCCAAAATAAAAATCAAAACTAATGTGGCAATGTGACAATCAAAACTACGCCGTTTTAATTTAATTAAGTTTTACTAATAGAAGAAACATAAGATATCGCAATTAAAATTTTGATGGCAAATAAAATAAAATGTTATAGACTTATAGCTCTATAATTCTTTCAATTTTTCTTTCATTTCATGAGATTGGAAAAGAAGCGCCACATTTTTAAGTCGCACACTGACAAACCCACCAACTTTCGTCACATCCGCAAAATATTAATATAAGATTAACTGAATTAGCATAATGTATTTTCATCTCAAAACAAAATGACAATTATTTAGGATAACATCGTTACAGCATTGGCAAATTGCAACGAAAAATTATAAAATTTAATCAAATTCTGTTTCATCCATATATTTTAAAAATTAGGGAGAAAAAACACGTGATATTTTATAATCAAATGACTATATTCGCAATTATTTCACGACCTTAAAAATAGAGTGACTACACGTGATGTTTTTCAATCAAATGACTTTATACATAATGACATCTTCTAATTCACCGGCGGTGATGTTCATGTATAATCTCTCACCAGCCATATCAGATATTTCATTAGTCCCATAAAACTAAACTATTTTTGTCATTTTTGCATGTCCATTAAAATTAGATCACAATTATAAATTAGATAACTTTTCTCTTTATAATGACGGGTATTTTTCTCTTTTCTATCTTACTTTGACAATTGTGCATTAAACTTTTGCGTTTCAAAACTACCTTTTTTCATGGAATAGGTGAAATACAATTTAACCAAAATATTTCCATGTGTGATAATTGCAAAAATATATATATATGATTTTTAAACGTAGAACCATTCTTAAACGTAGAACAAATGCCAAACGGAGGTCGTTAGATCTTTTAATCCAATGGTGTTGATTTGCACAACAACTTCCCATTACAACCAAAACTATTATTAATGGGTGAATGCAGATAAGTGAAAAAATAAAGCATGCATGGACTCTTCTTCGTTTCATTCATTCTTCCATCAACATGTGAGTTTTTTCACATGTTGAGTCTGGAATGTCGTGAAAACATAGTCTAATATGTATGATTTTTAATCTTGACTGTCATTTTTTCCTCATCCAATGAATAAAATATGTAGAGTTCTAGGTTCTACACTTAAGAATGGTTCTATCTTTAACGCAACCCTATATATATATATATATATATATTAAATATGTTGTAATATATATATATTACATTTATATATATATATTATATTAAAAAAAATTTAATACATCAATTAATACAATAAAATTAAATATTCAAATGATAATTTATTCAAACAAATTCAAAATTAACCTGAATTATTTTTTTATCAACTCATCCTATTAAATATAATAAACACAATAGCACATAACACCGAAAGAAGATTGGAAATACGATATCGGGAATATGTTTCAACAGAGCACATTTGAAAGAATTTGTATTAACTCACACCATTTAGTATATGATTCTTTGTGTAATGTCATATTCCAAATATACAAAGTAATTAAAAATTTTGTTTTATTCTTCGTCTCACTTCATAAAATGTCAATTAAAAATATGTGCAGCTGAAAATGAATCAAATCGTTTAATTAGTCTTTAATTCATTGTATGTTATCTTATTTTATATACTACTTAAATTGAAGGATGAATAAATAGGATACTGATCAGTCATTCTTAATTCTTAAAGAGAAATAAATGTCCAATTTAAATTACTAACTAGTGTCACGCCCGTGCGATGCACGGGTCATTTTAATTTCTTCATATTTATTTCATTTTGCGAAATAAAAGTTGTGAAATGATAAACAAAAGAATATTCGACATCCTCTTTGGATTATACTTTTTCAATCACATTAACCCCACATAGACACAAGAGTGTGTTTAAATGCTACCTTTTCTTAAAAATGTCAATACGATCACATTAAAATTTCAACACATATTTGTGTTGACATTTTAATAAACTGTCTTGACATTTAAATATCAGACTTAAAATTAAAAAGCATTTTAAATCTGTGAAAATATGAATTAACCATTGAGTTATAACTGTAGGAGCAAGTTTACGTTGCAATAATTTAATATTGCACTGGTGAGATACTTTCTAGTCGAGATTCATTTCATTGCAATATAGCGACCCTATACACTAAAAACTCAAACCTTGAAACCTAAATCCTAAACCCTTAACTTTAAAATATACTCATCATAACCAACAAATGAGCCAAATTTTGATATATGTTGAATTTTAGTATTTTCACATTAAAAAAATATTATTTGCTAGTATTTTAAAAATTTATTCAAATCAAAGGAAGACCGTGCCTTGTTAATATTTTTGAGAATTTGTATGCAGGTTTATAATGATAGATTGAAATTAAAGTCTAGGGGGAAAAAATTGAATCTTTATTTCATTACAATTGTAAATCTATTTGGAGATTTTATTTATAAGACCAATTATTACTACTATTGGTCTAAATAGCAAAAAATAATCAATAAGTACCTTCATTTTATCATTAACCACGATTATGGGATAAAATTCTGAATATATGTAATCAAAATAATCCATAAATATATATTAAAAGATACTTAAAGATCAACATCATCGGCAACAACAAATATAATATGATACTTGATAACATGCTAACAAAAATATAAAATTGAATAGAGAGATGGACGAATTACCGATAGCAAAAAATAATGAACAATCGAGAAACCAATTAGTAAAAGAACAAATCAAGAAACCAATTATTTTTCGGTATACCGTTACCGTTACCATACCGTTATTACGGTATACCGTACCGTGTTTCGGTATACCATTTTTTAACGGTATACCGAAACACGGTACGGTATACCGTAATAACGGTATGGTAACGGTATCAAAAAATATCATACCGAATTTCCGGTATACCGGAATTTCGGTATACCGAAAATTCGGTACGATATCGGTATTGAATTTTGTCATACCGTACTTTCCGGTACGGTATGCGGTATGGAACGGTCGGTACGGTATACCGTACCGACCCACCCCTAGGCTAATTAAACATATGTAGTATTTGTTTTTGGATTTGAGATTGACTAATTAATTAGATATATGAGATGTCATTATTAATTATCATGTAATGATGCAGAGTATTTATTTGTTTTAGGATACAGACGGTTTCATTAATATTTAATTGAAAAAGTCAATTGATAGTATATTTTTTATTTTATATAAATTATTAGTATTAATTATTTAATTTGTATGATTTGTGAAATTATATTTAATATAAAGTATTAGTATTAATTATTTTATGGAATGCATAATATATTTAATATATATATATAATATATTTTCATAAATAATTGCATTCAAATTATTTAATTATATTTGGAAAATTATTGACAAAGTGTTGTGGGGTGAATGTGTAATTTAAATAAATATGTAGTTAAGATTGAAAAAGTAAAAAAAGTAAGTGAATATGGAATATTCTTTTGGGTTTTGAGTTTGGTGTAAATGGTTGGAGTAGAATTAGGGGTGGCACGGTACGGTATACCGCACCGAGAATGTCATACCACATACCGTACCGCAAATTGCGGTATGAGAAAATGTCATACCTATACCTTGTCGAATTTTTTGTTATACCGCATTGCGGTATACCGATAATTCGGTATGATTATTTCCGATACCGTTACCATACCGTCTATGCGGTATACCGTACTTTCACGTTATCCCGAAATAAGGTATGACATACTGAGTATGGTATACCAAAATAAGGTATGGCATACCGTTATACTTGTGTTTCATACCCAAAAAAAATTCTATTATAGCCAAATATGTAAAATAAAATTTCACCTATTTAAATAATGTTCAAAAGATTAAAATTACACCACAATCAAATCTATACAGTGTACTTGATTTGCATCTCAGCGTGAGTGTGTTTGGGGTTGGGAGCGGTTGAACTAAAATATGAAAGTAGGGTTAGGGATTTTAACATATTAACTATTTTTTATATAAATTTTAAATACAACATACATATCAATTTTTTGGCAAATATCGTAAATGCGGTATATTGCGGTATACCGCGGTATAGGAAAATCTATACCTTTACCGTACCGAAATCTATCGGTAAGGTATCATACCGTACCGCAACTTGCGGTATACCACAAATTCGGTATTTCCGATATTTTTTCGGTACGATAAGTGCGGTATTTCGGTATATTTAGCCAGCCCTAAGTAGAATTACTATTTGATGTGACAGAACTTGAAAAATGAGTTTGAGTTTGGTGTAAATGGTTGGAGATGACCTAATGGGGGAGTATTAAATACTCATATGTTCCATTAAAATGAAACAAATTTCATTTTTGGGTTGTCTTTTTAAAAATGGAGTGAACTACATAAATGGTACATGATCTTTCACTTTCGCACCGATCCTTATTTTATATGGTACCTATAAATCACATTTTTGGTACCTGATGCAATTTTCACCCTAAAATGCCCTCTAAACAAATACATTTTCCTATTTGTGTCATAGAGGATAATTTGGGCATACACAAAACTAGTACCAAAAGTGATACTCCCTCCATCCACAAAAAATAGGGCACATTTACCATTTTTGGCCGTCCACAAAAAATAGAGCACATTCATTTATGAAAAGTTTTCAACAAAATAATAACTAGTATCATTTTATTTACCACTTATGCCATTAAAATTAAAACTTCTCTCTTACACTAACACTTGTTCTCTCTTACTTTTTTTCCTTCTCTCTTACTTTACCAATTCTACATTAAAACTCGTGTCATACACCAACTGTCCTATTTTTTGTGGGTGGAGCGAGTATTATAATATCTTCTCTCATTCTCCTCACTCTTTTTACTGTTTATTATTAATCAATATTAATACTATTATTTTGATGTTATAAATTATTAATTAATTTATTATTTAACATCATTCAAATATACTTAATTATAATTATATTTAATTATTATAATAATATTACTGTTATAATACTAAAAACTAGTAGTAATGAATAATTATATATAGTATAATTATTTAAATTATGAATTATATAATATATTATTATTATTATTATTATTATTTTATATTAAATTAATAACTAATCAATATAATCTTAATAAAAATTTAAAATTTTGAATTGTATTCATAATAATATAAAGAGTTGAATAATTTTGGTTAGGTGTTTCAACCCTAAAATGAGTGTAAAATAATTTAATAAAAAATATTCAATTGATTTAATTAATTTAAATAATTAATTTAATTGGGTATTTTGTTCTTGATTTATATTATGAATGCAATTAGATGTATGTATAAAACACTAAAAAGAAAGAAGAAAAAGAAGAGAAAAGAAAACAGAGGAAACATAAACTAAGGAGAAAAAGGAAAGAAGAAGGGAAGATAAAATACTAAAAAGAAAGAAGAAAATGAAGAAAAAGAAAGAAAGAAGAAGAAACTAAAGAAGAAAAAAAGAAATAAGAAAGGAAGAAGAAAAAAATCACATGTTTGGTACCATTAAATTGAATTTTCCAAAAATATCCTCCATAACCAAAAAATCACATGTTTGGTACCTAAGATTATTTTTGTCACACGGTACCAAAAACGATATAAAATAAAGATTATGTATCATTTATGTGCGGAAGTGAAAGATTAGATACCATTTATGCAGTTCAGTTCTTCCTAAAATGAAAACAACATCATTTCTATTTTTTATCTTTATACTTTATTCTCTCTTCCTTAACTCACAAAACAACATTACATAAAATTTTGTATCGAAAACCAAATGTTTCGTATTTATTGCGACGGAGAGAGTACAAGCAAGAATGATATGACTCAATAGTGAAAATGATAGTGTAGAATGGTCTCATCTCATTACAGAGAAGATAGTTTTTAAAATTAAAAAAATGCATATTCTTGTGAGACGGAGGAAGTAATTTGTAATTTATAATATTTAATTATAGTAAAAAATAAAAATAAAATATACTAGAAAAAGTAAAAATATGCATGAAAAAAACATTTTCTATTTAGTACTCCCTCCGTCCCGCACTACTCGCACTTATTTCCTTTTTGGGCGTCCCAAGTTACTTGCACTCTTTCCATTTTTAGTAAAAAATTTCACCTACAGCCGTCATTTTTGACTTTCCTATACACTCATTCCTTAATCTTCGAGCCGAAAAGGAAATGAGCGAGTAGCCCGGGACGGAGGGAGTACTACCATTTATCAAGTTGATCTGGGTTGTGACCCATGGCCACAGAGTTGCGACAAAGGCCTTTTCAAATTTCAAATACTTCCATTCCCTCTCTCCGCCTCGGCTCTCTCTCTCTCCCCTGATTCAGTGAGTGTAAATGATTTTCCTTTGTTTCCGCTTTCAACGTCAATATCTCTCTGTTTAATGTTTCTGTAGTTTCAATTTAAACTCGAAATCTATAAATACACTTCGTAATCGTATTATGGCGTATCGAGATGTTTTCGATTCTTTTACTGACTTTGACTCGTTTTGAGGAGGATGTGTTTATAACTACATTTTGGTAGCATTCCATCGCAGCTTGTGAAATCTAATCACCCACCCCTCATGTTTTGTAAAATGAAGAATTCCATCTTCTTAAATCGATGGTGCAAACCAAATTGATTCGACTCTAGAAGATAAAATGTCGAATTGCTCTTACAATTTGCATTGCCAGTCTCAAATTACGCCCAATTTTGCAGCTTTCACGAAATAAAAGTTTTAATTTTTTTAATAGTAACAGAGATTTTGAGAGGAGAAAATGTAAATGATATTTTCTCTTGTTTTTTCCCCCTAGCCTAGGAGAGAGGGCTTCTGCCAATTGTAGGTGCAAATGTTGGTATTACTTTCAGGAGGTTTTGTTTGAATTGGTAATGTGAATGTTCTTTTTAAGTGTATGTTAACAGACTTACATTATTAAGATCCTATTTAGTTACTATACGATTAAATTTCCAGCCAATGGTAAGTGACACATTGTCCGTGTGATCTTTCTAATTCTTGAGGCTAGTTGGTCCTGTTATTTTGTACCCAATTATACTGATATTAGTGATGATTTGGAGCTTGTCTGGCTGTTTGAGTGAAAGGATGATCACTGTTGTGATGCCATGTATGAATTCATCGTTTAGATGTTCGGTGATTCTATTATTATTAAAGCTCTGTGGTCTGCACAGAGAAATAAAAAGAACAATCACAACAGACTAAATTATTTTAATAACTTTAATGTTGATATATCCTGTGAGAAAACTTGATTGCTGAAACCTTTTAATGAGTGCTTTCAGTGACATGTACAAAGGGCACAAACTGATGTCATATTGAAGATTATAGCATATGTTAATTGTATCTTGTCTTTGAACTGATACCCCAGACAAATATCTTGTCATAATTCAGGTGCTTTCCTGATGGTTTTGGCAATGGTGGAAAATCAAAGTGGCAACACTTATGAAGATGCTAGAAAGCAGAGGCTGATAGAAAATAAAAAAAGATTTGAGGTAATAATTTGTTTGTTTTAAAATGCTACGGGAATGTCTGAAGAATAATAAACCAATATTAGCAGTTGGTTTGTAGATGAGTATCTCTTTTGTATTGCTAGCTAGGCTAAAGATTCTTCTTCCTAAGTTTAATGGTGGATGAAAATGTAGGAAAAACGTGTGAAATTTGAAAGGCTAGGCCATTGGCCTTTCTTCTTGTGGTAACCTCCAAATGCATTATGGGATGCCTTAATGCCATAACTCTTCATGTAGGCACTCCTATCCTATAAATAGGTGGAGTTTTGGGAGATGAGAACACACCAACAAATCATTCTCTCTTCTCTTTAGCTCTCAAGCATTCTAGCTCGCACTTAGGAGCATTGTATTGCTCGGTTCTCGCCTCCAATTCAAGTTCGTCGGTGCCTACGAGTTTGAGGTGCTTCAACTCGGTAGGAGGAAAATCGTTTCCTCTTTGGGGAATTTGCGTCAATCCGTGAGCACTAGCTGGGGCGTATCTCGTCTTGCGGAGAGGGGGATACCTCGACTCGACTTGAAGAAGACTATAGTTTGCATCTTGTTCCTTTTATTATATTTACTTTGTTTTATTTACCTTCTAGTTTTTGGTTCTTTTGTAATAGCAAGAGTTTGTCCGTGTAAAGGCTACATTATTTCCAACAAATGCAAGACGAGATAGTGTACTCTTGCTGAAATCATGTCGACCGAAGCTGGAGGGAACGGAAACAATATCATTGGATCATCTTCTGCTCAAGCTGGCTCCTCAACGATGGCACATGTTTCGACCTCAAGGGTCATGGCTCAAGCTGATAAGCCCGAAAAATTTAAGGGCTTGGATTTCAAACGTTAGCAACAAAAGATGATGATTTACCTAACTACGTTGGGTGTTGCTAATTTCCTCAAGGAGGATGCTCCAACTGTATCTGAGGAGGAGACGGACTTTAATGTCCGGACTGCTTATGATGTTTGGCATCAAAGAGATTTCTTGTGCAAGAACTATATCTTGAACGGCCTAGGAGATAGTCTCTATTCTATCTTTGCCGAGGATAAAACCTCCAAAGCTTTGTGGGAGGCTCTTGACAAGAAGTATCGCGTCGAGGACACCGGTACAAAGAAATTTGTTGTCGCAAAGTTTCTGGACTAAGTGATGGTAGACTCTCGTTCAGTGGTAAAGCAAGCTGAAGAATTGCAAATCATTATCCATGATGTCCACGCTGAAGGGATGGCCTTGCCAGACCAGTTTGTTGTTGGATCAATGATCCAGAAGCTTCCTCCGTGCTAGACGGATTTCAAGAATTACCTAAAGCACAAGACAAAGGAGATGAAGCCAGAAGTCCTGATTGTCCGTCTTCGTGTTGAAGAGGATAATAGGCGGTACCATCAGAATCCAGGAGGGTCTGAAGATGCCAAGGCAAATCTGATGGAGAAGGGAGAATCTTCCAAGCGTCCCCGCCCGAGAGAAAATGACAAGGGCAAAGGGAAGGTAGCTGTTGTCCGAAAGTTTGAAGGCAACTGCTTCAACTGTGATAAGCCGGGCCACATGGCGAAGGACTGCCGAAAGCCTGAGAAGATGAAATTCAAGAAGAGTTCTCAATGGTCGAGAGAGACTTCAACGATGATGATCTGGCTGCTGTGGTTTCTGAAGTGAACCACGTTGACAATCTGAAGGCTTAGTTTATTGACACTGAGGCTACTGTGCATGTATGCTCTAACCGTAGCCAATTTTCGACCTATAAGCAAGTCGAAGGGAAGAAGCTCCACATGGGAAACCAAGACTCGTCTGAAGTCGTTGGCATGGGAGAAGTGAACCTCTTAAAGACATCTGGTCGTGAGCTGAAGCTAAAGGATGTGTTGCATGTCCCAGACATCCGCAAAAATCTTGTTTCTGGTAGTCTGCTTGTTAGTCATGGCTTTAAGCTAGTGTTTGATTCTAACAAGATTATTTTATCTAAGTTTGGTACTTACCTTGGAAAAGGTTATCTTTCCAATGGTTTGTTCAAACTTAATGTAATGGCCACTGGCCGTGTACCGAATCAAGTGAAAGATAATAAGAATCCTTATTCTTCTTACTTGCTTGAGTGCTCCGATTTATGATTTTGTAGATTAGGACATGTGAATCTAAATCATATAAAAAGATTTGTAAATCTTGATTTACTAAAAGTTAATGAGTTTAATTCACAAAAGAAATGTGAAGTCTGTGTTGAAGCAAAAATGACCAAGCCGTCGTTCCGCTAGGTAGAACGGAACACAAAACCTCTAGAGTTGATCCATTTAGATATATGTGATTTAAAATTTGTGCAAACTAGAAGTGGTAAAAAGTATTTCATCACTTTCATTGATGATTGCACAAGGTATTGTTACATTTACTTAGTAAAAAGTAAAGATGAGGCAATTGAAGCGTTTAAAGACTTAAAAAATGAAGCTGAAAATTAACTTAATTGTTGAATTAAGTGTGTTTGAAGTGATAGAGGTGGTGAATATGTGGCGCCGTTTGCAGAATTATGTCATGCAAGTGGTATAATTCACCAAACCACAGCTCCATATTCTCCTCAGTCGAATGGTGTTGCTGAACCCAAAAATCAAACACTAAAAGAGATGATGAATGCTCTGTTGATTAATTCAGATTTACCCCAGAACATGTGGGGGGAAGCTTTGTTAACTGCGAATTACATCTTGAATAAGATTCCACTCAAAAATAGGGATGTGACTCCTTACGAATTGTGGAAGGGAAAGAAACCTTTATATACATACCTCAAAGTGTGAGGGTGTTTAGCAAAGGTACAAGTGCCGCATCCAAAACAAGTTGCAATTGGCCATAAAACAGTCGATTGTATCTTTGTTGGATATGCATTTAATAGCAGCGCATGTCGCTTCTTAGTTCATAAGTCAGCTATTCCCGATGTAGCTGAAGGAACAATAATTGAGTCTAGGAATGTTGTATTCTTTAATAATGTGTTTCCTTGAAAGAAGCAAGATGATCGTTCTAGTGAAAAAATTGTGGATGAAACCACTAGTTCTAATTCTCCAAAAGTGACGAGGCCAAGTCCTGGGATGTAGAACCAAAATGTGGTAAAAGAGTTAGAGTTGCTAAGAATTTTGGTTCAGATTTCATAACTTTTATGTTGGATGGTGAACCAAAGCCACTATCAGAAGCATTGTCTGGCCCAGACGAGGTGTGGTGGCTAGAAGCTATCAACAGTGAAATGGAATCAGTGTTGTTAAAATCGCGCCCCGAGCGCGCTTGGGTCGCGGGTCGCAAGAGTCGAGACCGACATTGCCCCAATGCGGCGGGGTCGTGCGAGATCCGTGGAGCGACGGTGGGGTGCGCCTGGGTCGTCTGGGTCGTCGTGGAGCGCCTGGGTCGTCTGGGTCGCCCCGATTCGTGGTGGTCGTCGGGAAAATGGGTGCTCCATTTTTAGGTTTAAATGGGGAATTGCAGAATTTGTGTTAATGGAAGGGGAGAAGAGGGGTAGGTATGCTTTGGGAAGTGAGCTATTGCACGTGGCCTTATCATAAAATAAATTCTCCACTTAGTTGAATAGTAGTGAGCTATTGCACGTGGCCTTATCAATTTTTTAATTCTATTAAAATGAAATAAGTCATAGGTTACTTTACTCTTCAATTTTTTAATTTTATTAAAATGAAATGATCAAATAAAAGATAACTAAATATTTTAATACTATAGTTAATTTGAGGCTCATCATAGATATAACTTGACACACAAATTATATTCTCTTTATAAAAATTGCCCTGATCTAATACATCAAACAAAAAATAAAAAAATTTAAATCCAAATTATCTTGAATGATAAGATCATAAAATCCTACACATATTATTTAGTTAATTATTTTATGTTTTGCAACTTTTTTTGGAACTTTGATGATTTTTGATAATAAAATTTAGTTATTTAGTTATGTTCTTTAAAAATTTATATTTTTTCGTCTAATATTCTTTTTTTAATATGAAGTAATGATGTATGTAGATTTATTTGATGTGATAAACATTCAAGCAACAACTTATAAAAGAGACACAAATATAATTATCATTCGGCTATTCTGGCGCCCCGATTCGTGGGTCTCTCGCCCCGTCGCCCCATCGCCCCGCTACCCGGGGTCCCCCCTCATCGCCCCGGGGCGCCCCGCAACCCTAACAACACTGAATGGAATTCATTATGCTAAATAACACATAGGTGTTAGTAGACTTGTCGGAAGGCTGTAAGGCCTTATGATGCAAATGGATTCTGAAAAAGAAATATAATCCCGATGGTACTGTAGATAAGTACAAAGCCCGCCTAGTAGTCAAAGGATTTAAACAGAAAGAAAGAGCATGACTTCTTTGATGCTTACTCACCTGTTACGAGAATAGCTTCCATTCGGGTGCTTCTTGGTATTGCTGCATTGCACAATCTTGAGATTCACCAAATGGATGTGAAAACTGCATTTTTGAATGGTGATTTGGAAGAAGAGATATACATGGAGCTACCTGAAGGGTTTGTTGTGCCCGGGCAAGAGCGCAAGGTATGCAAATTGGTAAAATCTCTTTATGGATTGAAGCAAGCGCCGTTGCAATGACACTTGAAGTTTGACAATGTGATGTTGACAAATGTATTCACTATCAATGAGTGTGATAAGTGTGTCTACATCAAGAACACAGATAACGGGTTTGTTATTATTTGTCTTTATGTTGATATGTTGATAATTAGCAGCAATAGTGCAATTATTAACTAGACAAAAAATATGTTGAAAAGAAATTTCAATATGAAAGACATGGGTCTAGCTGATGTGATTCTTGGAATCAAAATATTGAGGACTAATGAGGGAATTGCCTTAACGCAATCTCATTATGTTGAGAAAATGCTTAAGAAATTCAACTCGTTTGATTGTAAGCCAGCAAAGACTCCTTTGGAGCTCAATGTCCATCTAAGCAAGAATATGGGTGAGCCTGTTGCTCAAGAAGAGTATGCAAAGGTTATAGGAAGTTTGATGTTTATCACGAACTGTACTCGACCAGATCTTGCTTGTACGGTGAACAAGTTGATCCGTTTCACGAGCAACCCAAGCAAGGAACATTGGAAAGTACTTGAAGGGTACTGTAACGCAAATTATATCTCTGATTCAAAAGACTCATTTTCGACGTGTGGGTATGTGTTCACTGTGGAGGGTGGTGCTGTTTCGTGGAAGTCAACGAAACAGACGTGTATTGCTCGCTCCACCATGGAATCCGAGTTTATCGCATTGGATAAAGCAGGGGAAGAAGCCAGTGCCCACAGTAGTGATACACTGTGATAGCAAAGCAGCTATAGGTAGAGCACACAGTGGCTTCTATAATAGTAAGTTTTGACACATTCGTCGACGACATAATACCGTAAGGCAGATGATCACAACTGGTGTTATCGCAGTTGACTATGTTAAGTCAGTGGATAACATAGCGGATCCGTTAACAAAAGGTTTAATCCGTGATCAAATGCATAAATTGCGAAAATGAATGAGACTGAAAACCACATCTTAAAAAATGAGTATAGTGGTAACCAACCATATGATTGGAGATCCCATGGGATTGGTTCAATGGGAAAACGAAGCTATACAAATCTAGCTGTAACACTTAGTAGATTTTAATCTTCGCTCATTCTTTAGAAAGCATTGAGTGTTGTAACCTGCAGTGGTAAGAGGCTAAGTCTTTTGACTTTTAATGATTCTTGAAATCTCAAGGAGATGCAGTATGGCAGGATACTCATGAAAGAATCACCTATGTAAGTGAGAAGTGAGGCCGCTTCGTGTGTGTGAGTCACTTATGAATTCCAAAGAGGTGTTCCACGGCCGAAACGGACACAAACGTGAGAACTGTTGGAGTTGAGACAATATTGTGTTGATACTATTGACTAGGCATACACCAAGGAGGAATAGTTCAAGGCATCGCGTCCACTAGCCCGCCGATATGTCCGATAGTGTTGACTATGGAAGGTTCGAAATCACAAGTTACCTCTCCAAATACAGTATCGTTTCTTGAGAATTGAGCAAAGAGTCTGCATACATGCATTTGTGTCTGGTATTGGTTTGAGCTTGCAGCGTTCTAACCAATGTGGGGAATTATAGGAAAAACGTGTGAAATTTGAAAAAGCTAGGCCTTTGACCGTTCTTCTTGTGGTAACCTCCAAATGCATTATGGGATGCCTTAATTCCATGACTCTTCATGTAGGCACTCATATCCTATAAATAGGTGGAGTTTTGGGAGATGAGAACACACCAACAAATCATTCTCTTTTCTCTTTAGCTCTCAAGCATTCTAGTTCGCACTTAGGAGCATTGCATTGCTCGGTTCTCGCCTCCAATTCAAGTTCGCCGGTGCCTACGAGTTTGAGGTGCTTCAACTCGGTAGGAGGAAAGTCGTTTCATCTTTGGGGACGTTGCGCCAATACGTGAGCACTAGCCGGGGCGTATCTTGTCTTGCGGAGAGACGGATACCTTGACTCGACTTGATGAAGACTATAGTTTGCATATTGTTCCTTTTATTGTATTTACTTTGTTTTATTTACCTTCTAGTTTTTTGTTCTTTTGTAATAGCAAGAGTTTGCAGACATTATTTTCAACAGAAAATCTCTATATTTCAATTCTAGTTCCTAATTACTTCAAGGAGCGGTTATGAGAATTTGTACGTTTGTCAAAAGTTGATAGTGTATTCTTTTTCTTTTACAGGATTTGGGATTAGTGAAGTTGTCTAAATGTCTAGCAGATGTAACCAAGTCAGAGAAACCCCAGGTGATTAAATCTTCCGAAATTTTGTTTCTTGATTTTTTGTGTGTTTTATATAAGTCATTCATATTAATATTTTAGGATTTAGTATAATTATGTTCCATATTTCTCATATGCAGAACAGGCAAGTTCGTTTGAAACAAACAGCGACTTATTCAGCACAACCAAGACGCTCATCACGTGCTCGAAATCAAGTTTCATATTGTGATGATGTAAGTCTTGAGCCTTTTAAACGCAACATTCACAATGTGATCGATATTATGTTGTCCATTGGAAGATTTCTATTCTATGTTGATTGTTGATTTAGTGTTGTCAAAAGATTATCGAAACAAGAATATTAATTTAAATATGCATGTACAGATCTATGTTGATTATCAATTTTTCTGTTTAAGGAGATTCATTTTCGACTCTCATTGGATTTGATTCCTTCATTTATGAACACACAGTGGTAACTAATCGTCATTGCAGGTTGATGTCGAGCTTCCTGCAGTTCGTAAGAGCTCAAAATTTAATTCTTCATGGACAAGGTAACATGTTTGTACTGACTACTGCACTTCATTCTGTCATAAAAATAAATTGTTGCATATGAAATTGATAGTTCTAGAATGATAGATACCTTGCCAGACCAGCTGAAGAAGTTAAAGCTGCTTCATATGAGGAAAGAGCTCGAGCTTTTAATTGTGCAGATAAGATCAGAAGCAACCTCCAAACTCGCAATCCATCCTTCGTCAAATCAATGGTCCGATCTCATGTGTACAGTTGTTTCTGGTTGGTAAGTCCCGAATAACTAACAGCTTAAGTTAACGTTGGGATGAAGATGATACAGTATGATTTAACTTGTGAGTAGGGGCTTCCGAGTAGATTTTGTGAAGAACACCTTCCCAAGGAGACAGTGGATATGGTGTTAGAGAACGAGGAAGGCTCCCGAATATGGAGCCGTTTTCATTGGCAAGAAAGCGGGGCTTAGTGGTGGATGGAGAGCATTTGCACTCGATCATAAACTGGACGATGGCGATGCTTTAGTCTTTGAATTGATTGAGCAAACAAGATTCAAGGTAGTTTATGCATGATGTATGATTCTGAATGATGCATCACGTTTTGGTAACAAAGTGTGTATTGTTTCTTCTTCTGCAGGTTTACATAGTTAGAGCAGTGGAGTGCCAAAATGGAAATGCTAGTGTCGATGCATCGGATGCTGACGAAAAACCAAAGAAGAAGAGAAAGACGAAAGACAGCGACCAGACAGAGAAACTGGAAGTGGTCTCAGCAACAAGGAGAAGTTTGAGAAAGAAAGGCAAGTGAATTTGGGAGATTATGAGGTTCTCATTCATAGTATATAAGTTAATGGGAGCTCAAGAGATTTGGTTGAGATGAGCCATTTTGTGAATGTACTGTATGTCAGCTTTGAACATCGTCATGTATGTTCCCACTTCGTTCTCTTTTCTTAATCTATTTTGTTAACAAAATTTACCCAATTTCAAATCCAGTTCGTGCTTCAACTTGCAATACATCAAGAAACAACTCTTTCATGAACCAAGAAATTTACAACCCATCATATTGTGGGGTAATTACAACTCTTTCATGAACCAAGAAATTTACAACCCATCATATTGTGGGGTAATTAAATGGTGCATACAAAATGTTTCATCAATGTTTCAATTTAGTACAAAAGGTTTTATATTTACATATTTCATGTCGCACAAAAAGTTTACTTAATGTTCCAAATTGATACATTCTGTTAAATCTCATCTAACACCGTTACTTCTTTTTTTCATTTGTTTCCTACTTCTCTTTTGTTTTTTATTTGCTTCCTACTTGGTTTTTTTTCATTAAAATTCAATAAGAAGATAGTACACGGTGATTTTGTTGCTTAGCGTGGTTGCATTTAGTTAGATACTGATAAATTTATTCATCATTTCTTGATAAGATGGTCGTCATCAGAAATTATTAGATGAACAACAATTAGTCGTTGTATTTCTAGTTGGAATTGGGAATAATTATGTATCAGTGATAATATAAAGAAATTTTGTATGAATGATTATTATATTAGGTTTTTTACATTGTAGGATATAATCCAGAGTAAGATGAAAAAAAGAAAGACAAGAGACAATGTTAGATGAAATTTGTCGGAATATATCAATTTGGAACATTAAGTAAACTTTCTGTATAAAATATACTACTTCCGTCCCACAATAGGAGTCCACATTTGACTCGGCACGGATTTTAAGAAATGTAAAGAAAAGTGAGTTGAAAAAGTTAGTGGAGTAGGGGTCCCACTTTTATTTATTAGTGTTATAATGAATGTGAGTGGAATTCCCATTTATAGTAAAAGTAAAAGTGGACTCTTATAGTGAGACAGACTAAAATGGCAGAAGTGAACTCTTATTGTGGGACGGAGGTAGTATACTTAAAATTTTTTACACTAAATTGAAATATTATTGAAATATTTTGTATATGTCATATAATTACCACTAATTAGATCATTCATAATTTACGTCCAAATTTGCAGCTCCATTTTCAAATATTATTAGTCACACCACCAACAAGTCAGCCAAAATATCTCAGGTATAGTTCTTTTCTTTTATATAAATACATCATTTTTTAATCCTCCAGTTGGATATATTTATTTAAATAGAGATATTTGTAAAATGGAAATGTATGACAAATTTTTAAACAAATGAATTATAGTTTAGTTTTCAACAATTAAGGTCATCCACAACGCTGTCACTATACCGTCCCTTAAAACACTATTTGCGGGCTCCACTGTACTTTTTTACTCAATCCCTTAACTAAGGGACGGAACCTGCAACCCTTCGTCCCTTAACCATCCATTAAATTACTATTCATTCAATTTCATTTTTTTATTTTTTCCACCAAATTCAATTAATAAAAAACACACTTCATTAAAAATAAAATAACATTACAACATAAAATAAAAATACAACTTAAAATTCAAAAAAATAAAAAAAGACATAATTAAAATCCTAAAAAAATAAAAATGACATATTTTAAAATACAATTTTATAGAAAATAAAAAAAATACTCCGCCGGCAAATCATCCCCCGAAGGCGGTGGAGGTGCCCTGAGGCCACTTGGAGGCGGGATACCAAGTTGTGCCGCCATAAACAGGACTCCGTTAACACAGAGTTCGTATTGGGTGGGTGTAAAGCGGGAAGTATCCGTCATTGTGGCGGTCATGTACATGGACATAAGGGAGTTCGAGGGTCCCCCTAGCCCGAGCCCGTCCGGCTTGATTCGGCTCGGCCCCTCCTCCCTTTAGCTGCATTCGCCGCATTTCTCCCTTGCGGCCGACGGCACCCACGGGAGGACCCCCGGCATAGTCTGTCGGGGTCTCCTCCTCCTACGAGGCAAACTCTTGTGGCCCGATGCCCGAACCGCACTCACCAGACGAGTATTGGCCACTCGTCGTGTGGTTCGTGTGCTTCGAGGTCGAGCCCGAGCTAGACCGCACACCGTCGGCCCACCTTTCCTCGTCTCTGACGACCTCTCAAACATCGGCATATTTGAATTGTTTGTCGGAGTCTTCGTAGTAGACCCGCAAAGCCGACCTCAGAATGTCGGCTCCCGTGGCTCCGCTTTGGTACTGAGTAGCTTCATTCTTGTATATGCCGCAGAATCGTTTGACCTCTCTGTCGACTCTGTCAAAATGAGCGCGGAGCATCTTATATGTGCGGTGGCGGGTCTTTTTCGGCTTAATCTCGTGGTAGGCCTCGGTGACCTTTTTCTAGAAGCACTTCCGGGGTTGTTGATTCCCGACGATGGGATCGTACGAGATGCTGATCCAGGCGTTGTACACCTCCAGCGTTTCTTTGGGGCCGTACGGATGCCGGCCTAGATCCTCCTCCTCCTCCACCTCCTCCGCCCTGGCCCTGGAGCCTCCCCAGCCTCGGCCTTCTTCCGGAGTGGGTTGAACCGGATAATCCTCCCGAATCTGGGATAATCCCTGCGAATACCGCAGGGTGGAGGGACGAGCGTATGCATCAACATCAAAATTGGGTGGTTGGTACCCCCGGCGTGCCCGAACCCTAGGTACCCGGTGTCAAGCCCGGCATCAACGAACCGGAACCACCCAATGTGTTGTACGTGCTCCCTAGTCGCCGAACGCGTTGAGATCCCACGCGCCGGAGCCGCCACCGCCGGAGTTTCCGTAGCCGGACATTTTGTGATTAGATGTTAGATGAAAATTGAAAAGGAAATGAAAATAAATTTGAAAGAATAGATGTGTAATTGTGTGTGAAATTAGGATGAATTAAGAATATTTATAGAGTAAAAAATAAAAAATAAAAAATAAATGAAAAAATTGAAAACGGCTCTTGTAAACGATAACATTAGAGTTTCACTTTTTTTAATTTTTTTTATTTAATTCAATTTTTTTAAAAAAAATTAATTATTACGTCAACGTAACGACGCCCACTCACGGGCCGGTGAGTGGGCATCACGCATGGCCTGGGAGCACGCCACGTCGCCTGGAGAGCTATCCCGTGTTACATCCCAGCGGAACGGGTTTCGTGACGAGATGGTGACGGGCTGGGGACGAGACAGGGCGCCGCAACGCGTCGCACTGCCGTCCCATCCCTGCGTGACAGGTTCCGAGCTACCCACGTGACGCGTTGGCCTAATTATAGTTTAGCTAGAAATTGTTTGCAAGAAGAATCAGCTTTCATTAACTCCCTATACCAGTCAAGAGGTGGAGTTGAGTTAATAAGGAACTAAATCTATAGATGCCTCGACATATGTATTCAAGATTAGTGGGAGCCTTTCAACACAAACCTTCCTTTAACCACCACATGAACTAAGTACAAAGAAATAAATAAATAAACAATAATGCCTCGACATAAATAGACATTCTATCATGAAATTTCTCAAACAGCAGGAACTAAATCTATAGATGCATCTGACAATAATAACATGGTTTCAATCATATCAAAACAAATAACCCTAAACCAAGGAAACTAAGGACAACAAAAAGCTCAACACAAATCTTCTCTTCATAGAATCAGAACAAAATATTGATCTGATAATAGTTCCAAAACGAGCAATCAAGAAAGATATATGAAAAAAGAAGTTGAAAGTAGCTCAAACGAGACACAACAAAGTCAGCACAAAGTCAGCACAATGCCTAGGTCTCAGCCCATGACAATATTTCGATAGCTATCTATCATAAGCAGCTTAAACAGCTGTCAAAAACGCACTTCCTGGCTTACGGTTAGCCAATATCCCATGACAACCCAACAGCTGCAAAAACATTCCCAAAATGAGTAACACAAAATAAGTTCATGAACGTCTACGAATAAGAGTTGGAATTTCAAAAAACAAACCTTGGCATTGACACCATCTGGTTGAATTCTGTTCTCTGATTTCCACCTCACGTAATCACTGCGGTTGAATTTAGTGAAGCCCCTAAATTTTATACAAGCAAAACATACGCACATTAGAGAAAAGACTTCCAATAGATGATCAGGTATGCAAAAGCATCAAATTATGCATATAAGAGTTGTACCACTTCCTGCTGACAATGATCTTCTGTCGGCCTGGGAACTTGAACTTGGCACGACGCAGCGCCTCTTGGGCGTGCTGGCTGTTGTTATCCTTGCAGCGGACAGAAAGGAGAACCTGCCCAATGGCCACACGAGCACACACACCCTGAGGCTTGCCAAAAGCACCCCTCATACCAGTTTGGAGCCTATCAGCTCCAGCGCACGACAACATCTTGTTGATACGCAGCACATGGAAGGGATGCACCCTAACCCTCAAGTGGAAAGCATCCTTTCCAGCAAACTTGGTCATGTACTTGTTGCAGGCAATACGGGCAGCTTCAAGAGCCTCACTGGACACATTCTCCTTCTCCCAACTGACCAGGTGGACGCAGAATGGGAATTCATCCACACCCTTCCTCTTCATACCCACATCATAGATCCTGATCTTAGGATCAGGCACACCACGACAAAACCGTGATTTTGGGTAGGGCTTGTTCTTGATTTGGCGATAACACCTTGCAGGCCCTACAAAGCAAGAATAAACACATTACAAAAACATATAAAATCATCACAAAAGTGAAATTTAGCACAGCAATTCATGCAATATCCCAACAAAAGGAAAACATCAATACAGCTCTAATAAAATTGGGAAAAGGCACACGCATGTGGCAATAGAAATGCTGACTAAACTTCCATGACTGCGAATTAGGTAACCATAAAGGGAGACTGCAACACGAAGAAGCAGGTCTACAAAAATCTCTTCAGATTAAGATGCACTAGAGCTATCAAAATCAATTGAAGATTCCCTAACCCAAACTCAGATTATTTTACATTTTCTGAATTCTCAAACTAAATCCAAAAAACAGTTAAAGCAAGAATAGAGGAACATTGCTCCACTTCATAAAAAAAAAAGCAATCATTTTCTCGGATCCTAAATCCTTATCAAATCTACGTCACAGTTATCATGAGAATTTATTGCAAAATTGCAGAATAGAATGTATAATCTAGTTCGGAAATGAAAGTACTATATGAATTGGAAACCCAATATGTAAGAAAATTAGTGGCCGGAGGAGAGACTAACTTCTTCCCATGGTGGGTTTCGTGTGGTTGCTCCGCCGCTGCAATTGAGAAAATTAGGGTTTGGCGAGGTGAAATGTTTACTTTATAGGAATTGTTGGATTGGGGGTTTACGCATTGGATCTGCCTATTTTGGGCCAAGGATTGGGCTTTATTTAATTTGAATACATTATATTCAGTCCATTCAAAACAAACTGACCGACAGGGTTATTATTTAAAGCTCACCCCAAGCTTTTCTTTTAAATTTTGTTCTAATAAAAATATCATTTTTTCTTTTTTTTTATTTCTCTCTTTTATTACTATAAAAATAATGTTTTTTTTACTAAATGCACAAAATAAAATCTCTTAAAATCTTATGTCTTTCCACAAATGTGACATTTTTTGTGAAACGGATACTAAAATTAAAAACAGGATGGAGTCTGTATGACAATTCTCCTAATATGGTTAGCTTCTTGTAGTTTTAATATGGAGTTTTTTTTTATCTTCTGGAAATGGCTTTTTCATTATTATCTATTTGAAATGATAATGAACGCTTATCAAAAGCGGAATACTAAAAATTTGAGTATCTCTTTTCTCGAGAAAATGGATACTCAAATCTGCATTCCGGGTAGCTAATAATCTTGCCTTTTTATTGCCAAATTTATTTATGTGTTAATAAAATTATAGGTTATAGATATAAAAATTGTTGACTGTATTAGAACTCAAAATTAAAAAATGGAAGATAAACAATACTTCGTACACTGTAAATAATTGAAATATATAAACTAGAAATCAAAATAATCTATATTATACTTAAAAGTTGGACTTTTTGAAGGGAGTTTTTGGGAACTTTCCGTCAACTTTCAAATTGCAATTTGAGTGGGAATTTGAGGGAAAATTTCTGCCATCTCATTTACAATAATTTTTAAAATTTTCCTATTTGTAATATTAATGAATTCAATCACTTCACAACAAAAAAAGTTGCAGTAACAATTATTAAATCATTGGATAAAGAAACTAGTTTCAAGAAATCTGCATTTATTCAACATAGAAATCCACGTGCTATAAATGTATAGAGTCTTTATCATAGCGGCAAGGAGGTTAGACATTATTGTATGAGGTGCCGATTTCGAGCCCTCTTAACATTAATCATAATTTTCCCCCTTTCTATTAGAGTTTATTTAAAAAAAAAATCCACTTGCTATAAATGATTAGACTACCCATCAATCATAGAAAGCAAACATTTTGAAAAATTGAGCTTTAAAATTACGTTTATTCGAATTTAGCCAAACAAGGTTCACATAACAAGATTTTTGAGCCAAAAAATGAGGGGGAAATTGCATTACACATAACAGGGTTTTCCCTCCAAAATGATTGAGTGGGAAAAAATTGAAAAGCACATAACAGAGTTCTCCCATCAAAATAAAAGGGGAGAAATTTGAAATTTGAATTTTACTGACGCAAAACTTTGTTACAAGTTTCTATAAATACCAAATCCAATAAAACACATTCATCTTCACCAGGTTATTATTTCTCTCTCTACAATCTTGCTGCTTCTCTTCGATTTAAAAGTATCTTATTTTCTCTCTCTACAATGTTAATATTTGTCTTTAATATACTAATCATTTTATATTTTGCAGATATTTAAGGTGATTCCTTCCTAATCAAATTATTTACTCTTTCTTTTTTATTTTTGATATGCTCGGATTTTGCACTGTTTTAAGTCCTTTATTTGGTCCATTTTGAGTGTCAATTTTGCATTACATGTCCACATTTTACATATTTTATCCATTTTGGTATTTTGATGCGTTTTGTGAGAAATGATAGAGCCTAAAAAGATAGCAGAAAGTCGAAGATGGATATCTGAAGTATTCAAGCCAGCCAGCGGTCCGCTGCACCTCAGCTAGCGACCGTTGGCTGCCATCGACTGTTGCCCCTGTAGCGGTCCGCTTCGGAAAATAGAGCTGAAAAGAAGCACATGCCCAGCGACCGTTGATTTAGATCCAGTAGGTACAAAGTGATTGCCAGCGACCGCTAAAACAAGTATACCCTTTTATGGTTTGATGTTTCTTGATGTTTATTACTAATGCATTGATTATTTTATATTTTGCTGGTGGCTTTTTCTAATCTACTTCTTTTATCTGCATTTTTTTAGTTTCATCAGCTTCATCTTTTTAGTTTGTTATTTCCGTTTTGTTATATGGTACAAAAGAATAAGAAATAGATGAACATTCTCTTATAGCTACGATTTGCAGAAAGTTGGAAAAAACGTTGCACACAATAATCTGAAAAAAAAACTACACATAGCAAAAGGTGTAAAAGATGTTGGGAGTTAAAAAGAGAATGAATCATTCATGATGGGATACGAACTAAACAACTAAACAATAATTGCGAGCCCAATAGCAGTGACGGCCCATCAGCCCAAAACCCAAGAAAGAGTATCAGTTCGGCACAACCAAAGAGTTCGGTCACAGCCTATAGCTCGGTAGCATCAGTTCGGCACAACCAAAGAGTTCGGTCACAGCCTATAGCTCGGTAAAAGCCGACCAATCGAGCTCAACTCTCAGATCGGCAAAAGCTGATCGGCAAAGTTCAGCAGTTCGGTCTCAGTATTCGACCGAACAAGGAGATAGTGGACCCATGCAGGATCTCCACGACCTCCATTACACCCACGATCTATTTAGTGGTATTAAGCAGTTATCAACCCCACTACCAGGGCTGCAAACCACGATCTTAGTTCGAATGTATAAATAGAACTTAGATCAGATAGACAGGGTTAAGGTCTCTAGATTCTGAATCTGATATAGCAAATCAGCATTGTAATCTGTAAGAGATCAAGCAATACAAATTTGCCCTCTATTCTTCCCGTGGACGTAGATTTACCTCAGTAAATCGAACCACGTAATTTTCAGTGTTGTGATCTTAATTTATTACTTGCATTTATTCCCATCAAAAATTCGCCACATCATCACTGGCGCCGTCTGTGGGAAACAGAGAACCAAAACTGTGATAAAAGCGAGTTTTTGATCCTCTTCCACCAAAAAATGCATACCAGATCACATAATACCCATACTTCCGTCCGTGATGAACGTGAGGAAGCTAGTCCAGCCCGTAGGTCTGGAAAACAGTCTCGGGAGAAATCTGCCTCCAGTTCTCACGGTGAAAGAACAAACCACTCAAAAAGTCATCGCACCGAGCCTCCCCAGCAGCTCGCTTTGAATGAGGCTGTCAAGTTGTTCTTGGCTGAGAAGCAGGATGAGTTCTTAACATTCCTGCAAAAGAGCCAGAAGCCGGAGAAGAAAACGGCGGATTCTCCCTCCCCCTCCAGACATGAAAGTCACTACCGCAGTAGTGTCGTATCTTCCAGGAGAAAGCATCCTCACCACCGATATGTTCCTTCTCCTCCTTGTTACCGAAATCACAGGAGAACTCCATCTCCACCATACCGTAGAGATGTCGGATTCGCTATGTATGGAGCGCTGAAGACTCCATTTTCGGATGATATCACCAGAACTCCGTTGCCCCAGAATTACCGAACCCCGTCAGTGACTTATGACGGGTTGGTGGATCCTCATGATTTCCTGGGACGCTATCAGTATAATATGGCGAACCAGGGTCTCAATGAGGTTCATATGTGTAAGCTGTTTCCCGAGCTGCTCATCGGGAACGCAAGAAGGTGGTTTGATAGCCTCCCTCAAGGCAGCATTAGATCTTACAGAGATCTAATGGATGCTTTTCATAGGAGGTTCTTCCAGAAAGCTGAAACCCGGATCACTTCGGCTCAGCTGCTTTCTATACGTCAAGGTCGCGATGAAAAGATTAGCGACTTCATGACAAGATTCCACAAGGAATGCCTACAAGTAGATGATCTCAATGATCTACTTGTCATTTCGGCATTCCAAAATGGAATTCTGCCAGGAGCTCTCTACAGAAAGCTCGTTGAATGCAGTCCGCAAACAGCTCAAGAGATGTGGGACATTGCGGACCAGTTTTCTCGTGCTGATGAGGCAGACCGTCGAAAACGGTCTTTAGACAGCTCTTCCAGATGAGACAAGAGGAAGCCCGATCATAGCGATCAGGGACATCCTCGCCGAACTCCTTTTGAAAGAATTCAAAGGGCACCGGTACAAGACAGATTGGGACCACGTCTCAATCCTGAGAAACCACCCGCTCAGTTCGTACCATTGAACAAGTCGAGAGCGGAAATTTTCGAACTGCATTCTGATATGTTCGAAAAACCAAAGTCGATGACGAAATCGGCCACGCGCCGAAGTCAGGATAAATATTGCTCCTTCCATCAAGACCACGGTCACGATACCGAGGAGTGCCGAAATTTGGCAGCAGATATTGATGTTCTTGTGAAAGCAGGGACGTTAAAAAAATACCAAAGCAAGCCGCCGAAAAAGAATAAGAAACAGAGAAGTGCGAACTGCGCTCCTCAGGATCCTAAAAGGCAACAGGATCCCGAAGACGATGACGAGCCGCAATATGATGGAGTGATCCAGACTATTGACGCTCTCCCAGCCGGGAAGACTAAATCGTCTCTAAAATCAGAGCGCAGAGGCTTCAATCGAGAGGAGCCAACACATAAAAGGCTGAAGAAGGAGGAAGTAATTACATTTTCAGATGCAGATCCCGTCCCGGCCATTTCTCCTCATCAAGACGCTATTGTCATTCAAGCTGGAGTGGCAAACAAACTGATCCACAGAGTGTTTGTGGATACAGGAGCGTCGGTTAGCATTCTTTTTAAAGAATGTTTTGATAAACTGGAAGTGGATCCAGCTCGGCTCAGTCCGGCCCCAATTCCTCTGAAAAGTTTCGCCCAGGAGGACACCCGCCCTGAAGGTATTATCAGCCTTCCGATTACGGTAGGAAGAGCGCCTACTAGCTCCAGTACGGTGATCGAGTTTTTTGTGGTAAAAGCTCGATCCCCGTATAACATTATACTGGGAAGAGACTGGCTCAACACAGTTCGGGCCATTTGCTCTACTTATCACCTCACAATCAAGATCCCCACTAAAGGAGGGATAGCAGTCATCCGAGGTGATCAAAAGAGAGCAAAAGAATGTCTGCAGATTGCGCTTAAAAGTGCCGAACAATCAGATCGGCACCATCAAGCATAGCAATCACAGCAGCCGGAGTCAGAGGCAGGCGAAATGAACGAAGTCACACCGGAGCCGAACTCACGACCAGTTCAGTTATACGAAGACGATCCATCCAGAACGGTCAAGATCGGTTTCGCGGGAACACCTCTACTCCGGGAAAAGACCATCCAGCTCCTCAAAGAGTACAAAGATGTCTTTGCGTGGTCTCCGTTGGACATGACTGGAGTGTCTCCCGAGGTAATTACACATCGGTTAAATATTGATCCTTCAGTCCGGCCTATAAAACAGAAGCAAAGACTCTTTGCGGCAGAAAGAAATCAAGTCATCCATGACGAAGTCCGCCAATTACTGAAAGCGGATGTATTATTTGAAGTAAAATATCCTTCTTGGGTGGCCAATCCTGTGATGATCAAGAAAAAAGAAGGAGGATGGCGGATGTGCATAGATTTTGCGGATCTAAATAAGCACTGTCCTAAAGATTGCTACCCCCTTCCCAACATAGATAAAAAAGTAGAAGCTCTGATAGGCTTCGAAATTTTCTGTTTTCTTGATTTGTATAAAGGATACCACCAAGTTTTAATGGATGAGAATGATGCTTCAAAAACGGCTTTCATTACTGACTTCGGTATTTTTGCTTATAAAAAGATGCCATTTGGTTTAAAGAATGTCGGAGCCACATATCAAAGGATGGTAGATAAGCTATTTCGGCACCTGATCGGAAAAGAGGTTGAAGTATATGTTGACGACATAGTTGTTAAAAGCAGAAGCACTTCGGAGTACGAAAACAATCTCAAATCCACTCTCGACGTGCTCAAAAAAGCCAACCTCAAACTCAATCCCCAAAAATGTACCTTTTTGGTAGATTCGGGAAAATTTCTGGGTTGTTGGGTTTCAAAGGAAGGACTCAAGGCAAATCCCCTAAAGGTTCAAGTTGTTCAGAACATGGCAATGCCGAAGTCCATACATGATGTGCAAAGGCTAACTGGATGTCTAGCCGCACTGAATAGATTCCTTTCCCAAGCAGCCGAAAAGCAAATGCCGTTCTTCAATGTTTTGAAGAAGGCACCAAAGTTTGAGTGGGGAGCCGAACAGAAAAAGGCTTTTGACGAACTCAAAAGTTATTTAACCGAACTTCCTACTCTCTCTGCTCCAACAGATGCCGAAGTGATATTCTTATATTTAGCAGCATCAGATCAAACCATTAGCGCGGTGCTTGTACGAGAAGAAGGCCCAAAACAGCGTCCTATCTACTTTACAAGCCGAGCATTAAGAGGTCCCGAAACAAGGTATCAACCTCTGGAAAAAATTGCTCTGGCATTAGTAAATGCAGCAAGGAGACTGCGGCCATATTTCTATGCTCACAAAGTGTGCGTCTTAACCGATCTTCCACTTCGGCAAGTTTTGACTAAGCCCGAAGCATCGGGCAGAATTGCCAAGTGGGCCATAGAGTTGGGAGAACATTCAATAGAATATCTACCTCGGAAAGCCATCAAGGGACAAGCCTTGGCAGATTTTCTTGTAGAGGCAAAGTTCGATCAGGCAATCCCTATTATTGCCGAACAGAAAAATCCTACCAATGACGAACTAACACAGCCCCAGAAACCCGAAGTAGAGCCGCCGGACTGTTGGATTGGATTCGTAGATGGAGCTTCGAATAAGACAGGAAGTGGAGCTGGTATTCTACTTATCGCTCCCGACGGACACGAAGTAACTTATTCACTTCGGTTCTTATTCCCAACCACTAATAACGAAGCCGAATACGAAGCCCTTCTTGCCGGACTTCAGTTAGCGCAACATCTACTTGTCAAATCTCTCAAAATTCATTGTGATTCACAAGTCATAGTGAATCACATGCTGGGTACAAGTGAAGCCCGTGGTGAAAGGATGAAAAAATACTTGGACAAAGCGCAAAGTATTAGCCGAAATTTCTCTTATTTTCGGATAATCCACATTCCCAGAGCGGGAAATAGCCGAGCAGATACTTTAAGTAAGTTGGCCTCATATCCGAGCTCAAAGGTGGAGGAATTACCGCACAGAAGCATTGATGAAGCTGAAGTACACTCAGTAACCAGTTCACCAAACTGGATGACGCCAATATTAAAGTATCTAGATCAAGGACAACTGCCCGAGGATAAGAGAGAAGCAAGGAAAATCACATGCCGAGCACTTCGGTATGAACTTCATGAAGGAGTCCTATATAGAAAGTCCTACCTTCAACCGTTATTGCGATGTGTAGGACCAGAAGAGACGGATTACATCCTTAGAGAAGTTCATGAAGGATCTTGCGGTAGCCACATCGGAGCTAGAGCATTAGCTAAAAAAGTTCTGAGATGGGGATATTATTGGCCAACTTTGGTACAAGAAGCAGTACAGCTAGTTAAGAAATGTACGAAATGCCAAATCAATGCAAATATCCCAAGGACGCCGCAGACTGATCTATGTGCTATGCAAAGCCCTTGGCCTTTTATGCAATGGGGCATAGACATAGTAGGACCACTACCACAAGCTCCCCGGCAAATGAAATTCTTGATCGTTGCCGTGGATTACTTCACAAAATGGGTGGAGGCTGAACCATTAGCTACGATAACAAGCTCAAAGGCATTAGATTTTGTCTGGAAGAACATAGTTTGCCGATTTGGCATACCCCATATCCTCATTTCGGATAATGGGACTCAGTTTACTGACAAAACATTCAAGAATTGGTGCCAAGAGTTGAATATTCAACAGCGGTTCACTTCGGTCTCTCACCCACAAGCAAACGGACAAACGGAAGTAACAAACCGTATTTTGGTGAAAGGATTAAAAGCTCGGTTAGAACAAGCCAAAGGACAATGGTAGAAAATCTTCCTCAAGTCCTATGGTCTTACCGAACTACACCAAAAACCTCCAACGGTGAAACTCCGTACAGTCTAGTGTACGGCACTGAAGCCGTAATTCCGGTTGAGATCGGCATACCCAGCCCCCGAACTCTTAATTTCTCAACAGAACTGAATGACGACGGACTGAGAGCCGAACTAGATCTTGCCGAAGAAAGAAGAGAATTGGCCTTCATAAAAGAAGCCAAGTACAAGGAGCGAGTAACCCGGTATTATAACCAAAGGGTGAAAAAGCTGCAGTTTCAAGTGGGAGATCTCGTATTGAGAAACAATGAAGTAAGCCGAGCAGAAAAGCTGGGCAAACTTGAACCCACCTGGGAAGGTCCGTATCGGGTGTCAGAAGTCCTGGGAAAAGGGTCTTATAAATTAACCCACATGTCAGGAGAACAAGTACCCCGAACATGGCATATTTCCAACCTCAAGAAGTTCTATTTGTAAGAGACAAGGTCCGGTCAGTCTTGTGTCTAGTTCGGTCCTAGGGTTATGTGCTTTCTTATTTTTATTGTTCTTGTGTCTAGTTCGGTCCTAGGGTTATGTGCGTCTCTTATAAATGTTACTGAGGTATGTTGTTCCTTAAAGGCTGATCCCCTTTTTTTGGATCATGTATTAAAGACAATTGTGAGTCCAAGCTTCTAAGGAAGATACAAGATTCCACAATTCAGCTTAAGAAACAAGCAATTCGTCTGAAACGAACTGCAATAAGCCGGAAACCACTCCGGTTAACTAGGGAAAGTCCAATCCAAGCGATAAAACTCGCCAAATAAGGACACTAACTAAGTCCGGTCAAAGAAGAGTTTACTTCATAAGACCGAGGACGAGTACAGGGAAAGTCCAATCCAAGCGATAAAACTCGCCAAATAAGGACACTAACTCAGTCCGGTCAAAGAAGAGTTTACTTCATAAGACCGAGGACGAGTACAGGGAAAGTCCAATCCAAGCGATAAAACTCGCCAAATAAGGACACTAACTCAGTCCGGTCAAAGAAGAGTTTACTTCATAAGACCGAGGACGAGTACAATAAATGAAATAAAAAATCGCTGAACGGTAAATACGCAGTGATAGAAGCGAAAGGAAAAAATTTCATTTACTAAGTCTTGTTGGGCATACAATTCCGCTGCCCTACGAGAATGCGTTACACCATTACAAAGGACTACTCTACTGTCTACGGTTGCTAAAGTTGAGCCACCTATCCAAAAAGTCCTCATGATGCTGAGTTCGGGCGTTCCGAGCAGTTGAAGAATCAGTAGGTGGACGAGATGCTCTGATCGACCTACCGCCTCTTCTCTGAGTCCGGGAAGTTCTAGCACCTCGGCGGCGAAGAGTCTCTTCACGAAGCATTCGCTGATCTTGCTCACTCATATTCACCACTCCTCTACGAACTTCAGGGCGTTCTTGTCTTGACGTTTCCGGTTGCTCCTGAGTCCGTTGCTGACTTGGAGTAGGTTCTTGTCTTGACGTTTCCGGTTGCTCCTGAGTCCTTTGCTGACTTGGAGTACGTTCTTGTCTTGACGTTTCCGGTTGCTCCTGAGTCCGGTGCTGATTTGGAGTAGAAGTTTGAGTAAGTGGATCCGAGGTTTGAGTTGGAGCGTGAGCGTCTGTTAGCGGGAAACGGCTAAGGAATCTCTCAATCGCGGGACGCCGGGAAAGAATGATGTCGTACAGAGAAGCCAAGCGCCGCAATGATTTCACAACTTGTTGGCAAGCCGAGCTCTCCAGCACATTGTTCTTCCGGAGTACATGAAGCTTCTCCCACAGTTCATCAACTTGATTCTGAACTTCGGATATAGTCATTCCCCCGCGCCCGCTGATGAAGTCTTCATATGCAGTCCTCTCAGCGATGACAGTATTTAGCTCGGCCTCTAGATCTCTCCTTATGGACTCTAAGTCCTTATTGTTGGACTCCAGCTCCACTAAACGAGCCAAGAGTTCATCATACTTCGTCTGGTCATCTATAGCTTTTTTCTCAGCTTCATTTAAAGCCGAAGAGTATAGCCGCTTCCAGTGAAGTACCTCCAGCTCCTTAGAGTAAAGAATACGAAGCAGCTATGTCAGTTCGGCATTTCAGTTTACCGAGCAGGCAGTAAACCACAATAGGAGTAAAAGAGATTAAGAAAAGCTATAAAGAAGACACGAGTGTAGAAAGAAGAATTTTTTTCATTCACAAGAAAAAATTTACACAAGGAGGGCTTCAAGGCCATTTTACAAATAGAAAGAAGGAAACTAAACTAAGAGAAGGGAGACGAAATCATACTTCGCCAGTTTCGTCTCCGGCTTCCCTGTGGGTTTCAGCTTCTTTCTCCTTGTCGACCTCGGTCTTAGCCTCGGCCTCCCTCCTCCCTCCCTCCTGCTCGGTGCCTCCATCGCCGATCTGCTGCACATCTTGCTCGGCGTGCCCGTCGCCGGTCTGCTGATCCTTCTGCTCGGTCTCCTTGCCGGCCTCATTTTCCTGCTCACCCTCTTCTTTGAAAATTGAAGCGGGTGAAACAGGCCCCAAGGAGGCAAAGATGGCCTCCATGTTCTCGTCACGGTCAGCACGGCAATTACGGACTCGCTCAGCAGAAAGCAGGACCGAGGAAGACGCAAGCTCCTCAAGGAGCGGCAGACTCTGGAGACGCGCTGCAATCTCTCGGCCATACAGCGGCAAGACGACTTCGGGTTCTTGCTCAGCATTATCGGTCATCAATTTCAGCAGATCGCCGATAAGGGCCGAAAATTGATTGCTCAAAAAGAGTTTCTCCGTGTAAACACGGAGAGCCTCCCCCTGAGCAACCACGGCAGCAGCCTCCCTCTGTTTCGACTGCTCTCTCTGGATGATGAGCTGGTTTTTGGCACGCTGGGCTTCATCCTGAGCCGAGATCCTAGCGGCCCTTGCCTCCTCAAAGTCTGCCCGAGCCTGTTCGGCCTGGTGACGAGCAGCATTCAAATTCCTCTGCATCTCATCATAATCGCTGGACGCTTTAGAGAGTTCAACTGTGACGAGCTTGCAGAGCATATTGTTCCTCTGAAAATGGAAAAAGGAAAAAAGTCAACAGAGGGGCCACAAAAAATATAGGAAAGAAGCAAAACCAGAAAATCAAGAAGGAAATTCACCTCCACAAAATCCTTTGGCCATAAAAAGGGCTCAGAGATATGTTCCGAAGTGGCCGCAACCGCTCCGGATCCACAACCCCCCAGGACAATGTCTCTCTGTGGCGCTTTTGGGGGTTTCTGAGTCTTCGCCTTCCCCTTTGCCGAAGTCGATTCCGGCTTTTTTGGATCCGAAGACTGACTCGAAGAGGTCTTCTGCCTCTTCGGATTCTTCTCGGCATCAGACGCCGAGCTGGTGGCTCTCTGTTTCTCCGGCTCCTTGGATTCGGAGGATTTGCGACCTAGCCTGCTTAGCATGTTCACTGCCAAAAAGCGAGAAAACAAAGTTAGTTTTCGCCGCTAAAGCAGTAAAGCATAAAAAAGAAATCCTCACCCTCAGTCTCTTCGTCCGAAGACGAGGAATCGAACACGAAGTCACCCTTGACGAGCTCAGATTCCGAATACTGTTTCCTAATCATGGGAATCTTATTGAGCTCGCCCTCGAGCTCGTCCAACGGTTCTACCCGAGGATGAGGAATTACGGACTTCGGCCCTCTCCAGGAAAAGTCCGGAGCCGCTGTCCTATTGTAAAAAAAGAAACGATTTTGCCACTTCGGCCATTTGGTTTTACAGAATGCTCTGAAGGGCTGTAAAGGGATCAAGTAAAACCAGGATCCCTTTCTCTTAAACTGAAAGAAATTAAGGATTGCCCTCAGAGACAGATCCTTTTCTAGTCTACGCAGCTCGGCAGCAAAGGCCGATAAGTGCCTCCAAGAATTTGGAGTCACCTGACCTAAAGGAAGTTGAAAAAAATCAAGAAGCTCTACAAAGGCAGGGGGAAGAGGGAAACGAAGCCCGCATTCTAAGCAGGCTTCGTAAACGGTGGCATAACCCTCCGGCGGCGAGTTAGCCCTATGAATGTCGTCGGGAATCACCACTAACCCCCCAGGAAGAAAATATTTTCCGTGTAAGGATATCACAGTATCCTTACTCAAAATGCTGTGAAAATATTCTACCGTCTTCTCCCCGGACCTTTTCCGGCCAGAAGACCCCTTACCCCCCTTCCTACCACTACCTGATTCAGAAACAGATTCAGAAGAAGAAGACATGATTCTTACTCTTTGATGGTCGAAAGTCTCTGAAGAAATTCTTGAAGAAGCGGAAGAAAATTTTACGAAAAAGAGAGAGAATACAGAAGAAATAATCGCAAAAGTATTCCAATGATGAAGAGAGGAAATATTTATCAGATTCGCAAAGGCATTTCAAATTCGTCGCATCGTTTCAAATCCCACTTTTTCTGGATTCTCTGGCCGGATTTGCTGTCGCATTTAATGCAGACACGTGCAGAGCACGTCCCCTGACGTCGGCCTCCCCCTTACACTTATCCAAAACGCCGAAGTGATTCACTTCGCTTTTCGGGGGGGGGGTGGTGATGGGATACGAACTAAACAACTAAACAATAATTGCGAGCCCAATAGCAGTGACGGCCCATCAGCCCAAAACCCAAGAAAGAGTATCAGTTCGGCACAACCAAAGAGTTCGGTCACAGCCTATAGCTCGGTAGCATCAGTTCGGCACAACCAAAGAGTTCGGTCACAGCCTATAGCTCGGTAAAAGCCGACCAATCGAGCTCAACTCTCAGATCGGCAAAAGCTGATCGGCAAAGTTCAGCAGTTCGGTCTCAGTATTCGACCGAACAAGGAGATAGTGGACCCATGCAGGATCTCCACGACCTCCATTACACCCACGATCTATTTAGTGGTATTAAGCAGTTATCAACCCCACTACCAGGGCTGCAAACCACGATCTTAGTTCGAATGTATAAATAGAACTTAGATCAGATAGACAGGGTTAAGGTCTCTAGATTCTGAATCTGATATAGCAAATCAGCATTGTAATCTGTAAGAGATCAAGCAATACAAATTTGCCCTCTATTCTTCCCGTGGACGTAGATTTACCTCAGTAAATCGAACCACGTAATTTTCAGTGTTGTGATCTTAATTTATTACTTGCATTTATTCCCATCAAAAATTCGCCAAATCATCCATTCAAGATGGAATTTATTTGTTCTAACTGAAGAAGATGATCATAATGATTCTACAACATACAGATGATCAAGTAAGATACTTTCATAAACCAAAATCACCTTTTCACCTTAATATTTGATAGTTTTGTACTAGAATTAATAAATGAAATTTAATCAAGTTAAACAAAAATTTGATGACATTGTCATCAGAAAGTTGATGTGTGTTAGAAAAGAGACAGAAAGTTGATGTTATGTTAGAAAAGAGACAGAAAGTTGATATATAATAATGTATCTACTCATAAAATTGTATGACATGTAATATGTTCTCTATTGTGCTTCTTTGATACTACTCTCTTTAATTGTGTATACATTATCTCTATTGTCTTGACATTAATATAAGCATAATGATATTCATTTGTATTATCGATCATTATTATGCTATTTATATTAAAATATTCTTTTTTTGCAAACTATTAATATCGATTATATCATGCAGAAACCAAGTGATTATAAAAGGGTAGGAAGAAGAAGGAAAACGCTGACCTCCAAGGAAGAAGCAATACAATATCAAGTATTGGGTTTACCCGAATCCGATCCAATACCTGGTATTGCAGGGTATTGGATACCCAATACCCAATTTTATGGGATTGGGTAATTAAATTTAAGATAGTTCAGATATTTGGTAACCCGATTTATTGTTTAGACTATTTTTTTAATACTTATTTAGACTATTTTTTAATATCCGATTAGTTTTTGACTTTTGAGTTATATTGTTGATTGTTTCTATATTTGATTTGATGCGTAATAACATTTACATATTGCATAATCTATCTATCTATACATATATAAAAGGCGAGTTTTGGCATTAATTTGAATATTTAGAAATTATGGACATAAAGTTAATTGTTTATAAATTTGAATATTTATAAAATATGTCATAATGAATATAGAGGTTAGAAAAACGGTTCAACCATAAAAAATAATTATAAATGGGCATTGATAATTTAGCTATAGATATTAGTTTATAAAATGGGGGTTACGAGTCCTAAAATCAGCTACAAATTTTGGGCTGCAATCTACAAAATAATTATAATAAATGTAACTGTCATTTGGATTTGATAGGTCCTATATAATTCAAACATTTAAGAGGACAATGATTTACAAACCTAGCAATCATGTGTGAAGTCCTAAAAACCACGCCTCTCCGTCTCGTAAGATATAATTCTGGACAAATATTAAATGGTATTTCATGGAAGGTGAACGCACAGGATAGGGTATTTGTAACTGCGAACTATAGCAACAATATGTCATTTGTCATACTTTAAAAAAAACAGTAAAGTAAATTAATGTGGTTTAAATAGGAATATGTCATTAATCCTTACAACAATTGCAGCAATATATGTCATTTGTCATATACAAATGCAAATTAGGCGTTTAAATTGGAGTTATAAATCCATAATCCTAAAAATAAAATCATTTTTTTTACTTTACAATACAACATAATAACTATATTAATGGCCATTGATGTTAGAGTAAAGGCCAAAATTGGTCCTGAACATATAGCCATTTTACGATTTTGGTCCTAAACATTATCTTTTGGATTTTTTGGTCCTGCACATATGGACATTTGATCATTTTGGTCCTCCGTCAATATTTCCGTTAAAAACTAACGGTCAACATTATCTTTTGGATTTTTTGGTCCTGCACATATGGACATTTGATCATTTTGGTCCTGCACATATGGAATTTTGATCATTTTGGTCCTCCGTCAACATTTTCGTTAAAAACTAACGGTCAACGGCCAATTTTTGACTAAAACAATGGGTTGAGTCGGGTCGTGTTTGGGTCGGGTTTGGGTTACACGTTAAGAAAAAAATAATATTTTCTTAAAATCTAAGCATAATATTCTTAAAAAATTAATTAATATTTTTTAATTAATAAAATTAAAGTATAGATTTTATTAAAAATAATTTTTAATTATTTAATTTTATTATATAGATTTAATATTAGTATACTTTAATTTTATTATTTTGATTAAAAAATGATTATTTTAATTTGGTAATTTTTTATTTTATCGTGTAATATCATGTTTAAATCGTATAATAACATCATGTTTTAGTCGTTATAATATTTTTAATCAACAAAAATAACTAAAAATTAAAGTTTTATAATTTTTTAATTAATAAAAATAATTATTTTTTTTCTTAACGTGTAACCCAAACACGACCCGACCCAACCCATTGTTTTAGTCAAAAATCGGCCGTTGACCGTTAGTTTTTAACGAAAATATTGACGGAGGACCAAAATGATCAAAATTCCATATGTGCAGGACCAAAATGATCAAATATCCATATGTGCAGGACCAAAAAATCCAAAAGATAATGTTGACCGTTAGTTTTTAATGAAAATATTGACGGAGGACCAAAATGATCAAATTTCCATATGTGCAGGACCAAAATGATCAAATGTCCATATGTGCAGGACCAAAAAATCCAAAAGATAATGTTTATGACCAAAATCGTAAAATGACTATATGTTCAGGATCAATTTTGGCCTTTACTCTTGATGTTATAAATAATGGCTAATGTTCAACACACGACTCTATAAATACAAGACCAAAAACTTAACTCAAAATCATTAGCGGTTGGGTTAGCCTATCCATAGTGTAGTCGCTTGATGCTCAACGACGTCACCACCGGTCCGCTCGAGAATGATCACCTCAAGTGACATGCGGAATCAAGGAAGAGTCTCAAACATGCAGAAACGAGGAACCGAATGATCTCATGAAGAAAGGATCTACGGTGGGGAAACAAATCTGAAGAAAATAACGGTGGTGGTGGCCAGGGGCGGACACACGTTGACAGAGGGTAGGGCTCAAGCCCTTACCCAATTTTTTTTATTTTATATTTTCAAATTTTTTAAAATTTTAAAAAATTATGTTAAGCCCTTACTAAATAATGCTATTGAAGAACAAATTATTTTGAGATGAATAACTATAAGGGGCTGAAAATTAAAGAGAGAAGAAGTAAGAATATGTAGAGAAAATTGTAACAATGGCGTTGAAAGAAAGCATAAGGAAGAAGATGAGTTTAAATGACTTAATTAATATAAAAGTAAGCCAACTTTGACTTATTTTAAAAAGAGAACGTATTTTTTAAAAGCGCTACTTGTCACTTTTTAAAGTGGACACGTTTTTTTTATTAAAATTTAAGTAAAAGAAGTGTAAATTTTAGTGGCACCCGTTTATATGATTTTAAAAAATTAAAGAAGAGACACAGAAGGGTTTTCTTTCTGAAGTTTACAGAGGCAGCGCACGGCGATACAGAAACGGACAACGGTGCTACTTTGTAAAAGGAGGGTTTGAGTCTTTGTAAAAGGAGGGTTATAGATATAAACTAATATTGTACTTCAATCGTTATTGCTTAGGTTGGCCGTAGAGGCTGTAAAGCTTCTTTAAAAAAAAGCATCGGGATGAATTTTCTTCTCCAAGTGAACCCATTGTTGAAGCAATGAAAAATCAGCCCCGAAGAGAAGTCGAGTTGAACTTGAATGATATTGTTGGTGATCCGGGAAAACGCAAGCCAATTGAAGAGTTCGATGTTTCAATTCGTGATAGAGTACGAAGAGAGTACTTGAATAAGGGCCCCCAATTGGACATAAGTATGAAAAAAAGAAATATGGTATTCAAGAAAGAAGTTTTCAAAATAATTGATTTAAAAGGTATACATGGCTAGAGTATAGTGTATCAAAGGATGCAACTTTTTGCTTTTGGTGCTACCTTTTCAAGAAATCATATAAAGGAGGTCGACAATCAGATGATGCTTTTACAAAGACAGGTTGTAGCAACTGGAAAAATGCATTAGAAAGATCCAATTATCATGTTGGAGACGTGAATAGTTGTCATAATAATGCTAGAATTCAGTTCGAAGCTTTTCAAGATCAAAGGAACAGTGTGGCAAGTATATTACGGTCAAATACCTGTGAGATGGAAGTTGCATATCGCATTCGGTTGACAGTCTCATTGAATGTGACTCGATTTCTCTTAAAGCGGGGATTATCTTTTCGTGGACATGATGAGTCAAGTAGTTCTTCAAATCGAGGTAATTTTCTTGAGTTGCTTCTATGGTTTAGTGAACTTAACGATGTTGTATCCAAAACTTTGTTTGCAAATTCTCCTGCTAACAATCAAATGAAATCACCACGAATTCAAAAGGAATTAGCAAATGCTTGTGCTTCTGAGGTCACACTTGCCATAGTTAATGATATTGGAGATAAAGTTTTCACTCTTTTGGTTGATGAGGCTCGAGACGTTTCAATGAAGGAGCAATGGGAGTTGTTTGAAGATATGTGAATAACGAAGGATATGTGATTGAGCGATTTATCGGGATCGTGCATGTAACTGACACTTCCTCTCATACTTTGAAATGGGCTATTGATGATTTATTGGTGAAGCATAATTTATCTCTATCTAAAGTGAGAGGGCAAGGATACGATGGAGCTTCTAATATGAGGGGTGAGTTTAGTGGATTGAAATCCTTAATATTGCAAGAAAATCCATATGCCATGTACATTCATTGTTTCTCTCATCAACTCCAATTAATTATTGTTACGGTTGCTAAGGGTATCAGAGTTGTGAAGGATGTTTTTAGCTATGTCTCCATGATTATGAATATGGTCGGGGTATCTTGTAAGAGAAAAGACTAACTTAGGCAGTTGCAACATGACAAATTAGTTGAAAACTTAATGATGGAGAAGTCATAAGTGGAAGAGGTAAAAATCAAGAAACTAGTTTGGTAAGGTCTGGAGATACTCGTTGGGGCTCACATTACTTTACATTGCTTCGTTTATGCTCTATGTGGTCTTCGGTTGAGAAAGTGTTGGAAGTTGTACGTGACGATGCTAATATTCCCATTCATGTCTTCTATACATATATTTTTTTTTATCATAATTTATGTTATTGTGGTTGCAATGTCAAGGTTGTTGATTTAACTATACAAGAGATGGATAATCGATTTTCTGAAGCTAGCACCGAGTTGCTAGGATGCATAGCATGTCTTGATCCAAGAAATTTTTTCTCTCGATTCAATGATGATCAAGTAATCCGTCTTGCTACTTTATATCACGAGGACTTCTCTGCAAATGATTGTTCACGTCTTCCACTTCAACTTGGTAATTTTATTGCTAATGTACGATGTGATCCTCAATTTGTTGCCTTAAGCAACTTAGGAGACGTTTCTACGGAAATGGTCAAAAGTGGTAAGCATTTGGTTTTTCCTTGGTATATCGGATTATTGAGTTGGCATTGGTTTTACCTGTAGCTACTGCTTCTGTTGAGAGAGCATTTTCTGCAATGAAGACTATCAAGACTGACTTGCAAAATCGGATGGGAGATTAGTGGATGAATGATAGTTTAATTGTGTACATTGAGAAGGACCTGTTTTCAACGATTGATAATGAAAAAATCATGCAACGTTTTCAATCGATGAGAACACGTAGAATTCAGTTGCCACCGCTTTAGATGTAAAACCGCAGCTATGACATGTTCTTTTTATTAGATATATTTTGGACTATTTCGTATTAAATATATATGCATTTTACAGTTGTTACGGTTTTTATATTGTATAATTTATATATATATATATATATATATATTATGTTTAACCGTGAAAAAATATATAGTGAAGTCCAGCCCTTATAGTCAATTTTTTCTGCGTCCGCCTCTGGTGGTGGCAGTGCAGAGGTAGAAGCCATGAGAGAAATGTGAGTGAGGGCTGGTGGCAACGAGCTCTACCTATCTATGAAAAAAGGGTGGCAGGTTGGATTGGCAGTGGAGAGAGAGCTTTGAGAAATAGATGAGATGCAGAAATTGAGGAAGTTCTATTTAGTTTTGAAATTTGAGATTTTATTTTTTCAAAATGAGACGGATTAAATAAGTTATAATAATTTGTATGAATTAGTATGCAAACCTTCACACTATAGTGAATTAGATTTTCATAATATGAAACAAAATTGATATTTATTGTTATCATATTAATTTTTGTTAATATTTATATTTATTTATTGCCTGATTCATCATTTTTTTATTGTTCACAACTTTGACATTTTAACCATTATAAATTTTGAGAAAATTATTTCGTATGTATGGTATTTTAGTATTGAACGATATATGTTATGGTTGCTCCATTTAATAAATCAAATAATAATCTAATTAACATATGTGTTATTATTATTTGTATTGTAAACTCATTTAATCTTATGTTTTTAGTTGTCTAATAAAGTGTTAAATATTTTTTTATTTTTAAAGTTGATATAACTATATCTTTTTTATATTTTTTATTAATCCACAATATGATATTAACACGAGAAAAATAAAATGGATCGTGCAACACACGGGCGTGATACTAGTTCCAATAAAGACAAAGATAATTGATCATTTTAAAATAATTAATGCGACCCATTTTTGTAGTTTTATACGATAAAATATATGTCATATTAAAGATATTAATATAATATCAATTTGAATTTTTATTAGTTATTTACATATATAAAGAAACGAGTATTTGGGTACCAGATTCGTTTGGTTTGGATACCTGGAGTGGGTATTGGGATACCCAAAAATATATCGGGTCAGGTATCTGGTAGGTATTTTATACGATTTTCGGGTTTGGGTACCCGGTTTTTTCGGGTCAGGTACCCATAGATACCCGTATTCCCACCCCTACTGAAGAGTATTAAATTTCTATTTATTAGTACTATTTATTTTTGTTTCTGTCCTTTTACTTTAGAAGATGGAGGTTTGCTTGAAAATTTTCATTTTTAGAGTTGTCTGATGAATTCCCAAAACAAAACAGTGGACGACTGTAATTAGATGTTGTTGGTTTTAGATTAACTATGATACAAAGATATACTAACTGGGCGTAATACAACCCAATGAAGAATGGAGAAACTAAACGGAAATAAACTGAATTGAAATAACAAATTAGAAACTATAAACCGTAGATATAATTTATAAGCCGAGTCGAGGAGTCCTCTTTCCGCAAGACGAGATACGCCCCGGTAGTGCTCTCGATTTGGCGTGTTGCCCCCAAAGATAAAACGACTTCGTCTCTAAAGCAGCAGCACCGCTAGCAGCAGAGTTCCGGCGAACGGGAGTAAGGCGGGGGCAGAGCTTCGACGGGAAGATTATGCAGAGAGGGAGAGAGCGTGTATGTAAGAATGCTTGTGTATGTTCTATATAGAATGCAATGGATGCATGCCTATTTATAGGCCAAGTCCACCCGCAGGGGCATTGATGGAGTCAACAGCCATTATGTGTGCCATGATGGCTTGACTGTAACCGCCGAGGGATACTGACTGGTGCACTAACCATTAGGAGCTGAAGAGACACGACGCATCTGGACACACTACACGACGGGATACACCATGGACCGTCGGGGTCCAGCGGGGACCTTTTGTCTCCCGTTATGCGTCGGGGTCTAGCGGGGGACATGACGTGGACCAGGGCCACCATGAGTCGGGGTCGGAAGGGGATAGCGTGGAGTTTGAGGTAGTCTAAAAAGAACAAGCGGGGCTTGAACCAGGCTCAACGACCAGCTCTAAAGAGCAGCCCAAAGACCACCCAAAGACCAATTGCCAAGATCTAAGATCCAAGGCACAAGGCACACGGTGCCCGGTGCACGAGGCATGGGTCACGGTGCGCGGCTCGTGGGCGGGCGGGCGCCGGCGCGAGCGCTGTTGGCTCTGTCACCCATCTTATTCCACGATAATTATTACACATAATAATTCATCTTATTAAATACTTCATCAAAGAAGTTTATCATCCCCGATGTGGAATAATTAACACTCGATTAATTAATCCCTTGGTTTTTCTCATAGCACATTTCTAGCTTTATTGTGACCAACTTTAATATATTATTTCTCACTCACCGGGAATCGGATTTGAGAAAATGAATATACTACGGTCATCTACTCGGAACGTAGATCGACGCTATTGCATTTAATTTCACAAAATTAAATGTCTTGTAACATTTATTATTAGTCAAAGTCGTTTGACCAAGCACGATTCCAATAATCCCCCACATGAGTGGAAATTGCCAAATGCATATATATGCAGACACATGCTCCACCCTCAAGAGGTATGTAAGCATAAGGATAGATAGTTTTTGGATTTGAACCATCCATAGTCAACACCATCAGATACAAAGGCGGACTAGTAGCGCGATAATTTGAACTATTCCTCCACGGCGCGCACCGAGACAATGATGTTAACACTTAAAAACCTCAACCTCATCCGTTCTCACGTTTTGTGTCCATTTCAGGCCTTGGACACCACTTTGGATTCATAAGTGTATTGTTTGAAGCGGCCCCACTTCACACTTACATAGGTGATTCCTCGTTAAATATCTTGCCATACTTGGTCTCCTTGAGAACTTCATCTCAACGAGATCCTTTAGGGATAATTAAAAGTCATAGACTTAACCTCACCACTAGGCAAGTTTTTCAACACTCTATTGCTCTCTAGGGAATAGATATATATGAGTGTTTCACACGAACTCTCATAGCTTAGTTTTCCCATTGAACCAAGTTCTTGGAATCTCCAGTCATCATGGTTGGGTTACCACTATGACAATTCTCTAGTTTGTGGATTTTAAACTCATTCCCTCTAACAATTTATTCATTTGATCACGATTTAACCATACGGTTAGCGGATTCGCTAGATTACCCAATGACTTCACATAGTCAAATATAATCACCTCTGTTGTGATCAAATGTCTCATGGTATTATGTTATCGACGAATATGTCGAGACTTACCATTGTAAAGCCATTATTTGCCCTTCCTATAGCAGCTTAGCTATCACAATGAATCAACACTGGAGGTACTGGCTTAGACCACCATAGAATATCATCAAGGAATTTCTTAAGCCACTCGGCTTCCTCACTAGCTTTATCTAAAGCTATGAATTCTAATTTCATGGTTGATCGGGCTATACATGTCTGTTTCGTGGATTTCCACGAGACAATACCCCCCAATAGTAAAGACATATCCACTTATTCAAAGTGAGTCTTTGTTATCGGATATCCAGTTCGCATCACAGTACCCTTCAAGTACCGGGGCGTATATCGAGAATTATAGCCCATGATTTTGAGTATATTTCAAGTACCTCAAAACTCTTACAAGAGCTTTCCAATGCTCCTTGCTTGAATTGCTCATGTAACGACTCAACTTGTTCACTACGCACCCAATGACCTGTGCATAATCTTCTTGTGCAACAAGCTCGCCCTTGTTCTTGCTCAAGTGAACATTGATCTCTATAGGTGTCTCAGCCGACATGCCTTCATAGGCGTTGAATCTCTTTAGTACTTTCTCAACATAATAAGATTGTGTCAAGATGATTCCTTTAAATTAGAATTTTTCATTCCAAAAATCACATCGACTAGACCCATATCCTTCATGTCAAAATTTATCTTTAACATGGTTTTCGTATAGTTAATCACTTAGGTGTTACTACCCATGATTAACATATCATCAACGTAGAGACACACTATAACGTATCCATTATCAGTGTTCTTAATGTAGACACATTTGTCACATTCGTTGATTTTAAATTCATTTGATAACACCACACTATCTAATTTCAAGCAACAACGCTCGTTTCAATCCATAGAAGGACTTAACCAGTTTGCAAACCTTTCTCTCTTGTCCAGGTACTACAAAACCTTCAGGTTGTTCCATATAGATTTCATCTTAAGTCACCATTTATACTTATTAACTGTTCCGACGACCTTAAACTTGTTTTTAAGGACTCATTTGCATCCTAAAGGTTTAGCACCTTCGAGTAGATAAACCAACACCTAAGTGTGGTTTAGCAAAATTGAATCAATTTTGCTTTGAACAGTTTCTCTTTAATGCAGCCCGTCTGGGCCAGCAAAGGCTACTTTTATCGATGTTAGTTCTTCATCCAACATAAAAGCAATATAGTAAGGACCAACTGTCTTTGGTGTACTGACCCTACTACCACGTCTTAGTATTGTATCATTTGGATCGGGCCTTGTTCGCTTGTGCGATTCTGGCTCTTCATCCGCTGATTCAGAACTAGTGGCTTCATCCTCAATTCTCATCTCAGAATTGGATGCAACATTTTCCTTGTCTTTGCGAGGAAATATATTTTTCAAGAAATATTACATTTCTTGACTCGATTGTTATTCCTACGGCCGCAGTCGATATTTCAGACTTGTAGATAGCAAATCGATAAGCACTCCTATTAAGTGCATACCCAATAAAGATGCAATCAACCGTGTTAGGACCGATTGTAACTTCTTTCGGCAGAGGAACCATCACCTTTGTCAAACACCCCCACACTTTGAGGTATTTGTAGGATGACTTCCTTCTCTTGCACAACTCATAAGGAGTAACATCCTTACTTTTGAGTGGGATTTTATTTAGGATGTAGTTGGCTGTCAAAACAGTTTCCCCCACATGTTCTGGGGCATCCCTGAACTAATCAGTAACGCATTTATCATCTATTTAAGAATTCAGTTTCTTGCGTTCTGTAGCACCAATAGATTGTGGTGAATATGGTGCAACCGTATGAAGAATTATACCACTTGTGTTGCATAATTCCTCAAACGGGGCTACGCATTCACCTCCTCTATCACTTTGAATCATTTTGATTTACAATCCAAGTGGATTCCCGACTTCGTTCTTATAATATTTGAACACTTCAATTGCTTCATCTTTACTTCTTAAAAAATAAAGATAGCAACATCTTGTGCAATCATCTATGAACGTGATAAAGTATTTTATACAACTTCTAATTTACACAAATTTTAAATCACATACATCAATGTGAATTTTTAAGGGTTTCATGTTTCGTTCAATAGAATGAAACGATAATCTAGTCATTTTCGCCTCAAGACAAGTCTCACATTTGTTTTGGGTATTGACTTCTTTTGTCTTTAGTAAATCCAAGTTTACTAAACTTTTATAGCATTATGATTCACATGTCCTAATCTATAATAGCCGGTTACATAACATTTTCCGATGAGCTTTCCAAACTTATACACAAAGAACTTATCAGACTCAAATACAAGTTTAAACTCCTATTTACAATTATTGATCCAGAAACTATGTTCTTGCGTATGTCTGGGACATGTAGCATTTTCTTAGAGTGATTGTCACGTTGGACGTCATCTTGAGGACCACATCTCCAAAGTCGACACATTTGGACAAGGCTTGGTTCCCCATGTTGAGCTTCCTCCCCTCAACAGTCTTGCAAGTGTAGAACTTACTTCTATCGGCACACACGTGGGCAGTGACGCCCCGCGTCGATATATCAACCACATTTGTTCTCGACGTGGTTGACTTCTTCAGTTACCACGACGGCTATGTTGCCTTTGGCATGTTTGATAAATTTGGCTCCACCAAGCTTCTTGGTTGGTGGCTTCATCTTTCTCCCGACATCTGAACGGGAGACAAATGTCTCCCCATGTCTCCCAACGAACGGGAAACCGACGGGTGCAAAATTTGTCCCGATATCTCACATGGGCTGTAAGGGTGCAAAATGTCTACTAACATTTCCCAAGACATGGATGGGAGCCAATGTCTCCCGACGAACAGGAGACCAACAGGTGCAAAATTTGCTCCCGATATTTCCCACGGCACAGATGTGTGCCATACATCTCCCGACATATTCTAAGGCACTAACGGGAGTGAAATGTCTCCCCATGTCTCCCGACGAACGGGAGACGTCCCTTGAGACCAATGGGACACGCCCAACGACCCTATCCATGGGAACGACGGGAGACGTCTCATAGGACTTACCGACCCTTCACATTCACGAGGTCTCTCCCCCACATTGGAGTCAGTCATGTTGATCCCAAAGGCATCAACTCTCGTGTTGGACCTGGCCACTCAATCCATTGGTCAGAGCATCGGCGAACGGGAGTAAGGCGGGGGCAGAGCTTCCACAGGAAGATTCTGCAGAGAGGGAGAGAGCGTGTATGCAAGAATGCTTGTGTATGTTCTGTATAGAATGCAATGGATGCGTGCCTATTTGTAGGCCAAGTCCACTCGCAGGGGCATTGATGGAGTCAACAGCCATTATGTGTACCATGATGGCTTGACTGTAACCGCCGGGGGTTACTGACTGGTGCACTAGCCATTGGGAGCTGAAGAGACATGACGCATCTGGACACACTACACGACGGGATACGCCATGGACCGTTGGGGTCCATCTGGGACCTTTTGTCTCTCGTTATGCGTCGGGGTCCAGCGAGGACCTTTTGTCCCCCGTTATGCGTCGGGGTCCAGCGGGGACATGACGTGGACCAGGACCACCATGAGTTGGGGTCGGTCGGGGATAGCGTGGAGTTTGAGGTGGTCTAAAAAGAACAAGCGGGGCTTGAACCACGCTCAACGACCTGCTCTAAAGAGCAGCCCAAAGACCACCCAAAGACCAATTGCCAAGATCCAAGATCCAAGGCACACGGCGCCCGGTGCACGGGGCACAGGTCACGGTGCGCGGCTTGCGGCTCGCGGGCAGGCGGCGGTGCGAGCGCGTGTTGGCTCTGTCACCCATTTTATTCCACGATAATTATTACACATAATAATTCATCTTATTAAATACTTCATCAAAGAAGTTTATCATCCCCGATGTGGAATAATTAACACTCAGTTAATTAATCCCTTAGTTTTTCTCATAACTCATTTCTAGCTTTATTGTGACCAACTTTAATATATTATTTCTCACTCACCGGGAATCGGATTTGAGAAAATGAATATACTACGGTCATCTACTTGGAACGTAGATCGACGCTATTGCATTTAATTTCACAAAATTAAATGTCTTGTAACATTTATTATTAGTCAAAGTCGTTTGACCAAGCACGATTCCAACAGATGTGTGACTACAAGTGCAAGTTTAAGAGCAATGTCACATTTGATGACTGCAATGCTCGAGCGAGAGATGTTGTGGGATGACATATTGGTTCTATGACATGGAGGAAGAGAAATGAGAGAAATAGGTGAAGAAGATGATCACACGGAATTTTATTTTTAAGTATTTTAGTTATTTAAATTATTTAATCAAAATTACAACTGTCACATAAACTTTAATTTGCCACATCAGTTTTGATTTTTCAATTTGTGAAAAAACTAGAAAACTCTAAAGTTCAGGGGAAAATTCAGAAAATTGTGAAAACAAGCAAATAACCCTTATTTTTAAGTGCTAAAAACCTATTAAGTCATAACGCCCTATAAATAGGGGCATTAACATGAAGATCATCATCCACTATCCATCACTGACTCACATCTCTCAGTTTCGGCACCACCTTTCACTTCTGCCATGCCTCAAGTTCCAAACCCAAGCCTTTAGCCACCTGCCGAAGGAGATGTCAATTAGCCCTTTCATTCCAGCCGACGTAGCAATTCCAGCAGCAGTTCCACCGTTTAGAAGCAAAGACATTCTGTTTATTCACTTTCATTTTCCATTTCAGTTTAGTTCTTATTCTAGTCTAGTTTCCAGATTTCCTTTAGTCGGCCGAAAAAGGCAGCTTTTCCTAATCATGTGGAGGCACAACCACTTCAGCTAAAAGAACCATTGCACACACCCGCACCAAATATGATCTTTACTTCACAATCACAAGTTTCTATATGACAAAGATTGCAACATCACCCAACAACAACAAATTAAGGAAAAATGCCAAAGATTTATGCAAGTTTCAACTGAGGTTTTAAACCCCTATTGGGCCGAGCTCAAACCCGTCCATATACGACCTACTTCTAAGAATCCTACTTTTAAATTATTACTAGAGTAAAGATCAATTTTGATCCTACACATATGACCAAAATACGAATTTGGTCCAAAATATTAACATTGTGAAAAGTAGGTCCATAACAAATGAAATTCTCGCCGAAGTGGTCCTTTTTTTATGGTTCCTTCAAAAAACTAACGGTCATGCCACTGTGCAATTAACGTTGACCGTTAGTTTTTTGATGGAACCGAAAAAAAGACTGTTTCAGCAACATTTTCATTTGTTATGGACCTATTTTTCAAAAAGTGAATGTTTTGGGTCAAATTCGTATTTTAGTCATATGTTTAGAACCAAAATTGACCTTTACTCTTATTCCGCCATATTTTGTACCTAGTTTTAATTTTTTTTTCTGCCATAATTATTAATACTCCCTCCGTCCTAAATATAAAACACTTGTTTTTCTGCACTAGATTTTATGTAGTGTTGTTTTGTAAGTTAATGAAGAGAATAAAGTAAGAGAGATGAAAAAGCAAGATAATGTTGTTTACATTTGAGGAAAAATTTTATTTTTAATGGGATAATCCAAAAAAGAAAACGTTTCATTTTTTTGGGATTGAGGAAATAATATATATTTATGATATGCTAGCCTTACATGTTGGGAGACAGATTAGAAATGAACCGATATAGAATTCCAATTTTATTTGTGTTTGGTTTCAGTGAAATGAAACTTGTTTATGCCCATCGTCCGGTTGGTTTGAATGATTTTGTGTGTTATGGTATCTCTTAATTTTTTTTAATATTAAAAATTTGTATTTAATTATAAAAAGCAATTTTGAAAAAAAATAATACTAAGTTTTATGATAAAAATTAGGTTTGTTAATTAGTTATTTCGTGCATTTCAAGTGTGACAGAATTTGAATGAATCTTACACTATATTGAGTAAGCCTTTTATAAATAATTTCCATAATCCAACATTATAAATTTGTTGTGAGATATCGGTGTTGCACACTATGAGCATCCGCAACGGTGGTCTCCGTAGCGAGATGGCTCGTCCCGAATGGAAGATATGTCGGCGGGACGCCGTTGCATGCCTCTCGCTGCAGAGAGCCGCCCGCCGTGGAGACCACGACTCCGTCTGTGGAGACATTGCACCTAGCACATGTGGCGTGGTATGGAGTGAGCGGTGACACATACTCACCCCCTAGCGAGTGGACGTCGTTTTGACCATTAGATTTTTTATTTTTTAAAAAAATTAGAAACATTCAAAAAAAATTTAAAAAAATCACCGAAAATATAAAAAAATTCACTTCCCCAAATATTACCGTTTTCTCAATTTTCAATTATGTTTTTCATTTTTTTAACCTCCAATTCATCAAAAAATCATCTATAGATTCATCAAAAACAAAAATCACACTAAACTCTCTTTCTTTAATTTTCTCTACACATTTTCATAACCAATTATGCAAAATGTGTATGACGAACAACCATCATCCAACCGGAGCTGGAGCTAGTGGAGCACGCCGACGCAGGATTACTCGGCAGAAGATTACCCGGCACCGGGCGATGGACAACTTGTCCGGATCACGGCCTCCAACTTAGTTTGTCTACCGACCTTATCTGGTACACAATTACACATGGCGCATCAATTGGGTGGACGACCGACCCGATGCCCAACTATGACCCGACTCAATCGTTGTCCTAACTTCCAGAGGGAAACACTCAAATTAGACGATGTTCCAGAGTTCAATGTTCGCTCTGTATTCCACGGTCGAGACGGATAAATTATTCGAAGTGTGGGTTATCGTTTCAAAAGATTTGATGAGGGAACCAACTAAATCGGGAAGAAGTTTGGGGAACGGGTCACCGACCTCTACAACGCCAAGCTGGCGGATGGAACTGTTCAACACAATATGAAGATGCTTCGCATGCATTTCAGGCGATCAAGTGAAGATATCCATAAGTTCAACGGCCTCTTCAACAATGAAATAAGGCAGACCGACAGCGGGTCGAGCGAAGCCAACATTTTGACAGCGGCCATGCTTCTCTTCCTAAATGAAACCCATAGAGCCTTCAAGCATGTCAGTATTTGGAAGAAAGTTCAGCATATGAATAAGTGTGCGGGTGGAACTGAATCCTCCTTAGGCTTCGCCTCCAAACGATCGAGGTCGCACGCCTACCCCGACGAGGAAGAAGTCGCAAGCCAGCTGGCTGGAGCTCATTTGCATGACTCCGACGCCTGTGCGATTGGGTCCAGAACCGATTCGCGACATCATCCAACTGAGATGAAGGCGGCGAAAGCTAGCCGCAAACAAGGACAGACCCAAGCCCAAGCGGCCCCACAAGGTTCCCCCCATCCCCCTGCCTTCTAATCCGATTATTTAATTTGAATATTTGTCCCAGACACTTAACACTGACACTAGTTGAATGAATCCGCAATAACAAGTTGCGCATGACCAGATGATTGAAGCCCTCCAATGTCAATTTGGTATATCGATCCTGCTGCCACAGTCGTCGCAGTAGTTTTTGATTTTTTGAATTTAAATCATGTAATTTTTTAATTTTTAGGATTTAAATTATGCAATTTTAAAATTAAAGAATTAAATTATACGATAAGTTTTAATTTTTAGGAATTTGTAATGTCATTTTGAGTTTTTAATGAAATTTTATTATTCATGAAATAGTTTTGTTAATTTTTTTATTTAATTGAAGAATAGAATAAAGAGATTCATGAATAATTAAGAAATGAAATGAATTGTTGCAGGTATTGTCTTTTAATTAAAATATTAAATAAAATTTTGAAGGGGTTTTCTCTTAATTCAAATATTAAATAAAAAATAGTATTCCCTAAAAAGTATGAACTATTTTCTTTTTTAGTCCGTTCTTGAAAAAGTAAGAACTTTCTAATTTTGGAAACTCCTTTTTCTCTAATTAGGTGTGATTAGGGGTGTGCATTTGGGTTTCGGTTAGATTTTTTTGCCATAACCGAACCGAACCCGAAAAACTGAATTTCGCCTAAAACTAAAACCGAACCGAAAACCGAAAAACTGAAAACCGAAAAACCGAAAACCGAACTTAAAAACCCAAACTAAATCGAAAAACCGAAATTATATAAAAAAATCGAAAAATTGAAAAACCTTAAACCGAAAACCGGCGACGGCTGGAGGGGCGATCGGCGACGGAGGACGATGGAGTTGGTGGAGGGATTTAGGGTTAGAGGGAGAGGAGAGCCGAGAGCGGCGGATCTGATTCAGAATTCAGAAACGTGAGTTTCCAATTAGGGCTTTTACTTTTAGTTATAACTAAATAATAGTAACATATATATAATAAAATAAATAATTAAATAAATTCGGTTATTCGGTTTTTTTCTTCACTCGAACCGAACCGAACCGAAAAACCAAAATTTTTGTATTTTCAAAACCGAACCGAACCGAAAAACCGAATAACCTAACCGAATTTCAAAATTTCGGTTTGGTTCGGTTCGGATATTCGGTTTACGGTTTTTTTGCTCAACCCTAGGTGTGATCCGTTTTCCACTAACAATATTTTAAAACCTTTTTCTTTCTATCTCTCTCACTATTTCAATTATGCATTATAACTCGTGACAAAACAAATATTCATCCTCTTTATAATGCAGGTTGTAATAATTAAAATTGATATGAGTTTAGGCTAATGAATAGCTAAGGGTCAAGTTTTATGTGGATAATATTGTTGTGGATACTGTTAGTATTACTATAAATTTATTAGTTTTAAATTGATTATTTAATGTGCTGTGTCATACTTATTGCGTCCTATAAAGTTTTGCCCTATTATACCATTTTTATTTGTTCCACTTGAAATCTACCTAAAAATAGATACTTAAATACATCCCTCAATCTCTTTAATGCAGTATCTTTATTTCATTATACACCTTCATCTAATTCAAAATCAAATAGTACTTTTTTAAAACTTATACCAAGTTAAATTGTGACAAACTTTGTAGGACAGGATGGATGGAGAGCAATTTACCCAGCCACAACTACGTATAATGGTGGCGTTCATAATACGCTGTAATTCACTCAGAAATTTCTAGAATATTATCTGTGGGCCCTCATCTTATATTCCTCTATAAGAGCATCTCCAATAGCGGCGAGCACACCGGCTAGCTGATTCTTGGCGCTCGCCGAACCATTGCAGCCGGCGAGCGCCAAATCGGCGAGAAAAACAGCGAGCGCACGCCGATTCCCGAGCGCTAGGCGATGCGCTCGCCGATCTCCTGGCCGCCATTGCAGGCTCCAGATCGGCGAGCGGGATGTTTTTCTTTATTTAATTTTCGAAACACTATATATACGCGATTTGAACGTCATTTTCATTTGCACCATTTGTTTTAACGAGTACTCTCTATATCTTAATTTCTGTACAAGAGCAACAACGCGAAAAGTAGCACAACAACGAGCCTACTCCAGGGACGAGCGAGTCTCGGATAGCGGTGACGACGGCGACGACGGCGACGACGGCGAGGCGTGAGGCGGAGGCGGGGGGCTCATGCGTGGAGTAGGAGTTTTTTTTAAATTAATGTAATTTTTTTTGTTAATGTACCTTTTTTTAATTAATGTACTTTTTAAAATTTTAATATTATTATTGAATTTTCCCGTGTCGTAAATTTAATTCCGTATTTTGTGTGATTGTTAATTATTTATTTTTAATAATTTTGTTTATCATGGCTTGACTATGACTGAGCTATTGCTTGTCCAGTTGTTTGTCCCGATGATGTGACAGGAGGAGTTTGTGGCTGAGCTATTGCTGGGCTATTCTTATTGGAAATGCTCTAATATTCTCCCCTTTCCTCTTTCCCTCTCGGCCAGATACTCAAGCAGCTTCTCCGCCACCAACTCATTTCTTCTATCTCCACCCTCACTACAGGTAATACCTTCTGCTATCCAGATATTTATTTTACTATTTCTATCCATCTAGTAGCTAGTTTAGATCAGCAGAGGTGTCCTTTGCTGTTTGCTTATCTTCATTCGTAGATTTGGATTTGTTTATCCGGTTGATTCTCCTTGTTTTGCGCGTCTGCCTGTTTTTGGAGAAGATGAGCTTGCTAGGTTATAATTTTAGCGAATCTGATTGTTCGATTGGTTTCGATTAGGTTTTTTCTCACGGCTGAGAGGAGATTCTGAGGCGAAATTCCAAGAAACAGCCTCATGGCGAATTTTATCCGCCATTTGTACCCCGAAAAAAAAAAGTTTCCAGAGAGGGGAAAGACGCGACAAGCTCTCGCGTGTTTTAACGAAACACGCTTGAAGCTCTCGCGTGTTTTAACTAAACACGCTTGAAGCTCTCACGTGTTTAATTAAACACGCATCAGGCTCTCGCGTGTATATGTAACACGCGACACACTCTCGCGTCTCTAAGCAAACATGCGACACGCTCTCGCGTGTCTCCCTTGAATTACAAAATCGGTCCAGAAGGCAGAAACCTCACAGAACACGCGAGAAGCACAGCGAAAAATCGGCGCCCATTCTTCCCAACCAGCGAAATTCGAAGCCTAATCCGATATTTAGCTCTCTCATTCCAATTTGAAGTGTTGTTAGGTAACTTTGTACCCTTACTTTCGATTTTTATTGGTATATTTTAGTTGGGTATAAGAGTTAGGGTTCATGGGTTAGAAATTATTTTGTTGAATTTGGTTGAATTTGGTGTTGAATTATTCAATTTGGTTGATTTTATGTTGAAATTGGTTGTATTTGATGTTAAATTATTCAATTTGGTTGATGCTTTGTTGAAGTATTGAATACGGTTGAATAAGGTGTTACTTTGTTGAATTTGGTGTTAATTTGTTGAATGTGATTGATATTTTGTTGAATTATTGAATTTGGTTTTGAATTATTGAATTTGGTTGAATTATTGTTGAATTATTGAACATGGTTGAATATGGTGTTAATTTGTTGAATTTGGTGTTGATTTGTTGAATGTGGTTGATATTTTGGTTTTGAATTATTGAATTTGGTGTTGAATTATTGAACATGGTTGAATTTGGTGTTATTTTGTTGAATTTATTGTAATATAATTGGGAATTTGGTTGAATTATTGAATTTGGTTGATTTTTTGTTGAATTATTAAGTTATGTTTTTTTTATAGAATTTGGTTTATAATTAAATATGTTAAATTTTGATTATATTAGAATGTCGCGATATGGACCAGAAGATCCTTCTGTTTTGCATTATCAGCACAGTCATATATCGCGCAAGGCGTGGGCAGGCGAGGAAACAACCTCTTTCAATATTCGGCGCTTTGAGGGACATTTATGGGAAATCGATAATCATCACAGACGCGTGATCGATTATGTCTGCATATTTGGTTTAGGTGGAGTTCTTTTCTGTGGTAAGGCTCTGGATGTAGATCATGCTTTAATCACAGCTTTGGTTGAGCGTTGGAGGCCAGAGACACATACATTCCATCTTCCCGTAGGGGAAACTACTATTACATTACAGGACGTTCAAGTATTATGGGCTCTACGTGTAGATGGAGTGCCCTTCACAGGAAATGGGTATTGTGAATCTGGGTGGAGGGGTTTATGTGAAGAGCTCTTGGGCTTCTATCCCCTTCAAAGCGAGATGAAGGAAAACGGTATCTTGGCATCCGCGCTAATACATAGGATGATGATTGAACCGTTAGAAGACGGTCTGGAAGACGAAGCCTACATTCAACGGGCACGTATGATTGTGCTTGTGCTATTGGGAGGGTTGATCTTACCCGACGGCTCAGAGTGTGAGATACCTCTCATGTGGTTGACCCAACTTCGAGATGTAGAGGCTGCCTCTATGATTAGTTGGGCGAGTGCTGCACTTGCTACATTATACCATAATCTTTGTGAGGCGTCTATGGGCAAAAGGACAGACATTGGAGGTCCGACAATGCTCCTACAGCTGTGGGTGTGGGAGAGAATGCCCACTTTGAGACCGGATTTTGTGATGACACGTATACATACAAACAACACTCCATGTGCATTAATGTAAGTTTGTTGTTTACTCTCTTTTGTGTATTTAATGACAACATATTAAATTGACAACTTTTCTTATTGTAGGTGGACTGGTTCCTTTATGATAAACAGAGCCTCCAAACATTCTGTTCGACATTATCGGGAACAGTTATCATTACTCCAAAATAGCCAGGTAAAATGAATAATGTTTTGCATTATATTTGGGTAATTTTAATGTAAACTTGTTTTGTTAGTTTATTTGGATGCCCTATGTGGACCGTCAATTGCCAGACTCCTGCCTCGAGATGAACAACAGTTGGAGATCTGTGACGTACATGGTTTGTTGGGCTATTGTCGAAGCACATGAGCCTGAGCTCGTTGTTAGACAATTTGGAGGCAAGCCTTCATCCCGGAATTGCGTGATTGGGGTTTCAATGAAACTCATTTCAAAACCAATCGTCGTAAAAAAGCTAAGACGAACTGGGCTGTGCAGAACAAGGCCTACATCCAACATTGGGAGAGAAGGTCGGAGTTCGTTACTAATCATTACATGGAGCCTCTTGCAGACCACGTGCAGGTGATGAGAACTCGACAATACATGGAGTGGTATTTTAAAATTACCATTACATATATCACGCAGCCGGGTAGGCTTCCAGAAGTAGGGATGAACACTGTTGCATCATCATCTACACTCCAAGTAAGTATTGTATTTTTATAGTTGTTGTTTCATTTTAAAAGTATGTATGTTATTAAATATGCACGTTTTATTTGTTACAGGCCGAGACACTAGCACGTGTTTTTCATTTGTCGCGCGGATTTGACCCAACAGACGCCGTAGGCTTGTTGCATGAGATTAACAGTCTTGCTCTAAACTGCCTTACCGATTGCGGTGAGAGTGAACGCACGGTCATACCTTCCACACAGCCCAGTGATGTGGATATGTCCCGGGGGTTTATCCGAAAAGCTCGCGGTATTGGTCAGAGAGGTATCCGAACAGGCGGGCATGGTTATTCACGACATTTCAGAATATCCTAAGACATGCCAGGGTCATCACAAGCAGCAAATGAAGAAAATATTAATTCAGATGACAACATAGATTTGGATACAATCATCGACAATTTTGCTGCTGAGCCCAAAATGCAAAATCCACCAGCACCAGATCCCTCTAGTTGGTTTCCTACTTGGTCAGACGGGCCACAGTCTAGTTGGGTGACTCCATTAGATAGAGTTGGGCTACCGTGAAATCCTACTGCACAGGATTCATTCTTTTCGGGTGTCCATATCGTGCACTCTCCGACAAATGATGATGATGATGATGATGATGCTGCCAATGATGATGATGATGATGATGATGATGCCGATGCTGAGGTTGCTCCTAGGAGTAGTGCCTACATAGAGCGCCCCACGAGGAGAGAGCATATGACCCTCCTAGGAGTAGTGTCCAACTTGATCGGCCTAGTAGCAGTTCACATACATCCCGTCCCGATAAGGAAGGCTCCAGACCAAGTTTGTCTCAGACAATTTTGGGTATGTTCCCACGTAGAAGGTCTAGCCGTGACAACAGAGGAAAAGGCCCGAGTAAATATACACCTTCGTCCTTTAAGTAGAATATTATCATTAGATGTATTGTCTATTTATTACATGTGGATTGATTTGAGATGTACTGTTTACTTATTATATGTTGATTGATCTGAGATGTACTGTTTGTTTATTACATGTGGATTGATCAATAAATAAAGTAAACTCTGTCGAAATGTTTTTAAGCAATATTACTTAAGAATGTCATTTCAGTCTTAAACATGGTTCAAACACATAATAAAATTCAAGCTTCAATCACGATTCTCAAACATAATATGACTACACAACACGTCCTACAGTGCATTTTCTTCTATTGTGGCCGGTCTCTCAACAAAGGCGGCATCGAGGAAGAGCTCTTGGCGCATCTTGTTCGCGCTCATACATTTGGTTGTGTATCCTGCTTCTATTGTACCGCCCACGTGAACGAGGAAGTAGCCGTGCTGGTGAACATTCCAGTGTCCATTCAGGTTCATACCAATAATCTTGGTGTCTCAGTGGACGGAACGCAGCTGCATAAAATTGCAACTGTAAGACATGATAATAACGTAAGAATAAAAAGTATCTAAACAACATACCTGCGTACTGGTGAATCCAAACATCTGTATGGTATTGTAAATCAACATGACTAAAGATGTCATCACTGCGTTCTCTCAGCACCGCAACAGCGTGAGAGCAAGGCATTCTCCAGGTCTGCCACTTTCCACATGAGCATCTCTTTTCACGGTAATCTACAACATGTATATTATGGCCTCTACCCGGACCTCTGTGATAGGTTAGCACATCATAAGTTCCACGTGCTATGCTTGTAGTCCTAACATGATGACGTCTCCCTCGACGGTCATTCTTCTGAAATAACTCCCAAGCCCAAGGTGTCAAAGGCGTCTGGCATTGTTTGGCTAGAGTCGTTCGGTTAACAAACCAGTTGATGGTCCGCCAGAATGTAATATCAATGATAGCTCTAATTGGGAGTTCCCTCGCAGATAACAACACATTGTTTTAACACTCGGCCATGTTAGTAGATGTCTCACCCCATCGACGAAATTGGTCGTGTGCCATAGTCCACTGCGATCTATCTATGGTGGTTTCGAGGTACCTCAGAGCTTCTGGACTCACCTTTTCTAATTCACGCCTTGCAGTCCAATATCTCCGCTCCTCAATTACTTCACCCATTATCCATACCCATTTCTTCACTCCGGGGCCTTTGTGTCTTTGTAACACATTCGATCTAACGTGAATTAAACAGTATCGATGATAACCGACTGGTACCTCTTTCCACACATCAGACTTCATGGCATTTATAATGCCTTGATGTCTGTCACTTATTATGCACACTTCCTGGTCATGCTTTATAATATGCACTCTCACAAGATTCAAAAACCAACTCCAACTCTCGTTTGTTTCTTCATCAACAATAGCAAAAGCAACAGGCAAACAGTTCTTATTTGCATCGTAACCTACTGCAGCAAGTAATTTACCTTTCAGTCTTCTACGCAGGTGAGTCCCATCAACCGATAAGACAGGCTTTGCTACTTGGAACACCTCTATTGCTGGCCCAAATGCCCAAAATACGTAGCGGAACACCTTTGTATTACCTTGACTCAATACAGGGTCATGCAACCACTCAACGATTGTCCCCGGATTTTGAGTTTGCAACTCAGTCAGGTAGCTGGGGAGTTGTCTGAATGATCCCTCCCACCCACCATATACAAGCTCAATAGCTTTTCTGCGAGCGTACCATGCTTTCTTGTAGCTGATTTTCACGTGAAATTTATCTTTGATATATGTAAGTATTGCAGAAGGCTTGAATTCAACATTGTTTTCAATTTGACTTCGAATACAGAGAGCAATCATGGATGATGTAAGATTAACATGTTCACTTGGATCGTGATCTCCCATATAGCAATGACGATCAACCCATGAGTTGCTAGACCAGCTACCATCACGTTTCTTAAACGTTGCTTTAACCTCCCAATTACATGGGTAGCGTTGCCCAAGGTCCCTGCCTTTTCTTTTCGGACCAAATGGGTCCCTACAAACTGCATGCCATCTTCTTGATTTACTATCCATAACCTCATACATCCGACCTGTTCCCACATGCCATAATGTGACAGCAGTTTTCAACTGCAATTTGCTATCAAATTTTGTTCCCACATCTATATGTCTCGGATTATCCTCATCCCAATACCACATATCTTCTTCAACCAATCCATGGTCTTCTGAAAAGTAACCTCGGCTGCCTTCACATGGTAATTATCGAAAAAATGGTAACCCTTCAGGCACATAGTCGGGAACAGATTGCTCCTCACGAACAGATAGTTGTACATAATTCTCAACCATCATATCAAGTGTCTCGTCGTCTGTAGAATCTTCACATGATTCTGCACTATAATCAGGATCACTTGGTTGAGAACCATCGGAACCATCACAGTCAGAACCATCTGCACCATCAACATTATCTGCACCATCACAATTATCAGAACCATCTGCACCATCACAATTATCAGAACCATCTGAACCATCACAATTATCATAACCATATGAACCATCATAACCATCAAATGTCACATTTGGTACATCTACTGGTTCAGCAACATCCCTCCCGGATGTGTTGAATTCAAAGCTATGATATTCATCATCTCTCCTAGATGTCCCGACATCAAAATTAGGATAAGCATCTCTCCTAGACGTTCCAACATCATGATGAGTGATAGGAGGTTCAAATTGCAACGCAGTGGTAACAGGAGTATATTCAATAAAAAGTTCAATTTGACGTGGATTTTTAGCAAACATATACTCCAACAAATTATCATCCACTGGTGTAGCTATATAATTCACCACTCCACTAAAAACCACATGATGCCTCCATGTTAAATCAATCGTATGTGTATCCAACTCAATTCTAATTTTTTCACATATCATTGAAACAAGCTGATAATAAGATATCTTTTCATTCAATATAATAAATGATTTTGCACGAGGGGATCATAAGCAACACCCAAACCTGGGAGCTGAATAATTTTCTCATCCCAATATAAACTCACAAACACCATTAAACCTGCAAAATAAATACGACCTAACATCATATACTATAAATTCAACATACTTAAATAAATATTGAACAAAATTAAAACTGAAAATTCAATACCAAGTTCAATGCCATAAACCCTAAATCTATACCTAACTAACATATAGTAATGATAATTGAAATTAATAGTCAAAAATTACCTAACACCACTTAAATTAGGAATTAGAGCATAAAAATATCGGATTCACTTCGATTTTCGCCGGCTAGAGACGTTGGCCGTCGCTGAGAGTGAGAGAATGAGCGAGGTGGAAGTGAGGTCGAAAGTGAGGTTTCTGCCTTCTGGACCGATTTTGTAATTCAAGGGAGACACGCGAGAGCTTCAAGCGTGTTTAGTTAAAACACGCGAGAGCTTGTCGCGTCTTTCCCCTCTCTGGAAACTTTTTTTTTCGGGGTACAAATGGCGGATAAAATTCGCCATGAGGTTGTTTCTTGGAATTTTCGGGAGATTCTGATGGCGTCGAAAAGGATTCTGAAGGAGCTCAAGGATTTGCAGAGAGATCCTCCGACGTCATGCAGCGCTGGTAAGCTGCTTCACTATCTGCTACATGTTTAATTTTAGTAGATTAATATTTGCTCTTGTGAGAAATGTTTGCTTACTATATGTTTCTCTCATCTAATCTGTGCGTACATGACAAGTATGGTCGATTATTCCTTTTACCGAATTCAGTTTTTAGTTTAACTATGAGCTTCGGTGTTATTTAGTTTAATGAATTTTCAATGATCTATGTTTGGCTACTGATGCATTTATTGTCAATTATTTGCCCTTTATCCGTATGTGCTGGTGATATTATATGTAAAAGCAGCTTATTGTTGTTTTGTTCAACTCTGCTAGCTGCATCATTATCTGCTCTGGTAAGCTGCTTCATTATCTCCTCTGGTGGCTGCATGTTTAATTTTAGTAGATTAATCTTTGCTCTTGTGCGAAATGTTTGCTTACTAGACATTCCTGTCATCTAATCTATGCATATGTGACAATTATAGTTAATTATTCCTTTTACCGAGTTCAGTTTTTAGTTTAACTATGAGCTTCGGTGTTATTTAGTTTAATGATTTTTCAATGATCTATGTTATTTGCCCTTTATCTGTATGTGCTGGTGATATTATATGTGCAAGCAGCATATTGTTGTTTTGTTCCTTGATCTCTTAGATATCCTGTTAGTTTGCTATTTCTTCTTTTGGGTGTATGACTTAGATGAATTCGTTGCTGTGATCTGTTGAGTTATTACATATCCACAAGTGATATTCTTATCTTGTGTGCTTAGTTTCTCTTATGGTAGCTCGCAATCTGCCCTTGTCGCCTTGATTAACATTTCAATTGATATGCGACCTAACTCTCATTTGCATAATGTGTTATAGGTCCTGTAGCAGAAGACATGTTCCATTGGCAAGCAACAATCTTCTGAGAGTCCATATGCTGGAGGTGTATTTTTAGTTCCAATTCATTTCCCACCTGATTATCCCTTTAAACCTCCAAAGGTATGTTTGCTACTTCTGTTTGCACTTTTCTTTTTGCAACTTGGTCTCTTGAATCTTTATTTACTGGTACATGAAAGTGGTTCAAAGGCTAAACACTCATCATACCTGAGTTGTGTTTGGGGTAGCTCCTCTAAAATTGTAGTATTGTGAATAATACTTTTGTGCATGCCTTAGTTATTTTCTGGAGTTCTGTTTCCCTGCACTAGGTTGTTAGTGTAGTTTCGAATGCTAGGTGGTACCAGTTGATAAGTTCGGTCTGTGGACAAGAAATTATGCACCAGAGGTTTCTGATGAACAAATTAAACCGGAATGCAACAAAGATTTTAATTTATAATGTTCTTTTATTTTTGGGCTTAGCCTCAGAAGTTCACCTTCTTGCTTAGAGTTGCCTCTGGTTGTAAATTCTATTGCTGAGAACAGTTTCAATTTTCCAGTACATAATCGTGTATATGATTTCTGCTTGGAAAATTTTCAATCTTTCTTTTACTTGTGAGATCTTAATCACTTGTTTGGAGTGGCTCTTATGTTAGCTGTCTTGTTTTTTTTCTGTATACTAGCAAGGTTCATTTGCTTGAAAACCCTTTAATTGCACTTTTGCATCATCAAGTATTGAGCAGTGATATAAATTTTTCACGTCACTTAGTAATCTCAGAAGGTGATTTCATTGTTGCAGGTTGCATTTAGGACAAAAGTATTCCACCCTAACATAAATAGCAATGGAAGCATTTGCCTTGATATTTTGAAAGAGCAGTGGAGTCCAGCATTGACTATTTCTAAGGTATCTAGTGCATCACAAATCACAATCATCCTATTTTTTGGAACCTGGATGTATGAAGTTAATTGTGTAATTAAGAAATTAGTAAGAATAAGTAGCAATTATCACAGTATATTAACGTTTTTGGCAGTTAATACACATTTTAGAGAGAGGAAACCCTTTATGAGAAAAGGCACATAGATCTCTGCCAATTGTAACTATGTGGTTGAAGTTGTGAATGTATTTATATCAAAATGCTGATGTCCGACGGCAAATATGCATGTATCCAACATCGTTTTTTTATGTCCTGATGTCTTTCAGCTGATTAAGTCTGAAATGGCTTATGCCGAGTTCATCTCTTCCCATATAGGAATTGCACATTATTTGCTTGGACATCTATTTTGTTATAAATGAACTGTAGGTTTTCTTTTGTTACTTTTGCTAAAGATTGCACAGTTTTAGCTTTTCATGGGCATTTGGTGAACTGTTTTATAGAATGTGAGTTTCTTTCTTTTCTATTAACACTGCTTAAGTTTCAACATGTTGGGCTTTATGTGGGTAACTAGACATGGGTATTATCTAGTCTTATAAGGTTTTGATGGTGAAACTGATGGCAGGTCCTGCTGTCTATTTGCTCGTTGTTGACGGATCCAAACCCTGATGATCCTCTTGTTCCGGAAATTGCTCACATGTACAAGACAGACCGGGCAAAATACGAGTCGACTGCTCGCATGCTAGGCTAGGTTATTCGGTCGGTTCGGTCAGAACCGAACCGAAAAAACGGGTAACCGAGCCCAAACGGTCCGAGACTGAAGCACCGGAACCGAAACCGAATTGGCCTCGGTTCGGTTCGGTTCCTAACTGAATAGGGTCGGTTCGGTTCCTAACTGAATAGGGTCGGTTCGGTTCCGGTTAACCGAACCGGAACCGAAAAAAAAATTATGTAGTTCACAGGTTTCGATCCTTGGATGTTGCACGCGAGAAATTCCCACCTTGGCCACCACTTGCACTGCATTGGGGTTTTAGTGTTTAAATTTGTAGAATATATTATGTAGGTACTTTTGTATTCATCCCTTTGATTAAAGTTAAGCATTTGAATTCTTTCCAATTAAAGAATTCGAGAATATCTGATCAAACATGAATAAGTAAGAAAGTAGTACTGTTGTAAACGCATGAATAAGTAATAAAGTAGTAGTGTTGTAATAAAGTTCTAATCCCATCACCGTGCTACATAATTCCTTTCAGCAACAAAAGACATTTACTAGTACTACTGCACCTACATAACATTTTTAACCAAACGATGTTAGCACCTTTACAAGTGAGCAAAAATATACAAACCATCAGCTCTGCGTTACTATCAATATCACCTACAACTGCCACTTTCTTCACCACCAATATCACCTACAAATGCACGATAAATTTAACTTTCATCATGATCACTTGAATGAGTTCTTTCCAATTCTCCCAATTCTGCACCGTCCAATGGCCACGTCACTTTGCCATCCTTATGGAGTGCCTCCACCGCTATAAAAAATAATGAATTAAAGAAAATGAGTTCAAAATGAAGAATGAATAAATATATTGGTAAATAGCAATGAATTACTCACTTTCATAGTATTGCTTTTTCAAAAATGGTATTGGTTCTCCTTCTTCTTCCATGAGATCGGTAGAACTAGAACTGGACCTCAACCAATCCTCGGAGCACATCAAAGCTTCTACCATTTCCGGTGCCAAAGAGTTTATAAATATCGACAACATACGCCCCCCCATGCTAAATGCCGACTCAGAAGCAACGCTTGATATAGGAATAGCAAGGATATCTTTAGCCATCTCTGAGAGAATAGGATAGGAAATACCGTATGTCTTCCACCACATAAGAATGTCAAAATCATCTTCATTGGCCTTGTATTGCCTCTCTGCGAAGTAACGAGTGAGCTCTGAGCTTCCATCTTCATCATCGTCATCCTCACTAGCAACACAGAGAATGTTACAAGAACTTCTACCAAGCAATCGCAGATTAGTCGATCTATTCGACATTTGGCTAGCTGAAGCTGTTTGTGGTTGTGTGTTGGCAGCCACCGGAGTGAATTCTCTCTTGTACAACTCAAATAAGTCGAAGACTGACTTTCTCAACTCCTCTGCCAACTCATTTGCCCTTGCGTCACCATACAACGTCTTCAAACAATGCTGCACATGCTTCATCTTTTGTCTAGGATCTAGCATTGCAGCAATGTACAAAATTTTGTTCATGTTTGGATTAAGCTCATCTCCCTCTAACCAATACTTACCAAGCTTTTCCATCATCTTCTTGGCCATGTTTGGATGTCTTGCCTCAATTCATCTTGGCTGAGTGGTGTTTTATTCTTTTCCGCTTCATTTTTCTTCAAACATGAAGCATGATGCTTCCACAGAGCGGATGTGCCATTGTTCTTCGAATCACCACATATCGTATTTCCACACAGTTTGCATTTCCCTTTTTGAATTGAATCTTCAACCACTTTATGTATCTGACCTCATTACGTGTTTACGCTTTTTTTATGCCGGCGGCACCATTCCCTCTCCCTCTTCCTCTCCCCCGAGCTCTAGTTCTTCAACCTCAATATCTTCAAGTATATTTTCATGGATTGGCTGATTGCTCCCTATGTCTTGGGTAGAAGACTCTGAAATTGACATCTTCAAGAACAAACACTTTCCTGAAACGATCTGTTCAAATAAATTTCAATTAAATAACAAAATAAACCCCAAATTTATACAGCCATTTCATGTACCATGTCTCCAACAGGAACAATATTTTCAGAAGAAACCAGCTTGTCGAAGAACAACACACCAAATTTGAAGAAATGAATAATGTAAGCCTTACATTGTAAGGTGTTTACGGAAAAATCAACAAGCCATTGCTACTACATGTATACGATATAAGTAAAGGAAACAATTTAGTCTCATTTTAGGAAACATACAGCTTCTGGAAGCAGAAAGAATTCAGGAACGCTGAAACAAAATCGAAGGCAATACTCTTCCCACTTCTGCAATCGCTGGTCGAGGGTCAATTGAATCAAATCCCGAATGTACGACACGCCCTAAACATCCAAAACAAAAATCCACAGCAACATTAAGAAATTTGAAAACCTAATTCAGAAAAAGCAATTTAACAGCTTTAGGAGTTTAAATCTACAAAAAAAAATCAGTGAAAAAACCCAGCATTATTGAGAGGAAACCTTACTCAGTTCCGCGGCTCTGTCGGTGCCCTCCGTTTTCAACCGCGCAGAAGCCTCTCTATAGCAAATTAATCAGACGGAGCAGATAGGAGAAGAATGAAGGGGGAAGAAGGAGAGTGAACAATTAGGGCTTCCGTCTTTCTCAGTTTCAGGTTTGAAAAAAAATAATCTAAGTGATGATATTTTTTAATAATAAAATAAAGGAATAATCATAATTAATATAATTATTCGGTTCTTTAATTTAAACAGCGGTTAACCGATCGGTTCTCGGTCTAACCGAGAACCGATCAAGACATGCAGAACCGAGAACCGATATAACCGAAAACCGAATTTGGCGGTTCTCGGTTAACCGAGAACCGAGATAATCGGTTCGGTCATCGGTTAACCGACTAACCGATGACCGAATTATCAGCCCTATCGCATGCCATGGGATGATGCCTTAGTGGGAGACTTGGCGTGTTCTAGTGTAATTCGAGTTTATGCATGGGATGAAAATCCCAACGTATCGGTGAGGTGTATTTTCGTATTTTGTCCTGTTGGGTTCATGCTGGCAGTTTACTGAATTTCTCATTGTGCTTAAAATGAGTGTTATTTCCAAAATTGGCCCTGAATTTAAGACAATCATCAGGTGCTTCTCACAAATGTTAATCTACTCTGTTTTCTGTTACACACACAGTCACAGTTGGCAATAACAGCCCCAAATCAAACTTCAGGGAATCAAGACCAAGCTGTACAAAAACTACATAAGCATAACTCCTGTGCTCCGCTCCTACTCAACTTAAGCCTAAAGAAAATAGCAAGTACAAAGGAATCGGAACTTATATCCGGGTCATCGTGCGACCGACGACAGTAGTGTGTTCGGACCAGCAACCACAGGCCATGCAGTGTCCAAGCAAGACGGTGACTTCCTTGGTGTCTTGACGTTGGGAGAAAGACCTGTGACTCCGGACGACGCTTCTGGGCTGAGCCTTTGAACGACAGCGGTGGATTTCTGCTGAGAGGGAGAGAAAGTGGAGCGTGGGCGCTGGTAGCACCGCGGAGGGAATGGTGCGACGGTGCAAAAACCGCCGTGTGTTTTTGTAAAACAACACCTGCCCTAAATGGTAGGAGGCGTGTAAGAAGGTAGCAACAGCACGAGCATACTCAAGGGTGTTAATAGCAGCATTGATATCAGCCATAAGTGCATCCGGGACTGCACATATGTCTTCACATCTTCAAACACACTCCATTTAGGCATTTCTACGCTAGAACTCGTCTTTGTACAGATATTGTACTGTTAATAAGCCATGATTCTACCATTCTTGGAGCTGATTCTAGGCATTTCATTTCATCCACCGCTTTTGGCCAATGTTGATGATTTCATTGAATGTGATTTGATCATCTAATCCTTCAAACTAATATCATACAAACTCCAAACTGATCATGGTGACAAATGAGAAACATCATTCTTCCACCATTTGTCATTTGTCACCATGTTGTCATCATTCTTGAAATAAAAGAAAAAGGAGTTCTACAACAGCTCATACACCGCGATTACAATCGGTTCATTATTCAACCAACGGAAATTGGTCCAATACAAAAGCTGAAAGATAACGAAGGGAAGAGGACCACGAGTTCACCTGGTTCTACTTCTTCGGAGTAAATTTCCGTCTGTAGCTGCTCTTGAAAGTATGAAGACGAGGGCAGTTACAGAACGGATTAGTGGTTTCAAGTGAATTGTGATAGTGCCTCTCCACAATACCTGCTTCCAGCTTACATATAGTTAGCAAAGAAATCAAGCTTACAAACATAGAACTCGAAACCGGAGGAGTTCTAGCTGGTCTTCTTGTTTACTAATAGCATCTCCAACCATTACACTAAACTCAAACTCATTTTAGCATAAATGTCACACTAAAAATTGACTCATCCACTAACTTTTTATACTTTTCAATCATATCTATATATTTTTATCTAAATTACACTCCAATCCATGACATTTTGTCAATATCTTAAATTAAATTAAATATTATAATAAGATTTATTAATTAATATAACTAAATATTAATGTTTAACTGTTATATTTGATAGCAAATTTAGTTTGAATAATATTAATGTACGTATAGTTATTAATCTGTAAATTGGATTATGTATTAATGTACGTATAGTTTGAGAAATGATATGCTGCGGACTTAATTTGAGCGACATGTGAGAGACACTGTATATTCTCTCTCTCCTCACACGGCCGTCTCTCTCTTCAATCATTTTTTCTTCTACCATTTTCTCTCTCTACATTCCACCATTTTTTCTATCTCCAAGTTTCTCCATCATCAAATTCTCTCTCCTGACTTTCTTCTATTCGTATCAAATTCTCTCTTCTTGTTCCTTCTTTCAACTAATTCGCCGTTCTTCTTCCTGTAAGCTTTTTATTTTTGTATTTTAATTTCTCTTTCTTCTCTTCTTCTATTTTTATAAGTATGAATTGATTTGGACGAATGCAATAACTCAAACTTTCAAAAGTGTTTTTGATATAATTTTAGTGTAAACTTAAAAATATGTATTTTTTCTTTAAAAATCTATAATGGAATTGGTTTTGCAGTACTCTTAGATGTATTATTCTACTGCATTTTAGGTTTTGCAGTACTGTTAGAGATGGTCTAACAAGGCAACCGAACATATGACAGTGGACCTCAACAATGAATAAACAAGGCCGATTGTCACGACCACCCTTACTAAGGATAGTAAAGACGAGGAAATCGTGACTAGGGAAGGGATTAAGGAGCGGGGAAGAAGAAGGGGAAAACAATGAAAGACAACATCTTAAACAAAGCTTCAAAAGAAAAGTTTTAATCGATTAAACAATTAAGCAACGGGTTAATATCTCAAGGTAATTAATGTCATAAAGTAGTGTAGAGCAAAGCGAAAGACTTTATCAAGAACGATTCGAAACAAGGTAACGGAATAAAGGTGTCTAGAGAGTCATAGGGAGACGCATATGTATAAAGACACGACGCATCCGGAATTTCTTAAGGCTCGACTCAACATCTCTGCAACATCACCGCTCAACCTGCACATAAAGAAAACATATGCAGGGCTGAGTACTTGACATACTCAGTGGACACACGCCAAAATATTTGATAAAAGTTATGTCATCCATACCATAGTGAACTCGAGTTTTAACATTTTAGAAAAGAATATCATCGAGTATCACAAAACATTTTCGTAGACTGGCCAGTCAAAACAATCTCCCCACTTTCTCCACAATCAATCAATCACATCCTCTTACCATAGTGCGACGAAAGTGTGGTCACACTATTCACCCACGAGACCGACCGACTAGCAAGGACGACTCCCGATCCCACCTGTGTACACAGCCTGATAGGGTTTGCGGTCTTACTCAGACCCGAATTCGTTTCACACATAGCCCTATAGCCTAACGGAGCAAGCTCAAACGAACTAGGCATCAGACAACAATCTCAACATCAAAACAATCATGGTATGACATAACACTTTAAACCACCCTTATAGCTCCAACATCATAATTTGAAAAGTAAAATGAGTTTGGCAAAAGAAAGCCCACCTCGATTGCTTACAAACACGGTTCACAACTTTATTGAAATCCTTGCTCTTCGTACCCACGTATGCACAACAACCCTTATCAACATTATAACCACATAATACAACACAATCAGTTTTCTATCAACACATGCATGCCCTATCGTTCCTTTCATCGTTTTCTCATATTGTCCATCCCAACGTTCACCATCATAAACGATACGAAACCCTTTGGCATACATAAACGTGCAACACATAATCACATCATAGGATAAGTTCTTACTCACACATGTATCATGTATTTCATTCAAAACTCGCCAACAAGACTATTTCAATCAAGACATGAATCTGACAGAACAACGCAGTCGTTTTGTAAAAATCATTAAAAATCCATCCAATATCATATGACCCTAAAATTTGCTCACCACACAGTAGACACATCAAGGTTCAAGTTGACTGGTCGTGAACGACGTTCACAGAAGGTGACGCAGTCGGTCATTTGTAGAAGAGAAATAGAATTTCACAACCTAGATAGGCTTTGACTACCTATCGTGAAAGGTTGCAGTGTCAGTCCGCATGTTTCCTTACCTTAGGAAATAAACGACACTGGTGTGATATAGCACTGAAGGATCAAACAGTTGAGATAAGTCTTTCTTGCTATTTACTGAAAGACGAGGTCTCGGTGATTGTTATTTCTTAATCATTGTTGATATACCATTGAGCATACGATATTGATTATGCACTACTTTGATTTATCAAATGGTGCGGATTTTTCGCAATCTAAGAATCCTGATATCTTGGGTAGTGGTGATTAATGTCTAGAGGTGCTAGTATTGTTATTGCAATGAATCTTGTGCTGGGTGAGTCTAGTTTGATAATATCCTCAAGAGGTGTTCGAAAAAGGTTGTATTATTCAGAAACCCGGCCGGTTGGAATTTATTCCAGAATAATAAATAAAGATTTTGAACTAGACAACTCTTGAAAAAAGATATTAATTAATTAAATTCAAATAGCAGGCTTAAATTAATTAATGGATATTTATATCTTAAACACGGGAAATAATAAATTAAAGAGGTAAAGTCCGGATTACTCGTAATTTGGGATTGGACGGGTAGTCAAATATTCTATTGGACTCGTATTAAATTGGGGCTCAATTTAATTAGTAAAAGTCCAACAGGTTTGGCCCAAGTCCAACCTCCATGGTGTTAGGGTTTGTATACTTGAAATCACCTTTCGAGTGATTGAATACTGTAAAACTCTAATAATTATTTTCCAATGAATGTAACAGATTATTTTTGTCATAATGTTGTTATGTTTTACATTTAATGGATGTTTAATGCATATTTAAATGTATAAGCGAACATAACATAAGTCTAAGTCTTTGTTCTAGTAGACCGGTTGTAGGTTGCGCTCAATTTAAGGTACGCGGTCAGTTCTGAACAAAGAAAAATAAGAATTTCACAACCCAGATAGACCTAGACTACCTATCGTGAAAGGTTGCAATGTCAGTCCGATTATTTCTAAGCCTTATTGAAATATGATGACGTTGGTGTGGTATAGCACTGAATGGATCTAACAGCAAGACGAGTCTTTATGCTATCTACTGAAATACGAGGTCTTGATAATTAATTTCTTAATAAATGTACATTAGCATTGAGCATACGATATTGAGTATCTACTACTTTGACTTACCAAAGGTGCGAGTTTTTCGTCACCCAACGATCCAGGTATATTGGGTAGTGGTGATCATTGTCTAGCGGTGCTAGGATTGCTATTATGTTGAATCGTGCGCGAGGAGAGTCTCGTTTGATAACATCCATAAGAGGAGCTCGAAACGAGGTTTTATTATTCGGAACCTATCTAGTTGGAGTTTAATTATTCTATGAATAATAAATAAGAGTTTCTTGCTAAGTCCACTCTTGGAGAATAAAATATGTTAATTAATTAAGTCCATAGCAGACATTAATTAATTAATGGATGTTTCTATCTTAAGCGCGGGAAATGAATTAAATAAATAAAAGGAAACCCGGAATACTTGTAATTTCGGATTTGGAAAGACAGTGCAATATTACTTCTGTAGTGGCTGCTTGTAATATTCCAATATAAGCTTATATTAAATTATGGGTTCAATTTAATTAGTAAAAAGCCAATTGGGTGAGGCCATGTCCAAATTCTTCTTTAGATTCCTGACTGGGCCCAATATGTGACTTAATATAAATAGGAGAATAAAGGAAACAGAAAACACGATTTATTAGTGCTAGAATTTTCGTCCCCCTCTAGAGAAAGAGAGAGAATTCGAAAATTGCTCCCTCCGTGAGCTGAGTTCTGTCTTCATTATTCGAGTCCTAAGTATTCTGGTGAGATTTGCCCACACAAATATCAGTATACAGTCCAGGACACCAGTCAGAACATCAGAGGTCGAGTACTGAATATCTTCACGTGGAGACGGAGCAAGCCATCATCGATTCTTGATTGAATCAACGAGGTAAATTGGCTAATTCTGTAGTGAGCATGTTTTAGGGATTTTATATGCTAAAGCATGTTTTAATTCAAGTTATGAGCATGATACACGTGATAATTACGCGAATAGAATTTGTCTAAATAATCTGCTAAATAGATCAAATTTATGTGATCGGATTTCGTGCACGCTTCTGCTGCCAACCCCATCAATTGGTATCAGAGCCATTCTTTGGCTCTGATTATTTGGATTTAAATTTCACGAAATTCATGTATGCATGTATTATTTGATTGCGAAGCATGTTCTTGGTGTTTTGTTTAATTTATTATGCATGATGAACTCAAGAACTATCGAATCAAAGAACTTGAATTACTCGATCGTACGAGACGTGCGATCCGTCGGCGCTCGCGCCGAGACGGATCGCACCACGCACGATCGTGAAAAAGGGTTGTCGATTGAGTGAGCTCGAGCGCGACGCCGGCTGAGACCGCAACCTATGGCGGCCCCCGCACAAAGGTCGACGTGTAGGCTGGCACGGAGTGGTGGTTCGTCCGAGAACCACCGAGACACCAGGCGCCGGGAGCTGGAACCCTAGGCGGAAGGAAGGGTGGTCGGATCTGGCTGAGAGCGGGCGCGCCACCGTGCGCGCCGCTGGCCGAGAGCTCGCGCCACCCCGACGGCTCGGATGGCCGAGATGGGCGTCGAGACGGTGGCCGAGAGGCGTCGCCGCCGCGTGCGCGCCTGGCCGAGAAGCGTCGACACCCGACGGATCGACGCGCCGAGACGGGCAGGGCGCACCTGGCCGAGAGAAGCTGCACCGACGTGCGCGCTCCTGGCCGAGAGGATGCGACACCCGACGAGCCAGGCGGCCGAGACACTGGTGCGCCACCTGCGCGCCACGGCCGAGACGCTTCATGCGTCGTGATCCGACGACGAACTCGTCGGATTTTCGTCGTTCATCGTTCGTACGAATCTCGTGCGATGAGATAACGATGAAGGATTATTTTAATGATTATTTAATTATTTTATTAAAAGATATCATTAAAATATTATTATTTAATGGAAATAAAATCTTTTGGAAGATTTACCTAGATTTTAGGAATATTTTTATTATTATCTATATCTATGGAAATAAATAATTTTATTTTATTCCTAGATGATATGGATGAGAATAATTGAATAGTTTCCTAATATTTATTTAGATTTTAGGAATATTTTTATTATTATCTATATCTATGGAAATAAATAATATTATTTTATTCCTAGATGATATTGATGAGAATAATTTAATAGTTTCCTAATACTTATATATCTAGAATCCTAATTAGGATAGATACGTATGAATACATTAAATAATAAATCTTCTCTTCCTAATCTTAAACACGGAAATAATTTGAATTTAATTTTTCATATCTTATTAAGAATTAAATAATTTAATTATTTTAGATATATCTTATAGTAGACATGAATAAGAATTAAATACTGGAACATTATTTTCTTAATGGAAGACGCCAACTATAAATAAAGGATTCAATTATCCAGCATATTAAATACCAACAGAATTTAATTAAGCTTTAATCTGCCTCAAGGCTAAGGATAATTGAATAAAAACCATAACCCAAAATATCTAAGCTATAATTACGAACTCAACGTTTGTATATGGTCTCCACTAATTGGTCTGTAATTTATGAAGTTGTTTTCAATATTATCGCCACCTGCACTATGGGGACAATAATCCTAGGAAATAGCGAGTTCATAAGACGGACTTCTCAAATATAAATAGTATGAACTAGAATATGGTTTCCAATATTATCGCCACCTGCACTGTGGGGACAATAATCCTAAGAAACTACGAGATTCAGAAGTTCACACAGAATTTATGGGATAACTTGATCTTGTTAGCAGCGCATGAGCATTGTTATGTGAGTGTGTTGTAGAAATGAGATTCTGTAATGCTAAATTTGGTGGTCTTGCTTAGGCAACATTAGGCGGCCATGCCACTCTGTGGTCTCTGGACTATTCGTCGGTGTTGTGACCAGTAAAAATTGTAAGATTTTAATGCGTATTAACTTCCTCTGGAGGATACAAAATTTTAATTTTACTGTTGTAAGATTTTGAAAAGTTTTATGGTTAATCTAATCAAACTTCTTACATAAGTTTATGACAAAAGGTAAATATTCTGTTTTGCAGTGCAAATCAAATCGTCAATATGTCGTTCAATCCTCTTTCTGCAATACTTAAAGAAAATAAACTCGAGGGCCAAAATTACATAGAATGGAAATAAAATTTGGACATCGTTCTCACAGCAGATGAGTACATCTTTGTACTCACAACCCCGCGACCTCCAGTGCCTCCAGCTAACGCTGCGGCAGGAGTCAGAGATGCACACAGACGGTGGCATAAGGCGAATGAGATGGCTAAGTGCTATATGTTGGCATCTATGTCATCAGTACTCAAGCATCAGCATTCAGTCATGGAAACTACCGCCGAGATCATGCAGAATCTCAAGAATCTTTTTGGTACTCAGAATCGAACGGCTAAGTCTCAAGCCTTTCGGAGTATCATGTCGAAGACTATGAAGGAAGGCTCGTCTGTGAGGGACCATGTCCTCGAGATGATGGGCCACCTCAACCAAATTGAGGTCTTGGGAGGGACGATCGATCCCGAGTCCCAGGTGACTATTATCCTTCAAAGTCTTCCCCCTAGCTTCCAGCAGTTCAAGCTCAACTTCGAGATGAACAAAAGGAACTACACCTTGGCAGAGCTGTTGACTGAACTTCAGTCGGCAGAGGACCTTATGGTCCAGGCTAAGGCGGCCATGATGACTTCGGCGCCTGGTTCCTCTGGCTTCAAGCCTAGCGCAGGAAAAAGGCAGGCACCGAACTCAGGACAGGCCAAGATAGCTAAGGGAAAGAAGAAGAAGAGGGCAAACAAGAAGCCCACGGGAAAGTGTTTCAAGTGCGGAGAGAATGAGCATTGGAAGCCAGATTGTCCTAAAAAGGGCAAGGCTACAGGTATGCACCAAGCTTTAGTAGTCGAGTCATGTTTGGCTTCGAAGTCTACTTGCACTTGGGTTATTGACACTGGAGCCACTGATCATATTTGTTTTGATCCTGACTTAATGCAGGTGACAAGACGGCTACGTGATCGTGAGATCGAGGTCCAGCTGGGCGACCCTACAAAAGTGGCGGCCGTAGCAGTGGGAGACATTTATTTGCGTTTTAGTAGTGATAGATTTTTTATTTTGAAGAATGTTTTGTTGATACCTTCTTTTAGAAGAAATTTAATTTTAGTTTCTAAATTAGTTTTTGAAGGATATTCTATTTCTTTTAATGACAATTGCGTTATTAAGAAAGATGGTTCTTATATGTGTCGTGGTAGCATGGAAAACAATCTGTACACAATCACATCTACACAGTTTAATAATCACAAATCAGAACTCAATACAACATCAAAAATTACAAAGAAACGTAAGGAACCTCAAGTTCAAAGAACGAAACGTACTTATGGCACCTTAGACTTGGTCATGCCAATGAAAGGAGGATCCATTCTCTTGTTCAACAAGATCTTATTAAAGATCTGGAGGAGGAAGCTTTTCATAAGTGTGAGTCATGCTTAGAAGGCAAGATGACCAAGAGGCCTTTTCAGGCTAAGGGCAATAGGGCCAAGGAAGTACTTGAGCTCGTTCATTCCGATGTATGTGGACCAATGTCTACTGAGGCAAGAGGTGGTTTTCGATACTTCATCACATTTATTGATGACTTCTCGAAAATTGGATACGTCTATTTGATGCGCCACAAGTCAGAGTCTTTTGATAAGTTCAAGGACTTTTAGACTCTTGTGGAGAAGTATCATGGTAAGAGTATCAAAAGCCTACGATCTGATCGTGGAGGCGAGTACCTCAGTGCTGAGTTTTTGAACTACTTGTCGGAATCAGGAATTGAATCCCAACTGACTGCGCCGGGCACGCCCCAGCAGAACGGCGTGGCTGAAAGAAGAAACAGGACCTTATTGAACATGGTCCGATCGATGATGAGTTATGCACGGCTACCTACTTCGTTTTGGGGACATGCCTTGCTTTCTGCAAACCATATTTTAGATCAAACTTAAGAAAGCCATTTATGGCCTTAAGCAAGCATCTAGATCATGGAACCAGTGTTTCGATCAAACTGTTCGCAAGTTTGGATTCAAAAAATGCCCAAGTGAAAGCTGTGTGTACAAGAAGGTTGAAATGGGAATATAGTGTTCTTAGTTTTATATGTAGATGACATTCTTCTAATTGGAAACAATAAAAAGATGTTGTCATCAGTACGAACATGGTTGTCAAACCAGTTCGAGATGAAGGATATGGGAGACGCGGGACACATCCTCGGGATCAAGGTTCTTAGGAATCGAGAAAAGAAGATGTTGCGCTTATCTCAAGAACCTTACATCGAAACAGTACTTCAGGAAAGGTTTCTTACCTTTTAGACATGGCATCCATCTATCTCAAGAAATGTGCCCCAAAACGTCGTCTGAGATACAAGCAATGAGAAGGATTCCATATGCTTCGGCAGTTGGAAGTCTCATGTATGCTATGCTTTGTACGAGGCCTGATATTTGCTTTGCTGTTGGCATGGTGGCAAGATATCAGTCGAATCCTGGCCAAGGACATTGGACTGCCGTAAAGAACATACTCAAGTACCTTAAACTGACTAAGGACTATGCTCTAGTTTACAATGTAGTCGAGCTCTGTCCTTTGGGATATTCTGACTCAGACTTTCAAGCTGATCAGGACTCGAGAAAATCTACTTCAGGATATGTGTTCACCTTAGGAGGTGGAGCCGTAGTTTGGAAGAGTGTGAAGCAGAAATGCATCGCGGGCTCGACCATGGAAGCTGAGTATGTGGCCGCTTCGGAGGCTGCAAAAGAGGCAGTATGGTTCAAGAACTTCCTTATGGATTTAGGTGTGGTTACGAATCACCCAAGAGCATCACGATTTATTGTGACATTTCTGGTGCTGTGGCAAATTCGAAGGAACCAAGAGCTCACAAAGCGAGCAAACACATAGAGGGAGATATCATATCATAAGGGATATAGTGTAGAGATGAGACATACAAGTGGTTAAGATTGCGTCAGAGAACAACCTGACAGATCCTTTTACAAAGGCATTGGCGGTAAAACCGTTCGAGGGCCATGTTGAAGGATGAGAGTTCGACTCATTCAAGACCTCAACTCGCTTTCAGTATAAGTGGAAGAAATTTGACGTGTGCACATTGTTTTGTATACTCGAAAGCTGTTTTGAGTATAAGTGGGAGATTGTTAGGGTTTGTATACTAGAAATCACCTTTCGAGTGATTGAATACTGTAAAACTCTAATAATTATTTTCCAATGAATGCAACAGATTATTTTTGTCATAATGTTGTTATGTTTTACATTTAATAGATGTTTATTGCATATTTAAATGTATAAGCGAACATAACATAAGTCTAAGTCTTTGTTCTAGTAGACCGGTTGTGGGCTGCGCTCAATTTAAGGTACGCGGTCAGTTCTGAACAAAGAAAAATAAGAATTTCACAACCCAGATAGACCTAGACTACCTATCGTGAAAGGCTGCAATGTCAGTCCGATTATTTCTAAGCCTTATTGAAATATGATGACTTTGGTGTGGTATAGCACTGAATGGATCTAACAGCAAGACGAGTCTTTATGCTATCTACTGAAAGACGAGGTCTTGATAATTAATTTCTTAATCAATGTACATTAGCATTGAGCATACGATATTGGGTATCTACTACTTTGACTTACCAAAGGTGCGGGTTTTTCGTCACCCAACGATACAGGTATATTGGGTAGTGGTGATCATTGTCTAGCGGTGCTAGGATTGCTATTATGTTGAATCGTGCGCGAGGAGAGTCTCGTTTGATAACATCCACAAGAGGAGCTCGAAACGAGGATTTATTATTCAGAACCTAGCTAGTTGGAGTTTAATTATTCTATGAATAATAAATAAGAGTTTCTTGCTAAGTCCACTCTTGGAGAATAAAATATGTTAATTAATTAAGTCCATAGCAGACAGTAATCAATTAATGGATGTTTCTATCTTAAGCGCGGGAAATGAATTAAACAAATAAAAGGGAACCCAGAATACTTGTATTTTCGGATTTGGAAAGGCAGTGCAATATTACTTCTGTAGTGGCTGCTTGTAATATTCCAATATAAGCTTATATTAAATTGTGGGTTCAATTTAATTAGTAAAAAGCTAATTGGGTGTGGCCATGTCCAAATTCTTCTTTAGATCCCTGACTGGGCCCAATATGTGACTTAATATAAATAGGAGAATAAAGGAGACAGAAAACACAATTTATTAGTGCTAGAATTTTCGTCCCCCTCTAGAGAAAGAGAGAGAATTCAAAAATTGCTCCATCCGTGAGCTGAGTTTCTGTCTTCATTATTCGAGTCCTAGTATTCTGGTGAGATTTGCCCACACAAATATCAGTATACAATCCGGGACACCAGTCAGAAGATCAGAGGTCGAGTACTGAAGATCTTCACGTGGAGACAGAGCAAGTCATCATCGATTCTTGATTGAATCAACGAGGTAAATTGGCTAATTCCGTAGTGAGCATGTTTTAGGGATTTTATATGCTAAAGCATGTTTTAATTCAAGTTATGAGCATGATACATGTGATAATTACGCGAATAGAATTTGTCTAAATAATCTGCTAAATAGATCAAATTTATGTGATCGGATTTCATGCACGCTTCCCCTGCCAACCCCATCACATGGATCCCTAATATGGTCCATCATAACTCTATATAAAGGAGACTAGATAGAAGACTAAATTAATTGATTTTACTCATAAAATTCGTGCTCCCTCTCTCCAGGGAGTGGATGAAATTTTTAGTTTCACGGAACTGAAGTTCAGTCTTCTGCCTAATCAAGTCCTTTTCGATTCTGACAAGCTTTGCCCACCCAAATGTTAGATTCTGAGTTCGGGATACAGATTAGAAGATTCGTGGTTGATTCTGAGTTCGGGATACAGATTAGAAGATTCGTGGTTGAGTACGAAGAACATCACGTGGAGAAGGCGCAAGCAATCGACGATTCTTTGGAGAATCAGATCGGTAATTCTAAGCCGTAGGAATTCATGTTTTAGGTTTTAATTCCTTTTACATGAATTATGTGCGTTCTTGGATGCAATTCTGTGTTTAACATGTAGTTAATTAATCCCATAATCGGTCAAATAGATCTGTATGTATGATTTATTTGTGAATGCATGACTTCCGCTGTGGAAGGGGCTCCAAACCCCAGCAATTGGTATCACAACCAATTTTTGGCTCTGATTATGTGGATTAATTTCATGTTATGTGAATTGCTTGAATGCGTGTTTTTTTTCGCGGGTTTGTGTTTGTTTTTTATCTGTTCGAAAACATGGACGAAGGGACGCGAAGGCGAGACCGCAGAGTTCAGTTTCGTGAACGGCGGAATCAAATTCCATATTCATTATCTTGACATAATGATTACGGACTGATTTTTGATGTCTTATGTGAATATGATTTGAATTAACAATTTTATTCTGGCTGATGATATCAAATTTGGTGGAGCCGTGGAGAATAATTTGCATATACCTGAATTTGGATTCCTCTTTTTTTGTGCGATCCAAATATCACCACAAATTTCGTTGCGTCGGTTGCAATAATTTCGCGTGAACATGTAATCAATTCGCGTCGTAGAGAATTGCACCGCGATGTTCGCGGGGACGCCCTTAACGGCCAGGGGAGATGCACCTGTGAATTGGAGCAGGCTGTAGCGGTGCCGGGCAGGTTGCTACAGCAGCGGCATTCCGATCAGCGAAGTTGAACTCTCCAATGCGAAGTAACTGGCAGCAACAGCCTCCAAGCAGCCAATCCCGACAGATTGGGCAGTTCGACGGTGCAACAGCAAAGGGCTGGCTGCAAGACGTTGAGCAGCTCACGACGGGTGGCTGGGCGACCTCGTGCCGCAGCGTACACAGCTCAACGGTGGTGTGCCTGCGGCAGAAACGGGGCAGCAGCGACTGTAGTCCGAGAGGGAGCTCGTTGGTGATGTTTCCAAGCTCGTGTGGAAGCTCAACTTTCCAAATTAGTTAGGGTTTCCCAAATCCTAGGAACTAATTTGGAGAAAGTTTCGAAATTAGTTAGGGTTTTCTAAACCCTACAAAACTAATTTTGGATAGATTCAAGATTAATTGTGAATAAGAATTGAGTATATCTAAAATTTAATCTTAATTAAATTATGAATTAATTGGATATTTATCCTTATTTTATGGGTTTAGATAGATTAAATTCTACTAGATAAATCCTAGATAAATTAAGATAGTTATAATTAATTTTATTTTGTCTTATGGATTTATATAGATTTAATTCTATGTAAATAAATCCTAGATAGACTAGATAAATTAATTAAGTTTGGATTATATCCTTATTTTATGGATTTAAATATATTTAATTATATCTAGAGAAATCCTAGATAAATTTGGACGAATAATTAAATTTATTTCTATCATATGGATTTAGATAGATTTTATTCTATCTTGTTGAATCCTTGATTGACTAAGATAAATATTAATTAAGTTTATACATATCTTGTAGATATTGATAGATCTATATCTATCTAGAATTTATCTTAATAGATTTGGATAATTAAAATCCATGTTTATCTTTATCTTGTGGATATTTATAGAATTAATTCTATTTAGAAAATATCCTAGTAGATTTAGATAATTAAATGTATCTCTATCTTATAGATATTGATAGATTTATATCTATCTAGAATATATCTTAGAAGATTTAGATAATTGTTAATCCCGTATTGTAATTATCTTTTGGATTTAAGATAGATTTAGTTCTATCTAGTTAAATCCTAGTTGAATTAATTAATATTAATTCTAGTTTATCTTAATTTTATGGATATAAATAGATTTATTTCTATTTAGAAAATATCCTAGATAAATTTAGATAAAGATAATACAAGATAATCCTAATCTAATTGGATTTTGATAAAGTTAATTTTATCTAGAATAAATCATAATAGATATGATATATTCTAGTTTCTTATTCTAAATAATTAAAGATTTTCTTAAATCTTAGAGTGATTGGATTTTATCTTATGGATTTGGATAGATTTGTTTCTATCCTGAAATATCCTAGTACGATTTTGATAATGATAATCCAAGATTAGTCTTATCTTGAATTTAAGGATTTGATTTTATTCTTATAAAATCTAGAATAATCCCAAAAAAAAGGATTTAGATAGATTCAACTCTATCTAGATAAATCCTAAATTAATTTGGATAGTCATTATCCAGGATAAATTTATCAAATCCTAAATTCATATTTTGGATAAGATAAGGAATTAATTATTTATTTAAAACTCCCTAGATTTATTAAATAATTTCAATAATTATCCAGTGTGATTAATCACCATGAATTAAATTGATTTACCTATTTATTTGGTGTTAATATGTTTTAAGTGGATTATCTGCCTTATCTACTTATGTGATAATTATGCAAAAACCATATTTAAAATGACTAAGCGATAATTACAACAGTGTGTTGTATATGGTCTCCATAAATTGGTCTATATATGAAGCAGTTTCTAATATTATCGCGACCCACCTTAGTGGGAGCAATAATCCTACGAAATAGCAAGTTCATAAGATTAGACTTCTTTATAGTAGATTGCTTAAACTAGAAGCTTGTTTCTAATATTATCGCGACCCACCCTAGTGAGAGCCATAATCCTACGAAATTGCAAGTTCGTATGTTTAAGCATATTTAAAAGATAGCTATGGAATTTTGTTAGTGGCGTACAACCTTCCCTAGAAGGAGTATCAAAACAGAAATGAAATTCCTAGATGCAAATATTTATGGTAAATGCTTAGGCAATATTTGGCGGCCATGCCACCTTAGTGGTCTCTTGACTATCCGTCGGTATTGTGACCAGGAAATTGTTGGAATCCGAATTTGTATGACCTCCCTAGAGGCGTACTTATTTTGGTTTTCACGGTTGCGAGATACATAAATTGTTTTGTGGTTGTTTGCGATTATGTATTAAGCATAGTATGTGATAAATAGTTTTATTTCTTCTCAACCAAATTCTTAATAATGTCTGCCAACCTTAAAGAAATCAAACTCGAAGGCCAAAATTCATGTCCTCCATTTCCTCGACAAAATTCTACAAAGAAAGTTTGAGAATGCATTTTATGCATGTACTCGATAAGTTCTTTGAGGAAGAAGGTCAAACTACTTTCTTTTAAGTAGTGAGATAAGTCTTGGTTTATACTGATGATAAAGGAATATCCAATGAGGACGTTGTCCAGATTCTATTGGAACATCCAAAAGAGATAGAAAGTTTTGATGAATCTTCTGATTCAGTTACTCAAATAGTTTCTACACTCAGTTCATCGCCAAATGTAATAGGAAGTGAGTACAAGAAGATTGTTACTGAAAAGTTGGAAACCTTCAGCATTGTATTCACTTTATTACTTTTGGAAGAAGATAACATGATAGCTAACGAATTCATTAAGGTTGCACCTTTCCCATGTCTTAGTTCAATCGAACAGAAGACTAGCAATGGAAAGAGGGAAGAGCTGAATTGTCATCAATAAAAGCTATAAAGGCACGAAAAATTGGGTGAAAAGGCAAAAGAGAAGATGCATTGTGAGTCGGATTGACCTCTTCTACAGAAGGACAATGACTTAGATAACAATGCAATTTCTAAAAGAGAGATCTAGATCCAATTGGGCAGTTGTTGCAGTGGGAGCTATTTTTTATGCTCACTTTTTGTTTTGTTTTGATATATAAGACTTTGTTTTATTGGTACAGTTTAGTTTGGAAAGAATTCAGTTTCAGTTTCTAAACGTGTTAATGATTAAATGATGTTCGATGTCATTTGATAATGCTTGCATTATTGAGAAATGTGGATCGAATATCTATCATAGTACCATAGAAAAATAAATTGTACATCATAGTATCTAAACAATATAATTGCAAAAAGATTGAGTTTAACACCACAGTTCAACTTCTTAAACAATGAATGATAAATTATTTATGGTACTTAATCATAAGGCCAAGAAAGTACTTAGTAATTGTTCAAACTGATTTTGTCTAACTTAAGTGACTATCGAGATTTTAACAACTTGTTTGTTAAATAGCTTGAAGGTCAAGTAAGTCTGGTTGATGCACTATAAGTTAGAATCCTTTGGTGGTTCAAAGGATTCAGAATACTATACAACATAGAAATACAAGTAAGTCTCAATGGTTTACACCATAGGAGACGAGCAAATGAGTTAAGATCAGTGGTGGAAGTTAAATCTTAGTTGACTACTCCAAGCATTCTTCTAAAGAATGAGATAGTCATATAAGAAGATATCGAAGTCTATCGAAGACAAGTTCGATAAGTGAACAGTTTTACTCAATAACACCTTATCATTGATGGGATATACGTTGGAAACAACGAGTTATACCTTAAAGAAACTATCATAACATTAGTACCTTCTACAACACACGAGTTGTGGGCTAGAGGCAAGTTTAGTCCAGCACATCTCAAGGTGTGGATTTATTCCAACACATGTTTTGGAAAAGGTATCCAAGTAATTGGAGTTGTGTACTGAGGTATGTTTTAAGGTTGTCCCAAATGATAAAAAAGGTACAGGTTCTATAATCTTCATGGCAAGATATGTGTTTGTTTACACGAATACTACATTCTTTGATGAAGATTATGAGGAAGAACTACAAGCCTAACAAACATGATAATTCTCAAGATAATGAGAATATCTATTTTCCATCTTAACCAAGAGTCATACCATTAGAAACTTATGCACTAAGAAAATCAACGTTTGTACCTAAGATTGTAAGAGTCGTGTCGTAGTGGGAGCGTTCTTTGCGAACATAATAAGTTCATGGGTCTAAAAGAGTCTTAAGACTCAGTCTTAGATCAACTTGAACATAATCCATGTAACTACAAGGATGCAATGACTTATTCAGATAATCATTCTTGATAAGATGATAGATTATGAATAACAATCTTAAATAGACAAGAATGTTTGCAAGACTTGCGATACTACCCATAGACTATTTCAGTCAGTGCCAGCTAGTTGACCTGCATGTGTAAGCATGGATCTCAAAAGGCTAGAATAATGGCAAAGGGTTATACCCAGAGAGAATTATATTCTCGCCTGCCATTTTTACCTAAGTCGATCTGTATATTGTCTATTGTAGACTACATAAATTAGGATGTATGTACTATGATTGTCAAGACAGTTTTCTTTAAGTAGAAGTCTTGAGGAGATCATCTGCATGGAACATCTTAATGGTTATGTAATACAGGGCAAGAAAGTTGAAAGTGCACTATATTTGGTATTCTTGGTACTATACGATGATGACATCTATAAAAGTTGATAAACAACTAAGAGGGTTATCTAGCGTAGGAAACTGGTCGTCTACCCAGTTTAAGGATGATGGATTTAAGATAATCTAGTTACATTCTAAGCATCTGTGTCATTAGATTGCTAGAAAAAGAATGTATGTTTTCTTTAAAAATCCTACATCTACACAATACTTAGACACTTTAGCATTGAAAATTCCAAGAAAAAGTTATTCTTTTTCTAGACGAAATTATTTTGTCTCTAGTCAAGTGTTTTTCGACATTGAATGAGATCAAAAAGAATGAGACAAGTTCCATAATCGAAAGTCTCATATATGCTATGATGTGTATTAAGTTAGATATTAGCTTTGCCATGATTTCGAGTATGTGTATGAGTATTATATTTTGTTATAATTACTCTAGTCATATGTCTAACTCAAGGGAAACACGAGCTGATGAAGCTAAACAATCACATATAGCGGAAGTATGAAATTAATTAAGGAAAAGTGCGCAGCGAGACATTATGGGTACCAAGATATCATCAGAGAACAACAAGGCAGAATTTTTTTACAAAATGCCTATATGGTAACATGATTTACACATGAGGTGAAAAGTATGGTAGTTCGATGTATCATGGTTCGAGACCTGCTTAGAGTATAAGTGAGAGAGTTTTGGCAGTGGGTATACTCGAAAGCATGATTTTGAGTATAAGTGGGAGATTGTTAGGGTTGGTATACTGAAAAGCATATTTCGAGCATGTTGCACGGATAGAATTGCTTGTATACAATAAACTCTACAATCCCCTTTTAACCCAAGACGAGGAGAATTAATTTTATCGCATTGGAGTTTGCTTATGCATTTATAAGATGTTTCTCAAACATTTAAATGTATAAGAAGCAAATAAGTCTAATTCTTCTGCATAGTAGACTGGTCGTGACGACGTTCACAAAAGGTGACGCAGTCGGTCCTTTGTAGAAGAGAAATAGAATTTCACAACCTAGATAGGCTTTGGCTACCTATCGTGAAAGGTTGCAGTGTCAGTCCGCATGTTTCCTTACCTTAGGAAATAAACGACACTGGTGTGATATAGCACTAAAGGATCAAACAGTTGAGATAAGTCTTTCTTGCTATTTACTGAAAGACGAGATCTCGGTGATTGTTATTTCTTAATTATTGTTGATATAACATTGAGCATTTGATATTGATTATGCACTACTTTGATTTATCAAATGTTGCGGATTTTTCGCAATCCAAGAATCCTGTTATCTTAGGTAGTGGTGATTAAGGTCTAGAGGTGCTAGTATTGTTATTGCAATTAATCGTGTGCTGGGTGAGTCCATTTTGATAATATCCTCAAGAGGTGTTCGAAAAAGGTTTTATTATTCAGAAACCCGACCGGTTGGAATTTATTCCAGAATAATAAATAAAGATTTTGAACTAGACAACTCTTGGAAAAAGATATTAATTAATTAAAGTCAAATAGCAGGCTTAAATTAATTAATAGATATTTATATCTTAAACACGAGAAATAATAATTTAAAGAGGTAAAGTCCGGATTACTCGTAATTTGGGATTGGTCGGGTAGTCAATATTATTATACTATAGTGGATGATAATAATATTCTATTGGACTTGTATTAAATTGTGGCTCAATTTAATTAGTAAAAGTCCAACAGGTTTGGCTCAAGTCGCCATGGATCCCTAATCTGGCCCATCATAACTCTATATAAAGGAGACTAGATAGAAGACTAAATTAATATATTTTACTCATAAAATTCGTGCTCCCTCTCTCCTGGGAGTGGACGAAATTTTCAGTTTCACGGAACTGAAGTTCAGTCTTCTGCCTAATCAAGTCCTTTTCGATTCTGACAAGCTTTGCCCACCCAAAGGTTAGATTCTGAGTTCGGGATACAGATTAGAAGATTCGTGGTTGAGTATGAAGAACATCACGTGAAGAAGGCGCAAGCAATCGACGATTCTTTGGAGAATCAGATCGGTAATTCTAAACCGCAGGAATTCATGTTTTAGGTTTTAATTCATTTTACATGAATTATGTGCGTTCTTGGATGCAATTCTGTGTTTAACACGTAGTTAATTAATCCCATAATCGGTCAAATAGATCTTTATGTATGATTTATTTGTGAGCATGACTTCCACTGTGCAAGTGGCTCCAAACCACAGCAGAATGTTGTGTTCTTAGTTTTATATGTAGATGATGTTCTTCGAATTGGAAACAATAAAAAGATGTTTTCATCAGTGCGAACTTGGTTGTCGAACCAGTTCGAGATAAAGGATATGAGAGACACGGGACACATCCTCAGAATCAAGGTTCTTCAGAATCGTGAGAAGAAGACGTTGTGCTTATCTCAAGAACCTTACATCGACACTGTACTTAGTCGCTTTAGCATGCAAGATGCCAAGAAAGGTTTCTTACCTTTTAGACATAGCATCCATCTATCTCAAGAGATGTGCCCCAAAACGCCATTTGAGATAGAAGAGATGAGAAGGATACCATATGCTTCGGCAGTTGGAAGTCTCATGTATGCTATGCTTTGTACAAGGCCTGATATTTGCTTTGTTGTTGGCATGGTGGCAAGATATCAGTTGAATCCGGGCTAAGGACATTGGACTGCCGTAAAGAACATACTCAAGTACCTTAAACGGACTACAGACTATGCTCTAGTTTACAATGCAGCCGAACTCTGTCATTTGGGATATACTGACTCAGATTTTCAAGCTGATCAGGACTCGAGAAAATCTACTTCTGGATATGTGTTCACCTTAGGAGGTGGAGCCGTAATTTGGAAGAGTGTGAAGCAGAAATGCATCACGGACTCTGCCATGGAAGCCGAGTATGTGGCCGCTTCGGAGGCTGCAAAGGAGACTGTATGTTTCAAGAACTTCCTTATGGACTTAGGTGTGGTTATGAATCTGCCCAAGAGCATCACCATTTATTGTGACAATTCTGGTGTTGTGGCAAACTCGAATGAAACACGGGCTCACAAAGCGAGCAAACACATAGAGAGGAAGTATCATATCATTAGAGATATAGTGCAGAGATGAGACATACAAGTGGTCAAGATTGCGTTAGAGAACAACATGGCAGATCCTTTTACAAAGGCATTGGCGATGAAACCGTTCGAGGGCCACGTTGAAGGGATGAGAGTTCGACTCATTCAAGACCTCAACTCGCTTTCAGTATAAGTAGGAGAATTAGACGTAGTGCACATTTATTTTGTATACTCGAAAGCTGTTTTGAGTATAAGTGGGAGATTGTTAGAGTTTGCATACTAGAAATCACCTTTCGAGTGATTGAATACTGTAAAACTATATTTTATTTTCCAATGGATGCAACAGATTAATTTTATCATAATGTTGTTATATTTTACATTTAATGAATGTTTATTGCATATTTAAATGTATAAGCAACGTAACAAAGTCTAAGTCCTTGTTTTAGTAGACCGGTTGTGGGCGTCGTCCACTTTAAGGTAACACGGTCAGTTCTGGACAAAGAAAAATAAGAATTTCACAACCTAGATAGACCTAGACTACCTATCATGAAAGGTTGCAATGTCAGTCCGAATATTTCTAAGCCTTACTGAAATAAGATGACATTGGTGTTGTGTAGAACTGAATTGGATCTAACAGCAAGACGAGTCTTTATGCTATCTACTAAAAGACGAGGTTTTGATAAATAATTTCTTAATCAATGTACGTTAGCATTGAGCATACGGTATTGATTATGCACTACTTTGACTTACCAAATGGTGCGGGTTTTTTGCAACCCAAGAATCCTGGTATATTGGGTAGTGGTGATTAATATCTAGAGGTGCTAGGATTGCTATTATATTAAATCGTGCGCGAGGTGAGTCTCATTTGATAACATCCACAAGAGGAGCTCGAAACAAGGTTTTATTATTCGGAACCTAGCTAGTTGGAGTTTGATTACTCTATGAATAATAAATAAGCATTTCTTGCTAAGTCCACTCTTGGAGTTAATAATATATTAATTAATTAAGTTCATATCAGACATTAATTAATTAATGGACGTTTATATCTTAAGCACGGGAAATGAACGACAAACAAATAGAAACCGGGAATACTTGTAATTTCGGATTTGGATGGGCACTGCAATGTTACTTCCGTAGTGGCTGCTCGTAATATTCCAATATAAACTTATATTAAATTGTGGGTTCAATTTAATTAGTAAGAAGCTAATTGGGGGAGGCCATATCCAAATTCTTCCATAGATCCCTGACTGGGACCAATATGTGACTTAATATAATTAGGAGAATAAAGGAGACAGAAAATAGACTTAATTATTATCATAATTTTTGTCCCCCTCTCTTTCTGGAAGATGGACGATTTTCAGCTCCCTCCGTGAGCAGTTTCTGTCTTCTTTATTCAAGTCCTAGTATTCTGGTGAGATCAGCCCACACTGATATCAGTTCACAGTCCTGGAACCAGTCAGAAGATCAGTGGTTTAGTAGTCAAGATCTTCACGTGGAGAAGGCGCTAGCCTACTTCGATTCTTTGGAGAATCAACGAGGTAAATTGGCTAATTCCGTAGTAAGCATGTTTTAGGTTACAATTATGCTAAAGCATGATTAAATTCAAGTTATGAGCATGATACATGTGAGAATTACGCGAATAGATTTTGTCTAAATAATCTGCTAAATAGGTCAAGATATTATGTGATCAATTGCATGCACGCTTCCGTTGCCAACCCCTAGATTTGTCTAGGATGAGAAGGCTAGTACTAATCAAAGCAGTTCTTAATAATTTGCCGATGTACTATCTCAGCTTGTTTCGTATGCCCAAAAAGGTGGCTGCCCAAATCATCCAAATACAACAACAATTTTTTTGGAGCAAGAAAGAAGGGGCAAAGGGAGGAAATTTGATCTCATGGGAAACAATCCAAAAACCAATTGATCAAGGCGGGCTCGGGGTTGGTGATATATTCATCAAGAACGCCTTTATGGAAGGAAATTGTCAACTCCGTCCATAGTGGAAAGCATTTTGAACAGTTTCATAAGGCCAACAAAAAGAGTGACACCAGCTTATGGGGGCAGATTACAGATTTCAACCGTTTTAATAAAAAAATTCAAGAGGTGGCAGTGAAAGGCATCCGTATGAAGGTGGGATATGGGGCCCTAACAAGATTTTGGCTCGCTCTTTGGATGAGTGATACGTGTCTTAAAAATTTATTCCCTAGACTCTTCATGGTGTCGATGCAAAGGGAAGATGTTATCCAAAAGATGGGGAAATGGGGCGAGAATGGTTGGAGATGGAATTTCTAGTGGATGAGGAAACTCTTTGCGTGGGAAGAGGATTTACTTGGGGATCTCATTCTAGCCATGGATCATGTAGCTCTGAGTGCAAACACGAGAGATGTGAGGGTTTGGCATTCTGATAAGTCTTCCTCCTTTTTGGTTTCTAACTTTGTTTTGCAGGTTACCCAACAGATGAAAAAGGAGAATGTACTGCAGAATCTTGGAATAAAGTTGCCCCACCTTGAGCACAACTTCAAGTGTAGTTTATCTTTCAATGACGTCTTAATACAAAGGAAAGACTTTTCAGATTAGGCTTTGGAGGAGTGCAAGATGATATATAAATGTACTTTGTGTAGAGAGGAACCAGAATCGATACAACATTTGTTCTTCAACTGTAAGGTCTCATCAAAGTTTTGGTACTCTTGTTGCCGCCGATGGAGCTTGTCTGTTTGTCTGCCAATCCAACTAATGGATTGTTTTCTCTCATGGCTAGGAGCACCGTTTAAAAAGTTTGACAAGAAGTTGTGGATATCCATGTTCTATGTGATATCTTGGTCGATTTGGGATTTCAGAAATAAAATCACATTCCAAGGATTAAAACCAAATTGGGAGTTCGAGGAAAAAAGATTGGTGTGGCGTCTTGGCACTTGGGTACGTGGGTGGAGTCCAAACTTTCCCTTTTCACCTGGACAAATGGTGGAAAATTTGAAAGATATTAGAGAATGACAAGACCCGAAGATCATTAAGGGAAGAAGAGGAGTGAATTTGGATCCTCAACCGGTGTTGAATTTTTACAGAATACTCTTAGTTGGGGTCGAGATCGGCGTGCGTGTCCTTACAGGTATGTTCTTCTCTTCATGAGGATGTGCGAGACTAGGGGTTTTCTTTGTTGCTGACTTTTTTGGCTCTGCTGCCGCTTGGGTGTTTTGTTTATGTTCATCCCCTCCCTTTGTGCTTTTGGTGTGTCGGGGTGCCCTCGATCTCAAAAGCTTTTGGGAGATTTTGAGGTGTGTTGGCTTTAGCTCTTGTGCTTGCGTTTGTTTTGCTGTAGAACATTGTTTTTTGTTGTGCTGAACTTTTGCTCACTACCCTAGTTAGTTCGAGCATTTTACTTCTATATCAAGAAAATGTCTTTAAACTCTAAAGAGATTATGGGTGTGGTGTGGTATTCATTTTGATTTTAACTTTTAACGAAAATATTACTCCAGATCGACTTTTCAACATTTCAGTTATTCGAATAGATTAAGACCAATCTACACAAGTAATTTCTTTTAAACTGTACTTCATCTCTTATCTCATAGTTGAGTTATTTTTCCATTTTCAAAAGTTCCCTCGTAGTTGAGTCATTTCTATATATGGCAACACTTTTTCTCATTCTTACTTTATTCTCTTTACTTTATTCATTTTCTAATATATTCTCTCTACATTTTTCTCTCTTATTTTTATCTATTTACTTAACACATTAAACATCTCTTTCTTAAACTCCGTGTCGAAATGTTTTGCCTCAACTATGAGAGAACGGAGGAAATATCTCCGGAATAGATATTTGTTGTAATATTTTTGAAAAAAATATTACTATTTCCCCTTCGTTTCCTAATAATATAAACTCTTTCCTTTTTAGTCAGTTTCCTGAAAATTAAACTTTCCATTTTAGTAAATAAATCTCACGATCCACTTATATTAATTCCACTACTTCTACTTTTCCACTCTTACTTTACCCATTTTTCTCTTCGTCTCTTTTATTTTACTATTTTTTGCATTAAAACATGTGTTGTTTCCAACGTTCTTATTTTTAAGAAATGAAGGGAGTATATTTTTAGTTTTTAAACTTTATTATAAATTATATCATTTGCAGCTCCTATCTTTTAAAAATATTGTCATATATATTTGAACTTCAATTTTAATATTAATGGAAAGACTTTTGCACTTTTTATAGTACCTTTTTATACCTTTTTAAACCAAAATACCCTTCAAGTATTATGGGCTATGTTTTTGTCAATTTTTATTTTTATCCATTTTTGCATTTCTCCTCTTTATATCTCAGATTAAATAATCTAAAAGAAATAATTATAAGTATTTCGTAATTATTATTAATTTCAATGAACATAGTACTATTAATCTTAGAAATAAAGAAAGGTGAAGACATATTGAATAAAAAGAAAATAAATTTGGCAAAAAAATTTAAAAAGATTAAACGGCAAAGGAATTAATATACTACTACGTAAAATATTTATATACCTCTTTGTTGACATCCTATTGTTAACTAATTAAGGGGAAATGGGATGGTAAGGGCTTCAATTTTTTTAAATATTACTACTCCTATTGTTAACCAATTAAGGGGAAATGGGATGGTAATAGGGCTTCAATTTTTTTTAAATATTACTACTAACAATGTAGATGTGTATCTTACAACCCTTGGCGTGTTATAGAAACCTTAAATTCAGTCATTGATGATATGATAGTCATAACATAAAGTACTACTTCCTCTATCTCTAATGAGTATGCACTCTTTCTTTTTAAGTCATTCCACAAGAGTATATACTTTCTAATTTTGGAAAAAAATTTCTCTCTTCCGCCTCATTAATATTATTCACTAACAATTTTTTCTTTCTATCTCTCTCTTACTTACCAATTGTGTATTAAAACTTGTGTTCAACTAAGAGTGCATATTCTTGTGGGAAGATAGAAGTCATTGCTGCAGTGGCGAGCAACTCATTTGCTGTGATATTGGCCAATATTAATATATAATTATGTTTAGGGTTTAGGGTCCTGGGAACCGAAGGAGTAGTTCAACCACTGAGAACAGAGGTGCTTCACAGAGGATACAGACTTGATATTGAAGACAATGAAGGCCTCACCCGTGAGGTGACCACATAGGAGATCAAGGAAACACTTTTCAACATCAGTATTGATAAGTCACCGGGACCGGACGGGTACACATCAGCCTTCTTCAGGAGGCACTGGGAGTTCATTGGGGGAGACTTAGTCAATGCGGTTAAGGAGTTTTTCACCATAGGAAAGCTTCTGAAAAGCCTCAATATGACAACCATTTCTCTTATCCCGAAGACCTCCACGAACCCCAAAGTTAGTGACTTTAGACCGATTTCCTATTGCAATGTGGTCTACAAGGTGATCACAAAAATCTTTTCGAAGCGGCTTGAGATGCTCCTCCCTAAGATAGTTAGCCCAGCTCAGTCGGCTTTCATTAAGGGGCGGAGTATCATGGACAATATTTACCTTGCGGAGGAGATCATGAGAGGTTACACAGTTAAGAGAGGGCCACCGAGATGCACTGTCAAGATTGATCTCCGGAAAGCTTACGACACAGTTGACTGGAGTTTCTTGAGGGGCGTGCTTCAAGGCCTCAACTTCCACCCTTTGTTTATCCACTTGATCATGGAGTGCGTTACTTCACCTTCGTACACGATCACGGTGAAAGGTAGCCACCACGGCTACTTCAGAGATAAAAGGGGTCTTAGGCAGGGAGACCCCATGTCCCCTTCTCTGTTCATTTTATGCATGGAATATCTGTCGCGTTTGCTCCTTACCCGCACTACTAGGGAATTCTCTTTCCATAAAAGATGCGGGCAAGCGGGCATTACTCATCTTGCTTTTGCAGATGATCTCCTTCTGTTCGGCAGGGGAGACTTGATTTCTATGCAGATTTTGGCAGACACTTTGGAGGAAATTCTCGGCATGCTCAGGACTAGGGATCAATCAGGGAAAGTCTAACATGTTCATTGCAGGCACCATCAAAGTTCCCAAGGAGACTTTGCTGCAAGTGTTTGGCTTCCCAGAAGGCACCCTTCCAATCAAGTATTTGGGCATTCCACTCGCTTCGAAGAGACTTGTTTCTTCAGACTATGGCCAATTGATCGACAAGCTTTCAGACAAAATCAAAAAATGGCCAAGTAAGACTCTTTCTTTTGTTGGGCACTTGGAACTGATTACATCTGTCGTGCAGGGAGTGGAAGCATACTGGCTCCAAGCCTTTCCGATTTCTGGGACAATCATTGAGAAGCTTATTGGGATTGCCCGTACTTTCCTTTGGGGGAAGAACTATGGTCAAGTTGCTTGGGATGGTGTTTGCAAACCGAAGAAGAAAGAGGGCTTAGGAGTCAGAAACATCAAGGCTTGGAATTCGACACTTCATGCCAAGACCCTTTGGAACATTCACTCGAAGAAGGACTCCCTCTGGATTCGATGGATTCATGCAGAATACATCAGGAATAATTCTATCTGGGATTGGATGGTGCATAAGAAGAACGACTCTATGCTTATAAAGAAGCTCTTGTCCATCCGGGATGAGATGTTGGACAGATGCACCCGAGACAAGATCACAGCACTCTGGAGTTCTTGGTTCGCGGGAAAAGGGGTTCATGAGGCATATGAGTGGTTTAAGCCGAGAGGTGAGAGACGATTCTGGGCTAAGTATGTTTGGAAGGACTATGTCCCTCCTAAGTACTCGTTCATTACTTGGCTCGCACTTCGAGGACACCTTTCCACACGGGATCGCCTCCATTTCTTGGAGAACTTGGACCCTACTTGTCAGCTTTGTCGTTGGGATGAGGAATCAGCAGACCATCTCTTCTTCAAATGCCCGAAGACTTGGGCTGTTTGGGGAAAGATCATACTGTGGCTTGGCATCGCGAGGAGATCGACGACGATCAGGAGTGTCATCAAATGGGCAGGACGGCAGATCAAAGGTTCACAAATTGTTAAGATGACGAAGAGGATTGCACTCATGGCTTCAGTGGCGATCATTTGGAGAACGCAGAACAAGGTTATCTTCGATGGGAAGACATGGGATGTAGTTAGGGCCATCTTTGAGATCAAAGAAGCTACCTACAACATCTTGTACTCACATTTCCCCCACGAGCAGGTTCTTCTCCACCTTCCGGATAGATGATGGTGTTTACTTCTTTCGGATGTTTTGGTCTTCGATGCACTTTGAGTCACTCGTCAGGTTACTCTTTTTCCCCTTGGGGAGTTTTATCCCATGGGGTTTTTCCCCAAGGGGTTTTAACGAGGCCCGCCCACTCTGAGTTTCGATGGGTGACTTGAACTGAGGTTGTTTTTGTTGGGGCCTTGCCCCTTGTTTTTTGTTTCTTGGTTTCCACCATGTTTCTTCTTTCTAAACGACTTGTGGCTTTTCACTTGTACTTTCCTCGGGTATGCCCGAGTGTATGATGTAAACCAGAGTTTCATTTTTTAATTTATTTATTCATCAATATATATATATATATATATATATATATATATATATATATATATATATATATATAATTATGTGGAAAATGTGACTATTGTGTTGTTGTCAATTTGGCTTGTGGCTATTATAGTTGAAATTATGTGGAAATGCAATAGTTCATGTGATGGAAGACAATATTAAAAAAAGCCAATTTTAGTGGCTTCTACTTAGTTTCGTGGTTGAATGAATCTTGGTCCCTATACTTGGTCTATGATTTAGTTGAATTGTAAATTGAAATTAGCTGACTCGTGTTTGAAAATACACCACTAGCGTTGATTTAGCTATAAAGTTCAAATAATAAATCTTGTAAGTCAATGTTGTATTTATATGACCCTTAACAAATTTGATTATTGAAAGAAACCAGGCTGAAGCAAGAAGATGATTGAATTTTCATATTGGAAGTGTTAATTCAATGTATCTCAGATTATCACAATCCCTTTTTTTACATAAAAAACCAATATACAAAATGACATGGCTATATATATATAGCCTAAATTCCTATCAACTAAATACACGTCAATAGCACTACACAATTACATCAACAAACTTGACTTCCACTTCTTTCACAACTGCTTTATGTCAGTTACCACTTCTTTAAAACCTGCTCCAGTTATCATCGTGTCTTGATGGCATGTCTCTCCAATTCTCACGTTTGCACGATCCTGAACATTACTCACGTTCATGGCTCCTTGGTCAGTTGAGGATGCATCGCTAACACGGCCCCTCAATGCGAGCGAAGATAGGGGACATATGCTCAATCGATTCCGCAGCTTCGTAAAGGATTGATAGCTCAAGGGTTTCGTTAAAACATCCGCAATCTGATCGAGCGTAGGCATGTGCCTCAATTCAATTTGCTTGGCTCGAACCTTGTCCCGCACAAAATGCACATCAAACTCCACATGTTTTGTGCGAGAATGCAACACAGGGTTGCTCGCAAGAGCAATCGTGCTCAAGTTATCAACCCACACCATTGGCATATTCTTAAGCTGTACTCCAATTTCACTCAGGAGAGAACTAAGCCATGAAATTTCACATGAGACCTGCGCCAAGCTTCGGTATTCAGCCTCCGTACTCGACCTCGATACCACACTTTGTTTCTTAGAACACCACAACACAAGAGTCTTGCCGAAGAACACACAATAACCTGTTATAGAGCGTCGATCGTTGGGATCCGCTGCCCAGTCAGAGTCTGAGAAGCCAACCAGAGAAGGTGGAGCAGGATCAACATGTAAGCCATAGTTTATAGATCCTGCAAGATACCTCAGTATGCGCTTAACCGCTTTCCAATGTGTGTCAAGCGGGCATGACATGAATTGAGAGACCTTATTGACTGCAAAGCTAATTTCAGGCCTTGTTATCGTAGCGTACTGGAGAGCTCCCACAACACTCCTATATAATTTACCATCACTAACTGGATTTCCTTCGTGCTTTGACAATTGCGATGAAGAAACCATCGGAGTGGGACAACCTTTTGCGCTCTCCATATGCAGCTTCTTCAAAAGATCTCTTATGTAGGCTCCTTGACTGAGATGAAGTCCAGTAACTGTACGTGTGACTTCCACATACGTGTGACTTCCACACCTAGAAAGTGAGTAACCTCCCCTAGATCTTTTAGGGAGAAATGCATATGAAGCTGGGAGATTACCTCCTTAATTGCAGCAGAAGAACTACCTGTAACCAACATGTCATCAACATAAATAAGAAGGTATGTAACTTCTTCGTTACGATTCCTGTAGAACAGGGATGTGTTTACACGAGATTGGGAAAAACCAAGATTAAGAAGCACTGATCTGACTGTGAGAAACCAAGATCGAGAGGCTTGCTTGAGACCGTATATTGCCTTGTTCAGTTTGCAAACGAGCTGGGGAGAGCCTTGCTCGAAGCCGGGGGGCTGCTTCATATAGATATCCTCAACTAAATCGCCGTGTAAGAAAGCATTATTCACATCTAGGTGAGTAATAGACCAGCCACAAGAAACAGCGATGGCAAGAATTAGTCTGATTGTATTCGGCTTTACGACAGGACTAAAAGTCTCATCGAAATCGAACCCCGGCTCCTGTGAAAAACCTTGAGCCACTAGGCGTGCCTTGTGACGTGCAATGGCGCCATCAACATCTTTCTTCAACTTGAAAATCCAAGTGCAACCCACCAAATTCTTACCGGGTGGTAGAAGTACCAAAGTCCACGTTTTGTTTCTCAAGAGGGCAAGAAACTTTTCTAACATAGCCTGCTTCCATACTTTAATCAAGAGAGCAGCTATGTAGGACTTCGGAATTACAAGATCAGATGGATTAATGGTAATGGAGAATGTCTTGGGCTTGAAGATACCAGCCCGAGCACGTGTGGTCATGGAATGCCGAGGAGGAGGAGCTGGCTCAGGAGAAGGGACAGCAAGGGGAGCTGGCTCAGGAGAAGGGACAGTAGAAGTATTTGAAAGCAGACACTCAGTGGACGTAGTAGGAGAAGTCGGGTTGAGGAGTGGATGAGGAGATTCGTTGTGTGGGGAGGAATCTGAAAATTGAGGAGAGCTGAACACGGGAAAATCTGGAGATGAAGTTGGAGTTACAGGAAGATTATGAGATGGAGCTAGAGTAGGAATAATGGGATTTTGTAACACAGGGAAGATAGAAGGAGAGGTAAGAGGAGGTAGATGAGTAGAGATAGGATCAACTTGAGAATGTGAGGGTGTGACAGGAGAATCAGATTTATGAGGGAAAATATTTTCATCCAAAGAAATATCTCTAGTGACTATAACCTTGCCTGAGGGAAGTAATGCTTTGTACCCTTTATGTATGGAGCTATAGCCCAGAAAAGTAGTAGGAGAGGACCTATAGTCTAACTTATGTTTATTATAAGGTCTGACAAATGGGTAACATAAGCAACCGAAGACTTTTAAGAGGTGAAGTTTGGGTTTGGAGTGGTATAGCTGTTCATAAGGAGTGGAGAAATTGAGTACCTTGGAAGGGAGTCTATTAATTATAAAAATGGAGGTGATAAAAGCATCATCCCAAAAGGATTTGGACAATCCACTTTGAGCAAGAATAGACAATCCCATTTCGACTATATGCCTATGCTTTCGTTCTATCAAACCATTTTGTTGTGGAGTGTATGGACAAGAAAGTCTATGATGAATACCACATTCTTGAAAAAATGAGGTGAGACCCCTATACTCCCCTCCCCAGTCACTTTGAAAGGATTTGATACGGGTGTTAAACTGATTTTCAACGAGGGACTTGAAGTGTTTGAAGACAGTTTCTACCTCCCCTTTGGTTTTTAATAGGTAAAGCCATGTGAACCTTGAGTAATGATCAACAAAAGTAACATAATAGCGATACCCATTTCTGGAAATTATAGGAGATGGCCCCCATAAATCACTATGTACTAACTGAAGAGGTGCTGTGTATTGAGTAGATGAGTCGGGTGTATGGAAGTCTGTGAGACTTAGCAAGACAACAAGGCTGACATAAAGAAGTGGAATTCATTGATTTAAAGGGAATATTACAACTAGTTAAAGCCTTCTTAACAACATCAACGGCACAATGGCCCATTCGTTTGTGCCAAAGCTCTAAACTAGATACATTCGGACTAGAAAAACAAGCTACATGAGTCTGACCCGAGAGAGAGACTGAGCAGGTTTCATGCTGACTTGGAGTCTTCTTGGAAATGCTAGAAGGAACTGGAGTCTTGAGAGGAGATTTGTGAAGAAAAAATTTGTAAAGTCCACGACTAAGAGTGCCCTTTAGAAGAGTTTCCTTGGTTACCTGATCCTTAACAAAACAAACAGAAGGATGAAATTCAAAAAACACGGAGTTGTCTTGGGCAAACTGAGATACACTCAGAAGGTTCTTAGTTATTTGAGGAACATGTAGGAGATGATTGAGAAGAAGGGATCTAGAGTTAGGAGAGGGAGCAGAGTGAAGCAATGAATGACCAACATGTGCAATTTTAATCTCATTTCCATTACCAAGTTGAAGTTTCATACCTCCATGGTACTCCGAACTGACATTCAGATTTGCAAGATCGTTTGAAATGTGGTTGGTGGCTCCAGAGTCCGGGTACCAAGCTGAGGATGAAGAGCCATCAAAATTGTACTCTGAAGGGGAGTGATGAGACTGTGACTGATTCATGTTACTCCGAGCTTGAACCATGTTGGCAGCAGGTTGTTGGCCAAAGATAGATGGTTGTGACTGGCCATAGATGGGCTGTTGTGGTCGTTGTTGCTGAGGCGGTGGTGGAGAAAAACTTTGCTCGAATCTGTACCAGCACCTTTCAGCCGTATGGCCCGGCTTTTGACACAATTGGCAGAGAACACGATTGCCTGAAAATTTTCCTCGACCCCCTCTTCCACCACGGTAACCTGATCCTCTTCCACCTTCATTTCTACCATAAGTTGCAAAACTGCCACGACTATTGTGTTGCGATCCTTCTCGCCTCTGACCAGAAATTTGGGCGAGATTAGCTGGGGGTTGAGATCCATCAAGATTGATGGAGGAGGACTTTGTCGAGTCCAGTCTCGACTCGAAAGAGAAGAGTAGCGCACTTGCGTCCTGTACGCTCCATGAGTCTGCTTTAGATGTGATAGTTACGACCACCAGATCGTATTCCTTTCCCAGACCTGCTAAAATATGGAGGATATGGTCTTCATCTTTAACCATACATCCGGCTGCTCCGAGAAGATCACAACATGTTTTGATTTTGTTGAGATATTCACGTAGAGAGAGAGCATCCTTTTTGATAGTTTGAAGTTGCAGCTTGTACTGCAACACTTTGGCCTTCGATTGGCTTCCAAAAATTGCTTCAATAGTTTTCCAAATTTCCTTGCTGGATGTAAGACCCACAATTTGGATCATAGTGCTTTCAGTTAAAGAAGACTGGATCCAAGCTGACAACAATTGATCTTGACGACTCCAAAGAAGAAATTCTAGATTCACAACCCTTTCGGTTGTGCCCGCAACTGAAATAAATTGAGTAGGAATTTGTTGCTCTCCTACAAGAAAGGATTCAAGACCGTATCCGCGTACAGTGGTCATAATTTGTTGTTTCCAGATAAGATAATTGGTTTCAGAAAGTTTGAAGGAAATAGGGTGATTGTGAGGATGTATGGGAACGATTGTGTTTGGAGAAGAGGTCGGTTGCTGCTCTGCAGCACCTGACGACTCGTTGTCTGACATTTAGAAATGCAGAAAGAAACAAGATAAGGAAGGCAGAGAAAAGGAACAAGGTTACTTCATGGCTCTGATACCATGAAAGAAACCAGGCTGAAGCAAGAAGATGATTGAATTTTCATATTGGAAGTGTTAATTCAATGTATCTCAGATTATCACAATCCATTTTTTTACATAAAAAACCAAGATACAAAATGACATGGCTATATATATATATAGCCTAAATTCCTATCAACTAAATACACGTCAATAGCACTAAACAATTACATCAACAAACTTGACTTCCACTTCTTTCACAACTGCTTTCTGTCAGTTACCACTTCTTTAACAACTGCTCCAGTTATCATCGTGTCTTGATGGCATGTCTCTCCAATTCTCATGTTTGCACGATCCTGAACATTACTCACGTTCATGGCCCCTTGGTCAGTTGAGGATGCATCGCTAACAATTATAGAGGATTAGTTTTATGATTGTCGTCTTCCTTTCTTCTTTACGAACTATTGATCGGAAGGGGGCTGAATTTGAGTATTTTTTAATCCAATCTATCTAAAAATATTCTTATCAATATTGCCAAAACAGCCATTAGCAACAAGACATAATTACGGATAGTAGAATTTAAATTTCAATCCAACAAAAGCTCTGAGTAAAATTTTACCTTGCTTTGGCTAGACTAGTTTTGACTAAGGTTAGACAAGTTTTGATTAAGGTTTGCTAGCTTAATCAACTGTAAACATTTATTTACCAAAAACATTAGTAATGACATTTTGATAATACTTTTATATTTTAGTGAAATCATTAAAAGTTAATGATATTTTTGGTGCACGTCAAATAAATTAGAATTTAAGGCAATAATTACCCACAAAAACAACTAAGGTTAGACAAGTTTTGATTAAGGTTTGCTAGCTTAATCAACTGTAAACATTTATTTACCAAAAACATTAGTAATGACATTTTGATAATACTTTTATATTTTAGTGAAATCATTAAAAGTTAATGATATTTTTGGTGCAAGTCAAATAAATTAGAATTTAAGCCAATAATTACCCACAAAAACAAATCTCTTCTTTTACGTGGTATTATTAACAAGCTCAAAGCAATATAATTATTGGGTGGCAAATATTATTTAACAATAAAAAATTATTATTAATAAAAGAATGGAAAAAAACTAAATGGATAAGCATAAGAATTGATTGGATGGGGCAATGGATTGTGACCAAATGGATATGAAGGATCACACATTACATAGCCGCCTCCCACTAATCACACTAAAAAATCTCATTCCACCAACACAATAAAAACAATTAAATCATTATTTATTTAAGAATTTTTTTTCACTCAACTGCACAAAGACTTCTATGGTCGTCGTGAGGAAATTCACTTATAAATATACAGTATATTACATTCATTATAATTATTTTATTGGTACACAAATTTCATCAAAGTGAGAGACGCATTTTTTATGTGATTTATGGGCTTCCAAACCTAAATTTTAATATTTCATTCTTTTGTTTCATAGTTAGTTTTTGCTTTGGGATTTCGATCCCCTTTTTTGTGTGAGATTTATTTTATGTAGTATAAATACTTTGTGTTTCACGTTTTAGCATACAAACATTGATGTTAATTTTGGAGTTTGTAATAAATTTCGTTTTGGTGTAGGCTCCTTTAATAGACATACATATTGTCCTGTGTTATGATTACTTCAGAGAATTAACTATTTTGAGATTAAATGCATGGGAAATGGCCGTTTGACTTAGGAAGGGGCAGTGCCATGTGACAATGGGATATTATTGATTTGCATGTTTAGCTTCTTTTCTTATAAAAAAACAAAGCATGTTTAGCTTTTAGTAGTTATAACGGTGTCTTAGGAGTCGTTCGCTTAAGGAGAATTGGCCAGATAAGACCCCAATTCTTGCCAATTACCCCAGGGCTTGCACTATTCACCATAAATGCACCAGAAAGAAAAACTGAAAAAAGAGTGGTATACATTTCTGCGTTGATTTACGGACCAAGATATGGAGGTATGAAAGACTACTTTACCCCTTCTAGAAACATTTTCTCCCATTATTTCCCCAAAAAATTCATTTGAACCCTAGCACGACCTCTCAACATCTACATCGACGGCGCAACGATTAGAGCCAAATTCGTCGTCGCTGGCTGGATTTCACTTCCCTCTTTTTGCCGAAATCGTTTGGTATGCCAACCATCTCTACTGGAGTTCGATCTTTCGTCTTACTTCGATCTGATTTGTAATTACCCATCTGAATGCATAATATGAATTATTGGTGTTAATCGTCGTCACACTCGAACTGATCTAGTTCTGATATTTTTATGTATATTTGTCGCAGCAGCTTGCCCAATCTTCGCACATCTCCCGCAATACAACTGTCACCGCATCTCAAATCCGGAAGGTACCCTCCTAAAATTTCAGATATTATTCGTTGTGGAAATGGTATGCGGTATATTTGGATATGGTCCTGTTGAAAAAATTAGATTTTTTAGTTTACTTCAGTGAATATACTTTTGGTATACTACTATGTATTGTACGCTTCAGTTGTAATGTAATGTTATTGTGGGGAACGATACTCATCTTATGGAGCGAAAGTTGAACGCACCTCTCCCCATTGATATGCTACGCTGGGTGGTTATTATTCATTACGAAAATTGGCATGAGTTGTCTTAACTGATAATGTATGATGCAATGGTTATTGTGGTATAACAAATTACCGTAATGATGCGAACACCTACTAGTAATTACTCACAGCTGCGCATGCTTCTTGAAGATATACTTCTTATATATCGGATTGAGGCAACTGTCCTCGTACGCCGATATATGAGCGCCCGAGGCGGTACGAGAAAATGTATAATTCTTGAGCAAGCAAGACATTACAGCATTCTAAATAAAATCCCTCGACAGTTAGAACACCTAGATCGACTTGTCCACCTAACCGACGCAGATTGTATTGCTAACCTCAGAATGGACCGTAATACATTTGGGAGGTTATGTCGTGTTCTAGGTGAACGGGGCGGACTTCGTTGTGGTAATCATGTTGGGGTGGAAGAGCAAGTTGCCATTATGGTCGGAGTACTTGCACATCACAATAAGAATCGAGTGGTCAGGTTCACCTTTAGGAGGTCTGGGTCAACAATTTCACATTATGTTAACAAAGTACTTGGGGTAGTTCTAAGTATGTCTTCAGTTCTCCTCCCTAAACCAAAACTAGTGTTGGTTAACTGCGATGACCCCCGTTGGAAGTGGTTCAAGGTATGTCCATTGTTGTGCATTTCACATATAGAATGACAAAGCATGGTATTGCTAATTCAAATTCTTGTAACTTTGCTTCAGGGATGTCTTGGGGCTTCAGATGGTACACACATCAATGTATTGCTTAGTAATGCGGACAAACCACGATTGAGATCGTGAAATGGCCAAATTTCAACTAACACGCTCGCTGTATGCGACCGTAACTTGTAGTTTGTTTACTTCTTGGCCGGGGTGGGAGGGGTCAACTGGCGACTCCAGGATACTCAGGGATGCAGTTGCTCGTCTAGAGGGTTGAAGGTTGCATAAGGTCCGTCTGGTTTCATAAGACTTCAATAAGTAGGTTGTGTAATGGCCCGAATAAAATTAAAAAAATTAATTAGTTCAAATGCGTCGGAAGTCGTAAATAAATTAAATTCTAGAAGTGTGTAGATGGTTTCTTATTATGTGAATTATTTGTTTGTGTGGTGTTTATTATTAGAAATAGAGAAAGAATAAAAGAAAAGAAGGAAATGAAATAGAGAATAAGAAAAAGAGGAGGTTGGAAGGGTGAAAGATTTTTATCTCTACTCCCTTCTAGAAGCCACGTAACAAAAAAATCATCTCTCACCCCCATTCTACATTTTTTTTTCACTCTCTTTTGCACAAAGGCACACACTCTAATACGCAAGGTGAGAACTCTCCCTTCGGACGATTCGCTGCTCCTCCGGTGACAGCGAGGAAGCTCCCCTCATCTCCTCCCTGTCTGGATACCTCTCTACTCACCTACACTCATCACCATCTCTCTCCGCTGAATTGTCGTCGTTGTCGACTGCTCGGCAGTTTCCGTCGCCGGTTTCCGACAATATTAGAGTAGACTTGTCTTCCCTTTGAGTAAGCAAGTCCCTCACCTTTCGAATTTGTTCAATTTCTGCATCATCTTAAACCTAGGGTTCTTAAATTGGTTTCTCCCCAATTTGAATTTAAATAAAATTAGAGTATATAGTTGGATTATCTTAGATAGTAGGTTTTTGGAGGTTGCAAATATATATTATGTTGTGGTGAAAGAAACAAAGGAGATAGCCTTTTGTGTCATGTTCTGGCCGAATTTGTCAACTCCGGTTTAACCAAGTAAACGATCTCTTTTTCTTGCGAAATTTTAACTGAACATACTTTTAGGTGTCTTCTGCTATGTGGCCAAATTTCAGCTTCATCCGAATTGAAATGAATTTATAATGAATTTTGAAAGGGGACTGCGCAGTTCAGCTAGGTTTGGATATATTTTTTTGCTGTTTTCAGCTGCTGGTTTTGAAGTTTTCGACACCCTTAGGGTGTTGCAAATTGTATTTTCAAGTTTTCTGTATGAACCTTGATGTGTTGGAGAGCTCTCTGTAAAATTTCAACTGATTTGGATGTCATTTACTATTTTTGGAAAATCTCCAAACACAGCTGCTAGAACCTGTCGGGTAGTGATAGACAGTGGGAAAATGGCCATATATCCCTATCTACTTGGAAATTTTGAGAGAACTTTGTTTTAAAATTTAACTAGACACCAAGGGGATTCTTTTGGTATAGGGCTTGACCTCTTATACTCCGTGCAAAAGAAGTAACTAAAGAGAACTTGTTTATTGCTTAAGCTATTTTTTGGTGTTGTGTTGATAAGAATTATTTATTGAAAGGTAATCCTGGCCTGAGGGATAGCACGGGCAAGGAGAAGGCGAATGAGTAAAGTGATCTAGTACGGCATTTTGGATTTTAAGGTAGGGTATTCACAACCTATTAACTTATTGCTCTTAATAGAGATGATATTATACTCTGCATATGGTTTTTATTAAATGTAATTTTTATATATGGGAAAATGTTCGATAATGAGTGGAAGTTGTTAATGTACTATGGTTAAAATTGTTAGAAATAAGTGTTGATATATGTGTACTCTGAATAAATCAGTTATTATATGGTGTTGAATAATTATGCATTATATGATATCAATTTGGGTATGACTTTAAATGCTAGTGTATTGTTTAATATGAAAAATATGAATGAATGTGTTTATGTCTTGTGCTTGAGTATGTTCTGTGAGTACAATTGTCATGTCAGGACGGCAGTGCTGCATCATCTGAGATCGCTAGCGTTCTGGAAAACCGAAGCGGGATCATTCTGTTATCTGAATATCTGTCTGCACCCCTAAAGGGGTGATCTGATCTTCTGTCTGCACCCTAAATGGGTGATCTGAATATCTGTCTGCACCCTAAATGGGTGATCTGAATATCTGTCTGAAATACCTGTCTGCACCCTAAAGGGGTGATCTGATCTTCTGTCTGCACCCTAAATGGGTGATCTGAATATCTTTCTGAAATATCTGTCCGCATCCTAAAAGGGTGATCCGATCTTCTGTCGGGATCATTCTGTTATCTAAATATCTGTCTGCATCCTAAACGGGTGATCCGATCTTCTGTCTGCACCCTGAATGGGTGATTTGTGCGGAGTTCCTTGAGGACAAAAATCTGCTTATGTTTCTGATCTGTTCCAGAGTACCCCGGTCTGTCACTAAGCACTTAATGGGGATATATGTGTTATGATTAGTGATTGTGTAAAACCTTTGTTATAACTCTGATATATTTGGTACACGGGATCAGGTTTCGTTATACGTGTTTTGGATATGTGGAAGGTTGATGATATGTATATGTGTTGGTGTGTAGATATTAGTGTAAATGAATAGGTTGCATAATGTTTACTCAACTCCGGAAATTAGACTCTAATGTTGAGTATACTACTGGGCTTGTTGAAGCTCATTCTTTTCTTTCCCCCTGCAGATTAGGTGATCAGACTAGCTCTTTTGCTGTACAGCTGCTCAAGTCGGGTCACTAGCCAAGCTTTTGCGTTGGGTAAATCTTTTGGATTTGATAAATGTGGCATGTAGTAGGAGTGTAATGTACCTTGGACGTTATATTACTTCATAAACTTTTGCTAAGCATGTATATTTTGTGAGTAGTGTCCAGGTTGTGTGTATGTATATATATATATATATATAGACTTTTGGAGACAGGTTTATGGTTTAATTCTAGACGTTATATAGCAGTTTCTCCGTTTGCCAAGGAAAAAAATATATATATATATATAATTTATCTATAAACAAAAAAAAAAAATTTATGGACTTATATGACATCACTTATTCGATTATTAAATTGAATGGGGTAAGGGATGTTACAGGTTGTACCTGTTATATATCAGTTGCGTACTTAAATCTAACACTATCTAATATGTTGTTTCAGGATGTTATTATTTGTGCGATAATGGTTACTCCAATAGTAATGGATTCCTAACCCCGTGCGATATCACCTTCTAGAATGGGGTCCTGGAAATGCAACGCCCGAGAACCCTAGAGAAATGTTCAACATGCCCCACACCAAAGCCCGAAATATGATTGAGCGTGCATTTGCAGTTTTAAAAATGCGGTGGGGTATCCTCAGGTCTGCTTCATTTTACCCGATAAAAACCCAAATTCGTTTGATAATGACTTGCTTCCTACTGCACAACTTCATCCATCTTGAGATGCGAATTGATCCTTTCGAAGCTGAACTTGACGGTGATAGCATGGTGATGGCTGAGGAAGAACAAAACATAGGCCAAGAATATGTTGACTGTGTTGAACCATCTGCCGAGTGGACCTAGATGCGTGATGACATAGCCATGCATATGTGGAACAACATATAGAGCTTTTTATTTTTTCACCCTCTAAAATATTGTGGACCTTTGTTATCTATCTAAATACTATGCATATTGTGATGAATTACCTACGCGTTTATTTTGCCAACATAGTGTCTTGCTTTATTGCAGCTGTATGTATACCGGATTTCCGATGTCTGCTACTCTAGAATGTTCTTGCGGCAAGGGAAAAATGGAGTTGCGTTATGCCGGGCCGGCCGCTAAACATGCTGGAAGGTACTACTACAAGTGTTCCGCCAATGGACAACACCCGGGTTCCTTCAAGTGGTCTGACTAATATCACGCAGACAAACCACGAAAACGGTCAGATGTGGACCTTCACAAACCTAAGCGGGGAGCGTGGGCATTCTAATGCCGATGCATGATGCTGTGGGCTGCAAAGGCGGTGCAGGCCATTGTTGTGGAAGCAAGTTGTCAAATCCCATCGTTGCGCAGGTGTTAATCGGTTTCATGTGCATAGTGTTGGTACTCCTTGGTATTTTAGTTGGCAAGGTCATTTAGCAAGTTGCAAGTTTATGAGTTATGAAATTTGTAAATTATAAGAACTCCATGCTTGAGGACCGTGTGTGCCTCCTTTTGTTTTCTCTTTCGGTTGGTATGGTATGTACTTAAAACTAGAATATTTCTTCAAGTATGCGTTTTGTAACATATTGGATTTATAGACTCTATTATTTGGGACTGCACGTGTATGGATTCATCTGCACTTGACAACCCGACATTGCTACTGAGATGATTAAGCATTGCATACACAAAAGTTACTGAGATTACACACTAAGTCATACTAGTTACTACACATATACATACGAGTCATTCACTACATACATTATCAATTCCAAAATAAATACTACTACCCAAATTAGATGTAACAGACATTGGTGCTGGCATATCACAAAATTTGTTTGTGTTTACCACCTAGAAGTGTACCTTTTTCATCTACCGGATCACACTAACACGGAAGTGGAGACCGTCTGCCTAAACAAGGTTAAATGTGCAATTGTCACTGGTTCCTATGTCGTTATCCCGAACAAAAGTCTTCCAACCACCATGGACGACATACCTTGTTCTTTTTTGCTATAAGCACGTCCCATGTCCGGTGAGGCATGCCTTTATCCTATGTCCACCCATTGCTATGTGTGCATTCCAAAAATCGGTTGGTACATTCTGTGAACATGAACATGGACTATGTTAGCAAATGGAACAAACCAAAAACAATCATTTGATAACCATATACTATGTAACACGCACGAGATGTTGTTCTACTGCTAACCCCGAGAAAGTGATGGTAAACAATGGTTTTGTGTGACTTTCGGTTAACTCGGCATCAAGGCCCACTCCAGTTAGAGACTCAATTTCAGACAGTGAATCTAACCATCAGTCGGATGAATCCACATCCAGTTGGTCGTCGATTGGCATAATAGGGAGACCCCCAACTACATTGATCAGGGCATTGCTATACAATTGCAGTCATATCATCACAGTACTCTAACAATCGATACTTACTCTCGAGGTCACTACGAGGTGGGCATCCACTCGTGAACATAAATCGCTTCACGTAGAAGAGTCCATCGCCCGCATGAGTGAATGTGATCCATTCTCCATTTGAAACATGATTCTTGTAAACAAACTCAGACCACCCCTCATGAAAGTACCAGCCACAAGACCTTTTTGCAATTGTTACTTCTGATTTTAGGCAGCGAGTAAACATTGATAAGGGATTGAGTCGCCATGCTCGGACACAAACTCTGGAGGTATACAATTCCAAATAATTTGCATGACATGTTTGTTTGGCAAGCATTACATGACATGATATACAATTCCAAATATTTTGGTTGAACAAAGTAAATGAAATTCGTATGTATGTTGTAATTAAACTGACCAGGTTGTTCGAGTGTTGGATTGAGTAAAACAATTTGAAGAATTGAGGGAGTCTATTATATTCTTCGAAATACTTCATGTCATAATATATATCAGGGATACAATGATTTCAGAATGTTGCCGAATACATAGGCAGACCCACTCGCCATAAAAATAAGGCATGAAAAATTGAAACAGATCAGTAACCTACCTGTTGTCATTCATTGTTGGATCGCCTGCCATGCCAATATCCTCCACTCAGATGCGAATGTGGATAGTGAATGTGGAGTTTAAGGAATTATTTGCTTGTGTGGAAATGATACACTTACTGCAGTATGGATTAAAAGCAAAGTCACCAACTCCATCAACCCCAATTAATACCAGCTTGTCAAACTGAATGCAGTTGGGCACGTTTCCACTCGCTTCAGTCGGCGGTGGATAGTAATGACTGACAAAATTGTTAGCCATCTTTCGATGCTTTACCGATTTCTATACCGAAATCACATTCTAGATTTGTTTTAATTCAACCATAACATATACCACATCAAATAGATGATTTACCAACCTCCATCCATAGCTTTTATTTGATGTAGGGTGGAATTCCACGAGTTGATGTTTTCCCTAAAAGCTGCGTTTGATGTTTGTCCTTTCTTTGACTGAATTCTCCAATTGATGTTATCCCCTCTTTGACCTCAAGCCTTTAATGATTCTTTTAATGGATAAAGAATCTACTTTAATGTATACTATATATATACATAATACCGTGAACTTTGTATATGAGAGACATGTAGATTTCTGTCATGCAACTCACGTATTGTGCATGTCTTTTCTTGTGTCTTTTTATGTGCATGGATACACATATATATAGTAATCACATGCCTCTATGAGATATTGCGTCTCTTCATATATAACTCCAATTATACACTAACCGATTCTTTTATCAAAAGACATAATGTTTGAAATTGAATAACTAACTTGGTGGTGGTTTTCATAAGTAACCGCCATTCAATTTAATCACGGCAATGTATATACATATATACTAACTACCATTACTTTAATATATATATATATATATACATACTATATACCTTACGTACATATCATATATATATAGTAATGAGTTATTTATATATCCATGATAATAATAATAATATTAGAATTAGAGGTAAGAGAGGAGGGTTATCAATACACACGATTCTAACTCTTTAATCAAAACCGATCCATCACGGTATCGTCTTTTATATTAGAATCCAACTTTAAGTATGAACTTGAACTTTAATATTAAACCAATATCTACATAGGTCACATATAGGAATATAAATATTCCTACATTCTCCCACTTGACCTTTGTATCTTTTAATGGTTTAATAACTTTTTTGCGCATTTTAACATCAAGTTCATATATCCTTTAAATACCTATAAAGTTAGACTTGATTGAATCATGGCGGTCACACAATCATTTAGTCGACATGATTCCTTCCATGTATCACAAATCAATTCTAACTTCATATGATCCTTCCATTGAGATGAACCTTTATTCTCAATTCAACATATGTTATCTAAGAACCATACTGTATACAAACTTTAATGATAACATATAAACAAACACACAGAAACAGACTTTTATTGAATTCCAAGTGTCTTACTCCTTATGAGCATAATATAATTCATATAGCAAGGCTTTCTCTATAATACCCATATACTTTTCATAGGCACTTGGGTAATCTTTCATTTAACGTAAACGTTCTTATTATATTGTTCTATTTTGCTCAAAAGACACTTTATGTTTCTGTACTTCTTCCTTTACAAATAAGTACTCACACTGCATGTGTGTATCACCTTTTATGTACCTATCTTTCTTTTATGAAGAAGAATTCTGCGAAATCATCACAACAAAATCTTAGTGACTTGGCCATAATGTTAACAATCCCAAGTCTCAAGATTTATGTTTCGCAATTACTTTTCATGAACTTTGGCCTCAAAGCGAACCAAGCAATGGCAAACTATTTTCCATTTTCCATGATATTGTTCCCACTAATTAAAGGAACAAATAGCCAATCATCAATTTCTATCATTGACGCATCAGGCATAATCTGAATCTGAACCAATGACATTTAAGTCATCAGATCATCTTTACATAAACATGTGCTTTAGGTGTCTTGCAAGTACCCGGGGACTTTCTGTGTAGCCTTCCAGTGGTCCATACCGGGATTACTTTGATATCGACCCAGTATCCCAACCGTGAAGGTGATATCTGGTCGCGTACATGTTTGAACACAGTTCAAACTCCCAACCACTGATGCATAAGGAATCTTTTCCATCTCCTTACGCTCCAATTTCGGACATTTTATTTTACTGAACTTTTCTCCCTTCTGAATTGGAGCTATCCCTATGGAGCATTTATACAATCTATATTTCTCTAAGACCTTATTGATATATCCTTTCTGATACAAACTTAACAATCCTTGTGATCTATCCCGGAATATCTCTATTCCGATCACATAAGATGTCTCACCCATATCCTTCATTTCGAAGTTCAAAGAGAGATACTTCTTTACATCATGTAGTAAACTCATGTCATTTGCGGCTAGCAAAATGTCATCAACATATAGGACCAATACAATAAACTTGCTCCCACTGATTTTAATATAGATATATCGATCAACGATGATTTCTACAAAATCATATGACACAATGATATCATTGAACTTTATATACCATTGTCTAGAAGCTTGTTTGAGTCCATATATTGACTTTCTCAACTTACATACTAACTCTTCTTGTCCTTGTATCATAAATCCTTCGGGTTGTTTCATGTATACCTCGTCTTCAAATACTCCATTTAGAAAGGCAGTCTTTACATCCATTTGGTGGAGCTCTAAATCATAATGAGTCAGCAAAGCCAACACAATTCTTAAAGATTCCTTCTTTGAAACTGGAGAGAAGGTTTCTTTGTAGTCAATGCCATCCTTTTGAGTGATACCTTTGGCGACAAGGCGAGCCTTGTACCTTTCAATGTCACTTTTCGAATCACGTTTTGTTTTAAAGATCCATTTACAACCAATGGCTTTAAAACCTGTAGGCAATTCTACTAAGTCCCAAACATCGTTATCGCTCATAGATTTCATCTCATCCTTTGCTGCATTTAACCAATTTTTTTGAATTGTCACTTTCCATGGCTTGTTGGAATGAGATCGGGTCCTTATCAATGCTCAAGTCACATTCACTTTCAACGGCAATGCTCAAGGTGGATGAACAACCTTTTCTTGAACTTCATTAAGGTTCACTTTTCGAGGTTCATCACTCCCACTAGTTTCATTGTTTTCAATGAACCTAGCATTTCCCGTCTCAACTATTCTCGTACTATGGTTAGGACAATAGAATGTATATCCCTTCGAATTATCTGGATAGCCAATGAAGAATCCACCGACCGTCTTTAAATCCAGCTTCTTTTCATGTGGATTATACAACTTTACTTCTGCGGGGCAACCCCAAATATGTAAATGCCTTAAACTCGGTTTCCTACCTGTCCAAAGTTCAAAAGGTGTCTTTGGAACTGCCTTACTAGGAATCCGATTAAGCATATACGTTGCAGTCTTTAATGCATAAATCCATAATGAAAGGGGTAAATTACATCCACTCAACATGCATCTAACCATATCCAAAAGAGTACGATTCCGCCTTTCCGCTACACCATTCTGTTGCGGAGTACCGGGCATTGTATACTGTGCACAAATGCCCTTGCTTTCGAGGTACTTTGTAAATGGACCCGGACATTGTCCAGATTCATTAAACTTTCCGTAGAGTTCACCACCTCTATCTGATCTCACAACCTTAACTTTTCTATCCAATTGCCTTTCCACTTCATCTATGAATATCTTTAAGACATTCACCGATTCAGCCTTTTCACGCAATAGATATATATAACCATACCGTGAGAAATCATCAATAAAAGTGATAAAATAATTTCTACCATCCCACGAAGGTGCATCAAAAGGACCACATATATCAGTATGAATAAATTCAAGATGTTGAGAACTCCTTGTGGCTGATTTATTTACTATGTGTTTAGTTTGCTTCCCCTTTATGCAATCTATACACACATCTAGATCACTAAAATCCAATTGAGGTAGAATTTTATTCCTTACCAACCTCATTATCCTTTCTTTGGATATGTGACCTAGTCTTTGATGCCACAAGTAAGCCGAACATTCACTTGACATACTACGTTTTATGCCTCTACTTTCAATATTGAACAAGGATTCAGAAAACTATGCATCAAGATTGAAACTGTAGAGTGAATCAAACAAAGTACCACTTCCATAGAAGTAATCATTTCTGTACAATGTGAATACACTATTTACAAACTTGATTTTAAATCCTAATCTATCCAACTTACTAACAGATACAAGATTTCTAGCACAATCTGGTACATAGAGACATTCCTTAAGATCTATATGACAGCCTATGTCTAAGATCAGTCTATAGGTCCCGATGCCTTTAATCTATGCCTTCATCCTGTTTCCCATGAACAAGCATTGTTCACTTCCTTTTATAGGTTGGATCGTACTGCATCCCCGTTCAATATGAGACACATGAGTAGTAGCACCAGAATCTAACCACCAAGTGTTATTAGGCACTTCAATAATATTCGATTCAAAGTAAACGAGACTGTTATGTTTACTTTTCTTATCAAACCATGCCTTTCTTTTCGAACAATCCTTCGTGAAGTGTCCCATTTTTCCACAGAAGAAACACTTCATTTCCTTCTGGATTTTTTCTTTTCGAGACCTTTCAAAAAAGAAGAATCCTTACGTTTGTCCTTACTCGGTTTACCCTTACTGGTGCCGGCTCCTTCACGGCCTATCAGATTCACAACTTGGTAATTCATCTTCCTTAATCTCCCTTCCTCTTGAACTAACATGGCTTTTAATTCCCTTAAAGTCCCATTTTTTATTTAATGGTGTTATAATTCACCTGGAACTGGCCAAATTCAAGTGGAAGATAGTACATGATGAATTGAACCAAGAACTGTTCATGAACCTTCGGCGATTTTTGGGTCGTGAACCGGCAGTTAACCGTGAAAACCGGCGGTTAACCGCCGGTTCAGGGGGTTCCGGTTGCGACGTGAGAAACGAGGCGACATGACGCAGCTTTTGCAGACGGTTTCGTTGACCGAACCGGCGGTTTTGTCCCGGAAATCGGCGGTTTTGCCCGGAAACCGGCGGTTCCGGCGGTTTTCCGCCAAAAACCGCTGGTTTTGCCGAAAATTCAAATTTTTTTTTTTCAAATTTCAAATTCGAATTCTTCCATTTCCCCCCCCCCCATTTTTATCTATAAATACCCCCCTTCTATCCTCATTTACATTCACCCCACTCTTGTGTTAATAAGAGTTTCTATCTTCAATCTCTCAATTCTCTCTTTTTGTCTCCAATTTCTCATTTGTGCTATTGTGCTTCCATTTAATTACGCAAGTGCTACTCTTATTACGCATTGTTATACACTTATACTTGTTCCCGTAGTTCTATAAGTTGTCTTCCTTTCTCAATTGCTAAAACAAAAAAAAATATTATTCCATATTTCTACATTTCTACATAGCAATATGTCTTCATCCCGAGAAGGTCGTGTTGATAAGGGAAAGGGAAAGGCCAAGAGGTCATCTCGGAGATCCGTTATTGATGAAATTTCTCAAATGAACATGGATGAGTGGCAGGTTAATATTTATTATATACTAATTTAATTAATTTTGAATTACATTACATTATTGTTCATAATTTTATTTTGTATTTACAATACAAATATTATTTTGTAGGCTCGAGAAGAGCAAGATGTGGCACATGCTATTGCTCTCTCTCGCTCTCAATACCAAGGCGATGCTTATGTTGGTACCGGTAGTGGTGCTCCCGGTCGCGGTGCCTATTCCCAACAAAGTCCAACCCCTGTGAATGTTGATGAAGACGATGATGATGATGACGACGAGGAGGAGGGGGAGGAGGTAGAAGAGGTTCAAGAAATGCCGCCCCCACCACCACCAAGGAGTCGGCGTGGTAGTCGTGGTCGTGGACAACCTCCTCAACCTCCTAGACCAGCTGAAAGGTCTTTAACCTCAAACATCATGGTGAAACATTTCAAGAAGGTACATGAGGGTAACGATCCTAACACTTATAATGTGTATTGCAACTATTGCGAAAACGTATACACATTCCGAAGGGTTGGAGGATACGGTACATTTACCCGTCACATGGAGAAAGCGCAACCGGTCGAGTTTGGTATCGCTCCAACCCAAACTCAACTCAACTTTCAACATGGAGTCGGGACCGGGAGTGGGACGGGTTCATCCCAAACATCAGGTACGTGTAGCAATACTCTTTTGAAATATGATCACAAAAATGCTCTTAATGTGATGTCTAGATTTGCCGTTATGAAACATTTTCCATTCAATGCTTTTGATAACGATGCTTTTGAGTCGAGTATGCGGCAAGTTTATAATGCCGCTGCAAGAAAATTGAGTCGAACTTCAATGACTCGGGCCGTTGTTCGACAATGCTTGGAAAAGAAGGCGCAATTAAGTACGTTTATTATTAACTTAGGGCATAAAGTTTCTATTTGTTCTGATGTGTGGACTGATTGTTTTTGTAAAAATTCGTATATGGGCATCACTGTGCATTTCGTTGATCACAGTTGGACTTTAAACAAACGTTTGATTGCATTTCGGGAATTTCCCGCACGACACACTGCACAAGCAATTGCTCAATTGATCATTCAAGTTTTGAATGAATTTCAATTGATCAATAAAATTTTTTCAATTGGTTTTGACAATGCTAGCGCTAACACTGCTAGCATAGATGAACTAATCAGTGCATGTTCTCCTGTTATTGATGGCAAATATTTTCATGTGCGATGTATTGCCCATATTTTGAATTTGTGTGTTCAAGATGCGATCGATTTGTGGCAAAAGTATGTTGATCCTATTAGAACTGCTGTGAAGTTGATTCATAACAAAGCTCCTATTGGTAGAGCTTGGAAGAGATATTGTCATAGTAAGCAATGCAGGTACACCAACTTTCGTTTGGATGTTTCAACTCGTTGGAACTCGACATATGATATGTTGGAGTCGACTTTGAACCACATTGAGTATTTATGTGATTTTTTTAGAAGTTGTTCTCATGTTCCTTCTGATTTGATTTTGATACCCGCTTGTTGGGACCACAGCATGGATTTATTTCGATTATTCCGCGCTTTCAAAAATGCCACTGTTGAGTTATCCAGTGTTTATTATCCTACTTCTGTGCGCGTTTTGGAGCATTGCATGTATGTGGCAATTGGTTTTAAAACTTGTGTGAAAAATACTCAATTCATTGAGTTGAAGGCTATTTTGTTTTACATGGTTGAAAAATGGTTAAAATATTTTTCTCGTATTCCAAATGTGTTTTTGATTGCAAAATGCTTGGATCCAAAGTGGAAGTTGCATGGTGTTTATAAAATTTTAGACATGTACTATGGTTGTTTGCACGCTTTGGATTTTTCTCAACTCCGCGAAATGGGCTTGACAAGAGGAGAATGCTTCGAACTAAGTATTTCGGATGTTGATGAAATCAAACTAAGGTTAGATAGTGCACTTCGTTCTCTCTACGCGGAATATGAAATGCGGTATAACACCGCTCACCAGGTACGTGCTCCTCCTAGTTCGTCTACATTTGATTTTGGTGGAGGGGATTTTACCAATATCATGATCGATCCCGACGTAGTATCACAATTGCAAGATCTATACGGTACTACAACCAATAGGACTAGAGCGACTAGTGAATTAGATATATATTTGGAATCGCGCTCTATTTTTCAAGATGCAGGTCCTCCTACTCAACAAATTGACGTCCTTAATTGGTGGGGAACACATGACAAAGAGTTTCCGATACTTTCCATCATGGCTAAGGAGATATTCGCCGTTCACGCTTCCACCGTCGCCGTTGAACAAGCTTTTAGTGTCGGCGGTTGTGTCCTAGACGACAAAAGGAGCAATCTCTCCGCCAAGAACATGGAAGCCACTATGTTACTTGACGATTGGGCAAAGGCGGACATGAGAGCACAAGAGCCGGATTTCGACTTCCGTGTAGAGAGTGATGGTGAAGAATTTTCTTCCGATGGCGATGACGAGGTCAGAAGCGAGAGCGAGAGCACTCAACATTAGCAATGAGTCGATGGGGGCGGCGAACGGCGAGCACAGCCGACCAAAAAGGTAAGCAAGGTAAGAGAACTACGTGGGCTTTGATTCCTCAATAAAATTGTGGATACGTAGGCACCTCAACTTAAATTTGAAAAGTTTAACTTCGAAAGTTTAAGTTGAGCTCAAGCCCTTTTCAATTATTTTTTCCCCCCCATTTCATGTTTTTTTATTTGTAATTGTAATGTATCGTTGTTGCGGCTAAGTTGTACTTGAAGATCATTAAAATATATTCCCCATTTGATAAGTATCTTATTGGTGAAAAAGTGGATATCTTTGGGGCAGATGGTACTGGAACACAAATTTATATATGAAATCTGGATGAATGGGGATCAGATTATAGTTTAAAATGGGAAGCTGGGTTAACTGGCCGCCAATGAACCCAGCTTCTCATTTTAAACTATAATCTGATCCTCATTCATCCAGATTCCATATATAAATTTGTGTTCCAGTACCATCTGCCTCAAAGATACCCACTTTTTCACCAATAAGATATTTATCAAATGGGGAATATATTTTAATGATCTTCAAGTACAATTCTTCTCGGAATCAACCATTTTTTCTTACAAAATGTTGCCCATTTTCTAAGCAAACACATATCAGCACGCCATATACACATTGCTGCATTTCTAATAGGGGCAATTTGATCTTCCAAAGCAATCAATGCATCTCGAACACACATAGTCAGAACATTATTCAAGCATCTAGCATGGAAAAAATCAGAACAAACTATCTATTAGTGCTAATTTTTTCCATGCTTGAATAATATTCTGACTATGTGTGTTCGAGATGCATTGATTGCTTTGGAAGATCAAATTGCCCCTATTAGAAATGCAGCAATGTGTATATGGCGTGCTGATATGTGTTTGCTTAGAAAATGGGCAACATTTTGCAAGAAAAAAAGGTTGATCCTAAGGTAAGAGAACTACGTGGGCTTTGATTCCTCAATAAAATTGTGGATACGTAGGCAACTCAACTTAAATTTGAAAAGTTTAACTTTGAAAGTTTAAGTTGATCCCAAGCCCTTTTCAATTTTTCCTTTTCCCCCCCATTTCATTTTTTTTTATTTACCTTCCGAGTCCCACGAGGCGACGACACTTGTAAATTATATTATATTGTTGTATGTTAATGTTGTTGTATTGTATACTTATGTATTGTAAATTGTAATGTATCGTTGTCCGTTACAACTCAAAATCAATAAAATTTATTTCATTTTCTCCTTATTCGTCTTATTTGTGCTTGAATTATGCATTGTCTTGTTCCGATTTATTGTATAAAGCCAAATTTCAAAATTTAAAAAAATAATAATAATAATTGAACCGGCAAAATCGCTGGTTCGAAAACCGGAACCGCCAAAACCGCCGGAAAACCGGCGGTTCCGAACCGGAACCGGAACCGCCGGTTTTCGAACAGGAACCGTGAAATAGCCTCACGGTTCGGTTCCGGTTCCGCCATCGACCGAACCGGAACCGGCGGTTCCGAACCGGAACCGCCGTTTCGTGAACTGTGGGCAACACTAATTAGATACCTTACAAGTTTCGAACCTCCAACTGTTAAAGTTTTATAAATTAGCTCTAAATTTTTTTACAAAATTCATCTATTAAATTTTAACAAGCGTATAGATTATTTTATATAAAGTGATAACCATACATTTGAAATTTATTGCCTTTAACTTACAAGATTGCAGCCGGCGGCAATGTTTTAAAAATCGGACTGGTAAGCGAATCGGCGAATCTACTGGGTCATGTGACTCATGTTCAACTGGTCGAACTGGAATACTGTATCAAATATATATAGGGATTTAAAATGCAAACTCTATATATTGTACAAATCTCAAACTATGATTTGAACCGTTAGATGATGCCAACAAATGACAAATAACGTCAACAGAATATGTCAACACAACGTCAACAACAGAAAATGTCAACACAATGTCAACATTGTCAACCGATTAATATTGTGTTGACATTTTCTGTTGACGTTATTTGTCATCTGTTGACATCAAATCTTGAAATATAACGGTTAGATCATAGTTTGTAGTTGGCATTTTAAACTACCATCTCTCAATATTATTGAATCACACTATCTTAATAACTCATCCTAAAATGATTCTTCCTTCGTCCTAACTAAGTTTTAAGTCATATTCCTTTTTGGGACGTCCAAATAAAGTTGAGTTATTACATTTTTTGAAAACAAATAAAACATTTAATCAGTGTTACTTTATTCCGCACCTACTATACTACTCCATCCGTCTGCCATTAGGAGTCCCATTTCTGGGCGGCACGTGTTATAAGAAATGTTAATAAAAGTGGGTGGAAAAAAGTTAGTGGAATAGAGGTCCCACTTGTATATATTAGTTTTAAGAGTAAATGCCAAAATTGGTCCTAAACATATGATCATTTTATGATTCTAGTCCTAAACATTACGTTTTGAATTATTGCGTCCTATACATTTCAACTCGAACCAGAATCAGTCCAAAATGGATGATTCCGTCAAATATTAACATTCAACAATTTTTAATTGAATTTTGATCCATTTAATCACTTTAGGGCGTGTTCACCCTTGGAGATTTCCAATTCTCATACATCTATAGATTTGGACTATGGCCCACATATTTGAATTCTAGATTAGAATTGGAAGATTATGGCCCACAGATTTATATAATGTGACCTTTGTTTAGTAGGACATATTTGAGATGAAATATGGGCCTAAGAGCATCTCCAATGGCGGACGTCTGGTAGGACGTCCGCGACGGGCGATCGGGACGTCCGCCATTGTGGCGTCGAAGGTCGGATACGGACGTCCCGTGAGGACGTCGGGTGTTCTCGGACGTGCGGGCGACGGGCGGGCGGACGTCCGCCATTGTGGAGTGGGTCGGATGTCCGGGTCAAACGTCCGGTAATTAATTAATTTTTTTTTAAACTCTAGTGGGAAGGGCGATGGGAAGGGCGGATTGTGCAGGGGATGTCCTAGTGACGTGGCAGTGGGATGAGAAGTCCTAGTGACGTGGCAGGAGGTGTTTTTGGGATGTCCTAGTGGATGTCCGAGTGGGACATCCGCCCACTGGAGATGCTCTAACAGTTGCCACTATTTTGGGGATAAATTACTTTTTCAAGTTGAATGACAAATTTAGCCCTTGCCATATTTCTCCTAAAATAAGAGCGCGAAATCGTTTCATTTGGGCGCCAGATTTTTCCCCAAAAATAGGAGGGAGCAGACTCTATGGTAAAACATATCTATATTTCTCTTCCATTTGGGAGGCAGGCGACTTCATAAACTGCTGCGAATCTCTCTCAACCGGTTTGGTGTGCATGTATGCTTTCTCCTCCCCCACTTCTTGAAGTTTAATTGATCGTTCATCATCATATAGAGCTCCCTACAGAACCGCAGTGTTGTATGTTGCAGTCTTCAATTTAATTTTATTTTCCTCTGTGTGATTGTCAATTATTTGAGCAAAACAATATGTTAGATAGATATTGTTCCTTATTTACCCTATAGTTTTCTGTATTTGCGTCAATCCCAATATTTCAAACACAACTTCGTTGTTATGTGAGTGAGTTCTCCCTATGAGGTTATGTTGTGTGATGTGTTTAATGGTTTGTTTTGTTTCACTAATGTAGTCTTCATGTCTCGGTCGATTCGCGATGGGGCGTTTGGTACTAGTGGTTTCTCTACACAGGATGAGTTTATTGCCTTTGTATAGGTGTACTACGTATGTCGATAGTGATATGGCTGAATTTACAAACTAATTATCTGATACGAACCTCTATTATTATTATTTAGTTTAGATATTATAGGGATTTAACATATCTTTTTTCTATATCTTTGTTTTCTTGTTCATTAAGTCAGTAGCATTATAAATAGGATAGACTGTTATCTTTTTTATTCATTCAATCAATATATGAAATTATCATTCTTTTGCCTCAATTGAGTAGCAAATAAGAAACATCTCCTAAGGTTGCCGACGAGGCTGATCTCGCGCTCAACCGCCCCTTTTGCCGTCCAAGTCACGACCCAACGTTGGGCGCTCGACAACGACGACATCTCGTTTCTTGATTTTGTGTAGAAATCGACGTTAAGGATTTAGGTCCTTAACAACTGGTGCCTTCATTGAGAGCTGACCCTCCCACCATCTCGAACCGAAGCTACACCGCTACCCGACGGAAAACATTCCGCGCACAGCAACTGCTTTGGTTGTCGAGTCCCGCCTGTCCGCCGAGCTCTAGCCGCAGGACAACACTACTTCTGCAACGCCCGACGGGAAGGATTCCCGCGTGCCGCGTCGAAGTCAGACGATCATCATCCACCACAGCCACGCCTCAGTCCGTCAACATGTCATACGACTACGCCGGCTATCGCCGTCGTCAATACGACTTCCCTCAGGCCACACAGCCATGCCGTCCCTACCATCCGGCCCAACCTCGCCGTGTAACCAGTTGGGACCCTCTAAGCATCCGGGTGGAAGTACTCCGCCCGCCGTCATGGCTTGATCCAGAATCACCCTACGTCTCACACCACTTGGATCCACCTGATCGTCGCCCACGGCCGAGATACCAGCCCATCGAGTACCGCGATGGCGCGCAAGACGCTTGGCCCCGACACCGCGGCGGCTACGTCGAGAGGGGTGGCCACCTATCTGATCGCGGAGAGCATCAGACCCAATTACGGTTTGATCGCTACCCGACAAGCGCAACGCAGCGGCACCGCCCAACGTGCTGGGACCCACCGGCGCAACAGCAGGACCGCGGCTACCCGACCGTTGACCGGCCCCGACGCTCGGAGACGTGCTGGGACCGACCTCGCCCTCGGGAGGAGGTGAGAGCGCGAGTCCAGCCCGCCTCCCACCAGCCCTGCTACTCCACCAAAAATCCAACGCGGGACCTGTACAGTCAGCCCGCACGTGTGACCAGTCAAACTCCAGAGCAGCCACGCCTACCGCTAATACGGGTCTCCCAAGCGGAGAAGTCAGAACGGTCCAGGTTGGGTCTCTGCTGGCACTGTCCCGAGAAATGGGTGAGGGGACATGTGTGTAAACAACGCATTCTATGTTATGCGGATGATGGGGAGGAGTTTGAGGAGAACATTCAAGATGAGAATTTAGCCGAAGAGAAAACTGATTATACTCCCACGATAGTATTCGGTGATGATGTTCCCAATGACATTACCGATGTTCACAATGATGGCGCTCCTCTTGATGTTCCAAACAACGAGTCCCCTGGAGAGTTCGTCAAGAACATAGGGATTGTCAAGAACGACAATGAGTCACCGCAAGTGCTCGTTAGGGTATATGATGAGAAGATTGGTGAAAAGGAGGAGACATTGCTAGAAGATAAAGAGGAATATGGTTCTATTGGTGAAGTGGAGAAGATAATCTCCTCACTCAATGTTGTTCAAGTGTCATCCAAAAATGTTGTTGCAAATTGTTGGGGCAAGAAAGGAGATGGTGCTTACACCGATTTGCCCGTAATTGCTTGTGTCTATGTGGATTTGAATGTCGGTGATGTTCCAAGTATGAATCATCGATCAACATCGCTCGACAAAGATGCAAGGTTGATCCCTCCGAGTAATGACATGCCATGCTTGGGCATTCTGGGAGGCGTGGACAAGTTTTTCGATTTGGCAAGGAATTTTTCCGACAAAGTTGGGTCTCCTTAGTTGATTTTTTATGGAAGTGAAGAAGGGAGACATCCATATGTTCGGTGTGTGTTTGATCCAGGAGGAGTTGCCTCGCCGAAGCTTCTGCTTTCAACTCTCCTTTTTGCTTCGTGGTTCCCACCTTGAGGACAAGGTGGATTTTAATCGTGGGGGAGTTGATACGAACCTCTATTATTATTATTTAGTTTAGATATTATAGGGATTTAACATATCTTTTTCTATATCTTTGTTTTCTTGTTCATTAAGTCAGTAGCATTATAAATAGGATAGACTGTTATCTTTTTTATTCATTCAATCAATATATGAAATTATCATTCTTTTGCCTCAATTGAGTAGCAAATAAGAAACATCTCCTAAGGTTGCCGACGAGGCTGATCTCGCGCTCAACCGCCCCTTTTTGCCGTCCAAGTCACGACCCAACGTTGGGCGCTCGACAACGACGACATCTCGTTTCTTGATTTTGTGTAGAAATCGACGTTAAGGATTTAGGTCCTTAACATTATCCTACTTGGATTTTGTTTTGATCAACCACCAGGGAGCACTAATGGAGCTAGGCCCAAGTACCGAAAGGGGGATCGTAGTCGCCGTATTTGGTCAGCAAGGGATGAAGAGATCTTGCCATCCTCGTTGATGGAGTTGGATGACACTGGATGGAAGTCGGATAACGGTTACCGCTGTGGCTATATGGCGCGTATTGAAGACAATCTGCAGAAGGAATTCCTAACAACTGACCTTAGGGGGACGCCTCATATTGTCTCCAGGATGGGAGCCTGGAAGAAGAACTACAATAGTCTCCGGAAAATACTATCGAGGACTGGAGTAGGATTTAGTTCGGACGGTGCCCATAAGATCGACTGCTCCGATGAGCAATGGGAACAGATTGTGGCGGTAATTGTTTTACATATTACTTTACGTCCAACCGCACTTCATTACAACATATGGTTTTGGTTAGAAACACTTTACTGACAGAGGAGTGTGTGCCTACATTTTCATCTATTGAACCATGTTTTACAAGCTGATCGCGATGCCAAATTTATGCGCAATAAATCCTGGCCATTGTGGGAACAATGGACAGTAATCTTTGGTAAAGACCGTGCAAGTGGTGGCACTGATGGCGCCAGAGAAGTTCACATGCACAACGTTGCCCACAATGACGACCCATCAAACGACTACCATGTCAGCCTCGAGGATTTGTTTGATGAACCGATCATTCCTCCAGTGACGACCACTAATACTCAGCAAGATGAAAGCACTGGTCAAAGTCAGCAGCCTGTCCCTACCCAAAGGGAGACTGTGAAAAAATGTAAAGCTGCTTCCAGTGATGCTGCTTTGTTGGAGTTTCTCGCTAATTTGCATGTGAAACAAACAAACGTCTTGACGTGATATCGACCAAAATTGGCCATGAATTTGATCTGGGCCAGGCAAGATAGGATGTTTTCGAGAAGCTTCGATGCGTCGCAGGGCTGACAATGGTCCAAAGGTATGAATTGTGTAACATACTTGCTGATAAGCCACAACGCTTGGAGGTCTTCATGGGCATGGCAGCGGAACCCAAGCCGGGGTACGTCCTGTGGCTTCTCGGGCAGGAACCGTAGCCGATTTGAAGCATATGACAAGAGGGGACTAACTTTTTGAATATGTAAGCTAATATAGACTACTTAGTATTTTTGTCGAACCTCTATGATGGTAGGTGTTAAGTTGGTCCCTCTTGGTGTGTAATATCCTAATTCCTTCTACTTCTAATGGTACATTCACTTGCATCTAGACTGGTTGTTTCTATAATTAGTACTCTATCGAATTAGTCGTATCTTGTGAATTATGGAATTTGCTTTTGAGGTCAATTTTGGCCTTCAAATCTGCAGTATTGTTTAGTATAAATTTGATCGACAATGGCTCTCGGACAATAGTAAAACTGTGCCATTGCTTTGAATGAAATCATACCCAATATGCATGATAAAGTCAGTTACATTGTAGCTACGAAGGGCCATTTTAAAGGACAATAATCATAGATGCTTGCATAAAACATAACTGATCAAGTGCTACATAATTATAGAGCTACATCACATACAACTAAACAAAAGTACAGTATCCTTCTTTGTCATTTGCATACATCCCCTTATTGGTCACATGATAGTCCTACTTGGCGTCGTCTGCGTCGTATTTGGTCATACATGCATGAGTATATTCGTTGGTCCTTGGGTGAGGGGAAGATCAGCTTCTGGGATGATATCTGGCTTGGGGCTAGCCTCATCCGGAGTCTGTGCTTCCAGGGAAATGATCCTCCTCAATCTCAGGCCGTTGCATCATATTGGCATGAGCATGCATGGGATGAGGATATGCTGCATAGTTTGTCTTTCAGGTTTGGCGTACCTCCCGATGTGATAGACCAGATCAGAGCCACGCCGATCGAGTTGGGGGCGAAGGATGTGAGGCGGTGGAGTCTGACTAGCCATGGCGAGTTCTCTGTGACCTCAGCTTGGGAGAGCATCCGGACTAGATTGCCGAAGAGGGAGATTTTTTGCCTCATTTGGAATCATGGGTTGACTCCTACCATCTCAGTGTTCATTTGGAGGCTTTTGTTTGGTAGGCTGCCGGTGGATGAGAAGTTGCAGAGGAGGGGGATTGAGTTAGCGTCTAGGTGTCAGTGTTGTAGGTCTTCCTCGGTCGAGTCTCTTAGTCATGTCATATTTTCGAGTCAGTCGGCGGTTTCTGCATGGGAGTATTTCGATGCCTGGTTTTCTTCCTCGCACACACCGATTCACACGAGCACCGATATTGCACTTAGACTAGGTCACTGGAGGAGGTCTTCTTTCCAGAGGGCTCCCGTCATGCATATTAGTTTTCTGGTTCCTTGTTTGATTGCTTGGTTTCTTTGGACGGAGAGGAACAGCTGCAAACATGGTGGCGTCCTTTTCGTCACTCACATGTTATTTGGCAGGTCACTCATCACCTGCATGTGCTTGTTCTGGCCGGCAAGCTCGCCCCGACTCATTGGAGGGGATGCGCGCCGTCGGTTGATTTCATGCCTTTCACCCCCAGACAGCGTGTTCTGCGGTCGCTCATGGTCTTATGGCATCCCCCTGATGCACCTTGGGTGAAGCTGAACACTGACGGTGCATTCTCTACATTGACACTGGAGGCGGGGGAGGGATGATTGGTTCGTGGATCTGATGGAGTTCTTCTACGGGCCTTCTGTGCTCCGGTTGCTGCATCATCGAGCTTTGAAGCGGAGCTTTTGGCTCTGATTCGGGGTTTAGGGATAGCTATGGAGCTTTCTACTCACATTTGGATAGAGCTGGACTCAGCGGCTCTGGTTAGTTTATTGTCAGCTGGACATCTTGGCTCTGCAGATTTTAGACATCATATGGCTTTGATCCGGAGCATGACATCTCAACGGCACGTTCGCTTCTCATACATCTACAGGGAAGGGAACCGAGCTGCCGACTTTCTGGCAGGTAGGGGAGTCCAGACCCCTGCCCTTACATACTTTGATCCAATTTCTGCACCTCGGTACCTGAAGGCACTAGTTAGGATGGACCAGCTGGGATATCCTAACTTCCGCTTCCGACGTAGAGATGTGGATTGATCTTGAGCTCATGATGGTTTACCTTTCTTTATATTCATCGCTTCCTTTTGTTTATTTGGCACTTCTTTTCATCTTGATAGCATGGAGGATCCTGGCTTGTGGGACCTCTGGTGTATATTTTCATGTTCTTATTTTGGATCTTAGTCACTTTTGGGCTAAGATCATGTTGTCGGAACATTATATTTTGATCCTATTTACGGGTTGGGGGTCTGCCTAAACCCCCCACCCGTCTTTGATTTAAAATAATAATAATAATAATAATAATAATAATAATAATGGGATTATATATAATTTTAAAAAGAAAATTAATGATGATTTTGTTTCAAATAAAAAAAATATTGAATTTTGCTTTGGTGTCTTAATCAATAAAATATTGTATCAGAGCATCCACAACCGTGCTCTTGCCAGCGGCACGGTTGTGGGCCCGGCCCCACTTTTTCTGCCTGCTCTCTGGCAAGAGCACAACACCCACAGTTGTGCTCTTCCGCAAGGACGAGCACAATTAATTTAAAATTCAATTAAACAATATCATTTCAATAATACGGCCATATTTATAGAATTAAGAATGAGAGATGAATGGGAGATGAATTGATGTGATAAATGGATGATGAATGTGTTTATTTATAGATGATTTTGGGGGAAAAAAATAAAAAAATAAATAAAAAAAATTCAGAAAAAACGGGAAAAAAACGACCATATTTTTGGGATATGGAAATTTTTTTTTAATCATTTTATATAATTTAAAAACAATTTTTAAAATAAAAAAAATAATTCAAAGGCAACGGCTATGCCGTTGCCCAATCATAAGCCGCCACGTCGCCTGCTCGCTGGCACGGCGCTGCTCGATGCATCGAGCAGCGCTGTGCCAGCGGCGCGAGCCCAGCGGCGGCGGTCCTCGTCCTCGCCGCTGGCACGGACGGTGGCCTTCACTCCCACCACCGTTGTGGATGTTCTCAAATTGGATGATATATATCTTTCATAGCAATATTATATCGTCATTATAATAAATATTTTCGTAAAGCTGGTATATTATTGGATTATGTGAATTATATCTTGATTCGTACCATTTTCTAATAAATATTGTAAATTATAAGTATCAAATAATATACAATTAACTGGATTAAATTCCATTTATGTCTTGGATATTTTTAAAAGTTTTTCTTTTAGGATTTAAAGTGAGATTTTGGAAGAGTCTCATAATTCATTTTTGACTATAAATATATGACACTTGGTAGCTATAGTCCACATATTCTTACATTTTTTCCAATACATTCTTTGCTGAACGAACTTTCAATAAAAATTTTATTCACCTTTAGGTATTCTTCTGACTTATCATCGATTTTGTTGTAACATGAAATCAGTTTTATGTTTTACGATTGTTTTCGTCGTTTGTGTATTAAAAATATTTGTTTTGCACCTCTAATTCCCTCTCACAACTGTTTTGTGATTGCGGATTGTTATGTTCTTAATAAATTAATACTAGTATGTATTTTTTGCTACCCTAAACTCGCCCATCACCTCTAACAGCATCTCCATCCGTGCTCTTGCCAACGAGCACGGATGTGGGCCCGAACCCACTTTTACTCCATGCTCTTAGGCAAGAGCACAACACCCACATCCGTGCTCTTCCGCAAGAATAAACTCAAGGGTCCCACCATTCTATTATTCAATTTAAATAAAAGCATTTCCACAAAATTAAAATGCATTAAAAATATCCGGAATACTATTACAAATTACAAAAAAATAAAAATTACATAATTAAAATCCTAAAAATTAAAAAGTACAGAATTAAAATCCTAAAAATTAAAAATTGCATAATTAAATTCATAAAATTAAAAAAACCCACTACTCGTGGCCGAATTTCGCCCAAATGTGTTCCTTGTTTCGATCCTCTCGCCCACCGTCGTATGCACACCTCGGCATGGGGGAGACCTCGCGGTTGAGCTTCCGACTTCATCCTCGTCGTAAAAGCTAGCCGCCATCAGTCATTCGTCAGCTATAATCATGTTGTGCAAGATATTACACGTGTACATGATGTCGGCGATATTTTCACGTACCACAACCGAGACGGGGCCTTCACAATGTTGAATCGGGCTTGAAGGACCCCAAAAGCTCTTTCGACGTCTTTCCGAGCGGACTCTTGACGCTGCGCAAAAAAAACTTGTCTCGGGTCTTGTGGGTTGCTGAGCGTCTTCACAAAAGTTGACCACCTTGGGTAGATACCATCGGCGAGATAGTAACCCATGTGGTATGCATTTCCGTTGACGGTGAAGTCGATCGCCGGTGCTACACCATTCAGAACATCATTGAAGAGTGGTGAAGAATAGAGCACGTTCAAGTCATTGTTGGATCCGGCAATACCAAAATATGCATGCCAAATCCATAGGCGGTAGTCGACGACCGCTTCAAGGATAAGTGTTGGGCCGCCGCCTTTGTGGCCGCTTAAGTGTTGCCCCCTCCAAGCAGTCGGGCAATTCTTCCACCTCCAATGCATGCAGTCAATGCTGCCAAGCTTACCAGGAAAACCATGGACTGTTTTGTGAAGACGATGCAACCGTTGGCAATCATCGGTGGTGGGTGCCCGAAGGAATTCCTCACCGAAAGCTGAACGAATGTCGTTGCCAAACTTTTTAAGGCAAAGGATTCCAGTTGACTCACCGACATGCAAATACTCGTCGAAGAGGTCAGTCCCTAGTAGCAAGTTGTCGGATGGCACACGTACACTTCTGCAACGCCGTTTGCGTCTGTACTTGTTTAAAAGTATTCAACACAGGCGGATAATGTGTTGACAATACGCATAAACAAGCGTTTTGACATGCGAAAACGGCGCCGAAAGTAATCTTCCAGAAACCGCGCCTGGTCGGAAAATAGTCGGCAACGAGCCTTTCATTGGCTCCCTCCCGGTCACGATGGATGTAGCGGCGAGTTGATCTAGTTGGTCGAGGAGAAGGGGCGGGGGTATTTGCGGTGACATAGGCTTCATAGGCGGCACGATATTGTTCATAGTATTCTTGTTCTTCGCGCTCCGTTTCCGCAATGAGATTGGTGAAATCCATTTGAGAGGGTTTGAGTGAGAGAGGAAGATGTAGATAAGTTGTATGAAAAAATATGAATGAGAGATGAATGAGAGATGATTTGATGTGAAAAATTGATGATAAATGTGTGTATTTATAGATGATTTTGGGAATAAAAAAATTTTAAAAAAATCAAAACAATTCCAGAAAAATGGTAAAAAAGCGGCCATATTTTTGGGAATCTGAAAATATATTTTTTAAATTTTTGGTATTATTTTCGATTTTTAAAAAAAGAATTTCCAACGGAAATGCCGTTGGCCAATCAGAACGCGCCACGTCAGCTGCTCGCTGGCACGGACGTGCTCGATGCATTGAGCAGCGGCGCGCCAGCGGCAAGAGCGCAACGGCGAACAAGCGGTGTCACTCCGTTGGCACGGACGGACGCACCGCTGCGGATGCTCTAATTGTCCATACTTTATGCACTACTATTTATTAGTATTTGTATTATTAGGCTATTGTATTTGTTGTTGATGATCGTTTTGATATTTTTGTATCTTCTGATACTCTCTCCGTCTCAAGGAAGATGACTCATTCCTTGAACGACACGAGATTTTATACTGTTCTATTTTGTGTATTAGGTGGAAAGAATAAAGTAAGAGAGATAATAAAGTAGAGATAAATGAGTTTCTATTTTTAGTAATGAGTCATCTTGAATGAGACAAAATAAAATTGAAAGTGAGTCATCTTCGGTGGATCGGAGGGAGTATATATTATTTATACATTTTTTATGGCATATATCATGATTTTCATCTCCTAATTTTCTAGATAAATACTTTCTAATAGTAACAAAGTTGAAATTTGATATTATTGTGAATAGGTGGTAAACCTAATTTTCTAGATAAATACTTTCCAATAGTAACAAAATTGAAATTTGATATTATTGTGAATAGATGGTAACAAAAATATAAAAAATAGCAAGAAATAAATATGCACTAATCCAGCCATGTAAGGCTCTTCAGCCATGGTTGTAGATCGCCAAATGGATTTCATGCTCCTTTATCCTTATCTAGCTAATAACGTTGTCTACTAAATCTTACTCCATTCATCTTCTAATAGCATGCAACATTCTTTATTGCACGAATTTTTAATAAATAGTATTAAGCAAATATTTTTAAATTGAAAAAATTCGCATCAAGGTAAATAGTTAAGTTGCATGTTTTTAACGTATACATTATTAATTTATTATTTTTATTTTATTATTAATTTGTATGTATAATGTCACAGTGGTAATAATTAAATTTTAAAGATTTAAAAAATATAGTATGAAACTACCAATTTGATAATTTAATCCAATTTCAAGTTTATTGTCACAAACAGTGTTAATGTGTTACTATATTATTTATGAATTTACTATATAATATATAATTATTTTGTAAACTAATTCTATATAAATATGATGAATTTTAATTGGTTTTGAGGAAAGAGAAAAGCAATCTCATAGATTATGTTTTAGAGCTGGGCCCAAATAGGTTTTGACCTAAAGTCCAGCCCAAATATTATTTCTAATAAAACCCAGCCTAGGGCTGCAGAATATCGTATCACAGCTCAGAAAATTCTCTCTTCTCCGGCGAAAATACCTAAAGGTAAATTTTCTAGGGTTTGCAAGCTGAAGGAGCTCTGATTCCTATGTTTTAGAGGCTGAAAGATCTCATAATTTTCGTATGAAAGGCCTTCATCGGCGTGGCTGGAGTCGCATTTTTCTACACTCTTGATTTCAACTCTTATAAACTTCGATAAAGTTTAAGAATGACTATCTGCGTTTAGATGCAACTATTTCACTGGAAATTGTTTAACATTATTTGTATTATTGTTGCAGATCTAATTATAATCATGGCAGAGGATGAAAATCAGAACGTGGTGAAAGAAGAGGTCAAGGACGATGGTGGTGATGTAAGTCTTCGTCTGTAACTTAGTAACTATTTTTGCGCGTTATTTAAGATTTATTAACATTGTGGACTTGCTAGAGCGTGAATATCATTTTCTATTGTGGATTCATCCTAAGCATTTATTAGGCGCCGTTTAATTGGTGATAAATTCAATTTGACCTGAAGCTAGTTGAATAAATTAGCACCCTCGCATAGAACCAAAGGTAGTATGTGTATGTGTTGATCTTGATGCAAAGAAGTACTCGTTGATTTTTTTTCAATTAAAAAATATCACATTCATCCTATTGTACTTTTTATTTGTATAGATTGCTGGTTCAATGTGCTGTAAATTTAGAAATGTAAACTGTAATAAATATCACATTCAGCCTGTTTATGCATGGCTTGAGTGTTTGTCCATCTTATTAGTTAGAACCATATATAAACTCTACTTTAAATATTTGAATATATCCTTCTGAAGAGATCTGTTACCGATTATGCTTTGTGAAATGCAAATGATTCCTCAAGCTTTCCATCACTGCAATGCAGATAGCTCCATTTGACCCTTCAAAGAAGAAGAAAAAGAAGAAGCCAGTGGCTCAAGAACTAGCTGAAGATGATCCTGTTGATACTCTAGCCGAGAAGACTGAGAGCTTGTCTGGTATGTTTTGGCGATTCCAATCTTATTATTTTGCAACTTGATATTAGGCTTTGTCACTTATAAATGTTTCACTTTTCTCTGCAGTTTCAGATGGTCTTGAAACTTCATTTGCTGGTCTAAAAAAGAAGAAGAAGAAACCGGTGGGTGGTAATGTAGATAATTTTGTTGTATTTGGGGAATTATTGGTTGCTCTAATTGCTTATGGTATGTACTGTGATGTGTAACTGTTGCAGGCACATGCTGATCTGAATGAAGAGAACGAAGCTGTAGGTGAAGATGCGGATGGTAAGTTCTGCTTGTTTTAGACTACATTGATTTGCTCCTTCATCTCTGGGTTTATGCTAGACTGAGCTGTTTGTGAAATTATAGATACAATTGGAGAGGATGAGGAAGGAGAAGGAATTGTTTTGCAACAATACCCATGGGAAGGAAGTGATCTGGATTATGTATATGATGAGGTGATTGAGGCTCTCTGACTACCTTGAAATTAACATCCTTTTTTTCTGTGTTTTCAGTTTTTCTGTTTTCTGTCAAGTGTTGGGAATATTCTGTAACCTTATTAATTGATGAAGACTATGCATACGTATTGGGTCCTCTCAGACGCAAATACTTCATACTTCAATTTCATGCCTATCATTAGATAACACTAACGTCTTAATGCCTTGGCTTGGGTTACTGCATCTAAAGATGTATAAACCTGAAATTTCTTTCCTACTGCTGCATGTTCCTATGGGAATTGCTATCAAGAAATCATATTTATATTGTTTGTACTATTGGTTCTACATTCATGGAGATTCTTACTCTTCTTGCGTTTACCTCCTACCTTTCACCACTTGAAGTATTGATTCTATCTTTAACATGTGCAGCTACTTGGGAGGGTTTTTAACATTCTTCGTGAGAATAACCCTGAGCTCGCTGGGGATCGGCGTAGGACAGTTATGAGACCTCCCCAAGTACTCCGTGAAGGAACAAAGAAAACTGTTTTTGTGAATTTTATGGATCTCTGCAAAACGTATGCTATTTTTTTTCTATTTCCCATTGCATAACATGGATTTACACATCTTTTTGTTTGAGAACAAGTGATTAAGATGATTTTTTTATTTGGTGGTTTAATTCCCTACAGGATGCATAGGCAACCAGAGCATGTGATGACTTTCCTTCTGGCTGAAATGGGAACAAGTGGATCTCTTGATGGGCAACAAAGATTGGTTGTTAAAGGGAGGTTTGCTCCCAAGAATTTTGAGGGAATCTTGCGACGCTATATTAGTAAGTTTTTTCATTGCTTTTTTTCTAGATTTTCTGACGGTTTGGTGTGGTCATATCCCTTCCTGAAATGGAATCCATCTCTGTGACACATTTTTTTTAATCTAAAATTTTCATCTCTGTTCCCATTTGTTCACCAAAGTAGTAGGTATCTAAGTATTTTATGACCTTGTATGAAATATGAATAATAAACTGACTAATAGTTCTGCTCTAAATGACTTGTCCTTGTAATCATATCTGCAGATGAGTATGTCATATGCAATGGTTGCAAAAGTCCTGATACTATTCTTTCAAAGGAGAACCGACTCTTCTTCCTCAGATGTGAGAAGGTAGTTTCCTATCTTCTCATTATTTTTTAATGTATCTAAGGTTTTAGATTGCAACCGAGTCTTTTCTTGTGAAAAATAGTTCTGGTTTCTTGTATCTGGGGCTGTGATTTTCTCTGTGATATTTTTTGAAGGAGATTTCCCACTGGTCTAGGGGCGTTGAGTAAAATATATTTTGTATTTATCCTTTGTGCTTTTCCTGTATGAGATTTCGCATGGTCTGATATCCATCAGGTATTGAGACAATTATTTCTGTAACTCTATGCCTAGATGCCCTTTTGTTTTGGTATGATAGTAGGATACATGTTTAAATTTATAACTAAATAAAATTTCAAACTCTGTAGAAAAATATTGATAGTAGACTGGTTATCGTATGGTATTCTGTGGAGGCCTGTGATGATTGAAATATTTGCCTACATTGTCTGATTGATCTAGTTGAAGAGACCTTTTATACAAAGTCTGAGGCCACCAGGGAAGTTAGCTAATTTTCAGAAAACATTGTCAACTTTTTTGGGAGAACCTTTTAAGTGCTTGCTTTCTTACAACAGGGAAACTTGAAACTCAAATACTTTATGTACCCTAGACCTTGTCCCATGGCTTGTTGGGTAAACATGTTATGTATTCGTGTTCTTTATGTTTTGTGGAAATTTATTAGCAAATAGCAGTAAGCTGATTTTTTATGATACTGTCCAAGGCCTGTGATGATCTAAATATTTGCCTACATTGTCTGATTGCTCTAGTTGAAGAGTCTTTTTAAACCAAGTCTGAGGCTTTGGCTAGTTGGATAGTTATCAGAACAATGTCAATTCTTGAAGCACCTTTTTAAGTGCTTTCTAATAGGTGAACTTTGACCCATTATATTTTTTTTACCCTTGCCATTCCAAAGGACTTTGATGTGACAATATATTCTGACTCAGTGCCCAGGTGGCATTTTATTAGTATAATGTAAGAGCTAAGCCATATGGATATTCATTGGCACTCATCTGATTATTTGTATAAACCATATGTAATTTGTTGTTAGTAAACTGATTGTTTTTAGGCTATTTCCCGAGGCCTGTGATGATCTAATTATTTGCCTACATTGTCTGATTCCTTTAACTGAAGACTCTTTTTGTAATAAGTCTGAGGCCTCGGTGGAAGTTAGATAATTTTCAAAAACAGTCAACTACTTGGAAGTTCAAACACCATTTCAATTGCTCTCAAATAATATCAGGGAAACTCTTTATTCTTCACATATTATCGTATTTGCCCTAGTCTTCTCTCAGATACTTTTTGGACAAATTTATCTGCAGTGCTATTATGCCTTGGCTTGTTATTGGTTTGGTAGTAGGGGCACCATGGAGTTGTTTGGTTGATTATCGTATATAGATTTTTTCCCAAGGCCTATGATGATTTAAATATTTGCCTACATTGTCTGATTGCTCTAGTTGAAGAATCTTTTGTACTAAGACTGAGGCCTTGGGAAATTTAGATCATTTTCAAAACATTGTGAACCTTTTGATACACCAGAGAGTGATTTCAAGATTTACCCTTGCACATCTTTCATTGCTTAATATCAGTAGGAGCCATATGGAGATAATTTTGACCAAACTGATTCATTTTATTACCTACTTAGGAATTTATTGGTAGTAAATTGATTCTTTTTCTAGTATCCTCCAAAGTCCTGTGATGATCACATATTTGCCTACATTGTCTGATTGTCTGATCACATATTTTTCTAGTTGAAGAGTCTTTTTTCTCACAAGCCTGAGGCCTTTGGGGAAGTTTCTAATTAATAAAAACATTGCCGACTTCTTTTAAATTTTTGTTGTCCTTTTGCTGATTTTTTAACTTGAATAATTTACCATATGTGCTCTTATATAGTGCAATGTTTTTAGTAGTTGGATAATTGTTAGTGTTATATGATTGTTTATTCCTTGTAGTGTGGTTCTGGGAGGTCCGTGGCTCAGATCAAGGCTGGATTTGTGGCTCGTGTTGGTCGTCGGAAAGCTGGAACATGAAGCATTTGACTCAGACAGTTTGTTCTATAGTTGTGAAGTGCTTTTATTTGGATTGTTTTTGTGTTGGTAATTTTGTTAATTCTGCATCCTTGCTAATAAGAACAGTATTTGTTGTATGAAATTGGTTGGTAGTAAGTTTTGGATGAAAATCTAGTAATGTAGGCGTGTTTTACTTGGCAATTACCGACGAGCTCTTAATGCTGGCTTATCAGAAGCATCCTGCCCTGTCCCTGTGCATCTTTTTTGCAACTGTTAGCAACTAGCAAACAAGAAATGAAAAACATTAGTCATAACAACCTAACCTCACATTCAATTAGACTGAATAATAACTAATCACAATCGTTTGTGATGAGACCGCTGAACTTCTAATATTCTCTAGTACAAACAAGTGCTACAGTTACTCATTTAGATCTTTGCGACCTAAATGTCAACGTACGTGTATGGGGATTCATAGCAATCGTCCTTAGATCTTTGCAACCTAAAGGTTTTGGTGCAATACTGATGAAGGAGAACCAACCCGTTACTTTAATTTGCAACACAATCTCTCCACACCTCGTCTCCAAATCTGCCTATGAAAAGACTGTTGGCCCTCGTGCTTGCCATCCAACTTTGGAGGCCGTATCTCCCGGGTCGTCATTTTGTCGTCGTGCGAACAGACCAACGAAAATTGAGCTGCCAAGCTTCTCGACTATGACTTTACAATAGTCTATAAGAAGGGGGTTTTGAATCATGCGGCGCCCTCTCTACCTCGATTGGTCTGAGGTACAACGCACTTTAGCATATGACTCCACTCTCTAGGCCATAAAAGCAGCCTTGATACAGGGTAGGGATGTCGAAACAGGTAGCGGGTAATGAGTAATCCCATCCCAACCCGATACCTGGCAGGTATCGGGTACCAATTACCCGACAAAGGTGGGAAACGGGTCGGGTTTTGTAAAAATAGGTGTTGCATGTATCGGGAATACCCGATAGACCCGTTAAACCCAATATTTTTTGGGTTAAGGATTTTTTCGTATTTTTATTTAATTAAGTGTTTAGTATTTTAGGAATGTAGGGTTTATTCTCTAATCTTCTCTCTTCTCTTCTCTAATTTCCTTCCCACAAGCCATCAGTATTTTCAGTCCCACTACTAGATGGGATATGCAGCTGGTGTAAGTTGGCTGTTGGAATCTCTTTAATTCAAAGACCAAGATGATAGTTGAAATTTCTTCTATTTTTGTTGTAATTGATTGCAGGGAAGTTTCTGAATATAATTTTATAAATGTGTTTGCATTGCTCGTTGGTTTGATGACTATGAATGGTCATCTTTATATGTATGACCTTTACTGATGCTTAGTTCTATTGAATCAACTGCTAACGCAATACTAACACTATTGAAAATTTGTATTGTTAACTAGGGAATGATTTCTTCGAATGCCTTTGAAAACATATCATTGATATTTGCTCATGGCTTTTCTTGAGAATCCTTGTAGGCTCTCATAGGATATTAAAGCAGGTCTGGTGTGGGTACCCGCAAAGTCGGATGCGGGATACCCGACTTGGGTATCGGGATTACCCAATAAGTAGCGGGACAGGCATCAGGACTGGGTTAGGGTCTAAATCAGGTGCGGGTAACCCGTTTCGACACCTCTAATACAGGGAATGCAATCAGCCAAATTCCACATGACTCCGAGTGGCGGCCTATCGTCGACTTGCTCCAATGTATGGTTAAGCATGTTACCAAATTCATAGCAGCTTTTTGGAAGTTACATCCCTGAAAGATAGTCGAAGAGTCAAAAGATGGTCGGAACAAGAACGGAACTGACAGACCAAGTTAGTGGTCCGCTGAGTGATTCCAGAGGACTAGAAGAGGTTCAGCGATCCGCTGAGAACGATGCGCCATTTTTTTTCTTAGTGGATGAACAATTTTCCAAATTTTTAGAAGTACTCCGAAAGGTCCATATAAAAATTCCTTTGGTTAGGACACTACAAAAATTCTCAATCATGTAAAATTTCTGAAAGACTTTAGTGGCCAAGAAACTGAAGTTGGACAAGTATGAGACAGTGGCCTTAATAGAAAATTGTAGTTCAGTAATCCAACAAAGGCTTCTTCTCAAGTGCAAGGATCCAAACATCTTCATCATCCTTGGAGATAAGGAACGAAATGCTCTTTGTGATCTTGGTGGAAGCATAAATCTCATATTTTATCATTTTTCAGGAAGCTGGACATTGGAAGCTTGAAGCCAACTTCCATCACCCTCCAAATTTCAGACAGAAGTGTGACCCGTCCAAGGAGAATAGTGAAGATGTGTTGGTAATAGTTGGTTTGTTCATATTTCTTGTAGACTTCATTGTTTTAGATATGGAGGAAGATAAGAACATTCCTCTCAGACCATTTTTGGCAACTGGAGGAGCACCGATAGATGTTAGATAAGGAGTGCTAACACTGCGGTCAATGATGAAAGCATCATATCACCCATCTACGATATACTGAAATTCCATAGGAAAGAAGGAGCATATGGGTACGATGAGGTTGCGTCAATTATCTCACTTCTAGAGATCCTCTACAAATATTAGTAAACTCTCACGTTTTCGTTCCTTAAGTTCATTCAATATGAGTTTAATGCTGACGTTGCTCGATTTTGTTGAGGTACATCAGTCTCTTTCTTTAAGGGCACTCGAAGAAGATGAGGTAAAAAGAAAGAACAAAAATAATAAAATAGGAGCACCACAAGTCGAGCTCAAACAACTTCCAAGTCACTTGTTGTACGCATTCTTGGGAGAAAAAGGAACATATTTTCTCATAGTGTTTGCTTCCCTTCTGAAACCGAATGATGAGGCTCGTTTCATGCATGTGTTCTGTGGTAAAACTATACTCAAATCTGTGATCCAACATTCAAATTTGAGCCAGGTGTGTGTGAAAACCGCCATATTCAGAAAAGGAACAGATTAGTTGGGCGGATGAACGGATCAAGGAAAGAAGTTAAAAACTGCGCCATTGAGTTGATCAAGTCAGAATCAAATGGAGCTAGCAGGAGTTTCCGCACGGGAGATAGAGCTGAAGACCCTACCACAAAAGTGAAGGGCATAAATGACATTTCGGAGAGGATGGTACCCTAAGGATCAGAGCCCTACGCCTCTCTATATAAAGGAAGCCCAACACAAGACGAAGAGGAGGTCTCTCATATGCATTCTTAGAACATCTTTAGGAATTCAGCTCTCTTCTAGGGCTGAAATGGGAGCTCATTTTACTTCATCTTCCTTATTTCCGTTGCACACACATTTGGTTCCTGCTTTAGTTTAGTTTAGTCGTGGTTTGGTTTTAGTTTTCTGCATTTTTAGCTTTTGGTCCTGTGATTCCACTTCGAGAAGGAGCGATGAAACAATTTCCTGCTTTCGTTGTTTATTTTCATTTTACTTTTGATGTTGTCGACTCTTTGATGTTTTTGATATAGTAAATTTGGAGTTATAGTTTCGTTTCCAACTGATATGTTCTGTTTTCATGCATGGTATTTCTGATCTGCTTCCGGTTTCTGTTTTATGTTGCATGTCTTAGCTCAAAATGTTTTGTTTCGCGTTGATTTGGTCAGATCTGACTTTTCGAGTTAAGTTTCTATCTAGTTGCGAAGGAAATTATGAGTAAGCTGTTTAGAATGTTTAGATCTAGTAGCTAATGTTTTATTTCTGCATGATTATGGGTTAGTTTCTTATCTACGTAGACGTAGTTTAGATCTTAGGAGTAGATTTACATTTATAATTTGTTATAATGTTTCGTTATTCATAATCGTTCAAATCTGTTTTTACTCTGTTTTTCATGTTGATTTAGTGAAGAAGATGAAGTTGTTAAAATTTTTTTACTTATCGTACACTTTGCAGGGGACTAAACAGTCCCCGTTTTATTCTGTTTGCCCATTTCGGGAAAGTTTAGTTGAGTTGATCAAGTTAGTTTAGTTTCGTTTAAGTAAGTTGATCAGTTTAGAATCTTAGCTTGTTTAATTTCTCAAGTCAAGTAGTTAACTTAACTCATCCCTAGAAAGCGTGGCCGCAGCCATTCCCATTTCGTGTCCAACAACAAATGCAAAACACATCATCTCTGTGGGATCGATCCTTACTTCCCTATACTACTTAATAGTATTGTAGGTTAAGGTTTTGAAAACACTTTTGAGTTCCTCCATTCATCTCACTCAAGTAGGATTAAGTTGAGCTTATCAATCTGAATCTCCATTGGATCCACTCACCTGTGTTCACAGGTGGAAGGCATACAATTGACTAGCCGGATCAGTTTGACTATCCAACCTAAGCAATTCACAACGATAAACAAGAAGATGAGAACGAAGGAGAGCGTGAAAGGACCAGTTTTTCACCGAAATTGAAAATTTTCTTATTATTTTGAAGAGACATAAATCTTGTATAAATTGGTCTGTTTTTAATTTAAACGGGATTTTGATTTAAAAGGAATTAGCCCATCTATATGTATTCATAGGATTAATGGGTTGGCCTCTCTTAACATGTTAAGAAGAGTTTTTATTCACTTGGTTAGACAAGTTTTCTTTATTACTACTTTTTAAATTGAAATTGTAGGTACACCAAAGTTTTAGTTGTGTCCAACTGAATACAATGTCATACATGCAAATACTAAAATTTTCTATATTAATTCTTTAGCCGCTGACTTTATACATAATTTTAAATTAAGCAATGGAATCTTGATAGTAATATTTACACATTCTTTAATCAAGTATTTATCTACCACATACTATTGTTCCAAATGTCAAATAGGTATACGTTGTTAACATTCTTGTTGGGACCATGCGACCATTCCACACAACATGAGACGCCCCGCTCTTTTTGATATTCTGTAATTTTTTCATAATATATTGATGGAAATTTCATTTATAATCCGTTCCAAATTCCAATTATATAGGCTTATTTTCATTCTTTGGAATTTTCAATTATATATACTTGTTGTTTCTATAAAGGACAGTAATATTTTTTTTACCTTATTTAATATACTCTTATTTAATTTTTTATATTACCTCTCTAGTGCTAATTCATCATCAAAATAAATATTTGCATAAGAAAATCTAATTAGCCAATAAATACTTAGCAGTTTTAAAGGAAAATTAAATTTTAATTTTACAATTGTATGAGTTACACTTATACAAATTAGGTACGAGGACGACCAGGCCAAGAGAGACATTAATGAAAATCAAGCTTAAGATATTTGGACCAATAGATATCACTTTACCATTAGAATGTCCCATAAAATATCTATTGTTTAGATATATCAGTAGTGTTATAGTAGTAGTATTTTTTATATTAAGATCGATGTCTATAAATCTGATTGATTACTCATTACGATGTTAGTGATGCAATAAACGTACAAACACTGCTTGCAAGTAATGGGCATGGTGGGGCTTAGAGCATCTCCAACTATTACAATAAACTTGAACTCATTTTAGAATCCATTTTAGTGTAAATGTCATACTAAAATTAAATTTGCTCCAAACCCACTAACTTTTTTTACTTTGCAATCATACCTTTATACTTTATCTAAATTACACACTAACCCATGACACTTTGTCAATATCATAAATTAAATTAAATAATATAAGATTTATTAATTTATATAACTAAATATTAATGCTTAACTAATTTTTGTTATATTTGATAGCATATTTGATTTGAATAACATTAATGTACGTATAGTTATTAATCTGTAAATTGGATTATGTATTAATGTACGTATAGTTATTAATCTATCTAATAAAATAATTGTTTCCCATAGATTTATATGCACCGTGAATTATTAATCTATCTAATAAAATTGAATTCTGTATTTTGAAATTAAAATAGCGGCTCTTTATTTAGTAAAATATTAATTTTTTTCCAATTGTATTGAAATGGGCCAGCCCATTATTTAATAATAACTAATCAAATATAATAGAATTAAATTAGGTTAATTTTCACATCTTCTCTACGCCATTCTTCTTCCGGTAAGTTTTTTATTTTTGTATTTTAATTTCTCTTCCTTTCTCTTCTTCTATTTTGATAAATATGAATTGATTTGGACTTGAATGCAATAACTCATACTTTGAAAAGTGTTTTTGGTATATTTTTTAGTGCAAACCTAAAGGTAGGTATTTTTTCTTCAAAAACCTATAATGAGATTGGTTTTGCAGTACGGTTGGAGACGGTCTTAAACGCTGAAACTTTTTTCCCCCTTTTTATTCTATTTTAAAATGTGAAGATTATTTAAATTTGCATTTATTAGACTGATGCACATAAAAATACAAAAATAGTTGAGCTCTTATCAACTTTTTTTTTGGCATCTTACCTGTATTTTGAATACTAACATTGTCATATTATTTGATTCAATGTGATACTATGATGTGTAACGTGAAGTAACTAGTTATGAACTTATGATAGTAAATCTGATGACCGATAATAATTAAATGAAAGCATTTATAATAAATATTACTCCAATAGATTTTAAAGAGATAAACCTACAATAATTATGAGATTTTACTATCACTCCATTTGTCCCACAAAAATTGTCATACTTGTGGGATGACACGGGAGAGGTTTTTATTTTGTATGTTAAGTGAAGCGAAAATATATAGTTTTATGAGTACAATAATGTGAGAGAAGAATCTTTTCTAAAAGAAATGTGACATCTTTAGTAGAAACAAACTAGAAAGGAAAGTGTGACATCTTTTATGGGACGGAGAGAGTATATAATTAGGGAAAAGAAGTCTTAGTTATAATGGGAATGTGGGATTAAAAATGAATTAAGCTCATCAATTTGTCCAAATTATTTAGCTCTATAGCCTTCTTATTATTTATCAGTAGTATTTAACTGGGATTGGGTGGCAATTGCTTCTGGCATGGATGGAACCAGAAATATTAAGAAGACTGTGCTGAAATTTATAATAATAATAATAATAATAATAATAATAATAATAATAATAATAATAATAATTTATTTTTATAAATAATGTCTTTATAAATTTTATTAGAGGCTAGATAATGATCAAAAATTCAAATCTCCATTTTTAAATTATTTACCAATTATAATTCACAAGTTACTACCTACATTTCTAACTTTCTATTCCCAAAAATAGAATTAATAAAAAAAATCACAAATCACTATCGTAATTATAAAAATGCAATCCTAAAAGAAAGAAAGAAATAAATAAAATATTCAGCCTTAATTTATTATACCTAAATAATTGATATTTAATTAAAGGGGAAAGAAGCATTTATATATCTATATTTAATAAATTGGATTGGTAAATAAAATGGGGTAAATAGAATAAAATGGTGACCAATTTATTTAGAGTAAAGTAGGAAAATTTGTTGGATTGATTAGGTTGTAGGAGCTAGCTGCCTATATACGATTTGACCTCTTCTAGCTTTACTTTATGTAAGTTTTCACATTTCCCATAAAAAACCTCTCCATATCTCTTCTTCGTCATCTTGTAATAGACAAACGCACACTTCACGGGCATCCATGGCGGATACTGGTCTGGCGCCAACCAAGCCCCCGCTGGAGCAGCGACTTGGCCTACGCTAGGTCCTTCCCTGGCTTCTGTTATAGGTGGTTAGATAGTAGTTGTTGCTTCCACACAAACCAACTCAAAATATGGAATTTGGAGTTTATAGTATATGTTAATACTGATTTTCAAATAATGCATGCATATGCAAGCATATATTTCAAACGATCATGTAGTAGTACTATAATAAACAAAAACACCAAATCTCAATTATTAATCAAATAATCAATACATGCATGCATGATGCAAAAGTTAGTAATATCGCCACAAACTACGCACTATGTTATAAAGTTGAAAAGTGGTTGTGGTTTGATGATTCCGCGAATTTTTGATGATGATAAATGCTCGTAAAAATAAATTACGACACAGAGAATTTTACGTGGTTCGATTTACTGAGGTAAATCTACGTCCACGGGGAGAAATGGGGGCAGGTTTGTATTGCTTGATCTGCGAATTACAGCTTACAACACAGACTTGCTATGTGATTATTTCTCTAGAGAGATTCTAACCCTTTTCTACCAGATCTAAGTTCTATTTATACATTGAACTAAGATCGTGGCTTACATCATCACTCTAGGTCGTGGAGGTCGTGTAGGTCATGGCCTAAGATCGTGGCCTGAGTTGACGCCACGTGGTAGTGGGTGTGTTGGAAGTTGTGGAAATCCTGCGTGGGTCCACTAACTCCTTGTTCGGTCGAATACTGAGACCGAACTGCTTTGGTTGCCGATCTGAGAGTAGAGCTTGATGCCGACCTGAGAGCAGAGCTTGATTGGTTGGCTTTTACCGAGCTGTAGGCTGAGGCCGAACTCTTTGGTAATGCCGAACTCCTCCGAACTCTTTGGTAATGCCGAACTCATACTCCTCCTTGGGCTGATGGGCCGTCACTGCTGTTGGGCTTGTTTAGTTCGTACCCCATCACTACCCCCCCCGAAAGACGAAGTGAATCACTTCGGCGAAGCGAGTCACTTCGGCATTCTGGATAAAGGTACGGGGGAGGCTGACGTCAGGGGACGTGCCTTGCATGTGACTGCATTAAATGCGACAGTAAAATCCGGCCGTTGAATCCTGAAAAGGTGGGATTCGAAACGGTGCGACGATTTTGAAATCTTCGCCGAATCTGATAAATATGCTCTTTCTTCCTCATTTGAACATCTTTGCTGTTGCGTCTTCTATACTCTCTCTTTCTCGAGAAATTTTCTTCCGCTTTCAAGAGCTTCTTCAGACTTTCTTCACTTTCAAAAAGTAAGAAAAATGTCTTCTTCTTCTTCTTCGGTGTCGGGTAGCGGTAGGAAAGGGGATAAGGGGTCTTCTAGCCGGAAAGAATCCGGGGAGAAGACCGTAGAGTATTTTCACAGTATCTTGAGTAAGGATACTGTGATATCCCTTCACGAGAAATATTTTTTACCTGGGGGGAAGGCGGTGGTTCCCGACGATGATCATAGGGCTAACGACCCGCCGGAGGGTTATGCCACCGTTTACGAAGCCTGCTTAGAATGCGGGCTTCGTTTTCCTCTTCCCCCACCTTTTGTAGAGCTTCTTGATTTTTTTCAACTCCCTTTAGGTCAGGTGACTCCGAACTCTTGGAGGCACTTATCGGCTTTTGCTGCCGAACTGCGTAGGCTAGATAAGGATCTGTCTCTGAGGGCAATCCTTAATTTTTTCCAGTTTAAAAGGAAGGGATCTTGGTTTTACTTGATCCCCTTACAGCCTTTTAGGGCCTTCTGCAAAACCAAGTGGCCGAAATGGCAAAACCGTTTCTTTTTTTATAATAGGACTTCGGCTCCGGGCTTTCCTTGGAGAAGGCCGAAGTCCGTGATTCCCCATCCTCGGTTAGAACCGTTGGCCGAGCTCGAGGGCGAGCTCAATAAGATTCCTATGATTAGGAAACAGTATTCGGAAACTGAGCTCGTCAAGGGCGACCTCGTGTTCAATATCTCGTCTTCGGACGAAGAGGCCGAGGGTGAGGATTTCTCTTTATCTTTATGCTCTACTGCTTTAACGAAGAAAACTAACCTTGTTTTCTTGCTTTTTGGCAGTGTTCATGCTGAATAAGGCTATCCGAAAGTCCTCCGAGCTTGAGGAGCCGGAGAAAGAGAAGGCTACCAGCTCGGCGCCTGATGCCGAGAAGAATCCGAAGAGGCAAAAGACCTCTTCGGGTCCAAAGAAGCCGGAATCGACTTCGGCAAGTAGGAAGGGGAGGACCCAGAAGCCCCCGAGAGCGCCAGAGAAAGACGTGGTCTTGGCGCCTCCTTCGGAGCATATCTGTGAGCCATTTTTATGGCCCACGGACTTCGCCGAGGTGAATTGTCTTCTTGATTCTTTGGCCTGGCTTCTGTCCTGTATTTTTGGTGCCCTCTGTTGACTTTTTTCCTTATCCATTTTCAGAGGAACGATATGCTCTCCAAGCTCGTCGCCGTCGAACTCTCCAAAGCGTCCAATGACTATGCCGAGATGCAGAGGAAGTTGGCGGCTGCTTGTCATCGGGCCGAACAGGCTGAGGCTAAATTTGAGAAGGCCAGAGCTGCTAGGATTTCGGCCCAGGATGAAGCTCAGTTTGCCAAAAACCAGCTCGTCATCCAGCGAGAGCAGGCGAAGCGGAGCGATGCTGCTGCCGTGGTTGCCCAAGGGGAGGCTCTCCGTGTTTACACGGAGAAACTCTTTTTGAGCAGCCAGTTCTCGGCCTTTGTCGGTAGCCTGGTAAGGCTAATTGCCGATAAGGGCGAGCAGGGGGCCGATGTCGTGCTGCCTCTGTACAGCCGAGAGATAGCAGCTCGGCTTCAGAATCTGCCGCTCCTTGAGGAGCTCGCTTCATCCTCGGTCCTGCTTTCTGCAGACCGAGTCCGGAGTTGTCGAGCTGATCGGGACGAGAACCTGGAGGCTATCTTTGCCTCCGTGGGACCCGTTTCACCCGCTTCGACTTACAACGGAGAGGGTGAGGCCGAGCCGCTGGAGCGGGAGGCCGAAGTCGAGCGAGCCGGGCATCCGGAGAAGGAAGCCGATCAGGAGACGCAGCAGATCGGCTACGGTGGCGCCGAGCAGGCTGAGGAGAGCAAGGAGGCAGAGGCTGAAGCTGAAGCAGATGAGAAGGAAGCTGAACCTCACCGAGAAGGTGGAGACGAAGCTAGCGAAGTATGATTTCGTCTCCCTTCTCTTAGTTTAGTTTCTTCCTTTATGTAAAATGGCCTTGAAGCCCTCCTTGTATAGAAAAATTTTTTTCTTATGAATGAAAAAATTCTTCTTTCTGCTCTTGTGTCTTCGTATAGCCTTTCGTACTCTCTTACTCCTGTTGTGGTTTACTACCTGCTCGGTAAGCTGAAATGCCGAACTGACGTAGCTGCTTTGTATTCTTAACTCTCAAGGAGCTGGAGATACTTCACTGGAAACGGCTGTACTCTTCGGCTTTAGACGAAGCTGAGAAAAGAGCTATAGCCGATCAGACGAAGAATGACGAGCTTCTGGCTCGTTTAGTGAAGCTGGAGGCCGATAATAAGGACTTAGAGTCCGATAAGAATGATCTGGAGGCCGAGCTGAATACGACCATTGCTGAGAGGACTGCGTACGAGGATTACATCCGTGTGCGCGGGGGAATGACCATATCAGATGCTCAGAGTCGAGTTGACGAACTGTGGGAGGAATATAATGTACTCCGGAGGAACAATGCGCTGGAGAGCTCGGCTTGCCAACAAGTCGTGACATCATTGCGGCGCTGGGCTTCTCGGTACAACATTGTTCTTTCTCGGCGCCCCTCCATAGAAAGATTCCTTCGGCATATCGCGCCAACAGATGCTCGCACTCCAGATCAAACCTCTGGTTCCCTTGTTCAAAATCCTACTCCCAGCCAACAACGAACTCCGGAACAGCCGGAAACGTCAAGACGAGAACGGGCTCAGGAGCAACCGGAATCGTCAAGACAGGGACGGACTGAAATTCGCCGAGGAGTTGTGACTATGAGCGAGCAAGATCAGCAGATGCTTATTGCAGAGACTCTTCATCGCCGAGGTGTTAGGACTTCTCGAGCTCGGGGAAGAGGCGTTGGGTCGAGGATAGCATCTCGTCGACCTGCTTATTCTTCATCTGCTCGGAACAACCGAAATCGGCTTCCAGAGGATTTTGCAGATAGGTGGCTTAACTTCAGCAACCCTGGACAGTAGAATAGTCCTTTGTAATAGCGTAACGCCATTTTGTAGGGTAGCGGAGTTGTGTGCCGAACAAGATTTGAAAATGAAATTTTGTTTTTGTTTTCGCTTCTAACACTGTGTATTTACAGCTTAGCGAAAAAATTTCATCGTACTTGTCCTCGGTCTTATGAAGTAAACTTCTTTGACCGGACTTGTCTTTGGTCTGATGAAATAAACATCTTTGACCGGACTCGTCTTTGGTCTGATGAAATAAACATCTTTGACCGGACTCGTCTTTGGTCTGATGAAATAAACATCTTTGACCGGACTCGTCTTTGGTCTGATGAAATAAACATCTTTGACCGGACTCGTCTTTGGTCTGATGAAATAAACATCTTTGACCGGACTCGTCTTTGGTCTGATGAAATAAACATCTTTGACCGGACTCGTCTTTGGTCTGATGAAATAAACATCTTTGACCGGACTCGTCTTTGGTCTGATGAAATAAACATCTTTGACCGGACTCGTCTTTGGTCTGATGAAATAAACATCTTTGACCGGACTCGTCTTTGGTCTGATGAAATAAACATCTTTGACCGGACTCGTCTTTGGTCTGATGAAATAAACATCTTTGACCGGACTCGTCTTTGTGTTCTAATTTGGCGATTTTCGTCGCCGGGATCGAACTTTCCCTTGTCCTAATTCGGCGAGTTTTATCGCGTGGATCGGACTTTCCCAGTTAACCGAAGTGGTCTTATGCAGTAAACCTCTTTGACTAGACATGGTCGTCCTCGGTCTTATGAGGTAAACTGCTTTGACCGAACTTGGTCGTCCTAATTCGGCGAGTTTTATCGCGTGGATTGGACTTTCCCTTGTCCTAATTCAGGCAAGTTTTATCGCGAGAATCGGACTTTTGTTGCAGTTCGTTTCAGACGAAGTGCTTGATTCTTAAGCAGAATTGTGGTCTTGTATCCTCTTTAGAAGCTTTGACACACAATCGTGGGCTTGTTGCAGCTCGTTTCAGACGAACTGCTTGTTTAAGCTGAATTGTGGTCTTGTATCCTCTTTAGAAGCTTTGACGCACAATCGTGGGCTTGTTTGTTCTAAAAAGGGGATCAGCCTTTGAAGAACGAGATACCTCAGTTTTATTTGTAAGAGACGACACTCACATAGACAGACACAACGCACGTAGAGACAAGAACAAGTAAAAAACAAAGAAAACACATAAGACTGACTGACCGGACTGTCTCTTACAAATGGAACTTCTTGAGGTTGGAAACGTACCATGTTCGGGGTACTTGTGCTCCTGACGCGTGAGTCAATTTTTAAGACCCTTTGCCGAGGACTTCTGACACCCGATATGGACCTTCCTATGTGGGCTCGAGTTCGCCCAGCTTTTCTGCTCGGCTTACTTCGTTGTTTCTCAAGACGAGATCTCCCACTTGAAATTGCAGCTTCTTCACCCTTTGGTTGTAATACCGGGCTACTTGCTCCTTGTACTTGGCTGCTTTTATGCAGGCCAATTCTCTTCTTTCTTCGGCCAGATGTAGTTCGGCTCCGGTGTGACTTCGGTCATTTCGCCGGCCTCTGATTCCGGCTGCTGTGATTGCTATGCTTGATGGTGCCGAACTGATTGCTCGGCACTTTTAAGCGCAATCTGCGAACACACTTGCTCTTTTTCGATCACCTCGGATGACCGCTATCTCTCCTTTAGTGGAGAAGGTGTTCGGCGAGGATGCCTCTGATCGCTATGACCGGGCTTCTTTTTGTCTTCTCTAGATGAGCTGTCTAAAGACCGTTTTCGACGGTCTGCCTCATCGGCACGAGAAAACTTGTCCGCAAGGTCCCACATCTCTTGAGCTGTTTGCGGACCGCACTCCACGAGCTTTCTGTAGAGAGCTCCGGGCAGGATTCCATTTTGGAATGCCGAAACGACAAGTAGATCATTGAGATTATCTACCTGTAGGCATTCCTTATGGAATCTCGTCAGGAAGTCGCTGATCTTTTCGTCGCGACCTTGACGTATAGAAAGCAGCTGAGCCGAAGTACTTCTGGCTTCCGCTTTCTGAAAGAACCTCCTGTGGAAAGCATCCATTAGATCTCGGTAGGATCTAATGCTGCCTTTGGGGAGGCTATCGAACCACCTTCTTGCGTTCCCGATAAGCAGTTCGGGAAACAGCTTGCACATGTGGACCTCGTTGAGACCCTGGTTCGCCATGTTATATTGATAGCGTCCCAAGAAATCATGAGGATCCACGAGTCCGTCATAGGTTATCGACGGAGTTCGGTAGTTCTGTGGTAAGGAAGTTCGGGTAATATCGTCCGAGAACGGAGTCCTCAATACTCCGTACATGGCGAACCCGACATTTCTTCGGTACGGAGGAGATGGAGTTCTCCTGTGATTCACGTACCGAGGATTCTTTCTTCTGGAAGACATGACACTACTGCGGTAGTGACTGTCTCGTATGGAGGGAGAGGGAGAATCCGCCGTTTTTGTCCCCGGCTGCTTTTGGCTTTTTTGCAGGAAGGTTAAGAATTCCTCCTGCTTTTCCGCCAAAAACAGCTTGACAGCCTCGTTCAAATCGGGCTGCTGGGAAGACTCGGTGTGACGGCTTTTGGAGCGGCTTGTTCCTCCACCATGAGAACTGGTGGTGGATTTATCCCTAGGCTGTTTTCCCGACCTATGGGATGGATTGGCTTCCTCCTGGTTCTCACGGGCAGGAATACGGGTACTCTGCGATCTGGTATGCATTTTTTGGGTGGAAAAAATGGATCAAAAATTCGCTTTATCACAAATTTTGTTCTCTGTTTCCCACAGACGGCGCCAGTGATGATTCCGCGAATTTTTGATGATGATAAATGCTCGTAAAAATAAATTACGACACAGAGAATTTTACGTGGTTCGATTTACTGAGGTAAATCTACGTCCACGGGGAGAAATGGGGGCAGGTTTGTATTGCTTGATCTGCGAATTACAGCTTACAACACAGACTTGCTATGTGATTATTTCTCTAGAGAGATTCTAACCCTTTTCTACCAGATCTAAGTTCTATTTATACATTGAACTAAGATCGTGGCTTACATCATCACTCTAGGTCGTGGAGGTCGTGTAGGTCATGGCCTAAGATCGTGGCCTGAGTTGACGCCACGTGGTAGTGGGTGTGTTGGAAGTTGTGGAAATCCTGCGTGGGTCCACTAACTCCTTGTTCGGTCGAATACTGAGACCGAACTGCTTTGGTTGCCGATCTGAGAGTAGAGCTTGATGCCGACCTGAGAGCAGAGCTTGATTGGTTGGCTTTTACCGAGCTGTAGGCTGAGGCCGAACTCTTTGGTAATGCCGAACTCCTCCGAACTCTTTGGTAATGCCGAACTCATACTCCTCCTTGGGCTGATGGGCCGTCACTGCTGTTGGGCTTGTTTAGTTCGTACCCCATCATGGTTGATTTAATAAAATGACATATATTATCGTACATATAAAGTAACTGACAGTACATATTGAAGAAAAAAAATATACTCCTACTTTACTATTTTACTTTAAATTGCGTGGGCACAATACTCTATACCCAATTAAGTCGAAAGATTATACTGTATACGATCAGTGGCGGATCTAGAAATGTTTTTCAGAGGGGGCGGAATTGTGTTTTCTTATGTACATTGCTTGAAATCTTCTCGTACATGCAAACGACAACTTTACTTATAATTATCATCGTAGTATTTTTCTTACTTCGATATACTAAAATCTAAAAGTAATCCCCTACATTTTGCTCAAAGCAACTTTTTGGTCAGATAAATCAAGTGTCTTAATTTTTTGTCCAAATATTTACAACTCTGTCAAAATTCATGGTGAAGAATATGGTTGCTAAAGTTTTCTTATTGAAAACTCGACTTTGATTACGAAACTAGTTTATAAAATGGTTACAAAATATAGTTTAAAATATAAATTGATTAAAAATGAAAATCAATAAAAAACAATAAACTCATATACACTTAATACATGCTCATAGTAATATTTATCTATTTTGTAAATTTCATTCATTGTTTAAGACTTGAAGTAGCAAATCTCTAGCAATAAGTCTAGTAATTATTGTTGTGAAATAACTGTATTTAAAAATGGAGTAATAAATCTATCAAATATATTCTATTAAATCAAAATTTATAATAGGCCGACTTAATAATGATGCAGCCCTCTAGTTTTTTATATTTGTCCATTAATTTATTAGGCCCAAAGTATGCAGCCCCATTATATGTCATCTTCTTCCCTTAGCTCATTGTGCGCAGACCCTCAAATCTCCATTTCCGGTGAGAACTCCATTGTCGTCATATTCCGTTGACCTTCTCATCTCAAGTCATGTTAAATTCTCTAAATTCTGTCCCACATCGACTTGGTGAAGATCTCATCTAATCTATATAAGTGTGGATAACCCTCCCCTTATGAGGCATTTTAAAGGGTGAGTGGTCCATTTCTAATATGGTATCAGAGCGGGCCCAAGTACCGATGTCCTTTCCGGCCCACATGTGAGGGAGCGTGTTAAATTCTCTAAATTCTGTCTCACATCGACTTGGTGAAGATCCCATCTAATTTATATAAGTGTGGATAACCCTTCCCCTTATGAGACTTTTTAAAGGGTGAGTGACTCATTTCTAATAAGTCATCTTCTGATCTTGGACCGTTCTCCACTGCTCGCTCAGTTTACGAGTTTTCTTCGATCTTAATTTTTTTCGACGGAAGGAGGGGGCTACCATGGCTTTTTCCGGCCAACCCTTAGGACAAATTCAAATTCGACTCTATTGGCCGTCGCATGCCCATGTTGGTGTAAGGCAAATAGACAATATTATATTTTATCAATGTACTAATTAACATTTACATTTATATATATACAAAATAACATTATAAATGCTGCTTCATAGGTCGTAATAGTAAGAGCAGCGGTGGACGGAAAGCGTCCGTCCGTCCGTGCCAGCGGCACGGAAGACGTCGTCCGCCGCTGGCACGGCGCTGCTCGATGCATCGAGCATGTCCGTGCCAGCGAGCAGGTGACGTGACGTGCTGCGATTGGGCAACGACATAGCTGTTGCCTTTGAATTTATTTATTTTAAAAAAAAAATCGATTTTTAATCAAAAAAACCGATTAAAAATAAAAAAAAATATTTTTCCACTTCCCAAAAAAATTTTATCCATTTTTTACCGTTTTCTACCACTTTTTTATTTTTTCCCCCAAAAATACACATTTTCATCTATAAATACCCCCACTTTCACACCCAAAAATTCACACAACATTCTCTCATTTCCATTCTCTTCTCCATTCTCTCATTTCCATTCTCATCTACATTCTCTCATCTCCATTCTCAATCTTTCTTCCACACATACAACATAACAATGTCCGGCCACGGCAATAACCCCCCGGACTCCCACGGTTGGAACCCCGAGAGGTTCGGTTCACAACCGTTTCCTAGTCCGGAAACGGAATATTCGGCCCCTTCTCAAACCCAAAGTTCGAGCGTTTCGGGTGGCTACCGGCCATACCCAATCGACGACCAAGATGCCCCTGAAGGGCGATACGGGTGGACACCCGAGCCTAGAGCGAGGTCGACCGCCCCCTCCCAAACTCCGACTTCTCCTACTCGCGGTGTCCGCACACCGTACTCGCCGGCGGAGATGGAGCAATTGTTCAAGGCGTATTTGTCAATCTCCGAAGATCCGGAGGTTGGCACGAACCAATCCGGCGATCACTTTTGGTGGCGCATCTGTCGCCGGTACAATGAAAATCGACCAGAGGGAACAATCGAGCGCAACGCCATCTACCGAGCCAACGGCGAAATTAACAAGTTCCATAGGTATTACCTCCAGGAAGAGCGGTCGGCGGGGAGCGGCCGAGGCGAGGTCAACATCATCAGTTCCGCCATGTCGACCTACCAATCCATGAACTATAAGGCGTTCAAGTACCTCAACATTTGGCAGGAGACGCGGTCGCATCCGAAGTATAGGGGAGGCGTAACATCCTCCTCTAGCGGTTCCTCCAAACGGTCAAGGTCGGTATCCCTATCCGACTCCGGCTCCGAAGACGTGGTTAGCCAACTCGCCGGAGCTAACTTGGGTAGCCCCGACGCCGGCCCGAGCGGTTCCCAACGCCGACCGCAAGGAAGGAAGAAGGCGGCGGCCAACCGTCATCACGCCGCGACTCCATCCAGCGATGCTCCCGACCCCGCTCCCTTTCCCGTTCCCTATGCGCCACCTCCACCCCCCACCAACTCATTGTGGACCCTTTTGACCCAATTCAATATGGCCGATAGGTCAACTATGACCCCCTCGCAACTTCGATCGCACGAGGCCATGATATTGGGCCTCCAAAAATAATTGGGGGTAGTGCCGCCAGATGAGTAGTCTTCTACGGGGATATTTTTAGCTTTAATTATGTAATTTTTAATGTTTGTATTTTAATTATGTAATTTTTAATTTTTAGGATTTTAATTATGTAATTTTTATTTTTTAGGATTTTAATTATGTCTTTTTTATTTTATTTGGAATTTGTAATATTATTTCGGTTTTTTAATGAATTTTAATGTTATGGAAATGTTTTTATTTAAAATGAATTGTGCTCGTCCTTGCGTAAGAGCACAGCTGTGGGTGTTGTGCTCTTGTCTAAGAGCAGGCAGGAATAGTGGCGTTGGGCCCACAACCGTGCTCGTTGGCAAGAGCACGGTTGTGGGTGCTCTAACATTTTTCATATTCTAAACAGACATACATAGGATTTGCTTGAGGTGATTATTTTTTTTAAATCACACAGTTAGATTGTTTCACTACCCAAAATTAATTTGACAGGAGATTGTAAAACGTACGTTTGAAAATAATTTACTAAAGTTAAGTTATTGTTATAATCTACAAACTATATGAATGGGATTTACTTTTAATCCATATTTGGGTAAATAAATACTACTACTACTAACTATATGAATGGGATTTACTTTTAATCCATATTTGGGTAAATAAATACTACTATAAAACAGGTAATAGTTTATCTTATCTCATCGTTTGAAGCGTTTTTTTTAATAAATTATCTTTATAAAAACAGGTAATAGAGGAAGAACTCAAAGGAAACTCAAAGAACTCGAGAGAGAAGAGTGAGAAAATATCAGAGTGAGAATGAATGGGAAACGACTGAGAGAGTGAAGGGGTATATCATCCGCAGTAGTGGACTAAGGCAAGCATACAACCCAAATATTACCTGACCAATTTAATTCCAGGCCCAACAAATAATAGTCCACCAATTTAACAGCCATACAATCAATATAGGAAATGGTTTATTTTGTCTCATCGTTTGAAGCATTTTTTAATAAATTATCTTTATAAAAATAGTGGAGGATCGTAATATCAACATGACAATCAAGATTACAAATTATTATTCTGGTCAATAATTTTATTGCAGGATATTTTATTCCAAAAATAAAACAATTATCTAAACGAAAAGAGAGTTTTTGGATTAATATCAAGAAGATTGGACAACTTGTGGAATCCTAGAGTTTTCTTAGGGTGTCCACAATGGGGGAGCCGCGGCCCGCGGCTCGGCGCGTGGCCCCCCATTGCAAAGGCCGAGAGCCGGGGCGGAGAGGCGAGAAGCGTGGCTGAACCACGGCCGCGGCCTTCACGCGGCTGAGCCGTGTGAGCCGCGGCCCTCCCATTGCAAGCGCCGCGAATCGCGGAATATAATTTATTTTTTTTTATTTCGAATTTTTTTTATAAATATACACTCTCATTTTCATTTTTTCACTTCATTCTACACTTCAAATCCCTTCATTTTACACTCTCAAACACTACAAAAAATGCAAGGTGGAGATGGTAATTCCCCGGGGTATGGAGACTCGGGATACGACAACTTCCCCAATCAGACGTGGAGTCCGCACTCGCCCCAATTTCGGGTCCAGCCATCCCAGCAGAGGAACTTGGTTCGCCAACCATCGGGGTTCGGGCGAGCGCGGCGACACCGCACCCTTCAACACCGACCGCGGCGTTGACTCAAACACTAGAGGTGCAGATGATGAAGCAACTCCAGGATAACTTGTCCTTGTACGAGAAGTCGACGGACCCTATCACCAAGATGATGTACTACGACCTCATTCTTAGGTTGAGGTCGAAGTTGGGCTTCTCCGATGGGTCGGCGACGGGCGAAGCAAGCGGCAGTGGGGCCGGTGTCGGCGGCGGTGGAGGAGGTGAAGAAGATGTGCCGGATTCCGATGACGCCACCGAGTAGGAAGCGGTGGCGTTTTTTTCTTTTTATTATTATGTTGTGTTTTTAAAATATTTTCGTTGTAGAATTTTCCCCTATTAATAGTACGACGAAAATTTGTCTCTATTTCTCTCTTTATTAAATTATTTTTATTATCCAAATTATTAATCTACTAAAATTTAATAACATTAAATTAAATTAAAAAATAACATTAAAAAAAAGCAAAAAAAAAATTAACATTTTAGAGGACCACATTTTGTGGCCCTTTGAATTTGGATTGACTTTTTTACATTTGCCATTACAAAGGCCACATGGGAGCCACAATTGATGGCCGGGCCACAAATGGTGGCCTTTGAAGGCCACCATTGTGGACACTCTTAACAGTCCTCAAACTTTTACCAAGGTTGGTTTACTACGCATTGACTTGCATTAGAGTTAATATTGAGTAAACAGTTTTAACCATCTCTGTGGATTTGGTGGTGAGTTTACCGTATCTCTGTTCGAAGCGAAAGAGAGAGATCGAAGCCCTGTGTCGTGCATGCATTTTGTGCACCTTTCCCCCCTTCGCATGCACACGCGTTTTTCCCCTTCTCTCTCTCTCTCAATATATAAGTAAGTACATCTACATGTATCTATACAAGCTCGCCTCTGTCTCTCTCCGTCTATTTAATTACTAGATTTTACTTTCTTATTTCTCGCCTCTGCCAGATTACTTCTCCGATCGCCGCCTCCTGCTTTTACTCCTTTTTTTATCCCCTACTCTGAGTTTAAATCCGAGATTTGGATTTAAAATTATTGATGTATCAAATTTTGCCTTTCTCTTGAGATTCCGGATTGACTGAATTGCGGATTTAGGGTTTTGATTTTGCGTTTCCCCTTTGTTTGGGGTTTTAGATTTGAATTTCCGAGGAATGGGATCAAAGAATTGCATGAATCATGTTTGCCGTGGAACGACGTCGTCTGAGTGGAAGAAAGGTTGGAGCTTGAAATCAGGTGGATTTGCTAACCTGTGTTACAGATGCGGGTAATTTTCCTCTTTTTTTGTTGAATTGAGATTGCTTCCTGTTTGTGGATTTCTTCGATTGATTTAAAGCATAATGACTTTTACTATATTTAGGATTTTTGGTTCTAAATTCTGTAATGATTACTTAGTTCGAATGTAGGAAAATTCAACCGTGTTGAAAACCTTGGAACGATGATGACTCTAGTCAAAAGGTGTTACAATGCACTATGTTCAAGTCAACTACTGTATTTTTGCTAGATTAGTTTTCAATCCTTGACATGATCAGCATCTGGTTGTGGTTTCTTCTGTTAAAAAGCGTAGTAGTTGTGATATGATTCTTATGATGCATACGACTCTATTCAAGCACTGAAAAGTTTAATGTTTTTCTCAGACAAATTTTGACATTAAGGACCATACTGTCCATCTTGAACAATATCTGCTCTGTTTGGACGATGCATTGAAATGTTTCATTTAGTTGAATTTTTTCCAACTGCCCCATAAATTACTTTCTTGGTTGCATGAGAGAATATTGGTATATCTGTCTTCTTCATGTTATTAAAAATTAATTGGAAGTTTCTTCAACTAATATTTTTGAAATGCACATGCATGTTTCTTTCTATCTGCTTTTTGTCATTTTGTGGTTTGACGTGGTGTGAATGTGAATTTCAGATCTGCCTATGAGAATTCGGTTTTCTGTGAAACGTTCCACTTGGAGGAATCTGGTTGGAGGGAATGTCGGATATGTGCAAAGGTAAAATACTTTGTGTTGTCGTTTTATTTGTCATATTTTTCTAGTTTGTCCGACCATTATTATATGTTATTGGCAGCGAATTCATTGTGGGTGCATTGCTTCAAGATATGTACATGAATACATGGATTTTGGAGGTGTTGGGTGCATAACCTGTCTAAAGCGATTGGAAGTTCATTCTAAACAATCACTTCAGGTTATCGGACTCTAAAACTTTCTATTTACAAGAACTGCATCATATTCGTGATGATTGTTGATAATTGTTGTTTCCAGTCTTGTAATGAAATTTAATCTTCTATAGTCATGAGTTTCCATAAATTTTTTCTGTCCTAAAATAAGATCATGGATGGAATTCTGTATGTGAATGTTTGTTCTTGATTACCTTCTATCCATTTTATATCTCACTTTCCTTGGCTGGTGAGATAGACCACTCGAAGCTTGTTCTGCTGTGCATGATGCATTTCTGCCTGTATAATATTAGACATTTCCTTTAAGTTTCCTGTTTTTTTGTTAGAGATTTCTGTAAATACAAAGATTTGTATCCTCTCCCAATTATGTAATATTTTTTATATTAAAAGCAATATCTAACTGATCTTACATCTAGTTTATTTAGTTTTCACTTCAGATGCTCATACCTGAATATTTTGCAGATTCCTAGTAATATTTCTGAGGACACAGTTTCAACAAATGGGATTAAGGATGTTCATCCTGGAGTTGTAGAGAATCGCATTGATGATGACAAGTTTATCACTCAGAGGTTACTGCAATTGACCAAGGCTATAGGTGCAATTAATGGTTGTTCGGGTCTTGAGCAACTTACACATGAAGATCCCTTGCTTAAAAGTAGGCAAAACAGCACACGCATTCCAAATCTCACTCAACAAAGTTTGTCATCTACTTTCTTCAAAACAGATTATAGCAGACCAAGAGATGGGGTTAAGAATATCTATGAATCTTTTGCTCAACCTTCCGTAAATTTCTCATTGATGACACCTTCAAGTAGTCCGATCACTATTTTGCCTTTTCCTGGTGGGATTGCTGAAGGAAGCGAACAGAGCAAAGGTTCTTTAGAACAAGCGCTCAATGTTCTACCAAAACCTCCCAGACCTAGCCCTACTGTTGGGTCTGAGATAAATAAAGGAACTGTTTCACAAGCACGTGTTGCTAGGCCTCCTGCTGAAGGGCGAGGTCGTAATCAGTTGCTTCCTCGGTATTGGCCAAGGATCACTGACCAAGAACTGCAGCAATTATCTGGAGAGTATCCACACGTGTTCTTCTTTTCAATTTTTATGATTGTCCACCCAATTTAGATGTGTCTTCTTGATATATATCTTCAGTTTTTCCTTGACCAGTCTCTAGTTTAAAATCCATTATAGTACCTCTGTTTGAGAAAGTTCTGAGTGCCAGTGATGCTGGGCGAATTGGTCGCCTGGTCCTTCCTAAAGCTTGTGCTGAAGTATGCCCTTCATTTGTTTTTGCAAAAATGCCTCGTAGAAACCGGTTAACTAAAGCTGGGGACCTCACTTATATCAAAGTTCTATTTTTTTTCAGGCATTTTTTCCCCTGATTAATCAATCAGAAGGTATACCAATAAGGATTCAAGACATAACAGGGAAAGAGTGGACTTTCCAATTCAGGTTCTGGCCTAATAATAACAGCAGGATGTACGTATTGGAAGGCGTAACCCCTTGCATCCAAAATATGCAAGTACATGCGGGTGACACGGGTATATACTCAGTTAATGTAAAATCTCATATGTTTGTGACAGTTAATCTTTTACTATTTGTTTTGTGCTCCCTATCTTGAATCCTTACATTTGCTAGAACTGGAAAGTTGAAGTAGAGGAATCCCCTAAAAGTTTCAACTTGGGAGAATAATGTATATAAGGTCATCAAACACATAGGAATTCTGTTATAGCCCATGTATGAGTGAGTGCCTTAGTAGTTACCAGGTAGACAGAAAGCAGCTTTTACAAGTTTATTCACAAATAAACTTTACGTTAGGATATTCCTTATTTCTCTTGTTGCTTGAAACAAATAGTGAATTGAATTTGAATGTAATACTAATAGCATATGAACTATAAAATGCTAGAATAACTCTTCAATTTTCAAATCCTTCTTTCTATTTAGATGTGCAACTTGCCATGAGACCTATTTATTAATCATGTATACCCTTATTCATTTATTGGCTATCCTGCATAAGATTAGTCGTACAAAAATACATTTTCCTACTTCACATGTAACTGTTTAAAATTTCTTTGCATTCTTTGATTCTTTCTTCGTTCACTCTTTGCAATACTTCGGCCTTTTCTTTTTTCAGTGGAATTACCATTATTACCATTTGTGTTATGTGTAGGAAATTCCTTTAGAATATAAAGGGATTTTCTTGTGCAATAAATAAATAAATAGTTAGATACTGTTTTATATATTCGAATAAACCTTATTATATCTATTTGAAATATGCATCTGGGCTGAGTGTGGATACTGACTCGGTCAATATTATGTTTTCTATACAAGCTAACTTCCTTTCTCTTGTTTTTTTTCTTTGACTAGTGACATTTAGTCGCATAGAACCTGGTGGTCAACTTGTCATAGGCTGCCGAAAAGCAATAAACAATGGTGATGCCCAGGTCATAATTTTTATGTCTTGCCTTGACACCTCTTTCATGGATTCTTTTCCACTGTATTTCTCAATCATAATACGTAGCTCATAGATGTTATTTTTGGTAAATAAGTAGGATTCCCAATGTCTTGCCTCAACAAGTGGTGATTCTCCTGGGGAAGCGTCATTTTCTGGCGCTACTGCTGGCAATCTGCTTTTAGTATGTGTTATTTGCTATTTTACCAAAATGCATCACTCAATATATTTGGATGTATATTCTAATTGAGATACCTTGCCATGCCAAATAATGCCAAGAATGGAGGTAAAACTTCTGATGATTCACTCCAGCAGTCCATGTCGGAGAGGAAGAAGGTGAAGAACATTAAAAATAAGAGGCTTCACATGCATACTGATGAAGCCATGGAGCTGAGAATAACTTGGGAAGAAGCACAAGAGTTGCTTCGTCCATCTCCCACTGCTGAACCAACTGTTGTTGTAGTTGAGGACCATGAATTTGAAGAATTTGAAGTAAGTTTCACTCACCATCTTGGAAATATTATTCTTGTAATCTCATATATGTATATTATTATAAGTCTTTGGTAAATGGCACTGTTAGGATCATTTTCTAATTATTACATCATTATTCTGATACTCTAGTGCAATTATTAATTTTTTGGTTAGGAACCTCCAATATTTGGAAAGAGGACAGTTTTCACTTCTGGACCATCAGGGTAAGTATCCCTGGATTTTCTCTCAAAAAAGTTCTCAATGAACCTGGCATAACTGAACTTATCCAGATTTTACTACTTGTGTTTCTTAAGGATCCATCACCTTGTGTTTTCATTATCTGCCTCTGGAATGTGGCAAAGAATTGTGATGTACTAATGCTAGTGGCTTGATCATCTGGTCTAGACTCTTAGTGTTTGAAGATTAAATCGTCATAAATTAGTAGGACCAGGTTAGAAACCGAATCCTGAAATGTTGACGAATCTTCTAACAGATAAGTGTAGCTTTATCGACTTAGTGTCCCCTCTGGGGCATATTAACTCCGTTTTGATTTTTGTTGATTTTTCCCCACTTCATGTGTTTTCAAGTTTATTTAATACTCCCTCCATCCCAATAAATATGAAACATTTGGTTTGTGGCATAAGATTTTATGTAGTGTTGTTTTGTTAGTTAATGAAGAGAGAGTAAAGTAAGAGAGATGAAAAAGTAGAGATAGAGTTATTTCCATTTTAGGAAACGTTTCATTTTTAATAGGACAAGCCAAAAAGGAAAACGTTTCATTTTTAATAGGACAGGGGGAGTATTTTTCAAGGTTTTTTTCAGGGAAGACGATAATAGTATGTTTACTATAGTGTAGAAATATTACGGATATTTAAGCTAAGGTAATATATAATGAGTCCTATTCTTTATTGTTGTTTTATTAGCGAAATTAAAGTTGGTGGATAACTTGTTACATAGCATGTGGCATATTACAAATAAGTTAATTATATGGTTGACTGGTAGAATTTACAATAGATTTAAATTTGATGGTTATAGGTTGTAAGATGCTCATTTATATAGTGTTTCTCTGTCATCCTCAAAATAAACATTGCTTACACATCCTTCAATCTTTTTCTTTTAAACAATTTTCTCGTCCCACAAAATGTTACAAATATCAGTTGGAATGACATCCCCCAATCAAATCAAAACACAGACATTTCCCCACACACGTTTCGGGAAGATCACCAACGACTTAGCAATCAGCCATAGAATTATGCATGACTACTAAAAGTGGTTCGGATGTTGTATGGGGGTTTGCATGTTAGTTTTGAATGTGGACCACATCGATCTTAATTTTAACTAATCTTCTTAGGGAGCAGGACCAGCTGGCTCAGTGTGACAGTTGCTTGAAATGGCGAAGATTGCCTGTGCATGCTCTTCTTTCTGCAAAGTGGTCATGTTCGGAGAATATATGGGATTTAAAAAGGTTAGCTACGTCAATAATCAGAGCTTGTTAATTTTGGAAACTTTAGAACACATCTTAGAATCCCATTTTTTGGATCAGATTTGTTTTTAAAACTTAATCCACAGTTTTCTCAATTTTATATTTCATTTGACATCAAGGCAAAAGTTAATTCCCAGTTTTAAATGAAATTTATTTATGTCTCCCAACATGAACCATATCCCCCCCCCCCGGCTGGAAGTTTACACTAAGTGAAGAATTAGTGACATAATTTAGCTATCATCTGCTCTCTTTTCTGTAAAAGTAACAGGTTAGTGCTCTTAGCAGTTTGATGGAAAGAATGCATAATGATGGGTAAAAGTAACAAATAACTACACAACTTTCTTAATTATGGAATTGCAGATATCTTTAGTCGTAGTATAAACTCTGCAAAATGATAATTCTAGATCACATTATAACAATAAATATAGAGCGACACTGAACAATGTTACTCTTTTTCTTTTGAGTCACATGTTACACTGGGCGACTCAAAACCCCAACCTATTGGTTGGAGGGGAATACTCTTACTAATTGGGGTGCTTCAGAGTCTAACATATGTTACTAAACGCAAAAGTTAACTACATTCTCCTTGTGTAGGTCATGCCATTATCAAGTAACCCGAACATAATAGTTGTGCACACAACTATACTGAATTGATCAAACAATAATATTATGAAGTAAATATAATATTGCCTATATAATTTATTCTCCTATTAATCCTTTCTTGTTCCTTCCTGTAAGCAAATAACTCATCTGTGTGCATATAAATACACACAATGCCAATACATGTGTGTTTACTTTAGTGTCTTTCCCACCTATGTATTGCTTGTTTCCTATGTGCACTATGCACATAATACATTATACATATATGTGCTGTGTTGCATTGAATTGGATTCATAATGAACATGTAGTACAGAATACTATAAATCTGATCTTCACATTAAAAAAAGAAAGACATGAACATAGTTCCAATATCCCTATAAAGCCTAAAATGGTTTTTTATTTTAAAAAACATTGGATACTTACAACTTAGATAAGTTTTTCACCAATGCAAACTAAATAACTTCAAATATTAACCATCTATGCAATGCAGATTAGGATAGCTATAGTAGCTATTGCATATAGATGATTTGTTTTCTTTTTGAGTAATGGAATTGTGAACTTCTGTGTGGATACTTGTAAAGTCATGGAGACCATGGTGGTGTGGTTTACTTGGAGAGTAAAATTTATGTTTATGCCTTTATGGCGAGATCAGTTTTGTGTTCTCCCCTTCTCTAAGAGTTTTTGAAGAAATAGAATTGTGTGTTTATGGTTTTCTTTTATGGGCTTTCTTTCAGGTGCTCATGTCCTGCTCCTGAGGACATACGGCCCAAAGATCTGGAACCTTTTGTTCCTAGTTACAAAGGTATGAACTCCGCTTAATATCCTTACAAAAGTCTCTCTTACCCGTGTGCTTTTACATACTTACCTAATTGCTAAGTGATGCTATCAAGTTCACATGTGCATACTTGGTTCCTCTGTCGGTGTGTGTGTACTTTCTTTTGTTTCTGCATGTGTTGCACGGTCACTGCTCTATGGACTGTCGAGGAGAACATATGATTCATGTAGCTTTTCACTTATGATGCTCATTTCATTACTAGAATATACCTAACTTCGTTAGACATAATTCTAACCTCTCAAATCAGTTAGTCAGCAAGATTACGTATGGGATTGATAAGAATACTGCCTGTCGAGAACAGGAATGCAAAAGCCCTCTCAGTGCTGTTTAACATTCTCAATTTCTCATTCACATTAATTGCCATGTTAACTGTATATATTCTTTACTCTCGTCTCACAGTTTCATGCTATTGAATACTTGCACTATATCTCTTCCGGATTCTTCTCCAGTAGGTCTAGTATATAAAAGCAATGCATTTTGTTTCTGATTTTTTTAACTGAAAAGGCTGAGCATTTAGTTCTGTCATAGACTGTTCACATTATCAAAACCTGATGATTATATGCTGCCAGCCTGCCTAGTGGCAGTGTGGTTAATGCCCGATGCCAAAGGTCTCGGGTTCGAGTCCAGCGGGACGCGGTCTTTAAATTTCTGTTCATTTATGTATAAATAAAAAAATATAAACTTTCTCTGATTTGACCACTTACCACTTTAGTGGATTTAAAAAATAATACTCCCTCCGCCCCCTAAAAATAGAGACTTTGGGGACGGCACGGTTTTGATACAAATCAGTAAAGTTGGAGAGAGAGTAGTTTAAGTTGTGTTAGTGAATAGTAGAACACGTCATTAGTAGTGTAATGTATAGTAAAAAAATTCCAAATATAGAAGTGGACTAATTTTGGTGGCGGTACAAAAATGGCTTAAAGGGATTGTTTTTTTGGGGATGGAGGGAGTAGTAATTGTTGGGAACTGTTTCCATTTTACCAGTTGTTATTACCAGATTGGTGTATTGATAATGTAGGTTATTGAATTTGAAGTGATTTAGCTGTTCAGCAATTTCGTTAAAAAAAACTTCCTTAAACAACAATAATTTATAGTGTCCGTGTCTTAGTTGGACTCTAGTCCTCATCCAAAGAGAAAATCCCAACATGCTGCTCCCCTTGGTATTAGAATGTTTCTATCCCTTGTGATGCAATCGTATTGTGACTCTCGTCTCGTCTTCGATTATCTTTTTCATCTTTTGATGTTAAAACAGTTACGTATGTTATTTTCTTCTTCAGAATCCAAGAGGAGAAAAGTTTCGGAGAACAAGATGCCAAAAGGAGGGGAGCCTTCTGGCTTAGATGCCTTGGCAACTGCTGCAGTTCTAGGAGACAACATAAGTGCCATAGCTGAGAGTTCGGTGGGGGGCACCACAAGGCATCCTCGCCATCGTCCCGGCTGCACTTGCATTGTCTGCATACAACCTCCCAGCGGAAAGGGGAAGCACGAGCCCACTTGCAAGTGCAACGTCTGTCAGACAGTACGACGCCGTTTCAAGACACTGATGATGCGCAAGAAAAAGAGGCAGTCTGAAGTTGCCCAAGCCAAGGATAGGGCTTCCCTTAAAATCGAACTGGGGAGGGAGGACATAACCGGAGATGATGTGAAGACAGACGCAATGGGGAAGGAAGCTGACATGGAAGAATCAAGCAAAGGGCAGTTGGACCTCAACTGTGATCCTCACCGTGAGGACGAGATGCTTGCACAGACAGCTGGAATGAGCTTGACAACCTTGATGAACTCGGTTGCCCTACCGTTGGATATGTATCTCCCGCCTACCATCTCTCAGAACCAAGAAAATCTCTCCTTCATCCCTGCAGATACAGATGGGAGAGGACATCAGTAAAGAGTTACGTTATTTATTTATTTATTGTTATTTAAAAATTTGAAATCCACAAATTTTGTGTTTTTGGAGATCACCGAAGTATATATTTGAAAACCACAGTGAAAAGCTTGAGCGACTTCTTAGTCTTTGTTCTTCTCATTCTTTTGGTATATCGTTGTTGCTTGCTCAAGTTGAAGGGTCAAACTGATCCGGCCAGTCTATATATGCCTGCTACCTGCAAATTGCAAATAAGTGGATCCAGTAAAAGCTCAGACTGATCAACTCAACTTACTCCGACTCGAGTGAGAAGAAAGGAAGAACTAAGAAGATGCTTGTTTTCAAAATCTTAACCCACAAATATTATTTAAACTAATATAGGGAAGTAAGGATCGATCCTAAATAGATGAGGCGTGTTGAGATTTGTTTGCGAGACACGGATTGTAGATGGTTGCTGCCATGCTTCTAGGGGTGGGTTAAGTTAAACTACTAGACTTTGGAAGATAAGAAATTAACTAAACTGATCAACTTGTAAGATGAAACTAAGACTACTTGATCAATTTAACTGAACTTTCCATAAATGGACAAACAGAATAAATGGGGACTGTCAATCCCCTGCAAAAAACACTGTAAAGTAAAAACTTTCTAACAACTTCATCTTCTTCAACAAATCAACATGGAAAACAGAGTAGATAACAGATCTTTCCCTACACTATTGGCTGGGACTCGCTTTTCTTCATGTGTTGGGCTTCCTTTATATAGAGAGGCGTAGGGCTCTGATCCCTAGGGTACCATCATCTCTGACCTGCCCTTCACATTTTGTGGTAGGTCTCTCGCTCTATCTTCCAATGCAGAACTCCTGCTGGCTCCGTTTGATTCTTGACTTGATCCGCTCAATGCCGCAGTTTTTTCCTTCTTTTCTTGATTCGTGCTTCCGCCCAACTGATTTGCTCTATCTTCTGAAAATGACGGATTTCACACACACTTGGCTCAAAAATGGCTGTTAGTTTACAGAATTTTATGCAATTTTACTATAGAACACATGCATGAAACGAGCCTCATCACACACTTATGTTTTTTAGGTCATAATGCACTATCCAAAGTTGAGAGATTTGTTGGAGTTATATTAGGTCATAGTAATACATGTATAAACATAGGGTGTGTTATATTTAGGGATGTCAATCGGGCCGGCCCACCGGGTTTCGGGCCAACTCTACTCGGGTTGCGGGTCAATCGGGTGCGGGCTAATCGGGTTGGGATTTTTTCGGGTTATAAAAGTTCAACCCTAACCCTAAACGCTCGGGTTTCGGGCTGGCCCGGCGGGTTAATCGGGTTGCTACCGATAAAATTAACATGCGATTAATCCAATAAATAATGACGAAAATTAGTTATATTTATAAAATATAAATATTTAGTTATGATAAATTTGAGATTTATACTTAAACTCAAACACAAACATGATCAAATACTAATATTTGAGATTTGTGTAAAATAAAACATAAATTTAAATATTTTAAAGCATGTTTTAAAACATGTTTATAAATTTAAATATTTATTAATGAATTAGAAGTTTCTAATTTATTTATTTATTTATTATTATATTAATAAAAATTTAATATATAATTTATATGTTTAATATAAAATTGGATGTTATTTTTTTAGTTATCTATATTATAAAAATAATCAATGAAATTGTCCAATTCGGAGTCAAACAAATAGAACAATAGAAATTTTATCGGGTTTTCGGGCCAGCCCATCGGGTTTTCGGGTCTGACCCTAACGGGTTGCGGGTTAATCGGGTGCGGGCTAATCGGGTTGTAATTTTATCGGGCTAGAAATTTTCAACCCTAACCCTATAAATTTGGCGGGTTATTCGGGTCAGCCCACGGGTTGCGGGCTGCATTGACATCCCTAGTTATATTGCTAACTCATTCTTAAATTACTAACTACAACTAAATGATAGTCTTTGGATCATTAAATCAAGGCACAATATCATACAACCACGAATATCAATACAGTGTACACACAATGTCAATTAGGGGTATTAATGTCAATTAACAAAAAGTTAGTTATAACTATCTTTTAAATAATATCTCAAACCTTTAAATAATTATAACTATCTCAATTTAAATAATTTTTTCACACAACATATATCAAATTAAAGATAATTTTATAAGGATTCCAACGAAATCTTACATGCATATGTTTCGATGTCAAAATTTTTTAAAAAATCATAAATTTTCATGTTTTCGACAACCAGCTTAATATCAATATAGATAGCATAATAAGTCAATATAATATGTGTATAATTTCAATATTAAATTGTGTTGACATATTCAATGACATATTCAATGCATTGTGTTTATATCTTTAATACACTATATTGATATTGCGATTCAAAACCCTAAATGTGGTAGTTAATCTTATTTTTTTAATATTAACGAAATTACACATGGCAAATTATAGACCATTAGATCTCTTAATTTCTATGGTCTTAAATTAGTTGTAGTTAGCAACTAAGGAGTGAGTTAGCAATTGATCACACCCTTATAAACATGTTGGTTTCTGAAACTGATATCAATCCCTATCGCCCCAATCTTCTGATTCTCATCGACATAAAGCAGCAAATTCCTTTAGGCTGCAGGACCAACCTCCTTTCGACAAGAAGCAAATATATCAACAAGTATATGACACTCATGGTTTTTAAATTTAAATTTATTTATTCATCCAAAAAAAAGCAAGAGGAGTTTAAGACGTCCATTGAGGGGGTGACCAAATATCTCGTCTCTAAAATCAAAGATCTCCAATTTTTTGTCGTAGAGAGCATCGCCGATGATAGCTTGTTGGTGTTTGCTTAGTGATCCAACATGTTTCTACTTTGGCCATGGTTTGAACTTGAAGGAAATCAAGTGTTGAGTGGGTGCAGTGGAAAGAATCTCAAGTGTTACACCCTAAAAGTTAAAAATACAAACCAATAAATTCAAATTTTTGTGGAACCGAATACTCGTTACCAAATTTTGCCGAAATATGTTCGATTATATCTTCTTATAGTTGGAGGTGGGTGTTGGTATCGCACATCAATCATTCTTATTTCTATTCAGATCTATTTTGTGAATTGATACAAAATAATAGTATGAAAAAGTGTGAGTGATGTAGTTTGTGTGATGTAAAATATTAGGTAATGAATGAGGGTATTTATAGATGATTTGGATGAATTGATGATAAAAAAAAAAAAAAAAAAACAGTCATAAAACGGCCATATTTTGGGAAGTGAGAGTTTTTTTTTCTTTTGGATTTTTGGGGTTGTATCCCTGACAAAAAAATATCGCCATACACCAGCATTTAACATAATCGCGAATGTGTTTTTTTTAGTCTAAATTACCACTAGCCCTTGAAGGGCATTTCCGGTAATCCCTGAATTTGCTGACATCTTCTTTCTGCCACCTTTTGCACTTTCAAATTTACATGGGTACTTCGTATGTTATTTCAAGTTTAAATGAGTACATTATATGTGATTTCGTAATAAGTTCTAGTATTTTATACGAGATTAAAGCTTTATTTTGTACAACAATAATGACGTGTGGGATATTAACGGCGACAACTTCCATGTTCCAACCGAACTCTCATCATCTCATCTTCCCAACTACCATCAATAAATACACTCACTTTATATAGACGACAACTTCCATCTTCCAACCAAACTCTCATCCTCCAAATCTTCAACTTCAAATATTCACTTCAACCTTTGATGATGAAATCTTGATTGAGACTTTGTTTCTTCTTTGGGATCAACGTAATATTCTTCTCTTGAATTTGTAGCTCTCTGGATCTATATTCTTTTCTATGGAATGTGAGAGTATTGTGATAATTGATGATATTATTGTGCCCTAGCTAGGTCTTCTCCTTTTAAAAGGAATTTAAATCACATAAAAATAGGGCTAACACAATAAATTTTGCATGTAGTCGAGTGAGATTATTGGTTATATCTACCCGGGCCACGTAGACTCTTTGCATTGGTACGTCACTTTCCTCCTGGCTGAGGCGAGATCTTTGGAACGACTGAGCGTCAAATGACTTGGCCAAGTGAGTTTATGGCATTACTCCACCTGGGTCTGGGTGAAGTCTCTAGGTTGCACCACAACATGACCGGTTCGGGTGGTGGCCCAGGTCAACACTCTAGAGTTTCTCTTGGCGACTGTTCTTTCACAATTTTATCTATTTTAACATTTTCTCGATATATACTTAACAAACTTGTATATAATTAACACAAAAATAAAATATAAACTATAAAACTCAACAATAAATACGTCAGGAGTAACAATTAGTACTTCTACAGAGGAGATCCAAGGAATGATAATACTAAAAGTATCATGCTCAACAATGTTCGTGTGCAACCTAGAATAATTAAATATTTGATTTTTGCTTTAGACTAACATCTGGATTGCAGTTAAAGATTGGAAAATAAAATATGAATAACGCCGCTTCCAATCACCTCCCTCACTAATCTCATTTCTTAATCATAATTCACACACTTAATTATGGAGTATAATAAATAAGCTAGTGCAACATTACACTTAAATATCTGGGAAATTCAATTAGGAGTACTTAATTTTCCAATTCTGCTCCTCACGCCTTCTTCTTGGGGAACAGATTGATCAGCTTTCAGATACCACTTTTTTTAAACCTTCTTTACTTCATCAACTTCAGTCGGCTTCTCAGCCAGGTACACTCTTTTTGTTTGTAGATGAATTAATTTTTGTATCTGTATGTTGCATAAACATTGCGCGCTTCATATCACCGATTGTTGGTGAAGTGGAGCAGATCTAGGGTTCGGAATCGCTGCTTTTGTTTCTAGTATGTTTTTTAGGTGAAACTATTTGAGATACTGTTGTTGTGTTTGCAGCGGAGCTGGATTTGGCTGCTGCTGAGTTGAGTGGAAGATCCTAATGAGGTATTGAGATAGTGGAGTGTGAAGATGAGTGAAGGCAACAAGTTTCAGCTGGGGACTATTGGAGCATTGAGTTTTTCAGTGGTTTCATCTGTTTCCATCGTCATATGCAACAAGGCGCTCATTAGCACTCCTGGCTTCACTTTTGGTGAGATGAGATTTCAATGGACCTCATTCATATACTTCTTGTTTAACTGACCTTTAGCTGTGCTGTTACTTATGCCTATCCTAACTCCCATAGATTTGAAACATGATTTGAAATTCACCACTACCATTTAGTTTGATTTAATTGCAGTAAATCATGTGGACAGGTTAAATCAGATCATAAATTTTGGTGATGATACTTTCTGTTTTAACATATTTAAGTCACGATAGCAAATAACTACCACCTAAATTTTTTTGTAAATATAAAAGAATGCACCTAAGTTTATTATCCATCTTATTAGGCATATGACACCTAGTTTTGGAAGTTTCCTAATTCTGAGTGTGGAAAATCTGTTACTAATAGAGAGATCAAATTTTACACTTGTTGATTCTTCAGGTTATAGCATTTGCATTTATAGGTGGGTAATGGCATCTTGCCACACTTAGAAATGGAGCTCATTCTAATTTATTGCTGATTGTGTGAAATTTGATGACACTTAGATTTGCATGTATTAGAATTTTCTCTATTCATGAAATATCTATCAGTCAGTGATCTTAGCTGTCTGCTATTGCACGTGAGCATTTCGTTTTGAAGTCACTTCTTATGTTGTTTCCTTGATTGGCATATTTTTGATAATTTATTTCATTAGTAATAAAGAACCACACTGGTATTTGAAATTTAATGTCCATGTAGTGGTTGTCCTGAAACCTGTTTGCTCTAGCCATCGAACTATAGTTTCACTTCTAGGTACTTAATATTTAACTTTTGTTAACTCCTGTTATTTTACTTTTGCAGCTACAACTCTTACTAGCTGGCATCTTCTTGTTACTTTTTGCTCCCTTCACATTGCTCTATGGATGAAATGGTTTGAACACAAGCCATTTGATCCAAGAGCTGTCATGGGATTTGGAATTCTCAATGGAACATCCATTGGGCTTTTAAATCTTAGCCTGGGTTTTAACTCTGTGGGTTTCTATCAGGTTAGTTATATGTTTAAAATTCTTTCAATTTCTGGCATGCGATTGAGGATACTAATGAGTTTTATTTCCTCAAGATAGAAGAGCACCGTTTTATAAGAATAGTTTTTGGTGTGTTGAAGAAGTAATCCCTACCCCATGTCAGGCAAAAAAAAGAAGAAAAGAACTCCTTCAGTGCATGTAATAGCTATGCCCATAGGAACAACCTTCATTTTACGTGAATCATATTAGGTTGTCCACTCGCGACATTGTACCATGGTCTGGTGCAGTTGCATGAATATAGTATAACGTGAGGCAAAGTTTTAGGTGCTTATAACTAAAAGTAGATATCAATGTAGTTTGATATTTTTGCAATTGAAGAATGTAGTGCCTTCACTAGTGGTTGATGATTACTTTTGGAACAGTCTGTCTACTATATCTAAAGAACATAAAATTTTGATATTGGCTGCAATATTCAACTCTCTCTATATTCTCTAGCCTATTTCAGTCTAGTTTTAGCTTAAAGGTCTCATTATTTATGGTAAATGATTTTCAGATGACAAAATTGGCAATTATCCCATGCACTGTTCTTTTAGAGACTCTTTTCTTCAGAAAATTGTTCAGGTTAGATCTTTAAATCTATCTCTTCCAGTTTCTTAGTTTGTATTCTGTGTGTGTGATATGAACTATACTAGCATTTAAAACCCTTTCTTGTGCTACTAAGTTAAAGTGGAGCAAAGGGTAGCATACACAACTCACCAAAAGTAATCGACAATATGATAGAATGAAAGAAAGAAACTGAATTGGAACAATTTATGGAAAAGAACAACGAATCGGAACACTTATCAGAAAAGCATAATTATTGGCTGGCATTTGTCTAGTTTGAACCTGTTTCTCAACTTGGCAATTTTCTGTACTACTATCTATGTCACTATACTAGTTTCTGGGCAAACCTATTTTGGAATTTCTTGCTGTCTATCACCTTATTGGAATACAATCTTGGAATTTTCTTTTTTGCCAAAAATAGTCTTGTCTGATGTACAAGCTGTAAAATGGCTGTAGCTAAGCAAAAAATGTGGTTAAACTAGATGGAGGAAAGAGTGACTATACTGTGTTTGCATACTCCTTAACAAACAAAATACTCATTAGCCATGAGAAATACACTCTACCATTGCCCAGTGGTCTAAGAAATCATATAGAACTCTTCTGGCCTTTTTCTTTATTATTACTATGTTCTTTGCATGCATTTTTTTGGTGAGACATCCTCCCATTGACTATGTACAAGATACTTGTTTTTTCATTAACTATGTTTTGGTGATTACATGCCTTGGATTTTGGCTGCTAACATATTCTTAACCTCTGTTTGCAGTAGGAATGTACAAATTTCACTAGTTGTTCTTCTCATGGGTGTTGAGATTGCAACTGTGACTGATTTGCAGCTTAATGTCCTGGGCTCGGTCTTGTCTCTGCTTGCAATTGTAACAACTTGTGTTGCACAAATCGTATCCTCTGCTATTTTATTGCAATTTATTCTCACGAGTTCTCTTGGCAATTTTGAGATGGAAAGGCTACTATAATTTGGTTACTCAATTTTCAGTGGTTTGATTTCTTCGGTTCTATTAGCAATCTTAATCATTTTTATTCTGTTTGGCTTACTGATTTGTCAGCTTTATGTTTTATTTTTGAGTCTTGATTTCAATTTTGGGATCTTAACTTGAAACACCATTAGATGACAAATACCATACAGAAGAAGTTCAAGGTTTCTTCAACCCAACTTCTGTATCAATCTTGTCCCTATCAGGCAATCACTCTTTTCATAACTGGACCGTTTGTGGATGGGCTTCTGACAAAGCAGAATGTATTTGCTTTCAACTATACTCCTCAAGTGCTGGTGAGAACTGGAACTACTCTTTACTGCAGTTGGTTGATAATATTAAGCACATAACTCTGTTTTCTCTTTCTTTGATGACAGGCATTTATTGTCCTATCCTGCTTAATATCAGTTTCCGTGAACTTCAGCACTTTTCTTGTAATCGGAAAGACGTCACCAGTAACTTATCAGGTCCTAGGGCATTTGAAAACATGCCTTGTTTTGGCATTTGGTTATGTTCTTCTACGAGACCCCTTTAGTTGGCGGAACATTTTAGGAATCTTGATTGCTATCGTGGGGATGATACTGTACTCGTACTGTTGCTCTATCGAGAGTCAGCAAAAGGCCAGTGCTGAAGCAGCACAAATATCCCAGGTGCTCACTTTTTCTCTCATGTTTGTGTTTGTGTTTGTGTTTGTGCCAGAAGATGATGATGCAATGACTATCTATTTCTGTGTGAAGGCCAAGGAAGCCGAATCTGATCCTCTTTTAAGCGCTGAAAATGGCGGTGGAGTTCTTGCTGAGGGTGGGGGTGGTGCAAGGGCACCGGAATGGAACTCAAACAAGGACCTGCATGCGTAAAACTTGGGTGGCATCAACTTGCTTAACTGGTTTGCGTGGAAGCAACTGTAGCAGCGATGAAGACGATGCTGCAAGGGACACTATGGATTGTGTATTTGAATAGATTGAGAGCTGAATGAGTTGTCTTTCCAGTCAAACAGTTTTGTATACCCAAGGTGTGCTAATACAGAATAGATTCTCTTTCAATCACCAAATGTTGCACGCTTAATAAGTAGATTTAATTGGTAAAAAAGGAAGTTCCTCGAGTTTGCTCGTAAAATTTAAATATTTTATGCTAGATTCGGTTTATTTGGATTTGGCCTTTAATTAGACTCCCAATTCCATCATTAGTATTATCGGATATGCTTCATTATTGGTTCTGATAGATAGTTTTTGGCATATATATCTGCAATCCTTCAAGTTTTACCATTCGATACTTAGCTTAGGATATTCTTTACATGGATGGCTGAATTGCAAAATAGCTATTGTTGCCGATAGAATTGTCTCTTGACAAAAGCTCTTGCCTGCTCTCCACTCCAACTTCAAGTAAACGTTATTGTTATTGTAAATAAAAGTACTAATGAGAATTGATCAACTTCAAGTAAAAGCTCTTGCCTACTATTATGTTCCGGACTAATGAGAATTGATCTGCTGAGCGACAACTGAAATGCCCGTATGCCAAAGAGAGGCAATGCCAGACTGGGCTACAAGAATATCGATCAACGCTGCCCTTTGTGCATGGCGCACACGGAGTCAGTGGACCATCTCTTCTTCAAATGCCACAAGACATGGGCGGTTTGGAAGGAGATCAAATCTTGGCTGGGAATGCGGAGGAACATCACCACGATACCGAGCGCCACCAAGTGGATGATCAAGGAAAGAAGTGGCGCGGCAATCATCCGCAAGGCTAGAAGGCTAGCCCTCATCGCAATGGTCAGCCTAATGTGGCGAGACATGAATGCCTTGATTTTTGACGGATCAGCATTCGAACCCAAGCACTTGGTGTTCGAGGTAAAGAAGGTAACATATGCAGTTTTATACTCCCTTTATCCGCATGAACAAGTGACCGAGCACCTGGGATTTTAGCGTTGCTCTCGGCCACGGGGGTACTCTTTTTCCTCCTAGGGACTTTTTCCCATCGGGTTTTATCTCCAGGAGGTTTTAACGAGGCCCTACCCCTACCTTCATTGGGGCAACGTGGACGGTAGCAATGAGTACCAAGCACACCTTGACGGAAGGAAGTACCGGAGCATATCAAGTGGATCCCATCGGGAAGACTTACCGATGTGAAGTTTTCTTTTTCTGAATTTGTTCATGTATTGTTAATGTATGATTTCTGGATTGTGATACCAACTCTAAGGGTACCTTTTCCCTAGATTTTACTCCCCCCCCACCGGCCTACATAGCTTCGGCTTTTAGGCATGTATCCATCGGGTATGCCCGTGTTTTGCTTGTACCTTACTTTTTGCCTTTATATTCCATTCATTGATTCATAAAAAAAAAAGAAAGTGAGAAGAGAGAAATATATGGTGGCGTATCTAGAATTTTTGATATGGGGTGCGAAAAATAATTACAAAGATTTAAAGTTTCAAATTTTAGCTAATCCTTTTAGTTCTATTTGTTTTGTTTTCACAATTTTTCTATTTTTTTTAAATATTCTCTCTTTTTTTCATAATTTTTTTTACAAATAGAATTATAGACATAGATACTTTGTTATTAAGACTATATTATATAAAAGTTAATTGTATAAATTATTAAGAACAAAGTAAATATTAAATATAGATGAAATAAAATAAAATTTGACAAGAGTATGTCAATGTGTACGAAACTTAAATAGGAAACTAACCAATTGAGTTGAAAAATATTGCTTTGAATAAATACAAAGTCTTGGAAGATGTTAAAGGAAAAAAATGGGCAAAAAGAGGATTCCAACATGGTCCTTCAAGTTGAAATTCTGCATTTCTAACCATTACGTTATGATTGAATTTTGCTCTCATGTCTAAGTATAATACTATTAACTACACATTTTGGGGTAGAATTGTACCCCTTTTTCCTATAGATACGCCACTATTATGGCGACTTAGTTGTCTATCACAATAAGGCGCTCTCTCTATATAAAAGTGATATGTGATCCAAATAAAAAATGAATGTTGCAAAAAATCGTTATATTTAATAAAAACTATTGGATAACGATACAAATTTTTTTTAATAAAAACTTGACCGGATTGAGTTAGGACGAATTTGGCTCAATCTCATAAGTTTTTTTCAAATTCCACCAACTCCTCTCAGGGTTTTTTTCAATCTGATTACACTTGATTTTCAAAGTGTATTTGTTTCCCAAATACAAACTATTTGTTTTATCGATTTGATTTACAAATAATACAAAAAATTAAAGCTCAATATGTTACTTTATAGAGATATTTTTAAAATTATAGAGAAAATTGATTTTTTTATATTATTTACTCCCCCGTCCAATAAAATTATGTGCACTTTTCACATTCATCTGTCTAATAAAAATATGAGCATTTCCATTTATGGAAAGTTGTCTTCAACTCATTACTCATATACAATAATATATTTACAACTTATACCGCTGATCCACCATTACAAACTCATTAAATACTAATAATAGTGGGTTCATCTATCCACTAACACTTATTTAACTATCATTCTCTTTCTTTCTCTTAATTGTGCTTTAATTCCGTGCCATTTGAAATGCACATATTTTTATGGACAGTTGAAGAATTAGTGACATGATTTCTTTTTTTACAAAAAACAAAACATTCAATCAGTAGTACTTTATTCCATCACCTACTTTTCTATCTCTTTATCTTTACTACTCTCTTTGTTCCATAGTAGTGAAGTCATTTTTCCATTTCTGGACGTTCCATCATAACAGAGTCATTTCCCTATTAGCAAAAAGTAACACTTTTCCCTCACTTACTTTATTCCCCTTACTTTATTATATCTACTTTTCTCTCTTTCCTACTTTATTATCTATTCACTTAATATATTTAATATTTCTTTCTTAATCTCCCCGCCAAAAAGAAGTGACTCAACTACTATAGAACAGAAGGAGTACTTTATTCATCTCTCCTATTTTTCAACACAATTTCTTAATCTCCGTGCCCAAAAGTTCTGACTCAACTAAGTTGGGATGGAGGGAGTATCATGTTTGAGTTTTGTATACTAGAAATCAACTTTGAGTGATTTAGTATTGTAAAAACTGTTATTTTATTTCCCAAGGAATAGAACAAATTATTTTTAACATAATGATGTTATGTTTTACATTTAATGGTTGTTTTACATATTTAAATGTTATAATAAAGGTAACTAGTCAAAGTCTTTGTTTAGTATACCGGTTGTGGGAGTCGTCCACTTTAAGGTAACTAAACTTTTAATAATAGTCAATAAATAGTAGTATTGTGTTATTTTTAATAATTTCTATTCTCATCACAATATAATTTATATAAATAGAATAAATTTGAAATATAATAATTTCTGGTGTATGGGTACCCGATTAGCTGGGTTTGGGTACCCGCATCGGGTATTAGGGTGTCCGAATTCACATACGGGTCAGGTACTCGATGTGATATTTTTGAGATTTCGTGTTCGGGTACCCGAATTTTCGGGTTTGGGTACCCTAGCAGGCCTACATATAATGATAATTAATCCATGAAATGAAAAAATACGAATATTATTTCATTTGCCAAAAGAAAATTATGTGGGGGCGTGAGAGAGAGTAACAAGACAACAACCAAATAAACATTTGTTGAAAAAGTCCAGTTGATGATGGTATACCACTTCTCTTAGAGTAGAAGACGTGAAATCCACACAATATCACTACTTAACCCCCTTTCTCTTTAAATATATATACACCCACACACCACTACTAACTCCATCAAATTACAAATATTCTATCAACTACAATTTATCTAACAAATTCACTAGTCACAATGAAATCAAAATATCTCAGCCTAGCCTCACTCAAACACAAGCTTCTCAAACCATGCAAAAGAATAGTAAAATTCCTTGTGAAACTTCGCCCTAGAAAGCCTCTCAAAATAAAATCCCTTCACCTACGCCGCCGCGAGGAGAGGGAGATGGACCGGTTTACGGAGCTCACGAGCTTCTCGGATGCTGCTCCGCAGCACAAAGCGCCGCATCCATCACCTCTGAGTACGGCTGCCGCGAAAGTGGAAGTGGATGATCGCGTGGAAGAAGCGTGTAGAAGCTTCGAGAAGTATGTGGTGGAGATGATCGTTGATGAGAGGAAAGTGAGAGATTTGGGTGACGTGGAGGAGTTGCTCCATTGGTGGAAGGAGCTTAGGTCGCCGGTTTTCCTTGATTTGGTGTGCCGCTTTTATAGGGAACTTTGCACGGATTTATTTTCCAATAATCATTTGGAAACCTAGAAATAGAATTCCTTTTATTTTCATTCTCTAAGTTGTAACCACATTCATATCATTTTTGGTGATATATACAGTATTAGTTAGGTTTAGGTTCTATTGCAATTGAAATGCATGTAATAGAAGATTATATATATATATATATATATGGATGTATTCATTTCCTTTTCCTATATTTCCTCCTTTTTCCTTCTTAATATCAGCCATTAGATTAGAGAAATGGACGGTCAAGATCAACATTGGGTAATTAATCCCGTGTTGCATTATTTGTCCTATTTTGTGCATTATGAGGGTACAATAGTAATCTAATAATGGCTGGAAACCGCTACGAATAATGCACCACATGGTCACGAGTAATGCATATAATTGCCTATATAATGCACAATATGTGAACTGCAATGCATACGAACAAGATGTGCTGTGTTATGATGTTTGACACACGTTTCTTGTTTCCCCTAAGGGTTTAATAAGCTTAGGGGCTATGGTATAGTACGTAGACATGCATGTAATCTTCACATGGTAACGAGTAATGGATATAATTGACCATATAATGCACAATTTATGAACTGCAATGCATACGAATAAGATGTGTTGTGTTATGATGTTTGACACACGTTTCTTGTTTCCCCTAAGGGTTTAATAAGCTTAGGGGCTAGGGTATAGTACGTACGCATTAATAACAAATTATAAAACGATACGAATAATTCACCAAATTGTCACGAGTAATGGATGTTATTAACTATATAATGCACAATATGTGAACTGCAATGCATACGAATAAGATGTACCATGTTATGATGTTTGACACACGTTTCTTGTTTCCCCTAAGGGTTTAATAAGCTTAGGGGCTAGGGTATAGTACGTAGACATTACTAAATGCACGTATGTAATCTTCAATCCGTTGATTAACCCATATACACAATACCTCTAATAATGCATAATATACTGAGATAATGACAATTAACAGCTACATAATGCACTACCTAAACCAAATAATGCACATACGTATATTCCAATAACAACAATTTGTTAGTAATGTCTACGTACTATACCCTAGCCCCTAAGCTTATTAAACCCTTAGGGGAAACAAGAAACGTGTGTCAAACATCATAACATGATACATCTTATTCGTATGCATTGCAGTTCACATATTGTGCATTATATAGTTAATAACATCCATTACTCGTGACAATTTGGTGAATTATTCGTATCGTTTTATAATTTGTTATTAATGCGTACGTACTATACCCTAGCCCCTAAGCTTATTAAACCCTTAGGGGAAACAAGAAACGTGTGTCAAACATCATAACACAGCACATCTTGTTCGTATGCATTGTAGTTCACAAATTGTGCATTATATAGTCAATTATATCCATTACTCGTTACCATGTGAAGATTACATACGTGTCTACGTACTATACCCTAGCCCCTAAGCTTATTAAACCCTTAGGGGAAACAAGAAACGTGTGTCCAAACATCATAACATGGTACATCTTATTCGTATGCATTGCGGTTCACATATTGTGCATTATATAGTCAATTATATGCATTACTCGTGACCATGTGGTGCATTATTCGCAGATACCAAAATGTGGCAGTTAATTTTCCGTCAAATGTCAATAATAACCCTGTAATGCATACAACCACCTTCTATAATGCAACACGGAACCAGTTTTATAGAATCAATCTGATCCGTTGATGCCTTAGATCTAACGCGTAATATTAAGAAGGAAAAAGGATCTAAGATGTGAAAAGGAGAATAACGCTCCCCTATATATATATATATATATATATATATAGTTGTGATCATATGACCCCTAAATCACGTAATAACCCTATAACCAAATCTGAACCACACATATTTTCTAATCTTGTGGTTGAGATTCAAACTTAGATTTACTTCATAAAAAAAAGCGCGGGGGTAAATATGTCATTTCCCTCATTTAATTTCTGTATTTCGCCAAATATCACGTAAAATGATATATGTTAGGTTTATTGCATAGAATGATAGTTTTGCCGGATAGAATGATACTCTGAGTTGATAAAATGATAATATGTCATTTCCCTCATTTAATTTCTGAATTTCGTCAAATATCACGTAAAATGATAAAATGATATATGTTAGGTTTATTGCATAGAATGATAATTTTGCCGGATAGAATGATACTTTGAGTTGATAAAATGATACTTTTTGACTGACTGATAAAATGATTAAATGATATATGTTAGGTTTATTGCATAGAATGATAGTTTTGCCGGATAGAATGATACTCTGAGTTGATAAAATGATACTTTTGACTGACTGATAAAATGATATATGTTAGGTTTATTGCATAGAAAGATAGTTTTGTCGGATAGAATGATACTCTGAGTTGATAAAATGATACTTTTGACTGATAAAATGATACTTAAATAAGATTTTACGTATTTAAATGAGCGAAATTTGTATATATCATGGGAAATAAGATTTTACGTTTAACTGAACCTCATACATACGTGTAACTGAACCTCATACATCTGTATATCATGGGAAATAAGATTTTACGTATTTAAATGAGCGAAATTTGGATACGTAAATTTTATCATGAGCGAAATTCAGAAATTAAATAAGCGAAATGACATATTTACCCTCTGCACCTTTTTTATGAAGGAAAGCTAAGTTTGAATCTAGACCACGTGATTTTAAAAATGTGTGGTCCAGATTTAGTTATAGGGTTATTACGGAAATTGGGGTTATCATTATAATGCACCCATATATATATATATATATATATATATATGGGAGCGTTATTCTCCTATTCATCCCTTAGATCCTTTATTCTTCTTAATATGGGCCGTTAGATCTCATTCATCAACGGTCCAGATGATCTGCATTATTACACTATAATGATGCATTATTAGTCGGTGTGCATTATTCAATTGAAAATTTGCATTATTACACTATAATGGTGCATTATTAGTCGGCGTGCATTATTCAACTGAAAATCTGCATTATTAAATAACACGTGGCATCAATCTAACCTTCGGATGACAAAATCGTGGGGTTGAGATTAAAAAGAACAAAGAACAAAAGATACAAAAAGGAAATGAATACATCCCTATATATATATATATATAAATATATATATATATAGGGGTGCATTATAATGATAACCCCAATTTCCGTAATAACTCTATAACTAAATCTTGACCACACATTTTTAAAATCGTGTGGTCTAGATTCAAACTTAGCTTTCCTTTATAAAAAAGGCGCAGAGGGTTAATATGTCATTTCACTTATTTAATTTCTGAATTTCGCTCATAATAAAATTTACGTATCCAGATTTCGCTCATTTAAATACGTAAAATCTTATTTCCCATGATATACAGATGTATGAGGTTCAGTTACACGTATGTATGAGGTTCAGTTATGCGTAAAATCTTATTTCCCATGATATACAAATTTCGCTCATTTAAATACGTAAAATCTTATTTAAGTATCATTTTATCATTTTATCAGTCAAAAGTATCATTTTATCAACTCAGAGTATCATTCTATCCGGCAAAACTATCATTCTATGCAATAAACCTAACATATATCATTTTATCAGTCAAAAATATCATTTTATCAACTCAGAGTATCATTCTATCCGGCAAAACTATCAATCTATGCAATAAACCTAACATATATCATTTTATCATTTTATCAGTCAGTCAAAAGTATCATTTTATCAACTAAGAGTATCATTCTATCCGGCAAAACTATCATTCTATGCAATAAACCTAACATATATCATTTTATCATTTTATCAGTCAGTCAAAAGTATCATTTTATCAACTCAGAGTGTCATTCTATCCGGTAAAACTATCATTCTATGCAATAAACCTAACATATATCATTTTATCATTTTATAAGTCAAAATTATCATTTTATCAGTCAAAAGTATCATTTTATCAACTCAGAGTATCATTCTATCCGGCAAAACTATCATTCTATGCAATAAACCTAACATATATCATTTTATCATTTTATCAGTCAAAAGTATCATTTTATCAGTCAGTCAAAAGTATCATTTTATCAACTCAGAGTATCATTCTATGCAATAAACCTAACATATATCATTCTACGCTATAAAATGATAGATTCCGGCAAAACTATCATTCTATGCAATAAACCTAACTTATATCATTTTATCATTTTATAAGTCAAAATTATCATTTTATCAACTTAGAGTATCATTCTATCCGGCAAAACTATCATTCTATGCAATAAACCTAACATATATCATTTTATCATTTTATTAGTCAAAAGTATCATTTTATCAATAAAAAGTATCATTTTATCAACTCAGAGTATCATTCTATCAGGCAAAACTATTATTGTATGCAGTAAACCTAACATATATAAGCCAAAAGTATCATTTTATCAACTCAGATTTATCAACTCAGATTTATCAACTCAGATTATCAACTCAGATTATATTCGACACCACTATTACAAAACAATAGTATCAAGTCATACAATTTACTATTACAACTACTAGTTCTCTTTAGGGGGTTTAAATTCTCTAATCATCTTTTCAACATCGATTTCCCCTTTTTTGCTATCATTCTGAAACTTCTGCTGTATATTTGAAAATGTCTCAAAAGCCTTCTTGTTTGTATCTCCAACAAGCAATGCTTCAGTATATTTGGCACGGAGTTTTATGAAAGCCTCTGTCCCCTTCTTCGTTAAACCAGAATTCCAATTACGAACATGACCACCCATGTAAGTCTCCATATGGCGCATCACATAAATTCCACAGTCAACTTTATTTGTATCGTTCTGCTATGGCAAAGTCATGTGTCTGGTTTTTGACATTTTGACAATTCTCTCCATTGATGGATTAACTCCATCTCCAAGATAATTCCGGAAGAAAATTTTCTATTCAAATAACACAAAACATACATTAGGTTGATTAAAATATGATATTATTACTAGTAAAAATGATATTATGTTCGTACTAAATGATATTCAATGCATTTTAACTAATAAATATTGAATGCGTTTAACTAATAAATATTGAAGGTAGGGGATTTCATTTTATCACTGAACCTATAATTTTATCCACAGAAACTATCATTTTATTCCACGAAACTATCATTTTAACATTTTATGCAAAATTATCATTTTATCATTTGAAATTATCATTTTATGATGCAAAAGTATCATTTTATCACTGAACCCTATCATTTTACCCACTGAAACTATCATTTTATTCAACTAAACTATCATTTTATCATTTGAAACTATCATTTTATACCCTTACACTATCATTTTATGATCCAAAAGTATCATTTTTCAAATAAAACAGAGCAACCAAAAAACATCATCAAACATATATCATCTTAACCATATAAACAATCATTTTATGTACTTAAACTATCATTTTTAAAAGTTACCTCAAATTCATCATTGAGAGACAATTCAACTTCTTTCTCTAGAACTTTTTCCTTCTCTTCTCGAGCTGCTTTATTAGCCATTTTCTTCTCTGGAAGTTTTTCCTTCTCCATATCCTTTTTCCGATTAAAATTTTCATTCTCTTCAGGAGTTTGGTCATATTCGGGTATGAGAGTGAAGGTAGAGAACTCATTCCTATTTTTCAGAATAAATGCCCTCTCAGCAGCTTTAGTCAGTTCAATCATGATATCGATCCATTCAGGATCATCAATTTCGTCATTGCTCATAGCATGTGACATTGATTTCTGACTTTCTGTAACATTCTGCACACCTTCCTCTCTCACTCCCATTGCTTTTCTTGTTGTATCACATATTATCTTAAAGCTATCAAGCTTCCTCAGTTCACCCGGCGCTCCTTTAAGGACGTCAAGCATCTTCGACATTGTCACTTTACAATCCCTGGCAGCTTCCTTCCATTCATCTATGAAAGTCTTTTCTTGACTTCCACTTGTTGTCGCCTCTTCCTCATGATCTTTCATCTTCAAAGCTTTTACATCTTTAGGATCATCATCTTCGGATTCAGATTCATCATCTTCATCGTTCTCTTCATGTGGTTGCTTTTTATATCGGTCATACTTATGACCGAGACCAAAATCTGAACCACTCATTTCTGCTCTTTGCCTTTCTTTCAGCAGTTCGGCAGTCCAACCCTTAACTGTTAGATAGCATCTTGGCACCATTTTTTTTCAAACACAATTCTGTCGACGTAACAGGCCTACATTAACAAAAACTAAATATTAGTTTTTCTGTAAATAGATTCATAGACAATGGGAAAAAAATATATTCTTACCACTACAAAGATAACTGGTCCTGTAAATATCTTTGTTGTGTTTCTTTTCCATCTCTTTTGTGTTTCAAGCAATTTGGATATGACATAGCTACACCAATTGTATTCTTTGATCTTCTCCACATCAGTTATGTAATCTAAAACTTGTGGGCTCAGATTTCCATCAGCAGGGGTCTTGATCAAGGCATACTCCACCAGAATCATAAAATTCCTTTTGAACCACTCACCACCTTCTTCGTCTTTCATCATCTGCTCTACAACATACGCTGGAACCATATTTTTTTCTACACCTTTACAGAATCTAGCAATTTCACTTTTGATGTTGATATTTTTCTGAAATTTGATCCTACTCATAGGTAAAGATCCCATCGGGAACCCAAGAGTAATATGAACATCTTTATCATCTAAAAATAATGATTCCCCGCTGTTCAATTTAATTGAACAACTTTTATGGTTAAAGTTGTAAATCAGATAATAAACCAATGATCTTGGGAAACTTCTTATTTTGAAGTTTAGGAGTGCTCCAAACCCAATCTCTCTTACAGCTCTTTTTTATTCTTGTTTAGAGTTTCGAGCATGTTTACGAAGAAGTCAGTATTCCTTCTTCCTGCCAAAGTCGGTGAGTGAATGGCTGTATCATCTTGAATAACTATTTTCTTGCACTTCTTTGCAGCTGCCTTCTTCTTACTTGCATCATCATTCTTTCTTTTCTTGTTATTTTTTATACTTTCTATTTCATCTGCTAATAGTCTATCATCATCAGCAGCATCAGCATCACCTAATACACAAAAGATTTCAGTGTGTTAAACGGTTTATGTCATTATTTTAAGTCAAAGTATCATTTTATCCTCAGAAACTATCATTTTACCCCCTGAAACTATCATTTTATCCCCTGAAACTTTCATTTTATCAAGTGTAACTAGTAAGTTTATCATTTTACCTACTGAAACTATCATTTTATTCCAAGAAACTATCATTTTATCATTTTATGCAAAAGTATCATTTTATCACTGAACCTATCATTTTACACACTAAAACTATCATTTTATCCCCTGAAACTATCATTTTATCCCCTGAAACTATCATTTTATCAAGTGCAACTATCATTTTATGATCAGTACCAGCAGCAGAAATGTTTGTTTCTAATACACAAAAGATTTCAGTGTGTTAAACAATTTATGTCATTATATAAAGTAAAAGTATCATTTTATCCACTGAAACTATCATTTTATCCCCTGAAACCATCATTTTATCAAGTGCAACTATAATTTTATCAAGTGCAATGTCACGACCGCCCTTTAGGGTTAATAAATACTAGCGATCGTGATTAAAAGAACTTAATAAACTGACGAAGAAAACTAGGGTTTCAATAAAGAGTTTGACCAATAATTAATATTAAAAAAAAAACCAAGGGTTTGACATTATCCAAAAGATATCAGGTTTTCAAATATCCAAATAATTAGGTTCAAAGCTAAATAAACAATGAGTAAAAACAATGTCTCAGCGGAAGCGTTCAAGAGAAAGAGTGGCGTCATGTGTGGAGACACAACGACACTCGTAGTTCAAAGATAACCAAATAATACTCCAATTTTAATTGCTCAACACCACCAAATGCTCGTCGCCGCTCAACCTGCACATAAGGAAAATATATGCAGGGCTGAGTACTACAAAAATACTCAGTGGGCTTATGCCGAAAACATTTTCAATAAAAATATTATTTATCATGCCATACGTAAGTAACCATCGGGTTTTAGCTTTAGAAAGGCCCGAGGCACTCAAAATCATTTCCCATAGTTAAAGTCGACTGATCAGTCATTTTCCCATAGACGTTAACCATATCTGCTCATACGTGACAAGGAATGTGGCCACAAACCAAGTCACTAGACCGGCCAGCCCGTACGCTAGCACACGATCTACCATAGGTGTACACTAGTCCAAGTAGGGTTTGCGGCCCTACGAGGACCCGAATTCGATTTAGATAATAATGACATAATGCCATATCAGATAGGCACGTTAAAATCAAACAAGGCATGATAAACACAATTTCATTCCCATCGATAAAACATTTAGGACATCGTCCTTATTTAAAAGAAAGTCCACCTCGACTGCTTAATTCACAAGTATTTTCTTCTCCTTGGTATCAAGTTTCGCTTGCGAGAATTCACCTTTAGCATTTAGATAATACATAAATCAACACCCTTTTCAAATAAGTAAATAAAATGCATGCATCCTATGTCTCCAATTATTTTCCCCATTCAAGATTATAAATTTTTCCCAATCAGAGGCTTAGATGTTTTCGATTAATTTCGGCTGCTCACGCCCCAACCAAAATATTAAGGAATAATTAAACAAGAAATAAGGAGTACTCCCCTTCATCATACTTTTACACGTACCCTCTTCCACCTTACTTTAAAATATGTAAACTCTTTTAGAGAAATAAAACAAAGATGCAAAATCATCTCATTCCAATACCATTCCGAAACACACGTACTCTACTCCCTCATATGCCCCTTTTTTATAAAATCATCAAATATATATAGTATCAAAGAAAACCTCTCCTTCTCTCCAGAAAGAATTTCCGTCGGCTATCTCAAAATCAAAACACAACATTGAACAGGAATTAGAGCTCCCTCCTTCAAGCTCTTGTCGATCCCTTTTTCTCACACAACATCGAAAACGAGATTCCCAAAATTGAACACACCTAATTTTCTAAAAAAAATCCGTCAGATCAGATGGTGGTGCGGTGACACCGCCGATGAGCTCCGCCGCCGGCAGCCTTCAATCACCACTGTTGTTCGCCGCCGTCGTAGGCCGCTGTCCCAAGGTACTTCATCGTGGCCTCTGTTTGGCAGCCCCGTTTCGCCTCGACCAACCCCGCAAGTTAAGTTGTAAATTTGATTTCATGAATTAAAGTTCGATTCTTTGGTTTAGATTTGTTCGAATTATCAATTTGCTTCGGTTACTGGTTTCATGAGATGCACAAGAATGGAAATAGGAATTGGGTGGATGAGGTATACCTTCAACAATAGATGGTCTATGGATTTGCTTTTAGTGACTTCTGTTTCTTCCTCTCTGTATTTGGATTACTGGTTTCTCTGCAGATGAGGAATCAAAACTCTTGCTTCAACACTTTGCCTTCGATTGAGAATTGAGAGAAGGCGGCTGGAGGAGCAGAATGGGTTAGAAATACCGTGTCTTGCAGAAGAAAATGTGGTAACTGATTCTAAAAATTAATTGGAATTATAGGCTGATTGATAGTTTAGATTTGGAAGAGATTCACGGAGTGGGATACAATTTTTTTGAACGTGGGAAAAGAGTGGTATGCGTTTTTTTATGTAGGATTAACTAATTTTATTTCTATGGAATTTTATTTGCAGATCACGGAGGAGGAGAGAAAAAAATCTCTCCAGAATATTTATTTAAAATTTGAACTAAGGAAAGTCTTGGTGACCAAGTCAAGGAGGAAAAGATTTAATTAAATTAGTTTGATTCACGGTCCTTTGTATTTTATTTAAATTGTGCAGCCTACAATTTATTTCCCACAAGACTAGATTTTTGTATTATATATATTCAATTTATCGGATCCAACACGAAATTGAGTCCAATAAATATTCCTCACTGAAAGAAATTATTTAGTTTCACATTGTGATTTACTTCACAAATTTCTAGCTCTCATAACAAATTATCAATTATTCAAAAACAATTAAATTCACCCCACATCAATTATTCAAAGCAGCTACGTCACATATTCAACAAAGTTGACCCAATCAAAATCCCAACTCAAAATTAGGTCACGAAAAGTATCCACCAAAAATTCCACTCGACAATTAATCCACGGTCTTCGCGACATTAAAAGTATTAAATGCAAGTACTTTAGGGTTGAAAATTAGGGTTCAAAAAGTGGGGCGTTACATCCTACCAACCTTAATAGAAATTTCGTCCCGAAATTTGTTACCCTCAAGTAAAGAGTTCTGGGTACAATTCCATCATCTTGTCCTCATTCTCACACGTGGCTTCTTCATGCCCATGATTTTCCCAAAGTACTTTCACACAAGCAACAAGTTTATTTCTCACATTCTGTATCTTTCGGTCCAAAAATAGATTGGGGTCTCTCCTCGTAGCTCAAGTCTAGATTTAAGGCGACTTCTTCGTAAGGGATCACGTGCTTCGGGTTGGACACGTATTTTCGTAACTGCGACACATGAAAAGCGTTGTGCACATTTCCAAGACTTGGTGGTAGCGCCAATCGATATGCGACGCGGCCCACTCCTTCAAGAATTTCATAAGGCCCAATAAATTGCGGCTTCAATTTTCCCTTAACGCCAAATCGAGTTATCCCTTTTGACGGGGATACTTTCAAGAAAACTTTGTTGCCAGCTTGGAATTGTAAGTCAGTTCGTCGAACATCCGCGTATGATTTCTGTCTGTCTTGAGCTTCTTTTATTCTTTCACGAATTTGCCAAACGATTCCCACCATTTCTTCAACTGCATCGGGTCCAAATATTCTTCTCTCGCCAACTTCGTCCCAGCAGAGCGGCGATCTACACTTTCTCCCGTATAATGCCTCATACGGCACCATGTTTATCATTGCCTGGAAACTGTTGCTGTAGGCGAACTCCATCAGTGGTAGTGCTGCCTCCCAGCTTCCTACTCGGTCGAGTACCACGGCTCTCAACATATCCTCGAGAGTTTGGATCGTTCTTTCGGACTGTCCATCAGTTTGCGGGTGAAACGTTGTGCTGAAGTTCAATTTGGTTCCAAGCTCTTTCTGTAGACTCATCCAAAATCTTGAGGTGAATTTTGGGTCACGATCGCACGTGATAGTCACTGGGACTCCATGCAATCGGACTATCTCCTTTATGTAAATCTGAGCTAGCTTGTTGGACCCATAGCCTATGAGAATCGGTATGAAGTGCGCACTCTTGGTAAGTCGGTCTATAATTACCCCAAATGGCGGTGTTCCCTCTCAGAGTCCTCAGCAATCCCGTCACGAAATCCATGGCGATGTGCTCCCCTTTTCCACTCAGGAATCTCTAGTGGTTGTAACTTTCCATACGGTCGTTGATGTAGAGTCTTCACTTGCTGGCAGACTAAACATCTCTCGACGAATGATGCTATGTCCCTCTTCATACCATTCCCCCAAAAGGACTTCTTCAGATCTTGATACATTTTCGTACTTCCTGGGTGGGCGGTGTAAGGAGTCTCATGTGCTTCACTCATAACTTCATTTTTGAGTTCCTTGTTATCCGGTATGCATAGTCTTCCTTCGAAAGTAAGGGCATTGTCACATTCTTCACAAAAATTCCCAGATTTGCCGGTCCGCACTTCTACACGAATTTCCTCCAATTTTGCATCCATCCGTTGTGCATCAATAATTCCCGACCTTAGATCAGGTTCAACAACTAGAGTGGCGATTCGTCCTTCCATTGTCTCAGGTGCTCTCACCACTTCCAAACGCATCTTGCCAAACTCGCGTATCAGGCTTTCTTCTTTGGTGAGCAAAGTAGCTAGTTGGGATGGCCCTTTCGGCTCAAAGCATCTGCCACTACATTTGCTTTGCCGAGGTGGTAATTGATGCCACAATCATAGTCCTTCACCAGTTCGAGCCATCTTCGTTGCTGCATGTTCAAATCTTTCTGCTCGAAAAAGATACTTCAGGCTTTTGTGGTCCGTAAAGATCTCACATCGAACTCCGTAGAGATGATGTCTCCAAATCTTTAAGACGTGTACTACCACTGCTAACTCCAAGTCGTTGGTTGGATAGTTCAACTCATGTGGCCTCAATTGTCGGGATGCGTAGGCAATCACTTTGTTGTTTTGCATTAATACGCAACCAAGTCCCACCTTTGAAGCGTCCGTGTATACCACATAGTTCACTCCAGGCTCTGACATGGCTAGAATCGGTGCACTAGTTAGCTTCTCCTTCAAGAGTTGAAAACTTGCCTCATACTCCGGGGTCCAATTGACTTTTACCCCCTTCTTGAGTTGTTGGGTCATGGGTCTCGCTATCTTGGAGAATCCCTCTATAAACCTTCGGTAGTATCCTTCTAAGCCTAGGAAACTTCGAATCTCGTTTGGTGTTGAAGGTGCTTTCCACTGTTGTATCGCTTCAACCTTGGCGGGATCCACTCGGATGCCTTCTGCCGACATAATGTGACCAAAGAAGTTTACTTCCTTAAGCCAAAACACACACTTGCTGAATTTGACATACAATTTCTCACTCCTCAACGTCTCCAAAGTGATTCGCAGGTGTTCCTTCTCATTCTTCGAGTAGACGAGTACATCATCTATGAAGACCAAAACGAATTCATCCAAGTATGAGTGAAATACTCGATTAATCAAATCCATAAATACTGCAGGTGCATTCGTCAACCCAAACGGCATTACCACAAACTCATAGTGACCATATCTTGTGCGAAAAGCGGTCTTCGGTATGTCTTCTCTTCGGACCCGCAATTGATGGTATCCGGACCTTAAGTCCATCTTTGAGAATACACCGATTCCTCGGAGTTGATCGAATAGGTCATCTATCCTCAGCAATGGATACTTGTTCTTGAGGGTCATTTTGTTCAACTCTCTATGGTTGATACACATCCTCATCGACCCATCCTTCTTCTTCACAAAAAGCATAGGCGCGCCCCACGATGAAACGCTGGGTCTAATGAAACCCAAGTTCATAAGCTCTTAAAGTTGTATCTTGAGTTCTTCCAACTCTTTAGGCGCTCTTCGATATGGGGCTCTAGATACAGGTGTCGACCCTGGCTCTAGGTCGATTGTGAACTCCAATTGTCGACCTGGCGGTGGGCCAGACAAAGCTTCTGGAAAAACGTCTGGAAATTCTCGTATCACAGCAACATCATCCACTTTCCCGTCTTCCTTCTCATCTCCTTGTAGATAGACCAGATAGGCATGACGCCCCTTTCCTCAACATCGTAGTGGCTTGGAGTACGGAGATGATAGACGTTTTCCGATTTATCGTGATTCCATGATACACATTTGGTTCCTTTCCAGAGGCTTGTAAAAAAATGTGTTTCTCTTTACAACAAACAATAGCATAATACAAGGCTAACCAATCCATTCCCAAAATTATATCAATATCCCCCCTTAACTGCTAACGGGGTCCATGATTGTTCTACCTTAACTCCGTCCCCACATTCTTGCTTGGACACTCTCTAGAAAAGTGATTATATCAACCACGGTTAAAAAAAACGTGATAGTATTATGAATCCTACACTTCCCAAAATGATAGTACGAGCAAACGATGCATTGAGGGGGTTTGGGTCGGAAATCATCCCTCTGCGGTGCAACATGTACTCCCCTATACTTTGGTTGGTTTTGGGTGGGCTGGTATCCCTTCTTTTCATAGGGAGCCTTAGTCTCGTCCCACTTTCTCTTCTCTTGAGAATAATGTGGTGGAGGCAGTGCCAGTGTAGTGTTTCACATCGCCCTCTCCTTGGGCATAACTTCCTCCACGTCTAGTACGCGGGTCAACGATCCTGTGTATGTAAGTCTCCCAAGGTTTGCCAATGCTATCCTTATCACATGCCTTAAGCCCGAACGGAACTTCTCAGCCATCTTCTTATTGGTATCCCTTGTTCGGGTGCATGCCGAGCCATGGCGCAAGTGTGCGGCCTTGTTTGAGATTGTAAAACTCATCCGTCTTCGCCTTTCGTTAACTCTTTGGGATATACCTGTTGTATATCTCCGCCTTAAATTGTATCCACTTGCTCAGTGGTCATGGTCCTTTGCTTGTCCCACCAACAGTCGGCCGAATCCGTGAGTTGGTAGGTTACACAAACCAAACGCTTCCTCAGTGCACTTGAAGAATTCAAAGATGCTCTCCAATGCGCGTATCTAAGTCTCGGCCTTTGCCGGCTCTCCTATCCCATCGAAGATAGGAGGATTTTGCTTTAGCAAAAACTATTCAATATGCCATCCTGGCTTGGGTGGAGGAGGTGATGGTGGTGGTGCTTGCACGCGTTTCTCCTTTCGATTGTTTCCCATTTTAATTGATTCAATTTCGCCACTTGCTGGACGATTTTCTCTCGTCGACGACCTTTGTTTGTATATCTTAATCTATCAGGGTGCCCGTATTTTCATTCCAATACTATCGTACAGTGATGATCTTATGCGACGATCTTAAATACTCCGACTCACAACTTTCTTTTGTTATCCGTATATCCCTTGATCAAACCACTTTCATAAATTCTGAGCCGCAAAACGTGATCATTTGGTGTACACGGCTTCTCTCAGCTTTCTATTTCTCAAGACCTAATATCTAGGTATGGCATAACGTTCGATTCTTCGGTCGCTTGCTACAACTAAGCATCGATGCAAAAATATTTGACTCCCCGTGTTGTTGGTGTATCATTTTTTTTATGTGTCTCTTTAAACTTATTCCTCATATGTGTTTGCAGAGATCAATCCATTGTCTTTCTTGAGAGTCTTGTATCAAGAATTTAGAAATCTATTTAACAGCCTTACTTGGATCAGAACGGGTTTCAACATGAGGAGCATTATTGAAAATGCCCTTAAGAATGGCTCCGAAAATGACTCAAGAGGAACAAGAATGAGTCTCTACTTTCATTAAAAGGAAACAGTGATGCATCACTTGCAAATTGCGGGTCAATCAAAAGTTTTAAATGCACGAAAAGAATACCATTGTCAAGGAGCTTCATAGAAAGAAATTTCTGAGAATCCAAGTAAGTATTGTCAATTAAATTCATCCATTCTAGCTACAAAGGTGACACTCCGTCGTTTCCCGAAGATAATAGAAGCGTTCTCAAAAACTCTAGATTCTAAGTCAAGATTCTTGGTGTCGTTGCAGCAATTAACTGTCCTTGAAGGTCACATCTACATATTGTTTTTGGCACGTCATAGCGGTCATTCTCATTAAAACATGGAAATAACCCTCATGGCCTTAACGTGACATAAGTGTTGTCATAATTGTAACGCGTCGTCGCATTAACATGTTATGCACGATTGCATTCACTTTATTTGATTGCAGGCACAATTTCTCGTCGTTGTAAAGATACATCACCTAACATTTCTTCTCGTCTTGATCTCGTTAGAAACTTCCTTTCGTTTTGTTCTTCTCATCCATGGAAAACAATAGACAATTATAACAATGCGTCTAGTTCGAAGTATATGTTTCTGTTTGTCCCATCACTCAGGAAAGTGATATTGCAGTTATCAATTTACAACTATTTTTCACAAGGAACCATTTTTCATCGAATTTCAAAAATTTCAGTAATTCATTTCAAAAGTCGCCAAAATATTCTCACCTCTTCTTTCGTGGTTGGGCGTGACGAGTTGTGGTGTTGAGCCTTCGACGTTTAACACTTTAGTCTATCGATACAAGGGTAGACTACAACTCAAAAAGACTCTTGAGTCCAGAGCGGAAAGAAACTGAGGCTTTGATACCAAACTGTCACGACCGCCCTTTAGGGTTAATAAATACTAGCGATCGTGATTAAAAGAACTTAATAAACAGACGAAGAAAACTAGGGTTTCAATAAAGAGTTTGACCAATAATTAATATAAAAAAAAAACCAAGGGTTTGACATTATCCAAAAGATATCAGGTTTTCAAATATCCAAATAATTAGGTTCAAAGCTAAATAAACAATTGAGTAAAAACAATGTCTCAGCGGAAGCGTTCAAGAGAAAGAGTGGCGTCATGTGTGGAGACACAACAACACTCGTAGTTCAAAGATAACCAAATAATACTCCAATTTTAATTGCTCAACACCACCAAATGCTCGTCGCCGCTCAACCTGCACATAAGGAAAATATATGCAGGGCTGAGTACTACAAAAATACTCAGTGGGCTTATGCCGAAAACATTTTCAATAAAAATATTATTTATCATGCCATACGTAAGTAACCATCGGGTTTTAGCTTTAGAAAGGCCCGAGGCACTCAAAATCATTTCCCATAGTTAAAGTCGACTGATCAGTCATTTTCCCATAGACGTTAACCATATCTGCTCATACGTGACAAGGAATGTGGCCACAAACCAAGTCACTAGACCGGCCAGCCCGTACGCTAGCACACGATCTACCATAGGTGTACACTAGTCCAAGTAGGGTTTGCGGCCCTACGAGGACCCGAATTCGATTTAGATAATAATGACATAATGCCATATCAGATAGGCACGTTAAAATCAAACAAGGCATGATAAACACAATTTCATTCCCATCGATAAAACATTTAGGACATCGTCCTTATTTAAAAGAAAGTCCACCTCGACTGCTTAATTCACAAGTATTTTCTTCTCCTTGGTATCAAGTTTCGCTTGCGAGAATTCACCTTTAGCATTTAGATAATACATAAATCAACACCCTTTTCAAATAAGTAAATAAAATGCATGCATCCTATGTCTCCAATTATTTTCCCCATTCAAGATTATAAATTTTTCCCAATCAGAGGCTTAGATGTTTTCGATTAATTTCGGCTGCTCACGCCCCAACCAAAATATTAAGGAATAATTAAACAAGAAAATAAGGAGTACTCCCCTTCATCATACTTTTACACGTACCCTCTTCCACCTTACTTTAAAATATGTAAACTCTTTTAGAGAAATAAAACAAAGATGCAAAATCATCTCATTCCAATACCATTCCGAAACACACGTACTCTACTCCCTCATATGCCCCTTTTTTATAAAATCATCAAATATATATAGTATCAAAGAAAACCTCTCCTTCTCTCCAGAAAGAATTTCCGTCGGCTATCTCAAAATCAAAACACAACATTGAACAGGAATTAGAGCTCCCTCCTTCAAGCTCTTGTCGATCCCTTTTTCTCACACAACATCGAAAACGAGATTCCCAAAATTGAACACACCCAATTTTCTAAAAAAAATCCGTCAGATCAGATGGTGGTGCGGTGACACCGCCGATGAGCTCCGCCGCCGGCAGCCTTCAATCACCACTGTTGTTCGCCGCCGTCCCAAGGTACTTCATCGTGGCCTCTGTTTGGCAGCCCCGTTTCGCCTCGACCAACCCCGCAAGTTAAGTTGTAAATTTGATTTCATGAATTAAAGTTCGATTCTTTGGTTTAGATTTGTTCGAATTATCAATTTGCTTCGGTTACTGGTTTCATGAGATGCACAAGAATGGAAATAGGAATTGGGTGGATGAGGTATACCTTCAACAATAGATGGTCTATGGATTTGCTTTTAGTGACTTCTGTTTCTTCCTCTCTGTATTTGGATTACTGATTTCTCTGCAGATGAGGAATCAAAACTCTTGCTTCAACACTTTGCCTTCGATTGAGAATTGAGAGAAGGCGGCTGGAGGAGCAGAATGGGTTAGAAATACCGTGTCTTGCAGAAGAAAATGTGGTAACTGATTCTAAAAATTAATTGGAATTATAGGCTGATTGATAGTTTAGATTTGGAAGAGATTCACAGAGTGGGATACAATTTTTTTGAACGTGGGAAAAGAGTGGGATGCGTTTTTTTTGTGTAGGATTAACTAATTTTATTTTTATGGAATTTTATTTGCAGATCACGGAGGAGGAGAGAAAAAAATCTCTCCAGAATATTTATTTAAAATTTGAACTAAGGAAAGTCTTGGTGACCAAGTCAAGGAGGAAAAGATTTAATTAAATTAGTTTGATTCACGGTCCTTTGTATTTTATTTAAATTGTGCAGCCTACAATTTATTTCCCACAAGACTAGATTTTTGTATTATATATATTCAATTTATCGGATCCAACACGAAATTGAGTCCAATAAATATTCCTCACTGAAAGAAATTATTTAGTTTCACATTGTGATTTACTTCACAAATTTCTAGCTCTCATAACAAATTATCAATTATTCAAAAACAATTAAATTCACCCCACATCAATTATTCAAAGCAGCTACGTCACATATTCAACAAAGTTGACCCAATCAAAATCCCAACTCAAAATTAGGTCACGAAAAGTATCCACCAAAAATTCCACTCGACAATTAATCCACGGTCTTCGCGACATTAAAAGTATTAAATGCAAGTACTTTAGGGTTGAAAATTAGGGTTCAAAAAGTGGGGCGTTACATGCAACTAGTAAGTTTATCATTTTACCCACTGAAACTATCATTTTATTCTCCGAAACTATCATTCTATCATTTGAAAACTATCATTTTATGATGTAAAAGTATCATTTTATCACTGAACCTATCATTTTATCCCCTGAAACTATCATTTTACACACTGAAACTATCATTTTATAACCTGAAACTATCATTTTATAACATTTATAAGCAGAAAGTATCATTTTATTAACTCAGAGTATCATTTTATCCGGAAAAAACTATTATTTTTATAAGGTTACTGTCATTTTATCCGCTTAAATTATCATTTTCTCAGGTAAAAGTATCATTTTATTAAACAAAAATGTCATTTTATACACCAAAAATACCTATCATTCTATCTGCTGAAAGTATCATTCTATCCGGCAAAACTATCATTTTATGCAGTATACCTAACATTTATAAGCAAAAAGTATCATTTTATTAACTCAGAGTATCATTCTATCCGGCAAAACTATCATTTTATCAGTTTTATGACATTTTGTCACGTTAAAGTATCATTTTAACAGCTTATATGTCATTTCTTCAGCTAAACTATCATTTTTATAAGGTTACTGTCATTTTATCCGCTTAGATTATCATTTTATCAGGTAAAAGTGTCATTTTATGATAAATGTATCATTTTATAAACAAAAGTATCATTTTATGTGCTGAAAGTAACATTTTGTTAACAACACAGGTTTCAAAACTATCAACTCAGAATATCATTGTATCCGGCAAAACTATCATAAAAAAAGTATCATTTTATCAACTCAGAATATCATTGTATCCGGCAAAACTATCATTTTATGCTGCAAACCTAAAATTTATAAGCCAAAACTATCATCTTAACACAAAAACGGCAATACATAATTTAATTAAATAAGAATTTCAGTACATCGGAAACATAAACCAATCGACAGCTAATATTCATCAAAAATCAAATTCAATACATGAATCAAAACAATCAATAAATTAAAATATGAACACAATCAATAAGCTAAATAATAGATAATGATTGTTACCTTCGTTATTTGCTACGTTCTCCATCGAAGCAAATTCTGACAGCTATTGAACAGATAATCAATGAAAATCTAGAGATTATGAAATAATGAACCAAATCGGAAGGAAATCTGGAGTCTATTAAAATAATCGGAAGGAAATCTGGAGTCTATTTAAATAATCGGAAGAAAATCTCTATGGAAATAATCGGAAGGAAATCTGGAGTCTATAGAAATAATCGGAAGGAAATCTGGAGTCTATGGAAATAATCGGAAGGAAATCTGGAGATTATGGAAATCTAGAGATTATGGAAATCTGAAACCAAATCGCGGAGAATAGGAAAGAATCGAACTGAGAAAAGAACATGCCGAAAATATATGATTTTTGAAAAGAACATGCAAGGCAGAGTACTTGGTATACTCAGCGGGAACATGCCGAAAATATATGATTTTCGTAAAAAGGGTTGACTCTTCTCAGTGGACCGCTGACTCAAGCTCAGTGGTAACCGATCGTAACTTCGACGCAGGCACAAATTCTGAGACGGACCGCTAGCTTCTCGTCGACCATTGGTCTGCTCAGTGGCCGCTGACTCTATCTTAGACTGGGTCCATTTCCTCCAGTCTTCGTTGACTTTTTCCAAAAGAGGAAATGTGTAACGCCCCACTTTTTGAACCCTAATTTTCGAACCCTAAAATTTTGCATTAAATATTTTAATGCCGTGAAGTATGTGGATTAATTGACGAGTAAATTAATTGCTTGATTTCTATGTGACCTAATTGTGCTTTGGAGTTGAGACTTGGTTTGAATAGTCAACATTGTTGGAGAAATGACATGGCCATTGAATGGTCAATATCGTTGAAGACGTGACGAGAATGTGGAATAGTCAATCTTATTGAATTATGACGTGACTGTCTGAATAATCGATGCGGGGTGAAATATATTGTGGTGAATTATTTTCTAAGGCTGAGTGAGATTAAATAGGATCATCAATAATTACCTTGCACTTTTTATTTGAAATTTTCGACCACTATTATTTATTGGAGAGAAATTCTATTTTTTCCTGGATTTAATTATTTGTTGAGATAATTATCCTAATTAAATCCAAAACCTAATTATTCTTTATTTCTCCATGAGAAATTCGACCCCTACCTTATTCCTAGGGAGATTTCGAAATTCCCCTTATTTAAGGGAAGAAGGAATGGTTTATTATATATTTTGATCCCTTATTTATTCCCTTCTATGAATAAATATAAATATTCTAGCAAATCTTACCATACCTAAGGAGATCTTGCCACATCCTATTTTTAATTGGATTTGAGTTTAATTCCTTGTGGGAGAAGGAATAAAATCGCCTATTCCATATATTATTGGGAGTATTATTATTTTTATTTCGCTCCGTATTATTTTATTCTACTCCATGAAATACCAAATTAAATCATAGGCTAATTAAATAGCCTAGATTTCAAATTCCTCCTAATTTTCTCTCCTAATTCACGCCAACTTCCACTCTTCCATATTTTTTCAAATCTTTACTTTATTTAATTAAATATTATATCTTGCACTCTATAAATAATTGAGAAACCATAAACCTAAATAAAAAACTACACGCCTCTCTCTCCCAAATTCACGCCTCTCACTTCTCCCACTCCCTCTCAATTTTTCTTCTATTTTTCTCCATGAATTCTTCATCTTTTGAGAAGAATTTAAGTTGAAGCCTCAAGAATTTTTGAAGAATCAAGATTATACTTTGTTTCTACCGATCGTTTCTACCAAGAAGAGGTATTTTTGTTTGATCTATCTTTCCTCATCCAATTGATTAATCGATGTTCTTGAACCCTCATGCATATAGATCGAGTGAAAAAGGGGAAACCAATTGATGAATGGGATGTGTGTGTGTGTGTGTGTGTCGGCGTGCGTGTGTGTGCGTGTGATGTGTGTTGAGGAACACTCATGCGTGACCTTGATTTGATGATAGATCTAGAGTTGTGTGTGAATAAATGGATATGAAGAGCATGTCTTGATTGTGAATGATAAATATATAACGAATCGATGGGCAAAAGGGAAACGTTGGGGACATGCATGATTTTGAATAAATGATTGAGACTGATTTGTGTTACACATAATTTAAAGGTGATAACTCGCGCTCTCAGCGTGATAGCAAAGGGAAGAAAGTACATGAGATCTAAACAGACGAGGTGGACTTTCTTTTAAATAAGGACGATGTCCTAAATATTTTATCGATGGGAATGAAATTGTGTTTATCATGCCTTATTTGATTTTAACGTGCCTCTCTGATATGTCTTTATGCCATTATTATCTAAATCGAATTCGGGTCCTCGTAGGGCCGCAAACCCTACTTGGACTAGTATACACCTATGGTAGACCGTGTGCTAGCGTACGGGCTGGCCGGTCTAATGACTTGGTTTGTGGCCACATTCCATGTCATGTATTGGTAGATATGGTTAACGTCTATGGGAAAATGACTGATAAGTCGACTTTACAATGGGAAATGATTTTGAGTGCCTCGGTCCTTTCTAAAGCTAAACCCCGATGGTTACTTATGTATGGCATGATAAATAATACTTTTATTGAAAATGTTTTCGGCATGAGCCCACTGAGTATTATTATAGTACTCAGCCCTGCATGTGTTTTCCTTATGTGCAGGTTGAGCGGCGATGAGCGGTTGGTGGTGTTGAGCAAATTAATTAAATTTATGAGACTGTCTTGAAACTCCGAGTGTCGTCGTGTCTTCACACATGACTTCACTTTTCTCTTGGATGCTTCCACCAAAACATGGTTACTCCTATCTTTGGGTTGATACTGAAACCATTGGATTCTTGTTTGGGATATTGAGACATGTTACGTTTTGGATTATTTTGAGCCTTGCCATTTTGACCTAAATTATGATAGTCATTCTTCATTGGATTTCATTGCTAAAGCGTGACCTTCTTTTCTTATACTTAATTGTTCATTAAATACTTTGGTCAAACCTCTTTGATGAAACCCTAGCCTATTTTCCTTATTACATTCAAGTCCGTTTAAGTCACGATCGCCGCATTTATTATACCCTAGAAGGGCGGTCGTGACAAAATGTGTCAAATATACTGGAACATCCCCAAAAGGAATATGTTCCAACACTAATGGAACAAAGAGAGTTTAAATATGCAATTAAAGAATCCATAAAAAATATTCCCATTTGTAGACGACATGTATTTTAATTAGAAATTGGTAAAGTAAGAGAGAAGATGAGAAAAAGTGGGTAAAGTAAGAGAGATTGAGGAAAAAAGTAGGTAAAGTATGAGAAAGAGGAGAAAAAGTGAGAAAAATATTTCCATTTTAAGAAGTGAGATTATTTTTTGTGGACATCCCAAATGGCAAAATGAGACTGTTTTTCGTAGATGGAGGGAGTATTTTGCATGATTGACATTCAAAACAAGCCAAATATAGGCCTTAAAATTATGTAAATCCGTATCTATTAGCTGCTCGTGTACGCCCTCCTCCATGTTGTGGGGAAATTCTTCTATTGACAATGCATGCAATCATTGCTACCATGTATCTTGGGGAAGCCGTGGCGTGCTTCGTGAAGAAGAATCAACTGTTGCCAATCGTTGGTGATGTGTATTTGAAGATATTCCTCACCGAAGGTGTCGCGAACGCCTCTGTGGAAGTGGATTTGGCAACGTGCAAGTACTCATCAAAGATATCCGACATTTGCCCAAGCAAGATGTATGTACACTTTTGGAGTGTAGTAACACTTTGCTGACCTAAAGCGGCTTGTTGCTTGTGGAAGTATTCATCATTCCCGTGGCGTATCCAAGATTTTTTATATGGGGGTGCGAAAAATAATTACAACGATTTAAAGTTTCAAATTTTAGCTAATCCTTTTAGTTCTATTTGTTTTCTTTTCACAATTTTTCTATTTTTTAAAATATTCTCTCTATTTTTTTCATAAATTTTTTTTACAAATAGAATTATACACATAGATACTTTGTTATTAAGACTATATTATATAAAAGTTAATTGTATAAATTATTAAGAACAAAGTAAATATCAAATATTAAATATATGAAATAAAATAAAATTTGACAAGAGTATGTCAATGTGTATTGAATTAATACTACAAAATTTTAGGAGAAGTTGTTAGCAATGAATGGAGAGAATATCTATTAAAATTGAAATAATAAACAAAACTTAAATAGGAAATTAACAAATTGAGTTGAAAAATATTGCATTGAATAAATACAAAGTCTTGGAAGATGTTAAGAGCATCCGCAGCGGTGACGTCCGTTCGTCCGTGCCGCTGGCAAGGACACCCCTGTCCGCCGCTGCGCTCTTGCCGTTGTCACGGCGCTGCTCGATGCATCGAGCACGTCCGTGCCGCTGAGCAGGGCGACGTGACGTGTTTCTATTGGCCGTTGGCATTTTCTTTTTTTCTTTTTTTAAAAAAAATTGAAAATAATACCAAAAATAAAAAAATATTTTCGGATTCCCAAAAATATAGTCGTTTTATTACCGCTTTTTTGAAAATTCTTTGAAATTTAAAAAAAAATTTAATCCCCAAATCATCTATAAATACATACATTCATCATCCATTTGGATGAAATTCAGCCACTTATGAATTTAATTATGTAATTTTTAATTTCTAGGATTTAAATTATGTAATTTTTAATTTTTAAGACTTTAATTATGAAATTTTTAATTTTTAGGATTTTAATTATGTAATTTTTAATTTTTTAGTAATTAGTAATAGTATTTTGGGTATTTTTAATGCATTTTAATATTGTGGAAATATTTTTATTTAAATTGAATAATAGAATGGTGGGACCTTTGACCATGTCATTGCGGAAGAGCACGGATGTGGGTGTTGTGTTCTTGCCTAAGAGCAGGGAGTAAAAGTGGGTCCGGGCCCACATCCGTGCTCGTTGGCAAAAGCACGGATGAGGATGCTCTAAAGGAAAAGAAAGAGCAGAAAGAGGATTCAAACCTGGTCCTCCAGGTCGAAATTCTGCATTTCTGACCACTAGGTTATGATTGAATTTTGCTTTCATGTCTAAGTATAATACTATTAACTACACGTAGATACGCCATTGTTCCTATGTAGATACGTCACTATTCATCACATCAGTACCCCTTGTTCGTATGTATATACGTCACTATTCATCACATCAGTCAATGTATTTTTGGAGTGTAGTAATTCTCAGTGCATGTGGAAACGGTGTCGAAAGTATTCATCTCGTCATCGCGGTTGATCGGAAAAATAATCCCAAACAACTATTTTCTCTGATAATTTTTCTTACGTCAATCTCATTAAGACATTAAAACTTGGCCTAAAGCTATATAATATTATTCCTCATGGTTCTTTATATTTTAGTATATCATTAAAGTTGGGGGTAAAAGCGGAGTCAGCTAAGAGTGTGCATTTATATATTTATATATTTTTGTGGAAGGAAGGGAATATTATTAATTATTGTTCTATATTACTCGTACTTTTCTATTTTGACTCGTTCTAAACTACTTACACTATTTATATTTTAAATAATAGTTAGGGTATTTAAATAATACTCCATATATGAGTTAATTAAGTTTTTCATTATTAAGTGATTCATTACACTTAAAATACTATTTTAATTACATAAAAAAATCAATCTTAAATTAATGAAAATTACAAGTTATATGGAACGGAGAGACTATATAACCATTCACTTAATTTAATATATTATGGGACGGAGAGACTATGTTGCCATTCACGTAATTTAATATATTTTGTAATATTATATATCTAATTATATGTATATTTGCAATAGTATTCTGGTTCAACAGTGGTTCAATTAAATTATAAATGAATAGTACGTTTACCGATTTTTATTATTTACATGTGGTGGGCCAATTGTATAAATTAATAGTTTTACCGATTCATTCACAGATCCGATTTTTAAAACGTTCCTAGCTTTGACATCCCTAGGCTAGGTGTGGTGTGCATTAATTTTCGGTCTTCCGCGTGCAATGTTGACAATCGTATTGACCAACGTTACCTTTGACTTTTATTTATTTTTATGTGGTTAGCCTCATCACTAGTATTAATAAAAATATTATGTTCCGTATAAAAGTAATTAGACACTGACAAATGACATGGAACACACTTCATTTTATTGAATACTAGTATTAACACCCTAGCTATGCACGGGATATAAGAGTTTCAAATAATGAATATAAAATATAATAAATATATAGAAAACAAGAATTGAAAGCAATATGGAGATTTAAAAAAACAGAAATGTACTTATCTTGTCTCACTCAAAATGAAGAATTTACTACTCCCTAGTGAATGAAACATTTATGCAATTTTAATTTATAATCTAAGTGAAGTAAAAATAATAAAATTAATGACAAAAATAAGATGTGTGACTAATGATCAAAGAGTATGAATTAATTAGAATAAGATATACAAATAAAGAAAATATGTGTGAGTAAAGATGTTTACTGAAAGTGTTATGCAAGCCATTAATCCAAATAAAAGGTAAATTAATATATAAATTTAATAGCTTAATTTATAAAAAATTAATTTGAAAAAAATATATGGAATATTAAACATATCCACATTAAATATATGAATAATTTAAATCATATAAATTTAAAACTTCTTTGAGAAGTCAAGTTAGAAAATTTGTATTATCCAATAATCACATTTTAGTTGATTGTTTATTTCTTTCTTTTAATTTCAGACCATAGCATAACTTGATATACATTGCCAAAGACTAAATGAATTTTTTATATTGGAAAGAATAAATTTCTTACTTCCCGCCACATATACGTATAAAAAGTAAATTACTACTATCACTTAAAATAACGATAAGATTTTATGCATCTTGTTTGTTTTGAATAATGTGAGAATTTACACTACTCTTTATATTAAGAAGTTATACAAACTTTATAAGTTAGATTTAATTTTAAATATATATAATGTCACCTTATTCCTTAGTTTAATCTATAAATTTAGTAGTATTGTTTAATTAGAGGTGAATTAAAATATAAGAACCAAAAACTTTAATTGAGTAAATATAGGATGGAAATTGTAAGCATTACATATATGTGCTGTCGTTTAGCTTGTGAATTAATTCGGAGAAAAAGTATTGCAATAAATGATTAAATCTCAATTTTAACCTAAATAAATGGAAGGCAAACTAAACTCTCTAGCACAATTCCAATTTAACTCAAATATAAGGCTAATTAATATATAAATTTAATAACTTAATTATAAAAAAAATTTAATTTTAGTGCACTATTTAAATGTGTTTTAAAACTTCTTCAAGAAGTTAGCATTTTATTGGGCTATTATTTGTCCAATTGTTTTTGCCTTAAAAAATTATTTTTGAATAGAAGACAGACACCTCATCTTTTCATTTTCCCTCCAAAAAGGGTATTTAGGACTTTTCATCAAACTTGCACTTTAAATTAGTATAGATTATCAAAATTAGAAGAGAATTAATTAATTCCAGAGTTTCAAGTTATTTTTGGCACTTGAGTAATGTAAATTTTATACTCTCTTTGGCAGACGTGCCTGAAATAATACTAATACATCACGAAGTTTTAATTTTTTTTTAATTGTATCGTCAATGCATAAATCGATGTCTTTTTTATAGTGTTATAAACGATAATATTTCAAGAGAAATGAGAAAATAATAAAATATAAAAGAAAAAATACGTATAATATTTTGTCAAGAGATATTATGTAATTTTATTTTATAAGTTGGGTGGATAGAAAGTAAAGTAAAAAACTAATAAATTAGAGATAATGATATTTTTATTTTAGTAAACATGTCAATTAAAATGGAATATCCAAAAAAAGTAAAATGTACACTTAAAATAGGATTGGAGATACTTTTCTTTATGAGTAGTGGGATATATTAATTTAGGGCGGCGAAACGGGTACGCGCGGGTACCCGCAGCGATAAGTCGGGTACCCGTACCTGGTTTCAGTCAAATTTGTTGTCTCGGCACTCGCCCCGCAACATATCGGGATTACCCGGTACCGGTGTCGGGTATCCCGTACCCGACAATGCGGGTACCCATTTCCGACCCGAAACTGGTGCTTCTATAATTAATAATGTGAGATTTCCAAGTTTGAGTATGCTGAATTTGATCATTCAATTGAAAATGCTTTAAACTAAAAGTTGGGTTTGTAAAATCATTAAGATTGTTGAAGCTTTGCACATGTCCTTTTCGAACTCTTTACTATTATTAAGATTTGATTACTATAAGAGAAAAAGAAAACAATATACCATTATGTGTAAAAAATATTAAAAGTTTCATTTTCCAATAATAATAGCCCACAATGTTCCCCAACAATAATTTAACAAAAAGTATTGAAAAATGGGTATATGGCTAATACTAATAATATCGGGTATTATCGGGATTAACGGGTATACCCGCCACCTGCAAAACTCTAAGACACACTACCCGATCCCGCCCCATTTCCCTTTGTCGCCGTCGGGTAGTAGGTACCCGATACCCTGTGGGTTTTTTGTCTGGGTGGAAATTACCCGTTACCCGCTATCCATTTTGCCACCCCTAATATTAATATGCTAACTAATTTTAAAGTGTTAACGTACATCCAATCTCGTGCTTTTTTCACATGGCATGAAACATGTAATATTTTAGACACTAAAATGCAATATACATTTGTAAAAGTGATGAATGGATTCCGACAGATTGTATTTTAGTTATAGGCAGACTGCATTTTTATTGTTGAGTTTTGCATTTTAGATATAGACTGTTTAATTTGCATTTTACATATAGACGAATTGCATTTACATATAGTTTATTTTGCATTGTAGACAATTAATATTAAAATGCAAAACTCAATAATATAAAATGCAATTTCCCTATAACCAAAATGCAATATGCGGAAATGCATATACAGCTTCACAAATGTATATTTCATTTTAGTGTTTACAACATTGCATTTTTTATGCCACGCGGCAGCACGAAATTAGGTGTGCGTTAGCACTCTAATTAAAGATGCGCCCTAATGCTCCCTAGTCCCCTATGAGTAGCAGTTATATTTTCTTCACCCGCATTACAGTGATTTTTTGGTTATTTTACATACACAAACAATATCGTATATATTTCGTTCAATTTAACCATTTAGGTATGTCTTTTTAAATAATATCTACAAATCGACAGTATGTCTTTTTAAATAAAAATAAAATCAATGGTATATATTTCGTTCAATTTAACCATTTAGGTAGGATACTTACTATTTAAGAAAATCTTTTATACTAATATCTCAAAATCATAGTCACAAGCTATTGATATGCTATACTTTACTCATCACATGTATAATATATTTTCACAAATTTCCCATTTTAGTAAGAGATAAAGTATAGGTGAGACGAATTTAAAACGTGTCAAAATAATTTGTTACTGTCTGTTCTTATTACATTAGTATATGCAATTATTTTCCCATTAAAATATAAGGAAAGACATTGTGATTTGCTTTTATTTATTCTTAAATAGGAAATCAGATTCTTTCGTGCGTTGATCGATTATCGAATATTGCTACTTAATTATTTCTCTGCATTTTGTTCTTAAAAATTAATTTTCTGGCATTCTGTTGTAAATTCAAATAATGCTATATGTACATGAAAACCTGATTTTCTATTTTAGATCATATTTAAAAATTAGTCTTTTTCTATTTATGATATGTTTGTATCGAAGAATGGTATGCTATATACCTTATGTGAGCATCATTATCGTCTGATGCATGTTTATCGTTGTTCGTTTTGATTTATATATTTAGTTTGATTCTAATATGTTAAAAAATGTTATTGAAAATTTTAATTTCACAAAATTCATAAAAATTATGACTCGATTTACTCGTTTTCTCTATAATTTAAAATAAATTAATAAAATAACAAATCAAACTTTGATTTTTATGAATTTTGTGACTTAAAATTTTCAATAACATTTTTTAATGTATTAGAATCAAACTAAATATATAAATTAAAATGAGCAATGTTAAACGTGCATCAAACGAGAGTGAGGCTCACATACCGTATGAAATAATATCTCATTTTCCTAGTCATATGCTTTTTTCCATTTTAGATAAAGGAACTCACCATTCATAGAACGCATACTCACATTCTATTATAAAATCAATATATAAAAGCGGGATATGCTTTCGACTAACTCATTTTTTTCTGTTTTTCTTTACAAAGTTCAAAAATTTCTTAACACCCGTGTCAAATCAAAATGAGACTATAAATGACGGATGAATGGAGTAATTTGATATTTTTGAAAATTAAAAAATGAATTATAATTTGACCAAACTTGAGTCAAGGATTTTCTTTACGATTTGCCTTGGTACAAATAAAGGTATCCGATTATGCATAAGGGTTTTAGATCCACCTCTTACAAAGATTAGAGAGAAACTTAACTTAACAAAATGATGAAATTAAATTTAGACTTAAAATCAACACATTAATTAAAAACAATAATGGCATAAATGATTAGTGCAAATTAGATGAGGTACTACTACCACCTATAATATAAATTTCATATTTTTTCTTACACTCATTCACATTCATCAATATTTTTCTAAATCAAGAAGAGAGGGAGTGAGAAAGAGGATTCAGAAATGTGTCCGCTCAGAATAATTTTGATTTTCCTCTCTGCAACCCTCGCCGGATTCTTCCTTCTCAGAAACCTCAATTCCTCGCCTGACCTCCCAAACGACGCCGTCAAAGAAGAATCCGACTCATCTGATTCCATTCCCCTTTCTTCTAAGGTAATTTCACATTTTAATGTCCAAATTTTACATTTTTTTCTCAACAAATTGCTAGGATGAGTAATATTGTATTCGGAATGATGGTTTAAGTAATGCACAGTCGCAATTTAAAAGTTTTTAGCTGAATTTGTGTTTAGATTAACTTTAGGGATAGAAAATTGAAAAATGCCATTGAATTGAGCTCCGTAGTGCAAGACCTGATTTCATACGGTGTAATTAGGTTTGCACGGCGTTTGGGAAGGGATTTTGGACTTGCGTGGACATGGCAAGCGGTAGATATCTGTGGAGGAATCTGGTTTCGTCAACGCCTAAGATTTCTGCTGATTAATTCAATTGGTAATGTTGTAATTGGTCATAGAGTCGATCTTCTTATGTTAATTTCTTGTAATTGTGTGATCAATTCTCAAATCTCGATGATGAACCCTTCAAAATTTATACTACTATATACTTATTATTTGTAGAGCACCATGAATTGTATGTACTACTGTGCTGCTGGTATGAAACGATGATTCTTTGTATAGTTTCAGAGTATATAATGTATATCCCTTTCTTATTGATTTCACATTTATTCATGATACTCGAAACAACATTTGAAATGTAGAATACAGTTTGTGGTATTTGCAAGTGAAGTTCTTTTTATGTTTGCAGCGGTTTTGCTCCTTGTTTAAACTTACTATCTTCTTGAGCAAAACTTTTGTTTGTTTAGTGGCTAGCTCTGTCTCAAACACATACATGCGAACTTGTTATCCCTCTCCATGGATTCAAAATTAACGGTGAATCCACTGAATCATATCTACAAGTATTTCTGAGCTCTAATTCTTATATGTTTAAAGGGTATGTGCATTTTGAAGTATCTTTCATCCATTATGAGTTTGAAGGTGTGAATAACGTTGTGAATGTGCGCTCGCTTCTAGTCTGTCAATAAATTGTAAAGGAATCCAATGTTTGCCTTGTTTGCATGCACCATAAGAAGTCTCCTGAGGACAATCGAGTTATAATCTTGCAGTAGTATGTTCTTCTTCAGTTACGGAGAAAGAAGGTTGAGCAAAGTGCTTATAATTAGTAGATTGCCATGTGAGCAACAATTTTTCGGTCCTCCACCACATTAAACTGTGGGAGCAGGGCTTATCTAAGGATGCATTGCAAATTTGCAATTCAGGTGCAACTTATTTACAAGGATGCTTGATATTAATAGGTTTTTAAAATGTAGCCTAATTGTTAGGCGATACCATATAACTTTTGAAATGATTTATAAAAAACACGCTTATGAAGTAACTGTGTCATGGTGGAGATTATCTAAATTCTGAAACCTTAAGAAGTGATCTAGTTGCTGAATTTGGGTTGCTCTGAATCCTCTATCTCCTTAGAAATGTTGTGTCGAAAGGCGATTTTCTCTGTTTTGTTCAGAGGCTAGTTTTGTTTAGAGGCTACATGATAGGTTAGAACCTTGCTGGTTTGTTAGTGTGTACTCAATCGTGATGAAATATTTATTAGCCTAGTTAATTTATAACAGCCTTACTACTACTGTTGCTGTCTTTAAACTTTGTTTGAGACCTTTTTTTTGTTGTTTTAGCTAGTACTAAGTGTTGCCTCATATTTCTGCTTATTTTTCTTTCACAATGGAGATTATTGAATATCAATGTAGATGAGAATGATTTGTGTGCTACTTAGTACAACCTAAGATGTGTGCTACCTAGCACTATCTATATATTGTTCCCTTTGACATTTGTTCTATTAATGTTGAGTCGTATTTATTTATTTTGAGCTGCCCATTACAAATGACTCATTTTCCATTTTAGCAACACATCCAACACATTTAATATCTCTTACTTTATTCTTTCTCCCACTTTGTTCACTCCTTACTCACAGTACTTTATTATCTCACTTTATTCTAGTCTACTTAACTCACTAAATATTTATTAATCTTGATGTTCAAAAGATTTATATCAACGATACTCATGGAGAGAGTACAAACTAATAACCCTTTCGTCCCATACAAATAAAGATATTTGGGACTATACAAGTTTTAGTGTATAATTTAAAAGGAAGCAAAACATAGAAACAGTAGTTATTAGAGTATGGCAGTGAATAATGGAGTCTACTCCATTAGGAGAAAGAATTCACCAAAAATAGAAATATACTATTTTTATGAGACATACCAAAATGAAAATAATCTTTATTTTTTGAACAAAGGAAGTATACAATTGGAATTCTAAAAGAAATGCTCCCTCCGTCCTACAATAGGAGTCACATTTGGTGTGGGCACGTGTTTTATGAAAGGTAAAAGAATGTGCATTGGAAAAGTTAGTGGAAAATGAGATTCACTTTTTTATATTGATTTTATAATAGAATGTCAGTGGAGTAAGTTAGTGGAAGATGGAATCCACTTTTTTATATTGATTTTATATTTATGGTACAAGTAAAATGTGACTCTTACTGTGGGACAGACCGAAATGGCAAAATGTGACTCTTACTGTGGGACAGACCGAAATGGCAAAATGTGACACGGGACGGAGGGAGAAATAATTTATTAGGCTTAATGTTTCTTTTATGTTTTTGCATTGTCATGATTACTGGGTAAATTTTGCTATAAAGTTATTGATACATCTTGCGATGATGTGCCTTTTGTCTCTGCAATGATTTAGTATCTTGTAAGCTCTATTTATTAGAGCATCCACAATGGTGAATGCTGTGGCGAGCTGGGCTATCTTGGCGGGATGGGTTGCGAGCAGCCCATCGCCGAGATCACCGCCCTATTTGGCAGGACCACATGCCCGTCACATGGCGCGTTGGCGCCCACTCTCTCCCGCGTGAGTTGGTATCGTTTTCCGACCGTTGGATTTTTATTTTTTTAAATTGGCTAAACCTAAATAAAAAATTCTCACTTCTCCAAATATAATCATTTATTACCGTTTTTCTTCCATTTTTCATATTTAAATTTTTTTTTATCCTTCAATTCATCCCCAAATCATCTATAAATATCTTATTCATCTAAAAATTATTCACACCTAACTCTCAACATTTTCATTCTATCTCTAATTTTTCTTTCCACATATTCATTAACAATTATGCAAATATGTTTGACCAACAACCAACATCCAACCCGATCTAGAGCTATAACCAGCGGAGCACGCCGACGATTGATTACCCGACATCGGGTACCCAAGGATCAGCAATGCCCAACATGTACAGATAGCGGCCTCTTGTCTACCTTTCCTGGTAGATATGTAGTACACAGATGCGCTATTCAAGTGGATGGCCATCCCGACACCCAACCATTACCCGACTTGTCTTTGCCCCAACTTCATGAGGACAATGCTCAAGCAGACAAATCTCCAAACAACTCAATCTATACTCAGTTTTATACTCCCTCTGTTCTGTGGTAGTGGATTCGTTTCTTTTCGCCATGTGATTTAAGAAATAAAGTAGGAAATGAAAAAGGTAGAAAGAGGAAGAGATAATAGAGTAAAACAGAGTAAAGTAAGTGAGAAGAAATATGTTGACTTTTACTAAAAAGAGAAATGACTCCACTAATATGGAACGTACCAAAATGGCAAAATGACAAAATGACTCTACTGCTATGGAACGGAAAAAGTATTTAGAGCTGTGTGGATCTCTTCACTATTAGGAAAAAAAAGAAATGAATGGAAGATGGAGGATTAATGTTTGGCATGCACAAACCGAACCGGACCGCCGGTTCACAAACTGGAACCGGAACCGGCACCAGTAGTTCGGTTGTTCAAGCGGGCCGGTTCAGGTTTAAAAACGCGTGAACCGTAATCGGCGGTTCCAACGATAGGATTCCGGCTAGGGCGTAGGTTTTCAGGCTAGGTGTGCAGAAAAACCGCCGGTTTCCGACGGTTCCGGACCTTTTTCAGGTGGCAGCGTATAGGTGGCAGTGTATAGGCCTGAAAACCGGTCAGAAACCGTGGACTGAACCGCCGATTCAGTCCGAAACCGCTGGTTCAGGCGGTAAATCGGTCGAATTTGAAATTTAATTTTTTTTATAATTTCTTACAATTTTACTCCTATAAATACCCCACATTCCCCATCATTTTTACTCACCCCATTCTTGTATTAACAAGGATTTCCTTCTCAATCTCAATTTCTCTATTCTCTATCCCCATTCTCTTTAATTGCTCAAGTTGTTTACTACTATATTTGTTGTTGTGTTCGTAATTTACCCTTTATTCAATACTCCATATTCCATAGTACTTTCATTTTGCATTATGTCTTCTTCTCGTGGTGGACCGGGACGTGGTGATCGGGGCAAAGGAATTGCCCAAGATCAAAGTAGTCGTCCCCAAAGATTAAAGCGACCTAGTCGTCAAGAAGTTATGGAAGTGGTTTCCCGAGTGGCGGCTGAACACATGCAACTAAGTTCTAAAAAATAAAATTATTTTTACAATTCATAATTTCATAAGATTGAGTTTTTAAATTTTTTTTGTGTTCCTAATTAAAACTTCAACTTATATAATATTTATAGATAGAAGAAGATCATAGGACCGCCATGCTACTCGCTGAAATGCATCAAGGTGGGGGCAGGGGCGGTGGTAGTTCCTAACAGCAAGATGACGAGTACGATGTGTCTATATCGTCGGACTCGGACAACAATGATGATATATCTCATTCTCGTATTCCGTCTAGCACCGGCGGAAATGAGGACATGCATCCCCCTCCACCCACTAAAAAAGCATTGAAATTTGATATTTTTGTTAAACACTACAAGAAGGTCCCAGTGGTAATTCCAAGTCCTAATGATCCGCTCTCTCAAGAAGAGAAATCGACGTTTCATATATATTGTAACTATTGTGATAAAGTCTACAAATTTGCAAGTGGTGGGGGATATGGCACCCTCCACCGTCATTTGGTGAAAAAGCATCTGATAGAATGTGGCACTGCCTCTACCCAAACCCAACTAAATTTCCAACCTGGTGGTTCAGGTTCGTCAAGTACGCCTCTTTTTAAATATGATCCTAAAAATTTTGCTGACGTTATGACTAGATGGGCTGCAATGAAGCATTTTCCTTTTAATGTTTATGATGACAAAAAATTTGAGGTTACTATGCAAAGTGGTTTGAACGTAGCTGTCAAAAGAGTAGGTCGAATGATCGTTCAACAACCTACCGTTCGACAATGTTTGGAGGAAAAAAGTTGAATTATCACGTTATTTACTCAACTTGGGACACAAAGTGAACATTTGCTCAGATGTATGGACTGATTCTTTTAATAGACATTCATACATGGGCATTACGGTTCACTTTGTGGACAATAGTTGGACTTTGAACAAGCGTTTGATTGGTTTTAGAGAATTTGAGACACCACACACTGCACCCGAAATTGCTTCTTTAATTATTCAAGTTTTGAATGAATTTCAATTATGCGAAATTACTTCTTTAGTTATTCAAGTTTTGAATGAATTTCAATTATGCAATAAGCTATCTTCTGTTGGTTTTGATAATGCAACTGCTAATACTACAAGTATTAATGACTTGATTGCGGCTTGTGCTCCGGTTATTGGTTGTAAGTATTTTCATCAAAGATACATATGTCATATTTTGAATTTATGGTACAAGATGCGCTTAAATTATGGCAAAAGCATGTTAGTCCTATTAGAACTGCAGTTAGATTAATCCATCAAAAGCCACCTATTGGCAAAGCTTGGAAGAAGTATTGTCATCAAAAGAAGGTAAGATATACGAATTTTACCATGGATGTGTCTCATAGATGGAATTCGACATATGATTATCTGAATTCTACTTTGACGCATAAAGATTCTTTGTGTGATTTTTTTAGAACCTATCACGTTTCTGATTTATATATGTCGCATAGTTGTTGGAATCATAGCGTGAGTTTATTTAAATTGTTCAAATATTTCAAAGATGCGACTGTTGAATTATCAGGTGTTTATTATTGCACTGTTGTTCGTGTTTAAGAGCATTGCATGTATATATCACTTGGTTTTACAAATGCGATGAAAAATATTTGCTCTTCTCCTAAATTGATGTGTGTTTTATATTATATGATTGACAAATGGATTAAGTATTTCTGTCACGACCGCCCATACTAGGGGTACTATAAACGAGGAGATCGTGACCACAAGATAGCAATAAACACAACATTTAAGGACGACAGTTCATAAGAAAGGCTCAAATAGCTTTAAAAAAAAATTAGTTCATTAAAAGTTAAACGAGTTTTTAGCTTAAAGAAACTTAATGTCATAAATTCATTATCAATTAGTGCAAAGACTTATAATAAACGATTTTTCAAAGGAAGCGGCGGGGAAAAAAATTATCAAAATCCATTAACCTCCAAAAGAGCAATTGTTTTACTTTACGAAAAGGATTAACATCTAAAAGGATTTGACATGCCAAAAAATAGTACGAAGTAAAGAACTCTTGGGGCATAGATAGAAAAAGTATAGCAGCGGAAATAAGGTTTCAAAGAGAGTCAATGATGACGCCTATGTATGAAGACACAACGCATCCAAAAATTTCCTAGGCCGACTCAACATCCATCGCAACATCCATCGCAACCTGCAAAATTTTAAAAGAAATGCAGGGCTGAGTACTTGTTGTATTCAATGGGCTCATGCCGAAAACATTTAACAGTTATGTCATCCATACCAGTGAACTCGAGTTTTTTTACGTTTATTTAAGAATATCAAGAGTATCACCAAAACATTTTCATAGACTGGTCAGTCAAATAATCTCCCCACTTTCTCAACAATCCATCAATCACAAACATCATTCCATGTGCGACGAAAGTGTGGCCACACTATTCGCCCACGAGACCGGCCGACTAGCAAGGACGGCTCCCGATCCCACCAGTGTACACAGCCTGATAGGGTTTGCGGCCCTACTCAGACCCGAATTCGTTTCATACATAGCCATATAGCCTAACGGAGTAAACTCAGACGAACTAGGCATCAGGCACACAATCTCAATCAAAACAATCCATGGCATGACATAACACTTTAAACCACCCTTATAGCTCCACAATCATATTTTGGAAAATTAAAAAAGTTTAGTTAAAGAAAGTCCACCTCGCTCATTTAGATAACACAATACACAACTCAAAGCAACCCTCGTTCCTTGTGCTCACGTACCCACGACAACCCTTGTCAACACCACAATACAATCAGCCTTTCATCACAACAATTATCATGCATGCGCTAACGTTCCTTCCATCGTCTCTTTAATTTACCCATCCCAAATGTTCATCAACACAAGGAAACACACCATAGCTTACACCAACGAACAACACATCACTTCATCATAGAATAAGTTCCTTAACACATATGCATCATGTAATTCATTTAAACTTGACAACAAGTATTATTTTAACGTGACAGAAATCTGGCAGAACTGCGCAGTCATTTTGTAAAAATCACCAAAAATCCATCCGACCTCATATGAAGCTAAATTTTGGTCACTACACAATGAACCACGTGTTCTACCCATACTTGGACAAGTTCGTCCTAGTCTTTATAGATGGTGTGCTCATCTACTCGAAGAACAAGAAGGAACACGAGGAACATCTGAGAACCACCTTGGAGACGTTAAGAGCCAAGAAGCTCTATGCAAAGTTTAGCGAATGTGAGTTCTGGCTTAACGAGGTGAACTTCCTTGGACACCTAGTGACGGCAGAAGGGATCCGAGTGGACCCTGCAAAGGTGGAAGCAGTACAACGTTGGCAGTCGGCAAAGACACCTAATGAAATTCGGAGTGTCTTAGGTTTGGCTGGATACTACCGGAGGTTTATTGAGTGATTTTCTAAAATAGCAAGACCAATGACTCAACAACTCAAGAAAGGAGTTAAAGTCAATTGGACACCGGAATGTGAAGCAAATTTCCAACTGTTAAAAGAAAAGTTGACCACCGCACAAGTCCTAGCCGTGCCAGAACCAGGAACAGGTTATGTAGTGTACACAGATGCATCAAAGATCAGACTCAGATGCGTGTTGATGCAGAATGGCAAGGTGATTGCATATGCATCACGCTAGTTAAGGCCGCACGAGTTGAACTACCCAACACAGGACTTGGAATTGGCGGCAGTGGTACATGCCTTGAAGATTTGGAGACATCATCTCTACAGAGTTCGATGCAAAATTTTCACGGATCACAAAAGTCCCAAGTATTTCTTTGAACAAAAGGATTTGAACACGCAACAACGCAGATGGCTCGAATTAGTAAATGATTATGATTGTGGTATAAATTATCATACAGGCAAAGCAAACGTAGTGGCAGACGCCTTAAGCAGGAAGGCTACACCCCAATTGGCCACTTTTCTCACACAAAATGAAGATCTGATACGTGAGTTTGGCAAGATGTGATTGGAAGTAGTAAGAGCACCGGGGACGGTGGAAAGTAGGATCGCCACCTTGGTGATTGAACCAGACCTAAGGGCCAGAATCGTTGAGGCTCTAAGGAGTGATGAAGCATTGGAGAAAATCTGTCTTAAAGTGAGGACGGGAAAAGGAGGAGAGTTACTGCGAAGAGGCGGATAACGCCCTCACTTTTGAAGGAAGATTGTGTGTGCCCAGGACGAGGCACTCAGAAATGAGATCATGAGTGAAGCACATGAAACACCATACACTGCTCACCCTGGAAGTATAAAAATGTATCAGGATATGAAGAAACAATTCTGGTGGGATGGCATGAAGAGGAGCATAGCGTCGTTTGTAGAAAGATGCCTGGCGTGTCAACAAGTGAAGGCTCTACACCAACGACCCTATGGGAAGTTGCTGCCCCTGGAAATTCCAGAATGGAAATAGGAACACATCGCGATGGATTTCGTGACGGGACTGCCAAAGTCCCAACAAGGGAATACTGCCATTTGGGTGATTATAGATCGCCTCACCAAAAGTGCTCACTTTATACTAATCCGTATCACGTATGGGTCGGACAAGTTAGCCCAGATATATGTGCAGGAGATCATACGCTTACATGGAGTACCGGTAACGATCACTTCAGACCGTGAGTCAAAGTTTACTTCTAGATTTTGGATAAGCCTGCAGCGAGAGCTAGGCAATCGGTTGAACTTAAGTACAGCATTCCATCCGCAGACGGATGGGCAATCTGAAAGAACGATCCAGACATTTGAAGATATGTTGAGAGCTGTAGTGCTCGACCGTGGAGGAAACTGGGAGCCAGTACTACCACTTATAGAGTTTGCTTACAACAGTTATCAGGCAACTATAAAACATGGCCCCGTATGAAGATCTGTATGGAAAGAAATGTAGATCACCACTTTACTGGGATGAAGTCGGTGAGAGGAAGATTCTTGGACCGGATTCCGTGGAGGAGATGATAGAAATTGTCCGTCAGATCCGTGAAAGAATCAAGGAAGCTCAAATTAGGCAAAAATCTTACGCAAATATTCACAGAACCGATCTACAGTTCAAGGCTGGAGACAAAGAGTTCTGAAAGTATCCCCGTCAAAAGGGATAACAAAATTCGACGTCAAGGGCAAGCTAAGACTGCATTTCATCGGACCCTACGAAATTCTAAAAGAAGTCGGTCTTGTAGCGTATAGATTAGCACTACCACCGAGTTTCGGAAATGTGCACAATGTTTTTCACATGTCACAATTGAGGAAATATGTGTTCGACCCCAAACACATAGTCCACCAAGAGGAAATGGTTTTGGAGCCAGACTTAAGCTATGAAGAGAAGCTAGAGGCAATTATTCATGGATAGACCAAAGGAGTTCGAATATCTTTACAATTATTCATGGATGGACCAAAAGGACTAAGAAACTAAAAGTCTTGCTAAACTTTGGGCCTTCTCCTCCCGAGCCCAAATCGCAACCACCACGGCCCTACCAGATCAGCCCGTTGACCTAGGAGAGCGAGCCCACGTCGCGGTCAGCAGCGGGGCAGCTGGGTCAGTGTCCACACCTGCAAGACAAAAACAAATCACACTCTAAAGTACTATGAGCTAGCAACCAAAACTAATAAAACCTAATGTACTAGAGGTCAACAAACCACCAAGTAGGAGAGAAACTTAAGGAAGTTGACCACTTTGCCTTTCATAAAGTAAGCACAAGTATTGCCTAAGATGGCAAGTAAACTCCTACACTCTCTCCTAGCCAACCGAGAGCTGGGAAAATCAAACAAGAGCAATTAAATGACTTGTAAGGTGATGTACTAGGTAGTCATGTAGGAACAAGAGGAAATAAATGGCAAAGTGCATAGTACTACAAGTAACACCAAAACTTAGTCCTACAAGTGAATCAACTAAAGAGATATGCTTCAAGTGGAGACAAAACTACAATATCAGCCATTTAATTCATCAAAGTACACCAAAGTCTTCCTATAAAAATCCCTCCACACCACTTTCACATTCCCCTTCCATACTTTGAAACTTTCAGTCAAAATTAGCAAACTTGAGAGTGAGGAAACTAGGTAAAGATTTCTGCAGGATTATTGCAGGCAGCCTTACTCCCCATAGGTAACATTTCTTTCCTCCTCCCCACAAGGATTTCATGCTCAACTCAAGCTCACTCCTTTTTTTTCCCCTTCCACTGCAACTAGAAATTTTCAGAAAAGGTGTGTGAACTTTGAGGATTTTGGAAACTGAAAATCAAGCAACTGCCATCTTCAAGAGGTAATACACCTCCACCTCCCTCTCATTTAGTTCATGCCATCATGTGGTAACTAAAACCTCAAGCATGTTAGAGCCCCACTTCAAAATCTTGATAAAATGAATGGAAGAAACAGTAAAAACTCTTGCACACCCTCTGCCTCGTTTTGAACATCATGCTTAGGATAAGGAAATTTACAGCTTTAGTACACTTCTGTTACACAACACCAAAGTACAACGGAGCATACTAGAGTCCTAAACTTCACCAATAAGCAAGATACAACTATGAAGCCATGTCTAAGAGTAGAATCCTATACTCCACATAGAAGAACTCAGCGGCTGAAAATGTTCAAAAATTAGAGACCTTGTCAAAATACACCAAGTAAGAATGTGAATTTAGGAAAAGAACTTATCTTCACACCAATACGGAGGGGAGCGACGGTTCGAGTTCAGCCGTCGGTGGATGATCAGAGACGGCCGTAGACCGTGCGGTCTCAGCCGGGCGGCCAGTGATGCAGCGGCGCAGGTGCTGACCGTTCACTGAGCAACGGCTGCGCGACAGCAGCGACTTCGGCGGGCAGCAGTGGCTGTTCACCCGGCAACGGGCAGCGACGCGAGACGCCGAGGAGAAACGCCGTTGGCGCTCCGGTGACCCGGGTGGAGCGGCGATTCCGCCGAGAGAATGGGAGAGATGAATCTAGGGCTTTTCCCCTCCCCAATTTGGGAATTCTGATTTTTTAGAAATGAAAGGGGAAGAGAGTGAAGTGACGATGGAAGGGGATGGGCTTTGGGTCAAAGTAATTGGGTTGGGGCCTAATCCCTCCCTTTTGCTTTTGGGCATCTTAAAATTTAAGGTGTGGACTAAGTTTAAATTTTTTTATATTAGGCTGATGATTTATTTCAATTTTCAATAGGGACTTGGGCCTACAACCTTTAAAGACCTTTAAAGGAAGAAATGGACTAATTTATTTTTATTCAAGGTTGGGCCTGCGGTGCCTAATTAAATCATGAGCTCTAATTTGTGCCCGATTAAATATTGATGGACAGACCTCGGATTTTTTTATGCTTGAATAATTTTACATAGGAGGTAACGCTCTTTCGTTAAACGAATAATTGGTAGGCCTCCACATAAAATTTAATCGCATGATTTAATTAACGCTCAAAGACTTCTTATGAATTAAGGAAGAAGGAATAAAATGATCATGCATTTAGGATGCATTCACGTCAATTATTTGACTTCTTAAGCCTAATTTAGTATTATTTTATTTCTAAAGGGACTTCTTCACACGTCAATTAAGACCAAATCAAGAAACTTTTCAGCTAAGGAAATAGCTTTGAGGTGGGCATTCTTTTCGAAACGTGATTTCAGTATCAAAATGTGAATCTTTTCTAAACATGTTTGTCATGCCATGTTTTGCTTTTACGATTACCTATCAGCTTGGCTATGCCAATTATGTTAAATCGAATTCGGGTCCCAGTAGGGCCGCAAACCCTACTCGGACTAGTGTACACATATGGGTACCGTGTGCTAGCTTTCGAGTTGGCCGGTCCAGTGACCGTCGTGGAATGTGGCCACATTCTCGGTTCTCATACGTTCATATATGGTATCTATGATTATGTGATTGCGCAATCAATTTTATGAAATGAGAGGAATTTAGTGACTCGAGTCTTTTAAAATGAAAACCCCGTGTTCTCTCAACTGTGGCTGACAAATTAAAAAGGAACTTATTTTGGCACGATGCTCACTGAGTATACCGAGTACTCAGCCTTACATGTTTCTTTTCTAACGTGCAGGTTGAACGTCAACGAGGGGCGGAGGTGTTGGGTAATGATTATTAATAAGTAGCAATAGGTAGCCCAAAGTAGTATGTCTTCATACATGCTATTTTGTCTTGGATTCTTCCGCTGCAATAGAACTATGTACTAGGAATTATGAACCCAGTTATTATACTCTAATTTTATTCTGACTATGTACCATCTTCGCCTTCAGAATTAATGTTTTGAGTTTGACTTATCCCTTATGTTGATCCTTTTCATCAGAGATTATTTTGGTCACGTTATAGTTGTGCTCACTATCACTAGGGAGTTGTGGTCGTGACACTAGTAGTGTCGTTGTATTTAAATTTTTTGTTTAAGACTTCAAGTTTTTTGTGATTTGTAATTGTTGTAACTTGTAATCTCAATAAAATTGCAATTTTCATCGTGATTTTTTGAATTTTATTTACGCACATTTCATAGATAAATAAATAAGAAAATGCAAAAAAAAATTACGAACCGCCGAACCGGCCTGGAACCGGCTGTTTTGAACTGCCCCATGAACCAGCGGTTTTTGAACTGGAACCGGAACCGCCGGAACCCTTGGCGGGCCGGTTCCAGTTCATTAAAATGTTGAACCGCGAACCGCCGGTTCCGAACAGGAACCGGCGGTTTTTGAACCGTATGCATGCCTAATTGAAGTGAGAGGTTGAAGAGATTACTATTAGGTTATGCTTGGTATGATGAAATGGAATGGGGGAATGAAATGGTATTCTTATTTTCATTCCATTCATTTGCTTGGCATATTTTTTCCTTTGGAATCACCATTCCTTTTGGAATGACTATTCCATTCCTTCCATTTAGCCAAAGAATAGCCATTTTATTTTAGTCTTCTTTCTTCCTATTTTAGATTAAAAAAAAATTATACTCCCTTCGTCTACAAAAAATAGTTTCATTTATGGATGACACGAGTTTTAACGAGAAATTAGTAAAGTAAGAGATAGAATGAGAAAAAATGAGTAATGTAAAAGAGATAGAGAGAAAAGCGGGTAAAGTATAAGAGAGGAGAAAAATTGGATAAAGTAGAGAGAAACTTTCCATTTTTTTGACATCCAAAATGGCAAAATTAGACTATATTTCATGGACGGAGGGAGTACAACATATTATATTATATTTTATTATATTATACACACTCTATACACGCATTGCACACACTACACACACTTCACACACACATACACTACACACTGAAAACACACACTGTACACGCACTGCAAGCACTACACACTATACACACTCTATACACGCATTGCACGCACTACACACACTGCACACACTACACACATACAACACTACACACTGAAAACACACACTATACACATTATACACACACTGCACACTCTATACACGAACTGCAGACTCTATACACACACTGCACACACGCTGCATGCACTACACACTTTACACACACTATACACACTGCACACAATATACAAACTACTGGCGGATACAACTAAGAATCTGTACCTCCAAAATAATGTGTTCTTAATATAATATTGATATTGAAATAACTGTAAACATCAAGTGTTCTAGCGGTTACAGAAGCACTACCCCATAGGATTGACCCGTGTTTGGTTCCCTTTCATGGCATATGTCTCTGTCCTACCCTAAGTGGAGTATTTTCTTATTGGCACAAAATTCTATGTAATGCTGTTATGTAAGTTAAGTGTATAGAGGATAAAGTAAGAGCGGAGAAAAGTAGAGAGAGTGACGTTTCTATTTTAAGAAATGTGTCGTTTCGTGTAGGACATCTCAAAAAGGAAAATGTGTCACTTAAGATGGGAAAGAGCGAGTAGTTTTTACATGTTTTTATATAATATAGGTGCTAGTTTTTATGTTTGCAAATTTTATGTTGGTTTTGAATATGTTTTCTTTACATGTTTTTATATAAATTAGGCATTACACCATTTGTCCCATAAAAATAAGAATTTTGAGAATGACACTAGTTTTAATGCAAAATTGGTAAAGTAAGAGAGGTAGAAAGAAAATGTAATTGACGTATTGTTAGTGGAGAATGAGATCTACCTCATAAGAGAGAAAAACTTGTTAAAAGTGAAAGATGGCTATTTTTGTGGGACGACTCAAAATGATAACGAAAGAATATTTTTGTGGGACGAAGGGAGTAGTTTTTATGTTTGTAGATTTTAGGTTGGTTTTGAATGTTTTTCTTTTTCATTTTGTAAGTATTGGGTAGTAATCTCTCCATCCCAAGGTAGTTGATGAAATTTTTTGGGAGATGAGAATTAAGAAATTGCGGTGTTTAAGGTTAAAGATGAGAGAGTAAAATAAGAAGGAATAAAGTAAGAGAGAGGTAGATGATGTAAATTGTAAAGTATGAGAGAAGATAGAGTTTTTGCCAACAAAAATGAAAAGACTCAACTACGACAAACACTACGGAAGAAGTACTATATTTTATTATGTTTATTATATATTTTTTATATTTTTAATGCATGTGTATTAATTTGTTTTTTTTTCTATTTTTATTTTGATATTAGATAGTTGCTTTTAATTTTATTTTTAATTAAAATTGTAATACTTGGTATGAATTCAGAAATTTAATTAGTCATCGTCTTTTTTGATAGATATTAGATATTTTACAATTTTTTTCTTTTGTTATATGGTAATATTAATACTTAGTTTAATTATGTTATTCTCCACGTCCCATAATAGATGACACACTTGGCTGATGACACAAAATATTAGGAGATGTTATTTTTAGATAGAAAAATAATATATTTATATTAATGTGAGAGAGAATAAAAAAAATAAGGAAATGTGATATTTTTGTGGATAAATTAAAAAGAAAGTGTGACATCTACCAAACACCAATCCGAATCAAAAAGCAAAAATTGCAAAATATATCCAAAAACAATGAAAATTCTAAATTAATTTTTTATAATTAACACAAAAAATATATTGTGTCAACCAATTAATATATCCAAATAATTACAATCTAAATATATTGTGTCCCCAACATAAGTCCCATTTTGCCATTTTCGTATGATTCACAATAGAAGTCTCATTTCACTTTTACTACTATGTTTGACAAGTGGACCTCATATTTCACTAACCCACTCCACTCACACTGTATCATAAAATCAATATATAAAAGCAGGTCTAACATTCCACTAACTTTTTTTACCACTTTCATTTACTAAAGTAAACAATTTCTTAAAACTCATGTCGGTAAAAAAATGAGACTTCTATTAATGACCTGAGTGAGTATTTATTAATACTCCCTCCGTCCCATAGAAATAGTTTAATTAGGGATGACACGATTAATGCGTAATTAATAAAGTAAGCATGAAGGAGAAAAAGTACTTAGAATAATGTATTGGATGGTATGGCCCAAAAATGAAAAAAAGAGAAGTTGAAAAAGTTTCCATAAATGAATGAGTAAAGGTCAAATGCGGTCCTAAACATATGGCAGTTTTACGATTTTGGTCATAAACATTATGTTTTAAATTATTGCATCCCACACATTTGAACTCATGCCACAATCAGTCCATTTTTGGATGGCTCCGTTAAAAGTAACAGTAAATGGTTGTTTAGCCGATTTTTGACCGGATTAAGCATTTTTATAGATTTTTTTATTATTTCAAAAAATAAAAATTAGTATTATTCCAAATATTTAAAATTAAGAATCCAAAACCTTTCTCCCCGCAATGGAAGATCGCAATAGGCCTTCACAGGCCATCCCGCCCCAAATTCACAGCCCAAAGGCTACTCAGCCGCCGCCAGTCCACTGCCGGCTGGCACCGCTTATCCTTACAGAACAGAAATAAAATTCTCCACTCATCTTTGTCACTTACAATCACCACACGGATCAATCCACCACAGATCTAAGTCCTAAGCTCAGAATCAAGCACATGAACGCACCAAAAAAGAAAAGTAAGCTTTTTCAAATGGTTTTTTCATTTCCCTTATGCTCCCCTTCATTCCAGTACTGTTAAGCCAAAGTGTATGCTCCTTTCAAACTCTAATTCAATGGAGTAATTGAGGATTTAACATAAACCCTAATTTAAACCCAAATTTAGTTGAAATGCTGGAAATTAATTAATACAAATTGGAGTTGTAATTGACAGGTGTTGCAGTTGTCGGTGGAGGTGGGGGTGGTGCCGGAGGCGGATGGGAGCGAGACCGCGACGGTGGCAGCAACAGTGGAACGGACAGAGAAGCGAGGGTGATGAGGTACATGAGAAGTGGAAGAACAAGAGGTTCGAGAAGACGATCCGGTAAGCAGAGACGAGGCCGAGAATCAAGGGGAGATTCGCGAAGCGGTCGGAGCTGGAGGTGGAGTCTGCGACGTATGACGTCGTTCCGAGCTTCTAGTGAGATCCAATCAGATGATCATCAGCAAGGTTTTTTTAGAACACTGAAGATGATGATGAAGAAGAATTTGCGTTTGTAAATATTGTGCTCCTCTTTTGTGAAGTTTTCTATTTTTGTGAAGAAGATGATGATGAATTTCTATGAAGAAGATGACGATGAAGTTTTTTCGTTTTGCATTTTATGTATTAATTTATTTTTATGTATTTTAATTTCACTATTTTGCTAATAAAAATTAATGAGATAATTAGGGCGATAATAATCCCACTTAATAACTTAATTGGGTCAAAACTGGTTTAAAAACATTGACCGTCTATTTTTAACGGAGCCGTCCAAAATGGACTGATTGTGGCCCGAGTTCAAATGTGTGAGATGCAATAATTCAAAACATAATGTTTAGGACCAAAATCGTAAAACCACCATATGTTTAGGACCACATTTGACCTTTACTCTAAATGAATATGAACTATTTCTATGGGACAGGGCAAAAAGGAAATTCAGCATATTTCTACGCGACAGGGGGAATACAAATTAATACAAATAGAGTATGTTTTTAGGGAAAATAATTATACTCCCTTTGTACCCTAAGGGCATGTTTGGTTTGTCATTTACCATTCCATGAGAAAATGTTGTGAGGCTAAAATGGAATGGTGTTTGTTGGTTGGGTGAAGTTGTTTGTTTTCTCATTTAGCATTTCTTGCTTTTTATTATACTCTCCCCGTCCCATAAAAATATGTGCACTTTCTATTTTCTCCCACAAAAATATATGCATTCCGTTTTTGAAAGTTATAACAATTTAATAATGTAGGTCTTGCTTTTCCAATTTTGTCTTAATTTCCGTGGCATACCCATTGCCATATTTTTGTGGGACGGAGGGAGTATGTTGTTTGGTCAGTAGGTAACAGCCCATTGAGTATGTGGATTTTTCCCTTTTACCCTCATAATTTGCAAATTTAAATAAATAAAATTTTAACTCATATTTTTTTTTATTTTTGGAATTCCATATTGTTAAAATTCAATAAAACCATCTACTAAATGGTTTAATTTCATCAGTAATTATGTAATTATGTTCCATTGTTTTCGTTATTATACATAAAATAGATTGTAATATTGATTCATTTATATTTAGATAAAATAGATTCGGTAAATTGGGCTAATTTGTAAGAGAACCAAATAATTAAATTAGGTTAAAATCACTCCATCTCATTCTCTGTGCCTCCTTTCTCTCTACACCTGTGTTTTTTTTTCATGTTTTCTCTTGTAGTATTTTATGCCTCTTCCTTCCTCTTTCTTATGTTGATGTATACAATAATTTGGAATTTGAAGTTTGAATCCAATCTGTTGGTGTTCCCTGTCGGAGGCAATATTGGACAAAGTAAATGCTCGACTACCATCGCTCGATGTTCCTGGTCGGAGCTGGTACTGCATCCTCAAATTGTGGTCGAAGCCGGTCTGCTGGAGTTCTTGATCGCGGTGGAGATTATCTCACAGTTTCAAATCAGCTTGCTCTTCTAAAGAATTGAATAAAATCTAAATAACAAAAAAGCAGATTTGCACAAAGAAATGGGTAACTAAGTAATTCAGTTATGTATCTGGATTATCCTGATACATATCACACCCAATTTGGCCAATAGGGAAACCACTCATTTCAGCCTCCATAGCTTGGGCCTTGGACGTTCCATCGAGCCTTTAAGATACACCAAGGCCATCCGCAATGGCGCCTAGCGCACCGCCTAGCCGAGCGCCGGCGCTAGGTGGTCCATTGCAACCGCCCAGCGGATTTCGGAATTAAAAACCGCCGAGCGCTCGGCAGTTTCTCGGCACTAGGCGGTGCGCTGGGCGATCCGCTCGGCGCCATTGCAGGGCCCGGATCACCTAGCGAACCGCCGAGCGGAATTTTTTATTTTTTATTTTTTTTATTTTCGAAACACTATATATACGCGGTTTGCACGTCATTTTCATTCGCACCACTTGTTTTAACGAGTACTCTCTCTATCTTAATTTCTGTACAAGATCAACACCGAGAAACGGAGAACACCAACGAAGGTACTCCAGTGACGAGCGAGTCTCAAACTCCCCCGGTACCCGTGGGAGGTGGATGGGGTCCGATGCCAGGGTACTACAACATGTACCCATGGCAGGGGATGATGCCCGGGATGGCAGCCGGGGGGAATATGCCCAGGATGGCAGCTGGGGGAGTATGCCGGCGTGGCAGGGGGTACCGGGGATGCAACCCGGTATGCAGATGATGCCCGGGTGGGCGCCCGGGATGCAGATGATGCCGGGGGGGGGGGGGTGCCCGAGATGCAGATGATGCCGCGGGGGGGGGGGGAGGGGGGACGGCGATGCAGCCCCCGACAGGGGGGTACCGGCGACGCAGGGGACGCCGGGGGAGGGGGACGTCTATCACCCCAGTTTTGATTTTTCGACTGCTTCTTCGCACACATCGATCCCAAATGATGCGCAGTTCACGCAATTTGATGCTTTTTCCTTAGAAGAGTTGGGGTTTGATATTCTCGGAGTTCTGTATACTCCCGTTCAAACGGGGGGAGCAGTGCAGGGTCGTGGCGCCCCAAAGAAGAAGGGCAAGGGGAAGAAGGTCGGGGAGTCGTCGCAGCCGGGTGAGGACGACAGCTCGGTACGGAGAAGGTGGACGGATGCGGAGAACGTCGCACTGTCCAAGGCGTGGGTGAGTGTTTGCGACGATCCTTTCGTTTCTAACAACCAGAGGATCGTCAACTTGTGGGGCAAGATAGCAGCAGCCTACCAGAGATTTTGCCCGGAGGGGAGGCGACGCAACGGGGAGGATTGCCGGAAGGGGTGGGACCGAATCAGGGCTGCCGTCTCCCGATTTTCTGGTTTGTACGCCAACGCCCTCCGCATGCAGAGCAGTGGCCAAACGGAGGAAGACTGGAGGAGAATATTGGAGAAAGCCTTCCCCCAGCCCGGGTTTTATAAGGACTTCACCTACTGGAACTGCTATCTTGTTCTGAACGACTCTGAGAAGTTCCGAGTAGGTGTCAACGCTGGTTGGCCGAAGAAACAACGACTAAACTATACCGGTGATTTCAGCGGCAGGAGCGGTGGTTCCCACGACCTCCCCGAGACGGCCCAGAAGGTCCCGACCCCTCGTTCGTTCGCTCGCCGAACTCGCCCGGTTGGGCACAAGCGGGCTCAATGGGAGGCGAGGGGGGCAGCCGGGGTTCACAGGAGGTCCAGTCGGCATCCTCCCTTGGCCAATCCACGACGGATCTCAAATTCTTCGCGCGTCAACAAACGCGCAATCAGATGGTCAAGACGATGGCCGAATGGCGGGCGACGGTGGACCCCGTGGAGAAGAGTTTGCTTCAAACATTGCTCCTGAGCATGCAGGAGGATTTGGAGGCGACACGGAGGGAGACCGGAGGCGACGGTGGCGACGGAGGTGGAGGCGATGGTGGCGACGGAGGAGACGACGACGGAGACGAGGAGTGAATTATTGTACTTTTTTTTAATTATTATAATTTTTTTAATTATTGTACTTTTTTAAAATTATTGTACTTTTTAAAATTTTAATATTATTATTAATGTTTCCCGTATATGTCTCGTAAATTAAATTCCGTATATTGTGTGATTGTTAATTATTTCATTTTTATATAATTGTTATTAGTGATGTGGATAGGCTATGGCTGAGCTATTTGCTTGTTTTGATGATGTGACAGGAGGATTTTTAGTGTTGATGATGTGGCAGGAGGAGTTTGTGGCTAGGCTATGGCTGGGCTATTGCTAGGCTATTCCTATTGTGGATGGCCTAAATATCGAATCAAACATCAATAGTTACCGGTTAGCAGCCACTAAATGGTCTTTTCATACAAACCAAACACCTTTTAAAAATATAACCTCTTTCTTTTTTGGTTTGTTCCCTAAAAATAGAAATTTTCTATTTAAGAGAATTTCTTTCTCTATAATAAGGTGAGACTCATTTTCTACTAACATACTATTCTTTCTATCTCTCATCTACTTTTCCAACTTTGCATTAAAACTCGTGCCGATTTAAAAAATTTCTATTTTTAAGGGACGATGGGAGTATATAATACTTAAAAAAGAATTGATTTTTTTTTGTTTTTATACATTCGAACCAAACCAAATAAAAAATAAAAAAAATTCCAAAATTTTGAATTGAATCGAACCGAAAAACAAATCAAATTTTAAATTTTGATTTGGTTTGCATCAAATATTCGGTTTTCGATTATTTTGCTCATCCCTAGGGTGCAGTGCGTGCAGTGTGTGTATAGTGTGTGTAGGATTGTTCATATTTCATTCCGTTCACATATTATTTATAGTTTCCAAGCATATGAATGGAATCAATTAAAGAATAACAATTTCAGTTTCTTTGTATTCCTTGTGTTTACCAACCACAAATGGAATTGTCACTAGGGGTGCTTAAACGGTTCTCCGTTTCTCGGTTAACCGAAACCGAACGGTTAATTGAGGAACGGGAACCATAAAACCGGTTCCGGTTCCGGTACCAGTTCCAACTTATTAAATAAAACCGGTTTCGGTTCTAACCGGAACCGATCGGTTCCTAACCGGGAAACGAATTACAATTTAATTTAATTTTTTTATAATTTAATATACTAATAAATCTAACTTAATTGAATTAATATTGAATTAAAATAAAATAATTTGAAACATTGTTTGATTTTAAGATTCAAACAGTGTTAAATTTGCGAGCTCTGTTTTCTTAAGTATTTAAAATATTTAAACAATGATACTTTGAATCTATAATTATTTCTTCAATCCATTTTTTATGAACTAGCTACTATGAGTAGAACATCATAAGTTTGTTTTAATTTTTAAAAAGAACTATACAAATACAATATAATTTCATATGATAGAAATTTAACTTTATAACAAATTTATGTAACAATTCATTTAATATACGATTTTAACTTGTTTGTGCATGATTTATTAACTTTTCCGTATTAAACAAAAAAGTCACAACAAGATCAATTAGTATTTGAAATTCCATTGAATATTTGTTTAGCCAAAAGAAAGGAAAATGGAATTCAATTTTAAAATTCCTTTTAAAAATGCTAAATTTTAAAAGACCTTTTTTTTATAAAAGAATTGGAAACATAAACTAGTCTGATCTACTACACTTGGCATAACTCTTACCCATATATGAATATTATTGTATTGTTGGTTTGCATTTTTTGTGTATTTATTTAAATTTTTAGGTATTATTTGTTATATATCCAGATGTTGGATTATTATTTTATTAGTATTGAATTATTTAAAATTATAAATAAATTCGGATTAAAATTAAACATCGGTTCCGGTTCCGATCCCGGTTTTAAGATTTATGAAAAATTGAAACCAGTTAACCGGTCCGGTTAGAACCGGAACTGGCCGAATAAGCAGGCCTAATTGTCACTCCATTTCAATTTGCATTTCATTCTAACCGGAACCGGCCGAATTAGCAGGCCTAATTGTCACTCCATTTCAATTTGCATTTCATTCTCTCCTTACCATTCAATTGTACCAATGTGAAGTTTTATTTGCATGCATAAATAGTGAAATTTTCTCTCTACGTATACAGTCTATAAAAGTGGAAAAAAAATCATTAAATACTTTCTAATTTTTATACTAATTAATGACATAATCAAAAATATAAAATGAAACACTATCTCGACGCTTGTTCATACATAATACGCCTATCAGTTTGGAAATTATAGATTATGTAATAATGTACTAAAGATTTTTCCTGAACTTTCCTAGATACAAACATACTTGCCTTAATACCAAACATCTTGAAACTTTCCTTTATTACGTGAACATATTCCAAATCTGTTAACTCAATTTTTTTTATTTGACTTTATTCATACACTTAAAAATGAATATTCCAAACCACTTAATTCGTAGTAAAACTGTCACGACCGCCCATACAAGGGGTACCACAAACGCGGCGATCGTGACCGACATGCATGGATTTCAATTTAAAAAAAAAACTTAATTAATTTTGAAGAAAGGAAAACAACTTAGTTTAAAGATTTTAACGTTATTATTTTTTTGAAAGGACATAAGATAAAAGAATACTTTTAAAAAAAAAGGACAACGAAAAAGTTAGACTTAAGAAATACATCAATTAAAAGTTTAAGTAAAACACGCATTAAACTTAAATCTCAGAGAAAACCATTTTCAAAAGACAACGTAGATGCACGTTTAAAACCTAACACCACCATACATGTTCCAACACCAAAACGAAAAGCTTAAGATCTTAAGACATAAATTAAAACATAGCAGCGGATAAAAGGGTTCAAGGAGAGTCAAGGATCACGCCTATGTATGACGACACAACGTATCCTAAGTTCTCTAGCCAGCTCAACATCCACCGCAACATCACGCTCAACCTGCAAAATTTTAAAAAGAAATTGCAGGGCTGAGTACTTGTTGTACTCAATGGGCTCATGCCGAAAATATTTATCAAGTTATGTCATCCATACCAGTGATCTCGAGTTTTATACGCAGTAAAGAAAAATATCACGAGAACACAAAAAGTTTCATAGACTGGCCAGTCAAATAATCTCCCCACTTTTCACATCAATCCAACAATCACAATCACAGTGCGACGAAAGTGTGGCCACACTATTCGCCCACGAGACCGGCCGACTTGCAAGGACGGCTCACGATCCCACCAGTGTACACAGCCCGATAGGGTTTACGGCCCTACTCGGACCCGAATTCGTTTCACATATACAGCCATATAGCCTAACGGAGTAAACTCATACGAACTAGGCATCAGGCACACAATCTCATAACAAAACAGTCCATGGCATGACATAACAGTTAAACCACCCTTATATCTCCACATAATATTTTCAGAAAAGTAAAGAGGTTTGAAAGAAAGCCCACCTCGTTCTCTTAGAAAAATCACAACCCAACTTAGCGATCCTCGAGTTCACGAAAACACAATACCCTTGCCAACGACAACACAAGTCAGTCTCACACAACAACATATCACTATGCATGTCCTATCGATTCTCTCTCATCGTTCTCCTCAATCCCAAAACCCAACATACATCACAAGGGTATAAAACATACGTAACACATTTCAACTTATCGCAAGTGATTTCAACATTTAAACACGTCCCTTGCACATACATGCATCATATAACACTTTTAAACTTGAAACTAAGTGTCATTTAATCAAGGCAGAAAACTGGCAGAAATGCGCGACCGTTTTGTAAAAATCACTTTAAATTCACCCGACCTCAAAACATGCTAAATTTTGGTCAAGATACAGAGGACACATTCAAGTTCATCCATGAAAATTTTCATATCGAAATCACGTCATTTAGTCAGTCATATCACATATGGAACTCTCTGGTCAGAACATACAATTTCTGACAGTATTGCGCAGTTCATTTGAAAAATTCACCATAAATTCATACGACGCCCAAAAAGGCTGAAAATTTGACAAAAGATAGAAGACACTTCAAATTTTCATATAGTTCAAGAATTACATCAATCGGAGTTCATTTGGTCAGTCAAACAGAAAACGAAACATTCATGGCGAGAACTCACGTTTCTGGCAGATTTGCGCAGTCGACTTCAAAAATTTATTAAAAATTCATTTTTCAATAAAACAGGCTGAAATTAACACGAGACACAGAAAACATCTTGAAGTTTCCTCAGTAAAAATTTCGTAGCAAAATTCGTTCGTTTGATGGGTCGACTACAGATCATAAGTCACTGGTCGAGCATCACAGAATTCTGGTTCAGATTCGAAAATAGGGTTTTTAAATCTCCACAACGAAAACACCGATTCTTCATGCTCGAAAACACATCATCATGCTTACACATTCCTAAAACACATATTTGCATACAAACTCATATTATTCACAAATATTTCGATCCAAACCCACATGATTTCAATCAACAAAGCAAAAATCAACCAAGTTCATACGAACACACAATTCCCTCCCGTTAAAACTTGCGATCTATCAAACCTACACTCTCTACATGCATGTAGGACTCAAAACATGGTTCAAAAGAGAAGGAGAAGAAAGAGTGAGCAAATATACCTTCCCTTGACAAAAACCAATCGGTAGAAGCGAAGAACAAGGCGATTCGTCGGAGATTCTTGAAGGTAACTTCAATGGTTGCAAGAACAATGGTGGATGGAGGATTTTTGGAGATGGGAGAGTGGGAGAGGAGAGAAACCGTGAGGGAGAGGAGAGAAGAGAGAGTGGGCGATTTTTTTTTTTTGAGGGAATGGGGGCTAGGGTTTTAGCTTTTAATATTTATAGTTTAGGTTAAAATCCATGAATTAAATAAATAAATTGTGGGGGAACTAAATATATGGGCCAAAGAATAAAATCCCACAATTATGAAGAGCCAATTTTTGAAAATCATGGCTGGAAAATAATAAGGAATTTTCGAAAATTCCATGTTCACAACAAGGAATTTGTTTGGTATTTTCTTGGAGAATATATTCATAACTTAGGAAATAAAATAATGAATATGAGGGAACAAATAAATTAAATCTCCAAGTAGGAAATAATAGGAGGGGCCGAAAATTATAGGGTAATTGCACAAGGAAATTATTTAAATCCCCAATTAAATAGAATAGGATTTAAATTTGGTAATTTCTTTATGGGAAAAAGGCTCCCATAAAAAAAGGCAATAATTAATTAAATTCCCACAAGAAAAATAATAGTATGGGGCGTGTGACATGGAAGAACAATAGAAGAAAAATATTCGCATCCCCAATTAATTTGACATAGGAATTTAATTTGAACAAAAAGGATTCCACAATTAGGAAACAATTAAATTATTCTCCAAGATTTATTGGAGGGGGCCGAAAAATTAGGCTCAAATAGCCAAGGCAATAATCCCAACTCTCTATTTATTTTGGGTGAAGAAATAAATTATCACATGATTTAATTGGATTAAATTCAAAGGATGGAAGTCAATAAAGCACCAATTAAATCAAAGGAAAAATAATCCAATCTCCTATTGGAGATTTTCGAAACTCCCAAGGAAAATAGAATGGAGTTCGAATTTCATGTAGTACAATTTAGGGGTCGTTAGTTTGGATTTAATTTGGATTAAAGTCCCAAAACAACTAATTAAATCCACAAAAGAAGTACTATTTCAACAATTAGGAGTGACCGGAAATATCAAAGAATTGACTCGAGAAAGAAATAAATGCATGATCTTATTAATTTTTTTCCCTTCATTGGCACAGTATAAAACTCAAGCTCCTTAATCACAATAACACGATAATTCATTCCACGTAAGGCCACTTAAATCACATAGAAGCAAACGTTTCAGAAATTCCCAAAATTCCAAATACATAATAAAAGGGTCACAAAAGTTTGGGATGTTACATCCTTCCCCTCTAAACAGAAATTTCGTCCCGAAATTTAAACGTCTCTCATAAACAGCTCGGGAAACTTTTCTTTCATCTTATCTTCTAACTCCCACGTAGCTTCCTCGGGACCATGGTGCTTCCACAACACCTTCACGGACGCTATCGTCTTGTTTCGTAGCTCTTGTACCTTCCGATCTAGGATTGCTTCGGGTCTCTCTTCGTAGCTCATGTCGGGGGTTAGGATCACTTCCTCTTGGTGAATCACATGTTTGGGGTCGAACACATACTTGCGCAACTGCGACACGTGGAACACGTTGTGCACGTTCCCAAAGCTGGGAGGTAACGCCAAACGATACGCTACAGGACCTACTTCGTCGATGATCTCGTACGGTCCCACAAAACGCGGTTTCAGCTTGCCTTTCACCCCAAATCTCACAACTCCTCTCGTCGGGGACACTTTCAAGAACACTTTGTCACCAACGTCGAACTTGATCTCTGTTCGACGCACGTCCGCATACGATTTCTGCCTATCTTGAGCTTCCTTGATCCTTGCACGGATTTGATGCACAATTTCGGTCATCTCCTTTATAGCGTCGGGTCCTAACATCTTTCTCTCTCCAACTTCATCCCAGTAAAGTGGGGATTGACACTTCCTGCCGTACAAGGCTTCATACGGAGCCATATCGATCGTCGCTTGATAACTGTTGTTGTAGGCGAATTCAACCAATGGTAGAACCGTTTCCCAACTTTCCCCTCGATCTAAGACAACTGCTCGCAACATATCTTCAAGTGTTTGAATCGTTCTCTCGGACTGCCCATCCGATTGCGGGTGATATGCAGTGCTGAAGTTCAGTTGTGTGCCCAATTCGCGTTGCATACTCATCCAAAACTTTGATGTGAACTTCGTATCGCGGTCGGATACAATAGTCTTTGGCACTCCGTGCAATCGCACAATCTCGTCCACGTAGAGCTTTGCTAGTTTGTCCGCGCCATAAGTAATCTTAATCGGTAAAAAGTGCGCGCTTTTTGTAAGTCGATCAATGATCACCCAGATCGCAGTGTTGCCCTTCTGTAACTTTGGCAAACCCGTCACGAAAACCATAGCTAGATGCTCCCACTTCCATTCGGGAATTTCGAGCGGTTGTAACTTCCCATATGGCCGTTGGTGTAAGGCCTTCACTTGTTGGCATGCTAGACATCGTTCCACATATGATGCTACGTCCCCTTTCATTCCATTCCACCAAAACCGTTGCTTCAAATCCAGATACATCTTCGTGCTTCCGGGGTGTGCGGTGTAAGGCGTGTCGTGCGCTTCACTCAAAATCTCCTCTTTTAGCACCTCATCGCTTGGCACACACAATCGTCCATCATACGTCAGGGCATTATCCGCCTCCTCACGGTAATGATCAAGCTTCTCGGCTCTCACCTTCGCGCGTAATTCCTCCAACTTTCCATCACGTCGCTGGGCTTCCATGAGCTTGGTTCTCAAATCTGGCTCGATCACTAGCGACGCCAACCTTGCACCTACTGTCTCGGGCGCTTTTACCATCTCCAAACTCATCTTGTCGAACTCGTGAATCAACGCTTCCTCTTGCGTTAGGAAATAAGCCAGTTGAGGTTGGTTCTTCCTACTTAAAGCATCGGCGACCACGTTCGCCTTGCCCGGATGGTAATTAATACCACAATCATAGTCCTTCACGACCTCTAACCAACGTCGTTGTCGCATGTTTAGCTCCTTCTGCTCGAAGAAGTACTTGAGACTCTTGTGATCGGTGTAGATTTCGCATCTCACTCCGTAGAGATGATGTCTCCACATTTTCAGTGCATGCACCACTGCTGCTAACTCCAAAACATGCGTCGGAAAAATTCAACTCATTCGGTCTCAACTGTCGGGAAGCATATGCTATCACCTTCCCATCTTGCATTAACACACATCCTAGTCCTACTTTCGACGCGTCCGTATAGACGGCGAAGTCTTTGTCGGGTTCTGGTACCGCTAGGACTGGTGCTGTAGTCAATTTCTCTTTCAACAGTTGGAAACTCGCCTCACACTCTGGCGTCCAAACCACTTTGATTCCCTTCTTAAGTAGTTGCGTCATCGGTCTCGCAATCTTAGAGAATCCCTCGATGAATCGTCGATAATATCCCGCCAATCCCAAGAAACTGCGGATTTCACTTGGCGTCTTCGGCGATTTCCAATTCTGTACGGCCTCGACCTTTGCTGGGTCTACTTGAATCCCATTTGCCGTCACAATATGACCAAGAAAGTTCACTCGAGTTAACCAAAACTCACACTTACTAAACTTGGCATAAAGTTTCTCCCTTTGCAATGTTTCCAACACTGTTCGTAGGTGCTGTCCATGCTCCTCCTCGTTCTTCGAGTACACCAACACGTCGTCGATGAAGACTAACACAAACTTGTCAAGATGCTCGTGGAAAACTCGGTTCATCAAGTCCATGAAAACAGCTGGGGCGTTGGTCAGACCAAACGGCATCACGACGAACTCATAATGGCCATAACGAGTGCGAAAAGCAGTCTTAGGCACATCCTCTCGTCGGACCTTTAGTTGATGATACCCTGATCTCAAATCCATTTTCGAGAACACGCCCGCTCCTCGAAGTTGATCAAACAAGTCATCAATCCTTGGCAGGGGGTACTTGTTCTTCAAAGTCATCTTGTTAAGCTCACGATAGTCGATGCACATTCTCATTGTTCCGTCCTTCTTCTTAACGAACAGAACTGGCGCTCCCCATGGTGACACACTGGGTCGAATGAAACCCAAGTCCAACAGTTCCTGCAACTGGACCTTCAACTCGGCCAACTCCTTAGGGGCCATTCGGTATGGCTCCTTTGATACTGGCGCTGATCCTGGTTCTAGATCAATGGTAAACTCCACCTGTCTGTCGGGTGGCGGTCCTGGTAAAGCTTCGGGGAACACCTCGGGAAAATCTCGCACCACTGCCACGTCTTCCACCCTCAATTCTTTCTTTTCTTCCCCATTCAAGTATACCAGATACGCCAGACGCTCTTTTCTTATCATCGTGGTTGCTTGCAAGACAGATATTACTGAGGTTCGTCTGTTCATGGAAATTCCATACGAGATAGTCGGCTCTTTGCTGGGTGCTCGAAAAGAAATTTGGCTCTCCATGAAATGTCGCATCAAGAACTCAGAATGTGTATCAAGAACTCAAAATTTTATCAAACAGTCTTAACTTGGATATCAAAAGATTTCAAAAGTGTAGCAACACTGCTGAAAGTTTCTTAATCAGAATATGAATCACGAAGTCAAAAAATATACTCAAACATTCTTAGCTTGGATATGAACCGATTTCGAACTGTAACAATTGGTTATAGTCATCCCCACGGGGCTTGAATGAACATAAGATATGAATATATGATGGAATCGAATTGGAGTTCAATTCTCATGGTAGGATACCAAACAAGATAATTCTGTTGTTCGACCGAATTTGAAAGGTCCACACATCAATGGATAATGACTTATAGGGTTGAGAAAGAGAATGATCAGTTGCATGAGTATTGAGAAATGTAGGCAATTGTCACAAAATGGTACTGATCATGGTTCAACGAAAATCATAATATGGAATGGTAGAATCACATCAATGGGTTCATAAGTTTGTGAAAGGCAACCAAAGTCAAAGGGGCTTTCGAAAACAATCAAGTGGATTAAGTTTTTCAAGGCAAGGTATAAAATGTAGGCCTTAACTTCGCGTTGTAGAAAGAAGTGTTCTAATATTGAAAGGATACACATAGTGGAACTGAACCAAAAAGAATTTCACTATGTAAGAAAGAACTTGACACCGACATGGTGACAAAATGAAAAACTGAACGAAAGCTCAAAGAAGAATAGCCCATAGAAAACATGTCTGCGAAACCTGATTATATTGAAGGACATAACTGCAAGCAGCATTAGGAATGAAGCTCAATAGCAAAGGCTCACAGAGTCAAAGTATGGTCCGTATAAATAATAGGTCAAAGAAGACTACAATCAATCCAAGTGTCCAAAGTTATGAAGACAACACCACTTTCCAAGAACTGAAAGTGAGTTATGACTCAATGGAGGAAAAGAAACAATATGCATCACTTGCAAGGGGTGAATGAAACAAGCTGTTAAATAGACAATGGCTCACGGCTATTTGAAAGGTCCTGAAAGATAACTTCTTATAATCCAAGTAAGAACTGTTGATTAGAATAGTTTGTTCCAGCTATTAGAGTCGCACCTCCTTGTTCATCTTTCATAAAATCCATATCTTCATAAAATCCTTTGCATGTCATAAAGACTATCCTCGTTGGACATTGTTATCATTCTCGTGCTCCTTAGCAGGGTATGAAGATCATCTCCATCATGTTGCCACTTATGCAAGATTACACTATACTAATTTAAATCGCGAGTATGATCGCTCGTCGTTGCATGAAAATATCTCTTAGCATCGGTTCTTCTTGTCTCGCACCTTGACTTAAGCGTTTGCCTAAACTCTCGTATTCTCGTACGTTTCATTGCTCGGAAAAGCAATTGTTAAGTTTTCAACTTAGAACTACGATTCGCGCGGTCAACTAGGCTTATATTTTAGGTACTCTAAGTTCACAACACAATTCATCATTTCATAGATCATCATCTACTTCAATTTACGTCATTCATACCTCAAGATAAACACACCACATTTTCACATCCCATAGCAAAACACTTTCGAACTTCACATTATATTCAAAACTTTTGAAACAAAATTTCTTTACACTTTCACACTTTCCTAAAAAAATTTTTTCCATATCTCACTTTTAAAGTAAGAGTTTTGACTCAAACTAAATCGTGATTTCGCATCAACTTTCATCATACGTATAAATCATTCCATAGAATAACACATCATACCTCGCACCTCATAACATACATAACATCATACTTCCACAGCTCAATTTTCCAAACGAAGTAAAATTTTTTTTTTGTCGAAACTCAATTTTTTTTTAACAATTCATAAACACAACATTTTCCATTGCTCAATTAATTTTCTTAAAAGAAAGAAGTAACATATTTTCATTTAAATCAAAGATATTTTTTTTTTCAAAAATTTCAACATGCTCAAAACAACTCATCAACCTTAATCCTTCATGTAAAACAATCCATCATCCTATGCTCACATGCTTTTGTCATATCACTTACACACACATAACACATACTTAGGTCATCATACCAATCTTGCTCATGTCTTCTTTTGCCCAATCATCCTCATCATATCATCAATCTTATACATCATTCTCATATTTCATCAACAACTTAAACCATACCTCATTTTCCTTGGTTGAGCGTGATGCGTGGATGTTGAGCCTTCGTGACACTTCTAGTCAATAAGGGTTCACTAATTTAGACTTAAAGTGAAGGAAGACTCTCGGACCAGAGCGAAAGAACAAAGCTCTGATACCACTCTGTCACGACCGCCCATACAAGGGGTACCACAAACGCGGCGATCGTGACCGACATGCATGGATTTCAATTTAAAAAAAAAACTTAATTAATTTTGAAGAAAGGAAAACAACTTAGTTTAAAGATTTTAACGTTATTATTTTTTTGAAAGGACATAAGATAAAAGAATACTTTTAAAAAAAAAGGACAACGGAAAAGTTAGACTTAAGAAATACATCAATTAAAAGTTTAAGTAAAACACGCATTAAACTTAAATCTCAGAGAAAACCATTTTCAAAAGACAACGTAGATGCACGTTTAAAACCTAACACCACCATACATGTTCCAACACCAAAACGAAAAGCTTAAGATCTTAAGACATAAATTAAAACATAGCAGCGGATAAAAGGGTTCAAGGAGAGTCAAGGATCACGCCTATGTATGACGACACAACGTATCCTAAGTTCTCTAGCCAGCTCAACATCCACCGCAACATCCCGCTCAACCTGCAAAATTTTAAAAAGAAATTGCAGGGCTGAGTACTTGTTGTACTCAATGGGCTCATGCCGAAAATATTTATCAAGTTATGTCATCCATACCAGTGATCTCGAGTTTTATACGCAGTAAAGAAAAATATCACGAGAACACAAAAAGTTTCATAGACTGGCCAGTCAAATAATCTCCCCACTTTTCACATCAATCCAACAATCACAATCACAGTGCGACGAAAGTGTGGCCACACTATTCGCCCACGAGACCGGCCGACTTGCAAGGACGGCTCACGATCCCACCAGTGTACACAGCCCGATAGGGTTTACGGCCCTACTCGGACCCGAATTCGTTTCACATATACAACCATATAGCCTAACGGAGTAAACTCATACGAACTAGGCATCAGGCACACAATCTCATAACAAAACAGTCCATGGCATGACATAACAGTTAAACCACCCTTATATCTCCACATAATATTTTCAGAAAAGTAAAGAGGTTTGAAAGAAAGCCCACCTCGTTCTCTTAGAAAAATCACAACCCAACTTAGCGATCCTCGAGTTCACGAAAACACAATACCCTTGCCAACGACAACACAAGTCAGTCTCACACAACAACATATCACTATGCATGTCCTATCGATTCTCTCTCATCGTTCTCCTCAATCCCAAAACCCAACATACATCACAAGGGTATAAAACATACGTAACACATTTCAACTTATCGCAAGTGATTTCAACATTTAAACACGTCCCTTGCACATACATGCATCATATAACACTTTTAAACTTGAAACTAAGTGTCATTTAATCAAGGCAGAAAACTGGCAGAAATGCGCGACCGTTTTGTAAAAATCACTTTAAATTCACCCGACCTCAAAACATGCTAAATTTTGGTCACGATACAGAGGACACATTCAAGTTCATCCATGAAAATTTTCATATCGAAATCACGTCATTTAGTCAGTCATATCACATATGGAACTCTCTGGTCAGAACATACAATTTCTGACAGTATTGCGCAGTTCATTTGAAAAATTCACCATAAATTCATACGACGCCCAAAAAGGCTGAAAATTTGACAAAAGACAGAAGACACTTCAAATTTTCATATAGTTCAAGAATTACATCAATCGGAGTTCATTTGGTCAGTCAAACAGAAAACGAAACATTCATGGCGAGAACTCACGTTTCTGGCAGATTTGCGCAGTCGACTTCAAAAATTTATTAAAAATTCATTTTTCGATAAAACAGGCTGAAATTAACACGAGACACAGAAAACATCTTGAAGTTTCCTCAGTAAAAATTTCGTAGCAAAATTCGTTCGTTTGATGGGTCGACTACAGATCATAAGTCACTGGTCGAGCATCACAGAATTCTGGTTCAGATTCGAAAATAGGGTTTTTAAATCTCCACAACGAAAACACCGATTCTTCATGCTCGAAAACACATCATCATGCTTACACATTCCTAAAACACATATTTGCATACAAACTCATATTATTCACAAATATTTCGATCCAAACCCACATGATTTCAATCAACAAAGCAAAAATCAACCAAGTTCATACGAACACACAATTCCCTCCCGTTAAAACTTGCGATCTATCAAACCTACACTCTCTACATGCATGTAGGACTCAAAACATGGTTCAAAAGAGAAGGAGAAGAAAGAGTGAGCAAATATACCTTCCCTTGACAAAAACCAATCGGTAGAAGCGAAGAACAAGGCGATTCGTCGGAGATTCTTGAAGGTAACTTCAATGGTTGCAAGAACAATGGTGGATGGAGGATTTTTGGAGATGGGAGAGTGGGAGAGGAGAGAAACCGTGAGGGAGAGGAGAGAAGAGAGAGTGGGCGATTTTTTTTTTTTTTGAGGGAATGGGGGCTAGGGTTTTAGCTTTTAATATTTATAGTTTAGGTTAAAATCCATGAATTAAATAAATAAATTGTGGGGGAACTAAATATATGGGCCAAAGAATAAAGAGCCAATTTTCGAAAATCATGGCTGGAAAATAATAAGGAATTTTCGAAAATTCCATGTTCACAACAAGGAATTTGTTTGGTATTTTCTTGGAGAATATATTCATAACTTAGGAAATAAAATAATGAATATGAGGGAACAAATAAATTAAATCTCCAAGTAGGAAATAATAGGAGGGGCCGAAAATTATAGGGTAATTGCACAAGGAAATTATTTAAATCCCCAATTAAATAGAATAGGATTTAAATTTGGTAATTTCTTTATGGGAAAAAGGCTCCCATAAAAAAAGGCAATAATTAATTAAATTCCCACAAGAAAAATAATAGTATGGGGCGTGTGACATGGAAGAACAATAGAAGAAAAATATTCGCATCCCCAATTAATTTGACATAGGAATTTAATTTGAACAAAAAGGATTCCACAATTAGGAAACAATTAAATTATTCTCCAAGATTTATTGGAGGGGGCCGAAAAATTAGGCTCAAATAGCCAAGGCAATAATCCCAACTCTCTATTTATTTTGGGTGAAGAAATAAATTATCACATGATTTAATTGGATTAAATTCAAAGGATGGAAGTCAATAAAGCACCAATTAAATCAAAGGAAAAATAATCCAATCTCCTATTGGAGATTTTCGAAACTCCCAAGGAAAATAGAATGGAGTTCGAATTTCATGTAGTACAATTTAGGGGTCGTTAGTTTGGATTTAATTTGGATTAAAGTCCCAAAACAACTAATTAAATCCACAAAAGAAGTACTATTTCAACAATTAGGAGTGACCGGAAATATCAAAGAATTGACTCGAGAAAGAAATAAATGCATGATCTTATTAATTTTTTTCCCTTCATTGGCACAGTATAAAACTCAAGCTCCTCAATCACAATAACACGATAATTCATTCCACGTAAGGCCACTTAAATCACATAGAAGCAAACGTTTCAGAAATTCCCAAAATTCCAAATACATAATAAAAGGGTCACAAAAGTTTGGGATGTTACAAAAACTTTGGTATTTCAGAGGCTAATAACAATATGTTCAAACCACAAAATTCTTATCTAACAATTTGTATTGGTATTGAAGAATCACAAATCATAAAAAAAACCACAACTTTATAGAGAATCAATCTATAATCAACATTAAATGGCGTAAATGGAAATAAACTACTACTACAATAATACTGTTATAAACTTAAAAACCCTAATTTTGTGATATGAATGTGTAATAATTTTGTGGAAGTGATAATGGTGGAGGATAAACATTCAATTTCTTAGCAACTTGACCCCGAAAATCCTCCAAAGACATGAACAATTCCTCAAGCTGATGCAGTTCCAAACCCTCATCAGGTTCCTCCCACCACAATCCGGCCTCGATCTCCTTCTCCGCCGCTATTCTCATCTCCGTCTCCAGCTTCTTCTTCGCCTCCTCGTATTGGACCCTGCCTTCGTACTTGCGCGGGATCCTGTTAATTTGTAGCCCACAATTGTGGACTTTTGGTTATTGGAAAAATTTTGCCATCCCACATCGGTGGGGAGTAGGAAATATGGGGTGGGTGGGGGGGGGGGGTTGGCTGCCTATAAAAGGAGCTCACCCCCCATTTTGTAACATATCCCCAAATATTGTATTCTCTTCTCCGTCTATATATAAGTGGGCTCTGCAGAGGGTGCTCGAAGACGTAGGCAATTTGGCCGAACTCCGTTATCAAAGTTTTGGTTGTGTTCTTTCTTTATTATTTATTTTGTTCCGCATTTATTTCTGGGTTTATTTTCTGTTGGGATATTGTATTCAATATTATTTGCGGGTTTGGTAGTAGTGTTTTGTACGGTTCTTTTGGGTGTTTTTATATTGTGATAAATACACCGACTGATAAATTCTGTTAGGAATCTGGTATTTAAGAGGGACAGTGTCCCCGCCAGTCATTCCAAAGAATTTATTTGGAGAAGTAGTTTTATCGAGTAGGCCCCATTGGGTTAACTCTGAAATTACTGAATCGGTTCATTTCACTATTTGAGAGAAAATTACTCGGTTTTCTCAACAAGTGGTATCAGAGCCAAGGTTCGTCCTTGGTTCTATTTGTTTGTAATATTGAATACTTTATTTTGAGTCTGTAATGGCGGGTAATGATCAAGAAAACAAGGCTAGTTCTTCGTCATCGTGGTCGAGGTTTCCACTGTCAAATATGAAATTGACGGTGGAGATATTTGACGGTACTGGCTATTTTGGTATGTGGCAGGGGGAGGTTCTAGACTCTCTTTTCCAGCAGGGTCTTGACATTGCCATTGAAGAAAAGAAACCAGAAGATATAGATGATAAAGATTGGAGTACCATAAATCGGTTAGCTTGTGGAACAATTCGGTCGTGTTTGTCCAGGGAGCAGAAGTATGCTGTCAAGAATGAGACTTCTGCACATAGATTGTAGAAGACACTGGAGGACAAATTTCTGAAGAAGAGTGGTCAGAATAAGCTCCTTATGAAGAAAAGGTTGTTCCGATTTGAATACCGACCAGGTACCACTATGAATGAACACATTACTTTGTTTAACCAATTAGTAGCAGACCTGCTAAATTTAGATGTGAAATTTGAGGATGAGGATCTGGCATTGATGTTGTTGTCGTCTATACATGATGAATTTGAACATCTGGAGACCACATTACTCCACGGTAAAGAGAATGTGTCTTTAGATACTGTATGTTCTGCTTTGTATAGTCATGAATTGCGAAAGACAGATAAAATGAAAGGCAAAGCAGTTACAGATGAAGCATTAGTGGCAAGAGGTCATCAACATGGCCGATCAAAGGAGAGAAGAGGAAGGTCCAAATCGAAAAGGAGAGTTGCCAAAGATGAGTGTGCTTTTTGTTATGAGAAAGTACATTGGAAGAAAGACTGCCCAAAGTTGAAGAAGAAAGAAAAGGCTTCGCAAGATGCAAATGTTGCTAACTGCAAAAATGATGCGGAGTCAGATTGTTCTTTGACGGTTTCACCTTCAACATCGCATCCAGACGAGTGGATATTGGATTCAGGTTGCACCTATCATATGTGTCCCATCAGGGAGTGGTTCTTTGATTTTGAAGAACTCAATGGCGGACTTGTTTACATGGGAAACGACAGTCCATGTAAGACAGCCGGGATAGGCTCAATCAAGCTATGGAATCAGGATAGATCCACCAGAATTTTGAAGGATGTGCGGTACGTGCCTCAGTTGAAGAAGAATCTCATCTCATTGGGGGCCTTAGAATCTAAAGGCCTAGTTGTGATGATGCGAGATGGAATTCTTAAAGCAACTTCAGGAGCATTGGTGATGCTGAAAGGTGTGAGGAAGAATAATTTGTATTACTATTAAGGTAGTACAATTGTTGGGACAGTAGCAACTGCAACTTCGAGTAACAAGAAGGATGCAGAGGCGACGAAGCTTTGGCATTTGCGATTGGGACATGCTGGTGAGAGATCATTGCAAATTCTCGCCAAGCAAGGATTATTGAAAGGTACGAAGTCTTGCAAATTAGAGTTTTGCGAGCATTGTGTTATGGGAAAACAGCGAAGAGTGAAATTTAGCACTGCAATCCATAATACGAAGGGAATTCTGGATTACGTGCACTCAGATGTGTGGGGACCTGCTAAGACTCTGTCACTTGGAGGTAGACACTATTTTGTCACTTTTGTTGATAATTTTTCCAGGAGAGTTTGGGTGTACACTATGAAGAGCAAAAATGAAGTCCTTAGGATTTTTCTGAAATGAAAAGCTCAAGTTGAAAATCAGATGGGGAGGAAGATCAAGGTTCTCCGATCTGACAACGGTGGAGAATACATGAGTGATCTTTTCCAAGATATATGCCAGGAGTGTGGCATAGTTCGGCACTTCACAGTGAGAAATACACCACAGCAGAATGGAGTGTCAGAGCGTATGAATCGAATACTAGTGGAGAAAGTTCGTTGTATGCTGTCTAATGCTGGGCTAGGCAGAAAATTTTGGGCTGAGGCCATCACATACGCTCAACACATTGTCAATCGTTTGCCATGTTCTGTCATTGATGGCAAGACTCCTTTAGAGGTATGGTCCGGTAAACCTGCAACTGATTATGATTCTTTGTGTGTTTTTGGTTCTATTGCATATTATCATGTGACTGAGTCAAAATTGGATCCACGTGCAAATAAGGCTTTGTTTATGGGTTTCAGTGCTGGTGTTAAAGGATATCGGTTATGGTGTTTGGAGTCTAAGATGACGATTGTAAGTAGGGATGTTACCTTTGATGAATCATCCATGTTGAATAAGGTAAATCCAAATAGTAGTGATACTTCGCAGCAGGTGGAGTTCGAAGAAGCAGTTGTGATCCCAACTACGAACACCACAAATGACTCTCCTACGGAAGAAGAAGAAGAGTCAGATGATGAAGAGGTTCCACCCCAAGAACCTTCGCAGCAATCAGAGCCAATTGCAATCAAGCGAACGAGGCGGGAAAATAAGAAACCTGCTCGATTTGCGGATATGGTAGCATATGCGCTTCCAGTTGTTGATGATGTTCCATGTATCTTTTCGAAAGCTATTGAAAGTTCAGAAAGAGATGGTTGGAAAGGTGCTTTGGAAGAAGAGATGCAATCTCTTCAGAAGAACAAGACGTGGAAGCTGATGCCATTGCCGAAAGGCAAGAAGGCAATTGGATGTAAATGGGTTTTTGCAAAGAAAGAAGGATTTCCTGACAAAGATGATGTTCGCTGCAAAGCAAGATTGGTAGCTAAAGGCTACGCCCAGAAGGAGGGAATTGATTACAATGAGGTATTTTCTCCTGTTGTTAAACATTCCTCAATTAGAATTTTGTTGGCTTTGGTAGCGCAGTTGAATTTGGAGCTAGCTCAACTTGATGTGAAGACTGCGTTTTTACACGGTGATCTGAAGGAGGAAATCTATATGACCCAACCGGAGGGATTCAAGGTTGCTGGTAAAGAAAATTGGGTTTGCAAGTTGAACAACTCGTTGTACGGATTGAAGCAGTCTTCAAGACAGTGGTACAAACGGTTTGACAAATTTATGAAGGATCAGATGTACACAAGAAGCAAATACGACCACTGTGTGTATTTGCGCAGACTTCAAGATGGTTCCTACATCTACCTACTCTTATACGTTGATGATATGCTGATAGCATCAAAGAGCCAAGTTGAAATTGACAGATTGAAGGCTCAGTTGAGTAAAGAGTTCGAGATGAAGGATTTGGGGGAAGCCAAGAAGATTCTCGGTATGGAGATTACAAGGGATAGAGAGGGAGACAAGCTTTGGCTGACACAGAAGCAGTATTTGACCAAAGTACTACAGCGTTTTGGTGTAAATGATGATTCCAAATCTGTAAGTACCCCACTTGCTCCTCATTTGAAACATAGTTCTCAGTTATCTCTAAAAACGGAAGATGAACGAGAATATATGGCGAAAGTTCCCTATGTTAACGAAGTTGGAAGCTTGATGTATGCAATGGTGTGTACAAGACCAGACATTTCACAGGTCGTTGGTATTGTGAGCAGATACATGCATGATCCAGGAAAAGGTTATTGGCAAGCTGTGAAATGGATTCTACGGTATATCAAAGATACTGTAGATATAGGTTTGTTGTTTGAGCAGGATAAATCACTTGGTCATTTTGCAGTTGGATATTGTGATTCCGACTATGCTGGTGATTTGGATAAGCGAAGATCTACTACTGTCTATTTGTTCACTTTAGAGAGTGCGCCAGTTAGTTGGAAGTCTACCTTGCAGTCAACGGTAGCTTTGTCTACGACAGAGGCATAGTACATGGCCATTACTGAAGCTGTGAAGGAGGCAATTTGACTTCATGGGTTGCTGAAAGAATTGGGTGTTGGTCAGAAACAACTTGAAGTATATTCTGACAGCCAGAGTGCTATTCATTTAGCAAAGAATCAGGTCTTTCATGCAAGGACGAAACACATTGATGTTCGCTATCATTTTGTGCGGGAAATTCTCGAAGAAGAGGAAATTGTCATTCGAAAGGTTCCGACTTTGGAGAATCCTGCAGATATGTTGACCAAGGTGGTGACGAGGGCCAAGTTTGAACATTGTTTGGGCTTGGTTAATATTCTGCGATTTGGAGTTGGCGCTTGACTGCGCCAATATGAAAGCACCGCGAGTCGTTTGTTTGGATGGGGAAGATTTGTGTTCAGTGAGATTTGAATTTTTTCCAAGGTGGAGATTTGTTAATTTGTAGCCCACAATTGTGGACTTTTGGTTATTGGCAAAATTTTGCTATCCCACATCGGTGGGGAGTAGGAAATATGGGGGGGTTGGCTGCCTATAAAAGGAGCTCACCCCCCATTTTGTAACATATCCCCAAATATAGTATTCTCTTCTCCGTCTATATATAAGTGGGCTCTGCAGAGGGTGCTCGGAGACGTAGGCAATTTGGCCGAACTCCGTTATCAAAGTTTCAGGTGTGTTCTTTCTTTATTATTTATTTTATTCCGTATTTATTTCTGGGTTTATTTTCTGTTGGGATATTGTATTCAATATTATTTGCGGGTTCGGTAGTAGTGTTTTGTACGGTTCTTTTGGGTGTTTTTATATTGTGATAAATACACCGACTGATAAATTATGTTAGGAATTTGGTAGTAGTGTTTTGTACGGTTCTTTTGGGTGTTTTTATATAATTAATACTTTCTCACTCCGTCCATAAATATTTGTCTCGTACTTTTTCTTTTGAATTATGCGTACCGTAAAATAAGAATAACATGCTGAGTAGACTCAATAAAACATTCAACTTAATTAGAATGCATGCGTGTTCATTTTATTTCTCTGTCTTTTCTTATGGAACTTTATGACATTCTTACTTCCTTATACTAATTAATAGTATTTGTGGTTTAAGGGTTTGAAAGTAGCTTCGTATTGCCCGTCCGACAACACTAGATAGGTCGGAGTTTGTGGAAGGGCCTCGAGAATGGGCGCGAATAGAGTAGGGAACTCAGGGAAACTCCCGTCTACAGTCCATGTACCCGAAAAGGCAAACGTGAGCAAGGTCACATTGCGGTCCGGTACTGCCTATGAGGGGCCCCAACCGAAGAAGTCCAACGGAGAGCCTAGTGGGACGAATATACTGAAAGACGTCGTCTCGGAAGAAGAGCTCAACAGACCTCTGCCCCAGATGCAGGATCCGTTTTTCTTGGACGAAACACCAGTGGAAAAGGATGAAACCAAAGGCATACAACCCAGGGAAGTCCAACCTAAAGAAGCAGAATCAATGCAAGAAACTCCAGCCCAGAATGTGCCCAAGAAAGATTCCGGAAAGGCTGTCGGGGAACCGGTTGAAGAGGAGAAAGGAAAAAAAAACCATTCCCTTACCGTTTCGTGACCAAGAGGAAGAAGGAAAACCCAGTGGATTACATGTCAATTTTTGGGAAGCTGCATGCCACCATACCATTCCTCCAAGCCGTGAAGCTACCCCCACTTGGAAAATTTATCAAGTAATTTATAGCCGGGAAGGCCCAGAAGGATGGAAAGATCATGGTGGAAGGAATAGCGTCAGCAATTATGCAGGAAAAGCTACCGCCCAAGAGAGCCGATCCAGGTATGTTCACTTTGCCTATAACTATAGGAGATGTAAAAATCGAGCATGCAATGTGTGATATGGGAGCTTCAATAAATGTTATGCCATTGTCAGTTTATAATCTGCTGAAGGGAGTAACATTATCGACCACTAGGGTATTAATCCAACTGGCTGATAGGTCATGCATAAATCCTGATGGTGTGTTAGAAAATGTGTTGGTGAGAGTGCATGATTTTACTTATCCTGCTGACTTTTATGTGATCAAGATGAGTGAGTCTGAAGCTAGGGAGTCTAGTGATATTTTGCTAGGGAGACCGTTTTTGAGAACAACTAAGACAATCGTGGACATGGCTGAAGGGACAATTTGCATTGATTTTCATGGGGAGAAATTCACATTTGATATCAATGAGGCCATGAAAAAGCCTATTGATTCTGAAAATATATGCTATGTTGATGTAATAGACCCCCTAGTCTAAGATTTTCTTGAGACCGAATTATTGCAGGAAAAACTCCAAGCGTTGGATGTGTATGGGCAGGCTGATGTAGAAGCGGCTGCATGGTGCTATCTGATCAGTAGCCAAGGGTTAACTGACGAAGAGATAGAGGGAGCAATTAAGGATTTATGTCAGAAATCAGAATTTATTGGAGCCATAGGGGCTCAGCTACCAGCCAGTACATATGCACTTTCAGATGAAGAGTTAGAGAAGGAGGGGGATGCTGCAAGGAGCATTCTACCAGCTGACACACTTCCTCCAAAAGTTGAATTGAAGAAACTTCCAGCAACACTGAAGTATGCTTTCTTAGGGGAGGAAAACTCGTACCCGGTGATCATTAGCAGCAGCCTTACGAAAGAACAAGAGGCAAGGCTATTGACCGTTCTAGGCAAGAACAAAAAAAGCAATTGGATGGAGCCTTACAGATCTGGTAGGGATAAGTCCCGATGTCTGTATGCATCATATCAGGCTAGAAGAAGGAGCAAAAGCACATCGAGATTCGCAGAGGAAGGTGAACCCCAAAATCTTGTAGTTGCTGTCATTGGGAATTATCTATTCGGTACCCGATAGCGAGTGGGTCAGCCCCGTCCACATGGTCCCAAAGAAGTCAGGGATTCAAGTGTTTCAGAATGAGAGAAATGAGCTGATACCAACAAGGCTAGTCACTGGTTGGCGGATGTGCATTGACTACCGCAAACTGAACGCCGCAACTAGGAAAGACCAGTTCCCCCTACCATTCATCGACCAGATGTTGGAGCGACTGGCTGGGAAGAAGTACTTTTGTTTTTTAGATGGGTACAACGGGTATTTTCAAATCTACGTGGACCCTGAAGACCAGGACAAAACCACCTTTACCTGCCCAGTTGGAACTTACGCGTACAGACGCATGCCATTCGGTCTTTGCAACGCTCCAGGAACATTCCAACGATGCATGATGAGCATATTTTCTGATCTCATCGAGGAGTGCATAGAGATATTCATGGATGACTTTACAGTCTACGGGGACTCTTTCGACTCATGCCTTCATCACTTGGGCATAGTTTTGGGGAGGTGTCAAGCAAAGAGCCTGGTTTTGAATTTTGAGAAGTGCCACATGGTCACAGAAGGGATCGTCTTAGGACACGTGGTGTCAGAGAGAGGTATACAGGTGGATCAAGACAAAGTAGACGTCATTTCCAAACTGCCATTCCCTACTGACCAGAAGGGAATAAGGGGTTTTCTGGGGCATGCAGGATTTTATCGACGATTTATAAAGGACTTCACCAAAATCGCCCAACACCTTACCAGACTTCTTCAAAACGAGGTGGAGTTCATTTTTGATGAACAGTGCAAGGCTGCTTTCAATCTTCTCAAGGAAAAACTAATATCCGCACCAATCATCCGGGCTCCTGACTGGGACCATCCTTTCGAAGTGATGTGTGATGCCTGCGATTATGCAGTAGGAGCTGTTCTAGGTCAGAAGATCGAGGGAAAAAGGTATGTGATCTTCTATGCATCTAAAACATTGAATCAAGCTAAAAGGAATTAGGACACCACTGAGAAGGAGATGCTAGCCGTGGTGTACTCATTCGAAAAGTTTCGGCAGTACCTGATTACCAAGAAAGAGTCAAAACCCCGCTTAATCCAATGGGTACTCATGTTACAAGAGTTCGATTGGGAGGTGGAAGACAAGAAAGGGGTCGAGAATAAATTCGCAGATCATTTGAGCAGGATAGTGCAAGATGGGAGCAGCGAGGAGGTACACGACCGATTTCCGGAGGAACACTTATGTGAAGTGATTTTTTCCGTTAGAAAAAGTGATTGGGAGGAAGTGATGAAGCTTACTGGCCAGGATGTGACAGAAAAAGGGAAAGAAAAAGTAGGGCAGGAGCCATGGTATGCGGACTTAGCCAACTACCTAGTTTCGGGAAAGCTTCCTGAAGTGCCTAACATCACCAAAGCTCAAAGAATGAAGATCAAGAGTGAAGCAAAATACTACTTTTGGGACGACCCATATATTTGGAGGGTAGGAGCAGATCAAATGATAAGAAGATGCGTTCCTGACTGGGAACAAAGGGACGTACTAATACATTGCCACTCCTTGGCCTGTGGAGGACACTTCGGTCCCAAGAAAATGACGAGGAGAATCTTGCATAGCGGATTTTATTGGCCAACCCTCAACAAAGATGCCTATGAATTCTGTAGAAGTTATGAGCGTTGTCAACTGACCGGTGGGATCTATGCAAGAGATGAAATGCCACAAGTCCCGGTCATTGTTTGTGAGCTGTTTGACATATGGGGGATGGACTTCATGGGTCCTTTTCCCTCGTCTTATGGGAACTTGTATATCTTAGTCGCAGTTGACTACGTCTCTAAGTGGGTAGAAGCCAAGGCCACAAGCACGTGTGAGGCGAAGGAGGTGGCCAAGTTTCTCAAGAGCAATATATTCAGTAGATTCGGAGTATCAAGGGCCATCATATCCGATCAGGGAACTCACTTCTGTAACCGCACAATCGAAGCCTTGATGAAGAAGTACGGCGTGCACCACAGATTATCTAGCCCCTACCACCCGCAAGCGAACGATCAAGCAGAGATCTCTAACCGAGAGATACAGAAGATTCGAGAAAAAATCATCAATCCTTCTAAGAAGGACTGGAGTGTGAGGTTAGAGGATGCTCTGTGGGCGTATCAGACAGCCTACAAAACTCCCATAGGAATGTCCCCATACCGAATCATTTTTGGAAAGATGTGCCACTTACCAGTGGGGGTCGAGCACCGAGCATACTAGATAGTACAGAAAGTTAATATGGATGCTAGGGCCTGTGAAGAGGAAAGGAAGCTGCAGCTACAGGAGTTAGAAGAACTTAGATTAGAATCGTTTAATTCTGCCATGTGGTATAAGGAGAGAACTAAATTATGGCACGACAGAAATCTAAGGACCAAAGACCTCCATGTTGGCCAGAAAGTATTACTCTTCCAGTTGAGATTGAAGCTAATGCCTGGGAAGCTCAAGTCAAAGTGGACAAGACCCTATGTCAAAACCGCACTCCGTTCTAATGGAGCAGTGGAGATTTCAGGTAGTATTCCTAACTCTGAACCTTTTGTCGTAAATGGACATAGACTGAAAGTGTTTAGGGAGAATAGTGATGTGGGTGTAGTGGATGAGATCCCACTGCAACCACATACTAAGGTTGCATACTGACCGGTAGGATAGGAATTTGGAGTGCCATTGGGCTAGTTTCCTTTTATCGAAGTTTGCACATACTGGCCAAGTAAAATTCCAAATTTCCTAAGGGAAATGTAAATATTGTAAATACGTGGTAGTTAATTAAATCTCTGCATGCAATTAAAAATTAAAATCCAAAAATATTTTTCCGTCTTTAAATTTAATTTGGAGTACGCACTGACCACCAAAATGCCATTTTGGTGAAACTCTCAATTTTATTTAAGTGTCTTTTTTACTTTGTTACTAATCTGGGAAATTATAGGGGGAAATCATTGAGGGACGAAATTTGAATGTTGCAGCTTTGCAGGCGGACAGCGACTGGGAGGGCGCATGTTCAGAGAAGGAAAGGCGACGTCCAATCAGGAGGCAGCGCTCTCAACCGTCTCCCACACGAATCGACTCCAACCTGGAAACCGCTCATAGCCGGTTACAAACCCTCAACTACCCATTCTGCTCTCATATACAAACCGTCTCTCCCCTTTCATCTCGCAAACCCTCACCTGAAATTTCTCTTTTCCAAAAATTCCCACCATTCACCAGAAACCAACACCCACATTACCACTAGAAACCACCAATTCAAGCCATGGGGAAGAAGAAATGGGCAAAGAAACAAACCAGTGAGAAACCCCCTTCAATCCGTCGGGAAGAAAACCCAAAATTGCAAACACCAACGGAAGAACGGCCGCCGAAACCGCAACCACAGGGGCCGATTCCTCAAGTTTCGGCTATGGTTTCTTTGGACGTAATGACGGAGTTCCTCAGACAGCAGGACCCGAATCGAGATTGGGCGGCCAAGTTAGCCGGTTTTAGCCGAATCGGGGGCAAATGGAGCATGACCGGAGAAGCCCCGACAGTACCTCCATCAGAACCGATTGTGCAACCCACAACACAACCACCCACTTCCGTTCCGAATTCCTCAACAACTCCACCAGAATGGGAATCTCCCTCGACGACCGCACCATCGGAACCTTCGAAACCCTCCCCGACTCGCCAAGAAACCGAATCAATGGATATTGACCCCATCTCCGCCTATTACGGCTCTGACCCAGGGGAAGGTGAGGGAAAAAGGAGCAAGGAGCCGAAGATCCAGGAGGGAGGAGATGAACCAGAGAGAACGCCAGCAGCGGAGCCCATCCCTCAAGAAAGGGCGAGGGAAGAGATAGATCTGAATGAAACGGCTAGAAAGCAAGGCCTTATGTTGGATGAGGAGTTTGAGGCGCTGTTGAAGGAGGTAACCCGTGAGGAAGAAGAAAATGCATCAGAGGCAGTAAGAGAGGGTGGAGAAGCTAGTACAAGGAACGACCCAGAAGGCCTAGCCCATCAGCCAGAAGAAGAGGTGGAAGAGAGGCAAACCGGAGAATGAGTACCACAGTCAGTGACTCCCCAGCCAGACGCAGGGGAGAGTGATGTGAACATTGATCAGGAGGAGACCGTGGTACGAACAGAGGAGCCTGAACCAGTGGCACTTCTAGTGTTGAAACCGAAAGCCGTCAAAAGGAAATTGGTGTTGAGGGACGATCCCAAGGCAGTACGACCAAAGCCGAAGAGAGTATCGCATAGATGCCTAGGAAAATGGACATCCAGCAAGACGAAGGCGAACACAGCAGCAGATCCAGTTGAAGTTTTAAGTGACGAAGAAAGGGTGACTCCCACAAAACCTGGGGAGTAATCTTTTCCAGCTACTAACTTGGAAGATGCATCGACGGCAGCTGAAGTGGTCTCCACAACGCCGAGTGACAAGAGAGATGAGACTGAGCAGATGGCTGAGGGTCTGGACCTTGCATCTGAGTCAGTAGGTCACGTCGAGCCAAGAGATGATAGTACACATATCCGCGTGGAGACCCGCCCTACTGCCCAGGACAAGCCTTCAACACAAGCAGAGAAGAAACCGGAAGAGGATGAAGACAGAGAAGAGGACATATACCAAGAAGAGAGAAAAAGGAAAGGGAAAGCCCCTGTTAAGAGGAAGCCAAGCAGCAAAAAGCAACGCACAGACAACATAGGCAGCGTCATCACGGACCCAGATCAGAGAACCTCACCGCATCGTCAGGAGACAAACGGCAACGACTATACTGCTAGTGAAGAGTCGGAATCCGACAGTCACATCTCTCTAGAGGATGAAGAGTACGGAGCACAACAGCTTCCGCACAACCATCGGGAGCTAATACATCCTCCGGTAGAGAGATTGAAGTACCGGCGTTGGAAGGTGAAGCTCACTGACGAGCTGATTGCGGACATGAAGCACTTTAGCACGAAGGACGACAGCAGCAAGAAATTCAAGGGCGGGAAGGTACTTTATTTCCCTTCCCTTGATGAATTAAATGCCCGTGAGCCTTTCTTGTTGCATTTGTGTGCTTTGGGTTTTGATTGACTGTTAGAAAACAAGGATTCGAGTGTACCTATAAGGTTGACGAAGGAGTTTTTCACTACATTCAGATATAGGGTCACCACAGACTTGGATGAAGAGTCTATCACCTTTAGGGTATTCGGTAGGGAGGTGAGCATGAGTTTGATCGAATGGACAGTAAGATTGGAGATGCGTAGTTTAGAGGAGGCCATAGGGCCGGAGTGGAGAAGCAGGGAACGTGGGATTCCCCGTAGGCACGTTGACTTTGAGCCCCAGGAGGCATGGGAAGAATTAACTCACCCGGATGCTGGGCAGTTTTCTTCCACTATCTCTCGCTCCATCCACTTCAACAACCTGATTTTACGCCTGGTACAACTCTACTTGGACTTCAACTTGCTGGGGCAGTCGAATTCAGCCGTCCAAACATCGATGAGAGAACTATACCTCCTTTGGTGCGCCAAGCGCGGGAGGAAAATACATCTGGGTTTCTGGACAACTTATCAGTGTCATCTCATTGCTACCCATCCCGCGAGAAACCTCTCCCTCTGCCATATCTTGGGAGCATTCGTAAGGAACAACATCACTATCTCGGAGGCCGAAGGCTTATCTCCCCTAATCATGGTGGACCCTCCTAGCCCATTTGATACGGCCTTTTTCATCCGCACGAACACTGTCTATATCAGGGAAGGTGCCCCGCGTTTTCACGCGATAGGTGAGGAGGCTATCCCGGCTGGAAGAGTTGCAGCAAGCAAGGGAACACAAGCTCAAGCGCAGAGGCAAGAGAGATTGGAGAGAGCAGTGGCAGAGCTAGCGGAGGAGAATAGGCAGGCCAGAGCGGAGTTGACTCACCTGACAAATGTGATGGAAAGTATTCTGAAGGAGTTAGCGACAGGAAAAATAGTTCGAGGAGCTGGACCGAGTGGCCACGAAGGCCAGACTGATGAACCAAGAGTAGCCGAGACAGAAGTGGAAGCGACAGAGGAAAAAGGTACCGAGGAAACGGCAAAATCTGAGGAAAGTGAATCCGAATCCGAGAGAAAGGAGTCCAAAGAACCACCTGCACCAACCCTTGCCCCACGGAGGAGCAAGAGAAATATATGACCACCCCACTGACCAGTATGTTTTCTTTTCTTTTTAATTTCAGTTTTTTTATTTGTTAATTTTGTTGTTTTTAGGTAGAGTAATTTTGTATAGCATGTGAGAAGTACGAGGTTTACTACTTTGATGCATGTGTTTGTGTTTATGTTGATTTCTCTTCGTGTGCATGTTAACTCACACTTAGCCTACTGCGCAGCCTAAGTGTGAGGAGTTTATGTATATATGTGTTTGTTTTGTTAAGATCTGATTAGGTTTAAAACTCTCCCACTTAGCCTATTGCATAGTCTAAGTGTGAGAAGTTTTAGTCTCAGCATGTGTCGTTCTTGTTTTGGTATGTCTGTGTGTAAGCCATACTAGCCATTACCTTTTCCACTTCATAGCCTTATCTGAGGGCAGACACTTGTGAAGTGGGAGGGGGGATGCAATGGCCAGTATGACATATGTGTATATGTGTAGTCTGTGTTTAGTGTTTGTGTAGTGTTTTTCTAGGTCTAGTTTTTTTTATATACGTGTTGATTGGGCTTAAAACTCAACTGTCTCAAGCTGACGGTGAGGGGAATTGAGGGAGATAGGACATGCTGGACAATGGAAACCACCCCCCTTAGTATCTCCTAGTCAGTACAGATGATGCAAGTATGAGAGAAAAGCCCATCCTTAGAGCCAAACGCAAAAGCCCTCTTAAAATGTGAGTTAAAAGTCTAAAGTGGAACCACTTTCCACCAAACTAGAAAAGAAAAGAGTGGCTGCCACATGATGCCTAGGGTGAGGTGACCGCGTGTGGCAAGACCTGAAGGCAGTAGGAAATCCCCCCCCTAAAAAAAACCACCTTTAGAACCTTTTTTTTTCTAGCCATATCTACACCCATATATAACCCCCTAGTCGCTGGGACTGTGTGTGTGCGAGGCATAAGGCAAGAAGGCAACTGGCCAGAACGACATACAAGAAGAAAACCAACTGGAGAAGGAAATTGAGAAGCATGGAAAATATGACCAGAAAGAGATTCCAAGCCCAAAAAAGATAAGAAGGAATAAGGGTGACGAAGCCACATAAAGAATGTTGAAGAAAATGGTCGTAAACACATGACCCAAAAAAAAAAAAAAAGAACAAGGGTGGCGAAGCCACAAGATGCTACTGACCAGTTGGAGACCAATATCAGAAATTGTCCAACCGAGAGAAGTAACAGCCGAAAGCTCAAATGCACACAGTTCTCCCACATCAAAATAAGTAGCAGTTTTTGAACCTTAGAGCCTTAGGAACAACCACCCCAAACACTACAAACCAATAGCCCCGTTACAAGCCTTAAAGACCTTCAGAAGCCGCACGTGAAATCTAAATCCGAAGCATTTGTGTTTCAGCATTATGAGATAATACAATCCTAACATCCCTGGCGAGGAATGGGTGACTGAGCAAATCTAGTGTTTGGCCACGAGTATGGGTGATCTTGACGAGCAGATGTACTGACTAGGAAGGAAAAGGGGGGCGGCAGAAATTCAAGGCTGTCTAAGGCCGGATTGCACCTGATCCCAAGGGGAGGGATGGTTGAAAATATAGCCCGATTAATGTGTTTAAGTGTTTTTGTGTGTTTATGTGTTTTTCTTTTTTTTTGTGTCTTTCATGTGTTTTTATTTGCGTCAAGTTTAGAGTCTAGTTAAGGATAGAGTCGGTCAGGGGTGTAACCAGGCTAGAATTCGACTTATTTCTTTTTTATTTGTTCTTTACGCTTGAGGACAAGCATGCGGTAAGTGTGAGCAATTTGATAAGTCGTATTCTACGCCTTGGTTACTGGTCAGTATAACATGCATAATTGGATTATATCTGCAAAATAGTTGCTAAAGTGTGCAGGGAAAGGGTTCTAGTCAGTATGGAAAGAGTCGGACAACTCAGGTGAAAAGGGCATCCGAATGTTGCTATACTGACCAGTATGCATGCCAAAAAGTCTCGAGATGGAGAAGAAGGATTGCTGGGAAGATCAACCACAAACAAGGGCAAAAGAATCATTACACGAAGAAAGTATACCCTAAAAATCAAGGGCAGGCCTCCATATAAATAGAAGCCACTTGAAGAGAGAAGGCATCATCAATTTTAGGACCTCTACACTTAGTTAGAATTCTCTCTCGGTAGATCATTCCTTTCTGCATTGTCCTACATCTTCTCGTTCCTCGCCACCGCCATGGTCACCTGAAGTTCACCAGTTCGCCGTAGTTCCACATAATCTCGTTCCAACCAGTTCGTCGCGTAGTGACTGTCGTTTCATCGCCCGGAGTGGCAAAACAATCTTTAATTGCTTTCGTAGTTAATCTTACCTATTTTTTTACGTTAGATCTGTTGCATTTTCAATACTTGCTGACTTTGAAGTGCTTTGGTTGAGATCCAGACGTTTTATTACTATGAAGTTGTTTTTGTGCATCGGTTTCTGTTTGATTCAGTTTCTTTCTGCCTAGATAGTGTAGATCTAGTTGCTACTGTAATTTCCAAGTGTTGAATGCATATTTTCATTTCTAAGTTGATCGTTCTGAGTTTGTGAATTGAGTTTGATGTTAGATTTAGATTTAAGTGTTAAGTGCGAAGGCTTAGTTCACGTGATTTCTGCCACCTTGCATGCTACCCAGTGAGCGTAATTTCAGTTTCGCTAGTTTAATATTTTGATTTGGAGTTTTAATTGTTAGATCTGTTTTCGTGAGTTGTTAATTTGAAACTCTCGTTGATGAATTCTGAGTTTCTTGATCTGAGTTTATTCATGTGGAAGAAGATAACACCTACATCTAAGTGTGGGACCACTTTTGCTTTTTAGTTACTTTTTGCTTTTGTCCTTTACTTTTCTCTACCTTTTTTCTGCCACGCTTGAGTTGAGATTCTACCTAGACAGGAATTAAAGGTGGTACTCTACTGACTGAGTGGTGTGAAAGTGATTGACATGTAGCTGTGTAGTGAGAGTGGGGGACACGGTGTTTCAGGGATATGTGGAAAGTAGATAATTATTATAAAAGGTTAAACGGAATATCAGAGAATAGGTGGTGGTACTCAGCCAAATTAAATACAAGAAATGATGGTAAAAACGCCATTCGATCTCATTAGGGCAGAATTAATAATTCGTTACCTGCGCTGCGCTGAGCGAAAGAGGCATGCGTGGTGGTGATGTTGGTGTAAAGCTATGCTGTGAGTTGTGATTGGAAAAATATAAGTGTTTAACAAAGATTGAATCTGAATTCGATGTTCTTTCACAACAATTTTATAGATCATCCTATCTCATTTTCCACTTAATTAAAACATCTTCAAATTTATTTAATTAACAATTATATGTACACCTAGACGTTGTATATACTTTAAATTTACTTCTTATTCTTGGACTCAATTTTGAGTGAATTACTTCAACTGGGACAATTTCATTGTGTATGCATCAAAATAACTTTGATGCATATATCTATATTCTAATAATAAATACAAATAAAATTATTTAAAATATTTGAATTAATGTGTATAACAACAATTTTCATATATATTGTTATAATCATGTACTTGTGTTACACTATTTGATAAATTTTGAAATAAATCCAATGCATATATGAATGTTTCTAATAATAGGTTGTGATCAAATAATAATTAATTTTCAGTGTAGAACGCATAATTTTTAATTTTGTATATTAAAATTATCAACACAAAGATATAACTTTATCAACCTAACATGTAAATTTAAATATTAACACAAAGAAATAATTATATTAAAACCAGACAATTGCTAAAGTTATGTCTTAGTGTTGATAATTTTAATATAATACAAAATTGAAAAGTTATGAGTTCTAAAGTAGAAATTAGTTATTATTATAATGGGAACCTCTAATAATACAATATCTAATATTCATATAAATTTATGTGTAATATTGTTGGATGTGAATTACAATAATTCAACTATAGTATTTAATAATTTTGCTAATATATTAACTACAAAAATACATGCTTCTGATAATATATCTGAAATCCAATTTAAAATATTATACCTATATGATGTGATGCATAAGCTTTTAATTGGTTTTAATTTTGCATTATTTATTTTTGATTGGGAATAATTTTATTATAATAGTTTCATACTATTGATAAATATGTATAACAATAATTGAAGTATACAACAAAAAACTTTAAACTTTATATAACTACAATGCAAAATGTTTTTGATCGTATTACGTCCCTTCATATCATATTTTATATTTTCAAAATATGTTACTTTTAATAAGAACAAATTAGTAGGATTCAAGTAAGGATGAAGAAGGAGAAAAAGTTTATTGAGATATAAATATAGAAAGAGAAAGAGTAATGGTATGCGAATTGCAATTCATAGTTCAATTTATTTGTTTAAGTAAATGCTCTCACACTACATATAATTAATACTTTCTCACTCCGTCCATAAATAATTGTCTCGTACTTTTTCTTTTGAATTATGTGTACCGTAAAATAAGAATAACATGCTGAGTAGACTCAATAAAACATTCAACTTAATTAGAATGCATGCATGTTCATTTTATTTCTCTGTCTTTTCTTATGGAACTTTATGACATTCTTACTTCATTATATTAATTAATAGTATTTGTGGTTTAAGGGTTTGAAAGTAGCTTCGTATTGCCCGTCCGACAACACGTAGATAGGTCGGAGTTTGTGGAAGGGCCTCGAGAATGGGCGCGAATAGAGTAGGGAACTCAGGGAAACTCCCGTCTACAGTCCATGTACCCGAAAAGGCAAACGTGAGCAAGGTCACATTGCGGTCCGGTACTGCCTATGAGGGGCCCAACCGAAGAAGTCCAACGGAGAGCCTAGTGGGACGAATATACTAAAATACGTCGTCTCAGAAGAAGAGCTCAACAGAATCCATGCAAGAAACTCCATCCCAGAATGTGCCCAAGAAAGATTCCGGAAAGGCTGTCGGGGAACCGGTTGAAGAGGAGAAAGGAAAAAAAAACCATTCCCTTACCGTTTCGTGACCAAGAGGAAGAAGGAAAACCCAGTGGATTACATGTCAATTTTTGGGAAGCTGCATGCCACCATACTATTCCTCCAAGCCGTGAAGCTACCCCCACTTGGAAAATTTATCAAGTAATTTATAGCCGGGAAGGCCCAGAAGGATGGAAAGATCATGGTGGAAGGAATAGCGTCAGCAATTATGCAGGAAAAGCTACCGCCCAAGAGAGCCGATCCAGGTATGTTCACTTTGCCTATAACTATAGGAGATGTAAAAATCGAGCATGCAATGTGTGATATGGGAGCTTCAATAAATGTTATGCCATTGTCAGTTTATAATCTGCTGAAGGGAGTAACATTATCGACCACTAGGGTATTAATCCAACTGGCTGATAGGTCATGCATAAATCCCGATGGTGTGTTGGAAAATGTGTTGGTGAGAGTGCATGATTTTACTTATCCTGCTGACTTTTATGTGATCAAGATGAGTGAGTCTGAAGCTAGGGAGTCTAGTGATATTTTGCTAGGGAGACCGTTTTTTAGAACAACTAAGACAATCGTTGACATGGCTGAAGGGACAATTTGCATTGATTTTCATGGGGAGAAATTCACATTTGATATCAATGAGGCCATGAAAAAGCCTATTGATTCTGAAAATATATGCTATGTTGATGTAATAGACCCCCTAGTCTAAGATTTTCTTGAGACCGAATTATTGCAGGAAAAACTCCAAGCGTTGGATGTGTATGGGCAGGCTGATGTAGAAGCGGCTGCATGGTGCGATCTGATCAGTAGCCAAGGGTTAACTGACGAAGAGATAGAGGGAGCAATTAAGGATTTATGTCAGAAATCGGAATTTATTGGACCCATAGGGGCTCAGCTACCAGCCAGTACATATGCACTTTCAGATGAAGAGTTAGAGAAGGAGGGGGATGCTGCAAGGAGCATTCTACCAGCTGACACACTTCCTCCAAAAGTTGAATTGAAGAAACTTCCAGCAACACTGAAGTTTTCTTTCTTAGGGGAGGAAAACTCGTACCCGGTGATCATTAGCAGCAGCCTTACGAAAGAACAAGAGGCAAGGCTATTGACCGTTCTAGGCAAGAACAAAAAAAGCAATTGGATGGAGCCTTACAGATCTGGTAGGGATAAGTCCCGATGTCTGTATGCATCATATCAGGCTAGAAGAAGGAGCAAAAGCACATCGAGATTCGCAGAGGAAGGTGAACCCCAACATGCGGGAGGAAATATTGAAAGAAATCTTGTAGTTGCTGTCATTAGGAATTATCTATTCGGTACCCGATAGCGAGTGGGTCAGCCCCGTCTACTTGGTCCCAAAGAAGTTAGGGATTCAAGTGTTTCAGAATGAGAGAAATGAGCTGATACCAACAAGGCTAGTCACTGGTTGGCGGATGTGCATTGACTACCGCAAACTGAACGCCGCAACCAGGAAAGACCAGTTCCCCCTACCATTCATCGACCAGATGTTGGAGTGACTGGCTGGGAAGAAGTACTTTTGTTTTTTAGATGGGTACAACGGGTATTTTCAAATCTACGTGGACCCTGAAGACCAGGACAAAACCACCTTTACCTGCCCAGTTGGAACTTACGCGTACAGACGCATGCCATTCGGTCTTTGCAACGCTCCAGGAACATTCCAACGATGCATGATGAGCATATTTTCTGATCTGATCGAGGAGTGCATAGAGATATTCATGGATGACTTTACAGTCTACGGGGACTCTTTCGACTCATGCCTTCATCACTTGGTCATAGTTTTGGGGAGGTGTCAAGCAAAGAGCCTGGTTTTGAATTTTGAGAAGTGCCACATGGTCACAGAAGGGATCGTCTTAGGACACGTGGTATCAGAGAGAGGTATATAGGTGGATCAAGCCAAAGTGGACGTCATTTCCAAACTGCCATTCCCTACTGACCAGAAGGGAATAAGGGGTTTTCTGGGGCATGTAGGATTTTATCGACGATTTATAAAGGACTTCACCAAAATCGCCCAACCCCTTACCAGACTTCTTCAAAACGAGGTGGAGTTCATTTTTGATGAACAGTGCAAGGCTGCTTTCAATCTTCTCAAGGAAAAACTAATATCCGCACTAATCATCCGGGCTCCTGACTGGGACCATCATTTTGAAGTGATGTGTGATGCCAACGATTATGCAGTGGGAGCTGTTCTAGGTCAGAAGATCGAGGGAAAAATGTATTTGATCTTCTATGCATCTAAAACATTGAATCAAGCTAAAAGGATAAAGTCGCGGATCATTTGAGCAGGATAATGCAAGATGGGAGCAGCGAGGAGATACACGACCGATTTCCGGAGGAACACTTATGTGAAGTGATTTTTGCCGTTAGAAAAATTGATTGGGAGGAAGTGATGAAGCTTACTAGCCAGGATGTGATAGAAAAAGGGAAAGAAAAAGTAGGGCAGGAGCCATGGTATGCGGGCTTAGCCAACTACCTAGTTTCGGGAGAGCTTCCTGAAGTGCCAAACATCACCAAAGCTCAAAGAATGAAGATCAAGAGTGAAGCAAAATACTACTTTTGGGACGACCCATATATTTGGAGGGTAGGGGCAAATCAAGTGATAAGAAGATACGTTCCTGACTGGGAACAAAGGGACGTACTAATACATTGCCACTCCTTGGCCTGTGGAGGACACTTCGGTCCCAAGAAAATGACGAGGAAGATCTTCGATAGCGGATTTTATTGGCCAACCCTCAACAAAGATGCCTATGAATTCTATAGAAGTTATGAGCGTTGTCAACTGACCGGTGGGATCTATGCACGAGATGAAATGCCACAAGTCCCGGTCATTGTTTGTGAGCTGTTCGACATATGGGGGATGGACTTCATGGGTCCTTTTCCCTCGTCTTATGAGAACTTGTATATCTTAGTCGCAGTTGACTACTTCTCTAAGTGGGTAGAAGCCAAGGCCACAAGCACGTGTGAGGCGAAGGAGGTGGCCAAGTTTCTCAAGAGCAATATATTCAGTCGATTCGGAGTATCAAGGGCCATCATATCCGATTAGGGAACTCACTTCTGTAACCGCACAATCGAAGCCTTGATGAAGAAGTACGGCGTGCACCACAGTTTATCTAGCCCCTACCACCCGCAAGCGAACGGTCAAGCAGAGATCTCTAACCGAGAGATACAGAAGATTCTAGAAAAAATCGTCAATCCTTCTAGGAAGGACTAGAGTGTGAGGTTAGAGGATGCTCTGTGGGCTTATCAGACAGCCTACAAAACTCCCATAGGAATGTCCCCATGCCGAATCATTTTTGGAAAGATGTGCCACTTACAAGTGGGGGTCGAGCACCGAGCATACTGGATAGTACAGAAAGTTAATATGGATGCTAGGGCCTGTGAAGAGGAAAGGAAGCTGCAGCTACAGGAGTTAGAAGAACTTAGATTGGAATCGTTTGATTCCGCCATGTGGTATAAGGAGAGAACTAAATTATGGCACGACAGAAATCTAAGGACCAAAGACCTCCATGTTGGCCAGAAAGTATTACTCTTCCAGTTGAGATTGAAGCTAATGCCTGGGAAGCTCAAGTCGAAGTGGACAAGACCCTATGTCATAACCGCACTCCGTTCTAATGGAGCAGTGGAGATTTCAGGGAGTATTCCTAACTCTGAACCTTTTGTCGTAAATGGACATAGACTGAAGGTGTTTAGGGAGAATAGTGATGTGGGTGTAGTGGATAAGATCCCACTGCAACCACATACTAAGGTTGCATACTGACCGGTAGGATAAGAATTTGGAGTTTCACTGGGCTCATTTCCTTTTATCGAAGTTTGCACATACTGGCCAAGTAAAATTCCAAATTTCCTAAGAGAAATGTAAATATTGTAAATACGTTGTAGTTAATTAAATCTCTGCATGCAATTAAAAATTAAAATCCAAAAATATTTTTCGGTCCTTAAATTTAATTTGGAGTACGTACTGACCACCAGAATGCCATTTTGGTAAAACTGTCAATTTTATTTAAGTGTCTTTTTTACTTTGTTACTAATCTGGGAAATTATAGGGGGAAATCATTGAGGGACGAAATTTGAATGTTGCAGCTTTGCAGGCGGACAGCGACTGGTAGGGCGCATGTGCAGAGAAGGACAGACGACGTTCAATCAGGAGGCAGCGCTCTCAACCTTCTCCCACACGAATCGACTCCAACCTGGAAACCGCTCATAGCCGGTTACAAACCCTCAACTACCCATTCTGCTCTCATATCCAAACCGTCTCTCCCCTTTCATCTCACAAACCCTTACCTGCAATTTCTATTTTCCAAAAATTCCCACCATTCACCAGAAACCAACACCCACATTACCACTAGAAACCACCAATTCAAGCCATGGGGAAGAAGAAATGGGCAAAGAAACAAACTAGTGAGAAACCCCCTTCAATCCGTCGGGAAGAAAACCCAAAATTGCAACCACCAACGGAAGAACGGCCGCCGAACCCGCAACAGGAGCCGATTCCTCAAGTTTCGGCGATGGTTTCTTTGGACGTAATGACGGAGTTCCTCAGACAGCAGGACCCGAATCGAGATTGGGCGGCCGAGTTAGCCGGTTTTAGCCGAATCGGGGGCAAATGGAGCATGACCGGAGAAGCCCCGGCAGTACCTCCATCAGAACCGATTGTGCAACCCACAACACAACCACCCATTTCCGTTCCGAATTCCTCAACAACTCCACCAGAATGGGAATCTCCCTCGACGACCGTACCATCGGAACCTTCGAAACCCTCCCCGACTCCCCAAGAAACCGAATCAATGGATATTGACCCCATCTCCGCCTATTACGGCTCTGACCCAGGGGAAGGTGAGGAAAAAAGGAGCGAGGAGCCGACGATCCAGGAGGAAGGAGATGAACTAGAGAGAACGCCAGCAGCGGAGCCCATCCCTCAAGAAAGGGCGAGGGAAGAGATAGATCTGAATGAAACAGCCAAAAAGCAAGGCCTTATGATGGATGAGGAGTTTGAGGCGCTGTTGAAGGAGGTAACCCGTGAGGAAGAAGAAGATGCATCGTAGGCAGTAAGAGAGGGTGGAGAAGCTAGTACAAGGAACGACCCAGCAGGCCTAGTCCATCAGCCAGAAGAAGAGGAGGAAGAGAGGCAAACCGGAGAACGAGTACCACAGTCAGTGACTCCCCAGCCAGACGCAGAGGAGAGTGATGTGAACATTGATCAGGAGGATACCGTGGTACGAACAGAGGAGCCTGAACCAGTGGCACTTCCAGTGTTGAAACCGAAAGCAGTCAAAAGGAAATTGGTGTTGAGGGACTATCCCAAGGCAGTACGACCAAAGCCGAAGAGAGTATCGCAGAGATGCCTAGGAAAATGGACATCCAGCAAGACGAAGGCGAACACAGCAGCAGATCCAGTTGAAGTTTTAAGTGACGAAGAAAGGGTGACTCCCACAAAACCTGGGGAGGAATCTTTTCCAGCTACTAACTTGGAAGATGCATCGACGGCAGCTGAAGTGGTCTCCACAACGCCGAGTGACCAGAGAGATGAGACTGAGCAGATGGCTGAGGGTCTGGACCTCGCATCTGAGTCAGTAGGTCACGTCGAGCCAAGAGATGATAGTACAGATATCCGCGTGGAGACCCGCCCTACTGCCCAGGATAAGCCTTCAACACAAGCAGAGAAAAAACCGGAAGAGGATGAAGACAGAGAGGAGGACAAATACCAAGAAGAGAGAAAAAGAAAAGAGAAAGCCCCTGTTAAGAGGAAGCCAAGCAGCAAAAAGCAACGCACAGACAACATAGGCATCGTAATCACGGACCCAGATCAGAGAACCCCACCGCATCGTCAGGAGACAAACGGCAACGACTATACTGCTAGTGAAGAGTCGGAATCCGACAGTCACATCTCTCTAGAGGATGAAGAGTACGGAGCACAACAGCTTCCGCACAACCATCGGGAGCTAATACGTCCTCCGGTAGAGAGATTGAAGTACCGGCGTTGGAAGGTGAAGCTCACTGACGAGCTGATTGCGGACATGAAGCACTTTAGCATGAAGGACGACAGCAGCAAGAAATTCAAGGGCGAGAAGGTACTTTATTTCCCTTCCCTTGATAAATTAAATGCCCGTGAGCCTTTCTTGTTGCATTTGCGTGCTTTGGGTTTTGATTGACTGTTAGAAAACAAGGATCCGAGTGTACGTATAAGGTTGACGAAGGAGTTTTTCACTACATTCAGATTTAGGGTCACCACAGACTTGGATGAAGAGTCTATCACCTTTAGGGTATTCGGTAGGGAGGTGAGCATGAGTTTGATCGAATGGAGGGTAAGATTGGGGATGTGTAGTTTAGAGGAGGCCATAGGGCCGGAGTGGAGAAGCAGGGAATGGGGGATTCCCCGTAGGCACGTAGACTTTAAGCCCCAGGAGGCATGGGAAGAATTAACTCACCCGGACGCTGGGCAGTTTTCTTCCACTATCTCTCGCTCCATCCACTTCAACAACCTGATTTTATGCCTAGTACAACTCTACTTGGACTTCAACTTGCTGGGGCAGTCGAATTCAGCCATCCAAACATCGATGAGAGAACTATACCTCCTTTGGTGCGCCAAGCGCGGGAGGAAAATACATCTGGGTTTCTGGACAGCTTATCAGTGTCATCTCATTGCCACCCATCCAGTGAGAAACCTCTCCCTCTGCCATATCTTGGGAGCATTCGTAAGGAACAACATCACTATCTCGGAGGCCGAAGGCTTATCTCCCCTAATCATGGTGGACCCTCCTTGCCAGTTTGATACGCCCTTTTTCATCCGTACGAACACTGTCTATATCAGGGAAGGTGCCCCGCGTTTTCACGCGATGGGTGAGGAGGCTATCCCGGCTGGAAGAGTTGCAGCAAGCCAGGGAACACAAGCTTAAGCACAGAGGCAAGAGAGATTGGAGAGAGTAGTGGCAGAGCTAGCGGAGGAGAATAGGCAGGCCAGAGCGGAGTTGACTCGCCTGACAAATGTGATGGAAAGTATTCTGAAGGAGTTAGCGACAGGAAAAATAGTTCGAGGAGCTGGACCGAGTGGCCACGGACCAGACTGATGAACCAAGAGTAGCCGAGACAGAAGTGGAAGCGACAGAGGAAAAAGGTACCGAGCAAACGGCAGAATCTGAGGAAAGTGAATCCGAATCCGAGAGAGAGGAGTCCAAAGAACCACCTGCACCAACCCCTGCCCCACGGAGGAGCAGGAGAAATATATGACCACCCCACTGACCAGTATGTTTTCTTTTCTTTTTAATTTCAGTTTTTTTATTTGTTATTTTTGTTGTTTTTAGGTAGAGTAATTTTGTATAGCATGTGAGAAGTACGAGGTTTACTACTTGATGCATGTGTTTGTGTTTATGTTATTTTCTCTTCGTGTGCATATTAACTCACACTTAGCCTACTACGCAGCCTAAGTGTGAGGAGTTTATGTATATATGTGTTTGTTTTTGTTAAGATCTGATTAGGTTTAAAACTCTCCCACTTAGCCTATTGCATAGTCTAAGTGTGAGAAGTTTTAGTATCAGCATGTGTCGTTCTTGTTTTGGTATGTCTGTGTGTAAGCCATACTAGCCATTACATTTCCCACTTCATAGCCTTACCTGAGGGCAGACACTTGTGAAGTGGGAGGGGGGGATGCAATGGCCAGTATGACATATGTGTATATGTGTAGTCTGTGTTTAGTGTTTGTGTAGTGTTTTTCTAGGTCTAGTTTTTTTTATATACGTGTTGATTGGGCTTAAAACTCAACTGTCTCGAGCTGACGGTGAGTGGAATTGAGGGAGATAGGACATGCTGGACAATGGAAACCACCCCCCTTAGTATCTCCTAGTCAGTACAGATGATGCAAGTATGAGAGAAAAGCCCATCCTTAGAGCCAAACGCAAAAGCCCTCTTAAAATGTGAGTTAAAAGCCTAAAGTGGAACCACTTTCCACCAAACTAGAAAAGAAAAGAGTGGCTGCCACATGATGCCTAGGGTGAGGTGACAGCGTGTGGCAAGACCTGAAGGCAGTAGGAAATCCCCCCCCCCCTAAAAAAAACCACCTTTAGAACCTTTTTTTTTCTAGCCATATCTACACACATATATAACCCCCTAGCTGCTGGGACTGTGTGTGTGCGAGGCATAAGGAAAGAAGGCAACTGGCAGAAGGACATACAAGAAGAAAACCAACTGGAGAAGGAAATTGAGAAGCAAGGAAAAAATGACCAGGAAGAGATTCCAGGCCCAAAAAAGAAAAGAAGGAATAAGGGTGGCGAAGCCACATAAAGAATGTTGAAGAAAATGGTCATAAACACATGACCCCCCCCCCAAAAAAAGAAAGAACAAGGGTGGCGAAGCCACAAGATGCTACTGACTAGTTGGAGACCAATATCAGAAAATGTCCAACCGAGAGAAGTAACAGCCGAAAGCTCAAATGCACACAGTTCTCCCACATCAAAATAAGTAGTAGTTTTTAAACCTTAGAGCCTTAGGAACAACCATCCCAAACACTACAAACCAATAGCCCCGTTACAAGCCTTAAAGACCTTCAGAAGCCGCACGTGAAATCTAAATCCGAAATATTAGTGTTTCAGCATTATGAGAGAATACAATCCAAACATCCCTGGCGAGGAATGAGTGACTGAGCAAATCTAGTGTTTGGCCACGAGTATGGGTGATCTTGACGAGCAGATGTACTGACTGGGAAGGAAAAGGGGGGCGGCAGAAATTCAAGGTTGTCTAAGGCCGGATTGCACCTGATCCCAAGGGTAGGGATGGTTGAAAATATAGCCCGATTAATGTGTTTAAGTGTTTTTGTGTGTTTATGTGTTTTTCTTTTTTTTTGTGTATTTCATGTGTTTTTATTTGCGTCAAGTTTAGAGTCTAGTTAAGGATAGAGTCGGTCAGGGGTGTAACCAGGCTAGAATTCGACTTATTTCTTTTTTATTTGTTCTTCACGCTTGAGGACAAGCATGCGGTAAGTGTGAGCTGTTTGATAAGTCGTATTCTAGGCCTTGGTTACTGGTTAGTATAACGTGCATAAATGGATTATATCTGCAAAATAGTTGCTAAAGTGTGCAGGGAAAGGGTTCTAGTCAGTATGGAAAGAGTCAGACAACTCAGGTGAAAAAGGCATCCGAATGTTGCTATACTGACCAGTATGCATGCCAAAAAGTCTCGAGATGGAGAAGAAGGATTGCTGGGAAGATCAACCACAAACAAGGGCAAAAAAATCATTACACGAAGAAAGTATACCCTAAAAATCAAGGGCAGGCCTCCATATAAATAGAAGCCACTTGAAGAGAGAAGGCATCATCAAATTTAGGACCTCTACACTTAGTTAGAATTCTCTCTCGGTAGATCATTCCTTTCAGCATTGTCCTACATCTTCTCGTTCCTCGCCACAACCATGGTCACCTGAAGTTCACCAGTTCGCCGTAGTTCCACATAATCTCGTTCCAACCAGTTCGTCGCGCAGGGACAACCGTTTCATCGTCTCGAGTGGCAAAACAATCTTTAATTTCTTTCGTAGTTAATCTTACTTGTTTTTTTTACGTTGGATCTGTTGCATTTTCAATACTTGCTGACTTTGAAGTGCTTTGGTTGAGATCCAGACGTTTTATTACTATGAAGTTGTTTTTGTGCATCGGTTTCTGTTTGATTCAGTTTCTTTCTGCCTAGATAGTGTAGATCTAGTTGCTACTGTAATTTCCAAGTGTTGAATGAATATTTTCATTTCTAAGTTGATCGTTCTGAGTTTGTGAATTGAGTTTGATGTTAGATTTAGATTTAAGTGTTAAGTGCGAAGGCTTAGTTCACGTGATTTGTGCCACCTTGCATGCTACCCAGTGAGCATAATTTCATTTTCGCTAGTTTAATATTTTGATTTGGAGTTTTAATTGTTAGATCTGTTTTCATGAGTTGTTAATTTGAAACTCTCGTTGATGAATTCTGAGTTTGTTGATCTGAGTTTATTTATGTGGAAGAAGATAACACCTACATCTAAGTGTGGGACCACTTTTGCTTTTTAGTTACTTTTTGCTTTTGTCCTTTACTTTTCTCTACCTTTTTTCTCCTGGTACCCTACAGATCTGTCAGCCTAGTTACCTAACTACCACTTATTCTCTGATATTCCGTTTAGCCTTTTATAGTAGCCCGTACCCTCCAGATATTTTCTGAAACATAATGTTCCCTCAATCTCACGTACACAGCTGCTTGTTAATCACCTTTCACACCTCCTAGTCAGTAGTGTACCACCTTAATTTCCAGTCTAGATAGAATCCCAACCCAAAGCGTGGTAGCTAACCAACAATTCCAAAATATCACCACAATTACCAAAGCGCATTCATCTCTGTGGGATTCGACCCTTACATCCACTATACTAGTCAGTAGAAGTGGGTTGAGGAATTATTGATACCAGGTTCAGGCTTAGCCGGGACTTCCATCTGATCAGTAGGATACATCCTTTGCTTGACGCGACACCTGCTCAAACCTGCTCTTTCACTAACAGAATGATGCGCACCATCCAGCTCATTGCCTCACGTGTCCTTCTTCTGGAAGCCTGTGGTCCCCTCCTTGCCTGCTTGGTTACTCTCCTTGATCAACTCCCCCAATTTCTGGCCTCTTTTCTCCTATTATACTTGCTTGATCAGTTTGGCCTTGTTGCCTTGGTCAAGCCGCATTCCTGCACATTTAACACTTGCTTTGCGCGATAAACCGATCAAGTGACGTAAATTTTACCCCTAAACCAATGCATGAAATGATCCTTATCAAATTGCTCACACTTAAAACATACTTGTCCCCAAGTATAAAGAAAAATAAAAGAAAAAAATAAGGCAGATTTCAGGCATGGTTTACTCATTTCAAGAAATTAAAATAAAACGAAAAAGAAAACAAGACTCGAAATAAAAACTTATATTCACATAGATGCATTAGATCGAATAAATTTCCAACAATCATACCCGAGGTCGAGGTCAATCCATTTGCCAGCAGCTTATGTTTCTTCCTTTTTGCTTTTACTTGATCAAGGTGTCAGTTCGTCAAGATTGCTCAATTTAAAAACCACTGTTGGATTCACTCAGTCACTCGTTTCTCACCAGAGATGTTAGGACTGTTCACTCGGTATTGCCACAAATTTAATACCTCGAATCGGATTGCACAAGATAGTTCCTTAAGGTCTTTGTTTCGGGTGTAATGAGGCTTAAGGGTAGTGGTGTATCAAGGTAGGGTCCTAGGGGTTCTAAGTTTAAAAATATAAACTGTAAAAAGAAAAACAAGTGAGTCAAGAAACAAAAGATTTGAACTATTTATTTCGCCACTAGATATCTTACTTGGTCAAGTGGCGACTTCTAGCCTTGAACTTTTGGCTTATTTTTTCTAACTTCCGACTTATCGGGTCAGGTTACAACTTTTCCTGCCCTCTTTTTCTCAAACTTTTCTCGATAACATCATTTTTTTACTTGATTTCTGACTTGATCAACCGGATTGACTAACTCGCTCAACCCGACTACCCTTTTATTTTACTTTCTATCGTACTACCCCTTACTTTGAAATGACTCATCTCTCTGACCCTTTTCCTCACTTATTTATAAAAAGTATATGGATGTGGGTCTCGGTTATCAAAGAAAGGGTAAATGTGTATGGGCTCAACTTGGTTAACTAAGTGGTGCCTTGCTTGACGAGGCGGGTTCGTGGAGCGAAAGAAGAAAAGGCTCAAATTGGTTAAGTCCTAATGCCTTTAGTCCTTACTACTTGTGCAATTTTCATCTAAATATAAAAAATTCAGCCTCTCGTAAAAAATCTTCCTTTGTAAAAATAGTAGAAAGTGTTCTACTTTGGCTTATAACTCACATATAGAGAGGCTTCACAGTAAGTTTAAAAATTGAACATTTCCATCATACTTACGTCGTTCAAACTGATCAAGTTTTTGCAATCAAGTTTCTACATGTAAACATATTGATTCTTGTCTCTAACTCTTCCCAAAGTAATCAAATCTTCCACTTATCCGATTTCATGCATATTGCCTATTTATTATTATCTGATTTTTTGTATTTTCAAAAATTTTTACATGTATGATTTTTATGTTCTGGAACTAACCCTCCCCCCTCCCACTGCATATGAACTCGTCCTCGAGGGACTGGATGCAGTGGAAAAAGGGTTAGGTACATGCAACAACACAACAGAAACCAAGGAAAACTTCTCACACTTAGACCAGACACTGAGCTAAGTGTGAGATAGTGCCAACAATCAAACATGCCAACCAAAACAACAAACAAAACACATAGGCAAAAACAGATAGCAACCTACACAAACTTCTCACACTTAGTCCGTGCACAGGACTAAGTGTGAGAACGGAAAAGAAAAACAACAATTTATACAAATAAACTGAGTTAAGGGTGATACTACTGCCTTTGAGATGGTTGAACAGGGGATGTTGCAAGCCTTCCTTATTGCCTCCATTTCACAGGCCTTCTTTATTGCCTGCAGGGCATTTGCGTTCATCGGAGCTCCTTCTCCTTGGTATCTTTTCCCTTATCTCATTCGCATGGAGGAGCATGCTGGGCAGCGTCAGTAAGCCCCATACCTTGAAATGGTATGGTGGCCCTTCTTGGGAGGAGGAAGGATACTCTCTTCCCCATTCCTCTTGCCTTCTTCCTCTGCTCTCACCCGGCTGTCCTCCACAGCCTTGCTTGCTTCTACGGCTGCCCCGGTCCCTTGGGTCGCTTGTCTCTTCTCATCCACCTGCCGCCTCAAAAGCTCGGCTTCCTTCAGCAGTTGATCCGTCGTCCGGCGGCGCGTCCTTCCTGAGACAGAGTCATCCTCCATAGTAAATCCTTCCATTCTGCCTCCCTTCGTCGTAGTAGGAGATCACTGGGGAGAGGCATGCAATCTTTCCTCTCAATATTTACCACTGGGGAGACAGAGTCCAGACGCCTGATGTAAGTCGGGTGTACATATTGGAGTGGACCGATGAATCTAGAAGGCGATAATGGGCTTCTGGTGGTCGGTGGGGAAAGGTTAGGGTTATATGGGTTGGCTGGTGACAAGGGTGTCCGATTACCACTGTTGATACCGGCTCCTGAAGAAGAAGAGGAAGTATTGAGTTGAGTGCTCTGCATTTTTTTCTGGTGATGATTGTGTTGGTTTTGCAGCGGAAAACATTTAGTTTGATTGAACGATTTACATCTAAACATGCTTTCATCCGATTGTAAACTAGAAACATGTTTATAAACATATAATCACATATCATATTGAATATATATGCAATTAAAAACAACGATTTACCGTATGAATTCAAGTAATTGAATTCGAACTCCTTCTTCAATCGTCTCTACCACGGATCTTCTGATCTGTTCCCTTTAACTCGGAATTGGCCTTTGTGTGGGCAAAGCTTGTCAAATCCTCAAAAGCTGGAGAAGAATTGAAGACAGAAATCTCTACGGAAGAACCCAAAAAAAAACGATATCTTTCGCTCTGCAGATTGTAGAGATCGAAATTTTACGGGAGAAATTAAAATTAATCTGCCTTCTCTTCTTCTCCCTTTTATAATAGGTTAATTATTTTGGGCCAGACCAGGGATCTGTGGAGGATTGGATTGGGCCACAGTTCAGGCTTTCACTAATTAAATTAAAATCAATTTAATTCAAGCCCAAACTTAAATATTATTATCATCCACTATAGATATAATATTGACTGCCCATCCAAACCGAAATTACGAGTATTCCGGGACTTTCTCTTTAATTAAATCATTTCCCGTGTTAAAGATATAAATATCCATTAATTAATATCAAGTCTGCTATCTGACTATTAATAATTAATTTCTTTTTCCAAGAGTGGTCTAGTTTAGAAACATTATTTATTATTCATAGAATAAATTGCAACTGGTCAGTTTTCTGAATAATAAAACATTTTTCTAAACACCTCTTGAGGATATTATCATACTGGTCTCTCCCAGCACACGATTCATTGCAATAACAATACTAGCACCACTTAGACATTAATGATCATTACCCAATCTATCAGGATTCTTGGGCAACGAAATTCCCTCACCATTTGATAAGTCAAAGTAGTTTTCAATTAATATCATATGCTCAATGTTATGTCAACAATGATTAAGAAACGACAATCACCGAGACCTCGTCTTTCAGTAAATAGCCAAGAAAGACTTATCTCACTGTTTGATCCTTTTAGTGCTATACCACACCGACGTCGTTCATTTCCTTAGGTAAGGAAACTTTCGGATTGACGTTGCAACCTTTCACGATAGGTAGTCAAAGCCTATCTAGGTTGTGAAACAGTTTTTCTTCTGCATGAACTGACAAGTTACCTACTGTGAACACCGCTCACAACTCGTCTACTATGCAGAAGACTTAGACTCATTTTGCTTAAACTATGTATTTAAATGGAAAACGCATTTCAACATCTCATAAATACATAAGCAATACATAAGCAAAATACATTGTAACAAAATATTATTTCTCATAAAATGGTAACAAATGGATAAAAGAGTTATTACATATACAAGCATTCGAAAGATGCTTTCAGTATACTATACTCTAACAGATTGTGGGCGATTCCTTGGAGGGGATTTGAACTTAGAGAGAATTAGATGAGGATAGCACGAATGTTCTGAAGGCAGTTGATGAAAAGTGGGATCAGAAAGACCCCTTTTATACTGAAATCCCGACTGTTGAGATCCCTGCCTGTTGAGATTTCTGCGACTCTTCGCATACCTTTTCAGAATGCCAGGTGGCAAAGTTTCTCCGATACGCTTCCTGTTTCTCTCTAAGACGACCTTTCATTGCGACAGTTGGCGCCGCCTGACACCTCTCTAATGACTGCACGCGTCCTATCACCTGCCCTTTTCAACTCAATCAATAATTTCACTTGATCAGTTTCTTTCCTCCACTTCCGACTTTTAATTTTCTAAAAAAAAACAACACACCAAAAATTATTTACACTAACAAGGTCTTGATCGGGTTCCCCTGGGATGTCACTTGATCAGTTTTAATAGATTAAAAATTTATTGCTTGATCAAGAAGATTACCCATGAGTACCCGATCGCTCCTTTTAGCTGCTTACTGTCGAGAGTTAGGCATGAGTAGTGGAATGTCGTCCACCACAAATGCCTCCATTTCTTCTCTCTACGGCTTCACCCTGTGACTATTCACCATGAAGGAAGGCGAATTTGGATCGCTCCCCTGGAGTTCGATGGCTCTGTTTTTTCGGATGGCGATAATGGTATAAGGGCCTATCCACCTTGATCTAAGGTTCCCTGGCATCAATTTCAGTCTGGATTGGAATAGCAGTACCCTCTGGCCCACCTTAAGTTCCTTCTTGCGAAGGTTATTATCGTGCCACATCTTGGTCTTTTCCTTGTACATGGCAGAGTCATAGGCATCCAGACGGAGCTCTTCAAGCTCTTGTAGCTGCATTCTCCTCTCTGCAGCTCCAGCCCCGGTATTCATATTCATTTCCTTGACTGTCCAGTATGCTTGATGCTCCACTCCCACCGGCAGATGGCACATCTTCCCAAATATCAGCCGGTATGGGGACATTCCGATATGTGTTTTGAATGCTGTCCTGTATGCCCAGAGTGCGTCCTCCAGACGACGACTCCAGTCTTTCCTCGTGGGATTGACCGTCTTTTCTAAAATAGCCTTGATTTCTCTGTTCGATACTTCGGCTTGGCCATTGGACTGTGGGTGGTAGGGTGTGGAGAGGCGGTGGTGGACTCCATATTTCCTCATCAAGGCTTCGATGGTTCTGTTGACAAAGTGAGTTCCCTGGTCCGAGATAATAGCCTGTGGTACCCCATAGCGGGCAAAGATGTTTGACTTTAAGAACTTCGCCACTTCTCTGGACTCACATGTCCTTGTTGCCTTTGCGTTGATCCACTTGGACACATAGTCCACCACTACTAAGATATAGAGATTGCCTTCAGAAGATGGGAAAGGTCCCATAAAATCCATTCCCCATACATCAAATATTTCACAAACAATAATGGGGACCTGAGGCATCTCATCTCTTGTAGATATCCCTCCAGTAAGCTGGCATCGAGGGCACCTCTTGCAGAACTCATAAGCATCTCTATGGATGGAAGGCCAATAGAATCCGCTGTCCAGTATTTTACTTGTTGTTTTCTTTGGTCCAAAGTGACCACACAAGCCAATGCGTGGCAGTGGACCATCACATCTTCTTGCTCCCAGTCTGGTATACAGTGTCGGATCACTTGATCTGCTCCCATTTTCCATAGGTAAGGATCATCTCAACAGAAGTATCGGGAGTCGTTTTTAAGGTTTAGCTTCTGTGCCCTTGTAGCTTCATCACTTCCAGGCAGCTCACCTGTCACCAAGTAGTTGGCCATGTCTGCAAACCATGGCTCTTTTCGTGTGTGCTGTCCCTTGCTCGGCTTGATCAACCTCTTCCACTTGGTTGACCCACGGTCGGTCAGATGTTGACTTGATCAGGTAGAGGTGCTCCTTAGGGAATGCGTCTGGAATAGCTTCATCGTTATCTTCTTGTAAAATTCAGCTTAAGTGATCCGCCACTCTGTTCTCGCATCCCTTCCTGTCGACTGCCTCCCAGTCGAATTCTTGTAAGAGGAGGACCCATCTAATCAGTCTTGGCTTTGAATCTTTTTTAGTCAACAGGTACTTGATCATAGCATGGTCAGTATAAACTATCACTTTGGACCCCAGCAGGTACGGCCTGAATTTCTCAAATGCGAAAACCACCGATAGCATCTCCTTTTCGGTCACGTCATAGTTCTTTTGTGCCTGATTCAATGTTTTTGACGCGTAGAAGATGACGTAACTCTTTCCTTCAATTTTCTGACCTAATATTGCCCCCACCGCATAGTCACTAGCATCGGACATCACCTCAAAGGGGTGATTCTAGTCGGGGGCACGTATTATCGGAGAACTTATCAGTCTGTTCTTAAGAAATTGGAACGCGGCCTTGCAGGCATCAGAAAATTCAAACTCCACATCGTTCTGGAGAAGCTTCGTCAGAGGCTGGGCTATCTTTGCGAAATCCTTGACGCTACCTTCTGATTGGTAGGATACGGCCGCTTTGCAATGACGCTACCTTTGCTGGGTCGACCTATATCCCCCTGCTCGACACTACATGGCCCAGGACTATTCCTTCAGTAACCATAAAATGGCATTTCTCGAAATTCAGTACCAAGTCCTTCTGGTGGCATCTTTCCAATACCCTGTTCAGGCTACGCAACCCTTGATCAAAGTCGTCCCCATAGACAGTAAAGTCGTCCATGAAGATCTCAATGCAGTCTTCCAACAGGCCAGAGAAGATACTCATCATGCATTCAAAGAGCAGGTTTCAGTCAGGTGTCGTTAAAGCGAAGGTATATCCTACTGATCAGTATGGAATCCATGGCTAAGCCTGAACTTGGTATCAATAAATCCTCAACCCTCTTCTACTGGGTAGTATAGTGAAGGTAGGGGTCGAATCCCACAGAGATGGTGATGATTTGGAGTGATTGTGGTTATATTCTAGAAGGGTTGGTTAGCTACCACGCTTGGGTTGAGTTCCTACCTAGACGGGAAATTAAGATGGTACTCTACTGACTAGGAAGGGTGAAGGGTGGTCGACATGTGGTTGTGTACGTGGAAATTAGTTTATGGGGTGTAATAGAAAAATATGCGGAAAGTACTGGGTTTCTATAAAAGACTAAACAGAAAATCAGAGAATAAGTGGTAGTTGTGGTGACTGGGCTGACAGATCTGTAAGGTACAAGCTAAAAAGCATAAAGTAACCCAAAAAGTAAAAGTGGTCCCAAAGCTAGGATGTGGACATAATCTTCTCCAAACAACATGATCGAAAATCAAACAACAATCCAGACTCTATGAACAACTTCAGATTCAACAAATCACAACTCAGATCCACCAATTTAAACTTCAAATCCAAAGATTACACTAGTGAAACTGTAAATCATGCTTACTGGTTGACATGCAAGGTGACGAAACTCACGTAAACTAGATTTCCACACTTAACCATTTCAGAACCAAAATCTAAAAGTTATCTAGACTTATAAACTCAGATCTACCAATCGGGAATGAAAACATGCTTGTAACACTTGAAAATTACTAATGCAGTTGAATCTAAGTTATCTAGGCAGGAGGAAAGGAAATCAAACGCAAGAAAACATCAAAAGCAAATTCATCGCAATTAAACGTTTGGATCACAACCAAAATACTTCAAGTCAGAAAATAGAGAAAATTTCACAGATCCAACGTAAGAAAAACAAGTGAAAATAAACTACGAAAGCGATTAAAGATTGTTTGCCACTCCAGGCGATGAAATAGCTAAACTACGTTCACACTGGCTGAAATGAGAACAATTGGAACTCCGGCGAACTTCTGGAACTCAGGTAATCATGGCTGTGGTGAGGAATGAGAATCTGGATTGGGCTGAAGAACCGAACTACCGAGAGATTTCTACCTAAGAGTGATGGTGGTGTCTAGATCCCTGTTTTATCTCTCCAAGTGGCTTCCTTTTATAGGGAGGCTTGCCCTTGATTTTAGGGTAAAACCTCATTGCGAAATGACTTCTATGCCCTTAATTGCGGTTGACCAGTCCCAACTATCCTTCTTCTCCATCTCGAACCTTTATTTGCATGCATCCTGGCCAGTATTGCACCCTCCTGGCGCCCTTTTCGCCTGAAGTATCCGAAGCTTTGCCTACTGGCTAGAACACTCAACTTGCACACTTAAGCAACTGTTTTGCAGATATAATTCAATTATGCACATCATACTGACCAGTAACCAAGGCCTAGAATACGACTTATCATACATCTTTGGAAAGTGCCCGGGGCATTGCAGAGGCCAAACGACATCCTCCTGTAAGCGTAAGTGCCAAAGGGGCAGGTAAACCTAGTCTTCTCTTGGTCATCTGGATTTACAGCTATCTGGAAGTAGCCACTATAACCATCCAAAAGGCTGAAGTACTACTTCCCTGCCAATTTCTCCAATATTTGATCAATGAATGGCAGAGGGAAATTATCCTTCTTTGTAGCTTAGTTCAGCCTCCTGTAATCTATGCACATCCTCCACCCCGTGACCGGCCTAGTCGGAATCAACTCATTTTTTTCATTTTTCACGACTTGGATTCCTCCTTTCTTGGGCACCATGTGTACTGGGCTGACCCAGTTACTATCTGGAATGGAGTAGATAATTCCTATCGATACCAACTTAACAATTTCCTTGAGCACTTCTTCCCTCATGTTGGGGTTGAGTTTTCGTTGTTGGTCGCGGTGTGGCTTGGCTCCTTCTTCCCGTCGGATGTGGTGCATACACAAGTCTGGGCTGATGCCCACCAAATCTGTCAGCTTTCCAGCCGATAGCCTTCTGATTCTTTCTCAACCTTCTGATTCTTTCTCAACACTTCCTGCAATCTGTCTTCCTGCCCCTAGGTCAACTGACTATTGATGATGACGGGCATTGTTTCTTCCTCCCCCAGGTAGGCGTACTTAAGATGTGCTGGAAGGGGTTTCAACTCCTTCGCGAGCTTTGGCTCTTCAGTAGGCAGAGGATTTTCTGCCACTTCTTTTTCCAGTGGCTTGCCTTTATCAAGCCGCTTCGCTATGCTAGATACTTGAGCTGTCCCACTTGACCCAGCTGGCTTTGGGCGCTCGCAGAAATCCGTTATTGCTTTCGCAATGGCCTGGTCGTCCATCTCTCTGACCTTCATGGTATCATACCATTCTTCTACTTCTTTCTCGACCTCCTCGTCTACAGCGGAGTCAGTGAACTGCCTCTTTAGAAATTCTTCCTCCAAAAATTCCTATACTAAGGGTTCCGTCACATCTACCGGATGGCCTCTTCATGGCTTCATCTATATTGAACGTGAATTGTTCTCCATTTATGTCCAAGCTTATCATCCCATTATGGTCGTCTATAATGGTGCTGGCCGTAGACAGGTACGGCCGTCCCAGTAGGACTACACTCGACTCCTTTGCTGTTGACTCCGTCATCTTGATTACAAAAAAATCGGCTGGGTACATAAAGTTATTCACCTTCACAATAACGTCTTCCAGAATTCCTTCAGGGTGAATACATGATCTATCGGCCAACTGGATCATTATGTCAGTGTCAATGAGCTTGGCCACTCCCAGCTTCTCATAGATAGTATATGTCAGCACATTGATGGATGCCCCGAGATCGCACATCGCGTGCTCTACTTGAATTTCTCCGATTGAAATTAGGAGAGTGAACACCCCTGGGTCGGTCTTCTTTGAAGGAAGATCACTCCGCTGGATCACGACAGAGATATTCTCATCTGCAATCATTCTTCCTTCCTCATTGACCTTCCCTGCCAGGTAGTCTTTAATAAATTTGCTGATCGGGGTCATCTTTAACGCCGTCAAGAGTGGCACCTTCATCTCCACGTCCTTGAACATACTTGCCACATCGATTGTGGTATCCCTCTTTCTTGTCACCATTCCATGGTACGGATATGGCTTAACTTTCTCAGTTTCCTCTCTTCGACTTTCCTCTGATGATTCACCTCCCACTTTTGCCTTGCCCTTTTCACTCCCTCTTGCTTGCTCTGCTCCACTGGATTCTCCTTCTCCTTCATGGCTAGGCACAGACATAGATGCTGGAGATTTCGTAGGTGGAGTAGGGCCCTGGTAGGCTTTTCCTGATCTTAGGGTTACTTCGCTAATGTTTTCTCGACCAGGTGGCTGCACAGTGGCTGGAATCCTTCCTTCATTTCCCCTCAGCTCGCCCAGTGACATCGCAACTTGAGAAAGTTGTTTTGTCAGCATCTCCAACGCCGCCCGCTGCTCCTTCTGAACCTCTTGGATTTCCTGCATTGTATTGTTAGGATGGTGCGATACTATCATATCTTCCTGACTATCGTTGGGGTGTCGGTTGTTTTATCCCTCGGTTAGAGATCTCCGCTTGACCATTCACTTGTGGGTGGTAGGGGGTTAGATAATATGTGGTGAACACCGTACTTCTTCACCAAGGCTTCGATAGTGCGGTTACAGAAGTGAGTTCCCTGATCGGATATGATGGCCCTCGGTACTCTGAACCGGCTGAAAATATTACTCTTGAGGAACTTGGCCACCTCTTTCGCCTCACACGTGCTCGTGGCCTTGGCTTCTACCCACTTAGAGACGTAGTCAACTGCGACTAAAATATACAGGTTTCCATAGGACGAGGGAAAAGGACCCATAAAGTTCATCCCCCATATGTCGAACAACTCACAAACAATAACCGGTACTTGTGGCATTTCATCTCGTGCAGAGATCCCACCGGTCAGTTGGCAACGTTCACAGCTTCTACAGAATTCATAAGCATCTTTGTTGAGAGTTGGCCAATAGAATCCGCTGTCTAGAATCTTCCTTGCCATTTTCTTGGGACCGAAGTGTCCTCCACATGCCAAGCAGTGGCAATGTGTCAGTACGTCCCTCTGTTCCCAGTCAGGAACGCATCTTCTTATCACTTGATCTGCTCCTACTTTCCACAGGTATGGGTCGTCCCAAAAGTAATATTTCGCCTCACTTCTGATCTTCATTCTTTGAGCCTTGGTGACGTTAGGCATTTCTGGAAGTTCTCCTGTCGCTAGGTAGTTGGCTAGGTCCGCAAACCATGGCTCCTGCCCTACTTTTTCTTTCCCTTTTGCTGTTATATCCTGGCCAGTGAGCTTCATTACCTCTTCCCAATCAATTTTTCTGACGGCAAAAATCACTTCACACAAGTGTTCCTCCGGGAACCGGTCGTGCACCTCCTCGCTGCTCCCATGTTGCACTATTCTACTCAAATGATCCGCTACCTTATTCTCGACTCCTTTTTTGTCTTCCACCTCCCAATCAAATTCTTGTAGCAGGAGTACCCATCGAATCAGTCGGGGCTTTGATTCGTTCTTGGCAATCAGGTACTTAATGGCCGCATGGTCAGTATAGACGATGACCTTAGATCCTAACAAGTATTCCCGGAACTTCTCGAATGAATACACCATGGCCAACATCTCCTTCTCAGTGATGTCATAATTCCGTTGAGCCTGATTCAAGGTCTTGGATGCATAGAAAATCACGTACCTTTTTCCTTCGATTTTCTGACCCAGAACAGCTCTTACTGCATAGTCGCTGGCATCACACATCACCTCGAAAGGATGATCCCAGTCAGGAGCCCGGATGATTGGTGCGGATATCAGCTTTTCTTTGAGAAGGTTGAAAGCTGCTTTGCATTGTTCATCAAAGACGAACTCCACCTCGTTTTGAAGGAGACTGGTCCTTGGTTGGGCGATTTTGGCGAAGTCCTTAATAAATCGTCGATAAAGCATGCCCCAGAAAGCCCCTTATTTCCTTCTGGTCAGTAGGGAATGGCAGCTTGGATATGATGTCCATTTGGCTAGATCCACCTGGATACCTCTCTCCGACACCACGTGTCCTAGGACGATCCCTTCTGTGACCATAAAATGGCACTTTTCGAAATTCAAGACTATGCTCTTTGCTTGACACCTCTCCAGGACTGTGTCCAAGTGATGAAGGCATGAGTCGAAAGAGTCTCTGTAGACCGTAAAGTCATTCATGAATATCTCTATACAATCCTCGATCAGATCGGAAAATATTCTCATCATGCACAGACCGAATGGCATGCGTCTATACGCGTTGCACAGACCGAATGGTATGCGTCTATACGCGTAGGTTCCGAATGGGCAGGTGAAGGTGGTTTTGTCCTGGTCTTCAGGGTCCACGTGGATTTGGAAATATCCGATGTACCCATCTAAAAAACAGAAGTACTTCTTCCCAGCCAGTCGCTCCAACATCTGATCGATGAACGGCAGGGGGAAGTGGTCCTTCCTGGTTGCGGCATTCAGTTTGCAGTAGTCTATGCACATCCGCCAACCAGTGACTAACATTGTTGGTATAAGCTCATTCCTCTCATTTTGAACCAATTGGATCCCTGACTTCTTGGGGACCATGAGAATGAGGCTGACCCACTCGCTGTAAGGCACCGAATAGATAATTCCCAATGACAGCAATTTCAAAATTTCCTTCAATATCTCCTCCCGCATGTTAGGGTCCACCTTCCTTTGCGACTCTCGATGTGCTTTCGCTCCTTCTTCTAGCCTGATGTGGTGCATACAGATATCGGGGCTTATTTCCACCAAATCTTTAAGGCTCCATCCAATTGCTCTTTTGTTCTTGCTCAGCACAGTCAGTAGTTTTGCCTCTTGCTCTTTCGTAAGGATGCTGCTGATAATTACAGGGAATAAGTCTTCCTCCCCGAGGAAGGCATACTTCAGGTTTGCTGGCAGTATCTTTAAATCAACTTGTGGGGGAAGTGTGTATGCGGGTAGAAGGTTTTTTGCAGCATCCCCCTCTTTTTCTAATTCACCATCTGAGAATTCCACTGTACTGGTTGGTAGTTGAGCCCCTGGGGCTCTAATAAATTCTGATTTACGACAACAGTCCTTAATTGTTCCTTATATGTAACGCCCGTACTTTTTAAGTACTAATTTAAAATATGTCGTGAATTAGTTAAATTAAATTTTTGTCGTCATGCTATGCTTCTCGTTTTATTTTCTTTATAATGGAGTATAGTATTTACGAGCTTGGTAGGAAATGAGACGTCCCTTTTATTTAAATGGTGGAGGTTACTAGGAGACGTGTTTGAAAAGTCTCGTTGAAGTAATGACGTTGATGTGCTATACATGGCATAATTTAATGAGATGGTTGAGACGGATTTTATAGTACTTGGAATAACACCAAGTTATTACGAGACAAATAATAATTTGTCTAAACGAAAGGAAACGAAAAAAATATAAGAAACGAACAAAAATAAATATAAGAACTTGGGCCGATCCAAATTAATTCTAATCAAAGTCTAAATGTCCTTAACAATTTTAAAAGAGTGTTGGGCCATCAAACTCTCTTATATTTTTCCCAACTTGAGCTCAACTCCACAAATAATATGTTGGGCCCAATTTATTCATAGAAGTTCTTTGTGCAAGCCCAAACCCTTCCTCTCAAGAAATGGAATGCCAACTTCCATGATTTTCCATCTTCCATCTTCTACATTCACTCCTACAAATCAAAGGTGACACAAGTTAATTATATCAATCCCTTCACTTCTCTCCTCACAACATACACTCACTTAGCAAAAATCAAGCTACACACCACTCTCAGTCCCTCACTGCCTTTAGCAATACTCGTTCCCAAGTGAAGAGGAACCCAAAGAAAAGTTACAGCAAGCTCGGTTCCAATCATAGAAACAATCAGCCAAGCCAAGGAGCTCATCCCTTTCGATCCAACCAAGTTCATTGCAACGAAGGTATAATCCCTTCCCTTTGATCATTGTTACACAAAGCATATCATCACACATAACTCCCACAAATAACTAAATCAATAACTCAATCACCAATCAAACAACATCCTCAAACAAATTCATAATCGAACACCTACGGCAAATTAACCGAAAATACGAATTAACATAAAAGTTGACTAAAGAACTTATCTTTCGGGGTTGTGCGGGGCTGTTCGGGTAGGTTTCGGGGTTGGTTCGGTGATGAACAATGGCTGCCCGAACACGTTCGGGGTAGTACAGCAATCAAGAGGTGACGGCGGATGACGGCGACGGCGGTGTGCAGCACGGCGAACCGCAGTACGTCCCCTGCTATGGCCTGACTCTGCGGCGACAACCTGGGAATGCACGAGCTGCCAAACCGCAGCCATCGGCGCGACGAACTATTGCTGCGCGTGGCGTTAGTGCATAGCAGCGACAACCAGGCGGTGGTGTCTCCACAGTGGCGGTGGCAATCGGCGAAACAGCAGCGGCAGCGGTTGAGCGATGATGCCTTTCTCCCTCACTGCATCGGCGGTTTCCGAGGAGGAGACGACGGTGGTGGTGTTCACGGATGGTGGCGAAAAAGCGTATTGGTCGCCAGCGTGAGTGAGGTTGATGGAGGCTAACGGAAATTGTGTTTCTGGAATTGAGGATTCTATGGAAATTGGGGAAATTTGTGAAGGAGAGTGAGGGAGGCGGAGGGTACCGAGAGAGAGAGAAATGGAGTATTTTGTTGACTCCTTTTTCTTTGACTTTTAGTTTGGGCTTTCTTATTTTAATTACTTGGGCCTGTAAAATTTAATTGGAGGTATAAGGTGAGGAATTGGGCCTTCTAATTAAATCTTTGGGTTGATAATTTAAATAATTTTGGGGAATATATTTCGATACCGTGGAGAAAAATATGAGTAGCCAACGAGATAGGACATCCTGCCTATCTCGTTTATCTGCAAGGGCATGACAAGAAAGAAAGAGAAATAGAAGATGTGGTTGTAGTACGTGAGTTCCCAGATGTTTTTCCCGACGCCTTGCCAGGACCGCCGCTTGATAGACAGTTGGAGTTTACTATCGATCTAGAACCGGGAGCCGCACCAGTGTCGAAGGCACCTTATAGGATGGCACCTAAAGAGTTGGAAGAACTCAAAATTCAATTACAAGAACTGTTGGACTTGGGTTTCATCAGACCCAGTGTATCGCCGTGGGGAGCACATGTGTTATTTGTGAAGAAGAAAGATGGAGCGCTGAGAATGTGCATAGACTATCGTGAGTTGAACAAATTGACCCTCAAGAACAAGTATCCTCTGCCGAGAATAGATGACTTGTTTGACCAATTCAGGGGAGCAGGGGCATTTTCGAAAATGGATTTAAGGTCGGGATATCATCAATTGAGGGTACGAAGAGAAGATATACCCAAGACGGCGTTCCGAACAAGATATGGGCATTATGAGTTTGTAGTAATGCCGTTTGGACTGATAAATGCACCTGCGGTATTCATGGACCTAATGAATCGGGTATTCCATCCATACTTGGACAAGTTTGTCTTGGTGTTCATAGATGATGTGCTAGTTTACTCGAGAAATAAAAAAGATCACGAGGAACATCTAAGGATCACTATAGAGACACTGAGAACTGAGAAGTTGTACGCCAAATTTAGTAACTGTGATTTTTGGTTAAAGGAAGTGAACTTTTTGGGATATATTGTGACGGCCGAAGGGATACGAGTTGACCATGCAAAGGTTCAGGTTGTACAACACTGGAAGACGCCAAAGACGCCAAATGAGATTCGGAGTTTCCTAGGTCTGGCAGGATACTACCGAAGATTTATCAAAGGATTCTCCAAAATTGCAAGGCCGATGACTCAGCAATTGAAGAAAGGGGTTAAGGTCAATTGGACGCCGGAGTGTGAGGCCAGTTTTCAGTTGCTGAAGGAGAAGTTGACCACTGCAACTATTCTAGTTGTTCCAGATCCGGGAATAGACTATGTGGTTTATACTGACGCGTCTAAGGTTGGACTTGGATGTGTATTGATGCAGAACGGTAAGGTGATTGCCTATGTTTCACTTCAATTGAGGCCACACGAGCTAAACTACCCCACTCATGATTTGGAATTAGCAGTCGTTGTGCATGCTCTGAAGATTTGGAGACACCATCTTTACGGAGTTCGGTGTGAGATTTTTACTGATCACAAAAGTCTGAAATACTTCTTTGAGCAGAAAGATTTGAATATGAGGCAACGCAGATGGCTCGAGCTAGTCAAGGATTATGACTGTGGCATTAACTATCATCCTGTCAAAGCTAATGTAGTGGCAGATGCACTAAGCCGGAAAACCCAACCTCAACTGGCCACTTTTCTCGCTCAAGAAGAAAATTTGATTCGCGAATTTAGCAAGATGCGATTGGAAGTAGTGAGAGCTCCGGAGACCGTAAAAGGAAAGATCGCCACCTTGGTGATTGCACCCGACCTGCGAATGAGGATAAGAGAGGGGCAAAGAAATGATAAAGATTTGGAGAAAGTTCGACTAAAGGTGAGGAAGGGTGAGCAAGAGAAGTTCTGAGATGAGACTGACAATGCCGTCACATACGAGGGAGGCTATGTGTGCCGAACGACGAAAGACTTCGACATGAAATTTTGACTAAGGCACACGAGACTCCATATACCGCTCATCCTGGAAGTACAAAGATGTACCATGATCTGAAAGGGTCATTCTGGTGGGATGGAATGAAGTGGGACATAGCTTCATTTGTGGAGAGATGCTTGGCTTGTCAGCAAGTAAAAGCTCTGCATCAAAGACCCTATGGGAAGTTGCAACCGCTAGAGATTCCGGAATGGAAATGGGAACACATCGCCATGGATTTTGTGACGGGTTTACCAAAAACTCGACAAGGAAATACTGCCATCTGGGTAATTATAGACCGTCTCACTAAAAGTGCACATTTTATACCTATTCCTATAACTCATGGATCTGATAAGTTAGCTCGAATTTATGTGAAAGAAATCATTCGGCTACATGGAGTGCCAGTAACAATCACGTCAGACCGAGACACAAGGTTCACTTCGAGATTTTGTATAAGCTTGCAACGAGAGCTTGGTACTCGATTAAATTTTACTACTGCTTTTCACCCACAGACCGATGGACAATCCGAGAGAACGATTCAAACTCTTACGGATATGTTGAGAGCCGTAGTTCTTGACAAAGGAGAAAATTGGGAAGTTGTACTACCATTAATCGAGTTCGCCTACAACAACAGTTTCCAAGCAACGATAAATATGGCCCCGTATGAAGCATTGTATGGGATAAAGTGTAGATCACCACTCTACTGGGATGAGGTTGGTGAAAGGAGAATACTTGGGCTAGATTCAGTAGAAGAAATGATTGAGATTGTTCGACAAATTCGTCAAAGGATCAAAGAAGCTCAAGACAGACATAAGTCATATGCCGACGTCCGGCGTACTGATTTACAGTTTAACGCGAGAGATAAAGTCTTTTTGAAAGTATCTCCGTCGAAGGGGATAACGAGGTTTGGTGTGAAAGTTAAGTTGAAACCACGTTACATAGGGCCTTATGAAATTCTTGAGAAGGTGGGACCCCTAGCGTATAGGTTGGCGCTACCGCCAAGTTTTGGGAACGTGCATAATGATTTTGAATCCCGACTTGAGTTATGAAGAGAAGCCCGAAGCTATCCTGGACAGGAAAGTGCAAGAATTGAGAAATAAATCAATTGCATTTGTGAAAGTGCTTTGGAAACATCATGGTCATAAGGAGGCTACATGGGAACTTGAGGATAAAATGAAAGAGAAGTACCAGGAGTTGTTCGTTAGAGATGAGCAAATTTTGGGACGAAATTTCTGTTAAGGTGGGTAGAATGTAACGCCCGTACTTTTTAAGTACTAATTTAAAATATGTCGTGAATTAGTTAAATTGAATTTTTGTCGTCATGCTATGCTTCTCGTTTTATTTTCTTTATAGTGGAGTATAGATTTACGAGCTTGGTAGGAAATGAGACGTCCCTTTTATTTAAATGGTGGAGGTTACTAGGAGACGTGTTTGAAAAGTCTCGTTGAAGTAATGACGTTGATGTGCTATACATGGCATAATTGAATGAGATGGTTGAGACGGATTTTATAGTACTTGGAATAACACCAAGTTATTACGAGACAAATAATAATTTGTCTAAACGAAAGGAAACGAAAAAAATATAAGAAACGAACAAAAATAAATATAAGAACTTGGGCCGATCCAAATTATTTCTAATCAAAGTCTAAATGTCCTTAACAATTTTAAAAGAGTGTTGGGCCATCAAACTCTCTTATATTTTTCCCAACTTGAGCTCAACTCCACAAATAATATGTTGGGCCCAATTTATTCATAGAAGTTCTTTGTGCAAGCCCAAACCCTTCCTCTCAAGAAATGGAACGCCAACTTCCATGATTTTCCATCTTCCATCTTCTACATTCACTCCTACAAATCAAAGGTGACACAAGTTAATTATATCAATCCCTTCACTTCTCTCCTCACAACATACACTCAGCAAAAATCAAGCTACACACCACTCTCAGTCCCTCACTGCCTTTAGCAATACCCGTTCCCAAGTGAAGAGGAACCCAAAGAAAAGTTACAGCAAGCTCGGTTCCAATCATAGAAACAATCAGCCAAGCCAAGGAGCTCATCCCTTTCGATCCAACCAAGTTCATTGCAACGAAGGTATAATCCCTTCCTTTTGATCATTGTTACACAAAGCATATCATCACACATAACTCCCACAAATAACTAAATCAATAACTCAATCACCAATCAAACAACATCCTCAAACAAATTCATAATCGAACACCTACGGCAAATTAACCGAAAATACGAATTAACATAAAAGTTGACTAAAGAACTTATCTTTCGGGGTTGTGCGGGGCTATTCGGGTAGGTTTCGGGGTTGGTTCGGTGATGAACAATGGCTGCCCGAACACGTTCGGGGTAGTACAGCAATCAAGAGGTGACGGCGGATGACGGCGACGGCGGTGTGCAGCACGGCGAACCGCAGTACGTCCCCTGCTGTGGCCTGACTCTGCGGCGACAACCTGGGAATGCACGAGCTGCCAAACCGCAGCCATCGGCGCGACGAACTATTGCTGCCCGTGGCGTTAGTGCATAGCAGCGACAACCAGGCGGTGGTGTCTCCACAGTGGCGGTGGCAATCGGCGAAACAGCAGCGGCAGCGGTTGAGCGATGATGCCTTTCTCCCTCACTGCATCGGCGGTTTCCGAGGAGGAGACGACGGTGGTGGTGTTCACGGATGGTGGCGAAAAAGCATATTGGTCGCCAGCGTGAGTGAGGTTGATGGAGGCTAACGGAAATTGTGTTTCTGGAATTGAGGATTCTATGGAAATTGGGGAAATTTGTGAAGGAGAGTGAGGGAGGCGGAGGGTACCGAGAGAGAGAGAAATGGAGTATTTTGTTGACTCCTTTTTCTTTGACTTTTAGTTTGGGCTTTCTTATTTTAATTACTTGGGCCTGTTAAATTTAATTGGAGGTATAAGGTGAGGAATTGGGCCTTCTAATTAAATCTTTGGGTTGATAATTTAATTAATTTTGGGGAATTTATTTCGATACCGTGGAGAAAAATATGAGTAGCCAACGGAGGAAGTATTGGTGTAAGCGGCCGACCGGCGTCGCTCGCGACGCCTTGGGCGGCCGCTGAATAATAAAAAATGCATGAAAACCGAGATACGAGATAAAAGACTTTAATTAGAGTGCATGCATTCTAAATGTTTTCTTTATTGAGTTTGATGTGTACTTTAATTATTTTTCGAGAAGGTGGTTCTCACGCTCGTTAAAGACGGATCGAGAAGTTGTTTAAGGAAATTATTATGCTTTTGAGGTGGGCTCTATTACTTAAACTCTTTTTTTTTTGTAATGATATGTTTATGGTGAGATAAGGGTGGTTTGAATGTTATGTCATGCCGTATTTTATGTTTTGAATTGCCTATCTGATTGTCTATTAGAATAATATTCTACTAGACTTTGGTGGTTAACGAATTCGGGTCTAACTAGGGTCTAAGCCCTACTTAGGCTAGTGCACTGATGGGGATCGTGAGCCGTCCTTTAGGTCGGCCGGTTCAGTGATCGAGTTTGTGGCCACATTCTCGTTTCACATGATGGTTCAGATATGGTACGTGATGGAGGATGACGATGATTATTGCTCGCGCGAACACCATTTTTATTTACGGAAAGGATTTTAGTGTTTCTTGGTATTTTAAAGTAAAACCCGAGTTTCACTCAACGAGGGTTTGATATAACTTTATTGATAAAAATGTATTTTGGGCATGAGTTCACTGAGTGCATCAAGTACTCAGCCCCTGCATATGTTTTCCCTATGTGCAGGTTGAGCGTGGATGGGGGACGGAGGATGTGGAGCATTTGGACAAAGACAATATTCAATAAATGTTCTGGTTGCTATTGTGTCTTTATACATAGTAGTAGCTAACTCTCGATTGCTTCCGCTACTCTAAGTTTTACAAACTCTTATGTTTCCGTAATCTGTTGGACTATTTTCGTACAAACTTTGTTGCTTTCGTGTTTGCAGACTATAATTTGTAATAAAGTTTCATCTTTTGGATCTATATGTCGAACCCCTTGATTGTTTCCCCTTTCTTCCCGACTTCTTAATTCCCCCATTAGTCGCGACCCACCATACTTTCTATCCTTAGGAAGTGCGATTGTGACATTCTATCTCTTCATCAGTCAACCCTTGGCTGCTGATCAGATCGCACCATGCAGCTGCTTCTACATCAGCCTGACGCTTGGAGTTTTTCCTGCAATAATTCGGTCTCAAGAAAATCTTGGACTAGGGGGTCAATTACATCAACATAGCATAGATTTTCATAATCGATAGGCTTCTTCATGGCCTCAATGATATCAAAAGTGAATTTCTCTCCATGAAAATCAATGCAAATTGTCCCCTCAGCCATGTCCACGATTGTCTTAGCTGTTCTAAAAAGAACAGTCTCTCTAACAACATAACGCTAGACTCCCTATCTTCAAACTCACTCATCTTGATCACATAAAAGTTAGCAGGGTAAGTAAAATCATGCACTTTCACCAATACATTTTCCAACACGCCCTCAGAATTTATGCATGACCTATCCGCCAGTTGGATTAACACCCTAGTGTTTGACAACTTTACTCCCTTCAACCGATTATAGATTGATAATAGCATAACATTTATAGATGCTCCCAGATCACACATCGCATGCTCGATTTTTACATCTCCGATAGTTATAGGTAAAGTGAACATACCCGGGTCGACTCTTTTGGGCGGTAGCTTCTCCTGCACAATTGCTGACGCTATCCCTTCCACCATGATTTTTCCATCTTCTTGGACCTTCCCGGCTATGAACTCCTTGATGAATTTCCCAAGCGGGGGTAGCTTCACGGTTTGGAGGAATGGTATGGTGACATCCAGCTTCCCAAAAATAGACATATAGTCCACTGGGTTCTCCTTCCTCCTCCTTGTCATGAAACGGTAAGGAAATGGTTTTTTCCCTTTCGCCTCTTCTACCAGTTCTTCAACAGCCTTCCTGGAGTCTTTCTTGGGCACATTCTGGGCTGGAGTCTCTATCGTGGGTTCTGTTTCTTTAGGAGGGTCTTCCCTGGGCCGTACGCCTTGGGTTTCATCTTTTTCCAATGGTGCTTCATCCAAGAAATTGGATCCTGCATCTGAGGCAGAGGTCTGTTGAGCTCTCCCACCGAGACGATGTTGCTCAGTACCTTCATTTCATTGGGTTCTCCACTGGATTTCTTCAGTTGGGGTCCATTATATGCAGTTCCGGACCGTAATGTGACCTTACTCACGTTTGCCTTTTCAGGTACATGGACTGTAGACGGGAGTTTCCCTGAATTCCCCTTCAATTCACCCATCGAATTTGCCAGGTGGGCTAATTGTCTATTCATCATATCCATGTTCGCCTTATGCTCCTTCTGGGCATTCTACATCCCCTGGACTACTTCATTATTGGACTGCAATTCACCCTTGATACTCTGCTGCGAAGCGAGCATTTCTCCCATCATGTCCTCCATAGATCTCCTTGACCTGTTAGGATATTGGAACTGATTTGGTCCTTGGTGCTGGTTATACTGGCGGTATTGGTTATACTGGGCAGGAGGGTTGTATTGGTCCTGGTGATATTGATTCTGATTCTGGTTCTGGAACTGGTTCTGGTTCTGGTTCTGTTGGTGTTGGGGACCTTGATTATGCTGATTTTGTTAATTTTGGTAGTTCCTCTGGTGTGGTGGCACATAAACATGGTTTGAGTTTTGGTTCTGTGGGTTTTGGTTGTGGGGTTGTTGGTTCCTCCCAGACCAGTTGAATTGGTGGTCGGGGTTTGCTAAGCCACGGTTGGGATTTTGGTTCGGGTGGGGGTTGTATTGGTTCTAACCTTGACCTTGGTTTTGATTTTGGTTCCCATCTCCCTATCGAAAATTTGGATGGTCCCTCCATGGTGTTTCCCGTTGTCTCCCCAGAATCCAATTCCCACTAGAGTTATAGTATCATGCAGCATTGACTTGCTCCATATTGACCAAGTCATTCGGCTGATCGTAGGTTTGCCCTTGATTTCTCTGCTTTGTACCCTTGTAGCTCCCAGTTTGGGAAGGCGGTGGCGTGTTCTTCTCGATCGCGGTCAGGAGCGTCTTTTTAAGCTCTTCCATCTTCAAGTCCATCTTTTGCTCCTGGTCAGTGGACGAAGCACTCGCAATCCTTTCTCTACTGTATCCATCCCTCGAATTGTCGTACTCCTTCTTCGCGCTCAAAAGCTTCCCTAGGACCTTTTTCGCTTCACTGACCCTTAGTTGCGTGAAGCTTCCTCCTGACGATGAGTTTGCCAGATCCTTTGTTGCCTTATTCATCCCCTCATAATAGGTGTGATGTATCTCTATTTCTGCCATACGATGGTTGGACACGCATCCAAAAGGCTCATATATTTCTCCCAATAATCACTCAGGGGTTCATCATACTCTTGCTTCACACTGGTTATCTCTCTCTTCAGCGCACTCATCTTCGATGACGGGAAAAATTTGCCTAGGAAGGCTGACTTGAAATCGGCCTAACTCTCAATGGAGTTGAGTGGCAGGCGCATGAACCATGTGTTGGCCTCCCCCTTTAGGACGAACGGCAAGGCCTTCTCTGTGCCTTACAATTCTTACAGAACTCATGAAGGAACTCGTATGGCCCTTCATAGCTCTTCCCACAGTACGTGGGTAGGATTGCGATAACATGGGGCTTCACATCACAGGCTGTCTGTCCCGGGGTGACAACTATGGCTTGCGACGGTTCTCCGTCGGCATGCGCGTTCAGCGATCCGATCTCTGGGTCATCGTCTACTTGGGCAGCCATCCTCCTTGGGTTACCTTCCAATTGTAGCACCGGTTCTGGTATTCCTCCTTCTATGGTGTCTTGCTCTTCATCACTACTCATGCCTAGGTCAGACACGGCTTTCGACAGGCAGAACGAGTGGTCACGAGAATAGTCCCTCGTTGGAGTATCTTCGGCTTCCAATGGTCAGGAGACGAACTGCTTCTCATAAACTGAAATAAAAAGAAAAGAGAAAAATTATGTACAATATATACGCCAAAATATCACGCACAGTAGTAGTTAATAACGCCATCCATCCACGGCAACGGCGCCATTTGAAGGGTGCATGTTCTCGGTGTCGTGTTAAGCAAGGGTGTGTCCACTTGATCAGGATAGAAATCCCAGCCAACCTGAACCTTGTATCAATAATATTCCTCGACCCACTTCTACTGGTTAGTATAGTGGAGGTAAGAGTCAAATCCCACAGAGATGGACGCGCTTGGGTAATTGTGGTGATAATCTGGAGGGGTTTGGTTAGCTACCACGCTTGGGTTGAGATTCTACCTAGACAAGAATTAAAGGTGGTACTCTACTTACTGGGTGGTGTGAAAGTGATCGACATGTAGCTGTGTAGTGAGAGTGGGGGACACGGTGTTTCAAGAATATGTGGAAAGTATATAGTTACTATAAAAGGTTAAACGGAATATCAGAGAATAGGTGGTGGTTTGGTGGCTGCACTGTCAGGTCTGCAGGGTACCAGCAAGAAAAGTAAAGGACAAAAGCAAAAAGTAACTAAAAAGCAAAAGTGGTCCCAAACTTGGATGTGGATGTTATCTTCTTCAACGAGTACGCACGAAATCAAACAAACTCAGATTCTATGGATGACACTTACAGATTAACAACTTCACAATTCAGATCCACAAATTAACACTATAAAATTAGAAGATTAATCGAGTGAAATCAAGAATTACACTTAATGGGCGACATGCAAGGTGACAGAATTCACGTAAACTCGGATTTCGCACTTAATCACTTCGGAAACTAAATCTAAACAACAAACTTAACTATAATCTCAGATCGAGCAACTCCAAATGAAATCATGCTTTCAACACTTAGAAATTACCGCGACAACTAGATCTAAGCTACCTAGGCAGACTGAAACAAATTCAAACCGAAAGAGATGCATAAAAGCAACTTCATTGCATAAAACGTTTGGATCCCAATAAAACACTTCGAAAGATAACAAGTACTGAATATGCAACAGATCCAACGAAAGGAAAACAAGTAAAAATTAACTAGGAAAGCGAATAAAGATTGTTTTGCCACTCTGGGCGATGAAACTGCTACGACTGCGAAATGAACTGGCTGGAACGATGGAAGGCGATTCTCCGATGGACTTATGGAACTTCAGGTGACCATGGCTGTGGTGAGGGAAGAGATGATTTTGGACGATACTGAAAGAATTTATCTACCGAGAGAGAGGACTCTAACTAAGTGTGAATGTCGATCCTCATTCTCTCTCCAAGTGGCTTCCTTTTATAGGGGGGCCTGCCCTTGCTTTTTAGGGTAGACTCTCTCCGTGAAATAACTCTTTTGCCCTTGTTTGTGGTTGATCCTTCCCAGCAATCCTTCTTCTCTATCTCGAGCCTTTTTGGCATGCATCCTGGTCAGTATTGCACCTTTCTAGCGCTCTTTTCACCTGAGTTATCTAAACCCTTTCGTACTGACTGGTACCCTTTTCCTGCACACTTTAGCAACTATTTTGCATATATAATCCAATTAAGCACGTTATACTGACCAATAACCAAGGCCTAGAATGCGACTTATCAATGTGCTTTGTGTGTGCATTGTGCGTGGTGTACTTTGTGTGCAATGTGGTGTGTGTGTTATGATGTATATTATGTATATAGTGTGCAGTGTGTATGAAGTGTGTGTTATTTTTTGTATAGTGTGAAGTAGTTTATTTTGTGTATAGTGTGTATGTGTGTGTGTTTTATTTATATTGTGATTGTGTAATTTATTTATATCATGTTTAATGTTTGTATTATGTGCCATATATATATATATATATAGGAGAGTGATCAATTGTTAACTCATCATTTAATTGCTAACTCCAACTAATTTAAGACCATAGGATTTTAAAAATCTTGTGGACTACAATTTGTCATGTGTAATTTCGTTTTTCATTTTTTAATATTAAAAAGATAATATCAACTATCAAATTTAAGGTTTAGAAACACAATGTGAATACAATGTATGAAATACATCAACACAAAGACATGACAATGATAATACAATTTCATATTGACATTGTACAAGCATTGCATTGACATATTATGTGTTGTGTATTGATATAAATCTGTTAACAAAATTTATGAAAATTTTTTAATTTTTTTTCAAATTTTGACATCGGAACATATGCAAGTGAGATCTAGTTAGAATCCTTATGAAATTATCTTTAATTTGATATATGTTGTGCGAAAAATTAATTTAAATTGAGAAAGTTATATGCATTTTGGAAGATCAAATCTCTCTTTCTCCATCATTCCTTCATCTCACCGCTGCCTTCACTTTGCGACGCAGCTCCAGTAGAGCGATGCAGTGGAGATGAGATAAAGATGATGGGGCTATGTGGGAACGAGGAGGAGAATTAACTATTCTTTCAAAAGGCGATTCCCATTTTGCCTCCATGTAAGGCAAGGCTCTCCATGGAGGAAGAGGCATTGAGCTCTGCTCGAGAGAGTACCTGGATGCTTCAACCATGATTTGAAGCAGCTGTTTGAGGTTTGGCACGGTGCCTACGTAGATGGCAGCTATTTGAGGTTTGAGGTTTGGCACGGTGCCTACGAAGAGAACTCAGAACAACATTATGGGCATGTTTGGTTGTCAGGAAAGTAAAGGAAAGGAAAGTTGGCAGGGAAAATAAATCCAGGAAAGTGATTCCTAGCAATATGATTCCCAACAATTTTACTTTCTTGTGTTTGGAAAATGTCAATATTTTGAATTCTATATTAACTTTAAACATTAAACTAAAAAAATACAACAATTAATCAAAATATATATACCATCCTTCTAATATCAATAATGCTAATTAAATATAATTACTTAAATATAATTCTCATTATACGCATCTAATAAATTTTGAAAATATAAAAAATACAATACAAAAATTATTTTAAAAAAATACGGACTGAATATAATTAGAAAAGCAAATAATCTTTAGATAGTCAATAACATGAAATTGAAGAAGTCTAGTCTGGCAGCAAAAACGTAAAAAAGTAATTTCATCCTAATAGTTCTATTAGAAACATCTTTTTCACCACTTCCTCATGAAGAGTGAAAAAGTAATCTAATAAATTAGGATCTCGAACAAGTTTCATTGCAGTTTTTTGTCTCTGAGAATCAGTTAACGCTTCAATCTCTTGCAATTTCTCATAAAGCATATGCCGGTTGTCTTTTTTTCTCTTTGTCACCTCCAGTAACACTTTCCAGAATCATGTTCATTTGATCATTCGACTTATCCATATGCGTAGCTAGCACATTAGTCATTCGCTCCAAACTTGATATGAAACCATCTGAACTTCTTCTCCTCTTACGATCAAGTCTTTTTGAAGTTCCTTCGTCGCGAGGTGTAGTTAATAAAGGTACACCATCTTCACCAGATTCTCCATCTACTTGATCTACACTTTCTTCTCTATCTAATTCCTCGACTACATCTAATGGAACTTCAACATGTAATCCAACAGCTCTATCTTTACCCCATACAAAGTAAGGGGAAAGACTTGTTTTTCATGAAAGTACAATTTGGATGGCTCTACACACACAATAACACAATTTCATTATAATATTTTCGACATGCAACAAATAAACAAAAATGGAATAATAAATATACAAATTTTTACCTTCAAATAATAATCCCAAACATCCGCACTTGCAGTAACACATTTTCTTTCATCATCCCAGCCAAAGCCACTCAATTCTCCATTAGCACGTACATCATAGATAGCATGATATTGTTTTTTCAATAACTTACAACTAGATTCGATGTGTGGCTTTTCTTTAAAACCATTACCTGGAAGCTTTTCTTGCAATATTTTTTTCAACTCCTTTTGATAACATTTTCTCAACCCACTTCCACTTTCACCATCCCAATTCTTACTCCTCTTCAACTCAACAATGAATTCTACAAGTTTTGCATCTTCTTCAGTAGTCTATACTGACTCATGCTAATTTTGAATTAAAAAGCGTCACCCACAAGTGTACGGGCTAAGTAGCATATGGCAAGCTAAAATTATCGATCCTTGAAGACTAAAAGCCGGTTTGAGTATTATGATGCAACTTTGAACACTATTTAGACTACTAAAAGGGGTTTTTGGTTTCCTATAACTAATATCAAAGAACAATTGATCAAGTAAAGACAATAAACTAAACAAGACAAACGAAGAATGGTTTTTCACACAAATTTGGAAAGGTACGGATATGGATCCATTAGTATAGATCACGGGTTTCACCTAGGGGTCATGCTCATCTATTAGTTTTCATGTGTGGCTAGGAAGGTCGGGTTAATTGGTTAGACCCCCTCTCGGGTGCATCTAACTCGTGGATTAATCCCTAGTGTAGGAGTCTCCTCCATACAATTCAAGATTAACTCCCTAGAACAACGGACCCAAGTCCTCTCTCTAGCTAATGCATCTCTCGATTACATGTAACACACGTTGTTGTTGATTACCCTACCATTGTAATCATGCATCTCTCATTGTCATTAATTAGAACAAGTTATATCAAATTGTTAGATAGGTAATTGGATAATAAGAGCTCAATAACCAACAAAAACCAACACAAGAGATAGGTAGCATAAATCAAGGATCAACCCATGGATTCCATACAAACATCACCACATCCCTAAGGAAAATCTAGCTACTCATGTTCAAAGACAAAACAAAAAGAAATACAAAGGAAATGGAAAAAAAACATAATAGTAAGATAAACTAGAACTCCCTATAGGTGGGATTGATGGTGGGGAGTCTTCTCCTTCAATCTCTTGAGAGGAGAAGCTCTTTGGCCGTCAAATCCTCTTCATTCTCTTGTTTCAGCTCTTGATTTTGTAGTGTGGGAGTTAGGGTTCGAAAAATGTAAATTCCCTTTTATATTTGGGGTGAAAAATGGACAAAATAAGGAAGCTGTCAAATTTGCCCGACCGGGCAATTTGCAAGTGTCTGGAACCCGCAATTCACTTCAAAACGCCAGGGTGGGCGTTTCTTCGGATGGAAAATGCCCGACCAGGAAAATTCTCTGTATCTTGATGTGCAATTCCAGCCAGAACGCCCGGGCGGGATCTGTATTGTCCCGTTCAACTCCGTTGAAGCTCGTTTTAGACCTGTTTTTGCATCAAGACTTCGACAAACTTGTTAGCTCTATAAATAGCAAATAAGTGGATGAAACGTAGACTTTATACCTCAAATTAATCAACAACTTGTGTTAATCATCCACCTAAACATCCTAAACTATGAGTTTGTCACATACATGATTACTCTTTCCTCGGCGAGCCATCTGAAAAAAGGAAAGAAACAAGTACAGTACAATTTAAGTTATTTACCCCTCTTATATGAATAAATAAATATACTAAAGAAAAAAAAACATGAGATTCTTGATATTTGGATACTGGGATTCTTGATACTGGGATTCTTGATATCAAACATGAGCATAAATATATTAGAAATTAACATAAATGTTATGATATAAAAGATACAAAAATTCAAACTGAAAGCTAAAAGAATTTATTGGATAAATCAACAAAAAGATATTAATAACCCCAATCAACACTAAATGTTAGATTGTCACTAGTAAACTCAGATATTATGAAATGAAAAATTAAAATACTAATATCAAGCAACATGTCTACTTTCCATCCACTGACTAAACATTTCATTAGCTAAATTATATCTCCAATTTGTCCACTCTTGAGTTGGTTCAACAGAAGTAATTGATTCTCCATCTAGTCCAATAACCTCTTCTTCATTTCGCAAATTGTCACCATAATCATTTTCAATAGGATCAACTGGCATATGTTCTCTAATGTGATTTTGAAGAAGACAACATGCCATTATAATTCTTCCGTGTTACTTGATTGGACAAAAATTTGGATTCCTAATAATGCCCCACCGCATCTTTAGCATACCATAGCACCTCTCAATAACATTTCTAGCCGATGTGTGCTTCATATTAAAAAATTCTTCTGGAGTTGTTGGTTGACGCCCATTCCTCCATTCACTAAGATGATATCTTTGCCCTCTAAAAGGAGCAAGAAAGCCTTTGTCATATGTGTAACCCGCATCCACTAAATAGTAGTAACCTAATTTTTAAAATTTATTAATTATATTATTCATATATATTGAATTAAAATTTTAAAAGCGTCTAGCTACATACCATCTTGTATTGGTAGCCCATTTCATCTACTTAAAGCATCTCGAAGCACTTTACCATCTGCCGTTGAGCCTTCCCAACCCGCAAGTACATATATAAATTGCATGTCTTGTGAACATACTCCTAAAACATTTGTAGAAGTATGACCTTTTCTATTGCGATATCTAGGTTTATCAACCTCGGATACTTTCACTTCAATGTGGTTACCATCAAGAGCTCCTACCCAATTCTACAATTTTAACTCAATCAGTATTAAAGATATTTGTGTATATGATGAAAAATGTGTTTTTCGGATACCTTAAACCATTTCAATTTCGCATCTGTTGAATCCTCGGGTATAGAGGAGGGAGCTATAAGTAAATGACCTTGAAATACCTACTAATTGTTTCACCTGACCGCATGAAATTAGTTTTCATTGTATGATTATTTTGATGATGAGCTATGATGTAAAAAAATATAGCAACTTGCTCATCAACTATTAGGTTATTCGTAGGTCGTAGTCGTCCAATAGTTCTGCCACGCCCGCATCTTCTAAGGATAGAGAACACGGTTGATCGCGATTATGGGAGGATTAAAGAAGCGGGGAAGAAAGGGAAAAACAACACAACTCGACCAGAGCTTGAAATGAGATAGAATAGCTCAAATAAAATCAGAGTATCATTTCAACAATCAGCAACTCGAAACAAATATTATCTCAACAATACTTGGCAAAAGAAACAATATTCAGCGGAAGCATTCGAGAGTAGAATACTATTATGTATGAAGACATAATATATTCAGAAAAAATTTATTTACTATCTTCTTCGCTTTCATGCTCAACACCCACCGCGCTCGTCACCGCTCAACCTGCACATAGGGAGAACACATGCAGGGCTGAGTACTTGATGCACTCAGTGGACTCATGCCGAAAACATTTTCAATAAAAATATTTATCATGCCATTAACGAGTGACCTCGGGGTTTAAACTTTGAAAGAGCCCGAGTCACAAAAACAAATCACCAACATCATCATCGCCATCAACCTCAACATCATCAACATCACCATACCATATCTGAACATACATGACAAGGAATGTGGCCACATTCCAAGCCACTAGACCGGCCAACTCAAAGAGATAGCACACAATCTACAGGGTGTACACTAGCCTGAGTAAGGATTCACTCCCTAGTCAGACCCGAATTCGATTAACCATACATGGCAAAAGCCACTTCAGATAGGTCCCATAGCAACACAAAAATATGGCATGACAAACATATTTCACAAAAATAAATATACTTAGGACATAGTCCTTATTTAAAAAGAAAGGCCACCTCGTTCGTTTAAAGCCTTAACTCGTCCTTCCATTCCGTGCGTGAAGAAATCCTTGATTTAAAATTCTCCAGCCCAATATTTCCTCTCCTTCACAACAGGCTCAACTAAATAAAAAAAAACTCAACTCAACACTTCCATTTATGCTATTACTTGAACCAATAGTATAAAAAGTAACAGCCCTCAAGATATACTCCCATTTCCATCGGCCACACTAGTCCCTGGTGGAATAAAATTTAAATCTGCAATTAGTTGGTCTAAAACCAAATAAATCAGCCAAGGACCCTTATTTCTTTTCTTTACTCTCCCAGCCCAAACAAATAAAGACAGAGGCCCAAGCATGACAAAAAGAACTCCTAACCTTAATTCCCATAAACTCTTTCTATCTGTTATCTCTCGTCTCCCTCTCAATTCCATCTCTTGCTCTCTCTCTATTTATTTTTCAAAATTTCCCAATAAACACATTCCTCACTCTCTTCTCCTTCGCTGATTGTCGCCGGAAAAACACAGCACCACCGCCGCCGATGTCGCGACGCAGCAGGAGCTACTGCAGTCACGGTGCAGTTGAAACCTCTGGCCTCCTCTGTCTCCCCTTCTCTTTTCTCGGAAACACCGAGCTGCCGCCAAATTCACAGTTTGGTGCTCCTGCTCGCTTCTCCACTGCACCACCACCCGCCTTGTCTCTCCGTTCGTTGCTCCCTCTACGCTCGTTTCTTTCTCTCTCTCGGTCGAAGGTAAGGCTGCACTTCCCTCGATCAAAATGCAGCGCCGCTGCTGTCACGGTGCAGTCAACATCGCATCGCAGCTGCTGCTCGGTGCAGCGCTGCAGTTCGCACCTGATGCTTGCACCGTCGTCCCCCTCATCTCCTCCTTCTGTCTCCGTTGAAATCACGGTGGCTTCAGTACCAGTGCCGGTATCCACTCACGCCGCTGCCTTGCTCCACCCGAAATCATGCCGCCGCGAGAATCCATCGCTTTCCAGCAGTGATTCCTTCATCGTCGTGGTCAGCCCCTGCTGCCCGGTGCTGTTTTCGCGGTGTTACCCGCCTTTCAGCAGGCTGCAGCGCCGGTGACCTCCAATTCACACCACCACCGTCATGCTGCATCTCTCTCCTTCTCGCCGTCTCCCTTCCTTAGTTGGCGGCTCCTCCGTCGGTCCGAACGCAGCCTCGTTGCTTTCAAACCATTATCTCCAGCCATCGTCACTCCGTCCAGCCTCATCGCCTAGTGCAGCGGTTGCCGCTGCGTGCGCCCCACATACCAGCCGTCGCGAGACTCCTCCTCCGTCATCTCCTTTTTCATCGCTGTTCGGTCAAGGAACGCCACCGCCGCTGTTCACCCAGGTCCAGCCACCGCAGGCTCATCGTCTATCGACCTCTCTCTCATTCTCTTTCTCTAATTCTCTCTGAAACTCTCAAGCTTGAAACTGGTGAAATAAAATGATGCTGACTGGGAGTGATGTACGTGGGATCATGGGGAACCGATTTCATGGAATGGGGAGTAGAGACCGATTTGCTCCATTCTTCCGGATTTTGTGGAACGGATTTGACAAACAAACACACGACAAAATTTGGGGAATTAATTAGGTTGATTCGCAGAAAATAATGAAGTTGAATTAGGGCACAAAAGAATAAATGGGTTTCCTCAAAAAAATCAGTTGGACTGTAAAAGAAAAAATTTAATAGGTCCAAATATGTATTTTTTTGTATAAGGAAACAAAAGCGAAAATTTTTCAGGTGTATAAACGACGTCCTTTCAAGAATAAATAAAACGGTAGAAAAAGTCGGGGTATTACAATCTACCCATCTTAACAAAAATTTTGTCCCGAAATTTCCTTACATCCTTCGAATAAAATATTTCTCCATTAACTTGTAATCCAATTTGCAAGCAGCTTCCTCGTATCGCTTAAAAATTAATAACTATAGCTGAAATAGTATCATCCCCTAAATTCCTTTTGTCATCCAATTCTCAAACGACTTCTAAGTTTCACGATGTTTCCACATACATCACTTTCACGCTTTCAACGAATTTATTTCTCAGCTCTTGCACAATCCAATCTACGATAGCCTCGATTTTTTTTCATAATTCAAAATATGAGTACAAGCTCTATTGCTCTCGATCGTAGGGCTCCATTTCCTTTCTCTTACGGTAGTTATCAAAATCTTCTCTATAATGTTATTGTATACCAGTGTTCGTAAATACTCCGTCTCTCATTCGTTAATCTCGTATCAATCAACCACTTATATAGATATCCCGTATAGCACTAAAAGGTTATTGGTCGTAAAAGCATTTTCACCACATTTTGTTTCTCAAGAAAACAAGAACAACATTTCTAGCTCGACTATTTTAGATCTCATCACCGACTTGCAAAAATTGGTTTAAATAAATAAAGCAAGGTCTAAGTTCTATTGAACTTATCATGTTCATTCTGGGAATTAAGGGTTCAGATAAACTCATAAAGCTTGAGACTTTACTTCTTGCAAGAGCTTAAAAGAACATGAAATAGGATGAAACTGAATTATATCTCAATTTCCAATGTAAGCTGCCAAATAACATAGTTCAATTGTCAAATCAAATTTGCCAAATTCTGGCATCAATGAATGATGGCTCAAACATGTCACGACATGAGATGATCAATCATGGGAGGGTTTAGAAGCATAGACAATTGTCATGAAGTAGCACTGATCATGGTTCGACGACATTACGTTATTGAATAATGAAATCACATCAATGAATTCACCAGTTTATTAAATGCAACCAACGTGAATTGAAATTTTTTGGAAGATTAGCTAGATCAAAAACGTTAAGGAAAAGGAGAACATGACAGCCTTAACTTGGTGTTGCAAGAAGAAAAATCATTTCATGAAATAATATATGTAGTGAAACTGAGCTAAAAAGAATTTCACTTCTGCAAGAAAGAACTTGTCGTATGCATAGTTACGAAATAAAAAGGTGTACAAAAGTTTCAAGAAGAATATTCCATCCTTTGAAGAAACATGTATGGGAGATGTGATCATACTGAAGGTCATAACTGCAAACAGCTTTAGGAATGAAGTTCAATGACAGAAGCTCATAAGGTAAAAATTTGTACTTACTAAAGATAAATCTAAGAAGACTACTAATCAAGATGTTCAATGTTACAAAGGCAAGCACAAATTTTCAAGAACTGAAAGTGAGTCATGACTCGATGTAGGAAAAGAAATAATGGGCATTACTTGCGAATTGTGAGTTGAACAAGGTCTTAAATAGACAAGGGCTCACCGTTAATTGAAAGGTTCCAAAAAAGAATTCTTAGAATCCAAGTAATGTTGATTAAAATCATTCATTCTAGCTACGAAAGTCACACTCCCTCGCTCGTCTTTCTGAGGCCGAACATGGTAACATCGTCTTAAAAAAACCATGGATTCCAAGTTGATATTCATCACGTCATTACAACAAAATAATTGTAGTCAATCAAAAGCCATATCTTCTTAATATTCTTGCCTATTATAACAATCATTCTCTTAAAACATTTTAATCATCTGTGTGCTTCTCTGCCTCCAATAATGGCCGTCTCCATCGTGTTGCTACTTTTAGGAAATCACGCAAGATAGACTACACTAGATTAAATTGTGATTACGATCTCTCGTCGTTGCATGGATACATCGTCTAACAACTCTTCTTGTCTTGCACCCTCTTTCGTGTTTGAAGCTTCATTTCGTCTTCTCTATCCTCATCTTCTTGAAATCTTCTTAGTATTCTTTTTGTCCTTATCGTTTACGAAAAATGATAGAAAATAGTAAAATGGTTCACACACTAAGCTTGCTCTAATGTTTCGCGCCATTCCAAAGAAATAGCAAAAGTTCCATGGTCCACCGGTAAACATTCTACTCTCGATCTCCTTGTCTCGTATCTAGATAATCTAGGAATTTCGCCCCACTTTCCCTTTCTCGTTCGTTTCCATCGCTCGGGAAAGCGATGAATAAATTGTCAACTTACAACTATGGTTCGCGCACGTTCCGTCTAGCTTAGTCATAGGCACTCTAAGTTCACAACACATTTCACCACCTCATAGACCAAAAAATATCACATTCATTCATACTTCAAATGAACAAGTACTATAACTCACAACATTTTCGCTTACCAAAACACAACGCTTTCACATTTCACATATACTTTCAAAACAAACATTTTCTTCAAAACTCACACTTTTCTCAAAAAAATCAACATCTCACTTTCAACTTTGACGTACAAGTTTTAACTCAAAACTCAAAACATACTTAAACATCAACTTTCATCTTTCATGTAAAAACAAACAATCCATCGTCCCTCATCAAAACTCGTTCTTTTCTCAAACATCAGCAAATACTCTTGCCAACTCGAAATCAATCCCTCACAGAAAGATTCTACTTCCTCCTTCTTATAAAAATTTTCTCCTCTTTCTTTGTCAAAAATTTTCTCGTCTTCCATTCTCCAAAACTTTCTCATGAAAATTTTCACATAAAAATATTTTACCTCTTTCTTGGTTGAGCGTGGCGAAGCGGGATGTTGAGCCTTCCAAATTTAACATTATTTTAGTCTAGGGAATCGAATCTAGACTAAGACTGAAAAAGACTCTCGGGCCCAGAGCGGAAAGAAAAATTACTCTGATACCACTTTGTCACGCCCGCATTTACAAAGGATAGAAAACACGGTGGATCACGATTAGGGGATGATTAAAGAAATGGGGAAGAAAGGGGAAAACAACACAACTCGACCATAGCTCGAAATGAGATAGAATAGCTTAATTAAAATCAGAGTATCATTTCAACAATCAGCAACTCGAAACAAATATTATCTTAACAATACTTGGCAAAAGAAATAATATTCAGCGGAAGCATTCGAGAGTAGAATACTATTATGTATGAAGACATAATATATTTAGAAAATTTTATTAACTATCTTCTTCGCTTTCATGCTCAACACCCACCGCGCTCGTCACCGCTCAACCTGCACATAGGGAGAACACATGCAGGGCTGAGTACTTGATGCACTCAGTGGACTCATGCCGAAAACATTTTCAATAAAAATATTTATCATGCCATTAACGAGTGACCTCGGGGTTTCAACTTTGAAAGAGCCCGAGTCACAAAAACATTTCACCAACATCATCATCGCCATCAACCTCAACATCATCAACATCAACATCACCATACCATATCTGAACATACATGACAAGGAATGTGGCCACATTCCAAGCCACTAGACCGGCCAACTCAAAGAGATAGTGCACAATCTACGGGGTGTACACTAGCCTGAGTAAGGATTCACTCCCTAGTCAGATCCGAATTCGATTAACCATACATGGCAAAAGCCACTTCAGATAGGTCCCATAGGAACACAAAAATATGGCATGACAAACATATTTCGCAAAAATAAATATACTTAGGACATAGTCCTTGTTTAAAAAGAAAGCCCACCTCGTTCGTTTAAAGTCTTAACTCGTCCTTCCATTCCGTGCGTGAAGAAATCCTTGATTTAAAATTCTCCAGCCCAATATTTCCTCTTCTTCACAACTGGCTCAACTAAATAAAAAAAACTCAACCCAACACTTCCATTTATGCTATTACTTGAACCAATAGTATAAAAAGTAGCAGCCCCCAAGATATACTTCCATTTCCATCGGCCACACTAGTCCCTGGTGGAATAAAATTTTAAATCTGCAATTAATTGGTCCAAAACCAAATAAATCAGCTCAAGACCCTTATTTTTTTCTTTACTGTCCTAGCCCAATCAAATAAAGAAAGAGGCCCAAGCATGACAAAAAGAACTCCTAACCTTAATTCCCATCAACTCTTTCTGTCTGTTATCTCTCGTCTCCCTCTCTATTCATTCTTTCTCTCTCTCTATTTATTTCTCAAAAATTTCCAATCAACACATTCCTCACTCTTTTCTCCTTCGCTGATTGTCGCTGGCAAAACACAGCACCACCGCCGCTGATGTCGCGACGCAGCTGGAGCTGCTGCAGTCACGGTGCAGTTGAAACCTCCGGCCTCCTTTGTCTTCCCTTCTCTTTTCTCGGAAACACCGAGCCGCCGCCAAATTCACGGTTTGCTGCTGCTGCTCGCTTCTCCACTGCGCCACCACCGGCTTGGTCTCTCCGTCGTTACTCCCTCTACACTCGTCTCTTTCTCTCTCTCGGTTTAAGGTAAGGCTGCACTTCCCTCGATCAAAACACAGCGCCACTGCTGTCACGGTGCAGTAGACGTCGCATCGCCGCTGATGCTCGGTGCAGCGCTGCAGTTCGCACCAGATGCTTGCACCGTCGTTCCCCTCATCTCCTCCTTCTGTCTCCGTCGAATTCACGGTGGCTTCAGTACCTGTCACGACCGCCCTTTAGGGTTAATAAATACGGGCGATCATGATTAAAAAGGATTTAATAAACAGACGAGAGAACTAGGGTTTGGGTAACGAGTTTGACCAACAATTGATATTCAAAGAAAATGACCAAGAGTTGACATTATCCAACAAAATCCCAAATATTCAATATCCAAACAATTTGAGTTGTAGGCCCAATAAATGGTAAGTAAAAGAAATGTCACAGCGGAAACGACCAAGAGAGAGTGACGTCATGTGTGAAGATACAACGACACTCATAATTCAAGGATAAACAATTCATTCTCCGATTTACTTGCTCAACACCACCATATAATCGTCGCTGCTCAATCTGCACATAGGGAAAACACATGCAGGGCTGAGTACTTAATATACTCAGTGGACACATGCCGAAAATAGTTGATAATAGTTATATCATCCATACCATATTGAACTCGAGTTTTACATTTAGAAAAGAATATCATCGAGTATCACAAAACAATTTCATAGACTGGCCAGTCAAAACAATCTCCCCACTTTCTCGATAATCGATCAATCACATCCTCTTACCATAGTGCGACGAAAGTGTGGCCATACTATTCGCCCACGAGACCGGCCGACTAGCAAGGACGGCTCATGATCCCACCTGTGTACACTAGCCTGATAGGGTTTGCGGCCATACTCAGACCCGAATTCGTTTAACATAGCCCTATAGCCTAATGGAGCGAACTCACAAACTAGGCATCAGGTAACAATCTCAACATAGCCTTATAGCCTAATGGAGCGATCTCACAAACTAGGCATCAAGCAACAATCTCAACATAGCCCTATAGCCTAATAGAGCGAACTCACAAACTAGGCATCAGGTGACAATCTCATCATCAAAATAAACATGGCACGACATAACAATTTAAACCACCCTTATTCCACCATAATCATACTTTTGAAAGCGTAAAAGAGTTTAGTAAAAGAAAGCCCACCTCGATTGCTTAATTCTCAAGTACTCTCTTACCTTTGGTATCACAATTCACTTGCAATGATTCACCTTTAACATTTAGATTATATATATATCAACACACTTTTCAAATAAATAAATAAAAATGCATGCATCCTAAGTAAAGTCTTTTATCTCGTTTCTCAATTTTCGCATATTTTCGATTATTCAGCGGCCGCTTGTGCCCATAATCCCTCCGTTGGCTCCTCGTACTTCCCTCCAAAATGTAGAAATTAATCCCAATATTTATTTAAGCGCGTAGTTGAATTCCCGCAATTATTTCTCTTCAAATTAATTATTTCCGACATAAGATAAAATTATTCACTCTTTAAATTATTCCGGAGATTAATTAAATATTTGTCACGATTAATTATCGGTCCAAAACTTAATTATTTCCCCACCTTATATCACCAATTTAATTAAGAGGTCCCAAATAAAAATAACAGAGGGCCCAAACTTTAAATAAATCCTCCCATTTAATTATAAGGCCCAAAGATTTTTTTTTAAAATACAAGGGCACAAATCTACCAAAAAAAAAAAAGCCCAAAATCAACTCCCACATCCCCCACGTCTCTCTCTCTCCCTTCTCTATCTCTTCGGCCAACTGATATCTCTCTCAATTTCCGTCATCTTCTCCAGTTCACCCCTAGTCGCCGGCCTCCACTCGACGGGAAGACAAAAGGCGGCCACCGCGGTGCTGTCGGTGCAGTCGCCGGTCAGCTTCGACAGCCTCCGTCGCACGACACCGCTGCTGCTGTCGAGATCACGATGCCTCTGCCGCCACTGTCGTCGTACGCCGTCGCTGCTGGTCGCCGTCCGTCGCACGCTGTCGCTGCCGCGTGAGTTGGAAGACTCCAGCGGCGCACGTCCCTCGACTTTCGTGTGGCGGTCTTTCGTCGACGATCTCTTCGCCGGCGGCTGCAAAACCACCAGCGGCTTCTCCTCCGCCGTATCCGGCACCTCCTCCTTCATGAGCGCCATGCGGAGCGGCTGCACCACCGTGAAAAAACCCGAAAGGGTGAGGACAGGATTGGGTTCAAGTCGCCATGTGCTAGACGTTCGGCAGCCACCGTTTCTCATCGTTTCGACCCCGAAACAACTCCGAACAGCCCCGCACAACCCCGAAGATAAGTTCCAGTTCAATTTCGTTTGTGTGTTCCATTAAAATTCAACTTTTCTTGCGTTTAAAGTTTGTAAGGTTAGAGGAGGGTTCGATTGGTATTAAATCCTTATGTTTTATTCACAACGTGGGGATTCGTCAAGAGTTGACAGATGGGAGTAACTAAGTCCATGAATTATATGAAAAGCTCACGAATTGAAGAATTGAAATTGTATACCATGCTCTTGTATGAAGTACAACATAAGGTTTTGAATTGGGAGGAAATATACCTTGAACAGGTTTCAGAAGAACAACTGATAGCTTCGTCTTTCAAGTCTTGTTTCACGGTTTCTGCCGGAAGAACATTGAACGAGTTGATTGAAAAAAAAAAACGTGTAAAATCGAGGGAAATTTCTACAGAATTACCTTGAATTAAGGTTGAGAGGAAAAGCCTTGTCTTCTTGATTGCAGAGATAGGAGAGAACGGTTTTTGGGAAGAAAATAATATAAAGGGAGGGGTGGTTTGGATGTGAGAGAGATTTAGGGAGTGATGGGGGAAGGGGCGGTTTTCTTTTAATCGCGGGATTAGGAAGATTTCCAATTTTTCCTTTTTTTTTTATTTTGAACTAAATTGAATTTATTTGATATTTATTTGCAGATCACGGAGGAGGAAAATCTCTACAGAATATTTAATTAAAATTTGAATTAATGCAGCCCATAATTTATTTATCACAGATTGAATTTCTATATTATTTATCCAATTTATTCGATCCAGCTCGCAAATCGAGTCTAATATATTTATTCCTTACGGAAAGGAATTATTTTAAATTCACGTTGTAATTTAATTCACAAAACCCTAGTCCAGCGACAAATTCCACTTAACAATTACTTCACGGACCTCGCAATATTAATAGCATTAAATACAAGTACTTTAGTGTTCAAAACTTAGGTTTAGAAAAACGGGGCGTTACATCCTACCAACCTTAACAGAAATTTCGTCCCGAAATTTGTTACCCTCAAGTAAAGAGTTCTGAGTACAATTCCATCATCTTGTCCTCATTCTCCCACGTGGCTTTTTCATGCCCATGATTTTCCCATAGTACTTTCACACAAGAAACATGTTTATTTCTCACATTGTGGATCTTTCGGTCCAAAATAGATTGGGGTCTCTCCTCGTAGCTCAAGTCTGGAATCAATGCGACTTCTTCGAAACGGATCACGTGCTTCGGGTCGAACACGTATTTTCGTAACTGTGACACATGAAAAACATTGTGCACATTTCCAAAGATTGATGGTAGCGCCAATCGATATGCAACGGGTCCCACTCCTTCAAGAATTTCATAAGGCCCAATAAATCGCGGCTTCAATTTGCCCTTGACGCCAAATCGTGCTATCCCTTTTGACGGGGATACCTTCAGGAAAACTTTGTCGCCAGCTTGGAATTGTAAGTCAGTTTGTCGGACATCCGCGTATGACTTCTGTCTGTCTTGAGCTTCTTTCACAAATTTGCCGAACGATTCCCACCATTTCTTCAACTTCATCGGGTCCAAGTATTCTTCTCTCGCCAACTTCATCCCAGTAGAGCGGCGATCTACACTTTCTTCCGTATAATGCCTCATAAGGCGCCATGTTTATTGTTGCATGAAAACTGTTGTTGTAAGCGAATCCAGTCAGTGGTAGTGCTGCCTCTCAGCTTCCTCCTCGTCGAGTACCACAGCTCTCAACATATCCTCGAAATTTTGGATTGTTCTCTCGGACTGTCCATCGGTTTGCGGGTGGAACGCTGTGCTGAAGTTCAATTTGGTTTCAAGCTCCTTCTGTACACTTATCCAAAATCTTGAGGTAAATTTTGGGTCACAATCGGACGTGATAGTCGCTGGGACTCCATGCAATCGAACTATCTCCTTTATGTAAATTTGAGCCAGTTTGTTGGATGTGCTGAATGTGCTTTCCATTGTTGTACCGCCTCAACCTTGGCGGGATCCACTCGAATTCCTTCTGCCGACACTATGTGACCAAGGAAGTTTACTTACTTAAGCCAGAACTCGCACTTGCTAAATTTGGCATACAATTTCTCACTTTTCAACGTCTCCAAAGTGATTCGCAGGTGTTCCTCGTGTTCCTTCTCATCCTTCGAGTAGACGAGTACATCATCTATGAAGACCAAGACGAATTTATCAAAGTATGGATGAAACACTCGATTCATCAAATCCATGAATACTGCAGGTGCATTCGTCAATCCAAACGGCATTACCACAAACTCATAGTGACCATATCATGTGCGAAAAGCAGTCTTCGGTATGTCCTCTCTTCGGACTGATGGTATCCGGACCTTAAGTCCATCTTTGAAAACACACCGGCTCCTCGAAGTCGATCGAATAGGCCATCTATCCTCGGCAGTGGATATTTGTTCTTGAGAGTCATCTTGTTCAACTCTCTATAATCGATACACATTCTCAGCGTTCCGTCATTCTTCTTCAAAAATAGTATTGGTGCACCCCAAGGTGGCACACTGAATTTGATGAAACCCAGGTTTTACAGTTCTTGAAGTTGCATCTTGAGTTCTTCCAACTCCTTAGTCATCATTTTGTATGTTGTCCTAGATATTTAGGGTTGATCATGGCTCCAAGTCAATTGTAAACTACGACTGTCTATTTGTCAGGAAAGGTAATCCAACATGACTTTTCTTAACGATCCTAATCTCAAGTCTATAATAAAGATAAACTTATTTCTCCATTTTCACTTTTGGTCTGCTTCATCAGAATGTGAACATATCACTGAAAACTTCTTCCAACATTCCCTCCATTTTCTTCCTATGCGAAAATTCTTATAATAATGTTCCTAATTCTCTACTTTGGTTAAGGAGGTGGTGGGGATACCACGCGTTCTTTCTTTCAATTCCTTTCCTACTCGACATATCTTGACTCGAACGTTTCTCTTTTTGTTGATGGTGTCACCTTGTTAACATACTCTTATTTTCTCGGCAATTGTCGTATTGTAGCAGTGATCTTTAAATACTCCATTCCTTGTTGCTCACTTAGTTTTATTCATCATCCTCGTATCGATCGATCAACTATTTTCACCTAGATCTCTACATCGTACAAGACAATCAGGCCCATGGGCCTAAAATTTTCTTAACACATTTTTTTTCTCCAATTTCATTATCTATGTACATAACACAACATTCAATTTCTAGCTCACTACAAGTGGTTCGTAAATGCGAAACATTCCTCGTCTTGTTCTATTGGTCATGTCTACACTTCTGGTTGGTATATCATTTCAGTGCGTGCCTATCTATAAAACTTATTTCCCATGTGTATCTCAAAAGATCAAGCTTTTGCCTTTTCCTACAATGTTACCTCAAGAACTCCAAATATGTATCAAGAACTCAAAATTTAATCAAACAGTCTTAACTTGGATATAGACCGATTTCAAATTATAACAACACTGCTAAAATGTCTTTAAATTGGAAGAGTTTAGAAATCACTCAAGGAAACAAGAATTACAATTTCAGTTCTTTTGCTTTGAATCTCCACACTAACTCGCAACAATAGGTTTGGATTATCCCTACAAAGCTTGATAGAACATAAGGTAGGTCATGAAAATAGGATGAGATTGAAATAGATCTCAATTCCCATAGTAGGCTACCAAAAAGATAATTCAGTTGTCCGATCAATTTTGAAAGGTACATACAGCAATGGATAATGTCCCAAACATGTCATGGCCAGAAATAATCAGTTGCATGAGGATTAAGAAATGTAGGCAGTTTCCACGAAGCAACACTAATCATGGTTCAATGAAGATCAAAATATGGAATAATGATATCACATCAATGGATTCACAGGTTTGCAACCAACGTGAAGTGGACTTTTAGGAAAATCAGCTAGATCAAACACGTTAAGGAAAATGAGAACACGATAGCCTTAACTTGGTATTGCAGAAAGAAAATCATTGAGCATGAAGCAATATATGTAGTGAAACTGAGCTAAAAAGAATTTCACTTCTGCAAGAAAGAACTTGTCGCATGCATAGTTACGAAATAAAAAGGTTTACAAAAGTTCCAAGAAGAATATTCCACCCTTTGAACATACATATATGGGAGATGTGATCATACTGAAGGTCATATCTGCAAACAACTTTAGGAATGAAGTTCAAAGACGGAAGCTCATAAGGTCAAAATATTCTCCTTACGAAAGATGAATCAAAGAAGACTACTAATCAAGATGTCCAAAGTTACAAAGGCAAGCACCAATTTTCAAGAACTGAAAGTGAGTCATGACTCGATATAGGGGAAAAAAATATAATGGGCATTACTTGCAAAGCATGAGTCAACCAAGGCATTCAAATGGATAAGGGCTCGGGTTATTCAATATATATCGAAAAGAATTTAGAATCTAAGTAAGTACTGTTGATTTAAAATCATTCATTCTAGCTACGAAGGACGCACTCCCTAGTCCATTTTTCGCGAGCCTGAACATGGTAATAACATTCTAAGAAACCTTGGACTCCAAGTTGAGATTCATCGTGTCATTACAACTAATAACAGTAGTCGAAAGCCATATCTTCATAATATTCTTTGCACGTAATAACAGTTATTCTCTTGAAACGTTGTAGTTATACTCGCGCTCCTCAACCTGCTATAACGGTCGTTTCATCGCATCGCCACTTTTGACATATGATTGGATTTATCTTATTAGATCGCAGGTATGATCTCTACCTCCGTTGTAGGATTACATCATTTGGCATCTCTTCTTGCCTCGATCATTTTCTCGTTTGGAACATCTCTTCAATTTGCACTTCTTCTTTTCTTACTCTTTATCATATACTACGTCTCTGAATTTGTAATCATTCAATAAAGTTTGAGTTCACACCACATATTTCCATTTGTCCTATCACTAGGAAAAGTGATATTGCAGTTGTCAATAACTAAATTTGATATCGTTCAATCTAACATACTTCTTAGGCGCTCTATTTTCGCATACAAAGTTCATATCATCATATTTCACTCTCACCAACAATTTCATAATATACTTCATACTTCAACTCCAATAGACCATCAATTAATACGTGTTTCAAACATCAGCAAATACTCAAAACTCAAAACTCAAAACATCATTGAACATCCACTTTCATCTTTCATGTAAAAATCCATCGTTCCTCTTCACAACTTGCTCTTTTTTCAAACATCAGCAAATACTCTTCTCAACTTGAAATCGATCCCTCATGGAAAGATTCTACTTCCACGTTCTTATTAAAATTTTCTCCTCTCTTTCTCAAATTTTTTTTTCTCATTTTCATTTCTCCAAAACTTTCTCATAAAAGTTTTCTCACAAAAATATATATTACCTCTTTCTTCGCGGGTGGGCGTGACGAGTTGTGGTGTTGAGCCTTCGATGTTTAACGCTTTAGCCAATTAATACAAGTATAGTTTTTTTTTACTCGAAAAGACTCTTGGGTCCAGAGCGAAAAGAAACTGAGGCTCTGATACCAAACTGTCACGACCGCCCTTTAGGGTTAATAAATACGGGCGATCGTGATTAAAAAGGATTTAGTAAACAGACGAAGAGAACAGAGGTTTCGATAACGAGTTTGACCAACAATTGATATTCAAAGAAAATGACCAAGCCAATAGATAGGTAATCATAAACAAAACATGGCATGACAACTCATTCAAAAATATTCACGTTTTTACATAAAATCACAGTTCGAAAGAAAGAAGAGCCCACCTCAATTGCTTAAACTCTTGCAAACGTGCTTCTTGTCCTGAGATTACTCGTCGTGCGACGGCGTCCTTTACAAAAATAATATACTAAAATTAGGCTTTAAGTAATTATTTATCTTGCATGAAAGCATGCCTAAGCGTGTGCTCTTTATTTTATTTCCTTCTTTCTAAAATCTATAGGTCTTAGATCTTTAATTAAATCGGCGATTTAATTTATTCGGGTTCTTGCCGAACTGCTTGGGTACAATAAATTCCCGGTTTATTTTCTTTAAGTATTTTGAAATACTTACTTGGCTAATAAAGTTCCCATCTGAGTATTTATTGAATACTATTTCAACATGGCTTAATAAATTTCTTTTCTTCCATGGCTTAGGGAAATTTCTCTTCTAAATTCCTGTATTCATTTAGGGTGATGGTCCATTAAATTAATTATAATGGCCCAGCATTTTAGCAACAGGCCAAGAACTTTTTTTTTGCGGTGGCCCAAAATTTAAATGGAGACAAATTTCTTTATTTTTCCTGGCCCAAATATACTCCCCAAACTGTCAGGGCCCTTTTGAAAAATGATCTCCCCAGGCCCAACTCAAAATTAAAGAGGGATGCCCAAGTCACATTATACTCCTTGTCTGTCACTCTCTTTCTCTCCATTTCCACATTTTTGAAGAAAAATCCCCAATTGAGAAGTCAAAACCCTAGCCTCTTCCCTCGGTGACCCCCACCGCCGCCCATTGTTCGCCGTCGTCCCGGCGCTTTCAGAACGGGAAAAGGGCATCGCCTCTCGGGAAACCACCGTCGCTTGACACAAGGCTGCTGTCTGGCGTAAATAGCGGTGCACGCTCCGGCAGCAGCTTCGCCACCATGCTCCTTTCCTCATGACGGAGAGTCATCGCCGGTTCAGCCCCCGGAGTTCAGCAGCGCCGCGCGACCGTCGCAGTTTAGCCCGCCACCATGGGGTTCTCAGTCTCTCGGCGAGCCCTCCGTCGACGTCGCCGGCTGGCCACCACCACCAACTGCCCCTGTGCCACTGCAATATCCGGCGCCTGCCTACGTCACGCCGTGACTAACAACGGTTGATCCCTACTTCGAAAACCAGCCACAACCCTACTTCCGCTACCAGTTGCCTTCGTTATATCAACCCGATCCGGAACCGGCATCAACATACAGCCATCCGCCGTTCATCAACACGGGATTTGTGAATTTGCAAGAGATTTCCATATGTGTGATTCATGAGCGTGACGACTACTGTAGTTCTCCTTTCGGCAAGAGGATAAAGACCGACGAATTTCACAAATTTGTTGATAAAATTATTAATGATTCAGATGATCGTGATGATGCGTCTTTCAATTTATTTTGTGATTTAGCGCTCGACGCCGATGCTAGGCTAATTCCTCCGCGCACCGACACACCGTCACCCCAGCTCTGTGCGTCATCTTTCTGGTTCGATATATCTATGGATTACCCCAAGGAATATTGGGACGCCGTTGATTCCCGATGCCTCTCGCACCCTTATCCATCTCGCAGCTCTCAACCTGCTACCCCTGTTGTTTCGCCGCCACCACCGCAATGCTCACCCTCTTGCTGGAGCTCGACGAGCCATTGCCGCTCAGCCGCACCGCTGCCCGCTACAGCTGCTACTCCGTCCTTGAATCTGCCTCCCCTAGCTCCTCCGTGCAGCTCCGATATCATTGGAGATGAGGGTGATTTGTTAGACGATGACCGACCTCCACCAACCATGATGACTCTGTCGTACAACCCCAATATTAGGTATGATTCAATGGAGTTAATTGTCGATGATAGTGATGAATTAGTAAAATCTTGTTCGAGTACTGCAATTGATCAATTGACTAACCGAGATCAAGTTGGAGTTGAAGAGGTTTTGTTAGACGATGAAGAGAGTGATGGATTTCTAAAAGCTTCATCACTGTATCCAATGTCTATGTGTATTCAGAACCTTTGTTTTCGAGCTCATCGTTAGATACTAGGGTGCATTCAAATTGGGCTAGATGTCTATGAAAAGATCTACTCTTTTGATGTAAGAACGGTTGTGATTTATTGTCGACGACTAATAAAGCTCGGGATCTCAAGCATACAGGAGGTAGATGCAGGTGCTATCAATGTTGTTTCGCTTTCGACTAGTTGGTTGTGTGCAAAACAACTATCTTGTACGTTCGATCCCGGAGGGTGTACCTCACCTAGCTTTCATCGTAATGGGATGAGGATCGAAGCTTTGATTAGATCGAATACATCGACAGTTCAGACACATAGTCATGAACAACAATGTAACGATTTTGCAGGTGCACATGAAACAGACGATCCAAATGCTAGGAGTGGTATTGTAATCATCATGAGTGCAAATGGAAAAATATATCAGCCAAGGGCTCATGGTGTTTCGATGGTTTCCTTCACATTTATCAGTGGTATAAGCAAGGATCTCAATACTAATCTTCGAAACACTCAATCAGTTACTTTTTGGGTATAAAGTGCATTGATGGATATATCATGGTTTACATATGTTACTTGCATTGGAGAAGACATTGATGAATGCTTTGTAATCCATGGTAATTTCCTAGTTGTGATGGTACATTTTGCCATAACTAATGCAGTTGAAGAGGTGGCTGATTCAGAAAGTCAGATTGTAGTAGCTTAAAAAATTTTGATTTCCGGTGGAAAAGTGGAGGCTCCTCTTGTTGACCCAGTGGAAAAATCAGAGTTTGGTGTCTTAGCCGAGGGACTTATGACCCATCGATCTAAGAATTGTCCAAGGATTTCCAAAGTTGATCTATTCCTCCAATGAAACTCGAGATCTAACTACAACATCTTAAAAGCGGTAAAGAAAGCAAGGATCCAACGCCGGAGTTGTCAATTCCCCAGCTGAAACTACGGAACTAAGCTGAAAAAAACAGTAACTATCTAATCTAAACTAAACTAAGCTACGAGAGCTGTGGCGTTAAGCGCCTATGAGAGCTTTCTACTTAAACTAAAATAGCGTTAAGCGCTGCTTCTTAATTGTAGAAAGCTTCTATTTATAGAGCAACTTCAACTTCATCCATAAGGTAACTTCTCGTCCGATTTGGCCATTTTACCCTTGCAGTAATTGAGGATTTTCATGTCAACATGCCATTCTGTCTCGTTGACCAGTTAGGCGACTTTTTCTAGACTTTTTCTCCATTCCGCCATTCTGTCTCCTTGACGAGTTAGGCAACTTTGTCTGCACTTTTGCTCCATTTCTGCTCAATCTGAATCTGCTCGGTCAGTTTGCACCATCTACTTGATCTAGTAGATATTTGCACACTTAATCTTAAATTTACACAGTATCTTCCCAAAAAGCATGTAATATCACCCAAAACCAATGCATGAAACGAGCCTTATCAGTATGTAATAATGTATATTGTATTATGCGCCTTTTATTTGATCTCTTACTGATCTCACTATTTTTTCAACATTTTTGTTTTTTACCTAAATGCTCCGAAGAATTAAAGCTCATTGGTCAAAGTTTTAAATCAAAGCATAAATTGATTATTATAAATATGAATTTAATGTATTTTCACGAAGCATTAAATGTAGCACATATTTAAATATCTTTAAAGCCAGTCGTTGTGATAATGTAATGGGCAACTCATCGGCAAAGTCGTCCTCGTAATCAATTGTTGCACCTATTCAGAAACACATACACGGTTTATTATTAAAGTGAAATTACTGTACTTTGATGAAGCATATAATGTATCTTAACAAGTGAACTCATCTCAAATATCATACAACCACACACAATAATGTTACATCAATAGTAAATAATGTAACAATTAACCCGAATAGGGTTACCTAATATATGTAAGAATAAAAACAGACTACTACACCAAGTAATAAATAATTGAACCCTACGGAAATGGCTATAACTTCTTAACCTTAGTGAACATTGCGCTACTAGGTTGGTACTACATCCTAGCCCCATTGACTGCAAAACCCTTGGGGAATGGATATAACTTCTGCCGCTTGGGGAATGGATTTAACATCATAGTGAATTAACGTACAAATAAATCGCTATAATGTAGCATTTTTTTATCAAAATAATGTACATAAAAAAATGTTCCATGAAAACACGGTCGATCGCGACTAGGGGAGTATTAAAGAAGCGGGGAAGAAAGGGGAAAACAACACAAATCGACCATAGCTCGAAACAAATGGGAATAGCTCGAATAAAATCAGAGTATTATTTCAACAATCAACAACTCCAAATGGAAATATCTCAACAATACCCGAACTCAAAAGAAACAATATTTAGCGGAAGCATTTCGAGAGTAGAATAATGCTATGTGTGAAGACACAACATATTCTAGACATTTGATAGATATTCTTCACTTTTATGCTCAACACCCACCGTGCTCGTCACCGCTCAACCTGCACATAGGGAAAACACATGCAGGGCTGAGTACTTGATGCACTCAGTGGACTCATGCCGAAAACATTTTTAATAAAAATATTTACCATGCCATTAACCAGTGACCTCGGGGTTTTAACTTTGAAAGGGCCCGAGTCACTAAAACATTTCATCAACATCATCATCACCATCAACCTCAACATCATCAACATCACCATACCATATCTGAACATACAAGACAAGGAATGTGGCCACATTCCAAGCCACTAGACCGGCCAACTCAAAAAGATAGCGCACGATCTGCGGGGTGTACACTAGCCTGAGTAGGGACTCACTCCCTAGTCAGACCCGAATTCGATTAATCATACATGGCAAAAGCCACTTCAGATAGGTCCCATAGCAACACAAAAATATGGCATGGCAAACATATTTCGCAAAAAAATAAATATACTTAGGACATAGTCCTTATTTAAAAAGAAAGCCCACCTCGTTCTCTTAAAATCCTCAACTTGTCTTTCCGTTCCATTCTCAAATAGCGTGCAAAAATTACACCTTTTTTTAAGGAACATAACATGCTAAAATTAGACATCAAAGATAAATAAATCAACTTAAATAATAAAAAAAAATATGATGCATGATCATGATATTCAATCTTACCGTCCTATCTTTCTTGCTCGCGGAGATATCACTTCTTTTGAGTCCATACATGAATAGTCCGTAGCATAATCTTCGACTCGGAAAATTAACATCCAGTCTGGAAAACTAATTATTTCTTCCAAAGTTTTTATTAACATGCCCAACACTCCGCTGACTTTGCTAAGATAATTAAATTAATCCTACTTCACATGATCTGGCCCCAAGAATAACTAGGCAGCCGGCCTAATCAAAACAAAATACTCTCTGGCCCAACAACTCTTTTCTCCATTTTCATCAAAAGCCCAAATCAATTGGGCGACCAATCGAGATCCTCTCATCACTCTCTACCTCTATCAAAATTTCGACATCCTCTTCTCTCTTCCTCTTCTATTCTCAATGTAAAATAACCAAGATCAGAACCTACTTCCCCATCTTCTTCTCGTCGCCTCGTCTCTCAGTGACTCATCTCCGTCTCCTGTCTGCCTCCGTCAAATTCATAGGCGATGAGCTCGACTAGCTCAGCTCCACCTCCACCAATCTTCTTTCTCGCTCTCAGTGATATGATCGTCGCAATGCACTCTCCAAAGTCGCCGCTGCTGCTCCTGACGTTGGCCGGGACAGCCACTCGTTGCTGTTCAAGCCTGCTCGATATCACGCCGCCATCACCAACTCTCCTCTGTTCTTGGCCAGCTCTTCCTGTCCCCACCTCTGCTCCGGCCGCTTCACGAGCAACCGCGACTGCTGCTGCTGTTGCTGTTCTCTTTCTCCGTGACAGTTCGCGCCGCCAAATCGATCTAATTCTCGGCCGGTCACTGCATAGTCGTCGCGTCGCCTCTGTCACAACTTCACTGTCGGCATCAGTCCGGAGTCATCCAGTTACGTTGTTGTTTCTGCCTTCAGTGTCGTCGCTGCCGAGCAGCCGCTGCTCTCCCCGCCGGCTCGTCGTCATTCGCAATCTTCCTCCTACCTCAGCGACAGTCGGCGCCGCCGCTATTCACCGTCTCTTTCTCAATTGATACTTGAAAACTTCTCGGATCTCTCTCTTTTAGATTTGGAATTCATTGAATTGAGTGTGTGTAGCTTGTGTTGAAACCGCGCTCCCTCTCTGTTCTCTCGCATCGCAGCGCCGCCGTGAGTCGCGGCAGCTGTTGCCGAACCGGACAGCCGTCGACTCCATATTCACCGGCTATTATCCGCCGTTGCCGAGCCCGTGGACCACTCCGTCGTCATCTCTTCTCCCTCCATCCAATCTCTCTCAAAACACAGCGCCTGTCATCTCTCTTTCTCTAATTTCTAACTCTCTGATTTTTATTTTCTAGAATTGATTGAATCTCATGTAACTTGAAGAAGACCGAAGGTATATAGATGGTCTCACGTTGCAAGTAAAACTGATTTGCTTCCTTTCTTCCGGTGGTTATAGATCATGGCCAAAAATTCCTCAACAGAAAGGGAGTGGCTGATTTTGTGCGATTGCGTAACAACGAAGCTCACTTGGGCTCTTAATAATTGGGCTCCCTCAAGAAAAGAATTGGCTTGATAAAAAGAATGGAAATGATCATGGCCTGATTTCTATTAACGGCTTTAGCCCATTCTATTAATCATCGAAAAGAATTGAAGGCAAAATTTTCAGCTACACAAACGACGTCCCTTCAAGATCAACTAAAAAGAAAAAAAAACGGGGTATTACAATCTACCCATCTTAAAAAAAATTTCGTCCCGAAATTTGCTTACATCATTCGAATAAATATTTCTCCCTTAACTTGTAATCCAATTCCAAGCAGCTTCCTCTTATCGCTTTAAAAAATTAATAACAATAGCTAAAAAATTTAACACCTCGTGTTCTTGGTTATATCGATGCCTCTAGTTGGTGTATCACTTTTACACATGTCTGATTATAGAAACTTATTCCCCGTGTGCATTCGAAAAGCTCAACCTCACCATTTCCTCCAAGTCTAGTATCAAGAACTCGAAAATTGATCAAGCAGTCTTACTTAGATATGAACTGATTTCAAAATTGTAGCAACACTACTGAAAGTTTCTTAATCAGAAAGGCTGCAGAATTGATCAAGAAAACAAGAACAACATTTCTAGCTCGACTCTTCTTAATCTCATCACCAACTTGAGAAAATTGGTTTGTAAACAAAGCAAGGACTAAACCCATTGAACTTAACACATCCATTCTGAGAATTAAATGGTTTAAAAGGTATCAAATAAAATCCATAGAGCTTGGGAATTTACTTCTGATGAGAGCTCGAAAGAATATGAGATAGCTCATGAAAACAGGATGAAACTGAATTAAGTCACAAATTCCATAGTAGGCTGCCAAATAAGATATTTCAATTGTCAAATCAAATGTGCAAAATTCTGGCATCAATGAATGAAGGCTCAAACATGTCATGACATGAGATGATCAATCGTGGGAGGGTTTAGAAGCATTGACAAATGTCATGATGTAGCACTGATCATGGTTCGACGACATCAGGTTATTGAATAATGAAATCACATCAATGGATTCACAGGTTTGTAACCAACGTGAAGTGAACTTTTTAGGAAAATCGGCTAGATCAAACACATTAAGGAAAAAGAGAACACGATAGTCTTCACTTGGTGTTGCAGAAAGAAAAATCATCGAGCATGAAACAATATATGTAGTGAAACTGAGCTAAAAAAAATTTCACTTCTGCAAGAAAGAACTTGTCGCATGCATAGTTACGAAATAAAAAGGTGTACCAAAGTTCCAAGAAGAATATTTCATCCTTTGAAGAAACATGTATGGGAGATGTGATCATACTGAAGGTCATAACTGCAAACAACTTTAGGAATGAAGTTCAATGACGGAAGCTCATGAGGTCAAAATATTGTCCTTCCAAAAGATGAATCAAAGAAAACTACTAATCAAGATGTCCAAAGTTACAAAGGCAAGCACCAATTTAGAACTGAAAGTGAGTCATGACTCGATATAGGAAAAGAAATCATGGGCACTACTTGCAAAGCATGAGTCAACCAAGGTGTTTAAATAGACAAGGGCTCACGGTTATTCAATACGTATCGAAAACAACTTAGAATCCAAGTAAGTACTGTTGATTTAAAATCGTTCATTCTAGCTACGAAGGTCGCACTCGTTCGCTCGTCTTTCTGAGGTCGAACATGGTAACATCGTTCTAAGAAACCGTGGTTACCAAGTTGATATTCATCACGTCATTACAACAAAATAATTGTAGTCAGTCAAAAGCCATATCTTCATAATATTCTTGCATATTATAACAATCATTCTCTTAAAACATTTAATCATCCGTGTGCTTCTCTGCCTCCAATAAAGGTCATCTCCATCGTGTTGCTACTTTTAGGAAATCACGCAAGATAGACTATACTAATTTAAATTGTGATTACGATCTCTCGTCATTGCATAGCTACATCACTTAGCATCAGCTCTTCTTGTTTCGTGCCTTTTTCGTGTTTGAAGCTTCATTTCGTCTTCTCTATCCTCATCTTCTTGAAATCTTCTTCGTATTCTTTTTGTCCTTATCGTTCATGAAAACCGATAGAAAATAGTAAAATGGTTCACACACTAAGCTTGCACTAACGTTTCGCGCCATTCCAAAGAAATAGCAAAAGTTCCATGGTCCACCGGCAAACATTCAACTCTCGATCTCCTTGTCTCGTATCTTGATAATCTAGGAATTTCGCCCCACTTTCCCTTTCTCGTTCGTTTTCATCGCTCGGGAAAGCGATGGATAAATTGTCAACTTACAACTATGGTTCGCGCGCGTTTCGTCTAGCTTAGTCTTAGGCACTCTAAGTTCACAACACATTTCACCACCTCATAGATCAACAAATATCACATTTAAAGTCATTCATACTTCAAATAACAAGTATAATACACAACATTTCGCTTCCCAAAATACAACGCTTTCACATTTCACATCTACCTTCAAAACAAACATTTTCTTCAAAACTCGCACTTTTCTCAAAAAAATTCAACATCTCACTTTCAACTTTGAAGTACAAGTTTTGACTCAAACTCAAAATATACTTGAACATCAACTTTCATCTTTCACGTAAAAACAAACAATCCATCATCCCTCATCAAAACTCGTTCCTTTCTCAAACATCAACAAATACTCTTCTCAACTCGAAATCAATCCCACACAGAAAGATTCTACTTCCATCTTATAAAAATTTTCTCATCTTTCTTTCTAAAAAATTTTCTCGTAAAAAATTTTCACATAAAAAACATATTACCTCTTTCTTGGTTGAGCGTGGCGAAGCTGGATGTTGAGCCTTCCAAATTTAACCTTATTTTAGTCTAGCGAAACAAGTCTAGACTCAGACTGAAAAAGACTCTCGGGTCCAGAGCGGAAAGAAAAATTGCTCTGATACCACTCTGTCACGCCCGCATTTTCTAAGGATAGAAAACACGGTCGATCGCGACTAGGGGAGTATTAAAGAAGCGGGGAAGAAAGGGGAAAACAACACAAATCGACCATAGCTCGAAACAAATGGGAATAGTTCGAATAAAATCAGAGTATTATTTCAACAATCAACAACTCCAAATGGAAATATCTCAACAATACCCGAACTCAAAAGAAACAATATTTAGCGGAAGCATTTCGAGAGTAGAATAATGCTATGTGTGAAGACACAACATATTCTAGACATTTGATAGATATTCTTCACTTTTATGCTCAACACCCACCGCGCTCGTCACCGCTCAACCTGCACATAGGGAAAACACATGCAGGGCTGAGTACTTGATGCACTCAGTGGACTCATGCCGAAAACATTTTTAATAAAAATATTTACCATGCCATTAACGAGTGACCTCGGGGTTTTAACTTTGAAAGGGCCCGAGTCACTAAAACATTTCATCAACATCATCATCACCATCAACCTCAACATCATCAACATCACCATACCATATCTGAACATACATGACAAGGAATGTGGCCACATTCCAAGCCACTAGACCGGCCAACTCAAAGAGATAGCGCACGATCTACGGGGTGTACACTAGCCTGAGTAGGGACTCACTCCCTAGTCAGACCCGAATTCGATTAACCATACATGGCAAAAGCCACTTCAGATAGGTCCCATAGCAACACAAAAATATGGCATGGCAAACATATTTCGCAAAAAAATAAATATATTTAGGACATAGTCCTTATTTAAAAAGAAAGCCCACCTCGTTCTCTTAAAATCCTCAACTTGTCTTTCCGTTCCATTCTCAAATAGCGTGCAAAAATTACACCTTTTTTTAAGGAACATAACATGCTAAAATTAGACATCAAAGATAAATAAATCAACTTAAATAATAAAAAAAAATATGATGCATGATCATGATATTCAATCTTACCGTCCTATCTTTCTTGCTCGCGGAGATATCACTTCTTTTGAGTCCATACTTGAATAGTCCGTAGCATAATCTTCGACTCGGAAAATTAACATCCAGTCTGGAAAACTAATTATTTCTTCCAAAGTTTTTATTAACATGCCCAACACTCCGCTGACTTTGCTAAGATAATTAAATTAATCCTACTTCACATGATCTGGCCCCAAGAATAACTAGGCAGCCGGCCTAATCAAAACAAAATACTCTCTGGCCCAACAACTCTTTTCTACATTTTCATCAAAAGCCCAAATCAATTGGGCGACCAATCGAGATCCTCTCATCACTCTCTACCTCTATCAAAATTTCGACATCCTCTTCTCTCTTCCTCTTCTATTCTCAATGTAAAATACCCAAGATCAGAACCTACTTCCCCATCTTCTTCTCGTTGCCTCCTCTCTCAGTGACTCATCTCCGTCTCCTGTCTGCCTCCGTCAAATTCATAGGCGATGAGCTCGACTAGCTCAGCTCCACCTCCACCAATCTTCTTTCTCGCTCTCAGTGATATGATCGTCGCAATGCACTCTCCAAAGTCGCCGCTGCTGCTCCTGACGTTGGCCGGGACAGCCACTCGTTGCTGTTCAAGCCTGCTCGATATCACGCCGCCGTCACCAACTCTCCTCTGTTCTTGGCCAGCTCTTCCTGTCCCCACCTCTGCTCCGGCCGCTTCACGAGCAACCACGACTGCTGCTGCTGTTGCTGTTCTTTTTCTCCGTGACAATTCGCGCTGCCAAATCGATCTAATTCTCGGCCGGTCACTGCATAGTCGTCGCGTCGCCTCTGTCACAACTTCACTGTCGGCATCAGTCCGGAGTCATCCAGTTACGTTGTTGTTTCTGCCTTCAGTGTCGTCGCTGCCGAGCAGCCGCTGCTGTCGCTGCTCTCCCCGCCGGCTCGTCGTCATTCGCAATCTTCCTCCTACCTCAGCGACAGTCGGCGCCGCCGCTATTCACCGTCGCTTTCTCAATTGATACTTGAAAACTTCTCGGATCTCTCTCTTTTAGATTTGGAATTCATTGAATTGAGTGTGTGTAGCTTGTGTTGAAACCGCGCTCCCTCTCTGTTCTCTCGCATCGCAGCGCCGCCGTGAGTCGCGGCAGCTGTTGCCGAACCGGACAGCCGTCGACTCCATATTCACCGGCTATTATCCGCCGTTGCCGAGCCCGTGGACCACTCCGTCGTCATCTCTTCTCCCTCCATCCAATCTCTCTCAAAACACAGCGCCTGTCATCTCTCTTTCTCTAATTTCTAACTCTCTGATTTTTATTTTCTGGAATTGATTGAATCTCATGTAACTTGAAGAAGACCGAAGGTATATAGATGGTCTCACGTTGCAAGTAAAACTGATTTGCTTCCTTTCTTCCGGTGGTTATAGATCATGGCCAAAAATTCCTCAACAGAAAGGGAGTGGCTGATTTTGTGCGATTGCGTAACAACGAAGCTCACTTGGGCTCTTAATAATTGGGCTCCCTCAAGAAAAGAATTGGCTTGATAAAAAGAATGGAAACGATCATGGCCCGATTTCTATTAACGGCTTTAGCCCATTCTATTAATCATCGAAAAGAATTGAAGGCAAAATTTTCAGCTACACAAACGACGTCCCTTCAAGATCAACTAAAAAGAAAAAAAAAACGGGGTATTACACATCAGTAGCAAATAATGTAACAATTAACCCGAATAGGGTTACCTAATATATGTAAGAATAAAAACAGACTACTACACCAAGTAATAAATAATTGAACCTTACGGAAATGGCTATAACTTCTTAACCTTAGTGAACATTGCGCTACTAGGTTGGTACTACATCCTAGCCCCATTGACTGCAAAACCCTTGGGGAATGGATATAACTTCTGTCGCTTGGGGAATGGATTTAACATCATAGTGAATTAACGTACAAATAAATCGCTATAATGTAGCATTTTTTTATCAAAATAATGTACATAAAAAAATGTTCCATGACAACAACATTTAATATACCACAACATTACCAATTAATGTACATCTTTGGCTAAATAATGTAATAGAACATGACGTAACAGAACATGATACTCCCCATCCCACAAAGTTTGTCTAGTTTGACCTGGTGCAGATCTGGTCTTATGAAATTGAACATGATGTACAAATAATGTAATAGAACATGATGTACAGATCTGGTCTTATGAAATTGTTTGACTTTGTATTTAGTGGAGGTGTGTAGTGGAGGGTCTCACATTCAGGAGATTGAGGGGTATATTTAATGTCTATTTTTGGAAAGATTCCAATTGGGACAAACTTTGTGGGACAGACAAAAGTGGTAAAATAAACAAACTTTGTGGGACGAAGGGAATACTTAAATGCAGAAAAAAATGTCCCATGACAAACTGTACCATAGCATTACCAAATAATGTACATCTTTGGCTAAATAATACTATAATAAAACATGGTGAACAAATCTAGCTACATGATGTAACAGAACATGATACATAACAACAAAATCAATTAACGTACTGACATGAATACAATTGACAACAACCGACAACAAGAACACACGATTTAATATGAAACACAATTGAGAAATTTGTAATGTAGATTTATCATAAAAACATTAAATCTTTTATTGAAAAAAATCAACAAATTCCCAATTAACAAAAATCAACAAAATCTGAAGCAATTAGAGCAAAAACCACATACAATTTCTGACGTCTAATTGTAAAATCCAGTTATTTTAGGGTCAAAATTTATCAAAAATGCGGCTCTTTTACACAATCCTCGAAAAAAGGTTCACGAAAACTGAAAACGTCCATCAACGCTCTCCATCGTGTTCAAAATGTCAATCGGCGAAAAAATAACCATATGTTGAATTGCAATCAACATACTTCGAAATAAAGAGAAATATATCGTGGATTGACGAGATTTGCGGTACCTTCTTTGGAGAGTGGCCGGCTACATAAAAATAAAGAGAATTTGTGATGACTAATAATGAACCGAGATACATATTGGGGATACTAGGGTTTTAAAGAGAGAAAAAGTAAGGGAGACGAAAGATTAATGGTGAGAGAGAGAGAGGGGGAGAATGCGGTTTTAATTAGAATTTCTGAAATCATAGAATTGCAGAAAATCTTAGTTTGTGTACGATTTTGCCCTTTAATGTACAAAAATGGTATAATGGTGTATCGCATGACTTTTAATAATAGCCATCAAATTAAGGGATCCAAGGGATTAAATTACTGTTACGTTTAATACTTAGGGGTCAAAAGGTGTTTAATGCACACCTTTTTATATTTATATGTAACAATGTGTTTATCGAATACTTATAAGTAGGAATGTTGGACGCCTACTGATAGGGCTCGTTCCAAGCATAATTTTATGGGGGGTTATTACACTAATCGGGTCATTAATGTTGGAAAAAGTGGTGAAATTAAGTGTGCGGGAGCTAAAAAGTATTAGAGCGGCTAAGCATTGGAGCAACTTGATCAGTTGGGAAAAGAAGCGGAAAATTGCCCAGAATTGAATCAAACTGATCAAGTGAAGGCAGACGGAGAGACTGGACCTGGCAGCTGCATGAATTGATCAAGACAAGATGAAATTAAGAAGCAGTGAAGGATGAGTCATAGGAGAGAGAAAGAAGAATGTCTTCTCATGCAAGGGCATTAATGCCAAATCATAAGGAGCTTACCCTAGGGATTTGTGCCCAAGCTGTTCTATAAATAGTGGAAGGAATGCACACACAAGGGAGATCGGCACACATCACAAATTCATACATTTCACACCACAAGCTAGCATGAAGCATGGAGGATAGCAACATCTGAAGGAGAAGTTCTACCACTACATCCCTATTTTCTTCCTCGCCAAGGAAGAAGGGAGCTTTAATTTTAGAAGAAACTTTTGCTCGCTTATGTTTTCCTACATCCCGAGGGGTTGATACATTGTTTACTTAGTTTTTTCAGCTTTAGTTCTCGTTTAAACTCTGAATCTACTGTTGTTTTTGAGTTTCGATCTTAGTTAATTCGTATGCAAGTAGTTTTATTCGTTTGATCTCTGAGTTTGTTGTTGAAATTTTGGTTTTGAGCTGGAATTGTTGAAGTTGTTTGTGAAATGGAGTTTTTAATGCACGTTGGTTTGGATCTGATGTTTTATGAGTTGGAGCTTGCTTTGCCTTGATTTAGATCTATTTGATTTTCGCTGATCGTTTAGATAGCTTTTCAATTTGTATTAAATGTTTAGATCTACCTGATTTAGTTAGCTTGCGTTTGGATCTGAATTGGAAATGTCAGTTTGCATGGTGCTGGAGCAGTTTATTGTTGATCTGTTTTTCTTTTGCTTGAATTGCAAGGATCTGATCTAGATTAGTCGTATTTCCTTTTTAAGCTAGGTGCTCTGTTAGATCTGTCGTCGTTGCTTAGTTAATTTACTTTTGGGTTGATTGTAGAAGAAGAAGGTCATAGTTCGTTAGCATAACCATCTCTGTCACCTTTTCCATTATTTCAGCTTTATTGCAGTGCGCATGTTTTGAGTCAGTGGTCCCGATTTACTTTTATAGAAATACCTTTAGTGTGTCAGTCCAGTTGATCAGTTTAATATGTCTTCGCTTTGTCCTAGTTTAGTTTAGTTTAGTTGATCTATTAGTTTCTGTGACTTGATCAGTTTAGTTCCATAGTTTTAAACTTAACCCACTGTGAAGTGTGGCAGCAGCCAATTTTTCCCAAATGTCCCAAACACAACTCGACGCGTCTCCGTCTCTGAAGGATTTGACCCTTACTCCCCTTTACGAGTTTATAGTATTGTGGCTTAAGGTCTTGAAAGCCCTAAGTCTCTCACTTTGCACACCCAACGACTAGTTAGTAGCCTATTTGATCCATTGATTGTTTCATCTTGATCAAATGCGTCAACCCTTATCTGTTTAATCTGCACGTGAGCTAGAGATACACTTAGAGTCTTAAGGAGCAGCTTTCACCTTCCCGAATAATCATATGGTGGAGGCAGAAATTTATAACAATTTCTGTGAGGGGATGACACCCGAACGCAAAGATTTGGTAAATTCCTCAAGTGTTGGGGATTTCTCTAAGCTGTGGGTAAGCGAGGCCAAGAGGATTGTAGACAGGTTAATCAATGCTCCATCTATCCCATCTCTTTAGGGAAATGATAATAAATAGTTAAAGTGGAGAGAAAGTAAATTAAGTAAGAGAATAATGTAGATATGACTCTCTTTAATATTATTTTCTGTCTTACTTCACTTTCTCTCCATTTTAACTATTTATTGTCATCTTTGCAAAACAACGGCCAAAAAGAAATCAATCACTTGAGCTGGGACGGAGGGAGTATCATTTTTCAAAAATGAGTGTAGAAAATGAAATTACTCTACTACTATGGAACGGATGGAAGTAGTAATTAAAAATCCTAGTAAAATGGCAATTGATGAGTGCATGGTTTTACTTAAGGGTAGAAGCCTAACTGCAACGTGAAGGGTTCAATATGCTATGACCCGCGCTTTGTGGGAGGGGACGACATGATGTTCTACTTTCACGGATCAAAGGGAAATGACTTCGCCATTCTCTCCAACCAAAACCTACACATCAATGCACACATCATTGGCAATAGGCTCAAGGGCAAGACTCGTTACTTTACATGGGTTCAAGCCCTCTCCCTCATCTTCGATACAAACACGCTACTCTTCGCCACCAACAGAGTTTCCCATTGGACGCCCTCGTCGTCAAGTGAAATCGCCACTCTGTATCGATCCCTACCGACCAATGGTCCACAACCTCCGCTGGAAGACAAGTCCTCATTGAGAGGACTATGGATGTCAACACGGTCAGAGACACCGTGTTCGGGTTAGTGCAGATGGACATAAGAATGGTCCCAATCGGTGACAACGAAAATAGGGTCCATCACTATCAGTTGCCCTCCGATGACATCTTCGCTCATCTTTAGGTCACCTTCAGATTCTTTTGCTTGTCGAAAGCCGTCTTCGCTCATCTTGACGTACAAAGAAGGGTATGTGAGCCCCGTTAAGAGAGGAGTTCCCATGCCAATACTGGGAGGTGAAGACAAGTACATGACTCCCTCACTCTACTCTCCTTTTTGCAAGATGTGTGTCTTCCAAAGGCTCTTTCTGGCTTCCTTCTAAATCTAACAATTACATAATATCAATATCTCTTTTCTTCTATAGTAAATGTTGCCTCGACACACAACCAACGTTCTCTTATTTACTTCGACTACAACCAATGTATTTCTAAATGGAAATTTTGATATTAAGGGTCATTGGAAAATGATAAGTTTGTAAAAATATATATATATATATATATATATATAGGGTTGTGATCAATTGAGATTTTTTAGCCTAATTGAGAATTGAGATGCATTATTAGCCACTCATTTTTATTAAATGAGTGGTCCAGAATTTACCACATGGAAAATATTTTTACATTAATTAATTGTGAAAGGGCAGAATGGTAATTTCATCATACATTTTATTTAATAAATATTTTTTTTATTTTTTAAAAAAAAATTAAATTTTTTTTTCATTTTTTTATTTTTTTTATTTTTATTTTTTTTGTCAACTACATATACAATTCATGTCAACTACACACATATAATGTCAACTACATATACAATTCATGTCAACTGCACATATATAATGTCAACTACATATATGATTCATATCACCTATACACATATAATGTCAACTATAAGCTGTTGACATTTGATGTGCAGGCTATTGACATTTGATGTGCAGGCTACACATCGTAGTTGACATCGCGTGAAAATTAAAAAAATTAAAAAAAATTAAAAATTTTTTTTAAAAAATTTTAAAAAAAATAAAAAAATAAAATTTTTTTAGTTGTTGACATTTTAATACGAGTTGTTGACATTTGATATTCTGGCTATTGAAATGAAATGACGATAATACCCTTAGTTGATATAATCTACTTGTAGTTGACATTTCAAAATGAGTGGCTGAAAATGCATCTCAATTCTCAATTAAGCTAAAAAATCTCAACCTAACAAGACCCTATATATATATATATATATATATATATAAGGGAGCATTAGGGTACTATTGCCTCTATAGTGTTAACTATCAACTTAATATTGACCATTAGATTATAATGTTGGATGGATTAGATTTGTAGGAGATGTGATGGTCCGTTTTACATTATTAGGTGGAATTGGTACATTAAAGGGGTAGAAATGTAAAAATTGTCATAATATCTTCCGTTTCTAAACTGCAAATCCTAATTAAGCGTGATTTTTTGAACAACAATTGGTATTCCAATTCCACTATCTCTCATTCATCACAAACGTCTCCCCCAATTCTTCTCTCTACCAAAACCCTAGTTGCCCCAAATTTGCTGAGAAAAACCAATTGCTCCATCGTTATCGCCCTAAAGTGGAAGTGAAATCTAGATTAGTTCGTCCTCTCTGCATATCATATTAGTCTGCGGTGTTTTTTGCGAGACCGAGCAAACAATTGACCGACGTTTTCTACAAAAGACAAACAATCGACCTGCGTTTTATACATTCTGGTATTTTTTCGACCGATAATGTTTTAAAAAGGTCTATTTTTTGAAAATTTGTGGTCGTTCTATTCGTTATTGAGGTTGGTCTGTTCATTATTGCTATACATTGTTCATTACGTACATTATCAGAGTCGATTTTCACTGTCAAAACATCCTAAAGTTGACGATTCGTAGTTGTCAGCGGTCGACGGTGGATCTTCCATCGTGAACAACCTAGGTTTCAAAAGTCCCGATTTTTGGTAAGAGATTTTCTGATTTTTTTCCTAAACAATGTCACTATTTCACAAACCAATGTTTGATTTTTCCGTAAATCTGCAAATTGTGTTCATTATTGTTAGCTTTCTGTTCATTATTGGCAAATTTGGTTTAAATGCTGATTTAGATTTGCGTATTGGTTAATTATGTTGAGGAATTAGTTGTATGACCTTATGGTGATTTTTCACAAACCAGTGTTCAATTTTTCCGTAAATCTGCAAATTGTGTTCCTTATTGTTCGATTTTTGTATACTGCTTATTTAACATCGTTACTGTATGATCCTGTGCTACATTATAAGCTCCTATTTTTACATGATTTAAGAATCTTTGTTTATGTTACATTATGTAGGCAGTTTAGTATATGAATAGCTTCAGATTATATGTATTTTTTCGTGCTACATCATGGTAGCTTATCTGTACATCATTGATTAATGCATTATTTTTTGATAAATGTACATTATTGTAAACCAAATCTGTTAATTTGATAAATGTACATTATCTGTACATTGTTTCTGTGCAGTATTTTGGTTAAAAAGCTACATTTAGTGGTTGTATTTGTACATTATTTCAGTAGGAAACAATGCTACATTAAATATGCATACTTGTACATGACTTTAAAACATCATTTAATGTTACATCATTTAAATAGATTAGTACATCATTTGATGCTAATTTTATGCATCATGTTCTGTTACATCATGCAGCTAGATTTGTACATCATGTTTTGTTACATTATTTAGCCATAAATGTACGTTAACTGATACAACATTGTACGTGTTTCTGAATAGGTGCAACGAGTGCAAGAATCGATTCGAGGATGACTTTGACGATGATATGGTCATTGCATTAACGCAACGACGAGCTTTAAAGATGTTCAAAGATGTGCTACATTTATTATCGTGTTGTAGATTATAATGTGCGAAAATTGTATTTTAATGTACACTATAATTTGTATTTTGAGGGGCATAAGTTATATCCATTCCCCAAGGGTTTAATAGTGCACGGGCTAGGGTGTAGTACCAATCCAGTAGTACAACGTTCACTAAGGGAAATAAGTTAGAGCCGTTCTTGTAGGATTCAATTATTTATTATTTTGTGTAGTAGCCTATGTGGTATTCTTACACTTATTAGGTTACATTATTCGTGTTAATTGTTACATTATTTGCTACTAATGTACTGTACATTGAAACCATAAATATGTACATAACCAAAATGACTGTAACCAAATTGACGGAAAAAAATATACATTAAATTTCTACTTTCGTACATTATTCACTGTAAAGCATATACATTATAAGAATATATCCGTACATTATTTCCTGTATAAAATCCAAAACACACATTAGAAAGCGAAATTTTATGCATGTTATGGTACTATACCCTAGCCCCATGGATTGCTAAACCCTAGGGAAATGATTCTAACTCCCTACCCATGGTGATGGTTTCATTTGTTGAATTGGTACTACAACCTAGCCATGTGGATTGTTAAACCCAAAGGGTATGGATTCAAATCCCACCAAACATTTAATCCTTACACGGGTAAATCATTTAGTATGATGCATGTACATTAAAGCCAATTTTCCTACATTATTTACTGTATGAAATCCTAAATACACATAAAAATCGAAATTTAATGCGTGTGGTGGTACTATAGCCTAGCCCTATAGAGTGCTAAACCCCTAGGGAAATGATTCAAACTCCCTACCCTTGGTGATGATTTCATTTTGTGTGTGGGTACTACAACCTAGCCTCATGGATCACTAAACCGAAATGGTGTGGATTCAACGTGTTGCATGACGTTAAACTACTTCTTACGTACATTATTATACCGTTTTCGTACATCATTATACCGTTTATGAACATCAGAAACAAACAATAAAAACAAAAAGTATAGGTACATTATTCACTGATACGAATGTACATTATTAGATACTATTGGTACATTAGTTACTGTACCAAATCTAAAACACACATTAAAAAACAAAATTTAATTCATGTGGTGGTTTTATACCATATCCTTATGGGTTGCTAACCCAAGGGGAATGATTCAAACTCTCTGCCCTTGGTGATGGTTTCGTTTGTTAGTAGTTACTACAACCTAGCCCTATGGATTGCTAAACCCAAAGGGCATGAATTCAAGTTCTTTTCGAAATTATTCTCTTTAATCTGTACATTATTCACTGCTACAAATGTACATTATTAGATACTATTGGAACATTTTTTACTGTACCAAATATAAAACACACATTAAAAAATAAAATTTAATTTATGTGGTGATACTATACTCTAGCCCATAGGTTGCTAAACCCAAGGGGAATGATTCAAACTCCCTGCCTTTGGTGATGGTTTCATTTGTGAGTGGGTACTACAACCTAGCCACATGGATTGCTAAACCCAAATGGTATGAATTCAACTCTCGACAAACATTAAATACATACACAAGTACATCATTAGGTATTAAGAATGTACATTAAAGGCCACTTGGCGTATATTATTTAGTTATACTTAGCCTAAACATTATTCCCTTAAACACGTACATTATTTAAATTCGGACTATACATTATTAGACATTAGGCGTACATTATTTCTTGTAAGAGACATATGCATTACTAAAAAACTGACGAGAATATTGAACTCCTATTTCTCCAACATTTTATGGCGAAAAATAGTTAGAATTGGAGTAAAATCGATGAATCATAAAAAGAAATAAGCATATTGTGATTTAATAAAGGAAAAGAAATAAAACATGAGTAAATATGCAGCAGAAGGCGTGAATCATGGAAATGCAATAACTGCTGATTTTTTACTACTCCCCTAAATGCCCTTTTCGATTTTTTTATTAATTTATTAAATTCATGTGGCATAAAAATAAGTCATTATATCTTTAAATTGTGGGGCTGAGATTTAGGGAAAAGGTTGAACAATAATTAGAAAAAGGATATGAATACATCCCTAGAGTTGTGATGAATGTCGAACCCTTCTTAAAGACCGAACTAGAGACCAAATTTGGGCCATCCATTTTTCTTAATCATGTGGTTAGGATTAATTTACAATTGATTTATTTTTTTTAAATTTTTTTTAATTTTTTTAAATTTTTAAAAAAATTTATTCTTTTTTTTTGTTTTATTTTATTTTATTTTATTCAATAAAAACTTGCTGGAGTAAATAATGAACTATATTCACTACATAATGAACTAAATAAACGTATGTTATGAAGTAATTTTTCGCATTAATTACATACCGAATTTACTTCAACTGAAAGATAATTATGTCATAACACATTCAACAAATAATAACATGACTGAATGAAGTAATAAACTAATAGAATGAAGTAATAAACTAATGGAATGAAATAATAGCATGACTGAATAAAGTAATAAGTTCATTACTACTGCTTGACGTTTAACACAATTAACATTGTATTTCAATAAAATGTCAAATTTACTTCATTACTAACGTTCTTTTGGTTCATTATTTATTGGATATAGTTCATTACTACCGCTTAACGTTTAACACTAAAATTTGTTGTATCATTAGAGTATTTCAATAACATGTAAAAATTACTTCATAACATACTTCATTTAGTTCATTATTTAGTGAATATAGTTCATTATTTACTCCGACAAGTTTTTATTGAATAAAAAAATTAAAAATTAAAAAAAAAATTAAAAGTTTAAAAAAAATTAAAAAAATAAAATTAAAAAGTTTTTATTGAATAAAATATTAAATTAAATGTAAATTAATCCTAACCACAAGATTACGAAAATGGATGGCCCTAATTTGGTCTCTAGTTCGGTCTTTAAAAGTGGATTTGTGGATAATGGGATTTATTTCCTTTTTGTATCTTTTGTTCTATTGTTCTTTTTAATCTTAGCCACACAATTTTGGCATCCGACGGTTAGATTGATGCCACGTGTCATTTAATAATGCAGATTTTGAGTTGAATAATGCACACCGACTAATAATGCACCATTATAGTGTACAGTTGAATAATGCACACCGACTAACAATGCAAATATTTCGTCAAATAATGCAATCATCACAACCATCCAATTCAAGGATCCAAGGGCTGTGATTAAAAAGAACATTAGACTGAAAAGCTGCGAAGGACCTTAACACACCCCTATATATATATATATATAGGGGAGTGTTATTTTGCTAACTCAATACTTAATTGTTAGCTACAATTAAATAATAGCCATTAGATATTCAAATCAAGGGCCTAGATCACCAGCCTTGAAATGTCAATACGATCAACAAAAAAGTCAATAAGGGTATTAAGGTCAATTTACAACAAATAGTTATAACTAACTTTTAAAAAATATCCCATAACTTTAAAACGCATATAACTTTTTCGATTTAAATTATGTTTTCGCACAACAAATATAAAATTAAAGATAATTTCATAGGGATTCTAATGAGACCTAACTTGCATATGTTCTGATGTCAAAATATGAAAAAAATTTCAAAAATTTTCAATTTTTGGTACAGCAAGAAATGTCAACATAGTATATAAAATATATCAATATAATACATGTAGAATGTCAATATAAGCAATGTGTTAACATTCTCAAAGTATTGTCTTAACATTCTTAAATCATTGATTGTGTTGATATTTTTGAAACAATATATTGACATTTTAATCCAAAACCCTAATTTGGTAGTTAATAAAAACGAAAGTTACACGTGGCAAATTTTAGACCACAAGATTTCTAAAATCCTATGGTCTTAAATTAGTTGTAGTTAGCAATTAAATGATGAGTTAGCAATTGATCACTCCACTATATATATATAGGGAGATGATCAAAATAAAAATGCATTTAAATCCAGAAATGCAGCCCAAATCTTGGCCCTATGATTAGATGATCTAATGGTCAATAATTAACCAAAAACACGGAAGGTCATAATTAAGCAATTTTAGGTCATATTATAATATTTGGGTTTAATGTCATGCTCAGATCATTTTAGGTCATGCTTTGTTAGCAAGACCTAAAAATTAACTAACTATGACCTAAAAGTGACATACGTATGATATTGTTCTGCGTTTCTATATTTAAATCTAGTTTTGCATAGATCAAAACCCTATATATATATATATATATATATATATATATATAGGGGAGCATTAAGGTTCTATTGCTCCCTTAGTATTAAGTTCCTACTTAAAATCAACCATTAGATTAGATGGATGGACGGACTAGATGAAACTTTGATAAATGAATATGTGTTGCATTATTAGGCATATATGTACATTATATGGGTATAATTCTAAAACAACATTGAATCATAGACGTTTCAAAACGGTAGGAGCGCGAATTAAGCGGATTTTTCAATAGACCTTCCATCTACTCACTCTCTCTCTCACTCCAACCGTCTCACCCCTCAATCCACGAATGAAATTCGTCCACTCTAATTCACCCTAATTTCCAAACCCTAGCCGCAACTACTAGCCACCAGAAATCAACAACACCGCCGATTTTCGCCCTAAATCAACCTCCAGCGCCGTTTCACAGTCGAAACCTCACTCCCTTCGCGCGCAACCATCCAATTGAAGGCCACAACAAGGTAGGGTTTAAATGGTTAATTATTTGGTAATACCCACTGTAAATCGCCGATTCTCACCGCCTACACATCACCTACTCGTCGATTCAATAATTTCTCCCAAAAAAATCACGATCTTCAAACTCATTTTGTTCGATATTTTCTTTAATCATATAATCGAGTTCATTTTTGTTAGGGTTCTATCTATTATTGAATTTTTAGTTATTTACTGGTTTACAATTGTACATTTAAAATTCCTGGAGTAGTGGCGTGCATGTGAGCAATCTATTGCATTTGCATTTAGAATTCCTGGAGTAGTGGCGTGCATTTTTGAATTATTGTAAGCACTGTCTTGCTGGTTTAATAGAGAGGTTGTAAATGGGTGAATGTAATATTCCGTTGTGCATTATTTGATTGTTTGTGTACATTATTTATCAAGTATTATGCATTATCTAATATAAATGCGATACAATATTGATACCTTCGATTATAATCATGTTCTGATGTCGTATGTTGGACAACAGTGAAGCAACATAGATTGGACATTGACGAAGCGGTCGATGATGTTATTCCAATTGCGATTGCGCACAAATTCCGGGAGAGATTGGCTGAGCAAAGGGCCGAGACGAGTACCGCTCATGAAGAGGCAGATCAAAGGAAACCGAGGGGGAAGAAAGTCGACCATCTCTATTGTCAACGGACCCCATCTGAGTTCCTTAATTGGTTAAAAAGCCTAACTCCACGGCAGAAGAAAGCCGTTCGAGAACTGGGTTTCGGAACTATCATGCATTTCAATATAAACGAAATTCTGGGATACCTAGCCTCCTGGGTTCTAAACACATTTAATCTGGCCGACTTGTGGCTTGGTATGTTTTGAACAATATGTAATGTGCTTCTTGCAAACAGAATCATATTTTGGTATTAGTGTATGATTTCATCAACGCAAAATCTCTAACTGATGTAAATTACCGAATAATGACACGTCACTCCTAATAATGTAAAATAGGTAGAAAATAATGTAGAACAAGTTAACTGGATTTCAATAATAAAGTACAACAAACTGAATAGATATTGTATATAGAGTTATGCGATCATAGACTCTCAAAAACATAATGGATGGTATTAACCGAATAATGTACAAAATGTGCTGATTAATGAATAGAACTGGAATAATAATATACAGTAAGTTAAGTGCTTGTGAATAATAATTAAATCGTCCATTACTGAGTAAAAAAAATATTACAAAGTAATATATGTACATTATGTTTATCAATTAAAACTACTCCCTAGCCGAGATGATATCTAAACCCTAGATGAATGACTGAAACTCGTGGACATTGGCGACGGTTTTGTTACTTACTCATACTACACCCTAACCCCAAGGATTGCTAAACCCTTGGGGAATACATGAAATGTGCGCCGAACAATCAAACACGGCCAAACACAAAAAAAATGGCTCAACAAACATATACATTACAGATCATAAACCGTCCATTACTGAGTAAAAAAAAAAACCATTACAGAGTAATATATATGTACATAATGTTTATCAATTAAAACTACTCCCTAGCTGAGATGATATCTAAACCCTAGATGAATGACTGAAACTTATGGACATTGGCGACGGTTTTGTTACTTACTACATACTACACCTTAGCTCCAAGGATTGCTAAACCCTTGGGGAATACATGAAACGTGCACGAACAATCAAACACGGCCAATCACAAAAAAAACGGCTCAGCAAACATATACATTACATATCATAAATCTTCCATTACTGAGTCAAAAGAAACCATTACAGAGTAATATATGTACATGATGTTTATCAGTTAAAACTACTCCCTCGCTGAGATGATATCTAAACGAATTTTGATGATGGATTGCTAAATTAAAGAAAGTATGTAGTATATCTCAAAAATTAATATTTGTTACGGTTTCAATTTCAGCGATTTACGTTTTATTTAACTATAATATGCTATAAAAATTTAATTGTAGAAAGATGTAGTTTAGATTAAGATAATTAATTAAGGAAATCAATCATGGGAGCCTTGAATTTAAGAACTATACATAACGTAAATTACAGAAGGAAACTGACTTAATTTCTTGTACCAAATCTGTCATTTTTTGAATTAAAATAATAATTTTAATAATAAAAGGAGCATGTATCTCGGCCATCAGATCAAAAAATGGTGGGGCTGAGATTTAAGAAGTAGGTTGAACAATAATTAGCCCTACAATTTGAAGATCTAATGGCAAAAAATAATGCCACTTGTATTTAATTAAATTAATAAAAAAAACTGAAAAGGGTGTTGTTGGTATACACAAATCAGTTGGTTATGGTAAGTTCCATGATATCTCTATCAAATATTACGACAGTTTCTCTACAGATTACACGATACAATATTTCCTCTCTCTAATCTTTCATCTTTTTTTCTGCGCTGAAGACATTCTTCGTTGAAGACAAGCGCTTCTGAATCCATTCTCTCTATACTTTTTTTCATTTTTTTATCCTCGTTAAAAATCGCAACTTGTTGGATCACTGGTTCATTATTTGCGTTTTCTTCAACAATGGAAGAAGGTAATTTTATTTGTTACTTTACTCAACATGAATCTGATTTGTTCACTTAAATACCTATTTGTTGGAGTAATCGCTAATTGCAGAAACTTACAGTATCTTTTGTTTGGTTGTGTTATACAATTTTGATGAGTGGTTTAACATTGGCAGAGTTTGGTTCTGTTATACAATTTTGATGAGTAGTTTATACAATTTTCATGTATTCCCCAAGGGTTTAGCAATCCTTGGGGTTAGGGTGTAGATATCATATCAGCTAGGGAGTAATTTTAACTGATAAACATAATGTACATATATTACTCTGTAATGGTTTTTTTTACTCAGTAATGGATGATTTATGATCTGTAATGTATATGTTTGCTGAGCCGTTTTTTTTGTGATTGGCCGTATTTGATTGTTCGGCGCACGTTTCATGTATTCCCCAAGGGTTTAGCAATCCTTGGGGCTAGGGTGTAGTATGTAGTAAGTAACAAAACCGTCGCCAAAGTCCACGAGTTTCAGTCATTCATCTAGGGTTTAGATATCATCTCGGCTAGGGAGTAATTTTAACTGATAAACATAATGTACATATATTACTGTGTAATAGTTTTTTTACTCAGTAATGGGCGATTTATGATTTGTAATGTATATGTTTGCTGAGCAGTTTTTCTTTTGTTTGGCCGTGTTTGATTGTTCGGCGCAAGTTTCATGTATTCCCCAAGGGTTTAGCAATCCTTGGGGCTAGGGTGTAGTATGCAGTAAGTAACAAAACCGTCGCCAAAGTCCACGAGTTTAAGTCATTCATCTAGGGTATAGATATCATCTCGGCTAGGGTTTGGTTCACTTAAATACCTATTTGTTGGAGTAATCGCTAATTGCAGAAACTTACAGTATCTTTTGTTTGGTTGTGTTATACAATTTTGATGAATGGTTTAACATTGGCAGAGTTTGGTTCTGTTATACAATTTTGATGAGTAGTTTATACAATTTTCATGTATTCCCCAAGGGTTTAGCAATCCTTGGGGTTAGGGTGTAGATATCATATCAGCTAGGGAGTAATTTTAACTGATAAACATAATGTACATATATTACTCTGTAATGGTTTTTTTTACTCAGTAATGGATGATTTATGATCTGTAATGTATATGTTTGCTGAGCCATTTTTTTTGTGATTGGCCGTATTTGATTGTTCGGCGCACGTTTCATGTATTCCCCAAGGGTTTAGCAATCCTTGGGGCTAGGGTGTAGTATGTAGTAAGTAACAAAACCGTCGCCAAAGTCCACGAGTTTCAGTCATTCATCTAGGGTTTAGATATCATCTCGGCTAGGGAGTAATTTTAACTGATAAACATAATGTACATATATTACTGTGTAAAAGTTTTTTTACTCAGTAATGGACGATTTATGATTTGTAATGTATATGTTTGCTGAGCAGTTTTTCTTTTGTTTGGCCGTGTTTGATTGTTCGGCGCAAGTTTCATGTATTCCCCAAGGGTTTAGCAATCCTTGGGGCTAGGGTGTAGTATGCAGTAAGTAACAAAACCGTCGCCAAAGTCCACGAGTTTAAGTCATTCATCTAGGGTATAGATATCATCTCGGCTAGGGAGTAATTTTAACTGATAAATATAATGTACATATATTACTCTGTAATGGTTTTTTTTACTCAGTAATGGATGATTTATGATCTGTAATGTATATGTTTGCTGAGCCATTTTTCTTGTGTTTGGCCTGTTTGATTGTTCGGCGCACGTTTCATGTATTCCCCAAGGGTTTAACAATCCTTAGGGCTAGGGTGTAGTATGTAGTAAGTAACAAAACCGTCGCCAAAGTCCACGAGTTTCAGTCATTCATCTAGGGTTTAGATATCATCTCAGCTAGGGAGTAGTTTTAACTGATAAACATAATGTACATATATTACTGTGTAATGTTTTTTTGACTCAGTAATGGACGATTTATTGTCTGTAATGTATATGTTGGTTGAGCCATTTTTCTTATGTTTGGCCGTGTTTGATTGTTCGGCGCTAGTTTCATTTATTCCCCAAGGGTTTAGCAATCCTTGGGGCTAGGGTGTAGTATGTAGTAAGTAACAAAACCATCGCCAAAGTCCACGAGTTTCAGTCATTCATCTAGGGTTTAGATATCATCTCAGCTAGGGAGTAGTTTTAACTGATAAACATAATGTACATATATTACTGTGTAATGGTTTTTTTGACTCAGTAATGGACGATTTATGGTCTGTAATGTATATGTTGGCTGAGCCATTTTTCTTATGTTTGGCCGTGTTTGATTGTTCGGCGCTAGTTTCATTTATTCCCCAAGGGTTTAGCAATCCTTGGGGCTAGGGTGTAGTATGTAGTAAGTAACAAAACCATCGCCAAAGTCCACGAGTTTCAGTCATTCATCTAGGGTATAGATATCATCTCGGCTAGGGTGTAATTTTAACTGATACATATAATGTACATATATTACTCTGTAATGGTTTTTTTTACTCAGTAATGGATGATTTATGATCTGTAATGTATATGTTTGCTGAGCCATTTTCCTTGTGTTTGGCCTGTTTGATTGTTCGGCGCACGTTTCATGTATTCCTGTGACGCCCCGACTTTTCCTATTTCTTTTAAGTTAGTTTTTGGATGACAGTCAAACTTTTAGTTGAATATCTTTTATTTATTTTGAAGAGTTTATGGTGTATTTTTTTAAGCACCCAGCCCAATTTTTCTTTTTTTTCTGTGAAACTACTTTTGGAGAACCCAATATTAGACCAACCGTGGATACGTACAAATCTGCTCAAATCTTCCATTCTAATGTTTCCCCTGAGAATTAGGAGACATTCAGTAACAACTTAACCATATATAAATATAACGAACCCCACACGTCTCCCACCTTTCTGAAACCTTGAAAAAAATATAGCGAAAGAACTGAGTCAGTGTAAGAGAGAGCCGAGAGTCCTTCAAATTGTTTTCCTGCAACTCTTTGCAACAAAGGTATATTTCTTTTCCTAAATTCCAATGCATATCACCACAGTAGTACATCCATGGGAATTTTGTTCATCCTTAAATATTCTTGAAACTGTTGAATGATGTGTTTCGATAAAGATTTGATCTTTAATACTTGTAGTAGACTTCTATTTACCTTCGAGCTTAATCCTTAAAATTTCAGTGTCTGCCCAAAAAATGTTTGAATCAAACATATTAGAAAAACTTAATAGAAGATTTAGATTGGGGGAAATGGAAAGAGAGATCTCACCTGTCGTGAACGGAGATTGGCCGCGGCGAAGGAGGCCGAGCGTGACAGGGGCAGCGGCGGCGAGGTCCAGTCGCACGCCGGCTAGCTGGGACGGCTGGAGCAGCGGAAACGGTGCGAAGGAGAGTCAGCGGCAGCGGTTGGTCTTCGACAGAGGGGCGTGAGACGGCTCCAAATTCGTGAAATGAGGGAGATGGGTGTCGTTTTGTGTTGTTTCTGTTTGTGAGGGGTGGAAGAATGGTGGAGAGTGAGAGAGCGTAAGTTTTAGAGAGTCAAAGAGTGTGAAGATTTGAGAAAAATGGCGAGGGAGAGAGACGGACTTTGCTATATTCCCAATTTGGGATAGTTGAGAGAGAGATACAGTGGTGGCGGCTGGGAGTATATTTTAGTTCTCTTACAAGTTTTGGGCTTTAACTAGTTTTGGGCCTTTAGTTAAATAAATACGTGTATGGCAGGGAGTATAGCTTTAGCCTTTTTAATTGCTTGGCCTTCTTTTTCTTTTGTTAAGTTTCATTTATGTTTTAAGCCACTTAAATTTCATGAGTTGGGCCTCTTAGATTAAATCAATGGTTTGGAGGGTCCTGTTTAATTGCTTTGTAGCTAGCTTGCGTTTAGTAACTTCTGCTTGGCTAATTAAATAATCTTGAGTAGGCGTTGGACTAATTGTGCGTGAATATGTATGTTCATCTCCGTAAAAGAACGAGGAATAATTTGAGCACATGCACGTAGGATGCAAGCATCGTTTTGAATTAAGTTATTTTGCAAAGTCTAATTTTAGCATATCATATTATTTTTAAAAAAAGGGTGAACTTTGCACGTCATTTGTGGTTGAAGCAAAAATAGATTGAGGAGTTAAGCATTTGAGGTGGTCTTTCTTTTTAAATAAGGGCAATGCCCAAAGTATATTTTTTATGTGAAATATATTGTGTCATGTCGTAGTTTGTTTTGAGGATGTGCCTATCTGATCGCCTAGCGGGGAGCGAGTCCCTACTAGAAGTTATGAGTTTAATCGAATTCGGATTTGTCTAGGGAGCGAGTCTCTATTCAAGCAAGTGTACACAGAGGGGATCGTGCGCTAGCTTTCTAGTTGGCCGGTCCAGTGATCGAAAATGTGGTACTACAACCTAGCCATGTGGATTGTTAACCCCAAAGGGTATGGATTCAAATCCCACCAAACATTTAATCCTTACACGGGTACATCATTTAGTATGATGCATGTACATTAAAGCCAATTTTCCTACATTATTTACTGTACGAAATCCTAAATACACATAAAAATCGAAATTTAATGCGTGTGGTGGTACTATACCCTAGCCCTATAGAGTGCTAAACCCCTAGGGAAATGATTCAAACTCCCTACCCTTGGTGATGATTTCATTTTGTGTGTGGGTACTACAACCTAGCCTCATGGATCACTAAACCCAAATGGTGTGGATTCAACGTGTTGCATGACGTTAAACTACTTCTTACGTACATTACTATACCGTTTTCGTACATCATTATACCGTTTATGAACATCAGAAACAAACAATAAAAACAAAAAGTATAGGTACATTATTCACTGATACGAATGTACATTATTAGATACTATTGGTACATTAGTTACTGTACCAAATCTAAAACACACATTAAAAAACAAAATTTAATTCATGTGGTGGTTTTATACCATATCCTTATGGGTTGCTAACCCAAGGGGAATGATTCAAACTCTCTGCCCTTGGTGATGGTTTCGTTTGTTAGTAGTTACTACAACCTAGCCCTATGGATTGCTAAACCCAAAGGGCATGAATTCAAGTTCTTTTCGAAATTATTCTCTTTAATCTGTACATTATTCACTGCTACAAATGTACATTATTAGATACTATTGGAACATTTTTTACTGTACCAAATATAAAACACACATTAAAAAATAAAATTTAATTTATGTGGTGATACTATACTCTAGCCCATAGGTTGCTAAACCCAAGGGGAATGATTCAAACTCCCTACCTTTGGTGATGGTTTCATTTGTGAGTGGGTACTACAACCTAGCCACATGGATTGCTAAACCCAAATGGTATGAATTCAACTCTCGCCAAACATTAAATACATACACAAGTACATCATTAGGTATTAAGAATGTACATTAAAGGCCACTTGGCGTATATTATTTAGTTATACTTAGCCTAAACATTATTCCCTTAAACACGTACATTATTTAAATTCGGACTATACTTTATTAGACATTAGGCGTACATTATTTCTTGTAAGAGACATATGCATTACTAAAAAACTGACGAGAATATTGAACTCCTATTTCTCCAACATTTTATGGCGAAAAATAGTTAGAATTGGAGTAAAATCGATGAATCATAAAAAGAAATAAGCATATTGTGATTTAATAAAGGAAAAGAAATAAAACATGAGTAAATATGCAGCAGAAGGCGTGAATCATGGAAATGCAATAACTGCTGATTTTTTACTACTCCCCTAAATGCCCTTTTCGATTTTTTTATTAATTTATTAAATTCATGTGGCATAAAAATAAGTCATTATATCTTTAAATTGTGGGGCTGAGATTTAGGGAAAAGGTTGAACAATAATTAGAAAAAGGATATGAATACATCCCTAGAGTTGTGATGAATGTCGAACCCTTCTTAAAGACCGAACTAGAGACCAAATTTGGGCCATCCATTTTTCTTAATCATGTGGTTAGGATTAATTTACAATTGATTTATTTTTTTTAAATTTTTTTAAATTTTTTTAAATTTTTAAAAAAATTTATTCTTTTTTTTTGTTTTATTTTATTTTATTTTATTCAATAAAAACTTGCTGGAGTAAATAATGAACTATATTCACTACATAATGAACTAAATAAACGTATGTTATGAAGTAATTTTTCGCATTAATTACATACCGAATTTACTTCAACTGAAAGATAATTATGTCATAACACATTCAACAAATAATAACATGACTGAATGAAGTAATAAACTAATAGAATGAAGTAATAAACTAATGGAATGAAATAATAGCATGACTGAATAAAGTAATAAGTTCATTACTACTGCTTGACGTTTAACACAATTAACATTGTATTTCAATAAAATGTCAAATTTACTTCATTACTAACGTTCTTTTGGTTCATTATTTATTGGATATAGTTCATTACTACCGCTTAACGTTTAACACTAAAATTTGTTGTATCATTAGAGTATTTCAATAACATGTAAAAATTACTTCATAACATACTTCATTTAGTTCATTATTTAGTGAATATAGTTCATTATTTACTCCGACAAGTTTTTATTGAATAAAAAAATTAAAAATTTAAAAAAAAATTAAAAGTTTAAAAAAAATAAAATTAAAAAGTTTTTATTGAATAAAATATTAAATTAAATGTAAATTAATCCTAACCACAAGATTACGAAAATGGATGGCCATAATTTGGTCTCTAGTTCGGTCTTTAAAAGTGGATTTGTGGATAATGGGATTTATTTCCTTTTTGTATCTTTTGTTCTATTGTTCTTTTTAATCTCAGCCACACGATTTTGGCATCCGACGGTTAGATTGATGCCACGTGTCATTTAATAATGCAGATTTTGAGTTGAATAATGCACACCGACTAATAATGCACCATTACAGTGTACAGTTGAATAATGCACACCGACTAACAATGCAAATATTTCGTCAAATAATGCAGATCATCACAACCATCCAATTCAAGGATCCAAGGGCTGTGATTAAAAGTAACATTAGACTGAAAAGCTGCGAAGGACCTTAACACACCCCTATATATATATATATATATATATATATATATATATAGGGGAGTGTTATTTTGCTAACTCAATACTTAATTGTTAGCTACAATTAAATAATAGCCATTAGATATTCAAATCAAGGGCCTAGATCACCAGCCCTGAAATGTCAATACGATCAACAAAAAAGTCAATAAGGGTATTAAGGTCAATTTACAACAAATAGTTATAACTAACTTTTAAAAAATATCCCATAACTTTAAAACGCATATAACTTTTTCGATTTAAATTATGTTTTCGCACAACAAATATAAAATTAAAGATAATTTCATAGGGATTCTAATGAGATCTAACTTGCATATGTTCTGATGTCAAAATATGAAAAAAATTTCGAAAATTTTCAATTTTTTGGTACAGCAATAAATGTCTACATAGTATATAAAATATATCAATATAATACATGTAGAATGTCAATATAAGCAATGTGTTAACATTCTCAAAGTATTGTCTTAACATTCTTAAATCATTGTGTTGATATTTTCGAAACAATATATTGACATTTTCTTCCAAAACCCTAATTTGGTAGTTAAAAAAAACGAAAGTTACACGTGGCAAATTTTAGACCACAAGATTTCTAAAATCCTATGGTCTTAAATTAGTTGTAGTTAGCAATTAAATGATGAGTTAGCAATTGATCACTCCACTATATATATATAGGGAGATGATCAAAATAAAAATGCATTTAAATCCAGAAATGTAGCCCAAATCTTGGCCCTATGATTAGAGGATCTAATGGTCAATAATTAACCAAAAACACGGAAGGTCATAATTAAGCAATTTTAGGTCATATTATAATATTTGGGTTTAATGTCATGCTCAGATCATTTTAGGTCATGCTTTTTTAGCAAGACCTAAAAATTAACTAACTATGACCTAAAAGTGCCATACGTATGATATTGTTCTGCGTTTCTATATATAAATCTAGTTTTGCATAGATCAAAACCCTATATTTATATATATATATATATATATATATAGGGGAGCATTAAGGTCCTATTGCTCCCTTAGTATTAAGTTCCTACTTAAAATCAACCATTAGATTAGATGGATGGACGGACTAGATGAAACTTTGATAAATGAATATGTGTTGCATTATTAGGCATATATGTACATTATATGGGTATAATTCTAAAACAACATTGAATCATAGACGTTTCAAAACGGTAGGAGCGCGAATTAAGCGGAATTTTCAATAGACCTTCCATCTACTCACTCTCTCTCTCACTCCAACCGTCTCACCCCTCAATCCACGACTGAAATTCGTCTACTCTAATTCACCCTAATTTCCAAACCCTAGCTGCAACTACTAGCCACCAGAAATCAACAACACCGCCGATTTTCACCCTAAATCAACCTCCAGCGCCGTTTCACAGTCGAAACCTCACTCCCTTCGCGCGCAACCATCCAATTGAAGGCCACAACAAGGTAGGGTTTAAATGGTTAATTATTTGGTAATACCCATTGTAAATCGCCGATTCTCACCGCCTACACATCACCTACTCGTCGATTCAATAATTTCTCCCAAAAAAATCACGGTCTTCAAACTCATTTTGTTCGATATTTTCTTTAATCATATAATCGAGTTCATTTTTGTTAGGGTTCAGTCTATTATTGAATTTTTAGTTATTTACTGGTTTACAATTGTACATTTAAAATTCCTGGAGTAGTGGCGTGCAGGTGAGCAATCTATTGCATTTGCATTTAGAATTCCTGGAGTAGTGGCGTGCATTTTTGAATTATTGTAAGCACTGTCTTGCTGGTTTAATAGAGAGGTTGTAAATGGGTGAATGTAATATTCCGTTGTGCATTATTTGATTGCTTGTGTACATTATTTATCAAGTATTATGCATTATCTAATATAAATGCGATACAATATTGATACCTTCGATTATAATCATGTTCTGATGTCGTATGTTGGACAACAGTGAAGCAGCATAGATTGGACATTGACGAAGCGGTCGATGATGTTATTCCAATTGCGATTGCGCACAAATTCCGGGAGAGATTGGCTGAGCAAAGGGCCAAGACGAGTACCGCTCATGAAGAGGCAGATCAAAGGAAACCGAGGGGGAAGAAAGTCGACCATCTCTATTGTCAACGGACCCCATCTGAGTTCCTTAATTGGTTAAAAAGCCTAACTCCACGGCAGAAGAAAGCCGTTCGAGAACTGGGTTTCGGAACTATCATGCATTTCAATATAAATGAAATTCTGGGATACCTAGCCTCCTGGGTTCTAAACACATTTAATCTGGCCGACTTGTGGCTTGGTATGTTTTGAACAATATGTAATGTGCTTCTTGCAAACAGAATCATATTTTGGTATTAGTGTATGATTTCATCAACGCAAAATCTCTAACTGATGTAAATTACCGAATAATGACACGTCACTCCTAATAATGTAAAATAGGTAGAAAATAATGTAGAACAAGTTAACTGGATTTCAATAATAATGTACAACAAACTGAATAGATATTGTATATAGAGTTATGCGATCATAGACTCTCAAAAACATAATGGATGGTATTAACCGAATAATGTACAAAATGTGCTGATTAATGAATAGAACTGGAATAATAATATACAGTAAGTTAAGTGCTTGTGAATAATAATTAAATCGTCCATTACTGAGTAAAAAAAAATATTACAAAGTAATATATGTACATTATGTTTATCAATTAAAACTACTCCCTAGCCGAGATGATATCTAAACCCTAGATGAATGACTGAAACTCGTGGACATTGGCGACGGTTTTGTTACTTACTCATACTACACCCTAACCCCAAGGATTGCTAAACCCTTGGGGAATACATGAAATGTGCGTCGAACAATCAAACACGGCCAAACACAAAAAAAATGGCTCAACAAACATATACATTACAGATCATAAACCGTCCATTACTGAGTAAAAAAAAACCATTACAGAGTAATATATGTACATAATGTTTATCAATTAAAACTACTCCCTAGCTGAGATGATATCTAAACCCTAGATGAATGACTGAAACCTATGGACATTGGCGACGGTTTTGTTACTTACTACATACTACACCTTAGCTCCAAGGATTGCTAAACCCTTGGGGAATACATGAAACGTGCACGAACAATCAAACACGGCCGATCACAAAAAAAACGGCTCAGCAAACATATACATTACATATCATAAATCTTCCATTACTGAGTCAAAAGAAACCATTACAGAGTAATATATGTACATGATGTTTATCAGTTAAAACTACTCCCTCGCTGAGATGTTATCTAAACGAATTTTGAAGATGGATTACTAAATTAAAGAAAGTATGTAGTATATCTCAAAAATTAATATTTGTTACGGTTTCAATTTCAGCGATTTACGTGCTATTTAATTATAATATGCTATAAAAATTTAATTGTAGAAAGATGTAGTTTAGATTAAGATAATTAATTAAGGAAATCAAATCATGGGAGCCTTGAATTTAAGAACTATACATAACGTAAATTACGGAAGGAAACTGACTTAATTTCTCATACCAAATCTGTCATTTTTTGAATTAAAATAATAATTTTAATAATAAAAGGAGCATGTATCTCGGCCATCAGATCAAAAAATGGTGGGGCTGAGATTTAAGAAGAAGGTTGAACAATAATTAGCCCTACAATTTGAAGATCTAATGGCAAAAAATAATGCCACTTGTATTTAATTAAATTAATAAAAAAAACTGAAAAGGGTGTTGTTGGTATACACAAATCAGTTGGTTATGGTAAGTTCCATGATATCTCTATCAAATATTACGACAGTTTCTCTACAGATTACACGATACAATATTTCATCTCTCTAATCTTTCATCTTTTTTTCTGCACTGAAGACATTCTTCGTTGAAGACAAGCGCTTCTGAATCCATTCTCTCTATACTTTTTTTCATTTTTTTATCCTCGTTAAAAATCGCAACTTGTTGGATCACTGGTTCATTATTTGCGTTTTCTTCAACAATGGAAGAAGGTAATTTTATTTGTTACTTTACTCAACATGAATCTGATTTGTTCACTTAAATACCTATTTGTTGGAGTAATCGCTAATTGCAGAAACTTACAGTATCTTTTGTTTGGTTGTGTTATACAATTTTGATGAGTGGTTTAACATTGGCAGAGTTTGGTTCTGTTATACAATTTTGATGAGTAGTTTATAAAATTTTCATGTATTCCCCAAGGGTTTAGCAATCCTTGGGGTTAGGGTGTAGATATCATATCAGCTAGGGAGTAATTTTAACTGATAAACATAATGTACATATATTACTCTGTAATGGTTTTTTTTACTCAGTAATGGATGATTTATGATCTGTAATGTATATGTTTGCTGAGCCGTTTTTTTTGTGATTGGCCGTATTTGATTGTTCGGCGCACGTTTCATGTATTCCCCAAGGGTTTAGCAATCCTTGGGGCTAGGGTGTAGTATGTAGTAAGTAACAAAACCGTCGCCAAAGTCCACGAGTTTCAGTCATTCATCTAGGGTTTAGATATCATCTCGGCTAGGGAGTAATTTTAACTGATAAACATAATGTACATATATTACTGTGTAATAGTTTTTTTACTCAGTAATGGACGATTTATGATTTGTAATGTATATGTTTGCTGAGCAGTTTTTCTTTTGTTTGGCCGTGTTTGATTGTTCGGCGCAAGTTTCATGTATTCCCCAAGGGTTTAGCAATCCTTAGGGCTAGGGTGTAGTTTGTAGTAAGTAACAAAACCGTCGCCAAAGTCCACGAGTTTCAGTCATTCATCTAGGGTTTAGATATCATCTCAGCTAGGGAGTAGTTTTAACTGATAAACATAATGTACATATATTACTGTGTAATGGTTTTTTTGACTCAGTAATGGACGATTTATGGTCTGTAATGTATATGTTGGCTGAGCCATTTTTCTTATGTTTGGCCGTGTTTGATTGTTCGGAGCTAGTTTCATTTATTCCCCAAGGGTTTAGCAATCCTTGGGGCTAGGGTGTAGTATGTAGTAAGTAACAAAACCATCGCCAAAGTCCACGAGTTTCAGTCATTCATCTAGGGTATAGATATCATCTCGGCTAGGGTGTAATTTTAACTGATACATATAATGTACATATATTACTCTGTAATGGTTTTTTTTACTCAGTAATGGATGATTTATGATCTGTAATGTATATGTTTGCTGAGCCATTTTCCTTGTGTTTGGCCTGTTTGATTGTTCGGCGCACGTTTCATGTATTCCTGTGACGCCCCGACTTTTCCTATTTCTTTTAAGTTAGTTTTTGGATGACAGTCAAACTTTTAGTTGAATATCTTTTATTTATTTTGGAGAGTTTATGGTGTATTTTTTTAAGCACCCAGCCCAATTTTTCTTTTTTTTTCTGTGAAACTACTTTTGGAGAACCCAATATTAGACCAACCGTGGATAAGTACAAATCTGCTCAAATCTTCCATTCTAATGTTTCCCCTGAGAATTAGGAGACATTCAGTAACAACTTAACCATATATAAATATAACGAACCCCACACGTCTCCCACCTTTCTGAAACCTTGAAAAAAATATCGCGAAAGAACTGAGTCAGTGTAAGAGAGAGCCGAGAGTCCTTCAAATTGTTTTCCTGCAACTCTTTGCAACAAAGGTATATTTCTTTTCCTAAATTCCAATGCATATCACCACAGTAGTACATCCATGGGAATTTTGTTCATCCTTAAATATTCTTGAAACTGTTGAATGATGTGTTTCGATAAAGATTTGATCTTTAATACTTGTAGTAGACTTCTATTTACCTTCGAGCTTAATCCTTAAAATTTCAGTGTCTGCCCAAAAAATGTTTGAATCAAACATATTAGAAAAACTTAATAGAAGATTTAGATTGGGGGAAATGGAAAGAGAGATCTCACCTGTCGTGAACGGAGATTGGCCGCGGCAAAGGAGGCCGAGCGTGACAGGGGCAGCGGCGGCGAGGTCCAGTCGCACGCCGGCGAGCTGGGACGGCTGGAGCAGCGGAAACGGTGCGAAGGAGAGTCAGCGGCAGCTGTTGGTCTTCGACAGAGGGGCGTGAGACGGCTCCAAATTCGTGAAATGAGGGAGATGGGTGTCGTTTTGTGTTGTTTCTGTTTGTGAGGGGTGGAAGAATGGTGGAGAGTGAGAGAGCGTAAGTTTTAGAGAGTCAAAGAGTGTGAAGATTTGAGAAAAATGGCGAGGGAGAGAGACGGACTTTGCTATATTCCCAATTTGGGATAGTTGAGAGAGAGATACAGTGGTGGCGGCTGGGAGTATATTTTAGTTCTCTTACAAGTTTTGGGCTTTAACTAGTTTTGGGCCTTTAGTTAAATAAATACGTGTATGGCAGGGAGTATAGCTTTAGCCTTTTTAATTGCTTGGCCTTCTTTTTCTTTTGTTAAGTTTCATTTATGTTTTAAGCCACTTAAATTTCATGAGTTGGGCCTCTTAGATTAAATCAATGGTTTGGAGGGTCCTGTTTAATTGCTTTGTAGCTAGCTTGCATTTAGTAACTTCTGCTTGGCTAATTAAATAATCTTGAGTAGGCGTTGGACTAATTGTGCGAGAATATGTATGTTCATCTCCGTAAAAGAACGAGGAATAATTTGAGCACACGCACGTAGGATGCAAGCATCGTTTTAAATTAAGTTATTTTGCAAAGTCTAATTTTAGCATATCATATTATTTTTAAAAAAAGGGTGAACTTTGCACGTCATTTGTGGTTGAAGCAAAAATAGATTGAGGAGTTAAGCATTTGAGGTGGTCTTTCTTTTTAAATAAGGGCAATGCCCAAAGTATATTTTTTATGTGAAATATATTGTGTCATGCCGTAGTTTGTTTTGAGGATATGCCTATCTGATCGCCTAGGGGGGAGCGAGTCCCTACTAGAAGTTATGAGTTTAATCGAATTCGGGTTTGTCTAGGGAGCGAGTCCCTATTCAAGCAAGTGTACACAGAGGGGATCGTGCGCTAGCTTTCTAGTTGGCCGGTCCGGTGATCGAGAATGTGGCCACGTTCTCGTTTCACATATGAGGTTCAGATATGGTACGAGGAGAGAGAAAAATGGGCTGCGCGGCCATACTTTTTAGCGAGAAAATGTTTTGGGTGACTTGGTCTTTTATACAACCCCGAGTTCACTTTTAAATGCTGACACAATATTTTAATAAAATGTTTTTGGCATGAGTCCACTAAGGGCATCAAGTACTCAGCCCTACATTTCTTTAAACAAATGTGTAGGTTGAGCGTGACGGGCGCGGTAGGTGTTGAGCATACCGTTGAAGAAATTTAAGTGTCTAAAATGTGTCATGTCTTCACACATGTCATATTCCTTCTCTCAAATGCTTCCGCTAAGTAGTTGTCCTTCTTTTGAGTTAATGTATTGTTGAGATACTCTGATTTTATTCGAGATATTCCCATTTGTTTCGAGCTATGGTCGAGTTGTGTTGTTTTCCCCTTTCTTCCCCACTTCTTTAATCCTCCCCTAGTCGCGATCAACCGTGTTTTCTATCCTTAGAAAATGCGGGCGTGACAATTCCCCAATGGTTTAGTAATCCTTGGGGCTAAGGTGTAGTATGTAGTAAGTAACAAAACCGTCGCCAAAGTCCACGAGTTTCAGTCATTCATCTAGGGTTTAGATATCATCTCGGCTAAGGAGTAGTTTTAACTGATAAACATAATGTACATATATTACTGTGTAATGGTTTTTTTGACTCAGTAATGGATGATTTATGATCTGTAATATATATGTTTGCTGAGCCATTTTTCTTGTGTTTGGCCTGTTTGATTGTTCGGCGCACGTTTCATGTATTCCCCAAGGGTTTAGCAATCCTTAGGGCTAGGGTGTAGTATGTAGTAAGTAACAACACCGTCGCCAAAGTCCACGAGTTTTAGTCATTCATCTAGGGTTTAGATATCATCTCTACTAGGGAGTAGTTTTAACTGATAAACATAATGTACATATATTACTGTGTAATGGTTTTTTTGAATCAGTAATGGACGATTTATGATTTGTAATGTATATGTTTGCTGAGCCGTTTTTCTTATGTTTGGCCGTGTTTGATTGTTCGGCGCAAGTTTCATGTATTCCCCAAGGGTTTAGCAATTCTTGGGGCTAGGGTGTAGTATGTAGTAAGTAACAAAACCATCGCCAAAGTCCACGAGTTTCAGTCATTCATCTACGGTTTAGATATCAACTCGGCTAGGGTGTAATTTTAACTGATAAATATAATGTACATATATTACTCTGTAATGGTTTTTTTTACTCAGTAATGGATGATTTATGATCTGTAATGTATATGTTTGCTGAGCCATTTTTCTTGTGTTTTGCCTGTTTGATTGTTCGGCGCACGTTTCATGTATTCCTGTGACGCCCCGACTTTTCCTATTTCTTTTAAGTTAGTTTTTGGTTGACAGTCAAACTTTTAGTTGAATATCTTTTATTTGTTTTGGAGAGTTTATGAAATTATTATCATTTTTAAAGCCTATCATGTATTTTTTAAGCACCCATCCCAATTTTTCTTTTATTTTTTCTGTGAAACTACTTTTGGAGAACCCAATATTGGACCAACCGTGGATATGTACAAATATGCTCAAACCTTCCATTCAAATCTTTCCCCTGAGAATTAGGAGACATTCAGTAACAACTTCAACCATATATAAATATAATGAACTCCACACGTCTCCCACCTTTCTGAAACCTTGAAAAAAATATAGAGAAAGAACAGAGTCAGAGTAAGAGAGAGCCGAGAGTCCTTCAAATTGTTTTCCTGCAACTCTTTGCAACAAAGGTATATTTCATTTCCTAAATTCCACTGCATATCACCACGGTAGTACATCCAAGGGAATTTAGTTCATCCTTAAATATTCTTGAAACAGTTGAATGATGTGTTTCGATAAAGATTTAATCTTTAATACTTGTAGTAGCCTTCTATTTACCTTCGAGCTTAATCCTTAAAATTTCAGTGTCTGCCCAAAAAATGTTTGAATCAAACATATTAGAAAAACTTAATAGAAGATTTAGATTGAGGGAAAGGGAGAGAGAGATCTCACCTGTCGTGAACGGAGAGTGGCCGAGGCGAAGGAGGCCGAGCGTGACAGGGGCAGCGGCGGCGAGGTCCAGTCGCACGCCAGCGAGCTGGGGCGGCTGGAGCAGCGGAAACGGTGCGAAGGAGAGTCAGTAGCAGCGGTTGGTCTTCGACAGAGGGGCGTGAGACGGCTCCAAATTCTTGAAATGAGGGAGATGGGTGTCGTTTTTTTGTGTTGTTTCTGTTTGTGAGGGGTAGAAGAATGGTGGAGAGTGAGAGAGCGTAAGTTTTAGAGAGTCAAAGAGTGTGAAGATTTGAGAAAAATGGCGAGGGAGAGAGACTGACTTTGCTATATTCCCAATTTGGGATAGTTGAGAGAGAGATACAGTGGTGGCGGCTGGGAGTATATTTTAGTTCTCTTACAAGTTTTGGGCTTTAACTAGTTTTGGGCCTTTAGTTAAATAAATACGTGTATGGCAGGGAGTATTGCTTTAGTCTTTTTAATTGCTTGGCCTTATTTTTCTTTTGTTAAGTTTCATTTATGTTTTAAGCCACTTAAATTTCATGAGTTGGGCCTCTTAGATTAAATCAATGGTTTGGAGGGTCCTGTTTAATTGCTTTGTAGCTAGCTTGTGTTTAGTAACTTCTGCTTGGCTAATTAAATAATCTTGAGTAGGCGTTGGACTGATCGTGTGAGAATATGTATGTTCATCTCCGTAAAAGAATGAGGACTAATTTGAGCACACGCACGTAGGATGCAAGCATCGTTTTAAATTAAGTTATTTTGCAAAGTCTAATTTTAGCATATCATATTATTTTTAAAAAAAGGGTGAACTTTGCACGTCATTTGTGGTTGAAGCAAAAATAGATTGAGGAGTTAAGCATTTGAGGTGGTCTTTCTTTTTAAATAAGGGCAATGCCCAAAGTATATTTTTTATGTGAAATATATTGTGTCATGCCGTAGTTTGTTTTGAGGATGTGCCTATCTGATCGCCTAGCGGGGAACGAGTCCCTACTAGAAGTTATGAGTTTAATCGAATTCGGGTTTGTCTAGGGAGCGAGTCCCTATTCAAGCAAGTGTACACAGAGGGGATCGTGCTCTAGCTTTCTAGTTGGCCGGTCCGGTGATCGAGAATGTGGCCACGTTCTCGTTTCACATATGAGGTTCAGATATGGTACGAGGAGAGAGAAAAATGGGCTGCGCGGCCATACTTTTGAGCGAGAAAATGTTTTGGGTGACTTGGTCTTTTATAAAACCCCGAGTTCACTTTTAAATGCTGACACAATATGTAACATCCCAAACTTTTGTGACTTCTTTTCATGTAATTGGAATTTTGGGGAATTCTGAAACGTTTGATTCTATGTGATTAAGTGTTTTGTGTGAAAAAAATTGACGTGGTTATTATGGAATGATGAGCTTGAGATTTATGTTATTCCAATGTGGGGAAATAATTAATAGGATCATGCATTTATTCTTTCTAAAGTCAATTCATTGAAAAATTCTTCCCTCCCAAATTATTGAAATAGTACTTCTTTTTGTGGATTTAATTAATTATTTTGGGACATTATTCCAAATTAAATCCAAACCAATGGACCTTAAATTACACTACATGAAATTCGAACTCCATCCTTTTATCCTTGGGAGTTTCGAAAATCTCCAATAGGAGATTGGATTATTTTTCATTTGATTTAATTGGTGCTTTATTGACTCTCTTCTTTTAAATTAAATCCAATTAAATCATGCCACATATTATTTCTTCACCCAAAATAAATAGAGAGTTGGAACATTTCCTTGGCTATTTTAGCCTAATAATTTTCGGCCCCTCCAATAAAATATGGGGGATATTTTATTTGTTCCTATTTTGTGGAATCCCCTTTTATTCAAATAAATTCCCATGTCTAATTAATTGAGGATGTGAATATTTTCCTTCTATTTTTCCTCCATATCACACGCCCCTTTGCATTATTTTTCCTTGTGGGAATTTAATTAATTGTTGCCTATTTTATGGGAGCCTTTTTCCTATAAAGAAATTACTTAATTTAAATCCTATTTTGTTTAATTGGGGATTTAAATAATTTCCTTGTACAATTTCTCCTTAAATTTTCGGCCCCCTCCTATTATTTCCTACTTGGAGATTTAATTTAATTGTTCCCTTGTATTCATTATTTTTATTTCCTAAATTATGAATATATTCTCTCCAAGTAAATATTGCTATATTTCCTTGTAATTAAATCAGCAAATTTTGGAATTAATCCCCTCAACGTGTGCTTTGATTGACTCACGTTCCGAGCGACCACCGTCGACACAAGAAGGAAAAGATGAAACGCTATGGGAAGACAAAGACGTGATCGAGGTTAAACCCACGGCAGAAAGAGAAGCCGTACCACAAGAAGGCATGGTTCCGGGTTTTGAGGATGATTATGTGGAAGATAGCATGGATATCGAAGAAGCCCTCCGCATGGTCGACGAGTATCACGTAGAAGAGGAAGAGGACCCGGAAGAGGATCTAAACACTAGATAGATGAGTGATGTTGTTTCTTTTTTCTCCTTAAGTTGTTAAGACGATGGAAGTAGTACCTTTTTGTTTTCCGATCAAATGCTATGTCTTTCTTTTCCCACGTTGTTTATGGAAGCTTCCCTTTTCACGTGCTTTTAAGTACTTGTGTTTTTATCGTATCGTACGCGTGCATGAAAGCGATGATGTTTTATTAACGATGTACTCACAACGGTGCTAACCTGTGTTTTAGATCAACATGCCCCCAAGACGTAGACGTGGTCAGCATGTGGGGAACAATGTGGAGGAACAGACGGAAGGAAGTGTCGGGAATCCGCCCCCGCCTCCACCACCACCTCTACCCCAACCAAACAAAAGGGAGTACATCAAAGCCTTTCGGAAAGAGAACCCACCCAAGTTCGATGGATTGGGAGAGCCCCCGAAGGCGGAGGCATGGGTACGCGACATTGAGCGTGTCTTTGAGTTTATGGGATGCATGGACAGAGAACGCCTGGCCTGCGTGACGTATCAGCTGACAGGACCCGCTGACTTTTGGTGGGAAACGAAGAAGAGAACTATGGACCCCGCTCGCCGTGAGGCACTTACTTGGGAGGAGTTTAAGGAAGAAGTTTACAATAAGTATGTTCCCATGAGTTATCGACAGGCGAAGGTAGTGGAGTTCCACACTTTAAAACAAGGAAGTATGACGGTCACGGAGTACGACCGCGCCCTATGTGAGATGACTCGTTATGCGCCAGAATTGGTGGATACAGACGAGAAGATGGCCGCAAAGTTCCGTTCCGGCCTTAGGCCAGAGATAAGGGTAGCGGTGGCTAGTCGCAGGGGAATTCCTTATTCCGAGGTATTGGGCTGTGCCTTAGATGTGGAGGAAGCACTGCCCAAGAATGAGAGGACAACAAACCCTACCCCATCTGCACCCCAAGCGAACTTTAGAGACAAGAGGAAATGGGAGGGAAACCGAGCTCCTTTTGACAACAAGAGGCGTTTCTCCACTTTTCGGCAACCACAGAATCATGGGCGCCAAATTGTGCCACATCAGAGGGGAAACCCGCAGAGAACACCCTACTGTAATCGGTGCTCCAAGCATCATGTTGGGGAGTGCCGAGTTGGAGGCATTCGATGTTATGCCTGCGGTGGAAACGGGCACGTGTCTCGAGAGTGCCCAAACAACAACAAAGGTGGAGTGAAGAATGGGCAAGGACAGAGACCACCACAGCAGCCTCAACCAATCCGACAAGTGGCCCCACAGCAAGCAAGGGCATATGCGCTCAAAGGGAATCAAGGGCAGGAACCCCAAGCCAGCAAGGGCAAAGAGAATTTGACAGGTATGGGAAAGCTCCAACAACTGCCTATTATTGTGCTGTTTGATACGGGTGCTTCGCATTCTTTTATTTCCATGTCATGTGTGAATGCCTTAGAACTCCCTACTGCTATGCTTGAATCGAATTTGAATGTATCCTCACCGGTTGGAGGATTGATTGACATTGTAAGAACTTGCTCGAACCTAGAGTTTGTGATAGGAGAACTAGGGGTAGTGGCCCAACTTTTGCACGTTATGCCCTTGGAGAATGGAGATATAATCTTGGGAATGGATTGGCTTACCGAGAACCACGCAATGATTCACTGTAAAGAGAGACAGATTTCTTTTCAAGCCCCGGGCGAAGAGCCGGCTATCTTGTATGGGATCTCCATGAACAGACGAACCTCCATAATCTCTGCTTTGCAAGCAACTACGATGATAAGAAAAGGGCGTCCGGCATATCTGGTGTACTTGAATGGGGAGGAAAAGAAGGAGTTGAAAGTGGAAGACGTAGCAGTAGTGCGAGATTTTTCCGATGTGTTTCCAGAAGCTTTGCCAGGACCGCCACCCGACAGACAAGTGGAGTTCACTATTGATTTGGAACCAGGGTCGGCGCCAGTATCAAAGGCGCCATACCGAATGGCCCCTAAGGAGTTGGCCGAGTTGAAGGTTTAGTTGCAGGAACTGTTAGACTTGGGTTTCATTCGACCCAGTGTGTCACCATGGGGAGCACCAGTTTTGTTCGTTAAGAAGAAGGATGGAACGATGAGGATGTGCATCGACTATCGTGAGCTTAACAAGATGACTTTAAAGAATAAGTACCCACTGCCAAGAATTGACGACTTGTTTGACCAACTTCGAGGAGCGGGCGTATTCTCGAAAATGGATTTGAGATCAGGGTATCATCAACTAAAGGTCCGACGAGAGGATGTGCCTAAGACTGCTTTTCGCACTCGTTATGGCCATTATGAATTCGTCGTGATGCCATTTGGGCTGACCAACGCCCCAGCCGTTTTCATGGACTTGATGAACCGAGTTTTCCACGAGTATCTTGACAAGTTTGTGTTAGTCTTCATCGACGACGTGTTGGTATACTCGAAGAACGAGGAGGAGCATGGACAACACCTACGAACAGTGTTGGAAACGTTGCAAAGGGAGAAACTTTATGCCAAGTTTAGTTAGTGTGAGTTTTGGTTGACTCGAGTGAACTTCCTTGGTCATATTGTGACGGCAAATGGGATTCAAGTAGACCCAGCAAAGGTCGAGGCCGTACAGAATTGGAAATCGCCGAAAACGCCAAGTGAAATCCACAGTTTCTTGGGATTGGCAGGATATTATCGACGATTCATTGAAGGATTCTCCAAGATTGCGAGACCGATGACGCAACTACTAAAAAAGGAATCAAGGTGGTTTGGACGCCAGAGTGCGAGGCGAGTTTCCATCTATTGAAGGAGAAATTGACTACAGCACCAGTCCTAGCGGTACCAGAACCCGACAAGGACTTCGCCGTCTATACGGACGCGTCGAAAGTAGGACTAGGATGTGTGTTAATGCAGGATGGGAAGGTGATAGCATATGCTTCCCGACAGTTGAGACCGAATGAGTTGAATTTTCCGACGCATGATTTGGAGTTAGCAGCAGTGGTGCATGCACTGAAAATTTGGAGACATCATCTCTATGGAGTGAGATGCGAAATCTACACCGATCACAAGAGTCTCAAGTACTTCTTCGAGCAGAAGGATCTAAACATGCGACAACGACGTTGGTTAGAGGTCGTGAAAGACTATGACTGCGGTATTAATTACCATCCGGGCAAGGCGAACGTGGTCGCCGATGCTTTGAGTAGGAAGAACCAACCTCAACTGGCTTATTTCCTAACGCAAGAGGAAGCGTTGATTCACGAGTTCGACAAGATGAGTTTGGAGATAGTGAAAGCGCCCGAGACAGTGGGTGCAAGATTGGCGACGCTAGTGATTGAGTCAGACTTGAGGACCAAGCTCATAGAAGCCTAGCGACGTGATGGAAGGTTGGAGGAGTTACGTGCGAAGGTGAGAGCGAGAAGCTTGATCATTACCGTGAGGAAGCGGATAATGCTTTGACGTATGATGGACGATTGTGTGTGCCAAGCGATGAGGTGCTAAAAGAGGAGATTTTGAGTGAAGCGCACGACACGCCTTACACCGCACACCCCGGAAGCACGAAGATGTATCGGGATTTGAAACAACGGTTTTGGTGGAATGGAATGAAAGGAGACGTAGCGTCATTTGTGGAACGATGTCTAGCATGCCAATAAGTGAAGGCCTTACACCAACGGCCATATGGGAAGTTACAACCGCTCGAAATTCCTGAATGGAAGTGGGAGCATCTAGCTATGGATTTCGTGATGGGTTTGCCAAGGTCACACAAGGGCAACACTGCGATCTGGGTGATCATTAATCGACTTACTAAAAGCGCGCACTTCTTACCGATTAAGATTACTTATGGCGCGGACAAACTAGCAAAGCTCTACGTGAAAGAGATTGTGCGATTGCACGGAGTGCCAAAGACCATTGTATCTGACCGCGATACGAAGTTCACATCAAAGTTTTGGATGAGTATGCAACGCGAATTGGGCACACAGCTGAACTTCAGCACTGCATATCACCCGCAATCGGATGGGCAGTCCGAGAGGACGATTCAGACACTTGAAGATATGTTGCGAGCAGTTGTCTTAGATCGAGAGGAAAGTTAGGAAACGGTTCTACCATTGGTTGAATTTGCCTACAACAATAGCTATCAAGCGACGATCGATATGGCTCCGTATGAAGCTTTGTACGGCAGGAAGTGTCAATCCCCACTTTATTGGGATGAAGTTGGCGAGAGAAAGATGTTAGGACCCGACGCCATAAAGGAGATGACCGAAATTGTGCATCGAATCCGTGCAAGGATCAAGGAAGCTCAAGATAGGCAGAAATCAGATGCTGACGTGCGTCGAACGGAAATCAAATTCGACGTTGGTGAAAAAGTGTTCCTGAAGGTGTCCCCGACGAGAGGAGTTGTGAGATTTGGAGTGAAAGGCAAGCTGAAACCGCGTTTTGTGGGACCGTACGAGATCATCGACGAAGTAGGTCCTGTAGCGTATCGATTGGCATTACCTCCCAGCTTTGGGAACGTGCACAACGTGTTCCACGTGTCGCAGTTGCAGAAGTACGTGTTCGACCCCAAACATGTGATTCATCAAGAGGAAGTGATCCTAACCCCCGACATGAGCTACGAGGAAAGGCCCGAAGCAATACTTGATCAGAAGGTACAAGAGCATCGAAACAAGTTGATAGCGTCCGTGAAGGTGTTGTGGAAGCACCATGGTCCCGAGGAAGCTACGTGGGAGTTAGAAGATAAGATGAAAGAAAAGTTTCTCGAGCTGTTTGTGTGAGACGTTTAAATTTCCCGAGGAAAGGCCCAAACTTTTGTGACTTCTTTTCATGTAATTGGAATTTTGGGGAATTCTGAAACGTTTGAATCTATGTGATTAAGTGCTTTGTGTGAAAAAAATTGACGTGGTTATTATGGAATGACGAGCTTGAGATTTATGTTATTCCAATGTGGGGAAATAATTAATAGGATCATGCATTTATTCTTTCTCAAGTCAATTCATTGAAAAATTCGGCCCTCCCAAATTATTGAAATAGTACTTCTTTTTGTGGATTTAATTAATTGTTTTGGGACATTATTCCAAATTAAATCCAAACCAATGGACCTTAAATTACACTACATGAAATTCGAACTCCATCCTTTTATCCTTGGGAGTTTCGAAAATCTCCAATAGGAGATTGGATTATTTTTCATTTGATTTAATTGGTGCTTTATTGACTCTCTTCTTTTAAATTAAATCCAATTAAATCATGCCACATATTATTTCTTCACCCAAAATAAATAGAGAGTTGGAACATTTCCTTGGCTATTTTAGCCTAATAATTTTCGGCCCCTCCAATAAAATATGGAGGATATTTTATTTGTTCCTATTTTGTGGAACCCCCTTTTATTCAAATAAATTCCCATGTCTAATTAATTGGGGATGTGAATATTTTCCTTCTATTTTTCCTCCATATCACACGCCCCTTTGCATTATTTTTCCTTGTGGGAATTTAATTAATTGTTGCCTATTTTATGGGAGCCTTTTTCCTATAAAGAAATTACTTAATTTAAATCCTATTTTGTTTAATTGGGGATTTAAATAATTTCCTTGTACAATTTCTCCTTAAATTTTCGGCCCCCTCCTATTATTTCCTACTTGGAGATTTAATTTAATTGTTCCCTTGTATTCATTATTATGAATATATTTTCTCTAAGTAAATATTGCTATATTTCCTTGTAATTAAATCAGCAAATTTTGGAATTAATCCCCTCAAAATACACGCCTACTTTGTGATCTAATTGTGGGATTTTTATTTAATTTATTCCTCCCACAATTTAATTATTACTTGGGTGTGAATTAAACCTAGTACATAAAATAGAATAAATCCTAACCCTAGCCACTATTTTCACACGCCTCCCTCTCCCTCATTCTCTCCTCACACGTTTTCCCTCTCCTCTCCACTCTCCCATCTCCAAAAATCTTCCATTCAAGCTTATTCTTGCATCCATTGGAAGTACCTTCGAGAGTTTCCGACGGATCGCTTCGTTCTTCTCTTCTACCGATTGGTTTTTGTAAAGGAAGGTATAATTGCACAATTTTTCTTCTCCTTCTCTTTTGAACCATGTTTTGAGTCCTACATGCATGTAGAGAGTGTAGGTTTGATAGATCGCAAGTTTTAACGGGAGGGAAATTGTGTGTTCGTAAGAACTTGTTTGATTTTTACGTTGTTGATTGGAATCATGTGTATTGGATCGAAATATTTGTGAATAATATGAGGTTGTATGCAAATATGTGTATGAAGAACGTGTAAGCATAATTATGTGTTTTCGAGCATGAAAAATCGGTGGTTGTGTTGTGGAAGTTTAAAAACCCTAATCCCGAATTTGAACCAGAAATCTGTGATGCACGACCAGTGACTTATGATCTGTATTCCACCCATCAAACGAACGAATTTTGCTACGGAATTTTTACTGAGTAAACTTCAAGGTGTTTTCTGTGTCTCATGTAAATTTCAGCCTTTTTAATCGAAAAATGAATTTTTAATAAATTTTTGAAGTTGACTGCGCAAATCTGCCAGAAACGTGAGTTCTCGCCATGAATGTTTCGTTTTCTGTTTGACTGACCAAATGACCTCCTATTGATGTGATTCTTGAACTATATGAAAATTTGAAGTGTCGTCTGAGTCGTGTTAAATTTTCAGCCTTTTTGGGCATCGGATGAATTTATGGTGAATTTTTCAAATGAACTGCGCAATACTGTCGGAAATTGTATGCTACGACCAGAGAGTTTAATATGTGATATGACTGAATAAATGAAGTGATTTCGGTGTGAAAATTTTCATGTATGAACTTGAATGTGTATTCTGTATTGTGACCAAAATTTAGCTTCTTTTGAGGTCGGGTGAATTTATGGTGATTTTTACAAAACGGTCGCGCAGTTCTGCCATATTTCTGCCTTGTTAAAATATCTCTTATTTTCAAGTTTAAAAGTATTGTATGATGCATGTATGTCCAAGGAGCGTGTCTTAATGATGTGATCACGTGTGATAAATCGAAATGTGTTACGATGTGTTCTCCCATCTTTGTGACGTATGTTGGGTCGGGGATTTGAGAAAAACGACGAGAGAATCGATAGGACATGCAAAGTAATATGTTGTTGGGGGAAACTAATTGTGTTGTCTTTGACGAGGGTATTGTGTAGTCGTGAACTCAAGGATCGAGAGTTGCTAAGTGGGTTGTGAATTGCTAAGAGAACGAGGTGGGCTTTCTTTTCAAACCTCTTTACTTTTCCGAAAAATATTATGTGGAGATATAAGGGTGGTTTAACTGTTATGTCATGTCATGTTGTTTTTGTATGAGATTGTGTGCATGATGCCTAGTTCGTATGTGTTTACTCCGTTAGGCTATATGGCTGTGTTGTGAAATGAATTCGGGTCCAAGTAGGGGCGTAAACCCTATCGGGCTGTGTACACTGGTGGGATCGTGAGCCGTCCTTGCAAGTCGGCCGGTCTCGTGGGCAAATAGTGTGGCCACACTTTCGTCGCACTGCGATTGTGATTGTTGGATTGATGTGAAAAGTGGGGAGATAAATTGTCTGTCCAGACTTGAATATTTTTGTGTTTCTCGTGATATTTTCCTACTACATAAAACTCGAGATCACTGGTATGGATGACATAACTATTATTAAAATATTTTCAGCATGAGCCCATTGAGTACAACAAGTACTCAGCCCTGCATATTATTTTCTTATGTGCAGGTTGAGCGGGATGTTGCGGTGGATGTTGAGCTGGCTTAAGTACTTAGGATGCGTTGTGTCGTCATACATAGGCGTTGTCCTTGACTCTCCTTAAACCGTATTTTTCCGCTGCTATAATTTGAACCATGACTCAAGACTTAATCTTTCCTTTACGTTTTGTGTGTGAACATGTATGGTGGTGATGAGTTTTAAACAAGTGTTTACGTTGTCTTTTTAAAATTTATTCTTCGCGATTTAAGTTAAGTATTTGTTCAACTTTAGTTAGTTGATGTATTCCTTAAGTCAAATTTTTCCCGTTGTCCTTTTAAAAGTATTTTATCTTATGCCTTTTAAAAAAAAAATTTTAACTTTAAACTCTTTAAACTAAGTTGTTTTTCTTTTCTTTAAGTTAATCAAGATGTTCTTTTTTTTAAATTGTTATCCATGCATGTCGGTCACGATCGCCGCGTTGTGGTACCCTTGTATGGGCGGTCGTGACACAATATTTTAATAAAATATTTTCGGTATGATTCCACTGAGTGCATCAAGTACTCAGCCCTGCATTTCTTTAAACAAATATGCAGGTTGAGCGTGACGGGCGCGGTGGGTGTTGAGCAAGACCGTTGAAGAAATTTAAGTGTCTAAAATGTGTCATGTCTTCACACATGGCATATTCCTTCTCTCAAATGCTTCGGCTAAGTTGTTGTCCTTCTTTTGAGTTAATGTATTGTTGAGATACTCTGATTTTATTCGAGGTATTCCCATTTGTTTCGAGCTTTGGTCGAGTTGTGTTGTTTTCCCCTTTCTTCCCCGCTTCTTTAATCCTCCCCTAGTCGCGATCAACCGTGTTTTCTATCCTTAGAAAATGCGGGCGTGACAATTCCCCAAGGGTTTAGCAATCCTTGGGGCTAGGGTCTAGTATGTAGTAAGTAACAAAACCGTCGCCAAAGTCCACGAGTTTCAGTCATTCATCTAGGGTTTAGATATCATCTCGGCTGGGGAGTAGTTTTAACTATAAACATAATGTACATATATTACTGTGTAATGGTTTTTTTGACTCAGTAATGGACGATTTATGATTTGTAATGTATATGTTTGCTGAGCCGTTTTTCTTATGTTTGGCTGTGTTTGATTGTTCGGCGCAAGTTTCATGTATTCCCCAAGGGTTTAGCAATCCTTGGGGCTAGGGTGTAGTATGTAGTAAGTAACAAAACCGTCGCAAAAGTCCACTAGTTTTAGTCATTCATCTAGGGTATAGATATCATCTCGGCTAGGGAGTAATTTTAACTGATAAATATAATGTACATATATTACTCTGTAATGGTTTTTTTTACTCAGTAATGGATGATTTATGATCTGTAATGTATATGTTTGCTGAGCCATTTTTCTTGTGTTTGGCCTGTTTGATTGTTCGGCGCACTTTCATGTATTCCCCAAGGGTTTAGCAATCCTTGGGGCTAAGGTGTAGTATGTAGTAAGTAAACAAAACCGTCGCCAAATTCCACGAGTTTCAGTCATTCATGTAGGGTTTAGATATCATCTCGGCTAGGGAGTAGTTTTAACTGATAAACATAATGTACATATATTACTGTGTAATGGTTTTTTTGACTCAGTAATGGATGATTTATGATCTGTAATGTATATGTTGGCTGAGCCATTTTTTTGCGATTTTATACAGTGGTGGTTGTACCTGAATGTTCTCCAGAATTGAAGCCTGTCGTTGGTCAGAAGTTCTTATCACTAGATTTCGCTTTTGCATTTTCCGATGTATATGACCGCGTTGTTGGTTTTGATACGTGCAAACAAGGAACGAGGAAGACGGACGATGTTACAACTTGGTATTATGTTGTATGCAATAGGGAAGGCGAGAAGAAGTCGAACGAGGATGACCAATTGAATGCACGTTCTGGTTATCTATGAAACGCAGACGGTTATCCAAATTGTTTCAAATCAAGGGATTTCGATATTCTACGGTTTTCTTCGACGATTTGAGATGGACATTGATGTGCTTCGTGCATTCGTAGGTGGTGTGGAAGAACTTGGTAATTCTCTTCAAGTTGGAACTCCTACACCGTCCGCATCGGAAATGAGGCGAAGGATGGAAGATTTTTATGGAATGGTAAGGCCTGATGTAGTTGAGGGCCATCCTCCGGATGTTGTCAAGACCAAGGGCCACGCAAGCTGCTCAGCGAGCCGTCTGATTTCCAAGAGAGAAATTGCTATAAAGGAGGCTACTAGGCCTCTTAGACGGTGTAAGGCGTGCGATGAGATGGGCCATCACGACTCTAGAAATTGTCCAATGCTTAAAGAGATGGCGAAGGAGAAAGAGCTTCGTAAGGGAAAGAGGAAATGTTTAAGTATTTTTTACCTTACAACATTATTGGTTATGTTTTCGGTTTAGTCTTATTATCCATTTAGTTGTCTTCGTCTTATTAGTCTTACCACTGTCAACATTTTATGCATAATAATTTTACGTTTTTAATATATTTATGTACATTATTATTAATGAAGTTATAAATTATTATTTACATGCACTTAACTTACTGTATACAGTTATTCGAGTACAGTTCATTATTAGACACATTCTATACATTATACATTGCATTATTAAACTGTTAATGTACATTATTATTCATGAAGTTGTACATTATTATTCACAAGCACTTAACTTAATGTACAATATTATTCCATTTCCATTCATTAATCAACACATTCTGTACATTATTCGGTTAATTACATCCATTATGTTTTTGAGAGTCTATGATCGCATAACTCTATATACAATATCTATTCAGTTTGTTGTACATTATTAGTAAAATCCAACTAACTTTTTCTACATTATTTTATACCTATTTTACATTATTAAGGAGTGACGTGTCTTTATTCTGTAATTTACATCTATTATAGATTTTGCGTTGATGACATCATACACTAATACCGAAATATGATTTTGTTTGCAAGAAGCACACTACACATTGTACAAAACATACCAAGCCACAAGTCGGCTATTTTCCCTTCCAACATGAGTTATAAAAAAAACATAGAGTTCAAACACATAATACCAAACGTATCCAATCATCATCGATACCATCACTCCAACCCTTTGGTTTCCTCTGCTCTGCCTCTTCATGAGCGGTACTCGTCTAGGCCCTTTGCTCAGCCAATCTCTCCCGGAATTTGTGCGCAATCGCAATTGGAATAACATCGACCACTTCGTCAATGTCCAATCTAGGCTGCTTCGCTGCTGTCCAACATACAACATCAGAACATGATTATAATCGAAGGTATCAATATTGTATCGCATTTATATTAGATAATGCATAACACTTGATAAATAATGTACACAAGCAATCAAATAATGCACAAATGAGTATAACATTCACCCATTTACAACCATTCTATTAAACCAGCAAGCCACTGCTTACAATAATTCAGAAATGCACGCCACTACTCCAGGAATTCTAAATGCAAATGCAATAGATTGCTCACCTGCAGCTTGGGTTGGTTGGCTTTTTAAAGGTTGGCCTCTCTTCGTCATACTGGATCCGTGAGACGAACCAAAAATCAAAACACGATAATATTTCCTCTACATAATCGCCCAATACAAAATTGTAAACCAGCAAATAACTATAAATTCAATAATAGATAGAACCCTAACAAAAATGAACTCGATTTTATGATTGAAGAAAATATCGAACAAAACGAGTTTGAAGACCATAATTTTTTTGGGAGAAATTATTGAATCGATGAGTAGGTGATGTGTAGGCGGTGAAAATCAGCGATTAACAATGGGTATAACCAAAAAATTTACCATTTCAACCCTACCTTGTCTTCACCTTCAACTAGATGGTCGCGTGCAAAGGGAGTGAGGTTTCGACTGTGAAACATCGCTAAAGGTTGATTTAGGGTAAAAATCGACGGTGTTGTTGATATCCGGTGGCTTGTAGTTGCGACTAGGGTTTGGAAACTAGGGTTTGGAAACATCGCTGGAGGTTGATTTATCCCTCAATCCACGTCCCTGCAAATCGTCTCCCCATATTCCACACACTCTTCGAACCCTAGCCGCCACTATTTTCGTCAGATATCTCTAGAAATTGGTCTTTTTTCATCGGTTTCACGGTCCACATCTCACTCCGGTAGCACGCGACCATATTATTGAAGGCGTCTTCAAGGTAGGGTTGGAAAAAGTTATTTTTTTAGTAATAGCAACTATTAGACGCCGACATTCACCGTCTACTAGTCGATTCCCGAATTTTTCATCCAAAAAATCAATGTTTTTAACCTCGCCTTGGTCGTGATTTTATGTAATCACATATGAGTTTTCGTTTTGGTTAGAGTTTTGTCTTATATAGAATGTGTAATTATTAACTGGTTTACAAGTGTGTATTCGGCGATTATTTAGATGAAATGTTTCTGGGATTTGATTTGTGGTTCGTCTCACAGATTTAACATAACGAAAAGAGGTCGACCGTCAAGATCTCAACCTACCCAGACTGCAGTATTTCAGTTGTATGTAGAATTCCTTGAGTAGTTGTACATCAATTAGTCTTCCTTTGTGCATTAATCGACAGATATTGTAAATGGGTGGATGGGTAATTGTAAAACTCTTCTGTGCATTATTTGTCTGCTTTGATACATGATTAATTAATGGTTACACATTATTTATCATGCACTATCCATTATTTGACTGCTTGTGTACATGAGAGATTTAGTCAATGCAGTATTCATGTGCGCATTATTTGATTGAAAATGTACACTATTTATCTGGTGGTATACATTATTTGTCAAGTATTTGGAATTATTTGACTACTTGCTGGGTGATGTGGGTGAAATGGTGAATGCAATATACCTATGTGCATTATTTGATTGAATCTGTACATTATGTAGCTAGTAGTTTATATTATTTACCAGGTATTAGGCATTATGGGACTCATTGTGTACATGGGTGAATGGGTGAACGCATTATTTGATTGTTTGTGTACATTATTTATCAAGGATTATACATTATTTATCATGTATTAAGCATTATTTGTATGTTTGTGTACATAGGTGAATGGGTGAATGTAATATTCCTTTGTGCATTATTTGATTGATTGTGTACATAATTTATCTAGTATTATACATTATTTATCAACTATTATTCATTATTTGACTCCTTGTGTATATGAACCTAATGGGTGAATGTAATATTCCGTTGTGCATTATTTGATTGCTTCTGTATATTATTTAGCAACTTTTATACATTATTTATCAAATGTTATGCATTCATTGACTGCTTGTTTACATGGGTGAATGATGCATTATCTAATGTAATTGCGACACAATATTGATAGCTTCGGTTATAATCATGTTATGATGTTGTATGTTGGACAGCAGCGATGCAACTTAGATTGGACATTGGCGAAGCGGTCGATGATGTAATTCCAGTTGCGATTGCCCAGAAATTTTGGGAGAGATTGGCCGAGCCCGAGACAAGTACCGCTCAGGAAGAGGCTGGGGATAGGAAACCGAAGGGGAAGAAGGTCGACCATCTATACTGTCGACGGACTCCATCAGAGCATAGGAAACCGAGGGGGAAGAAGGTCGAACATCTATAATAATGTACATTGACAGATTCGTAATACAATGTATAATGTATAGAATGTGTTTAATAATGATTTGTACATGGAAAAATTGTGTGCACTAAGTTAAGTGCTAGTAACCAATAATGTACAAATTCAGTAATGATAATGTACGTTAACAGATTAATGATGTAATAATATTATATATAAAATATTGACAGTGATAATACTAATAAGACTAAGACAACGAATTGAATCATAAGACTATTCCGGAAAAACAAAACCAAAAATGTTGTGAGTTGCAAAATACATCAAATTTTCCTCTTGCCCTTCACCAGCTCTTTCTCCATCGCCATCTCTTTAAGCATTGGACAATCTGACCGACAATAGGCTTCAATTCTGGAGAACATTCAGGTACAACCACCACTGTATAAAATCGCAAAAAAATGGCTCAGCAAACATTTACATTACAGATCATAAATCGTCAATTACTGAACATAAAAAAACCATTACAGAGTAATATATGTACATTATGTGTATCAGTAAAAACTACTCCCTAGCCGAGATGATATCTAAACCATAGGTGAATGACTGAAACACGTGGACTTTGGCGACAGTTTTGTTACTGAATACATACTACACCCTAGCCCCAAGGATTGCTAAACCCTTGGGGAAAACATGAAACGTGCGCCGAATAATCAAACACGGCCAACCTTAAACATAATGTACATATTGTGTTTTGTCTTCATACATAGACGTCATCCTTGACTCTCTTTAAACCTTATTTCCGCTGCTATATTTTTGAACTATGCCTCAAGACTTTATTCTGTTTCATACTGTGTTTGAGCATGTTGGATTCTGTTAGGCGTTAATCTGATGTTTACCCTGTTACTCTGAAATGGTTTTTCGTGAACTAAACCAAATGTTTTCTTTTGGAAGTTAATTGGATTTTAATATTTATTTTCTCCGCTGTTTCTTTTGAAAAATCCTTTGCCATAAGTCGTTGCTAATTAATAATAAATTTATAACATTAAGTTTCTTTAAACTAAAAATTTGTTGTCTAAACTTTTAATGAACTAAAATATTATTCCTTTAAGCTAATTAAGTTTTCATATAAAATGTTATCCTTAAATGTTGTCTTTAATGTTATCCCGTGGTCACGATCACCTCGTTTGTAGTACCCCTAGTTTGGGCGGTCGTGACAGAGTGGTATCAGAGCTTTGTTCTTTCGCTCTGGTCCGAGAGTCTTCTTTCACTTTAAGTCTAGATTAGTGAACCTTTATTGACTAGAAGTGTCACGAAGGCTCAACATCCAAGCATCACGCTCAACCAAGGAAAGTGAGGTATGTTTTAAGTTGTTGATGAAATATGAGAACGATGTATAAGATTGATGATATGATGAGGATGGTTTGGGCAAAAGAATGCATGAGCATGTAATTACGTGATGATGTGATGTGATTCTAAATTAGTGAATAAACGATGTGAAAAGGACGTAAATGTGAGCATGATTTGCGTGATGATCTAAACACGTGTTATATGTGTGAAAACGATATTGTGATAGTGTGATTATGTGGAATATGAGCATGATTGGCAATATGATCTAAGCACGTGCTGTATGTGTGAATATGATATTGTTATGGTATGATTATGCGGGACATGAGCAAGATTAGTATGATGACCTAAGTATGTGTTATATGTGTGAAAGTGATGACGTAAGCATGTGAACATAGGAAGATGGAGTGTTTTATACGAAAGATGAAGATTGATGAGTTGTTTTGAGAATGTTGTAACTCTTTTAAAAAATGTTTGTTTCAAACATATAGGTGAAGTGCATGGTGTCTGATTATGTGAAAAAAAAAACTTTGAGGTTGATGTTTTACAATGGTAAGGACTAGTTGTTCATAGTGGAATTTGATTGACAAAACTATAACATGTTATGGGAAATTGTTAAAAATTTCGGAAAATCTTTGAACCTTGAACGAAAGCATGTTAGTTCGTTTCTTTTGGGAAAATTTAGATCTGGAAGTGAATGAGAAATATGACATAGTTATGCATGGCGATATACGTTTATGCATGTTGAATCTTTTGGTATGTGAATCATGTTTTAAGTGATGAATTATGAACGTAAAAGTGTGAGGTACTTTATGAAAGTGTTGGTAGAAGAAAGTATGATACTATGAACTTTGTTGCAAACCTAGAATGCCCAAGATGTCTGTTTGATCGAACGATATCGAACTTAGTTGTTACAACTACAATATCACTTTTCTAAGGGATAAGATAAATGGAAATATGTAGTGCGAATTTGAACTCCATTAGATGATTACAAATTCAATATCGTTTTTCCTGAACGATAAGAATAAAGAGAATACGAAGAGACATTACGTACGAAAAGAACTTCAAGAGGAGATGCTAAATGATTTAATCCTATAATGGGGAGAGATCATACTTGTGATCTAATATGTAAACTCATTCTTGCGTCAAAAGTGGTGGTGTGACGAAGATGACTGTTATAGCACGTTGGGAGCGCGAGTAAAATTGCGATGTTTTAAGAGAATGGTTTTTATGAGGTGCAAAGAATGCTATGCAGATATGGTTTCTGACTAATTATTAGTGGCAACGATACGAAGAATCTCAGCGTGAAACCCACAACTCCTAGAGCGATGTTACCAGTTTCGGCTCGCGAAAGGTGAATGAGGAGGTGCGATTTTAAAAGCTAGAACGAACTTTTTAATCAACAGTTCTTACTTGGATTCTAAGAAGTTGTCTTTCAGGACCTTTCAAATAATCGTGAGCCCCTGTCTATTTAACATCTTGTTTCACTCACTCTTTGCAAGTAACACTTATTATTTCTTTTCATCCATTGAGTCATAACGCACTTTCAGTTCTTGGAAAGTGGTGTTGCCTTCATAACTTTGGACACTTGGATTGATTGTAGTCTTCCTTGACCTATTAATTACGAATAATATTTTGACCTTGTGAGCCTTTGCTATTAAACTTCATTTCTAAGCTGCTTGCAGTTATGTCCTTCAACATGCTCACGTTTCGCAGATATGTTTTCTGTGGGATATTCTTTTTCGAACTATTTTTTTTTCAGCCTTTCATTCTGTAACCATGTCTGTTCAAGATCTTTCTTACAGAGTGGAATTCTTTAGGTTCTGTTCCACTATACGTATCATTTTCATATTATAACTTTTCTTTTTACAAAACAAAGTTAAGGCCTACATTTTGTACCTTGCCTTAACGAATTCAATCCACTAGATTTTCTTTCAAAAGTTCCTTTGACCTTCGTAGCCTACTACGAGATTTGAGATTTAATTCGATTCCACCCTATATTCATGATCTATCTTATGTTCTTTCAAGCTCCGTGGAGATGATCAAAACCAATTGTTGCAAGTTAGTGAGACCCGGAAGAGTCGAGCTAGAGATGTTTTTTTTTCTTGATTAATTCTGCAGCCTTTCTGCTTAAGACACTTTCAGCAGCGTAGCTACAATTTTGAAATCAGTTCATATCCAAGTAAGACTGCTTGATCATTCTTCGAGTTCTTAATGCTACACTTGGAGGAATGGGTGAGGTTGAGCTTTTCGAATGCACTTTATGCGGACATGTTTGTACACAGGTTGAATTAGGTTTGAGGTTGTCTTCACCGGTTGGAGGTTTGATTGATTTTGTGCGAACTTGCTTGAACATAGAGTTTGGGTTAGGAGGATTATGAGTAATGGCCCAACTGATGCACGTTATACCTTTGGAGAACGTAGACATAATTTTGGGAATGGATTGGCTTACCGAGAACCATGCAACGATTTACCGTAAAGAGAGACAGATTTCTTTTCAAGCCCCGGGCAAAGAGCCGACTATCTTATATGGGATCTCCATGAACCGACGAACCTCCATAATCTCCGCATTTCAAGCAACCACGATGATAAGAAAAGGGCGTCCGGCGTATCTTGTGTACTTGAACAGAGAGGTAAAGAAGGATTTGAAAGTGGGAGATGTGGCAGTAGTACGATATTTTCCCGATGTGTTTCCCGAAGCTTTGCCTGGACCGCCACCCGACAGACAGGTAGAGTTCACTATTGATTTGGAACCAGGGTCTGCGCCAGTATCAAAGTCGCCATACCGAATGGCTCCTAAAGAGTTGGCAGAGTTGAAGATCCAGTTGCAAGAACTGTTAGACTTGGGTTTTATTCGACCTAGTGTGTTACCGTGTGGAGCGCCAGTGTTGTTCGTTAAGAAGAAGGATGGAACAATGAGGATGTGCATCGACTATCGTGAGCTTAACAAGATGACCTTGAAGAACAAGTACCCACTGCCAGGGATTGCTGATTTGTTTATCCAACTTCTAGGAGCGGGCGTATTTTTGAAAATGGACTTGAGATCGAGATATCATCAACTAAAGGTCCGACGAGAGGATGTGCCTAAGACTGCTTTTTGCACTTGTTATGGCCATTATTATTTCGTTGTGATGCCATTTGGGCTGACCAACGCCCTGGCCGTCTTCATGGACTTGATGAACCGAGTTTTCCACGAGTACCTTGACAAGTTTGTGTTAGTCTTCATCGACGACGTTTTAGTACACTCGGAGAACGAGAAGGAACATGGATGCCACCTGCAAACTGTGTTGGGAATGTTACGAAAAGAGAAGCTTTATGCCAAGTTCAGTAAGAGTTAGTTTGGTTGAATCGAGTGAACTTTCTTGGTCCTATCGTGATGGCTAATAGAATTCAAGAGGACCCAGTGAAGGTCGAGGCTGTGCAAAATCAGAAGTCGCCGAAAACGCCAAGTGAAATCCGTAGTTTCTTGGGATTGGCGGGATACTACCGACGTTTCATCGAGGGATTCTCTAAAATCGCAAGACCAATGACACAACTGTTGAAGAAAGGAATCAAAGTGGTTTGGATATCGGAGTGCGAGGCGAGTTTCAAACTATTGAAAGAGAAGTTGACTACAACACCTGTTCTAGCTGTACCGGCAACCGAGAAGGACTTCGTCGTCTATACTGATGCATCGAAAGTAGGACTTGGACGCGTGTTGATGCAAGATGGGAAAGTGATAGCATACGCTTCCCGACAGTTGACACCGAATGAATTGAATTTTCCGACTCACGACTTGGAACTTGCAGCAGTAGTGCATGCACTGAAAATTTGGAGACATCATCTCTATGGAGTGAGATGCGAAATATATACGGATCACAAGAGTCTCAAGTTTTTCTTCGAGCAAAAGGAGCTAAACATGCAGCAGCAACGTTTGTTAGAGATCGTTAAAGATTACGACTGTGGTATTCACTATCATCCAGGCAAGACAAACGTAGTAGCCGATGATTTGAGTAGGAAGAACCAACCGCAATTAGCTTATTTCCTTATAACATCCCAAACTTTTGTGATTTCTTTTCATGTAATTGGAATTTTGGGGAATTCTGAAACGTTTGATTCTATGTGATTAAGTGCTTTGTGTGAAAAAAATTGACGTGGTTATTATGGAATGACGAGCTTGAGATTTATGTTATTCCAATGTGGGGAAATAATTAATAGGATCATGCATTTATTCTTTCTCAAGTCAATTCATTGAAAAATTCGGCCCTCCCAAATTATTGAAGTAGTACTTCTTTTTGTGGATTTAATTAATTGTTTTGGGACATTATTCCAAATTAAATCCAAACCAATGGACCTTAAATTACACTACATGAAATTCGAACTCCATCCTTTTATCCTTGGGAGTTTCGAAAATCTCCAATAGGAGATTGGATTATTTTTCATTTGATTTAATTGGTGCTTTATTGACTCCCTTCTTTTAAATTAAATCCAATTAAATCATGCCACATATTATTTCTTCACCCAAAATAAATAGAGAGTTGGAACATTTCCTTGGCTATTTTAGCCAAATAATTTCGGCCCCTCCAATAAAATATGGAGGATATTTTATTTGTTTCCTATTTTGTGGAACCCCCTTTTATTCAAATGAATTCCCATGTCTAATTAATTAGGGATGTGAATATTTTCCTTCTATTTTTCCTCCATATCACACGCCCCTTTGCATTATTTTTCCTTGTGGGAATTTAATTAATTGTTGCCTATTTTATGGGAGCCTTTTTCCTATAAAGAAATTACTTAATTTAAATCCTATTTTGTTTAATTGGGGATTTAAATAATTTCCTTGTACAAATTCTCCTTAAATTTTCGGCCCCCTCCTATTATTTCCTACTTGGAGATTTAATTTAATTGTTCCCTTGTATTCATGATTTTTATTTCCTAAATTATGAATATATTCTCTCCAAGTAAATATTGCTATATTTCCTTGTAATTAAATCACAAAATTTTGACTTCCCCACCTTCAAACCACACGCCTACTTTTATTTTAATTGTGGGAATTTCATTTTTTTTATATATCTCCTCCAATTTAAATAAATCCCTATGTGTGGGATTTTAAACCTAACAAATAAATAGCAATTAAACAAACCCTAGCCCCCATTCTCCCCACAAAAAAAATCGTCCCCTCTCTTCTCTCCCTCTCCCACACGTTTTTCACTCTTCTTCCACTCTCCCCTCTCCAAAAATCTTCCATTCAAGCTTATTCTTGCATCCATTGAAAGTACCTTCGAGAGTTTTCGACGGATCGCTTCGTTCTTCTCTTCTACCGATTGGTTTTTGTAAAGGAAGGTATGATTGCACACTTTTTCTTCTCCTTCTCTTTTGAACCATGTTTTGAGTCCTACATGCATGTAGAGAGTGTAGGTTTGATAGATCGCAAGTTTTAACGGGAGGGAAATTGTGTGTTCATAAGAACTTGTTTGATTTTTACGTTGTTGATTGGAATCATGTGTGTTGGATTGAATTAATTGGTGAATAATATGAGTTTGTATGCAAATATGTGTATGAAGAACGTGTAAGCAGGATTATGTGTTTTCGAGCATGAAAAATCGGTGGTTGTGTTGTGGAAGTTTTAAAACCCTAATCCCGAATTTGAACCAAAAATCTGTGATGCACGACCAGTGACTTATGATCTGTATTCGACCCATCAAACGAACGCATTTTGCTACGAAATTTTTACTGAGTAAACTTCAAGGTGTTTTCTGTGTCTCGTGTAAATTTCAGCCTGTTTTATCGAAAAATGAATTTTTAATAAATTTTTGAAGTTGACTGCGCAAATCTGCCAGAAACGTGAGTTCTCGCCATGAATGTTTCGTTTTCTGTTTGACTGACCAAATTACCTCCTATTGATGTGATTCTTATACTATATGAAACTTTGAAGTGTCTTCTGAGTCGTGTTAAATTTTCAGCCTTTTTGGGCATCGGATGAATTTATGGTGAATTTTTCAAATGAACTGCGCAATACTGTCGGAAATTGTATGCTACGACCAGAGAGTTCAATATGTGATATGACTGATTAAATGACGTGATTTCGGTGTGAAAATTTTCATGTATGAACTTGAATGTGTATTCTGTATTGTGACCAAAATTTAGCTTCTTTTGAGGTCGGGTGAATTTATGGTGATTTTTAAAAAACGGTCGCGCAGTTCTGCCATATTTCTGCCTTGTTAAAATATCTCATATTTTCAAGTCTAAAAGTATTGTATGATGCATGTATGTCCAAGGAACGTGTCTAAATGATGTGATCACGTGTGATAAATCGAAATGTGTTACGATGTGTTCTCCCATCTTTGTGACGTATGTTGGGTCGGGGATTTGAGAAAAACGACGAGAAAATCGATAGGACATGCATAGTAATATGTTGATGGGGGAAACTAATTGTGTTGTCTTTGACGAGGGTGTTGTGTAGTCGTGAACTCGAGGATCGAGAGTTGCTAAGTGGGTTGTGAATTGCTAAGAGAACGAGGTGGGCTTTCTTTTCAAACCTCTTTACTTTTCCGAAAAATATTATGTGGAGATATAAGGGTGGTTTAACTGTTATGTCATGCCATATTGTTTTTGTATGAGATTGTGTGCCTGATGCCCAGTTCGTATGAGTTTACTCCGTTAGGCTATATGGCTGTGTTGTGAAACGAATTCGGGTCCGAGTAGGGCCGTAAACCCTATCGGGCTGTGTACACTGGTGGGATCGTGAGCCGTCCTTGCAAGTCGGCCGGTCTCGTGGGCGAATAGTGTGGCCACACTTTCGTCGCACTGCGATTGTGATTGTTGGATTGATGTGAAAAGTGGGGAGATAAATTGTCTGGCCAGACTTGAATATTTTTGTGTTTCTCGTGATATTTTCTTACTACATAAAACTCGAGATCACTGGTATGGATGACATAACTATTATTAAAATGTTTTCGGCATGAGCCCATTGAGTACAACAAGTACTCAGCTCTGCATATTATTTTCTTATGTGCAGGTTGAACGGGATGTTGCGGTGGATGTTGAGCTGGCTTAAGTATTTAGGATGCGTTGTGTCGTCATACATAGGCGTCGTCCTTGACTCTCCTTGAAACGTATTTTCCGCTGCTGTAACTTGAACTATGACTCAAGACTTAATCTTTCCTTTATGTTTTGTGTGTGAACATGTATGGTGGTGATGAGTTTTAAACTAGTGTTTACGTTGTCTTTTGAAAATTTTATTCTTCGAGATTTAAGTTAAGTATTTGTTGAACTTAGTTGATGTATTTCTTAAGTCTAATTTTTCCCATTGCCCTTTTTAAAAGTATTTTACCTTATGTCTTTTCAAAAAAAAAACTTTTAACTTTAAACTCTTTAAACTAAGTTGTTTTTCTTCCTTTAAGTTAATCAAGAGGTTGTTTTTAAGTTGTTATCCATGCATATCGGTCACGATCGCCGCGTTGTGGTACCCTTGTATGGGCGGTCGTGACAGAGTGGTATCAGAGCTTCGTTCTTTCGCTCTGGTCCGAGAGTCTTCTTTCACTTTAAGTCTAGAATAGTAGACCATAAACTAAAAGTATCACGAAGGCTCAACATCCAAAGCATCACGCTCAACCAAGGAAAGTGAGGTATGTTTTAAGTTGTTGATGAAATATGAGAACGATTTATAAGATTGATGATATGATGAGGATGGTTTGGGCAAAAGAATGCATGAGCAAGTAATTACGTGATGATGTGATTTTCATGATTGAAGTTCGTGAATAAATGATGTGATGACATAAAGAAATTGAATGTGAGCATGATTGGCATGATGAACTAAACACGTGTATTATGTGAAAACAATATCGTGATAGTATGAATATGTGGAATATGACAATATAATTTAAGCACGTGTTGTATGTACGAACATGATATTGGTATGGTATGAGTATGTGAGATATGAGCAAGATTGGCATGATGACTTAAGTATGTGTTATGTGTGTGTAAGTGATATGACAAAAGCATGTGAGCATAGGATAATGGAGTGTTTTACATGAAGGATGAAGGTTGATGAGTTGTTTTGAGCATGTTGAATTTTTGAGAAAAAAAAAGCAACTTTAAAAAAAAAATTGTTGTTTCAAACGTATATGTGAAGTGCATGAGTGTTTTGTTTGGAATACAAATGTGTTATGAGTTTTGAAAGATTTGCATGGTTTGATATGTAAAAAAAAATGGAAAAGGATTTTGTGATTGATGTTTGCAATATTAATGACTATTTGTTCTAGTGGAGTTTGATTAAGGAAAAATGTTTATGTTGTGGAAAGTTGTCGGAATTTTTGAAAAAAAATATCTTTGAACTTTAAATGAAAACATGTTAGTTCTTTCTTTTGGGAAAATTTATTGATCAACGGAAAATCTTGTGTTTATGAATGGTTCAACAAAAAATTTTGAGTTTCGAAAAAAAAAAGTATAATTAACTTTTCGTTTGGAAAATTTAGCTACGAAAGTGTGATGTTGTGTATGTTATGAGGTGCGAAATATGATGCGTTATTCTATGAAGTGTTTTATACACATGATGAAAGTTGATGCAAATGTATGTTTTAGTTTGAGTCAAAGTTTTTACTTTAAAAGTGAGATGTGGGAAAAAAATTTGGGAACATGTGAAAGTTTAAAGAAATTTTGTTTCTAAAGTTTTGAATATAATTATGAAGTTCGAAAGTGTTTTGCTATGGAATGTGAAAATGTGGTGTGTTTATCTTGAGGTATGAATGACGTAAATTGTGGTAGATGATGATCTATGAGATGATGAATTGTGTTGTGAACTTAGAGTACCTAAAACATAAGCCTAGTTGACCACGTGAATCGTAGTTCTAAGTTGGAAACTTAACTATTGCTGTTCCAAGCAATGAAACGTACGAGAATATGAGAGTTGAGGCAAACGCTTAAGACAAGGTGTGAGACAAGAAGAACCGATGCTAAAAGATATTTTCATGCAACGATGAGCGATCATACTCGCGATTTAAATTAGTATAGTGTAATCTTGCGTAAGTGGCAACACGATGGAGATGATCTTCATGTTAGGATTGGTATACTGAAAAGCATATTTCGAGCATGTTGCACGGATAGAATTGCTTGTATACAATAAACTCTACAATCCACTTTTAACCCAAGGCGAGAAAAATTAATTTTATCGCATTGGTGTTTGCTTATGCATTTATAAGATGTTTCTCAAACATTTAAATGTATAAGAAGCAAATAAGTCTAATTCTTCTGCATAGTAGACTGGTCGTGAACGACGTTCACAGAAGGTGACGCAGTCGGTCCTTTGTAGAAGAGAAATAGAATTTCACAACCTAGATAGGTTTTGGCTACCTATCGTGAAAGGTTGCAGTGTCAGTCCGCATGTTTCCTTACCTTAGGAAATAAACGACACTGGTGTGGTATAGCACTGAAGGATCTAACAGTTGAGATAAGTCTTTCTTGCTATTTACTGAAAGACGAGGTCTCGGTGATTGTTATTTCTTAATCATTGTTGACATAACATTGAGCATACGATATTGATTATGCACTACTTTGATTTATCAAATGGTGCGGATTTTTTGCAATCCAAGAATCCTGGTATCTTGGGTAGTGGTGATCAATGTCTAGATGTGCTAGTATTGTTATTGCAATGAATCGTGTGCTGGGTGAGTCCAGTTTGATAATATCCTCAAGAGGTGTTCGAAAAAGGTTTTATTATTCAGAAACCCGGCCGGTTGGAATTTATTCCAGAATAATAAATAAAGATTTTGAACTAGACAACTCTTGGAAAAAGATATTAATTAATTAAAGTCAAATAGCAGACTTAAATTAATTAATGGATATTTATATCTTAAACACGAGAAATAATAAATTAAAGAGGTAAAGCCCGGATTACTCGTAATTTGGGATTGGACGGGCAGTCAATATTATTATTCTATAGTGGATGATAATAATATTCTATTGGACTTGTATTAAATTGGGGCTCAATTTAATTAGTAAAAGTCCAACAGGTTTGGCCCAAGTCCAACCTCCATGGATCCCTAATCTGGCCCATCATAACTCTATATAAAGGAGACTAAATAGAAGACAAAATGAAGTGATTTGACTCTTAATTTTCGTGCTCCCCAGTGGGAGTGGACGAAAAAATCGGTTTTTGAGAAAACTGATATTCTGTCTTCTTTCTAGTCAAGCCTTTTTCGATTATGACAAGCTTTGCCCACCCAAAGGTCATTATCTGAGTTCGGGATACAGATTAGAAGATTCGTGGTAGAGTACGAAGAACATCACGTGGAGAAGGCGCAAGCAATCGTCGATTCTTTGGAGAATCAGATCGGTAATCCTAAACCGTAGAATATCATGAATTAGGATTTTAATTCCTTAAGCATGATTTTTGTGCGTTCTTGTATGCAATTCAATGTTTTACATGTGAATCAGTTAATCCCATAATCGGTCAAATAGATCCATATGTATGATTTATTTGTGAATGCATGTCTTCCGCTGTGCAAGGGGCTCCAAACCCCAGCAATTGGTATCAGAGCCAGTTTTTGGCTCTGATTATGTGGATTAATTTCATGTTATGTGAATTGTTTGGATGCATGATTTTCTTCGTGGCATAGTTGTTGTTAATTTTATTCGTTGGCGAAATACATCAACGATAACGAAGAATGCAAATATCGGCAAGAATTTCTCGCCACGACTACAATTTGATTGATGGAACCAATTTCTTGCGCCGCAACCTTTGACTTCAACCATCAATGAAAAGAATTTCCCAGTTCTTGTTATTCCATCAAGAATCAAATTGATTGTTTTTTGTTTTTCAAATCGACGTACATGGAGTTTGCGACGTGGGATTAAACCACGATCAGGCTAGGTACTCATGCGAATTGAGAAACAGCACGGACATCAGCGGCGGCGAGTGGGCAGCGGCGGGTGCGGCGACGCTGCGACAGCAGCGACGGCATCACGCAGCGCAGCGCCGGTGGCTGCAGAGACGACGACGTCGCAGTAGCGACGACGACGCAGCAGCGGTAATCAGGCGGCAACTGCAGTGATGCTGCAGCAGCAAGGCGGCAGTTCAATCGACGGCAGGCTGGCCAGGCTGCGTCGGCAGCCCAAGCCTACGGGCTCGGCAGTTTGCGCGACGCGGCACAGCAGGTGCAGTCATGACAGCCCGAACGCTGCAGCGAGAGCAGCGACGCAGCTGCACGATTGCAGCGGCGATCTGCAAGCGCGATGACAGCGGAGTTCCGGGCAGCAGCGGCTGGAGCGACGTCGATGCAGTAGCGTCGGAGACGTCAGGCTCGGCAAGCTCGCGAGACGAGTGGGAGCTCGTTGGTGGCGTTTCCGGGCTCATGTGGCAGCGCAACTTTCCAAATTAGTTAGGGTTTCCCCAATCCTAGAAACTAATTTGGAGAAATTTTCAAAATTAGTTATGTTTCCTAAAACCTAGGAACTAATTTTGGATAAATTCAAGATTAATTTTGAATAAAATTTGAATCTATCTTTAGTTGGATTATCTACAATTTAATTTTGATTAAATCATGGATTAATTGAATATTTATCTTTAATTTATGGATTTGTATAGATTAAATTCTATCTAGATAAATCCTAGATAAATTAGGATAATAATAATTAATTTTATTTTATTTTGTCTTATGGATTTTTGTAGGATTTAATTCTATGTAAATAAATCCAAGATAGACTAGATAAATAATTAATTATGTTTGGATTTTATCCTTATTTTATGGATTTGGATAGATTTGATTCTATCTAGATAAATCCTAGATATATTTGGATAATAATTAGTTTTATTTTGTCTTATGGATTTATATAGATTTAATTCTATGTGAATAAATCCTAGATAGACTAAGATAAATTTTAATTAAGTTTATCCGTATCTTGTAGATATTGATAGATTTATATCTATCTAGAATACATCTTAGTAGATTTGGATATTAAAATCCATATTTATCTTTATCTTGTGGATATTTATAGATTTAATTCTATTAAGAAAATATCCCTGTGATTTAGATAATTAAGTTTATCTCTATCTTATAGATATTGATAGATTTATATCTATCTAGAATATATCTTGGAAGATTTAGATAATTGTTAATCCAGTATTGTAATTATCTTTTGGATTTAAGATAAATTTAGTTCTATCTAGTTAAATCATAGTTGAATTAATTAATATTAATTCTAGTTTATCCTAACTTTATGGATATAAATAGATTTATTTCTATTTAGAAAATATCCTAGATAAATTTGGATAAAGATAATACAAGATAATCCTAATCTAATTGGATTTTGATAAAGTTAATTTTATCTAGAATAAATCCTAATAGATATGATATTTTCTAGTTTCTTATTCTAAATAATCTAAGATTGTTTAAATCTTAGAATGATTGGATTTTATCTTTATCTTATGGATTTGGAGAAATTTGTTTTTATCCTGAAATATTCTGGTAAGATTTAGATAATGATAATCTAAGGTCAGTTTTATCTTGAATTTTAGGATTTGATTTTACCCCTGTAAAATCTAGAATAATCCTTAGAGGATTTAGATAGATTCAACTCTATCTAGATAAATTCTAAATTAATTTGGATAACCATTATCCAAGATAAATTTTAACAAATCTGAAATTCCTATTTTGGATAAGATAAGGGATTAATTATTTAATTCCAATAATTATCCAGTGAGATTAATTACCATGAATTAAATGGACTTATTTGTTTATTTGGTGTTAATCTGGTTTAAGTGGATTATCTGCCTTTTCTGCTTATGTGATAATTATGCAAAAACCATGTTTAAAATGACTAAGCGATAATTACAACAGTGCGTTGTATATGGTCTCCATAAATTGGTCTATATATGAAGCAGTTTCTAATATTATCGCGACCCACCTTAGTGGGAGCAATAATCCTACGAAATAGCAAGTTCATAAGATTAGACTTCTTAATAGTAAATTGTTTAAACTAGAAGCGAGTTTCTAATATGATCGCGACCCACCCTAGTGGGAGCCATAATCCTGTGAAATTGCAAGTTCATATGTTTAAACATATTTATAAGATAGCTATGGAATTTTGTTAGTGGCGTACGACCTTCCCTAGAAGGAGTATCAAAACAGAAATGAAATTCCTAGATGCAAATATTTATGGTAAATGCTTAGGCAATATTTGGCGGCCATGCCACCTTAGTGGTCTCTGGACTATCCGTCGGTATTGTGACCAGGAAATTGTTGGAATCCGAATTTGTATGACCTCCCTAGAGGCGTACTTATTTTGGTTTTGGCAGCTGCGAGATACATAAATTGTTTTGTGGTTGTTTGCAATTATGTATTAAGCATAGTATGTGATAAATATTTTTATTTCTTCTTAGCCAAATTCTTAATAATGTCTGCGAACCTTAATGAAATCAAACTCGAAGGCCAAAATTATGTAGACTGGAAATATTAAATGGATAAGATTCTCATTGCTGAAAACTTAAAGTTTGTACTCACCAATTCATGTCCTCCATTTCTTCGACAAAATTCTATAAAGAAAGTTCAAGAATGCATTTCATGCATGTACTTGACAAGTTCTTTGAGATAGAAGGTCAAACTACTTTCTTTTAAGTAGTAAGGCACGTCTTGGTTTATATTGATGAAAGAGGGATATCCAATGAGGACGTTGTCCAGATTCTGTTGAAACATCCAAAAGAGATAGAATGTTTTGAGGAATCTTTTGATTCAGTTACTCAAATAGTTTCTACACTCAGTTCATCGCCAAATATAATAGGAAGTGATTATATGAAGGTTAGTACTTAAAAGTTGGAAACCTTCTACATGATATTCACTTTATTACTAATAGAGGAAGATATCATGATAGATGACAAATTCGTTAAAGCTGCATCTTTCCTATGTCTTAGTTCAATCGAACAGAAGACTAGTAATGGAAAGAGGGAAGAGCTGAATTGTCATCAATGTCTGCTCAAAACAAGAAAGACAAGAAAAATTTTGGTGAAAATGCAAAGAGAAGATGCATTGTGAGTCGGATTGACCTCTTCTACAGAAGGACAATGACTTAGATAAGAATGCAATTTCTAAAAGAGAGATCTAGATCCAGTTGGGCAGTTGTTGCAGTGGGAGCTATTTATTTATGCTCACTTTATTGTTTTGTTTTGATGTTAGAGATTTTGTTTTATTGGTACAGTCTTGTTTAGAATGAATTTATATTCAGTTTCTAAACTCATTTATGATTCTACGATGTTCAATTTCATTTTATAATGCTTGCATTATTGAGAAATGTGGATTGAATATCAATCATGGTACCATAGAAAAACAAATTATACATCATAGTATCTAAACAATGTAATTGCAACAAGATTGAGTTTAACACAACAGTTCAACTTCTTATACAATGAACAATAAAGTATTTATGGTACTTAATCATAAGGCCAAGAAAGTACTTAGTAATTGTTCAAACTGATTTTGTCTAACTCAAGTGACTATCGAGATTTTAACAACTTGTTTGTTATATAGCTTGAAGGTCAAGTAAGTCTGGTTGATGCACTATAAGTTAGAATCCTTTGGTGGTTCAAATGATTCAGAATACTATGCAACATAGAAAGACTAGTAAGTCTCAATGGTTTACACCATAGGAGACGAGCAAATGAGTTAAGATCAGTAGTTGGAGTTAAATCCTAGTTGACTACTCCAAGCATTCTTCTAAAGAATGGGATAGTCATATAAGAAGATATCGAAGTCTCTTGAAGATAAGTTCGATAAGTGAACAGTTTTACTCAATAACATCTTATCATTGATGGGATATACGTTGGAAACAACGAGTTATACCTTAAAGAAACTACCATAACATCAGTACCTTCTACAACACACGAGTTGTGGACTAGAGGCAAGTTTAGTCCAGCACATCTCAAGGCGTGGAGTTATTCCAACACATGTTTTGGAAAAGGTATCCAAGTAATTGGAGTTGTGTACTGAGGTATGTTTTAAAGTTGTCCCAAATGATAGAAAAGGTACAAGTTCTATAATCTTCCACGCAAGATAAGTGTTTGTTTACACGAATACTAGATTCTTTCATGAAGATTATGTGAAGAACTACAAGCCTAACAAGCATGATAATTCTCAAGATAATGAGAATATATATTTTCCATCTTAACCAAGAAGTCATACCATTAGAAACTTATGCACTAAGAAAATCAACTTTTGTACCTAAGATTGTAAGAGTCGTGTCGTAGTGGGAGCGTTCTTTGCGAACATAATAAGTTCATGGGTCTAAAAGAGTCTTAAGACTCAGTCTTAGATCAACTTGGACATAATCCCTGTAACTACAAGGACGCAATGACTTTTTCAGATAATCATTCTTGATAAGATGATAGATTCTGAATAACAATCTTAAATAGACAAGAATGTTTGCAAGACTTGCGATACTACCCATAGACTATTTCAGTCAGTGGGAGCTAGTGGACCTGCAAGTGTAAGCATGGATCTCAAAAGGCTAGAATAATGGCAAAGGGTTAATACCCAGAGAGAATTATATTCTCGTCTGCTATTTTTGCCTAAGTCGATCTGTATATTGTCTATTGTAGCCTACATAAATTAGGATGTATGTACTATGATTGTCAAGACATGTTTCTTTGAGTAGAAGTCTTGAGGAGATCATCTGCATGGAACATCTTAATGGTTATGTAATACAGGGCAAGAAAGTTGAAAGTGCACTATATTTGGTATTCTTGGTACTCTACGATGATAACATCTATAAAAGTTGATAAACAACTAAGAGGGTTATCTAGCGTAGCAAACTGGTCGTCTACCCAGTTTAAGGATGATGGATTTAAGATAATCTAGTTACATTCTAAGCATCTATGTCATTAGATTGCTAGAAAAAGAATGTATGTTTTCTTAAAGAATCCTACATCTACACAATACTTAGACACTTTAGCATTGAAAATTCCAAGAAAAGGTTTTTCTTTTTCTAGACGGAATTATTTTGTCTCTAGTCAAGTGTTTTTCGACATTGAATGAGATCAAGAAGAATGAGACAAGTTCCATAATCGGAAGTCTCATGTATGCTATGATGTGTATTAAGTTAGTTATTAGTTTTGCCGTTGGCATAGAAGCATGATATCATTTTAACCATGGCCAAGGACATTGGATTGGGTAAAGAATATACTATAGTACTTGAAGAAGACTAAACGGTATGCTCTAGTTTACCAGATATCCATGTTATGTCCTTTAGGTTACATCGACTCGATTTTATAATTGATCGGTGATCGAGTCATCCTCTGACTATGTGTTCACTCTAGGAGTTGAATACTGAGACATGAAGGAGTGTTGATCAAATCATAGACTCTATCATGAAAATTACAAGTGTGGTTTCATCGGAAACTACTAAGGTAGTTGTTCATCTCAGTAATTTCCTAATAGCTTTGACCGTGATTCCGAGTATGTGTATGAGTATTATATTTTGTTATAATTACTCTAGTCATATGTCTAACTCGAGGGAAACACGATCTGATAAAGCTAAGCAATCACATAGAGATGAAGTATGAAATTAATTAAGGATTAAGTGCGCAGCAAGACGTTATGGTTTCCAAGATATCATCAGAGAACAACCTGGCAGAACTTTTCACAAAATGCCTATATGGTAACATGATTTACACATGAGGTGAAAAGTATGGTAGTTCGATGTATCATGGTTCGAGACCTGCTTAGAGTATAAGTGGGAGAGTTTTGGCAGTGGGTATACTCGAAAGCATGATTTTGAGTATAAGTGGGAGATTGTTAGGATTGGTATACTAAAAAGCATATTTCGAGCATGTTGCACGGATAGAATTGCTTGTATACAATAAACTCTACAATCCACTTTTAACCCAAGGCGAGAAAAAATAATTTTATCGCATTGGTGTTTGCTTATGCATTTATAAGATGTTTCTCAAACATTTAAATGTATAAGAAGCAAATAAGTCTAATTCTTCTGCATAGTAGACTGGTCGTGAACGACGTTCACAGAAGGTGACGCAGTCGGTCCTTTGTAGAAGAGAAATAGAATTTCACAACCTAGATAGGTTTTGGCTACCTATCGTGAAAGGTTGCAGTGTCAGTCCGCATGTTTCCTTACCTTAGGAAATAAACGACACTGATGTGGTATAGCACTGAAGGATCTAACAGTTGAGATAAGTCTTTCTTGCTATTTACTGAAAGACGAGGTCTCGGTGATTGTTATTTCTTAATCATTGTTGACATAACATTGAGCATACGATATTGATTATGCACTACTTTGATTTATCAAATGGTGCGGATTTTTTGCAATCCAAGAATCCTGGTATCTTGGGTAGTGGTGATCAATGTCTAGATGTGCTAGTATTGTTATTGCAATGAATCGTGTGCTGGGTGAGTCCAGTTTGATAATATCCTCAAGAGGTGTTCGAAAAAGGTTTTATTATTCAGAAACCCGGCCGGTTGGAATTTATTCCAGAATAATAAATAAAGATTTTGAACTAGACAACTCTTGGAAAAAGATATTAATTAATTAAAGTCAAATAGAAGACTTAAATTAATTAATGGATATTTATATCTTAAACACGAGAAATAATAAATTAAAGAGGTAAAGCCCGGATTACTCGTAATTTGGGATTGGACGGGCAGTCAATATTATTATTCTATAGTGGATGATAATAATATTCTATTGGACTTGTATTAAATTGGGGCTCAATTTAATTAGTAAAAGTCCAACAGGTTTGGCCCAAGTCCAACCTCCATGGATCCCTAATCTGGCCCATCATAACTCTATATAAAGGAGACTAAATAGAAGACAAAATGAAGTGATTTGACTCTTAATTTTCGTGCTCCCCAGTGGGAGTGGACGAAAAAATCGGTTTTTGAGAAAACTGATATTCTGTCTTCTTTCTAGTCAAGCCTTTTTCGATTATGACAAGCTTTGCCCACCAAAAGGTCATTATCTGAGTTCGGGATACAGATTAGAAGATTCGTGGTTGAGTACGAAGAACATCACGTGGAGAAGGCGCAAGCAATCGTCGATTCTTTGGAGAATCAGATCGGTAATCCTAAACCGTAGAATATCATTAATTAGGATTTTAATTCCTTAAGCATGATTTTTGTGCGTTCTTGTATGCAATTCAATGTTTTACATGTGAATCAGTTAATCCCATAATCGGTCAAATAGATCCATATGTATGATTTATTTGTGAATGCATGTCTTCCGCTGTGCAAGGGGCTCCAAACCCCAGCACTTCATACCCTACTAAGGAGCACGAGGATGATAACAATGTCCTACGAGGATAGTCAGTATGACATGCAAAGGATATTACGAAGATGTAGATTCCGACTACCATTATTAGTGGCAATGACACGAAGAATCTCAGCTCGGAATCCACGGTTCTTAGATCGATGTTACCAGTTTCGGCTTGCGAAAGATGAACAAGGAGGTGCGACTTTAATAGCTGGAACAAACTATTCTAATCAACAGTTCTTACTTGGATTATAAGAAGTTACCTTTCAGGACCTTTCAAATAGCCGTGAGCCATTGTCTATTTAACAGCTTGTTTCATTCACCCCTTGCAAGTGATGCATATTGCTTCTTTTCCTCCATTGAGTCATAACTCACTTTCAGTTCTTGGAAAGTGGTGTTGCCTTCATAACCTTGGACACTTGGATTGATTGTAGTCTTCTTTGACCTATTATTTATACGGACCATACTTTGACTCTGTGAGCCTTTGCTATTGAGCTTCATTCCTAAGGCTGCTTGCAGTTATGTCCTTCAATATAATCACGTTTCACAGACATGTTTTCTATGGGATATTCTCCTTCGAACTTTTGTTCAGTCTTTTATTTTGTCACCATGTCTGTGTGAAGTTCTTTCTTACAGAGTGAAATTCTTTTTGGTTCAGTTCATGTATCCTTTCCATAATAGAACCTTTCTTTCTACAAAATGAAGTTAAGGCTTACATTTTGTTCCTTGCCTTAACAAACTTAATCCACTTGATTTTTGTTTTCAATAGCCCCTTTGACATTGATTGCCTTTCACAAACTTATGAACCCATTGATGTGATTCTATCAGTCCATATTATGATTTTCCTTGACCCATGATCAGTACCGCTTTGTGACAACTGCCTACATTTCTCAATCCTTATGCAACTGATCATTTCTTTCCCTCAACCCTTTAAGTCATTATCCATTGATGTATAGACCTTTCAAATTTGGTCGAACAACTGAATTATCTTTTGGTAGCCTACTATGAGAGTTGACATTAATTTGATTCCATCCCATATTCATGACCTATCTTATGTTCTTTCAAGCTCCGAGGGGATGATCATAACCAATTGTTACAATTCAAAATCGGTTCATATCCAAGTTAAGACTGTTTGACTAAAGTTTGTGTTAGGAGAGTTAGGAGTAGTGGCCCAACTTTTGCACGTTATACCTTTCGAGAATGTATTGGCTTACCGAGAACCACGCAACGATTCACTGTAAAGAGAGACAGATTTCTTTTCAAGCCCCGGGCGAAGAACCGACTATCTTGAACGGGATCTCCATGAATCGACGAACCTCCATAATCTCCGCTTTGCAAGCAACTACGATGATAAGAAAAGGGCGTCCGGCGTATCTTGTGTACTTAAATGGAGAGGAAAAGAAGGAGTTGAAAGTGGAAGACGTGGCAGTGGTGCGAGATTTTCCTGATGTGTTTCCAGAAGCTTTGCCAGGACCGCCATCCGACAGACAAGTGGAGTTCACTATTGATTTGGAACCAGGGTCGGCGCCAGTATCAAAGGCGCCATACCGAATGGCCCCTAAGGAGTTGGCCGAGTTGAAGGTTCAGTTGCAGGAACTGTTAGACTTGGGTTTCATTCGACCTAGTGTGTCACCATGGGGAGCGCCAGTTTTGTTCGTTAAGAAGAAGGATGGAACGATGAGGATGTGCATCGACTACCGAGAGCTTAACAAGATGACCTTGAAGAATAAGTACCCACTGCCAAGGATTGACGACTTGTTTGACCAACTTCGGGGAGCGGGCGTATTCTCGAAAATGGATTTGAGATCAGGGTATCATCAACTAAAGGTCCGACGAGAGGATGTGCCTAAGACTGCTTTTCGCACTCGTTATGGCCATTATGAATTCGTCGTGATGCCATTTGGGCTGACCAACGCCCCAGCCGTTTTCATGGACTTGATGAACCGAGTTTTCCACGAGTATCTTGACAAGTTTGTGTTAGTCTTCATCGACGACGTGTTGTTATACTCGAAGAACGAGGAGGAGCATGGACAGCACCTACGAACAGTGTTGGAAACGTTGCAAAGGGAGAAACTTTATGCCAAGTTTAGTAAGTGTGAGTTTTGGTTGACTCGAGTGAACTTCCTTGGTCATATTGTGACGACAAATGGGATTCAAGTAGACCCAGCAAAGGTCGAGGCCGTATAGAATTGGAAATCGCCGAAAACGCCAAGTGAAATCCGCAGTTTCTTGGGATTGGCGGGATATTATCGACGATTCATCGAGGGATTCTCTAAGATTGCGAGACCGATGACGCAACTACTAAAGAAATGAATTAAGGTGGTTTGGACGCCAGAGTGCGAGGCGAGTTTCCAACTATTGAAGGAGAAGTTGACTACCGCACCAGTCCTAGCAGTACCCGAACCTGACAAGGACTTCGCCGTCTATACGGACGCGTCGAAGGTAGGACTAGGATGCGTGTTGATGCAAGATGGGAAGGTGATAGCGTATGCTTCCCGACAGTTGAGACCGAATGAGTTGAATTTTCCGACGCACGATTTGGAGTTAGCAGCAGTGGTGCATGCACTGAAAATTTGGAGACATCATCTCTACGGAGTGAGATGCGAAATCTACACCGATCACAAGAGTCTCAAGTACTTCTTCAAGCAGAAGGAGCTAAACATGCGACAACGACGTTGGTTAGAGGTCGTGAAAGACTATGACTGCGGTATTAATTACCATCCGGGCAAGGCGAACGTGGTCGCCGATGCTTTGAGTAGGAAGAACCAACCTCAACTGGCTTATTTCCTAACGCAAGAGGAAGCGCTGATTCACGAGTTCGACAAGATGAGAGTGGAGATAGTGAAAGCGCCCGAGACAGTGGGTGCAAGATTGGCGACGCTAGTGATTGAGCCTGATTTGAGGACCAAGCTCATAGAAGCCCAGCGACGTGATGGAAAGTTGGAGGAATTACGTGCGAAGGTGAGAGCCGAGAAGCTTGATCATTACCGTGAGGAGGTGGATAATGCTTTGACGTATGATGGATGATTGTGTGTGCCAAGCGATGAGGTGCTAAATGAGGAGATTTTGAGTGAAGAGCACGACACGCCTTACACCGCACACCCCGGAAGCACGAAGATGTATCGGGATTTGAAACAACGGTTTTGGTGGAATGGAATGAAAGGAGACGTAGCGTCATTTGTGGAACGATGTCTAGCATGCCAACAAGTGAAGGCCTTACACCAACGGCCATATGGGAAGTTACAACCCGCTCGAAATTCCTGAATGGAAGTGGGAGCATCTAGCTATGGATTTCGTGACGGGTTTGCCAAAGTCACAGAAGGGCAACACTGCGATCTGGGTGATCATTTATCGACTTACTAAAAGTGCGCACTTCTTACCGATTAAGATTACTTATGGCGCGGACAAACTAGCAAAGCTCTACGTGAACGAGATTGTGCGATTGCACGGAGTGCCAAAGACCATTGTATCCGACCGCGATACGAAGTTCACATCAAAGTTTTGGATGAGTATGCAACGCGAATTGGGCACACAACTGAACTTCAGCACTGCGTATCACCCGCAATCGGATGGGCAGTCAGAGAGGACGATTCAGACACTTGAAGATATGTTGCGAGCAGTTGTCTTAGATCGAGGGGAAATTTGGGACACGGTTCTACCATTGGTTGAATTCGCCTACAACAATAGCTACCAAGCGACGATCGATATGGCTCCGTATGAAGCCTTGTACGGCAGGAAGTGTCAATCCCCACTTTATTGGGATGAAGTTGGCGAGAGGAAGATGTTAGGACCCGACGCTATAAAGGAGATGACCGAAATTGTGCACCAAATCCGCGCAAGGATCATGGAAGCTCAAGATAGACAGAAGTCGTATACTGATGTGCGTCGAACGGAAATCAAATTCGACGTTGGTGACAAAGTGTTCTTGAAAGTATGCCCGACTAGAGGAGTTGTGTGATTTGGAGTGAAGGGCAAGCTGAAACCGCATTTTGTGGGACCGTACGAGATCATCGACGAAGTAGGTCCTGTAGCGTACCGATTGGCGTTACCTCCCAGCTTTGGGAATGTGCACAACATTTTCCACGTGTCGCAGTTGCGCAAGTACGTGTTCGACCCCAAGCATGTGATTCATCAAGAGGAAGTGATCCTAACCCCCGACATGAGCTACGAGGAAAGGCCCGAAGCAATACTAGATCGGAAGGTACAAGAGCTTCGAAACAAGTCGATAGCATCCGTGAAGGTGTTGTGGAAGCACCATGGTCCCGAGGAAGCTACGTGGGAGTTAGAAGATAAGATGAAAGAAAAGTTTCCCAAGCTGTTTGTGTGAGACGTTTAAATTTCGGGATGAAATTTCTGTTTAGAGGGGAATGATGTAACATCCCAAACTTTTGTGATTTCTTTTCATGTAATTGGAATTTTGGGGAATTCTGAAACGTTTGATTCTATGTGATTAAGTGCTTTGTGTGGAAAAAATTGACGTGGTTATTATGGAATGACGAGCTTGAGATTTATGTTATTCCAATGTGGGGTAATAATTAATAGGATCATGCATTTATTCTTTCTCAAGTCAATTCATTGAAAAATTCGGCCCTCCCAAATTATTGAAATAGTACTTCTTTTTGTGGATTTAATTAATTGTTTTGGGACATTATTCCAAATTAAATCCAAACCAATAGACCTTAAATTACACTACATGAAATTCGAACTCCATCCTTTTATCCTTGGGAGTTTCGAAAATCTCCAATAGGAGATTGGATTATTTTTCATTTGATTTAATTGGTGCTTTATTGACTCCCTTCTTTTAAATTAAATCCAATTAAATCATGCCACATATTATTTCTTCACCCAAAATAAATAAAGAGTTGGAACATTTCCTTGGCTATTTTAGCCTAATAATTTCGGCCCCTCCAATAAAATATGGAGGATATTTTATTTGTTTCCTATTTTGTGGAACCCCCTTTTATTCAAATGAATTCCCATGTCTAATTAATTAGGGATGTGAATATTTTCCTTCTATTTTTCTTCCATATCACACGCCCCTTTGCATTATTTTTCCTTGTGGGAATTTAATTAATTGTTGCCTATTTTATGGGAGCCTTTTTCCTATAAAGAAATTACTTAATTTAAATCCTATTTTGTTTAATTGGGGATTTAAATAATTTCCTTGTACAAATTCTCCTTAAATTTTCGGCCCCCTCTTATTATTTCCTACTTGGAGATTTAATTTAATTGTTCCCTTGTATTCATGATTTTTATTTCCTAAATTATGAATATATTCTCTCCAAGTAAATATTGCTATATTTCCTTGTAATTAAATCACAAAATTTTGACTTCCCCACCTTCAAACCACACGCCTACTTTTATTTTAATTGTGGGAATTTCATTTTTTTTATATATCTCCTCCAATTTAAATAAATCCCTATGTGTGGGATTTTAAACCTAACAAATAAATAGCAATTAAACAAACCCTAGCCCCCATTCTCCCTACAAAAAAAATCGTCCCCTCTCTTCTCTCCCTCTCCCACACGTTTTTCACTCTTCTTCCACTCTCCCCTCTCCAAAAATCTTCCATTCAAGCTTATTCTTGCATCCATTGAAAGTACCTTCGAGAGTTTTTGACGGATCGCTTCGTTCTTCTCTTCTACCGATTGGTTTTTGTAAAGGAAGGTATGATTGCACACTTTTTCTTCTCCTTCTCTTTTGAACCATGTTTTGAGTCCTACATGCATGTAGAGAGTGTAGGTTTGATAGATCGCAAGTTTTAACGGGAGGGAAATTGTGTGTTCATAAGAACTTGTTTGATTTTTACGTTGTTGATTGGAATCATGTGTGTTGGATTGAATTAATTGGTGAATAATATGAGTTTGTATGCAAATATGTGTATGAAGAACGTGTAAGCAGGATTATGTGTTTTCGAGCATGAAAAATCGGTGGTTGTGTTGTGGAAGTTTTAAAACCCTAATCCCGAATTTGAACCAAAAATCTGTGATGCACGACCAGTGACTTATGATCTGTATTCGACCCATCAAACGAACGCATTTTGCTACGAAATTTTTACTGAGTAAACTTCAAGGTGTTTTCTGTGTCTCGTGTAAATTTCAGCCTGTTTTATTTTTAATAAATTTTTGAAGTTGACTGCGCAAATCTGCCAGAAACGTGAGTTATCGCCATGAATGTTTCGTTTTCTGTTTGACTGACCAAATTACCTCCGATTGATGTGATTCTTATACTATATGAAAATTTGAAGTGTCTTCTGAGTCGTGTTAAATTTTCAGCCTTTTTGGGCATCGGATAAATTTATGGTGAATTTTTCAAATGAACTGCGCAATACTGTCAGAAATTGTATGCTACGACCAGAGAGTTCAATATGTGATATGACTGACTAAATGACGTGATTTCGGTGTGAAAATTTTCATGTATGAACTTGAATGTGTATTCTGTATTGTGACCAGAATTTAGCTTCTTTTGAGGTCGGGTGAATTTATGGTGATTTTTACAAAACGGTCGCGCAGTTCTGCCATATTTCTGCCTTGTTAAAATATCTCCTATTTTCAAGTCTAAAAGTATTGTATGATGCATGTATGTCCAAGGAACGTGTCTAAATGATGTGATCACGTGTGATAAATCGAAATGTGTTACGATGTGTTCTCCCATCTTTGTGACGTATGTTGGGTCGGGGATTTGAGAAAAACGACGAGAGAATCGATAGGACATGCATAGTAATATGTTGTTGGGGGAAACTAATTGTGTTGTCTTTGACGAGGGTGTTGTGTATTCGTGAACTCGAGGATCGAGAGTTGCTAAGTGGGTTGTGAATTGTTAAGAGAACGAGGTGGGCTTTCTTTTCAAACCTCTTTACTTTTCCGAAAAATATTATGTGGAGATATAAGGGTGGTTTAACTGTTATGTCATGCCATATTGTTTTTGTATGAGATTGTGTGCCTGATGCCTAGTTCGTATGAGTTTACTCCGTTAGGCTATATGGCTGTGTTGTGAAACGAATTCGGGTCTGAGTAGGGCCGTAAACCCTATCGGGCTGTGTACACTGGTGGGATCGTGAGCCGTCCTTGCAAGTCGGCCGGTCTCGTGGGCGAATAGTGTGGCCACACTTTCAACGCACTGCGATTGTGATTGTTGGATTGATGTGAAAAGTGGGGAGATAAATTGTCTGGCCAGACTTGAATATTTTTGTGTTTCTCGTGATATTTTCTTACTACATAAAACTCGAGATCACTGGTATGGATGACATAACTATTATTAAAATGTTTTCGGCATGAGCTCATTGAGTACAACAAGTACTCAGCTCTGCATATTATTTTCTTATGTGCAGGTTGAGCGGGATGTTGCGGTGGATGTTGAGCTGGCTTAAGTATTTAGGATGCGTTGTGTCGTCATACATAGGCGTCGACGTCCTTGACTCTCCTTGAAACGTATTTTCCGCTGCTATAACTTGAACTATGACTCAAGACTTAATCTTTCCTTTATGTTTTGTGTGTGAACATGTATGGTGGTGATGAGTTTTAAACTAGTGTTTACGTTGTCTTTTGAAAATTTTATTCTTCGAGATTTAAGTTAAGTATTTGTTGAACTTTAGTTAGTTGATGTATTTCTTAAGTCTAATTTTTCCCATTGTCCTTTTTAAAAGTATTTTACCTTATGTCTTTTCAAAAAAAAAAACTTTTAACTTTAAACTCTTTAAACTAAGTTGTTTTTCTTCCTTTAAGTTAATCAAGAGGTTCTTTTTAAGTTGTTATCCATGCATATCGGTCACGATCGCCGCGTTGTGGTACCCTTGTATGGGCGGTCGTGACATTCCTAACGCAAGAGGGAGCGTTGATTCGCGAACTCGACAGAATGAGATTGGAGATAGTGAAAGCGCCCGAGACAGTAGGAGGAAGAATCGCGACACTAGTGATTGAGCCAGATTTGAGAACCAAGCTCATAGAAGCCCAACGACGTGATGAGAAGTTGGAAGAACGTGTGAAGGTGAGAGCCGAGAAGCTTGATCACTACCGTGAGGAGGCGGATAATGCTTTGACGTATGATGAACGATTGTGTGTGTCGAGCGATGGGGCACTAAAAGATGAGATTTTGAGTGAAGCGCACGACACGCCTTACACAGCTCAAATGTATCGAGTTTTGAAGCAACATTTTCGGTGGAATGGAATGAAAGGGGACGTAGCGTCGTATGTGGACCAATGTCTAGCATGTCAACAAGTGAAGGCCTTACACCAACGGCCATATGGGAAATTGCAACCACTTGAAATTCCCGAGTGGAAGTGGGAGCATCTAGCTATGTATTTCGTGACGGGTTTGCCGAAGTCACAAAAGGGCAACACTGCGATGTGGATAATTATCGATCGACTTACTAAAAGCGCGCACTTCTTATCGATTAAGATTACTTATGGAGCGGACAAGTTAGCTAAACTCTACGTGAGTGAGATTGTACGTTTGCATGGAGTGCCAAAGACCATTGTATCCGACCGCGATACGAAGTTCACATCAAAATTTTGGATGAGTTTGCAACGGGAATTGGGCACACAATTGAACTCCAGCACTTCTTATCACCCGCAATCGGACGGGCATTCAGAGAGGACGATTCAAACACTTGAGGATATGCTGCGAGCCGTTGTCTTAGATCGAAGGGAAAGTTGGGAAATTGTTCTACCGTTGGTTGAATTCGCCTACAACAATAGCTATCAAGCGACGATCGATATGGCTCCGTATGAAGCTTTGTATGGCAGAAAGTGTCAATTCGTACTCTATTGGGATGAAGTTGGCGAGAGGAAGATGTTAGGACCCGACGCTATAAGGGAAATGACCGAAATTGTACATCAAATCCGCGTAAGGATCAAAGAAGCTCAAGCTAGGCAGAAGTCGTATGCTGACGTGCGTCGAACGGAAATCAAATTCGATGTTGTGACAAAATATCCTTGAAAGTATCCCTGACGAAAGGAGTTGTGAGGTTTGGAGTGAAGGGCAAGCTGAAACCACGTTTTGTAGGACCGTACGAGATTATTGATGAAGTAGGCCTTGTAGCGTACCGCTTGGCGTTACCTCCCAGTTTTGGGAACGTGCACAACGTGTTCCATGTGTCGCAGTTGCGCAAGTACGTGTTCGACCCCAAGCACGTGATTCATCAAGAAGAAGTGATCTCAACCCCCGACATGAGCTACGAGGAAAGACCCGAGGCAATCCTAGATCGGAAGGTGCAAGAGTTACGAAACAAGTCGATAGCATCCGTGAAGGTGTTGTGGAAGCACCATGGTCCCGAGGAAGCCACGTGGGAGTTAGAAGATAAAATGAAAGAAAAGTTTCCCGAGTTGTTTATGTGAGATGATCAAATTTCGGGATGAAATTTCTGTTTAGAGGGGAAGGATGTAACATCCCAAATTTTGTGACATTTATTTAAGATATGTCGATTGGAAATTTCATTTATGAAATTTAAATTGTTGCTACGTGATTGAGTTTGATTATGTGGAATAAATCGTCATGGGAAATTGGAATGAAGTGCTAGTTATATTTAATGTGGGGAATCAATTTAAATAATGACCATGCATCTTGTTCTAGCCAAATCAAGTGGCTATTGTCGGCCCCGCCAATTATTGGAAATTTTCTTAGATTTAATTAATTGTTTTGGGATATTCATCCAAATTAAATCCAAATCAAATTATCACTAAATTTTGCTACATGAAACTCGAACTCTAACCTATTATTTTTGTGAGTTTCGGATATCCTCTACTTGAATTAAGAGGATGAATTAGTTTCTTTGATAAAATTGGTACCTTGTTGATTCCTTCTTTTATTTTAAATCCAATTAAATCTTGCCACATTTTATTCCCTCACCCCAATTAAATTAAGAGTTGCATTATTTCCTTGTGGATAATTAAGTCAATTTTCGGCCCCCCTATTTGTAGAGGAGAATATATTTGTTTCCTATTTTGTGGAATTCCCTTTATTCAATACCGAATTAATACCTAAGCCAAATTAATTGGGGGTATGAATATTTTCCTTATTGTGTCTCCATCCCACACTTTTTTTTAGCTTAATTTCCTTGGGGGAAATCTATTATATTGCTGCCTATTTTATGGGAGTCTTTTCCTATAAAGAAATTACCAAATTAAAATCCTATTCTATTTAATTGAGGATTTAAATAATTTCCTTGTGCACACCATCAAGATTTTTGCCCATTCCCTCATTATTTCCTACTTGGAGATTTAATTTATTTTGTTCCCTTGTTTATGGAATATTCATTGACTTATTTCCTAAATTGTGAATCTATTTCTCTCCAAGTAAATACCAAATAAATTCCTTATTGAATTTATTAACCTAATTTTCAAAATTTTGCCTTCTTTTTAATTGTGGGGTTATATTTATTGGCCTCTATTTTATTCCTCCACTATTAATTAATTAATTAATTTATGGGATTAAACCTAGGAATATATAATCACCTAAACTAAACCCTAGCCCCCATCCTCCCTCATAATTTTCGTGCCTCACCTCTCCTCCCTCTCTTCAACCTCTCCAAAATTTCTTTCATCCTTGTTCTTGCATCCATTGAAGTTTTATTTTCAAGAGTTCTCGACGAATCGCATCAATCTTTGCTTCTACCGTTTGGTTTTCGATTCAAGAAGGTATAACTAAATCTTTTCATCATCTTCTCCATTGAAACCTTGTTCTTGATTCATTCATGCATATAGTGACTGTAGGAATCACAGATCGCAAAATTAATCGGTGGGAATTTGTGTTTGTATGAGAAAAACTGTGAATATGTGATTGTGAATGAATATGTGTAAAGTTTGAATGATTCATTGGTGAATGATGTGTGGTTATATGAGAACGTGATTTTGAGAACCTTTTGAAGCATGTTTGTGTGTGGGAAGCATGAAAAATTGTGTTTGGTTGAATGAGGAAGAAACCCTAATTTCGAAATTTTGAGACCTGAAAACTGTGGTGTTCGGACAGTGAATTCCGACGTGTGTTTGACTGACCAAAGGATCTTATTTTGGTTCGAATTTTTAACTAAGTAAACTTCAAGGTGTTTTCTGTGTGGTGTGTAAATTTCAGCCCCTTTTGACGAAAGATGATTTTTTAATAAATTTTTGAAATCGACTGCGCAATTCTGCTAGAAAGTTTCGTTTTCTATTTGACCGACCAAATGGCCTCATTTTGATGTGAATTTTTAACTGGATGAAATTCGAAGTGTCTTCTGTGTTTTGTGAAAAGTTTAGCTTCATATGAGGTCGGATGGATTTTTGGTGATTTTTACAAACAAACCGCGCAGTTCTGCCAAATTTGTTGTTATGTGAAAATATCACTTGTTGCCAAGTTTTAATGAATTATATGATGCATGTATGATTTGGGAAGGTATTCTGTGACGTGATTATGTGTGACACGTTGAGAAATATTATGGCATGTTGTTCCTTAGGTTGATGAATGTTGGGATGGGTAAATTAAGGGAAAGATAAAAGGAACGATAGGACATGCATGGTAATGTGAATTTATGGAAGGCTGATTTGTGTTATGATGATTGGCAATGGTTATTGTGTGTACGTGAGCACAAGGAACGAGGGTTGCCTTAAGTGGATATTGAATTGATTAAACCCACGAGGTGGGCTTTCTTTACAAATCTTTTTATTTTCCGAAAATATGATGTGATGTTATAAGGGTGGTTGAACTTGTTATGTCATGCCATGGATTGTTTTGATTGAGATTGTGTGCCTGATGCCTAGTTCGTCTGAGTTTACTCCGTTAGGCTATATGGCTAGGTTGTGAAACGAATTCGGGTCTGAGTAGGGCCGCAAACCCTATCAGGCTGTGTACACTGGTGAGATCGGGAGCCGTCCTTGCTAGTCGGCCGGTCTCGTGGGCGAATAGTGTGGTCACACTTTCGTCGCACTGTGGATTGATGATTGTGATTGATAGATTGTTGAGAAAATTGGGAGATTAATTGACTGGCCAGTCTATGAAACGTTTTTGTGCTCTCGATGATATTTCTTTACTACGTATAAAACTCGAGATCACTGGTATGGATGACATAACTGTATAAATGTTTTCGGCATGAGCCCATTGAGTACAACAAGTACCCAGCCCTGCATATGTTTTTCCCCATGTGCAGGTTGAGCGGGATGTTGCGGTGGATGTTGAGTTGGCCTAGGAACTTTGGATGCGTTGTGTCTTCATACATAGACGTCATCCTTGACTCTCTTTAAACCTTATTTCCGCTGCTATATTTTTGAACTATGCCTAGAGACTTTACTCTGTTTCATACTGTGTTTGAGCGTGTTTGATTGTGTTAGGCGTTAATCTGATGTTTACCCTGTTACTCTGAAATGGTTTTTCGTGAACTAAACTAAATGTTTTCTTTTGGAAGTTAATTGGATTTTAATATTTATTTTCTCCGCTGCTTCTTTTGAAAAATCCTTTGCCATAAGTCGTTGCTAATTAATAATAAATTTATAACATTAAGTTTCTTTAAACTAAAAATTTGTTGTCTAAACTTTTAATGAACTAAAATATTATTCCTTTAAGCTAATTAAGTTTTCATATAAAATGTTATCCTTAAATGTTGTCTTTAATGTTATCCCGTGGTCACGATCACCTCGTTTGTAGTACTCCTAGTTTGGGCGGTCGTGACATGGGTATACTCGAAAGCATGTTTTGAGTATAAGTGGGAGATTGTTAGGGTTAGTATACTAAAAGGCATGTTTCGAGCAACTTCGCACGATTAGAATCTTGCTTGTGTACGGAAAAACTATACAATCCACTTTTGACCCGATTCAGTATCATTCGAGCAGTTTGCACGAATAGAATCAATATATTATTACATTGTGTTTGCTTGTGCGTTTATAAGATGTTTTATAAACATTTAAATGCATAAGAAGTAAACAAAGCCTAAGTCTTTTGCTTAGTAGACTGGTTGTGGGCGTCGTCCACTTTAAGGTAACTACAGTCGGTTCTATGCAATGCTTTGCAAAAGAAAAAGAAGAATTTCACAACCTAGATAGGCTTTGGCTACCTATCGTGAAAAGTTGCAATATCAGTCCGCTTATTTCTAAGCCTTATTGAAATAAGATGACGTTGGTGTGGTATAGCACTAAATGGATCTAACAGCAAGACGAGTCTTTATGCTATCTACTGAAAGACGAGGTCTTGATAAATATCTATTTCTTAATCAATGGTGCGGGTTTTTCGTCACGCAACGATCCAGGTATATTGGGTAGTGGTGATCATTATCTAGCGGTGCTAGGATTGCTATTATATTGAATCGTGCACGAGGTGAGTCTCGTTTGATAATGTCCTCAAGAGGAGCTTGAACAAGGTTTTATTATTCGGAAACTGGCCAGTTGGAGTTTTATTACTCTATGAATAATAAATAAGTGTTTCTTGCTAAGTCTACTCTTGGAATTAATAAGATGTTAATTAATTAAGTCCATACCAGACTTTAATTAATTAATGGACATTTATATCTTAAGCGCGGTAAATAAATAATAAACAAAATGGAAACCCGGATTACTTGTAATTTCGGATATTGATGGGGAGTTCAATATTACGTCTGTAGTGGATGCTCGTAATATTCCAATATAAGCTGGTATTAAATTGTGGGTTCAATTTAATTAGTAAAAAGCTAATTGGGGGAGCTCATATCCAAAACCTTCCATAGATCCCTGACTGCGCCCAATATGAACTTAATATAAATAGGAGAATAAAAGAGACAGAAAATACACAATTAATGGACATGAAAATTTCGTCCATTCCATAATAATGAAAGGGACGATTTTTTCAAAGTGAATTCTCCTCCGTGAGATATTCAGCTCCTCCTCCGTGAGAAAGTTCTGTCTTCTTTATTCGAGTCCTAGTGTTTCGATAAGATCAGCCCACCCTGATGTCGGAATACAGTCTGGGACACCAGTCAGAAGATCCGTGGTCTAGTATTGAAGATCATCGTGGAGAAGGCGCAAGCAATCGATGATTCTTTGGAGAATCAAATCGGTAAATTGGCTAACTCTGTAGCAAGCATGTTTTAGGGATTATTTGTGCTAAAGCATGTTTGAAATTCAAGTTATGAGCATGATACATGTGATAATTACGCGAATAGATTTTGTCTGAATAATCTGCTAAATAGATCCGTATTATGTGATCCGGTATATCGCACGCTTCAACTACCAACCCCTTCAATGTACATTATGTGTATCAGTAAAAATTACGTTTGCCTTCAACGAAGAATATAGAAAATTTTAGTACTCTTTGATAATCTATGTCCTAAAGATCCTAGACAACACAACATTTAAATGACCAAGTTAAGATGCCCACTAAGTGCAGTTGATTTCAATTTCAATACATAATCCACACACTAATATGTTTTTGAGGCCATAATCTGCAGAATCAGGGTCCTTGATAACTTATTCACTTTTTAGAAGGATATAATACATAAACTATACACGACATTTCGGTAATTTTAGGTTGGCTTACATGAGACATGACCATTATCATCATGTTCAAGTAACATATCCATGCCCTCTTAATAGTCAATCTCTCCCTAATCAGGCCTTTGATTTAAGAACAAGCTTGCTGATCCAAAGTTGGTATATTCCAAACAAGGATATCAGTTTCACAAATCGCAGAACTAAGAACAAAATCCAAGCATTACCACTAATCAATATAAAATACAAAAAAATAAACAAATTTAGTATAGAACTATAAATTATCTCAAGGAAACCAATTCAGAGTCGATCATACTTTCATTATCATCTATTACATCAACATACAAGCACAGAAACGATCAGATTATTAAATTAAATCAAATCCAGATAAATCAACGATATGCAAAAACAATCCAGATAAATCAAATCAAATCAAACAATAAAAATATAAGTAAAGACCTAGAATTTGGCGTTCGATATTGCGGCACTCTTGGCGGAGGCGACGCTGCCAAAATTTTGTAGTGTTTATGACTTCAACGACGATTGTTTTCAACAGAGCAGAGAGAATGAAATTTGGAGAGAGAAGACATAATCATGTATTTGCGGAAGAAAAACCGCTGCGATCTTTTGGTGGAGAAAATCAAGCTACTTACCATAACAAACTAATTTGTGTATCCCAATTTTGACCTTTTCAATTTTTTTAATCAATAAAATTAAATTCATTTGGCATTATTTGGGCCATCAGATCTTGAAATTTAATGGCCAAGATTAAAAAGGAAATAGAACAAAATATGCAAAAAGGATATGAATACATCCATATATATATATATATATATATATATATATATAGGGTTGTGATCAATTGAGATTTTTTAGCCTATAATGTCAACTATGTGTACAATCCATGTCAACTACACACATATAATGTCAACTATATGTACAATCCATGTCAACTACATATACAATTCATGTCAACTACACACATATAATGTCAACTACATATATAATTCATGTCAAATATACACATATAATGTCAACTATAAGTTGTTGACATTTGATGTGCAGGCTATTGACGATTATACTCCCGAGTTGACATAATCTACTTGCAGTTGACATTTCGAAAATGTTGTGGATGAGTGGCTGAAAGTGCATCTCAATTCTCAATTAAGCTAAACAATCTCAACCTAACAGACCCTCTATATATATATATAAATGGGGGCACTATGGTCAATAAGTGAAATTTTGTCAAAAATGAAAGCAAATCTCAGCCATTGGATCCTTAGCTAATAATGTATTATTATAGCAAAATAATGTACTCCCTCCATCTCATAATCGATGTCACACTTTCCTTTTTAGTTTGTCCCACAAAAGATGTCACATTTCCTTTTTAAGAAAAAGCTCCCTCTCACATTAATATAAATATATTATTTTCTCTCTCCACCTAACACATAAAACAACATCACCTAAAATCTCGTGCCAATCCCCAATGTGCCATCTATTATGGGATAGAGGGAATAGCATTTTTCTCTAATAGTGTAGCTTGGCTAATAATGTAACATCTTAGTCTAATAATGCAGCTTATCTCAACCATCCAATCTAAGGATCCAATGGCTGAGATTTGTTTTGATTTTTGACAGAATTTCACTTATTGACCATAGTGCGCTCATATATACATATATATATATATATATATATATATATATATAGGTCCATCATCAATTGAAATTTTTTAGGCTAATTGAGAAATAAGATGCAACATTAGCCACTCATTTTTATTAAATGAGTGGTCCAGATTTTGCCACACAAAAAATAATTTTAGATTAATTTATTATGAAAGGGTATAATGGTCATTTCGCGGTTTAGTTTAGGGTTCTTCAGCCTTCAATCGCGATTTTCGTGAGATTGCGATTTTTGTGAGATCTCTCTGATTTAATTGATTCCAACGCTTTCTGATTCAATTGATTCGAAAATTAGAACACAGACGATTTCAACGATTTCAACGATCTCTGATTCGACGATTCCTCAGCATATCAATTTTTGAAAAAAATGACTAATTCGACGGAGTTTGGTTGAATCTGAAGTTTTTAGGTTGATTTTATCGACTTTGATTCTGTTTTTATGCTTTATTTGTTGCTGCCCAGTCGAATTTGTTTCTAATTAGTTTTTTTTTGCTTTTTCATCTTTAGCTTCGAGTTCAATTCGTAATCAATACCTAAGGTGTTGTTATCTGATGGATTCTTCATCTTATTCCGAGTCGGCGTCGACGAATGGTGAAGGTAATTTGGATTGGTTTTCATTAACATGACTTTTTTGTACTTTGTTGGTGAATTATACTCTATTGACATAAATGCACAACTGTTGATATTTGAATTGATGTTATGATGACATAAATGCAAATCTGTTGACATGATGTATGTTACCTGTTAAATATTCTATATAGTTATACTCTTTGTTGACATTTTATTGACATACAAAATAGTTGTTTGCAAAATGCACTCTCCCCTGGCTGAAGAGCCCCTGCCGTGGTGTTTGCTGGTGGAGGAAGGTGTTATGGTAGGGTTGACAGTCCATGATAGGATGTCTAAGATGTTGGTGTTGGTGTGTTGGTGCTGCGTATTTTGAGATTTTGATTCTGGTGTGGATCAGTTAAGATATGCTAGTTGATATTATGTTCTGGTTTGAATTGATGTTTTGTTGACATAAATGCAAATATGTTGACATGATGTATGTTACCTGTTAAATATTCTATGTAGCTATACTCTTTGTTGACATTTTGCTGACATACAAAATAGTTGTATGCAAAATGCACCCTCCCCTGGCTGAAGAACCCCTGCTGTGGTGTTTGTTGGTGGAGGAAGGGGTTATGGGTAGGGTTGAGAGTCCATGATAGAATGTCTGATATGTAGGTGCTGCTTATTTTCAGATTTTGATTCTGGATTCTGGTGTGGGTCAGTTAAGATATGCTAGTTGACATTATCTGTTTTAAGTTGTTGACATATTTTCCCATTATGTTGTAGGATCTGTTATTCCAATTTGCAACGCTGAGTTGAGGCCTTATGAAGGTAAAAAAAATTCTTCACTTGAGGAGGGAATTTCCTTTTATGAAAAGTATACTAAAGAGGCTTGTTTTGATTGTCGAAGATTTGGAAATAGGTCTAGTGGTGGTGTTATTACTTTTCAGTATGTTGTTTGCAACAAACAAGGTTTTCATACAGTTGATCCGTTGGATGTCAATGTATGTATATCTGAGGATGTGAACGTGTCAGATGATGATGAAGTAACTTCAAAGAAGAAACTTAGACATGGCACAAAAAGGTGTGGATGAGGAGCAAGGATCAGTTTCAAGTTTTTTTCTGATTGTGGTGTTAAATATTACTTGTGCATCAATTCATTGAGGAACACAATCATGCTATGGTTGACAAAGATCATAAGCGATTTATGAAAGGAAATCGCAGTATGAATGATGTTCATCACAAGTTTGTTGAAGATTGCACCAAAGCTAACATCGGTCCTACTTCAACTTTCAACTTATTAAAGGAGTTTTTGGGTGGTTATGATGTTGTTGGGTGTACGTTGAATGATGTTAGGAATTTTTCTCGTGATATTAAAGAAAAACTGAAAGAAGTGGATGTTCAAATGATCCTAAATCAGATGCAAGAGAAGAAGAGAATTTGTGAAGGTTTTTTTTACAAATATCAATTATCACCTGATGATAATAAGTTAGTGAGCTTATTTTGGTCTGATGCTGAGTCTCGGAAACATTATCATATGTTTGGAGATGTTGTAGCATTTGATACAACACATTTGACAAACAGGTAGCTTATTTATTATACTTGGTAATTTACATACATAGTAGTTAGTTGACTTAGCAGTTGACATAGTGGTCAACATAGGATATATCTGTAGTTGACATTGGTTATTATTAAAAATTTGTAGATGTTTTGTGTTGATCTATTTGTTCAATAGGTATCGTATGGTGTTTGGTCCATTTACCGGGAAAGACAATCACAGGTGTCCTATTGCATTTGGAGCTAGTTTCGTATCCAGTGAGAATTGTGATGCATTCTCATGGCTTTTCACTGTGTTTGTTGAATGCATGGGTGTTGCTCCAAGGATCATAATCACAGACCAAGATTGGGGAATGAAGCTTGCAATTGAGAACGTATTATCTGGTACAAGGCATCGTTTGTGCATGTGGCATATTATGAGCAAGCTATTTGAGAAAATACCTAAATCTTTTTCTGATAGAGAAAAGTTTAGTAAGGAGTTTAAGACTTGTGTTTGGTCAGAATTGTTAGATCCAGATGAGTTTGACATATTATGGACTGGTATTGTTGAAAAATATGGTGTGGAAGATAATAAATTGTTTAAGGACATGTTTGCTATTAGACATTTTTGGATCCCAGCCTACTTTAGAGTTGTTCATATGGGTTCTTTAATGAGAACATCTTTTTCATAAGCTGAAAACAGTTTTTTTAAGAGGTACCCGAAACTGTTGTTTAATTTTGCTAACTTCACTCTTCAGTATAATAATGTCATTGATTGTAACATCCTAAAATTTTTGTGACCTTTATTTAATATATGTCGATTGGAAATTTCATTTATGAAATTTAAATTGTTGCTACGTGATTGAGTTTGATTATGTGGAATAAATCGTCATGGGGGAATTGGAATGAAGTGCTATTTATATTTTAATTTGGGGAAAATCAATTTAAATAAGATCATGCATCTTGTTCTAGCCAAATAAAGTGGCTATTGTCGGCCCCTCTAATTATTGGAAATTTTATTCTTTCTTGGGTTTAATTAATTGTTTTGGGATATTCATCCAAATTAAATCCAAATCAAATTATCTCTAAATTGTGCTACATGAAATTCGAACTCTAACCTATTATTTTTGTGAGTTTCGAATATTCTCTATTTTAATTAGGAGGATGAATTAGTTTCTTTGATTTAATTGGTACCTTGTTGATTTCCTTTAGCTATTTTAAATCCAATTAAATCTTGCCACATTTTATTCCCTTACCCCAATTAAATTAAGAGTTGAATTATTTCCTTGTGGCTATTTAAGCCAATTTTTGCCCCCCCTATTTGTAGAGGAGAATATATATGTTTCCTTTTTGTGGAATTCCTTTTATTCAATTAAATACCAAATTAATACCTAAGTCAAATTAATTGGGGATGTGAATATTTTCCTTCTATTGTGTCTCCATCCCACACGTTTTTTTGGCTTAATTTCCTAGTGGAACTTTATTTAATTGTAGCCTATTTTATGAGAGTCTTTTCCTATAAAGAAATTACCAAATTTAAATCCCATTCTATTTAATTGAGGATTTAAATAATTTCCTTGTGCACACCATCAAAATTTTCGCCCCCTCCCTCATTATTTCCTACTTGGAGATTTAATTTATTTTGTTCCCTTGTTTATGGAATATTCATTGTTTTATTTTCTAAATTGTGAATCTATTCCTCTCCAAGTAATACCAAATAAATTTCTTATTGAATTTCCAGCTATAATTTTTGAAAACTTACCTTCCTTTTAATTGTGGGATTTTATTTATTGGCCTCTATTTTATTCCTCCATAATTAATTAATTAATTCATTAATGGGATTAAACCTAGGACTATTTAATCACCTAAACTAAACCCTAGCCCCCATTCTCCCTCAAATTTTCGTCCACCTCCATCCTCTCCCTCTCTCCACACGCCACTCTCCTCTCCCTCTCTTCATCCTCTCCAAAATTCCTGCCAATCCTTGTTCTTGCATCCATTGGAGTTTAATTTTCAAGAGTTCCCGACGAATTGTATCAATCTTTGCTTCTACCGTTTGGTTTTCGTTTCAAGAAGGTATAATTGAATCTTTTCCCTCAGCTTCACCATTGAAAACCTTGTTCTTGATTCCTTCATGCATATAGTGAGTGTAGGAATCTTAGATCGCATAATTAATAGATGGGAATTTGTGTTTGTATGAGAACAATTGTGAATATGCAATTTTGATTGAATATGTGTGAAGTTTGAATGAATCATTGGTGAATGATGTGTGATTATATGAGAACGTGATTGTGAGAACCTTTTTAACCATGATTGTGTGTTGGAATCATGAAAAAAATTGTGTTTGGATGAATGGGGAAGAAACCCTAATTTTGAAATTGTGAGGCCTAAAAACTAGGGTGTTCGGAAAGTAAATTCCGACGTGTGTTTGACACGAAATTTTGACTGAGTAAACTTCAAGGTTTTTTCTGTTTTTTATTTGAATTTCAGCCAATTTTGACGAAAGATGAGTTTTTGATAAATTTTTTAAGTTGACTGCGCAATTCTGCCAGAAACTTGTATTCTCGCCCAGAAAGTTTCGTTTTCTATTTGACCGACCAAATGGCCTCCTTTTGATGTGAATTTTTTTACTAGATGAAATTTGATGTATCTTCTGAGGTGTGTGAAAATTTCAGCCTCTTTGGACATCGGATGAATATTTGGTGAATTTTTCAATTGAACTGCACAGTGCGGCCAGAATTTTGTGTTCCGACCAGAGAGTTTCACTATTGTTTTGACTGGCCAAATGACGTGATTTTGGAGTAAAATTTTAACTGCATGAACTTAAATGTGTCTACTATGTTGTGACCAAACTTTAGCTTCATATGAGGTCGGATGGATTTTTGGTGATTTTTATAAACCAACCGCACAGTTCTGCCAGATTTGTTGTTATGTGGAAATATCACTTGTTGCCAAATTTGAGTGAATTATATGATGCATGTACGATTTAGGAATGTATCCTATGACGTGATTATGTGTGACACGTTGAGAAATATTATGACATGTTTTCCTTATGTTGATGAATGTTGGGATGGGTAATTTAAGAGAATGATAAAAGGAACGATAGGACATGCATGATAATGTGACTTGATGGAAGGCTGATTTGTATTGTTGTTTGGCAAGGGTTATTGTGTGTACGTGAGCACAAGGAACGAGGGTTGCCTTAAGTGGATATTGAATTGTTTAAGCAAACAAGGTGGGCTTTCTTTTACAAATCTTTTTATTTTCTGAAAATATGATGTGGTGTCATAAGGGTGGTTTAACTTGTTATGTCATGACATGTTTTTTTTTGTGAGATTGTTGCCTGATGCCTAGTTCGTCTTAGCTTGCTCCGTTAGGCTATATGGCTGTGTTTTGAAATGAATTCGGGTCTGAGTAGGGCCGCAAATCCTATCAGGCTGTGTACACTGGTGGGGTCGTGAGTCGTCCTTGCTAGTCGGCCGGTCTCGTGGGCGAACAGTGTGGCCACACTTTCGTCGCACTGCGATATGATGATTGTGATTGATGGATTGATGAGAAAGTGGGGAGATTGATTGTCTGGCCAGACTTTGAAATATTTTTGTGTTCTGGTGATATTTCTTAACTACACATAAAACTCGAGATCACTGGTATGGATGACATAACTGTATAAAATGTTTTCGGCATGAGCCCATTGAGTACAACAAGTACTCAGCCCTGCATGTGTTTTCCCCTATGTGCAGGTTGAGAGGGATGTTGCGGTGGATGTTGAGTCGGCCTAGGAAATTGGGATGCGTTGTGTCTTCATACATAGACGTTATCCTTGACTCTCTTTGAAACCTTATTTCCGCTGCTATATTTTTGAACTATGCCTCAAGACCTTACTTTATTTCGTACTGTTTTGAGTATGTCAAATTCTGTTAGACTTTAATTCGTTGTTTACTTCATTACTCTAAAATGGTTTTTCGTAAACTAAAACAAATGTTTTCTTTTAGAAGTTAATTGGTTTTGTTTTATGTTTATTTTCCCCGCTGCTTCTTTGGAAAAATCGTTTGCTAAGTCTTTGCTAATTAATAATGAATTTTCGACATTTGGTTTCTTTAAACTAAACACTTGTTGTTTAACAGTTGATGAACTAAAATATTATTCTTTTAAGCTAATTGAGTGTTTCTTATGAACTGTTATCCTTAAATGTTATTCTTAATGTTTGTCCCTTGGTCACGATCGCCTCATTTGTAGTACCCCTAGTATGGGCAGTCGTGACATTGATGCTCAAAGGAATCAAACTGAAAGGCTTGACTATTATGATTCTATAATCTCTCCAAAATATGCCACTGATTTAGCATTTGAGAAGCAATTGGCATCTGTATACACGGATAAGATGTTTAGAGTGGTACAAGAATTGATTTATTAGGCTGATAAGAGTTGTCGGATGATTAGCATGTCCACTTTGGAGAACATCGAGGTCTTTAAAGTTTCTGATGCTAGAAAGAAGACCTTCACAGTTACACATGAGATAGAGACTGAGTCATTTGATTGTGAATGTAAACTATTTGAAAGGTGTGGTTATCTATGCAGCCACCTTTTCTTCATCCTCAGAACAAAGATGTCAACAATATTCCAGAGAAGTATGTTGGTAACCGGTGGCTGAAAAGTGAATTATTGAAGGCAGTTCATGGTCTCACGAGTGATGAAAGTGTGTCTGCCAAAGGTATGTGAACTGTTTCCTATTGATATTTCAGTTTATTTGTCATATGTTGCTCAAACAGGACGACGACATTCTCTGTATCTAACAAAAACACTCATGTTTAGTATATTTCAATTTTGTGTTGACATAAACTATATAGGCTGTTGACATGTTACAGATTTAGGGTTCATATAATTTATATAGGATATTGACGTGTTATATGTTTGCAGGTTTTGACGAAGATGACAAGCTACAGATTGGTAACATGTGTCATGGATGTTACTTTGGTCTATATCAACGCGCTTTTAAGAATAAAAATCATCTGATTGCATTGGATAATTTACTTGCGGGTATAGGTCCTCAAATTTTTACTGATGTCACTACTGGATCTTCATTAGTTGATAAAAATGATTCCATCAAGAACATATATGGTATTGCTGTACCTGAAGAAATAACTGCACATGCTCCAGATATGGTTAGTACAAAGGGAGGTGCAAGTGACAAGAAAAGCAGGATTAAGTCGAGCATAGAGAAAGCAATGGAAAAAGCAAGTAAACTTCATAGGCGTTGTGGAAACTGTAATAAAGTGACTGATCATAATGCCAGGAGTTGTGGCAGAAAGTGGACATAATTGTTCTTTTTTAACAAATAGAGTTGTTTTTTAGTTTTAACATATGCTACAAGTTATTGACATTTTCTTATTAGTTGTTGATATTTGATTTTGCACTCTGACTTTTGGCACTGGAATCTCCCAGAATGAAACAACATTCTGTTGTCAGTGCAATAAAATTCATGTTAGTTACAATTAAAATTATGTCAAATATATATACTAGTCATGTCAGCAACTAATATAATTATGTCAACTATGGTGCATCTCGTGTCAAAAGCACATACTAGTCATGTCAACTACGGTACATATTGTGTCAACTACATGTACAAGCCATGTCAACTATGTTACATACTATGTCAACTACACATAGAACGATGTTAACTACAATTATAAGTCATGTCAACAACAATCATAAGAAAAAATAGTTGTTGACATTTAATAAGAAAAAATAGTTGTTGACATTTGATAAGAAAAAATAGTTGTTGACATTTAATTCTAGTTGTTGACATTTGATAAGAAAAAATAGTTGTTGACATTTAATTCTAGTTGTTCACATTTGATATATTACTATAGACTGCATGGTTTAAAAATCAGTTTGAGATAATTGTTTTACATATCCATCTAAAAAACATGATAAGATCAAATATCCAAACCACTTTTTGTTCAAAATCAGAATAAAACAGTTGTTTACTTCTTGCTTCTACAGCTAAACCATTCCTTGAACTTGTTCTATAACTCAGGCAATCTGTGCTTGTTTGCTGTCATCCAGTCGTCAACGACACATACTATATCCATACACTGCTTTTTCGCTTTGATATTTTTCTGTTTTCTGGTTTAAAATGAAACACAATAAATCTATATCAATTATAAGTTCGAGCATTAAGTATACTATGTTAATAAATCCAAAATGAAACACAATAAATCTATATCAATAACTCTTTTTGGTTCAATCTACAACCATCCTAATAGCCATTCAAACAAATATTTAACTTGTTATTATAGCTATGTCAATAGGTATTGTATGAAATGATCCTTAACTATGTCAATAACTATTATAGCTATATCAACAGCTATGTCAATAGCCATGTCAAACAAATCATATACTCTGTTCAAACAAGCATATACTCTGTTTTATAGCTATGTCAATAACTATTGTATGAAATGAAACACAATAAATCTATATCAATAACTCTTTCTGGTTCAATCTACAATTATCCTAACAGCTATTCAAACAAGCATATACTGTTATTATAGCTATGTCAATTGCTATTGTATGAAATGTCAATAATCTTAAAAATTTAAATAAATCCTTAACTGGAAGGTGATGCTTCCAATTGCGATTCTACCATGGCTAATCAACAAAACAATTCAGCAGAAATCGAATTCATAAGAAAACAAATCCAGATTTGTTTTAATACACTAAAATTGAAGCAATATACTTAAAATTTGAATCAATTCCTGAACCTGAAGAAGTCGGAACCACCGCTGAAGAAGTCGGAACCACTGCTGATGTGGAACGCCGATTCTCTTCGAGGCGTTTCAACCGATTCAGCTACAATCGGCGCTTCAACCGATTCTCTTCGAATTTGCTCTTCAATCGTCATTGTAGAAATTTATGTTTGAAGGTTTACGATTTGAATTTTGAAGATCAGCAAATTTGTGTTTGCACAATTGTATGAATTATATGAAGATCAGAAGATATTTCAGCGAGAGTTTTAGAGAGGGTTTTAGAAAATGATTTCAAATCTAATTTTATTTTTTCTGCCATTTGATTAATGAAATGACACTTATACCCCCGTGTTGACATAATGTGATAGCTGTTGACATTTAGTTAATCTTGTGGATTAGTGGCTGATATTGTATCTCATTTCTCAATTTAGCTGAATAATCTCAACCTAACAGGACCATATATATATATATATATATAGAGAGAGAGAGAGAGAGAGAGTTGTGATCAATGTCGAACCCTTCTTAAAGACCGAATCTCATCCATCTATTAATCACATCTAATGGTTATTAATAATCACATATTATCTGATTTTTTTAATGATAAAAGGGTAATTTTGGAAGATTAAATCTCTCTTTCTCCATCCTTCCTTCATCTCACCGCTGCCTTCCCTTTGCGACGCCGCTGCTGTCTCGGGGAAGGTCTCGTTGCCGTTGTGGTTGGCGTTCAGCCGCCATCACTGTTCAGTTTGTGGAACAGCGAACAGTCCGTACTCCGGTGCCTCACTCCAGGCTGTTCATCACTGAGCAGCACTCAGCGCCACTCCTGTCACGGTGTAGTCAGCGGTGTCGCTGCCAGTTACCTCAGCGGCTCAGCCTGCTGCTTCCGGCGCCGTCACGCTACTGCCAACGAAACCCACCACTGCTGTTGTTGTGATCCCGATCAGCCACTGCCGTCGATTCTTGCTGCTGCCGGAGGGGCGCTGTTGTTTCCCGCACGCGCCTCTGTTATTAGGTATTGCTATGATGTCACTTTGGTGATTGAATTATGCAATTCCCTTGGTGTACAAAATAGGTAGCAGTCTCTCCCTTGGTGATTGCTATGCTGTTATTTTATTCAACTTGTACTGTTATTCGCTATGAATTTGGAGAAGAAAAAGTATAAAAATCATCCTTATTTAGATTCTATATTACTTCATTCAACTTGACTATTACTTCATTCAGTTACATTATTACTTCATTCACCTAGATTATTACTACTTCATTATTTAACTATCTATATTACTTCATTTGACTAGATCACTACTTCATTTTATTATATTCTATTACTTCATTCAAATAGTTTTATCACTTCATTCGACTAGGTTATTACTTTAAGGGATTCTTGAGCATATGAGGAAGATTGATCACTACTTCATTCATATGTGCATTTACTTCATTCAACAAGTATACCACTTCATCACAATAGGATTTTACTTTATTGAACTTCAATTGGGTTATTACTTCAATCCATTACCTTATTAAATGAGGTTATAACTTCATCAACATTGACATACATTATAATAAAGAATAAATACTCCCTATGTCCCATTATAAAAGAAACGTTTTCCTTTTTGGTTTGTCCCATTAAAAATGAAACGTTTCTAAATATGGAAACAATACTCTCTCTTCTTTTTCTTGTCTCTTACTTTACTCTCTCTTCATTAACTCACAAAACAACACTACATAAAATCTCGTGCAAAAAGCAAATGTTGTATATTTAATGGGAAAGAGGGAGTACTTCATTTTGAAAACACTTCACACAGTCTATTCGCTTTAAATTTTGTACAAAGGTTAAACAAATACAAATTCAAAGTAGAATGAAGTAATAATCTACTGGAATGAAGTAATTAACTATTGGAATGAATTAATAACTCTACTAGATGAAGTAATAAGCTATAAATGTAATTTGACAAAAATACCCTCGGTTGAAGTAATTTGTCTACCTAATGAATGCGACATTTTTCACTACTTCATCTCATCTCATCCATTAAAAATTAGATCTAAGGGCCCTAATTTGGTCTCTAGTTCAGTCTTTAAGACTAAATTTGTGAATAATGAGACTCTCTCTCTTTCTCTCTCTCTCTATATATATATATATATATATATATATATATAGGGATGTATTTATATCCTTATGCTAAATAGTGCTAAAACAGAAAAACATTTCCCAACCGTTGGATTTTATAATCTAATGGTCCCTTGTTTTGTCATGTGTAATTTAATATAATATTTATAAAAACTGAAAAGGGCATTGCTGGGAGTTAATACTTTAAACGGTTAATATCATTCCTTGTTTCACTCCTTTATGGTTGCATAATATATTTGATTGATTTTTTCCTTAATTAAAAAACAATCAAAATCATAGTGTTTCAATTCGTAATATGTTTTCCACAATAGATTTTCATTTTGCAAAGAATTTCCATGATTCACTCCACTTAAGTAACACGATTTCGGCGATTATATTTGTTCACAATACTTTTTTGGCTTCCATAAATTTTAAGCATATGTGTTCTTTATTCATAATGTCAAATAATGTACAGTCTGAATTTAAATAATGTACGTATTTCAGGGAATAATGTTTAGGCTAAGTAGAACTAAATAATGTACTCCAAGTGGCCTTTAATATACATGTGTAATTCTAAATGATGTACCGGTGTATGTATTTAATGATTGGCGAGAGTTGAATCCATACCCTTTGGGTTTAGCAATCCATGAGGCTAGGTAGAATTACCTACTAACAAACGAAACCATCACCAAAGGCAGGGAGTTTGAATCATTTCCCGTGGGTTGTATAGGGTATAGTACCCACCACATGAATTAAATTTCATTTTTTAATGTGTGTTTTAGATTTGGTACATTATTTAATATACCAATAGTATCTAATAATGTACATTCGTAATAGTGAATAATGTACATATCAAAGAGAATAATGTTGAAAGAAACTTGAATTCATACCCTTTGGGTTTAGCAATCCATGTGGCTAGGTTGTAGTACCCACTCACAAACGAAACCATCACCAAGGGCAGGAAGTTTGATTCATTCCCCTAGGGTTTATCAATACATGGGCTAGGGTATAGTACCACAACATGAATTAAATATTATTTTTATGTGTTTTAGATTTTGTACAGTAAGTAATGTACAAACAGTATCTAATAATGTACATTTGTAACAGTGAATAATATACAGATTGCAGAGAATAATGTTGAGCGTGTTGCGGCGCCAAAGCATTTACATTGTTTATAATATTCATGTTTACATTGTTCATAATATTTTTGTTTTAATGTACACTTTGACTTTTGTATATTAATGATAGCATTGTGTGCATTAAATAATTGTACATTATTTACGATATGAACAATACGTTAATTGTATAATAACGCCTACATTATTTATCTAGTTTGTAGGTAATGTACATGTAGGGAACAATAATGTAACACATCATAACATAGTAATAGTAATGTACCATTGTAATAGAATAATTAGAAGATGTACCTATAAGTCATAACTAATGTAGTCATTCACTTATAAATAATATACGAAAACTCATTATTAATAATGTAGTCATTCAATAGTAAATATTCAATAGTATATAATGTAGTCATTCACTGCCTAAACAAACGATGTGCATAAAATACATAACTAATGTAGTCATTAACTAGTGAACAATGTACGAAAACTCATTAATAATGTAATCCTTCAGTAGTAAATAATGTTGATGTCAAAGCAGCTGTAAAAAATAATATGTTTGGAAAATAAACGAAAAAATATCAACATTTCTTCTTCCCCTTATGCTTCTCTTTGCCTATATCCATATCTTTTTCTGGACATGATCTCGAACCATGATGGCACATCGCACCACATGTCCTACACTTTCGAAGTGGTATGCTCGCCTCCTTTATAAGCTTTTCCATCTGGGAGATCATAAGACTAGCATTTGTACACAAAAAACAAATATAACTGTTACCAAACATAATCCAAAATAGTATACATTATACGATTACTTTTGTACATTATTCATTGTTAGGCATGTACACAGGTACATCATTTAGTATTAAGCATGTACTTTAAAAGCCAATCTTTGTACATTATTTGCCGTTGGAAATCCAAAACACATAAAAAAGCGAAATTCAATGTATGTAGTGTTATTATGCCCTAACCTCATGGATTTCTAAACCCTAGGGGAATAATTAAAACTCTCTACCCTTAGTGATGGTTTCATTTGTGATTGGGTTACATCCTAGCCCCATGGATTGCTAAACCCAAAAGGTGTGGATTCAACTCTCGCCAAACATTTTATAATGTAACAAAAATGACAACGAATGCAAGCAAAATCTAACAAAATTACATACATAATATCACAAATGAATAATGTAATGTACACATTCACCTAAATAATGTAAAATTCAAAAGATTATTGGAAGGACCACGAGAGGGGCGCGAATTTGGACCAAGTTATATTGAAGATAACTGAACCGATTGGATCAGTTAGAAAATGTCGTTGCCACTTGATCGATGCAAACTCGTTCTCGCTCGTTTCCTACCAAAGTAATTTGTAAACTCCTAATTTTACACTACTTTAACAGTAAAGAGGCAAGTTCGGGGTCGATCCCACAGAGAAGTTGGTGTGTCGAGTGTGTGAGTAGTGAACAGGGGGTTGGTTGCTGCCACGCTTTAACTTGGGAGTTTTTAACTACTGATTTTACCCTAGGCAGAATTAAACTTGTTGACTTGATCAAGGTAAATTTAACTACTGGGTCAAGTGAATTGCAGGTGAAAACGTAACAGTAAATACGAGGATGAAAACGAAATAACTTTGATTAAACTAAAACTGAGAACAGTACAACGAGAAGTTTAAACTAAGCTAACACTTTGGGAAACTACGAAAGCAAGTAAGACCGAGAAGAATCTCGGCGGGAAACTTCAGAATACGCTGACAGATAATAAGTATTCTGTAGCGCTTCTTCAACCGCCCTTTCTAACTAAGCAACACTTTATCTAGGCTAGGCTAAGGTATCTAGAGAACTGAACTAAGCTAGAGAACTGAACTAAGCTAAACTAGACGGATAGTAAAGGATCCGATTCTTTTCTTGTGATGGCACATCCTCTATTTATAAGCTCTACTCGCCCTCCAGCTGGACAACGATCTTGATAAGGAATATTCACTCACGCTGAGGATGAGTGACTCATTGATTGCTACATGCTTTTCCTTCTAGAATGTCGACGCTTTTGAGTAACAGATTCATGACTCAGCTCCGTCCTTGCGTCTCATATGCCGGCACGTGTCCCCTTCTAGAACGTTGTCCTTGATAATAGAATGGTGTGCCACATCCAGCTCATTTCCTCACGTGCCCTTCTTCTGGAAGCCAGTGGTCCCTGCCTAACTGCTTGATTACTCCCCTTGATCAAGTCCCCTGATTTATTGGCCTTTTCCGCCGATTGTACTTGCTTGATCAGTTTAGCTTCGTTGCCTTGGTCAAGCGGCATTTCTGCACAATTAACACTTATTTTGTGCGATAAACCGATCAAGTAGTACACATTTTACCCATAAACCGATGCATGAAATAGGCCTTATCAAACTGCTCACACTTAAAACATACTTGTCCTCAAGTATAAAGAAAAAGAAAAGAAAAGAAAAGATAAGGCAAATTTCAGGCATGGTTTGCTCATTTCAAAAAAAGAAAGAAGACGAAAAAGAAAAACAAGACTCAAAACCAAAAACACATATTTACATGTATGCATTAGACCGAATAAATTTCCAACAATCACACCCGAGGTCGAGGTCAATCCATTTGCCAGCAGCTTATGTTTCTTCTCTTACGCGTTTGCTTGATCAAGGTGTAAGCTTGTCAAGATTGCTCAATTTAAACCACTGTTGGATTCACTCAGTCGCTCATTTCCCACCAGAGATGTCAGGACTGTTCACTCGGTATTGCCACAAATTTAATACCTTGAATCGGACTGCACAAGATAGTTCCTTAAGGTCTTTGTTTTGGGTCGTAACGAGGTTCAAGGGTAGTAACGTATTAGGGTAGGGTTCTAGGGGTTCTAAGTTTAAAATAAAAAGTTAAACTGTAAAAAGAAAACCACATGAGTCATAAGACCAAAGATTTGACTAAACTTGCTGGATCAGAGTGGGATATTAATTATTTTCTACTGGATACTTGGTCAAATTTCGACCTTTAACCTTTAACTTTCGGTTTATTTCCTAACTTTTGATTTTCTGGGTCAGGTTACAACTTTATCCTGCCCCTTATTTTTCTCAACATTTTTTTTAACTTGATCAACCCGATTGTCTAACTTGATCAACCCCGCTACCTTTTATTCCGACTACTCTATTGCTATCCCTTTTTGTCCTTTTTGAAAAATTTCATCTCTTTGACCCCTTTCCTCATGTGATATGAAACTTGAATTTTGGTTTTAAGGTTTCAAAGAACGGGTAAGAGTGTATAGGCTCAAAGTGGTTAACTAAGGGGTGCCTTGATTAACGAGGCGGGTTCGTGGAACGAAGGAAGAGAAACGGCTCAAATGGCTAAGACCTAGTGCCTTTAGTCCTTACTACTTGTGCAATTTTCATCTCAATATTAAAAGTCGGCCTCTCGTAAAATTTTCTTCTGTGAAAATAGTAGAAAGTGTTCTACTTTTGGCTTATAACTCACATATAGAGAGGCTTCACAGTTGATTTAAAATTGAGCGTTTCCATCATACTTGCGTCGTTCAAACTGATCAAGTTTTTGCAAACAAGTTTTTACATGTAAGCATACTGAATCCTTTTTCTAACTCTTCCAAAAAGTAGTCAAGTCTTCCACTTATCCAATTTCAGGCATATTGCCTATTTATTACTACTAACTTTATTCGTTTGAAAATTTTTGAAAATTTTTGTGCATGAATGATCCTACTGTAACTAACCCATCCCCCCTCCCCACTGCATATGAACTTGTCCTTGAGGGACTGGATGCAGTGGAAAAAAGGTTTAGGCACAGGCAACGGCACAATAATAAACAAGGGAAACTTCTCACACTTAGACCAGACACTGGGCTAAGTGTGAGACAGTGCCAACAATCAAAAAATGCTGATTAAAACTAGAGAAACAATAACCAAATAGATATAAGAAGGCAAACAAAAATAGCAAAACAACATGCATACTTCTCACACTTAGACCCAACACAGGTCTAAGTGTAAGAGAACAAAAGAAACATCAGCATATACAGACCAACATGAAAATTGTTTGAAACGAAATGAGCTGAGAATTGGGGGGGTTTTACTAGGGTTTCCTGGGGGGTTGACTGAGAGATGCTGAGGGTGGCCGAGAGGATGACGGGTGCCAAGACGGAGGAGAGCCCATAGAGGGAGGTGGTAGTCGTCTGGCAGGGGTCTGGTCTTGGGTGGTACCCAATAACCTAGCCAGCAGGACCATTTGAGCATTTGAATTCTCCACCAGCTGCATCAATGTCTGCTCTAATCGGAGCTTCCATGGGTTGTTAGTGCTTACAGCCTCCTCTTGTTCCATCCTCGGAGTGGGCGTCTGGTGTGTATCCTCCTCTCCTCCCTCGGCAAGGGTTTCCGAGGTCTCCTCTAGCCTTCTTTTCCTCTGGGGCTGGCTTCATTGTTTCTGCCACCGACCTGCTGCGTAAAACTGGAAATTCCCTCCATGCGTCTTCTCTAAAACCTTAATTCTAACAAAGAAGTCAAGGTCAAACAATTCAGGACTAGGGCAAAGGATAGGGCGTCTGACACTCTTCACTGTCCAGTTTCTCTTCTGATAGGCCCCGAGGAGGTGGTAGACGTTTAAATGGTGGGCAGCATGGGTATCCATTTGGTTTATGGAATAAGCCAGCCAGAACCCAAGGTGGACTTTCTTTTGTTCTCTCATGCTTCACATAAAGTAAAGCTCGGCCAGAGTGAGGATCGCCAGTGTATTGCCTTGCCCGAGGAGGTTACAGGCCAGGTAGACCTGGCCTAGTCGGAGGGCAGGATCAGCAATAAGATGTCCTCTGGATTCAGAGGCTCTGAAGGTAGGGGTGCGTCAAGCGCATATGGCTTTCCAGACGGCCTGCTGATCGAATTCGGGTTTTCTCTGAGGGAGACCGATATCGTGCCCAATCCAAACCCCATTAGTTACCTGGCTTTCTGTATAGAGGCCCATCGGGATGGAGAAATCATTTAGGCTCATCAGATGGTCCTGGCCAAAAACCCTAAAGGAGACACTTATGTCGTTCAGGTCTGAGCTTCCGGAGAATCGGAAGAATGCGAAAAACTCCTTGGCCAGGTCCTCCGGCACAGGGGTCTCATCGACCTCTAGCAACCATTCAAAACCGATGCGGACAATGTAGGCGAAAAACCTCTCCTTCATCTCTATCTTCTCAAGGGACGGCTGGTGCAGCATCTTCCCCGCCTTTAACTTCTTCTGGGAGGTCACCCTTTGGTGCACCTCCTTCTGCATTTTAGGATCATCGAATTCCAACATCTGTTGGCGAAGAGCTGGGGTCAACACCATATGCTGAGGAGAGTAGGTGGTGGAAGAAGAGGTTGTAGGCCGTCCTTGTTGCCTCTTGGACGTTCGGGTCCAGCGCAACTCCTGTCCCATCGAATGACTGCCCTCATCTCTTGACCGTGGGGAAACGGGTGCAGAAGCATCTGTAATGACGACCCCTGTGTTGGCGGAGCGGCTTCTCTTGGGAGTAGGAAGAACACTTCCCTTCCCCTTCCTCTTTCTCTCTCTCTCTCTTCCCTTACCAATCTGCCCTCGACAGCCTCTCTCTCCTCCCCAGCTTCCTGGATTTGAGGCTTCTCCGGTTCCTTTTCATCCACCAGCCTCCGTACCGTGTGTGGCCTCTGCACCATCGTTTCCTCCTCTCCTCGGGTTTTTTGGGTCTCAGCTTCCTCCAGGAGCCGGTTCATTATCATACGCCACGTCTGACGGCGTAGCGGCTCCTCTTCCTCCTTTTCCATCTCCCCATAGTCGAACATTGGGTGGAATTCCTCCACCTCTTCATCGTTGATGTCGCCATCCTCAGTCAAATGTGGCTCATGGATTGAAGTGGAGTTTCCACCGCTTGTTGGCGACGGAATAGCGAACGGTTGCCCATAATTCTCCCTCAATCCTTCCCTGTCAGAGGTAGATTCGCTGCATTGCATCGGTTGGACGGGGGACAGGTGGAGGTGACGTAGGAAGGCTTGGTGGGATCATTGTTTTAGAGGACGAAGCAGGATCTTTAGACCCCGAAATCCCAAGTTTAGCCTTGAGTGCGGCATATGCTGCTGCATCGTCCAACTCGCGGGGTATACTCCGAATAATTTCATCGAGGCGCCGTAGGGTCTCCTTATCTACTTCGGAACGTGGAGTGGCGGTATTGGTTTGCGGTGGAGTGATGGTTGGCTTAGGAGGGTTAGGATTTTCTTGACGAACTTGGGATAAAGTTTCCTGGTCGCCACCGTCGGCGTCAGCACTGGAGGATGATGAAGGATTGGGAATTTGCTCGATCAACATCCTTGGTGGCAATGGTGATGAGTGCTGGTGGAGAAGAAATTTTAGGCAGGGGTTTGGAACTTCGATTGGTATACACTGTAGTCGCTTTTGGTTGAAAGTGAAATACAGCTCTGAGGTGTGCCTATTATACTGATACCACGACTGTTGAGATTTCTGACGGTTGAGATCCCTGCGACTGTTCACGTACTCTGCGACTCCTTACGTACGAGCGTGCCTTTTTAGAGTGCCAGCTGGCTTAGGTTATCTGATACGCTTCCTCTTTCTCCCTGGAACATCCTTTTATTGCGACAGTTGGCGCCATCTCACACCTCTCCAATGACTGTATGCGTCATATTATCACCTGCCTCTGATCAATTAAATCACTGTGGCCATTGGTTAACTCACATTGCACTGATCAAGTGGATAATTAAATCCAGATGAAAGCTCACATAATTCCACTTGATCAGTTTCTTTCCTCCACTTCCGACTTTTAATTTTCTATGAAATAAACAACACATAAAATATTTACACTACACTATCAAGGGAAATGACCGGTGTCCTTAGGATGTCACTTGATCAGACCGACGATTTAGATTTATGTTACTTGATCAAGCAGCCTACCCTAGAATACGCAGTCGCTCCCTATACCATCTTACTGGTGTCCTTAGGATGTCACTTGGGCAGGGTTAGTGGAATCTCTTCCACTATTCCCGCTTTGGTCTTGTCTCTATAGGGATCAACCCTATTACCCTTCACCGTGAAAGAGAACGAATTGGGGGGGTCTCATTTGTGCATGTTTGCCTCCAGTGTGTGTGTTGCCACGGTGGTATGAGGGTCTGCCCATTCCGAATTCTGCTTCCTGGATATCTGATAAGTCGTATTCTAGGCCTTGGTTACGGGTCAGTATGATGTGCTTAATTGATTATATTTGCAAAACAGTTGTTTAAAGTGTGCAGGTTAAGCATTCTAGCCAGTAGGGAAGTTTCGGAATGTTCAGGTGAAGAAGGCGCCAGCATGATCTCATACTGATCAGTATTCGTGCTAAAACGGCTTGAGATGGAGAAGACGGATAGCTGGGACGGATTACCCACAATTAAGGGCAAAGAAGTCAAATTGCAACGAGGATTTACCCTAAAATCAAGGGTAGCCTCCCTATAAAAGGAAGCCAAATTGGAGAGAAAGAAAGGAGACAACATTCACTCATTCAACACACCATCTTTAGGTAGAAAGTTCTCTCGGTAGCTTCAGTCTTTCAGCCGTGTCCCGCTTCTTGCCTCGCCGTAGCCATGATCACTTGACGTTCAGATGTTCCCAGAATTCCAGTCATCGTCCATTCCAGCCAGCAAGATCGTAGTTTAGAGTCTCATCGTCCGGAGTGGCAAAACACTTTAACATTGCTTTCGTAGTTTTAAATTTCTCGCTTTCCTTACGTTGGATCTTGTTTACCTTTGGATATTTTCTGCTTTTGAAATACTTTGTTGAAGATCCGAACATGTTTATGCTATGAAGTTGATTTCCGTTTCGTTTATTGTGGTGTTTCTTTATTCCCTTGCCTAGTTAGCTTAGATCTAAAGTTTCTCGGTGTTTAAAGTGCTGATTCTCTCAATTCCGTTTACGTAACAAATTTCTTTAGGATAGATAAACAAGTACTGTTTGATCGGAAAGTAGGTCGTTGCATGCAAAGCTTAGTTTTAATTTCTGAATCGTTCTTTCATGTTGACCAGTATGCAGAAGTCCAGTTTCAGTGTTTGATTTCGGATTTGGTTTCTTAGTTTTGGATCTGTGTTTGTGAGTTGTTAATCTGAGTTTTTCCGTGTTGAATCTGGAATTGTTATCTGAATTTTGGAAGTGTTTGTTGAAGAAGATGATGTCTATTCCAATTGGAGGGGACCACTTACTTTTCAAGATGCTTTTGCTTTTGTCCTTCACTTTTAGTTAAGCCCTGTCAGCCCAGTCACAAAACTTCCACTACACTCTAAATATTCTGTTTAGCCCGAAATAGAAACCCGTACCTTCCAAATATTTTCTGTTACAAAATTGTCCCCCCATTCCACGTACACAGTTACATTCCAAATGTTTTCCTTACCGTCTGACCAGTAGAACACCTCCTTTAAGTTCCAGCCTAGGTAGAAACTCAACCCAGCGTGGTAGCTAACCAAATCTTCCGATTGTCACCGCGGTAGTTTAAGAACGCACCATCTCTGTGGGATTCGACCCTTACCACCACTATACTGATCAGTAGAAGTGGGTTGAGGAATCTTTGAAACCAAGGTCTAGGTTAGTTAGGATTTCTATCCTGATCAGTAGGATATATCCTAGCTTGAACAACACCTACGCACCTTAGGTCCTTTCAAATGGCGCCGTTGCCGGGGATGGATAGCGTTATTTGCAATTACTGTGAGTGATACTTCGGTGTATATATTGTGCATAACCTTTCTTTTTTTTTCTTTTCTTTTCAGTTTATGAGAAGCAGTTCGGCTCCTGACCAGTGGAGGCCGAAGATACTTCAGCGAGGATCGATACTCGTAACCACTCGATCCGGGTTGTCGACGGCTTTATCTGACTTAGGTTCGAGTAGCGACGAAGAGCAATACAACATAGAAGGACCAATACCAGAGGAGATACCACTGTTGGAAGGCATTCCAGTTCTGATGGCCGCCAACGGAGATGAGGATCCTGAGATCGGTACCCTTAACGCGCATACCGAGGGAGAACCATCGCAAGCCATAGTCGTCACTCCAGGGCAAACCGCCTGCGATGTGAAGCCTCATGTGATCGCGATTCTGCCTACATACTGTGGGAAGAGCTATGAAGGGCCGTATGAGTTTCTGCATGAGTTTTGTAAAATTTGTAGGGCGCAGAGGAGACCAGCAGGAGCGAATGAGGATGATTATAGGTTTAAGGCCTTGCCATTTGTGCTCAAGGGGGAAGCCAACACCTGGTTCATGCGCCTGCCCCCCAACTCCATTGAGACTTGGGCCGATTTCAAGTCAGCATTCCTAGGCGAGTTTTTCCCGTCATCAAAGACAAGCGCGCTGAAAAGGGAAATAACTAATGTGAAGCAAGGATATGATGAACCCTTGAGCGATTATTGGGCAAGATACATGGGTCTTTTGGAATCATGTCCCAACCATCGCATGGCGGACATTGAAGTGCATCATACTTTCTACGAAGGTATGAACGCGGTAACCAAGGATCTAGCAAATTCATCGTCAGGAGGAAGCTTCACACAATTACGGGTCAGCGAAGCGAAGAGAGTCCTAAGGAAGCTACTGAATGCAAAGAAAGAGTATGACCATTCAAGGGAAGGATACAACCGAGAGCGGGCTGCTGTTGTCTTGTCTACTGATCAGGAAAATAAACTGGAGCAGAAAATGGACTTGAAGATGGATGAGCTGAAGAAGTCACTTCTGAGTGCGATCGAGAAGAGCACCCCACCACCTCCCCCAGCTGGGAATTACAAAGGTGCAGAACAGGGAAATCAAGGACCGAACTATGAACAGCCTAGTGACTACGTGAATATGGAACAGGTCAATGCTGCGGGGTACTTCAATTCCAGTGGGCATTGGATTCAGGGTAGACAACGGGATGCACCATGGAGGGATCATCCAAACTTTCGATGGGGAGACGGGGGCCAAAATCAGAACCAAGGACAGAACCAGTATAACCCCAATCCAAACCAAAACCCTAACCGTGGACTAGCAAACCCAGACTACCAGCCCAACTGGTCAGGAAGAAACCAACAAACCCAAAATCAAAGCCCACAAAGCCAAAACCCGAATCCTGTTTATGTACCACCCCACCAGAGAAACTTCCACAGTTTCCAAAATCAGCCAAATCATGCACCCCAACACCATCAGAACCAAAATCAGTTTCAAGCCCAGCACCAGAATCAATATCCTCAAGATCAGTACGTCCCTCCTGCCCAGTATAACCAATACCCGCCTAATCAAGGCCAGCAAAACTTCCAGAACTACCAACACCAAGGGCCGAATCATTTCCAAAATCCGAACAGGCCAAGGAGGTCCGTTGAGGACATGATGGGTGAAATGCTAGCGTCACAACAGAGCATCAAAGGAGAATTGCAATCCCATAACGAGGTCGTGCAGGGGATGCAAAATGCCCAGAAAGAACATAAGGCGAACATGGATATGATGAATAGGCAGTTAGCCCAACTGGCCAGTTCGGTGGGTGATTTGAAGGAAAATGCAGGGAAACTACCATCTACAGTCCAAATACCCGAAAAGGCAAATGTGAGTAAGGTTACGTTGAGGTCAGGAACTACTTATGACGCGCCTCAACCCAAACGACCTAGTGGAGGATCTAACGGAACGAAGATAGGAGGCGATACCGTTTCAGCGGAAGAACTAGGGAGGCCTATGCCTCAGATGCAGGATCCATTCTTCTTGGATGCTACACCAATTGCAGGAGATGAACCCGAAACCCTACTGACCAGAAAGGAACCTCATCGAGAGGAAGAGCCCAGAATGGAAGCCCAGACTCAGGAACTACCCCGGAAAGACTCCAAGAAGGTTGCTAAGGGACAAGTAGATGAGAAAAAAGGGGAGAAACCATTCCCATTCCGATTTGTTACAAAGAGGAAGAAAGAGAACCCGGTTGACTATTTGTCGATTTTTGGGAAGTTGGATGTCACCATACCATTTCTCCAAGCCGTGAAACTACCCCCCCTTGGGAAATTCATAAAGGATTTCATAGCCGGGAGAGCCCAGAAAGATGGCAAGATTATGGTGGAAGGGATAGCGTCAGCAATAGTGCAAGAGACGTTACCACCCAAGAGAGCCGACCCAGGTATGTTTACCTTACCAATAACTGTTGGAGATGTGAAGGTCGAACATGCAATGTGTGATTTGGGGGCATCTATAAATGTCATGCCATTGTCTATCTATAACCGGTTGAAGGGAATGAGGCTGTCAAGTACTAGAGTATTGATCCAACTGGCTGATAGGTCATGCATAAGTCCGGAGGGAGTTTTAGAGGATGTATTAGTTAGAGTGCATGATTTTACATACCCTGCTGATTTTTATGTGATCAAAATGAGTGAGCATGAAGCGAGGGAGTCTAGTGGAGTCTTGTTAGGAAGACCATTTTTGAGAACGGCCAAGACGATCGTGGATATGGCTGAGGGGACAATTTGCATTGATTTCCATGGAGAGAAATTTACTTTTGATATCAATGATGCCATGAAGAAACCTATTGATTCTGAAAATCTATGCTATGTTGATGTGATTGACCCTTTAGTCCAAGATTTTCTTGAGACCGAACTATTGCAGGAGAGACTCCAGGCTTTAGATGTATATGAACAGGCTGACGTAGAAGCTGCTGCATGGTGTGATCTGATCAGTAGCCAGGGGTTGACCGATGAAGAAATTGAAGGAGCAATCAAGGATTTTTGTCAAAAGTCGGAGTTCATAGGAGCCGCAGGGGCTCAGCTACCAGTCAGTATAGAAGAACCATCAGAAGGAGATTTAGAAAAAGGGAAAGAGTCCGAGAAAAACCCCCTAACCGAAGACACACTTCCACCCCAAGTTGAGCTGAAGAAGTTACCCTCGAATTTGAAGTATGCCTTCCTCGGAGGTGAGGACTCCTATCCAGTGATCATCAGCAGCAGCCTTACGAAGGAACAAGAAGCTAGGCTACTGACCGTGCTGAGCAAGAACAAGAAGGCGATTGGATGGAGTCTTACAGATTTAGTTGGAATTAGCCCCGACGTTTGCATGCACCATATTAGGCTGGAAGATGGAGCAAGGGCACATCGAGATGCCCAAAGGAAAGTAAACCCTAACATGCGAGAGGAAATATTGAAGGAAATCTTGAAGTTGTTGTCGCTAGGGATTATCTATTCAGTGCCAGACAGTGAGTGGGTCAGCCCAATCCACATGGTTCCAAAGAAGTCGGGAATCCAAGTCATCCAAAATGAGAGGAATGAGCTGATTCCAACGAGGCTAGTCACGGGTTGGCGAATGTGCATCGATTACCGCAGGCTGAACAATGCAACAAGGAAGGATCACTTCCCTCTGCCTTTTATCAACCAGATGTTGGAGCGACTCGCTGGAAAGAAGTACTTTTGCTTCTTGGATGGGTACAGCGGATATTTCCAAATCTACGTGGATCCTGAAGACCAGGATAAGACCACCTTCACTTGCCCATTTGGAACTTATGCATACCGGCGCATGCCTTTCGGCCTATGCAACGCTCCAGGTACGTTTCAACGCTGCATGATGAGCATATTTTCTGATTTGATTGAGGATTGCATAGAGATATTCATGGATGACTTTACGGTCTACGGAGACTCGTTCGATTCTTGCCTTCATCATTTGGATATAGTTCTTGAGAGATGTCAAGCGAAGAGTTTGGTTTTGAACTTTGAGAAGTGCCATTTTATGGTCACCGAAGGGATTGTTCTGGGACACGTGGTCTCGGAAAGGGGAATCCAGGTTGATCGAGCAAAGGTGGACGTTATATCTAAATTACCATTTCCTACTGATCAGAAGGGGATTAGGGGTTTTCTGGGGCATGCCGGATTTTATCGACGATTTATTAAGGATTTCTCCAAAATCACCCAACCCCTTACCAGGCTACTTCAAAATGACGTGGAGTTCGTTTTTGATGAGCAATGCAAGGCTGCTTTCAATCTTCTCAAGGAAAAGCTGATATCCGCACCTATCATACGGGCTCCTGACTGGGACCATCCTTTCGAAGTAATGTGCGACGCCAGCGACTTTGCGGTAGGGGCCGTGCTGGGTCAGAAGATCGATGGGAAGAGGTACGTAATTTTTTATGCGTCCAAGACTTTGAATCAAGCCCAGCGGAATTACGATACCACTGAAAAAGAGATGCTGGCAGTGGTGTATTCTTTCGAGAAGTTCCGGCCGTATTTGTTGGGATCCAAGGTCATAGTATATACTGACCATGCAGCCATTAAGTATCTGATTGCCAAGAAGGAATCTAAACCACGCTTGATCCGATGGGTACTCTTGTTACAATAATTTGATTGGGAGGTGGAAGATAAGAGAGGAGTCGAGAACAAGGTGGCAGACCATTTGAGCAGAATAATGCAAGATGGAAACAGTGACGGAGTGCATGATAAGTTTCCAGAGGAACATTTATTTGAGTGATTTTTGTGCCCAGGAAAATTGATTGGGAAGTAGTGTACAAACTTACTGGTCAGAATGATACAGCAAAAGGAAAGGAGAAGGTAGGGCAGAAGCCATGGTATGCGGACCTGGCTAACTACCTAGTAACTGGAGAACTTCCAGAAGCACCAAGTGTTACCAAGGCACAAAGAATGAAGATCAAGAGTGAAGCAAAATACTACTTTTGGGACGACCCCTACCTATGGAGGGTAGGATCCGATCAAGTGATAAGAAGGTGCATACCTGACTGGGAGCAGCGGGATGTTCTAACCCACTGCCATTCGTTAGCATGCGGAGGACATTTCGGATCCAAGAAGACGGCAAGGAAGATTATGGATAGCGGCTTTTATTGGCCAACACTCAACAAAGATGCGTACGAGTTCTGCAGAAGTTGCGAGCGTTGCCAACTGACCGGTGGAATATCTGCCCGGGACAAAATGCCGCAGGTTCCAATAATAGTTTGCGAGCTATTCGACATATGGGGAATGGATTTCATGGGGCCTTTTCCTTCGTCCTATGGCAATCTGTATATCCTAGTCGCGGTAGATTACGTCTCCAAATGGGTAGAAGCCAAGGCCACAAGTACGTGTGAAGCAAAGGAGGTGGCCAAGTTCTTAAAGAGTCATATCTTCAGCCGGTTCGGAGTTCCAAGGGCAATCATATCAGATCAAGGTACACACTTCTGTAATCGCACAATTGAAGCCTTAATGAAGAAATACGGTGTGCACCATAGACTTTCCAGCCCGTACCATCCGCAAGCCAATGGTCAAGCGGAGATCTCTAACCGTGAGATAAAGAAGATTTTGGAGAAGACTGTGAACACTTCGAGGAAAGACTGGAGTGTGAGGTTAGAGGATGCTCTCTGGGCGTATCGGACAGCCTACAAGACTCCCATAGGCATGTCCCCTTACCGGATTGTCTTTGGTAAGATGTGCCATTTACCAGTTGGAATCGAGCATCGAGCATACTGGGCAGTACAGAAAGTGAATATGGATGCTACAGCCTGTGAAGAGGAAAGGAAGCTGCAACTGCAGGAGCTTGAGGAACTTAGATTGGAGTCATTCGACTCCGCCATGTGGTACAAAGAACGAACTAAATTTTGGCATGACCGAAATCTGAGGACGAAGGAGCTCCATGTTGGCCAGAAAGTACTACTCTTCCAGTCAAGATTGAAGCTTATGCCAGGGAAACTCAAGTCCAAATGGACAGGACCTTACATCATAACTGCACTCCGATCCAACGGGGCAGTAGAAATTTCAGGGAGTTTTCCTAACTCGGAACCTTTCATAGTAAATGGACATAGGTTGAAAATATTCAGGGAGAATAGCGAAGTGGGTGTAGTGGATGAAATTCCACTGCAAACACTTACATCGGTTTCATACTGATCAGTAAGATGGGAATTTGGAATTCCACATGGCTAGTTCCTTTTTGATAATTTTCTGCGTATACTGGCCAAGTAGGATTCCAAATTACCCAAGAAAGGTGTAAATATTGTAAATACGTAATTAGTCTTTGCATGTCAGATAATTCCTAAGAAAATCCAAAAAAATATTTTCGGGCCTTAAATTTAATTTGGAGTACACATTGACCAAGAGACTACCTATTTGGTGCTATTTCAATTCTAATTTAAGAGCCCATTTGAATTATTTCCCTTATTAGGTAGGTATCGAGAAAAGACGAAATTTTGAATTAAGACTTGTGCAGCTTTTGCAGGGTGGCAGCGGCTGGAGTGGCGTGGAGCAGAGAGAGTAGACGCGATAGCCAATCAGGGGCCAGCATTCCTAACCGCCTTCTGTCCAAGCGTCGCGACCGGCAACTCCCTATAGCCGGTTGCAACCACCTGCAACTGCTATCTCTCGCCTAAAGTAAACGACCGTCCCAAACTTTATCCCTCACAAACCCTCATTTTCAAATTCCCTTTCTCAAGAGATATTATCCCATACTCTCTCAAGAAAGCGTAAATCACAAACCCTCATTTTTTTCCATTTTCTCCCAGATATCAAGACCAAATTCCACTGTTTACAAGCCCTAATTTTCAGCCATGGGGAAGAAAGCATTTGCTACCAAAATCAAACCGCCCTCAAAGAAGGTCAGTGAGGAAAGAAACCTCGAAATACCACCACCACTAAACCCACAACGTCCCGCGCCAACACAACAAGCCCCGCCGATGGTCTCTCTGGATGCAATGACGGAGTTTCTCCGATTGCAGGATCCGAATAGGAATTGGGCAGCGGAGTTAGAGTATTTTAACCAAGGTAGAGGGCAAGGGAGCGGAGCCGGAGCAACTCATGCGGCAACCATGCCAGTAACCACTACGCAACCCTTGACCCCTATTTCATCTACATTGCCGATTCCGTCGATGATTCCCCAGGAAAGCAACCCCTCAACTGAAGCCGAAATGACAGAGACGGAAGAATTTTTTCCGACGACCCAGGAAGCCGAACTTGAGGATCTCGAGGCCATTGCGGCTTATTATGCCTCTGATGAGGAAGAAAGAGCGGAAAGGCTGAGAAGGGAGCAACAAGACCAGGAAGGGAGAGAAGGAATTGAGGAGACGCCAGAAGTGGAAGCGGTTCACCAAGAAGTAATTAGGGAGGAGATCGACCTGAATAAGTCGGCCCAAAAGTGCGGCCTCATGACGGAAACGGAGTTTGAATCAATAGTGGAGGAGGTGAATCGCAGGGAAGATACTGCTCTAATGGCTGAGGGTCTAGACCTCGCATCGAGGGCAGTAGGAGAGGATGAACAAGCTTTTACAGAACCCATACCGAAGGATAAGGCATCCCAGTCAGTAGGGGAAGAGGAGAGGGAAGAACAGAGTGAAGAAAAAGGGGCAGAGCCAGTTGATACCCAAGTGGAAGCAGGGGATGATCGAATGCAAGTAGAGGAGGGGAGACCAACCGTAGACACTCAAGTGCCGGACACTGTGGCGCCTCCCGTCTTAAAACCCCACCCAGTGAAGCGGCAATTGGTCCTGAAGACGCGGGTATCTCAACGATGCCTGGGCAAAAGAGCAGCCAGCAAGGCCAAGACAAACACGGCTGAGAACCCAGTAGAGATCGAGAGCGAGGAAGAACAAGCCACTCCAATGAAGGCAGGGGGTGAACCTGCACAGCCTACTGCTCAGGAGGAAGAAGCACAATATCAGCGAGAAAGAAAAAGGAAAGGAAAAGCCGTTGTGAAGAACAAGCCGAGTACCAAAAAACCGCGTACCGTGAACACAAGCATCGTGATCACTGAGGCTGACCAGAGGACCCCATCAAACCGGCAAACACAGAGTGACAGTGAATATGAGATCAGTGAAGAATCTGAATCCGATAGCGATACGACCATGGAAGATGAGGAGTACAAGGAGCAGGAACTCCCTAACAATCATCGGGAACTATTGCATCCACCTGCAGAACCACTCCGATATAAGCGTTGGACGGTGGAGCTCACAGATGACGTGGTGGAGGGGATGCAATTTTTTGACTCCAAGGAGCTCCAATCCATCTATCGCACCAAGAACGCAAAAGGCAAGAAGGTTAAGTGTAGAAAGGTAATTCATCTCCCCTCGTTAGATGAATTGAAGGTTCGGGAATCGTTTCTCGCCCTTTTCCACGAATTAGGTTTTGAATGGCTGTTAAGGAATGAGAATTTGAATGTTCCGGTCGATTTGGCCAAGGAATTTTTCGCGACCTTTCGATTCAAGGTCACAACGGATTTGGATGTAGAGTGCATCAGTTTCAGAGTATTTGGAGGAGAGATTAGGATGAATTTGATTGAATGGACTGTTCGGCTAGGGATATGCAGTTTGGAGGAGGCCATAGGGCCCGAGTGGAGAGATAGGGAGCGGGGGATTCCCCGCAGGCATGTGGACTTTGAGCCCCAGGTAGCTTGGGAAGAGCTTACTCACCCCGGGGCAGGACAGTTTCAGTCCACTATCTCCCGATCTATCCATCTCAACGATCCTAATCTACGCCTGGTTCAACTTTTCTTGGGTTACAACCTTTTAGGACAGTCGAATTCGGCAGTCCGGACATCGATGACGGAATTGTATCTTATGTGGTGTGCCAAGAGAGGCAAGAAGTTGCACTTAGGGTTCTGGACTGCATACACTTGTCACCTCATCGCTACCCACCCAGCACGGAATATTTCCCTCTGCCATATATTGGGAATCTTTGTGAGAAACAATGTCACCGTTTCAGAGGACGATGACTTAACCCCCTTGGCGATGGTGGACGCCCCAGGATTGTTTGATACCCCCCTATTCGTCCGGACGAATGTGGTATACATGAGGCAAGGCGTGCCACACTTCTACGCGATGGGAGAGGAAGCTACACCCACTGCTCGGTTGGCAGCAGCTCATGAAGCACCGGCACACGACCAGAGACAAGAGGGGATGGAAAAAGCTATGGAGAAGATAGCGGAGGGAAGCAGGCAGATAAGGGCAGACATGATCGGATTGGCATCGGACCAGGAACAGCGTCAAGCCAGAATGGAGAAGGAAATGGATGAAGTTAGAGAGGAGAATAAGCAATTGAAAGCAGAGATGGTCAAGCTAGCGGCAGTGATGGAAAGGATGTTGGAGAGATCTGCAGAGCAGGAGACATTGGCTCAAAAGTAAGACGCTATGGAGACGTTAGTGACTACTTTGGGAGAGGAAAATCATCGATTGATCACGGAGATGGGCCGGATGGCATCCGTGATAGATGTGTTGTTGGAAGAAGTGACCAGCCGGAAGAAAGAACAAGCTACAGGAACAAGCGGCCATGCGGCCAGGATGTTGAACCACAAGTCCCAGAGACCGTAGTGAAGGAGCAAGAGGAAGAGAAAGCCGAGGTGCTGGCAACTGCCGAGGAGCCGGCAAAGGATGATGAGCACCAAGCTGGAATGGAGACAGACCAACCGGAGGACCAACCGATAGAACGACCTGCACCACCTGCCCCACGAAGGAGCAGGAGACTCCGATAGACCCCCCCTACTGACCAAGTTAGTTTTTCTTTTTAAGTTTCAGTTTTTCTTTTAGCTTTTCGTATTGTTGTTATAAGTTGGTTTTGTTTAGGTAGTATAATTTGTGTTTGTGCGCAAACCCCACTTCAAAACACTTAGCCTATTCCATAGTCTAAGTGTGAGAAGTTAAGGGTTTGTTTCTTTGGAGCATGTTTTCTTTGTTTTGTTTGTTTTATTTTCTATGTCGCATGCATGTTAGCTCACACTTAGCCCATTGCATGGTCTAAGTGTGAGGAGTTTGTATATATGTGTTTGTGGTTATGTTTTGTTGATCTCTGTATAGGTGATAAAACCTCTCTCACTAAGCCTATTCCATAGTCTAAGTGTGAGAAGTTTTTGTTTTAGTTTTGCTGTTTGTTGTCTGTGTGCCGTCATACTGGCCATTACCTTTTCCACTTCACAGCCTTATCTGAGAGCAGACACTTGTGAAGTGAGAGGGGGGACGCAATGGCCAGTAAGATGTATGTATATATGTGTAGTCTTTGTGTTTGTGCTTTTGTTTTGTTTTGTTAGGTCTAGTTTTATGTTGTTTGTGATTGGGCTTAAAACTCAACCGTCTTGAGCTGAAGATGAGGGGAATTGAGGGAGATAGGACATGCTGGAAAACCTAAACCATCCCCGTTAGTACCTCCTAGTCAGGATAGATGAGGTGAGTATGAGAGAAAAGCCCATACTTAGAGCCAAACACGAAAGCCCTCTAAAAATGCGAGTTATAAGCCTTAAAGTGGAACCACTTTCCACATATATTGAAAAAAAAAAAGAGAGAGAGAGAGGCTGCCACAATTCGCCTAGGGTGAAGTGATCACGGGTAGCAAATACTGAAGGCAGTAGGAACCCTCCCTCGTTTAAAAAAAAAAAAAAAACCACCTTTAGAACCCTTTCTTCTTAACCTTTTATATACCCAGATAAACACCCCAGCCGACTGGGACTGTGTAAGGCATGAAACAATGGAGATTACTGGCCAGGAAGAAGTGCGGAAAAGCAGAAACCAGCTGGGCGAAAAAGTTAGAAGAAAATCGACCAGGGAGTCATTCCCAGTCCAAAAAAAAGAGAAGAAGGAATAAGGGTGGCGAAGCCACGAAGGAACGAAAAAAAGAAAAAAAAAAAAGGGAACCGAGAAAATGAAGAAAATGGTCAGAAAGATTTGACCACAAAAAAGAGATGAATGAAGGAATAAGGGTGGCGAAGCCACAAGATGCTACTGACCAGTGGAGATCAAAGCCAGAAGCGCCAACTAAAGAAAGCAACTGATCAGAAGCCTAACATACACAGTTCCCCCGCATAAATAAAAATAGAAATTTTTGAACCTTAGAGCCTTAGGAACATCCACCGAAAACGTTACAAGCCAACAGCCCCGTTACAAGCCTATAAGTCCTTCAGTAGCCGCTCGTGGAATCTAAGTCCGAAGCAATTGTGGTGAGCATAATGAGATAATGCAGTCCTGACATTCCTGGTGAGGTATGAGCGACTGAGCGAACCTAGTGTTGGGCCAAGAGTGTGGGCGATCTTGACAAACAGATATACTGACTGGAAGAGAAAAGGGGGGCGGCAGAAGTTCAAGGCTGTCTAAGGCCGGATTGCACCTGATCCAGAGGGGAGGGATGGTTGAAAATATAGCCCGATCTATGTGTTTTCAGTCTTTTATGTGTTTATGTTTCTCTGTGTTTGTTTGTGTTTTTCTTTGCGTCATAGTTTAGAGTCTAAGTTAGGTAGAGTCGGTCAGGGAAGTAACCAGGCTAGAATTCGACTTATTCCTTTCTTTGTTTGTTCTTCACGCTTGAGGACAAGCCTGTGGTAAGTGTGAGCAGTTTGATAAGTCGTATTCTAGGCCTTGGTTACGGGTCAGTATGATGTGCTTAATTGATTATATTTGCAAAACAGTTGTTTAAAGTGTGCAGGTTAAGCATTCTAGCCAGTAGGGAAGTTTCGGAATGTTCAGGTGAAGAAGGCGCCAGCATGATCTCATACTGATCAGTATTCGTGCTAAAACGGCTTGAGATGGAGAAGACGGATAGCTGGGACGGATTACCCACAATTAAGGGCAAAGAAGTCAAATTGCAACGAGGATTTACCCTAAAATCAAGGGTAGCCTCCCTATAAAAGGAAGCCAAATTGGAGAGAAAGAAAGGAGACAACATTCACTCATTCAACACACCATCTTTAGGTAGAAAGTTCTCTCGGTAGCTTCAGTCTTTCAGCCGTGTCCCGCTTCTTGCCTCGCCATAGCCATGATCACTTGACGTTCAGATGTTCCCAGAATTCCAGTCATCGTCCATTCCAGCCAGCAAGATCGTAGTTTAGAGTCTCATCGTCCGGAGTGGCAAAACACTTTAACATTGCTTTCGTAGTTTTAAATTTCTCACTTTCCTTACGTTGGATCTTGTTTACCTTTGGATATTTTCTGCTTTTGAAATACTTTGTTGAAGATCCGAACATGTTTATGCTATGAAGTTGATTTCCGTTTCGTTTATTGTGGTGTTTCTTTATTCCCTTGCCTAGTTAGCTTAGATCTAAAGTTTCTCGGTGTTTAAAGTGCTGATTCTCTCAATTCCGTTTACGTAACAAATTTCTTTAGGATAGATAAACAAGTACTGTTTGATCGGAAAGTAGGTCGTTGCATGCAAAGCTTAGTTTTAATTTCTGAATCGTTCTTTCATGTTGACCAGTATGCAGAAGTCCAGTTTCAGTGTTTGATTTCGGATTTGGTTTCTTAGTTTTGGATCTGTGTTTGTGAGTTGTTAATCTGAGTTTTTCCGTGTTGAATCTGGAATTGTTATCTGAATTTTGGAAGTGTTTGTTGAAGAAGATGATGTCTATTCCAATTGGAGGGGACCACTTACTTTTCAAGATGCTTTTGCTTTTGTCCTTCACTTTTAGTTAAGCCCTGTCAGCCCAGTCACAAAACTTCCACTACACTCTAAATATTCTGTTTAGCCCGAAATAGAAACCCGTACCTTCCAAATATTTTCTGTTACAAAATTGTCCCCCCATTCCACGTACACAGTTACATTCCAAATGTTTTCCTTACCGTCTGACCAGTAGAACACCTCCTTTAAGTTCCAGCCTAGGTAGAAACTCAACCCAGCGTGGTAGCTAACCAAATCTTCCGATTGTCACCGCGGTAGTTTAAGAACGCACCATCTCTGTGGGATTCGACCCTTACCACCACTATACTGATCAGTAGAAGTGGGTTGAGGAATCTTTGAAACCAAGGTCTAGGTTAGTTAGGATTTCTATCCTGATCAGTAGGATATATCCTAGCTTGAACGACACCTACGCACCTTAGGTCCTTTCAATATCAGTTTCATTTGACACTGGGATGGTGGCTCGTTTTGTTCTCCGAAGGGCTCTTCCTTTCTTGAGGAGGGAACGGTTACTTCTTTTTCCTCCAAGGATGGATACCTTGTAGGTACGGGATTCTCCTTCGGCTCTCTTCTTAACGGGCCAGCTTGGTCAAGTGGTTTTTCGACTCCTTGAGTGATCTCTTCTGTCTTGGCTGGTCGTGTTGGCTTACAGAAGTCCATAATTGCTCTTTCAATGGCCTGATCATCCAAGTTACCAGTTATTGTTGCTTCGAACCAGTCAGCTGCTTCCTTTTTATGTTTTTCATCATCAGTGAAATCGGAAGACTTAATGAAGAGTTCCTTTTCCAGACACTTTCGCTCTGGAGGTCTGACAGTATCCACCGATTGTATGCTTTCGCCGTTCTGCGGCTTCCTTGCAGTTTCATTAATGTCGACTGTAAGTCGTTCTCCATTACACTCCAGATTTATCGTCCCATGGCGGACATCGATCACTGTGCTGGCGGTGGATAGGAAAGGTCTTCCCAAGAGGATTCCAATGGACTCCTCCGCTCCTAGCTCTGTCATTTTTATGACAAAGAAGTCGGCGAGGTACATAAATTTGTTCACCTTGACGATTTCATTTTTCAAAATTCCTTCGGGGTAAATGCAGGACCCATTTGCCAATTGTATCACCATATCAGTTTTGACATGCTTTGTTTTCCCCAGCTTTTCATACATAGAATAGGGCATAACATTGATGGAAGCCCCTAGGTCGCACATTGCTTGCTCCATTAGAATGTCTCTGGTGGAAATTGGGAGCGTAAATACCCCTGGGTCTGTCTTTTTGGGCGGAAGGTCACTAGGTTGGACCAAACCGGTCACACTTTCTGCTTCGACCATACTCCCCTTCTCAGTGTCTTGTTCACGGATGCTGGACTCGAAGCTTCTGATATGACTGAGTCTCGGTGCTGGAAAATTCACAGATGAGCTTTGATAAGCTGTTTCTGATTTCAGAGAGACTGTATTGACATTCTCTCGCCCCGCAGGTGGCTGCACTGTGGCCGGAAGTTTTCCTTCATTCCCTCTCAGCTCGCTCAGTGACATGGCTACCTGAGATAATTGTTTCGTAAGCATATCTAGTGCAGCCCTTTGTTCCTTCTGAGCTACTTGTATTTCTCGCATTACATCTTAGGACTGATGCGGGATTATCACATCTCCTGGACTTTCATTTTGTTGCTTGTTATATCTTTGATTAAATCGACCTCCTCCATGGCCTTGCTGGTAGTAACTGGAAGGGCCATACTGCTCTGGTTGGAAGTGATTCTGCTGGTTTCCTCTTTGGTACTGCGGGACATAGTTCACCGTTTGATTATTTGGCTGTCTTCCCTGGTTACTAAACTGAGGGACTTGGTGCTGGTACCCCCACTCTCCTTCCTGTTGTAGGCTTAACCAGTTAGGCTGTCCTCCACTTGACCAGTTCCCTTGAGGTCCACTTGACTATCCTGCCTGACCTCCCTGCATTTTGTTCCCTCCAGTGTTTGCCCTCTCCTGGATCCGAGCAGGCCAGTTGGGCTGCCCTTCAGTGAGTTGTAAGGACTGCGTCGGGGGTGGTTGGCTTTGATTCTGATCAGTCCACCTAAAGTTTGGGTGGTCCATCCATGGAGCATCTCTCTGCTTCCCCGGATCCAGTTGCCATTTACGTTCCAACGACCTACGGCATTCACTTGGGCTTGCGGCTCTACCTCAGGGGGGAATTCACAGTAATAATAATGATGTTCTTCTGGTGGGGACGGTTACTGCACATACTGTGTCTCCTTTGGTGCAGGTGGTGGTGGCGATCTTGCTTTCTCTACTGCCTCCAGCAGCTTCTTCTCCATTTGCTCAAATCAAGCCTCTAACTTTTCATCATTGGGTGTCTCTGCTGCGTGCACTACCCCTCTTCTATACTGTCTCGAGATGTATCATACGACCGCTTAGCCTCGATCAGCCTCTCCAGGGGTTTTCGAGAAATCCCTTTGAGCTGCGAGGTTGAGGTCGTTCTTGCTGTCCACCGTAAGTCCGCCATAGAAGATCGAGTAGATCTCTCGCTCCCCCAGCTTGTGGTTGGGGCATGCTTGAAGCAGCTCTTGGAATCTCTTGGAATCTGTCCCAGTATTGACCGAGGGGCTCATCGTACTCCTGTCTGGCTTCGGTAATCTCCCGTTTGAGGGCACTCGTCTTTGATGCTGGAAAGAACCGGTCTAGGAATATCATTTGGAACTCGGCCCATGTTCTGATGGATCCTTCTGGCAGTCTTGACAGCCAGACACCCGCATCGCCCTTCAAAACGAAGGGAATAGCTTTGAGCCTGTAATCATCGGATGTGGATCCAGCCGGCATGGGCTGAATGTCACAGTATCGGCAGAACTCCTCCAGGAAGGCGTACAGACATTCCTTTGAAATACCGTAGAAGTGGGACAAAACGGCCAGTACTCCTGATTTGATCGCGATGGTCCGCATCCCAGGAGTAGCGGCAATGGCATGTGTGGGCTTCTTCTCATCATGAGCGTGCAGAGAGCCGATTCCAGAGTCGTCAGCGACAAGGGACGACAAGGGCCATCTCTGCTTCTGTTTGTTCTAGTGGTGGTGGTAGTGTGTTCTGTTCAGCGGCTGCTGCTGCTTCTAATGCTGCTCTGAAACGGGTGGTACCTTCTCATCAACAGTAGGAAAAACAATTGAGAAACGAAAAGAAAACTATTTACTCCTACGCACTACGCAAAAACATGAAGTTACACCATGCTTCCCCGGCAACGGCGCCATTTTGGAAACACCACGAGAGGGGCACTAATTCGGACCAAGTTATATTGAAGATAACTGAACCGATTGGATCAGTTAGCAAATGTCGTTACCACTTGATCGATGCAAACTCACTCTCGCTCGTTTCCTACCAAAGTAATTTGTAAACTCCCAATTTTGCACTACTTTAACAGTAAAGCGGCAAGTTCGGGGTCGATCCCACAGAGAAGTTGGTGTGTCAAGTGTGTGAGTAGTGAACAGGGGGTTGGCTGATGCCACGCTTTAACTTGGGAGTTTTTAACTACTGATTTTACCCTAGGCAGAATTAAACTTGTTGACTTGATCAAGGTAAATTTAACTATTGGGTCAAGTGAATTGCAGGCGAAAACGTAACAGTAAATGCGAGGATGAAAACGAAATAACTTTGATTAAACTAAAACTGAGAACAGTACAGCGAGAAGTTTAAACTAAGCTAACACTTTGGGATACTACGAAAGCAAGTAAAACCGAGAAGAATCTCGGCGAGAAACTTCAGAATACGCTGACAGATAACAAGTATTCTGTAGCGCTTCTTCAACCGCCCTTTCTAACTAAGCAACACTTTATCTAAGCTAGGCTAAGCTATCTAGAGAACTGGATTAAGTTAAACTAGACGAAAAGTAAAGGATCCGATTCTTTTCTTGTGATGGGACATTCTCTATTTATAAGCTCTACTCGCCCTCCAGCTGGATAACGATCTTGACAGGCAATATTCACTCACACTGAGGATGAGCGACTCATTGATTACTACGTGCTTTTCCTTCTAGAATGTCGATGCTTTTGAGTAACAAATTCATGACTCAGCTCCGTCCTTGCGTCTCATATGCCAGCACGTGTCCCCTTCTAGAATGTTGTCCTTGATAACAGAATGGTGCGCCACATCCAGCTCATTTCCTCACGTTTCCTTCTTCTGGAAGCCAGTGGTCCCTGCCTAACTGCTTGATTACTACCCTTGATCAACTCCCCTGATTTATTAGCTTTTTCCGCCGATTGTATTTGCTTGATCAGTTTGGCTTCGTTGTGCGGCATTTCTGCACAATTAACACGTGTTTTGCGCGATAAACCGATTAAGTAGTACACATTTTACCCATAAACCGATGCATGAAATAGGCCTTATCAATTACATTATTGAACATCATATTCCTACAACACATAATGTACAACACTCATGATTATAATGTAACAAACAGCATGGTAACACATCATACTTTATCCAAAAAAATTTCCTAGAATACAGATTCACTGACCAAAACCGAACAAATTCTCGATTATCAAAAATCGACAACATCCGAAGCAATTCGAGAGAAAAGCACAAACTTTCACTGAAGACGTCTAATTGTAAAACCCAGATATTTTAGGGTCGAAATTTACCAAAAAAGTTCACGAAAACTGAAAACGTCCGTCGTCTTCAGAGCGTTAAGGTTTATTGAATCTCCGTCATCTTTAGAGCGTCAACCGGCGAACGAATTGAGAATGGTTGAATTGCAACAAACACACCTCGAAATAAAGAACAGTAGATCGTGGACGGCGAGAGAGAGTACACGACGACTCCGAAATGGAGAGAATTTGTGATGCTTATTAGTGATCCGAGAGAGAAATTTGGGGATACTAGGGTTTGAAAAAGAGAGAAAGTGAGGGAGACGAAATGTTGATGGTGAGAGATAAAGAGAGGGAGAGAAAATGTGAATCATCATCCTAATTAAAAACGCAAAAATCATGGACTAGCAGTTCATACTCGTTTCTTCCAATTCTTGTGATACTTATTTTATCCCTATAATGTAATTTTCGGTGCTAATAATGTAACACGGGAATTAATTATCTCAGTCATCCAAATTAAAGATCAAATGGCTGATATTAGTGTTGTGTTGTACACTAAGAGGGTATAACGACCTTAATGCTCCCCTATATATATATATAGGGATGAATTTATTTCCTTTTTGTATCTTTTGTTCGTTGTTCTTTTTAATCTCAGCCCCACGATTTTGTCATCCGACGGTTAGATTGGTGCCACGTGTCATTTAATAATGCAGATTTTCAGTTGAATAATGCACACCGACTAATAATGCACCATTATAGTGTAATAATGCAGATCATCTGGACTGTTGATGAATGAGATCTTACGGCCCATATTAAGAAGAATAAATGATCTAAGGGATGAATAGGAGAATAACGCTCCCCTATATATATATATATATATATATATATATATATAGGGGTGTGATAAAATACAAACTCTCTAAAATACAAACTATACAAACTTTAATCATACTCACTTAATACAATTAATCAACGGTTAATATAAGAGATTTTTCTAATGTCAACATTTTGACATCGAAAAATCAGAATTTGGACACCCCCGTCGACAGAATTTGTATACTCCGTACATCCCCCCGGTGACATAATTTGTACATTCTGTTGACATCGACCCCCGGTGACAGAATTTGTACAGTCCGTTGACATAATTTGTACACTCCGGTGACATAGTTTGTATAGTTTGTATTTTAGAGAGTTTGTATTTGATCACACCTCTATATATATATTTATAGGGAGATGATCAAAATAAAAATGCATTTAAATCCAGAAATGCAGCCCAAATCTTGGCACTAGGATTAGATGATCTAATGGTCAATAATTAACCAAAAACACGGAAGGTCATAATTAGGCAATTTTAGGTCATATTATAATATTTGGGTTTAATGTCATGCTAAGATCATTTTAGGTCATGTTTTGTTAGCATGACTTAAAAGTGCCCTACGTATGATATTGTTCTGTGTTTCTGTATTTAAATCTAGTTTTGTATAGATCAAAACCCTATATATATATATATATATATATAGGAAAATGATCAATACAAAACTTGATCTCAATACAAAATCCAGACCAAATCCTGACCATGAGATTTGACAATCCAATGGTCAATAATTAAACAAAAACACGGAGGGTCATTGTAAAGCAATTTTAGGTCATATTATAAACTTTGGGTTTGAGGTCATGTTAAGATCATTTCACGTCATCCTAACTATAATGACGTAAAAATAAGCTTACAATGACCTAAAAATGACTTTTGTATGCTTGGTTCTGCATTTTTGTATTAAGAATGGTTTTGCATGGATCAAAACCCTATATATATATATATATATATGGTCCTGTTAGGTTGAGATTTTTAGCTTAATTGAGAATTGAGATGCATTTTCTGTCACTCATTCACAATATTTTTGAAATGTCAATTGCAAGTAGATTATGTCAACTCGAGGGTATTATCGTTAATAGCATGTACATCAAATGTCAATAGCATGCACATCAAATGTCAATAACTTATAGTTGACATTATATGTGTATAGTTGACATGAATTGTATATGTAGTTGACATTGTATGTGTAGTTGACATGAATTATATATGTAATTGACATTATATGTGTAGTTGACAGGAATTGTATATGTAGTTGATATTATATGTATGTAGTTGACATGAACTGTATATGTAGTTGACAAAAAAAAATTTTTAAAAAATTAAAAAATTAAAAAAAATTAAATTTTAAAAAAAGTATTTATTGAATAATATGTACCATGAAATTACCATTCTGCCCTTTCATAATTAGTTAATCTAAAAATATTTTCCATATGGCAAATTCTGGACCACTCATTTAATAAAAATGAGTGGCGGATAATGCATCTCAATTCTCAATTAGGCTAAAAAATCTCAATTGATCACAACCCTATATATATGTATATATATATGGATGTATTCATTTCTTTTTCCCATAATTTCTCATTTCACCTTCTAAATCTCATGTGTTTATTTACTCAAATCATATGGCCTAACTTATTTGCTGATATCATTAAATTTAATCCATATTAAAACCGTAAAGGGCAATAGAGAGAACCAACAATATGGTTATTAAGGAAATTTCCATGATTTACTCCCTAAAAAATCTTTGCGGTTTTTTTTTTCAGTCTCACGCTGCAGAATTCTCTCTCCCTACTCCTTCTCTTCACGCTTTCGCTCGTCCGTTACCGGCGTTGCTTTGGTCGACGCATGCTCAGTATTATAAACGTCTGCTGTCGGCGTTGTGGCAGTCATCGTTCTCTCGATAATGGAAGAAGGTAATTTTTCTCTTTCCGTTCTTGTTTACGTATCGGAGATGTTAAATTCAATCCACATCAGTTACAGTATTCGTTCGTTTTAGAGCAGGCAATTCATGTTTTGTGTCGTCGTGTCTCACTATGTTTATTTTGAAACATGATTTCCATGTTTTGATAAGGTGGGCTTTAGGTTTTCATCGTTCCCCTAGGGTTGCCCCAATTCTGGGGGCTAGGGTTGTAGTATATTGTGTGAAACACAAACTCTACGAAAGACCGCGAGTATGATGCATTCCTTTAGGTCTTAGTTTTCGTTGTGGCTAGGTTAGTAGTTTAAATCACTTCAAATAATGCACCAAATATGAATATGTAATGGATGTTATTGCCTATATAATGCATGATATGTAAACGGCAATGATTAGGTTTAATGAGCCGGTCGTCGTATCTCACTATGTTTATATGGAAACATGATTTCCAGGTTTTGATATGGTGGGGTTTAGGTTTTCTTCATTCTCCTAGGGTTACCGATTTCCGGGGGCTAGGGTTGTAGTATATTGGGTGAAACACAATCTGTACGAAGGACCGCGAGTATGACACACGTAATGTACGTATTATATTATGTAATGGTTGTTTTAGGATCTATAATGCATGATTTGTTATCTGTAATGTACATTTTTTCTGACCAGTTTTATTTACATTTGGTCGTGTATGATAGGTAGACGCACGTTTCGTCTTTTCCCAAGGGTTTAAGAATCTTTGGGGGTAGGGTGTAGTATGTACTAAGTTAAGCAAATCGTCGCCAAAGTACATATTATATAATATAATATGTACATTTAGGGTTTATAAATCATATCTGTAGGTAGTAGTTTTTTATTGATACACATAATGTACATATTATATTATATAATGGTCGTTTTAGGTTCTGTAATGCACGATTTGTAATCTATAATGTTCATTTTTACTGACCAATTTAATTTAAGTTTTGTCATATTTGATTGCTCGGCGCACGTTTCTTGTTTTCCGACAGGGTTTAGCAATCCTTGGGTCTAGGGTGTAGTATGTACTAATTGACAAAATCATTACCAAAGTCCATGAGTTTCAGCTATTAAACGAGGGTTTAGATATCATCGCGGCTAGGGAGTAGTTTTGACTGATGTACATAATGTACATATTATACTAAATAATGGTTGTTTTAGGTTCAGTAATGGTCGAGACATGAGCTGTAATGTATATGTTTGCTGAGCCGTTTTTAATTTCGTTTTTGTATGGTTGTGGTTGTACCTGATTGTTCTCCTGAGTTGAAGCCTGTCGTCGGTCAGAAATTCCAATCCCTAGAGATTGACGACGTTACAACCTCGTATTATGTTGTATACAATTGGGAAGGCAAGACGAAGTCGAACGAGGATGACCAATTGAATGCACGAGTTTCACTCATTCATCTAGGGTTCAGATATCATCTCGGCTAGGGAGTAGTTTTTACCGATACACATAATGTACATATATTATTCTGTAATGGCTTTTTTATTTTCAGTAATGCACGATTTATGATCTGTAATATAAATATTTGTTGAGCACGTTTCATGTATTCCCCAAGGGTTTAGCAATCCTTGGGGCTAGGGTGTAGTTTGTATTAAGTTACAAAACTGCCGCCAAAGTCCACGTGTTTCATTCATTCATCTAGGGTTTATATATCATCTCGGGTAGGGAAGTAGTTTTTAGTGATACCCATAATGTACATATATTACTCTATAATGGTTTTTTTAGTTTTTGTAATGGACCATTTATGATATATAATGTAAATGTTGGATGAGATGTTTTTTTGGTGATTTTATACAGTGATGATTGTACCCATGTACACAAGCAGTCAATTAATGCATAATACTTGGTAAATAATGTATAATACTTGATAAATAGTATAAAAAGCAATGAAATAATGCACAAAGAAATATGACTTTCACCCATTCACCTATGTACACAGTGGTCAAATAATGCATAATGTTTGATACTAATGTATACTACTTGTTTAATAATGTACATATTCGTCTTCATCCATCTGCTTTCTCAGTATTTATCTGGGATTTTTTCACTTCATTGTTCCTGAATCTCAGCTACTTCGCTGCTGTCCAACATACAACATCAGAACATTATTTAAATGGGAAGCTATCAATATTGTGTCACAATTTCATTAAATAATGCACCATTCACCCATTTACACAAGCAGTCAATTAATGCATAATACTTGGTAAATAATGTATAATACTTGACAAATAGTGTACAGAAGCAATGGAATAATGCACAAAGAAATATGACTTTCACTCATTCACCTATGTACACAGCAGTCAAATAATGCATAATATTCGATACATAATGTATATTACTAGTTTAATAATGTACAGATTCAATCAAATAATGCACTAAGGAATATTATACAAGCAGATTCGGGAGTTCTGGTTTTCACCCATTCACTCATGTACACAACAGTCACTTAATGCCTTATACTTGATAAACAATGTATAATACTTGATAATTAGTGTACAGAAGCAATCAAATAATGCACAAAGGAATATGACTTTCACCATTCACTTATGTACACAAGCAGTCCCATAATGCCTAATAAATGGTAAATAATGTAACCTACTAGCTACATAATGTACAGATTCAGTCAAATAATGCACATAGGTATATTGCATTCAACATTTCACCCACATCACTCAGCAAGCATTCAAATAATGCCAAATACTTGACAAATAATGTAAACTACTACATAAATAATGAAAAAAACAAGATATATAATGCATAGAAATAGTAACTTAATTTAAAGATTCAATCAAGTAATGAACATACAAATATTGTATTCACTCTTTCACCATTGTACAACAGCAGTTACATTATGCAAAAACCAGTATATATAATGCATACAAATAGTAACATAATGTTCAGATTCAATCAAGTAATGAACATACAAATTATGTATTCATTTTTTCACCAATGCACTACCAGCAGCAGTCACATGATGCATAAAACAGAATATATAATGCATAGATATAGCTACGTAATATACAGATTCAACTAAGTAATGAACATACAAATACTGCATTCACTTTTTGACCAATGTACAACTGCAGTCACATGATGCATAAAACAAATTATATAATGCATATATACAGCTACGTAATGTACAGATTCAATCAATTAATGAACATACAAATACTACATTTACCCATTGAATATACAGTTGCAATCACCCGGTAATTCGACATGCTACTGAAATAGAATGCTCACCTTCAGATTGCGGTTGTTGTGAAGTTGAAGGACATCCTGTTTTCGTCATTATTAATCTGAGAAACAAACAAAAAATCTGACCCCTACGAGATTTCATCCATAAAATGGGTCAACAAATATTTGTAACCCACACAATAATTACAAAAACAATTAGCGAGCCAACCCTAACCACAAAGAAGTAAGATTTTGAAAAGATCCTTTTTAGGGGGTACAATTTGTGAAACGCCGACTGGGTGTTGCGGTAGGTGGCGAAAATCGGGGATAAACGTTGGATGGAACCCATAAATTAAACTTCTTCGAACCCTACCTCTTCGTCGACTTCCGGAAATGCTCGCACAATACGTGGATGAATGTTGGACAGGGAAACAGACGACGAACGGCGTTCGGTGGAGATTGTAGGCGGCTAGGGTTTTGAAAGTGGCTGGAAGTGGAGGAGACGAATTGCGTTGATATATTGAGGGGAGAGAGATTTGGTGTGAGAAATGAGCAGAAAAGATGGAAGGTCGTGGCTAAATCACGATTGAATTTCGGACCTACCGTTTTTGGGCGGTTGTAACAATGTACATTTACCAATTTGCCCACATAATGCATGAAATGGCCCTAATAATGCACATACAGAATCATAAGTAGGCTTCTAATCCAGATCGTCCAACCATCAAATCTAACGGTTCCAATTAAGAAGGAACTTAAATCTAAGGGGGGAAAGGAGAATAACACTACCATATATATATATATATACATATATATATATATATACTTAATGAAATATAAGTTAGCCTATTTTTATGGGATGCATGGAGTATATTGATTTGCGCACAACTTATGATAAACTCCCTCCGTCCCAAGTTACTTGAGTCGTATTCCATTTTGGATTGTCCCAAGTTACTTGAGTCATTTCTCTTATTGACTAAAAACAAAACATCTAATCACACTTACTTTATTACTATTTCTTTTACTTTACCATCTCTCCTCTCTCTTACTTTATTCTCTTTTCTACTTTATTTAACTCACTGAACATAACTTTCTTAAATCTCGTGCTGAAAAGAAACGCCTCAAATAACGTGGGACGGGGGGAGTACTTAGTTTACAATTTTATGGAATTTTTACTATGGAAAATTATAGAATCACTAGTAGCTCAGTAAAAATGGATGTGTTCACAGTCATAACTTTAGAACACGAAATCTGCTCTTTGGTCTGTTACCTATATACTATCTCCATTCTACTATTCATAGTCTCATTATGAAGGGAAATGACCAGTGGACAAAATTACTGAAATGTCAGTTTTACTTTTATATCCTAGTTTTATAACAACATATAAATGTAATAATTTTATGGAGTTTGATATTCATCTAAAAAACAGAAATAAGTAGATGTGACTTTTAAATATACTTGAATGCCAATAGACATTAAACGAGAATGAAGAAATGAAAAAAATTTCCTTCCTAATTTGATACGATCATGGAAACCATGCATCAAGGATTTCATATACAGCTGGATTCAACCAGTGATCAGCCTATAGAGATGACGTCCAAACGCTTTGGGAAGGCCACCAATGTTACGCCTCAATTGGAGTCCGGTGGAGGGAGTTATGGCCGTTTTACAAAAGCCGTGCATTGTAGAAAAGTTCCACCAGGCCGAGTGAATTTCAAGGAGGATAAGTCATCCGGTCGGGTGTCATTTTCGGACCCCGTTGTCACGACCGCACTTCCTAAGGATAGGTAGCACGGGAAATCGTGACTAGTGGGGGAAAAGTAAGAAGCGGGGATGAAGGGGGAATCAATCAAATAGCTCAAGGCAATACAACTTAACAGTCAAAGGCGAAATGCCATTTAAGTTAACTAACGTTTCAATCCCGAAGTTTACAAAATGAAAGATAACAGAGTTCGACAATAAAGAAGATAACAGAGTTTCTTAGGACATTAAATAGCGGAAGCAATTTGAGAGTTTAGCTACTACTACGTATGAAGACATAATAGTAACCGGACCAGTTCTTGAATCACCACTCAACATCCTCCGCCTCCCGACCTCGCTCAACCTGCACATAGGGAAAACATATGCAGGGGCTGAGTACTTGATGCACCCAGTGAACTCATGCCCGAAAATATTCATCGTTAAGATATGTCAAGCCATCATCGTGTGAATCCCGGGTTTCACTTAAAAAAAACCGAGAAGCACAAGAAAAACCATTTCCATGAAATAGTGTCCGCGCGGACTAACATCATCCTCCATCATATACCATATCTGAACCATCATGTGAAACGAGACTGTGGCCACAATCTCGATCACTGGACCAGCCGACCTAGGGGATGGCTCACGATCCCCATCAGTGCACTAGTCTAAGTAGGGCGTAGACCCTAGTTAGACCCGAATTCGTTAACCATCAAAGTCCAGTAGAGTTTTATTCTAGTAGACAATCAGATAGACAGTTTCAAAACATAAACACGGCATGACATACTTATAGAAACATCCTTATAACACCGTAAACATATTGATTTAAAATAAACGTTAAAGAATATAGCCCACCTCAAAAGCTTATGATTTCCGTAAAATTCCTCGTTCTGACTTTTAGCGTGCGTGCGAACCACCTTTTCGGAAAACACATAAAATTCATATCAAACTTCTGTAACGACGATAATTAGAATGCATGCACTCTAATTAAAAATCTTTTAGTTCTCTTTCTCGATTTTCGTGCATTTTCGATTATTCGGCGGCCGTCCAAGGCGTCGCGTGCGACCCCGGTCGGCCGCTTACGCTCGTTCTTTCCCTCATTAGCTCCTCGTATTTTCCATAACGTAGAAAATAATTTCTAAAAATTATTTAAGCGTATACTTTAAATTTTCATATTTATTTACCATTGAAAAAGTATTATTTCAAACTTAGGTAAATAATTCATTCTTCAAAACTTCCGGGAATTAATTAAATAATTTCCACCGATCAAATTTTAATTACCGGGCCGAGATTAACTTTCTTAGCCACTATATTCCTCCAAGAATTAATTAGGGTGCCCATCAATTAAAAGAAGAGCCCACAATTTAATTAGACTTCTAAATTATTAAAAGGTCCAAAACCAAAAACAAAGAGGCCCAAAAGCATGGCCCAATCTTTTATCTTCTTCTCCAACACACTCTCTCTCTCTCTTCCCTCTTTCTCTCTCCCCGTCGCTCTCTCTGCCGACGAACAGCGAGCCGCCGTCGCCCTCCCTCCGACTCGACGCCGTCGCCGCTGGAGTCGCCCCGTCGCCGCCTGCTGGAACGCTGCGCGTCGCCCGCTGAAGCCGCCCCGTCGACGATCTACAGTCGCAGGGTCGGTGGCGGCTCCGCCACCCCGCTGCTGCTCCGGCTGCCACTGATGGCCGACGACACGGCGCCCCAGCCGCCCGGTCTGCTCGGAGGTGCCTATCCCTCGTCGCTCCGACCCCGAACCGACACGGCAACCCCCGGAACTAACCCCAAACAGCCCCGATTCAACCCCGAAACATCTCGAAACACGCGTTATTAACATAAAGCTAAATTCTTTCTAAGCTTCAGCTACGTACGGCGATCGTTCGGTTGGTTCTACGTCGGTTTCTACTTAATTGGTTATGAAGAAAACAAGGCTATATGCATCATGTAAGGCTATATTAACTCATGCTTTGAGAGCGGAAAAGATAGTATACCTCAAGAGCTTGAATTTGATGGTGTTTGAACAAAAATGGTGGAACCAACTCCTTCTTCTCCCTCCTTCCTCTCGGCTATCTCTCGCAAGTCTCCCTCTCTCTTTTTTTTTGTGAAGTGCAGGTATTGATGGGGAAAGTGGAGAGGTGGAACATTGAGGAGTCTCCCCCTTGAAGAGGAGGAAACCGCCGGTCATGGGGGAAGAAGGAAACCGCCGAACATGGGGGGGGGAAGAAGGAAAATTTTGGGCTTAGTTAGTTTAAATCCATACTTGGGCTTCCATAAATTAAACTTCAATTGGGCTAAAACCAATAAATAAATTACAAGCCCAAGTAAAAACTACTACTTGATGGATTTAAAGTGGGATTAGAAATCAAATTATCTTATATTTAATTGGACTTCAAATTTATTTTGGAAAGACCAAAATAAATTCATACATTTTTATATTTTTCGTATTTTCCTCCGTTAAATAAAATTCACGGGCCTTTATTAAATTTTGTTATCTCGTTCTTCATAACCAAAAATTAAAGTACGAGAAATCGTACATAAATTTATAATTGGTGTTGTTCCAAACATAATATTCATTCAACCGTTCCTCGCTTTACGCACGTCGTTATCCATAAAACATTCCTTTCCACTTAATTCATTTGTCTTGCTAAAGAATAGCAATTTCATCATCGACCTTTCAACGAAACCTTAAACGTGCCCCCCATCATTCACAATTAAGAAAAACATAAAAACATTCCTTTTCGCACACACACATAAACCGTAATTTTTCCCATATCACATTTATCGAGAAGCATAACATTTCGAAATAATTTTATCAATTATTCCGTTACATAAAATTAATTTCAATCTTAAGGTACGGGTGTTACACCCGTTCTGGCTCGGCGGGTCACCCAAGCTATAAATAGTATTTTTTCTTCATTTTCCAAGCGAGTTGATGATGAAATTAGATGCTTGAGAGATTTGTTCCCCTTTGAGGGTTTTTATCCAATTCTTAATTTAAGGTTGTTTGATCATCAATTGATCTAATCAAGTATAGGTATGCATAAAGGGTTTGTGAATTCCTTTGAGTAGTGGAGCCATTAGTTGAATCTAGTATGTTGAAGATTGCTTAGAGTTGTTTTCTCCATCAATGGATTTAACTAATAACAAATTCTCCTTTCTTCATCTCTTGTCTCCCATCAAATCCTTTTGGATCTAGTTTTTTAAGGCTAGATCCACCTTATAATTTTATTGCTTTGTGTTTTTGTGTTCAATTACAAGATCAAACATCATCAGAGGGTATAAATCTTAGATTAATGGATCATAATCTATATGGATCCTTATCATTTGGTATCAAGAGCAAAGTACCCACTAGGTCTTTGATCTATCGTGTCTTTGAGTTTTTTGTTCTTTTCTTTAGCCTTTGTGTGCTTCCTTGTTTTCAGCTTATATTTGATTGCTGATTGGATTGATCTGTTGCTGTTAGATTGAGCTGAAATTTTAAGTGAAAAAACCTTGATATGTTAGCTACTTGCCATCAAAATTTCAGCCAAAAATACGTTCATTTGCTTATAGATCTGATCATTTGAATACAGGTACCATGTTTTAGCATAGTTGGGGAAAAAGTGAAAATCATACTCCCTTCGTTCGCTATTAGAAATCTCATTTGAGTTCGGCACGGATTTTAATGAATGTAAGAGAAAGTGGGTGAGAAAAGATAGTAGAATATGAGGCTTATTTTTATATATTAGTTTTATAATAGAATGTGAGTGGAATGAGTTAGTGGAAAGTGATGTGTACCTACCATTTATAGTAAAAGTGAACTGGGACTCCTAATGTCACGACCGCCCATACTAGGGTTGCTACAAACGCGGCGATCGTGATACAACATGTAAAGGGTAGATTTCTATTGAAAACTTAATTAACTTAAAGGATGAAGAAAAAATTTTCTTTTTGTTTTAAAGAAACTTAAAATTATAACTTTACTATTAAATAAAACAACATATGATAAACATTTTTAAAAGAAACAGCGGAGAAAAATAGTTATTTGAGACCCAATCAACTTCTAAGAAAAACATGTAGTCTAACTCACGTGAAAGACATCATTTCCAGACAATAATGTAAATAGACGTTTAAAACCTAACGTGACCAAAACATGCTCAACATAGTACGAAAAGATTTAAGCATTGAAACATGATTCAAAACCTAGCAGCGGAAATAAGGTTCAAAGGGAGAGTCAAGGATCACGCCTATGTATGAAGACACGACGCATCCTAAGGCTAGCTCAACATCCTCCGCAACATCCTGCTCAACCTGCACATAAGAAAATAATATGCAGGGCTGAGTACTTGATGTACTCAATGGGCTCATGCCGAAAACATTTTAATAAGTTATGTCATCCATACCAGTGATCTCGAGTTTTATATAGTAAGAAATATCACGAGAACACAAAAATCCAAGTCTGGCCAGACAATTTATCTCCTCATTTTCCACATCAATCAATCAATCACATCCTTTTACCATAGTGCGACGAAAGTGTGGACACACTATTCGCCCACGAGACCGGCCGACTAGCAAGGACGGCTCACGATCCCCTCTGTGTACACAGCCTGATAGGGTTTGCGGCCCTACTCAGACCCGAATTCGTTTATCATAGCCCTATAGCCTAATGGAGCGAACTCACAAACTAGGCATCAAGCACAATCTCAACATAGCCCTATAGCCTAACGGAGCAAGCTCTAACGAACTAGGCATAAGGCAAAAATCTCAACATCAAAACAATCACGGCATGACATAACACTTTAAACCACCCTTATAACACCACATCATATTTTCGGAAAAATAAAGAGGTTTGAAAAGAAAGCCCACCTCGATCGCTTAGCAAAATCACAACCCAACTTATAGCAACTCACGATCCTCGAGTTCACGAGTACACAACACCCTTGTCAATGACAACACAAGTCAGCCTTCCACAACAACATTTTACTATGCATGTCCTATCGTTTTCTCTCTCATCGTTTTTCTCACATTCCCCAACCCAACATACGTCACAAAGGTGTATAGACACACGTAACACATTCCAACTTATCACAAGTGATTTCAACATTTAAACACATTCCTTGGACATACATGCATCATATAATACTTTTAAACTTGAAACTAGGTGTCATTTTAACAAGGTAGAAAACTGGCAGAACTGCGCGACCGTTTTGTAAAAATCACTATAAATTCACCCGACCTCATATGAAGCTAAATTTTGGTGACAATACAGAGGACACATTCATGTTCATCCATGAAAATTTTCACACCGAAATCACGTCATTTAGTCAGTCATATCACATATTAAACTCTCTGGTCGGAACATACAATTTCTGACAGCACTGCGCAGTTCATATGAAATATTTACCATAAATTCATCCAATGTCCAAAAAGGCTGAAAATTTAACACGACTCAGAAGACACTTCAACTTTTCATCTAGTTTAAGAATCACATCAATCGGAGGTCATTTGGTTAGTCAAAGAGAAAACGAAACATTCTTGGCGAGAACACGAGTTTCTGGCAGATTTGCGCAGTCAACTTCAAAAACTTATTAAAAATTCATTTTTCGATAAAAAGGGCTGAAATTCACACGAGACACAGGTAACACCTTGAAGTTTACTCAGTAAAATTTTCATATCAAAATTCGGCCGTTTGGTAGGTCAATTACTCATCAGAATCTACTGGTCGAACATCACAGATAACAGATACACAATTTCTAAATTAGGGTTTCCATCTCAATCATCCAAACACCAATTCTCATGCTTATAACACACAATCATGCTTGATAAGACTCTCTTAAACATGTTTGCACATAAACTTACATCATTCACCAAAGATTCCAATCAAACTTCACACAATTCAATTGAAACGCATATTTATCAAGGTTTTCATGCAAACTCACTTTTCCCCCCGATTAAACTTGCGATCTACGATTCCTACACCCACTACATGCATGTAGGATTCAAGAACATGGTTCAAATAAAAAGAATGAGGAAAAGTGAAGCCAATATACCTTTTTTGACAAAACGAACCGGTAGAACCAAGAAACGAGGTGATTCGTCGGAGATTCTTGAAAATAAACTTCAATAGATGCAAGAAACAATGGTGGAAGAAGTTTTTTGGAGAGAGTGTGGAGAGGGAGGAGGGAGGCACGAAAATTGAGGGAGAATGGGGGCTAGGGTTTAGTTTAGGTGTTTTTATAGGATTAGGGTTAGGTTTAAAATCAATTAATTAATTAATTGTGGGGAAAAATACAATTAAATAAATCCCACAATTAAAAGAATAAAATAAGCATGTGGGAAGGGGAGGAAATTTTCGAAAATTCCATGTAGGAATAGCAAGGAATTTATTTGGTATTTACTTGGAGAGAATATATTCACAATTAGGAAATAAAAGTGAATATTTCATGAACAAGGGAACAAAATAAATTAAATCTCCAAGTATGAAAATAATGGTGGAGGCCGAAAATTTCCATAAGGAATTGCACAAGGAAATTATTTAAATCCCCAATTAAACGAATAGGATTTAAATTAGGCAATTTATTTATAGGAAAAAGGCTCCCATAAAATAGGCAACAATTAATTAAATTCCCACAAGGAAAATATTGCATAGGGGGCGTGTGATATGGAAGAAAAGTAGGAGAAAAATATTCACATCCCCAATTAATTAGACATAGAATTTATTTGAATAAAAAGGGATTCCACAAATTAGGAAACAAATAAAATATCCTCCAAAATTTAGTGGAGGGGCCGAAAATTGCTAACCAAGGAATGTCCCAACTCTCTATTTATTTTAGGTGAAGAAATAAATTATAACAGGATTTAATTGGATTAGATTCAAAGGAATAGAGTCAATAAAGCACCAATTAAATCAAATGAAAATAATTCTTTCTCCTATTGGAGATTTTCGAAAACTCCCAAGGAAAATAAAAATGGAGTTTGAATTCCATGTAGTACCATTTAGGGGTCATTTGGTTTGGATTTAATTTGGATAAGTATCCCAAGACAATTAATTAAATCTAAGAAATGAAATACTATTTCAATAATTAGGAAGGGCCGAAAATTCCAATGAATTGGCTCGAAAAATATAAATGCATGATCCTATTAATTATTTCCCCATATTGGAAAATATAAAACATCAAGCTCATCATTTCACATTAACCACGAAAATTTATTTCACGCAAAACACTTAATCACATAGAAACGAAAGTTTCATAATTCCAAGAATCCAAAATTCGAATAACATATAAGAAGAGTCACAAAAAAAAATTTGGGATGTTACACCTAATGGCGGATGGACTAAAATAGTAAATCGGTACTCCTAATGGCGGATGGAGGGAGTACCCAATATCAAAATCTGACTTGTTGGGCCTATTTTATCCTTGAAATAAACTCAATATTAAAGCTATCTATAATTTCAGCCATTTTGGGGCTGGGGAACCATACCAAAAAAAAATCCTAAAGTTCATCTCATGTTTATTACATTTTCAGCTCTTATACATGGCTTGTGTGTGTTGCTCTAAGTCTTGAACCTTATTTTCAACTTGCTAAGCATGTTTTTTAAATGTCTACACTACTTGCTTTACAAGGTTGAGAGGCATACCTTGATTGATCATACATACGCACCTATAGTTAGGAGTTGGAGCTTGCGAGAGAGAGTAAATCCATCCCTCACGATACTCTAAACAATTCCGAGAGATATTGGGGAGCGAACTGTGGAGTTTGGAACATTGTGGTTGAGTTCATCTCCTTAAATCCTATTTTCTTTATTTTACTAACCTCTAGGACTTGTTCCTAGTGCTTTTTGTTTGTAGGTACTCTTGATGCCTCCTCGCACCCGGTCCAACAAAATGGTGGGGACAAGTGCAGAAGGGGAGGATGCGGGCATGAGCAACCCCAATCCCGAGGGAGACTTTTTTAGCATAATGGCTCAGATGATGGAGGATCTCAAACATGAGATATGGGGTGAAGTGAGGGAGAGGGGTGCCCGGATGGAAATCCAATCAAAATACCTTGGTTGGAGACTCAAAGCTTCTGGCATAGAACATGTAGTGTCGAGGGGCAATGGAGGCTATAGGGAGTAATGTTAGCAAGGAGTGTGGAATGAATGGTGATGATAGATGTGACTATGAATCAAGGTACCATGAAGATGGACTTGAAGTAGTGGAAAACGAGCTCCAAAGTCTCATGGAGAGTGGAATTCTAGGAGGGTGAGAGATCATGTTAGCTATAAGGGGTTTGAGAGGCCAATTGAATAAGAAGTCCCATATAGAGCTCGGTTGAGGCCTACCTATCGACATGGTGGTGTTTCCACAAACCAAATGGGTACCCCATTAACTCGTTTGAATATGTCCTCTTCTTTCCGTTTCTCACATGAGCCTCTTCATATGTATGGAAATGTACCTTCTTCGATGAGCTTAAACCAAATTAGTAGATAAAAAGAATGAGAGAGGGTAAAAAGGCTTGAAAGTGAAAGTAAGTCTAAAAATCCTAGAGAGCGTGATAAAAGACAATAGTGTGATGTGCAAAAGTCAAGAGAGAGTGGTGAGGGTGAGAGAAAAGGAAAATACCACAAGAGAGAAAAACCACAAGCTCAAGTTAGTCTAAGGTGTTTGTTAGATTCTAAGACCAACCTTGGGTGGGCACCAAATGAACCTTTGCCTCTTGCCGTTGGTGAGGAAAATAAGTTTTTACCCACTAACACTTCTTGTATGTCTTCTTGTGTTGATGACTTTGTAGTGAGTAAAATTGAAGATATGGAAGTGAAGCACCAAGTTGTACATGGCTTGGAAACTACTCCCCTGTAGAAGGACAAGAGGAACGAGGGCAAGTGAATGAATTCCTCGCCCAAGGTTCAAGTGCACTATCCTTATCTCCTTGTGATTATTCGTTGAATGTGATTACATTAGAGAAGCTCATTTGTGTTAATAGATTTGTTATTGATGGCTTATGTAAAAAAGTGGTCTCATGAGCTTGAATATTTGGATGCTAAATTTATTTTTGCCTCATATGTTGATCCTTTTTGGTTAAATACAAGCATTGATAGACATGACATTTCTCTTGTAAAATCTACCTTGAATGTTGGAGAGACTTCCTTTCAAGCTAAGATGTCTAAACTTTCATTTGTTGGTAATTTTGAGATTCATGAGTATGTGGATGAGAATAGTGGGACCAAGAAGAGCCAAATAGATAATGACTTTAGAACTTGGTGTTTGTTATGTTTCCATTGCAACGTGGTTAAACCCTTCAATGGGATTGGAGTGTTCTATGGTCGTTTTGTGAAGGATTTTTCCACTCATTTGTCTGTTGTGGATGGTGTTGTGATTCATGGCATAAAATTGCACTGTTCTCATGTTTGTGGTATTGTTTTAAAATTGTTGGAGCAATTGTGTGGGGATTATTTTAAAAAGTTTCTCGTGATACTTGATGTTGCATTTTACAAGTTTCTTTTGTATGGTGTTGTGCTTTATCTCCATGTTGTGCATAAAGGTTTATGGACACATGGCTCCCTTATTTTTGATAATCTCTTTAAATTGTTGGGGCAATGGAATGAAATTCATTTTGATAAACTTGGTTTGTTGGTTGATACACCTTCTTGCAAACTTGATGTGAATTGTGATGAACCTACTCTATGTGTTAAATATGATCTTGTCAATTTGTGGAGTAGCTCTTATTTGAGCAAGGATGATGTATCAATGGTTCCATATGATCTTTCATTGCATGATCTTGAGTATAGGGATTTTGTAATTATGTCTATCTTGTTTAATTTCAACCTTGCACCATATGAGGACCTTTTTTTGTATATGCCTAGTCTTGATGAGAATGTCAAATCTTTTGTGAAGATGTTCAAGAATTTGACCATCATTTGTATGGGGATGATCGAGGCAAATAGAGACAAAGTGCTTGGGGCATGTGTGTTTTGGCATGTTAAGAACTTCATATATAATGGCTTTGTTTGGGACTACATTGTGAAGGAATGCTTATGTGTATTTACACCCACATCTTGTACCTATACTTGAGGTTATTGGAGCTTTGGTATGAAGGATATCTTGATGAGTTTTTCTTGATTCCTTATGGGCGGGATTTGGGCATGAAAGAATTTATGAATTTGTGTTCTCATATTTATTGTGACTAGGCCTTGAGCTTGATGGGACATGAATTTGGAGGTCCATACAATGTCTTTTGTGTAGTATTGTCTCTTAGAGCCGTTAGTGGTCTTAACCCTTTTCATAATACTTTGATATTTGATTTACTCACGTTCTATTTTATACGCATGCGGAATGCGGATTTGAGGGCAAATCCTTTCTAAGAAGGGGATGATAATATGACCACGGATGCTAGACGGCAAAAGCCTACACTTCGACGTGAGCCATGGATTGATTGAGGAACAAAGATGAGGGAGAAGACATGCCAAGGACCCAAGGAAGCGAGGAAGAGAGAAGGCTCGGATTTGGGGACAAATCCCTTCTAAGAAAGGAAGGATGATACGATCATGGAAATCATGCGTCAAGGATTTCATATACAGCTGGATTCAGCCAGTGATCAGCCTATAGCGATGACGTCCAAACGGTTTGGAAAGGCCACCAATGTCTTCGTTTTTTAGAGGGCTTCACGTGAGTATCTTACACGCCTCAATTGGAATCTGGTGGAGGAAGTTATGGCTGTTTTACAAAAGCCGCGCATTGGAGAAAAGTTCCACCCGGCCGGGTGAATTACCAGGAGGGTAGGTCACCCGGCCGGGTGTCATTTTCGGATCCCGTTCTGCCTCGGCGGGTCACCCAAGCTATAAATAGTATTTTTCTTCATTGATGAAATTAGATGCTTGAGAGATTTGTTTCCCCTTTGAGGGTTTTTATCCAATTCCTAATTTTAAGTTGCTTGATCATCAATTGATCCAATCAAGCATGATCAAGTATAGGTGCATCATCAAGGGTTTGTGAATTCCTTAGAGTAGTGGAGCCATTAGTTGAATCTAGTATGTTGAAGATTGCTTAGAGTTGTTTTCTCCATCAATGGATTTAGCTAATATCAAATTCACCTTTCTTCGTCTCTTGTCTCCCATAAAATCCTTTTGAATCTAATTTTTGAAGGCTAGATCCACCTTATTCTTTTATTGCTTCGTGTTTTTTTCAATTGCAAGATCAAACATCATCAAAGGGTATAAATCTTGGATTAATAGATCTTTATCTATATGAATCCTTATCATAATTCCTTTTAAATACTTAATGCACGTAGTACAATTTACGGGCAGAACTAGTTAACTAACCTATATATTATCATAGATATTCTTATGTATAAGAATACTAGTATGATATTCTTTTTTCTAATTAGCATTTAATAGCCAATGAAAGGTTCTGATAGGTCTCGATTTTATTAGAAAAATAAAATAAAAATAATTGTGGAGAATTCACTAGAAACTAGCAAGAAGAAAAGATGAAATAGTTGAGATATGTGGAAAATTGCTAATTTTGTTTTTATTTGTGGAAAATTAGATGCTAAGGCAGCTTTATAATAGTCTACATAGATGTGATATGTCTCGTTTAATTGTCCAAGTGATGATATTACGCAATATTATTGGTTCAATAATATATGCACAGCATAGATTATGATTGTTTATCCTACATCATGAGAATAACCCCAAGTATATACTCCACTTCTTATTCTATTAATTGGCCTTTTAATTGGGTCCCCAGACATAACCCTTATAATAATTTTAATCAAAACTATTTAGGTCCTAATATTTAGTTATAAAATGAATTATTGATAACTAATAAAAGCCAAACTTCGAGTGTAACTTCGTGATGTTTACAAGAAAATGAAGATTTTAAAGACCGATGTTATACACATACGTAGAAGTATAATAGTTGAAGTAGTACATTTTAATAAAAGTAGTAAATACAAAAAAAATCAATGTTTTAAGACTAAAAAAGTGGGAAAATTGTTGGATAAATCATGGAATTTGTTCAAATTCAATCCCGTGAATTTAGAAACAACCAATTAAATTATAATTTTGACTTTTCTCTTTCTGGGTAGTGATAAATGTACATAATTGTATGTACATAATCAAACTTTTTTTAACTTTTTACATTGAAATCGATTGATAAACATTAATTAATATTTTACATTGAAGTTGATTGATAAACATTAATTAATATAAAATAAGTTCATACTATTCATTTTCTAAAACATTGAAAAAAATATTTGAACTTAAATATTTGTATATTTAAGGAAAAAATATTTTTTCACTAAATATTGAATAATTAATTCGAATCAAGCTCGAAATCATGTTACGATTTGACATAAAATTTCTATATCACTTCTTTCTTATTGCTACATATAATACAATAAATAACAAATTCATTTTGAATTAAATTCAATTAACTTTTAAAATGTGAGAGAAATAATTTCTGATGTAATAACTGGAAAATATAATGTGGACAAAACATTATTCTGTTGTAACGATGACGTTTTATATTTCTACGACATGATAACGTTTTACTAGAAAACTGATGTTACTGTAATAAAAATTGCGAAGTAAATATAAAAACCAATCGTTTTACGACTAAAAAGTATATAAAGGAACTCAATCAATGATAAAACACTCTCATTAAGAATCAAATATTATGACTATGAGCAAAAATGCATCAAGTGTAATTCATGACATAGTACTCCATTTTTGGCTTTTCCACGATTTAAAGAACTTTTTACTTTATTCTATTCTTATAATATGAACCTTAAATTTCATTAACTTTTTACACTCACAATTCATTATAAAACTAGTACTCCACTAAAAATGGATCCCTCCATTTACTTCTTTTCGCAATGTCAAACAATATCTTAAAATTCGTGCTGAATTAAAATGGTTCTTTAAATAGTGAACGGAATGAATAATACTACTAATTTCTTTCATTTTCTCAATCAAACTGATCTAGTTAGAATTATGTAAAGAAATGAGAATTGTAAATAAGCATATAAAGTTGTTGAATAAAATAAAGATAATTATAAATTTTTGCTTCAAATAAAATACAAACCCAAGTGTTATAATCATTAAATACGAGATACATCTACTGCAAATTTATGTATCGGGTCATTAAATAAGTCGAGCATTACTTATATAAACACACCAAAGCACAACTAAGATACAAATATGACACTAGACACAAATTTGGTTGATAAGAATCTAACTTGTCTTAACATTTCAAACAATTTCGTAGGTTATTTTGTCATCAGAAACATAAATGTTTAATTTCACACATACACATAAAAGTGGAGTCAGTGACGAATGTAATTTGTATCGTCGCAAATTAGTTTCTCGTAATTTGTATGCATCATATAGGGATGTCACTATGTCAATGCAGCCCAAAACATTGCTAAATTTAAACAGTTAGAGCATATAATTTTTAACCCAATAAAATTATAATCCGATTAGTCTACCCCCAATTAATTAACAACTCTAATAGGACTGCAATCATGCATGGTCTTATTTAATGACTGTTGAAATTTCAAATCACATACTGCATTAGAAATTAGGTGTTGACTATATATATATATATGATAAAACAAGGATTGGTTGATAAGATTTGGTAGAAAATAATGTTGTATGGGACCAATTCGACTAATTTATTACTCCCTCCGTCTCATTACAAATGATGGATTTCTTTTGGACACGGGAATTAAGAAAATGATATATATTGAATTAAAGTGGAGAGAGTAATGTATGAGAGAGGAAAAAGTAAGAGAGATAAAGACAGAATGAAGTAAGAAAGAGAGAATAAAGTAAGAGAGAAGGAATAAAGTAAGAGGTGGTTTAAGTTTTGTTTTTAGCTAAAAAAAGAAATTGATCACTTGTAGTGAGACAACTCAAAATGGAAAATTGATCACTTGTGGTGGGACGGAAGGAATATTAATTTTCTACATAATTTATTTTGACTTTTACAGCACAGCATAGACACGCATACCTCCAATAATATTCTGTGAATGCATGTACAAAAATTCATGACAATCGCAATCACGTTAGCTGTGTTTGAGCAATTAAAACTTTGAACGAAAGATAAACTCAAAAAAACAAACTTTGATTGAAATAAAATTAATTGGCTAGTTGTGATACTGATGTATTAACCATCACCCCAAAGACTTTAATTTGTTCGACTAGTTCAACTTTTTTCTAAACATCTTTTGTTATATTTTTTTCTTTAAAATGCGGTGAATTTTTTTTGAAACTGAATCTCTATGCTAATAAAATTAACTGAACCAAAACGAAAAATACCCCAAAATAAAGAAATACTACTAGAAAAAAAAGGTTGTGAGAGAGATTTTGAATTCATTACCTTTAACGGATATTCGGTTGAGTTGATTCAGATTTACTAAACTACAAAAATCACACAAGTGGTAGAAAAAATTGTAACGTGTGGGCAGGTAACATTATTGATCTCAATGTCTAATATATAAATCAATTAAAGAAAAATAAAAAAAATATAAGTCTGAAAATTGTTATTATAATGCTAAGCTTTGATACAACGTTGTTGTACTGGATCCTATTTGTCGTATTGGGCCTAGCTCGTCTTGTATGCCTATTTATATAAATGTAGGACACATAACTCTGTAATCTGAAACTGCTGTCATAATATAATTTGTTCTCTATTCTTGTTTGTGGACGTTGCCTACACGACGTTGGTGAACCATGTAAATATGTCTTTTTACATTTTTGTTTGTTTCGATTACTCAATTGTCCTATTCTGTCACAACAACTGACTTCAACACGAGAATAATTTGCCTAAATATTCCAAGCATCACGACCTTACCGAGTTGTTTTAAAATTACACTCAGTTTAAGTATTAATTTTGGGAATTAAAACATACTACTACTCCCTCCGTCCCGGCTAAGATGACACAATTCTTAGCTGGCACGGGCTTTTATGAGTTGTTTGTTAATATGGTTAATTGGAGAGAGAAGAAGTGTGTGAAAGTATTAGATAGAAAGAGAAAAAGAGTTGGATATTTAATTCGAAAAAGAGAAAAGTAGTTGGGAGAATTAATTGAAGAGAGAAAATTATCAAAAATATTAATATGTCATCTTGATTGAGACAAACTAAAAATGAAAGTTTGTTATCTTAATTGGTACAGAGGGAATAGTAGAACTGTTATTGTTTGTTACAATTGATAGAACAAAAGTGATGGATGTTACTTCAATTGTAATTTAATAAAATCATTTGTTAACTATAGTACTACTCATGTACTACAAAATAGTGTAACACACATTAATGGCTTAGATATTTTTATTCTAACTGTGCAAAGCATCATATTTTGTTACAATTGATAGAAAAAAAGTGATGGATGTTACTTCAATTGTAATTTAATAAAATCATTTGTTAACTATAGTACTACTCATGTACTACAGTCTACAAAATAGTGTAACACACATTAATGGCATAGATATTTGTATTCTAACTGTGCAAAGCATCATATGTACTACTATCGCTTCACTATAATTATTACTTATATTTGTTTTCACTTAATTTATAACTAGCGAAATATTATTATTTCATGAAATTAACTGATGAGATAGGCTAACGACCCGACAAGGCTAACCAACTTGATTATATGGTTAATATCCAATTTTAATAGTACAAATTTTGACAATTTCTCCACCTGCCTCTCCAACTTAATTGCATTGCTTTGTCGTCCAAGTAAACGTGTTTTACCTCGTAATTAATCATTAATTTGACATAATATTCGTTTTAATAATGCTGACATATTCATAATCCATGCAAAATGCTCCTATATATACACACACAACACATAGCTAGTCTCAAACTAACAAACCCAAATAACGAATGGCAGCTTCTTCAACATCAATGGTGGTGCTCGCCGCTTTATTCGCGACTGCAGCCCTCTTAACGAGCGGCGCGTCTGCTCAGCTGAGCACCGGCTACTACAAAAAAACATGTCCCAAAGTGTTTGACACTGTTAAATCCGTCGTCAAGTCTGCCATCGATAAAGAGAAGCGCATGGGCGCCTCACTCCTCCGTCTCCACTTCCACGACTGCTTTGTACAAGTACAATGATTTACAATTTCATAGTAGTATTTTTTTAAAACTAAATTTTGCTACATGGTCATTACTAATTATACTTATGAAAATACTAATAGGGTTGTGATGGATCAGTACTCCTAGACGACACATCGTCGTCGCGAGGGGAGAAGACTGCGAATCCCAACGTTAACTCCATCCGAGGTTTCAACGTAGTGGACAACATCAAATCTAAGGTGGAGTCTGTCTGCCCCGGCGTCGTCTCTTGTGCGGACATCTTAGCCATTGCGGCTCGTGATTCCACCGTTATTGTCAGTAACTAAGTCGTGTTTATAAATTAATTATTGCTCCCTCCTTCCCCCAGTTTTCCATTTTGGTCTATCCCATATTACTTGTCTCACTTCACTTTTACTATTTTTATTTATGGACTTCACATTCCACTAACTCATTTTCACACATATTTTATTATAAAACTAATATGTAAAAGTAAGACCCACAAACCACTTAATATTTCAACTCACTTTCTTTTACATTTTTTAAAACCCATGTCGGGTTAAAGTGGGACACATGTTAGGGGGACAGTGGGAGTACAGAATTAAGAACTAACAGAGAAAATATGAATGCAGCTTGGAGGACCCACATGGGACGTGAAACTAGGAAGGAGGGATTCGAAAACAGCGAGCCTCGCCGCCGCGAACAGCGGCGTTATTCCACCACCATCCTCCACCCTCAACAACCTCATCAATAGGTTCCAAAACCTAGGACTCTCCACTAAGGACATGGTCGTCTTATCAGGTTTCATTCATGTGCATAATTAAATTATACTCATTCCGTGCATAATTAAATGTCACATTTTTTATACTCGAATAGTAAAAATGAAATAAGATAATTATTGATGAACAGATGAAAAAGGAAAATTGAGTTATTCAATAATGGATAGAGATGTTAAAGTGGGTTCAGAATTTGAGACTTTTTTGCCTCAAAAATAACTATTTGACTATTATCTCATTAACCCAAGTGATAACCTTATGATATGATATGATATGATATGATATGATATGATATGATATGATATGACGTGTAGGGTCACACACGATAGGGCAAGCGAGATGCACGACGTTCAGAGGGCGCATCTACAACGAGAGCAACATCGACGGGTCATTCGCTCGCACGAGGCAGGGATCCTGTCCTAGAACAAGCGGCTCGGGAGACAACAATCTCGCCCCTCTCGACCTCAAATCTCCGACCTTCTTCGACGGAAGTTACTACAAGAACCTCCTTGACAAGAAGGGCCTCTTACACTCTGACCAAGTCCTCTACAACGGCGGCTCCACCGACAACCTCGTCGAGACCTACAGCAAGAACCCCAAAGCCTTCGCCGATGACTTCGCCACAGCCATGATCAAGATGGGCGATATTAGCCCTCTCACCGGATCCAGCGGAGAGATTAGGAAAAACTGCAGGAAGGCCAACTGATCACAGTGATTGAATCCCAATAATAAATCTCTTTTGTGTGTGTCTCCAGTTTTTTTTCTTTCTTTTTAACATCATAAGAAAATGCTGTTTTAACAAAGGAATGTCGATTTGGCGACTTTGTATTGATTTCTGTATGTGGGGTCTGATAGTTTGTCAAGTGTATTAATTACTTCTCTCAATTTTTTTGTGATTTTGTTATTTATTCCCTTTCTTCTTATGTTTTGTTTTGGTACAACAAACAAATAAAATTAGAGGACGTTCATTCAGAAATAAAGAAAAAGGTTAAGTTATGAAGTATATTTATCAATAATGGTAAAGGAAATTTAAATCCAGATTCTCCTACAACCAGTGACGGGCCGATGACTCCACCATCATCCGACAGTATATTGGAAACGTCGATAATAGGCCATCGACCCCACAGTTTCGGCTGCTCTTCCCAACCGGTCACCGATAGACAATCTTCTTTTGACTTAAATAATATTAGTGGTTAATCGAGAGAGCATGGGAATTGGGGCTTGTGGGTATGTTATTTATTTATTTGAAGTTGTAGCGAAAACTAATAGATTGATCTTTGATTTTATGAATACTAGTATCACATCCGTGCATAGCATGGTCCATTTTATTTTTTTCCAATTATGAAATATTTTGTTTAAATTAGTAAACAGTTGTGAATTTAAATTTTTAAATAAATATGATGAATCACTAATTATAGTAAATGTGAATGGAAATTTATTTAATTATTGAGAATCAAGAAGCTGAAAATATAATAAGAAACATTCAACCAACATAATTAATCTCATTAATTAATTAATAATGAGAATGTAAAAAATTCAAAATATATTTATGTATGGTGCAGATTAAATGACCCATTATCATCAATCCCATAAATTAAGAATGAAAGGGCACTCATTAATCTTATTAATTGCCAAATTAATCAAACAAATCACCCATTAATCAGACCTAATTATCTACATTTCGAAATTTTTCTCAGGAATAAAATTTAAAAAGTACAAAATTCCAGACAGTAGATTATCATAGAACCCTAAACGGCTAAACCCATATAACCAAATAGTAACTTGTTATATTCTCCAAAATTGTGTAAATTCTCAAATAATACTATACACCAAAATTATTTGTAATAATAGACCAGAAATTAAATTAAAGTTTGCATATCAATTTTAGAAAGATTAGAATTATAAGAAAAATAAATAAATTATTAGTACTAAATAACATTCACACAAACATACAAAAGTGAGTTTATCAATATAATAATTTTTCATCAATAGAAGATAGAAAATAAATTATAGTTAAATTTAATTATCTATTTCACTACAATAGTATACTGAGATTATCAAATACAATAGATAATTTTATAGTATTAATATAAATCTTTAAAATTAGATTATTACCACTGTAATATTCATTATACTTTTTTAACTTCCCTCAATCATCTTTCAATACATTTTCACTACCACGATTTATTTATCATTTATATGACATTTATGTTAATTTCTCACAAATAGGAGCAAGTTTACGTTGCTCGAACCCCATCACCAAGATAAATGCACACAACACAAGCAAAACTAAGCAATTAATTCAGCATATAGACAGCATAAACAATAACCAATTTGAAATTGATACACAATGACAAATTTGAAACTGATACATTTAATTCTGTGAAAATATGAATTACCGTTTTGCATTTAAAATTGAAAAATGAATCATTTAAACTCTCTATATATTACTCCATTTTTTCCAGAAAAACGGTTATTTTTAGTTTTTAATATGGTCCGTTTAGTAAAAACAAATGAAGGAAGTTAGGATTCAGCTAAAATACAAATACGTGGAAAATAATACTGTATATTATTTTTGTAAAATGGAAAAATGACTCTGAGCTGAGACTAAAAATAAAGCAAACTTACATCACACAAAACAAAAAAACCTAAAGAATGTATAATTACCACTTCTCCTAATGAGATTTAAGATATTGTTTATCAAAAGCTATAATTTAAGATTATACTGGTGAGACACTTCCTAGTCGAGCTTCATTTCATTGCAATATAGTCACCATATACACTAAAAACCCAAACCTTGGAACCTAAATCTTAAACCCTTAACTTTAAAATATACTCATTATGACCAACAAATGAGGCAAATATCAATAAAATTCTCCCTCCACCCAGTTCAATTTTACTTTGTTGACCACTTATTCTATTTTGGGGGTTTTAGATCTGTATTCGATATCTTATACTGGATCAGCCTACTTGATAATCCTTCCTGATAGTAGAGGTTTTTTTTTACCTGAATCTTGGCTGTAAATCTATTTTTATGCTCATATCAAGAAAATGCTTTACAATAGGGCTATGTGAACGGTAAAAAAAAATCTTACTTGCATTCATCCAAGCATCTATTCAACCAATGGTATTATTTATTGGAGCCGAAGTAGTGTTTAGTTGAAGCTAGACTTGTATTCTATCTTCAAATATTAAATATAGAGTTATTTCATTAAATTACATGACTTTTGTAAATTAAAATATACTACTATTAAACATACCATTTGACTTTTTTATAATTTACTAATATGTATTATGTCTAATTCTGTGTATTTTTTTATTATTTATATTACTTGAATTAGTATTTTAATTAAATTCACAATATATGCTGTAATTTATTTAAGTGAAGCCAATTTAATCAATTGGTCCAATAAATAAGTAAGAAAATTCTAAACAACAAAATTTAATAAATTAAACACATAATCAAATTTATTGATTAACAAAATTAAAAGGTAATCATCTATTAAATAAAATAATTGGACCAAGCAATTAGAAATATTTTAAAAGTTCATTACAAATCAAGAGTTGATATGATACATATTTATTAGGCTAAATAATAGAAGATCAAGCTGACATCGAAGAGAGAGATGTTGTTTCCCAATTATCAAGATCATCATCTCCAACATTCACCACTGATTTGGGCACGGACGCATGCGTCATGTTGAATTTTGGAATTTTGTTGGAAAAAATTGTTTTGTGAGAAGTATTTATAGAGATTTTGCTTTGTTCCATACCAAGAGTCTCTTTGATTCAATGACTCTTCACTCTTCTTATTCCTATGGTAATTCATATGTTCATGAGTATTGATGGTAGAATTAAAAGAAAATTAAGTAGTATTATGTTAATTGTCAATAACGGCAGAATGAAGAGAGACAAATAATCTACTCTAGCTGTTATTCTATCTTTAACGGCATAAAGGGAATTAAATATTACCATGAAGTGATGAAACTGTCCATTAGGAAAGAAACTTCCGACATTTATATTTATTAAAAAAATCATTTCATTTAAGTTATAATTTTTAACCTAAAATGGAAATTTTGTAAATATTCTCAAAACTCCCCTTTTGTATAGATGTATAGATTGTAAAATTAAAGATGTCAATATCATTTTTTAATGCATTAGAAAACTAAATTGTTATATGAAATAGACTAAAGTACATTTTTGTTCATATCGTCGTGTTATAAAGTTGGTCCAGTACATTCACCTTTTTAAAAACGAGTCCCAAACAAGTACAAACGTTGCCGGAGTCATTATTTTTTAACGGAACCATAAAAAACTGACTGTCGTCGCCAATTAAGCGCGGTTATATGGATTAACAAAGTTTAATTAGTAATTAAGCGACATTTGACTCTATTTGCCTCTCCTATATGAGCAATCCCATCTCCACCACAACCCTCCAACATCAAATCGCCGCCGCTAAAAGGTCAAAGCCCCAGCGCGCCGCCATGGAGCATTGGTGTTGCAGTTGCCTGAAATTTCATCATCTTCGTCGCCACAAGCGACGACTTCCTCTCCGTCCTTTCGCAGCCCCTAATTTTTTATTTGCTCACCGGAAAATGGACCCTCGGACCACAACTATTTTGTTGAAGAGAGGAGAAAAACGAAGACGAACACTTGCTATCAAGATTAATAGACAAGAGCAAGAACATCTCCGATGAATTGTTGAGAAATGTCGTAATAAGCTTTATCCTCGCCGGCCGCAACAGTGACACTAGAGTTGGTAATTTTTGGCATGATACGATAATCCGAATCCGCATGAAATTAATGGGTTTGGGTCAAAACTTACTGAATTTGTGCCCTTATTGGGTCGACCCATTAAGAACACAAAAATTCGTGTCGTGTTCGCGTCGGATTCAGGTTACCCGTTAAGAAAGAAATTATAATAATATTAATTTTTATTATATTAAAATTTGAGTTAGGGTAGTGAAATGTGATTTTTGATTTCTGAAGTCTGAATTCGTTAATACTTAATTACTCTCTCCGTCCTACAATAGGAGTCACTCTTATCATGGGCACGGGTGTTAAGAAATTTAAAGAATAGTGGGTTGGAAAAGTTAGTGGAATATGAGACCCACTTTTTTGTATTAGTTTTATAATCAAATGTGAGTGAAGTGAGTTAGTGGAATGTAAGACCTACTTACCATTTATGGTAAAAGTGAAGTGTGGCTCTTATTGTGGGACGGAGGTAACATATCATGTCGTGTTGATCCATAGTGGTCTGTGTCAGGTTCGGGTTTGAGGGTATAGCAGGTTGGGTTTGTGTTCGTGTTCGGGTTTGGTGTTTGGTTAATAGATCGTGTTCGTGTTCATGCTTATTGGGTCGGGTCATTAACAGGTTGACACGATAACGACCCAACAAGCACGGTTTGTCACCCCTACGCGACACGACGTTGTCGGCTCTGTCATGGCTGTTTTGGCTGCTGTTACCATTGCTAGACGCCGAGGTCAAGATTCTGAATGAATTGGAGAGCGTGCGCCGCGAGAACAGGAAATCAATCGGAGATGTGTGCATCTACAAGGAGCTGTGGCAGATGCATTAACTGCAGGCAGCGATGTCAGAGGGGATGATACTGTACACGTTGGTGCCGATCGACACTAGGAACAGCAAAAACAATGATGTGTTTCCAGATGGAACGTTGATCGGGATGGATTGATTCATCTCATATTCGACTTATGCAATGCGGAGAATAAAGAGCATTTGGGGAAAAGACTGTTTGGACTATAGGGCAACAAAGATCCAGTTATTTTTGTAGCGAAGGGGAACAAAAGAGGGATGGGAAGATGACGAGAGAGAAAGAGACAGGGAGGAGGAAGAGAAGAAATGTGATACGTTCAAATAGGGATTTGCATATTTTTTTTTTATTTTCTTGTTCATTAAGATAGGGCTAGTCTTATAGACATGAGTCATTGTATCCTTCATAATCAATTAGAAATATAATTAGCCTTATTTTATTTTCACGCTTTTATTTCAATTCTGTATTGTTCTTGGTTTGATCGACGGGCAAAGCTCCCGCGACTACCTTTTATCCCTCCGCCGATCGCAATCGCGACGCCGGAATCTTGTTAAGGTAAATTATCCCTTAACAATTGCTGCTTTCATCTTCGCAACTCATGGCTCATACCAACGACGAAATCATTTTGTCTTCCCTATATGACCGGTAATGGCTTTATGCAACAGATTAAACAAGAGGTTGGACGTGGTTGACGAACAACAACGCTTGTGCACCTACACGGATTCATATGCGCCGCTGCAATATCCATCTTGGCCTGTTGCAACTGCTGTCGCGCAACCGCGACCTCCACTAGACCCGCCCATTGGACAGCCGTGGAATTACATCCAGTCCGGTCCCGACGTCTCGTGTCGGCGTATGATCCTAAACTTTACCACCACCAATTCAACCCTTCCGCAGCCCCGCAGCCGCCCTACACCTACATGGATTCGTACGCGCTGCTGCGAATTCCTTACCCCAGATCACAGAATCCACCGCTCCCATACGTCCCGCCCCGTCAAGCGTATTCTTACCACGAAAAGCCCGGCGAAATCCCAATGCGAAATCCCTACGCCGGATACCACCTGGGGCAGCCTGCCTACCAGTCCCCATGTCCGCCGTATACAGACCCAGATTCATACATGCAGCCTATGGATTCGCACCAGCACCACACCTACAGTCAGGATCACTATCAATTCCATCCATACCAGCGGACGCCTACTGGCAGCAGCGCCATCAATACCAAGAGCCGGTCTCTTTGGGGAATGCTCTCGACCTTGATGTTCTGAGGGTTTTGGAAGACAAGAATCAAAGGGTAAATGGAGCTGGGGATGATTGTAGTGTTCCGATGGAACTCCCTATCCTAGACCCACAGGCCAATGATGAGCTCTCTTCTTCCACAGCTCGTTCTGCGAGCTCACAGTCTCCGTCAGAGAACAAGGTTCTGTATGAACAGAAACAGATAAGTGTGGCTGAGCACTTAAGTTAAAACAAAAATTTTAAGCTGGAAAGTAGACAGGTAGCTTCGGATGTCAAGAAGGGGACGAAGGATAACAGTGGAGAACTAAAGGGAGCTGGCAGTGAGCAGCCTTCTTCAACAGGGAAGAGGGGTAGGAAAACAATGGTTTATGCCTTAGTGTCTCCTATGATAATATACAACATGACTACGCAAATGGCGTAAACAGAGGGAAATTATTGCCACGAAAATCAAAGGAAATCAATGTCACATCTATCTTGTTTTCTCCTCAGTACAAAATTCTGATGGCCGTAGGCATTTTTGGTGGTATTGCCACATCCAACTTGTTTTCTTCATTGGAGTCATGGCTTGTGGAAGAACACTTGAAGGGAAACTCTGAACAAGTCAATGACTTTCTCCAAGGCAATATTCCATGGCAATGTATTCAAAAATCTGTTGGTTAGTGATTATTTTAATTTGGGGTATGTATCTCTCTTCGAAGCTGCTGCAAACTTTTCTTGCTATTAGAATGATTGTGATATTATCATCATGGATTATGAATTCTGGCGACCCTTCAGAGAGCAAGGACTTGCTCACTCTATTTAAAGGTTATTGGGGTACAAAACAACGATTCTTGTTCATTAAGTTAGGGCTATTCTTATAAATTGGAGTTATTGTATCATTCTCGATCAATCAGAAATACAATTATCCTTATTTTATTTTCAAGCTTTTATTTCAATTCTGTATTGTTTTTAGTTTGATCGACGGGCAAAGATCCCGCGACTACCGTTTATACCTCAGTCGATCGCGATCGCAACGCCGAAATTTTGTTAAGGGAAATTATCCCTTAACAAAGTGATAGTCAATTATTACTAATTACACATTGTTAATTTAGTCAAATGTATCTTAATTAGCATTGATCGTTATGTTTTGACCGTTCCTTCAAAAAGAACGACTTCAGTGACATTTTTGTTTGTTTACGGCTCAATTTTCGAAAATTGAATGTTAGGACCAATTTCATAAAATGGTCATATATTTAGGACAAATAATATACTTAGTCTATAAAATAAAACAAACAAAGCTAAATGTATCAAACGATGGTGATGTTAATATAAGATGTTAACATAAGATTTGTAGCATCATTTTCCACTATATACTCCCTCTGTCCCGGCCTAAGCGAGACGTTTCTATTTTCGCACAGGAATTTAGGTAGTGGTGTTTAGTGAATTAAATTATTAATAGTAAAGTAAGAGAGAGAGTAACGTAAGAAAGATAAAGAAAGAAAAAAGTAAGAGAGATGATAAAGTAAGAAAAAAGTAAGAGAGATGATAAAGTAAGTAAGAAAAAGCGATAATAAAGTAAGAGAGAGGAAAAAGTGAGAAGAGAAAGAGAGAGGAAAAAGTAGGAGAGATAAGAGGAAAAAGTAGGGGAGAGGAGGGAGTTAATTGTTGCCAAAAAAGGAAACGTCTTACTTAGGCTGGGACGTACCAAAAAGAAAAACGTCTCACTTAGGCTGGGACGGAGGGAGTACATGTTTATCCTTATTTATATTATAATTGATCTGTCCATCTACATTTAGTTTTATGTATCAGGCTATACGATAAAATAGTAGTGTTGGAGCATTTCTTTTTGGCACGAAGATTAAGAAATAATCGATGAGTTAAATATAGTGAGAAATGAGAAATAAAGTATATGAGAGGGTGGAGTAGGAAAGTTGTGAGAGAATAAAATAAGAGAGAGATTAAATAAGAGATAATAAAGTGAGAGAAATAATAAAATAAGAGAGATTAAGTTTCTTATATTTTGCCAAAGAAGAAAACGACTCAACTGTAATGAAAGAATCCAAAAAAGAATATGTTCCAACACTAATGGAACAAATAGAGTATATTTAAGATAAAGGTAAGTAAAATATAGACTATGGATATAATTACGTAACTAGATACTCCTCCGTTACGATGAAATCGACATTATATCTTTTTCTATCCGTTCAGCAAGAACCATACACCCTCTAAAATGCCCATCAGTTTGAGCTAGTGGTGGGCTTTCAGTCGTCCAATTATGGAGTATAACACAACAAACCAACAAATATTTAATTGGCCCAAAACGTACTTAATTAATTACCTCCTCAGGTATAGAAGAGAATATATTTAAACTAGCTGATATTGGCCCAAAATTAGCATTACCATTCCCCTCATTACACATGCATTCAGTGGAGTAGTATTAATTAATTAATTAGGGATATACAAGTTTGAAAGAAAGAAGATTTAGTACAGTTTTGACGAAGATGGCTTAGTACTATATTTTTGGAAAGGGCCAAGAGTGAAGATGTAGATGTACAAATTATAGAGAATGAGATGTTGTAATAAATGTGATTCTAGAAATGAACAAGGTTCTTAAATCCCTGTATACTATTAAGTAGTAAATCATAAGGTTCTTGAACCCAAAATCTGTGATCGAACTTAACTGTTGGAAGAGATAACAAAGTTGGTCAAGCCACTGCATGCCAAGTTGTTCAAGCCACTGCATGCCAAGTTGTTCAAGCTGTTGGTCAAGCCGCTGCATGCCAAGTTGATCAAGCTGTCGATCAAGCCGCTGCATGGCGAGTTGATCAAGCTGCTGCTTGCAATGCTGAGATTACGCGTGATAAACAACTCATCAACTCCAGACGAGCCAAGGCGACAGAAAAGATAAAAGAGGCGACAAAGGCTGCTGCACCAAAAGAAATAATTCGAGAGCTCACACGAGCTACAGCTGTGATTGAGCCAAGCATGCCAACTAAGGTGGAGGACCACCGTTGTACTTGGAGAGACGTGTTGCTCAATGGAATGAAGAAGAGAGAGATTTTGCAGAGTTTGTTAAAGTAGACTTGTACAATGTTTAGAGTTTGTTATAGTAGATTAGTACAATGTAATAGAGTGAAGAATATATGTATTGTAACTTGTTACATTCGGTGCAATAAAAAATGCTGATTTGAGAGCTTTCTCCAAACATAACTCTAGCATGTGTATCTTCATAACTTCCGCAGCTTCTTTTTATGGTATCAGAGCAGGATCTCTCTGATCCTGGCTCTCTTACTCTTGTTTTTTGTTTCCTTTACTTCAATACTCAAAATGATAGAAGCCAATGAAACTATTCCAGTGGCAACACTGCCACCAATCTTCTCTCAACTACCTCCAATCTCATTGAAGCTAACTGATGGTAACTTCCTCATGTGGCAGCAACAAGTTGATGTTGCTGTGTATGGCTACAACCTTGAAGGCTTTATCACAGGGGACACCAATTCCCCTCCACAACTGATTCCAGATCACGATGGAGAGTCCATGATTTCAAATACAGCTTACATAAGTTGGCAGAGACATGATAGGAGAGTAGTTGGATGGCTTTTGTCTTCATTATCAGAGAATACTCTAACCTTGGTTGTAGGGCTTAGATCTGCTAGAGACATATGATGTGCACTGGAGACTAACTTTGCAAGCCGCTCCACAACTAAGGTGATGCAATATCGCCAGCAAATGCAAAATTTGAAGAAAGATGGAATGTCTATGACAGATTATCTGGGTAAGATGAGAACATATTTTGACTTGTTTGGTTCAGTAGGGTGTAGAATCTCAAAGGCTGAGTGAAGTGGGTCTCACTCGACTCTAATGTCGAATGACTAGACTCAGGATTAAGCGAGTGTGCACATATGAGAATTAATGCAAAGCTCGGTCCAGACACAACGCTCCTTAAATCCACTGGATCACTGGGTCTAGGAACTCAAGAGAACTACAGTGTTTTTGTCGTTGGACACACTCGACTCCCCTTCAAAAATAAATCCCTCAACCCGAATACTATGAATTAGTATAGGGAAGTGGGGTCGATCCCACAGAGATGGATTCGCAAAGTAGTGCTAAGAGACTATGGAAACAAACGGCTGCTGCCACACAAAGGGGTTGAGATTTAAACTACCACTAGATCTAGGCAAGAAATGTAAACGCTAGACCTAGGACACAGAAAACTTACTGGAATCAGACATCAATACCGAAAGACACAATTACTCCCTAGACTAAGTAAACGACTACCTAATCTAGCTAAACAGTAAGCAACTAACAGTGGGGACCATATTTCCAGAAATAGCAAGTACGGTAAAAAGCTGCAGATAACCAACCCATGCTCCAACTAACTACGACATGCACCTTCGCAACTAAACTAAACTCGCAGATGAAGAAAACAGAGCACACTCCTAGATTCAAACAGAATATAAAGATTTGGACGCCGGAAACTTGCTATGAATCGGAAATACATCAGATCTACATAAACTAGGCGAAATGAAATGAAAACACGTAAGCTAGGCATAAAATTAAAACACTCCTGCTCAGAATCACTTCAGACGCTTAATCCACTCCGGATCCAAGCCAACCGAACTCAACAACCAACAAAATCAACTCCATAACTCCGATTCTCACAGATCTGCTCCGATCAACTCCAAATTTCAACAATCACAAACAACTCCACAACATCAGCAAAACAAAACCCCGATTCATCCACAAACAAACTCCATTCTTCCAGATCTCACCATTAACCTGCAATAATCCAGAAAATAACCACGAAAACAACCAACTCCAACAATCCAACTCCAGAATTCAAGTAAACACAATCAATCGACAGAAATCATCATGATCGACGTAAGCGAAAACGAAACTTGCATAAAAGTAGAGAAATATCCAGAAACAAAAGAGGACCGAGCTTCGAACAGCGAAGCTCGGCGAATTCAGCAGAAACAAAAAAAACAGAAATAAATTGTTTCTTCGCCCCAAAGAAGGACGGTGTTACAACCCACAAACACTATCGGAAAGCTAAATGTGAACCCCAGCGCGAACCCGAGATCCTCCGCGAATTAGAACCAAGTATGTGAAAAGTGAACTGAGCAACAGGCTGTTCGTGAGGCCTCCACCGAGAAGGTCCCTCCAGCTTGCATGCTTCTTCCTTTTATAGATGCGGACATAGCCTTCTAGAGTCTTCGTAGAAATCCCTATTCTACCCTTCAACTCCGAGGCTTCCTCCGTCAAGCAATTTCTTTCATAATGTCCGCTCTTTCGCCAGTTTCCTAGGACTATGCAAGCGTCCTCTTCTTTTCCTGGATCTAGCGAAAACCTTCACACACCTGGCTTAAAACATGCGTTAGACCCAGTAATTTCACGAAATAAAACCCCTAGACCGATGCATGAAATTAGCCTTATCACTGAGCAAGTACTCCACATTCTTGGAGGACTAGGAGAGGACTATGATCCACAGTATGTGCAGTAACTTCAAGGTCAGATCCTTGGAGTCTTGGAGATGTTAGTGCTTTCTTGCTCAGTTATGAGTCAAGAATGGAATCAACTAGAGCCAATTCCATCAGCTCAGATGGATCTCAACCATCATTGAATCTTGTCCATCAGCAGTCTGGGCAGAAGAGGGAGTCTCAGAATTTCAACAACAACAGGTTTGAAGCAACGGATGGAAGAGGTTTTGGAGAAAGATTTCATAGAGGGGGAAGAGGTGGTAGAGGTTTTGGCTGAGGAAACAACAAGATTGTTTACCAGCTGTGTGAGAAGCCTGACCATTCTGCAGCAAAATGTTGGAATAGATTCGAGCAAAACTTCACACCACCTCAAGTCCAGTTGAGAGGAAGTACTCCACTGCAACATAATCAAGGATTCTTTAATCCTTCAGCTCATCTTGTGCAGTCAGTGCCTAGGTCTCCTTCAACATCCTTCTCTGTTGGAACTCCATCAGAGTTTAGCTATGGATCAAATACATCTTCAAGCTGGTATCCAGACTCAGGAGCAACACACCGTGTGTCCAATGACTTGACCAATCTCAACTTAAGCACTGAATACACTAGAGGTAAGAATCTCTTGCTTGGAAATGGATCTGCTGTTAATATTGCAAATATTGGAGAAAGTGCATTTAAATCTCACTTAGCTAAATTCTCTAGAAAGCTTCATCTTAAAAATCTTTTGCATGTGCCAAACACCACTAAAAATCTTCTGAGTGTCTCCAAATTTGCTCAAGACAACTCTGTCTTCTTTGAATTTCATCCAAATTTATGTTTTGTCAAGGACCTGAGCACCATGGAGGTAGTGCTCAAAGGAACTCTTGAAAAAGGCTTATATCATTTCTTAGTAGATCATACCCCAATCAAGCGTGGCACTGTCCCCATCTCTCCTTACAGTCCAGAGAGTCCAGTTGTCCATTCCCTGAGCTTGAGCAACTCACATTCCAGCAGTAGTTCCAACCAAGTTTCTAGTTCTGTTTTGTCTTTGTAGCATAGTAGACTAGGGAACCCTACTCTAGATGTTGTTAAACTTGCTCTCAACAGTTGTAATATTCCCTATAATTCAATGGAAACTGCTTCTCTTTGCTATCCTTGTTGTGTGTCTAAAGCTCATAGATTACCATATTCACATTCTGTCTCTCAACACAGTGCACCACTGGAACTTGTTCATAGTGATCTTTGGGGGCCTTCTCCAGTAAAATCTAGAAATGGATACTCTTATTATGTCTCATTTGTTGACCATTTTTCTAGATTTACCTGGATTTACTTACTCAAGAATAAAAGTGATCTCACTACTGTTTTTAAGCAGTTCACGGTTATGAGTGAAAACCTGCTAAGATCAAGAATTAAGATTCTTCCATCAGATTGGGGAGGTGAATATTAGGGATTAGTTCCTTTTCTAAAGGAGAGTGGGATAGTGCATAGAGTCTCTTGTCCATACACCCCACAACAAAATGGTTTGCCTGAGAGAAAACACAGACACATTGTAGAAACTGGCCTAGCTTTGTTAGCTCAATCCTTCCTCCCTCAGAGGTTCTGGGATGATTCCTTTGTCACAACCATTATCATATCAATCTTATGTCATCTAAAATTATCAACAACATTTCTCCACATGAAGCTCTCTTTCTCTCCAAACCTGATTACTCAGCTCTCAAAATCTTTGGCTGTCTGTGCTTTCCTCTTACTTGGCCTTATAACAATCATAAACTCCAATTTAGATCTGCTAGGGGCATTTTTCTGGGATATAGTACCTCTCACAAAGGATACAAAGTTCTTCTGCCTGAAGGGAAAGTCAAAGTGACTAGAGATGTCATTTTTGATGAAACTATTTTTCCATTCCAAAATTCTCCATCTCCTTCTACTACTACTGCTCCATCACCACCATCATGTGATCATTCTTCATCATCATGTGTTCACTCTTCCTTGCTTCCTATTCTTGCACCTACTGTCCCACTTCATAGGGAAAATGCTGCACCAAATCACTCATCTGGTACAAAGTCAGTGAACAGCCGTTCACCACAGCCACCACCTGATGTTCAATCATCTATCTATCACCTCATCATATTTCTCCAGTTGTTCTAGCAACCACTCAAGCAACTCATTCAATGACAACCAGGTTAAAATCCGAAATTTTTAAGCCTAGAGTCTTCACTGTTTCTGTGTCATCTCCTGTGCCTAAATCAACTCTAGAAGCCTTACTTGTTCCTTGTTGGAAATCTGCTATGTTGAGTGAATTTAATGCACTTCTTAATAATAAAACATGGATATTAAAAACACTTCCTCCAGTCAAGAATCTTATAGGGTGCACTTGGGTTTACAAGATTAAACTTCACTTGTCTGGTGTCATTGCTAGATATAAAGTTAGATTGGTTGCTCAAGGCTTCTCTCAACAGCCTGGGTTTTATTTTAATGAGACTTTCATCACCTTGATGTGAATAATGCCTTTCTTAATGGTGAGCTTAAGGAGGACATATACATGGAACATCCAGTTGGTTTTGAACAAGGGGGTCCTCACTTGGTGTGCGAACTCAAGAAAGCAATCTATGGACTAAAACAAGCTTCTAAAGCATCGTTCTTCACAGTTCATTCTGTCCTGATCAAGCTTGGCTTCTCCCAATCCAAATCTGATGCTTCCATGTTCATTAGACAGAGATGTCGGGAGGTTATCTACTTGCTTATCTATGTAGATGACATGCTCATCACATGGACTTCTCAAGACTCCATTCACAAGGTGATATCTCAGCTCAACTCTTGCTTTTCATTAAAAGATCTTGGGGAGGTGAGCTTGTTCTTGGGAGTTGAAGTTGTCAAGACTACTGATGGAGGTCTACATCTTTGCCAATCCAACTACATCAAAGATCTTTTTTAGAAAGCTAACATGACAGGAGCTAAAGGCTTTCCAACTCCAATGATTTCCAACTCAGAATTGAGCAAAAACTCTGGAGAACAGGTTTCTGATGCAAAACTTTACTGAAGCGTTGTAGGAGCTCAGCAATATGCTTCTATAACCAGACCAGACATCAATTTTGCTGTCAACAAAGTGAGTCAGTACATAGCTGAACCATTAGACACACATTGGAGGGCTGTGAAGAGGATCTTAAGATATCTTTCAGGGACTTTAGATTATGGAATTCAAATTAGAAAGTCTACTGGTGAGGTTTGTACATTCTCTGACTCATATTGGGCAGCAGATCTAGATGATAGGAGATCCATCACAGGAGTGTGTGCCTATCATTAAAGGAACATTGTCTCATGGTATGTTAAAAAGCAAACTATGGTTGCTAGATCCAGCACAGAAGCTGAGTATAGGAGCCTAGCTCAAGCAGCTGCTGAAGTGAGTTGGTTGTCTTCTATGCTTGGTGAATTGAAGATTACGAAGAAAGGGAGTCCAGTGATTTGGGTGGACAAATTGAATGCAATTGCATTGGCTTCTAACCCTGTCTTACATGCAAGAACTAAGCACATTGAGATAGATATCCACTTTGTTCGAGATAAGGTTCTGAGCAGGGAGATTGAGCTGAGGCATGTTCCAACGGTGGATCAAATAGCAGATATATTCACTAAACCCTTGAGTCATCAACCCTTCGTGAAGCTGAGAGAAAGGTTGGGAATAATATCTCTAGCCTCACTCGGTTTGAGGGGGCGTGTTGGAAGAGATAACAAAGTTGGTCATGCCGCTGCATACCAAGTTGATCAAGCTGTTGGTCAAGCTGCTTCATGCCAAGTTGATCAAGGTGTTGGTCAAGCCGCTGCATACCAAGTTGATCAAGCTGTTGGTCAAGCCGCTGCATGCCAAGTTGATCAAGCTGTCGATCAAGCCGTTGCATGGCGAGTTGATCAAGCTGCTGCTTGCAATGCTGAGATTACGTGTGATAAACAAATCACCAACTCCAGACGAGCCAAGGCGACAGAAAAGATAAAAGAGACGACAAAGGCTGCTGCACCAAAAGAACCAATCCGAGAGCTCACATGAGCTACAGCTGTGATTGAGCCAAGCATGCCAGCTAAGGTGGAGGACCACCGTTGTACTTGGAGAGACGTGTTGCTCAATGGAATGAAGAAGAAAGAGATTTTGCAGAGTTTGTTAAAGTAGACTAGTACAATGTTCAGAGTTTGTTAAAGTAGATTAGTACAATGTCCTAGAGTGAAGAATATATGTATTGTAACTTGTTACATTCGGTGCAATGAAAAATGCTGATTTAAGAGCTCTCTCCAAACATAACTCTAGCATGTGTATCTTCATAGCTTCCGTAGCTTCTTTTCACTACCAAACTAGAATATACGACATGGTCAGTTGAGAAATTATGATGCTGCAGTTGCACACATGTTATTATTCCCCAACGCACCAGATAAAGTCAACTCCAAAACACTTGCAAGCTGAATCCATGCCGTAGCATATGGATGTTGCTCAATAAAATAAAATGGAATCAATTTCATAACATGTGTTACTTTGGTCACAATCCAATTTTGTTAATCCTTTATTAATTACTAGCATTAATACTTGGTATCATTACGTTCATTTAGCTTAGTATGCGTCCACAAATGTGTTTTAATAGCTACTGTATATATATTGAATGAAAATCACAATGACGATAGTTTATTTCCAGTTGTAAAATATTACTCCCGAGAAAAATAATGACTAAAAATTAATAAGTGCAAAATTCATAGTTTCTATTCCTAATTTATGGATCTCTACTCGGAATCATAGACCACCAACTGTACGTAATAGTCAAATTAAAATTAAAATTAAAATTATAAAAAACTGATCTTATAATGTTAAAATTGGCTAGATAATTTTAGTAGTGATAGAGAATTAAGTGATCTCATATTTATTAACATCCATTATTTTCATCAAATAAATTTTGCTAGGAAAAATAAAATAAAATATAATACTAATTAAAACTTAATCTGAACATGAGTATATATAAGAAATTAATTATATGTCGCTGAAACGTGAGATCTCTGCAAAAGTTTGCTTGTCCAGATTTTCATCCATCTCAGCTAGTACAATATTTCTCCCATTCGATTATCAGAAGAAAAAGAAAATATGCTAAAATCAGATTTAATTTATTGATGCTATGATAAATTAGCCGTAAAAAAATACATCACGAAAATTCCCGGAGCAATAGCCTGATAATGCTTGTAGAGCATCCCGGCGACCTTGCTCCGGGCCCACGTCTGGCGCCCCGGCTGAAGAACAAGGTTGAGACAGGCGACTCGCATTCGTCCTCATGAATTCTGGCACCAACCCGAGAATCAAAAGCCATATTATGCCGGTTGGACTCATTTAGCGGGGACGATAGTGAAGATGATGGTGTGGACCCCGACGGTGAATGCTCGGCCGGCTGGACCTTCTTGAGCCTAGGAAGAATTAGGAGGTTGTTTCTTGGTTGCTTTTTTGAGGGTTTGTTTGAATTAGGGCTAGCATGGAATGACGGTGGAGGTGTGAGGGGCGGGAGTCGATATTTTGCGGTGTTGATTTTGGGGGTCCCAGGGCGCGATTCCCATAGGAATGGCACCCCGACCCCTCTCTCTCCGTAGTAGACATCAAATGAAGTGTCTGCTATGGAGAGTTCGAGGGAGAGGCGCCTCGAGGCTAATCGGAACTCCTCTGATGGCCTAGTCTGGATGGGATGCAATGTCGACATTATCATTGGTGGTTTAGGGTTTTGTGATTTTTAAGTAGGTGCGTATTTGTATGTGTATAATCCCTTCTTGTAAGAAAAAGGTAGAGGGGTTTCTAAGAAAAAGTTTAGGGTAGTTGACCTTGAGAGTGAGATGCCAACATCTTGATAGTGACTTCCAAACTCAAATTTGGGGGAATTTGAGGTCATGTGTGTGTATATATACTTAGATTAGATACAAATTGAAAGTTAAATATATATTTTTATGTGTGTGTGTGTGTGTTTTATAACTGATTAATTAATTGATTCACATGCAAGAGACCAATGATGTTTTTGGGCAGACAATTAGTTAAATTTATTATTGTACCAACTACCAACTCTCATGATTATGAAGATTTCATCAGATTTTGAAAATTTGATGTGTTAGATTTTTCAACCATGGAAACTTTAAATAATGAGACTTTGTTCTAATGTGTATGTTATTGTATTCTAGAATCTCGTAACTTGTTTAAGCTACCCTTGTTTTAATTTTGGAGTGTTTTTTATTCAACGGGAGTTTTACGCATAGTTGAGAAAAAAACTTTAGTTCTTATACGTTTTTTCCGATGTTATTGTCAATAATAATGATGGAAAACTTATTTTTTATAGAATAATATTTGCATATATTGCGAGTCATGTGCATATCATGTGGAACAAATTTGAAATTAACGCTCTCGAAAGATTAAAAAAATCTAAGTCAACTTAACTAGTTATTCATTAAAGTGGTCAAGAACAAAGTGGAGTGACTGGATGAGATTATGTGGAATTATGTTAGGTTGAAAAAGAAATATTAGTTCTTCCTAATACTCATTAAAAATCAAAGAATTTGTTAGTATTATTTATTTTCGTCGGTGCACATGCTGCCTCAGCTGCATGCACTAATGTTATTATATACTCACTCTCCGTAAAATGTCGTCCAATTTTGTTATTTCGGTACGTTTGCGAAATGTTGTGCACTTTGTTTTTTTCTCATTTTAGGTAAATGGACCCACTTTCTACTAACTCATTATTCTCTCATTCTATTATAAAACTAATATATAAATGTGGGACCCACAATCCACTAATTTTTTTCACTCACTTTTCTTCACATTTCTTAAAACTCACGCCAAATAAAATATGAACAATATTTCGCGGATGGAGGGAGTATTACTATATAACTATAAAAATTTTGATCATAAGAGAATTCATAACCCACGCCTCCAGCCATGTCATAATTCTCCCGCTCATTTTCTGTGTCTGGCAACAATTCCCCCCTCATCGGTATGTTTTTTGCCTGAACCGCCGGTTCTGGGCCGGTTCGGCGGTTCAACCGAAATTTAAAAAAAAAAAATTTATTTATTAAAATTGATTTTTATATTTAAAAACAACTTTTACAAATAAATGAATACAAGAAATTCATAATAGCCCATATATATTTCATGGCTTGCGAATTTATGAAACCATTCTTGGTTGTTTCTCTTTTATGGAGACATCCTTGAATGTTTTATGTTTCACTTTCGATGTGGGACAAAATCATTCTTGGTTGTTTCTCTTTTATAAAGACATCATTGAATGTTTTATGTTACACTTTCGATATGGGATAAAATCATTCTTGGATGTTTCTCTTTTATAGACATCCTTGAATGTTTTATGATTCACTTTCGATGTGGGAAAAAATATGTTGAAGTATTTTCTTTTATAACTACATGTTTAGAGCATTCATTCATCTTTTTCCAATGTGGGATACAAAACTTTCATTTGTCTTCTACTTTTCTTCATGTTTTGTATGATATATATAAACAAAATTATTATTCAACTATATTTTTGATTGATAAAAATAAAGAATTATTGAGAAATATGATTTGTATATAGAAAATATTTATTTGTATAATAATTATTGTTAGGTTTATAAAATTTGTATAACAATTATTCTTTCAATGTGTATAATATTATATAATAGTTAACATATACATAAATTTATAAACATAAGCAAATCATTAATGATAAAGAACTAATAAATAATAGTTTATGTAATAATATTTGTTGTTAAATTATAATAATAGAAGATAGAGTATTAATATAGACGAATAATGATGGACGATCTATTATAAACTTACAAATAATGACTTATATCCCACATTGAAAAAAAGAGCAACACATCCAAGAATGTGTAACTATAAAAGAGAATAAACCAATATAAGTCATTATTTATAAGTATATGATAGATCGTCCATCATTCTTCGTCTATATTAATACTCTATCTTCTATTATTATAAATTAATAACAAATATTATTACATAAACTATTATTCATTAGTTATTTATCATTAATGATTTGCTTAAGTTTATAAATTTATGTATATGTTAACTAATAAATAATATTATATACATTAAAAGAATAATTCTTATACAAATTGTATAAACCTAACAATAATTATTATACAAATAAATATTTTCTATATACAAATCATATTTCTCAATAATTATTTATTTTTATCAATCAAGAATATATTTGAATAATAATTTTATTTATATATATCATACAAAACATGAAGAAAAGTAGAAGACAAAAGAAAGTTTTGTATCCCACATTGGAAAAAGATGAATGAATGCTCTAAACATGTAGTTATAAAAGAAAATACTTCAACATATTTTGTCCCACATCAAAAGTGAAACATAAAAGATTCAAAGATGTCTCTATAAAATAGAAACAACCAAGAATGATTTTGTCTCACATAGAAAGTGAAACATAAAACATTCAAGGATGTCTCTATAAAATAGAAACAACCAAGAATGATTTTGTCCCACATCAAAAGTGACACATAAAACATTCAAGGATGTCTCTATAAAAGAGAAACAACCTAGAATGATTTTGTCCCACATCGTAAGTGAAACATAAAACATTCAAGGATGTCTCTATAAAAGAGAAACAACCAAGAATGATTTTATCCCACATCGAAAGTGAAACATAAAACATTCAAGGATGTCTCTATAAAAGAGAAACAACCTAGAATGATTTTGTCCCACATCGAAAGTGAAACATAAAACATTCAAGGATGTCTCTATAAAAGAGAAACAACCTAGAATGATTTTGTCCCACATCGAAAGTGAAACATAAAACATTCAATGATGTCTCTATAAAAGAGAAACAACAAAGAATGATTTTGTCCCACATCGAAAGTAAAACATAAAACATTCAATGATGTCTCTATAAAAGAGAAACAACCAAGAATGATTTTGTCCCACATCGAAAGTGAAACATAAAACATTCAAGGATGTCTCTATAAAAGAGAAACAACCAAGAATGATTTTGTCTCACATCGAAAGTGAAACATAAAACATTCAAGGATGTCTCTATAAAAGAGAAACAACCAAGAATGATTTTGTCCCACATCGAAATTGAAACATAAAACATTCAAGGATGTCTCTATAAGACAGAAACAACCAAGAATGGTTTCATAAATTCGCAAGCCCATCAAATATATATGGGCTATTATAAATATTTTTTTTAAAAATTCGGTTGAACCGCCAGTTCACGGTTCAAGAAATCCCCGACCCTGAATCGGCCCGCCTGAACCGCTAAACCACCGGTTCCGGTTCCGGTTCTGGTTCATGAACCGGAGGGCCCGAACCGGCGGTTAACCGTCGGGCCGGTTTGGTTTGTGCATGTCTAGGATGAAGGTAACCTTATGGGACTTTCACGCAAGGTCACTACTCAACGGATACACAAGTCATTGATGCATACCTTTACTATATTCCACTATTATATTCGTTTCGTTTCCTAAGTCTTCCGCAGTTTGACTATTTATAGTTATTAAATACATTTTTTGAGTTTTTTGTTATAAATTTGGGCTTCCACATGACTAATTTAATGTGTATGACTATCTTTCAATTGCCCAATTAAAGTGATCCTATAAAGATTATTTGTTATGGAAATAAGTGTAGAAGCAGGCAGAGCAACAAGAGATCAGGTGCTTGAACGACTGCGCGATGGGAGAATTCGCTTCATCTCGAAGGCTCGGAAGGAGAAGCAGGCAGAGCAACAAGAGATCAGGCAGGTGGAGACAGAGGAGGCCGGACGCGGGAACAGGAGGATAATGACGGACCAACCGGCAAGCCCCGACAGACAACCACAACAGATGTTGGAGCTAACAACCATAGCAGAACCAGAGACGGCTGCACGCGCTATCAACGAATGGAGGCTCCGCGTGGAGCAGTTGCTAACGTAGCTGGTGGAGAATTCGAATGCCCAGCTGGTCGCTCAATCCAGGGTCTTGCAAGCTATTCGCCAATTGACCCTCGCTATGCAACCACCTCCCTCTACAAGCTCTCCTCCACCTCGGCACCCGATGTTCTCCAGGCCACCTTCAGCGTCTCCGAGTCAACCCCCCAGGGAACTTTGAAGTACACCCCCCCCCATATCTCCGCTCGTTTTAAGTTTACAAACAATTTTTTTTTGTTGGTCTGTATATACTCATGCTCTTTTGTTCTCTTACACTTAGCCCAATGTCTGGTCTAAGTGTGAGAAGTATGCATGATATTTTTGCTATCTCTGTTTGCCTGCGTTTACGTATTTAAGTTCTGTTTTTCTATTTTTGATTAGCATGTTTGCTGGCACTGCCTCACACTTAGCCTAGTGTCTGGTCTAAGTGTGAGAAGTTCCCTTCATTGTTGTTATGCCATCGCCTGTGCCTAACCCTTCTTTCCACTGCATCCAGTCCCTCGAGGACGAGTTCATATGCAGTGGGGAGGGGGGACGGGTTAGTTACAATAAAATCATACATGCTAAAATTTTTTCTCAAAAATAACAAATTCCAGGTAGTTATGAATAGGCAATATGCATGAAATTTGATAAATAGAAGACTTGATTACTTTTTGTGAGAGTTAGAAAAAGGATTCAGTATGCTCACATGTAAAACTTGATTGCAAAAACTTGATCAATTTGAATGACGCAAGTATGATGGAAAAGCTCAATTTCTAAACCAACTGTGAAGCCTCTCTATATGTGAGTTATAAGCCAAAAGTAGAACACTTTCTACTATTTTTACAAAAAAAAAATTACGAGAGGCTGACTTTTAATATTGAGATGAAAATTGTACAAGTAGTAATGACTAAAGGCATTAGGACTTAACCATTTGAGCCGAGTTCTTCTTTCGTTCCACAAACCTGCCTTATTAGTCAAGGCACCCCCTAGTAGCCAATTCGAGTCCATACACTCTTTCCCTTTCTTTGAAGCCTTAAAACCAAATTCAAAGTTTCATATCACATGAGGAAAGATGGTCAAAAAAATAAAGTTTGTCAAGGGAAACAAAAGGGGGATAGCATTAAGAATGGTCGGAATAAAGGGTAGCCGAGTTGATAATGTTAGACAATCAGGTTGATCATATGAAAAGAATAAAAAAAAGAGAAAGGGCAGGAAATAGTTGTAACCCGACCCAGGAAATCAAAAGTAAAAATAATAATAATCCGAATGTTATAAGGCTAAAGGTCGAAATCTGACCAAGAGGGAGCACCAAGAAATAAATATCCCAATTCTAATTCAGTGAGTTTAGTCAAATCTTTGGCCTTTCGACTCATGTGATTTTTCTTTAAAAATTTTATATTTAAACTTAGAACCCCTAGGACCCTAAACTAACACGTTACTACCCTTGAGCCCCGTTACAACCCAAAACAAAGACCTTAAGGAACTATCTTGTATAGTCTGATTCAAAGTATTAAATTTGTGGCAACACCGAGTGAACAAGTCCTAACATCTCTGGTGAGAAAGGAGTGACTGAGTGAATCTAACAGTGGTTTTTAAATTGAACAATCTTCACAAGCTGGCACCTTGATCAAGCAAAGGCGAAAGAGAAGGAACACAAGCTACTGACAAATGGATTGACCTCGACCTCGGGTATGATTGTTGGAAAATTATTCGGTCTAATGCATACATGTGAATACGTGTTTTTATCTTAAAGTTTTGTTTTTCTTTTCGTTTTCCTTTACTAGTGAAATAAGTAAACCATGCCTGAAATCTGCCTTATCTTTTTCTATTATTTTTTTTATACTTGAGGACAAGTATGTTTTAAGTTTGAGCAGTTTGATAAGGCTAATTTCATGCATCGGTTTAAGGGTGAAATACATGCTACTTGATCGGTTTATCACACAAAACAAGTGTTAAATGTGCAGAAATACCACTTAACCAAGGCAGCAAGGTCGAACTGATCAAGCAAGTATAAAAGGCGATAAAAGGCCAAGAATCGGGGGAGTTGATCAAGGGGGAGTGATCAAGCAGTTAGGTGGGGACCGCTGGCTTCTAGAAGAAGAACACGTGAGAAAATGAGCTGGATATAACGCACCATTCTGTTATCAAGGACGACATTCTAGAAGGGGACACGTGCTGGAATATGAGACGCAAGGACGGAGCTGAGTCACGAATCTGTTACCAAAAAGCGTCGTCATTCTAGAAGAACAGCACGTAGCAATCAATGAGTCGCTCACTCTCAGAATGAGCGAATATTCCCTGTCAAGATCGTTATCCAACTGGCGGCCGAATCGAACTTATAAATAGAGGGTGTGCCACCACAAGAAGGCATCCGAGACTTTACTTTCCGTCTAGTTTAGCTTAGCTTAGTTATTTAGCGTAGTTCAGCTCTCTAGCTTAGTTTAGTTCAGCTCTCTAGCTTAGTTTAATTCAGCTCTCTAGCTTAGTTTAGTTCAACTCTCTAGCTTAGTTAGATAGCTTAGTTTAAAGGCCGACCGAAAGGGAGCGCTGCAGAATACTCATTTCTGCTAGCGTTATCTTAAGTTTCCCGCTGAGATTTTTCTCAGTTTTTACCGCCTTCTTAGATTCCAAAGTGTTAGCTTAAATTTCACGTTGTACTCAGCTTTTAGTTTAATCAAAGTTATTTTCGCTTTTAATCCGTGCATTTACTTTTCTGTTATTACCTGCAATTCACTTGATCCAGTAGTTAAATTTCCATTGATCAAGCTAGCTAGTTTAATTCTGTCTAGATTGTAACTAGTAGTTAAAAACTTGCAAGTTAAACCGTGGCAGCAGCCAACCCCCCTGTTCACTACTCACACACTCGACACACCAACTTCTCTGTGGGATCGACCCTGAACTTGCCGCTTTACTGTTAAAGTTGTGCAAAATTGGGAGTTATAAATTACTTTGTCAAGGCGGAAAGGGCGAGAGCTAGATTGTATTGATTAAGTGGCAACGACATTTGCTAACTGATCCAATCGGTTCGGTTATCATTCTATATAACTTGATTTGCATTCTATTCGTGTTTTCGACCTCTTTCCAAGTCCTTCCAATTTTATATAAATATAAACTAGGGTTATGGTCCCCAGACATCAGAAGAACTTTCAATATCTCCATATTCTCTCTTCAGACTATTGTGAAGTACGTCTCTGATCGTTTGGAAGATTCATAGCCGCTGCAAAACAGCAATTCGGTCGTTCTATTCTAGATGGATCAAGGTACGCTTGCGCTTTATAGTTTATGCTCCTTCTCCGTCGTTCTTGATTAATCATCATAGAGAGTTGTTGGTTTCTGGATTACAAGAGAGATAAAGATACACTAACCGGACGTAATTAAACCCAATGAAGATTGGAGAAATTAAACATGAATAAACTGAAACGAAAATACAAATCAGAAACTATAAACCGTAGATGTAATTTGTAAGCCGGGTCGAGGAGTCCTCTTTCCGCAAGACGAGATATGCCCCGGTAGTGCTCTCGGTTTGGCGTGTCGTCCCCAAAGATAAGACGGCTTCGTCTTGTTCGTTGCAGCACCGCAGATGAAACAAGCTCCAGCGAACTGGATGATGGCGAGGGCAGAGCTTCGACGGAAGACTATGCAGAGAGAGAGAGCTATGCAAATGATATGCTTAGTTTGCTTGTGAAGTGGTGTAGAGAATGCTAGGGATGCATGCCTAATTATAGGCCAAGTCTAATGCATGTGGAAACAGTCGGCGGTTACAAACGTTAAATACGTTACAAACGTCAATCATGTAGCATGAACCTGGACGGATGTATCTAGACACCTCTCACGTAGTTGTTCATTCCAGAAATGTATCTGGATGACTCGATCAATGTGCACGCATTCTAGGAAGCTTTCTCCGTATGCTCATTTTCCACATTATTTTATCTACGTGTCCAAAATAATATTAATTGACTATTTAATTAATTAATTACATATCTCCATATATCGTGACATATTTTAATATATTATTTCTCACTCACCGGAATCAGTTTAGAGAAAGTGAATATACCACAATCATCTACTCGGAGCGTAGAGCGATTATAAATTATTTAATTCTTTTTTTCAAAATTAAATATTCCGTCACTTGAACGATCCGTCAAATTGTATTGACCGGACTATGATTCCAACAATTCCCCACATGAGTGGAAATAGCCAAATGCAATATGCTTGCAGACACAAGCTCAACCCTCAAGAGGTATGTAAGCATAAGGATAGGTAGTTTTTAGCTTTAAACCATCCATAGTCAACATGTCGTGCACCGAGACAATGATGTCAACACTTAAACACCTCAACATCATCCGTTCTCACGTTTTGTGTCCATTGCGGCCTTGGACACCACTTTGGATTCATAAATGTGTTATATGAAGCAGGCACACTTCACACTTATATAGGTGATTCCTAATCGAGTATCTTGCCCTACTCGGTCTCATTGAGAACTCAATCTCCTCGAGATCCTTAGGAGTCATTAAAAGTCATAGACTTAGCCTCACCACTAGGCAAGTTTTTCAACACTTTATTGCTCTCTAGGGAATAGACGTGGATGAGTGTTCACACGAACTCTCATAGCTTAATTTTCCCATTGAACCAAGTTTTTGGGATCTCCAGTCATCATGGTTGGGTTACCACTATGATAGTTCTTTAGTATGTGGATTTCAAACCCATTCTAGCAGTTTATTCATTTGATCACGGTTTAACCCTTTGGTTAGCGGATCCGCTAGATTATCTAATGACTTTACATAGTCAATTGTAATCACCCCTGTTGTGATCAAATGTCTCACAGTATTATGTCTTCGATGAATATGTCGAGACTTACCGTTGTAGAAGCCATTATTTGCCCTTCCAATAGCAGCTTGGCTATCACAGTGAATCAACACTGGAGGCACTGGCTTAGACTAACATGGAATATCTTCAAGGAAGTTCTTAAGCCACTCGGCTTCTTCCCTAGCTTTATCTAAAGCTATGAATTCTGATTCCATGGTTGATCGAGCTATGCATGTCTATTTCATGGATTTCCACGAGACAACACCACCCCCAATAGAAAAGACGTATCCACTTATTGAAAGTAAGTCTTTATTGTCGGATATCCAATTTGTACCACAGTACCCTTCAAGTATCGGGGGGTATCTCAAAAATTGTAGCCCATTATTTTGAGTATACTTCGAGCACCTCAAAACTCTTACAAGAGCATTTCAATGCTCCTTGCTTGAATTGCTTGTGTAACGACTCAACTTGTTCACGACGCAAGCAGGTCTAGTCTAGTGCAATTAGTCAAATACATAATGCACCCAACGACCCGTACATAATCTTCTTGTGCAGCGGGCTCGCCCTTGTTCTTGCTCAAGTGAACATTGAGCTCTACAGACGTCTTAGCTGATATGACATCATAGGCGTTGAATCTCTTTAGTACCTTCTAACATAATGAGATTGTTTCAAGATGATTCCTTTGAATTTTCTTAGATTTTCATTCTAAAAATCACATCGGCTAGACCCATGTACTTCATATCAAAGTTTCTCTTTAACATGGTTTCCGTATCATTCATTACTTGGGTGTAACTACCCATGATTAACATACCATAAACGTAGAGACACACTAATGTATCCATTATTAGTGTTCTTAATGTAGACACATTTGTCGCATTCGTTGATTTTAAACCCATTTGATAGCATCACATTATCAAATTTCAAGTGTCATTGCAGCAACGCTTGTTTCAATCCATAGAGGGACTTAACCAGTTTGCATACCTTTCTCTCTTGTCTAGATACTACAAAGCCTTCAGGTTATTGCACATAGATTTTATCTTCAAGGTCACCATTTATAAACATTGTTTTAACATACGTTTGATGAATCTCAAGATTGTGCACATCAGCAATAGTGAGAAACACTCGACTTGATGTAATCCTAGTTACAGGTGAATAGGTATCAAAACATATGTACCCTTCCTTTTGCTTAAAGCCTTTAACTACTAGTCAGCTTTATATTTATCAATTGTTCTGTCGACCTTAAACTTCTTTTCAAGGACTCATTGGCATCCTAAAGGTTTAACACCTTCAGATAGATCAACCAACACCCAAGTGTGGTTTAGCAAAATTGAATCAATTTCACTTTGAACAGTTTTTCCTCAATGCAGCCTGTCTGGGCCAGCAAAGACTACTTTTATTGACATTGGTTGTTCATCCAACATATAAGCAATGTAGTCATGACCAAAGGACTTTGGTGTTCTGACCCTACTACCACATCTTAGTACTGTATCATTTGGATTGGGCCTTGTTTGCTTGAGCGATTTTGGCTCTTCATCCATTGATTTAGAACTAGTGGTTTCATTCTCAATTCTATGACGCCCGACTTTTCCTATTCCTTTAAGTTGTTTTTGATTTAGTGTCGAATTTTTTTTAGCCAACTATCGTTCCGTTTTATTTTGAGAGCCTATGAAATTTTTTTTAAGAAGCTGAAATATTAATCAATTATTCTATTTCTATAGTCAAATCCTCTGTCAACATGAATTCCTTCTCCTAATTTCATTCTACACGTTTCTTCATCAATATCTCCACTCCCAAAAATCTCTCCAACAACCAAATTCATCAATATCTATTAGTTTTGCCTATAAATATCCCACATTAACGATCATTTCAAGCTTGCTGCAGTTCTTTTCTTTTCTTCCTCCAAAAGTGTGAAAGAGAAACCAAGAAAGTTCTGATCTGCTTGTGAAAATTTTCTTCCTCCAAAAGAGTGAAAGAGAAACCAAGAAAGTTCTGATCTGCTTGTGAAAATTTTCTTCCTCCCAGAGGTATAACATAACCTCTGAAATTCCATTCTCTTCATTTCATGATATAGTTTCATACACTCACTATAGTTCTGAAATTCCATTCTCTTCATTTCATGATATAGTTTCATACACTCACTATAGTTCACGTAATTGAATTTCTTAAATTGTTGAATGAAGCATTCTTGATAAAGCTTGGATCTTCAATGCTTTAGTAGCCTTTGTTTTCTCCCAATCCCAATTTCTAAAAATCCCTTACTTGCCCATTAATAAGTAAAATCAATCAAATAGAATTTTTTTAATAAAAGGTGTAGAATTGGGGAAAGGCGGAGGGACTTACCTGCTTGAGAAAAGAGGGCAGCGGCGGCAGCGGCTGCTGGGGCTTCCGCAGCGACGGCGGCAGGCAGCAGTGACGGCGACGGAGAAGCAGCCCTGTGACGCGGCGAGCTCTCTTCCGTAGTTTTGCGGTGACCGGCGTGAAATAGGAGAGGAGTGAGAGAGTTGCGATTGGTTCTGAATTGAATTTTAGAATAGAAGAGATAGAGTACATAGGAGAGGAAGAGGCTAAAATTGGAGAGTGAGCTTGGTGTTTCAGATCTGTAAATGGCAGAATAACGGAGTGAGGGAGCCGAGAGAAGGAACTTGTTTTGGGTAGAATGTAGAAACAGAGAGATGGAGATAGTTACGTGTTGGTGCATGGGAGTAAATACATGCGTTAAGTTGGGAGTAAAATATGCTGCTGACTCCTCTTCTTTTTGTTTAATTCTACTAATTATTTTTTTATGGGCCCAATTAGGTTGTGTATAGTAGTTTTAAAGTGGGGAATTGATACGCGTATATTTGGGTTTGGAAGATATGTATATACACGTATGGTCGAAAATGGTGATCTCCATGAGCGAAGTAAGGTCGAAAAGGAAAAATCTAAGTTAAGGAATTAAGCAAACGAGGCGGGATTTCTTTTTAAATAAGGGCTATGCCCTAAGTATATTTTTATGTAAAAATGATATGAATATTTGTCATGTCGTGTTTTGTTTTATCTATGGAACCTATCTGATGTGGCTTTTGCCATCTATGGATAATCGAATTCGAGTCTGACTAGGGAGTGAGTCCCTACTCAGGCTAGTGTACACTAATGGGGATCGTGAGCCGTCTTTTGGGTCAGCCGGTCTAGTGACTTGGAATGTGGCCACATTCCTTGTCATAAATGGATCAGATATAGTAGACATCTATGGGAAATGACTATCAGTCGATTTTTACAATGAAAATGATTTTAGTGTCTTGGGTGATTTCTAAAGTTACAACCCCAAAGTCACTCAATGGTGGCATGATAAATACTTTTTTATAAAATGTTTTCGGCATGAGTCTACTGAGTGAATCAAGTACTCAGCCCTGCATTTCTTTTTAAAAATGTGCAGGTTGAGCGTGACGGGTGCGGTGGGTGTTGAGCAAGACCGTTAAAGAAATTTAAGTGTTTAGAATGTGTCATGTCTTCACACGTGACATATTCATTCTCTCAAATGCTTCCGCTAAGTGGTTGTCCTTTTGAGTTCTTGTATCGCTAAGATAATATTCATTTTTGAGTTGTTGTTTGTTGAGATACTCTGATTTTATTCAAGCTATTCCCATTTGTTTCGAGCTATGGTCGAGTTGTGTTGTTTTCCCCTTTCTTCCCCGCTTCTCTAATCCTCCCCTAGTCGCGATCAACCGTGTTTTCTATCCTTAGAAAATGCGGGCGTGATAAATTCTCTTCTCAGAATTAGATACAATATTTTCCTTGTTGAAACGCGTTTTTGGTTGGCTCAGGGCGCTTAGGTGTCGTTCAAGCAAGGATATATCCTACTGGTCAGGATAGAGATCCTAACTAAGCCTAGACCCTGGTTTCAAAAATTCCTCAACCCACTCCTACTGATCAGTATAGTGGTGGTAAGAGTCGAATCCCACAGAGATGGTGCGTTAAAACTGTTGTGGTGATATTCTGGATAGTTTTTGGTTAGCTACCATGCTCGGGTTGAGTCTCTACCTAGGCAAGAACTTAAAGGTAATTTCCTACTGACTAGAATGGGGAACGAAGTGTAGAGGTGTAGCTGTGTACGTGGAAATGGGGAGACATTTTTGTAACAGAAAATATTTGGAAAGTACGGGATTCTATTTTGGGCTAGACAGAATATTCAGAGGGTAGTGGTAGTCATGGAGACTAGGCTGACAGATCTGCAGGTTATAACTAAAAAGTAAAGGACAAAAAGCAAAAAGCATCTAAAAAGCAAAGTGGTCCCCAACATTAGACTTGGACATCATCTTCTTCAACAACACAAACCAAAATCAGAAAATAATTCCAGATTCAACACGGAAACACAGTTTATCAATTCGCGAACACAGATCCACAAATAAGAACACCAAATCTGAAATCAAAAACACAGAAACTGCAACTCCGCGTACTGGTCAACAGGAAGCGAAACACACTCAAACTAAACTTCACATGCAGCGATTCACTTACGATCGAACAGTTCCACGTTTAACTAAGGAAATTGCGACGGAAACAAGGAAAGAAAAGATTCAGCACTTAAAACAACAAGGAACCTTAGATCTAAGCTAACTAGGCGGAATAGGAAGGAAAATAAATCAACACAATAACCGAAACAGAAATCAACTTCATAGCATAAACACGTTCGGATCTTCAACAAGTACTTCAAAAGCAGAAAATATCCAAAAGCAACAAAGATCCAACGTAAAGAAAACAAGTAAATTAAACTACGAAAGCAAATAAAAGTGTTTTGCCACTCCGGGCGATGAAATCTCTAAGCTACGGTCTTGCTGGCTGGAACGGACGATTTGGAACTCCGGGAACATCTAGATCTTCAAGTGACCATGGCAGTGGCGAGGAATGAGATTCTGGACTGGGCTGAAAGACTAAACTCGAGAGAACTCTCCTAAAAGTGATGATGATGAACCTCTCTTAAAAGTGATGATGATGAACCTTTCTTTTTTTTCTTTTCTCTCCAAGTGGCTTCCTTTTATAGGGAGGTTTACCCTTGATTTTTAGGGTAAGACCTTGCGGTGAAATGACTTCTTTGCCCTTAATTGTGATTGAGCAGTCCCAGCTATCCTCCTTCTCCATCTCGAGCCATTTTTGCATGTATACTGGTCAGTACGTAATCGTCCTGACGCCCTTTTCACTTGAAGTGTCTGAATCTCTGCCTACTGGCTAGAACGCTTACCCTGCACGCTTAAGCAACTAGTTTTGCAGATATAATTCAATTATGCACATCATACTGATCCGTAACCTAGGCCTAGAATACGACTTATCAAATTGCTCACACTTACCACATGCTTGTCCTCAAGCGTGAAGAACAAACAAAAAGGAATAAGTCGAATTCTAGCCTGGTTACTCCCCTGACCGACTCTACCTAAACTAGACTCTATACTACAACGACGCAAACAAAAACACTTGGTCAAACACAGAAAAAACACACAAACACACAAACACAAATAAAACTAAAACACAAAGATTGGGCTATATTTTCAACCATCCCTTACCTCGGGATCTGGTGCAATCCGGCCTTAGACAGCCTTGAACTTCTGCCACCCCCCATTCCTTCCTGGTCAGTATATCCGCTTGTCAAGATCGCCCAAACTCTCGGCCAAACACTAGATTCACTCGGTCTCTCATACCTCACCAGGAATGTTGGGACCGCATTATCTCAATATGCTCAACCACACTTGCTTCGGACTTGGATCTCACGTGCAGCTACTGAAGGGCTTAAAGGCTTGTAATGGGGCTATTGGGTTGTAGTGTTTTGGGGTAGATGTTCCTAAGGCTCTAAGTTTCAACATTTCTATTTTATTGATGTGGGGGGGAACTGTGTGCATTAGGCTTCTGATCAGTTGCTTCTTAGCTGGCGCTTCTGGCTTGGGTTTCCAACTGGTTAGTATCATCTTGTGGCTTTGCCACTCTTATTCCTTCTCTTTTTTTTGTGTGGTCAAGTTTCTGACCATTTTTCTCCACATTCTTCTCTCTCTCTTTTTTTTTTCTTTTTCCTTTGTGGCTTCGCCACCCTTATACCTTCTTCTCTCCCCCTTTTTTTTCTTTTTGTGGACCCGGGATAACTCCCTGGTCGATTTTCTTCTGAACTTTCTTGCCCAGCTTGAGTCTGCTCTCTTTCACATCTTTTTAGCCAGTAAGCTTCATTCGCCTCATGCCTTGCACACACACAGCCCCAGTGGCTAGGGGTATTTATCTGGGTAAAAGAGTTGGGAAAAGAGGTTCTAAGGGTGGTTTTTTTTTTTTTTTTTTTAAACGGAGGGGGGTTTCCTACTGCCTTCAGTGTTTGCTACTCGTGGTCACTTCATCCTAGGCGAATTGTGGCAGCCTCTCCTTCTTTTCAATATTTGTGGAAAGTGGTTCCACTTTAAGCTTATAACTCACATTTGAAGAGGGCTTTCGCGTTTGGCTCTAAGTATGGGCTTTTCTCTCATACTCACATCATCTATCCTGACTAGGAGGTACTAGGGAGGGTGGTTTCGGTTTTCCAGCATGTCTTATTTCCCTCAGTTCCCTTCACCGTCAGCTCAAGACGGTTGAGTTTTAAGCCCAATCAACACACAAATTATGGAAAACTACACATATACACATACTCATCATAATGGTCATTGGGTCCCCCCTCCCACTTCACAAGTGTCTGCCCTTAGATAAGGCTTTGAAGTGGAAAAGGTAATGACCAGTATGATGGACACATAGCCAAACATACAGAAACAACAAATTAAAACTAAAACTTCTCACACTTAGACTATGGAATAGGCTAAGTGGGAGAGTTTGAAAACCTAAACAGACCAACAAAACACACATATATATAAAACTCCTCACACTTAGGCCGTGCAACGGACTAAGTGTGAGTCAACATGCGTACGAAACAAGAAAAAGAAAAAAAACAAAAACAAACACAGAAGTTTACCTATCACAACAGAAACTAACACCAACAATTTTGAAAAACTTAAAAACAAACAGAAAGCTAAAAAAACTAACTTGTCAGGGTGGGGGGTGGTCTAGCGAAGTCTCCTGCTCCTCCGTGGGACAGGTGGTGTAGGCTGCTTTTCCAGGGGTTCCTCTTCCATTCCAGTGTGATCCTCATTTTCCTTCGCCGGTTCCTCGGCCTTCTCTTCCTCGGGCTCTTCTATCATTGTCTCTGGTGGGTGGGTCTCATCGTCCTGGCCTCCATGGCCGCTTGTTCCTGTAGCTGGTTCCTTCTTCCGGCTGGTCACTTCCTTCAACAACTCATCTATCACGGATGCCATTCGGCCCATCTCCGTGATCAATCGATGGTTCTCCTCTCCTAAAATAGTCACTAACGTCTCCATAGCATCTTGCCTCTGAGCCAATGTCCTTTGCTCTGCAGATCCTTCCAACATCCGTTCCACTATTCCCGCTAGCTTGACCATCTCTGCTTTCAACTGCTTATTCTCCTCTCTAACTTCTTCCATTGCCTTCTCCATTCTGGCTTGACGCTGTTCCTGGTCTGATGCCAATCCGATCATTTCTGCCCTTATCTGTCTACTTTCCTCCGTTATTTCCTCCACAGTTTTTTCCATCCCCTCTTGCCTTTGGTCGTGTGCCGGTGCTTCATGAGCTACTGCTAACCGAGCAGTGGGTACAGCTTCCTCTCCCATCGCATAGAAGTGTGGCACGCTTTGCCTCATGTACACCGCATTCGTCCGGACGAACAGGGAGGTATCAAACAATCCTGGGGCGTCCACCATCGTCAAAGGGGTTAAGTCTTCGTCCTCCGAAACGGTGATGTTTTCTCTCACAAAGATTCCCAATATATGGCAGAGGGAAATATTCCGTGCTGGGTGGGTAGCGATGAGGTGACATGTGTATGCAGTCCAGAACCCTAAGTGCAACTTTCTGCCTTTCTTAGCACACCACATAAGATACAGCTCTGTCATCGATGTCCGGACTGCCGAATTGGACTGTCCTAAAAGATTGTAATCCAAGAAGAGTTGAACCAGGCGTAGAATAGGATCGTTGAGATGGATAGATCGGGAGATAGTGGACTGAAATTGTCCTGCCCCGGGGTGAGTATGTTCTTTCCAAGCTACCTGGGGCTCGAATTCCACATGCCTGCGGGGAATCCCCCGCTCCCTATCTCTCCACTCGGGCCCTATGGCCTCCTCCAAACTGCATATTCCTAGCCGAACAGTCCATTCAATCAAATTCATCCTAATCTCACCTCCAAATACTCTGAAACTGATACACTCTACATCCAAATCCGTTGTGACCTTGAATCGAAAGGTCGTGAAAAATTCTTTGGCCAAATCGACCGGAACATTCAAATTCTCATTTCTTAACAGCCATTCAAAACCCAACTCTTGCACAAGGGCGAGAAACGATTCCCGAACCTTCAGTTCATCTAATGAGGGGAGATGAATTACCTTTCCACACTTAACCTTCTTGCCTTTTGCGTTCTTGGTGCGATAGATGGATTGGAGCTCCTTGGAGTCAAAAAATTTCATCTCCTCCACCACTTCATCTGTGAGCACCACCGTCCAACGCTTATATCGGAGTGGTTCTGCAGGTGGATGCAATAATTCCCGATGATCGTTAGGGAGTTGCTGCTCCTTGTACTCCTCATCTTCCATTGTCGTATCGCTATCGGATTCAGATTCTTCACCGATCTCATATTCACTGTCACTCTGTGTTTGCCGGTTTGATGGGGTCCTCGGGTTAGCCTCCGTGATCACTATGCCTGTGTTCACGGTGCGCGATTTTTTGGTACTCGGCTTGTTCTTCACAACGGCTTTTCCTTTCCTTTTTCTTTCTATCTGGTACCTGGCTTCCTCCTCAGCTTGGAGTAAGGCCTCGTCCTTCTCAGATCCAGCAGACCTTCCTGACTCTGATGTGAGGTTCGGTCCCCCAGCCATTCCTTCCGTTGTCGTGCCCGGTTCGTTTTGTACTGGAGACACCCCTGTGTCTTCCTGATCAGTAGCTTGAACAAGTACACCTTCAGCCTCTTTCGGAGTGGCTCGCTCTTCCTCGCTTGCGATCTCTATGGGGTCCTCCGCCGTGTTCGGTTTGGCCCTGCTGGAGACCCACTTACTTAAACAACGTTGCGATACCCTCTGCGGCTTGGGCGAGTCTGCCTTGGGGTCTGCCTTCACCACCAGTTTTCGCCTGACCGGAATCGGCTTTACAACCTAAGGTGCCACTGGGGTGGGTGCCTCTACTTCCGGCTCTGCTGTCTCTGTTCCTGCATCCTTGGCTTCCGTAGACGCAGTACCTTCCTCTTCTACTTGTACTTTATCATCCCCGGCTTTCACTTGGGGGTCTACTGGTTCTTTTTCTTTACTCGGTACCTCTCCTTCCCCTCCTACCAACTGGAAAGGTCGGCCTTCCGGTATGGTTCCTGATGTGGCTTTCTCCTTGTTTCCTACTGCCCCCAATGCGAGGTCTAGACCCTCAGCCATTGGTGCAGTGTCCTCTTCTCTCCGGTTGACCATGTTCAGAATCGAGTCAAATTCTTCGTCTGTCATGAGGCCTTGTTTTCTGGCCGATTCATTCAAATCTATTTCCGGCCTTCTCACTTCTTGAAATACCGGCTCCTCCTCGGGCGTCCTCTTTGTACCTTCGCTCCCCTCCGGAGTCGTCTTGCCTGGACTCGACTTTTTCTTACGCTCCTCAGAGTCGGAGTCGTAATGTACAGCGATAGCGTCGAGTTCTGCCGATTCCGGTACTGAATCTGCTGCATGACTTACCGGCGCAGGCGGAGCTTCGCTGGATGTGGTTCCGACGCCCCCCGTTTGACCAAAACCAGTCAATGCCGCCGTCCAGTCCCTAGTTGGGTCCTGTTGGCGAAGAAATGCCATCATGGCATCCAAGGAAACCATGGGCGATGGCTGAGCGACGGGTGCTGGTGGGGTTGGCTGTGGTCGTGCCTCCGGGGTTTCTCGGCGGCTGTGTTTGTTTTTCTTGGCGAATGCCTTCTTACCCATGAGCGGAAATTACGATCTGGAAATTAGGGTTGGGAGTCGGCGGAGATGAAAAAGGAATTTTTCGAGAGAGAGTGTAATTGCAAAATGAGGGTTTGTGAGGGGAAAAGGTAAAGCGGTATGGTTATGTGGGAGAGAGAATGCAGTTCCAGGTGGTTGTAACCGGTTATCAGGGGTAGCCGGTCGCGACGTTTCTGACGGGAAGGACGGTTGAGGTTTCTGGCCTCTGATTGGTCCGCGCGTCTTTTCCCTCTGTTCACGCACCATATTTCCTGCTGCCACCCTGCAAAAGCTGCACAAGCTTTAATTCAAATTTACGTCCTCTCCATAATTTCTCCCATACTTACCTAAAAAAGAAACTAATTCAAATGGGCACTTAAATAAAATTTTGAAATAGCACCAGATAAGTAATCCCTTGGTCAATGTGCACTTCAAATTAAAATTAAGGCCCGAAAATATTTTTGGATTTTTAGGAATTATCTAGCGTGCAAAGATTAATTACGTATTTACAATATTTACAACTTCCTTAGGCAATTTGGAATTCAACTTGGCCAGTATATGCAAACTATTTTCAAAGGGAAACTGGCCGTGCGGAACTCCAAATTCCTATCTTACTGATCAGTATGAAACCGATGTAAGTGGTTGTAGTGGAATCTCATCCACCACACCCACCTCGCTATTATCCCTGAATATTTTCAACCTATGCCCATTTACTATGAAAGGTTCAGAGTTAGAGAAACTCCCTGAAATTTCTACTGCCCCATTAGATCGGAGCGCAATTATTGTGTAAGGTCCTGTCTACTTGGACTTGAGTTTCCCTGGCATAAGCTTCAATCTTGACTGGAAGAGTAGTACTTTCTGGCCAACATGGAGCTCCTTAGTTCTCAGATTTCGATCATGCCATAATTTAGTTCGTTCTTTGTACCACATGGAGGAGTCGAATGACTCCAATCTAAGTTCCTCAAGCTCCTGCAGTTGCAGCTTCCTTTCCTCTTCACAGGCTGTAGCATCTATATTCACTTTCTGTACTGCCCAGTATGCTTGATGCTCGATTCCAACTGGTAAATGGCACATCTTTCCAAAAACAATCCGGTAAGGGGACATGCCTATGGGGGTCTTGTAGGCTGTTCGATACGCCCAGAGAGCATCCTCTAACCATACACTCCAATCCTTCCTAGAAGTGTTCACCGTCTTCTCCAAAATTTTCCTTATCTCGCGGTTAGAGATTTCTGCTTGACCATTTGCTTGCGGATGGTAAGGGCTGGATAGTCTATGGTGCACACCGTATTTCTTCATCAAGGCTTCAATTGTGCGATTACAGAAGTGTGTACCTTGATCGGATATGATCGCCCGCGGTACACCGAATCGGCTGAAGATATGACTCTTTAAGAACATGGCCACTTCCTTGGCTTCACACGTGACTGTGGCCTTGGCTTCTACCCATTTGGAGACGTAGTTTACAGCAACTAGGATATACAGATTCCCATAGGATGAAGGAAAAGGCCCCATGAAATCCATTCCCCATATGTCGAATAGCTCGCAAACTATTACGGGTACCTGCGGCATTTCATCCCGGGCAGATATTCCACCGGTCCGTTGGCAACGCTCACATCTCCTGCAAAACTCGTACGCATCTTTGTTGAGGGTTGGCCAATAAAAGCCACTATCCAAAATCTTCCTTGCCGTCTTCTTGGACCCGAAATGTCCTCCGCATGCTAATGAATGGCAGTGGGTTAAAACATCCCGCTGCTCCCAGTCAGGAATGCACCTCCTTATCACTTGATCGGACCCTACCCTCCACAAATAGGGGTCGTCCCAAAAGTAGTATTTCGCTTCACTCTTGATCTTCATTCTTTTGGCCTTGGTAACACTCGGCACTTCTGGGAGCTCTCCAATCACTAGGTAGTTGGCTAGGTCCGCATACCATGGTTCCTGCCCGACCTTCTCTTTTCCTTTTGCTGTATCATTCTGACCAGTAAGCTTGAACACTTCTTCCCAATCAATTCTTCTGGGCGCAAAAATCACCTCACACAAATGTTCCTCTGGAAATTTATCGTGCACTTCGTCACCGTTTCCATCTTGCACTATTTTGCTCAAATGGTCTGCCACCTTGTTTTCGACTCCTCGCTTATCTTCTACCTCCCAGTCGAATTCTTGTAACAAGAGTACCCATCGGATCAAGCGTGGTTTGGATTCCTTCTTGGCAATCAGATACTTAATCGCCGCATGGTCAGTATACACTATGACTTTGGATCCCAACAAATATGGCCTGAACTTCTCGAAAGAATACACCACTGCCAGCATCTCCTTTTCAGTGGTATCGTAATTCCGCTGGGCTTGATTTAAAGTCTTGGACGCATAAAAAATTACGTACCTCTTCCCATCGCACATTACTTCGAAAGGATGGTTCCAGTCAGGAGCCCTTATGATAGGTGCGGATGTCAACTTCTCCTTGAGAAGGTTGAAAGCAGCCTTGCATTGCTCATCAAAGATGAATTCCACGTCATTCTGAAGTAATCTAGTAAGGGGCTGGGCGATCTTGGAGAAATCCTTGATAAATCTTCGATAAAATCCGGCGTGCCCCAGAAAACCCCTTATTTCCTTCTGATCAGTAGGGTATGGTAATTTGGATATAACATCTACCTTGGCTCGATCCACTTCGATACCTCTTTCTGAGACCACGTGTCCTAAAACTATCCCTTCGGTGACCATAAAATGGCACTTTTCAAAGTTCAAAACCAAACTCTTTGCTTGACATCTTTCCAAAACTATATCCAAATGGTGAAGGCAAGAGTCGAACGAGTCTCCGTAAACCGTGAAATCGTCCATGAATATCTCTATGCAATCCTCAATCAAATCAGAAAATATGCTCATCATACATCGTTGAAACGTACCTGGAGCGTTGCACAGGCCGAAAGGCATGCGACGGTATGCATAGGTTCCAAACGGGCAAGTGAAAGTGGTCTTGTCCTGGTCCTCAGGATCTACGTAAATTTGGAAATACCCGCTGTACCCATCTAGAAAGCAGAAAAACTTCTTCCCAGCTAATCTCTCCAACATTTGGTCGATGAACAGCAGGGGAAAATGGTCCTTCCTGGTCGCATTGTTCAGCTTACGGTAATCGATGCACATTCGCCAACCCGTGACTAGCCTCGTTGGGATCAGTTCATTCCTCTCATTCTGAACTACTTGGATGCCCGACTTCTTTGGGACCATGTGGATCGGGCTGACCCACTCATTATCCGGTACTGAATAGATAATCCCTAGCGACAACAACTTCAAGATCTCCTTCAATATCTCTTCTCGCATGTTAGGGTTTACCTTCCTTTGAGCATCTCGATGTGCCTTCGCTTCTTCCTCCAACCTAATGTGGTGCATGCAGACATCGGGGCTAATTCCCACTAAATCTGTAAGACTCTAACCAATCGCCTTCTTGTTCTTGCTCAGCACGGTCAGTAGCCTAGCCTCTTGTTCCTTCGTAAGGCTGCTACTGATGATCACTGGATATGAGTTCTCCTCTCCGAGGAAGGCATACTTCAAATTTGGTGGTAACTTCTTCAGCTCAACTTGAGGTGAAAGTGTGTCTTCGGGTAGAGCGTTTTTCTCAATCTCTCCTTCTTTTTCTAAATCTCCCTCCGATGGTTTTTCCATACTGGCTGGTAGCTGAACCCCTGCGGCTCCAATGAACTCCGATTTCTGACAGAATTCCTTGATTGCTGCTTCTATTTCCTCATCAGTTAACCTTTGGCTACTGATCAGATCGCACCATGCAGCAGCTTCGATGTCAGCCTGCTCATAAACATCTAACGCTTGGAGTTTCTCCTGCAATAGTTCGGTCTCAAGAAAATCTTGGACAAGGGGGTCAATCACATCAACATAACACAAATTTTCAGAATCAATCGGTTTCTTCATGGCTTCATTGATATCAAAAGTGAATTTCTCTCCATGAAAATCAATGCAAATTGTCCCCTCAGCCATGTCCACTATTGTCTTAGCCGTTCTCAAAAATAGCCTTCCTAACAACACTCCACTAGATTCCCTAGCTTCATGCTCACTCATTTTGATCACATAAAAATCAGCAGGATAGGTAAAATCATGCACTGGATATGATCACTTATGCACGACCTATCAGCCAGTTGGATCAACACCCTAGTATTCGACAATCTAACTCCCTTCAATTGGTTATAGATAAACAACGGCATGACATTTATGGATGCCCCCAAATCACACATTGCATGTTTGACCTTCACATCTCCTATAGCTATAGGCAGAGTGAACATACCTGGATCGGCTCTCTTGGGTGGCAACTTCTCTTGCACTATTGCTGACGCTATCCCTTCCACCATAATCTTGCCATCCTTCTGGGCTCTCCCGGCTATGAAGTCCTTTATGAATTTCCCAAGAGGGGGTAGCTTCACGGCTTGGAGGAATGGTATGGTGACATCCAACTTCCCAAAAATCGACAAGTAGTCAACCGGGTTCTCTTTCTTCCTCTTTGTAACAAATCGGAATGGGAATGGTTTCTCCCTTTTTTTCTCCTCTACTGGTTCCTCAGCAACCTTCTTGGAGTTTTTCTTGGGTAGTTCCTGGGTCTGAGCCTCCATTATGGGCTCTACCTCTTGAGGAGGTTCCTTCCTGGTCAGTAGGGTGTCGGGTTCACCTCGTACACTTGGTGTATCATCCAAGAAGAATGGATCTTTCATCCGAGGCATAGTTCTCCCTAATTCTTCCGCTGAAATGGTATCACCTCCTATCTTTGTTCCATTGGATCCTCCACCAGGTTGTTTCGGTTGAGGCGCGTCATAAGTGGTTCCTGACCTCAACGTAACCTTACTCACATTTGCCTTTTCGGGCATTTGGACTGTAGATGGGAGTTTCCCTGCATTTCCCTTCAAATCTCCCACCGAACTGGCCAGTTGAGCTAATTGCCTATTCATCATATCCAAGTTCGCCTTATGTTCCTTCTGGGCGTTTTGCATCCCCTGCACGACCTCATTATGGGATTGCAATTCTCCTTTGATGCTCAGTTGTGACGCTAGCATTTCACCCATCATGTCCTCAACGGATCTCCTTGACCTGTTCGAGTTTTGGAAATGACTTGGCCCTTGGTGTTGATAGTTCTGGGAGTTTTGCTGGCCTTGATTAGGCGGGTATTGGTTATACTGGGCAGGAGGGGTGTACTGATCTTGAGGATATTGATTCTGGTGCTGGCCTTGGAATTGATTTTGGTTCTGATGGTTTTGGGGTCCTGGGTTTGGTTGATTTTGGAAGTTTTGGAAGTTTCTCTGGTGGGGTGGCACATACACAGGGTTCGGGTTCTGGTTTTGTGGGTTTTGGTTTTGGGAATGTTGGTTTCTTCCTGACCAGTTGGGCTGGTAATCTGGGTTTGCTGGTCCACGGTTATGGTTTTGGTTCGGATAAGGGTTATACTGGTTCTGACCTTGGTTCTGATTTTGGCTCCCGTCACCCCATCGGAAGTTTGGATGATCCCTCCATGGTGCATCCCGTTGCCTACCTTGAATCCAATGCCCACTAGAATTGAAGTACCCCGCAGAATTAACTTGCTCCATATTCCCGAAGTCAGTAGGCTGATCATAGTTTGGTCCTTGATTTCCCTGCTCTGCACCTTTGTAATTCCCAGCTGGGGGAGGTGGTGGAGTGCTCTTCTCGATCGCACTCAGAAGTGACTTCTTCAGCTCATCCATTTTCAAATCCATTTTCTGCTCCAGTGTATTTTCCTGATCAGTAACCGAGGCAACGGCGGCCCGCCCTCGGTTGTATCCTTCCCTTGAATGGTCATACTCTTTCTTTGCATTCAGCAGCTTCCTTAGGACCCTCTTTGCTTCGCTAGCCCGCAATTGCGTGAAGCTTCCTCCTGACGATGAATTTGCCAGGTCCTTGGTTACCGCGTTCATGCCTTCGTAGAAAGTATGATGTACTTCAATGTCCGCCATGCGATGGTTAGGACATGATTCCAAAAGACCCATGTATCTTGCCCAATAATCACTCAAGGGCTCATCATACCCTTGCTTCACATTAGTTATTTCCCTCTTCAGCGCGCTTGTCTTGGATGACGGAAAAAACTCACCCAGAAATGCTGACTTGAAATGGGCCCAAGTCTCAATAGAGTTGGGGGGCAGGCGCATGAACCAGGTGTTAGCTTCCCCCTTGAGCACAAATGGCAAAGCCTTCAGCCTATAATCATCCTCAGTTGCTCCTGCTGGTCTCCTCTGCGCCCTACAAATTTTGCAAAACTCATGAAGAAACTCATACGGCCCTTCGTAGCTCTTCCCGCAGTACGTAGGCAGGATCGCGATCACATGAGGCTTCACATCGCAGGCGGTTTGCCCTGGAGTAACGACTATGGCTTGCGGGGGTTCTCCTTCAGTATGCGCGTTCAGTGTCCCGATCTCCGGGTCCTCATCTCCCTGGTTGGCCATTTCCCTTGGGTTGCCTTCCAACCGTGGTATCTCTTCTGGTATCGGTCCCTCTATGGTGCCCTTCTCTTTGTCACTACTCGTGCCTAGGTCAGACAAGGTGGTCGACAGGCCAGAACGAGTGGTTACGAGTATAGATCCTCGCTGAAGTATCTTCGGTCTCCCCTGGTCAGGAGCCGAACTGCTTCTCATAAACTGAAATGAAAAGAAAAGAAAAATAAGATTATGCACAATATATACGCCAAAGTATCACACACAAAAGTAACTAGTAACGCCATCCATCCCCGGCAACGGCGCCATTTGAAACGCGTTTTTGGTTGGCTGGGGGCGCTTAGGTGTCGTTCAAGCAAGGATATATCCTACTAGTCAGGATAGAGATCCTAACTAAGCCTAGACCCTGGTTTCAAAAATTCCTCAACCCACTCCTACTGATCAGTATAGTGGTGGTAAGGGTCGAATCCCACAGAGATGGTGCGTTAAAACTGTTGTGGTGATATTCTGGATAGTTTGGTTAGCTACCACGCTCGGGTTGAGTCTCTACCTAGGCAAGAACTTAAAGGTAATTTCCTACTGACTAGAATGGGGAACGAAGTGTAGAGGTGTAGCTGTGTACGTGGAAATGGGGAGACATTTTTGTAACAGAAAATATTTGGAAAGTACGGGATTCTATTTTGGGCTAGACAGAATATTCAGAGGGTAGTGGTAGTCATGGTGACTAGGCTGATAGATCTGCAGGTTATAACTAAAAAGTAAAGGACAAAAAGCAAAAAGCATCTAAAAAGCAAAGTGGTCCCCAACATTAGACTTGGACATCATCTTCTTCAACAACACAAACCAAAATTAGAAAATAATTCCAGATTCAACACGGAAACACAGTTTATCAATTCGCGAACACAGATCCACAAATAAGAACACCAAATCTGAAATCAAAAACATAGAAACTGCAACTCCGCGTACTGGTCAACAGGAAGCGAAACGCACTCAAACTAAACTTCACATGCAGCGATTCACTTACGATAGAACAGTTCCACGTTTAACTAAGGAAATTGCGACGGAAACAAGGAAAGAAAAGATTCAGCACTTAAAACAACAAGTAACCTTAGATCTAAGCTAACTAGGCGGAATAGGAAGGAAAATAAATCAACACAATAACCGAAACAGAAATCAACTTCATAGCATAAACACGTTCGAATCTTCAACAAGTACTTCAAAAGCAGAAAATATCCAAAAGCAATAAAGATCCAACGTAAAGAAAACAAGTAAATTAAACTACGAAAGCGAATAAAAGTGTTTTGCCACTCCGGGCGATGAAATCTCTAAGCTACGGTCTTGCTGGCTGGAACGGACGATTTGGAACTCCGGGAACATCTAGATCTTCAAGTGACCATGGCAGTGGCGAGGAACGAGATTCTGGACTGGGCTGAAAGACTAAACTCCGAGAGAACTCTCCTAAAAGTGATGATGATGAACCTCTCTTAAAAGTGATGATGATGAACCTTTCTTTTTTTTCTTTTCTCTCCAAGTGGCTTCCTTTTATAGGGAGGCTTACCCTTGATTTTTAGGGTAAGACCTTGCGGTGAAATGACTTCTTTGCCCTTAATTGTGATTGAGCAGTCCCAGCTATCCTCCTTCTCCATCTCGAGCCATTTTTGCATGTGTACTGGTCAGTACGTAATCGTCCTGACGCCCTTTTCACTTGAAGTGTCTGAATCTCTGCCTACTGGCTAGAACGCTTACCCTGCACGCTTAAGCAACTAGTTTTGCAGATATAATTCAATTATGCACATCATACTGATCTGTAACCTAGGCCTAGAATACGACTTATCACTTGTCTTTGCGAGGAAAAATATTTTCAAGAAATATGTCATTCCTTGACTCGATCGTCATTCCTCGCGAACTCTTGACGCTGCGCAAAAAGAACCCGTCTCGGGTCTTGCGGGTTGCTGAGAGTCTTCACGAAAGTTGACCACCTTGGGTAGATACCATCGGCGAGATAGTAACCCATGTGGTATGTATTTCCGTTGATGGTGAAGTCGATCGCCGGTGTTTCACCATTCATCACATCATTGAAGAGTGGTGAAGAATAGAGCACGTTCAAGTCGGTGTTGGATCCGGCAATGCCGAAATATGCATGTCAAATCCATAGGCGGTAGTCGGCGACCGCCTCAAGGATAAGTGTTGGGCCGCCGCCTTTGTGACCGCTTAAGTGTTGCCCCCTCCAAGCAGTCGGGCAATTCTTCCACCTCCAATACATGCAGTCAATGCTGCCAAGCATTCCGGGAAAGCCATGGACTGATTCGTGAAGACGAAGCAACCGTTGGCAATCATCGGTGGTGGGTACCCGAAGGAATTCATCACTGAAAGCTGTACGAACGCCCTCGCAAAACTTTTTTAGACAAAGGATTCCAGTAGACTCACCGACATGCAAATACTCATCGAAGAGGTCTGCCGTTTGCCCAGTAGCGAGTCGTCGGATGGCACACGTTCACTTCTGCAACGTCGCGATACTTTGCCGGCCGACTGCATCTGGACCTGTTTGGAAGAATTCAACACGGGCGGACAATGTTCTGACAATTCGCATAAACAAGCGCTTTGACATGCGAAAACGGTGCCTGAAGTAATCTGCCGGAAACCGCAGCTGGTCGGAAAAATAGTCGGCAACGAGCCTTTCGTGGGCTCCCTCCCGGTCATGATGGATGTAGCGGCGAGTTGATCTAGTTCGTTGAGGAGGAGGAGCGGGGGTATTCGCCGCGACATATGCTTCATAAGCGGCACGATGTTGTTCATAGTATTCTTGTTCTTCACGCTCCGCTTCCGCCATAAGATGAGTGAAATCCATTTAAGGTTTTGAGTGAGAGATGAAGGTGTAGATAGGTTGTATGAAAATTATGAATGAGCGATGATTTGATGTGATAAATGGATGATGAATGTGTGTATTTATAGATGATTTTGGGGAAAAAAAATACAGAAAAACGGGAAAAATAGCCATATTTTTGGGATTTGGAAAATATTTATTTTTTATTAGTTTTTATAATTAAATACCGAATTAAAAAATATATATATATTCAAAGAACCGTTGCCCAATCGTAGCACGCCACGTCAGCTGCTCGCTGGCACGGACGTGCTCGATGCATCGAGCAGCGCCGTGCCAGCGGCGCGAGCACAGCGGCGGACGACCTCCTCCGTGCCGCTGGCACCGACGGACGGACAACGTCCGTCCACCGTTGCAGCTTATTCGGCCGGTTCCGGTTCTAACCGGTTCGGTTGACCGGATAACTGGTTTCAAATTTTCACAAATCTTAGAATCGGAACCGGGATTCCCGCTATCCGCCCAATATAAAGTAATTTTTTTTAATATGCTAAAGGATTGGGTATAGTTAGTCGTGATAGTGTAGTGAGTCTAACAGCTTTGATTCGGGGGCAATCTCAAATATGGGCACTCACAATTTGGAATTTTTCTTGTGGCAATTTGCAAACCATTTTTTTATATACTACTCCCGCCATCCCTGAAATTATGAATTTTCTAATTTTGGAAACTTATTTCTCTCTAATGAGGTGGGCCTCCACTAACAATACTTAAAAACTTTTTATTTCTATCTCTCTATTACTTTCTCAATTATACATTAAAACTCGTACCGAACCAAATCATACTCTTTGAGGACGAGGGAGTATGATTTGATCAGAACGAGTTATTTTGGCCTCCTAACGGATTGATTCGAACCGACATCCTTCTTTTTACAGGTTGAGCTTGGCAACCAACTCTGCTACATTGTGAGTTATCATGTGTTTTATGAATATACTTCATCCGTCCAAAAAAAATTGGAACCATTTGACACGGCACAGGTTTTAAGAAATGTAATAGAAAGTGGGTTGAAAAAGTTAATAGCATGTGGGTCCTACTTTTATATATTAGTTTTAAAATAAAATGTGAGTGATAGTGAGTTAGTGGAATGTAGGGTCCACTACAAAAAATGGTAAAAGTGAAAGGTGACAAATTTTTAGGGACGGACGAAAAAGAAAACAAGAGACAAATTTTCAGGGACGGAGTGAGTAGACTACTTTTACCATTCGGGGTGTCCACTAAAATTAGACTAAGTCTAAAAATGGAAACTTTTAACCAATACTAATCATACAGATCATTCTAAATGTGGAGCCCACAATTCACTAACACTTATTCCACTACCTTTTTCCCTCATTCTCTCTTACTTTACCAATTATACATTAAAACTCTTGTCATTCACAATCTTATCTATTTTTCGTGGACGGAGGGAGTATCATGTAGTATACATATATAAATATAAGTTCTATTATTTTTTTATGAGATTGTATCATTTGTTACAATCTTATTGGTCAATAAATATTTTACTTAATATTCAAATATTTCTTATATACATAAATTATACCACCAAAATTCATAATTTTTCATTCTGTATAAATTGAGCCCACATTTCATATAGCCTATCCAAAATAAATCTCTATTTTTCTTCATATACAATCTTTCTTTTATTTTAAAATTTCTCCTATCTCTTTTTTTTTATTTAATCAACTTGGATGATGACAATGACCTATTAGGGTTTTGAATCAAATTGTCAATGAAGTGTACTGAACATATCAATATGATTCATTGAATATGTCAACACAATTTGACGTTGATATTGTATAGGTATTATATTGACATATTATGATAACTATATTGACATTAAACTGCTAGTTGATATTTACGAAAATTCAATAATATTTTTCAAATTTTGACATCGGAATATATGCAAGTAAGATCTCGTTGGAATCATTATAAAATTATCTTTAGTTTGATATATTTTTTGTAAATAAATTGAGATAGTTATAATCATATAAAGTTTTGAGATATTTTTTAAAAGTTAATTATAAGTAACTTTTTGTTAATTGACACTAATACCCCTAATTGACATTTTTTGTGCTTTGTATTGATATTCGTGGATGAATGATCTTGTACCTTGATTTAATAATCTAATGCTTATCATTTAGTTGTAGTAAGCAATTTATGAGTTAGTTAGCAATATAACACACCCCTAACTCTCTATTATGTATCTATAGTACTACTAAAAATGGAAGTGAGATGAATTTAGAGACCAGATTGGATCAATATTTATAGGCTATGAGAAGTGGATGGATGAACAAGCATGTGCAGTTCAGGTAAAGAAGCTGAATTATGGGGGTTGAGATGCATGGACTTTCTACATTCTAAGGAAATTATAACAGCTCATTAAATATAATTAGTTTACCTTTGATTGTTTCTGCTGCAAAACTTGCTCACTTAACCATCTTTATGATGCTTTAAGGTCTTTGTTACGTTGAATTCATTTTACTTCAACTTATTAAACAAGTTTGTTGCCTTTGTGAATGATTTTATCTTTTCTTACGAGGTTCCACCTGCATTTTTTCACTAGATTTGCCTCTATATAATGCAAACAGAAAATAAAAATAGCGTATAGTTTATGCGAATTTTAATGTGAACTTATGACTTTTTTCCCTTTTTTTTTAAAGTTGCTCATTTTCTTTGTGTGAGGAATCAAAGCATCGGCCAATTTATTAGAGCATAGTATGGAATAATCTAAAACATTTTTAGATTATATCAAAAGCTAATAATAATAATATCTTTTGTGAGTGAATTTATATTGCATAAGTATAAAATTTTAGGATTAGGATAAAATAATGCATAGGCATTATTTAAAATGTATAAAAAATAAGTGCATGGAGAATATTTTTTTGAATTTTAATTTAATGTAAATGATTAATATAAAATTATTATTTGATGTACATTTACACTAAAATAGGTTGGTTTAAATATGTAAGTGGTCGGATATGTTCTAATTCAATTTGAGTGTAAATTAAATATGTCCCCAGGCCTCGTGGAAGGAGAGCAATTTTCATTTCAAATAAGATGTTCAGTGCAAAACAAGTTTCCTCTTTTAAATATTGATATCTTACATATTGCTTGGAACTATACCGAATTGCTTGCCTATATATTACATATTGTTTGCATATATATTGCAGATTGCATGTTACTTGTTGTCGCGTTGTCACTTTAAGAGTGGTGTCACCCTAACACACCCCTATCTATGTATACTTAAAATTTGATTAATTGTACTCGTAATCGGTTTTTTATAAGAGTGAACTTCAAATTTGGTCCTGAAAATATATTTTACATCTTTTAGATTCGTGAACTTTAAATAATATCACTACGGGTGTATGGAAAATACAAAAGATCATCTATTTCCTTTTTATCCTTTTTTATCCACGGGTCTTAAAATGGCACAAATGTAAATTCATTTACTATTATTATTTTAATTGAGATATTCATATCTTTATTATTCACATTTTTGCATACAGAATTTTTATCGAATTCTTTTTTGTTATGCGTAGGTTTATAAATAAAATTATTTTATTATCCATATTACATAAATTAATGTGAAAATATATTTATTTAGTACATAATAGTTGAAATTTGAAAACATATTAATTAAATAAAAAAATATTTTAATTATTTATCTTTTCTTTTTAATACTCTAGTTATAGTGGATGAGATTTAATAATCTTATTATTTTTTCATGTTACGAAATATTCAAATACTTCCTTCGTCCCATAAAAATAGTCTTCTTTTTTTCATTTTGGGCTATTCCACAAAAATGGCCTATCTTTCATTTTTGGCAAGTTTTTCTCCTCTTATGAAATGAGTCTCATTCTTCATTAACAAAACTCCAATCACTTTTTCAATCTACCTCTGTCTTACTTTACCAATTTTCATTAAAACTCGTATCATCCTCAAAGTCTCTATTTTTATGAGACTAACGGACTTTTATATAATTTAATAATATAAATATTATATTAATTTTTCAAATTGCTATAATAGTACCAAAATTTGGCATAAGTCAAAATCAACATATAGTGGTGGCATAAGAATTCGAGAAAAGTGAAATTTGACATTTGTGTCCAGCGTTAGAAGTAAAAAGAAAAAAAGGACTCTAAATGATATTTTACATTTTTCAGGGACTAGTGCTGATATTAATCTCAGAGACCCAAAATGTAGAAAATGTATTTTTCAGTTACCAAATTTGAAGGTTACTATTTTTAGAATAGTGAACTGCACAAAAGGGCCCTAACTTTTCGCTGTGTAACAGCAGAGGCTTCTAACATTTAAAAATCCCACCAAAGGGATCTAACAAAATATGTAATCACAAAACGTGTATATTTTGCTATTTTTCGGATGAAAATGCCCAAATGGGCTGAAGGGCAGTTTAGACTTTTACGTACTACACCTGCACCCTAGACCTGCACATAGTCTGCATGTGCAGGGGCTGTCTTGTCAAACAGAATAGTAATCATAATTCCATTCTCCTATTTTCTTTCTTCTTTCCCTCTCTCTCCGTTTCATTTTCGTCTTTCATTTTCGTCTGCTTTCATATTTCCCTCTTTATAGGGTTATAGGGTTACTGTCGGGCATCTGAAAAACTAATTTGCAATTCTTGATCGAATTTAATGGTTGTAGGGTTATAGTCGGGGCATGTGAAAATTTTTACTATTCTTGGTTGAAGTTTATAGTTGGGCGAAAATTTTAGTTTTTGTGCTATGTGCTATCTTTTGGGCGAAATTGAATTCTTGCATTGCTGATTTAAATTTTGTACTGTCGAATTGAATTCAGGTCGTGTTGCAATGTCTTCTTCTTCTTCTTCTTCTTCTCAATCTTTCGGCTCAAGCTTCAATTGGAATTGGCCTCGTCCCGAAATTGTGAAATGTAATCACGATCTTGAGGCTGAGCTTGTGACATCTAGGACGGCTGCTAACCCGGGTAGACGTTACTATCGCTGCCCAATATGGATGGTTAAAACCATGTATTTTGGTCGTTTTTCCATTAATTTTGTTGGCATAAAGATTAATGAGAAAGTATTATGCAGGAAGATGATTGCAAGTTTTTTCGATGGGTTGATGCGTGTCTATCCCAAAGCCAAGACAGTTACTTTCAGAGAGTGAAACTTGAGCGAGAGCAATTCGAATCTGAACTTTGAGCCAAATCGGTACTTGAAGGTGTTCTGCACGAGAAATTGCGCATGAAAACTGTGGAATTTGAAGCCTTGAAGTTACAACTAGGCATGAAAACTGAAGAGTGTGACACATTGGCGCTAACAATTGGTAAAACGGCAAAAACTCTCCGACGGTTAAAAATCACAATCTTGTTCTTATGTATTGTAATTTTTCTACTGTTATAACACAGCTATGTCGTGTTCACTCCGTCGTTATCTTCTGATGTTGACTGATTACGCTTTGCAAAGCTTTGTTTAATCTATGCCTGAAATCACGAATGAGGTGGTTACTCAACTATGACTAAAATCACAAAACATGTACACAAATGAATACAAATCGACCAAGTACTCTATCACATTTCTGGCATTTGATTGGCCACGTTTTGTCTTCATCTATGCCTGAAATCACGCATGAAGTTACCCAACTATTACTGAAATCACAAACCATGTACAGAAATGAATACAAACCGACCAAGTACTCTTTCAAATGCCTGATGATAATTGTTTTCTCTATGCCTGAAATCACGAATGAATTTACCCAACTATGACTGAAATCACCTACTCAAATGAATACAAACCAACGAAGTCCTCTATCAAATTTCCGGCATTTGGTTGACCACGTTTTGTCTTCATCTATGCCTGAAATCACGAATGAAGTTACCCAACTATGACTGAAATCACATACTATGTAAAAAAATGGATACAAACCGACGAAGTACTCTATCAAATACCACCAAAATATGTCATGATATTATTTCCACCAAAATACAAGAGTAATTTGTTACAAACTAGTCTGTAACATACATAACATACATATCATATCATCACTGCCACCAAAATATAAAAACTCGTAGTTAGCATACACATCATATCAACACTGCCACTTTAAATTGTTCACACATCCCAACCAAACACAAAATTTTAAGATTAAGTCAGGCCCGTCAATCTTGATCACCGCGGTGGCCGTATCTCTGAGGCTGAGTCCTGGTCCGAGTGCTTGGTCCCGGATTTGAAACATTAGGTTGCATTTATTAATAGTATAGTAAGTATATATGAGAAAGCACAGTGTACAATTAGAGAATATAGTTGTAGATGTTTATTGCATAGCACCACGTGGCGTCAGCAATTATTTGACGATTCAGGCAAAGTACTCTCACCCCGTTCACGCGACCCGTTGTGCTGCGAAGTCTCCCCAACCTGAGAGCGGGCATCTGTCCGAGGATCATTGCTGCATGTCCTCCTATTATGACCTTCTTGACCGCACCGACGACATTTCATCACAAAGGTCTGACGCAATGACTCACTTCCGTCCGCATGAAGACAAATCTGGGGCTCCTCACGTCTCCGTTTCTTCGGCCTACCACGCTGTCTCTTTGACCTAGGGGGCGCCAGTTCCACCGCACCATCAGAAGTAGTCTTGGGCCAATTGTCCACCCCATTGATGGGGTAAAGGACATTCTCGTACAGCATGATCATTGTTGACTTCAAATAATATTAGGAAACGAAGCGCGTCACGTCGTCGCCATTCTTGTTGATTGTTGCGATAGCATGCGTGCACGGGATTCCGGTTAGCTACCACAATATGCAGGAGCATGTAAAATCACGCATGTTGCCACAATCTGCCAGACGGCCCAGTTACTTGGTACGAAGACTGTCAGTTCCATGTAGCCCTCCACGATGAAGCCCTCGCGTACCACTTGTCAACAAGCTCCTTGTTAACAGGAGGTACTGCGTGATCGTAGCTTTTGATCCACTGGCATTTGATCTGAATTCTTTCCATTTGACTTGTTCGAATGTCCTCCAACATGCTGATAATTGCTTTCTCTCGAGCCAATGCAATCTTCGAATTGAATGTCTCACAAATGTTGTTGAGAAGCACATCACAACATGTGTGTGGACAGAAAAATGCCTTGACCCACTTTTCTTTAGGAGCGACTCTAGAAAGCCACTGATGTGCTTGGGGATACTCGGTCTGCAAAGCATCCATCTTGTCCACGTAATGTTCGAGGGTGGTACTCGAGGCAATCTCCCACAACCTGTCTTTGAAATTTTCTCCAACAAATCTCTTCTTGAAATTGTTGTATATGTGCTGAACACAAAATCGATGCTCGGTTTGTGGGAATTCCTCAGCAATCAACTTTGCAAGCCGCTGATGCAACACAACAAAACATTACCACAAAATCACAGTTCCAGTACATACTGTATTGATTAAATCACAGATAAAATAAAATCACATACCACGTACATTATGTAATATTGAAATCACAGCGACCGTACCTTTTGTTGGTCAGACATAAACACATATCGTGGCCCATTTGCATGCAAGTTTAGGTCATCAGACAAGTACTCCACGAACCACTTCCACTGGACATAACTCTCAGATTCAGTCACAGCCCAAACAATCGGCCACCAGCCATTGTCGGGATCAATCCCCATTGCTTTCATGAGCTGTCCTCTGTACATCCCTGGCAAGAAACAAGCGTCGAAGAAGATAATTGGCCGACATAACTGCATCCATCCCTTTTTCAATGGTCCTAGGCAGCAGTAGAACCTCAGGAATCTCGGACCCACGGTGCCAGTATCCCTCGTATTCTCATAATGTATATGAATGCTGGAATCAGGGTGTGTCCGCTCCAATTCGGATTTGTAGTAGAACAAGTTTCTGTATTGGGTTGCCGCAGAGCCGAATATGCCATCCAGTGCGTGCTCTATGGCCCGATATGCCTTCATCCTACCTATCTTCAGGCCAAAATCTTCATCGACACACTGCCGTATAGCTGCAAGTGGAATGTGAGGGTTGGCTTTGATCTTCTCCATATAACGGTCACCTAGCCACTTTGCCGTCAGCCACTTCGAATCCAACACCTGAGAACATATGTGCGCGTGATCGCGTTGCATATTCATCACAACATAATCATGACCGTTGTGTATTTCGTGCTTCATCAAGTACACATACCACTCACACCCTTGCTCTTTACAAATCGCACGAAGTTTGTCGCCATCATTTCTTTTCACGTGCACCCGCCTTCTGGTCATTATTGCGTACTGCCTCAACACGTCATACAAGAAATCCCTATGCTTAAAAACATCACCAGGCTTCCACAACGGAAGCTCATTACTCTCGGGCTTGAACGGGGTAAACTTTATGCCGTTCTTCTTCAAACCCTCCAAATCCTCGAGGTCATCACAATCTTGTAGCTCGTCCACAACTTCTTCCTCGAAAAGTGGGTTGTCTGTCATGTTCCTCTTGTCCACATAAGACGAATACTTCCTCCGCCGTTTATCCCCTGACCCTGGCTCGGCTTCGCTTTCACCCGACTGGGCTTCACCTTCACCCGGCTGGTCTGCATTCTCTGGCTCCTGTCTCGCCTGTTGTTGTTGGAAAATGGATTCGTAATATGAGGTGAAAAGCTGCTCATCTCGGCACATGTGTGCCAACGAGATAAAATGGTCCATCTCATCATCTTCATCATCAGTCGGCGGTCCCTCGTTATGTAGATGGCAGCCATCCGGAACGTACTCAAACGATGGAATGTATACCTCCTCTTGAGGTTCTACTCCCGGACAATCATGCACTTCCGGAATTCCTTGTACTACGGGTCCAGCTTGCACTTCCGGTCCACCATGCACTTCAGGCCCATCATGCAGTACCTGTCCAGCTTGTTCCACATCACGTTCAAGTCCGGACATTAGCAATTCATCCGGAATCTCCTCTATAATGGGAACTTCCGACTGCAGTTGACATTGAGGTTCGGCTGAAAAATCCAGGGTCGGGTTGTACACACTATCGTTAAGATGTTGAACATCTTCACTATGAATAGATTGCCCCATCTGATTTAACATAAAATCACAAATGAACACCATACATACAAGCATAAATCACAACTCTATTACAAAGGTGGGCACTAACCTCTGCCACGCTATCAGGGTCTACAATTGCTTCATCTTCATGCTGCCCAATCTGACCAAAAGATGAATCACATATGAATACAAAACATAAACAACAAATCACAAACATATTCCACAGTGGTGTACTAACCTCTGCATGGTCTATAACTGCTTCAACCTCAACCTCAGGTTGTTTAACGTGTTCACCGTTGCTACCTTGTTCATATCCATCTTCTACCTCAACCTCATCTCCATCTTCGCATTCATGGACATCTCCTTGTCCAATAACTCCATCGACTGCATCATTCTCTTCAACCTCCACCACAACAGCTTCTGCTTGGTCTGCACTACATGATGCAAATGCATCCATCAAATTCTTACGTGCTGCCTCCTTTTCCCTCTTCCATTACGTTTGTCTTCTAAACTTTTGGTCAAAAACTCTTCAAACTCGACATTCTTAGGGTACCACTTAAGCATCAGTAATGGTGCCGATGGTTTCCTCTGCTTCTCGTGCTGATGTTTCTTCCTTTTCGGTTTACTCTTACTCTTCGGCCAAATTGGGTCCGGTTCGTCAAGCTCTTCAATGACCACAGTGGGTTTTTTACAAGCGTTCAAAAATTTTAGAAACTCCTCCACTTCTTCCTTTCGCTTCTTGAGCAAGGCAGCCGCCTCTGTCATATCCACGAGATAAATGTGAACAAGCTTTGTGCTAGTAGCCGCGACTTCGAAAAAAGGGGCCAGATGTGGATCGTCCGTAATGGGCAGCAATGGACCTCGTATGTCCATGCCCATACAGCCATAACTGTACATTGGATGAACGTAATAGAACTCACAGATGGTTTTCCTATTGTACCCCAACCGCAACACCATTGCGGAAAGATCTAAGAGCTCGAATTGGCGAATCCAGCAATAGTCGAAGAATGTCAATTGCCCCCAACATACTTCTTCTGTCCATTGATTTCAAAGATTGACCCTCCGTGATGAAAAGAGACGGAAAACATCCCGACATGGTCCCCTGTTAGGGTTTGTATAGAATTAGAAAACATCCAAATTTAAACCAACAAATTTCACATATAAAGTCCTAATTTCCCAAACGCGACGACATCAAAACAATTTCACAAAACAACCAAATTTGGAGCCCTAAATCACAGTCAAAATCGCTTGCTTGGAATTTTAAATTTAAACTTACCATATTCGTCTTCCGGAACAAAGAAATCTAGCCAAGGATCGCGAATGCTCCACGTTTCTGGGTCTACGTCGATTATCTCCGGTCGAGCCCTTCTACAGTATCTAGGTGATGCCGGAGGTGATGGTGACGCAGAAGATGGCGTTGGCGGCTTATTTTTGCCCCTTGAAGAACTACGGGCGATGATGAAGTGAAAGTGGATTGGAGGGAAAAATGAAAGAGCAGCAACCGCCTAATTGTTTTGGCGAAATGGCAAAATATTGGAAATTACAATGCAGGTCCGAGCGTGGGAAAATAATAGGGGACAAGACCCATGCTTTGCTGTCACATCAACTTTTTGCCATCCCATCAACACTGCATGCAGCAGTGGCGGACATACAAAAGGGCGATTTTGCCCTTCCATGCCCTGAGGGTGTTATGGTCCGAAAACACACGTTTTGTTATTACATATTTTGTTAGATCCCTTTGTTGGGATTTTTAAATGTTAGGGGCCTCTGCTGTTACACAGTGAAAAGTTAGGGCCCTTTTTGCAGTTCACTCTTTTTAGAAACATGCATTTTTATGAATTTGAAAACTTATTTATATAGTGCTGTCGTCCACCATTAATGAAACAAGCATTTTTAAGAATTTGAAAACTTATTTATATACTCCTCTATCCTGCATTAGTTGACTCGACTTGGATTTTAAGAAAATAGTGGAAAGTGGGTGAAAATTAGTAGAAGTGGTCCTACTTTTATATATGTACTCCCTTCGTCCCATAAGAGTATGCATTCTTTCCTTTTTAGTCCGTCCCACAAAAATATACACTTTCTAATTTGTAATCTCTTTCATCTCTAATGAGGTGAGACTCATTCCCCACAAATATTACTTTAATTAATTTTTCTTTCTATCTCTCTCTTACTTTATCTAATGAGGTGAGACTCATTCCCCACAAATATTACTTTAATTCATTTTTCTTTCTATCTCTCTCTTACTTTATCTAATGAGGTGAGACTCATTCCCCACAAATATTACTTTAATTATTTTTTCTTTCTATCTCTCTCTTACTTTATCAATTGTGCATTAAAATTGTGCTAAATTAAAAGTGCATACTCTTATGGGACGAAGATACATTTCTTTTTCGCACTTGATTTAGAAAAATGATAAGTGGAGAGGAAGTAAAGTAAGAGATAGAATAAAGTAGAAGAGACTCTTCTCTAGATTATTCTCTCTCTTACTTTACTTTATCTCTACTTTAACTATTTATTATTATTTTTCCAACACACATGCAAAAAATAAACGTGTCATCTTAGCTGGGACGAAGATAAAATGTGAGTGAGGTGAGTTAGTGCAACGTGAGGTACATTACCAAAAGTAGTAAAAAGTAAATCTGTCAATTAATCGCGAATGGACAAAAAAAGAAAGTTATAGTACTAGGGGTGTCGAAACAGGTAGCAGGTAACAATTCTCAACCCGACCCGATACCAGGCAGGTATCGAGTACCCACTACTCGACGGGATTGGGAAACGAGGCGGGGTCGGGTATTCATATTTTTGGTTTTGAGGTTAGCCGCTACCCTCCCGAGTATACCCGTTAATCCCAAGATACTCGATATAAGTCCTTTGGATGCTCGGGTATTCAAATGAGCATCTGTGTAGCATATTTCGAGTGCTCATATAAATACTTTGGATGCTTTATGATAGTTTGTTTATTTAATTTTGTGTATGTATATATTATGTTACTTTTATTAGTTAAGAGGTAAATAATAGTGCAAGTATTTCCTGTAATTGTATATAGTTAATGATATTTGATCTTTTAAAAGATTTAGAATCTGGATATAAACTGTAATGTTCTTTTATGTTATCTTGAAGCATTTTAGTAAGGTTGATGAACAGATTCTGCGAAAAATCGACGATTGCTTGCGCCTTCTCCACATGAAGATCTTCGTACTTGACCACGAATCTTCTAATCTGTATCCTTAACTCAGATAATGATCATTGGGTGGGCAAAGCTTGTTAGAATAAAAAAAGGTTTAATTAGAAAGATAAAAGAACTTAAGTTCTATGAAGAATTGATTTTTTTTCGTCCACTCCCAAAGGGGAGCACGAAAATTATATGTTAATTAGATATTAATCTTCTTTCTAATCACCTTTTATATGGAGTTATGATGGGTCAGATTAGGGATCCATGGAGGTTGGATTTGGGCTAAACCTGTTGGACTTTAACTAATTAAATTGAGACACAATTTAATACAAGTCCAACATAATATTATTATTAGCCACTACAGTAAAATAATATTGACTGCTCGTCCAATCCTAAATTACGAGTAATCCGAGATTTACCTCTTTAATTTATTCTTTCATGTTTTAAGATACTAATATCCATTAATTAATTTAAGTCTACTATTTGACTTTAAATAAATAAATATCTATTTCCAAGAGTTGTCTAGTTCGAAATCTTGATTTATTATTCTAGAATAAATTCCAATCGGCCGAGTTTCTAAAAAATAGATTTTTTTTCAAATTCATTTTGAGGATATTATCAAACTAGACTCACCCAGTACACGATTCACTGCAATTAAAATACTAACACATCTAGACATTGATCACCACTACCCAAAATATCAGGATTTTAAGATTACGAAAAATCCGCACCATTTGATAAATCAAAGTAGTGCATAATCATTATTGTATGCAAATGTTGTGTCAACAACGATTAAGAAATAACAATCACTTAGACCTTGTCTTTAGTAACTAGCAAGAAAGATTTATCTCAACTATTAAATCTTTCAGTGCTATATCACTAAGGTAAGGAAACATGCGGACTGACACTGCAACCTTTCACAATAGGTAGTCAAAGCCTATCTAGGTTGTGAAATTCTATTTCTCTTCTACAAAGAAGCGACTGCGTAACCTTCTGTGAACGTCGTTCACGACCAGACTACTATGCATAAGAATTAGACTTGACTGCTTCTTATACATTTAATGTTTGAGAAACATCTTATAAATGTATAAGGAAATACCAATGCGATAAAATTACTTCTTTTTGCCTTGGGTTAAAAGTGGATTGTAGAGTTTATTGTATACAAGCAATTCTATCCGCGCAACATGCTAGAAATATGCTTTTTAGTATACTAATCCAAATAATCTCCACTTATACTCAAAATCATGCTTTCGAGTATACCAACTGTCAAAACTCTCCCACTTATACTCTAAGCAGGTCTCGGACCATGATACATCGAACTACCATACTTTTCACCTCATGTGTAAAACATGTTGCCATATAGGCATTTTGTGAAAAATTCGCCAGATTGTTCTCTAATAATATCTTGGAAACCATAATGTCTAGTTTCGCACTTCATCCTTAATTAATTTTGTACTTCCTCTCTACGTGTTTGCTTAGTTTCATCATCTCGTGTTTCCCTCGAGTTAGACACATGATTAGAGTAATCGTAATAAAATATAATACTCAAATGCATACTCAGAATCACAGTCAAAGCTATTGGGAAGTTACTGAGATGAACAACTAGCTTAACAATATCCGATGAAACAACACTTGTAATTTTCATGATAGAGTCCGTGATGTAATCACACTCCTTCATGCCTTAGTTTTCAACTCCTAACGTTAACACATAGTCAGAGGAAGACTTGTTCGATCATCGGTCAATCATAAAATATGAGTCGATGTAACTGAAAGAGCAGGTTTCAACTACTTAAGGTGCGCAGAATCGTGTTAATCAACTGGCCAGGAAGGTACCTAGACCTAGTCGTGTCATTGACACGAAGACCAAAAGGAAACCTGTTATTAAGACCTCAACCCACTTCTATTGCCTAGTATAGTGGAGTAAAGGGTCGAATCCCATAGAGATGGATGCGTCTGAAGTATGATTGAGATGACATTTCGGAAGGTTGGTTTGCTACCACGCTCTGGGTTGAGTTTACCTAAATACGAAACGTAAATGGAACCTATACTATTCTGGTAGACTGCTAACTTATCGGCACGTGACTGTGTATGGAAATGTTGAACTGGTTGATCCTAGTGCATGTGTGATAAGGCTCATTTCATGCATGGGTTATGGGGTGAATTCTATGATTTCAATGAGCTAACGTGTGTTTATAAGTTCAGGTGCGTAGAAAATCTACCTGGCCCAGGAAACAGATACAAATCGACCGAGCAGATGTAATCAAAGGAAATTTCAAGTAAAGTACGCCAATTCGCCAAACCGACATGGGAGGATCATGGAAGCGATGGCAGGAGCAGATGTGAAGCGAAGAGGATATTTTAAAGGATCTTTCTCGTGGGCATATGTGTCAAATCAACAAAGAAAAGCGCCATAGGGATCCGAGTCTCAACTATAAAAAGGGACAACCATCTTAAGAAGAGGCAGCTTCAATTTTATTATTCATTCTTAGCTCACTCTTCTCCATAGCTCTCTTCACTTTTACATTTCTCTGCGCTCTTGGAAAATGGGTTCATATTCTGGTGGCCGTGGTGGTTTGTGCCTAGTGTTAGCCACGTAACACCGTCCCGTGGGGGCGAAGATACAATTATGGATGTGTCAGTTTGTGTTTTCTTTTGATTCTGATGCATTGATATTTGGTTTTTACTGATTTGGATGCATTTAGCAATTGATCGTAGTTTGGGTTTCGAATCGGTGAATTCGAGTTAGATTTTATGGATCTGAGGGAATGCGGTTTAATTTGACGGCGGTGATGTTGCGATCTTGTTGAATTGTGATGAATTTGGGTTGAAGTTGGTGGATCTGAATATCTCTGTTTCAATTCTGCATGATTATGGCTTCTTACTGTTTGTTTTCGATATGCTCGACCTAGTAGATTAGATCTGGTAGTTTTCTACTTAATTGTAATGTTAATGTTTTAATTCGAGTTTTTCTCTGTTTTAATGGTGTTCAATGCTCTATTTCGTTTTGTTGGCGTCAGTTTCCTGAAGAAGATGAAGTCAGTTGGTAGTTAGGGATCAGATCTGCATTGTTGAAGTGTTTGTTTACTTTTTGCAGCTTTCTCTGTCACCGTAGTTAGTTAGAGAAATTGGTCCCCACTGGTTTTTGCATGCTTGTTTAGCCATTTTAAGAAATCCTCAACATGACCCGGTAGTTGTAGTTGTTTAAGTTCCTCTAGTTAAATTTAAGTTTCCAAGTCATGCATGCATCTCTACAATCCTTGTTTCCTCTTCCTAGTAGATAGGATGGTTTCCTTAAATTCCGTTGAGCCTAGTAGTTTAAACTTAACCCATTAGTTGCGTGGCAGCAACCAACCCTTGTCCAAATCCTTCGAATACTTTCTAAACTCTTTTATCTCTGTGGGATCGATCCTCACTTCCATATACTAGCCTATAGTATAATGGGTTAAGGTTTTGAAGTAGCTTGAGAGTGCAACCAACGACATTCCAGATAGACCCGGCGGTTTAGTAAATCCCCTAGACCTGTTTGTTTGCTATCTGTTTAAACTCCAACGTGTGTGAACAAACGGACTGCATCTATCTCTCATCTCACTTCAATGTGAAAAGTGAAAGATTAGTATAAATGGCTAGACACGGTAACAGAGAATATTAGTGGGTACTGGGATTCTAATTGCCAGATCTGTTGGAAATGATTGAAAAGGTTAAAGGACAAAAGGTAAAAGGTGGCCAAAAGCATAAAGTGGTCCCAGAATTCAAATGAACACATTGTCTTCCTCACCAAGAAATGCACAAACACAGAGATTCACGAACTCCATTAACGACTTAAACGGCTCTCGCAACAGATTTAAACTCGAAATTAAATCCTAAAATTTTACGATTAAAAGATTCAGTTTCAAATCTATGCTAACTGGTTGACATGCGAGATGGCAGAAACAAACATAGATGATTTCCATGCATTTTCGAGAGACATTACTGATTAAAACTTGTAAAAACTTGAAGAAAGATTAGATCTAACTATGCTAAGCAGATTTAAGCATCCAACTACAGAAATCAACATAAAACTAATCGATCTAACTAATTAGGCAGAAAAGAAAATAGACGATGATCAAAACATGCAAGGAAAACGAAATCAACTTCATTACGAACGAATTCCAAAATTAGCATAGTTAAAACACGGAAATCAAGTTCGCAAAGCAAAAGATCTTCAAATCAACACGAGATTCACAACTAAATTCAAAACATAAAGATATAAAGATTATTTTGCAACGCGGGCGATGTAACAGTGAGTTTTCTAACTACGACAGCTTCACTGATCCGACGACGAACTATCCCCGGCGAATGACGGAGTCTTCAGGTGATTCTAACTAAGGGCAAGGAACGAGAAGTGGTGGAGCTAACCTCCATCTGTGGAATGGATATCTCTAAGTACTTTCTTCTTTCTTCATGTGACCTTCTATTTATAGGGTGGCTCCCACTGATTTTAGGGTTGTCTTTTGGCGTGAATAGTCGCTTTTACCCCTGTTGATTAGTTGGTCCTTCATAGCAATCCTCTCTTCTCCACCTCAATCCCTGCGGCATGCATCCTGACCAATATTGCACCCTTCTAATGTTCTTTTCACCTGAAACACTTTAGCACCCTTCCTTCAGACTCGTACCCTATCCTGCACACTTTAGCGGTATTCTTGCACAAAATATGCGATTAAGCTCAACAAACTGACCAGTAACCAAGGCCTTGTTAGGATTAGTATACTAAAAAGCATGTTTCGAGCGACTTCGCACGAATAGAATCTTGCTTGTGTACGGAAAAAACTCTACAATCCACTTTTGACCCGATTCAGTATCATTCGAGCAGTTTGCACGAATAGAATCAATATATTATTACATTGTGTTTGCTTGTGCGTTTATAAGATGTTTTATAAACATTTAAATGCATAAGAAGTAAACAAAGCCTACGTCTTTTACTTAGTAGACTGGTCGTGGGCTGCGCTCACTTTAAGGTACTACAGTCGGTTCTAAGCAATGCTTTGCAAAAGAGAAGAAGAATTTCACAACCTAGATAGGCTTTGGCTACCTATCGTGAAAGGTTGCAATGTTAGTCCGATTATTTCTAAGCCTTATTGAAATAAGATGACGTTGGTATGGTATAGCACTAAATGGATCTAACAGCAAGATGTGTCTTTAAGCTATCTACTGAAAGACGAGGTCTTGATAAATATCTATTTCTTAATCTACATACGTTAGCATTGAGCATACGACATTGAGTATCTACTACTTTGACCTACCAAATGTGCGGGTTTTTCGAAGGTGCTATTACGTTGAATCGTGCGCGAGGAGAGTCTCGTTTGATAATGTCCTCAAGAGGAGCTTGAACAAGGTTTTATTATTCGGAAACTGACCAGTTGGAGTTTTATTATTCTATGAATAATAAATAAGTGTTTCTTGCTAAGTCCACTCTTGGAATTAATAAGATGTTAATTAATTAAGTCCATAGCAGACTTTAATTAATTAATGGATATTTATATCTTAAGCACGAGAAATAAATAATAAACAAAATCGAAACCCGGATTACTTGTAATTTTGGATTTGGATGGGGAGTTCAATATTACTTCTGTAGTGGCTGCTCGTAATATTCCAATATAAGCTTGTATTAAATTGTGGGTTCAATTTAATTAGTAAAAAGCTAATTGGGGGAGCCCATATCCAAAACCTTCCATAGATCCTTGACTGGGACTAATATGAACTATTATAAATAGGAGAATAAAGGAGACAGAAGATAGACAATTAATCGTCATGAAAATTTCGCCCACTCTAATTTTAGAGGGGATGAAAATTTCAAAAAGATTTTCTACTCCGTGAGATTTTCAGCTCCTCCTCCGTGAGAAATTTCTGTCTTCTTTATTCAAGTCCTAGTGTTTCGATAAGATCAGCCCACCCTGATGTCGGAATAGAGTTCGGGACACCAGTCAGAAGATCCGTGGTCTAGTATTGAAGATCATCGTGGAGAAGGTGCGAGCAATCGATGATTCTTTAGAGAATCAACGAGGTAAATTGGCTAACTCCGTAGCAAGCATGCTTTAGGGATTTTGTGCTAAAGCATGTTTTAAATTCAAGTTATGAGCATGATACATGTGATAATTACGCGAATAGAATTTGTCTAAATAATCTGTAAAATAGATCCGTATATGTGATCCGTTAGAACGCATGCTTCCGCTGCCAACCCCTTCAATTGGTATCAAAGTCAGGTTTTGTCTCTGATTATTTGGATTTAAATTTCGCGAAATTCATGTATGCATGTATTATTTGAATTCGAAGCATGGTGTTTTGTTTAATTTATTATGCAAGATGAACTCAAGAACTATCGAATCAAAGAACTTGAATTACTCGATCGTACGAGACGCGCGATCCGTCGATGCTCGCGCCGACACGGATCGCACCACGCGCAATCGAGGTAGGGATGTCGAGACAGTGGGAACTGGGGAGCCACGATCACTGGGCGACGCGCAGACAAGCGAGGGCTCGCGCGCGCCGCCGGCCGAGACCGCAAGCCCCAGACGCACCCGCGTCGAGATCAACGCATGAAGCTGGCGAGGTGCGGTGATTCGTCCGAGAACTACCGAGACACCAGGCGCCGAGAGCTCCAACCCTAGGCGGAAGGACCGAGATGGGCGGTCGGAGATGGCCGAGAGCAGGCGCGCCTCCGTGCGCGCCGCTGGCCGAGAGCTCGCGCCACCCGACGGCTCGGATGGCCGAGACGGGCGTCAAGACGCTGGCCGAGAGGCGCGCGCCGCCGCGTACTCGCTTGGCCGAGAGGAGCCGCGCCTACGCGCACGCTCCTGGCTGAGACGCTGGCGACTCCCGACGAGTCGATGGCCGAGACGCCGTGTGCGTCGTATTCTGACAAAGAACTCGTCGGATTTTTGTCGTTCATCGTTCGTGCGAACCTCGTACGATGAGATAACAATGAAGGATTATTTTAATGATTATTTATTTATTTTATTAAAAGATATCATTAAAATATTATTATTTAATAGAAATAAAATCTTTTGGGAAGATTTCCCTAGATTCTTGGATTTTATTTTGGAAAATATTCAAGATGAATTTGGAAATAAGATTTGAATATAACTTTTATAGATTTTATGTATTATATAAGATTTGATTTAATATCAAATCATGGATTAATTATATTTTTTACTTATTCATTGGATTTATATGGATTTTATTCATAGATGAATCCTAGTTATATTTGGAAAATAATAATCTAAATTTTATCTATATCCTATGGATTTATATGGATGTATTCCTAGACAAATCCTAGTTGGATTTAGATAATAATAATATTATTTTATTCTTATCCTATGAATTTAAATGAATTTATTCATAGATAAATTCTAGATGGATTTGGATAGTGATAATATAATATTTTATTCTTATCTTATAGATTTATATGGATTTGTTCCTAGATAAATCTTAGATGGATTTGAATAATTATAATATAATATTATCTAATTCTATGGATTTATATGGATTTACTACAAGAATAAATCCTAGATGGATTAGGATTAATATTAATATTAATTTATTTTATCCTATGGATTTGAATAGATTTAAGACAAATCCTAGATGGATTAAAATAAGTATTAATCTATGATTATCCTTATCTTTTAAATTTATATCCTAGATAGATTAGGATAAAAATAATATATAAGAAAATCTGTATTTAATTGGATTTAGATAAATTAATTTATCAAAGAAATCCTAAGTAATATTTAATATATTCTAGATGTTATTCTAAATAGAATTAAGATTTGTATAAATCTTGGTTGATTGGATTTTATTTATCGTATGGATTATGATGGAAATATTTCTGTCTAGTAATATCCTAAAACGATTTAAATAATCATAATCCTAGATCAACGTTATCTTGAATTAAAGGATTTGATTTTATTTGGTGTTTATCTATTTTAAGTGGATTATCTGTCTTATCTGCTTATGTGATAATTATGCAAAAACCATATAAAATATCTAAGCGACAATTACAACAAGTGCGTTGTATATGGTCTCCATCAATTGGTCTGCAATTTATGAAGCTTTTTTCTAATATTATTGTCACCTGCTCTGTGGGGACAATAATCCTAAGAAAAAGCGAGTTCATGAGGCGGATCTCTCGAAAATAAATAGTATGAACTAGAATGTGGTTTCCAATATTATCGCCACCTGCTCTGTGGGGACAATAATCCTAAGAAACTGCGAGATTCAGAAGTTCACACAGAATTTATAAGATAGCTTGATCTTGTTAGCAGCACATGAGCATTGTTATGGGAGTGTGTTGTAGAAATGAGACTTTGTAATGCTAAATTCGGTGGTCTTGCTTAGGCAACATTAGGCTGCCATGCCACTCTATGGTCTCTGGACTATTTGTCGGTGTTGTGACCAGTAAAAATGTAAGATTTTAATGCGTATTGACTTCCTCTGGAGGATACAAAATTTTAATTTTACAGTTGCAAGATACATAATTGTTTTGTGGTTATTTGCAATTATGTATTGAGCATAAGTATGTGATAATAAGTTTATTTGCCAAATCTTCATTATGTCATTCAATATCTTGTCTGCGATCCTTAAAGAAATAAACTCGAATGCCGAAATTATGTAGACTGGAAATGAAAATGGATAAGATTCTCATCGCTAAAACTTGGAATTTATACTCAATGATTCATGTCCTCCATTTCCTCGACATAATTCCACGAAGATTGTTCGAGAATGCTTTTTGCTTGTACTTGACAAGTTCTTTAAGGAATAAGGTCAAGCTGTTTTCTTTTATTTAGCACGACAAGTCTTGGTTAGTGACGATGAAAGATGGATATCAATAGAATCTGTCAAGATGATTCGATTGGAATATCCTAAAGGGACAAAATATTTTGAGGAATCTTTTGATCACTCAAATAGTTTCTGACTCAAGTCATCGCCTGAAGTAATAAGAAATGACTAAAAGAAGGTTTAACCGAAAAGTAGAAAACCTTCAGAATATTAGTCGTTATATTACTGTTAGAGGAAAGTAATATGAAGATGATGAATTCGTAAAGGCTACATTTTTCCTAAGTCCTAGTTCATTTGAACAAAAGACTAGATATTGAAATGAGAGAGCCTGAATTGTCACCGAAGTTTGTTTAAAGCGAATGAAGATGTTTTGTAAGTTGGATTGACCTCTTTTAAAGAAGGACAATGACTTACATGGAAATGCAACTTCTAATTATGAGATCTTGATCCAGTTAGGTTTTTGTTGCAGTGGGAGCTATTTTTTGTTCAATTATTGTTTTATGGTTGATGTTTAAGGCATCATAGTATTGAAACAATATAGATGCAACAAGATTGAGTAGTAAACAACACATCAACTTCTTAAACAATGAATGATGAAGTATTTATGGCTCTTAGTCTTAAGGCCAAGAAAATACTTGGTTATTGTTTAAACTGATCTAGACTATCAAGATTTTAACAATTTGTTAAATAGTTTGAAAGTCGAGAATGTCTATTCGATGCACTATGAGTTAGAATCATTTGATTCAGAATACTTATATAAGTGCAACGTAGAAAGACTAGCAAGTCTCAATGGTTTACACTAATGAGGAGACGAGCAAAGCGTTATGATCAGTAGTGGGAGTCTAATCTCCATTAACGAATCCAAGCATTCTTTCAAAGAATGGGATAGTTATATAAGAAGGAATCGAAGTCTTTCTAAGACAAGTTTGATCAAATGAAGAGTTGTACTCATGAAAATCTTATCATTGATGGGACAAGCATTAAATATAACGAGATACACATTAAAGAAACTACCATCATCAGTACCTTCTACAAAAAAAGAGTTGTGGACTAGAGCGTCTCTAGTCTAGCACATCTCAAGGTGTATTGTTGTTCCAATGCATGTTGGAAAGGTATCCACATAATTGGAGTTGAGTACTGACCAGACATGTTTTAAGGTTTTCCCAAATGATGTAAGGTTATAAGTTTTGTAATCTTCAAAGATTGAATTCTTGTATGAAGATCAAGAAAGGAACTAAAAGCCTAACAGTGTGATAACTCTCAGTACAAAGAGAGATATCGAATTTTCCACGTTACCAAGGACTAATACCATTAGAAGCTTATGCACTAATAAAATCAACTTCAACACCTAAGATTGTTAGAACCATGTCGTGGTGGGAGCGTTCCTAGGAACATAACAAGTTCATGGGTCTAAGAGTGTTGCAAGATTCAGTCTTAGATTAACTTGAACATAATCCCTTTAACTACAATGTAGAATTGGTTCATTTGGATATTCATCCTTGGAAAGGTGGTAGATTCCAAACTACAATCTTAGATAGACAACATATTTTACAAGACTTGCAATACTGCCTATAGGTTGTGTCAGTCAGTGGGAGCTAGTACATTTGCAAGTGTAAATGTGGATCTCAAATGGCTAGTTAATGACAATGGGCTATTCCCAAAGAGAAATATCATATTCTTACTGTTGTTGTGCCAAGATTTGTTTGATCCTTCTGTCTATCAGCACTTATATAATTAGAATGACTGTATCATGATTGTCAAGACAACTTTCTATTAATAGAAGTCTTGAGGAAATCATCTACATGAAACACATGATTGGAAGCTAATGAAGACCTTTATGGTCTTAGGCATGCATCTAAATCAGAGTATGTGTTTTAGCGAGATTGTCAAATGTTTGGAATTTGACATGTGCCCTTAAGCGTGTTGTAAGCACAAGGAAGTTGAAAGTGCATTGAATATGGTATTATTGGTACTCTACGATGATGAAATCTATAAAAGTGCAAACAACTAAGATTGGCATCTAGCGTAGGAAACTGGTTGTCTACCCAGTTTAAGATAAAGGATTTAAGAGAAACTAATTACATTCTAAGCATCTAATTCTTTGAGTTTCCTAGAAAGAATGTTGAGATTCTCTTAGGAATCCTATATCTATACATTGCTTGGAACATTTTAGCATTAGAATTTCCATGAAAAGGTTTTTACCATTCAAGATGGAATTGTCTTGTCTCTAGTCAAGTGTCGTTTGACAGTTAGTGAGAACAAGAATTATGAGACTGGTTCTGCAGATAGATGTCTCATGTATGCTATGATGTGTACTAAGTTCGATATTAGTTGTGCTTTTGCATAGCAAGTATATATCATATTAACCATGGCAAAGGACTTTGATTGAGGTAATGGATATACCATAGTACTTGAGAAAGACTAATCGCTATATTCTAGTTTACCAGTCATTCATGTAATGTCCTTGGGGTTACACTGACTAAGTCTTATGACTAATCAGTGATCGAGTAAGTCATCCTCATTATATGTGTTTACATTAGGAGTATACTCCTAGAAGCTTTGATCGTAAGTTTGAGTATGCCTATGAGTATTTTTACTCTAGCAAAGGCTAACTCAAGGGAACACGAGATCATAAGCTAAGAATTCACACAGTGAGATGAAATTAATTAAAGATCAAGTACGCAACAAAGACATAGTGGCGGAAAAGATATTATCAGAGAACAACCAAGCAGATTTTTCACATAAATTGCCTTTGTGGCAACATGTTTCAAACATGATGTGAAATGAATGGTAGTTCGATATATCTAGGTCCAAGACCTGCTTTGTGTATAAGTGGGAGAGTTTTTGGTAGTGGGTATAAGTGGGAGATTGGTAGGGTTAGTATACTGAAATGCATGTTTCGAGCGACTTTGCACGAATAGAATCTTGCTTGTGTACGGAAAAAACTCTACAATCCACTTTTGACCCGATTCAGTATCATTCGAGCAGTTTGCACGAATAGAATCAATATATTATTACATTGTGTTTGCTTGTGCGTTTATAAGATGTTTTATAAACATTTAAATGCATAAGTAAACAAAGCCTACGTCTTTTGCTTAGTAGACTGGTCGTGGGCTGCGCTCACTTTAAGGTACTACAGTCGGTTCTAAGCAATGCTTTGCAAATAAGAAGAAGAATTTTGACAACCTAGATAGGCTTTGGCTACCTATCGTGAAAGGTTGCAATATCAGTCCGATTATTTCTAAGCCTTATTGAAATAAGATGACGTTGGTGTGGTATAGCACTGAATGGATCTAACAGCAAGACGTGTGTTTATGCTCTCTACTGAAAGACGAGGTCTTGATAAATATCTATTTCTTAATCTACATACGTTAGCATTGAGCATACGACATTAAGTATCTACTACTTTGACATACCAAAGGTGCGGGTTTTTCGTCACCCAACGAACGAGGTATATTGGGTAGTGGTAATAATTATATAGCGGTGCTAGGATTGCTATTATGTTGAATCGTGCGCGAGGAGAGTCTCGTTTGATAATGTCCTCAAGAGGAGCTTGAACAAGGTTTTATTATTCGAAAACTGGTCAGTTGGAGTTTTATTACTCTATGAATAATAAATAAGTGTTTCTTACTAAGTCCACTCTTGGAATTAATAAAATGTTAATTAATTAAGTCCATAGCAGACTTTAATTAATTAATGGACATTTATATCTTAAGCACAAGAAATAAATAATTAACAAAATGGAAACCCGGATTACTTGTAATTTCGGATTTGGACGGGGAGTTCAATATTACTTCTGTAGTGGTTGCTCGTAATATTCCAATATAAGCTTGTATTAAATTGTGGGTTTAATTTAATTAGTAAAAAGCTAATTGGGGGAGCCCATATCCAAAACCTTCCATAGATCCCTGACTGGGCCCAATATGACCTATTATAAATAGGAGAATAAAGGAGACAAAAGATAGACAATTAATCGTCATGAAAATTTCGCCCACTCTAATTTTAGAGGGGATGAAAATTTCAAAATGATTTTCTCCTCCGTGAGATTTTCAGCTCCTCCTCCGTGAGAAATTTCTGTCTTCTTTATTCAAGTCCTAGTGTTTTGATAAGATCAACCCACCCTGATGTCGGAATAGAGTTCGGGACATCAGTCAGAAGATCCGTGGTCTAGTATTGAAGATCATCGTGGAGAAGGCGCGAGCAATCGACGGTTCTTTGGAGAATCAACGAGGTATATTGGCTAACTCCGTAGCAAGCATGTTTTAGGGATTTTGTGCTAAAGCATGTTTGAAATTCAAGTTATGAGCATGATACATGTGATAATTACGCGAATAGAATTTATCTAAATAATCTGCAAAATAGATCCGTATATGTGATCCGTTAGAACGCATGCTTCCGCTGCCAACCCCTTCAGGCCTAGAATAAAATTAGTCAAACTGCCCACACTTAACATATACTTGTTCTCAAGTATGAAGAAACAAGTCAAAACAAGCAATAAGTCGAATTCTGGCCTGGCCTGATCAACCTAAAAAGACGCTAAAACATAAATTCACGCAACATAAAGGAAAAATGAAAAATAAAAATAACACATAAAAGAATACACATAAACACATAGAACAAGCTATATTTTCAACTAACCCTCCCCTCCGGTGTGACTTCAATCCGGCTGTAAGCAGCTTCGACTTCGGCCACCCCCTATTCAATCCCAGCTAGTACATCAGCTTGTCAAGATCGCCCAATCATTAGCCAACACTGGATTTGCTCAGTCACTCATACCTCATCAGGGATGTTAGGACTGTTCTCTCATCAATGCTAGGCCATAGATGTGTCAGACTCAGATTCACTAGCAGCTTCTAAGGGTCTTTAAATGGTTGTAATGGGGCCATGGGTTTGTAATGTACATGGTGGTTGTTACTAAGGCTCTATGGTTCAAAAAGTGTTTTATTTTGATAGATGGGGGAATGGTGTAGGTTCGAGGCATCCGATAGGTTGACCTTTCTCTTCTTGGTTTGATCTTTCTCACCTTATTCTCTTCAACTGGTCAACAGACTTGTCAGTGGCTTTGCCACCTTATTCGTTCTTCCTTTTTTTCTGGACCGGGTATTTTTTTCTGGCCCTTCTTTTCTTTTTCTTATTTTTGTGTGACCAAGTGTTGTTCTGGTTAATTTCTTTTCTTTTCTTCTAACTTTTTTTCTTCATTTTTCTTCCAGTTGGGTTCTGTGCTTCAGCTTCCTTGTCAGATATCCTGCCTCGTACTCTTCACAAACACCTTCCCTTGTGCCTTTTGGAGTTCAGAAAAAAAAAGTTATAAAGGCTCAAAGATCGTTACTAAGGGTGGGGATTTATTTTTAGTTTTTTTTCGGGTGGGGTTTCCTATTGCCCTTAAGATTTGCTGCTCACGGTCACCTTGCCCTAAACACCTTATAGTAGCCACTCTCTATTTTTTCAAGTGTTTAGCTGAATGTGGTTCCACTTTAGGCATTTTACTCACCATTTAGGAGGGCTTTCGCATTCAGCTTTAAGATTTGACTTTTTCTTTCATACTCGTATCCTCTATGCTGGTCAGGATCTAATGGGGGAGGTGGTTTCAATTTTTAGCATACTTTGTTCCCATCAATCCCTCTCGCCATAAGTTCAAGTCGATTGAGTTTTAAGCCTATTCATTTAATACATACCCTAAAAAAAACCATCCCAGACTTACGACATTGACAACACATATATACGTATCATACTGGCCATTATCCCCCTTCCCACTTCATGTGTGCTTACCCCCAAGCTTGGGCAGTGAAGTGGAAAATAAGATGGCTAGTATGATGACTCACGTAAACACATAAAACATGGAAAACATACTAAGTACATAAAACATTCTCACACTTGGACTATACAATAGGCTAAGTGAGAGAAGGTCTAAAGACGCACATAAAACAAACACACTTATTAAAACAAGCATTACGAGTTGTGAACCCTTCTCTTCTCACACTTAGACTATAAAATAGTCTAAGTGCAATGAATTAGGGTTCACGCATGCTAACACATATACCTAACTAACATGATTAACTAAAATAAACATAAAAAAACAAAATAAAATAAGAAAAACTAACTGATCAGTGGGGTAAGGTGGTCATCGCTTCCCCTGGGTCCTCCTCACGGTGAGGCTCGGTGCAGGTGGTTTGTCAGGTACATCCTCTGGTGCTTCACTCATATCATCTTCCGATTCTTGGGGTTCGTCGTCCTCTTCCCCTGGTTGCTCTGGTTCATTTATCCTGCTGGCGTGGCCACTCATCCATCACATCCGCTAGCCTGGTCAACTCAGTACGGGCCTCCCTATTCTCCGTTGCCAATTATGCCACTGCCCTTTCCATATTTGTCTGCCTCTGTTGGCTTGTCCTCCTTGGCCCGCGATTACCCTTCCAGCAGGGATTGCAGCTTCACTCATGGCGCAAAAGTGGGGAACGCCTTCCTTTATGTAGACAGTGTTCGTGCGGGTGAAAAACTGAATATCAAACAAGCTAGGAGGGTCCACCATGAACATTGGGGATAGATTCTCTGTTTCGATTATTGCAATGTTGTTGCGCACAAAGACCCCTAGTATATGGCAAAGAGACAAGTTCCTGGCAGGGTGTGTGGCAATTAGATGGCACTGGTAGGCAGTCCGAAATCCCAAGTGTACCATCCTGCCGCGCCTTGCACACCACAGGAGGTACAGTTCTGTCATAAAGATCCAAATGGCTAAGTTTTTCTGGCCCATTAGGTTATAATCAAGGTAAAGCTGAACAAGGCGGAGGATGGGATTATTAAAGTGGATCGAACGGGATAGGGTAGAGGCAAACTGGCCAGCAGCTGGGTGGGTCAATTCCTCCCATGCTGCCTGGGGGTTTAAGTCGACATTCCTTCTTGGTATCCCCCTCTCCCTACTCCTCCGTTTAGACCCAATCGCCTCTTCCAGGCTACACATCCCCAACCTCACAGTCCATTCAATCAAATTCATACATAGCTCCCTGCCAAATACCCGGAAGGAAATAGACACCTAATCTAGGTTCGTAGAAACTTGGAACCTAAAAGTGGTGAAAAATTCCTTTGCTAGACAAACGGGTATAGTGGTACCTTCATTCTCCAACAGCCAGTCAAAACCCAAGGCACGCATATACGAAAGGAAAGGATCACGAGCAGCTAATTCATCCAAAGAGGGGAGATGGAGTACCTTGCCGCACTTGATTTGTTTACTGTTGTCATCATTGTCATCGAAGGCATCCTGGAGCTTCTTTGTGTTGTAGTGCTTCATATCCTCCACCATATCATCGTCAAGCTCCACTTGACACGGCTGGTACTCTATTATTTCCACCAGAGGATGAATAAGCTCGCGGTGGTTCTCAGCCAACTGCTGCTCCTGGAAGTCTTCATCCTCCAATGACACGTCTTCATCTAAGTCTTGTTCCTCACTAGAGGCGTACACTCCATCACTACTTTCCTCTTTTGGTGGCAAGCTCCTTTGCTCGGGTTCACGGATCACCACCCCTGTATTGGCTGTTGATAAGTCGCATTCTATGCCTTGGTTACTGATCAGTATGATGAGTTTAACGTGAATTATCTGCAAGAAAGTTGCTTAATTGTGAAGGAAAAGGGGTACAAGTCAGTAAGAGAAGAATCGGAAGATTCAAGTGAAAAGGACACTAGAATGGTGCAATACTGGTCAGGATGCATGCCATAAGGCTCGAGAGGGAGAAAGAAAGATTGCTAGGAAATGACCAACTACTAAAGGGGGCAAAAGCGACATTTCACGGGGAGAAACAACCCTAATTTTGAGGGCCAACCACCCTATAAATAGAAGGTCACATCAAGAAAGGAGACACAAACTAGAGAGACACACTCGAATATCCTTAGTTCCTACCACGAAGAAAAGCTCCGACACTTCTCGTTCCTCGCCGCCAGTCATGATCACTTGAAGACTCCGTTACTCCGCTGGAGGGAGTTCACCACCGTTCCATCCAGCCGTTGTAGTCTCCAGAATTACTGTTTTATCACCCGCGGGGCCAAACAATCTTTACTTTCTTTCTGTAGTTTAACTCTAGTTTTACTTGTTTTATTTGGATCTCTTGTTGATCGTCGTTACTACATGGATTTGACGTATTGTGATTTAGATCCAATCGTTATGAAGTTGAAATTTACTTTTTTTTCATCTTTAGGTTGCAAATGCTTTCTTCCTGCCTAGATTAGTTAGATCTAGTAGTTTAGCGTAAATTTCCAACTATTTGAGCATGCATTCTTTTCAATAGGATAAATATGGTTTTATAGAGCGAAATTCCAAGTGTCTGATCGATTAATTCGGTCACCTTGCATGTTAGTCACTTTGCATGATCTAGGATTACCAATGTTAATCTTTTCGATTTAAGCTTTTAATTTCATATCTCAATTTGTGGAAAGTGTTAATTCAAGATGTTGTTCATGGAGTTTTTTTTTTATCTGCAACTTTTGCATACTTGTTGGAGAAGACAACACCCAGATCTGATTTGTGGACCACTTTACACTTTTTAGCTACTTTACCTTTAGTCCTTCCACTTTCGCAAGCTTTACTGCGGATCTGGCAGTTCATCAGCCAGTTCGGTCGAATATTCGTTGCAGTAGTTGTTTGTCTATTTTTAGTAAATTTCCACTTTTCACATGCACTTAAGTCTTATAAACTCACTTCTCACGTACTCGACTTCATTCCGATATGAGACCGTCTTACCAGTCAGGAGAGTATAGGTCTTTTTAGAGTTTTTGCGTCAAGGTAGATCTAAACCTAAAGCATGGTAGCTAACCAACCCCTTCCAGATTATCATCTCAATCACATTTCGCATTCATCCATCTCTGTGGGATTCGACCCTTGCTCCACCATACTAGCCAGTAGAAGTGGGTTGAGGAATTTTGTTGATAATAGGTTTTAGGTCCTCGTGCCAACAACGCAACTAGGTTTGGGATTTTCCCCAGAGCAGTTGATTACATGACCCTACATAAAACCTGCTCTTTCAGCTGTGCGGGCCTTCTTGTTGCTTTGTTTCTTTTGAACTGGGTCCTTCCCCTTCCTTTTCCTTTCCAACTAGTATCTCTTCTCTTCATCTTCTCCTTCTGGCTTTATGTCTGTTGTTGCCGAGGGTTCATCCTCGGCAGTAGGCTGGGTCACCTGTTCTTGAACGATCACCTCCTCTACTAGCTTGGGAGGAACTTTGGTTGGATTCTCCATAGGTTTTGTAGGAGTCCCCTTCCCCTAGCTAGTAGGGGTAGGCGTTTCTGGTTCAGTAACTGGGCGACTCTCTTCTTGGGTGGCGGTTGAGTTGGGATTCTCCCCAGGTTTTGTAGGAGTTTCCCGTTCTTCGCTGGAAATTTCCACTGCTTCAGATGTAGTGTTGGCCACTGCCTTTTTGGCCGTCCCACACCCTTGGCACCTTTGTGACACACGCTTAGGTTTCTGCTGTTGTTGACACCTCTGCCTTAGATTGGGCAGTCGCGATCTTGGGTTCCTTTTCCACAACTCTTTCTGACTCTGCCTTACCTACTGGCTTACCGGGTTCCTTCTCTGATTCTTTTAACGATTCCGTTAGGCTTTTGTTTCCTACTACCTCAGATGCGAGATCCGGACCCTCAGCCATCTTGGGAGCGTCTTCTTCAACCTTCCTAACCCCATCCAGAATTGATTGGAATTCCTCGTCAGTCATCAACCCTTGCTTTATCACCGTTTCGTTCAAATCAACCTCCACAACTCCCCCTCTTTCCGTTGCGTCTTTCTCGGTTGGGGTCTCCTCCGCCATACGCTTCTCCTATTTACTCCCTTCCCCATCTGCTACCTTTTCTTCTTCAATTTCTTCTTTCGCCTCCGGTTCCCTGTACATTGAAATAGGGCTAACGTCCAAGGGTTCTGTTAAGGTTGGTTTTGGGGAGGGAGTGGTAGTATCGGTGGCTGCAGCCTTGTTTGGGCAGGGTTTGGTGGGATTTGGGTTGGTTGCAACCGGAATGGTTTTAGTAGAAATAGTAGCGGCTGTAACAGGTGCTTGGCTTAAATTTTCCAACGTCGCCACCCAATTTACTTTGGAATTTGTCACTTGGAGGATCGCGGCCAAGGAGTGGGCCTGAATCATGGTTCCTGGTTGTAAAACTGGAGGTGCTGGCGGTTGATTCGTTAGTTGGGCTCCACCCGGTGGGTTTTCCGGTTGCTCTCTCTGAATCGGAGATAGGGGTTTGGATGGGGTTGGTTTTTGGGTAGATTTTTCCTTAGTCATGGCTTGTATATCGGTGGAATTAGGTTTCCGGTGGTGTTTTTGTGTAGTGTGGTAGTGGTGGTGGTGGCTTCGAATTTTTGTAGTGTGGTGTGGTAGTGGTGGGCTTCGAATTTTTGTAGGGAGGATTTTTGATCTGGGTTTGTGAAAAAATGAGAGGGAGGGGTAGCTTATGGGTTATATAGGGGCCTGAGGCAGCACTTGCATGGTTTCAACCAGCTTGAGCGGTTACCAGGTCGCGCCTCTTCACCTCTGGCGGTTTCTGACCCATGCGGTTGATTGGACGGCTCCCGTCACTTCAGTGACTCATGCGCCCGCTTAGTCGCAGCCTACACCTGCAAGGAGCACACTAGAAGACAATTAAAATAACCACCCCTTCCCTTTAATTCAAATTTCCCCATCTTTTAGCTAAGAATGGAAATAAAGAAAAAGGACACTTAAAATTTTCAGAGTTTGCACAAATTCGGAAACTGCTTCCTCAGTCAATACACACCCTAAATAAATATTTAAGTTCCGAAAATATTTTTTGGGAAACACCTAAATTAAACTATTAACATTATTTACATTAATTACAGCTCCCGCTCTAGGCAATTTAGAATTCCACCTGGTCCGTAAACAACATGCAAAAATTTAGATAACGACCAGGCTTTCCAAATTCCTAGCTTCCTGATCCTTTGTTGGTTCCCATTTTCCAAAAATATGGGTCGTCCCAGAAGTTATATTTTTCCTCACTTCTGATCTTCATTTCCTAAGCTATCGTAACATCCAGTGCATTGGGCAGCTCCTCAGTCACTAGGTAGTTCACTAGATCAGCGAACCAGGGTTCCCCCTACTTTCTCTTTCCCTTTTCTTGTCGTCTCCTGATTAGTAATTTTTCATAACCTTTTCCCAACCAATAGGTCGAGCAGCGAACGTTACTTTACATAGATGTTCCTCCGGAAATTTGTCTTGCACGTCCTCGCTACCAGTGGCGGACCCAAGAATATTTTTCAGTAGGGGCTCCATTATATATACGATCCCTTCGTTGCCCAATATATGTCCTATTTTGATCCGACATGGGTTTATAAAAAATACTTTTACTTATTATGTTTGCATTTTCATTATATTTTTATTATATTAGTAAATAGACCGTGCATTCTAAAAAAGTAGACTCTGGTTCCAAAACATTTCGCTAACTTTTCTTTATATTTTTTTAAAAAAATGCAGAGTTAAAAAAAACATATACCAAAAAATATGTGAAGTAATAGCATAGTATAAAAAATCACAATTATAAAATCTAATCAAAATAATGAAACAATTCATAATTTACCTATTCCTTTTCTTATCCTTGAATGTTAATAAAGAAATAAAGAATGATAAAAACAATTCTGCATGATTTAATAAAGAAAAGAAATAATTAGAAAATTGAATAGTAACAACAAACAAACAGCGCCTAAAAAGAATTAAAGGTTCCAATGTAGAAAATGATATATAAAGAATTAAAATGATCAAAATAGTAAGTTAGATTCATTTTAAAATAATTTTAAAACTAATCGATAGTAGTTTTGCACGTTTGCAGAGACACTTAACACTTAAAAAAGTTACTGTAATAATCATAATATTATAATATTATTATTTTTTTATTAGCTAACATCATCTTCTTCCTTAAAACACCAAACTTTTCTTATTGTTTTCTCTGCCATTTAAAATTTTTTAATTTTCAGCCCTTTTTATCCTTTAATTTCCAAGCATTTAACCTTCGATATCATTAAATTGGTGAGGGCAGAGCAAAATTTTTTAAGATTTCGAAAATTTTATAAATTAAAAAAACACAAAAAAAATATTTGGGTAGGGGCTTAAGCCCTCCCTCTCTTCCTACTGTGTCCGCCCATGCTCGCTACTTTCCCCTTGCATAATTCTACTCAAATGATCCGCGACCTTGTTGTCGACTCCTCTCTTATCTTCGACATCCTAGTCAAATTCTTGCAGTAGGAGCACCCAACTGATCAGTCTGGGCTTCGACTCCTTCTTCACAATCAGATACTTGATCGTTGCATGGCCAGTATAGACAATTACCTTAGATCCCAACAGATATTGTCTGAATTTCTAGAACAAATACACGACGGCCAACATTTTCTTCTCAGCCGTGTCATAGTTTGGGCTTTATTCAGTGTTTTCGATGCATAAAATATCACATATCTCTTCTCATTGATTTTCTAACCCAGTATAGCTTTGACTGCGTAGTCTTAGGAGCTTGTCGAGTTAGATCCACGTAGTTACGGATCCAGGATTGACAACCCTAGTATTAGTAATCTACGCTTGCGCCACATGGACAAAACTTATGTGACTCGTTCTATCGAAGTATAAACTATGCTAGGGTATTGTAGTTGGAATTTGTATAACCATAACTGTGAACACACATACCTGGAATTCTCTTATCTCTCATATTTTATCTCTTTAATTATTTGCAATTAGTTGTTTTATTGCTTTCAAACTGTTTTTAGTTTTCAAAATATCCAAAACTTTCGGTTTTCCAAATAGTGAACGAAGCTTCACAGAAAGTAGCCAATCAGTGATTGTTTTCCCTGTGTTCGATATCCAGTACTGACCTTTAGCTATACTATATATACTCTGTATACTTGCAAGTTTATTTAGTGCTAATAAAAAGTGCATCAAATTTTTGGCGCTGTTGCCGGGGAATACTTTCACTTCGTGATTGGTATCTTCAAATAGATGAATTTGCTACTTTGGATTTTACTGCTTTTATTTTTATTTTTATTTTTATTTTCTTTTTAGTCTAACGGATTTCTCCACAGGAATGGAGGGTCCATACAGTTACAGTGATGAGCAGCAAAGAGGATACTATGAAGAGTGCAATAGCCCCGACCAAGGGGGATCATATTATGACCCAGACTGCTTTGATTTTTCATACGATGCACAAGATCATTATACTAATGAAAATTTTGAAACATGTGCAGGTACGAAGGGACAACCCCTCTCCAAATGGGAGGAACTGCTAGAAATCTGAATCATCAAGTTTCAGGAAAATAGGAAGGTGACTAATCAAAGGCTGCTCAATTTGGAAAGAAACCCTGGCCTTTTGGAGCAAGGATTGGAAAGTCTAGCCGCACAAGTGGGGGAGTTATAATTTAACATGGGAGTTCTAGCCACATCAATAGGGAGCAAGCACACTTCAGGGACACTTCCTAGCCTACCAGAGATCAATCCAAAAGGAAATTGTCATGCTTTGAAACTTCGTAGTGGGACCACATACAAGCCTCCACAGGCAGGGGATCTAGGCATGGGAAGAAAAGAAAAAGAACAGGGGCCGACCGACTTCATGCCAGCTGCCGATCAATCCCAGCGGCTCGTTGCACCACCACGCAGCGGTCCACCGGAAATTCCCTAGCTAGCTGAGCTCGATTCAGATACTGATGCAGAGCTGCTGCCAGCGACCACTGCACCACTTCGCAGCGGTCCGCTACCCGAGAGCCAGCCCTCAGATTTGCAGTTTCCCAGCACTGCCACCATCCCGTATCCCTAGCGATTGAAGAGCAAGAAGCTAGACGCCCAGTTTACCAAGTTCTTGGAAGCCATAAGCAAGGTCCACATCAATATACCATTGGTGGAAACACTACAACAAATGCCCAACTATGCCAAGTTCTTGAAGGATGTGATGGCCAAGAAGACAAAGTCGGGTAAATATGAGACCGTGGACCTAACAGAGAATTGCAGTGCTATAATTCAGAAAGGATTGCCTAACAAACACAAAGATCCAGGGAGTTTTACTTTATCTTGTGTTTTGGGAAATAATGTAGAGGGTAAGGCATTTTGTGATTTAGGAGCAAGTATTAATTTGATGCATTTATCTTTCTACAGGAAGCCCAACATTGATAATCTCCGCCCCACTTCGATCACCTTGCAAATGGCAGACAGAACAACAACATCACCAAGGGGAATTGTAGAAGATGTTTTGGTAAGAGTAGGAGATTTCATTTTTCCCGCTGACTTTGTCGTTTTGGACATGTAGGAGGAAAAGAAGGTGCCTTTGATACTTGGAAGACCATTTCTAGCCACGGGGGGAGCCATGATAGACGTCCAGAAGGGGGAGCTAACAATGCAATGCATAATGAGACTATCACCTTCAAAATCTATGACGCTTTGAAATTCCTTAGGAAGGAAGGTGCAGAAGGCTATCAAGAGGGTAGCGTCATCTAAGTGGTCACAAATTGTGTGGGGGAAGTGGAAGTCACATACCACCAAACTCAGGACCCTTTTAGAATCTTGTCTCATAAATTCGTTCACTCCTACTTCTGATTCATCTTCTTGTGATGCTAATGTGGTTCTATGATTGCAGAACTCGAGGTTCTTCCTGAAAGAATCCCTCAAAAGAGGAACATATTCTTGCCATTGCGCACCCCGGAAGAAGAAGAAGAGAAGAAGGAAACATTAACAACACCACGAGGACCACCTAAGGTAGAATTGAAGCCACTCCCGGAACACCTCAGGTACGCGTTTTTAGGGCCAGATAATACTTACCCTGTTGTCTTGTCCGCCGCCTTGAGTGAAAAAGAATGTGAAAAGTTGTTGTGTGTGCTAAACAAGTATAGGTCCGCTATAGGATGGTCTATTGGTGATTTGAAAAGGATTAGCCCAACCACATGCATGCATAGCATTTTACTTGAGGAGGGGCATAAGCCTCGTGTGCAAAACCAACATAGACTTAATCCAATCATACAAGATGTAGTAAGGAAAAAAGTAATTAAGTTGCTAGATGCAGTGATTATATATGCCATATCGGATAGTGAATGGGTGAGTCCTATGCAAGTAGTAGCTAAGAAAAGGGGCATGACTGTGGTGCCCGGAAAGGATGGTGAGATGATTGCCACGAGAGTAGCCACAGGTTGGAAAGTTTGCATTGATTATAGGATGTTAAATGCAGCCACTAGGAAATATCACTTCCCTTTGCCTTTTATTGATCAAATGCTTTATACATTAAGGGGATATGATTACTACTGTTTCTTAGATGGTTATTCTGGTTATAATAAAATTGCAATTGCCCCCGAGGATCAACATAAGTCTGCCTTTACTTGCCCTTATGGGATATATGCTTATAGGAAGATGTCTTTTGGCTTATGTAATGCTCTTGCCACTTTCCAAAGATGCATGATGGCAAATTTTCATGATTTGATTTAGAATGTGATGGAGGTCTGTATGGATGACTTTTCTATTTTTGGGAAATCTTATGATCATTGTCTTGACATTTTGGCTATGGTTTTGCAGAGATGTGTAGAAACTAACCTTATTTTTAATTGGGAGATATGTCACTTCATGGTTAAAGAAGGTATAGTTCTAGGTCACAAAGTGTCTTCTGCAGCGATAGAGATTAATAGAGCCAAGATTGCAGATTACCACCCCATCTAACAAGAAGGCCGTGAAAAGCTTTTTGGGACATGCAGGGTTCTATAGAAGATTTATCAAGGACTTTTCAAAAATCTCTAAGCCTCTTTGTAAATTACTTGAAAAATATGTGAAATTTATTTTTACTTCTGACTGTTTGCAGGATTTTGAAGATTTGAAGAAGGCTTTAGTGAGTGCTCCCATTCTCATCACCCCCGATTGGGGCCACCCATTTGAAATCATGTGTGATGTAAGCGACATTGCCGTGGGTTCCGCCTTGGGGCTGAAGAGAGATAAAATTTTTAGTCTTTTATTATGCTAGTAGAACCTTAGATTCTGCACAATCTAATTATACGCCCACAGAAAGGGAGATGCTTGCTATAGTTTATTCTTTTGATAAATTTAGAGCTTATCTTGTTGGGACTAAAACCATTGTTTACACTGATCATGTAGCTATTAGGCACTTGTTTACAAAGAAGGACGCAAAACCAAGACTCATCCGGTGGATCCTACTACTACAAGAATTCGATATTGAAATAAGAGATAGAAAAGGATGTGGGAATGTAGTGGCGGATCACTTGTCTCGGTTGGAGCACCAGGTGGAAGGAGAAGATCTATCACGGGAAATCAATGAGGACTTCCCCAACGAGCATCTATTCTTCACTCAGGCCACTTTTCCATGGTATCCCGACATTGTTAATTATTTAGCAGCCAAGAGATGTGCAGATACAATACTTAGGAGGTGTGTACAACAATAAGATTGGGCAACCATAGTAGAAAGATGCCACTCGTCGCCAACTGGAGGACACCTTGGTGTGCAAAGGACCGCCATCAAAATCCTACAAAGTGGGTTCTATTGGCCAACCATTGACCGTGACTCTGCCAGTTTTGTGCTCCAATGCAACGAATGCCAGCGCACGGGGGGGGGGGGGGGGGTATCAAAAAAGAAGGAGATGCCTATGAACACCATCATTGAGGTAGAATTATTTGATATATGAGGGATAGACATGGACCATTTCCGAAATCAGGAGAGTACCAATACATTTTACTTGCAGTTGAATATGTGTCTAGATGGGTGGAAGCAATTCCTACTAAAACTAATGATTCTAAAGTTATAACTGATTTTGTGAGGAAAAACATTTTTAGTAGGTTTGGTACACCCCGCTCTCTCATAAGCGATGGAGGACTTCACTTCAACAATAAGTGGCTAGACAACGTATTGGATAAATATGGAGTCAAGCACAGAGTCACCTCGCCATATCATCCCCAAGCCAATGGGCAGACTAAGGTTGCAAATAGGGAAATCAAGTCCGTCTTACAGAAAACAGTGAGCACTAATAGAAAGGATTGGGCACTCCGTTTGGATGATGCGTTTTGGGCATACCGTACTGCAAACAAATCTCCTATAGGTATGTCTCCTTATCAATTAGTTTTTTGAAAATCATGTCATTTGCCTTTTAAGATGGAGCATAGGTCTTATTGGGTGATAAAGAAGTTGAATCAAGATTTTCAAAAGGCCGGCGAGGAGAGGCGTCTCTTTCTCAATGAGATGGACGAATTTAAAATGGAAGCCTACGATAGCTCGTCTACTTACAAAGAAAAAATGAAGGGTTACCATGATAGGATGATTAGTCCACGGGAACTCACCTTGGGGGATGTAGTTTTGTTACACAATTCGAGACTCTTTCTTTTCCCCGGAAAGTTGAAGTCAAAATGGACCAGTCCGTACATGATCAAGAAAATCTATAATAGTGGGACGGTTGAGTTGCTAGCTCTGGATGGGATGTTGTTTCAAGCCAATGGATACCGTGTGAAGAAATACTATAGTTCGGACAAGATGATGGAAGAGGAAGTGGCACTAGAAGAACCACCCAAGGAGTAAAGAAGGGGTAAAGTCAAGCTAATGACTATAAAAGAGAGCTTGTTGGGAGACAACTCGGCCATTTTTTTCAATTTTTGTTTAAGTTTTTGAGGTCTTTTTGGTTTAATTTTCGTTTTTGTGTTGATGAAAATTTTCGCAGGTTTTTGGACTTTCGTCAGCGACTGCTGCAGTGTCTGTAGCGGCCGACTGGCCACCTTCTGGAATGATTCAGAAACTTCGCAGGGACCGCTGGTGGACACCCAATGACCACTGCCCAAATGTAATTTCCAGCGCGATTTTTTGATTTTTTTCAAATTTTTGCCCCGTCCAGCCACTACGCGAAAAATTTTCACGGTATATTTTCCTTTAAGTAGTGTATTCACGTCCCTACCAACTCTACAAACTTATTTTACACTTTGTTGTAAATAAATTTGGGGTGATGAAGTGGTGGATTGTGAGTCTAGGTTTTTAGTTTTTAGGGTTTTAGTTAAAGTTTTTGTTTTAAAATCCCAAAGGTGAATCCATGTCATGAACTTAACATGAAGAACTTAGAAACACGCATGCTTAGGGAAAAATTAGACCGAGTTGCCAATGATATAAAGTTCTTTTCATCTTTGATTAAATATGGTTTGACGTCTTGATAAGATGGTTTGATGAAAAGGTGCATAATTAGTGAATTGCTTGTTCGCCTTGAATCATGCTTATACCTTGTGAGATTTGAGGCTAATTTCTTTCTTGTGAGATCTATCAGCATTCATTTATATGTTTCTAGAACTTGCTCCTAGTCTTCCTACATTTACATAGTGTTTAAGTTGATTTAGGAGGATGTTAGGCCATCTTTTCTTAGCTACTTTTATACCCAAAATTTTCGACCCTCTCAATTTTTCCCTTTGGAGCCAACTTTTGAGCCTTTAAGCCTATTCTTTGGAAGCCAAATAAATGGGGACAATTCCTTGGGTTAGTTTAGTTTTTATTATCTTTTCCAAATGAATTGGAGAGATAAGGAGGAAAGTATAAAAAGTAGTGTGCTTAATGTAGAAAAGTGCAAGTTGTTAAATAGTGAAAATCCAAAATGTGTGCTTGATCTTAGAAAGGATGCTTAGAAAAAAAAGAAAAGAAAGAAAAAGAAAAGAAAGAAAAAGAAAAGTTGTGAAAAGAAAAGAGAAAAAATCAAAGGATTGAAAAGTGAGTTGAAGGAAAAAAATAAGTGTTAAAGTGTCTTGGGTTTTAGAAAAGTGGAGTCATTTTAACTCTACTTGGGATATTTTTATTTTGAGTCACTTTTTAGCCAAATATGTCTCACCTACCAAAGAGCCTACATTACAACAAAAAATAAAGACCTTTCAGACTTTTGATGCTTAATCACATCAAATAGATGAGGGATTAGACTTTGAGCAAGCCTGTGGTAAACTTTGCATGATGCATGATTTGAGTGCTTATACACTTTACCTTTATACACTTTGAGAGTGAGAGAAAGAATCACTTCCCATATTTAGAAATTTGCCACATGTGAGTGCATGAATTAAGGGTGTTCCACGAGTTAGTAATAAAAGTGCACTAATAAGCTTTGCTTGATTTGATTGCGTTAATACATGCTTGATCCTTCTATTTCGTACTTTAAGGCAATTACAACGTCTAGTCCTTGTGCATTCCGTGCGTCTATTTTGTGTCTATATTGTTTTGTTCGAGGACAAAAAAAATGTAAGTTTGGGGGAGTTGATACGCTCGGATTTTGCACTGTTTTAAGGCCTTTATTTGGTCCGTTTTTAATGTCAAAATCACAATTCATGTCCATATTTTGCATATTTTCACTATTTTGGTATTTTGGCGTGTTTTGTGAGATTTGTGCATATTTGAGCCTAAAAAGACAGCAAAAAGTCGAAGTTGGAAATATGGAGCCTTCAAGATGCCCAGCGGTCCGCTGCAACATGCACAGCGACCGTTGGGACCCAACAACCGCTGAGCCAGTAGCGATCTGCTCCGTAGAAAATTGTGCTGAAATGAAGAACATGCCCAGCGACCGCTCGAAGAGTTTCCGAAGCTACGGGATTATTCACAGCGACCGCTATCCAAGAGGCAGAGGCAGAGGCTACGGATCAACATGCAGCGACCCCTGGCCAAGGCGTAGCGGCCCGCTGTGAAAATGCGGAGCACGAATTTGACCTACTCTCTCCCCAAGATTTACCAAACTTAGCCACCTTTTACCTTATGTCATGCTGCTTGATTTTTCCTCTATAAATATCCCCTTATACCTCTTTTGGTATCTTCTTTTTTCCTTATAATTCTAGAACATAAAATTGAGAGAGTTCTTCATTGTGCAAGAGGTTGAAGATGGAATCAAGAGAAGATCAAGGCTACAAAGATTAAACCTTTATGTTTTATTGATTTAGTTCTTATGTTCTTTTTTTTTCCCTTCATTTTATGTTTTTAGATTATTCAATTATGTGTAACTAAATTCATAGGATTCTAGGGTTATACAATTTCATTTTCTATTTAATATCCATTTTGTTTTTACTTCGTTTCTTCCCTAAGTTGTGAACAAAGCTTAGTAGAAGGTAGTCAATCTGTGATTGTTTTCCCTGTGTTCGATATCTGACCTTTAGCTATACTATATATACTCTGTATACTTGCAGGTTTTATTAGTGCTAGCAAAAAGTGCATCAGAGTGTTATATTGCTAACTCAATACTTAATTGCTAACTATAATTAAATAATAGTCATTAGATATTTAAATCAAGGGCCTAGATTATCAACCCCGGAATGTCAATACGATCAACAAAAAATGTCAATAAGGGTATTAAGGTTAATTTACAACAAATTAGTTGTAACTAACTTTTGAAAAATATCCCTAAATTTTTAATGCATATAACTATCTCGATTTAAATTATTTTTCCGCATAATTAAAGATAATTTTATAAGGATTCTAACAAGATCCAACATGCATATGTTTCGATGTCAAAATTTGATAAAAGTTACTTAAATATTCATAAATTTCGTACAATGCTTGTCCAATACAATGCTTGTGCAATGTTAATATGAAATTGTATTGACATTGTCATGTCATTGTGTTGATGTATTTCATACACTGTATTGACATTATGTTTATATACCCTAAATTTGATAGTTGCTATTATCTTTTTAACATTAATAAATGAAAAACGAAATTACACATGACAAATTTTAGACCATAAGATTTCTAAAATCCTATGGTCTTTGAAGAGTGTCGCTAAAGACTCAGAGTTCACATGCTAATCAAATAAAGCACATAGAATTCATGCACTTGGTTAGGCAAGACTTAGTAAAGGGAAGTAAGGGTCGAATCCCTCAGGGACAGAGGCAAGTTGAGTTGTGATTCGGACATTGGGAGGTTGGCTGCGGCCATGCTTTCTAGTGGGTTAAGTTTAAACTAAGAAACAAGAATTGATCAACTTACTAAACTGAATTGTTCAATCTAGACTAGACAGGCTCAAACTAAGGAACAACTGGCTTGATCAACTAGACTGAGAACGGAAAGGTAAAAGTAACTTGGGACCACTGACACAAGTAGGTGCACTACTAAAAAGCCGTAAACAACGAAAAGGTGACAGGAACTGCTATTCAAACAGACTACGACCTTGTTCTTCGCTAAATAACTAAATAAAAGCACCTACGACAGATCTAAACAGAACAGCTAGCATGAAAACGGAAATCAGACAAATCGAGCATAGATCCATGTAAATTTGACGTAAAGAAGACAGATCTAAAGTATCTACCATATTCTCATCCAAGTTGACAAACTAAAAACTCAGATCTAACTACGAAAAAAAACATAAATAGGACAAAACTAAAACTAAAGAAAGCAATTAAATCAGAGAACATCAGATCCAAAACAACGTGCATTAAAAATTCCATTTCATAAACGATCTTTAATAAACACAACTCAAACAGAATTCCAAACACAGATTTAATGATCGATTAACATACGGGAAAGTAACTAGAGTAGAAACTAGGAGAAAAACATTAAAAACAACTAAGCTACGGAAAAGATGAACTAAAAACAGAGTAGAAATTGTTTTGACCCCTCGGGGTGTAAGCAAAATACAAACTACGAAGGCTTTTTAGCAGATCCAGGTCCCTCCTTCTTTGACGAGGAAGAAGAGATGAAAGTAGAGGTAGAACGATGACTCCAACTGCTGCTAACTTGCTTGCTCTATGCTACGAAAGGATGATGATGCAGAACTCTTTTCTATGTGCATTCTCTCCACTATTTATAGGATGACATTGGGCCCAAATCCCTAGGGTAAGCTTATCCTGCCTTGACATTAATGCCCTTGAGATAGCATCTTCTTTTTTCTCTCCTATGACTCATCACCTAATGTGGTGAACTCCATTTGATCAACTTGTTGGCTAGGCAGGCTTCACTGCTTGTACGCAATTGATCAACTTATCTTCAATTCTGGCCATTTTTCACTTCTTTTCTGAGTTGATCAAGTTGTTCCTGCACTTTTCCGCTTCTACACTTTATAGCTTCTGCGCACTTAAATTCACCACTTTTTCACACATTATCAACCATGTTAGCGTAATAAACCCCTATAAAGCCATGTTTGTAATGAGCCCTATCAAACTGCTCACACTTAAACAATGTTTGTCCTCAAGTATGAACGAACAACAAGAAAGGGGAAAGTTACATGCATGGGTCCCTGACCGACTCGTAAAAAATTAAAAACGAACTACTAACTCAACCTACTCTCAAGACAGACTGACACACAAACACTTAAACAAATATTTACATCTCCATGGTTGAAACTGGCTCAACTTTTGGCAATATTCCCCACAAGCTTAAGTTTATTCCAAATATTTTGCAGTCTCAAATTCTTCCCTCCCATTTTGTTCAGTCTAATCAGCCCATCAGCTCGTCAAGATAGCCCCTACTCTAGCCAACTGTTGGATTCGCTCGTTCACTCATTTCTCACCAGAGATGTTAGGAGCATTCTTTCATTTATTTTTCCATACCATTGATGCTTGAGTTCCATAGGCATAGACTAGTTCATTGAGGTCTTTCTTAAGGTTGTAACGGGGCTAGGGGTTATGATGTAAACAGGTAAGGATCCGACATCTGCCATATCTATCACTCATCACTCAGGGACAGGAAGCGGTATATGTGAACCCAGAAGTTCTTGCCATCTTACCTACCTTTTTGGGTGTGAGAGCTGAAAGTCTGATTGAATTCCTTCGTGAGTTCGACAAAATTTATAGAATGTAGAAAAGGCTAAAGGGGTCAAGTGAAGAGGATTTTAAGCTAAGGGGCCATTTCCCTCTATTTGAAGGGCGAAGCGGATATTTAGTTTAGAGGATTGGAACCCAACAGCATCAAGAGGTGATCAACTTTCAAAATGGAGTTCCTAAACCAATTCATTCCAACAGCAAAAACAAATGCACTGCGAAGGGAAATCAGAGAGGCTACCCAAGGGTACGGCGAGAGCTTGGGCAAATACTGGCACAGATACCTAGGTCTACTGGATGCATGCCCAAATCACAACCTGGTTGAAGTGGAGGTCTACTCAAAGTTCTACGATGGAATGGATGCAAAGTGCAAGGACCTAGTGAACTCATCAAGCGGGTGAAGTTTCTACAAGCTAAGGCTGAGCAAGGCCAAGATTGTCCTAGAAAAGCTTCTAAACTCAAAGAGGGGGTACGATGATACATCAGTGACCCCACTGCAAGAGAAAGTGAAGAGTACTCCCACAAAAGAAAATGACAATCTACTGAAGAGCCGGATTGACAAGCTAGAGGAAACACTCCAGTTAGTGATCGAGTCAAGCCAACCTCAAGTCCTTCCAATCCAAACCCACTCCCACACTGATCAAGTGAACCTTTACCAGAATAGGGGAGAGTTCTGGAGTTCAGATACATGTTGGATCCCTGGAGGTCAAGCAGAGGTGTATCAATGGGAATACCCACACTGTGGAGAACGGAGCTGGGCAGAAGAATACACACATTTCCCATACCATACTGAACCCTATCCGATCTCTACCTATACACCCTCTTGGCAAAAGGGATATCCACACTACCAACCTTACCCCGAATTTCAAAGCGATGAGTTTAGCCCACCAGCATACCCACCTGACTATTCCAGTCATTACCCTTCATTCCCAAGTCATCCTTATCAGACCTAACCTCCCGAGGCAGGGAATAACTTTCTTACATAGTCGAATGAGGATTGGCAAACTCAAAAGATTCCTTATTCCCAAGACCAAACTTGTCATGATCAACATCAATATCAACCTCAACCTCAACAGAGTTTTGAACCACCCTTGAACGAGAATCGACATGTAGAATCTGCGGCGGTAAAGAGTGAGGGGTTGAACGCATCACATCAGAACATGAGGAGCTGCACTAGGTCAAATGATGAATTGGTGATGGAAATGCAGCGCACCTATGATGAATAGAAATCCGACACGGATGAAATGATCAGGCAGGTAGCTCTACTAACTGATATGATGAAAGTCATCCAAGAGTACATAGCCAAGTCAGAGGAGAGGAGAAAGGTGTAAGAGAAACCGAGGAAAAGGAAACATCTAGTGCTGAGAACAAGTCAGAGCCGTCACTGAAAATTGAGGTGAATTGGAAACTGTTGAGATAGAATCAACTGAGAAAGAGACACTAGCCGAAGATGAGTCTATTACCACACCTCCTGATGATGAAGCACTACAGGAAATTCTAGAGGGGGCAAATGATGAGACTCAAGAGAAAGAAGATGGGGCCATCAAGCATAGTGTGGAAATCGACAACTCCCTATTCTACTTCCAGACAGGAAAAGTGCATGTGCTTGATGAAAAGGTGGAAGACTCTACAACTGCGGGAAAGGAGAAATTGCACCTGCAGAGAGACCACCTCCAGTGATCGACAAGTCTGATAGGTGTTGGTACAAAGACAGTGAACCAGGACTGAAGGAAGAAAGATTGAGAAGAAAAGCTGCAAGATCTATCTACTGGGTGCAGCTACAACCATGGCCGGAACCGCTTGAGGTGAATACACCTCCCGACCCTGGATTACGTCCCAAGGAGAAGGAAAATATTCAGGGGACGTACAAGAACCACAAGAAAAAGTGGCGTACCATGATATGACGAGTCCTTAGAAAAATCGATGGATAGCAAGGAGAAAAGTTAATTCAGGATCTCTAGTCAAAGATTATTCCCATAATGGTTTTCCGACTTTTGAGCTGATCAAGTTGGAAAGAAACTCAAAACCACTTGATCAAGTTGATTGTGAAAGGGGCAACGGGAACCAGAGATTGGATGGAAGCTGCCTAACCATGAATACAGAGGTACAAGGATGATTAACTGGGCAGAAAGTACTACTTCTCAAGTCTCAGTGGACCGCGAAGCAAGTCAAAAGATCAAATGCAGACTTGTAGCTCTAGTGATCCACCACATCATAGGAGCTACAAAGTTTCAGGGAGTATCATGCCTTATAACTTTCTCTTTGTCAATCCATCTGAAAAGAAAAGAAAGAAATAAATCGGTGATATGTGTAGTGGGAGAAATCCCACTATGCACACTCAGCTCGATCAATTAAATAAGTGGTCACTAGACAATTCTCGGAAATTGCTAGGCTCAATACACATGAGTGAGCGATTTACTTGCTCAAGTGAACTTCGAGAATTGCCTACAACCTGGAATAAATGTTTTTATTTTATCTCTTGTTTTTATATTCAGAAAATTTCCAAAACAAAAATATTAATTTTTAGAATACGGAAAAAATATTTTCAAAATTCTTGGACGTACCTCGTAGAGATTTAAATGAAAATAAATCTTGAAGATTTTCTACCAGTGTTTCACAAAACTTTTAAATTTTAGCACAGTTTTAGCAATTAAGTGAAAAAGGAAGTTACTATGCAATTTTTGCCTTTTAACCGGAAGAAAGATAGAAAAGGAAAAAAATAAAAGGGATATTATAAATCCTCGAATTTTGAATTTTGGCGCAGGAAGGCGAACATGCACTGACGTCACGGAGATCGTGTCATCTTCCTCCGTTGATATCTAAATGTACTTCCCCCCTTCTTTGCATATCCCAACCCAAATTAGACCGCCTATTCTCGAAGGAAAGAATAAACATCAAACCCTAATCCTCTCATCCTCAACCTTCTGTAAAGTATCCTTTCAGCAAAAAAAATGGACAAACCCTTCACCTCTGGTCCACCATAGAAACCTTCCACCGGACGATGGGTTCGGTTGATTCCTGCAACTCCGCGACCCGAGGGCACAGTGCCTCTAACAGCACAACCAGTAAGGATTCCGAATGTGGGTACATCGCAGCCACCAGAGGCGTCCGTCGGCAACTTGTACTCCGATATCATCAGGGAGGCGATGGCCAAATTAAAGCGTTTCAGAACCACTGCAGAAGAGACAAACTCGCGTTAAAGTTTGATAGAGGCTGCAACCCAATGGGCCACTAAAACTAGCCCAATGCCGTCATCTTCACTCAGATTCAGCACAGACGATGAAGGAGAGGCGGAGGAAAGCTAGAGGAGGAAGAGAACAAGTCAGACTTTCGAAGAAATTGCGTCTGAAGTGATTAGGGAGATGCGTGAAACCGAAGGGAGGAAGGAGGAAAAATCAGAAGAAAAGCAGGAAGCTGAGGAACCACTGCAAATATCTGCAGAAGAAGCCAATAGGGAACCCAGGAGAATCCCTTTCGAGAGATTCACGACCTCCCAGAGACAGATGACGAGGGCGTAGCTGTGTCTGATGACTGGAGGAAACAAATGGAGGACACGGTGAATTTACTGATAGCAGAGAATGCAGAACATAATATAATGCTGAAGGCCCAAAGGGAGCAAATGACCAAGATGGTCAACCTAGTGGATAGGGTGATCTCATGGATGGACAGGGAGTCTCAATCATCCAACCAACTCTCATCAGCGGTCTCAGCAGCAGGACACAGTGTACTTCAACAGAATGTGCCGGACACCAATCCTGCAGGAACATCGAGGAAAAGGAAGCCAACCACCACCAGCAGCCAACCACCCTCTGCAGATCCTGCCACATCTGCAACAAGGAGGACCAGGCACTCTGGCTCCCACGGGAGCCAGAAAAAGAAATAAGCTAGCCGAACCAAGTAAACTTTATTTTTAGTTCAAATTTTAGCTCTTTCAGATTGATCATGCTATTTCCTCCCTGTGTATATTTGATGGTTGATGAATTTTGTGCTCTTATCCCACTTAGCCCTCTGTTTCGTCTAAATGTGAGAAGTTTATGTGTGATAAACGGTGACCTATGCCTCATGAGATAATTTTTACTCATGTTCCTGCTATAATGTTCGCGTACTCCTATTTGCTTATATGTGTACTTCTCCCACTTAGCCTAGTGTCTGGTCGAAGTGTGAGAAGTTTATCTATTTTCCTTATTGATGTGTATGTATGCTCTGTGTCCTTCCCACACTTAGCCCATTGCATGGTCTAAGTGTGATAAGTTTGTGTAAAAGATATGTTGCGTATTTTGATTTTTTGTCTGACCATCTCACACTTAGGCCACTACCTGGTCTAAGTGAGAGAAGTTTTTTTCTCTGCTTTTGACACCAACCACCCTATTTTCCACTTCATCAAGTCACTTTAGGACAAGCTGTAATGAAGTAGGAAGGGGGAAGCAGTTCGTGTAGTTAGTGTCAAAGTTCTGTGTTGATAGCTAGGAATCTTCTGTTAGTGTTTTGTTTTATGTGTTTGTATATAAGAATTGGTTTAAGAAAATAAAGGCAAGATTCCCTTAGTAAGAGTGATTGAAGAAATGCTGCATGTTGATTTGTGAGTTTCCTTTCTTTAATAAACCAAAATCTGCTTGGAAGATGTGAGGAAGATAGAAGTAGCTTTAATCTAATCCCTTTGTGAATTCCTCTAAAATGTGATTTAGAAGCCAAAGTAGAACACTTTCTAATAAAATGAAAAAAATAGAGAGGTTGTCATTGATGCTTAGGGGGAAATTACATAGGCTAACTAGGACTAGAGGTAATAGGAATAACCAGTTGAGCCAAATTCTTTCGAACCAGATGAACCTGCCTCACTGTAAGGGCATCCCCTAGTTACATCTTTGAGCCTTAACTATGATCACCCCTTCTTTAGAAACTCTAAGCCTTCATGTTATGTGAACAAGGGAATAGGCTAGGGCAACTCACTGTTTGGGGATAGGAAATATATTGTGAAATAAGGGAGTATAAAACAGAGAGTTAGAAAGAAAAGGTAGGAAGCATTGTAACCTGACCCAGAAAAAAATAGAGAAAAAAAAAAGAAAGAAGAAACATAGAAAATGGGCAAGAAGAATATATAACCTGACCTATACAAAAAAAGAGAAACATAATAAAAAAGGGAGAGGGCAGGAAATGATGTAACATGACCCTATGAAAAAGTTAGAAAAATAAGGTCAAAATAGCCAGGGGTAGTTCCTAAGTTTCAGATTGTACATAGGGAGGTCGTTCTAGTTCTGTCCCTAAGTTCACATGTCCTTCACACTTCTACATACATTATGAACTTAGAACCCGTAGGACCCTCACCTTTAAACACTGCAACCTTTGCCCCATTACAACCTTAATAAAGACCTTAAGGTGTTAGCTTCTGTCAACAGAACTCTAGCATCAATGGTATGACAAAATGAATGAGAGAATGGTCCTAACAATTCTGGTGAGGATTGAGTGATCGAGTGAATCTAACAGTTGGAAAGATAGAAGCTATCTTGACAAACGGACAAGCATGATTAGGTAGAAGAGGGGAGGGAAAAGAATCTGAGACTGTAGACGATTGGATTAACCTTAAGCTTGTGGGGATGATTGCCAGACAACATAAACCAGTTTTGTCTTTTCTCTTTACTTGTTAATGTGTTTAATTTATTTATATGTCTTTCCTTTCTAGGTCCTTTACATATGTGTGTTGGTTTACTGTTTCTGAATAAGAACCATGCTTTGAAACATGCCTCTTTTCTTTTTCTTTTCTTTCATACTTGAGGACAAGTATGGTTAATTGTGAGTAGTTTGATGAGGCTCATTTCAACATGTGTTATGTGGTAAACTACATCAAATTCTGTAACTAACAACCAATTTTGAGCCAGGTGTGTGTGAAAAACCGCCATATTCATAAAATGAGCAAATCAGTTGGGCGGACAAAATCAAGAAAAGAAGGCAAAAACTGCGGCGTTAGGTTGATTAAGTTAGGAATTAGATGGAGCCAGTATGAGTTCCGCATTGGAGATAGAGCTGTAGACCCCACCACAAAATGTAAAGGGCAGGAGTGACATTTCAGAGAGGATGGTACCCTAGTGATCAGAGCCCTACGCCTCTCTATATAAAGGAAGCCCAACACAAGAAGAAGAGAGTCCCAGCCGTAGGTAGAAGGAGGGGTCTCAAACACTCTTAGTTAGAATATCTTTAGGAATTCAGCTCTCTTCTATGGCTGAAATCGGAGATGTTTTACTTTATTTTCTTGATTCATGTTGCACACACACACTTGGTCCTAGTTTAGTTCAGTTTAGCTGGTTGTTTGGTGGTAGTTTTCTGCACTGTTATCTTTCTGTTCTGTATTCCACTCCGTGAAGGGGTGATGTAACAATTTACTACTTTCCTGGTAGTTTTTCAGTTTACTTTTGTTGTTATCGACATTCTGATGTTTTTGATATAGTCAATTTAAAGCTATGTTTTCGTTTCCAGCTGATTTGTTCTGTTTCAGGCATGATGTTTCAGATTTGTTTTCGGTTTCCTTTTCATGTTGCACATCTTAGCTCAAAAATGTCTTGTTTCGTCTGATTTGGACAGATCTAGTGTTTTGTGTTTGAGAGTTCTTAGGATGTTTAGATCTAGTAGTTTATGTTTCATTTCTGCATGATTATGAGTTAGTTTCCGGTTTACGTAATCGAAGCTTAGATCTTAGGAGTAGTGATAAGTCGTATTCTAGGCCTTGGTTACTGGTCAGTATAATGTGCATAACTGGAATATATTCTGCAAAACAGTTGCTAAAGTGTGCAGGATGAGTGTTCTAGCCAGTAGGCAAAGCTTCGGATACTTCAGGTGAAAAGAGCGTCAGAAAGATTACATACTGACCAGGATGCATGCAAAAAAATATGGGTCGAGATGGAGAAGAAGGATAGCTGGGGCTGGTCAACCAAAATTAAGGGCAAAGAAGTCATTTCGCAATGAGGTTTTACCCTAAAATCAAGGGCAAGCCTCCCTATTTGGAGAGATAAGAATCATCATCATCCACTCTTAGGTAGAAATCTCTCGGGAGTTCAGTTCTTCAGTCCAGTCCAGAGTCTCATTCCTCGCCATAGCCATGATCACCTGAGTTCCAGAAACCTCCGGAGTTCCAGACGTTCTCTTTCCAGTCAGCACGATTGTAGTTAGCATTTCCATCGCCCGGAGTGGCAAAAACAATCTTTATTTGCTTTCTAGTTAATCTTGTTTGATTTCTCTACGTTGGATTTTTTGCATTTCCAGTATTTTTCTTATTTTGAAGTCTTGGTTGTGATCCAAACGTTTTCTAAATGCTATGAAGTTGTTTCGTTTCGGTTGTATCATTGTTCTTTCTTCTTTCTGCCTAATTAGCGTAGATCTAGCATTTTTGGTTGTCTCTAGTGTTAAATCGCATATTTCAGTTTAGTAGTTAATTTCTCTAAGTTAGCTGGATGTTTACTGTTTGACCGCGTTTGAAGATTGTTACATGCGAAGCTCAGTTTACGTAATTCTTACCACCTTGCATGTTGGCCGTAGGCGAAGTTTCATTTTCAGTGTTTGAGTTAGAGTTGGAATTTTGGTAGTAGATCTGTGTTCTGAAGCTGTTAATCTGTGTTTTCATGGCGTTGAATCTGGTTGTACCCTACAGATCTGTCAGCCCAGTCACCATAACTACCACTTATTCTCTGACCTTCAGTTTAGTCTTTTATAGAAACCCAGTACTTTTCACATTTTTTTTCGTGTCGACCACCTTCACCCGTCCTAGTCAGTAGAGTACCATCTTAATTTCCCGTCTAGGTAGAAACTCAACCCAAGCGTGGTAGCTAACCAAATCTTCCAGAATATCACCACAATCACTCCAAATCTTCACCATATCTGTGGGATTCAACCCCTACCTTCACTATACTACCCAGTAGAAGAGAGTTGAGGAATTATTGATACCAGGTTCAGGATTAGCTGAGGCTTGTTTTATCCTGATCAGTAGGATACACCTGGGCTTGAACGACACCTGACGCAAACCTGCTCTTTCAAATGGCGCCGTTGCCGGGGATGAATGGCGTTATTAACTGTTATTGTGAGTGATACTTTGGTGTATATACTGTGCATAATTTTTCTCTTTTCCTTTCGTTTCAGTTTATGAGCAGCAGCTCGGCTCCTGACCATCAGGGACCGAAGATACTCCAGCGAGGGACTATACTCGTGACCACTCGTTCTGGCATGTCAATAACTTTGTCTGACTTAGGTTCGAGTAGTGACGAGGAGCAATACACCTTAGAAGGACCAATACCGGAAGAGATACCAAGGATAGAGGGAAACCCGAGAAGGATGGCCGCTCAAGGAGAAGAAGATCCTGAGATCGGGACGCTGAACGCACATACCGAGGGAGAACCACCTCAAGCCATAGTTGTGACCCCAGGGCAAACTGCCTGTGATGTGAAGCCTCACGTGATCGCAATTCTGCCTACATACTGCGGGAAGAGTTACGAAGGGCCGTATGAGTTCCTTCATGAGTTTTGTAAAATTTGTAGGGCACAGAGAAGGCCAGCAGGAGCGGCTGAGGATGATTATAGACTGAAGGCCTTGCCGTTCGTACTGAAAGGGGAGGCTAACACCTAGTTCATGCGTCTGCCCCCCGACTCCATTGAGAGTTGGGCTGATTTCAAGTCAGTATTCCTAGGTGAGTTTTTCCCGTCATCCAAGACAAGCGCGCTGAAAAGGGAAATAAATAGTGTGAAGCAAGGGTACGATGAACCTTTGAGTGATTATTGGGCGAGGTATATGGGCCTTTTAGTTGCATGTCCCAATCATCGCATGGCGGACATTGAGAGACATCATACCTTCTATGAGGGCCGTTTAGTTGTGTGTCATGCAAAGAGTTTGGTCTTGAACTTTGAGAAGTGTCATTTTATGGTCACCGAGGGGATTGTTCTAGGACACGTGGTCTCAGAGAGAGGAATCCAGGTGGATCGAGCCAAGGTGGACGTTATATTTAAATTGCCATTTCCTACTGATCAGAAAGGGATAAGGGGCTTTCTGGGGCACGCCGAATTTTATCGAAGATTTATCAAGGATTTCTCTAAGATCGCCCAACCCCTTACCCGACTTCTTCAGAATGAAGTGGAGTTCGTTTTTGATGAGCAATGCAAGGCTGCTTTCAACCTTCTCAAGGAAAAGCTGATATCCGCACCTATCATACGGGCTCCTGACTGGGACTATCCTTTCGAAGTAATGTGTGACGCCAGCGACTATGCAGTGGGAACCGTACTGGGTCAGAAGATCGATGGGAAGGGGTACGTAATTTTTTATGCATCTAAGACTCTGAATCAAGCCCAGCGGAATTACGATACCACTGAAAAGGAGATGCTGGCAGTGGTGTATTCTTTCGAGAAGTTCCAGCCATACTTGTTGGGATCCAAGGTCATCGTATATACTGACCATGCAGCGATTAAGTATCTGATTGCCAAGAAAGAATCCAAACCCCGTTTGATCCGATGGGTACTCTTGTTACAAGAATTCGATTGGGAAGTGGAAGATAAGAAAGGAGTCGAGAACAAGGTGGCGGACCATTTGAGTAGAATAGTGCAAGATGGAAATAGCGAAGTGGTGCACGACAAGTTTCCAGAGGAGCATTTATGTGAGGCTATTTTTGAGGTCAGGAAAATTGACTGGGAAGAAGTGATGAAGCTTACTGGCCAGTACGATACAGAAATAGGGAAAGAAAAGGTAGGGCAAGAACCATGGTATGCAGACCTAGCCAACTACCTAGTGACTAGAGAGCTTCCAGAAGTACCGAGCATTACCAAGGCCCAAAGAATGAAGATCAAGAGTGAAGCAAAATACTACTTTTGGGACGACCCCTATCTGTGGAGAGTGGGATCCGATCAAGTGATAAGGAGGTGCATTCCTGACTGGGAGCAGCGGGATGTCTTGATCCATTGCCATTCGTTAGCGTGTGGAGGACATTCAAGAAGACGACAAGGAAGATTCTGGATAGTGGTTTTTATTGGCCAACCCTCAACAAGGATGCATACAAATTCTGCAGAAGCTGTGAACGTTATCAACTGACTGGAGGAATATCTGCCCGGGATGAAATGCCGCAGGTACCCATCATCGTTTGTGAGTTGTTCGACATATGGGGAATGGATTTCATGGGGCCTTTTCCTTCATCCTATGGCAATCTGTATATCCTAGTCGCGGTGGATTACGTTTCCAAATGGATAGAAGCAAAGGCCACGAGCACGTGTGAAGCAAAGGAGGTGGCCAAGTTCTTAAAGAGTCAGATCTTCAGCCGGTTCAGAGTTCCGAGGGAGATCATATCTGATCAAGGTACACACTTTTGTAACCGTACAATTGAAGCTGTAATGAAAAAGTACGGTGTGCACCATAGACTTTCGAGACCCTATCATCCGCAAGCTAATGGTCAAGCGGAGATTTCTAACCGAGAGATAAAGAAGATTCTGGAGAACACTGTAAATCCTTCTAGGAAGGATTGGAGTGTGAGGTTAGAGGATGCTCTATGGGCCTATCGTACAGCCTACAAGACCCCCATAGGAATGTCCCCGTACCGGATCGTTTTTGGGAAGATGTGCCATTTACCGGTTAGAATTGAGCACTGAGCATACTGGGCAGTACAACAAGTGAATATGGATGCTACAGCTTGTGAAGAGGAAAGGAAGCTGCAGCTGCAGGAGTTAGAGGAACTCAGATTGGAGTCATTTGATTCAGCCATGTGGTACAAAGAGCGAACCAAATTGTGGCACGACAGGAATCTGAGGACCAAGAATCTTCATGTTGGGCAGAAAGTACTACTCTTTCAGTCGAGGTTGAAGCTCATGCCTGGAAAACTCAAGTCGAAATGGACAGGGCCTTATGTCATCATCGCACTCCGTTCTAATGGAGCAGTGGAGATTTCAGGGAGTCTTCCTAACTCTGAACCCTTTATTGTGAATGGGCATAGGCTGAAGGTATTTAGGGCCAATAGTGATGTGGCTGTAGTGGATGAAATCCCACTGCAACCACATACTCAGGTTTCATACTGACCGGTAGGATGGGGATTGGAATTCCACTGAGCTAGTTCCTTTTAGCGTAATGTGCATATGCTGGCAAAGTAGAATTCCAATTTTCCTAAGGAATATGTAAATATGGTACATATGTGGTAGTTAATTAATTTGAACCTTTGCATGCTAGTTAGTTTTAAGAAAAACCAAAAATATTTTTCAGACCTCAAATATTAATTGGGAGTACGTATTGACCATCAGAATATCATTTTGGTGAAACTCCTATTTTATTTAAGTGTCCTTTTTACTTTATTTCTAATCTAGGAAAATATAGGGGGAAATCATTAAGGGACGAATTTGAATTTGTGGACTTTTTGCAGCTTTTGCAGGGTGGATGAGAAGGCCACGAAGCAGGGCGTAATGACCGATGAAGAATTTCAGGCTATTTTAGATGATGTCAATCGGATGGAAGATGACAATGCCGCGGTGGCTGAGGGGCTAGACCTGGCATCACGAGCAGTAGGAGAGAGTGAAGAAGCCGAAGAAGGAAACCGCTCGGAAAGCCAAGCTAGGGAAGAAGAGATTATGCCGGAATCACCCCAGCCAGAAGCAGAGAGGGGTGATACATCTATTGAAGAACAGGAAACGAAAGCAAAAGAAACAGAAGCAAGACCAGAAGTACCCAACCCAGTGGCACCTCCGGTGACAAAACCGAAGGCCGTCAAGAGGAAGTTGGTGTTGAAGGGCGAACCTAAGGCTAGTCGGCCAAAGCCGCAAAGGGTATCTCAACGATGCTTAGGAAAGTGGGCAGCTAGTAGGGCGAAGCCGAACACGGAGGCAGATCCCGTGGAGATCTTGAGTGAAGAGGAGAGGACCACTCCCACAAAACCTGGGGAGGAGTCTTTACCTGTTACTGACCTAGAGGATACTGCAATGGAAACCGAAGCGGTCTCTCCAACACTGAGTGGCCAAGGTGAAGAGGCTGACGGGATGGCTGAGGGTCTGGACCTCGCATTCAGATCAGTAGGCCACAAGGAGACCGGCCCTACTACCCAGGATCCACTTTCGACAAGCTGAGAAGGAACCCGAAGAAGAGAAAGACAAGGATGACGGAGAGGAAGTTAGAGAAGTGTCATTTTATGGTCACCGAGGGGATTGTTCTAGGACACGTGGTCTCAGAGAGAGGAATCCAGGTGGATCGAGCCAAGGTGGACGTTATATTTAAATTGCCATTTCCTACTGATCAGAAAGGGATAAGGGGCTTTCTGGGGCACGCCGAATTTTATCGAAGATTTATCAAGGATTTCTCTAAGATCGCCCAACCCCTTACCCGACTTCTTCAGAATGAAGTGGAGTTCGTTTTTGATGAGCAATGCAAGGCTGCTTTCAACCTTCTCAAGGAAAAGCTGATATCCGCACCTATCATACGGGCTCCTGACTGGGACTATCCTTTCGAAGTAATGTGTGACGCCAGCGACTATGCAGTGGGAACCGTACTGGGTCAGAAGATCGATGGGAAGGGGTACATAATTTTTTATGCATCTAAGACTCTGAATCAAGCCCAGCGGAATTACGATACCACTGAAAAGGAGATGCTGGCAGTGGTGTATTCTTTCGAGAAGTTCCAGCCATACTTGTTGGGATCCAAGGTCATCGTATATACTGACCATGCAGCGATTAAGTATCTGATTGCCAAGAAAGAATCCAAACCCCGTTTGATCCGATGGGTACTCTTGTTACAAGAATTCGATTGGGAAGTGGAAGATAAGAAAGGAGTCGAGAACAAGGTGGCGGACCATTTGAGTAGAATAGTGCAAGATGGAAATAGCGAAGTGGTGCACGACAAGTTTCCAGAGGAGCATTTATGTGAGGCTATTTTTGAGGTCAGGAAAATTGACTGGGAAGAAGTGATGAAGCTTACTGGCCAGTACGATACAGAAATAGGGAAAGAAAAGGTAGGGCAAGAACCATGGTATGCAGACCTAGCCAACTACCTAGTGACTAGAGAGCTTCCAGAAGTACCGAGCATTACCAAGGCCCAAAGAATGAAGATCAAGAGTGAAGCAAAATACTACTTTTGGGACGACCCCTATCTGTGGAGAGTGGGATCCGATCAAGTGATAAGGAGGTGCATTCCTGACTGGGAGCAGCGGGATGTCTTGATCCATTGCCATTCGTTAGCGTGTGGAGGACATTCAAGAAGACGACAAGGAAGATTCTGGATAGTGGTTTTTATTGGCCAACCCTCAACAAGGATGCATACGAATTCTGCAGAAGCTGTGAACGTTATCAACTGACTGGAGGAATATCTGCCCGGGATGAAATGCCGCAGGTACCCATCATCGTTTGTGAGTTGTTCGACATATGGGGAATGGATTTCATGGGGCCTTTTCCTTCATCCTATGGCAATCTGTATATCCTAGTCGCGGTGGATTACGTTTCCAAATGGATAGAAGCAAAGGCCACGAGCACGTGTGAAGCAAAGGAGGTGGCCAAGTTCTTAAAGAGTCAGATCTTCAGCCGGTTCAGAGTTCCGAGGGAGATCATATCTGATCAAGGTACACACTTTTGTAACCGTACAATTGAAGCTGTAATGAAAAAGTACGGTGTGCACCATAGACTTTCGAGACCCTATCATCCACATATCGAGGGAGAACCACCTTTCTGCCTACATACTGCGGGAAGAGTTACGAAGGGCCGTATGAGTTCCTTCATGAGTTTTATAAAATTTGTAGGGCACAGAGAAGGCCAGCAGGAGCGACTGAGGATGATTATAGACTGAAGGCCTTGCCGTTCGTACTGAAAGGGGAGGCTAACACCTGGTTCATGCGCCTGCCCCCCGACTCCATTGAGAGTTGGGTTGATTTCAAGTCAGTATTCCTAGGTGAGTTTTTCTCGTCATCCAAGACAAGCGCGCTGAAAAGGGAAATAGCTAGTGTGAAGCAAGGGTACGATGAATCTTTGAGCGATTATTGGGCGAGGTATATGGGCCTTTTAGATGCATGTCCCAATCATCGCATGGCGGACATTGAGAGACATCATACCTTCTATGAGGGGATGAACATAACAACCAAGGACCTGGCCAATTCGTCGTCGGGAGGAAGCTTCACGCAACTACGGGTTAGCGAAGCGAAGAGGGTCCTAAGGAAACTACTGAGTGCGAAGAAGGAGTATGACCATTCAAGGGATGGATACAACCGAGAAAGGGTTGCAAGTGCCTCGTCTACTGACCAGGAGCAGAAGCTTGAACAGAAGATGGATTTGAAGATGGATGAATTGAAGAAGTCACTCCTGAGCCCAATCGAGAAGAATACACCGCTGACTTCCCCAGTTGGAAACTACAAGGGTGCAGAACAGGGAAACTGTCACGACCGCCCATACTAGGGTTGCTACAAACGCGGCGATCGTGATACAACATGTAAAGGGTAGATTTCTATTGAAAACTTAATTAACTTAAAGGATAAAGAAAAATCTTCTTTTTGTTTTAAAGAAACTTAAAATTATAACTTTGCTATTAAATAAAACAACATATGATAAACATTTTTAAAAGAAGCAGCGGAGAAAAATAGTTATTTAAGACCCAATCAACTTCTAAGAAAAACATGTAGTCTAACTCACGTGAAAGACATCATTTTCAGACAATAATGTAAATAGACGTTTAAAACCTAACGTGACCAAAACATGCTCATCATAGTACGAAAAGATTTAAGTATTGAAACATGATTCAAAAACCTAGCAGCGGAAATAAGGTTCAAAGGGAGAGTCAAGGATCACGCCTATGTGTGAAGACACGACGCATCCTAAGGCTAGCTCAACATCCTCCGCAACATCCTGCTCAACCTGCACATAAGAAAATAATATGCAGGGCTGAGTACTTGATGTACTCAATGGGCTCATGCCGAAAACATTTTAATAAGTTATGTCATCCATACCAGTGATCTCGAGTTTTAAATATCACGAGAACACAAAAATCCAAGTCTGGCCAGACAATTTATCTCCTCATTTTCCACATCAATCAATCAATCACATCCTCTTACCGTAGTGCGACGAAAGTGTGGCCACACTATTCGCCCATGAGACCGGCCGACTAGCAAGGACGGCTCACGATCCCCTCTGTGTACACAGCCTGATAGGGTTTGCGGCCCTACTCAGACCCGAATTCGTTTATCATAGCCATATAGCCTAATGGAGCGAACTCACAAACTAGGCATCAAACACAATCTCAACATAGCCCTATAGCCTAACGGAGCAAGCTCAAACGAACTAGGCATCAGGCAAAATCTCAACATCAAAACAATCACGGCATGACATAACACTTTAAACCACCCTTATAACACCACATCATATTTTCGGAAAAATAAAGAGGTTTGAAAAGAAAGCCCACCTCGATCGCTTAGCAAATTCACAACCCAACTTATACCAACTCTCGATCCTCAAGTTCAAGAATACACAACACCCTTGTCAATGACAACACAAGTCAGTCTTCCACAACAACATTTTACTATGCATGTCCTATCGTTTTCTCTCTCATCGTTTTTCTCAAATTCCCCAACCCAATGTTCGTCACAAAGATGGAAAAACACACCATAATATATTTCAACGTATCTCACGTGATCACATCATTAAACACGTTCCTTGGACATACATGCATCATATAATACTTTTAAACTTGAAAATAAGTGTCATTTTATCAAGGCATAAAACTGGCAGAACTGCGCGACCGTTTTGTAAAAATCACTATAAATTCACCAGACCTCATATGAAGCTAAATTTTGGTCACAATACACAGGACACATTCAAGTTCATCTATGAAAATATTTACACCTAAATCACGTCATTTAGTCAGTCATATCACATATTAAACTCTCTGGTCGGAACATACAATTTCTGACAGCACTGCGCAGTTTATTTGAAAAATTTACCATAAATTCATCCGATGCCCAAAAAGGCTGAAAATTTAACACGACTCAGAAGACACTTCAAATTTTCATCTAGTTCAAGAATCACATCAATCGGAGGTAATTTGGTCAGTCAAACAGAAAACGAAATTCATTAAAAATTTGCGCAGTCAACTTCAAAAATTTATTAAAAATTCATTTTTCGATAAAAAGGGCTGAAATTTACACGAGACACAGGTAACACCTTGAAGTTTACTCAGTAAAATTTTCATATCAAAATTCGGCCGTTTGATAGATCAATTACTCATCAGAAGCTACTGGTCGAACATCACAGATAACAGATACACAATTTCTAAATTAGGGTTTCCTTCTCAATCATCCAAACACCAATTCTCATGCTTATAACACACAATCATGCTTGATTAGACTCTCTTAATCATGTTTGCACATAAACTTACATCATTCACCAAAGATTCCAATCAAACTTCACACAATTCAATTGAAACGCATATTTATCAAGGTTTTCAAGCAAACTCACTTTCCCTCCCCGATTAAACTTGCGATCTACGATTCCTACACCCACTACATGCATGTAGGATTAAAGAACATGGTTCAAATGAAAAGAATGAGGAAAAGTGAAGCCATTATACTTTCTTTGACAAAACGAATCGGTAGAACCAAGAAACGAGGTGATTCGTCGGAGATTCTTGAAAATAAACTTCAATGGATGCAAGAAACAATGGTGGAAGAAGTTTTTTTGGAGAGAATGTGGAGAGGGAGGAGGGAGGCACGAAAATTGAGGGAGAATGGGGGCTAGGGTTTAGTTTAGGTGTTTTTATAGGATTAGGGTTAGGTTTAAAATCAATTAATTAATTAATTGTGGGGGAAAATACAATTAAATAAATCCCATAATTAAAAGAATAAAATAAGCATGTGGGAAGGGGAGGAAATTTTTGAAAATTCCATGTAGGAATAGCAAGGAATTTATTTGGTATTTACTTGGAGAGAATATATTCACAACTTAGGAAATAAAAGTGAATATTTCATAAACAAGGGAACAAAATAAATTAAATCTCCAAGTATGAAAATAATGGTGGGGGCCGAAAATTTCCATAAGGAATTTGCACAAGGAAATTATTTAAATCCCCAATTAAAAGAATAGGATTTAAATTAGGCAATTTATTTATAGGAAAAAGGCTCCCATAAAATAGGCAACAATTAATTAAACTCCCACAAGGAAAATATTGCATAGGGGGCGTGTGATATGGGAGAAAAGTAGGAGAAAAAAATATTCACATCCCCAATTAATTAGACATAGGAATTTATTTGAATAAAAAGGGATTCCACAAATTAGGAAACAAATAAAATATCATCCAAAATTTAGTGGAGGGGCCGAAAATTGCTAACCAAGGAATGTCCCAACTCTCTATTTATTTTAGGTGAAGAAATAAATTATAACATGATTTAATTGGATTAAATTCAAAGGAAGAGAGTCAATAAAGTACCAATTAAATCAAATGAAAATAATTCTTTCTCCTATAGGAGATTTTCGAAAACTCCCAAGGAAAATAAAAATGGAGTTCGAATTCCATGTAGTACCATTTAGGGTCATTTGGTTTGGATTTAATTTGGATAAGTATCCCAAGACAATTAATTAAATCCAAGAAATGAAATACTATTTCAATAATTAGGAAGGGCCGAAAATTCCAATGAATTGGTTCGAAAAAAATAAATGCATGATCCTATTAATTATTTCCCCACATTGAAAAATATAAAACATCAAGCTCATCATTCCACATTAACCACGAAAATTTATTTCACGCAAAACACTTAATCACATAGAAACGAAAGTTTCATAATTCCAAGAATCCAAAATTCGAATAACATATAAGAAGAGTCACAAAATTTGGGATGTTACATCACGCAAAACACTTAATCACATAGAAACGAAAGTTTCATAATTCCAAGAATCCAAAATTCGAATAACATATAAGAAGAGTCACAAAAATTTGGGATGTAACAGAAACCAAGAACCGAGCTATGATCAGCCAATCGACTCGGTCAGTATGGAGCAGGCTAATGCTCCATACTGGGAATTGGATCCAGGGGAGACAACGGGACGCACCATGGAGGGATCACCCAAATTTTCGATGGGGAGATGGGAACCAAAATCAAAACCAAGGTCAAGGTCAAAACCAATATAACCCCCACTTGAACCAAAACCCCAACCGTGGGCCAGCAAACCCGGACCACCAGTTCAACTGGTCAGGAAGGAACCAAAAGTCCCCAAACCAAAACCCACAACACCAAAACCGAAACCTTGTCTACATTTCACCCCACCAGAGAAACTTCCAAAATTACCAAAATCAGCTGAATCAAGCACCCCAACAACATCAGAACCAAAATCATTTCCAAAACCAGAACCAGAACCAGAACCAATATCACCAAGACCAGTATAACTCTCCTGCCCAGTATAACCAGTACCCACCTAACCAGAACCAGCAAAACTTCCAAAATTTCCAGCCCAACCAAAGATCCCAGTATAACCAGCACCAAGGTCCAAATCAGTCACAATATTCCAACAGGACCAGACGATCCATGGAGGACATGATGGGAGAATTGCTCGCGTCGCAGCAAGGTATAAAGGGCGAGTTGCAATCCCACAACGAAGTAGTGCAGGGGATGCAAAATGCCCAGAAGGAACATAAAGCTAACATGGATATGATGAATAGGCAGTTGGCCCAGCTGGCCAGTTTGGTGGGTGATTTGAAATGAAATGCAGGGAAACTCCCGTCTACAGTTCAAATACCCAAAAAGGCGAATGTGAGTAAGGTTACATTGAGGTCAGGAACTACTTATGATGGACCTCGACCGAAACAACCAAGTGGAGAGCCGAGTGGAACGAAGATAGGGGGCGACACCATCTCAGTGGAAGAGCTTAATAGATCCATACCTCGGATGCAGGACCCATTTTTCTTGGGGGAGACGCCATGTGGATGAGGTGAACCCGAGAACGTACTGGTCAGGAAGGAACCCCATCAAGAGGTAGAATCCAGAACGGAGGCTCAGTTCCAGAACTTGCCCAAGGAAGATTCCAAGGAGGTTGTTGAGGGACCGGTAGAGGAGAGAAAGGGGGAGAAACCATTCCCTTTCCGCTTTGTTACAAAAAGAAAGAAGGAGAACCCGGTGGATTACTTGTTAATTTTTGGGAAATTGGATGTCACCATACCATTCCTCCAAGCCGTGAAGCTACCCCCTCTTGGGAAATTCATTAAGGAGTTCATAGCCGGGAAAGCCCAGGAGGATGGGAAGATCATGGTGGAAGGGATAGCGTCGGCGATTGTGCAGGAAAAACTACCACCCAAGAGAGCCGACCCAGGTATGTTCACTCTACCCATAACTGTAGGAGATGTAAAAGTCGAGCATGCAGTGTGTGACCTGGGGGCATCTATAAATGTTATGCCATTGTCAATCTATAACCGATTGAAGGGAGTTAGATTGTCAAGTACTAGGGTGTTGATCCAACTGGCTGATACGTCATGCATAAGTCCTGAGGGTGTTTTAGAGAATGTGTTGGTTAGAGTGCATGATTTTACCTACCCTGATGACTTTTATGTGATTAAAATGAGTGAGTCCGAGGCTAGGGAATCTAGTGGCATATTGTTAGGGAGACCATTTTTTAGAACGGCCAAGACAATAGTAGACATGGCTGAGGGGACAATTTGCATTGATTTCATTGGGGAGAAATTTACTTTTGATATCAATGAGGCCATGAAGAAGCCTATTGATTCTGAAAACTTATGCTATGTTGATGAGATTGACCCCTTAGTCCAAGATTTTCTTGAGACCGAACTATTGCAGGAGAAACTTCAAGCTTTAGATGTGTATGAGCAGGCTGACGTAGAAGCTGCTGCATGATGCGATCTGATCAGTAGCCAAGGGTTAACTGATGAAGAAATAGAAGGAGCGATCAAGGAATTTTGCCAGAAATCAGAATTCATTGGAGCCGCAGGGGCTCAGCTACCAGCTAGTATAGAGAAACACCCAGGGGGAGAATTAGAAAAAGAAGGAGAAGCTGAAAGAAACCCTCTACCCGAAGACACACTTCCACCCCAAGTCGAGCTGAAGAAACTGCCATCGAATCTGAAGTATGCTTTCCAGTGATCATCAGCTACAGCCTTACAAAGGAACAAGAGGCGAGGCTACTGACTGTGCTGAGCAAGAACAAGAAAGCGATTGGATGGAGTCTTACAAATTTGGTGGGGATAAGCCCCGACGTCTGCATGCACCATATTAGGCTGGAGGAAGGAGCAAAAGCGCATCGAGATACTCAAAGGAAGGTAAACCCTAACATGCGAGAAGAAATATTGAAGGAAATCTTGAAATTGTTGTCGCTAGGGATTATTTATTCAGTGCCAGACAGTGAGTGGGTCAGCCCGATCCACATGGTTCCAAAGAAGTCGGGAATCCAAGTCGTTCAAAATGAGAGGAATGAGCTGATTCCAACAAGGCTAGTCACGGGTTGGCGAATGTGCATCGATTACCGAAAGCTGAACAATGCAACGAGGAAGACCATTTCCCTTTGCCTTTCATAGACCAAATGTTGGAGAGACTAGCTGGTAAGAAGTACTTTTGCTTTTTGGATGGATACAGCGGATATTTTCAAATTTACGTGGATCCTTAGGACCAGGACAAGACTACATTCACTTGCCCATTCAGAACCTATGCATACAGACGCATGCCTTTCGGCCTATGCAACGCTCCAGGTACGTTTCAAAGATGTATGATGAGCATATTCTCCTATCTAATTGAGGACTGTATAGAGATATTTATGGATGACTTTACAGTCTACGGAGATTCTTTCGACTCATGCCTTCATCACTTAGACATAGTTCTCGAAAGCTGTCAAGCAAAGAGTTTGGTTTTGAACTTTGAGAAGTGTCATTTTATGGTCACCAAGGGGATTGTTCTAGGACACGTGGTCTCAGAGAGAGGAATCCAGGTGGATCGAGCCAAGGTGGACGTTATATCTAAATTGCCGTTTCCTACTGATCAGAAGGGGATAAGGGGCTTTCTGGGGCACGCGGGATTTTATCGAAGATTTATCAAGGATTTCTCCAAGATCGCCCAACCCCTTACCCGACTTCTTCAGAATGAAGTGGAGTTCGTTTTTGATGAGCAATGCAAGGCTGCTTTCAACCTTCTCAAGGAAAAGCTGAAATCCGCACCTATCATACGGGCTCCTGACTGGGACTATCCTGTCGAAGTAATGTGTGACGCCAACGACTATGCAGTGGGAGCCGTACTAGGTCAGAAGATCGATGGGAAGAGGTACGTAATTTTTTATGCATCTAAGACTCTGAATCAAGCCCAGCGGAATTACGATACCACTGAAAATGAGGTTTTGGCGGACATTGAGAGACATCATACCTTCTATGAGGGGATGAACATAACAACCAAGGACCTGGCCAATTCGTCGTCGGGAGGAAGCTTCACGCAACTACGGGTCAGCGAAGCGAAGAGGGTCTGAAAGTGGCTTCCTTTTATAGGGAGGCTTACCCTTGATTTTTAGGGTAAGACCTTGCGGTGAAATGACTTCTTTGCCCTTAATTTGTGATTGAGCAGTCCCAGCTATCCTCCTTCTCCATCTCGAGCCATTTTTGCATGTATACTGGTCAGTACGTAATCGTCCTGACGCCCTTTTCACTTGAAGTGTCTGAAACTCTGCCTACTGGCTAGAACGCTTACCCTGCACGCTTAAGCAACTAGTTTTGCAGATATAATTCAATTATGCACATCATACTGACCCGTAACCTAGGCCTAGAATACGACTTATCAAACTGCTCACACTTACCACATGTTTGTCCTCAAGCGTGAAGATCAAACAAAAATGAATAAGTCGAATTCTAGCCTAGTTACTCCCCTGACCGACTCCACCTAAACTAGACTCTATACTACAACGATGCAAAGAAAAACACTTGGTCAAACACAGAAAAAAAACACACAAACATAAATAAAAACTAACACACAAAGATTGGGCTATATTTTCAACCATCCCTTACCTCGGGATCTGGTGCAATCCGGCCTTAGACAGCCCTGAACTTCTGCCACCCCCCATTCCTTCCTGGTCAGTATATCCGCTTGTCAAGATCGGCCAAACTCTCGGCCAAACACTAGATTCACTCGGTCTCTCATACCTTACCAGGAATGTTGGGACCGCATTCTCTCAATATGCTCAACCACACTTGCTTCGGACTTGGATCTCACGTGCAGCTACTGAAGGGCTTAAAGGCTTGTAATGGGGCTATTGGGTTGTAGTGTTTTGGGGTAGATGTTCCTAAGGCTCTAAGTTTCAACATTTCTATTTTATTGATGTGGGGGGGGGGGGAGGGAACTGTGTGCATTAGGCTTCTGATCAGTTGCTTCTTAGCTGGAGCTTCTGGCTTGGGTCTCCAACTGGTCAGTATCATCTTGTGGCTTTGCCACCCTTATTCCTTCTCTTTTTTTGTGTGGTCAAGTTTCTGACCATTTTTCTCCACATTCTTCTCTCTCTTTTTTTCCTTTCTCCTTTGTGGCTTCGCCACCCTTATACCTTCTTCTCTCCCCCTTTTATTCTTTTTGTGGACCCGGGATAACTCTCTGGTCGATTTTCTTCCGAACTTTCTTGCCCAGCTGGAGTCTGCTCTCTTTCACATCTTTCTGGCCAGTAAGCTTCCTTTGCCTCATACCTTACACACACAGCCCCAGTGGCTAGGGATATTTATCTGGGTAAAAGAGTTGGGAAAAGAGGTTCTAAGGGTGGTTTTTTTTTTTTGGGGGGGGGGGGGCCTTCAGTGTTTGCTACCCGTGGTCACTTAATCCTAGGCAAATTGTGGCAGCCTCTCCTTTTTTTCAATATTTGTGGAAAGTGGTTCCACTTTAAGCTTATAACTCACATTTGAAGAGGGCTTTCGCGTTTGGCTCTAAGTATGGGCTTTTCTCTCATACTCACATCATCTATCCTGACTAGGAGGTACTAGGGAGGGTGGTTTCGGTTTTCCAGCATGTCTTATTTCCCTCAGTTCCCTTCACCGTCAGCTCAAGACGGTTGAGTTTTAAGCCCAATCAACACACAAAATAAATAAATAAAAAAATACTATACTTAACAAGACACTAACACAAGCACGAATACAAAAACTACACATATACACATATGCACATACTCATCATACTGGTCATTGCGTCCCTCCTCCCACTTCACAAGTGTCTGCCCTCAGATAAGGCTGTGAAGTGGAAAAGGTAATGACCAGTATGATGGACACATAGACAAACATACAGAAACAACAAATTAAAACTAAAACTTCTCACACTTAGACTATGAAATAGGCTAAGTGGGAGAGTTCGAAAACATAAACAGACCAACGAAACACACATATATATAAAACTCCTCACACTTAGGCCGTGCAACGGACTAAGTGTGAGTCAATCATGCGTACGAAGAAAGAAAAAGAAAAGAACAAAAACATGCTACACAGAAACAAACACCAACAATTATGAAAAAAAACTTAAAAACAAACAGAAAGCTAAAAATAAAACTAACTTGTCAGGGTGGGGGATGGTCTAGCGAAGTCTCCTGCTCCTCCGTGGGGCAGGTGGTGTAGGCTGCTTTTCCAGGGGTTCCTCTTTCGTTCCAGTGTGATCCTCATTTTCCTTCGCCGGTTCCTCGGCCTCTGCCGGCACCTCGGCGTTCTCTTCCTCGGGCTCTTCTATCATTGTCTCTGGTGGGTGGGTCTCATCGTCCTGGCCTCCATGGCCGCTCGTTCCTGTAGCTGGTTCCTTCTTCCGGCTGGTCACTTCCTTCAACAACTCATCTATCACGGATGCCATTCAGCCCATCTCCGTGATTAATCGATGGTTCTCCTCTCCTAAAGTAGTCACTAACGTCTCCATAGCATCTTGCCTCTGAGCCAATGTCCTCTGCTCTGCAGACCCTTCCAACATCCGTTCCACTACTCCCGCTAGCTTGACCATCTCTGCCTTCAACTGCTTATTCTCCTCTCTAACTTCGTCCATTGCCTTCTCCATTCTGGCTTGACGCTGTTCCTGGTCTGATGCCAATCCGATCATTTCTGCCCTTATCTGTCTGCTTTCCTCCGCTATTTCCTCCACAGCTTTTTCCATCCCCTCTTGCCTCTGGTCGTGTGCCGGTGCTTCATGAGCTACTGCTAACCGAGGAGTGGGTATAGCTTCCTCTCCCATCGCATAGAAGTGTGGCACGCCTTGCCTCATGTATACCGCATTCGTCCGGACGAACAGGGGGGTATCAAACAATCCTGGGGCGTCCACCATCATCAAGGGGGTTAAATCTTCGTCCTCCAAAACGGTGATGTTGTTTCTCACAAAGATTCCCAATATATGGCAGAGGGAAATATTCCGTGCTGGGTGGGTAGCGATGAGGTGACATGTGTATGCAGTCCAGAACCCTAAGTGCAACTTCCTGCCTTTCTTGGCACACCACATAAGATACAGCTCCGTCATCGATGTCCGGACTGCCGAATTGGACTGTCCTAAAAGGTTGTAATCCAAGAAGAGTTGAACCAGGCGTAGATTAGGATCGTTGAGATGGATAGATCGGGAGATAGTGGACTGAAATTGTCCTGCCCCGGGGTGAGTAAGTTCTTCCCAAGCTACCTGGGGCTCGAATTCCACATGCCTGCGGGGAATCCCCTGCTCCCTATCTCTCCACTCGGGCCCTATGGCTTCCTCCAAACTGCATATTCCTAGCCGAACAGTCCATTCAATCAAATTCATCCTAATCTCACCTCCAAATACTCTGAAACTGATACACTCTACATCCAAATCCGTTGTGACCTTGAATCAAAAGGTCGCGAAAAATTCTTTGGCCAAATCGACCGGAACATTCAAATTCTCATTTCTTAATAGCCATTCAAAACCCAACTCATGCACAAGGGCGAGAAACGATTCCCGAACCTTCAATTCATCTAAAGAGGGGAGATGAATTACCTTTCCACACTTAACCTTCTTGCCTTTTGCGTTCTTGGTGCGATAGATGGATTGGAGCTCCTTGGAGTCAAAAATTTCACCCCCTCCACCACGTCATCTGTGAGCTCCACCTTCCAACGCTTATATCGGAGTGGTTCTGCAGGTGGATGCAATAATTCCCGATGATCGTTAGGGAGTTGCTGCTCCTTGTACTCCTCATCTACCATGGTTGTATCGCTATCGGATTTAGATTCTTCACTGATCTCATATTCACTGTCACTCTGTGTTTGCCGGTTTGATGGGGTCCTTGGGTCAGCCTCCGTGATCACTATGCTTGTGTTCACGGTACGCGGTTTTTTAGTACTCGGCTTGTTCTTCACAACGGCTTTTCCTTTCCTTTTTCTTTCTATCTGGTACCTGGCTTCCTCCTCAGCTTGGAGTATGGCCTCATCCTTCTCAGATCCAGCAGACTTTCCTGACTCTGATGTGAGGTTCGGTCCCCCAGCCATTCCTTTTGTTGTCGTGCCCGGTTCGTTCTGTACTGGAGACACCCCTGTGTCTTCCTGATCAGTAGCTTGAACAGGTTCACCTTCAGCCTCTTTCGGAGTGGCTCGCTCTTCCTCGCTTGCGATCTCTATGGGGTCCTCTGCCGTGTTCGGTTTTGCCCTGCTGGAGGCCCACTTATCCAAACAACGTTGCGATACTCTCTGCGGCTTGGGCGAGTCTGCCTTGGGGTCTGCTTTCACCACCAGTTTTCGCCTGACCGGAATCGGCTTTACAACCTGAGGTGCCACTGGGGTGGGTGCTTCTACTTCCGGCTCTGCTGTCTCTGTTCCTGCGTCCTTGGCTTCCGTAGACGCAGTACCTTCCTCTTCTACTAGTACTTTATCATCCCCGGCTTTCACTTGGGGGTCTACTGGTTCTTTTTCTTTACTCGGTAACTCTCCTTCCCCTCCTACCAACTGGAAAGGTCGGCCTTGCGGTATGGTTCCTGATGTGGCTTTCTCCCTGTCTCCTACTGCCCCCAATGCGAGGTCTAGACCCTCAGCCATTGGTGCAGTGTCCTCTTCTCTCCGGTTGACCCTGTTCAGAATCGAGTCAAATTCTTCGTCTGTCATGAGGCCTTGTTTTCTGGCTGATTCATTCAAATCTATTTCTGGCCTTCTCAATTCTTGAAATACCGGCTCCGCTTCAGGCGTTCTCTCTGTACCTTCGCTCCCCTCCGGAGTCGTCTTGCCTTGACTCGACTTTTTCTTACGCTCCTCAGAGTCGGAGTCGTAATGTGCGGCGATAGCGTCGAGTTCTGCCGAATCCGATACTGAAACTGCTGCATGACTGACCGGCACAGGTGGAGCTTCGCTGGATGTGGTTCCGACACCCCCCGTTTGGCCGAAATTGGTCAGAGCCGTCGTCCAGTCCCTAGTTGGGTCCTGTTGGCGAAGAAAAGCCATCATGGCATCCAAGGAAACCATGGTCGATGGCTGAGCGACGGGTGCTGGTGGGGTTAGCTGTGGTCGTGCCTCTGGGGTTTCTCGGCGGTTGGGTTTGGTTTTCTTGACGAATGCTTTCTTACCCATGAGCGGAAATTACGATCTGGAAATTAGGGTTGGGAGTCGGCGGAGATGAAGGAGGAATTTTTCGAGAGAGAGTGTAATTGCAAAATGAGGGTTTGTGAGGGGAAAAGGTAAAGCAGTATGGTTATGTGGGAGAGAGAATGCAGTTCCAGGTGGTTGTAACCGGGTATCAGGGGTAGCCGGTCGCGACGTTTTAGACGGGAAGGGCAGTTGAGGTTTCTGGCCTCTGATTGGTCCGCGCATCTTTTCCCTCTGCTCACGCGCCATTTTTCCTGCTGCCACCCTGCAAAAGCTGCACAAGCTTTAATTCAAATTTTCGTCCTCTCCATAATTTCTCCTATACTTACCTAAAAAAGAAACTAATTCAAATGGGCACTTAAATAAAATTTTGAAATAGCACCAGATAAGTAATCCCTTGGTCAATGTGCACTTCAAATTAAAATTAAGGCCCGAAAATATTTTCGGATTTTTAGGAATTATCTAGCGTGCAAAGATTAATTACGTATTTACAATATTTACAACTTCCTTAGGCAATTTGGAATTCAACTTGGCCAGTATATGCAAACTATTTTTAAAGGGAAACTGGCCGCGCGGAACTCCAAATTCCTATCTTACTGATCAGTATGAAACCGATGTAAGTGGCTGTAGTGGAATTTCATCCACCACACCCACCTCGCTATTATCCCTGAATATTTTCAACCTATGCCCATTTACTATGAAAGGTTCAGAGTTAGAGAAACTCCCTGAAATTTCTACTGCCCCATTAGATCGGAGTGCAGTTATGATGTAAGGTCCTGTCTACTTGGACTTGAGTTTCCCTGGCATAAGCTTCAATCTTGACTAGAAGAGTAGTACTTTCTGGCCAACATGGAGCTCCTTAGTTCTCAGATTTCGATCATGCCATAATTTAGTTCGTTCTTTGTACCACATGGCGGAGTCGAATGACTCCAATCTAAGTTCCTCAAGCTCCTGCAGTTGCAGCTTCCTTTCCTCTTCACAGGCTGTAGCATCTATATTCACTTTCTGTACTGCCCAGTATGCTCGATGCTCGATTCCAACTGGTAAATGGCACATCTTTCCAAAAACAATCCGGTAAGGGGACATGCCCATGGGGGTCTTGTAGGCTGTTCGATAGGCCCAGAGAGCATCCTCTAACCTTACACTCCAATCCTTCCTAGAAGTGTTCACCATCTTCTCCAAAATTTTCTTTATCTCGCGGTTAGAGATTTCTGCTTGACCATTTGCTTGTGGATGGTAAGGGCTGGATAGTCTATGGTGCACACCGTATTTCTTCATCAAGGCTTCAATTGTGCGATTACAGAAGTGTGTACCTTGATCGGATATGACCGCCCTGGGTACACCGAATCGGCTGAAGATATGACTCTTTAAGAACTTGGCCACTTCCTTGGCTTCACACGTGCCTGTGGCCTTGGCTTCTACCCATTTGAAGACGTAGTCTACAGCAACTAGGATATACAGATTCCCATAGGATGAAGGAAAAGGCCCCATGAAATCCATTCCCCATATGTCGAATAGCTCGCAAACTATTACGGGTACTTGCGGCATTTCATCCCGGGCAGATATTCCACCGGTCCGTTGGCAACGCTCACAACTTCTGCAAAACTCGTACGCATCTTTGTTGAGGGTTGGCCAATAAAAACCGCTATCCAAAATCTTCCTTGCCCTCTTCTTGGACCCGAAATGTCCTCCTCATGCTAATGAATGGCAGTGGGTTAAAACATCCCGCTGCTCCCAGTCAGGAATGCACCTACTTATCACTTCATCGGACCCTACCCTCCACAAATAGGGGTCGTCCCAAAAGTAGTATTTCACTTCACTCTTGATCTTCATTCTTTGGGCCTTGGTAACACTCGGCACTTCTGGAAGCTCTCCAGTCACTAGGTAGTTGGCCAGGTCCGCATACCATGGTTCCTGCCCTACCTTCTCTTTTCCTTTTGCTGTATCATTCTGACCAGTAAGCTTGAACACTTCTTCCCAATCAATTCTTCTGGGCGCAAAAATCACCTCACACAAATGTTCCTCTGGAAATTTATCGTGCACTTCGTCACCGTTTCCATCTTGCACTATTCTGCTCAAATGGTCTGCCACCTTGTTCTCGACTCCTCGCTTATCTTCTACCTCCCAGTCGAATTCTTGCAACAAGAGTACCCATCGGATCAAGCGTGGTTTGGATTCCTTCTTGGCAATCAGATACTTAATCGCCGCATGGTCAGTATACACTATGACTTTGGATCCCAACAAATATGGCCTGAACTTCTCGAAAGAATACACCACTGCCAGCATCTCCTCTTTAGTGGTATCGTAATTCCGCTGGGCTTGATTTAAAGTCTTGGACGCATAAAAAATTACGTACCTCTTCCCGTCGATCTTCTGACCCAGCACGGCTCCTACCGCAAAATCGCTGGCGTCGCACATTACTTCGAAAGGATGGTTCCAGTTAGGAGCCCTTATGATAGGTGCGGATGTCAACTTTTCCTTGAGAAGGTTGAAAGCAGCCTTGCATTGCTCATCAAAGATGAATTCCACGTCATTCTGAAGTAATCTAGTAAGGGGCTGGGCGATCTTGGAGAAATCCTTGATAAATCTTCGATAAAATCCGGCGTGCCCCAGAAAACCCCTTATTCCCTTCTGATCAGTAGGGTATGGTAATTTGGATATAACATCTACCTTGGCTCGATCCACTTGGATACCTCTTTCTGAGACCACGTGTCCTAAAACTATCCCTTCGATGACCATAAAATGACACTTTTCAAAGTTCAAAACCAAACTCTTTGCTTGACATCTTTCCAAAACTATATCCAAATGGTGAAGGCAAGAGTCGAACGAGTCTCTGTAAACCGTGAAATCGTCCATGAATATCTCTATGCAATCCTCAATCAAATCGGAAAATATGCTCATCATACATCGTTGAAACGTACCTGGAGCGTTGCACAGGCCGAAAGGCATGCGACAGTATGCATAGGTTCCAAACGGGCAAGTGAAAGTGGTCTTGTCCTGGTCCTCAGGATCTACGTAAATTTGGAAATACCCGCTGTACCCATCTAGAAAGCAGAAAAACTTCTTCCCAGCTAATCTCTCCAACATTTGGTCGATGAACGGCAGGGGAAAATGGTCCTTCCTGGTCGCATTGTTCAGCTTACGGTAATCGATGCACATTCGCCAACCCGTGACTAGCCTCGTTGGGATCAGTTCATTCCTCTCATTCTGAACTACTTGGATGCCCGACTTCTTTGGGACCATGTGGATCGGGCTGACCCACTCACTATCCGGTACTGAATAGATAATCCCTAGCGACAACAACTTCAAGATCTCCTTCAATATCTCTTCTCGCATGTTAGGGTTTACCTTCCTTTGAGCATCTCGATGTGCCTTCGCTCCTTCCTCCAACCTAATGTGGTGCATGCAGACATCGGGGCTAATTCCCACTAAATCTGTAAGACTCCAACCAATCGCCTTCTTGTTCTTGCTCAGCACGGTCAGTAGCCTAGCCTCTTGTTCCTTCGTAAGGCTGCTACTGATGATCACTGGATATGAGTTCTCCTCTCCGAGGAAGGCATACTTTAAATTTGGTGGTAACTTCTTCAGCTCAACTTGAGGTGAAAGTGTGTCTTCGGGTAGAGGGTTTTTCTCAATCTCTCCTTCTTTTTCTAAATATCTCTCCGATGGTTCTTCTATACTGGCTGGTAGCTGAACCCCTGCGGCTCCAATGAACTCCGATTTCTGACAGAATTCCTTGATTGCTGCTTCTATTTCCTCATCAGTTAACCCATGGCTACTGATCAGATCGCACCATGCAGCAGCTTCGATGTCAGCCTGCTCATAAACATCTAACGCTTGGAGTTTCTCCTGCAATAGTTCGGTCTCAAGAAAATCTTGGACAAGGGGGTCAATCACATCAACATAACACAAATTTTCAGAATCAATCGGTTTCTTCATGGCTTCATTGATATCAAAAGTGAATTTCTCTCCATGAAAATCAATGCAAATTGTCCCCTCGGCCATGTCCACTATTGTCTTAGCCGTTCTCAAAAATGGCCTTCCTAACAACACTCCACTAGATTCCCTAGCTTCATGCTCACTCATTTTGATCACATAAAAATCAGCAGGATAGGTAAAATCATGCACTCTTACTAACACGTTTTCTAAAACTCCTTCAGGACTTATGCACGACCTATCAGCCAGTTGGATCAACACCCTAGTATTCGACAATCTAACTCCCTTCAATCGGTTATAGATAGACAATGGCATGACATTTATGGATGCCCCCAAATGACACATTGCATGTTTGACCTTCATATCTTCTATAGCTATAGGCAGAGTGAACATACCTGGATCGGCTCTCTTGGGTGGCAACTTCTCTTGCACTATTGCTGACGCTATCCCTTCCACCATAATCTTGCCATCCTTCTGGGCTCTCCCGGCTATGAAGTCCTTTATGAATTTCCCAAGAGGGGGTAGCTTCACGGCTTGGAGGTATGGTATGGTGACATCCAACTTCCCAAAAATCGACAAGTAGTCAACCGGGTTCTCTTTCTTCCTCTTTGTAACAAATCGGAATGAGAATGGTTTCTCCCCTTTTTTCTCCTCTACTGGTTCCTCAGCAACCTTCTTGGAGTTTTTCTTGGGTAGTTCCTGGGTCTGAGCCTCCATTCTGGGCTCTACCTCTTGAGGAGGTTCCTTCCTGGTCAGTAGGGTGTCGGGTTCACCTTGTACACTTGGTGTATCATCCAAGAAGAATGGATCTTTCATCCGAGGCATAGTTCTCCCTAATTCTTTTGCTGAAATGGTATCACCTCCTATCTTCGTTCCATTGGATCCTCCACCAGGTTGTTTCAGTTGAGGCGCGTCATAAGTGGTTCCTGACCTCAACGTAACCTTACTCACATTTGCCTTTTCAGGCATTTGGACTGTAGATGGAAGTTTCCCTGCATTTCCCTTCAAATCACCCACCGAACTGGCCAGTTGAGCTAACTGCCCATTCATCATATCCATGTTCTCCTTATGTTCCTTCTGGGCATTTTGCATCCCATGCACGACCTCATTATGGGATTGCAATTCTCCTTTGATGCTCTGTTGTGACGCTAGCATTTCACCCATCATGTCTTCAACGGATCTCCTTGACCTGTTCGAGTTTTGGAAATGACTTAGCCCTTGGTGTTGATAGTTCTGGGAGTTTTGCTGGCCTTGATTATGCGGGTATTGGTTATACTTGGCAGGAGGGGTGTACTGATCTTGAGGATATTGATTCTGGTGCTGGCCTTGGAATTGATTTTGGTTCTGATGGTTTTGGGGTCCTGGGTTTGGCTGATTTTGGAAGTTTTGGAAGTTTCTCTGGTGGGGTGGCACATAGACAGGGTTCGGGTTCTGGTTTTGTGGGTTTTGGTTTTGGGAATGTTGGTTTCTTCCTGACCAGTTGGGCTGGTAGTCTGGGTTTGCTGGTCCACGGTTAGGGTTTTGGTTCGGATGAGGGTTATACTGGTTCTAACCTTGGTTCTGATTTAGGCTCCCGTCACCCCATCGGAAGTTTGGATGATCCCTCCATGGTGCATCCCGTTGCCTACCTTGAATCCAATGCCCACTAGAATTGAAGTACCCCGCAGCATTAACTTGCTCCATATTCCCGAAATCATTATGCTGATCATAGTTCGGTCCTTGACTTCCCTGCTCTGCACCCTTGTAATTCCCAGCTGGGGGAGGTGGTGGAGTGCTCTTCTCGATCGCCCTCAGAAGTGACTTCTTCAGCTCATCCATTTTCAAATCCATTTTCTGATCCAGTGTATTTTCCTAATCAGTAACCGAGGCAACGGAAGCCCGCTCTCGGTTGTATCCTTCCCTTGAATGGTCATACTCTTTCTTTGCATTCAATAGCTTCCTTAGGACTCTCTTTGCTTCGCTAACCCGTAATTGCGTGAAGCTTCCTCCTGACGATGAATTTGCCAGGTCCTTGGTTACCGCGTTCATGCCTTCGTAGAAAGTATGATGTACTTCAATGTCCGCCATGCGATGGTTGGGACATGATTCCAAAAGACCCATGTATCTTGCCCAATAATCACTCAAGGGCTCATCATACCCTTGCTTCACATTAGTTATTTCCCTCTTCAGCGCGCTTGTCTTGGATGACGGAAAAAACTCGCCCAGAAATGCTGACTTGAAATCGGCCCAAGTCTCAATAGAGTTGGGGGGCAGGCGCATGAACCAGGTGTTAGCTTCCCCCTTGAGCACAAATGGCAAAGCCTTCAGCCTATAATCATCCTCAGTTGCTCCTGCTGGTCTCCTCTGCGCCCTACAAATTTTGCAAAACTCATGAAGAAACTCATACGGCACTTCGTAGCTCTTTCCGCAGTACGTAGGCAGGATCGCGATCACATGAGGCTTCACATCGCAGGCGGTTTGCCCTGGAGTAACGACTATGGCTTGCGGGTGTTCTTCTTCAGTATGCGCGTTCAGCGTCCCGATCTCCGGGTCCTCATCTCCCTGGTTGGCCATTTCCCTTGGGTTGCCTTCCAACCGTGGTATCTCTTCTGGTATCGGTCCCTCTATGGTGCCCTTTTCTTCGTCACTACTCGTGCCTAGGTCAGACAAGGTGGTCGACAGGCCAGAACGAGTGGTTACGAGTATAGATCCTCGCTGAAGTATCTTCGGTCTCCCCTGGTCAAGAGCCGAACTGCTTCTCATAAACTGAAATGAAAAGAAAAGAAAAAGAAGATTATGCACAATATATACGCCAAAGTATCACACACAAAAGTAACTAGTAACGCCATCCATCCCCGGCAACGGCGCCATTTGAAAGGACCATAGGTGTGTAGGTGTCGTTCAAGCAAGGATATATCCTACTGGTCAGGATAGAGATCCTAACTAAGCCTAGACCCAGGCTTCAAAGATTCCTCAACCCACTTCTACTGAGCAGTATGGTGGTGGTAAGGGTCGAATCCCACAGAGATGGTGCGTTAAAACTATTGTGGTGATATTCTGGAGGGTTTGGTTAGCTACCACGCTTTGGGTTGAGACTTATCTAGGCTGGAATTTAAAGGTGGTACTCTACTGACTAGGAGGTGGGAAAGGTGTTGGACAGGCGGCTGTGTACGTGGAAATGGGGAGACATTTTTGTAACAGAAAATATTTGGAAGGTACGGGATTCTATTTTGGGCTAGACAGAATATTCAGAGGGTAGTGGTAGTCATGGTGACTAGGCCGACAAATCTGCAGGTTATAACTAAAAGTAAATGACAAAAAGCAAAAAGCATCTAAAAAGCAAAGTGGTCCCCAACATCAGACATGGACATCTTCTTCTTCAACAACACAAACTAAAATCAGAAAATAATTCCAGATTCAACACGGAAACACAGCTTATCAATTCGCGAACACAGATCCAGAAATAAGAACACCAAATCTGAAATCAAAACACAGAAACTGCAACTCCGCGTACTGGTCAACAGGAAACGAAACGAACTCAAACTAAACTTCACATGCAGCGATTCACTCACGATCGAATAGTTCCACGTTTAACTAAGGAAATTGCGACGGAAACAAGGAAAGAAAAGATTCAGCACTTAAAACACCAAGGAACCTTAGATCTAAGCTAACTAGGCGGAATGGGAAGGAAAAGAAATCATCACAATAACCGAAACGGAAATCAACTTCATGGCATAAACACGTTCAGATCTTCAAAAAGTACTTCAAAAGCAGAAAACATCCAAAAGCAACAAAGATCCAACGTAAAGAAAGCAAGTAAATTAAACTACGAAAGCGAATAAAAGTGTTTTGCCACTCCGGGCGATGAAATCTCTAAGCTACGGTCTTGCTGGCTGGAACGGACGATTTGGAACTCTGGGAACATCTAGATCTTCAAGTGACCATGGCAGTGGCGAGGAACGAGATTCTGGACAGGGCTGAAAGACTAAACTCCGAGAGAACTCTCCTAAAAGTGATGATGATGAATGATCCTCCTCTTTTTCTCTCCAAGTGGCTTCCTTTTATAGGGAGGCTTACCCTTGATTTTTAGGGTAAGACCTTGTGGTGAAATGACTTCTTTGCCCTTAATTTGTGATTGAGCAGTCCCAGCTATCCTCCTTCTCCATCTCGAGCCATTTTTGCATGTATACTGGTCAGTACGTAATCGTCATGACGCCCTTTTCACTTGAAGTGTCTGAAACTCTGCCTACTGGCTAAAACGCTTACCCTGCACGCTTAAGCAACTAGTTTTGCAGATATAATTCAATTATGCACATCAGACTGACCCGTAACCTAGGCCTAGAATACGACTTATCAGGGTCCTAAGGAAACTACTGAGTGCGAAGAAGGAGTATGACCATTCAAGGGATGGATACAACCGAGAAAGGGTTGCAAGTGCCTCGTCTACTGACAAGGAGCAGAAGCTTGAACAGAAGATGGATTTGAAGATGGATGAATTGAAGAAGTCACTCCTGAGCCCAATCGAGAAGAATACACCGCTGACTTCCCTAGTTGGAAACTACAAGGGTGCAGAATAGGGAAACCAAGAACCGAGCTATGATCAGCCAAACGACTAGGTCAGTATGGAGCAGGCTAATGTTGCCGGGTATTTTAACTCAAATGGGAATTGGATCCAGGGGAGACAACGGGACGCACAAATGGAGGGATCACCCAAATTTTTGATGGGGAGATGGGAACCAAAATCAAAACCAAGGTCAAGGTCAAAACCAATATAACCCCCACTCGAAACAAAACCCCAACCGTGGGCCAGCAAACCCGGACCACCAGTTCAACTGGTCAGGAAGGAACCAAAAATCCCCAAACCAAAACCCACAACACCAAAACCCAAACCTTGTCTACATTTCACCCCACCAGAGAAACTTCCAAAATTACCAAAATCAGCTGAATCAAGCACCCCAACAACATCAGAACCAAAATCATTTCCAAAACCAGAACCAGAACCAATATCACCAAGACCAGTATAACCCTCCTGGCCATTATAACCAGTACCCACCTAACCAGAACCAGCCAAACTTCCAAAATTTCCATCCCAACCAAAGTTCCCAGTATAACCAGCACCAAGGTCCAAATCAGTCACAATATTCCAACAGGACCAGACGATCCATGGAGGACATGATGGGAGAATTGCTCGCGTCGCAGCAAGGTATCAAGGGCGAGTTGCAATCCCACAACGAAGTAGTGCAGGGGATGCAAAATGCCCAGAAGGAACATAAAGCGAACATGGATATGATGAATAGGCAGTTGGCCCAGCTGGCCAGTTTGGTGGGTGATTTGAAAGGAAATGCAGGGAAACTCCTGTCTACAGTTCAAATACCGAATAAGACGAATGTGAGTAAGGTTACATTGAGGTCAGGAACTACTTATGATGGACCTCGACCGAAACAACCAAGTGGAGAGCGAGTGGAACGAAGATAGGGGGCGACACCATCTCAGTGGAAGAGCTTAATAGATCCATACCTCGGATGCAGGACCCATTTTTCTTGGGGGAGACGCCATGTGGATGAGGTGAACCCGAGAACGTACTGGTCATGAAGGAACCCCATCAAGAGGTAGAATCCAGAACGGAGGCTCAGTTCTAGAACTTGGCCAAGGAAGATTACAAGGAGGTTGCTGAGGGACCGGTAGAGGAGAGAAAAGGTGAGAAACCATTCCCTTTCCGCTTTGTTACAAAAAGAAAGAAGGAGAACCCGGTGGATTACTTGTTAATTTTTGGGAAATTGGATGTCACCATACCATTCCTCCAAGCCGTGAAGCTACCCCCTCTTGGGAAATTCATTAAGGAGTTCATAGCCGGGAAAGCCCAGGAGGATGGGAAGATCATGGTGGAAGGGATAGCATCGGCGATTGTGTAGGAAAAACTACCACCCAAGAGAGCCGACCCAGGTATGTTCACTCTACCCATAACTGTAGGAGATGTAAAAGTCGAGCATGCAATGTGTGACCTGGGGGCATCTATAAATGTTATGCCATTGTCAATCTATAACCGATTGAAGGGAGTTAGATTGTCGAGTACTAGGGTGTTGATCCAACTGGCTGATACGTCATGCATAAGTCCTGAGGGTATTTTAGAGAATGTGTTGGTTAGAGTGCATGATTTTACCTACCCTGCTGACTTTTATGTGATTAAAATGAGTGAGTCCGAGGCTAGGGAATCTAGTGGCATATTGTTAGGGAAACCAGTTTTTAGAACGGCCAAGACAATAGTAGACATGGCTGAGGGGACAATTTGCATTGATTTCCATGGGGAGAAATTTACTTTTGATATCAATGAGGCCATGAAGAAGACTATTGATTCTGAAAACTTATGCTATGTTGATGAGATTGACCCCTTAGTCCAAGATTTTCTTGAGACCGAACTATTGCAGGAGAAACTCCAAGCTTTAGATGTGTATGAGCAGGCTGACGTAGAAGCTGCTGCATGATGCGATCTGATCAGTAGCCAAGGGTTGACTGATGAAACTGCCATCGAATCTGAAGAAACTGCCATCGAATCTGAAGTATGCTTTCCAGTGATCATCAGCAACAGCCTTACAAAGGAACAAGAGGCGAGGCTACTGACTGTGCTGAGCAAGAACAAGAAAGCGATTGGATGGAGTCTTACAGATTTGGTGGGGATAAGCCCCGACGTCTGCATGCACCATATTAGGCTGGAGGAAGGAGCAAAAGCGCATCGAGATGCACAAAGGAAGGTAAACCCTAACATGCGAGAAGAAATATTGAAGGAAATCTTGAAATTGTTGTCGCTAGGGATTATTTATTCAGTGCCAGACAGTGAGTGGGTCAGCCCGATCCACATGGTTCCAAAGAAGTCGGGAATCCAAGTCGTTCAAAATGAGATGAATGAGCTGATCCCAACGAGGCTAGTCACGGGTTGGCGAATGTGCATCGATTACCGAAAGCTGAACAATGCAACGAGGAAGGACCATTTCCCTTTGCCTTTCATAGGCCAAATGTTGGAGAGACTAGCTGGTAAGAAGTACTTTTGCTTTTTGGATGGATACAGCGGATATTTTCAAATTTACGTGGATCCTTAGGACCAGGACAAGACTACATTCACTTGCCCATTCGGAACCTATGCATACAGACGCATGCCTTTCGGCCTATGCAACGCTCCAGGTACGTTTCAAAGATGTATGATGAGCATATTCTCCGATCTAATTGAGGACTGTATAGAGATATTTATGGATGACTTTACAGTCTACGGAGATTCTTTCGACTCATGCCTTCATCACTTAGACATAGTTCTCGAAAGGTGTCAAGCAAAGAGTTTGGTTTTGAACTTTGAGAAGGGTCATTTTATGGTCACCAAGGGGATTGTTCTAGGACACGCGGTCTCAGAGAGAGGAATCCAGGTGGATCGAGCCAAGGAGGACGTTATATCTAAATTGCCGTTTCCTACTGATCAGAAGGGGATAAGGGGCTTTCTGGGGCACGCGGGATTTTATCGAAGATTTATCAAGGATTTCTCCAATATCGCCCAACCCCTTACCCGACTTCTTCAGAATGAAGTGGAGTTCGTTTTTGATGAGCAATGCAAGACTGCTTTCAACCTTCTCAAGGAAAAGCTGATATCCGCACCTATCATACGGGCTCCTGACTGGGACTATCCTGTCGAAGTAATGTGTGACGCCAACGACTATGCAGTGGGAGCCGTACTAGGTCAGAAGATCGATGGGAAGAGGTACGTAATTTTTTATGCATCTAAGACTCTGAATCAAGCCCAACGGAATTACGATACCACTGAAAATGAGGTTTTGGCAGTGGTGTATTCTTTCGAGAAGTTCCGGCCATACTTGTTGGAATCCAAGGTCATCGTATATACTGACCATGCAGGGATTAAGTATACTGAGCAAAAGCGCATCGAGATGTTCAAAGGAAGGTAAACCCCAACAATGCAGAAGAAATATTGAAGGAAATCTTGAAATTGTTGTCGCTAGGGATTATTTATTCAGTGCCATACAGTGAGTGGGTCAGCCCGATCCACAAGGTTCCAAAGAAGTCGGGAATCCAAGTCGTTCAAAATGAGAGGAATGAGCAGATCCCAACGAGGCTAGTCACGGGTTGGCGAATGTGCATCGATTACCGAAAGCTGAACAATGCAACGAGGAAGGACCATTTCCCTTTGCCTTTCATAGACCATATGTTGGAGAGACTAGCTGGTAAGAAGTACTTTTGCTTTTTGGGTGGATACAGCGGATATTTTCAAATTTACGTGGATCCTTAGGACCAGGACAAGACTACATTCACTTGCCCATTCGGAACCTATGCATACAGACGCATGCCTTTCGGCCTATGCAACGCTCCAGGTACGTTTCAAAGATGTATGATGAGCATATTCTCCGATCTAATTGAGGACTGTATAGAGATATTTATGGATGACTTTACAGTCTACGGAGATTCTTTCGACTCATGCCTTCATCACTTAGACATAGTTCTCGAAAGGTGTCAAGCAAAGAGTTTGGTTTTGAACTTTGAGAAGGGTCATGTTATGGTCACCAAGGGGATTGTTCTAGGACACGTGGTCTCAGAGAGAGGAATCCACGTGGATCGAGCCAAGGAGGACGTTATATCTAAATTGCCGTTTCCTACTGATCAGAAGGGGATAAGGGGCTTTCTGGGGCACGCGGGATTTTATCGATGATTTATCAAGGATTTCTCCAAGATCGCCCAACCCCTTACCCGACTTCTTCAGAATGAAGTGGAGTTCGTTTTTGATGAGCAATGCAAGGCTGCTTTCAACCTTCTCAAGGAAAAGCTGATATCCGCACCTATCATACGGGCTCCTGACTGGGACTATCATGTCGAAGTAATGTGTGACGCCAACGACTATGCAGTGGGAGCCGTACTAGGTCAGAAGATCGATGGGAAGAGGTACGTAATTTTTTATGCATCTAAGACTCTGAATCAAGCCCAGCGGAATTACGATACCACTGAAAATGAGGTTTTGGCAGTGGTGTATTCTTTCGAGAAGTTCCGGCCATACTTGTTGGGATCCAAGGTCATCGTATATACTGACCATGCAGGGATTAAGTATACTGAGCAAAAGCGCATCGAGATGCTCAAAGGAAGGTAAACCCCAACAATGCAGAAGAAATATTGAAGGAAATCTTGAAATTGTTGTCGCTAGGGATTATTTATTCAGTGCCATACAGTGAGTGGGTCAGCCCGATCCACATGGTTCCAAAGAAGTCGGGAATCCAAGTCGTTCAAATGAGAGGAATGAGCTGATCCCAACGAGGCAAGTCACGGGTTAGCGAATGTGCATCGATTACCGAAAGCTGAACAATGCAACGAGGAAGGACCATTTCCCTTTGCCTTTCATAGACCAAATGTTGGAGAGACTAGCTGATAAGAAGTACTTTTGCTTTTTGGGTGGATACAGCGGATATTTTCAAATTTACGTGGATCCTTAGGACCAGGACAAGACTACATTCACTTGCCCATTCGGAACCTATGCATACAGACGCATGCCTTTCGGCCTATGCAACGCTCCAGGTACGTTTCAAAGATGTATGATGAGCATATTCTCCGATCTAATTGAGGACTGTATAGAGATATTTATGGATGACTTTACAGTCTACGGAGATTCTTTCGACTCATGCCTTCATCACTTAGACATAGTTCTCGAAAGGTGTCAAGCAAAGAGTTTGGTTTTGAACTTTGAGAAGGGTCATTTTATGGTCACCAAGGGGATTGTTCTAGGACACGCGGTCTCAGAGAGAGGAATCCAGGTGGATCGAGCCAAGGAGGACGTTATATCTAAATTGCCGTTTCCTACTGATCAGAAGGGGATAAGGGGCTTTCTGGGGCACGCGGGATTTTATCGAAGATTTATCAAGGATTTCTCCAAGATCGCCCAACCCCTTACCCGACTTCTTCAGAATGAAGTGGAGTTCGTTTTTGATGAGCAATGCAAGGCTGCTTTCAACCTTCTCAAGGAAAAGCTGATATCCGCACCTATCATACGGGCTCCTGACTGGGACTATCCTGTCGAAGTAATGTGTGACGCCAACGACTATGCAGTGGGAGCCGTACTAGGTCAGAAGATCGATGGGAAGAGGTACGTAATTTTTTATGCATCTAAGACTCTGAATCAAGCCCAGCGGAATTACGATACCACTGAAAATGAGGTTTTGGCGGACATTGAGAGACATCATACCTTCTATGAGGGGATGAACATAACAACCAAGGACCTGGCCAATTCGTCGTCGGGAGGAAGCTTCACGAAACTACGGGTCAGCGAAGCGAAGAGGGTCCTAAGGAAACTACTGAGTGCGAAGAAGGAGTATGACCATTCAAGGGATGGATACAACCGAGAAAGGGTTGCAAGTGCCTCGTCTACTGACAAGGAGCAGAAGCTTGAACAGAAGATGGATTTGAAGATGGATGAATTGAAGAAGTCACCCCAATCGAGAAGAATACACCGCTTACTTCCCTAGTTGGAAACTACAAGGGTGCAGAATAGGGAAACCAAGAACCGAGCTATGATCAGACAAACGACTCGGTCAGTATGGAGCAGGCTAATGCTGCCGGGTATTTTAACTCAAATGGGAATTAGATCCAGGGGAGACAACGGGACGCACCATGGAGGGATCACCCAAATTTTTTATGGGGAGATGGGAACCAAAATCAAAACCAAGGTCAGGGTCAAAACCAATATAACCCCCACTCGAACCAAAACCCCAACCGTGGGCCAGCAAACCCGGACCACCAGTTCAACTGGTCAGGAAGGAACCAAAAATCCCCAAACCAAAACCCACAACACCAAAACCCAAACCTTGTCTACATTTCACCCCACCAGAGAAACTTCCAAAATTTCCAAAATCAGCTGAATCAAGCACCCCAACAACGTCAGAACCAAAATCATTTCCAAAACCAGAACCAGAACCAATATCACCAAGACCAGTATAACCCTCATGGCCAGTATAACCAGTACCCACCTAACCAGAACCAGCAAAACTTCCAAAATTTCCAGCCCAACCAAAGTTCCCAGTATAACCAGCACCAAGGTCCAAATCAGTCACAATATTCCAACAGGACTAGACGATCCATGGATGACATGATGGGAGAATTGCTCTCGTCGCAGCAAGGTATCAAGGGCGAGTTGCAATTCCACAACGAAGTAGTGCAGGGGATATGATGAATAGGCAGTTGGCCCAGCTGGCCAGTTTGGTGGGTGATTTGAAAGGAAATGCAGGGAAACTCCCGTCTACAGTTCAAATACCGAAAAAGGCGAATGTGAGTAAGGTTACATTGAGGTCAGGAAGTACTTATGATGGACCTCGACCGAAACAACCAAGTGGAGAGCCGAGTGGAACGAAGATAGGGGGCGACACCATCTCAGTGGAAGAGCTTAATAGATCCATACCTCGGGTGCAGGACCCATTTTTCTTGGGGGAGACGCCATGTGGATGAGGTGAACCCGAGAACGTACTGGTCAGGAAGGAACCCCATCAAGAGGTAGAATCCAGAACGGAGGCTCAGTTCCAGAACTTGCCCAAGCAAGATTCCAAGGAGGTTGCTGAGGGACCGGTAGAGGAGAGAAAGGGGGAGAAACCATTCCCTTTCCGCTTTGTTACAAAAAGAAAGAAGGAGAACCCGGTGGATTACTTGTTAATTTTTGGGAAATTGGATGTCACCTTACCATTCCTCCAAGCCGTGAAGCTACCCCCTCTTGGGAAATTCATTAAGGAGTTCATAGCCGGGAAAGCCCAGGAGGATGGGAAGATCATGGTGGAAGGGATAGCGTCGGCGATTGTGCAGAAAAAACTACCACCCAAGAGAGCCGACCCAGGTATGTTCACTCTACCCATAACTGTAGGAGATGTAAAAGTCGAGCATGCAATGTGTGACCTGGGGGCATCTATAAATGTTATGCCATTGTCAATCTATAACCGATTGAAGGGAGTTAGATTGTCGAGTACTAGGGTGTTGATCCAACTGGCTGATACGTCATGCATAAGTCCTGAGGGTGTTTTAGAGAATGTGTTGGTTAGAGTGCATGATTTTACCTACCCTACTGACTTTTATGTGATTAAAATGAGTGAGTCCGAGGCTAGGGAATCTAGTGGCATATTGTTAGGGAGACCATTTTTTAGAACGGCCAAGACAATAGTAGACATGGCTGAGGGGACAATTTGCATTGATTTCCATGGGGAGAAATTTACTTTTGATATCAATGAGGCCATGAAGAAGCCTATTGATTCTGAAAACTTATGCTATGTTGATGAGATTGACCCCTTAGTCCAAGATTTTCTTGAGACCGAACTATTGCAGGAGAAACTTCAAGCTTTAGATGTGTATGAGCAGGCTGACGTAGAAGCTGCTGCATGATGCGATCTGATCAGTAGCCAAGGGTTGACTGATGAAGAAATAGAAGGAGCGATCAAGGAATTTTGCCAGAAATCAGAGTTCATTGGAGCCGCAGGGGCTCAGCTACCAGCTAGTATAGAGAAACCCCCAGGGGAAGAATTAGAAAAAGAAGGAGAAGCTGAAAGAAACCCTCTACCCGAAGACACACTTCTACCCCAAGTCGAGCTGAAGAAACTGCCATCGAATCTGAAGTATGCTTTCCAGTGATCATCAGCAACAGCCTTACAAAGGAACAAGAGGCGAGGCTACTGACTGTGCTGAGCAAGAACAAGAAAGCGATTGGATGGAGTCTTACAGATTTGGTGGGGATAAGCCCCGACGTCTGCATGCACCATATTAGGCTGGAGGAAGGAGCAAAAGCGCATCGAGATGCTCAAAGGAAGGTAAACCCTAACATGCGAGAAGAAATATTGAAGGAAATCTTGAAATTGTTGTCGCTAGGGATTATTTATTCAGTGCCATACAGTGAGTGGGTAAGCCCGATCCACATGGTTCCAAAGAAGTCGGGAATCCAAGTCGTTCAAAATGAGAGGAATGAGCTGATCCCAACGAGGCTAGTCACGGGTTGGCGAATGTGCATCGATTACCGAAAGCTGAACAATGCAACGAGGAAGGACCATTTCCCTTTGCCTTTCATAGACCAAATGTTGGAGAGACTAGCTGGTAAGAAGTACTTTTGCTTTTTGGATGGATACAGCGGATATTTTCAAATTTACGTGGATCCTTAGGACCAGGAAAAGACTACATTCACTTGCCCATTCGGAATCTTTGCATACAGACGCATGCCTTTCGGCCTATGCAACGCTCCAGGTACGTTTCAAAGATGTATGATGAGCATATTCTCCGATCTAATTGAGGACTGTATAGAGATATTTATGGATGACTTTACAGTCTACGGAGATTCTTTCGACTCATGCCTTCATCACTTAGACATAGTTCTCGAAAGGTGTCAAGCAAAGAGTTTGGTTTTGAACTTTGAGAAGTGTCATTTTATGGTCACCAAGGGGATTGTTCTAGGACACGTGGTCTCAGAGAGAGGAATCCAGGTGGATCGAGCCAAGGTGGACGTTATATCTAAATTGCCGTTTCCTACTGATCAGAAGGGGATAAGGGGCTTTCTGGGGCACGCGGGATTTTATCGAAGATTTATCAAGGATTTCTCCAAGATCGCCCAACCCCTTACCCGACTTCTTCAGAATGAAGTGGAGTTCATTTTTGATGAGCAATGCAAGGTTGCTTTCAACCTTCTCAAGGAAAAGCTGATATCCGCACCTATCATACGGGCTCCTGACTGGGACTATCCTGTCGAAGTAATGTGTGACGCCAACGACTATGCAGTGGGAGCCGTACTAGGTCAGAAGATTGATGGGAAGAGGTACGTATTTTTTTATGCATCTAAGACTCTGAATCAAGCCCAGCGGAATTACGATACCACTGAAAATGAGGTTTTGGCGGACATTGAGAGACATCAAACCTTCTATGAGGGGATGAACATAACAACCAAGGACCTGGCCAATTCGTCGTCGGGAGGAAGCTTCACGAAACTATGGGTAAGCGAAGCGAAGAGGGTCCTAAGGAAACTACTGAGTGCGAAGAAGGAGTATGACCATTCAAGGGATGGATACAACCGAGAAAGGGTTGCAAGTGCCTCGTCTACTGACAAGGAGCAGAAGCTTGAACAGAAGATGGATTTGAAGATGGATGAATTGAAGAAGTCACCCCAATCGAGAAGAATACACCGCTGACTTCCCTAGTTGGAAACTACAAGGGTGCAGAACAGGGAAACCAAGAACCGAGCTATGATCAGACAAACGACTCGGTCAGTATGGAACAGGCTAATGCTGCCGGGTATTTTAACTCAAATGGGAATTGGATCCAGGGGAGACAACGGGACGCACCATGGAGGGATCACCCAAATTTTCGATGGGGAGATGGGAACCAAAATCAAAACCAAGGTCAAGGTCAATACCAATATAACCCCCACTCGAACCAAAACCCCAACCGTGGGCCAGCAAACCCGGACCACCAGTTCAACTGGTCAGGAAAGAACCAAAAATCCCCAAACCAAAACCCACAACACCAAAACCCAAACCTTGTCTACATTTCACCCCACCAGATAAACTTCCAAAATTACCAAAATCAGCTGAATCAAGCACCCCAACAACATCAGAACCAAAATCATTTCCAAAACCAGAACCAGAACCAATATCACCAATACCAGTATAACCCTCCTGGCCAGTATAACCAGTACCCACCTAACCAGAACCAGCAAAACTTCCAAAATTTCCAGCCCAACCAAAGTTCCCAGTATAACCAGCAACAAGGTCCAAATCAGTCACAATATTCCAACAGGACCAGACGATCCATGGAGGACATGATGGGAGAATTGCTCGCGTCGCAGCAAGGTATCAAGGGCGAGTTGCAATCCCACAACGAAGTAGTGCAGGGGATGCAAAATGCCCAGAAGGAACATAAAGCGAACATGGATATGATGAATAGGCAGTTGGCCCAGCTGGCCAGTTTGGTGGGTGATTTGAAAGGAAATGCAGGGAAACTCCCGTCTACAGTTCAAATACCGAAAAAGGCGAATGTGAGTAAGGTTACATTGAGGTCAGGAACTACTTATGATGGACCTCGACCGAATCAACCAAGTGGAGAGCCGAGTGGAACGAAGATAGGGGGCGACACCATCTCAGTGGAAGAGCTTAATAGATCCATACCTCGGATGCAGAACCCATTTTGCTTGGGGAAGACGCCATGTGGATGAGGTGAACCCGAGAACGTACTGGTCAGGAAGGAACCCCATCAAGAGGTAGAATCCAGAACGGAGGCTCAGTTCCAGAACTTGCCCAAGGAAGATTCCAAGGAGGTTGTTGAGGGACCGGTAGAGGAGAGAAAGGGGGAGAAACCATTCCCTTTCCGCTTTGTTACAAAAAGAAAGAAGGAGAACCCGGTGGATTACTTGTTAATTTTTGGGAAATTGGATGTCACCATACCATTCCTCCAAGCCGTGAAGCTACCCCCTCTTGGGAAATTCATTAAGGAGTTCATAGCCGGGAAAGCCCAGGAGGATGGGAAGATCATGGTGGAAGGGATAGCGTCGGCGATTGTGCAGGAAAAACTACCACCCAAGAGAGCCGACCCAGGTATGTTCACTCTACCCATAACTGTAGGAGATGTAAAAGTCGAGCATGCAGTGTGTGACCTGGGGGCATCTATAAATGTTATGCCATTGTCAATCTATAACCGATTGAAGGGAGTTAGATTGTCAAGTACTAGGGTGTTGATCCAACTGGCTGATACGTCATGCATAAGTCCTGAGGGTGTTTTAGAGAATGTGTTGGTTAGAGTGCATGATTTTACCTACCCTGATGACTTTTATGTGATTAAAATGAGTGAGTCCGAGGCTAGGGAATCTAGTGGCATATTGTTAGGGAGACCATTTTTTAGAACGGCCAAGACAATAGTAGACATGGCTGAGGGGACAATTTGCATTGATTTCATTGGGGAGAAATTTACTTTTGATATCAATGAGGCCATGAAGAAGCCTATTGATTCTGAAAACTTATGCTATGTTGATGAGATTGACCCCTTAGTCCAAGATTTTCTTGAGACCGAACTATTGCAGGAGAAACTTCAAGCTTTAGAAAAAGAAGGAGAAGCTGAAAGAAACCCTCTACCCGAAGACACACTTTCACCCCAAGTCGAGCTGAAGAAACTGCCATCGAATCTGAAGTATGCTTTCCAGTGATCATCAGCAACAGCCTTACAAAGGAACAAGAGGCGAGGCTACTGACTGTGCTGAGCAAGAACAAGAAAGCGATTGGATGGAGTCTTACAGATTTGGTGGGGATAAGCCCCGACGTCTGCATGCACCATATTAGGCTGGAGGAAGGAGCAAAAGCGCATCGAGATGCTCAAAGGAAGGTAAACCCTAACATGCGAGAAGAAATATTGAAGGAAATCTTGAAATTGTTGTCGCTAGGGATTATTTATTCAGTGCCAGACAGTGAGTGGGTCAGCCCGATCCACATGGTTCCAAAGAAGTCGGGAATCCAAGTCGTTCAAAATGAGAGGAATGAGCTGATCCCAAAGAGGCTAGTCACGGGTTGGCGAATGTGCATCGATTACCGAAAGCTGAACAATGCAACGAGGAAGGACCATATCCCTTTGCCTTTCATAGGCCAAATGTTGGAGAGACTAGCTGGTAAGAAGTACTTTTGCTTTTTGGATGGATACATCGGATATTTTCAAATTTACGTGGATCCTTAGGACCAGGACAAGACTACATTCACTTGCCCATTCGGAACCTATGCATACAGACGCATGCCTTTCGGCCTATGCAACGCTCCAGGTACGTTTCAAAGATGTATGATGAGCATATTCTCCGATCTAATTGAGGACTGTATAGAGATATTTATGGATGACTTTACAGTCTACGGAGATTCTTTCGACTCATGCCTTCATCACTTAGACATAGTTCTCGAAAGGTGTCAAGCAAAGAGTTTGGTTTTGAACTTTGAGAAGTGTCATTTTATGGTCACCAAGGGGATTGTTCTAGGACACGTGGTCTCAGAGAGAGGAATCCAGGTGGATCGAGCCAAGGTGGACGATATATCTAAATTGCCGTTTCCTACTGATCAGAAGGGGATAAAGGGCTTTCTGGGGCACGCGGGATTTTATCGAAGATTTATCAAGGATTTCTCCAAGATCGCCCAACCCCTTACCCGAAGTGGAGTTCGTTTTTGATGAGCAATGCAAGACTGCTTTCAACCTTCTCAAGGAAAAGCTGATATCTGCACCTATCATACGGGCTCCTGACTGGGACTATCCTGTCGAAGTAATGTGTGACGCCAACGACTATGCAGTGGGAGCCGTACTAGGTCAGAAGATCGATGGGAAGAGGTACGTAATTTTTTATGCATCTAAGACTCTGAATCAAGCCCAGCGGAATTACGATACCACTGAAAATGAGGTTTTGGCAGTGGTGTATTCTTTCGAGAAGTTCCGGCCATACTTGTTGGGATCCAAGGTCATCGTATATACTGACCATGCAGGGATTAAGTATCTGATTGCCAAGAAAGAATCCAAACCCCGTTTGATCCGATGGGTACTCTTGTTACAAGAATTCGATTGGGAAGTGGAAGATAAGAAAGGAGTCGAGAACAAGGTGGCAGACCATTTGAGTAGAATAGTGCAAGATGGAAACAGCGAAGAGGTGCACGACAAGTTTCCAGAGGAGCATTTATGTGAGGTGATTTTAGAGGTAAGGAAACTTGTCTGGGAAGAAGTGATGAAGCTTACTGGCCAGTACGATACAGCAAGAGGGAAAGAAAAGGTAGGGCAAGAACCATGGTATGCAGACCTAGCCAACTACCTAGTGACTGGAGAGCTTCCAGAAGTACCGAGCATTACCAAGGCCCAAAGAATGAAGATCAAGAGTGAAGCAAAATACTACTTTTGGGACGACCCCTATCTGTGGAGAGTGAGATCCGATCAAGTGATAAGGAGGTGCATTCCTGACTGGGAGCAGCGGGATGTCTTGATCCATTGCCATTCGTTAGCTTGTGGAGGACATTTTGGGTCCAAGAAGATGACAAGGAAGATTCTGGATAACGGTTTTTATTGGCCAACCCTCAACAAAGATGCATACGAATTCTGCAGAAGCTGTGAACGTTGTCAACTGACCGGAGGAATATCTGCCCGGGATGAAATGCCGCAGGTACCCATCATCGTTTATGAGCAGTTCGACATATGGGGAATAGAGTTCATGGGGCCTTTTCCTTCATCCTATGGCAATTTGTATATGCTAGTCGCGGTGGATTACGTTTCCAAATGGATAGAAGCAAAGGCCACGAGCATGTGTGAAGCAAAGGAGGCGGCCAAGTTCTTAAAGAGTCAGATCTTCAGCCGGTTCGGAGTTCCGAGGGCGATCATATCTGATCAAGGTACACACTTTTGTAACCGTACAATTGAAGCTGTAATGAAAAAGTACGGTGTGCACCATAGACTTTCAAGCCCCTATCATCCGCAAGCTAATGGTCAAGCGGAGATTTCTAACCGAGAGATAAAGAAGATTCTGGAGAAGACTGTAAATTCTTCTAGGAAGGATTGGAGTATGAGGTTAGAGGACGCTCTATGGGCCTATCGTACAGCCTACAAGACCCCCATAGGAATATCCCCGTACCGGATCGTTTTTGGGAAGATGTGCCATGTACCGGTTGGAATTGAGCACCGAGCATACTGGGCAGTACAACAAGTGAATATGGATGCTACAGCCTGTGAAGAGGAAAGGAAGCTGCAGCTGTAGGAGTTAGAGGAACTCAGATTGGAGTCGTTTGAATCAGCCATGTGGTACAAATAGCGAACCAAATTGTGGCACGACAGGAATCTGAGGACCAAGGATCTTCATGTTGGGCAGAAAGTACTACTCTTCCAGTCGAGGTTGAAGCTCATGCCTGGAAAACACAAGTCGAAATGGACAGGGCCTTATTTCATCACCGCACTCCGTTCTAAAGGAGCAGTGGAGATTTCAGGGAGTCTTCCTAACTCTGAACCCTTCATTGTGAATGGGCATAGGCTGAAGGTATTTAGGGCCAATAGTGTCGTGGCTGTAGTGGATGAAATCCCACTGCAACCACATACTCAGGTTTCATACTGACCGGTAGGATGGGGATTGGAATTCCACTGGGCTAGCTCCATTTAGCGTAATGTACATATACTGGCAAAGTGGAATTCCAATTTTCCTAAGGAAGATGTAAATATGGTACATATGTGGTAGTTAATTAATTTGAACCTTTGCATGCTAGTTAGTTTTAAGAAAAACCAAAAATATTTTTCGGACCTCAAATATTAATTGGGAGTACGCACTGACCATCAGAATACCATTTTGGTGAAACTCCTATTTTATTTAAGTGTCTTTTTTACTTTATTTCTAATCTAGGAAAATATAGGGGGAAATCATTAAGGGACGAATTTGAATTTGTGGACTTTTTGCAGCTTTTGCAGGGTGGCAGCGGCTGGAAGGGGCGCGTGAGCAGAGAGAGTGGACACGCCGACCAATCAGGAGTCGGTATTCTCAACCGCCTCTCCCTCGAAACGACGCGATTTGGATACGCCTATAACCGGTCGCAAGCCCACAACTGCCCTATTCCAACCCATAACCAGCCGTCTCCCCCATTTTTCACTTCACAATTTCACTCTGCAATTTTTCTCTCTGCAAAATTTCCACCGTCACTCCACAAACACCAACCCCCACATTATTCCCGGAATTTCACAGATCTAAGCCATGGGAAAGAAGGCATGGGCAACAAAAATCAAACCCACTTCAAACCGCCGAGAAGAGGTCCCAGAAACACAACAGCCGCGAGAGGAACCACCGTCCACCCAACCACCGCCAAACTCACAACCATCAGAGCCGACTCCGCAAGCACCAGCGATGATCTCTTTAGACGCAATGGCGGAGTTTCTTAGGCTGCAAGATCCGACCAGAAATTGGGCGGCAGAGTTGGCAAATTTCAGCCGAATCGGATGACAGGGGAGCGTGACCGGAGCAAGCCCGACAGTAACCGCATCAGAGACAAGCGCGCAGCCCACAGCACAACCTCCATCTACCATGCCGACTTCCCCAACGACTCCACAATAAGCGGAATCTCCCACTGAAGCCGCACCGTCAGAACCCTCGGAACCTGTCACGACCGCCCATACTAGGGCTACTACAAACGCGGCGATCGTGACCAACATGCATGGACAACGTTTTTAAAAGGAAACTTAATTACTTAAAGGCAGAAAAAAAAATATTTTTGTTTAAAAAAAGTTTAAGGTTAAAATTGTACTATTAATTAGAAATGGCTCATGATAAAAACTTTTAAAAGAAGCAGTGGAGAAAATAAACTTTAAGAAACCCAATTAACTTCTAAAGTAAAACATTTAATTTAATTCACAGAAAACACCATTTTCAAAGACAACGTAATTACTTGGTTAAAACCTAACACAACCATACATGTTCAAACACAATACGGAAACGATTTAAAGTCTTGAGACATAGTTAATAATATAGCAGCGGAAAAAGGTTTAAAGAGAGTCAAAGATAACGCCTATGTATGAAGACACAACGCATCCTAGGTTCTTAGGCCAACTCAACATCCTCCGCAACATCCTGCTCAACCTGCACATAAGAAAAATAATATGCAGGGCTGAGTACTTGTTGTACTCAATGGGCTTATGCCGAAAACAGTTTATATTAGTTATGTCATCCATACCAGTGATCTCGAGTTTTATATGTAAGGAAATATCACGAGAGCACAAAAACATTTCAATTCTGGCCAGACAATTTATCTCCCCACTTTTCACATCATTCCATCAATCACAATCATCATATCACAGTGCGACGAAAGTGTGGCAACACTATTCGCCCACGAGACCGGCCGACTAGCAAGGAAGGCTCACGATCCCACCAGTGTACACAGCCTGATAGGGTTTGCGGCCCTACTCAGACCCGAATTCATTTCACAACACAGCCCTATAGCCTAACGGAGCAAGCTCAGACGAACTAGGCATCAGGCAACAATCTCACAAACAAAAACATGGTATGACATAACAGTTAAACCACCCTTATAACACCACGTAATATTTTTGAAAAATAAACAGGTTTTAAAAGAAAGCCCACCTCGTTCGCTTAACAAATCAAATTCCAACTTATGGCAACTCTCATTCCTCGAGCTCACGTATATACAATCACCCTTGTCAACGACAACACAATCAGCCTTTCATAAGTTTATATTATCATGCATGTCCTATTGTTCCTTTTTATCATTCTCTTACCCATCCCATCATTCACCAACACAAAGAGGACATGTCATAAATTTCTCAACACGTCACACATAATCACATCATAGGATACCTTCTCAAATCATACATGCACCAAGTAATTCATCAAAACTTAGCAATAAGTGATATTTTCACATATCAGCAAAACTGGCAGAACTGTGCGGTTGGTTTGTAAAAATCACCAAACATTCATCCGACCTTGTATGAAGATAAAATTTTGTCACAACATAGTAGACACATTCAAGTTCATTCAGGTAAATTTTCACACTCAAATAATGTCATTTGATCAGTCAAAACATTAATACAACTCTCTGGTCGGAATATAAAAATTATGGCAGTATTGCACAGTTCATTTGAAAAATTCATCATAAATTCATACGATGTCCAATATGGCTGAAATTATTACAAGACTCAGAAGACACTTCACAACTTCACATAGTTCAAGAATTACATCAATCAGAGGTCATTTAGTCGGTCAAACAGATTTCGAAACTTTCTGGTCGAAAACACACGTTACTGACAGAATTGCGCAGTCGACTTCAAACATTTTTCAAAAATTCATTTTTAGACAAAAAGGGTTGAAATTTATAAGAAACACAGAGCACATCTAGAAATTCACTCAGTAAAATATTCATACCAAAATTCGATCGTTTGTTAGGTCAATCACACATCAGTAAATACTAATCGAACGTCACAGATTTCAGACTCACAATTTTGAAATTAGGGTTTCTTTCCCAATCATCCAAACACAAATTCTCATGCTTATAACACACCATCATGCTTGATAAGACTCTTTTAAACATGTTTGCACATAATCTTAGATCATTCACCAAAGATTCAAATCAAACTTCACACAATTCAATCAAAAATCGCATAACTATCAAAGTTCTCAAGCAAACTCACTTTCCCACCGATTAACTTTGCGATCTATGATTCCTACACCCACTACATGCATGTAGGATTCAAGAACATGGTTCAAACGAAAAGAATGAGGGAAAGTGAAGCAAATATACCTTCTTAGACAAAAATGAATCGGTAGAAATAAGAAACGGTGCGATTCGTCGGAGACTCTTGAAAATATACTTCAACGGATGCAAGAACAAGAATTGGATGGAGGATTTTTTAAGAGATTGTAGAGAGGGAGGGGGAAAAAACGTGTGGAGTGAGGGAGAATGGGGGATAGGGTTTGTTTAGGTGGTATTTATAGTCTAGGGTTAAGTCCATAGGTGAAATAATTAATTAATTGTGGAGCAATAAAATATAGGCTAATAAATCAATATCCCACAATTAAAAGAAGCCAAATTTTCGAAAATTATGGCTGTAAATTCAACAAGGAATTATTTGATATTTACTTGGAGAGAAATAAATCCACAATTTAGGAAATAAAACAATGGATATTCCTCAAACAAGGGAACAAAATAAATTGAATCTCCAAGTAGGAAAGAATGAAGTAAGGGCCGAAAATTTAAGGGGAATTGCACAAGGGAATTATTTAAATCCTCAATTAAATAGAATAGGATTTAAATTTGGTAATTTCTTTATGGGAAAAAGGCTCCCATAAAATAGGTAACAAATAATTATATTCCCACAAGGAAAAATACTAGTGTAGGGCGTGTGACATGAAGGATACAACATAAGGAAATGTTCACATCCCCAATTAATTTGGCATAGGTATTAGTATGGTATTTAATTGAATAAAAAGGGATCCCACAAAATAGGAAACAAATAAATTATCCTCCAAAAATTAGTGAAGGGGCCGAAAATTATTAGGCTTAAATAGCCAAGGAAATATTTCAACTCTCTATTTATTTTGGGTGAAGAAATAATAGGTGGCATGATTTAATTGGATTCAACTCAAAAGAAAGGAGTCAACAAAGCACCAATTAAATCAAAGAAAATAATTCATCCTCCTATTTTAAATAGGAGATTTTCGAAACTCCCAAGGATAATAGGCTAGAGTTCGAATTTCATGTAGTACCATTTAGGGATCATTTGGTTTGGATTTAATTTGGATAAATATCCCAAAACAATTAATTAAATCCAAGAAATGAAATACTATTTCAATAATTAGGAAGGGCTGAAAATTCCCATGAATTGGCTCGAAAAATATAAATGCATGATCCTACTAATTATTTTCCCCACATTGGAAAATATAAAATATCAAGCACTTCATTCCACATCACTCACGATAATTATTTCACGCAATTCACTTAATCTCATAGAAACAAAAGTTTCATAATTGAAAATTTCAAATAAACATATAAAAAGAGTCACAAAAATTTGGGATGTTACATCCTTCCCCTCTAAACAGAAATTTCGTCCCGAAATTTGATCGTCTCACAGAAATAACTCAGGAAACTTTTCTTTCATTTTATCTTCTAACTCCCACGTGGCTTCCTCGGGACCATGGTGCTTCCACAACACCTTCACGGACGCTATCGATTTGTTTCGTAACTCTTGTACCTTCCGATCTAGGATTGCCTCGGGCCTTTCCTCGTAGCTCATGTCGGGGGTTAGGATCACTTCCTCTTGATGGATCACATGCTTGGGGTCGAACACGTACTTGCGCAACTGCGACACATGGAACACGTTCCCAAAGCTGGGAGGTAACACCAATCGGTAGCTACAGGACCTACTTCATCAATAATCTCGTACGGTCCTACAAAACGCGGTTTCAGCTTGCCTTTCACTCCAAACCTCACAACTCCTCTTGTCGGGGATACCTTCAAGAACACTTTGTCACCAACGTCGACTTTGATTTCCGTTCGACGCACATCAGCATACGACTTCTGCCTATCTTGAGCTTCCTTGATCCTTGCGCGGATTTGATGCACAATTTCAGCCATCTCCTTTATCGCGTCGGGGCCTAGCATCTTCCTCTCGCCGGCTTCATCCCAATAAAGTAGGGATTGACACTTCCTTCCATACAAGGCTTCATACGGGGCCATATCGATCGTCGCTTGGTAGCCGTTGTTGTAGGCAAATTCAACCAACTGTAGAACAGTTTCCCAACTTTCCCCTCGATCTTAGACAACGGCTCACAGCATATCCTCAAGCGTTTGAATCGTCCTCTCTGACTGCCCGTCCGATTGCGGGTGATAAGCGGTGCTGAAATTCAGTTGTGTGCCCAATTCACGCTGCAAACTCATCCAAAACTTCGATGTTAACTTCGTATCGCGGTCGGACGCAATAGTCTTTGGCACTCCATGCAAACGCACAAACTCATTCACGTACAGCTTTGCTAACTTGTCCGCGCCATAAGTAATTCGGATTGGTAAAAAGTGTGCGCTTTTCGTTAGTCGATCGATGATCACCCAAATCGCAGTGTTGCCCTTCTGTGGCTTCGGCAAACCCGTCACGAAATCCATAGCTAGATGCTCCCACTTCCATTCGGGAATTTCGAGTGGTTGCAACTTCCCATATGGCCGTTGGTGTATGGCCTTCATTTGTTGACATGCTAGACATCGTTCCACATATGACGCTACATCTCCTTTCATTCCATTCCACCAAAAGCGTTGCTTCAAATCCCGATACATCTTCGTGCTTCCGGGGTGTGCAGTGTAAGGCGTATCGTGCGCTTCACTCAAAATCTCATCCTTTAGCGTCTCATCGCTCGGCACACACAAACGTCCATCGTACGTCAAGGCATTATCCGCCTCCTCATAGAAAAGATGAAGCTTCTCGACTCTCACCTTCGCACGTAATTCTTCCAACTTCTCATCACGTTGCTGGGCATATATGAGCTTGGTTCTCAAATCTGGCTCAATCTCTAGTGTCGCCAATCTTGCTTCTACTGTCTCGGGCGCTTTCACTATTTCCAATCTCATCTTGTCGAACTCGTGAATCAATACTTCCTCTTGCGTTAGGACATAAGCCAAATGCGGTTGGTTCTTCCTACTCAAAGCATCGGCTACTACGTTCGCCTTGCCCGGATGATAGTGAATACCACAGTCATAGTCTTTCACAATCTCTAACCAACGTCGATGTCGCATGTTTAGCTCCTTCTGCTCGAAGAAGTACTTGAGACTCTTGTGATCCGTATAGATTTCGCATCTCACTCCATAGAGATGGTGTCTCCAAATTTTCAGTGCATGCACCACTGCTGCTAACTCCGAATCATGAGTCGGAAAGTTCAACTCATTCGGTCTCAACTGTCGGGAAGCATATGCTATTACTTTCCCATCTTGCATTAACACGCATCCTAGTCCCACTTTCGACGCATCCGTATAGACGGCGAAGTCCTTGTCGGGTTCTGGTACCGCTAGGACTGGTGATGTAGTCAACTTCTCTTTCAACAGTTGGAAACTCGCCTCGCACTCTGGCGTCCAGACCACCTTGATTCCTTTCTTTAACAGTTGCGTCATCGGTCTCGCAATCTTAGAGAATCCTTCAATGAAACGTCGATAGTATCCCGCCAATCCCAAGAAACTGTGGATTTCACTTGGCGTTTTGGGCGATTTCCAATTCTGCACGGCCTCGACCTTTGCTGGGTCTACTTGAATCCCATTTGCCGTCACAATATGACCAAGAAAGTTCACTCGAGTTAACCAAAACTCGCACTTACTAAACTTGGAATAAAATTTCTCCTTTCGCAACGTTTCCAACACTGTTTGTAGATGCCCTTCATGTTCCTCTTATTCTTCGAGTACACTAACACATCGTCGATGAAGACTAACACGAACTTGTCGAGATACTCGTGAAAAACTCGGTTCATAAATCCATGAAGACAGCCAGGGCGTTCGTCAGCCCAAATGGCATCACGACGAATTCATAATGGCCATATCGAGTGCGAAAAGCAGTCTTAGGCACATCCTCTCGTCGGACCTTTAGTTGATGATACCCTGATCTCAAATCCATTTTCGAGAATACGCCTGTTCCTCGAAGTTGGTCAAACAAATCATCAATCCTCGGCAGTGGGTACTTGTTCTTCAAGGTCATCTTGTTGAGCTCCCGATAGACGATGCACATCCTCATCGTGCCATCCTTTTTCTTAACGAACAACACTGGCGCTCCCCATGGTGACACACTGGGTCGAATAAAACCCAAGTCTAACAATTCTTGCAACTGTATCTTCAACTCGGCCAACTCCTCAGGGGCCATTTGATATGGCGCCTTCGACACTGGCGCAGACCCTGGTTCTAAGTCGATAGTGAACTCTAACTGTCTGTCGGGTGGCGGTCCTGGCAAAGCTGCGGGAAACACATCAGGAGAATCTCGCACTACTGCCACGTCTTCCACTCTCAAATCCTTCTTTTCCTCTCCATTCAAGTATACGAGATATGCCGGACGTCCTTTCCTTATCATTGTAGTTGCTTGCAATGCGGAGATTATGGAGGTTCGGCGGTTCATGGAGATCCCATACAAAATAGTCGGCTCTTTGCACGGGGCTTGAAAAGAAATCTGTCTTTCCTTGCAGTAAATCGTCGCATGGTTCTCGGTAAGCCAATCCATTCCCAAGATTATGTCTACGTTCTCCAAAGGCATAACGTGCAAAAGTTGGGCCACTACTCCTTATTCTCCTAACACAAACTCTATGTTCGAGCAAGTTTGCACAAAATCAATCAAACCTCCAACAGGTGAAGACACCCTCAAACCCAAATCAACATGTCTACAAACACGTCCGCATAAAGTGCATTCAAAAAGCTCAACCTCACTCTTTCCTCCAAGTCTAGCATTAAGAACTCGAAAATTGATCAAGCAGTCTTACTTGGATATGAACTGATTTCAAAATTGTAGCAACACTGCTAAAAGTGTCTTAAACAGAAAGGCTGCAGAATTAATCAAGAAAACAACATCTCTAGCTCGACTATTTCGGATCTCACTAACTTGCAACAATTGGTTATGATAATCTCCACGGAGCTTGAAAGAACATAAGATAGATCGTGAATATAGGGTGGAATCGAATTAAATCTCAAGTCTCATAGTAGGCTACCAAGGTCAAAGGAAGTTTTGAAAGAAAATCTAGTGGATTGAGTTTGTTAAGGCAAGGTACAAAATGTAGGCCTTAACTATGTTTTGTAGAAAGAAAAGTTCTGATATGGAAATGATACGTATAGCGGAACATAACCAAAGGAATTTCACTCTCTAAGAAAGAACTTTGACACAACCATGGTTACAAAAGGAAAGGCTGAAAAAAAAATAGTTCGAAGAAGAATATCCCATAGAAAGCATGTCTGTGAAATGTGAACATATTGAAGGACATAACTGCAAGCAGCCTTAGGGATGAAGTTTAATAGCGAAGGCTCACAAGGTCAAAATATTGTTCGTAAATAATAGGTCAAGGTAGACTACAATCAATCCAGGTGTCCAAAGTTATGAAGGAAACTCCACTTTCCAATAACTGAAAGTGAGTTATGAATCAATGGATGAAAAGGAATAATATGCGTTATTGCAAAGAGTGAGTGAAACAAGACGTTAAATAGACAAGGGCTCACGATTATTTGAAAGGTTCTGAAAGACAACTTCTTAGAATCCAAGTAAGAACTGTTGATTAAAAAGTTCGTTCTAGCTATTAAAATTGCATCTCCTCATTCATCTTTCGCGAGCCAAAACTGGTAACATCGCTCTAGGAACTTTGGATTCCACGCTGAGATTCTTCGTATCGTTGCCACTAATAATTATAGTCGGAATCCATATCTTCATAATATTCTTTGCACCTCATAAAAACCATTCTCTTAAAACATCGTAATTTTACTCGCGCTCCCACCGTGCTATAACAGTCGTCATCGTCACATCACCACTTTTGACGCAAGAATGAGTTTACATATTGGATCACAAGTATGAGTTCTCCCCGTTGTAGGATTAAATCATTTAGCATCTCCTCTTGAAGTTCTTTTTGTACGTAATGTCTCTTCGTATTCTCTTTATTCTTATCGTTCAGGAAAACGATGGTGAATTTGTAATTATCTAATGGAGTTCGAATTCGCACTACATATTTCCATTTATCTTATCCCTCAGAAAAGTGATATTGTAGTTGTAACAACTAAGTTCGATATCGTTCGATCAAACAGATTTCTTGGGCATTCTATGTTTGCAACAAAGTTCATAGCATCATACTTTCTTCTATCAACACTTTCATAAAGTACCTCACACTTTTACGTTCATAATTCATCACTTAAAACATGATTCACATACCAAATGATTCAACATGCATAAACGTATATCCATGCATAATTACGTCATATTCCTCATTCACTTCCAGATCTAAATTTTCCCAAAAGAAACGAACTAACTTGCTTTCGTTCAAGGTTCAAAAATTTTCCGAAATTTTCAAAAATTTTCCATAACATGTTATAGTTTTGTCAATCAAATTCCACTATGAACAACTAGTCCTTACCATTGTAAAACATCAACCTCAAAATTATATTTTTTTTTTATTTTCCACATACTCTGACACCATGCACTTCACATCTATGTTTGAAACAATCATTTTCAGATGACCCATCCTTTTTCTCTAAAAAATTTTCAACATTCTCAAGCAACTCATAAATTTTCATCTTCCATGTAAAACACTCCATCATTCCTCTTCACAACTCGCTCTTTTTACAAACATCAGAAAATACTTCTCAATTTGAAAACAATCCATCATAGAAAGATTTTACTTCATTGCTCGTGTAAACATTTTTCTCCTCTTTCATTCTCAAAATTTTCTCAAAACATCTTTTATCTCATTGTTGTTTGTGATGGTTCCTAAGCTCGTCACGTATTTTCAAGTTTAATATTATCTTAAGGCTTCATACCTTCACATGCTAACGTCGTAGTATTTTCGCACGTGATACATATTCAGAACATCACAAATTTCATGCTCTCGTCTTATCACTTTCACCCATTTGACATATACTTGGGTCATTACACAGATCTTGTTCATGTCACACATAATCATACCATATCAATATGATGTCCGTACTTACAACACGTGCTTAAATCATCTTATCAATTCATGCTCATATTCCACATACTCATACTATCACAATATCGCTTTCACACATGTAATACGTGTTTAGATCATCATGCCAATCATGCTCACATTCAACTTATTTATGTCCTCACATCATTTATACTCAAATTTCAACATGATAATAACGCCACATCATCACGTAGTTACATGCTCATGCATACTTTTGCCCAAAACATCCTCATCATATCATTCTCAACTTTATACATCGTTCCCTTATTTCATCAGTAACTTAAAACATACCTCACTTTCCTTGGTTGAGCGTGATGTCGTGGATGTTGAGCCTTCATGACACTTCTAGTCAATAAGGATTCACTAATCTAGACTTAAAACAAAAGAAGACTCTCGGACCAGAGCGAAACACTAAGCTCTGATACCACTCTGTCACGACCGCACATACTAGGGCGACTACAAACACGGCGATCGTGACCAACATGCATCGACAACGTTTTTAAAAGGAAACTTAATTACTTAAAGGCAGAAAAAAAAATTTATCTGTTTAAAAAAAGTTTAAGGTTAAAATTGTACTATTAATTAGAAATGACTCATGATAAAAACTTTTAAAAGAAGCAGCGGAGAAAATAAACTTTAAGAAACCCAATTAACTTCTAAAGTAAAACATTTAATTTAATTCACGGAAAACACCAGTTTCAAAGACAACGTAATTACTTGGTTAAAACCTAACACAACCATACATGTTCAAACACAATACGGAAAAGATTTAAAGTCTTGAGACATAGTTAATAATATAGCAGCGGAAAAAGGTTTAAAGAGAGTCAAAGATAACGCCTATGTATGAAGACACAACGCATCCTAGGTTCTTAGGCCAACTCAACATCCTCCGCAACATCCTGCTCAACCTGCACATAAGAAAAATAATATGCAGGGCTGAGTACTTGTTGTACTCAATGGGCTTATGCCGAAAACAGTTTATATTAGTTATGTCATCCATGCCAGTGATCTCATGTAAAGAAATATCACGAGAGCACAAAAACATTTCAAGTCTAGCCAGACAATTTATCTCCCCACTTTTCACATCATTCCATCAATCACAATCATCATATCACAGTGCGACGAAAGTGTGGCCACACTATTCGCCCACGAGACCGGCCGACTAGCAAGGACGGCTCACGATCCCACCAGTGTACACAGCCTGATAGGGTTTGCGGCCCTACTCAGACCCGAATTCGTTTCACAATACAGCCTTATAGCCTAACGGAGCAAGCTCAGACGAACTAGGCATCAGGCAACAATCTCACAAACAAAAACATGGCATGGCATAACAGTTAAACCACTCTTATAACACCACGTAATATTTTGGGAAAATAATGAGGTTTGAAAAGAAAGTCCACCTCGTTCGCTTAACAAATCAAATTCCAACTTATGGCACCTCTCGTTCCTCGAGCTCACGTATATACAATCACCTTTGTCAACGACAACACAATCAGCCTTCCATAAGTTTATATTATCATGCATGTCCTATTGTTCCTTTTTATCGTTCTCTTACCCATCCCATCATTCACCAACACAAAGAGGACATGTCATAAATTTCTCAACACGTCACACATAATCACATCATAGGATACCTTCTCAAATCATACATGCACCAAGTAATTCATCAAAACTTAGCAATAAGTGATATTTTCACATATCAGCAAAACTGGCAGAACTGTGCGGTTGGTTTGTAAAAATCACCAAAAATTCATCCGACCTCATATGAAGATAAAATTTTGTCACAACATAGTAGACACATTCAAGTTCATTCAGGTAAATTTTCACACTCAAATCATGTCATTCGATCAGTCAAAACATTAATACAACTCTCTGGTCGGAATATAAAAATTCTGGCAGCATTGCACAGTTCATTTGAAAAATTCATCATAAATTCATACGATGACCAATAAGGCTGAAATTTTTACAAGACGCGGAAGACACTTCAAAATTTCACATAGTTCAAGAATCACATCAATCAGAGGTCATTTAGTCGGTAAAACAGATTTCGAAACATTCTGGTTGAGAACACGCGTTACTGACAGAATTGCGCAGTCGACTTCAAACATTTTTCAAAAATTCATTTTTCGACAAAAAGGGCTGAAATTTATAAGAGACACAGAGCACACCTCTAAATTCACTCAGTAAAATTTTCATACCAAAATTCGATCGTTTGTTAGGTCAATCACACATCAGGAAATACTGTTCGAACGTCACAGATTTCAGACTCACAATTTCAAAATTAGGGTTTCTTTCCCAATCATCCAAACACAAATTCTCATGCTTATAACACACCATCATACTTGATAAGACTCTTTTAAAAATGTTTGCACATAATCATAGATCATTCACCAAAGATTCAAATCAAACTTCACACAATTTAATCAAAAATCGCATAACTATCAAAGTTCTTAAGCAAACTCACTTTCCCACCGATTAACTTTGCGATCTATGATTCCTACACCCACTACATGCATGTGGGATTCAAGAACATGGTTCAAACGAAAAGAATGAGGGAAAGTGAAGCAAATATACCTTCTTTGACAAAAATGAATCGGTAGAAACAAGAAACGGTGCGATTCGTCGGAGACTCTTGAAAATAAACTTCAACGGATGCAAGAACAAGAATTGGATGGAGGATTTTTGGAGAGATTGTAGAGAGGGAGGGGGAAAAAACGTGTGGAGTGAGAGAGAATGGGGGCTAGGGTTTGTTTAGGTGGTATTTATAGTCTAGGGTTAAGTCCATAGGTGAAATAATTAATTAATTGTGGAGGAATAAAATATAGGCTAATAAATCAATATCCCACAATTAAAAGAAGCCAAATTTTCGAAAATTATGGCTGTAAATTCAACAAGGAATTATTTGATATTTACGTCGAGAGAAATAAATCCACAATTTAGGAAATAAAACAATGGATATTCCACACACAAGGGAACAAAATAAATTGAATCTCCAAGTAGGAAAGAATGAAGTAAGGGCCGAAAATTTAAGGGGAATTGCACAAGGGAATTATTTAAATCCTCACATAAATATATAGGATTTAAATTTGGTAATTTCTTTATGGGAAAAAGGCTCCCATAAAATAGGTAACAAATAATTATATTCCCACAAGGAGAAATACTAGTGTAGGGCGTGTGACATGAAGGATACAACATAAGGAAATGTTCACATCCCCAATTAATTTGGCATAGGTATTAGTATGGTATTTAATTGAATAAAAAGGGATCCCACAAAATAGGAAACAAATAAATTATCCTCCAAAAATTAGTGAAGGGGCCGAAAATTATTAGGCTTAAATAGCCAAGGAAATATTTCAACTCTCTATTTATTTTGGGTGAAGAAATAATAGGTGGCATGATTTAATTGGATTCAACTCAAAAGAAAGGAGTCAACAAAGCACCAATTAAATCAAAGAAAATAATTAATCCTCCTATTTTAAATAGGAGATTTTCGAAACTCCCAAGGATAATAGGCTAGAGTTCGAATTTCATGTAGTACCATTTAGGGATCATTTGGTTTGGATTTAATTTGGATAAATATCCCAAAACAATTAATTAAATCCAAGAAATGAAATACTATTTCAATAATTAGGAAGGGCCCCATGAATTGGCTCGAAAAATATAAATGCATGATCCTACTAATTATTTTCCCCACATTGGAAAATATAAAATATCAAGCACTTCATTCCACATCACTCACGATAATTATTTCACGCAATTCACTTAATCTCATAGAAACAAAAGTTTCATAATTGAAAATTTCAAATCAACATATAAAATGAGTCACAAAAATTTGGGATGTTACAGAACCCTCTCCGAGCCACCAAGAGACAGAGCCCATGGATGTTAACCCTATTGCGGCCTATTACGATTCTGATCCAGAAGAAAGGAAGGAAAGGCTGAGGAAGGAGAAGCAAGGCCAAGAGGGAAGAAGTGCAGCTGAGGAGACGCCGGTCCCAGAAACCGTCCATCACGAAGTGGCTAGAGGGGAGATAGATCTGAATGAGACGGCCAAGAAGCAGGGCATAATGACCGATGAAGAATTTCAGGCTATTTTAGATGATGTCAATCGGATGGAAGATGACACTGCCATGGTGGCTGAGGGGCTAGACCTCGCATCACGAGCAGTAGGAGAGAGTGAAGAAGCCGAAGAAGGAAATCGCTCAAAAAGCCAAGCTAGGGAAGAAGACATTATGCCGGAATCACCCCAGCCAGAAGCAGAGAGGGATGATACATCTATTGAAGAACAGGAAACGAAAGCAAAAGAAACAGAAGCAAGACTAGAAGTACCCAACCCAGTGGCACCTCCGGTGACAAAACCGAAGGCCGTCAAGAGGAAGTTGGTGTTGAAGGGCGAACCTAAGGCTAGTCGGCCTAAGCCGCAAAGGGTATCTCAATGATGCTTAGGAAAGTGGGCAGCTAGTAGGGCGAAGCCGAACACGGAGGCAGATCTAGTGGAGATCTTGAGTGAAGAGGAGAGGACCAGTCCCAAAAAACCTGGGGAGGAGTCTTTACCTGTTACTGACCTAGAGGATACTGCAATGGAAACCGAAGCGGTCTCTCCAACACTGAGTGGCCAAGGTGAAGAGGCTGACAGGATGGCTGAGGGTCTGGACCTCGCATCCAGATCAGTAGGCCACAAGGAGACCGACCCTACTACGCAGGATACACTTTCGACATAAGCTGAGAAGGAACCCGAAGAAGAGAAAGACAAGGATGACGGAGAGGAAGTTAGATACCGTGAAGAGAGAAAACGAAAGGGGAAGGCCCCTATGAAGAAGAAGTCCAGCAACAAGAAGCCACGCACAGTGAACATAGGCATCGTTATCACAAATCCAGCTCAGAGAACCCCACCGCACCGTCAGGAGACAGACGACAACGAGTATACGGCCAGTGCCGAATCAGCCTCCGAAAGCGATGTTTCTATGGAGGATGAGGAGTACGCCGAACAACAGCTTCTGGATGATCATTGGGAGCTAGTACATCCCCCGGTAGAGAGACTGAGGTACCGACGCTGGACAGTGGACCTTACTGATGATCTGGTGGAGGAGATGAAGCTTTTCGACTCGAAGGAGCTACAAAAAGTTTTTGATAGTAAGGATGAAGGGAGTAAGTAAGTGAAGAGCAGAAAAGTACTTCATATTCCTTCTTTAGATGAGTTGGGTGCCCGCGAGCAGTTTCTCTCTTATTTGCATGCGTTAGGATTCGAATGGTTGTTGGAGAATGGGGATCCGAGTGTCCCGGTTAGATTAGCGAAGGAGTTTTTCACGACCTTTAGGTTTAAGGTCACCACTGATCTAGATGAGGAATGTATCAGTTTTAGGCTGTTTGCGGAGAATACGGATGAGCTTGATTGAGTGGACCGTGCGTCTGGGAATGTGTAGTTTAGAGGAGGCCATAGGGCCTGAGTGGAGAAGTAGGGAGCGGGGAATTCCCCGCAGACATGTGGAATTTGAGCCCCAGGAACCCTGGGAGGAACGTACTCACCCTGATGCAGGAGAATTTGCATCCACTCTCTCGCTCAATCCATTTCAATAACCCAATCTAACGCCTAGTCCAGCTTCACTTGGACTTCAATTTGTTGGGGCAGTCGAACTCCGTGGTAAGAACATCAATGACAGAGTTATACCTTCTGTGGTGTGCGAAGCGCGGATGGAAATTACATCTAGGATTCTGGACAGCGTACCAATGCCATCTAATTGCCACCCACCCAGCGAGAAACCTCACTCTCTGCCATATCTTAGGAGTGTTCGTCAGAAACAACATCATCATCACGGACGCCACAGACTTATCCGACCAGATCATGGTGGATCCTCCTGGTCTCTTTGATACACCTTTGTTCGTCCGAACAAACATCGTTTACATGAGGCAGGGCGTACCACGTTTCTATGCAATGGGAGAAGAAGCTATGCCTACAGTGAGAGCGACAGTAGCCCAGGGAACACCAGCACAGGAGCAGAGGAGGAGAGGTTGAAAAAAGCAGTGGAAGAGTTGGCGGAAGAGAATCGAAAAGCAAAAGCGGAGTTAAGCCGTTTGGCAACTATGATGGAAGGAATCTTGAACGAGTTGGGAACCGGGAAGTTGGTCCGTGAATCTGGACCGAGTGGCCACGGAGGCCGAACTAATAAACCACAAGTATCAGAGGAGGTAGTACCCGAGACGAAAGAAGCAGAGCAGAAAGAAGAAGCGGAACAAGAGGAAGGAGATGCCGAAGAGTCGGCAAAATCTGGGAACAAGCAGTCTGAGAATGAGGAGGAACAACCGGAAGAACCACCTGCACCACAACCTGCCCCGCGAAGGAGCAGGAGGAACAAGTGACCATGATAAGGCTAATTTCATGCATAGGTCTAGGGGAAAAATTCATGAATTTACAGGGTCTAACACTTGTTTTAAGCCAGGTGTGTAGAAGGAATCCGCCAGGTCCAGGAAGGGAAGGCGGTAATCACACGCCCGAGGAAACTGGCGGATAAGTGAACAATGTGCGAAAAATTGCTTGACGGAGGAAACCTTGGAGTTGAAGGGTAGAATAGAGATTTCTACAAAGACTCTAGAAGGTTATGTCTGCATCTATAAAAGGGAGAATCATGCACGCTGGAGGGATCTTCTAGGTTGGAGACCTCGCTAACAGCCTGTAGCTTAGTTCACTTTTCACACACTTGGGTTCTTTTCGTGGAGAGATTCGGGGTGACGCACTTTGGGTTCACATCTAGCTTTTTCACGTTTTCGATTGGGTTGTAACACCGTCCTTATGTGGGGCGAAGAAACAATTTAATTTCCGCTTTTGTACTTTGCTGATTTCGCCGAGCTTCGCTGTTCGAAGCTCGGACCTCTGGTTGTTTTTACCATTTATTCTGTATTTTATGCCAGTTTTATTTTCAGTTATGTCGATGATGTTGATTTCTGGTTTTGCTGCTACGATCTTCTGGAATTTGAGTTAGTTTACTTGTTTTGGATGCGTTTCGCAATTGTTTTATGAATTTATGCAGGTAGTGGTTGGATCTGGGTGATCGGAGTCTGTTTGTTGATGAATCGGAGAGTTGAGTTCGCTGGTGTTGTGGAGATGTTTGTGATTGTTTGAATTCGGAGTTCATCGGGACAGATCTGTGAAAACCGGAGTTATAGAGTCGATTTTGTCTGTTGTTGGGTTGGGATCACTTGGATCCGGAGTGGATTAAGCATCCGACATGAATCTGAGCAAGATTGATTAAATTTCATGCCTAGTGTAGGTGTTTTCATTTCATTTCGTCTAGTTTACGCAGATCTGATGTATTTCCGGTTCATGGTAAGTTTCCAGCATCCAAATCTTTATATTCTGTTCGAATCCCGATATATGCTCTTCTTTCTCCATTTGCGTGCTTGAATCGGTTAGGAAATTTCATGTCGTTGTTAGTTGGAGCATAAGTTTGTTATTTGCAGCTTTGGCCATACTTACTGTATTTGGAGTCATGGTCCCCGCCGTTTTATTCTCTCTGTCTAGTCTTAATTAGTTAGGCGTTTACTCAATCTAGGAAGTAAAATGTGTCTCTCAGTATTGAAGTCTGATTCTATTTTCCTTTCCGTATCCTAGGTCTAGCATTTACATTCCTTTCCTTAAAATTCTCAACCCTTTTGCATGGCAGCAGCCGCTTGTTTCCAGAGTCTCTAAGCACTACTTCACGAATCCATCTTCGTGGGATCGACCCCGCTTCTCTATACTAATTTATAGTATTCGGGTTGAGGGATTTATTTTTGAAGGGGAGTCGAGTGTGTCCAATGACAAAAACACTGTTGTTCTCTTGAGTTCCTGGACCTGGTGATCCGGTGGATTTAAGGAGCGTGGTGTCTTGACCGAGCACTTGCTTTAGTTTTCTCTGTGCACACTTGACTTACTCACTATCACTGCTTATAGAGCAAAAACCGGCCTTCAGACCACCACCCCACCTGACCAGTTAGTTTTCTTTTTATTTTCAATTTTTAGTTTTTCGTAATTTAATTGTGTTTGCTTTTTTTTTAGGTAGTATAATCTATGTAGTACGTGAGCAAACTCCTTTCATAACACTTAGCCTATTATATAGTCTAAGTGTGAGAAGTAAAGGGTTTAACTGGCGGGTTAAGGATACAGTCTCTACTGTGACCACCAGATCAGGGTTCACCACGGGAGATCCGTTTCCGAGTGAATTTACTAGCGACGAATCTTGGATGTCGTCAGGACGCGAAGATCCAGAGTCACCACCCGAATCAGAAACAGAGTCAGAAACAGGGGAAGCAGAGGAAGTAGTCATGGCGCAAGTAGTAGATCCAGATCCAGAGATCGGTTCGCTCACTGCCCATTTAGATGAAGAACCAGCTCAAGCAATAGTGATGAATCCACGTCAGAGGACTATTGAGATCAAGACAAACGTACTCGGAATCTTGCCAACGTTCTCTGGGCGTAGGAATGAGTGTCCGTATGAGTTCCTAAATGAATTCAGTAAGTTGTATGGTATTCAGAAGAGGCCGAATGATGCAACAGAGGAGGATTATCGCCTACGTGCAATTCCATTTACCTTGAAGGGGGAAGCTAATACGTGGTTATTGAGGTTGCCCCCAGATTCTATCCGCACATGGAGGGACTTCAAGTTGGAATTCTTAGATTATTTCTTTCTATCCAACAAGACGAATGCACTGAAAAAAGAAATACTAGAGTGTAAGCAGGATTACGGTGAATCACTTAGTTAGTATTGGTCGAGATTCAAGGGGTTGTTGGATGCATGCCCAAACTACCGAATGATAGAGGCAGAGACCTACTCTCTGTTTTACGAAAGGGCAACTCCTGAGTCAAAGGACTTAATGAATTCCTCGAGTGGAGGGAATTTCACAAGAAAAAGAGGAAGTGAGGCAAGAGAAATCCTGGGGAAGTTGATCGACGCTAAAAAAGCATACGATAACCCTAGGAATGCAGTGAGGAGAGGATCGGTGCATGTTGTAAGAGAGCAAGAAGATGACAAAGTAGAAGCAAGAATTGATAGGCTCGAGAAAGCTCTTTTGAACGCGATTGAAAAGACGATTCCACTGGCTTCACAAGGGAAGGAGAAATCTCTTGGTCCAGGAGATAATCAAATTCAGCAATATTACGGGACCCAGGAAGGAGATTATCAGGCCTAGGTCAATGCAATGGGAAGTTGGAATCCCGATGGGAGCTGGAATCCAGGGAGACAGAGAGATGCGCCCTGGAGAAACCATCCACATTTCAGATGGACTAACAATGAGCGGAATCAGCCGGCACCACAACAAAGTCAGCAATTTGCACCTCAGCCCGAAAGACAAGGTAACTGGTCAGGAAGGAATCAAGAGGGGTAGGACAGCTGGATCAATCGGAACCAAGGCGACCACTCGAGATGGGGAAACATAAATCAGAACAGTCAAGGGAACTCTTATGTACCACCGCACCAAAGGAATTTTCAGAACAATTACCAGGGTCAAGGAAATCAATACAACAACTCTTCAGGAGTTCAAGGAAACGCTCGTCAGGGTCAAGTGAGTGGACCGACTCTGAGCATAGGGCCAGGGTCCAGTCAGCCATCGAAATCACCAAAGAGTATCGATGATATGGTGCACGATCTCGTCAGTTCTCAGCAGCATATGCAAAACAACCTGCAATCGAACAATGACGTAGTGCACAAGCTTCAAGATGCTCAACAGGAGCAAAAGGCAGCAAAGGATATGCTGGCCAAGCAGTTATCCCAGATAGCCACTTCTTTGAGTGATATGAGGGGAAATGAAGGGAAGATTCCCGCCTCCGTAAGGCCACCGGATAGAGCGAATATAAGTCAGATTACCTTGAGATCCGAGAAAAGGATATGATGGGCCAATGGTAAGAACGAAAGAAGCGACAAGCCTCAAGGATGACCTTAAGACAGGGGATTTGGAGGAACCCTTGCCTAGGTCAGCTGAGCCTTTTTTCCTCTATCCAGAGCCGGAGTTGGAGAACGAGGCAGTAAGGGAGGAAACTGGAGAATTCTTAGCTGAAAGCTCTACAGGAGCAGGGAAGCGACTGAAGCCTTTCCCAAGCCGGGGGGAAGCCAAGAAGAAGAAGGAAGAACCGGTGGACATCGGGGATATTTTCGGGAAATTGGAGATTAATCTACCATTTTTACAGGCCTTGAAATTGCCGGTGTTTAGCAAGTTCATCAAGGAATTTATAGCTGGGAAGGCTAGACCCAGTGGGAAAATTTCGATAGGCGAGAACGTCTCTGCAGTGATTCAAAAGCGGAGGATGCCTTCGAAATGCAATGATCCAGGTATGTTTACCTTACCCATCTCTATTGGTGATGTAAAAATCGAGCATGCTATGTGCGATTTAGGTGTATCCATAAATGTGTTACCACTGTCTATATACAAGAAGTTAGTAGGGGTAGGCATGGTGGACACGAAAGTTGTGATCCAATTGGCAGACAGGTCATGCATTTGTCCTGAAGGAGTGCTTGAGAATGTAATAGTAAAGGTACATGACTTCTTGTACCCAGCTGATTTCCATGTGATTAGAATGAGTGATAATGAATCTGCAGAGTCTGGCAGAGTACTTTTAGGGAGACCCTTCCTGCGTACCGCCAAGACTATAATTGATGTTTTTGATGGTACCATCTGCCTTGATTATAATGGGGAGAAATATACATTCAGCATAGATGAGGCAATGAAAAAACCTCTTAATGTCGAAAATTTGCATGCTATAGATGTTATTAACCCCTTGGTCCAGGAATACCTTGAGACAGAATTAATGCGGGAACAGATCAAGAATTCCGAGATGAGTCATGCCATTGATAGAGAAGTAGCTAGTTGGTGTCAAGCAATGAACACGAGTGAGTTATCAGATGATGAGCTAGCTGAATCGATTCTGGAATTCTGTGCGAACCCGAAGCTAGCTAGATCAAGGAAGGCACCTTATGTGGCGAGCATGGACAGTTCTACTGAGTCTAAGAAGGGAATCGCAACAGAGTCGACAGAGAAAAATCCCTTGCCCCAGGAAAAAGATGTCCCCAAGAAAGAATTGAAAACGCTTCCACCTGGGCTCAAGTATGCGTATCTGGAGGATAATGAAAATTTCCCGGTAATTATTAACAGCAGCTTGACCGAGGGACAAGAAGAGAAATTGCTGAATGTGATCCGGGGACACAAGAAGGCTATTGGGTGGACACTCTCTGACTTGGTTGGAATCAGTCCAGATATGTGCATGCAACACATTCGTCTAGAAGAAGGAGCAAAAGCCTGCAGGGACCCGCAACGCAAGTTGAATCCGAACATGAGGGAAGAAGTGCTGAAGGAAGTATTGAAGCTGCTATCCCTAGGAATCATATATTCCATACCAGACAGTGAATGGGTTAGTCCAGTACATATGGTACCAAAGAAGTCAGGAATACAGGTGGTTAAGAATGATAAAAATGAGTTGGTCCCCACTCGACTTGTTACTGGGTGGAGGATGTGTATTAACTACCGGAAGCTGAACGAGGCTACTAAGAAGGATCACTTCCCGTTACCTTTCATTGACCAGATGTTGGAGAGGTTGGCGGGCAAGCAATATTTCTGCTTCCTGGATGGATATAGTGGGTATTTTCAAATCTATGTGGATCCCGAGGACCAGGGGAAGACAACTTTCACGTGTCCCTTTGGAACATATTCTTATAGACGGATGCCGTTTGGTCTGTGCAATGCGCCAGGCACCTTTCAGCGGTGTATGATGAGTATCTTCTCGGATCTCCTAGAGGATTGCATCGAGATTTTTATGGATGACTTCACTGTGTTTGGGAATTCATTTGACTCGTGTTTGGCAAATTTGGATGTAGTGCTGAGTAGGTGTCAAGAGAAGCACTTGGTTTAGTGGACGAAATGCCACTACGCGCACTCCCTGATATCGCCTGATCGGTCTAGGAAGTGAGTGTTCTTAAGGATTTCCTAGGTCCAGTATCCAAGAAGTTTTACCACGACCTGACCTAGGAATCGTGAGAACACTTGAACACAATTTGTAAATATTTAATTGTTTTCCTTAAATCAAGAAAACCCAAACAAATCAGAAAAAAATAATCTTCCAAAAATATTTTCGAAATACCAGACTCCTTGGGAATGTTTTTGATATTGTCATATCCTAGACCTGGAGGGTCTGGCGTTTCATTTTTTTAGTTTGATTCTTTTTTTTTATGTGTAGTTCTGCAGAGAGTATCTACTAGGGCAGGGAGTTGAGGAGCAAAACATTGGAGGAAATTGGCACCGGTTCGGATTTCAAAAATACTAAAGGGGCACCTTTATGAGGAGACGTACGGTCGCTAGCGTCATGCCTGCAAAACCGTCCTCGTCCATACCCATCAGCTAATAACCGTGTGCTATTTTTATTTTTCATTACTCACTCTCTCTCTACATTCAAAAATCCCCAAAATTTCTCTTTAGGTTTTCTTTCTCTAACCCTAATCGAGAAAATTCTGTCCGAGTTTCTGTGAAAATTTTGCAGCATTCTTCATGGACAACAAACAGGGTGCCGGAAGTACTTCAGGACCCGCCGATTCTAATACGTTGGCGTTCATGGCTGACCTCCTACAAAAATTTGGGGGGCCAGAAAAGGCGATGGAGGCATTTGCTATGTTCGCGGCTGTGATGGGAAAATCTGTACCGGCCGTTTCAACATCTGTCGTACCACCCCCACTGGAAACTTCAGGGGTTTAAACATCCCAACCGGAAGCCGTCGCAGAACCTGACACTGCCGTCTCGGAGACAGCCGCCGCAGAAAAGCACGAAGAAGAAGCAGATCTGGCGGCAGGGCTGGGATTATTGGCTGTAAGTGAACCCAGGTTAGATTCTGTCGCTGAGAGGGAATCCCCTGTTTTAAATGATGAAGTAGTTGGAGTTCCTGAGGGGGTGAGCCCTGTGTTTGCCGCCGTGGATTTTGTAGAGAAAGAAACCCTACCAGAATCTGTGGGTGTGGATCTGTCACGACCGCCCATACAAGGGGTACCACAAACGCGGCGATCGTGACCGACATGCATGGGTTACAATTTAAAAAGAACAACTTAATTAATTTGAAGAAAGGAAAACAACTTAGTTTAAAGATTTTAAGGTTATATTTTTTTTTTCGAAAATACCTAAGATAAAGTACTTTTAAAAAGACAATGGGAAAAATTAGACTTAAGAAAAATAATAACTAAAACTAAAGTAGCACAAGCACTTAACTTAAATCTCGGAGAATACCATTTTCAAAAGACAACGTAGATGCACGTTTAAAAACCTAACACCACCATACATGTTCCAACACCAAAGCGAAAAGCTTAAGGTCCTAAGACATAAATTAAAACATAGCAGCGGATAAATAAGGTTCAAAGAGAGTCAAAGATCACGCCTATGTATGACGACACAACGTATCCTAGGGTCTTTAACCAGCTCAACATCCACCTCAACATCCCGCTCAACCTGCAAAATTTTTAAAAGAAATTGCAGGGCTGAGTACTTGTTGTACTCAATGGGCTCATGCCGAAAACATTTATCAAGTTATGTCATCCATACCAGTGATCTCGAGTTTTATACGCAGTAAAGAAAATATCACGAGAACACAAAAATGTTTCATAGACTGGCCAGTCAAATAATCTCCCCACTTTTCACATCAATCCAACAGTCACAACCACAGTGCGACGAAAGTGTGGCCACACTATTCGCCCACGAGACCGGCCGACTTGCAAGGACGGCTCACGATCCCACCAGTGTACACAGCCCGATAGGGTTTACGGCCCTACTCGGACCCGAATTTGTTTCACAAAACAGCCATATAGCCTAACGGAGTAAACTCATACGAACTAGGCATCAGGCACACAATCTCATAACAAAAACAGTCCATGGCATGACATAACAGTTAAACCACCCTTGTATCTCCACATAATATTTTTCGGAAAAATAAAGAGGTTTGAAAAGAAAGCCCACCTCGTTCTCTTAGCAAAATCACAACCCAACCTAGCAACTCTCGATCCTTGAGTTCACGAAACACAACACCCTTGTCAACGACAACACAAGTCAGTCTCACACAACAACATATCACTATGCATGTCCTATCGTTTCTCTCTCATCGTTCTCCTCAATCCCAAAACCCAACATGCATCACAAGGGTATAAAACACACGTAACACCTTTCAACTTATCGCAAGTGATTTCAACAATTAAACACGTTCCTTCCACATACATGCATCAAATAACACTTTTAAACTTAAAACTAAGTGTCATTTAATCAAGGCAGAAAACTGGCAGAATTGCGCGATCGTTTTGTAAAAATCACTTTAAATTCACCCGACCTCAAAACATGCTAAATTTTGGTCACGATACAGAGGACACATTCAAGTTCATCCATGAAAATTTTCAAATCGAAATCACGTCATTTAGTCAGTCATATCACATATTGACCTCTCTGGTCGGAACATACAATTTCTGACAGTATTGCGCAGTTCATTTGAAAAATTGACCATAAATTCATAAGATGCCCAAAAAGGCTGAAAATTTAACAAAACACAGAAGACACTTCAAATTTTCATATAGTTCAAGAGTTACATCAATCGGAGTTCATTTGGTCAGTCAAACAGAAAACGAAACATTCATGGCGAGAACTCACGTTTCTGGCAGATTTGCGCAGTCGATTTCAAATATTTATTAAACATTCATTTTTCGATAAAACAGGCTGAAATTCACACGAGACACAGAAAACATCTTGAAGTTTACTCAGTAAAAATTTCGTAGCAAAATTCGTTCGTTTGATGGGTCGAATACAGATCATAAGTCACTGGTCGAGCATCACAGAATTCTGGTTCAAATTCGAAAATAGGGTTTTTAAATTTCCACAACGAAAACACCGATTCTTCATGCTCGAAAACACATCATCATGCTTACACGTTACTCATACACATATTTGCATACAAACTCATATCATCACCACATATTTCGATCCAACACACATGATTTCAACCAACAAATGCAAAAATCAAACAAGTTCTTACGACACACGATTTTTCCCCCGTTAAAACTTGCGATCTATCAACCTACACTCTCTACATGCATGTAGGACCCAAAACATGGTTCAAAAGCGGAAGAGGAGGAGAAGTGTGCGATTATACCTTCCTTTTGACAAAACGAAAACGGTAGAAACGTGGAATGGAGCGATTCGTCAGAGTTTCTCGAAGATAACTTCAACGGAAGCAAGATCAAAGCTTGAATGGAAGGTTTTTGGAGATGGGAGAGTGGGAGAGAAGACAAAACCGTGTGGGAGAGGGGGAGAAGAGGGGGGGACGATTTTTGGGGTGAATGGGGGCTAGGGTTAAGGCTTTTAATATTTATAGTCTAGGTTAAAATCCCACACCTAATGAATTAATTAAATTGTGGGAGATATACAAAAAAAATAAAATTCCCCCAATTGGAATAAAAGTAGGCGTGTGGTTTTTGAAAGTGGGGAAGTCAAAATTTGTTGATTTAATTACAAGGAAATATAGCAATATTTACTTGAAGAGAATATTCATAAATTAGGAAATAAAGGTGAATATTCCATAAATAAGGGAACAACAAATAAATTAAATCTCCAAGTAGTAAACATGGTGAGGGGCCGAAAATTTGAGGTCTTTGCACAAGGAATTATTTAAATCCCCAATTAAATAGAATAGGATTTAAATTAGGTAATTTCTTTAGGAAAAAGACTCCCACAAAATAGGCAACAATTAATTTAAATTCCCACAAGGAAAAAAAGTAAGCATAGGGGCGTGTGATATGGAGGGAAATAAAAGGAAAATATTCACACTCCCAATTAATTAGACATAGGAATTTATTTGAATAAAAGGGGGTTCCACAAAATAGGAACAAATAAAATATCCTCCATATTTTATTGGAGGGGCCGAAAATTATTAGGCTAAAATAGCCAAGGAAATGTTCCAACTCTCTACTTATTTTGGGTGAAGAAATAATATGTGGCATGATTTAATTGGATTTAATTTAAAAGAAGAGAGTCAATAGAGCACCAATTAAATCAAATGAAAAATAATTCAATCTCCTATTGGAGATTTTCGAAACTCCCAAGGATAAAAGGATGGAGTTCGAATTTCATGTAGTGTAATTTAAGGTCCATTGGTTTGGATTTAATTTGGAATAATGTCCCAAAACAATTAATTAAATCCACAAAAAGAAGTTCTATTTCAATAATTTGGGAGGGCCGAATTTTTCAATGAATTGACTTGAGAAAGAATAAATGCATGATCCTATTAATTATTTCCCCACGATGGAATAACATAAATCTCAAGCTCGTCATTCACATTAAACACGATAATTTATTTCATACAAAGCACTTAATCACATAGAATCAAACGTTTCAGAATTCCCCAAAATTCCAATTACATAAAAAGAAGTCACAAAAGTTTGGGATGTTACAGGATCTTTCTGTTGTTGCTGATAGTCGTACAGAGGGGGAATCCCCTGTTTTGGAAAAGTTTAGAGGGGGGGAAACCCCAGTTGTTGGTAGTGATGTTCCAGAGGGCGACCAAGCCCTAAATTCTGATAGAAAATTAGTGGGGGAAACCCCAGAAGTGGTTGAGGGCGCTGAAGCCCTAACTATTGAATAAGATGTCAAAGAGGGGGAAACCCCTGAGAAGTCCGTGGGTATTGAAGCTCACGTTGAACAAGAGTTAGTTGGGGTAGAGTCCCCTGTTTATCTCAAGGGGGCGACCCCTTTTATGTCTGACAAGGGAGAAGCCCTCGTTGCTGATGCTGAACAAGAACCCGGCGGCGACAGGATGACTTTGATGGTAGATCTGACTGATGTCCCCGTTGGGACCGATTCACCAGTTAATGCACGAGAAGCAAGGAGGCAAGCTCGTCGAGGTTTACGTGATGAAATAGAGGAACACGCCCCGCGGACAGAAGCACGGTCGCTGGATCTAGAGCCTGCAGCTCCTGACCAGGTAAACTCTTCTAGACCTACTGATGGGGAGAGCGACAAGGAGGAGCGCCGACACGCGGTCGAGAGGAAGAGGAAAGGAAAACAGATTGCTCCTTCCTCGACCAAGAAAGCAAAACGGAAGTCCGTTGAACCCTCTCTCCCTCCACCTGCTAAGGTACCGTACGCTGCTGAGTCCGGAAGCCCTGATGGGTCCAGTGACTCCGAAGAAGAACAAGAGGTGGAGCTCAACTTTGAGTCGAAAGAAATCTGGATTACTAAAGAGCTACTGAACGAGATGAGGAAGTTCGCGGACCCAAAACACACAGCAATATACACGGAGAAGAGTGGTTTAGGAAAGGTTGCTAAGTCCGGGAAGATGTATGACTCGGCGGAACTAAAGGAGATCTCGAACAACGATGAATTTCGGGGGTATATAGAGGCAATCGGCTTTGACTGGTTGCTAAAGCATAGCACCCTTGAGGTTCCGATAGATTAGGCCCGGGAATTTTTCTCGACTTTTCGGTTTAAATCTACCACCGACTTGGATGCCGATTCCATTAACTTCCGGCTCTTCACCGAAGAACATGTGATGAGCATCCAAGAGTGGACCTTACGGATGGGTCTGCTGACGCGTACAGAAGATGACGAAGGATTATGGAACGAGAGAATGGTCGGCCCACCAAAGTTCACGCCATGTTTCAAAGCGCAGAGCGCATGGGAGTTCTTGACCCACCCGAGGGTGGGTCAATTTAAAACTAGTTTTTCGAAGGCCAACCATATCGAGAACAGGATCCTGAGGTTCACCCAAACCTTCATTAGCTATAATCTGATGGGCACAACTAACAACGCATTGACGACTCCCGACTTATACTTTACCTGGTGCATGGCCACGGGTGTACGTGTCCACTTGGGCTACTGGTTAGCCCAAGCCTGCCACCAAGTAACTGCCAACCCTTCCCGGCATCTATAAACATGCCATCTTCTCGGGGCTTATCTATAGCGGAATGTGATCATGAAGATCCACAAGTCCTGCCGAGAAGTGAAGATGTGTCTACCCCCAGAGGTTTTCAACATGGATTACTTCTTCAACAAGGGGCTGCTAATCACGCACGGGAGGGATGTCTGTTTTTATGAAGTTGGTAAGTCGGAAGCCCAGATCAAACAGGAGCAAGAGGTGGCGGGGGTGACAGAAATTGCTGATGTGGATGCAGCCAGAGAGTCAGACGTGGAAGTGGAAGTGATGAGGAAGGAAGTCGGATGGATGAGATCCGAAATTCGAAAGGTGAGGGAAGAGATCGTGGCCCTACGGGGTAAAGGGAAGGACAGTGTTGGGGCTGAGGGAGTCCGGAAAGAAGTTGTCGGAGTAAGAACGGAGATCGACGAAATGAAAATGGAAGTCAGGAAGGTTAGGGAGGAAATGGTGGCCCTCAAGGGGCGCATTTCTGATCTGGTGGAGACATCATCCAGATGTACTGAGAGGATGACGGAAGGTGTCGCATTAATAATGACGATGATGAAGTGGTTGCGCGAGAAATTTCCGGACGCACCAAAGTCACTTCCTGAATCCAGTGGCGGAACCACGGCGCCAAGTCCAGGAAGTTTATCTATCCAGAAGCCGCCGCAAGTCACCAAGCCTCTGACCATCCTGTCTTCTGCTAGACCCGTGACTTTAAAGAAGACCGTACCCAACAGACAGAAGAGAGGACAGAGAAGCCGGAATCGCCGGCAAGAAAGAAGGCTAAAGTGACCCAACAGGCCGTGCCGCCCAAGTCTGGCTCCCAAGGGGGCCAGACCCCGAATTAATTCCCCCCAACCCAAGTAACTTTTACTTTTCATCTTTTATTGCTTTCTGTTTTTGTTTTTCTGTGCCAGTATGCTTGTTCTGTACTTATGTGTTGCAATTTCCCACACTTAGCCCATTCTTTGGTCTAAGTGTGAGAAGGGGTTGTGCCGTTTTTGCATGTTTGGTTTTAGTTGTTGAACTTTCTCCCACTTAGCCCGGTGTACGGTCTAAGTGTGAGAAGTTTGTTTTGTTTTTAGCATGTTGTTTGTTCGTTTTGTGGTCTGTTTTGTGTTGTTCATACTTCCCTGTTTTCCCCCTTCACTAGGATAGCTTGGGGACAAGCTTGAATGAAGTGGGAGGGGGAGGGAATAGGTGCAGTATGTAAATAAGCGTTTTAGTTAGAGTATTCAGTTTTTTTTTTATTTTATTTTTGCGTGTTGCATGAGCTAGTGGATACAATAAGGCAAAAATTCCCTTAGTAAGAGCAATTGAAGAAAGGATACACGTCAACTTTGATGCCCTTTTCCTTAATAAACCAAAAGCGGTTTGGATGAAGTGAGGACGATAGAGGATGTTTTAGATAACCTAGCTGTGCAGCCCTACTATAAATGTGAGTTATAAGCCTAAACACCTTGAGCTAACAAGTAAAAAAATGGGCAGCCACTTGATGCTTAGGGAGAAGAGTCTGACGGAGAAAAAAAAAGGGTTTCTGGAGGTATAAGCTGGACGAAGTCCAGGAAAAGGAGGTATAAGCTGGACGAAGTCCAGGGAAAAAAAAAGGGGGAAAAAGAATAAAAATTACCTGACCTAGGGAAAAAAAAAGAGAGATGATAGAAAGGAGAAACTCTCGTAACCCAACTCATCAGTGGTGTAACTTTAACTTTGGAGCGTTTTGGTCCTAACATCCCTGGTGAGGAATGAGCGATCGAGCGAACCTAACTGCTAGGAAATCCATAGGCTTCTTGACAAACTGACGGACCGTTTAGGTCGACGAAGGAAGAGGGAGGATTTGAAGACTGTAGACAATCAGAGAGAACTTAAGCTTGTGGGGACCGTTGCCTAAAAGTTGAAACTAGTGCATGCTTATTTGTTGTGTTTTGTGTTCTTTGTGTGTTATTTTTCTTTTCTGAATCTGTAGTTGTCTAGGTCTAGGAGTCTGTTTTTGTGTTAGTGTCTTGTTTATAGAGTCGTTCTTGGGAACCGTGCATTGAAATTCGCCTTATTTCTTTTTTCTTGTCTTTCATACTTGAGGACAAGCATGGTTTAAGTGTGAGCAGTTTGATAAGGCTAATTTCATGCATAGGTCTAGGGGAAAAATTCGTGAATTTACAGGGTCTAACACTTGTTTTAAGCCAGGTGTGTAGAAGGAATCTGCCAGGTCCAGGAAGGGAAGGCGGTAATCACACACCCGAGGAAACTGGCGGATATGTGAACAATGTGCGAAAAATTGCTTGACGGAGGAAACCTCAGAGTTGAAGGGTAGAATAGAGATTTCTACGAAGACTCTAGAAGGTTATGTTCGCATCTATAAAAGGGAGAAGCATGCACGCTGGAGGGATCTTCTCGGTTGGAGACCTCGCTAACAGCCTGTAGCTTAGTTCACTTTTCACACACTTGGGTTCTTTTCGTGGGGAGATTCAGGGTGACGCACTTTGGGTTCACAACTAGCTTTTTCACGTTTTCGATTGGGTTGTAACACCATCCTTCTGTGGGGCGAAGAAACAATTTAATTTCCGTTTTCGTACTTTGCTGATATCGCCGAGCTTCGCTGTTCGAAGCTCGGACCTCTGGTTGTTTTTACCATTTACTCCGTATTTTATGCCAGTTTTATTTTCAGTTATGTCGATGATGTTGATTTCTGGTTTTGCTGCTATGATCTTCTGGAATTTGAGTTAGTTTACTTGTTTTGGATGCGTTTCGCAATTGTTTTCTGAATTTATGCAGGTTGTGGTTGGATCTGGGTGATCGGAGTCTGTTTGTTGATGAATCGGAGAGTTGAGTTCGCTGGTGTTGTGGAGATGTTTGTGATTGTTTGAATTCGGAGTTGATCGGGACAGATCTGTGAAAATCGGAGTTATAGAGTCGATTTGGTCTGTTGTTGGGTTTGGATCGCTTGGATCCGGAGTGGATTAAGCATCCGACGTGAATCTGAGCAAGATTGATTAAATTTCATGCCTAGTGTACGTGTTTTCATTTCATTTCGTCTAGTTTACGCAGATCTGATGTATTTCCAGTTCATGGTAAGTTTCCAGCATCCAAATCTTTATATTCTGTTCGAATCCAGATATATGCTCTTCTTTCTCCATTTACGTGCTTGAATCGGTTAGGAAATTTCATGTCGTTGTTAGTTGGAGCATAAGTTTGTTATTTGCAGCTTTGGCCGTACTTACTATATTTGGAGTCATGGTCCCCGCCGTTTTATTCTCTCTGTCTAGTCTTAATTAGTTAGGCATTTACTCAATCTAGGAAGTAAAATGTGTCTCTCAGTATTGAAGTCTGATTCTATTTTCCTTTCCGTGTCCTAGGTCTAGCATTTACATTTCGTGCCAAGGTCTAGAGGTGGTTAAAATTCTCAACCCTTTTGCGTGGCAGCAGCCACTTGTTTCCAGAGTCTCTAAGCACTACTTCACGAACCCATCTTCGTGGGATCGGCCCCGTTTCTCTATACTAATTTATAGTATTCGGGTTGAGGGATTTATTTTTGAAGGGGAGTCGAGTGTGTCCAACGACAAAAACACTGTTGTTCTCTTGAGTTCCTGGACCTGGTGATCCGGTGGATTTAAGGAGCGTGGTGTCTTGACCGAGCACTTGCTTTAGTTTTCTCTGTGCACACTTGACTTACTTACTATCACTGCTTACAGAGCAAAAACCGGCCTTCAGACCACCACCCCACCTGACCAGTTAGTTTTCTTTTTATTTTCAATTTTTAGTTTTTCGTAATTTAATTGTGTTTGCTGTTTTTTTTAGGTAGTATAATCTGTGTAGTACGTGAGCAAACTCCTTTCATAACACTTAGCCTATTATATAGTCTAAGTGTGAGAAGTAAAGGGTTTTGCTATTTTTTGGCGCATGTGTTTGTGTTTTCTGTTTTCTTTTTCGTATGCATGTCAACTCACACTTAGCCTATTATATAGTCTAAGTGTGAGGAGTTTGTTGTATATACATGTTTCGTTTTGTTGGTTTCTGTTTAGTTTTTTTAAACTCTCCCACTTAGCCTATTATATAGTCTAAGTGTGAGAAGTTTTTAGTATAAGTATGTTTTGTTGTGTTTTGGTATTTCTGTGCGTCAACCATACTGGCCATTACCTTTTCCACTTCACAGCCCCATCTGAGGACAGACATTGTGAAGTGGGAGGGGGGGAATGCACTGGCCAGTATGACATGTGTACATATGTGTTATCTATGTTTAAGTGTTTGTGTAGTGTCTAGGTCTAGTTTTTATTTGATTGGGCTTAAAACTCAACTGTCTTGAGCTGACGGTAAGGGGAATTGAGGGAGATACGACATGCTGGAAAATGGAAACCACCCCCCTTAGTATCTCCTAGTCAGTATGGATGATGCGAGTATGAGAGAAAAGCCCACACTTGGAGCCAAAACACAAAAGCCCTCTTTAAATGTGAGTAAAAGCCTAAAGTGGAACCACTTTCCACTAATTCAGAAAAGAAAAGAGTGGCTGCCACAAGGTGCCTAGGGTGAAGTGACTGCGTGTAGCACCACTAAAGGCAGTAGGAAACCCCCTCCAAAAAAATAAAAATAAAAATATTTATTTTCCAACCCTTAGAACCCCACTTTCTAGCCATACACATACCTAGATATAACCCCTAGCCCCTAGAATTGTGTGTGCAAGGCATAAGGCAAGAAGGCAACTGGCCAGAAGGACAAATAATAAAGAAACCAACTGGAGGGAAAGAATTGAGAAGCAAGGAAAAAAATCGACCAGGAAGTCATTCCAGGTCCAAAAAAAAACAATAAGAGGGGAAGAAGAAAAATGTAATGAAAATGGTCGAAAACACTTAACCACAAAAAGAATGAGAAGGAATAAGGGTGGCGAAGCCACAAGACACTACTGACCAGTTGGGAAGCAACTTCAGAAAAGTCCAGCCAAGCCGAGGTGACAGCCAAGAGCCCGAGTACACACAGTTCCCACGCACCAAATAAAGTGGAAATTTTTGAACCTTAGAGCCTTAGGAACATCCACCTCAAACACTACAACCAATAGCCCCGTTACAAACCTTAAAGTCCTTCAGTAGCTGCACGTGAGATCTAAGTCCGAAGCATCTGTGGTCTAGCGTTTAGAAAGAACAGTCCTAACATTCCCAGAGAGGTATGAGTGACTAAGTGAACCTAGTGTTTGGCCGAAAGTTTGGGCGATCTTGACGAGCGGATATACTGACTGGGAGAGAAAAGGGGGGCGGAGGAAGTTCAAGGCTGTCTAAGGCCTGATTGCACCTGATCCCGAGGGGAGGGATGGTTAAAAATATAGCCCAATTACTGTGTTAATGTGTCTAAGTGTTTTAGTTTTCTTTTATGTGTTTATCTTTGTTATGTGTTTTCTTTGCGTCATAGTTAGAGTCTAGGGTAGGATAGAGTCGGTCAGGGGAGTAACCAGGCTAGAATTCGACTTACTTCTTTTTGTTTGTTCTTCACGCTTGAGGACAAGCATGTGGTAAGTGTGAGCAGTTTGATAAGTCGTATTCTAGGCCTTGGTTACTGGTCAGTATAATGTGCATAATTGGAATATATTCTGCAAAAACAGTTGCTAAAGTGTGCAGGATGAGTGTTCTAGCCAGTAGGCAAAGCTTCGGATACTTCAGGTGAAAAGGGCGTCAGAACGATTACATACTGACCAGGATGCATGCAAAAAAATATGGCTCGAGATGGAGAAGAAGCATAGCTGGGGCTGGTCAACCGAAATTAAGGGCAGAGAAGTCATTTCGCAATGAGGTTTTACCCTAAAATCAAGGGCAAGCCTCCCTATAAAAGGAAGCCACTTGGAGAGATAAGAATCATCATCATCCACTCTTAGGTAGAAATCTCTCGGGAGTTCAGTTCTTCAGTCCAGTCCAGAGTCTCATTCCTCGCCATAGCCATGATCACCTGAGTTCCAGAAACCTCCAGAGTTCCAGACGTTCTCTTTCCAGTCAGCACGATTGTAGTTAGCAGTTCCATCGCCCGAAGTGGCAAAAACAATCTTTATTTGCTTTCTAGTTAATCTTGTTTGTTTTCTCTACGTTAGATTTTTTGCATTTCCAGTATTTTGCTTATTTTGAAGTCTTGGTTGTGATCCAAACATTTTCTAAATGCTATGAAGTTGTTTCGTTTCGGTTGTATCGTTGTTCTTTCTTCTTTCTGCCTAGTTAGCGTAGATCTAGCATTTTCGGCTGTCTCTAGTGTTAAATCGCATATTTCAGTTTAGTAGTTAATTTCTCTAAGTTAGCTGTATGTTTACTGTTTGATCGCGTTTGAAGATTGTTACATGCGAAGCTCAGTTTACGAGATTCTTACCACCTTGCATGCTGGCCGGTAGGCAAAGTTTCATTTTCAGTGTTTGAGTTAGAGTTGGAATTTTGGTAGTAGATCTGTGTTCTGAAGCTGTTAATCTGTGTTTTCATGGCGTTTAATCTGGTTGGTGATCTGATTATTTTCATGTTGAAGAAGATGACATCTCCATCAAGTTTAGGGACCACTTTGCTTTTTAGTTGCTTTTTACTTTTGTCCTTCACTTTTTAGCTTGTACCCTACAGATCTGTCAGCCCAGTCACCGTAACTACCGCTTATTCTCTAACCTTCAGTTTAGTCTTTTATAGAAACCCAGTACTTTTCACATATTTTTTCTGTTACACCCCATAAACCAATTTCCACGTACGCAACCACATGTCGACCACCCTTCACCCGTCCTAGTCAGTAGAGTACCATCTTAATTTCCCGTCTAGTTAGAAACTCAACCCAAGAGTGGTAGCTAACCAAACCTTCCAGAATATCACCACAATCACTCCAAATCGTCACCATCTCTGTGGGATTCGACCTACCTTCACTATACTACCCAGTAGAAGATGGTTGAGGAATTATTGATACCAGGTCCAGGATTAGCTGGGGCTTGTTTTATCCTGATCAGTAGGATACACCTGGGCTTGAACGACACCTGACGCAAACATGTTCTTTCAAGTAGATTTAATTTATGTGTTGTTATGATATTCCATCCTTCGTAGCTTTTCAGATCTGTTCTTTTTCCATGTTGATTTGGTGAAGAAGATCAAGTTATTAAAAAGTTTTTACTTTATCGTACAGTTTGTAGGGGACTGACAGTCTCCCGATTATGTTGTTTGTCCATTTATGGAAAGTTCAGTTAAGATGATCAAGTAGATTAGTTAACTTTCATGAGTTGATCAGTTTAGTTAGTTTAGTTTTCTCAAGTCAAGTAGTTAACTTAACCAACCCCATTGAAAGCGTGGCCGAATCCATCCTCAAGTCGTGTCAAGCAAATAAATGTTAAAAGCCTCATCTCTGCAGGATCGGTCCTTACTTTCCTATACTAGTTAATAGTATTGTAGATTAAGGTTTTGAAAACACGTCTTTTGAGTTCTTCCATTCTTCTCACTCAAGTCGGAGTAAGTCGAGTTGATCAGCCTGAGTTTCCACTGGATCCACTCACCAGTATTTTGCAGGTAGCAGGCGTATATAGGCTGGCCGGATCAGTTTAACAATCCAACTTGAGCAAGCTACAACGATATAAACTAAGAGAATGAACAAAAGGACACAGAAGAGTGACACTTTTCATTCATCTAACGTTTTTCACAGGGTCGGGTTACATTATTTTCCTTCCCTTCCTAAACTAGACCTTTTTTTTGTGGGATCAGGTTACATTTTCTCCTGCCCTTTATCTAACTATTCCCCTCTTCTTTTTTTCTTTTTTGCTAGGTCAGGTTATAAATTCATGCCCTTTTCTTTTTCTCTCTTTCTTTTCTATCCCTTCTACCCCCAATTGGTTAGCTGCTCCATTCTATCCTGTAAATCACATGGCATGGAGGCTCATGGTTTTAAAGGAGGATGAATTCGAAATGTAGTTTCAAAAGGGGTAACTAAGGGGTGCCCTTACAATGAGGCGGGTTCATCTGGTTCGAAAGAAAACAAGACCCAACTGGTTATTTCCTACTGCCACTCTATATTTTTTATCTCAGTAGAAAGTGTTCTACTCTGACTTCTAACTCACATTTAGAGAGCTTCACAGTTGGATAAAATCTGGGTTTTTCCATTGTTCTCACTTTATCTAGACTGACTTCAACTTATTTTTAGGAAGAGGGGACTCACAATTCAATATGCATTTTCTTCTACATTCACTCTCACTAAGGGTTTTATGCTTTCATTTTATGCCAGCTCATTCATGTTTTCCTAACACAACATGGACAAACACATAGACTGATTTAACATGCTTCGTTTAGATGATTCAGATGATTAATAGGTACAAAAGGTAATTATAGATAAGTCAAGTCATGCTTATGCCCAAATATTCCACACTACTCCCCCCCTCTCACTTTATCTTAGCTTGCCCTCAAGCTAGCACGGTAAAGTGGAAAAGAGTAGTAAGTGCTGCAACATCAAACACTCAGAAAACAAGAAATCATAAAATCAGATAAAAACTTCTCACACTTAGACCGGGCATCGGGCTAAGTGGGAGAAGATGACACACCAACCATAGAAACATATAGACAAGGTAAAAACTTCTCACACTTAGACTGGGCACCAGGCTAAGTGTGATGAAGATAAACAGACACATATATATATTTATATAGAAACTAAAAACAAAAACTAAAATTACTTGGTCATGTGGGAGGGGGTGATCATCTCCTTGGCTGATCCCTTCTGGAGTCAGCTGCTCTGGGGCGGGGCTCAGCTTGTCCAACTGGTTGTCTGCTGCTTGCTCCTTGGGATGCATGTTGGGGAACCCTTTGCCTCTGCGGGACTATTTCTCTGGCCATCAGGGACACCATTTCTCGCACCGCGTAGACCGACGTCCTAACATCCTCATTGTGTTTCATCTTTATCTCCGTCTGGGATGTCAGCAACTGTGTCTGGGCCTCGGAGCTTAGAGCTATTCTTTCAGTATTCAGGGCTATCCTCTCATCATCCCTTCCATTCTGGCTGATCCAGTCGTCCAGATGTCCCACAAGCTCCAAAAGGCTAGCATGTCCAGGGGACACCGCAGGCGTAGCGGATGTAGAAGGCACAACAGCTTCATTCTGTGGCTCTGTCTCCTTTTCCTTCTCAACTACAGCCACCTCCATGTGCGTCTTCTTGGTCCTCTTCTTAAGAACCCCTTCCGACTGTGAACCTGGCTTCTTTACCTGATAGAAACGAGTTCTACCACCTCTCTGTTCCAGGATGCCGACAATTGTGAATAATTGTACACTAAACAACTTCGGTTTGGGGCAATAGGAAAACTTGGGTATCCTCTCTGCAATGGTCATATCCACACAGTTCTTAAAGAGAGCCCCTAGCACATGGTAGTAATTCATGTTGCGGGAAACGTGGCTGGAGATCGACAGAGAGGTTCTAGCGATCCAATATCCCAGGTGTACCTTCCTCTTTTTCATCATGCACCGCATAAAGTATAATTCCTGCTTTTGTGACAGAGGCGACAGTGTTGGCTTGGGCCAACAGATTTGCACCCACAAAGGCTTGGGCTAAACGGAGGATGGGGTATTTGATGCAATTAGCTCTGGATGTTGTCGGTTGATAAGCTTCAGTGCCCCTTGGAACCATTTCTTCCCAAGCGGCTTGCTCGTTGAACTCTTGGATATCCTTTGGAGTACCGATGTCTCTCTTGAGCCATTCAACCTCCTGGTCTGCAGTGTACATGCCATGTCTTACCGACCACTCCCTGATGCTCATCCTCATTTCTCTAGTAAACCATCTGAAGCTGATAGATTCAACCCCTACATCAGTCTTGTACACGAAGCAGAACGAAGTGAAGATTTCCTGATCCAATTCTATTGGCATTCTTGGCGCGTGCAGTTCCATAAGCTGATAGATTCAGCCCCTACATCAGTCATGTACATCATAAACTACTCCACTCCTTTGAGCTTTTCCAGGGCGAGGTGGTACAGCCGCCTTCCAGGCCTTACTTTCTTTGTCGACCCCACCCTTGCTGCACATTCATCTGTTATTTGGGGGTCGTCGAATTTGATCATTTCTCCAAGCGACTCGTTGTCTAGGTGGACATGTATTTTCTGAAACTGTATCCTGGTCATCTCTGACCTCTGCTCGGACATACTACTCGCCCCATCATTTTCCCGCTTAGAGTGGCGCTCCCTCCTCAGCATCTCATCTTCCACATCATCTCCTTCCTCGACCCTCTGTCTTCCTTATTGAATCACCAAGGTTGTTGAGGCCTGCCTTGGCTTTTATTTTACTGGGACAACGATGGCTTTCCCCTTCTTTTTCGCTCCTTCCTTTCTCGCTCACTATCATCCACTTCAGCAGGTGTATCTGGCTGCCCAGAGCTAGGCCGTGCGTCCATAGGTGTGAAGAAAACATCCTCTTCTTCCTCAGGTTCTTCATCAATTAGGAGCCTCCGTCTGCGACGTGGAGGTCCCACCGCACTCCTTGCTGGACTGTCTACATCCTCCCCTGCTCTCTGCCTTGGGGTTTCCCTTGGTTGTTCTTCTTCAGACCTCCTCCCTGAGGTTTCTTCTCTAGCTGGCCTCCGCTGATAGGTACCGATGACAGCAGCTCTCGCTTCATCGGTAACAATCACGACTTCCCTTCTCTCCAGTGTATCATCAGTAGGTATCTCTACCCTCTCAGTAGAGTTCCATCCAGCAGTCCTGTTCTCACCCACTTCCATATCATTCTCAGCATCCTCAAAATTCTTTTCCGCTAAGTTTGTTGTGACTTCTTCAGGAGTAAGTAGTGGTTGCTCGGCTTCCTCTATAGGTTCATCCACTGTTGCAGTTTCCATGGGAATTGGCTCTGCTGGTATCTCCTCTGGTATCTCAGTCCTCGAGCTTGGCTCCACCCCCATAGTGGGCAACTTTTGCTCTACCTCCTCCCCCTTTTCTAGTGGTCCATCCATTTCGTTCCATATGTTTTCTTCCTCTTCTATTATGGTTGTACCCTCACTGCGTTCTTTTTCTACAGTTGCATTTCTAGTTTCCGGCTGAAGGTTTTCTGAGCCTTGTTGCATGGTAGCCGGGGGAAGGGCAGCGGCTTCAATGCGGGCTAGGACCGAAGTAGGGTCCACCTCTTTGTTTAAGGACTTTATCATCTCCAAGAGCTCTTCTCTGGAGAAAGTAAGGGTGGTCAGACGGCTGCTCTCAGACACGTCTTGCGCTACATTAGTCGGGCTTGCTTTCGAATTTTCAACTTCCCGCTGCAGGAGCCTCGAGATACTGGCGGATATGGTTGCAGGAACAATTCCTTGAGCTTTTGATGACTTTCCTTCCATTTTCTTCGGTGAATTGTGGTGGATTCAAGAGCTAGGGTTTAGAATCGCCGGAATCTGCAGAAAAATAGTGATGAGAATTTTGGGGTGTAGGTGGGGGAATGGAGTATGGAGGTTTTGAATATCACTATTCTATTCGCGACCTTTTACTTTCCCTCTAATAATCTCTGTTTTCCTCCCTTTTTCCTGATACGTGCCAGTCATCTCCCCTTTTTTAGCACTTAACGAAAAATAGAAAATTTTATCTAAAACTTGGGAAGTCGGACCACTTAGATCAAGTAAGAATTGAAATTTTTGTAAAGAGTGTAGCTTGATCCACTCAATCTGAATTCCCGAAAGTATTTTTTTCGATTTCTGAAATTTTTTTGCTCTGTTTGGATTTTCATTTTAAAAACGTACAAAGACACTATTTACAAATATTTACAGGTCTTGTAAACGTTCTAGGGATTCACTTGATCCTTTCATGATTCAACATACTTCGGCCAACTGATCAAGTGGATCACCTAGAACATTTATTAGCTGATCAACTTAGGCGAGAACACCGGTTGTGCGCATTGGAATTTTGTCCACTGTGTGCACTTCCGAGTTATCCCTAAATGGTTTCACCCAATGACCATTAACCATAAAAGGAGCAGAGTTTGGGTCACATCCCTGAAGCTCCACTACTATATTTGTTCTGAGGACAACGATGGCGTATGGTCCCGTCCACTTTGATTTCAGCTTCCCAGGCATCAGTTTGAGTCTTGACTGGAACAACAGAACTCTCTGTCCCACTTGCAGCTCCTTCACCCTCAGGTTCTTGTCATGCCACAGATTAGTTTTCTCCTTATACCACATGGCTGCAGCATAGGATTCCAGTCTGAGTTCTTCCAACTCTTGCAGTTGGAGCTTCCTTTCCTCGGCACAAACCTGAGGTTGCAAGTTCACTTCCTTTACTACCCATTAAGCCTTTCGCTCAATACCCACAGGAAGATGACAAATTTTCCCGAAAACCAGTCTGTATGGTGACATGCCGATTGAAGTTTTGTAAGCATTGCGATAAGCCCACAAGGAATCATCCAACCTTTTGCTTCAATCCTTCCTTGAAGGACTCACTATTTTTTTGAGGATACTTTTGATCTCCCTGTTTGAAATTTCTGCTTGGCCATTGCTTTATGGATAATACTGGGTGGACAAACGGTGGTTTACCCTATACTTTTTCATGAGGGCTTCGATTGTGCGATTGCAAAAGTGAGTACCTTGATATGAGATTATGGCCCAAGGAATCCCGTGACTGCTTGGATTTCAAAACATTTGAGACCTCTTGAGCCTCGCAGGTTACAGTTGCCTTAGCCTCCACCCACTTGGATACTGTCACGACCGCCCTTACTAAGGATAGTAAAGGCGGGGAAATCATAACTAGGGAAGGGAGTAAGGAGCGGGGAAGAAAAAGGGGGAAACAATGAAAGACAACATCTTAAACAAAGCTTCAAAAGAAAAGTTTTAATCGATTAAAGAATTAAGCAGCAGGTTAATATCTAAAGGTAATTATTGTCATAAAGTAGTGTAGAGCAAAACGAAAGACTTTATCAAGAACGATTCAAAACATTTGAAATTTCTGCTTGGCCATTGCTTTATGGATGATACTGGGTGGACAAACGGTGGTTTACCCTATACTTTTTCATGAGGGCTTCGATTGTGCGATTGCAAAGGTGAGTACCTTGATCTGAGATTATGGCCCAAGAAATCCCGTGACTGCTGAAAATGTTGGATTTCAAAACATTTGAGACCTCTTGAGCCTCACAGGTTACAGTTGCCTTAGCCTCCACCCACTTGGATACTGTCACGACCGCCCTTACTAAGGATAGTAAAGACGGGGAAATCGTAACTAGGGAAGGGACTAAGGAGCGGGGAAGAAAAAGGGGAAACCAATGAAAGACAACATCTTAAACAAAGCTTCAAAAGAAAAGTTTTAATCGATTAAAGAATTAAGCAGCGGGTTAATATCTAAAGGTAATTATTGTCATAAAGTAGTGTAGAGCAAAACGAAAGACTTTATCAAGAACGATTCGAAACAAGGCAGCGGAATAAAGGTGTCTAGAGAGTCATAGGGAGACGCCTATGTTTGAAGACACGACGCATCCGGAATTTCTTAAGGCTCGACTCAACATCCGCCGCAACATCACCGCTCAAGCTGTACCTAAAGAAAACATATGCAGGGCTGAGTACTTGTCATACTCAGTGGACACACGCCAAATTATTTGATAAAAGTTATGTCATCCATACCATAGTTAACTCGAGTTTTAACATTTTAGAAAAGAATATCATCGAGTATCACAAAATATTTTCGTAGACTGGCCAGTCAAAACAATCTCCCCACTTTCTCATCAAACAATCAATCACATCCTCTTACCATAGTGCGACGAAAGTGTGGCCACACTATTCGCCCACGAGACCGGCCGACTAGCTAGGACGGCTCCCGATCCCACCTGTGTACACAGCCTGATAGGGTTTGCGGCCCTACTCAGACCCGAATTCGTTTCACACATAGCCCTATAGCCTAACGGAGCAATCTCAACATCAAGCAATCACAATCCTATAGCCTAACGGTGCAAGCTCAAACGAACTAGGCATCAGGCAACAATCTCAACATCGAAAACAATCATGGCATGACATGACACTTTAAACCACCCTTATATCTCCAATATTATAATTTTGAAACGTAAAAGAGTTTTAGTAAAGAAATTCCACCTCGATTGCTTACAAACACAGTTCACAACTTTATTGAAATCCTTGCTCTTCGTACCCACGTACGCACAACAACCCTTTCTCTTGAAAAACAATCGGTAGGAATGACGAATGATGCGATTCTTCAATGAATCTTGAATTTCCAACTCCACAATGATGCAAGAACAAGGGATTGGTGAAGGATTGGTGGAGAAGGAGAGGAAGAGAGAGACGTGTGGTATGGAGAGAAGAGGGATGCGAAAATATGAGGGCTAGGGTTAGAGTTCTTTTAATTTATATTCTAGGATAAATCCTACAATTAAAAGGAAAATAGGCGTGTATAATGGGAAAAATCAAGGAAAAATACTTAAATCCTCAAATCAAATTGGAATAGGATTTAAATTTGGTAATTTCTTGTAGGAAAAGACTCTCACAAAATAGGTAACAAATAAATTAATCTCACAAGTAATTGAAAGGAATATGGGCGAAAATAATGAGGTCTCAAAGAAGGAAATAGTCAAATCCTAATTAAAATGAGATATGGAGAGATTTGGCAAGATATGGTAAGATATAATTGGATTTTAATTCAAGGAAAGAGATAAACAAGATATCAATTAAATCTATAAAAATAATTCCCTCTCCTAATTAATAGGAGATTTCAAAAATCTCAAGGGATGGCCAATGGGTCGAAAATCATGTAGAATAGCATAGGGATAATTTGGTTTAGATTTAATTTTGATAAATATCCCAAAGCAATTAATTAAATCCAAGAAAGAATGTATTATTTCCAATAAATAGGAGGGCCGAAAATTTCAAATAAAATGGCTAGAATGATTATGCATTATCCCATTTAATTTAATTCACATATTGGAAGCTTAATCACATTAACTCACATAACTCACAACAACTAATTTCACATAATTAACTCAAACACATAGCGACTCAATTTCCACAAAAGAAATTCTCATTCAACATCCACATTATTTAAAATAAAATAAGCCATCAAATAAAAATAATAATAATAAAAGCCACAATTTTCCAAGGTGCTACAGATACACAGTCAACTGTGACTAGAATGTAAGAATTCCCATAGGATAAAGGAAAGGGGTCCATAAAATCCACCCCCATACATCAAATATCTCGCAAACCACGATGGGCAATTGCGGCATCGCATGTTAGCAGAAATTCCCCTGTCAACTGACATCGACTACACCTCATGCATAATTTATAGGCGTCCTTATGTAGATCTGGCCAATAGAAACCACTGTACAGGACTTTCATGTCTGTCTTTTTCGGACCGAAATGACCACCGTAGGAAAGAGAGTGACAATAAACCAATATATCTTCCTGGTCCCACTACGGGATTCACCTCCCTATGACTTGATCAACTCTCATTTCCCACTGCAAAGTCACTGGCGTCGCACATTACTTCAAAAGGATGATTCCAGTCGAGAGCTCTGATGATTGGGGATGAGACAAGTCGATCCTTCAAGAGCTAGAACGCCTTCTGACATGGTTCATCAAAAACAAATTCCACCTCATTTTTTAGAAGGTGGGTTAATGGCTGAGCGATCTTTGCAAAATCTCTGATAAACCTCCTATAAAACCCAGCATGTCCCAGAAATGCCCTAATCTCTTTTTGATTAGTGGAAAAAGACGGTTTGTTAATCACCTCCACTTCGGCTTTGTCAACTTGTATACCCTTCTTTGAGACAACATGGCCCAAGACAATTCCTTCAAGGACCATGAAATGGCACTTCTTGAAATTTAATACCAAATTCTTCTCCTTACATCTTCTTAGTACCCGGTCCAGATTACCAAGGCATGACTCAAAAGAATTCCCATAGACTGTGAAATCATTCATGAAGATCTCAATGCAGTCTTCGAGCAAGTCGGAGAAGGTACTCATCATGGACCTTTGAAACGTCCCTGGTGCATTACATTGGCCAAAGGGCATCCTCCTATACGCTTACGTCCTAAAAGGGCATGTGAAAGTTGTCTTTTCTTGATCTTCTGGGTCCACATAAATCTGAAAATACCCGTTGCAGCCATCTAAAAAAATACTGCTTACCGACTAATCTCTCGAGCATTTGGGCAATGAAAGGTAGTGGAAAATTATCTTTCCTCGTAGCATCATTCAATTTCTGATAATCAATACACATCTTCCATCATGTAACCAACCTTGTGGACACCAGCTCGTTCTTGTCATTTTTAACCACTTGAATTCCAGACTTCTTTGGTACCATATGTACTGGACTGACCTATTTGCTGTCAGTAATGGAGTAAATAATCCCCAACGCTAGTAGCTTCAGCACTTCTTTCAAAACATCTTCTCTCATATTGGGTTCTGCTTTCTTTGTTGCTCTCGGTGAACCTTCACACCATCTTCAAGGCGTATGTGATGCATACAGAGGTCAAGACTGATGCCGACCAAGTCCGACAAGGTCCATCCGATGGTCTTCTGGTTTCTCCTCAATCCTGGGGGTAATGTCTTCAATTCTTTCTTAGGCGTGACCGCCTCCTAGGGTAATGGGTTTTTCTTCATATTCTTTGCTGTTAGATCCTCAAAATCGGGCACCTTTTCCACACTGCTCAGTTGAGCAAAACCAGTTGATCCAGTAGAAGTCGTCTTCTGACAGAATCCCATGATCGCATCATTAATTTCTTCCTCGGTCAAGTTCTGTGTCAAAAGCGTGTCACACCATCCGGAAACCTCTTCTTCTATTGAGTCGTTTAGTTCAGCAGCTGCAAGCTGCTCCTGCAGAAGTTCAGTCTCAAGAAATTCTTGGACTAACGGGTCAATCACATCCAAGGAATGTAGATTTTCAGTATCCAAGGGTTTTTTCCTTGCTTCATCAATATTGAAAGTGAATTTCTCCCCATGATAGTCTAAGCAAATTGTACCGTCACTCACATCAATTGTAGTTTTTGCCATTCGCAGGAATGGCCTCCCCAACAATACTCCACTAGATTCACCAGCTTTAGACTCATTCATACAGGTCACATGAAAATCTGTAGGGTATAAGAAATCATGTACCCTCACAATCACATTTTCCAATACTCCTTCAGGACTAATGCATGATCTATCCGTGAGCTGGATAACTACCTTTGTATTCACTAGGCTGACTCCAATCAATCTTTTATAAATTGAGAAAGGTAGCACGTTAATAGAAGCCCCCAGATCACACGTAGCATGCTCAATTTTAACATCTCCAATAATAATGGGTAGAGTAAACATCCCGGGATCAGTCCTCTTGGAAGGAAGTCTCTTCTTCTGGATTACAGCAGACACACTTTCTCCAATCACAATCATCCCATCGGCCTTAGCTTTTCCAGCTATGAAGTCCTTGATAAACCTGATGAAAGGGGGTAGTTTCAGTGCTTGTAGAAACGGCAGGTTGATCTCAAGCTTGCCGAAAATCTTTATGAAATCAGTAGGGTCCTTTTTCTGCCTTTTGGGCTCTCCCCTGTATGGGTAACGTTTCAGGCGCTTGACTGCATTTCTCGTTCCTTCATCCGGGTCATACCTCTCATGTTTTTTAACTTCCTCAATCAACTCCTCTGGTTCTTGATCAAGAGGTTTTGGTTCAGGTAATTGAGGAAATGGCCCTCTAGCCTCCATTAAGAGGGTACCCTCGCTGTTTTCTTTTCCATTTTCCTCCTCTGTTCTGCCCAAGAGTTCGTCATAATCTTTACCCGACCTCAGAGTGATTTTGCTAACGTTAGCTCTGCCCATCATGTCCACGTATTTCATTCAACGTCGTGGCCATCTGGGATAGTTGTTTAGTCAGCATATCCATAGTCGCTTTCTGCTCTTGCTGGGCATCATGTATCTTATGCACAAAATCATAATTGGCTTGCATATTTTCTTGAATGTGTTGCTGAGAATTCAGCAAATCCCCTGCTACATATCAATGTGCTTGGGCAATTTGGAATTTGGTGGACTCAGATTTACTCCCAATGGGTTATTTGACGTAGACCCCTGTCCTTGGTGGAAGTTCCCATGTGGCCCTTGATTGCCATGCTGCTGTTTTGGTTGCTGTTCTGGTATCCTCTCTATTGTGGTGGAACATAGGAAACCATTTGATTGTTTTGATTCCGGTTCGGCCAATTAGGTTGGTTCCATTGCCCCATGTTATTGTTCCAGTTGTTCTGCCCATCATGGTTACAGTTTTGCCACTGGGGTTGCCCTTCTGACTGTGGTGGATAACTATTAGCTGGTGGTTGCTGATAATTCACTGCTAGAGGTTGTTGATAGGTAATCGCCAGTGGTGGTTGTTGGGCTGTGTTCGGATCTGACCACCTAAAATTGGGGTGATCCCTCCATGGGGCATCCTTAATCTTCCAAGGATTTCATTTACTGTTCTGATTCAAATTCTCAGCCGCATCCACCTGTGCTTGAAAATCATGTTCTCCTAAAGGTCCATAACTATGATAGCCTTCTCCAACCTATCCATCCGAGCATCCATCCTATCTTTAGTTGGTTGCACAGTGGTATTTGTTGTCACTCGTCTCATTATCAGGGCTCTCGGTGAGTTAGAAGCCTTCTTGGCGTTGACCAGCCTATCCAGCACCCTTTTCACTTCGCTTACCTTTAACTTCGAGGAATCACTACCACTTGAGGAATTCATCAAGTCCTTGCTCTCGGGTGTCATCCTTTCATAGAAATTGTTGAGGATTTCCACCTCCATCATGTAGTTGTTTGAGCAGGCATCCAACATTCCCTTAAACCTATTCCAGTACTGACTCAGAGGCTCATCACAATCTTGATGGGCTCCTTGAATCTCCTTCTTCAGCGCATTAGTCTTTGTGGAAGGGAAGAAGTAATCCAAAAACTAAGATCTGAAACTGGCCCACATTCTGATTGAGTTGGGAGGTAGCCTCATGAACCAAGTATCGGCTCCTGCTTTCAAAGCAAAAGGAATCACCCAGAGTCTGTAGTCGTCCTCAATTGATCAAGCTGGTCGTTTCTGAATCCCACAGATTTTGCAAAAATCGTGTAAGAATTCATATGGACTCTCGATTTGTCTTCCATAATAGTGGGGCATGACGGCCTGTATGTTGTTGTTCACCTCTATATTCGCTTGCCCTTGAGTCACCACTATTGCCTGAGCTGGCTCTCCAGGCAAGTGAGAGTTGAGAGAGCCGATCTCAGGATCATCATCTACTAGTGCGGCCATCCTGACTGGTCTTTTCTTTTATACCAGTCTCCTCCTTCAGCTGCTGAGCAAACGGGTTCTGATCTTCCTCCCCTTCTGAGCTTGTATTGGTTGGCCCCCTATGTTCAATCCAGATCTAGTGACAACCGGGTTGGCTACTTCTCTAATCCTCCAATTAGATTCCGTATCTCTCCAGCTGGTCGTGTTATTCCAGTGCTTAAAGTTCAGGCCACGATTCATAAACTGAAAAAGAAAATAAAAGGATTAAAAATATGTACACCAAGTATCTCAAACACATGCACATATAACACCATCCATCCCCGGCAACGGCGCCATTTGAAGAGTGTTGCTAAAGACTCAGAGTTCACATGCTGATCAAATAAAGCACATAGAGTTCACGCACTTGGTCAGGCTAGACAGTCGATGGATCAAGTTGGCTACTATCTGGTCGTTGGTATGTGAACGGAGATTCTTAGGACCTTCAAGACCTTAACCCACAATTCTATAGACTAGTAAAGGGAAGTATGGGTCGAATCCCTCAGGGACAGAGGCTAGTTGAGTTGTGTTTGGGACATTGGGAGGTTGGCTGCGGCCACGCTTTCCAGTGGGTTAAGTTTACACTAAGAAACAAGAACTGATCAACTTACTAAACTAAACTGATCAATCTAGACTATATTGGCTCAAACTAAGGAACAACTGGCTTGACCAACTAGACTGAGAACGGAAAAGTAAAAGTAACTTGGGACCACTGACACAAGTAGACACACTACTAAAAAGCTGTAAACAACGAAAAGGTGACAGGAACTGCTATTCTAACAAATTACGACCTTCTTCTTCGCTAAGCAACTAAAAAAAGCACCTACGATAGATCTAAACAGAGCAGCTAGCATTTAAATGGAAATCTGATAAATCAAGCACAGATCCATGTAAATTTTACGTAAAGAAGACATATCTAAAGTATCTGCCCTAGTCTCATGCAAGTTGACAAACTAAAATCCAAATCTAACTACGAAAAAAAAACATAAATAGGACGGAACTAAAACTAAACGAAAGCAATTAAATCAGAGAACATCAGATCCAAAACAACGTGCATTAAAAACTCCATTTCATTAACGATCTTTAATAAACACACCTAAAATTGAATTCCGAACATAGATTTAAAGATCAATTAACATACGGGAAAGTAACTAGAGTAGCAACTAGGAGAAAAACATTAAAAACAACTAAGCTACGGAAAAGATGAACTAAAAACAGAGTAGAAATTATTTTGACCCCTCGGGGTGTAAGGAAAACACAAACTACGAAGGCTTTTTAGCAGATCTAGGTCCCTCCTTCTTTGACGAGGAAGAAGAAATGAAAGTAGAGGTAGAACAACAACTCCGACTACTGCTAACTTGCTTGCTCCATGCTACGAAAAAAATGTGAAGTGTGGAATGTGGTGAAGGAAAAGGATGACGATGCTAAACTCCTTTCTATGTGCATTCTCTCCACTATTTATAGGATGGCATTGGGCCCAAATCCCTAGGGTAAGCTCATCCTGTTTGGACATTAATGCCCTTGAGATAGCATATTCTTTTCTCTCTCATGTGACTCACCACCTCATGTAGTGAACTCCATTTGATCAACTTGTTAGCTAGGCAGGCTTCACTGCTTCTACGCAATTGATCAATTTATCTTCAATTCTGGCCATTTTTCACTTCTTTTCCGAGTTGATCAAGTTGTTCCTGCACTTTGCCACTTCTACACTTTATAGGTCATGCACACTCAAATTCACCACTTTTTCACACATTGTCAACCATGTTAGTGCGGATAGGATGTAATCATCTTCAGTCGAATTAGGGGGCCTTTTCTAAATATTGCAAAGTTTGCAGAATTCATGGAGAAATTCATATGGACACTCAATCTTCCGCCCGTAGAAGTGCGGCATCACGGCCAACACGTTCGTTTTGATATAGATCGCTTGCTGGATTGGGGTAACGACTATGGCTTGGGATGGTTCACCATTCAGATAGGCGTTGAGCGATCCTATCACCGGATCATTATCAATTATCTCTGCCATGATTTCTGGCTGCTCTTCTTCAAACTCCGGAGGTAATTCCGGCTCTCGCTTCTCAGGTGAGACTGGGTCTGCCTCACTTTCTGAACTCGAAGGTGTTGAGTTTGTTGTGGTTACCCCGGACCTAGTGGTAATAGGGGTTGTTGTTTCCTTTGCCCGCCAATTAGTCTGGTTATCTCTCCAAGTTGATGTATCGTTCCAGTACTCGTACCTCGAGCCTCTGCTCATAAACTAAAAAAGAAAAAAGAGAAAATAAAATAGATCAAAAACTATATACATCAAATCACTCTAAACACAAACATAAAATACGCCATCCATCCCCGGCAACGGCGCCATTTGATAGGTAACTGAACTGATGTGTACTGTGGGGTGCAAGTGCAGATCAAACAGGTCCAGAGGATTCACTTAACCGCTAGGCCTAGGAACTCCCTAAACTTATTTGTTTGTGTCGTTGGGAGACTCTCAATTCCTATCAAAACCTTAACCCATTTACTATTGGCTAGTACAGGGTAGTAAGGATCGATCTCACAGAGATGGACTGGGTAAGCAAGTGTTCAGAGGACTTGGAAGGGGTTGGCTACTGCCACACAACTCATGGGTTAAGACTTGTTTAACTACTAGACTTGGGAGAAATTAAAAGTGACTATCCTATCCGCTAGACCTAGGGAACAGAAAGAGAACATATGCATGCCTATATAACAGAAATGATATTTCAACTAGAGAAACTCAACTTCTAAACTAAACTACTAGACCAAGTAAACGGGTTTCCTAAAATGGCTAAACAAAACGTAAACATGCGGTGGGGACCATTTTCCCGAATTAGCTAGTACGACAGAAAAGCTGCAAAAAGTAAACAACACAGAAGACGGATCCGACTTCTAACTAACTTCTACCTTCATCTTCTCCACCAATCTGACTTAACAGAAATGAAACAGAGCATCAAACATATGAAAATAGAGTAATCACAAATCCGACTTCAAACATTACGATCAAATAGAAATGACTAGATCTAAACTACTAGGCCGAGCAAACAAGCAGAAAACAGTAAACCATGACCATGCAAATTCAGAACATCACGACTCAGATCCACAACTCTATTTAACAATTCAACTCAGATCAACCCAAAAAATCAACTCAGATATGTCAAACCCTTACTCCTCAACTTCGATTCAACCGATTCAATGACAAATCAATTCCGATCTCAACTCTGAATCAAACTTCAATTGCGAAAAGCATCCAAAATAGTAAATACCAACAATCAAACATTAAAATCAGCTAAACATAAAACATAAACTTCCATAGCTATGATATTTAAGGTTCAACACGGAAACAATAAACGCCGAGCTTGTAAAACAATGAAGTCTTGGCTCAAACGACAGAAAATAGTAAATTGTATCTTTCCCTTCACGAGGACGGTGTGATAAGGATTCTTGTGAGGGAATCCTTCCAGTTTTCCAAAAAATACCCAAAATAATGTTTGACTACAATTTTTTTAGTTAAGATAAAAATGACAGGTTGAGCTAGCCACAAAAACTAGGCTCAAAAAGGAGTTTAGTGGAGAGGTTAGAAAAGGAAGAAGGGTGTAAAGAGGGAGGAATCCTCTTTGGGGACCTATAACCTCCCACAAGAAGATGTGGGCAACCCCAGGCTACTTTCACACAAAGCAAACACTCCATTGGCTCCACATTCATGACTACACCACCATAAATGCATACCTATACTTGATCTAGTCTAATGAACATAAACCAAGCAACCTACATGTAGGAATTTGGATAAAAAATCTCACAAGGGAGATGCTCTCAAAGGAGTCTTCAAAATATCATTCATCCAAGTCTGCCAACAAAAGTCTTACAAAATATTATTTATAGCTAGGGTTGGAATCCCAAGAAAAGGGTTCAAAAAACAAGAAATTCGGCTAAAATAGTCAAAACGCCCTGTCGGGCGTTTTGGACATTGTGAAATCGCCCGGCGGGGTGAACTCTCTGGACTCCGCCACTGCTTTGTCAAACTCGGGGTCTGGCTTTTTGGGATGGTGAGTTCGCCCGACTTGGCGAACTCTCTGGAACTTGGACGATCGGGCATTTTGGAGGGGTGGATTCGCCCAATAGGGAGTTTCGTCTTCCTCCTCCATTGCCCTCCGGATGGAGTTTGAAACGCCCTCCCGAAGCTTTTGTCTCATGAATCTCGTGAAAGGCCTTCAGGGCAGCCTAAGGGGAGTTGTGGTCGTGTCCGCCTTGGCCTTGGACCTCCCATTCGTATCAATGTGTTACTGCACAGAATTCAGACTAGGCTACCACGAACTCCCAGAATTTTACCCCATAAGTGCTTAAGTGCGTATAGAAAAGTGTATGAAGTAATGAGCTAAGAACGAAAAGTGAAATATGAATGATGATCGGTGATGCCTCTCTTCATGTTGTCTCTCTATTTATAGTTGAGGCTCGAACTTCTAGGGTAATTTATCTGCTGATTTGTTGATTTTGACCTCCTAGAAAGTCTTTCACGCTCACTACTGCTTTTGCAATCTCCTGGGTCAGGTTGCAGCTGGCTCCTTCACTCCATTTTCTTTCGGTTTTCTCTGCCTAGTAGATTTTTCCTTCCGTTTTCTTGACCTGACAGATTCTCTACGCACCTAAACTTAAAACATGTATTAGTTTATAGAAATCATAGAATTTAAGCCCATAACCGATGCATGAAATTGGCCTTATCATTTACCTTTCCAGGATAAATCAGCAGATGTTCATAAAGCGGCTGCATGCTTTAATGAAATATTGAGGGTTTGTGGACAAGAAACGATATGAACATCCAAAATATTTATTACTTGATTGAGGTTTTCTAACTCTTTTAGCTTCTAGATGGCGCTAGACCTATCTCTTCCTTATAGGTATCAAAAAAATTGAGAGATATACAAGGTTCTTTTTTAGCTATTATTAGCAAACGATTGAATCTATATGGATATTTTCAAGGTAGAAGTACACTTCCGAAAGTGGCCTAAAGACAACAAAACCAAATGTCATGGCGACGGCGAATCTCGGCATGGAAGCAGAAATGCACCTTCAGTATGTTTTCTTTGGTTAATATCTTTCTTCTGAACCATAATGTATTTGTTAATTGATGTATTGTTTATTTAGAGAGTTATACCTAACAAGGGATCCAGGCAAGAATCCATCTTGTCTGTTCAAGACATCAACATTCAGTCACATGTTTTGATCAACTTGAAGGATTCAAACAAGGTTGGTATTGATTTATTTTATAGGGAAACAATGTGCAAATATTTTGGTAACTGCAAGCTGCAAGCAGTGTTGTATATTTAATGCAAACAAAGTAGATTATTAAATTAGTGTTACTCTTGCTGACTTCAAAAAAGGAAGTTGATGGCATTGAGAAGCTGCAGAAGGTTATTTCAACTTAAATTCTAGATTTGATTGTGTAACTTGAAATTTTATTTTACCCTTCGATTCGTTTATAATATACAGGCTCTTCCATCCATGCGAAGGGAGGTGATTGAACTCTTAGATATACTGTTAAAGTAGTTTGTTGAGGTTTTGTGAATCCAACAGATATGCTTATTAAAGGTAAATATGATTTTATTAATTTGTCTGGTTTATTTTTGTCAGCATACCTGTGTACTTTGCTGTCTGAATTTATCAAATGATATTTTTGTAAAAGAAATGAGCGGTAGCATATTTGATTAGTATTCTCAGGAAACTTGTTAGTAGAAGATTTGTTTATTCAGTTTGTTAGTGAAATTGCTAAAATTTCAAATTATTATTGATTCTATAATGATGATGTTACAGACAGTGAATATATATGTCCTGATAATTCTTATCTATCATATTTAAACTATCTTGGATCCTTTCTTGACTCTTGACCGTCAGTAACTTTGATAAGGTATGTCACGACCGCCCATACTAGGGTTGCTACAAACGCGGCGATCGTGATACAACATGTAAAGGGTAGATTTCTATTGAAAACTTAATCAACTTAAAGGATGAAGAAAAATCTTCTTTTTGTTTTAAAGAAACTTAAAATTATAACTTTGCTATTAAATAAAAAACATATGATAAACATTTTTAAAAGAAGCAGCGGAGAAAAATAGTTATTTAAGACCCAATCAACTTCTAAGAAAAACATGTAGTCTAACTCACGTGAAAGACATCATTTTCAGACAATAATGTAAATAGACGTTTAAAACCTAACGTGACCAAAACATGCTCATCATAGTACGAAAAGATTTAAGTATTGAAACATGATTCAAAAACCTAGCAGCGGAAATAAGGTTCAAAGGGAGAGTCAAGGATCACGCCTATGTGTGAAGACACGACGCATCCTAAGGCTATCTCAACATCCTCCGCAACATCCTGCTCAACCTGCACATAAGAAAATAATATGCAGGGCTGAGTACTTGATGTACTCAATGGGCTCATGCCGAAAACATTTTAATAAGTTATGTCATCCATACCAGTGATCTCGAGTTTTATATAGTAAGAAATATCACGAGAACACAAAAATCCAAGTCTGGCCAGACAATTTATCTCCTCATTTTCCACATCAATCAATCAATCACATCCTCTTACCATAGTGCGACGAAAGTGTGGCCACACTATTCGCCCACGAGACCGGCCGACTAGCAAGGACAGCTCACGATCCCCTCTGTGTACACAGCTTGATAGGGTTTGCGGCCCTACTCAGACCCGAATTCGTTTATCATAGCCATATAGCCTAATGGAGCGAACTCACAAACTAGGCATCAAGCACAATCTCAACATAGCCCTATAGCCTAACGGAGCAAGCTCAAACGAACTAGGCATCAGGCAAAAATCTCAACATCAAAACAATCACGGCATGACATAACACTTTAAACCACCCTTATAACACCACATCATATTTTCGGAAAAATAAAGAGGTTTGAAAAGAAAGCCCACCTCGATCGCTTAGCAAATTCACAACCCAACTTATAGCAACTCTCGATCCTCAAGTTCACGAGTACACAACACCCTTGTCAATGACAACACAAGTCAGCCTTCCACAACAACATTTTACCATGCATGTCCTATCGTTTTCTCTCTCATCGTTTTTCTCAAATTCCCCAACCCAATGTTCGTCACAAAGATGGAAAAACACACCATAATATATTTCAACGTATCTCACGTGATCACATCATTAAACACGTTCCTTGGACATACATGCATCATATAATACTTTTAAAGTTGAAAATAAGTGTCATTTTATCAAGGCATAAAGCTGGCAGAACTGCGCGACCGTTTCGTAAAAATCACTATAAATTCACCCGACCTCATGTGAAGCTAAATTTTGGTCACAATACAGAGGATACATTCAAGTTCATCCATGAAAATTTTTACACCGAAATTACGTCATTTAGTCAGTCATATCACATATTAAACTCTCTGGTCGGAACATACAATTTCTGACAACACTGCGCAGTTTATTTGAAAAATTTACCATAAATTCATCCAAAGCCCAAAAAGGCTGAAAATTTAACACGACTCAGAAGACACTTCAAATTTTCATCTAGTTCAAGAATCACATCAATCGGAGGTAATTTGGTCAGTCAAACAGAAAACGAAACATTCTTGGCGAGAACACGAGTTTCTGGTAGATTTGCGCAGTCAACTTCAAAAATTTATTAAAAACTCATTTTTCGATAAAAAGGGCTGAAATTTACACGAGACACAGGTAACACCTTGAAGTTTACTCAGTAAAATTTGCATATCAAAATTCGGCCGTTTGCTAGCTCAATTACTCATCAGAAGCTACTGGTCGAACATCACAGATAACAGATACACAATTTCTAAATTAGGGTTTCCTTCTCAATCATCCAAACACCAATTCTCATGCTTATAACACACAATCATGTTTGATAAGACTCTCTTAATCATGTTTGCTCATAAACTTACATCATTCACCAAAGATTCCAATCAAACTTCACACAATTCAATTGAAACGCATATTTATCAAGGTTTTCAAGCAAACTCACTTTCCCTCCCCGATTAAACTTGCGATCTACGATTCCTACACCCACTACATGCATGTAGGATTCAAGAACATGGTTCAAATGAAAAGAATGAGGAAAAGTGAAGCCAATATACCTTCTTTGACAAAACGAATCGGTAGAACCAAGAAACGAGGTGATTCGTCGGAGATTCTTGAAAATAAACTTCAATGGATGCAAGAAACAATGGTGGAAGAAGTTTTTTTAGAGAGAATGTGGAGAGGGAGGAGGGAGGCACGAAAATTGAGGGAGAATGGGGGCTAGGGTTTAGTTTAGGTGTTTTTATAGGATTAGGGTTAGGTTTAAAATCAATTAATTAATTAATTGTGGGGGATAATACAATTAAATAAATCTCATAATTAAAAGAATAAAATAAGCATGTGGGAAGGGGAGGAAATTTTTGAAAATTTCATGTAGGAATAGCAAGGAATTTATTTGGTATTTACTTGGAGAGAATATATTCACAACTTAGGAAATAAAAGTGAATATTTCATAAACAAGGGAACAAAATAAATTAAATCTCCAAGTAAGAAAATAATGGTGGGGGCCGAAAACTTCCATAAGGAATTTGCACAAGGAAATTATTTAAATCCCCAATTAAAAGAATAGGATTTAAATTAGGCAATTTATTTATAGGAAAAAGGCTCCCATAAAATAGGCAACAATTAATTAAATTCCCACAAGGAAAATATTGCATAGGGGGCGTGTGATATGGGAGAAAAGTAGGAGAAAAAAATATTCACATCCCCAATTAATTAGACATAGGAATTTATTTGAATAAAAAGGGATTCCACAAATTAGGAAACAAATAAAATATCATCCAAAATTTAGTGGAGGGGCCGAAAATTGCTAACCAAGGAATGTCCCAACTCTCTATTTATTTTAGGTGAAGAAATAAATTATAACATGATTTAATTGGATTAAATTCAAAGGAAGAGAGTCAATAAAGCACCAATTAAATCAAATGAAAATAATTCTTTCTCCTATAGAAGATTTTCGAAAACTCCCAAGGAAAATAAAAATGGAGTTCGAATTCCATGTAGTACCATTTAGGGTCATTTGGTTTGGATTTAATTTGGATAAGTATCCCAAGACAATTAATTAAATCCAAGAAATAAAATACTATTTCAATAATTAGGAAGGGCCGAAAATTCCAATGAATTGGTTCGAAAAAAATAAATGCATGATCCTATTAATTATTTCCCCACATTGGAAAATATAAAACATCAAGCTCATCATTCCACATTAACCACGAAAATTTATTTCACGCAAAATACTTAATCACATAGAAACGAAAGTTTCATAATTCCAAGAATCCAAAATTCGAATAACATATAAGAAGAGTCACAAAAATTTGGGATGTTATATCATTCCCCTCTTAACAGAAATTTCGTCCCGAAATTTGATCGTCTCACAAAAATAACTCGGGAAACTTTTCTTTCATTTTATCTTCTAACTCCCACGTGGCTTCCTCGGGACCATGGTGCTTCCACAACACCTTCACGGACGCTATCGATTTGTTTCGTAACTCTTGTACCTTCCGATCTAGAATTGCCTCGGGCCTTTCCTCGTAGCTCATGTCGGGGTTAAGACCACTTCCTCTTGATGAATTACATGTTTGGGGTCGAACACGTATTTGCGCAACTGCGACACATGGAACACGGTGTGCACGTTCCCAAAGCTGGGAGGTAACGCCAAACGATACGCTACAGGGCATACTTCATCTATAATCTCGTACGGTCCTACGAAACGCGGTTTCAGCTTGCCTTTCACTCCAAACCTCACAACTCCTCTCGTCGGGGACGCTTTCAAGAACACTTTGTCCCCGACGTCGAATTTGATTTCCGTTGGACGCACGTCGGCATATGACTTCTGCCTATCTTGAGCTTCCTTGATCCTTGCGCGGATTTGATGCACAATTTCGGTCATCTCCTTTATCGCATCGGGGCCTAACATCTTCCTCTCGCCACTTCATCCCAAAAAAAGTGGGGATTGACACTTCCTTCCATACAAGGCTTCATACGGAGCCATATCGATCGTCGCTTGGTAGCTATTGTTGTAGGCTAATTCAACCAACGGTAGAACAGTTTCCCAACCTTCCCCTCGATCTAGAACAACGGCTCGCAGCATATCCTCAAGCGTTTGAATCGTCCTCTCTGACTGCCCGTACGATTGCGGGTGATAAGCGGTGCTGAAATTCAGTTGCGTGCCCAATTCGCGCTGCAAACTCATCCAATACTTCCATGTGAACTTCGTATCGCGGTCGGACACAATAGTCTTTGGCACTCCATGCAAACGCACAATCTCATTCACGTAGAGCCTAGCTAACTTGTCCGCGCCATAAGTAATCTTAATCGGTAAGAAGTGCGCGCTTTTAGTAAGTCGATCAATGATCACCCAAATCGCGGTGTTGCCCTTCTGTGACCTTGGCAAACCCTTCACGAAATCCATAGCTAGATGCTCCCACTTCTATTCTGGAATTTCAAGCGGTTGTAACTTCCCATATGGTCGTTGGTGTAAGGCCTTCACTTGTTGGCATGCTAGACATCGTTCCACATATGACGCTACGTCCCCTTTCATTCCATTCCACCAAAACTGTTGCTTCAAATCTCGATACATCTTCGTGCTTCCACTTACGCAAGATTAAACTATTATTATTTAAATCGCGAGTATGATCGCTCGTCGTTGCATGAAAATATCTCTTAGCATCGGTTCTTCTTGTCTCGCACCTTGACTTAAGCGTTTGCCTAAACTCTCATATTCTAGTACGTTTCATTGCTCGGAAAAGCAATTGTTAAGTTTTCAACTTAGAACTACGATTCACGCGGTCAACTAGGCTTATATTTTAGGCACTCTAAGTTCACAACACAATTCATCATCTCATAGATCATCATCTACTTCAATTTACGTAATTCATACCTAAAGATAAACACACCACATTTTCACATCCCATAGCAAAACACTTTCGAACTTCACATTATATTCAAAATTTTTGAAATAATTTTCTTTACACTTTCACACTTTCCTAAAAATTTTCCACATCTCACTTTTATAAATAAAAGTTTTGACTCAAACTCAAACGTACTTTCACATTAACTTTCATCATCCGTATAAAACACTCCATAGAATAATGCATCATACTTCGCACCTCATAACATACATAACATCACACTTCCACACTATCACAATATTGTTTTCACCCATAATACACGCGTTTAAATCATCATGCTCACATTCAACATATGTATGTCATCATATCATTTATTCTCGAATTTCAACATGAAAATAACATCACATCATCACGTAATTACATGCTCAAGCTATCATAGCAATCATGCTCCCATAGTCATCCCATTATAACTCATCCTCATGCATATCGTTCATTCACATGCATAAACTTGTCAAACGTCATATCATACCATCATCCATTTCGTGCATCCATCTCACATGCCTTCAACAAATAAAACATACCTCACTTTCATTGGTTGAGCGTGATGCTGTGGATGTTGAGCCTTCATGACACTTCTAGTCAATAAGGGTTCACTAACTTAGACTCAAAGTAAAAGAAGACTCTCGGACCAGAGCGAAAGAACAAAGCTCTGATACCACTCTGTCACGACCGCCCATACTAGGGTTGCTACAAACGCGGCGATCGTGATACAACATGTAAAGGGTAGATTTCTATTGAAAACTTAATTAACTTAAAGGATGAAGAAAAATCTTCTTTTTGTTTTAAAGAAACTTAAAATTATAACTTTGCTATTAAATAAAACAACATATGATAAACATTTTTAAAAGAAGCAGCGGAGAAAAATAGTTATTTAAGACCCAATCAACTTCTAAGAAAAACATGTAGTCTAACTCACGTGAAAGACATCATTTTCAGACAATAATGTAAATAGACGTTTAAAACCTAACGTGACCAAAACATGCTCATCATAGTACGAAAAGATTTAAGTATAGAAACATGATTCAAAAACCTAGCAGCGGAAATAAGGTTCAAAGGGAGAGTCAAGGATCACGCCTATGTGTGAAGACACGACGCATCCTAAGGCTAGCTCAACATCCTCCGCAACATCCTTCTCAACCTGCACATAAGAAAATAATATGCAGGGCTGAGTACTTGATGTACTCAATGGGCTCATGCCGAAAACATTTAAAAAGTTATGTCATCCATACCAGTGATCTCGAGTTTTATATAGTAAGAAATATCACGAGAACACAAAAATCCAAGTCTGGCCAGACAATTTATCTCATCATTTTCCACATCAATCAATCAATCACATCCTCTTACCATAGTGCGACGAAAGTGTGGCCACACTATTCGCCCACGAGATTGGCCGACTAGCAAGGACGGCTCACGATCCCCTCTGTGTACACAGCTTGATAGGGTTTGCGGCCCTACTCAGACCCGAATTCGTTTATCATAGCCATATAGCCTAATGGAGCGAACTCACAAACTAGGCATCAAGCACAATCTCAACATAGCCCTATAGCCTAACGGAGCAAGCTCAAACGAACTAGGCATCAGGCAAAAATCACAACATCAAAACAATCACGGCATGACATAACACTTTAAACCACCCTTATAACACCACATCATATTTTCGGAAAAATAAAGAGGTTTGAAAAGAAAGCCCACCTCGATCGCTTAGCAAATTCACAACCCAACTTATAGCAACTCTCGATCCTCAAGTTCACGAGTACACAACACCCTTGTCAATGACAACACAAGTCAGCCTTCCACAACAACATTTTACTATGCATGTCCTATCGTTTTCTCTCTCATCGTTTTTCTCAAATTCCCCAACCCAATGTTCGTCACAAAGATGGAAAAACACACCATAATATATTTCAACGTATCTCACGTGATCACCTCATTAAACACGTTCCTTGGACATACATGCATCATATAATACTTTTAAACTTGAAAATAAGTGTCATTTTATCAAGGCATAAAACTGGCAGAACTGCGCGACCGTTTCGTAAAAATCACTATAAATTCACCCGACCTCATATGAAGCTAAATTTTGGTCACAATACAGAGGACACATTCAAGTTCATCCATGAAAATTTTTACACCGAAATCACGTCATTTAGTCAGTCATATCACATATTAAACTCTCTGGTCGGAACATACAATTTCTGACAACACTGCGCAGTTTATTTGAAAAATTTACCATAAATTCATCCAATGCCCAAAAAGGCTGAAAATTTAACACGACTCAGAAGACACTTCAAATTTTCATCTAGTTCAAGAATCACATCAATCGGAGGTAATTTGGTCAGTCAAACAGAAAACGAAACATTCTTGGCGAGAACACGAGTTTCTGGTAGATTTGCGCAGTCAACTTCAAAAATTTATTAAAAACTCATTTTTCGATAAAAAGGGCTGAAATTTACACGAGACACAGGTAACACCTTGAAGTTTACTCAGTAAAATTTGCATATCAAAATTCGGCCGTTTGATAGCTCAATTACTCATCAGAAGCTACTGGTCGAACATCACAGATAACAGATACACAATTTCTAAATTAGGGTTTCCTTCTCAATCATCCAAACACCAATTCTCATGCTTATAACACACAATCATGCTTGATAAGACTCTCTTAATCATGTTTGCACATAAACTTACATCATTCACCAAAGATTCCAATCAAACTTCACACAATTCAATTGAAACGCATATTTATCAAGGTTTTCAAGCAAACTCACTTTCCCTCCCCGATTAAACTTGCGATCTACGATTCCTACACCCACTACATGCATGTAGGATTCAAGAACATGGTTCAAATGAAAAGAATGAGGAAAAGTGAAGCCAATATACCTTCTTTGACAAAACAAATCGGTTGAACCAAGAAACGAGGTGATTCGTCGGAGATTCTTGAAAATAAACTTCAATGGATGCAAGAAACAATGGTGGAAGAAGTTTTTTTAGAGAGAATGTGGAGAGGGAGGAGGGAGGCACGAAAATTGAGGGAGAATGGGGGCTAGGGTTTAGTTTAGGTGTTTTTATAGGATTAGGGTTAGGTTTAAAATCAATTAATTAATTAATTGTGGGGGAAAATACAATTAAATAAATCTCATAATTAAAAGAATAAAATAAGCATGTGGGAAGGGGAGGAAATTTTTGAAAATTCCATGTAGGAATAGCAAGGAATTTATTTGGTATTTACTTGGAGAGAATATATTCACAACTTAGGAAATAAAAGTGAATATTTCATAAACAAGGGAACAAAATAAATTAAATCTCCAAGTATGAAAATAATGGTGGGGGCCGAAAATTTCCATAAGGAATTTGCACAAGGAAATTATTTAAATCCCCAATTAAAAGAATAGGATTTAAATTAGGCAATTTATTTATAGGAAAAAGGCTCCCATAAAATAGGCAACAATTAATTAAATTCCCACAAGGAAAATATTGCATAGGGGGCGTGTGATATGGGAGAAAAGTAGGAGAAAAAAATATTCACATCCCCAATTAATTAGACATAGGAATTTATTTGAATAAAAAGGGATTCCACAAATTAGGAAACAAATAAAATATCATCCAAAATTTAGTGGAGGGACCGAAAATTGCTAACCAAGGAATGTCCCAACTCTCTATTTATTTTAGGTGAAGAAATAAATTATAACATGATTTAATTGGATTAAATTCAAAGGAAGAGAGTCAATAAAGCACCAATTAAATCAAATGAAAATAATTCTTTCTCCTATAGAAGATTTTCGAAAACTCCCAAGGAAAATAAAAATGGAGTTCGAATTCCATGTAGTACCATTTAGGGTCATTTGGTTTGGATTTAATTTGGATAAGTATCCCAAGACAATTAATTAAATCCAAGAAATAAAATACTATTTCAATAATTAGGAAGGGCCGAAAATTCCAATGAATTGGTTCGAAAAAAATAAATGCATGATCCTATTAATTATTTCCCCACATTGGAAAATATAAAACATCAAGCTCATCATTCCACATTAACCACGAAAATTTATTTCACGCAAAACACTTAATCACATAGAAACGAAAGTTTCATAATTCCAAGAATCCAAAATTCGAATAACATATAAGAAGAGTCACAAAAATTTGGGATGTTACAAGGTAATTCAATTTCTTCCCGAGCTTCTAGATCTGTTGAGAAATGAGGGCTACACTATGACAGAAACAAAGGCAACCATCTTTCTTCATTGCTTGGTTGAGAAAGTAACTGAATTGTTTATGTGATGAAATCTCAACAGGTATCTAAAGTGTTAGTAAGCTAAGGAATTTGTTATGGCAAGGGAAAGCATAGTTATTACTTTTGTTTTGATCATCGTCTTTCCTAATAAATCTACAAATTATGTTGGTGATGATATTTGGGGATATGTTGGGAAGCTTACTGAGGCATAAAGAAGTATGTTGGCTGATAGATTTAAATGGAAGGTTAGTAAGTTGAGGTTTACATCATTTTTTTATCCGGTTCTTCAACTAAAACAGTTCTTATGCATTTTTGAATCGTGCACGAGAGATGGAGAAGAAAAGGAAGGCAAGCCTGGAGAAGCTAGAGCTGCCCTAAGACTCTCTGGGCGAGAAAATGTGTACGATTTTCTTGCACAGTTGAAGCTGCCCACTAAGAGAGTAGAGTGTAGCTGATGGTATGTGTACTCCGAAGTCATTTTGGCATTTGAACAATGTTTCTGGCCAATGTTGTCAAGTCCCAAAAAAGCCTAGGATCGAGGCAATTCAATGTTGTCTCTTACTTTTGCAAAATTCTTTTCCCCCTTTGCCCTAGCCCGATCCTCGATTAGGTTCTAGGATTTGCGTGAACCGCAATTTTATGTGCAGCAGCCCAACCATCTTAAGCAATTATAAATCGAAGTTGGCTTTGTAAATGATAATGCTATTATACCTTCGTGTTGTAATACCTTAGTGGCTTACATTTATGGCTATCTTTTACAAGTCTAAGATATCTTACCTATCAACACCTCAAGAGATAGTATGACCTTGTCGATCCAGTTGATATATTGACGCCTTTGGGAAGTTTGTATTTTGGGAAGGGGTGACAAGTGGCCTATCTTTTATATTTATCTATAACAAATATTCAAAAAATTATATGATGTAGTCTTTTATTCACACTTTTTGTATTTTATATTCCGAAAGCTTCTACATGGTCCGAGAGGAAAGAGGCTGCTGCTGAACTAATCAAACTTGCATCCACCAAAAAGTTCTCCTGGAGATTTCAAAAGTTCGTCCAACATTAAAGAAGGTATGCTATGGTTTCCTTGCCCAAAAGCCCACAACTCAATCCAGATTTTTCTATACTTATATGCAGAAAGATCTACTAAAATAACGGAACTAAATCAAATTCTAACATACTAAATCAAATAAAATCCTAATAGCTTATGAAAATAAATAATAGAAACAATACAAACTATATTCTAGATTCATGGAGAAAATTAATGTGGAATAGATATCCATATCAACATTCCTCAATAATAATTGGAGAGAGTCTTTCATCTTGATCAACTACAACATAAACAAAGATAAATCAAAATTGGAGCAATCAATTTGAATTAAAACTTGTGTTCGTGACATTATTTGGCATTGTTCATAATCAATTTTTTACGAAAATTAGAAATCATATCTGATGTGAATCAGTTTTAAAACGATAAATATATTAAAATCTTTTTTTTTCTCAGAAGTTAATATTCCACTATCTAACTTAAATCGTGCTAATTGTAACCTAAAGTAACTGTTCGTATTTAAGAATAAAATGGTGCTTTTGCAAAATGAGCATTCATAAAAAGGTACTCACAATAAAAGAATGCAAAGCCGCCATTCTCTTTGAGTTGTTCACAAATTCCGGATACAACGTTGGAGAATAAAAATGAAGCATCAAAATCAATTTCAATGTTAATATCAATGTAATACAATTTCATTTTCAAGATTCCCGAAATCCTTTAAATTTTAACTTTGGTTAGTCTTTTCCACATCTTAATTGCTAGCCTTTGACATTATTGACGATAACTGCAAAATTGTGGTAATCACATTGTTGTTAAGAATGAAACTCAAACAAAAAATGTGAGATTAACTCTCATAATTTAATCAACACAAACAGTTGACAATCCCACACTAGATTAGACACGGTGAAATGAGTCGAAGTCATCTTTGCAATCGCTGTAGCGAGACGATGAAATGTACCCGCTAGCAACGGGTTGGAGTGTGGCATAGTCGGGGAGTTGTTGTTGTTGTTGCACTACTAATAAAGAAAACTGGAAATCTGGAGTTGCCAGCATATCTCCGATGATCCCGAGCTCCGGACACTCGCTCCAATCATTAATCCCGGCCAAGATCTCTGACTCTGTGTCGTGGTACCCCCCCACGACACACAAATTACAATTGTAGTCCTTCACCGATCCGATAACCTTTGTGGTGTCTATGGCGTCCCGCACCAGCTCCTCCGCGTACGTGACCCTCTTATTCCCTGCTGTCTTCGCCTTGAACTGGTTCACCATCTCAATCTCCATATTAAGGTCGCCATGCTTGGCATGGTCCCACGGCCGTATCCAGATGAAAGTGAGGGTCACGTTTTGGTTGTTGATAAAGCTGGTGCATAAGGCGAGGGCCTCACAGTCATCCATGCCACCTAGGAAGAGGAGGCAAATGTGGAAGGTAGGGCTGGTGGGCCTAGTGAACTGGCCTCGGTCGATGAGGATGGCGACGGAGCAGTGGGACTTTGACATCACGTTCTGGTTCACTGTCCTTACCTGAGGGGAGTTCAGCCCCAAGCCACCGTTTATGGTGAACTGCTTGTGGAAAGGGAGGATGATAATGTTGGTGGATTGGTCGGCAGCGAGGGTGCATACGTCGACGTGCATGCTCGCGTAGGGAGAGATAGAGGTGAAGTGGCGGACGAGAAGGTGGCCGTCTGATAGAGAGTTGAGGGCTTTTGCAGCTTGATTGGAGCTGGTGTCGATGGTCTGTTCGAGGACTGCAACGCCTCTGCCCTTGAGCTCCATTAGGCCGAGGGCGAAGAGCGTGATAGGCCTGCTGCCGTGCATGGCGTCAAGGATGGTGATGATGGTGGGGATATTGTCGGTGTCGTGGATGCAGAGGAGTATCCGCAACTCGTCGTTGGGCTGATTTAACATGATGGAGTTCTTGCAAACGCCCAAGTATCGAGATGAGGGGTCGTAGAGGTGTGCAATTAGAGGTCTGGCTATTCCAGTCATCATTAGCATTGATAGTAACAAAATAGAGTATGCTTCATGCCCTATGACCCCATCCTCGAACAAGGTGATGTAAAGAGCAGCTTCGATGGCGCCTTTGCAGCACATGATGAGAGAGAGTACGGTGGCGTCTCTAATGGAAAACTTGTAGTAGAGGGAAAGGATAAATACAGCGAGGAACTTGGAAGTGTAGCAGATGAGAAGAAGTATCCCATATGCAGATCCAGAAATAGATTGGATGGATGAAACATCCACAATAAGACCACTAATAACAAACTTGGCCGGAACAAGCACCCCAATGCTGAATGTCTCCATCTTAGTAGCTAGCAAATTACCATCATTCTGAAGCGCAATGCCCAAGATAAAAGTGCCAAGCCCCGCTGGTTGCCCCAAAACCTCGGACCCGAAGCCGCATATCAACACCAACACCGCCACCACAACAAACTGTGACTGCTTCATCTGATCCCCCTCTGGAACACGATTAGCTACGCATGTGACCAGGGGACGGAGTATGAAAAGGATGACAAGGAGAAAAAATATGGATCTAATAATGCAAATTATCATTGTGAACTGTTTGCTCATCAGATACACAACCACTCCACCAAAAACAAGAGAGATAGCATAATTGCAAATTTCGCTCACTAGGGCCGTCAGTGTTGCTATTCTCCCAATCTCCGAGTTGAGAATTTTGAGGTCAGTCAGCAGGCTGGTGATCACCGGGAATGAAGATATGGACGTTAGACTTGCAACAAGAGGGAGACATTGTTGCGTCAAGGGGTCAAGCTCCATGGTGCGAGTCACCATGACAATGGCACCAAAGCCGGAAGCCAGAGGCACCATAAAGCAGGAAACCCCAATGACCACTGCGTATCTCTCAACTTTCTTCACCAAGTTAAGATCTGTGTGGACTCCGAGTATGAAGAGATACAAGATGAACCCTAGGTCCGCTGATGTTTCTAGAATATGTCTTCCTTCCGAAGGAAATATCATATCGCTGTAAGCTTTGATTTTACCCAAGCAAGATCTTCCCATGATGACGCCTCCCTATTTAAGATCACCAGATAAAACACGTGATATGATGGTAAGAATGGAAGAGAGGTGGCTCTTACGATGAGTTGTGCGCTGATCATTCCTTGCTTGCAAGGCCTAAGGAAGAGCCAGATAAGGCTTGTGATGAAGAAGATGAGAGAAAACTGCGCCAGGAGAAGTGGCACCGTGTAGCTGAACGGATTTCCCCCGAACCATGTGCTTCCCTGTGAATTTGTCATGTGAATAAATTGACATATCAATGTTTCTTCCCCATGTGGCCCCTCCACATTCCCTTCTGAAGCAGAAGTTTGTTTCACTGACATTATTCAAATTCTTACGTGCATGCACCTTTGAAAACTCTTTCTTTTTTTCAATGACAAATATGTTAGCAAGTCAGAGATAGGAGAAAAGGAAAATGGATAAGGTTTTTGTCAAAATAGGTTAATTCATTGATGTTCACAAAGTTTTATAGTATGCAGTAAGGACGGATAAGCATGAGATAAGGAAATGCAGCTACAAATTTTCTATCAAATTGTGGACATGAGAGATCAAATGAAAAGTCCTATTTTTAGTTTAAGAGTAATTCAAAATATAGGGAAAATGTGATTTTGCTACAATTCTTGCTTTATACCATTTCAAGACTTGACGTAGAATGAAACTAAAAATGAGTGAATATATATATATAGTTATTGATTCTATGTGATAAAGTCTTTTGTACTATTTCTTATGGATAATAGAGAAGTGTGTTAATGTCGTGACTCTATCATACTTTTTCCATCCAAAATAAAATCCTTCAATCTTGAAGTTGATACGCCCGGATTTTGCACTATTTTAAGGCCATTTTGTTGTCCGTTTTGAGTGTCAAACTTGCATTACAAGTTCATTATTTACATATTTTATCCATTTTGATATTTTGACGTGTTTTGTAAGAAATGTGCAAAATAGAGCTAAAAAGGGCATAAAAACATCAAAGTTAAGAAGCTGGAGCAGAAGGCAACCCAGCGGACCGCTAGCGCATGCCAGCGGACGCTGAAAATCACTCCAGAACGTTCTGACTCTCTCCAGCACCCGCTGGGAATGTTTGCGCACGACAGCCTCTTTTTCAAACTCAATTTTTCGGCAATTCTGAACTCCGATTAGGGCGTGCTACATACCATTCTCTTCGTCTGTGAAAATTCTTCACGTTGGTTCCTTGATCATCTCAATCGGAATTCTGTGGAGAAAGTTATGGCCGTTCTACCAAAGTCGCGCAAAGCCATCAAGTGCAGAGTTGGTGGCGGAAATTGAAAGAATGAAAGAAGACATTACCTTGTAAAACCAAATATTTTCCTTAAGCTATGGAGCACGAAAATTCCATATTTGCTATTGCTTGTAGGAAACTTTTTATCAAATTTAAATATATACCCCACGACCTAATTCATAATATTCACCAATTCATAGGCCCCAAAAGGGGAGCCTTCATGGCTACTCCCTCCATTCTCCAACGTTAATTCCTTCATCCATCATTCCATCACCATTCTTGGAGATTGGAGCAAGGCAGGAGAAGACTAAAGATTGCACAACAATTCATCATTGGGTTTTATTTGCTTTTTCTTTATGTTTTATACTTTAATTTGTAGTTTTTGCTATTTGTCTTAAGTAGCTAAACTATAAGACTTCTTTGGATGTGTTAGTAACTTTTGTTGGTTTATAAAATTTCATTTTCTATTTAATATCCGTTTTGTTTTTACTTCGTTTCTTCCCTAAGTTGTTCTATAATACTTCACGTTTGAGTGACACATTCGGTGATGATTTAATATAACTTGCTACATAATCGTGAAAGGAGGTTGGCGAGTTAGATCCACTTAGTAGACACTACAATTAGCTTCCCTTAAAACGGCACAGTTAATTGAGAGTAAGGACTTTAGTGTTAAGGTTTGTATACTAGAAATCACCTTTCGAGTGATTGAATACTATAAAACTCTAATTATTATTTTCCAATAAATGCAACAGATTATTTTTATCGTAATGTTGTTATGTTTTACATTTAATGGATGTTTATTGCATATTGAAATATATAAATGAACATAACAAAGTCTAAGTCTTTGTTTTAGTAGACCGGTTGTGGGCTGCGCTCAATTTAAGGTACGCGGTCAGTCCTGAACAAAGAAAAATAAGAATTTCACAACCTAGATAGGCCTAGACTACCTATCGTGAAAGATTGCAATGTCAGTCCGATTATTTCTAAGCCTTATTGAAATATGATGACGTTGGTGTGGTAGAGCACTGGATGGATCTAACAGCAAGACAAGTCTTTATGCTATCTACTGAAAGACGAGGTCTTGATAATTAATTTCTAAATCAATGTACGTTAGCATTGAGCATACGATATTGAGTATCTACTACTTTGACTTACCAAAGGTGCGGGTTTTTCATCACCCAACGATCCAGGTATATTGGGTAGTGGTGATCATTATCTGGCGGTGCTAGGATTGCAATTATATTGAATCGTGCGCGAGGAGAGTCTCGTTTAATAACGTCCACAAGAGGAGCTCAAAACAAGGTTTTATTATTCGGAACTAGCTGGTTGGAGTTTGATTACTCTATGAATAATAAATAAGAGTTTCTTGCTAAGTCCACTCTTGAAAATTAAAATATGTTAATTAATTAAGTCCATAGCATACATTGACTAATTAATGGATGTTTCTATCTTAAGCGCGGGAAATAAATTGAACAAATAAAAGGAAACCCGGAATACTTCTGTAGTGGCTGCTTGTAATATTCCAATATAAGCATGTATTAAAATGTGGGTTCAATTTAATTAGTATAAAGCTAATTGGGTGAGGCATGTCCAAATTCTTCCTTAGATCCCTGACTGGGCCCAAATTGTGACTTAATATAAATAGGAGAATAAAGGAGACAGAAAATAGAATTTTCAATAGAATAATTTTCGTCCACCTCATTATTGAGAGAGGATTGAAATTTTCTCCTTCCGTGAGTGGGTTTCTGTCTTCGTTATTTAAGTCCTAATACTCTGGTGAGATTTGCCCACACAAAAATATCAGTCTACAGTCCGGGACACCAGTCAGAAGATCCGAGGTCGAGTTCTGAAGATCTTCACGAGGAGAAGACGCAAGCCATCTTCGATTCTTTAGTGAATCAACGAGGTAAATTGGCTAACTCTGTGGTATGCATGTTTTAGGGATTGTTTGTTCTAAAGCATTATTATGATTCAAGTTATGAGCATGATACGTATGATAATTACGCGAATAGAATTTATCTAAATAATCTGCTAAATAGATCAAATTCATTTGATCGATTGTTATGCACGCTTCCGCTGCCAACCCCTTCAATTGGTATCAGAGCCAGTCTTTGGCTCTGATTATTTAGATTTAAATTTCGTGAAATTCATGTATGCATGTGTTATTTGATTACGAAGCATGTTCTTGTTAATTTTTGTTTATTATTATGCATGTTGAACTCAAGAACAATCGAATCAAATAACTTGAATTTTTTAATTGTACGAGAGGTGCGATCCGTCGGCGCACGCACCGAGACGGATCGCACCACGTGCGATCGAGGTAGGGTGGTCGAATCAGTGGGAGTAGAGGGATCGAGGGTCACAGGGCGACGCGCAGACGAGCGTGGGCTCGTGCGCGCCGCCGACCGAGACCTTACCCTAGGTGGCTCGCACACCAAGATCAACGCATGGTGGATGGCGCGGTGTGGTGGTTTGGCCGAGAACGCACCAGGACACCGAGACGCCGAACCCCAACCCTAGGTGGAAGGATCCGGTCGTCAACTCCGGACAAGGCCGAGAGCGACGCACCCAGGGTGCGACGCTGGCTGAGTCAGAGGGAGCGGAGAATCGAGCCTGGCCGAGACGAGTCTTCGCGCCTGGCCGAGAGCAGCGCCACCGTCGTGTACGCTGGTGGCCGAGAGACGCGACACCCGATGAGCCAGGACACCGAGACGGATTCAGCGGCTGGCCGAGAGCTGAGGCGCCTATGCGCGTCTCGCTGGCCGAGAGCTGCCGAGACACCGATGATGCGGTGGTCAAGCCAGGAGGCCGAGAGTAAGCGCGCACTTGTGCGCTGCTGGCCGAGACGCTGCATGCGTCTTGATCCGACGACAAACTCATCAGATTTTCGTCGTTCATCGTTCGTGCGAACCTCGTGCGATGAGATAACGATGAAAGATTATTTTAATAATTATTTAATTTTTTAATTAAAAGATATCATTGAAATATTATTATTTAATGGAAATAAAATCTTTTTGGAAGATTTACCTAGATTTTAGGAATATTTTTATTATTATCTATATCTATGGAAATAAATAATATTATTCCTAGATGATATAGATGAGAATAATTTAATATTTTCCTAATATTTATATATCTAGAATCCTAATTAGGATAGACATGTTAGAATACATTAAATAATAAATCTAATCTTCCTAATCTTGAACATGGAAATAATTTGAATTTAATATGTCATGTCTTAATAATAATTAAATAACTTAATTATTTTAGATATATCTTATAGTAGACATGAATAAGAATTAAATACTAGAACATTATTTTCCTAAAGGACGACCCTAATAATGAACAAAAGATTTAATTATCCAGCATATTAAATACTAACAGAATTTAATCAAGCCTTAATCTGCCTCAAGGCTAAGGATAATTAAATAAAAACCATAACACAAAATATCTAAGCTGTAATTACGAACTCAACGTTTGTATATGGTCTCCATCGATTGGTCTGCAATTTATGAAGCTTTTTTCTAATATTATCGCCACCTCCTCTGTGGGGACAATAATCCTAAGAAATAGTGTGTTCGTAAGGGCGGACTTCTCAAATATAAATAGTATGAACTAGAATGTGGTTTCCAATATTATCGCCACATGCTCTGTGGGGACAATAATCCTAAGAAACTACGAGATTCAAAAGTTCACACAGGATTTATGAGATAGCTTGATCTTGTTAGCAGCACATGAGCATTGTTATGGGAGTGTGTTGTAGGAATGAGACTCTGTAATGCTAAATTATGTGGTCTTGCTTAGGCAACATTAGGCGGCCATGCCACTCTGTGGTCTCTGGACTATTCGTCGATGATTGTGACCAGTAAAATTGTAAGATTTTAATGCGTATTCACCTCCTCTGGAGGATACAACATTTTTATTTTACAGTTGTAAGATTTTGAAAAGTTTTATGGTTAATCTAATCAAACTTCTTACATAAGTTTATGACAAATGGTAAATACTCTGTTTTTCAGTGCAAATCAAATCGTCAATATGTTGTTCAATCCTCTTTCTGCAATTCTTAAAGAAAACTGTAACGCCCGTACTTTTTAAAGTACTAATTTAATGTATATCACGAAATAATTAATAAAATTATTTCGAAGTATGATGCTTCTCGATAAATGTGCTCTAGGAGAATTATGGTTATTGTGGTTAATATGAAAAGAAGCGTGCATGTTTATATTTAATTATGAACGTTGGAGACACGTTTAAGGTCTCGTTGAAAGATCGACAATGAAATTGTTGATTTATAGCAAGACGAAAAAAATATAAGTGGGAAGGAATATATGTTTTTATGGATAACGACGCGCATAAATCGAGGAATGGTCAAAAGGATATTATATTTGGGACAACACCAAATATAAAATGATGTCGTTAAACGTACTTTGATGTTTGGTTATGAAGAACGCGATAATAAAATAAAATAAAGACCCGTGAATTTTAATTAACGAAGGAAAATACGAAAAATATAAAAATGTATGAATTTATTTTGGACTTTCCAAAATAAATTTGAAGTCCAATTAAATATAAAATAACTTGAATTTTAATTACTCTTTAAATCCATCAAGTAGTAGTTTTTTTTTAACTTGGGCTTGTAACTTCTTTATTTATTGAGCCCAATTGAAATTAAATCATGGAAGCCCAAGTATGGTTTTTAATTTAGTGGACCAAGCCCAAGTTTCTTTTTCTTTTTCTTTCTTTCTTCTTCTCCTTTTTTTCCTTCATGGCCGACGGCCTTCAACCCAAGGAGGAGACTCTCCACTTCTCACCCATTCCATCTTCCACCATTACTTCCACCACCCCAAGAGTCACCACTACCTTCCATAACTCCACCTCTAACTCCTCTCATCATTCACACTTAGCAAAAAAAAAAAAAAAAGAAAGTGAGAGAGAGCCGAGAGGAAGTCGACGGGAAGAAGGGAGGAAGTTTTGGGCCACCATCCTTTGTTTTTCCTCTACCATTTTCACCCATTTTGGAGGTATAATCCATTTCTATCTTAAAGCATGAGTTGTTTATTAGCTTTGCATGCATAATATATGTCTTTGTACCATATTTCTTCCATAACCACTTCAAGTAAGAAACCAACTAAGAAACAACCAAACGATCGCCGTATGTAATCGAAAGACTCAAAGAACGTAACTTTGTAATGAAAACGTACCATGCGGGTTGTTTCGGGGTGGTTTCGGGTTTGTTCGGAGTAAATCGGGGAAAGCGGCGGCCGACAGCGGCTTTTGGTGGACGGCAGAGACGCCACTGGTTCCCGGTGGCGACGGCGGCAGCTCCTCTTCCCCGTGGCAGCAGCGGCAGCGTCGTGGCGACCCAGCAGCGTCGTCGCGGCAGCAGCGGTGTCATGGCGAGGCAGCAGCGGCGGTAACTCCACGACGGACAACAACTTTCCGACGGCACAGCAGCTTCGATGACGGTGCAGTGGCGACGACCCCGACGGTGGTGTCGAGCCGGAGAGAGGGCGACGGCGGCGGGGCTTCGTCGTAGGGCAGATGGCCGAGAGAGAGGGAGTCGGGGAGAGAGAAATAAGATAAGAGGAGAGAGAGAGAGAAGTGGGGAAGGAGATAGAGTTTTGGGCCATGTGTTTTTTTTTTAAGTTGGGCCTTGTTTTAAATCTTTTAGTTGGGCCTCATAAGTAATTGAAAAATTTATTTGATTTTGGACTCTTCTTTTAAATTGTTGGGGCTCACTAATTTAATTTGGAGATATAAGGTGGCTAAGGAATTAAATCTTTTGGGCCGGAAATTAAAATTTAATATGGGGAAAATATTTAAATAGTTCTGTAAGTTCTTGTTTTAAGAGTGAATAATTTACCTAAATATGAAATAATACTTTTTCAACGGTAAATAATTACAGAAATTAAAGTATGCGCTTAAATAATTTTTTAGAAATTATTTTCGACGTTATGGAAAATACAAGGAGCCAACGAAGGAAAGAACGAGCGTAAGTGGCCGACCGGCGTCGCACACGACGCCTTGGGCGGCCACCGAATAACCGAAAATGCACGAAAATCGAGAAAGAGAATTAATGATTTTAATTAGAGTGCATGCATTCTAATTATCGTCGTTACAGAGATTTGATATGAATTTTATGTGTTTTCCCGAAAAGGTGGTTCGCACGCACGTTAACAGTCGGAACGAAGAAGTTTTACGGAAATCCGAAGCGTTTGAGGTGGGCTTTACTACTTAAATTCTTTTATTTTGAAATGATATGTTTATGGTGAAATAAGGGTGGTTTAAAATAGTATGTCATGCCGTTTTTATGTTTTGAAGTGCTTATCTGATTGTCTACTAGAATAAAACTCTACTAGACTTTGATAGTTAACGAATTCGGGTGTAACTAGGGTCTACGCCCTACTTAGGCTAGTGCACTGATAGGGATCGTGAGCCGTCCTCTAGGTCGACCGGTCTAGTGATCGAGATTGTGGCCACATTCTCGTTTCACATGATAGTTCAGATATGGTATATGATGGAGGATGATGTTAGTTCGCGCGGACACTTTTTAAAGGAATGATTTTTGTGCTTCTCGGTCTCTTTTAAAGTAAAACCCGGGATTCACACGATGATGGCTTGACATATCTTAACGATAAATATATTTCGGGCATGAGTTCACTGGGTGCATCAAGTACTCAGCCCCTGCATATGTTTTCCCTATGTGCAGGTTGAGCGAGGTCGGGAGGCGGAGGAATGTTGAGCGACGAATCAAGATCTATATTTAATAACTGTTCCAGTTACTATTATGTCTTCATACATAGTAGTAGCTAAACTCTCAATTGCTTCCGCTACTCAATGTTTTAAGAATTTCTGTTATTTTTCTTGAATTGTTGAACTCTGTCATTTTCGTTATGTACTTTCGGGTTTGACCTTTGGTTTGAATAAATGGAATTTCATCGTTGATTGTTAAGTTGCAACGCCTTGAATTGTATTTCCCTCCTTCTTCCCCGCTTCTTATTTCCCCCACGAGTCACGATTTCTCGTGCCTCCTATCCTTAGGAAGTGTGGTCGTGACAGAATGGTATCAGAGCCATTTTTCCTTCCGCTCTGGACCGAGAGTCATTTATTCAATCTAGTCTAGACTCGTTTCGCTAGACTAAAAGACTATCCATTTAAAGCTCAACACTTCGTCTCACCGCGCTCAACGCGAAAGAAGGTAAAAGTTGAAACGAAGTATATTAGAAGTGATAGAACTAATGGGGCGCAGAAGGGCGCGATTTCCAAAGAATGATGAGGTGACGCGGCAAGGATAACCTTGTGAAACGCGATTGTGATAGATTGAAGGATAGACGAAATTGCAAAAGTACCACGTTTATAAAATACGAAACATCTATCCTTAGATGATAATCTAAAAAGAAAAGAATTGTTACGACTTTTCCTTATGGAAATCGACAGGTATATGCACGGTAGTACGCATGACGTTCTTTACGCGTTTTATCTTTTTCTACCTTGCTTTGTTCTTTTCTGCGACTGGTTGCTAAGGGGACTCACTTTTTGTAGATGGCGATCATGATCCACGCACCGCTAAGGGGAAGGTACGTCAAGAATGGATTGCGGGCGGTGGAGATGTATCGCGAGTTCGAGAGGGGCGAGAGGACCCCTTTGATATCTTATGTCACCGATTACTTGACTTTATGGCGGGATGCTCATGGTTGTGGAGTGAGGCACTATGAGGGAATCAAGAGATTGATTGATGGACTACCGGCACCTTGGAATAGGTGGGCCGACGAGGCTTCACGGTCATACGTCTGGCATAAGCTTCCCGACTACAGCATGCAAGGGGACATGCATGGTTTTGTGAAGGTTCTCTTGGAAGCACTGGTTGATGCTCATGATGGACCGCCATCCTATGCTCCTCCTAGGAAGGAGGCATCCTCATCGAGTCGCAGCCCCTACAGCGGGGGTCGGTACGAGAGTGAGACTCCGCAACCAAACTTCCCCAAGAGGAGGAGGCTTGGGATGCGCACCTCCGCACCTCCCGCGACGGAAGTTCTTGTAGTCGATAGGCATATCGACGTGGCTACTTATGTTCGGGAGAACGACGAGGAAGAGGAGGAAGATCCTCTCGAAGATGAAGAGGAACCTCTTGAAGACGAGGAGGATCCCATGGAGGATGAGGAAGACCCCGAAGAAGAGCCCCTTGCGAGAGAGGTTGAGGTTGACAGCGAGGAAGGGGCGAATTATGAGAGAGCTCCCGAGGAGTAGTGTTTCGTTTGATGTTTGTTAGCTTTTGAATGTTTTGTTTTGACGAACTATGTAATAGTTTCTTTTGACGTTTGTTTTTCCTTCCTTGTTTTAAAGACCTTGTGGAAACACGTACCGTTTTGCTCTAAGTTAATAAAGTTTCCCATTGTTTTATCGTTGTGTTCGTTTTACCACGTTTTGTATGGAAAGTTGTGTTATCATTTTGGAAAGGTGTGTGGTATGATGTGGTGATGGTAAAAATTTGGACTTTGATACTAACGCATATGTTGAACAGAATGCCTCCCCGACGTGCAGCCGTTCACCACGAGAATGAGGCAAGCAACGAGACCCAAAGCAGTGTGGGTCCTGAAGGACAACCACCACCACCACCACCACCGCCACAGCCGGATCGTAACATCGAGAAGGAGTTCCGAAAGGAACGTCCTCCCGTGTTCGATGGAATGGGAGATCCAACCAAAGCTGAGACCTGGATTCGGGCCATAGAACGCATCTTTAAGTTCTTAAGGTGCACCGACCAGGAGCGCCTATCATGCGTGACTTACCAGCTCACCGGGTCCGCAGAATTTTGGTGGGAGACTAAGCAGCGGACAATGACGCAAGAGCAATTAGACACCCTGACGTGGGAAGACTTTAAGGAGGAACTGTATGACAAATACATTCCAAGGAGCTACCGTAAGGCAAAGGAGACCGAGTTCTACAACTTAAAACAGGGGCGGATGACTGTGACAGAATATGACCGTGCCCTATGTGACATGTCTCAATATGCACCGGAGCAGGTAAATACTGACGAGAAGATGGCGGAAAAGTTTTGTGCCGGTCTGAGGCACAAAATCAGGATGGCTTTGGCGTGCCGTGGAAGGCTCTCGTATGCCGAGTCATTGTCTCGTGCATTGGACGTGGAGGAAGCAATGCCACGGGAAAGGACAGTTACACCTACTACTCCAACACCGCCGACCCCACAGCTGAATTTCCGAGACAAGAGAAAGTGGGACGGGGACCGCGAACCCTTTGACAACAAGAGGTTCCAGGGTACCCCAAACTCTTCTCGGGGAAAAGGAAAGCAAGCTGCTCCATTCCAAAGTGGAGATTTCTGCCAGAGAGCTCCCCTTTGTGCCAAATGTCAGAGGAACCACATGGGGGAATGCAGAGTTGGGACCAACGTGTGTTACAAGTGTGGTGGGGTCGGACACATCGCCAAAGAGTGTCCGAGCAACAACAATACTGGAGGTGGGGGAATGCCGAACGGACCTCGAGGGAATCCTACACCACCCCAGCAGCAGCAGCAGCGTCGCCAACCATATCCGACTCAAGCTAGGGCCTATGCCTTGGGACGCAATCAAGCAAAAGCCCCACAGGGAGAGCCAAAACAAGATAATCTGGCAGGTATGGGAACATTATTTGACATGCCTGTTGCTGTTCTGTTTGATACAGGTGCGTCGCACTCCTTTATATCGCACTCCTGCGTGACTGCTTTAAGACTGCATGTTGTTGAACTTGAACATAAGATGAATGTGAACTCACCGGTAGGAGGCCTTATAGACCTTTCACAATCTTGCTCGAACATAGAATTCATGGTGGGGGAACTTAGTTTAACGGCTCACAACTTGCATGTTATGCCGATGGATAACGTTGACATTATTCTGGGGATGGACTGGCTAGCCGAAAACTATGCCACTATCTGATGCCAAGAGAGGCAAATTTCATTACAAACCCCGGGGCAGGAGCCCTCTACCTTCCATGGAATTTCGATGAACCAGCGAACTTGTGTGATATCGGCACTTCAAGCAACTACGATGATTAGAAAGGGGCGTCCTGCCTATCTCGTTTACCTACAAGGACATGACAAGAAAGAAAGGAAAGTGGAAGATGTGGAAGTGGTACGTGAGTTTCCCGACGTATTTCCCGATGCTTTGCCAGGCCCTCCGCCTGACCGACAATTGGAGTTTACTATCGATCTGGAACCAGGAGCCGCACCAGTGTCGAAAGCACCCTATAGGATGGAACCGAAGGAGTTGGAAGAACTCAAAATCCGGCTACAAGAACTACTGGACTTGGGTTTTATCCGACCGAGCGTATCACTATGGGGAGCACCTGTGCTGTTTGTGAAGAAGAAAGACGGGACACTGAGAATGTGCATAGACTATCGGGAATTGAACAAGTTGACTCTCAAGAATAAGTACCCGCTGCCGAGAATAGATGACCTGTTCGATCAACTCAAGGGAGCAGGAGTATTTTCGAAAATGGATTTAAGGTCAGGATATCACCAGTTGAGGGTACGAAGGGAAGACATACCTAAGACGGCATTCCGAACAAGGTATGGGCATTATGAGTTTGTAGTAATGCCGTTTGGACTGACAAATGCACCGACAGTATTTATGGATTTAATGAATCGAGTATTCCATCCGTACTTGGACAAGTTCGTTCTGGTATTCATAGATGATGTGCTGGTTTATTCGAAGGATGAAAAGGAACATGAGGAGCACCTAAGTATCACGTTGGAAACACTACGAACGGAGAAGTTGTACGCCAAGTTCAGTAAGTGTGACTTCTGGCTAAAGGAAGTGAATTTTCTGGGGCATATTGTGACGGCCGAAGGGATTCGAGTCGACCCTACAAAGGTGGAGGCCGTACAACAGTGGAAGGCGCCAAAGACCCCAAACGAGATTCGGAGTTTCCTTGGACTGGCAGGATACTACCGGAGATTTATAGAAGGATTTTCTAAAATCGCAAGGCCAATGACTCAACAACTGAAGAAGGGGACCAAGGTCAATTGGACACCGGAGTGTGAGGCTAGCTTCCAATTGTTGAAGGAAAAGTTGACCACCGCACCTATTCTAGCCGTGCCGGAACCGGGAGTAGACTATGTGGTTTACACTGATGCGTCGAAGGTTGGACTGGGATGTGTTTTGATGCAGAATGGTAAGGTGATTGCCTATGCTTCGCGGCAGTTGAGACCACACGAGTTGAACTACCCTACTCATGACTTAGAACTAGCGGCCGTTGTGCACGCGTTGAAGATTTGGAGGTACCATCTCTATGGAGTTCGGTGTGAGATTTTTACCGACCACAAGAGTCTGAAATACTTCTTTGAACAGAAAGACTTGAACATGAGGCAACGCAGATGGCTCGAGCTAGTCAAGGATTATGACTGTGGCATTAACTATCATCCGGGCAAAGCAAACGTAGTTGCAGATGCTTTGAGCCGGAAAGCCCAACCGCAGTTGGCTACCTTTCTCACTCAGGAAGCAGAATTGATTCGTGAATTTAGCAAGATGCGATTGGAGGTAGTGAGAGCTCCGGAGACCGTGAGGGGAAAGATTGCCACATTGGTAATTGTATCTGATCTGCGGACAAGGATAATAGAAGGGCAACGAAATGATGAAAACTTGGAGAAAATCCGACTGAAGGTGAGGAAGGGCGAGCAAGAGAAGTTTAGAGAGGAGGCTGATAATGCTCTCACCTACGAGGGGAGACTATGCGTGCCGAGCGACGAAGGACTTCGAAATGAAATTCTGACCGAGGCACACGAGACCCCATACACCGCTCATCCTGGAAGTACAAAGATGTACCAGGACTTGAAGGGATCATTCTGGTGGGATGGAATGAAGAGGGACATAGCATTGTTTGTGGAAAGATGTTTGGCATGTCAACAAGTAAAAGCTTTACATCAACGACCCTATGGGAAGTTGCAACCGTTGGAGATTCCGGAGTGGAAATGGGAACATATCGCTATGGATTTTGTGACAGGTTTACCAAAGACCCGAAAAGGGAATACAACCATTTGGGTAATCATAGATCGCCTCACCAAGAGTGCGCATTTTATACCTATCCCTATAACTCATGGATCCGACAAACTAGCCCGGATTTATGTGAAGGAAATCATTCGACTACATGGGGTGCCAGTGACAATCACGTCAGACAGAGACACCCGATTTACTTCAAGGTTTTGGTTAAGTTTGCAATGAGAGCTTGGTACGCGACTGAATTTTATTACTGCTTTCCATCCACAAACCGATGGACAGTCCGAGAGAACGATTCAAACTCTCGAGGACATGTTGAGAGTCGTGGTCCTTGACAGAGGAGAGAATTGGGAAGTTGTGCTACCGTTGATTGAGTTCGCCTACAATAACAGTTTCCAGGCGACAATAAATATGGCCCCATATGAAGCATTGTATGGGAGGAAGTGTAGATCACCACTCTACTGGGATGAGGTGGGTGAAAGAAGAATACTCGGGCCAGATTCGGTCGAAGAGATGATAGAGATCGTGCGACAAATTCGACAAAGGATAAAAGAAGCTCAAGACCGATAGAAGTCGTATGCTGATGTCCGGCGTACGGAATTACAGTTCAATACGGGAGATAAGGTGTTTTTGAAAGTATCTCCGTCGAAGGGAATAACGAGGTTCGGTGTAAAGGGGAAGTTGAAGCCACGATACGTAGGGCCTTATGAAATTCTTGAGAAGGTGGGACCCGTAGCGTATAGGTTGGCATTACCACCGAGTTTTGGGACTGTGCATAACGTTTTCCATGTGTCACCATTACGGAAGTACGTGTTCGATCCCAAACACGTGGTTCATCAAGAGGAAATGATATTGAATCCCGACTTGAGTTATGAGGAGAAACCCGAAGCTATTCTGGACAGGAAAGTGCAAGAGTTGAGGAATAAATCGATCGTGTCCGTGAAAGTACTTTGGAAACACCATGGCCATGAGGAGGCTACTTGGGAACTCGAGGATAAAATGAAAGAGAAATACCCAGAGCTTTTCATTAGAAATGAGTAAATTTTGGGATGAAATTTCTGTTAAGGTGGGTAGAATGTAACGCCCGTACTTTTTAAAGTACTAATTTAATGTATATCACGAAATAATTAATAAAATTATTTCGAAGTATGATGCTTCTCGATAAATGTGCTCTAGGAGAATTATGGTTATTGTGGTTAATATGAAAAGAAGCGTGCATGTTTATATTTAATTATGAACGTTGGAGACACGTTTAAGGTCTCGTTGAAAGATCGACAATGAAATTGTTGATTTATAGCAAGACGAAAAAAATATAAGTGGGAAGGAATATATGTTTTTATGGATAACGACGCGCATAAATCGAGGAATGGTGAAAGGGATATTATATTTGGGACAACACCAAATATAAAATGATGCCGTTAAACGTACTTTGATGTTTGGTTATGAAGAACGCGATAACAAAATAAAATAAAGACCCGTGAATTTTAATTAACGAAGGAAAATACGAAAAATATAAAAATGTATGAATTTATTTTGGACTTTCCAAAATAAATTTGAAGTCCAATTAAATATAAAATAACTTGAATTTTAATTACTCTTTAAATCCATCAAGTAGTAGTTTTTTTTTAACTTGGGCTTGTAACTCCTTTATTTATTGAGCCCAATTGAAATTAAATCATGGAAGCCCAAGTATGGTTTTTAATTTAGTGGACCAAGCCCAAGTTTCTTTTTCTTTTTCTTTCTTTCTTCTTCTCCTTTTTTTCCTTCATGGCCGACGGCCTTCAACCCAAGGAGGAGACTCTCCACTTCTCACCCCTTCCATCTTCCACCATTACTTCCACCACCCCAAGAGTCACCACTACCTTCCATAACTCCACCTCTAACTCTTCTCATCATTCACACTTAGCAAAAAAAAAAAAAAAAAAGAAAGTGAGAGAGAGCCGAGAGGAAGTCGACGGGAAGAAGGGAGGAAGTTTTGGGCCACCATCCTTTGTTTTTCCTCTACCATTTTCACCCATTTTGGAGGTATAATCCATTTCTATCTTAAAGCATGAGTTGTTTATTAGCTTTGCATGCATAATATATGTCTTTGTACCATATTTCTTCCATAACCACTTCAAGTAAGAAACCAACTAAGAAACAACCAAACGATCGCCGTATGTAATCGAAAGACTCAAAGAACGTAATTTTGTAATGAAAACGTACCATGCGGGTTGTTTCGGGGTGGTTTCGGGTTTGTTCGGAGTAAATCGGGGAAAGCGGCGGCCGGCAGCGGCTTTTGGTGGACGGCAGAGACGCCGCTGGTTCCCGGTGGCGACGGCGGCAGCTCCTCTTCCCCGTGGCAGCAGCGGCAGCGTCGTGGCGACCCAGCAGCAGCGTCGCGGCAGCAGCGGTGTCACGGCGATGCAGCAGCGGCGGTAACTCCACGACGGACAGCAACTTTCCGACGGCACAGCAGCTTCGATGACGGTGCAGTGGCGACGAACCCGATGGTGGCGTCGAGCCGGAGAGAGGGCGACGGCGGCGGGGCTTCGTCGTAGGGCAGATGGCCGAGAGAGAGGGAGTCGGGGAGAGAGAAATAAGATAAGAGGAGAGAGAGAGAAGTGGGGAAGGAGATAGAGTTTTGGGCCATGTGTTTTTTTTTTTAAGTTGGGCCTTGTTTTAAATCTTTTAGTTGGGCCTCATAAGTAATTGAAAAATTTATTTGATTTTGGACTCTTCTTTTAAATTGTTGGGGCTCACTAATTTAATTTGGAGATATAAGGTGGCTAAGGAATTAAATCTTTTGGGCCGGAAATTAAAATTTAATATGGGGAAAATATTTAAATAGTTCCGTAAGTTCTTGTTTTAAGAGTGAATAATTTACCTAAATATGAAATAATACTTTTTCAACGGTAAATAATTACAGAAATTAAAGTATGCGCTTAAATAATTTTTTAGAAATTATTTTCGACGTTATGGAAAATACAAGGAGCCAACGAAGGAAAGAACGAGCGTAAGCGGCCGACCGGCGTCGCACGCGACGCCTTGGGCGGCCGCCGAATAACCGAAAATGCACGAAAATCGAGAAAGAGAATTAAATGATTTTAATTAGAGTGCATGCATTCTAATTATCGTCGTTACAGAGATTTGATATGAATTTTATGTGTTTTCCCGAAAAGGTGGTTCGCACGCACGTTAACAGTCGGAACGAAGAAGTTTTACAGAAATCCGAAGCGTTTGAGGTGGGCTTTACTACTTAAATTCTTTTATTTTGAAATGATATGTTTATGGTGAAATAAGGGTGGTTTAAAATAGTATGTCATGCCGTTTTTATGTTTTGAAGTGCTTATCTGATTGTCTACTAGAATAAAACTCTACTAGACTTTGATAGTTAACGAATTCGGGTCTAACTAGGGTCTACGCCCTACTTAGGCTAGTGCACTGATAGGGATCGTGAGCCGTCCTCTAGGTCAGCCGGTCCAGTGATCGAGATTGTGGCCACATTCTCGTTTCACATGATAGTTCAGATATGGTATATGATGGAGGATGATGTTAGTTCGCGGCGGACACTTTTTAAAGGAATGATTTTTGTGCTTCTCGGTCTCTTTTAAAGTAAAACCCGGGATTCACACGATGATGGCTTGACATATCTTAACGATAAATGTATTTCGGGCATGAGTTCACTGGGTGCATCAAGTACTCAGCCCCTGCATATGTTTTCCCTATGTGCAGGTTGAGCGAGGTCGGGAGGCGGAGGAATGTTGAGCGACGAATCAAGATCTATATTCAATAACTGTTCCAGTTACTATTATGTCTTCATACATAGTAGTAGCTAAACTCTCAATTGCTTCCGCTACTCAATGTTTTAAGAATTTCTGTTATTTTTCTTGAATTGTTGAACTCTGTCATTTTCGTTATGTACTTTCGGGTTTGACCTTTGGTTTGAATAAATGGAATTTCATCGTTGATTGTTAAGTTGCAACGCCTTGAATTGTATTTCCCCCCTTCTTCCCCGCTTCTTATTTCCCCCACGAGTCACGATTTCTCGTGCCTCCTATCCTTAGGAAGTGCGGTCGTGACAAAAACAAACTCGGGGGCCAAAATTACATAGAATGGAAGCAAAACTTGGACATCGTTCTTACAACAGAAGAGTACAACTTCGTACTCACAACCCCGCGACCTCCGGTGCCGTCGGCCAACGCAGCAGCAGGAGTCAGAGATGTACACAGACGGTGGCATAAGGCGAATGAGATGGCTAAGTGCTATATGTTGGCATCCATGTCATCAGTGCTCAAGCATCAACATTCTGCCATGGAAACTGCCACCGAGATCATGCAGAATCTCAAGAATCTTTTTGGTACTCAGAATCGAACGGCTAAGTCTCAAGCCTTTCGGAGTATCATGTCGAAGACTATGAAGGAAGGCTCGTCTGTGAGGGACCATGTCCTCGAGATGAAGTGCCACCTCAACTAGATTGAGGTCTTGGGAGGGACGATCAATCCCGAGTCCCAGGTGACAATCATCCTTCAGAGTCTTCCCCCTAGCTTCCAACAGTTCAAGCTCAACTTCGAGATGAACAAAAGGAACTACACCTTGGCAGAGCTGTTGACTGAACTTCAGTCGGCAGAGGACCTTATGGTCCAGGCTAAGGCAGCCATGATGACTTCGGCGCCCCGTTCCTCTGGCTTCAGGCCTAGCAAAGAAAAAAGGCAAGCACCGAACTCAGAATCGGGCAAAGTGGCTAAGGGAAAGAAGAAGAAGAGGGCAAACAAGAAGCCCACGGGGAAGTGTTTCAAGTGTGGTGACAAGACTGCCCTAAAAAGGGCAAGGCTATAGGTATGCACCAAGCTTTAGTAGTATAGTCATGTTTGGCTTCGAAGTCTACTTGCACTTGGGTTATTCACACAAGAGCTACTGATCATATTTGTTTTGATCCTGACTTAATGTAGGTGACAAGACGGCTGCGTGATCATGAGATCGAAGTCCAGCTGGGCGACGCTATAAAAGTAGCGGCCGTTGCAATGGGAGACGTTTATTTGCATTTTAGTCGTAATAGATTTTTTATTTTGAAGAAGGTTTTGTTGATACCTTCTTTTAGAAGATATTTAATTTCAATTTCTAAATTAGTTTTTGATGGATGTTCGATTTCTTTTATTGACAACTGCGTTATTAAGAAAGATAGCTCGTATATCTATCGTGGTATCATGGAAAACAATTTGTGCACAATCACATCTACACAGTTTAATAATCGCAAATCAGAACTCAATACAACATCGAAAATTTCAAAGAAACGAAAAGAACCTTCAAGTTCAATTAACGAAACGTACTTATGGCACCTTAGACTTGGTCATGCCAATGAAAGGAGGATCCATTCTCTTGTTCAACAAGATCTTATTAAAGGTCAAGAGGAGGAACATTTTCATAAGTGTGAGTCATGCTTAGAAGGCAAGATGACTAAGAGGCCTTTTCAGACTAAGGGCAATAGGGCCAAGGAAGTACTTGAGCTCGTTCATTCCGATGTATGTGGACCAATGTCTACTGTAGCAAGAGGTGGTTTTCGAGACTTCATCACTTTCATTGATGACTTCTCGAAAATTGGATACGTCTATTTGATGACCCACAAATCAGAGTCTTTTAACAAGTTCAAGGACTTTAAGGCTCAAGTGGAGAAGTATCATGGTAAGAGTATCAAATGCCTGCGATCTGATCGTGGAGGCGAATACCTCAGTTCTGAGTTTTTAGACTACTTATCGGAGTCGGGAATTCAATCCCAACTGACTGCGCCTGGCACGCCCCAGCAGAACGGCGTGGCTGAAAGAAGGAACAGGACCTTATTAAACATGGTCCGATCGATGATGAGTTATGCACGGCTACCTACTTCGTTTTGGGGATATGCCTTGCTATCAGCAAGCCATATATTAGACAATTTACCGTCAAAATCCGTACCTACTACTCCTTATGAGTTGTGGACGGGGCGCAAGCCCAATCTAGCACATCTCAAGATTTGGGGTTGCCCGACTCATGTATTGGAAAAGGATCCAACTAAGCTAGGATCTAGGACGGAGGTATGTATGTTTATAGGGTACCCTAAAGGGACGAAAGGTTATGAATTCTTTAGTCTCCGAGATAAGAAAGTTATTGTGAGCACTCACGCCACATTCTTAGAGGAAGACTATGTAATGAATCTTAAACCCAGCAATGAAGTGGCTGTTGAAGAGCTAACTTCTGTCACAAGTTCCATTAACCAAGAACAAGTACCAAGCGTACAAACAATTCCCGAAACTTCAACTTCTACACCAAGCATTGTAGAATCGCGCCGCAGTGGGAGGGTCTTGCATGAGCCCGACAGATACATTGGTTAGGGGGAATCCAAGGATCACTCCTCGGACAGCAATGTGTTAGATGCCTGGAACATTACGGAGGAGCTGGCAGATGTCGAACATTGCGAATGGGTGAAAGCAATGGATTCGGAACTACAATCTATGATAGACAAAGACGTCTACGATTTGTCCGTCCTACCCGAAGGCTGTACTGCCACTGGGAGCAAGTGAATATATAAACGTAAACGTGGACCCGATGGACGAGTTAAAGTCTTCAAGGTAAGACTAGTGGCTAAGGGGGTATACCCAAAAGGAAGGTGTCGATTACGACGAGACTTTCTCCCCAGTGGCCATGCTCAAATCGATCTGGATATTGTTGTCTATAGCAGCTTATATGGATTGAGATGTATGGCAGATGGACGTTAAGACTGCGTTTCTAAACGGCGGTCTTGAGGAAACCATCTACATGGAACAACCCGAAGGATATACCATAAAGGGCAAAGAACACATGGTTTGGAAGCTTAAGAAGGCCATTTATGGCCTTAAGCAAGCATCTAGATCGTGGAACCAGTGTTTCGATCAAACTGTTCTCAAGTTTGGATTCGAAAAGTACCCAAATGAAAGCTGCGTATATAAGAAAGTTGAGAAGGGGAATGTAGTGTTCTTAGTTTTGTGTGTAGATGACATTCTTCTAATTGAAAACAATAAAAATATGTTGTCATCAGTGCGAACTTGGTTGGCGAACCAGTTCTAGATGAAGGATATGGGAGACGCTGGACACATCCTCGGGAGCAAGGTTCTTCGGAATCGAGAAAAGAAGATGTTGTGCTTATCTCAAGAACCTTACATCAACACAGTACTTAGTCATTTTAGCATGCAGGACGCCAAGAAATGTTTCTTACCTTTTAGACATGGCATCCATATATCTCAAGAGATGTGCCTGAAAACGTCGTCTGAGATACAAGCGATGAGAAGGATTCCATATGCTTCGGAAGTTGGAAGTCTCATGTATGCTATGCTTTGTACTAGGTCTGATATTTGCTTTGCTATTGGCATGGTGGCAAGATATCAGTCGAATCCGGGCCAAGGACATTGGACTGCCGTAAAGAACATACTCAAGTACCTTAAACGGACTACGGACTATGCTCTAGTTTATAATGCAGTCGAGCTCTATCCTTTGGGATATACTGACTCGGACTTTAAAGCTGATCAGGACTCGAGAAAATCTACTTCAGGATATGTGTTCACCTTAGGAGGTGTAGCCGTAATTTGGAAGAGTGTGAAGCAGAAATGCATCGCGGACTCGACCATGGAAGCCGAGTATGTAGCCGCTTCGGAGGCTGTAAAAGAGTCAGTATGGTTCAAGAACTTCCTTATGGATTTAGGTGTGGTTACGAATCTGCCCAAGAGCATCACCGTTTATTGTGACAATTCTGGTGCTGTGGCGAATTCGAAGGAAACAAGAGCTCACAAAGCGAGCAAACACATAGAGCGGAAGTATCATATCATCATGGATATAGAGCAGAGAGGAGACATACAAGTGGTCAAGATTGCGTCAGAGAACAACCTGGCAGATCCTTTTACAAAGGCATTGGCGGTGAAACCGTTCGAGAGCCACATTGAAGGGATGGGAGTTCGACTCATTCAAGACCTAACTCGTTTTCAATATAAGTGGGAGAAATTTAGACGTGTGCACTACTATTTTGTATACTCGAAAGCTGTTTTGAGTATAAGTGGGAGATTGTTAGGGTTTGTATACTAGAAATCACCTTTCGAGTGATTGAATACTGTAAAACTCTAATTATTATTTTTCAATAAATGCAACAGATTATTTTTGTTGTAATGTTGTTATATTTTACATTTAATGGATGTTTATTGCATTTTTAAATGTATAAGTGAACATAACAAAGTCAAAGTCTTTGTTTTAGTAGACCGGTTGTGGGCTGCACTCAATTTAGGGTAAGCAGTCAGTCCTGAACAAAGAAAAATAAGAATTTCACAACCTAGATAAGCCTAGACTACCTATCGTGAAAGGTTGCAATGTCAGTCCGATTATGTCTAAGCCTTATTGAAATATGATGACGTTGGTGTGGTATAGCACTGAATGGATCTAACAGCAAGACAAGTCTTTATGCTATCTACTGAAATACGAGGTCATGATAGTTAATTTCTTAATCAATGTACATTAGCATTGAGCATACGATATTGAGTATCTACTACTTTGACTTACCAAAGGTGCGGGTTTTTCATCACCCAACGATTCAGGTATATTGGGTAGTGGTGATCATTATCTAGCGGTGCTAGGATTGCTATTATATTGAATCGTGCGCGAGGAGAGTGTCGTTTGATAACGTCCACAAGAGGAGCTCGAAACAAGGTTTTATTATTCGGAACCTAGCTAGTTGGAGTTTGATTACTCTATGAATAATAAATAAGAGTTTCTTGCTAAGTCCACTCTTGGAAATTAAAATATGTTAATTAATTAAGTCCATAGCAGACATTGATTAATTAATGGATGTTTCTATTTTAAGCGCAGGAAATAAATTGAACAAATAAAAGGAAACCCGGAATACTTGTAATTTTGGATTTGGAAAGGCAGTGCAATATTACTTCTGTAGTGGCTGCTTGTAATATTCCAATATAAGTTTGTATTAAATTGTGGGTTCAATTTAATTAGGATAAAGCTAATTGGGTAAGGCCATGTCCAAATTCTTCCTTAGATCCCTGACTGGGCCAAATTTGTGACTTAATATAAATAGGTGAATAAAGGAGACAGAAAATAGACTTTTCAATAGAATAATTTTCGTCCACCTCATTATTGAGAGAGGATCGAAATTCTCTCCTTCCGTGAGTAGGTTTCTATCTTCGTTATTTAAGTTCTAGTACTCTGGTGAGATTTGCCCACACAAAAATATCAGTCTACAGTCCGGGACACCAGTCAGAAGATCAAAAGTCGAGTTCTGAAGATCTTCACGAGTCGAAGACGCAAGCCATCTTCGATTCTTTAGTGAATCAACGAGGTAAATTGTCTAACTCCGTGGTACGCATGTTTTAGGGATTGTTTGTTCTAAAGCATGATTATGATTCAAGTTATGAGCATGATACGTGTGATAATTACGCGAATAGAATTTATCTAAATAATCTGCTATATAGATCAAATTCATGTGATCGATTGTTATGCACGCTTCCGCTGCCAACCCCTTCATTTATAAGGGTCTTAGGAGCTTTTGGGAGTTACGGATCTAGGATTGACGCCCCTAGTGTGAGTAATCTACGCTTGTGTCACATAGGCAAAACTTATATGACTCGTTCTATCGAAGTATGAACTGTGCTAGGGTGTTGTAGTTGGAATTTGTATAACCATAATTGTGAAACCACTATTCTTGGAATTCCCCTATTTGCCTAATTTACATGCTTTATTTTATTTGTTTTATTTATTTAAACCCAAAACTCTTGTTTCTCTAGATAGAATATGACGCTTAGTACATGATACCCAGTTGCAATTATATTCCCCGTATTCGATATCCCGGTACTGACCTTTAGCTATACTAGATCTACTATGTATACTTGCAGGTATTTATAGTGCTAATAAAAAGTGTATCAGAAGTCTGTCCATTCCTCCATTGGATTTGGAGAAGGTTTGGTTCCTGAATCGAATGCTTTATCTTTTTTCAGGCGAGAATGTCTCCCACGAATATTCTACTGTAACGGGTATTCAAGAATCGGCCCACGAAATTCTAATGAATTTGAAGGAAATTGTATTGAGAAGTAATCTATATGGAACTTGTGACGCGTCTATTTGTGTTAGGGGTCCTGGATATGTAACTGCTCAATAGTTTTTCTTCCAACACGACCCTGTAGGTTTCCATCTAGTTGAAAATCATTTATTCTCCTCGCCTCATAGATGGAAAGGTAAAGCCCGTGATCTTGAGTGAATCCTTTGACGCGCGACATCCATGATCGTATCAGCACATCCCTGGAATTCCCTTGTTGCCATTTGTTTTCTCAAATACTTCCCTCGTCCCTCTGTAGTAGAGGCGTTTCTTTTCGTCACGGGATTTAAGAAAAGTTGTGTTAAGTGAGGTAAGTAAATGAATAATAAAGTAGAAAAGGAAAAAGGTAGAGAGATGAAGAGAGAATAAAGTAAGAGAGAGTAAAGTAGGAGAGAAGAAAAGCTGGTGCTTTTTGTCAAAAAAGGAAACGACTCAGCTACAGTGGGACAACCAAATACGACTCGGCTACAGAGGGACGGATGGAGTATTTAATATTGCAATAGTTTATTGTTTCTATTGGTAACCTTGTGCTTACCTTGTGTCTATACTCCCTCGATCCCACAAGAATATGCACTTTTAGTTGGCACGGGTTTTAATCCACAATTGATAAAGTAAGAGAGAGGTAAAAAGAAAAAGTAATTAAAGTATTGTTAGTGAAGAATAGGTCCCACCTCAATCGAGAGAAAAGTTTTTCAAAATTAGAAAGTGCATATTCTTGTGGGACGAACTAAAAAGAAAAAGTGCGTATTCTTGTAGGACGGATGGAGTACTATAATTACCTTGTTATATTTGCAAATAGTTGCAGTGCTAATAAAATAATCCATCAATTACTCTAAGTTTCTAATATAATTAAAATATACTCCTTTCGTCCGCGAATAGGAGTCTTGGTTCACTTTTACCATAAATGGTAACAGGGTCCCACATTCCACTAACTCATCCCACTCACATTTTATTTAAAACTAATATATATACAAGTGAGACCTATATTCTACTAACCCATCCCACTTTTTTTAACATTTCTTAAAACCCGTGCCATCTACAAATGAGACTCCTAATGGCGGATGGAAGGAGTAATAATTAATCCAATTTTAACTTCCAATTTTCTCACAAGCTCCTCGATCATCTTGGTCAGTAGGTGGAAGCGCTCAGCCATGAATAAATGGGAAGTATCTGTAGCAACCAGCGTCGCCGAACATTTTCTCGGCATAATCTATGTTTTCGGATTGTAGGGATCCCACGCCATTGCATTTGCATATTGCGTGAATGCTGCTTGAACTCTTCGATTCATTTCTGAAAATTTTGAAGATGGACCAAAACATGAAAGTGTAAAAAGAAAGAGTGAAAAGTGTGAAAATTGAGAAGAAATGTGAGAATTTATAGAGAAATATATATATAATGTTGGTATCAAAATAATATAAAAAAACAAAAAAAATTGTTGTAAAATTAAATGGTTAGTGAAAAAATTAAATTGGGGATTTACGGCTGTTTCCACGGTACAAATCCCATGCAATAGCGCCGCAAAAAAGATGTTGCATTGCTCTGCAGCCGCAAAAAATGGAAATTCCACTGCATGCTTCTGCCGAAATTTCGGGCCTTATTGCCCAAAATAGAAAATATCTCACTTACATTGGTACATAGGGAATACATCTCACTTAGGCCGATATGAAAGAAGTATATATTGAAGGGGTTGGCAGCAGAAGCACAGATAAATCAAAGAATAAGATCTATTTAGCAATTATTCAGACAAATTCTATTCGCGCAATTACCACATGTAGCATGCTCATAACTTTAATTAAAACATGATTTATGATTAATTGAAACCTAAAACATGTTTTTTTACGTAGCAGAATTATACCTTCTTGATTCTCCAAAGAATCGTAGATGGCTTGCTACTGCTCCACGTAAAGATCTTCGATACTCGACCACATATCTTTTCACTAGTTCCCGAATTGTATTCCGATATTAGTGTGGGCTAATCTTATCAGGATACTAGGACTTAAATAAAGAAGACAGAAGTTCCTCACGGGGTAGGAAATGAGAAAATTTGAAAAAAAATAATTGTATTTTCTGTCTCATTTATTCTCTCATTTATATTAAGTTACATACTGGGCCTCCCCCATTAGCTTTTTACTAATTAAATTGAACTCACAATTTAATATATCTTTCCCTTTCTCTATCATTTACATTTACTCTGTACTCTTTGTAACTTGATAATTGTGAGATCATACATATTCTAATGCAGTGGGGTTTTGACGGTATGAACTGACCATAACTATCCACTGAAAAGTTGGAAGAATAATGAGGAAAGCAGAATATGGCCATCAAAGTTTTTCTTTAAAATAGGATGCCATTAATCATAAGAAAATAGTTAGATGATGAATGTTATTGAATAGGTTCCAACTCAAGAAAAAGGAAGTTATTGAATAGGTACATTGCCCCATTCACACATACAACACACACACAAATAACACAGTGAATGGTGAGGAGTTGGTAATATTAGAATTCTCCCAACATTTATATATATAAAAAAGAAATTAGTTGCTTGATAGGTATATATAAAAGTAGGGTTGAATATGGTAGAGTGTTTGGTCAAAGTTTGTTTGTTGAGGTTTAAATTTATGAGAGTTCATTTGCCAAAATGGATTTCTTGGGGAAATATGAGATAAAATAATTTGGATTAATTAAGGTTATCCACCATCCTCTTCTTTTATCCTTTTCCCAGCCTTGCTTAATTAGGTAATCTTTTTTTACTTATCCAATTTCTATGAAAATATCTTCACTTTTTACTAACTGGGATCCTTTTTTCATTCTTCTGGAATATATGTTGTAGCCACGAAGTTACAGTCTTGATAGGTTGCAGAATTCTCTATTTTATTATCTCTAACATATTTTTTCTCTGAGGTAGTTATTGAATTTAAAGTCATTTCTACTTGTTTGAGATTGTTATAACAGCTCTGAATATAAAATTTCTACTTGGCTGTTCTAGTTATTTAATTGTGGAAATGTGAGGGTCATCATTGGGACACTCAACTGCACACTCCGATGACTTACCACCATTTGGTACTTTAGAGTTATTGGACGAGAACAATGACGGAGAACATTCAATCGGTGATAGCATTGAAGGGGGGCAGATGCAAGTACTAATAATGCAAAAAAGTTTTAAAAAAATGGATTTAAGAAGGACGCAAGACGCTGGATCTATGTACACCTTTAGGGATGGAAAGTACGTGCTCAGATAATTTTATGCACTCATTATATTATTTGAAGTTATTAATTGTATATTAATCTGCAGATTTTGTCCGACTGGTGTAGTGGCCAACATATGCAATAAGTCTTTCAAGTACATAGTTGACCCGGGAGGATACAGCTAGGCAACGCTTTCAGAAGAACACATTGATCATTATTGGAAAGAATTCCAGGTCAAATTGTGCATTTTATATTTATAACTCAATTATCTTATATTATTTATGTCACGACCGAGTTTTGCTAAGGATAGCGAAAGCGGGTAATCCGCGACTAATAAGAGGGATTAAAGAAACGGCAAAAGAAAAGGGGTAGAACTCAACGAACTTGCCGAAAAGGTCAAATCGATTGATACCATGAAATAGAAGCCAAGTATTCAATTACATGGTCTCACCAATAGAATAATCATCTCATCAACTAAATCACAGTTCGATGGTGAGACTTTGAAATTCTCACTTAACAAAAGTACATCGGAATAAGTCCTTACTAACAACTTCGTGTATGAAGACACGAATCGTCAAAAGATCCACTTGACTAATTAATAACATCGACTCCGATCAATATTCCTTCCTCTTGACGTTCAATCTGCACATATAGAAATACATGCAGGGCTTAGTACAGGAGTACTCAGTGGACACGTGCCGAAAAGCAAAACATAAATTATATAGTTGTCATCTTTCTACAGTATCACACGGGGGTTCTTAAAAGGGCCCGAGCTTACTAAATTCTTTTGTGATCTTAAAAGTCCGTCTGCAGACTAAGTTCTTCAACTTCATACCATATCTGTAAGTTGTGTACCGAGAAGGTGGCCACCTTCACGGACACCATAGCCGGCCAACCCTCTTGGATGGCTCACGGCCCTTGTGCACAAAATTCCGAATAGGATTTGCGGTCCTATTGGGAACCGAATTCGTTAATATGTTTTGCCATCGCCAAAACCCTCAAGCATTTAGTCCAACAGATAGGCCTCAATAATAAACATTTTATGGCATGACAACTTTAAAATAATCACAGCTCCATTTTGAGAAAAGATGATATTTCATAATTTCACAAGTACTTGATTTATATCCACACTAATGTGCTGGATATTAAAAGAAAGCCCACTCGATATGCTTAACTCCAAAACAACTCTCGTCTGGCCTCACTTGCCCTTGAATAAATTTATCCTTTGAAAATAAATAGCGTAGCACGCTAATTAGTACTTGAACTTTTTCTCTTGAGAAAAGAATGCATACGTCCTATTGGATAACATCTATATCTTAGTCTCGGCTTATAGGATTTTTTCTAAATCCTACCTCAGGCTTCACTGCCCTGCAGAGTTTAATTATTCTCTTTACTAATTCCGAAAAATTCTATTTTCTCTAACACAATTATTTGTGCTCTTATTTAATAGAATATGGATTCTTGGAAAATCCCTTCTAAATTCTTTTTCTTCGCATTTTCCTTAAGGCCGCCCATAGCGTAGCGGGGCGACGCCGGTCGGCCCATTCGCTTCTCAACTTCAATATTTTCCATCCTCGGACTCTAAATAAATTATTCGGAAATTAATTCACCAACGTTCGAGCTCCAAGCTCCTCTCCAAAATTAATTCTAGTCCAAAATAATTTACTCGGCCCAACTAATATAATTTAGTAGACCCAAATTTAGTCCACTAATTAAATTCCAATCCAAGCACAAATAATTCTCAAGCCCAACCATAAAATCTCAACTCATTTCCTTTATCCATAAAATCGGCCCACTACCTAATTAAAATAATACTTGGGCCCAACTCTTAATTAAAAACAGCCAATCCTTTAATTAATTACTAGAGCCCAACATTATAATCTCTAGGCCCAAACTAATTAATTTATGAGAAGGCCCAATTTAACTCCCTCCTATACGTGACCTCCCTTTTCCCAAATCACTTTCCCAATTTGAAATCTCTAATTTAGAAGGCGAGGAGCTGCGCCTCTTTTCAACGGCGAAATCGCGCCTACCTCGACGGAAATTTCGGAGTCCCGTCAGCAGGTACTTCCTCCTCCGTCGAGTTCGGAGAAGTCCTCGGCTGCTCGACGAGCAGGGCTGCCACCTGCTGCGTCACTAGGCGCCGGCTCCAGTGGACCAGCCATCGCCGCCCCGTGTTCCGACTCGCCTCGTCGAGTTCCTCTCGGCCTAAAGCTAAGTCCTTTCCCCTATCCCCCTTCTACTCAATTTATTTGAGTTATGCAGCAACTTGGTGATTTAAGAACATTGACTATAGTTGTGATCGAACTTGATCTTGTGATCACTTGATTATTGTATCTTGCTCTTTGGGGTTTATGGTAGAAGCTTCCTATTGTGAAACTTTGGCAGTAGCCGTGGCACTTAACTCTTTTACTCGTGCTATCTATTTGTTCTAAAGATCATGCCTTTGGTTGTCGATGTTATTCCTATGATTCTAAGTTCTTGTTCATGCGGCTGTTCTATATGATGTGATGGAGGGGTGTTGAGGGGATTACCTCACTTGGTGAATCCTTGGTTTTTTGGCTGCCACACCCTTGCTTCTTGCCACTGCCTCTCCTCACTGAAATTCTTATGTTTGTGAGATTTTGGGGCGTCAAAGTGGTGGAGGAAAAAGGGGTGGGGAGGCAGCTTATATAGGTATCAACCTTGGCCTCTTATGTCTGAAAAACTTGGGGGCAAAGCCTCCTATTTTGGGGCTGCCAGCTTATCTCTACTATGTGTTAATCCAATTGATGTTGCCTTTTTGGTGAAATTCTGGGGAAATAGATTTCCTCTCTTGGCTGGTTCCTTGAGCCTCGATAAAATGGAACTCTACTCTTCTATTTTGGGCTTGTGGTTGAGCCTTCCTACTTGTGGCAGTTTGGTTTTGATTCTCAGATGATGAAAGTTGAAATGGGACAGAATGTGGTTGATCTTGCAGCTCTAAACTGCAGCCCTTTGGCTGCTCTATTTCGCCTATTACCTTAGCTCTCTTATTTGGGCTTGCTTCTCATTCCCCTTTTACTTATGTGTCCTCTTTCTAACCCCATTTCCATGTCATGTGTAGGGGCTTCTTGGTGTCCAAGGTTGTTAAATTTTTGGAGTCTTGTAGCTGTGACAAATCGAGGGAAAAGAGGAAAAGAAGGGTGGAGGATTAGTCTACTCACTTCTTTTGTAATTTACTACAAGTAGAGGTCTTTTCCACCTTTTGTTGTGAGCCATTGTAAAGCTCCATTATTTCTTGTTTGTAAAAGATAAAGGGCCTTGGAGTGTAGTGTGTGTTGTCCCTTTCACACATGTAAGCATGTACTAGTTTTATATCCATTATTCTTATATTTTTATTCCTCGGAGTGTAACCACATTTCTCTAATAAAAGTATATCCTCTACTTTTATCCTTGAAATAATAATATTTTTCCTTGCACTCTATTTTCTTTCGAACGAAAATACTTAGATTACCCCAAAGTTGAAAATACAACGAGGATTCTACGATTACACGGCTTCTGGTGGGAATTTTATTAAGCTAATATATCCGGTTTATCTCGAAAGAAAGGAACAAAATTCTGGGGCATCACAATTTAATACTTTATTATTTTGTAGAAAGATGCAAGATAGCTTTTCGTAGTCATTGCAAAGCTAGATACGGCGATTCCATGGATTATAAGAGAAAGACAATGAAGAAACCGGCCTATTTCACGGATGCCCAGTGGACGACATACACCGATGCCTGGACGCTTCCTTAGAATATCATGGTTTCTAAGAGGTGCTCGAAAAATCGTAGACAGGCGCGGGAGAAGGCCTTTGGAACACATTGTAATGGTTGTATTCCATTTGAAGAGGCAGGTGAAAAATGGTAAAACTTATATTTTTCTAGTTTAATTTGTTTACTTTTTTAGTTACTTTTAAAATCCTTTTAAATGTTTTTTGCAGACTGAGGAAAACAACGGGATATTACCTACATTTGTAGATGTCTTTGGTAAGACCCACACATTCAGAACAAAAGATTCACAAGGGATGGTTTCGCAACACGCCACTCAGATTAATGTAAGTTTCATCTTAATTAGACTAATTTTGGGCTTTTGATCCCTATTTGGTATTTGAGAACAAAAAAAGATCAAAGCCAGTAATGTTCATAGGCTTGAAACTATATCATTTAGATGGCTCCTTTCTGCCGTTGTAGCTTCTCTTCCTTTTATATGCATGCTAGTGGTATTAATAAACTTAGAGGGTCTCCATTCCATGGCCATGTGCTAGTGGTATTAATAAACTTTAGAGGGCCTCCTCCATGGCCATGTTCTGCTTTCTGTATTATTCTTCCAACTTTTCAGTGGATTGTTTTGGTTAGTTCATACTTGTCAAAACCCCATTGCATTAGAAGATGTGTGATCTCACAATTATCAAGCTACAAAGAGTAAAAGTATATGACAAAGAAAGGGAAAGATATAATGAGATGGTACATTCTGACTTGGATTAATTTTTAAAAATACATGATAATAAGTATTCTGAGCTAGCATTTATCATGTTGTTTAGTAGCATTTATGTGTAGCATCCTTGAAAATGGCATAAGAGGAGTAAACAGTAAAAGTATATGACAGAGAAAGGGAAAGATATAAACAGATGGTACATTCTGGCTTGGATTAGCTATACTTCTCAAATTTCAATGTTTTAAAATAGAAATGTGTTAACATCTGTCACCCTTCCCCCCTCTGCCCTGCAATTCTGAGTCTACGAGCATTTTCAAACTTTAGATTACTTATGATTATACATGAAATTTGATTTAGTTTCTTTTAATAATGAAGCATAATCCACTTAGTTAGTCCACAACCTATACATTCTGTTGCCTGTTGTTCCATCAACATGATAACATGTTGCATTTGCATAATTGAAGAGAAAGCTGTGAAACTATTTGTTTGTTCACGTGCTTATGGTAGTATCTAATTTGTGTTTGCTTGTTGGAAGGATGATATTATGAGAAGGGCCAGGGAATTAAGAGCTGAATGGACAGACAATCCGGATTTAGATGCCATCTTCTTGGAGCTTCATGGGAAGGTGAAGAAGAGAAAGCAGATTCCCGGTGCAGGAAGTGTAACAAAATTATACTTCCCATCAGCATATGCATCTGGCCGTTCAACTGGCAGCGACCCTGATATGCTTGGATTTTGCACTGTTTTAAGGCCTTTTTTTGGTCTGTTTTTAATTTCAAAATCACAATTCATGTCATATTTTGCATATTTTATCCATTTTGGTATTTTGACGTGTTTTGTGAGAAATGTGCATATTTGAGCTTAAAAAGACAGCAAAAAGTCGAAGTTGGAAATCTGGAGCTTTCAAGACGCCCAGTGGTCCGCTGCAATACAGCCAGCGACCGTTGGGGCCCAACGACCGCTGAGCCAGTAGCGGTCCGCTCCAAAGAAAGATGTGCTGAAACAAAGAACACGCCCAACAACCGCTGGGTAGTGCGCTGCAACCGCTCCAAACAATCCAGAAGCTACGGGATGATTTCCAGCGACCGCTACCCAAGAGGCAGAGGCTACGGATCAATATGCAGCGACCGCTGGCCAAGGTGCATCGGCCCGCTGGAAAAATGCGGCGCACAGAATTGACCTACTTTCTCCCCAAGATTTACCAAACTTAGCCACTTTTTAATTTATTTGTTACTCAAAATTTCCCCTACAAATACCCCATCAAACCTCTTCGTTAAGGATCCCCTTTTTGCCATCTAATTCTAGAGCATAAATTTGAGAGTTCTTCATTGTGCAAGGGGTTGAAGAAGGAAGCAAGAGATCATCAAAGAGCTACAAGGATTCAACCTTTGAGTTTTATTTGCTTTAGCACTAATGTTCATTTTGTTTTCCCTACAATCTATGTTTTTACCTTATTCAATTATGTGTAACTAAACTCATAGCATTCTACGGATGTGTTAGTAACGACTTTGGTTATACAATTCTGTTTTCTATTTAATATTTGTTTTGTTTTTACTTCGTTTCTTCCCTACGTTGTTGGATAATGTTTCACGTTTAAGTGACACATTTTGTGATGAATTAATATAACTTGCTACATAATCGTGAAAGGAGGTTGGCGAGTTAGGTCCACTTAGTAGACACTACAATTAGTTTCCCTTAAAACGGCACGGTTAATTGAGAGTGAGGACTTTATAAGGGTCTTAGGAGCTTTTGGGAGTTACGGATCTAGGATTGACAACCCTAGTGTTAGTAATCTACGCTTGTGCTGCATGGGCAAAACTTATGTGACTCGTTCTATCGAAGTATAAATTGTGCTAGGGTATTGTAGTAGGAACTTGTATAACCATAACTGTGAACGCACATCCCTGGAATTCTCTTATCTCTCATATTTTATCTCTTTAATTACTTGCAATTAGTTGTTTATTTGCTTTCAAACTGTTTTTATTTTCAAAATTCCAAAACTTTTCGGTTTTCCAAATAGTGAAAGAAGCTTAGTGGAGGATAGCCAATTTGTGATTGTTTTCCCGGTACTGACCTTTAGCTATACTAGATCTACTTTGTATACTTGCAGTTTTATTTAGTGCTAAAAAAATTGCATCAGACCCTAGGAAGATGGACGAGCTCTACGAGCAACGACTTCAGGAAGAGTGGGAGCGAATAGAAGCCCAGATGGAAGCCCGGATGGAAGAGTCAGAAAGATAGAAGAAGAAGAATTGATGAAGGAACATATGCAAAAACACATTAAGACCTTATTTACTGAAAATTTTGGGTGAACTGTAGATATAGATATAGACTTCAACATTTTGAACTCATGACATTGTGAAACAATTTAATTCTCGCAATTCATTTGGCATTTTAATTTCGTTCATTTTATTCATATTTTTAGTTTAATGCCATTTTAATTTCATTGGAAGCTGAAATAATAATAAAAAATAATGAAAATATGAAAAAAAATCATAGAATTCCGAGCACTTATGTGCTCGGAGTATTACATTGCCGATATGTCCTTTCCTAGCACAGCCAAATTGTTCTAGGAGTCTTTAGTCGCATTATTCGAGCACCAAATTGTACTAGGATTCTTGAAGTGCATTATTCTGAGCACACACTGGTGCTAGGAAGAGAAGTGAGTGATAGTGTTGTGCAGACCGAGCCCTTTCGGTGCTCGGATATTACATGAAGGAGTTGACCATGTTTCCTAGCACCCGAAATGTGCTCGGAAAAACTGGAGTATTGCTCCGAAACGTGCTAGGGAATAATTCCGAGGAAGCAAATGGCTAGAACCCTATGTGCTCGAAATGTGCTCGGAAAACCTTATTTTTCCTAGCACTTTGGGGGTTTTCCTAGCATTTCGGTGCTAGCTAAATGTGCGCTTTTTTGTAGTGTTGGAATATTATTATCAGCCACTACAGTAATAATATTGCACTGTCTATCCAAATCTGCAATTACAAGTAATCCGGGTTTTTATCTTATTAATTGTTTAATTCTCACACTTAAGATATACATGTCCATTAATTAATTCATGTCTGCTAAAACTCAATTAATCAACATCTTATCATTCCAATAGTGGACTTAGCAAGAAACGCTTATTTATTATTCATAGAATAATTAAATTCCAACTAGCTAGGTTTCGAATAATAAAAGCTTGTTTCGAGCTCCTCTTGAGGACATTATCAAACGAGACTCACCAGGCGCGCGTTACAATATAATAGCAATCCTAGCACGTCTATATATTAATCACCACTACTCAATATATCAGGATTATTGGGTTGAGAAAAACAATTTGATAAGTCAAAGTAATGCATAATCGACATCGTATGCTCAATGCTAACATATATTGATTAAGAAATAATTATTTATTTATCAAGACATCGTCTTTCAGTATATAGCATAAAGACACGTCTTGTCGTTAGATCCGTTAAGTGCTATACCACACCAATGTCATCTTGTTCTAGTAAGGCTTAAAAATATGCGGACTGACATTGCAACCTTTCACGATAGGTAGTCTAAGCCTATCTAGGTTGTGAAATTCTTCTTTTTCTTTGTTCAGAAGTGACCATGTTACCTTACAACCGGTCAACTAAAACAAAGACTTAGACTTTGTTAAGTTTCTTATACATTTAAATATGTAATAAAACAACCATTAAATGTAAAACATAATAACATTATGACAAAAATAATCTATTTTATTCCTTAAAAAATAAAATAAGAGTTTTTACAATATTCAATTAGTCAGAAGGTAATTTCTAATATATAAACTCTAACATATACTCCAACTAACCCTCTAACATATACCTAAACATATATTTTATCCTTAGGATCAATAAATGGATTATTAAGATCTAATGAATTACTAATCATTACAAAGGCTTAAAATTCTCATTAGAAGGACAAAATCGTCAAAAACATTATAAACGATTTTTACAATTGAAGAAGTGAAAGAAATTTTCGGAATCATATCTCTTTTCCATTTTAAATACTTTCTCCCTCCCATAAAAATAAACTTCTTTTTCCATTTTGATCCGTCCCACAAAAATAGCCAATTTCTACTTTTGGCAAGTCTTTTATCTCTTATAAGGTGAGTCTCATTCTCCACTAACAATACTTCGATCATTTTTTCTTTCTATATTGCTTATACTTTACCAATTTTGCATTAAAACTCGTGTCGTCCCCAAATTCTCTATTTTTATAGGACGGGGGAAGTAAACATGAATTCTAAAGTAGAAATATCAAATTCATATAACATAGTTTATGTCTATAGATTTAACTATTTTTTTATTTATAAATCTAATAGAAAAAATAATTTTTTATGCAACACAGCTCTGCCCAATCCAATTCATCGTGGTCCTAGGTTGGGCAGGGTCTAGATTTATACAAAGAAGCTTAGTGCAACCCACTATGTTAGTAGGTCTAGATTGGGTCGGATCTGAATACATAGAAAGAAGCCCAACCCAGCTCAGTTTGTTGGTGGGCTTGGACTGGGCTAAGTCCCAAATTACTTGGCACGTGGCGGGCCTCGGTCAGCCCAACCCATTTTATAACTCTACGTGATCGATGCTATAAAACTTTATACATTTGGGTCATTACTCTGTTCCAAAGATCGCCTTATATAAGTTATACTCCTTCCGTCCCCTAAGAATATGCACTTTGGGGTGAGCACGAGTTTTAATATAAAATTGGTAAAGTAAGAGAGAGGTAAAGAGAAAAAGTAATTAAAGTATTGTTAGTGGAGAATGTATCCCACCTCATTAGAGAGAAAATACTCTCCAAAATTAGGAAGTGCATATTCTTGTGGGACTGACTAAAAAGGAAACAGCGTATTCTTCAGATGATTCATATTCCTTTTTAGATGATTCATATTCCTTTTCAGTTCGTTTCAGAGATAGTCGAGTCACTTCATTTTTTGACAAAAAAAAATTACTACTCCCTCCGTCCCACGTTACTTGAGTTAAATAAAGTAGAAGAGAGAATAAAGTAAGTGTGATTAGATGTTTAGTTTTTAGCCGAAAAGAGAAATAACTCAAGTAACTTGGGACAACCCAAAAGAAAATACGATTGTCATAACTTGGAATGGAGGGAGTATATTCTTTCTTCTATTCTACTTTTACCTTTTCTTTCTCTTTTTTATTTTACTTTTCTTCGCTTATCATTTAAATATCATTTTTCAATTTCTCTACTGAAAAGAAATACACTAATTAACATAGGAGAAAGCAAGTACAAATTCATTTACTAAATTTGTTTGAGTTCTTACAGTTGAGTGTATGGTAAGGCTGCAGCCAGTATGCACACAGTTCACGCAATCATACACGGAGAAATAGAATTCCAAAATAATCGTACATGTCTGGCTTTAGAAACAACTTTCACAAATTCTACATCAATTTAAGGGCAAATTGGCTATAAAGTTATGAACCTTTAAAATAGTTTGGTTTTTTCCATGAATTTTAAATGTTGTACGAAAAGTCATGAACTTTATCGGACTGTCTAAATTTCTCATCCGACCCGACCCGATAGATTTCCGACACAAACTTATCCTACGTGGCGCGCCGAAGGCGTGATTTGGCAAATGACAAATTTAGGATTCAATTCGAATTATGGAATTAAGCTACTTTTATGTTGAATTCGATTTGTATGTTTTGTGTCGATTTGTACGTTGAATTCGATTTGTATGTTTTCATTTATCGTAGTAAATCTAGGGTCAAAGATTGCAAAGATAGAAAAGAAACAATCAGAATTATTGGTGTTTTGCCAAGTCACGCCTCCGGCATGCCACGTAGGATAAGTAATTGTGTCAGAAATCTATCAGGTCGGGTCAATTGGGATATTTACACAGTCTAGTAAAGTTCATGACATTTCATGCAACATTTAAAGTTCACGGGACCGTCTGTTGGGAAATTTACATAGTCCATTAAAGTTCACTTTTCATGCAACATTTAAAGTTTACGGGAAAAACCAAACTAGTTTAAAAGTTCATGACTTTACAGACAATTTGCCCTCAATTTAATGGTTTAAAAAAAATAAAAATCGTTGGGATAAACAAATATTGGCACTTTGATTTGTAATATGTGTAAATCTTTATATAAGCAACTTCCCTGTCAAGGAAAATAGTCCTATTTTTTCATTTTGAATCGTTAGCTAAAATTAGTCTCTATTTATGGGACGGAGAGAGTAAATAAAAAATATAATTAAAATATGGTATTGTTAGTGGGAAATATGACAAAGTTCATATGTGAATCATAAATATCTCATTTCTATTTATGATTATCAATATAAATCAATTCACTTATACAACTAGGGTCAATTATTAAACATTAATAATAATATGCGTCCCACTATCCATTCACACTATTTTAACTATCATTCCCCTTATCTCTCTTACTTTATCAATTACGCATTAATTTCTGTGTCGTCCCAAGTGTCCTTATTTTTTTGAACAGAGGGAGTATTTTTTTAAAAATTTCACATTAAAATCTGTCCAACCATTAGCAAGCTATTTTGAATGATTTTCAATGAGATAAAGGATAAGATTGAAGATGAATTTAAATTTAACTTGAAATTAGCAGTTAATCTGAACACATCTTAGAAGCGAAGAAAGGAGATGTTTCCATCATTCCACAACAAAACATGACACTGCAAATGCCTACATTACAATCCTGACACACTTCCTATTTCCCAATACTTGTGAATGCAGCAGCTCACAAGCACACTGTCTCATAGCCTCACACATCAACCATACAAATTTCAATCCAAATTTGGAAACCTCTTCTCATCTTATAAATAAAAATCACCACATTTTAATCCAAAAAAAAGAAGAAAAAAGAATGGTCATTGCAGCCCTCTTGGCTTTGTTGATCACAGCCTTGACAAATCAATGCAATGCCAATCCCAAATTCCCAGCCATTCTTGTGTTTGGTGATTCAACAGTAGACACAGGCAACAACAACTACATATCCACTCCTTTCAAAGGCAACCACCCTCCCTACGGCTACAGTTCCGGGGTGGTGCCCCGACTGGCAGGTTCTCCGATGGGAGACTGGTGCCGGATATACTTGCATCCCTGTTCGGCCTCAAGGAAGCCGTTCCTCCCTTCTTGGACCCGATTCTTTCTGACCAAGACGTTGTTACCGGGGTCAGTTTCGCATCAGCTGGCTCGGGCTACGATGCTCTAACCACCTCTTTCACTCAGGTGATTTCCATGTCGACGCAACTGGACCACTTGAATGAGTACGTTGAGAGGCTGCAGAGTATTGTTGGCGAAGAAGAGGCTGTGGAGATACTGAGCAGAGCTCTGGTTATAGTTAGTGCTGGAACAAATGACTTCGCCTTCAACTTCTATGATTTCCCCACTAGGAGACTTGAGTTCACCATTTCTCAGTACCAAAACTTCATCCACGCCAAACTGCAGAGCTTCATTAAGGTATGTCTTTTTTCTCCCTTTGTCTTTCTTATTGGAATAATTGAATTAACAATTACGTATAGCCTCTGTATGATGATTAACCAAGAACAACGGTTATGGACCTTCAAGACGATTAGAGATGTTCTTCACAATAGTCTGCCGAGAGAATATAGAATATAAAATCGTTCTTCTCACGTCTAGGGTCCATAACCCTATCTTATACTCCCCCGTCCCATTAGAAATGAAACATTTGTTTTTCGCACAGAATTGTATGTAGTTCTTTTTTGTAAGTTAATGGGGGAGAGAATAAAGTAAGAGATGTGAAAAAGTAAGATTTGTTTCCATTTTAGAAAACGTTCCATTTTTAATCTTATACGGTATTTACATTTCTTTTTATAACAAATAAATATACGATAGCCCAAACTTTAATTTTTATTGCATCACTTTAATCAGGCAACTGAAAGATAGTTATACGCATTAAATTAGTCATGTGGAAGCCCAAATTTCCAACATCTATATCTCACCTGTCTTGTAATGGATGAATTTGACAGGCGTTGTATGATGTTGGGTGTCGTAAGATGGTGGTATCGGGGCTTCCCCCGATAGGGTGTCTGCCAATACAAATGACGGCTAAATCTCCTCTGTGGCGAAGCTGCTGTCAAAGGGAGAACGAGGAAGCAGTGTCTTACAACGACAAGCTTGAGAAGGTGGTGCGCCAAATGGAGACGGATCTTACAGGATGCAGGATCCTCTATGCGGACGTCTACAATCCTATGATGGACATGATCAACAACCCACTCAAATATGGTTAGCTAGTCTTCAACAACATACATGTATGCAGAACTAAAAATGCAAATATTAAAGATGGTGGTGTTGTGTTGCAGGGTTTACGGAGACTAAAAGAGGATGCTGCGGCACTGGATTACTTGAAGCTGGACCTCTCTGCACGCCATTGGCAAGCATCTGCGCGGAACCTTCGCGATATCTATTCTGGGACAGCATTCATCCTACTGAATCAACCTACCAGATTCTCGCTCACAAACTAGCACAATCTTTGACTACAAACATGTCTCTTCACCATATCAAACAATAAAATGCAAGATTTGCACTATGTTTTCAACATCACTTGTTGCGTGAAAAGATATGCTCCATGCTAACCATAGGCATGGTTACAACTAAAGGATGACACAAGATCAAATGCCATAACAAAGAAATCTTCACCAAAGCTACAGTATTGTACACGTATAATGAGATTTTGTGTTGACCGTTCATTCGTTTTATTGTATCGCCACTGGCTAACTAGACACCGATTAGACGGTCTTGTTGTTTTATTTGTTTTTTGGGATTTGTACGTATGCTTTCTCTGGATTTTAAAAATATCATTTACTGTATGTGAATTATTTTGCTCGATTTTTGTCCCTTTACACTTTTTTCAATTTTTCTCGGACTTACATGGCCCCAAGCCATGGACGAAGGAGTATATCATTGAAACACAAGTTACACAACCATAACAACTATGAAAATGCATATATATTCCAGACTAAATATCAAAATTGGTCATAAACATATGGCCAAAATACGAAGCTGGTCCAAAACATTCACTTTTGAAAATCGGGTCCATAACAAATAAAATCTTTGTTGATGTGGTCCTTTTTTAACGGTTCCGTCAATTCTGATGGTCAACCGTGGATTAGGAATTATTTTACCGGATTAGCCGATTTTGAATTACCGTAGCTAATTTTATAATTTCTTTTAATTTTTGTAATATTAGTAAAATGCAAAATAAAAAAAAAACAAAAATTAGTAACTATAAAAACCTGATTCACTTCATCTTTATTTCTCCCTCTGTTTCTTCTCTTTCTTCCCTACATCCAACAACAAGAACCCTAACTTTTCCTTCTCTGCAATAACCACAAAACTCGTCGGATATGGCCGAGTCGAGATGCAGCAGGGTTCCGGCGACGGCGGCACCGCCTGAGACCTCTGATTTAGCTACATTTTTTGCAATTGCAAGAAGGCGGCGCCACTCCGTATTATCACCAACCAAGCAAAACCGACATGAGGGAAGCTTTACTTTGCATGTGAGAGAAAGAAATGTTGTTTCTTCAAGTGGTGTAAGTTCATCAACGAAGATGAAGCCTTCAGTTTGTCAACCTCAATGGTCGGTTCCGATTTTGATTGTTTAGCCTTGAATTTATCAGAATTTAGCAAAATATCGAGAAATTAGTGAATGTTGTGTCGTATTGTCTAGGGTTTGTTGTTGTTGCAACATTTGTTTGTGTATTTAAGTAATTTGATGGATTTGAATGAAAACCCTAATTTTTGTTGAAATTTGAATTTTGTTGTTGAATTTTAAATTTTAAATTTTAAATGTTGAACGATGTATATCGAAATGCATATGTATGTTTTAAATCTAGATTCTGAATCTGGATTTTTTTTTTTGAATCTACTACATAACATTATGGGACTTCTTCAGATGAAGCAGAAAACATATAATATAATAAATGTCAGACTAGTCTATCATATTCATAAACAAAATCAAATAGATCTTGAACATTTAACAATTGAAAGTCGCGCCTGTTTTGATTTTGTTAGGAATGGAATAATAATTAAAAAACAATTTAATTGGTAAAATAATTATAAAATAATTAGGTGACTAATAATCTCATATTAAGCCTACCTAATCGGTTAAAAATTCACTAATCAACGGTTGACCGTCAGAAAATGACGAAACCGTAAAAAAAGGACCGGATCTACAATGATTATTTGTCATTGACCGGATTTTCAAAAAGTAAATGTGTTGACCAACTTCGTATTTTGTCCATATGTTTAGGACCAAAATTGACATTTACTCTATATTTTATACATAAAACTAGTCTAATACTTCCTCTGTTCACCAACACAAGAGCGTATTTGACCGGACACGAGTTTTAAGAAATATAGTAAAAATTGAGTTGAAAAAGTTAGTGGAAAGTGAGTACTACTTTTATAAATTAGTTTTATAATGAAATGTGTGTGAGATAAAATTAGTTGAACATGGATCCTCTACCAAAAGTAGTATAAAAACAGAGGGAAAGTTTATTAGTAGACGGACGAAAATAACAAAGTGAAAAGTTTATTAGTTGACGGTGGGTGTACATGATGCACTTTTTATTAGCACTAAAAAATACTTGCAAGTATACATGGTAGATCTAGTATAGCTAAAGGTCAGTACTGGGATATCGAACACGGGGAATATAATTGCAACTAGCTATCATGTACTAAGCGGCATATACTATATAGAGAAACAAGAGATTCGATTTAACTAAACAAAAACAAATAAAATAAAGCAAATAAATTAGGCAAATCGTGGAATTCCAAGAATAGTGGTTTCACAAATATGGTTATACAAATTCCAACTACAACACCCTAGCACAGTTCATATTTCGATAGAACGAGTCACATAAGTTTTTCCCATGCGGCACAAGCGTAGATTACTAACACTAGGAGCGTCAATCCTAGATCTGTAACTCCCAAAAGGTCCTAAGACCCTTATAAAATCCCCACTCTCAATTAACAGTGTCATTTTAAGGGAAGCTAATTGTAGTGTCTACTAAGTGGACCTAACTCGCCAACCTCCTCTCACGATTATGTAGCTAGTTATATTAATTCATCACCGAATGTGTCACTCAAACGTGAAGCATTATCCAACAACTTAGAGAATAAACGAAGTAAGAACAAAACGGATATTAAATAGCAAAACGGAATTGTATAAATCAATAAAAGTAACTAACACATCCAAAGAAGTCTTATAGTTTAACTACTTATAGACAAATAGCAAAAACTACAAATTAAAGTACAAAACATAAAGTAAAAGCAAATAAAACACAAGGATGAATTGTTGTGCAATCTTTAGTCTTCTCTTACCTTACTCCAATCTCCAAGAATAGTGATGGAATGATGGATGGAGGAATTAGGGTTGGAGAATATAGGGGGAAGCCATGAAGGCTCTCCTTTTGGGGCTATGAATTGGTGAATATTATGAATTAGGTTATGGGGTATATATAGGCTTGAAAATGATTTAAATTTGGTAAAAAGTTTCCTCCAAGCAAGAGTAAATATGGAATTTTCGTGCCTCATAGGTTAAGGAAAAGATTTGGCTTCATAAGGTAATGTCTTCTTTCATTTTTGGAATTTCCGCCTAAAATTCTGCACTTGACAGCTTTGCGCGACTTTGGTAGAACAACCATAACTTTCTGCACAAAACTCCGATTGAGATGATCAAGGTACCATCGCGAAGCTCTTTTGAAGAGAGAAAATAATGACATATAGAACGCCCTGATCGAACTTCAGGATCACCGGAAAATTGAGTTTGAACACAGGCTGTTGTGCGTGACCGGGCCTAGCGAGCCGCTGGACAGCTCCAGAACTCTCTGGACTCATTGCAGCGACCGCTGGCATGGGTCCAGCTGGCCGCTGGGTTGCGCTTCAGTTCCAGCTTCCAGATTTGATGTTTTTATGCCTTTTTTCAGCTATATTTTGCACATTTCTCGCAAAGCACGTCAAAATACCAAAATTGATATAATATGCAAATAATGGACATGTAAAGCAACTTTTACACTCAAAACGGACCACAAAATGGCCCTTAAAATAGTGCAAAATCCGAGCCTATCAGTACACAATAACACCATAAACAAGATTTGACAAGGATTTTAAACTACAACAAAACTTAAAGCAAAATATAAAACACAACATTCAAAAAGTAGCATTAACCACAATTCACTTAAACAAACATATAATGAGGTAGGGCTGGCAATTTTTGATACGACACGATAATTCGACACGAATTCACACGAAAATATTGGGTTTGGATCAAGCCTTATTGGGTTCGTGTCCTTATCAGGTTGACCGGTTTAAAACTCGATAATTCCGAGTTGAGTTCGGGTTGGATGCAGATAACACATTAAGAAATAATATTATTATTTTTATTATTATTAAAAAATATATTTTACTTTAATTTTTAAATTTATTGTAAATCAGGCGTAAATCATATAAAATAAATTTTAATCGTGAAAATTAGGTTAAAAATAAGGTTTGATCGTGTAATATTAGATTTAATCATGTAATATTAGGTTAGAATTGTGTAATATCAGGTTCGAGTCGCTATCGTGTCGTGTCAACCCAAATTATAGTGTGTAGTTAACAAGTCCGTGTTGGATGCGGGTCATTATTGGGTTGGGTTGCTGTTCGGGTTTGAAGGTAGCAGGTTGGGTTCGTGTTCGGGTTTAGAGTTTTCTTAATAGGTCGGATTCGGGTTAGGCCTTATTGGGTTGGGTCATTATCAGGTTGACCCGATAACGACCCAATCTGCACGATTTGCCACCTCTATAAAGAGGTGTAACTTGAAATCAATACACCATCTCTCCCATAAAAATATGAGCAATTAAAATGGCACGACAATTAATGCACAATTGATAAAACAAGAGATAGAAGGAGAAGAACACATAATTTAGTGTTAGTGGATAGTGAAACCCACAATATAATATGGGTAAATGAGTTTGGGATAACTTTCTATAAATGGAAATACCCATAATTTTATGAGATGGAGGGGGTATATTCAGTCACTTTCTTATCTCGCAATTTGGGACGTTTGTAAAATTCGACCACTTGATGATATGGATCTCCATTGTTGGATCCATCAATTATGCCCAAGATTTGCCCAAAATGTAATATCTTTACACAATTAACAAAAGTATAAGTTGATTTAGCCTCAAATGCTAGATCCAAAAGGGGATTGGATAGGGGATAAGAAATGAGAAAATGTGTGATACGAACCGTCCGGCCACAACGTCTGCGGGTATAACCGAGTCCACGGAGGCACCGAAGGAGTATGCAGTGGAGGATGACGAAGCAAGTCCAGCATCGCAGCAAGACAAGGGGAACGACACGCAAGACCCCGAAGAGGTGGAGGCGACGGATGGAAACAGGGAACAGGAGCTCAGAGTTTGCGGCCAAGGGAGAATCTCAGACCGCCTAATCGCTACCCAAATAGGCGCGCAATTTTTATTTCTTTTGTAATTTAAATTATCGTTGAACTCTTTTCTATTATTTTAAAATATTGTTGAGTCGGGCCTTTCGCGCCCCGTCGGGTTTTCTTTGTTGGTTCTTTCCTGCTGTCTAGGTTAAGTCGAACCAACCCTAGGATTTTAGATAATATAAATAATGCTATTAAATAGTTGCGTTAAAATTAATGAAGAAGTATTTTGCCCCCAAATTTGTGTGAAACAACTAAAACCTAATTAGCTGCCGATGGGAGCTCTTCCCGCGCCAGCCTTCAAATTTTGCTGCCGACCCTCTTCTCAGGACGAGTCTTCAACAGCCAAGTAAGAACGTACGTAACATCCGGTACTTGCATGAAGTTGTACGAATAAAATTCAGTGGTACTGGATATATGGAAAATACTATATATTTTACAAGTTCAAAAACTATAAATCTAAATTTACAAGGTATCCACAAGCACGGGGCAAATTTTAAGTCATTCTGACACAGAAAGTTTTTACGCGTTATCAGCATCGTCGACGTCCATTGCTGGAACTGCATAGGGTTTAGGGTAGTTTTGTGTCACTATGATGATATGTTTAACTTGATTTATGAGTTAAGTGGTACCAAAGATTTGTAGAGAAACACACATAAATAATGATGGTAACAACATTTTTGCACATAGCGAGAAAATTGGTTCCTCAAAATTAGCTCGACAGCCTTGTAACACCCGCAATTTTCAGATAATAAAATTTTTCTTTATTGAATGCGATATGATGATTTAAAAAGGAATTTCTGAGGAGTGATTCGGTGAAGAATGGCTGCGGTGTCTGGTGACTAGGTAAACCGAGCAGCAGCGACCTCCGATTTGGGAGATTCCTCAAGGATTGCTGAAATTGGAAAAAGGTGGGAGAGGGGATGAGTTGACTTGCTCAGCCGCCGGACAACGTTGCGTGATGTAGGACTAGTTATATGAATTGTTGAGGGCTGTTTATACACAATGTGGCTTTCTATTGCTGCTACTAACTCTCTTTTATGTTTTTATTTCTTGCTTTTATCTGTCGGTAATAAGTGAAGTGATTGCATTTCTTGTTGGTTGTTACTCAATGCTGCATATGGATATTGTTAAATGAGGATGGAGAGCAATTTCTTAGATTACTAATTATAGTGAATGTGAATTCGGATGATCTTCTGCAGCTGCCATTTTCTACATTATTCCATACAATTTCTGTTATGGTTGCCTTAGAAAGACACTTGACATATATTAATCCATTTTCCTTCTGATTTAGTTTCCATGGTTCATCTTATAAAGTTTTCAAACATCATATGTATATGTTAGCTTTTTATACACTTGCACCAAGAATCTGTTGTAGATTTGGCATTTTCTTTTGGCTTCTCATTCTCCAATATTTGATGATTAAATCACCAATTTAGTTGAAGTCATGATCTTGTAAGTCTTATTATCATCTCAAAATTCTCAGGGATTTTAATTTGGTTAATGTTTTTTTTATATCTGGAGTACCTTGTGTATATCATGTGTTCATACTTGTAGCTGAACTACTATAAATGTTGTTTGCCTAAATAGAAAAGTTTTTGGCAGGGGTTCTGTTAATAGTTACTGAACCTCATTCTTTTTCTGCCTTATTGCATGGGAGCTTGAATATGACACACAAACTTTTTTTTAGTACAAAATGATGATGGCTGTAGCAGGAGCAGGCCTCTAAATGATGACGACAAAATGTTTGTGAAAAGGGAGACTCCTCAGAGGCATCGGAAGATCCTCCCATGATAGGTGTTGGGTTTTACACACACAAGGCTTTCACACACTCAAGAAGATCACACACACACTCACTGTTGTATGAGATCACACAATGCAGAAACACACACACTCACACTTTGAGTATTGAAGATGATAATCTTGGAGAGAAACTGGAAAACTCTTTATTGATTAAAACTACTAACTACATACACGGTTTATGAGCTATTTAAAGCTCTACAATCAAGTAGCAACTGCTACTAACTAACTACAACAAGAATCAAGAAAACAAGAAGAATAACCGCTACATCTCAGCTAACTAACTGCTGCTCCAACGGCTAGTTTCTCTAGGTTGCTTCTTCCTTCTCGGCTCAAGACCGAACTCCCTTCTCGGCTCAAGACCGAACTCCCTTCTCGGCTCAAGACCGAACTCCCTTCTCGGCTCAAAACCGAACTCCCTTCTCGGCTCAAGACCGAACTCCCTTCTCGGCTAGTTCCAGCTCAAAGCCGAGCTTCCTTCTTCTGCCTTCTTCTTCCAACTGAAATGAGCACTCCATTATTACAATTCTCCACCTGAGGGCTCATCTCAGTTCTTGCACAAACATTGATCAACTTCTTGCAATGATCAAACTTGTCTCTACCTAGAGACTTTGTTAGCATGTCAGCCGGATTGTGCAAGGTGTTAATCTTAATCACCTTCACTCTCCCTTTCTCAATCTCATCTCTAATAAAGTGCAACTTTATGTCTATGTGCTTGCTCCTTTCATGAAAACCCGGATGTTTAGCCAAGCACATAGCTGAGCTGCTGTCACAATGAATCACCATTGTCTTTTGGTCAAAACCAAAGTCAGAAATCACTCCCTGAATCCAAAAGCTCTCCTGTACAGCTGCAGTGAGAGCTATATACTCTGATTCTGTTGTTGAGAGAGCAACAACACTTTGCAAACCTGATTTCCAGCTGATTACAGTTCCAAACATGGTGAAAAGATAACCTGTTTGGGACTTTCTGTTGTCCAGGTTTGCAGCATAGTCTGCATCACAATAGCCCTGCACAACCTCCTCAGATTCACCTTCCCAGCCATTGAAGACAATTCCCCAGCCACTGGTTGACTTCATGTACCTCAATATCCACTTAAGAGCATTCCAATGCTCCTTCCCCGGGTCAGCCATGTATCTGCTAGTCACTGAGATAGCATGTCCCAGATCTGGTCTGGTACAGATCATAGTATACATAACACTTCCAACCACACTAGCATAAGGAATAGACTCCATCTCCTCAGCCTCTTGCTTAGATTTAGGGGCCTGCTCCTTTGAAAGCTTAAAACTCTGGGACAGAGGAGTTGATGCAGCTTTTGCATTTTCCATTTTGAATCTCTGCAAAACTTTCTCAATATAGTCAGTTTGAAGCATCCACAGCTTCTTGCAGCCTCTGTCTCTCTGAATGTGTATGCCTAGGATCTTCCTTGACTCTCCTAGATCCTTCATTTCAAAGCTAGACTTCAAATCCTCTTTGACTTGCTGAATTTCTGTCATAGAAGGTCCTGCAAGTAGCATATCATCCACATAGAGCAATAGATAGGCAATAGGTGTTTTGCCCTTCCTCTTGATGTAGATGCAATCATCAAACTCTGATCTAATGAAGCCAATCTTCTTCATTTGTGCATCAAACTTCTTGTTCCACTGTCTAGGACTTTGCTTAAGACCATAAAGACTCTTTTGTAGCAAGCACACCTTGCTTTCTTCACCACTCTTCACATAGCCCTCTGGCTGATCCATGAAGATAGTCTCCTCTAGGTCTCCATTTAGGAAGGCAGTCTTCACATCAAGCTGCTGCAATTCCCAATCTAGCTGATTCACCACAGCCAACAAAATCCTAATAGAAGTGTGCTTAACAACCGGAGCAAACACCTCATTGAAGTCAACTCCTTCTTGCTGTGTAAATCCCCTTGCCACCAGCCTTGCTTTGAACCTGATTCTGTCTTTATCAGTGGTCTCTACCTTCTTTTTAAACAACCACTTGCAACTGATCAGCTTCCTCTCCTTTCCATCTGTATTCAGCTTGGATTTGTCCACCAAAATCCAGGTTTTGTTCTTGAGTAAAGACTCTATTTCTTCATTCATGGCCTCTATCCATCTCTCTCTGTCTTTGCTTCTCATGGCCTCTTTATAGGTGAGAGGATCAGCAATATCAATACTCTCAGCAGCACACAGTGCATAATAGACCATATCTGCAAATTTCTCAGGAGGCTTTGCATTTCTCCTTCCCCTATCTCTTGCAATCTGGTACTCTCTGGTAGGATCTGCTGTGGGCTCATCATTTCTTCTACCTTGAGCTGGAGCACCATCACCCTCTGGATCAGGTTCATTTTCTGAGTCAGTGTCTCCACCTGCTCCTAGGCCAACTCCCATAGGCTCCACCTTGAAGAAATCACTCTCAACTTCACTGGAGTCACTGGAGTCCAGCTTATCTTTCAAGTAGGGCATCTGATCCTCCAAGAACACCACATCCCTACTCACCACCACCTTCTGCCTACCAGGCTCAATACACCAGAGCCTATACCCCTTAACACCCCTCTGATATCCCAGCAAGATACATTTCAGAGCCCTAGCTTCAAGCTTACTTTGCCTAGCATGAGCATAGGCTGCACACCCAAACACCTTGTATTTTGAGTAGTCACTATGAGCTCCATACCACATGTAATCAGGAGTTTCAGATTTCAGGGCAGTAGATGGGCATTTATTGATGAGATAGGCTGCTGTATACACTGCCTCTCCCCAGAACCTGCTGCTCAAACCAGAGCCAAGAAGCAGGCACCTCACCCTCTCTAGGATAGTCCTATTCATCCTCTCCACAACACCATTTTGCTGGGGATTACCAGGAACAGTACGGTGCCTCTTCATACCCTTCTCTTTGCAAAATATATCAAATTCAGCAGACAAGAATTCCAAGCCATTGTCAGTTCTTAAACATTTAACACTCCTTCCTTTCTCTAGCTCCACCTCCTTACACCATATCTTGAACTTAGTGAGTGTTTCAGATTTTTCCTTAAGAATATATACCCACAACTTCCTTGTATAGTCATCAATGATAGCTAGATAATACTTTCCTCCACCAATTGAACACACCGGTGAAGGCCCCCAAAGATCACTATGTATGTAGTCTAAAGGGGCTGTAGAAGAGTGAATACCTGTAGGATAGGGTGCCTTCTTTGCTTTTCCAAGTATACACTGCTCACAGGGGTCCATCTTGTTGAAATCTCCAGAGATCAGGCCCTTCTTGATGAGTTCTTTCAAGCTTCCTTCTGCTGGATGGCCCAGCCTCTTGTGCCATAGCATTAGGGAATCATCTGACACAACATTCTTTCTCCATCAACAGCCTTAGCCTTCAAATAATAGAGAATATGCTCTCTGTCAGCCTCCATCATCACTGCATCTCCAGATTTCACAAACAATTTTCCTTGACTCATTAATATAGTGAACCCCCTCTGCTCCAGCATTCCCAATGAGATGAGGTTCCTCTTCACTTCTGGAATATACCTCACCCCAGTCAGGATCTTCACAGAGCCATCTTGTAGGCTTAGCTTCACCTTCCCTATCCCTTTTATCTGACAAGTATGATTATTTCCAAGAACAACCGTACCCGATGCTTCTTGAAGATCATGAAACCAGCTTCTATTGGGGCACATATGGAAGCTGCACCCCGAGTCCATTATCCACCTGTGACTGACCCCACTGTCACTAATATTCATAAGTTGAGCCGGGGGATCAGCACTCTCCACACAATCAGATTGGTTGTGTCCCTCAGAGGCCATCTTTCTCTTCCATGCATGACAATCTTTCTTCAAATGTCCAGGTTTCTTGCACCAATAGCAAGCTCTGGTTTCCTTCTGAGCATCAGAACTTGAGGGTTTAGGGCCCTCAAACTTCTTCTTGAAGTTCTGCCTCTTGAATTTCTTCACATTCAAGGCCTCTGCAGCTTGAACATTGGAGCTTGCAGAGCCTCTGTTGGCTGTCTTCTGGAGTTCTTTGGCCATCAAGGCTGAATAGACTTCTGCATAGGTGATAGGTTTATCTCTTCCATAGATAATTGCATCACTTAACTGGTCATACGAGCTAGGCAAGGCATTCAATGTGAGAATGGCCTTATCCTCATCTGAAATCTTGACATCAACAGATCCCAGGTCATCAATGATCTTGTTGAACTCCTCTAGCTGCTCAATGATGGACCTATCTCCAGAAAAACTATAGGCATACAGCCTCTTCTTGAGATACAGCCGGTTAGCCAAGGATTTGGCCAAGTAAACTTCATCCAACTTGTCCAAGATCTCCACCGCAGTCTTGGCTTCTTGAACATCCCTCAAGACCTTATCTCCAAGGCACAGAATCACTGCAGAATGTGCCTTGAGCTGCATCTCCTCCATCTTTGCCTGAGCTTTATCATCAAGCACTGGAGCCTTTCCTTTCTCCTCTGGTTTTGCAAGAACTGCGGCCAAGCCTTGTTGAATCAAAACCGCCTTCATCTTCATCTTCCACAGGCTATAATCATTCTTGCCTGTGAACTTTTCTGCATCAAGCCTTGCTGCCATCTCTGAAACCGTTTGATCCTCTGCAAATCAGCTTCAATATCCCTTCCCACAGACGGCGCCACTTGTTGGGTTTTACACACACAAGGCTTTCACACACTCAAGAAGATCACACACACACTCACTGTTGTATGAGATCACACAATGCAGAAACACACACACTCACACTTTGAGTATTGAAGATGATAATCTTGGAGAGAAACTGGAAAACTCTTTATTGATTAAAACTACTAACTACATACACGGTTTATGAGCTATTTAAAGCTCTACAATCAAGTAGCAACTGCTACTAACTAACTACAACAAGAATCAAGAAAACAAGAAGAATAACCGCTACATCTCAGCTAACTAACTGCTGCTCCAACGGCTAGTTTCTCTAGGTTGCTTCTTCCTTCTCGGCTCAAGACCGAACTCCCTTCTCGGCTCAAGACCGAACTCCCTTCTCGGCTCAAAAACCGAACTCCCTTCTCGGCTCAAGACCGAACTCCCTTCTCGGCTCAAAACCGAACTCCCTTCTCGGCTCAAGACCGAACTCCCTTCTCGGCTAGTTCCAGGTCAAAGCCGAGCTTCCTTCTTCTGCCTTCTTCTTCCAACTGAAATGAGCACTCCATTATTACAATAGGGAACAGACAAGTACAATTGGCATGGGCATATCGTGGTTCTTGTATGATTTACACTGGATCCAGGCATCCTGCAGTTTTTTTTAGATAATTCGCAATCATGTGTAATAAAAGATTTACCAATTTGGATGAATACTTGTTCAATACATCCTAGATTTAGCTTGGTGAATCAACTGCCAAAATTTTGATCAACTCTTGTGTATTCCACCCAATAACTCATTAGATTAACATTCGAGAAGGCTAATTGTTACTCCTACTTTATAAAATTGTGACTTCAAACAAAGAGATTGTTCCCTATAGATGTTCCGAACAAAATTTTAGTGTATAGAAATCTAACTAGTTGAAATTTACTCCAATACAATAAAGAATCATCTTTTAGAATTCTAGCACTTTTTGGACAAAAAAAATTAATTTTATTATTATAATCTGCAAGCTTAATTAATTAATAGTTATAGAATATCTTAAACATAAGAAATAAATTAAATTAAAAAGGAGCACAAATTATGATAGTCTGGATTTGGATGGTAATTTAATATTGATTACGATAGTGACGTAGTCTAATCAATTTTTCTAATGAGCTATAATTAAATTCGACCCTATTTAACTAAGCCTTAAATTTATAGATTTAGGCCTTTTCAAATCTCCTTGGATCTCTAACTAAGGGAAGAGAATCAAATTAATCACACTATCAATAGCACAAAAATAACTTAAAAATTTCACCCCTACTTAGAGAGGATTCGAAATTCTCTACTCTCTATAGCTGTGATATTTTTTTTGTTACTAGGTTTAGAGTTTGATAGTTCATTTTCCATGCAATAATTACTCTTGAGTAATAGTAATTGTATAGAAGAATACGTTTTAATACATTGGTATAACGACGGGAGTGGCAGATCCCGTCTATAAAAAAGATCTCTAATATGATATATTTTGATCCACCTGAGCATGCTTAGGAATATACTTATTTAAGATCTGTTGTGTTGAAGAACAGATTTAATTTCATGAATTAACTTATAAATTTTCAAAAGTAACTTTTTCTTATAAAGTGGTCATTTTGAATGAGACAAACTAAAAAAAATGGATATATTGAGTGAGACGGAGGGAATAGTATTTATTAAAGAATACCTTATATGACGATTTACTAAAGCAATAAAAAAGAATAATTAGCAGGGAGATCATCTCACATGTTTGATACTTTGATTATATGTTTGACGGCATATTTTTCGAGAAAAATAGACACCTTCATGTTTTGAGAATGTTGAATATGAGAAAAGTACAAAATAGGAGTAGTAAACTCAAAGTGTTAATTACTTATAATAGGTAGATATATGATCGAACCGTGTAATCAATTAGCTACAGCATACAAAGGATAAAATGAACAAATACATAGATATTAGAATGGAAGAATTAGAAGAAATATACGCAGAAAAGAGGTGCTAATCCAATGATGAAATGGTGCTTGGAGACTAAATTGGTTGCGCTTCCATTATCCCCACCGGGAGATGGCGGCAATGCTGCTTCGTCGCCACCTGTACATGAGTCAATCACTTAACAAAGTAGGATTGTAACACAGAAAACTGATCAGGGCATGGTCAAGATTTTATTGAAGGAGGGACAAAAATATAATTCATAGAAAAATTTATATATTCGGGCATTTTGTTTGGTTGAAGTATATAATCAGAAATACATCTATAAATATTTAATGAAATGAATGGATGAGGAGGGGCATTTACCCCATGTCCCCATAAGCTAGATCCACCCCTGAAACTGATAGCATATATTCATGAATTCTTATACTTCTTCCGTCCTAAAAAAATATATACACTTTTCATTTTCGTCCGTCCCACAAAAATATGTACATTCCATTTTCGGAAAGTTATATCAATTTAATAATGTAAGTCTCACTATCCACTAACTTTACTATAACTACCATTCTCCCACTCTTTCTTACTTTACTATATCATTCTCCTCATCTCTCTTACTTTACCAATTTTATCTTAATTCCCTCGTCATACCCACTGCCCATATTTTTATGGGACGGAGGAAGTACAAAAATATATTCATTCGTTTCATTCAAGATATTATATCCTTTAGAAAAGCATGGTTTTAAATGGAATTATTGAATGGAGTAAAGTAAAAAAGAAAATGATAGTAGTTGAATATTTTAAAAAGGAGAATGGAGTAAAGTAAAAAAGAAAATGATAGTAGTTGAATATTTTAAAAAGGAGAGTGAAGAGATAGAGGGTTTATTTCAAATGTAGAAAGTTGGTTGGGACCAGAGATGTCAACTGTCAGCCCAATGGATTTTTGGCCAATCCTACTCAGGTTGTGGATCAATCAGGTATATGCTAGTCGGGTTATATTTATCAGGTTATAAATATTGGACCTTAACCTTAAAGGTTCAAGTCTCGGGCTATCCCATCAAACTAATCAGGTTGTTATTGATAAAATTAACATATAATCATTCTAGTATATAATATTATAAATTAATTACATTTATAGAATGTAAATCATTTGATTTTAATAATTCTAAGATTCTAAACTCAAATGGGTTTAAACACTAATTTAAATTTTATATAAATAAAATAAAATATAAACATATTTCAAAAAAATTCAAAGCAGATTTTAGAAAATAAAATATATTTATAGTGAATTTTGAATATTATAATTTATTTAGTTATTGCTATTATATTAGTAAAAAACTAACATATATGTACTCCTTCCGCCCTAAAGTAGTTGATTCATTTTTTATACATTTATTTTTAAAAAATGATACTAGTAAATAGTTCAAGTACAGTTAGAGATTTAAATAAGAGAGAATAAAGTAGAGAATACTCTTCTAAATTTCAAAATATAATAGAGGAGTATTAATTTTATTAGGGTAGAAATTCCTAATCCTAACCTTCGAAATTTCGGAAAAAAAAACTTACTCCATCCATCTCATAAAAATAGAAACTTTTTTTGAGACAACACGAATTCTTTGCATAATTAGTAAAATAAGAAAATGATATAAAAAAAGTAAGTGTAGTATTTTTAATAGAGAATTAGACTCGACTAAAAAGAATTAACCAAAACATAAGTGTATTATTCTTATTGAACGGATTAAAGTGGAAATAGTCCATTTTATGGGACAAAGGAGTATTTTGGGGGAATAAGAGGAACATACCTGGTGAAAGGGCTTCACTTGGTGTGGGAGCAGATACAGGAATACCGATGGCTGCAAACATAAAAATAAATTATAGACTAAAGTTCAAATTTGATCCTTTAATATTTGGCCGAAACACTTCGTGGTCCTATAAATTAAAGAGAAAATATTCACTAGTCCAACCACACCAAGGTGGCATTATGACATGGTATGTCTAACCACTGTTTATTTGACATCTGGAAATAAATTTACACATTAGCTAATTTCACTTAATGGGGTATTAACATTTTTGGAAAAAGGCTATCATTTTTTAACTTCCTATATATACCATGTACAATATACGATATATGCATTTATATGTACACATTTATTTAATATTACTTATAGATATACTTTGATGAATAAATATATAGTAATTAAATCGCAAATAATTTTATATGTAAATTTTGCTCACTAATTTTGATGGAGTTATTTATTCTGTTTCATTTGATTATATTAAATAAATATATTTCACGTTCCAATAACCTAATTCATATATAGTGACTTACTTAAATTTTTTAATTTTATGCGATATTAATCATTTAACGTAACAATAAATTTGTACATACTATTATATATGATGATTTAGCGAATTTTTGATGGGAATAAATGCAAGTAATAAATGAAGATCACAACACTGAAAATTACGTGGTTCGATTTACTGAGGTAAATCTACGTCCACGGGAAGAATAGAGGGCAAATTTGTATTGCTTGATCTAGCTTACAGATTACAATACTGATTTGCTATATGAGATTCAGGATCTAGCGAACTTAACCCTGGTCTATCTGATCTAAGTTCTATTTATACATTCGAACTAAGATCGTGGTTTGCAGCCCTGGTAGGGGGGTTGATAACTGCTTAATACCACTAAATAGATCGTGGGTGTAATGGAGGTCGTGGAGATCCTGCATGGGTCCACTATCTCCTTGTTCGGTCGAATACTGAGACCGAACTGCTGAACTTTGCCGATCAGCTTTTGCCGATCTGAGAGTTGAGCTCGATTGGTCGGCTTTTACCGAGCTATAGGCTGTGACCGAACTCTTTGGTTGTGCCGAACTGATACTCTTTCTTGGGTTTTGGGCTGATGGGCCGTCACTGCTATTGGGCTCGCAATTATTGTTTAGTTGTTTAGTTCGTATCCCATCACCACCCCCCCCGAAAAGCGAAGTGAATCACTTCGGCATTTTGGATAAGTGTAAGGGGGAGGCTGACGTCAGGGGACGTGCTCTGCACGTGTCTGCATTATATGTGACAGCAAATCCGGCCAGAGAATCCAGAAAAAGTGGGATTTGAAACGGTGCGACGAATTTGAAACGCCTCTGCGAATCTGATAAATATTTCCTTTCTTCATCATTGGAACACTTTTGCGATTATTTCTTCTGCATTCTCTCTCTTTTTCGTAAAATTTTCTTCCGCTTCTTCAAGAATTTCTTCAGAGACTTTCGACCATCAAAGAGTAAGAATCATGTCTTCTTCTTCTGAAACTGTTTCTGAATCAGGTAGTGGTAGGAAGGGGGGTAAGGGATCTTCTGGCCGGAAAAAGTCCGGGGAGAAGACGGTAGAATATTTTCACAGCATTTTGAGTAAGGATACTGTGATATCCTTACACAGAAAATATTTTCTTCCTGGGGGGTTAGTGGTGATTCCCGACGACACTCATAGGGCTAACTCGCCGCCGGAGGGTTATGCCACCGTTTACGAAGCCTGCTTAGAATGCGGGCTTCGTTTCCCTCTTCCCCCCGCCTTTGTAGAGCTTCTTGATTTTTTCCAACTTCCTTTAGGTCAGGTGACTCCAAATTCTTGGAGGCACTTATCGGCCTTTGCTGCCGAGCTGCGTAGACTAGAAAAGGATCTGTCTCTGAGGGCAATCCTTAATTTCTTTCAGTTTAAGAGAAAGGGATCCTGGTTTTACTTGATCCCTTTACAGCCCTTTAGAGCCTTCTGTAAAACCAAATGGCCGATGTGGAAAAATCGCTTCTTTTTTTACAATAGGACAGCGGCTCCGGACTTTTCCTGGAGAGGGCCGAAGTCCGTAATTCCTCATCCTCGGGTAGAACCGTTGGACGAGCTCGAGGGCGGGCTCAATAAGATTCCCATGATTAGGAAACAGTATTTGGAATCTGAGCTCGTCAAGGGTGACTTCGTGTTGGACTCCTCGTCTTCGGACGAAGAGACTGAGGGTAAGGATTTCTTTTTTATGCTTTACTGCTTTAGCGGCGAAAACTAACTTTGTTTTCTTGCTTTTTGGCAGTGAACATGCTAAGCAAGCTTGGTCGCAAATCCTCCGAATCAAAGGAGCCGGAGAAACAGAAAACCACCAGCTCGGCGTCTGATGCCGAGAAGAATCCGAAGAGGCAGAAGACCTCTTCGAGTCAGTCTTCGGATCCAAAAAAGCCGGGATCGACCTCGGCAAGGGGGAAGGCGAAGACTCAGAAACCCCCAAAAGCGCCAGAGAGAGACATTGTCCAGGGGGGTTATGGATCAGGAGTGGTTACGGCCACTTCGGAACATATCTCTGAGCCCTTTTTATGGCCAAAGGACTTTGTAGAGGTGAATTTTCTTCTTGATTTTCTGGCTTTGCTTCTTTCCTATATTTTTTTTGTGGCCCCTCTGTTGACTTTTTCCTTTTTCCATTTTCAGAGGAACAATATGCTCTGCAAACTCGTCACAGTTGAACTCTCTAAAGCGTCCAGCGATTATGATGAGATGCAGAGGAATTTGAATGCTGCTCGTCACCAGGCCGAACAGGCTCGGGCAGACTTTGAGAGGGCAAGGGCCGCTATGATCTCGGCTCAGGATGAAGCCCAGCGTGCCAAAGACCAGCTCATCATCCAGAGAGAGCGGTCGAAACAGAGGGAGGCGGCTGCCGTGGTTGCTCAGGGGGAGGCTCTCCGTGTTTACACGGAGAAACTCTTTTTGAGCAATCAATTTTCGGCCCTTATCGGTGATCTGCTGAAATTGATGACCGATAATGTTGAGCAGGAACCCGAAGTCGTCTTGCCGCTGTATGGCCGAGAGATTGCAGCGCGTCTCCAGAGTCTGCCGCTCCTTGAGGAGCTTGCGTCTTCATCGGTCCTGCTTTCTGCTGAACGAGTCCGTAATTGCCGTGCTGACCGTGACGAGAACATGGAGGCCATCTTTGCCTCCTTGGGGCCTGTTTCACCCGCTTCAATTTTCAAAGAAGAGGGTGAGCAGGAAAATGAGGCCGGCAAGGAGACCGAGCAGAAGGATCAGCAGACCGGCGACGGGCACGCCGAGCAAGAGGTGCAGCAGATCGGCGATGGGGGCGCCGAGCAGGAGGGAGGGAGGAGGGAGGCCGAGGCTGAGACCGAGGTCGACAAGGAGAAAGAAGCTGAAACCCACAGGGAAGCCGGAGACGAAACTGGCGGAGTATGATTTCGTCTCCCTTCTCTTAGTTTAGTTTCTTTCTTTCTATTTGTAAAATGGCCTTGAAGCCCTCCTTGTCTAAATTTTTTCTTGTGAATGAAAAAAATTCTTCTTTCTACACTCGTGTCTTCCTTATAGCTCTTCTTAATCTCTTTTACTCCTATTGTGGTTTACTGCCTGCTCGGTAAACTGAAATGCCGAACTGACATAGCTGCTTCGTATTCTTAACTCTAAGGAGCTGGAGGTACTTCACTGGAAGCGGCTATACTCTTTGGCTTTAAATGAAGCTGAGAAAAAAGCTATAGATGACCAGATGAAGTATGATGAACTCTTGGCTCGTTTAGTGGAGCTGGAGTCCAACAATAAGGACTTAGAGTGCATAAAGAAAGATCTGGAGGCCGAGCTGAATACTGTCATCGCTGAGAGGACTGCATATGAAGATTTCATCTGCGGGCGCGGGGGAATGACTATATCTGAAGTTCAGAATCAAGTTGATGAACTGTGGGAGAAGCTTCATGTACTCCGGAAGAACAATGTGCTGGAGAGCTCGGCTTGCCAACAAGTTGTGAAATCATTGCGGCGCTTGGCTTCTCTGTACGACATCATTCTTTCCCGGCGTCCCTCAATCGAGAGATTCCTTAGCCGTTTCCCGCTAACAGATGCTCACACTCCAACTCAAACCTCTAATCCACTTACTCAAAATTCTACTCCAAATCAGCAACGGACTCAGGAGCAACCGGAAACGTCAAGACAAGAACGCCCTGAAGTTCGTAGAGGAGTTGTGAATATGAGTGAGCAAGATCAGCGAATGCTTCGTGAAGAGACTCTTCGCCGCCGAGGTGCTAGAACTTCCCGGACTCAGGGAAGAGGCGGTAGGTCGATCAGAGCATCTCGTCCACCTACTTATTCTTCAACTGCTCGGAACGCCCGAACTCAGCATCATGAGGATTTTTCGGATAGGTGGCTCAACTTTAGCAATCGTAGACAGTAGAATAGTCCTTTGTAATGGTGTAACGCATTCTCGTAGGGCAGCGGAATTGTATGCCCAACAAGACTTAGTAAATGAAATTTTTTCATTTCGCTTCTATCACTGCGTATTTACAGTTCAGCGATTTTTTATTTCATTTATTGTACTCGTCCTCGGTCTTATGAAGTAAACTCTTCTTTGACCGGACTTAGTTAGTGTCCTTATTTGGCGAGTTTTATCGCTTGGATTGGACTTTCCCTAGTTAACCGGAGTGGTTTTCGGCTTATTGCAGTTCGTTTCAGACGAATTGCTTGTTTCTTAAGCTGAATTGTGGAATCTTGTATCTTCCTTAGAAGCTTGGACTCACAATTGTCTTTAATACATGATCTAAAAAAAGGGGATCAGCCTTTAAGGAACAATATACCTCAGTAACATTTATAAGAGACAAAACGCACATAGAGAGACAAATAAAAAGGACGAAAAAGATTTTAATCTTTTAAAAAACGACAAGTATAAAGAACAATAAAAATATGAAAGCACATAACCCTAGGACCGAACTAGACACAAGACTGACCGGACCTTGTCTCTTACAAATAGAACTTCTTGAGGTTGGAAATATGCCATGTTCGGGGTACTTGTTCTCCTGACATGTGAGTTAATTTATAAGACCCTTTTCCCAGGACTTCTGACACCCGATACGGACCTTCCCATGTGGGTTCAAGTTTGCCCAGCTTTTCTGCTCGGCTTACTTCATTGTTTCTTAATACGAGATCTCCCACTTGAAACTGCAGCTTTTTCACCCTTTGGTTATAATACCGGGTTACTTGCTCCTTGTACTTGGCTTCTTTTATGAAGGCCAATTCTCTTCTTTCTTCGGCAAGATCTAGTTCGGCTCTCAGTCCGTCGTCATTCAGTTCTGTTGAGAAATTAAGGGTTCGGGGGCTGGGTATGCCGATCTCAACCGAAATTACGGCTTCAGTGCCGTACACTAGACTGTACGGAGTTTCACCGTTGGAGGTTTTTGGTGTAGTTCGGTAAGACCATAGGACTTGAGGAAGATTTTCTACCCATTGTCCTTTGGCTTGTTCTAACCGAGTTTTTAATCCTTTCACCAAAGTACGGTTTGTTACTTCCGTTTGTCCGTTTGCTTGTGGGTGAGAGACTGAAGTGAACCGCTGTTGAATATTCAACTCTTGGCACCAATTCTTGAATGTTTTGTCAGTAAACTGAGTCCCATTATCTGAAATGAGGATATGGGGTATGCCAAATCGGCAAACTATGTTCTTCCAGACAAAATCTAATGCCTTTGAGCTTGTTATCGTAGCTAATGGTTCAGCCTCCACCCACTTTGTGAAGTAATCCACGGCAACGATCAAGAATTTCATTTGCCGGGGAGCTTGTGGTAGTGGTCCTACTATGTCTATGCCCCATTGCATAAAAGGCCAAGGGCTTTGCATAGCACATAGATCAGTCTGCGGCGTCCTTGGGATATTTGCATGGATTTGGCATTTCGTACATTTCTTAACTAGCTGTACTGCTTCTTGTACCAAAGTTGGCCAATAATATCCCCATCTCAGAACTTTTTTAGCTAATGCTCTAGCTCCGATGTGGCTACCGCAAGATCCTTCATGAACTTCTCTAAGGATGTAATCCGTCTCTTCTGGTCCTACACATCGCAATAACGGTTGAAGGTAGGACTTTCTATATAGGACTCCTTCATGAAGTTCATACCGACGTGCTCGGCATGTGATTTTCCTTGCTTCTCTCTTATCCTCGGGCAGTTGTCCTTGATCTAGATACTTTAATATTGGCGTCATCCAGTTTGGTGAACTGGTTACTGAGTGTACTTCAGCTTCATCAATGCTTCTGTGCGGTAATTCCTCCACCTTTGAGCTCGGATATGAGGCCAACTTACTTAAAGTATCTGCTCGGCTATTTCCCGCTCTGGGAATGCGGATTATCCGAAAATAAGAGAAATTTCGGCTAATACTTTGCGCTTTGTCCAAGTATTTTTTCATCCTTTCACCACGGGCTTCACTTGTACCCAGCATGTGATTCACTATGACTTGTGAATCACAATGAATTTTGAGAGATTTGACAAGTAGACGTTGCGCTAACTGAAGTCCGGCAAGAAGGGCTTCGTATTCGGCTTCGTTATTAGTGGTTGGGAATAAGAACCGAAGTGAATAAGTTACTTCGTGTCCGTCGGGAGCGATAAGTAGAATACCAGCTCCACTTCCTGTCTTATTCGAAGCTCCATCTACGAATCCAATCCAACAGTCCGGCGGCTCTACTTCGGGTTTCTGGGGCTGTGTTAGTTCATCATTGGTAGGATTTTTCTGTTCGGCAATAATAGGGATTGCCTGATCGAACTTTGCCTCTACAAGAAAATCTGCCAAGGCTTGTCCCTTGATGGCTTTCCGAGGTAGATATTCTATTGAATGTTCTCCCAACTCTATGGCCCACTTGGCAATTCTGCCTGATGCTTCTGGCTTAGTCAAAACTTGCCGAAGTGGAAGATCGGTTAAGACGCATACTTTGTGAGCATAGAAATATGGCCGCAGTCTCCTTGCTGCATTTACTAATGCCAGAGCAATTTTTTCCAGAGGTTGATACCTTGTTTCGGGACCTCTTAATGCTCGGCTTGTAAAGTAGATAGGACGCTGTTTTAGGCCTTCTTCTCGCACAAGCACCGCGCTAATGGTTTGATCTGATGCTGCTAAATATAAGAATATCACTTCGGCATCTGTTGGAGCAGAGAGAGTAGGAAGTTCGGTTAAATAACTTTTGAGTTCGTCAAAAGCCTTTTTCTGTTCGGCTCCCCACTCAAACTTTGGTGCCTTCTTCAAAACATTGAAGAACGGCATTTGCTTTTCGGCTGCTTGGGAAAGGAATCTATTCAGTGCGGCTAGACATCCAGTTAGCCTTTGCACATCATGTATGGACTTCGGCATTGCCATGTTCTGAACAACTTGAACCTTTAGGGGATTTGCCTTGAGTCCTTCCTTTGAAACCCAACAACCCAGAAATTTTCCCGAATCTACCAAAAAGGTACATTTTTGGGGATTGAGTTTGAGGTTGGCTTTTTTGAGCACGTCGAGAGTGGATTTGAGATTGTTTTCGTACTCCGAAGTGCTTCTGCTTTTAACAACTATGTCGTCAACATATACTTCAACCTCTTTTCCGATCAGGTGCCGAAATAGCTTATCTACCATCCTTTGATATGTGGCTCCGGCATTCTTTAAACCAAATGGCATCTTTTTATAAGCAAAAATACCGAAGTCAGTAATGAAAGCCGTTTTTGAAGCATCATTCTCATCCATTAAAACTTGGTGGTATCCTTTATACAAATCAAGAAAACAGAAAATTTCGAAGCCTATCAGAGCTTCTACTTTTTTATCTATGTTGGGAAGGGGGTAGCAATCTTTAGGACAGTGCTTATTTAGATCCGTAAAATCTATGCACATCCGCCATCCTCCTTCTTTTTTCTTGATCATCACAGGATTGGCCACCCAAGAAGGATATATTACTTCAAATAATACATCCGCTTTCAGTAATTGGCGGACTTCGTCATGGATGACTTGATTTCTTTCTGCCGCAAAGAGTCTTTGCTTCTGTTTTATAGGCCGGACTGAAGGATCAATATTTAACCGATGTGTAATTACCTCGGGAGACACTCCAGTCATGTCCAACGGAGACCACGCAAAGACATCTTTGTACTCTTTGAGGAGCTGGATGGTCTTTTCCCGGAGTAGAGGTGTTCCCGCGAAACCGATCTTGACCGTTCTTTATGGATCATCTTCGTATAACTGAACTTTCATCGAGTTCGGCTCCGGTGTGACTTCGTTCATTTCGCCTGCCTCTGACTCCGGCTGCTGTGATTGCTATGCTTGATGGTGCCGATCTGATTGTTCGGCACTTTTAAGCGCAATCTGCAAACATTCTTTTGCTCTCTTTTGATCACCTCGGATGACTGCTATCCCTCCTTTAGTGGGGATCTTGATTGTGAGGTGATAAGTAGAGCAAATGGCCCGAACTGTGTTGAGCCAGTCTCTTCCCAGTATAATGTTATACGGGGATCGAGCTTTTACCACAAAAAACTCGATCACCGTACTGGAGCTAGTAGGCGCTCTTCCTACCGTAATCGGAAGGCTGATAATACCTTCAGGGCGGGTGTCCTCCTGGGCGAAACTTTTCAGAGGAAGTGGGGCCGGACTGAGCCGAGCTGGATCCACTTCCAGTTTATCAAAACATTCTTTAAAAAGAATGCTAACCGACGCTCCTGTATCCACAAACACTCTGTGGATCAGTTTGTTTGCCACTCCAGCTTGAATGACAATAGCGTCTTGATGAGGAGAAATGGCCGGGACGGGATCTGCATCTGAAAATGTAATTACTTCCTCCTTCTTCAGCCTTTTATGTGTTGGCTCCTCTCGATTGAAGCCTCTGCGCTCTGATTTTAGAGACGATTTAGTCTTCCCGGCTGGGAGAGCGTCAATAGTCTGGATTACTCCATCATATTGCGGCTCGTCATCGTCTTCGGGATCCTGTTGCCTTTTAGGATCCTGAGGAGCGCAGTTCGCACTTCTCTGTTTCTTATTCTTTTTCGGCGGCTTGCTTTGGTATTTTTTTAACGTCCCTGCTTTCACAAGAACATCAATATCTGCTGCCAAATTTCGGCACTCCTCGGTATCGTGACCGTGGTCTTGATGGAAGGAGCAATATTTATCCTGACTTCGGCGCGTGGCCGATTTCGTCATCGGCTTTGGTTTTTCGAACATATCAGAATGCAGTTCGAAAATTTCCGCTCTCGACTTGTTCAATGGTACGAACTGAGCGGGTGGTTTCTCAGGATTGAGACGTGGTCCCAATCTGTCTTGTACCGGTGCCCTTTGAATTCTTTCAAAAGGAGTTCGGCGAGGATGTCCCTGATCGCTATGATCGGGCTTCCTCTTGTCTCCTCTGGAAGAGCTGTCTAAAGACCGTTTTCGACGGTCTGCCTCATCAGCACGAGAAAACTGGTCCGCAATGTCCCACATCTCTTGAGCTGTTTGCGGACTGCATTCAACGAGCTTTCTGTAGAGAGCTCCTGGCAGAATTCCATTTTGGAATGCCGAAATGACAAGTAGATCATTGAGATCATCTACTTGTAGGCATTCCTTGTGGAATCTTGTCATGAAGTCGCTAATCTTTTCATCGCGACCTTGACGTATAGAAAGCAGCTGAGCCGAAGTGATTCGGGTTTCAGCTTTCTGGAAGAACCTCCTATGAAAAGCATCCATTAGATCTCTGTAAGATCTAATGCTGCCTTGAGGGAGGCTATCAAACCACCTTCTTGCGTTCCCGATGAGCAGCTCGGGAAACAGCTTACACATATGAACCTCATTGAGACCTTGGTTCGCCATATTATACTGATAGCGTCCCAGGAAATCATGAGGATCCACTAACCCGTCATAAGTCACTGACGGAGTTCGGTAATTCTGTGGCAACGGAGTTCTGGTGATATCATCCGAAAATGGAGTCTTCAGCGCTCCATACATAGCGAATCCGACATCTCTACGGTATGGTGGAGATGGAGTTCTCCTGTGATTTCGGTAACAAGGAGGAGAAGGAACATATCGGTGGTGAGGATTCTTTCTCCTGGAAAATACGACACTACTGCGGTAGTGACTTTCATGTCTGGAGGGGGAGGGAGAATCCGCCGTTTTCTTCTCCGGCTTCTGGCTCTTTTGCAGGAATGTTAAGAACTCATCCTGCTTTTCAGCCAAGAACAACTTGACAGCCTCATTCAAATCGAGCTGCTGGGGAGGCTCGGTGCGATGACTTTTTGAGTGGTTTGTTCTTTCACCGTGAGAACTGGAGGCAGATTTCTCCAGAGGCTGTTTTCCAGACCTACGGGCTGGACTAGCTTCCTCACGTTCATCACGGACGGAAGTATGGGTATTATGTGATCTGGTACGCATTTTTTGGTGGAAGAGGATCAAAAACTCGCTTTTATCACAGTTTTGGTTTTCTGTGTTCCCACAGACGGCGCCAGTGATGATTTAGCGAATTTTTGATGGGAATAAATGCAAGTAATAAATGAAGATCACAACACTGAAAATTACGTGGTTCGATTTACTGAGGTAAATCTACGTCCACAGGAAGAATAGAGGGCAAATTTGTATTGCTTGATCTAGCTTACAGATTACAATATTGATTTGCTATATGAGATTCAGGATCTAGCGAACTTAACCCTGGTCTATCTGATCTAAGTTCTATTTATACATTCGAACTAAGATCGTGGTTTGCAGCCCTGGTAGGGGGGTTGATAACTGCTTAATACCACTAAATAGATCGTGGGTGTAATGGAGGTCGTGGAGATCCTGCATGGGTCCACTATCTCCTTGTTCGGTCGAATACTGAGACCGAACTGCTGAACTTTGCCGATCAGCTTTTGCCGATCTGAGAGTTGAGCTCGATTGGTCGGCTTTTACCGAGCTATAGGCTGTGACCGAACTCTTTGGTTGTGCCGAACTGATACTCTTTCTTGGGTTTTGGGCTGATGGGCCGTCACTGCTATTGGGCTCGCAATTATTGTTTAGTTGTTTAGTTCGTATCCCATCAATATACACTGTAATTATTTTTATAATTATTGTTTTAGTGATCATCACACCAAACTGTGTAGTACTATTATATCTATTTAAATATTTTAATCGGATTAATACTTTTATGATCAATTGATAATATAAGTTTCAATTATTATTTAATTTAGAATGTAATTTTAATTAGATTAGAATTTTTGTGATCAATTGATATGATTAGTTTTAATTATTTTTAATTTAGTATGTAATTGCTACGTTTGTAAAAGTAATCTCTAGGTACAATATTTTATTTTAGACTATTTAAATAGAAATTACATATGATAAAATTATTTTTATCCATCTCCTTATAATTAGCTCCTACACGTTATATATGGATGCAAATTATATTATATGTATAGGAAGTCCAAAAATATTACCATATTTTAGCCTTTTTCCAAAACAGTTAATGCCCCATTAAATGAAATTAGTTTAGGTGTAAATTGATTTCTACATGTCATATATATAATGAAATTAGTTTAGGTGTAAATTGATTTCCACATGTCAAATATATAATGGTTAGACATACCATGTCATAATGTCATCTTGGTGTGGTTGGACTAGTGAATATTTTATCATAAATTAAGTGTTATCTTTTGGCCCGAAACAATATATTTTGGTCCAAAATTAACATTTTTGCTAAATTTAATGGTCAACATGTTTTGACCATATTAGTGATTCAAATAAATTATCCTGATTAATCTAATTATTTTAATATTAAAAATTATAAAATAAAAATTATAATAAAATTTATTTAAAATCATAAAATATTTTTCAAAATATAATAAAAATATTAACATTTATAAATATTCTTTTATCTATAATAAAAATTAAATTGAATTAAAAATTTATAAAATATACATAAATTTAATTTTTGTTATAGGTAAAATATTTTACCAATTTTAATTTAATATTGTCATAAATTATTTGATAAGTTTTAGTTTAATTTAATAGATGATCATTAACGCTAAAATATATTTACTCCCTTCGTCCCACTTTAGCAGTCCCAATTTACCATTTTTGGGTGTCCCACTTTAGTTGGAATATTCCATAAATGGTAATAGGCCCCATATTCCACTAATCTTTTTCCACTCATATTTTAATATAGAACTAATACTCCCTCCGTCCGCCATTAGGAGTCACGGTTTACCATTTTAGACTGTCAGCCATTAGGAGTCATGGTTCACTTTTACTATAAATGGTAGGTACACCTCACTTTCCACTAACTCATTCCACTCACATTCTATTATAAACTAATACTCCCTCCGTCCCAAGGAATATGACTCCTTCCTTGGACGGCACGAGAATTTATGCAACTTTATTTTGTGTGTGAAGTGGAGAGAGTAAAGTAAGAGAGAGAGAATAAAATAGAGAGAAAGGTGTTTCCATTTTTAGTAATGGGTCATAATGGTTGGGACAAACCAAAAAGGAAAGTGGGTCATCTTCAATGGGACAGGAGGAGTATATAAAAATGGGTCACACATTCCACTATTTTTTCTCACTCACTTTCTTTTATATTTTTTAAAACACATGTCAAACACAAATGAGACTCCTAATGGCGGAGGGATGAAGTATATAAAAATAGGACTCACATTCCAGTATCCTTTTTTCATAACTTTTCTTTTAAATTTCTTAAAATCTGTGCCAAACTAAAATGAGATGGAGGGAGTAATATTTTTTTGTTACATGTGAAAAATATTTTATGAATTATAATATTTTTATTATAGATAAAAAATTATTTTATAAATTTCAATATTAAATTAATTAGGTTAATATGATTAATTAGATTCATTATTAAAATTCGGTCAAAACACATTTTGACCATTAAATTTTACAAAAATATTAATTTTGAATTAAAACACATTGTTTGAGACTAAAAATTATACATTAATGTATAAGACCAAATCGTTATGGGTGAATTAATTTATGCATTATCATGACAAAAAACATTGAACAAAAAATATTTATTGGCTTGACTGCGAAATAAATGCCGAAAATTCCAACAAAATTTTCATTAAGTTTTCCATTCCTTTTCCTTTTTTTCTTAACTCAGTCCTCTATTAGAGATAATTAATGTTAAAACTTAAAAGCGTCAAGCAAATTATAAGAAACTCATTTATTTTCCTAGAATCAATGTTGTGAGAATTAAATGGATAGTTAAAACTAAGGGTAGTTAGTTAGTTTGCAATTACTATATTCATGTTGCTCGAACTATCTTTTTGAAAAATAAAACTGTGAAAATTATGAATCTGGATCCATATGATCCGATCAAAAACAAACATCAAAAGAGAGAAAATTTTATTTATGAAAATGATCAATGAATGTACAAAGTGATCTTAGCTCACTATTTATACTACTACCAGGTATTTTCTTAAGCTAACTAACTCTTAACAACCTCCTAACTAACTCGGAGCTGACTAGATGCTGACTAGATGATGAGTCAGCTCCAGCTGTCCATATCAGAAGAGGTTCATCTCTATATCTTCCCTGCATGAGCTGGCCTCTTCACTTGTTATTTCATGCACGTACAAAACCTTTCTTCGCATCTCCATTGTTCAACTTTCACATGCCCCTTCAAGATGGATTATACAAGCTTTCAAAATTCATCTTGTTGAGTATAGAATGGAATGCCATCGGTCCTAATGGTTTTGTAAAGATGTCCGCAACCTGTAAGTTATTTCTGATGTGCAGAGGTTTTATGACACCTTCTAAGAATTTCTCCCTCACAGTGTGACAATCTATTTCTATATGTTTTGTTCTCTCATGGAAAACCGGATTGGAGCAGATATATATGGCTGATAGGTTGTCACAATACAAGGGCACAACCTTCTCCACTTTGATTCCAAAGTTAGCAAGCAAAGCCACAGACCACACTACTTCACATGTAGCTTGAGCCATTGCTCTATACTCAGCCTCGGCTGATGATCTAGAGATAGTACTTTGCTTCTTAGCTTTCCAGGATATCAAGGAACTTCCAAGATACAAGCAATATCCAGTCATTGATTTTCTGGTGTCTAGGCAGGAAGCCCAATCTGCATCAGAGAAGATGCTGAGGTTGAGTTTGCAACTGCTTGAGTAGAACAATCCATGGCCAGGAGATCCCTTTAGATATCTCAATACTTTCTCTGTAGCTTCCCAATGCTCATCACTGGGATTAGATACATATTGACTCAATTTATGAACAGCTAAAGTCACATCCGACCTAGTAATGCACAGATACAACAATCTGCCAATGAGTCTCCTATACTTTGATGCATCATCTAATGGCTTTCCTGAATCCATTCTTAGCTTCTTTAGTGGATCCGTAGGCACTGCTGAGGGTTTGCATCCCAGCATTCCAGTATCTCTCAGAAAATCCATGACATATTTCCTTTGTGATATCAGAATTCCTTTCTTGTTCTTGCTATCTCAATTCCAAGAAAGTATTTAGGAGCACCCAAATCCTTGAACTTGAAATGCTGTGATATGAAGCTCTTGAAACTCTCTGTTATCTCAGGATTAGTGGTGGCTATCAATATGTCATCCATATACACAACAATGCCAAAGAAGCCATCTTGATCATTCTTGAAGAAGAAGGAATGGTCTGATGCAGACTGTTGCAGACCAAAGCCTTTAAAACTTCAGAAAATTTTAAGTACCACTGCCTAGAGGCTTGCTTCAAGCCATAGAGAGACTTCTTTAGCTTGCAAACTAGTGTTGATTGAGGTGTTGCCCCTTCAGCAGTCTGCCAGTCCACCTTATAGCCCGGTGGGAGAGTCATATAAATATCCTCTTTTAGATCTCCATAAAGAAAGACATTATTAATTTCAAGATGAGAGAGGGACCATCCATGTATTGCAGCAAGAGCTAGTAAAAGTGTCAAGAAAATCCACACCCTCCAATTGAGTGAAACCCTTGGCTACAAGCCTTGCTTTATACCTCTCTACTGATGCATCAGGATTGTATTTTACCTTGTACACCCACTTGCAGTCAATGGGAACCTTTCCAATTGGTAGAACAGTCACAAACCAAGTCTCAGTTCTAGCAAAGGCAGAAAGCTCATCTTGCATTGCTTGTTGTCAGTCAGAGTATTGTGAGGCTTGATTGTATGTTGTGGGTTCAAAAACGGCAGACATAAGAACAATATACTTGAGTACTCAGGAGAGAGTTTGGAAAGAGTGCAGTAGGCAGAAATTGAATATGGAGAATTGCAACTGACAGAGTTGCAAACAAAGTCAGTGAGATGAGATGGTGGTTTTATGGCTCTCCCAGTTCTAGAAAGGTTTGAAGAAGAACTGTTATTCTCTGGATTTGAGGAAGTTGAGGAGGGAAGAGGGGAAGAAGATGGTGGATTTTTGCTGGATGATGGTATATGAGAGGAAGAAAGTGGTGGTTCTGGTGTTTTTCTGACTCATGTTTCTGGAATTTCTGGGTAGGATGGAAAATTACATGGTGCCAGGTGAGAGAAAGGGAAGATAGCCTCATGAAAGATCACATCTCTTGTAATGAACTCTTCCATACTCACCACATCCAACACCTTATAACCTCTGTAATCAGAGGGAAATCCAAGCAGGACACACTTGGTTGCTCTTGGAGAAAACTTATCTCGGCCATTTTTAATAGTTGAGGCATAGCATAAACATCCTATCACTCTTAGATGTTAATAAGATGGTGCTTTTTGGAAGAGAATTTGGAAAGGTGTTGAGTTATCAGGTAGAACTGAAGAAGGAATCCTATTTATGAGATATGAGGCACTAAGAACACAATCCCCCCAGAATCTGATAGGTAGAAAGGACTGAAACAGGAGGCTTCTAGCAACATTCAATAGGTGTTGATGCTTCCTTTCCACCCTGGCATTTTGCTGGGGTGTTTCTACGCATGAATGTTGCAAGATAGTGCCAAAAGAAGGATATAAAGAGGGGATATTGAGCTCGGGTGCATTGTCACACCGAATGGCCTTAATTTTCTTTCCAAATTGAGCGAGAACAGTGTTGAAAAATTGAGATAGGATTACTCTAGCATCAGATTTGTTTTGCATCAAGAAAGTCCAAACAAACCTAGAGCAATCATCCACCAAGGTTAGGAAATATTTGAAACCTTCATTAGTGGGAGTTTGAAAGGGTCCCCAAGTATCACAATGTACGAGATCAAAACAGCTTGTGGCTACACTGTCTGATCTTGTGAAGGATAAAAGCTTTTGTTTTGCAAGGTGACAAATTTCACAGATAGAGGTAGTCTTATTTGAGAAAGAGATTACATCATACATAGATTTTAGTTTCTCAAAGGACAAATGTCCTAATCTTTTGTGCCAAATATCAATTCCAATAACAGCATTGGCACAAGGAATTACGGAACTAGATGAAAAAGAAGAAGAAACAACAGAATCAGCTGAAGTAATGGAAGAAGGCACAGAGGATTCTTGGTGCTTTTCTGGATCATAAGTGTCAAGTGTGTATAGATTCCCTATGCGGCTACCCCTCCCAATCACAATTCCCTAAGAAGCTCCCTGGATTTCAAAGGAATTATGAGTGAAGATAACATTGCATTGATGAGATGAAGTAAGGGAACTGATAGAGATCAGATTGAAAGAGAAGCTAGGGACACGCAGAACAGATAGGAGAGTTATAGATGAATTTAGGGATATAGATCCAATGTGTGTGACTGGAGCAGTTGCACCATTAGGAAGGTGCACAGAGGCATTTTTTTACAGATGTATAAGTGTCAAACATAGATAAATTGCAACAAACATGATGTGTTGCTCCTGTATCTAGCAACCAATGAGAATTTGAAGCAGTTACAGAGGCAACAAAGGGAATGAAAGAGACAGTACCTGAGAATGAGGCACAATTTGTGGATGGAAGATTGTTTGGTGAGGTTGAAGATGTATTCAGTGAGGCTGAAGATGATGATGGAGAGGGAGTGGCAGCAACAACAAGTTGAGACTGCAAAAGCTGAATGAGTTGTTGGCACTGCTCAGGTGATGGCATAGCAACATTATTGGAGATAGCAGTCTTATCATATTCATCAAAGCTATTCTCCACATAGTTGACAGATTTTGTAAAACTTCCATCCTTAGCACCAAATTTTCCTTTTCCCTTGCCAAAACTAGGTGGAAATCTATGCAACACATAACATCTATCAACTGTATGATTAGTCTTACCACAACGAGAGCACAACCTGCCTTTGCTGAAAGATTGAGCAGCATTAGCAGAATACAATTGCTCACTCATTGTAGAAGTAACAGATGAATTGTAAGATGATTTGCCATCAATCGTATGTTGCCTTTCCTCCTGCAAAACAAGGGAGAAGACCTTGGACAAAGAAGGCAAAGGAATCATGGATAGGATGCTTGATCGAATCTGTGAGAAACTTGAATTCAGTCCGATCAGAAATTGCATGCTACACTCTTCCTCTTGATATGTCTGCCACTTTGATGCACTATTGCACCTACATGCACCACAAACACACCAAGTAATAGGCTGAGAGTGTCTATATTCATCCCATAGAATCCTCAGATTAGTGAAATAAGTATTAACATCATCACTTCGCTGTGTAAGCGACATGATCTTCTGCCGCAACTGATAAGCTCTGGCCGTATCCAACTGAGAAAATCTCTCGCGTAGATCGGACCAGATTTCATGTGAATTATCAATGTACATGATGCTTGAACAGATCTGAGGTGAAATGGAATTCCTAATCCATGAAACAACCATACTATTGCATCTAAGCCATGCTGAAAATAACAAATCATCATCCGCCGGCCGAAGAAGACTGCCATTGATGAATGCAAGTTTGTTCTTCGCCAGAAGCGCGGTGATAATGGATCTACTCCAATTGATGTAGTTTGTTCCAGTCAGAACTTGAGGAACCAATTGAAAACTCGGATTATCACTTGGATGAAGATAATATGGACTCGAACTATCCACCATTGGCAGAATCGGAGCTGCACCATGCGGATTTCGAGCTGCCATTGTAGAGAAGAAGAAGAAGAAGAAGAAGAAAAATATAAGCGGAAGCAATTTGTTTGAATTTGCTCTGGTACCATGTGAAAATTATGAATCTGGATCCATATGATCCGATCAAAAACAAATATCAAAAGAGAGAAAATTTTATTTATGAAAATGATCAATGAATGTACAAAGTGATCTTAGCTCACTATTTATACTACTACTAGATATTTTCTTAAGCTAACTAACTCTTAACAACCTCCTAACTAACTTGGAGTTGACTAGATGATGAGTCAGCTCCAGCTGTCCATATCAGAAGGGGTTCATCTCCATATCTTCCCTGCATGAGCTGGCCTCTTCACTTGTTATTTCATACACGTACAAAACCTTTCTTCGCATCTCCATTCTTCAACTTTCACAAAAACAATACTAGCTCACCATATTTATAATTATAATTTTATTTTTATATACTAATTTTATAATAATATGAGTGATACTTTAATCATGTACGGATCAAATTGGTGAACCGGGACAATGGAGGAGGGGGTGTATAATTATTTAAATCTCGCTTATGAAATGGTGGTTTTTCTGGAAGAAAAGAAAATAATTATACAGGAAAAAAAAATTGAAAAAGGAGGGAGAGGAATTGCACGTACCTGCACACATTGCAAAGAGAAGGCAGCTGAGGGCACCCGCAACGCTGTGCCGTTGCGGTTCCTATGCCGTTCCGGCGGAACGGTTCCGCGGCGGCACGCGTTGCAGCGTGCGTTCCGTCGCCATTCCGTGCCGCCCCCGTTCCTATGCCGTGCTGCGTTCCGTTCCGGATGAACGCGGAACGAAACGTTCCACCACGCGCCTAGGCGACGTGGCAGCCTCCCATTCGACGCGTGAAGCCCACTCGCTGCCCCGCGAGTGGGCTTCGTCCCGGTGACGCAATAATTCAATTTTTTTAAAAAAATACGAATTTAATAAAAAAAAAATTTTTGCAACTGTAATGTGACTGTTTTTTTATATCCGTTTTATATTTTTTATTTATTTATTTATTCTATAAATACTCCTATTTCATACTCATTTCAATCACAAACACACATCTATTCCTCTCTATTTCCATCCCAATTTTCATCTCAAATCAACTCTCGTTTCCTTCTCCCAAATTTAATCAAACTAATGGATCCTTTTGAACAAATGCGTCAAATATTGCAACAATCACTTGAAGAAGATCGACGACGGGAGGTCGAAGAAGCCGCGCCGCCCCAACGACGCTCCCGTACGTACATTTGGGCAAATTTTGGCGGATAAAATTATTAAAATTGTGTACTTTTATTTTTTTAGGATTTTAATTGTGTGCTTTTTATTTTTTTAAGTTTAAGTTGTAATTTTTTTTAATGTTGTGTGTTTTTTAATAAAGTGTGTTTGTTTTTTAAAGTGTGTTTATTTAAATTGAATTGGGTTGGAAATAAAAAAAAAATGAAATTGAATGAATAGTAATTTAAGGAACGGTTAAGGAGCGGAGGGTTGCAGGTTCCGTTCCTTAGTTAAGGAATAGAGTAAAAAAGTACAGTGGGGCCCTCAAATAGTGGTTTAAGGAACGGTATAGAAACAACGTTGTGGATGGCCTGAAGAGCTCTGTTGAAATCGAGGGAGGGGTCCCCCAATAGCTGCTTCAGATTGCTGCCCTCCTCTAGATCATGAATTTTAATGTTTATCATATGATTAACATCTTAAATTTTGTATATACTATAAATTTAAGATCCTTATAAATAAAAAAAAATGCTTATATAATTATCAATGTCATCTTTTAACCAAAATCCAAATTTGAATTAGGATTGGAAATTTATGACTTGATAAAATTATAGCCGATTAGTCCATCAACCGTAATAGACTGACCTAAAATCTGACAACCTGGAAGTTGGCAGTTGAAAAAGTAATCTAATATTCAATAAATACTACTCCCTCCGTCCCGGGCTACTCGCTCATTTCCTTTTCGGCTCGGAGATTAAGGAATGAGTGTATAGAAAAGTAACTTGGGACGCCCAAAAAGTGCAAGTAACTTGGGACGCCCAAAAAAGGAAATAAGTGCGAGTAGTGCGGGACGTAGGGAGTACTAATAACTAGGACTGATGATTCATATGTATTTATGTATATACAGATTAAATTGAAGGAAATTAAGTAGTACTATCATGGAGTTGGATGGTAGACGCCTTTCGAATAACTTTCTCAAACTGTTTTACAAATGCAACGTCACATTTTTAATTCGACATATGCGTAGTAAAAATAATGTGGCATATAGCTCTCAAGTTCGAAAAAAACATAAAATTAGGTTTTTGGAAATTGATGGATCCTAACAAAATGGGCTGCATATATTCTTGGTCGATGGAAAGGTGGAGGCAGCTAGGGTCTTATGAGCATCCACATCCGTGCTCTTGCCAACAAGTACGGATATGTGCTCGGACCCATTTTTTTTGTCTGCTCTTAAGCAAGAGCACAACACCCACATCTGTGCTCTTCCGTAAGGACGAGCACAAGGGTCTCACCATTCCATTATTCAATTTAAATAAAAATATTTTTACAAAATTAAAATACATTAAAAATACCTGGAATAATATTACAAAATACATTAAAAATTACATAATTAAAATCCTAAAAAATAAAAATTACATAATTAATATCATAAACAATAAAAATTACATAATTAAACTCCTAATCAATAAAAAATACATAATTCAACTCCTAAAATAAAAAAAACCACTACTCGTGGCCGAATTTCATCCAAATGGGTTTGATTAGGTCTTCTTATAGCTCAACGTGGGTTCGAGTATCGCGCATTGTGTGCCTTGTTTCGATCATCTCACCCACCGTCGTATGCACACCTCGGCGTGGGGAGACCTCGCGCTTGAGCTTCCGGCTTCATCCTCGTCGTAAAAGCTAGCCGCCCTCGGTCCTTCGTCGGCTATAACCATGTTGTGTAAGATAATACACGTGTACATGATGTCGGCGATATTTTTCACGTACCACAGCCGAGACGGGGCCTTCACAATGTTGAATCGGGCTTGAAGGACCCCGAAGGCTCTTTCGACGTCTTTCCGCACAGACTCTTGACGCTGCGCAAAAAGAACCCGTCTCGGTTCATGCGGGTTACTGAGCGTCTTCACGAAAGTCGACCACCTTGGGTAGATTCCATCGGCGAAATAGTAACCCATGTGGTATACATTCCGTTAACGGTGAAGTCGATCGCCGGTGCAACACCTTTCAACAAATCATTGAAGAGGGGTGAAGAATAGAACACGTTCAAGTCGTTATTGGATCCGGCAACACCAAAATATGCATGCCAAATCCATAGGCGGTAGTCGGCGACCTCTTCAAGGATAAGTGTTGGGCCGCCGCCTTTGTGGCTGCTTAAGTGTTGCCCCCTCCAAGGAGTCGGGCAATTCTTCCACCTCCAATGCATGCAGTCAATGCTGCCAAGCATACCGGGAAAGCCATGGACTGTTTCGTGAAGACGAAGTAACCGTTGGCAATCATCGGCGGTGGGTGCCCGAAGGAATTCATCACCGAAAGCTGAACGAATGCCCTCGCAAAAAATTTTAAGACAAAAGATTCCAGTGGACTCACCGACATCCAAATACTCGTCGAATAGGTTGGTCGTTTGCCCAGTAGCGAGTTGTCGGATGGCACACGTACACTTCTACAACGCCGAGAGACTTTACCGACCGACTGCATCTGGACCTGTTTGGAAGTATTCAATATGTGCGGACAATGTGTTGACAATACGCATGAACAAGCGCTTTGACATGCGAAAACGGCGCTTAAAGTAATCTTCCGGAAACCACGGCTGGTCGGAAAAATAGTCGGCAACGAGCCTTTCGTGGGCTCCCTCCCGGTCACGATGAATGTAGCGGCGAGTTGATCTAGTTGGTTGAGGAGGAGGGGCGGGGGTATTAGCTGCGACATATGCTTTATAAGCGGCACGATGTTGTTCGTAGTATTCTTGTTCTTCGCGCTCCGCTTCCGCAATGAGATGGGTGAAATCCATTTGAGGTTTTGAGTGAGAGATGAAGGTGTAGATAAGTTATATGAAAAATATGAATGAGAGATGATTTGATGTAAAAAATGGATGATGAATGTGTGTAATTATAGATGATTTTAGGGAAAAAAATAAAAAAAAATCAAAAAATATAGAAAAACAGGCAAAAAGACGGCCATTTTTTTGGGATTGTGAAAATAATTTTTTTTGTATTATTTTCTATTTTTTTTAAAATAAAAAAAATGATTTTCCAACGGATATGCCGTTGGCCAATCATAACGCGCCACGTCGCCTGCTCGATGGCACGGACGTGCTCGATGCATCGAGCAGCGCCGTGCCAGCAGCGCTAGCGCAGCGGCGGACAGGGTCTCCGTGCCACTGGCACGGACGGACGGACGCGTCCCTGCTCGCCGATGTTGATGCTCTAAATTCTTAATTTCGATTAAGGAAAATTCAATATCTCTACGCGAGACCACTTCCTTTATTATATCTTGATCTAAAATATTCTCTGTTTGTTATTTTAGTTGGAGTGATACTCCCAAATGGCAATTTTTTATAACTAAATTCAAAAAAATAAATTATAATCACATTCTATACCTATATATTGTTATACTGTATGTTGAATCTTGCCCTTGCCGGATCAATGCAATTTAATTAGGTAGTATGAGTGAAAAAAGTTTTACAGAGAAATTTACATTTATATGTATTGTAATCGTATTCTCACGATCAAACATATCAAAAGTTAAAACATACATCTGAAATAAAAAATTGATCTGAGTTAGATCAAGGTTCACGAATCTTTTAAGAAACCATGAACAATCAAAATCAGAATTCGATTTTTTCATCTTTATCACTTTAGGGGATGACAGCGGAGAAACCCTGAGAGAGCTCCGCCCCCGCCTCTTCATCTTGGTGCATCCACCACTTTGCGAAGCACAGAATTGGTGAATTTCCTCTTGATTTTTCCAGCAAATTTCGTGGTGTATTTAAGCAAGGCCACTTGTTCTTCTTCAAAAGTGAGCTTTCTTGAAACACCGTCGTGCCACAGTCTAGTGCGAAGGGATATTGTGGTGGGGGTAGAGGGTGTTAGAATGGAAAGATTGCACAAATCAATTTGGACGATTAGGGTGAATCAATTTGGGAGATTGATAGCATAATTCAATTAAAATAGGAACCTTCCTTGTATACTTTTGTAACCGCCTCTTTAAGAGGAGATTTGTACAACGAATGAAATAATACAGTAAAAAGTAATTCTTCTTATATCATTAACCTTTGTACCGATTACCATGGTATCAGAGCGGGATTTTCTCCTGTGACTCAGAGAAATCTTATCATCGTCTATACCTTTCCCGACCAATTGTAACCAAAACCTGTGAAAAACCAGTAAAAGGATGTCAGAATCCGATGAAACCAAACAAATCGTTACCGACAACACGGAAACAGAAGAGTTTGCAAGGATGTTTGCAAACTTCATGCGCAATAGTTTTGCCATGACAAACACAGATGCGACCAACAAGCTACACAACCCACCGCCGGAGATCGTGGTGGATACCAAGTCACTGGATATCGGCTACAAACTAAACAACGAGAACTACTCGTTGTGGGCAGTATTGATGGAGAGAGCCATCAGTGGCAGGGGAATGATCTCCCACCTCACCGGGCATCCTTCTCCTCCAACAAAGACAGATCCGGCCTTTGCACGGTGGCAACAGGCGGACCACTGTGTCTTCACATGGTTGGTTCAAAACATTGAACCAAAACTAGTCAGCCTGATATCCAAACACGCAACAACCAAAGAAGTATGGAAGAGCCTGACCGTAACCTACTCTAGTGGCGGAGATAGGAAACAAGTCTACGACCTCCGTCGCCGCGCGACCACCCTGAAACAGAAAGGTGAAACATTAGAGGAAATCTGGTCTCAATTGCAAGAAATATGGCTATCCATAGACCAAAAGTCACCAAATCCGATGAAGTATCACGAAGATGTCGAGATCTACGACTACTGTACCCAAGAAGATAGGGTGTATCAATTACTCACTGCCCTAGACGACAAGTATGAAAGCACGAAGAGGGAAATTCTCAAGATGGAGCCGTTTCCCTCACTGGATGAAGCATACGCAACAATAAGGAGGGAGGATGCAAGAATAAACGTTCTACAACCTGCCCATAATGAAGAAAAGAATGCACTGCAGGGAGTAGGTGCCGGCCTAGCGGTGCGAAGTAGACCGCCTCAATCGCAAAGGATCGGCGGCGGTGGAGGTGGAAACGGCTGGAATCGACGAATGGATGAAGACCGATCCAAAATGGTGTGTTCGGTATGTGGCCGAAAAAACATACCAAGGAGACTTGCTTCGAGGTGGTGGAGTTCCCGGAGTGGTGGGAAGCCAAATATGGCCGGCCACCGCCACCAAGCTCAAGCAGAGGAGGGCAACCGGCACCAGACAGCCGTATCAGTGGATGGAGACGGAACGCCCGCCGCCGTCGGGGGCAACACCGAGGCCACATCAACCCGAGGCGGCAGCGGCGACCGGCGATCGATGGAGGAAGGGAATGGAGGCGGAATCGCCAATGCAAACATGGCAAGTCGGGTGAGTGATGATGCGGCGCAGAATACCCAAGGTAAATTAGGGCCTGTCACGACCGCCCATACAAGGGTACCACAACGCGGCGATCGTGACCGACATGCATGGATAACAATTTAAAAAGAACATCTTGATTAACTTAAAGGAAGAAAACAACTTAGTTTAAAGAGTTTAAAGTTAAAATTTTTTTTTGAAAAGACATAAGGTAAAATACTTTTAAAAAGGACAACGGGAAAAATTAGACTTAAGAAATACATCAACTAACTAAAGTTGAGCAAATACTTAACTTAAATCTCGAAGAGTAAAATTTTCAAAAGACAACGTAAACACTAGTTTAAAACTCATCACCACCATACATGTTCACACACAAAACATAATGGAAAGATTAAGTCTTGAGTCATAGTTCAAGTTATAGCAGCGGAAAATACGGTTCAAGGAGAGTCAAGGACGACGCCTATGTATGACGACACAACCCATCCTAAGTACTTAAGCCGGCTCAACATCCACCGCAACATCCCGCTCAACCTGCACATAAGAAAATAATATGCAGGGCTGAGTACTTGTTGTACTCAATGGGCTCATGCCGAAAACATTTTAATAATAGTTATGTCATCCATACCAGTGATCTCGTGTTTTATGTAGTAAGAAAATATCACGAGAAATACAAAAATATTCAAGTCTGGCCAGACAATTTATCTCCCCACTTTTCACATCAATCCATCAATCACATCACAGTGCGACGATAGTGTGGCCACACTATTCGCCCACGAGACCGACCGACTTGCAAGGACGGCTCGCGATCCCACCAGTGTACACAGCCCGATAGGGTTTACGGCCCTACTCGGACCCGAATTCATTTCACAACACAGCCATATAGCCTAACGGAGTAAACTCATACGAACTAGGCATCAGGCACACAATCTCATAACAAAAACAACATGGCACGACATAATAGTTAAACCACCCTTATATCTCCACATAATATTTTTCAGAAAAGTAAAGAGGTTTGAAAAGAGCCCACCTCGTTCGCTTAGCAATTCACAACCCAACTTAGCAACTCTCGATCCTCGAGTTCACGAATACACAACACCCTTGTCAACAACAACATAAGTTAGCCTCACACTTCAACATATTACTATGCATGTCCTATCGTCTCTCTCTCATCGTCTTTCTCAATCCCCCAACCCAACATACGTAAAAAAGGTGTAAAGACACACGTATCGCATTACAACTTATCACAAGTGCTTACACCATTTAGACACGTTCCTTGGACATACATGCATCATACAATACTTTTAAACTTGAAAATAAGAGTTATTTTAACAAGGCAGAAAACTGGCAGAACTGCGCGACCGTTTTGTAAAAATTACTATAAATTCACCCGACCTCAAAAGAAGCTAAATTTTGGTCACAATACAGAAGACACATTCAAGTTCGTCCATGAAGATTTTCACACCGAAATCACGTCATTTAGTCAGTCATATCACATATTAAACTCTCTGGTCGTAACATATAATTTCCGACAGTATTGCGCAGTTCATTTGAAAAATTCACCATAAATTCATCCGATGCCCAAAAAGGCTGATAATTTAACACGACTCAGAAGACACTTCAAATTTTCATATAGTTCAAGAATCACATCAATCGGAGGTCATTCGGTCAGTCAAACAGAAAACGAAACATTCATGGCGAGAACTCACGTTTCTGGCAGATTTGCGCAGTCAACTTCAAAAATTTATTAAAATTTCATTTGTCGATAAAACAGGCTGAAATTCACACGAGACACAGAAAACACCTTGAAGTTTACTCAGTAAAAATTTCACAGCAAAATTCGTTCGTTTGATGGGTCAAACACAGATCATAAGTCACTGGTCGTGCATCACAGATTTCTGGTTCAAGTTCGAAAATAGGGTTTTTAAACTTCCACAACACAACCACCGATTTTTCATGCTCGAAAACACATAATCATGCTTACCCGTTCCTCATACACATATTTGCATACAAACTCATATTATTCACCCAATAAATCGATCCAACTCACATGATTTCAAACAACAACGCCAAAACAACAAGTTCTTACGAAGCACACTTTCCCTCCCGTTAAAACTTGCGATCTATCGAACCTACACCCTCTACATGCATGTAGGACTCAAGAACATGGTCAAAACGGATATGATGATAAGAAGTGAACAATATACCTTCTTTGACACAAAACGAATCGGTAGAAACGATGGATGAAGCGATTCGTCGGAGACTCTCGAAAATACTTCAACGGATTGCAAGAACACGAGTTTGATGGAAGATTTTTGGAGATGGGAGAGTGGGAGAAGAATGAAGCGTGTGAGAGAGAGAGAAGAGAGGGGGCGAAAATTGTAGGGAGAGTGGGGGCTAGGGTTTGTTTAATTGCTATTTATTTACTAGGTTTAATCCATGGGTAAATTAAATAAATAAATTGTGGGGAATTAAAATATAGGCTAACAAATAAAAATCCCACAATTAAAAGAATAAAATAGGCTTGTGGGAGGTGAAGGAATTTCGAAAATTCCAGGTGCACAACAAGGAATTTATTTGGTATCTTCTTGGAGAATATATTCATAACTTAGGAAATAAATATAATGAATATAAGGGAACAAATAAACTAAATCTCCAAGTAGGAAATAATAGGGGTGGGGGCCGAAAATTCTTGGGTCATTGCACAAGGATATTATTTAAATCCCCAATTAAATAGAATGAGATTTAAATTTGGTAATTTCTTTATGGAAAAGGCTCCCATAAAATAGGTAACAATTATTTAAATTCCCACAAGGAAAAATATAAGCATAGGGGTGTGTGATATGGAGGAGAATAGAAGGAAAATATTCACACCCTCAATTAATTAGACATAGGAATTTATTTGAATAAAAAAAAGGATTCCACAAAATATGAAACAAATAAAATATTCTCCAAAATTTATTGGAGGGGGCCGAAAAATTAGGTTCAAATAGCCAAGGCAAAAATCCCAACTCTCTATTTATTTTGGGGTGAAGAAATAAAATATAACATGATTTAATTGGATTATATTCAAAAGAAGAGAGTCAATAAAGCACCAATTAAATCAAATGAAAAATAATCCAATCTCCTATTGGAGATTTTCGAAACTCCCAAGGATAAAAGGATGGAGTTCGAATTTCATGTAGTGTAATTTAAGGTCCATTGTTTTGGATTTAATTTGGAATAATGTCCCAAAACAATTAATTAAATCCACAAAAAGAAGTACTATTTCAATAATTAGGGAGAGCCGAATTTTTCAATGAATTGACTTGAGAAAGAATAAATGCATGATCCTATTAATTATTTCCCCTCATTGGAAAAAAAATAAAAGCTCAAGCTCATCATTCACATTAACCACGACAATTTATTCCACGCAACTCACTTAATCACGTAGAAACAAAAGTTTCATAAATTCCAATAACGTATTAAAAGAGTCACAAAAGTTTGGGATGTTACATCCTTCCCCTCTAAACAGAAATTTCGTCCCGAAATTTAAACGTTTCACACAAACAGCTCGGGAAACTTTTCTTTCATCTTATCTTCTAACTCCCACGTAGCTTCCTCGGGACCATGGTGCTTCCACAACACCTTCATGGACTCTATCGACTTGTTTCGAAGCTCTTGTACCTTCCGATCTAGTATTGCTTCGGGCCTTTCCTCGTAGCTCATGTCGGGGGTTAGGATCACTTCCTCTTGATGAATCACATGCTTGGGGTCGAACACGTACTTGCGCAACTGCGACACGTGGAATACGTTGTGCACGTTCCCAAAGCTGGGAGGTAACGCTAATCGGTACGCTACAGGACCTACTTCGTCGATGATCTCGTACGGTCCCACAAAACGCGGTTTCAGCTTGCCCTTCACTCCAAATCTCACAACTCCTCTCGTCGGGGATACTTTCAAGAACACTTTGTCACCAACGTCGAATTTGATTTCCGTTCGACGCACATCAGCATACGACTTCTGTCTATCTTGAGCTTCCTTGATCCTTGCGCGGATTTGGTGCACAATTTCGGTCATCTCCTTTATGCAGTGCTGAAGTTCAGTTGTGTGCCCAATTCTCGTTGCAAACTCATCCAAAACTTTGATGTGAACTTCGTATCGCGGTCGGATACAATGGTCTTTGGCACTCCATGCAATCGCACAATCTCGTTCACGTAGAGCCTAGCTAACTTGTCCGCGCCATAAGTAATCTTAATCGGTAAGAAGTGCGCGCTTTTAGTAAGTCGATCAATGATCACCCAGATCGCAGTGTTGCCGTTCTGTGACTTTGGCAAACCCGTCACGAAATCCATAGCTAGATGCTCCCACTTCCATTCGAGAATTTTGAGCGGTTGTAACTTCCCATATGGCCGTTGGTGTAAGGCCTTCACTTGTTGGCATGCTAGACATCGTTCCACAAATGACGCTACGTCTCCTTTCATTCCATTCCACCAAAACCGTTGTTTCAAATCCCGATACATCTTCGTGCTTCCGGGGTGTGCGGTGTAAGGCGTGTCGTGCGCTTCACTCAAAATCTCCTCTTTTAGCACCTCATCGCTTGGCACACACAATCGTCCATCATACGTCAAAGCATTATCTGCCTCCTCACGGTAATGATCAAGCTTCTCGGCTCTCACCTTCGCACGTAATTCCTCCAACTTTCCATCACGTCGCTGGGCTTCTTTGAGCTTGGTCCTCAAATCTGGCTCAATCACTAGCGTCGCCAATCTTGCACCCACTGTCTCGGGCGCTTTCACTATCTCCACTCTCATCTTGTCGAACTCGTGAATCAGCGCTTCCTCTTGCGTTAGGAAATAAGCCAGTTGAGGTTGGTTCTTCCTACTCAAAGCATCGGCGACCACGTTCGCCTTGCCCGGATGGTAATTAATACCGCAGTCATAGTCTTTCACGACCTCTAACCAACGTCATTGTCGCATGTTTAGCTCCTTCTGCTCGAAGAAGTACTTGAGACTCTTGTGATCGGTGTAGATTTCGCATCTCACTCCGTAGAGATGATGTCTCCAAATTTTCAGTGCATGCACCACTGCTGCTAACTCCAAATCGTGCGTCGAAAAATTCAACTCATTCGGTCTCAACTGTCGGGAAGCATATGCTATCACCTTCCCATCTTGCATTAACACACATCCTAGTCCTACTTTCGACGCGTCCGTATAGACGGCGAAGTCCTTGTCGGGTTCTGGTACCGCTAGGACTGGTGCTGTAGTAAATTTCTCCTTCAATAGTTGGAAACTCGCCTCGCACTCTGGCGTCCAAACCACCTTAATTCCTTTCTTTAGTAGTTGCGTCATCGGTCTCGCAATCTTAGAGAATCCCTCGATGAATCGTCGATAATATCCCGCCAATCCCAAGAAACTGCGGATTTCACTTGGCGTTTTCGGCGATTTCCAATTCTGTACGGCCTCGACCTTTGTTGGGTCTACTTGAATCCCATTTTCCGTCACAATATGACCAAGGAAGTTCACTCGAGTCAACCAAAACTCACACTTACTAAACTTGGCATAAAGTTTCTCCCCTTGCAACGTTTCCAACACTGTTCGTAGCTGCAGTCCATGCTCCTCCTCGTTCTTCGAGTATACCAACACGTCGTTGATGAAGACTAACACAAACTTGTCAAGATACTCGTGGAAAACTCGGTTCATCAAGTCCATGAAAACCGCTGGGGCGTTGGTCAGCCCAAATGGCATCACGACGAATTCATAATGGCCATAACGAGTGCGAAAAGCAGTCTTAGGCACATCCTCTCGTCGGACCTTTAGTTGATGATACCCTGATCTCAAATCCATTTTCGAGAATACGCCCGCTCCTCGAAGTTGGTCAAACAAGTCGTCAATCCTTGGCAGTGGGTACTTATTCTTCAAGGTCATCTTGTTAAGCTCTCGGTAGTCGATGCACATCCTCATCGTTCCATCCTTCTTCTTAACGAACAAAACTGGCGCTCCCCATGGTGACACACTGGGTCGAATGAAACCCAAGTCTAATAGTTCCTGCAACTGAACCTTCAACTCGGCCAACTCCTTAGGGGCCATTCGGTATGGCGCATTTGATACTGGCGTTGACCCTGGTTCCAAATCAATAGTGAACTCCACTTGTCTGTCGTGTGGCGGTCCTGGCAAAGCTTCTGGAAACACATCGGGAAAATCTCGCACTACTGCCACGTCTTCCACTTTCAAATCCTTCTTTTCCTCCCCATTCAAGTACACCAGATACGCCGGACGCCCTTTTCTTATCATCGTAGTTGCTTGCAAAGCAGAGATTATGGAGGTTCATCGGTTCATGGAGATCCCATACAAGATAGCCGGCTCTTTGCCCGTGGCTTGAAAAGAAATCTGCCTCTCTTTACAGTAAATCGTTGCGTGGTTCTCGGTAAGCCAATCCATTCCCAAGATTATGTCTACATTCTCCAAAGGCATAACGTGCAAAAGCTGGGCCACTACTCCTAATTCTCCTAACACAAACTCTATGTTCGAGCAAGTTCTCACAATGTCAATCAATCCTCCAACCGGTGAAGATACATTCAAATTCGATTCAAGCATTGCAGTAGGGAGTTCTAAGGCATTCACACATGACATGGAAATAAAAGAATGCGAAGCACCCGTATCAAACAGCACAATAATAGGCAGTTGTTGGAGCTTTCCCATACCTGCCAAATTCTCTTTGCCCTTGCTGGCTTCGGGTTCCTGCCCTTGATTCCCTTTGAGCGCATATGCCCTTGCTTGCTGTGGAGCCACTTGTCGGATTGGTTGAGGCTGCTGTGGTGGTCTATGTCCTTGCCCGTTCTTCACTCCACCTTTGTTGTTGTTTGGGCACTCTCGAGACACGTGCCCGTTTCCACCGCAGGCATAACACCGAATGCCTCCAACTCGGCACTCCCCAAGATGATGCTTGGAGCACCGATTACAGTAGGGTGTTCTCTGCGGGTTTTCCCTCTGATGTGGCACAATTTGGCGCCCATGATTCTGTGGTTGCCGAAAAGTGGAGAAACGCCTCTTGTTGTCAAAAGGAGCTCGGTTTCCCTCCCATTTCCTCTTGTCTCTAAAGTTCGCTTGGGGTGCAGATGGGGTAGGGTTTGTTGTCCTCTCATTCTTGGGCAGTGCTTCCTCCACATCTAAGGCACAGCCCAATACCTCGGAATAAGGAATTCCCCTGCGACTAGCCACCGCTACCCTTATCTCTGGCCTAAGGCCGGAACGGAACTTCGCGGCCAACTTCTCGTCTGTATCCACCAATTCTAGCGCATAACGAGTCATCTCACATAGGGCGCGGTCGTACTCCGTGACCGTCATACTTCCTTGTTTTAAAGTGTGGAACTCCACTACCTTCGCCCGTCGATAACTCATGGGAACATACTTATTGTAAACTTCTTCCTTAAACTCCTCCCAAGTAAGCGCCTCACGGCGAGCGGGGTCCATAGTTCTCTTCTTCGTTTCCCACCAAAAGTCAGCGGGTCCTGTCAGCTGATACGTCACGCAGGCCAGGCGTTCTCTGTCCGTGCATCCCATAAACTCAAAGACACGCTCAATGTCGCGTACCCATGCCTCCGCCTTCGGGGGCTCTCCCAATCCATCGAACTTGGGTGGGTTCTCTTTCCGAAAGGCTTTGATGTACTCCCTTTCGTTTGGTTGGGGTAGAGGTGGTGGTGGAGGCGGGGGCAGATTCCCAACACTTCCTTCTGTCTGTTCCCCCACATTGTTCTCCACACGCGGACCACGTCTACGTCTTGGGGGCATGTTGATCTAAAACACAGGTTAGCACAGTTGTGAGTACATCGTTATTAAAACATCATCGCTTTCATGCACGCGTACGATACGGTAAAAAAAAACACAAGTACTTAAAAGCACGTGAAAAGGGAAACTTCCATAAACAACGTGGGAAAAGAAAGACATAGCATTTGATCGCAAAACAAAAAGGTACTACTTCCATCGTCTTAACAACTTAAGGAAAAAAAAACAACATCACTCATCTATCTAGTGTTAAGATCCTCTTCCGGGTCTTCTTCCTCTTCCGGGTCCTCTTCCTCTTCTACGTGATACTCGTCAACCATGCGGAGGGCTTCTTCGATATCCATGCTATCTTTCACATAATCATCCTCAAAACCCGGAACCATGCTTTCTTGTGGTACGGCTTCTCTTTCTGCTGCGGGTTTAACCTCGATCACGTCTTTGTCTTCCCATACCGTTTCATCTTTTCCTTCTTGTGTCGACGGTGGTCGCTCGGAACGTGAGTCAATCAAAGCACACGTTAAGGCCTTTAGAAAACCTTTCATGTCGCCAGCCATCATCTGGTTTCTTGGTTCGTACCACGTGAACCGACTGGCTGTTGTTTCCATCCAAGGCTCCCAATTGTCGGGCATCAACTCAATTAGTCTCCTTATGCCACCATAGGCCGTTACATGGTACCCGCAGACATCTCGCCATAGGGTCTCAAAACGGGCAACAACCTCTCTCAAGGCTTTGCCTTCCTCTCTCTCATAGTGGTCGTAATCGTATATCGCTTGTCGCATTCTGGCACTATACTGACTGCTCTTGAGCGCGGTTCGTTTCGTTCGCACCATCTATGTGAAGACTAAAGTTTCTTTTAAAACACCAAAAGTATTATTGTTTGTTCGAAAAAGTTCTTAAGTTTGTCGCGTAGTTTGAAAATTTGTCGTTGTCTTAACGTTTCATATCTTTGCATGCTATCGTGGTAGTATTTTCGCGCATTATACACATTTAGCAACATCACTAAGTTCATGCTCACACGTATTCATACCATATCGATATCACCTTTGTATATACAATACATGTCTTAATTATCATGTCAATCATACTTGTATTCCACGCAATCATGCTATTACAACATCATATTTACGCACATAATGCATGCTTAAATTATCATACCGATCATGCTCATATAATCATTCCATTACAACTCATCCTTATGCATATCATTCATTCACATGCGTAACTTGTCAACGTCATATCATATCATCATACGTTTTCATGCATCAATCTTCCATACTTTCAACAATTTAAACATACCTCACTTTCATTGGTTGAGCGTTATGCTTTGGATGTTGAGCCTTCGTGACACTTCTAGTCAAATAAGGGTTCACTAACTTAGACTTAAAGTGAAAGAAGACTCTCGGACCAGAGCGAAAGAACAAGGCTTTGATACCACTCTGTCACGACCGCCCATACAAGGGTACCACAACGCGGCGATCGTGACCGACATGCATGGATAACAATTTAAAAAGAACATCTTGATTAACTTAAAGGAAGAAAACAACTTAGTTTAAAGAGTTTAAAGTTAAAATTTTTTTTTGAAAAGACATAAGGTAAAATACTTTTAAAAAGGACAACGGGAAAAATTAGACTTAAGAAATACTTCAACTAACTAAAGTTGAACAAATACTTAACTTAAATCTCGAAGAATAAAATTTTCAAAAGACAACGTAAACACTAGTTTAAAACTCATCACCAACATACATGTTCACACACAAAACATAAAGGAAAGATTAAGTCTTGAGTCATAGTTCAAGTTATAGCAGCGGAAAATACGGTTCAAGGAGAGTCAAGGACGACGCCTATGTATGACGACACAACCCATCCTAAGTACTTAAGCCGGCTCAACATCCACCGCAACATCCCGCTCAACCTGCACATAAGAAAATAATATGCAGGGCTGAGTACTTGTTGTACTCAATGGGCTCATGCCGAAAACATTTTAATAATAGTTATGTCATCCATACCATTGATCTCGAGTTTTATGTAGTAAAAAAATATCACGAGAAACACAAAAATATTCAAGTCTGGCCAGACAATTTATCTCCCCACTTTTCACATCAATCCATCAATCACATCACAGTGCGACGATAGTGTGGCCACACTATTCGCCCACGAGACCGGCTGACTTGCAAGGACGGCTCGCGATCCCACCAGTGTACACAGCCCGATAGGGTTTACGGCCCTACTCGGACCCGAATTCGTTTCACAACACAGCCATATAGCCTAACGGAGTAAACTCATACGAACTAGGCATCAGGCACACAATCTCATAACAAAAACAACATGACATGACATAACAGTTAAACCACCCTTATATCTCCACATAATATTTTTCGGAAAAGTAAAGAGGTTTGAAAAGAAAGCCCACCTCGTTCGCTTAGCAATTCACAACCCAACTTAGCAACTCTCGATCCTCGAGTTCACGAATACACAACACCCTTGTCAACAACAACATAAGTCAGCCTCACACTTCAACATATTACTATGCATGTCCTATCGTCTCTCTCTCATCGTCTTTCTCAATCCCCCAACCCAACATACGTCAAAAAGGTGTAAAGACACATGTATCGCATTACAACTTATCACAAGTGCTTACACCATTTAGACACGTTCCTTGGACATACATGCATCATACAATACTTTTAAACTTGAAAATAAGAGTTATTTTAACAATACAGAAGACACATTCAAGTTCGTCCATGAAGATTTTCACACCGAAATCACGTCATTTAGTCAGTCATATCACATATTAAACTCTCTGGTCGTAACATACAATTTCCGACAGTATTGCGCAGTTCATTTGAAAAATTCACCATAAATTCATCCGATGCCCAAAAAGGCTGAAAATTTAACACGACTCAGAAGACACTTCAAATTTTCATATAGTTCAAGAATCACATCAATCGGACGTCATTTGGTCAGTCAAATAGAAAACGAAACATTCATGGCGAGAACTCACGTTTCTGGCAGATTTGCGCAGTCAACTTCAAAAATTTATTAAAAATTCATTTTTCGATAAAACAGGCTGAAATTCACACGAGACACAGAAAACACCTTGAAGTTTACTCAGTAAAAATTTCATAGCAAAATTCGTTCGTTTGATGGGTCAAACACAGATCATAAGTCACTGGTCGTGCATCACAGATTTCTGGTTCAAGTTCGAAAATAGGGTTTTTAAACTTCCACAACACAACCACCGATTTTTCATGCTCGAAAACACATAATCATGCTTACCCGTTCCTCATACACATATTTGCATACAAACTCATATTATTCACCCAATAAATCGATCCAACTCACATGATTTCAAACAACAACGCCAAAACAACAAGTTCTTACGAAGCACACTTTCCCCCCCGTTAAAACTTGCGATCTATCGAACCTACACCCTCTACATGCATGTAGGACTCAAGAACATGGTCAAAACGGATAGGATGATAAGAAGTGAACAATATACCTTCTTTGACACAAAACGAATCGGTAGAAACGATGGATGAAGCGATTCGTCGGAGACTCTCGAAAATACTTCAACGGATTGCAAGAACACGAGTTGGATGGAAGATTTTTGGAGATGGGAGAGTGGGAGAAGAATGAAGCGTGTGAGAGAGGGAGAAGAGAGGGGGCGAAAATTGTAGGGAGAGTGGGGGCTAGGGTTTGTTTAATTGCTATTTATTTGCTAGGTTTAATCCATGGGTAAATTAAATAAATAAATTGTGGGGAATTAAAATATAGGCTAACAAATAAAAATCCCACAATTAAAAGAATAAAATAGGCTTGTGGGAGGTGAATGAATTTCGAAAATTCCAGGTGCACAACAAGGAATTTATTTGGTATCTTCTTGGAGAATATATTCATAACTTAGGAAATAAATATAATGAATATAAGGGAACAAATAAATTAAATCTCCAAGTAGGAAATAATAGGGGTGGGGGCCGAAAATTCTTGGGTCATTGCACAAGGATATTATTTAAATCCCCAATTAAATAGAATGAGATTTAAATTTGGTAATTTCTTTATAGAAAAGGCTCCCATAAAATAGGTAACAATTATTTAAATTCCCACAAGGAAAAATATAAGCATAGGGGCGTGTGATATGGAGGAGAATAGAAGGAAAATATTTACACCCTCAATTAATTAGACATAGAAATTTATTTGAATAAAAAAAAGGATTCCACAAAATAGGAAACAAATAAAATATTCTCCAAAATTTATTGGAGGGGGCCGAAAAATTAGGCTCAAATAGCCAAGGCAAAAATCCCAACTCTCTATTTATTTCGGGGTGAAGAAATAAAATATAACATGATTTAATTGGATTATATTCAAAAGAAGAGAGTCAATAAAGCACCAATTAAATCAAATGAAAAATAATCCAATCTCCTATTGGAGATTTTCGAAACTCCCAAGGATAAAAGGATGGAGTTCGAATTTCATGTAGTGTAATTTAAGGTCCATTGTTTTGGATTTAATTTGGAATAATGTCCCAAAACAATTAATTAAATCCACAAAAAGAAGTACTATTTCAATAATTAGGGAGGGCCGAATTTTTCAATGAATTGACTTGAGAAAGAATAAATGCATGATCCTATTAATTATTTCCCCTCATTGGAAAAAAAATAAAAACTCAAGCTCATCATTCACATTAACCACGACAATTTATTCCACGCAACTCACTTAATCACATAGAAACAAAAGTTTCATAAATTCCAATAACGTATTAAAAGAGTCACAAAAGTTTGGGATGTTACAGGGCTTGATGCAATTTTGCAATCAAGCCCCTCCATTTTCCAGAAACCATATATTGCACCCCACTATTTGCCTCCAGATCCCCCAACTAGGCGAAATTTGCAAACTGACCCCAATAATTCCAAAAATTTAAGTCAGGCCCCTATTTGTCAAAAGTTGGACATTGTGGAACTTATTCCATGTAAAAACCGTTTTGAAATACTCGGAAATTTATGAACTGGGTATGCAGTCTCTTCTTGTGAGGAAAAAAATGACAGGTGGATCTTTGATTGTGGGGCAACGGATACTATGACCTATGATGCCTCTAACATCATTGAACCCACAAAACCGGAGAAAGCATACGTACAGACAGCTAGTGGAGAGGTGTCGACTGTTGAATGAGCCGGGACAGTAAACATATCATCCACATTAAAATTGTCAAATTGTCTCTATGTCCCGTCTCTATCACATAAACTATTATCGATCAGCCATGTCACCCGAGAACTAAATTGCTCCTTACTAATGCAGCCCAACTTTTGCCTACTGCAGGATATCAGGACAAAGGAGATTATTGGACGTGGCACTGAGAAGGACGGGTTGTACTACGTCAACGAGATAGCTCAAAAAGGAACCGCATTGCTAACTCAGGGGTCTGCAAATCGAGAAGCTTGGTTGTGGCATCGTCGTCTAGGTCATCCTTCTGCAAGTTATTTAAATTTGTTATTTCCCAGTTTTTCCCAGAATTTGCATTGTGAAACCTGTATCTTGGCCAAAAGCCGAAGACAATCCTACCAATTAAGTAATACACGGGTTGAGACTTTGTTTTCTTTAGTGCACTCTGATATATGGGGACCCGCACCAATGGTGGGGGGACAAGGATTTCGATATTTTTTGCTTTTTGTGGATGATTGCGCTCGTATGGTATGTGTTTATTTTATGAAGCATAAGTCCGAGGTTGTGTCTCATTTTATACACTTTGTAAACTTGTGCAAAACCAGTACCAGAAAAATATCCAAACCCTTCGATCTGACAATGGGGGGGGGGGGGGGGAATTTGTTAACTCGAGTATGCAAACCTTCTGTAAAGATAATAGAATCCTTCATCAAACCACTTGTCCCCACACACCAGAACAAAATGGTGTAGCCGAAAGGAAAAATCGTATCCTCCTAGAAATGACTAGAGCAATGCTTCTTGAATCCCAAACACTGAAACATTTCTGGCCTGAAGCTCTAGCCACTGCAGCCTACTTAGTAAACCGTTTGCCCACCCGAACCTTGAAGTTCAGAACCCCACTTGAAGTTCTCTCAACTCAAGCTAAAATTCCACAAGCCTTGACCCTCCGACCTAGAGTCTTCGGAAGCTCAGTCTTTGTCCATATCCTGAAACATGAACGAACCAAACTCTCGCCGTGTGCTGTGAAATGTGTCTTTGTGGGGTATGGGGTAAATCAAAAGGGGTACCGTTGCTATGACCCTAAAACCAAACAAATCCACGTCACAATGAATTGTAATTTCTTGGAGTCAGAATATTTTTTCCACCATCTTAGTGGTCAGGGGGAGAGTGAGAATGATAGGAGAGAGGGGGAGTCCAGAAATAGTGACCCACTAAGTTGGTTGCCATTACCAACGAGCAGGTCTCATTAGAACAACCTAGCCAACTCAGTGCCCCGGATCAAGATCCTCCTCTGATATCCAATGTAAGCATTCTCCTTGATTCCGATACTGTTGCTTCTGATAAATCACCTGTAACTGGTAGTAATGAGGCAGGGGAAGATGAGTCGCAAGGGGTGATCGAAAACAACATCTCCATGGCATAGGAGGTCGCAGTTGATGAAGATACTGGGCGATACGTGTTGCCCAACCGATCGAATAGGGGAATTCCGCCGAAAAGGTATTCCCCGTAACGAATTGGCAAAAACACACGCTATGCGATAGCGAACAGTGCCGTCAGTCGTTTGTCCGAGATGGCATGAGCATTTGAAGCAGCACTGTGTGAGGAGGAAAATATACCATACTCAGCGGAGGAAACAATGAAGCACAGACACTGGAGGGAAGCCATGCAGAAGGAAATGGATGCCCTAGCTCAGAATCAGACGTGGGATAAGTGCAAGCTACAGGAGGGAGTAAGGCCAATTGGGTGCAGATGGGTGTTCACGATTAAGAGGAGACCAGACGGTTCCATTGAAAGGTATAAAGCACGGCTGGTAGCGAAGGGGTATACTCAGACATATGGCGTGGACTATGCAGAAACCTTTTCTCCGGTCGCGAAAATAAACACAATAAGAGTTCTTTTGTCGATTGCGGCTAATCAGGATTGGCCGCTTTACCAGTTTGATGTCACGAACGCCTTCCTGCATAGAGAATCGAAAAAAGGGTATATATGGAAGCACCACCGGGTTTTACACAGGGGTTTGAAAAAGGAGAAGTCTGCCACTTGAAGAAGACATTGTATGGGTTAAAACAGTCGCCGAGAGTATGGTTTGGGAGGTTCACTGATGCTATGATTTCGTATGGATTCCACCAGAGTCACTCGGATCATACATTGTTCATAAAAAGGCAAGAAGGGAAAGTAACATGTTTGATCATTTATGTAGACGATATGATTATTACTGGTGATGATGCAGAAGAAATCAAGAAGCTGAGAGATAATTTGTTTAAGGAATTCGAGATGAAAGATCTGGGCGACCTCAAATATTTCTTAGGGATTGAAGTGCTGAGATCCAAAGGGGGAATATTCTTGAGGCAGAAGAAGTACATTCTCGACATCCTTGCGGAAACTGGACTACTAGAGTGCAAGCCTCCTGACACACCAATTGCGGTGAATCATGGGCTGAAGATCGTGGAAGGTGCTGAACTGGCAGATCGTGGTAGGTATCAGCGTTTAGTTGGGAAACTCATTTATCTCTCCCATACTAGACCAGATATCGCCTACGCAGTGGGAGTTGTGAGTCAGTTCATGCATTTGCCACAAGTTAATCATATGGAAGCTGCTGTGAGAATTGTAAAGTACTTGAAAGGAACTGTTGGTCATGGAGTGCTATTTAAAAGGGTAGGACATTTAGAGATAAATGGGCATACGGATGCAGACTGGGCCGGCAATCCAGTAGATAGACGGTCCACCTCCGGTTACTTCACCTTTGTTGGAGGAAACTTAGTGACTTGGAAGAGCAAGAAACAGAAGGTGGTGGCATTGTCCAGTGCGGAAGCAGAGTTTAGAGGAATCAAAAGGGGGTTGACGGAATTACTCTGGCTAAGAAGGTTGATGATAGAAGTTGGCTTTCAACCCCAGAAAAGCCAACTGTATTGTGACAATAAGGCGACAATAAGCATTGCCGAAAATCCGGTGCAACATGACAGAACCAAACATGTGGAAGTCGACAGACACTTCATCAAAGAGAAAATTGAGAAAGGAATCGTGGAATTCCCATTTGTGAGGTCAGAAGATCAGTTGGCGGATATTCTCACCAAAGTCGTCAGTTCTAGGAATTTTGAAAAGGTGTTGAGCAAGCTAAGTATTGGTGACCCCACTACTAAGCTTGAGGGGGAGTATTAGAATGGAAAGATTGCACAAATCAATTAGGACGATTTGGGGGAATCAATTTGGGAGATTGATAGCATAATTCAATTAGAATAGGAACCTTCCTTGTATACCTTTGTAACAACCTCTATAAGAGGAGATTTATACAATGAATGAAATAACACAGTAAAAAGTAATTCTTCCTATGTCCTTAACCTTTGTACCGATTAACAGAGGGGACCAAGTCGGAGATGACGGGTTAAACTGAACTGGTCTAATAGGACCTTGCTGGACAAACAGATAGGCATTGTTAAAAATAAAACATGTTAAAACCAAACATACTTGGAATTTAAATGACTTAAATCATATTTGAATGGTATTGATTTTATAAAAAATAAAAACCACAATAACACGTTAGATAGAAAAATCCATTTCGCTTAAATCCTTAACTTTACTTTTCGTTCTGGTTTTTAAAAGCGTGCAAAAATAACCTTTTCTAAAAAGAAGATAACATACGAAACAGACTTTAAGAAATGATTAAACTTAAAACACATGATCAAGTAATGTTTATTTTTTCTTCACTTCTTGTTAGGGAAATTTATGAAGTTCTATGCATTATTTAAATAAGAGGGTTTATTTAATCACGTTGATCATCTCGATAAATTAATTAATTTCAGTCCATCGTATTTTAAATCTAGTACACTTGTCCTCAAATGTCGTCCCAAGCACTTGGGATTTGTCCATTTAAGTTTTTAGAAATGAGCATAACAGCCCAACATTTAAGCACATACGGCCCAAAAGAAATAAACAAAACTCAAGCCCACCAAAAGTAAGTCCACATTCCACTAACTTATTCTACTCACATTTTATTATACAATTAATATATAAAAATAAAACTTATATTCCACTAACTCTTTCAACTCGTTTTTCTTCATATTTTTTAAAACTCGTGCGCAACACAAAGTAGACTAAAAATAAGGGATATAGGGAGCACTAGCTTACATACTATAATAACTCCTCAATGGAAACATATTTTTCCTTTTTTTTATCATTTCTCTGTTTATTTTATCAATTGATAACATTTCTTATTATAAAAATAAACTAATTTATGAAATTTAAACTTTTAATACTTTATATATATATATATATATATATATATATATATAGGATTGTATTCAAATCATTTTCCCCTTATTAATCCAATCTCCTTCTTAATCTCATCCGTGGATTTGCAGTGATCTAATGGTTTAAATATTTGGTTGAAATTATTTAATTTCCTTAATTTTTAACGTGTAAAGGGCATAATAGAGATTAACATTAGGAGTTAGTTATGGAATGCTCCATGATTTCAGCCGTGGAGGATTTGTGCAGTTTATCATAATATTTTATGCAGATTTTGTTGAATTCTTCCTCCATTAGTCCGGGTTTAATTTTGCTTGAATCACACTGCGAGAAATTGTCTTTCATAGATTTGTCGTGTCTGTATCAAACGCATACAGATTTCGATTTTCCACGATTGTTCGATTATAAATGGAAGAAGGTTCTCTACCCTATGTTTATTGATTTCGCCCATGTTTATTGATTTCCATGTTTTCAATTTTTGTTGGAAAATAAGTCGCATTAACAAATATGTATATGTCATGAATATAGGATAATAATGCAATAACATATGAACGTAATGCAGATATTGTATGAGGTAATGAATACACAATTATTACATTTGTTATTTGACAAATTAAAACAGAAATGAACATAATGCATTCACATAATTAAATAATGTAATCACCTCGGCAAATAATGAATAGATTAACAAGTAATGAACAAACAAATTTTCAATATACTCTTTCACAATCTAAAACAACCTTGATAAGATGCATGCTACATGTTACATAATGAATAGAAATATACAAATTAATGAACAAACTCATTTAAATAATGAGCATAAATCTTATAATTTCGCTATTTCAACAATGACCAACCACGGTTTCTTAAATGTTCTACAGTTGAATATAATGTATTTATATAGGTATATAATGCATATATTATAACAAGTAATGCACATACACATATTACATATACACTTCGACAATTACAAACACCAGTTTTATGATGCATGATAAATGATATTTTGATGCATATCAAAATACACATATAATGTGCAGATCCATTACAGTACTGAACACCCCAATAACATATGAACGTAATGCAGAGACTGTATGAGGTAATGAATACACAATTATTCCATTTGTTATTTGACAATTTAAAACAGAAATGAACATAATGCATTCACATAATTAAATAATGTAATCACATCGGTAAATAATGAAGAGATTATAACAAGTAATGAACAAATAAATTTTCAATCTACTCTTTCACAATCTAAAACAAGGTTTACTCCCCCCCCCCGACAATGCAATCTGGCAGCGCGCAAGATTAAACGCGCTGGTGACCGGGAATCTCCTTCGCCTCAAAGCACAAGATAGCCTCAAATCCAAGTTCGGCCACGAATTCCTTTTGCTTCGGCGTTAGACTCTTCAACCATGCTAAAAACTCGGAAGGTGTACGTCGACAGTACAAATAGTCATCTTTTCTGCCTTTATTCTTTTTGTCGTCAAACTACGGTTTGTGCACTACTTGTTGTCGCTTCCGTTAGTCGATCCCGGAATTTTTGGGCGATTCCAACAGGCAGTAAATCATCTACTACATCCTCTATGTTCATCCTAAGTTGCTTCGTCCCTGTCAAGCAGCAGCAACATGCATCATGAAACGTGCAATATAAGGAATACCAAACAGATACATATTGTAAAATACGTGCACCAAATGAACATCTAAATCACTATAATAATTTTAGCAATGTCCAACAATAGTCTTAATGTACTCATATAGGTAAATAATGCAGTGATATATAGTTTTAATACAAAGAATGTAACAATTAATACCTTTACTCTTTGACTATATAAAACAGAATTTACTATAATTCATGGATACAGGATAATAATGCAATAACATATGAACGTAATGCAGAAATTGTATGAGATAATGAATACACAATTATTCCATTTGTTATTTGACAAATTAAAATAGAAATAAACATAATGCATTCACATAATTAAATAATGTAATCACATCAGCAAATAATGAATAGATTATAACAAGTAATGAACAAACAAATTTTCAATCTACTCTTTCACAATCTAAAACAACCTTGACAAGATGCATGCTACATGTTACATAATGAATAGAAATATACAAATTAATGAACAAACTCATTTAAATAATGAGCATAAATCTGATAATTTTGCTATTTCAACAATGACCAACCACGGTTTCTTTAATGTTCTACAGTTGAATATAATGTATTTATATAGGTATATAATGCATATATTATAACAAGTAATGCACATACACATATTACATATACTCTTCGACAATTACAAGCACCAGTTTTATGATGCATGATACATGATATTTTGATGCATATCAAAATACACATATAATGTGTAGATCCATTACAGTAATGAACACCCCAATAACATATGAACGTAATGCAGAGATTGTATGAGGTAATGAATACACAATTATTCCATTTGTTATTTGACAATTTAAAACAGAAATGAACATAATGCATTCACATAATTAAATAATGTAATCACATCGGTAAATAATGAAGAGATTATAACAAGTAATGAACAAACAAATTTTCAATCTACTCTTTCACAATCTAAAACAACCTTGACAAGATGCATGCTACATGTTACATAATTAATAGAAATATATAAATTAATGAATAAACTCATTTAAATAATGAGCATAAATCTTATAATTTCGCTATTTCAACAATGACCAACCGCGGTTTCTTTAATGTTCTTTTTGATGCATGATACATGATATTTTGATGCATATCAAAATACACATATACATGATATTTTGATGCATGATATTGTAATCCGGATCATCCATCCTCCAGATCCAACGCTCCAAATTGAGAAGAAACTTAAATCTAAGCGGAGAAAAGGAGTTTAACACTACTCTATATATATATATATAGGTATATACATATATATATATATATATATTATAAGTTTTATTTATTATTTTAAAAAATTCTCATTGTTTACATTAGTAAATATATTTGTATAATATTTACAACAATTTTGGTTTATAAATTATTCTGTTACACTCACTTATTATATCTTTTGCGAACCTCATCGGTGAGTTAAAAACATGACAAATTACAATTATAAAATCCTTAGTTTCTTGTAATGTACTACAGAGTGATAATGAATATGTATTCAAGCATCTTTCAAAACCATTTAACTATAATAAGAAAATCAATCAAATCATTATAATTTAAATTGATATGTATAATTTTTAGATGAATAATATGTATGTGCAACCTAAGACATTTTTATTTTTTATTTAGGACTACTTGAATATTAATATATTTGTATTCCACACTCAAATCTAATTTTACTTGAATATTAATACATTATTTATTTTATTTATTAAAATATATAACATTATAATTACTATTAAAAATTATTCTGCCCCCTCCATTACTAGATTCTGGATTCACCACTGTGTATGGATGTGCGAGTGGTGGCAATTCGCGACAAATGAGTCGTTGGTTTCTCCGTCAACTTTGGGGTTATGGTCGTTCACTTTGACCTGCAAACGAGCACTTATTATTATTGCCGTATTCACTTACTCCCTCCGTCCGTGAAATGTTGTCCAGTTTTGCCATTTAGGTCAGTCCGTGAAATGTTGTCCATTTTACTTTTTTTCTTCTATTTTCTGGTAAATGGACCCACCCTACTTTCCACTAACTCTTTACACTTACATTCTTCTATAAAACTAATACTATAAATATGAGGCACTTATTCCACTAACTTTTTCAACTCACTTTCTTCACATTTCTTAAAACCTGCACCGAGTCAAATTTGGACAATATTTCATGGACGGAGAGAGTATTTAATTATCCTACTTTAACTATTTATATGAATCTATAGTTTCCACGTTAAACTTTGTCTATTTTTAGCAAAATATGTATATAGTGAGAGGAGAAAATGATATGCTACACATTTATATGAGCATCACTGTCATTCATTACACTTTTAGTATTGTTTGTTTTGCTTTATTTTATATATTTAATTTAATTTTAATACATTAAAAAATGTTATTGATATTTTAAATTTATAAAATTCATTGTAATACAATTTCAAATAAACTAGTTAATAATAAATATTCAAATTCAAATATAATCAAAAGAATAAATTTATACAAGTAACTGACACTTCTTTAAGTTTAAATAATTCGAATAATTTAAAGACAGGACATTCCCACTGGTGACTGCAGCGGCCGCAATACACGTAATGTCCTTTTCATCATTTTAGTTTATTCTCCAAATCCCAATGTTGTTTTTTCTCGTACAAAATCAATTAAGAAAAAGTGACGAATCCAAATGAAGCTTTTTCATATGATTCCATTGCCTGTGCCAAGTCAGCGAGGGTCCGCAGCCCTCTTGTGGGCCACACCCGTTTTCGACTGCCATTGCATGCAAACTTATCCCCTGAATTGGACTCTTGTCAGCTGTCACTCTCTTCCATTCCATCCCTATTTAGGGCCCTTTCTCAGCCAGCAGCCGCACTCATTCCTACCTGTCACAAATTCAATTACCCTTCTTAGCAGATGCACATTTCTCAGGTTGCTTGCTTACCTTCTTCTCAATTTCAATTTTCACAGATTCTTCTTCTTGTTTTTCAATCTTTGCTAAAAAGGTGGGATCTTTAGTGTTTTTGGTGTTGTCTTGTTAGTGTTACTGTTTGATGGTTTTGGATGCTTGGAAATTTGGCATTTAGATTTATTTGATTTACTAAAAAGGTGGGATCTTTAGTGTTTTTGGTGTAGTCTTGTTTGTATTTGATGCTTTTTGATGCTTGGATATTTGGCATTTATATTTATTTGATTTACTAAAAAGGTGGGATCTTTAGTGTTTGTTTAGTTTTTGGATCACAGGGGCTTGTTTGTGTTTTGAGGTTGATTGATTATGACGTCTTGATTCACTCTGAGGCTTTATGCATTGTTTGATTTTGGGGATTCCAAATGTTGTTGAGTTTGTTCAAGCAGCTCATGAATCTCTTTATGTTGAGATAGAAGTAGGAAGAGACCAACATGGCCAAGATTGATTAGATTTAAGTTATGTGTTTTGAGTTTGATTGATTATGACATATTGATTCAGTGAGGATTTATGTATGTATTGTTTGATTTTGGCTCCTTGTTTCGTGTGGAGGGAAATGAGGAGTGATTCGAAATGTTGTTGAGTTCGTTCAAGCAGCTTGCGAATCTCTTTATGCTGAGATAGAATTAGAAAGAGGCCAACATTACTAATACAGATTAGATTTAAGCTATGTGCTTTCTCTGGTTTCAGATGCTAGCTTTCGCGTGAATTTGGGAGATGCTGTTTTGAGTTGTTCTTGTTGTTTTTACTTTTTTTGGCTCCTTGTTTAGTGTGAAGGGAAATGAGGGTTGATTCCAAATGTTGTTGAGTTCGTTCAAGCAGCTCGCGAATCTCTATGTTGAGATAGAAGTAGGAAGAGACCGACATTACCAAGATAGATTAGATTTAAGTTATGTGCTTTCTCTGGTTTCAGATGCTAATTTGGGAGATGCTGTTTTTGTTGTTCCTACTTTTTCAATTGTTTTCTTATTGTGGCTTTATCATACAAAGTGTAAACCATTAATTCTGTGTTTCGTGTTTTACCAAATGTCAAGTAACGGCGTTATAGTTGATCAGCCACGTGTGTAAAGTGTGCTTAAACGCCGTATAAAGCACATGAATTACTTTCTTTCTATTCTTTTTTTTGAAACTTTATCCAACTTTTGGTTACTCAAGTTCAGTGATTACTAAAATTAGTTAGTATTCATAGCAGATGATTCTGTGATACGAAAAGATGCTATTAGAGGCAAGTAATAACTGTGGTTGGTGAGTAGTTCAAATTTATTCGTCAAACAGCTATTACTATTAACTATAATACGACAACATGTCGTAGCGAAATACTAGTAAAGAACTCATCGGCAATGCAGTTAGAATCACGTTACTTTTCAGTTGACATTCGTCTCATGATTTCTGTAATCATTATTTTGTTTATCAGAACACCTGTGTTACTGAACAATTAGTGTGATTTGTTTTAATTTTTCCCCATGAGATGAATCTCGGATAATTAATTTACGACTTCTTGTTACATTTAAAGTACGTGTTCGGATTATCAGTCATTTGTTGTGCAGTGATGAAACAGATTTTTCTTTTAGAAAATCACAAAATTCACAATGAATCTGAAATACTATTTAGATTCAAAGTGATAGTGCAGCTTCTCTATAATGTTATAGATGTTTTCTTTCATTTTTATTGTCAGTCAATAATTGAAAGGTGTTTAGTATGAGTGTTAATCTAAAATAATTTTTTTCATCTTAATTGTATACTCATAGGAAATTTCCCATCAAAAGATGTTCTTATGCTGATTTGGTAACTGGAAGAGCTACAGCTGTTTTGCATTAATGGGAGCTTCGAGTTCTAGATTAGACGAAGACGGGAGTCTGCAGCTATGCCGGGCGAGAAAGAAATTCATCAAACAGGCTCTTAACGGCAGGTGTTCTCTCGCAGCAGCTCATATTGCATATATAGAGGAACTGAAAATCGTAGGGGCATCTTTAAGGAGATTTGTGGAGTTCGATGCTGAATTCGAGCCTTTAGCAAGTGCAACCCCGGAGCCCCATTCTGTAAAGTCCGTCTCCCGGTCTGTATCACAAAATGTCGATGCAATGGCAAATCATTCACCACCTTCTTCGACTCCTGGTTCGAATCTGTTCCAAACTCATCATATGAAGTTCAGAAGCCCATTCTCCAAAAAAGTCGAAGAGAAGCCTCCCGTGCCTGTTGCAGTCTCGGTTTCTTCCACGACTCCTCTGCCTACCACCCCTCGCTCCACTGAAGTACCGGAAGCATCAGCTTTCAAAACTGCTGATGAACCAGAGAATCCACCTTGGGATTATTTTGGTCTTTCTAATCCAACTGAGCAGCGATTCTCTGCACAAGAGGGCCGAGGATTTGATCAGGGTTTGGAGAAGTCAGATGGAAGAGAAGATTCGCTGATATCAGATGTTGAATTTGAAGAACCGGCCACTGCTACCCTTGTTCGATGTTTCAAAAACGTGAACATGTCTAAAGAAAATCTTGCCAAAGATTCATCTTCCTTATCTTCTGAAGATAATGTATCTGAAACCATGTTTCCGAGTGCGAAGGAAATAAAAGAAGATATTGTGAATGGAATTTCACCAGCGAAACAAACGGAAGTTGAAGATCAAGTTGTTCTAAAGGACTTTCTTACGAGCATGAAAACGATTGATCAGCTTTTTGCTAGAGCGTCTGAATCAGGAAAAGAAGTAATAAAGATGCTTGAGGCAAATAAATTACATTTCCGGCAAGTTATACATGGAAAACAACGTAAGTTATCTCTGTGCGTCTTTGTGTGAGCTTGTGCAATTTTTTGTGCGTGTCGTAAACACATTTTTAGTCAGGAAAAGTATCTTTGGAATGCTATTAGTGAGATGTTATAACTAATATTTGTGCTGTTACAACGTGTTGATTAGCTGTGGAAGAATACTATTTTAGTGAAGTTGAGCCCGAAAAGGAACGCAACTTTGAGTCATCGAGTTGTTGTATAGTACAATCATAAGTAGCTAGAGATGACTTATATTTCAAACTATAACAAATTGGAAGATACCTTATATAGTTGAAATTATTAACAGTCTTGATTTTATTATTCCGCCTTTGTAACGTTAAAAGCATGAATTTCAGTGTAAATTTTTTTTTGGCAGGTGGTTCAGCATCACTACTGAAATCTTGCTTTTCCTGTGGGGACGATCCGAGCCAGGTTCCACAAGGTAAGTTTCTTCACCACCTATTTTTTCTCGTCGCTCTCTCCCTGATGGTTTAACCTTTTTTTTGGCCATCGTGCTAATTCGTCATGTTATTTCTGTGCCATGTAGAGCCGCCTCAAGAGACTGTCAAGTCCTTTACTTGGCCTCACACGGAATCATCTCCTTCCGATTCATCTTTGAATCTTCTAGGTGCTAATTACACTGATGGCGTTGAAGATCTTAGTAATAATCTCTTCGACAACTTCTGCATGGTCTCTGGAAGCCACGCGTCAACCTTGGATAGGCTTTATGCGTGGGAAAAGAAGCTTTACATTGAAGTTAAGGTAAGTATTATATAACACGATTGCTTCACACATCCTCGAGCTTAGACCTCTCGCCTATTTAGGTACATTAGATTCGTTAATTTGATTTTTAAACTGTTTACATAGGCGATATCTCGAAATCTTGTACTATCTTTTTGACACATGTTTACTTACCGGATTCTATGGTCGTCTGATAGGAGAAGGATGGGAGGATTTCATGTTTCAGTCTCAAACAATCGCATTTTAACAATAGTTCTTAGTTTAGAATATCGCTGTGATGTCGCTTCTTTGACAGATAAATACTAGGAGTATTGTATAGTTTTCTGTCGTGACTTTACGAGATAATTCCCCTTCTTCGCTGTGTCTCGTATATACGTGATCAAACCATACTCTTGAATGAAGGATGGTATGAGAGTTATGTTAAAAAAGGTTTTAATCCATATTCTTTCAGGCTGGTGAGATGCTTCAGAGTAATTTTGATCAGAAATGCAAACTTCTCCTAGAGCAAGAATACCACGCAGGGAATACCGACAAGACACGAGCTGTAATCAAAGGACTGCACTCGAGAATTCGAGTTTCTGTGCATCGAATCAAGTCCATCTCAAAGAAGATCGAAGAAATTAGAGATAGAGAGCTTCAGCCGCAGCTTGAGGAGCTACTAGAGGGGTATATATGCACGTATATTTATTAATTCCTCGAGTTTTAAGTAGAAATCGCTAAAACTCTCTTGTTGCGACGACAGGTTAAGGAAGATGTGGGAGATGATGGTGCAATGCCATAAGCTTCAGCTACATACGATACCGGTATCTAAAATTCCCGGAAGCACGGATCTCATCATGCAGTCAGATTCTCGGAGACAGGTCACCATCCATCTGAAGAATGAACTAAGCTACCTGTCATCCATCTTCACAAAATGGATCAACGCGCAAAAGCTCTACGTGGATTCCATCAATATGTGGCTCTACAAGTGCGTTTTGCTTCCGCGGAATACTTCTAAGAGGAGCAAAAGGATGAGACCTCCGCCCATAAAAAACATAGGTCCACCGGTATACATGATATGCAATACCTGGTTAAAGATGTTCGACAAACTCCCTTGTAAAGAAGTTGTCGACTCTATCAAGTACTTGGAGGTCGACGTCGCACACTTTCTGCCTCATCAAGAGAAGATGAAGAAGAAGGCCGCGAGAAGTACCATTGTGGGAGACGAAGACGAGGCACCAACGCCTGCTTTGGATCGTTTCAAGACAAGCTTGGCTGGATTTGTTGGGAGATTGAACGACTTTGCTGAGTCGTCCGAGGGGCTGTTCTCGGACCTCCAGAAGGAAATCGAGGAAGCTAAGAAAAACTATGAAGTGTTGAAGTCACAACAGGCATAGAAGATTTTTGAAGAGAATTGAATAATAAAATTTTTTTCATGCATACATCTAAAAACTACAGGTATGCAATGGTTATTATCCATTAAACTACATTTTTTTTTAATATTATGAATAAAACATTTTGACCACAGTTTCAGATTTTGGTTTTGGTTATTCTTATTTTACCTAAATATTATTTTACGTTATAGATATGAAGTAGAGCATTGAAGTGCATTGTGGTGGTGACATGGTTGCCATGCCAAAGTTAAGATATTCGATGAGAATCTGATCTCCTCGAATATCTTAACATATTTTATCGTCGAATTTTGAAAAAAAAAATAAATTTCATTATATTTCCCCTGTTTCTTTTTCAAACATGTTTCGCATCCGTCATCTAATGGCTTCCCTCTCTCTATTCTACTATATTAGATGAAGCTTCAATATTTGGTTGATTCACATTGTTGATGAGTTTAATAGGTCAGATTTATTAAATATGAATGATAATTGATACTACAAGAGAAGAAAGTCAATGAAAAAGGACACCTTGAAACGCTGATATGGTATGTGGTAATAAATTTTTGGGAACAGATTATTTCATTAATTATTGATATAGTCGTTGGAGATATTGACATAATTTTAGAGCTTATACATTTTTGCCCATGACCGTTAACAAAATATTGTTTTTTTATAAGAATACATGTTAATAACCTTATAACTATTATATCTTGTATTACTGATATAGAGATATAATGTCTTCATGTCATATAATTTTTTTGCCATAATTCTATTTTATATTGTGACTAATTTACGCTAATATCATATTAAATGGATATATATTTAGTTAAGGAAAATTAAATCAAATTAAACATCTTTATCTAAATGCATGTTCATTAATTAGAGATAAACTTGAATATGCATCAAAGTCATAAATGAATTTCAAAAAATTTCATATGTAATTTAACACTTATCTAAAAAATCATTAATATAGATTAAAATTTATTAGTAATATAGTAATGTTAATTAACACACTATATAACTAAATTATTATATTTAATTATAAAATAATCTGATAACTTATGTGTTTTTTCAAATAAATTTTTATTTAATTATTTGATATTTTTAGTCATAGTTAAATATTCTAAAATATAAAACTATGAAATCATTTATATAATATATGAAAAAAATATAAAAAATTAAAACATTTTTCTTATTCAAATTTGAAATGTACGATAAAATAATATAGTTATTATGATGAAGTATTTTTTTTCATTATCTGGTTATTTTTTTATTTTAGTTTGTTACATGATATAATGAATTGAGCTAAGAAAAAAAATATATTGAATTGTCAATTGAGCTAAGAACTCTTAATATTTCATACAGAATTTTGTGAATCAAAAGTGACAAAGTGAATAAGTTTATCGATATTGAAAATTACAATTCAATTATAATTAATTTCTCTTGCCATATGTCACAAATTTTATTAGTCCTTGGGACGAAGGGAGTATTTATTACTATATTTTATTAAAATTAGATAATTATTTTTTCACAAAAAATATATCAAATTAAAGGTAATTTTATAAGGATTCTAACGAGATCTCAATTGCATATGTTCCGTCGATGTTCGGATGATGAAATTTGATAATTTTTATTTTAATTTTCGCATATGTTAAACAAATTTTTATCAATAAATGCATAAAAAATTCTCAATATAATGTATGTAAAATCTCAATAAAACTATGTTGATATTTTCTGGTACTTGTGTTGAGATTCTCATGTCATTGTGTATACTATGTTGATATAAAAAAATCACGAAAATTATATTATGTTAACTAAATGACGATCTTACCCCTTTGTTGATATTTTTTCTACTATTTATTGAAATTCGTAAGGTATAATCTCATCCACTCATTTTAAAACCTAAGGGTATAGATTTGATCTTAATTTTGGATTATAGTGCTAAAAGCAATAGAAGAGGACTCTTTGCTAATATTTTACATTGTTTAGTTATGGACAAATGTGCACCAAATATATAAAATTAATAAAATTACAATACTTTAAAATTTTAAAGATAAGTCTTTAAATAAAGGGATATTGACACCTAATATCATGGAACTTTTAAAAAGTTGAGTTTTTCCCACGAACTTTGAAATTGACAAATAATATCACGAACTTTACCCTGAGTTTGTTATTTCCCACTAGTGAAAAAATTTCGGCTATATTAATAGATTGAAGAACAAATTTGGAGGGTGTGCTTCAAGAAAAACTATTCTCAAAGATTGAAAGTCTTGAAACTCTCGAAGTTGTTGTCGAGAAATTACCAAAAAAATCCGTATCATGATATTATTTACCGGAATTTTTTTATTGGTGGGAAATAACAAACTCGAGGTAAAGTTCATGATATTTTTTGTCAATTTCAAAGTTCATGAAAAAAACTCAACTTTTTAAAAATTCCAATATATTAGGCACCAATATCCCTTAAATAAATGCAATAAAAGGGGGAGAGAAAAAAAAAGTTGTTCATCTTACATTTGTGGTTACTATGATGCCAAAAAAAATTGTATACGCCTAAGTTAGCACTTTTTCCATAAATAGGTGTCCTTAATACACAATTTAATGCAAGGATAGTTAAGTATATACACGAAATACAAATTTAACTAAAAATAAAAAATAGTGCATAATTAAATGACACGTGGCACCAATCTAACCGTCGGATGACAAAATCGTGAGGCTGAGATTAAAAAGAACAAAGAACAAAAGATAAAAAAGAAAATGAATACATCATATATATATATATATATTTTAAATTAACTTTTAAGGGAGTAAATTACAAATAAACTCCTATATTATAGATAGGAGAAAATTACAACTGATGTCAAGACGGCTCGAACTCGGCATCTCATGCAATAATGACAAAGTTCCTTGCCGCTAGGACAAAGACTCTGAACTTGAGACGGTTAAATAGTTAATGTCCAAAGTTTGTGTTGGCATCATAAAACTTGCATTGTTCATTCGTAACTTCATAAAATCGATTAATATTAGTATGTTACAATGGAACTTTCTCGAAATGTTTCAATCAAATAAAGGTAAAGATTTCCATTCCCCCAATCCAAAAGAAAAGTTAAGATTGTAATTTGCCATTGGGGTAATTATACCGCACAGACAAATACCGCACATACAAATGTGTGGAAAAATGTTTCATACAAAAAGTTTTAAATTTACATAGATTATACAAAATATTTAATTAGTGTTTCATATGGATACATTCAGTTTAAATTAGTTTAACACCATTAAGTTTTCTTACCATTTTGCATTGTTTGTATGGATTAGGACATTGTTTGTATGGATTAGGACAAGTGACAGCTTCCAAGAACATAGTAGTCTCACTATGTTTTACATATATCTCCACAGACATTATTCGGTGGCGGAAGACAATTTGGTGGTGTCAACTGTGGAACCTCTCCGGTAGCTTAATTTGCTCTCTTGGTCAGAGCTTTATCGTTGTCGTGCTCTCCTCGGACTCCACTCCCTTCAGCTGTTCTGCTTCGGCCGGTATCTCACCCCCTTCTTTGGGCGGTGTCTCCTCTTCCTCTTCTACTGTGACGGCTGTCGTCGGCTCAGCCAGGGTAGCTAGTGCGTCCGTAACATTCTATTAGGGAAAGAGAAGATACGAAAGGTTCTTCTACTGGCCATGTTAACGAGGAGGAATTCTGGGGGTGTTATGGAGCACGAGTCAGCTCCTCTGCAGCAGATAACATGGGAACACAAATGGTGAAATGGTGATACATTCATGAACATTTGTGTCACATACTAAACTTCCAAAAACGAGTCTCACTTCTCCTAATCCATACAAATAAATGTCGCCGATGGGAACACAAATAATAATATATTCATGAACATGGAACCAACTGAACTATCAAAATGGGGATACTATAATTTAATGATACATCTAGAGCATATTAATACATATATATATAGGGTCCCCTTATATGCACAACACCTCTTTAGTGTAGAACTAGAGACCAAATATTAGCCATTGGATCTAATTTTTGATGGATGAGATGAGATATTGCACAAATAATTTCCGCATTCATCCTAAGAGCAATTTATTTCATCCCAGGGCTATTAAGTCATAATACATTATTATAAGTTATTTTCAGTTCTCGAGTGAAGTCATTCCATTATAAGATGAAGCAACGTGGTTATAAGATGAAGCAACGTGGTTATAAGATGAAGATATTAATATCACAAGATGAAGTCATTTGTTTTGGACTGTTCAAATTTTGTTCATTTTAATCGAAATATTTTCATTTCTCGGGTGAAGTTATTTCATTATAAAATGAAGCAATGTGATTATAAAATGAAGTGAGTGCACAATTAATTTCTAATTTCGATTCATTTTTAGTGTATTTGTGTTGAGTTCTGATTTCTCAGTGGTTTTCAAGATATGAGTTTCGATTAGTTTGATAGTTTAAATTTGGTTCATTTTAGCTATATACCGTGAATTAATTACATTATAAGATGAAGTTTATTCGTTAAAAGATGAAGAAATTTTATCATAAGATGAAGCTATTTGTTTTGGACTATTCATAATTGGTTCATTTAACCAAAATGTTTCCATTTCTCGGGTGAAGTTATTTCATTATAAGATGAGGTACAGTGATTATAAGATGAAGTGATTGAATGACGGCAGTGTAGCTGCGGCGGCGGTGGCACACTACATTGGGGTCGAGTTGCGGGTGAATTTCATCCCGAGACTGACCTCGAGTCGCTGCCCGATCTGATTTCGCGATATGGAGTTACAAAAGGAGAGGACCTCTGGAAATTCAACCTCAGCGGATTTCTGCAGGGTCACAGATTCACGGTGCTGCATTTGGCGGCTATTGAGAAGCTGGTCTTCAACGGATCTGACGATGTGGCGATTAAGATCTGGAGGAGGGAGAAGGGGAGTTGCTTCCATGAATGTCTGGCGGTGCTGGACGCGCATCGGAGGTCGGTGAAGTGCCTCGCGGCGGCGCTGGAGGTGGAGAAGATGGTGATGATGGGGTTATTGTTGTATTGTGTGGGATTGGAAGTTAAAGTGTGGAGGAAATAACTGATCTTGTATGCTAATTTCCATAAATACCCTCCAGCAACTATTTTGTGAATAAAATAATGTAATTATGGTGCATTATTTATGACCACAAGATTATTTCAGTCAAGACTAGATTATAAAAATAGATGGACAAGATTTGGTCTCTAGTTCGGTCCTTAAAATTGGTTCGACATTGATCATCTCCCTATATATATATATATATATATATATATATATATTCAATACGGAGGAATAACTTTTCCATTATCAAACTGAACGCAGTAAAACATACTTAGAACTAAGAAAACTTACGGTGTTAATCTAATTTTAGCATAATGTATCAATATGAAACACTAATTAAACATTTTGTATAATGTAAACTTAAAACTTTTTGTACTAACTTGAAACATTGATAAAACATTTTGTATGTCTAGTGTAATTACCCCTAATTTGCCATATAAGTTTTCCAAGATCAAAAGGCAGATTGGACTACGATTTTATTAGGCCTGCAAATTTAGTCCGTGGATTTCGAGTAGCTAATGTTAGGATTTTTCGGGTTTAGGGTGCCCAAAACCCGTATTAGGGTACCCGATTAAACCCGATTAATTATGTATTTGTGATAAATATTTTTATTAAGTATAGGGTCTATGGCCAGTAGGGTAAATCTAGGATAAATTTATTTAATCACATGTAGATTTATGCCAAAAATTTCTTTATTTTAAAATTAAGTAGTGTCTATTTGTCTAATGTCTTTTATATACATATATAGTCATAGATTCATAATCTAGAGAAAGCTAAAGCATTAGAATTGAAGTTTAGGCTTTTAATAATAGTCATTAAATAGTATTATTGTGTTATTTTTAATAATTTCTATTCTCATCACAATATAATTTACATAAAAGAATAAATTTGAATTATACTAATTTTGGGTTTATGGGTACCCGATTAGTTAGGTTCAGATACCCGCACCGGGTATTAGGGTACCTGAATTCACATACAGGTCGGGTATTAAGTATGATATTTTTGAGATTTTGGGTTCGGGTACCAAAATTTTCGGGTTTGGGTACCCGCGGGTACCCGAATTTACATGCCTAGATTTTATAATTACTAGCGGAAAACAGTTCAATTACTTCGAAGGAAAGATACAGAAAAGTGAAAAATATATGAAGAAATCGACCATAAATTCTCTGGATATCATGTATAAATTGCATGTTTGCATGTCAATGAAGCCAATTTGTTTTCAAAATTCTAAGTACAATTCGTAATATTTCAAAATATTAAAATAATTTGGTCATGTATGTGAACCACACGTGTAAACACTTGTTACAAAAGTATGAATCAACCAAGAAATATTGAATGCTCGAGTTCAATTTGTTCTTAATGTAGTCGAAGTCCACATGGCTTGTTCCATCATGAACTACTCATATCATTGCAGCCTTGCAGGGCTCCCTTAACATACCCTTCTATTCATTCCAAATAGCCCTAGGCCACCATTTAGTCGTTCTTCACCGAAGACTTCAACTAATTCTGTGTCTCCCTTCTGTTTTTTAGGGAACCTACTCGAAGAGTTTGTTGGTACGCTCTATCCAGTGTTTGGCCTCCTGCGACTTCCCTTCTTTAAGACTACGCTATGCGTGTAGGGTTTCTATGCAAGCCTTTGGGGAATATTTCATTGGATCGATGGCCTCTTGGAGATGTTTGTTCACCAACTTCGCCAGTTCTTGAATTCTGAGACTGGTTTCGCCTTCCACCGGCGATTCTAGTTGGTAATATCTCAATATATCAAGATCTACAAGGGTCTAATTAAGTTATTAATTTTAGTGTACAAATATGCAGCTGAGTTTCTCACAATCAAGTGAAAATCCTAAAAATACTACGATCTGCAAGAGAGCATACGACAGACAATGCAGTATATAATAACTGTAAAAGCTATAAAACTAAATGATGCTCAGTATTTTCCAAACACTTAAAAGTGGTGCTTGGACATTAATAGGTGAGCAAAGACAAAGGTGCTCAAAAAACGCCAGTTGAATAATAAATACTCCATCCGTCCCCGATTAATTGTAACTCTTTTCTATTTCGGTCCGTCCGTCAATAATTGTCACACTTCATTTTTACCATAAATGATAAGTAGGTCCCACATTCCACTAACTCACTTCACTCTCATTTTATTATAAAACCAATATAAAAAAGTAGGTCTCACATTCCACTAACTTTTTCAACCAACTTTTCTTTACATTTCTTAAAACCCGTGTCCGGTCAAAGAGTGACAATTAATTGGGGACGGAGGGAGTACTATAGATTTAATTTATTTAAAAATTTATTGTTTAAATTATTAGAGCATCCGCAATGGGGCGGACGATAGGCCGCCCGATGCCTCGGGCGCGCCATCGTCCGCCACTGTGGGTGTGCGGACGATGCCCGATGCATCGTCCGCGCCCTATAGATCGTCTGCCCACTGTGGGTGACGCGGACGATGGCGCGGACGATGCAACGCGTTTTTTTTTTATTATTTGAAAATTATTTTTATATAAATACCCCCTACCCCACATTCACATTTTTAACATTTCCATTCACATTTCCACTCTCAAATTACACTATAAAATGGATTCCGGTGAATACCCAAGTCTGAATAGTCCGATGTTTGGGGGTGGTGCACGTTGGCCGGGTACAGACCCTGACGAATATTGGCCCTTCGACTCTAACACGCAGTACGATCCCGAATTCAGTACGGATTCGTACGGTCTGTCCGACATGAAGCCGTCTCCAACTCGCCGCCGCCGCCCCCACCAGAAAGAAGCGGAACCGGCACCGGGCTTACAAGTTGCCACCTTCGGAAACGAATGAAGAGTACGCCCCCGGATGAAACTACCAACCGGATGAAACCCTCGTCTTGGCGAGGTATTGGGTGGATATTTTGGCGGACCCGGTATTTGCGAACAACCAAAAGCAGGTTGCATACTAGGAGCGTATCACCCAGCGCTACAATGAGGCAAAGCCGTCAAGCGCGTACAAGCGCCATAGGGAGCAGCTCCGCAAGCACTGAGATCAGGTGAAGAAGCAAGTCAACCTGTTCTCGGCGGAGTACGAGAAGTGCTTGAGAGAGCAGGGAAGCGGCGAGAGTTTGAGCGATGTGCGCGATAGAGCGCTGTTGTCGTACCAGTCATTGTACGACGACTTCAAGCATTTCAACATCTGGGTGCTCTTGAAGGACAAGTAGAAGTTCCAAGGCGGGATTCTGCCATTGGCTGCGCCAAAGAGGACGAGGACCACCGAAGCCGATGCTTACGCAAGCAGCGAAAGCGGCGCATATCCGGTGGACCTCAACCGGACGATGTATGAGGAGGAAGAGAGTCCTGGCACATCGATGTCCCGTTGGCGTCAAAGCTGCGAAGAAGAAGGGCAAGGCGAAGGCGACATCCTCCTCACAAGCCGCGACCACCCCCCATCGCCGATCCCGACCCCGACGTCACTTGCCTACGCGGAGTTGGCAGCGGACGCCAACCGGATGACGTTGTTGGGCACGCACAACGCCCTCATGCAGTGTCAGGACCAGGCCAAAGCCGAATACCTCCAGGGGATGATCGATGAGTTGCGCCGCAAGTTGGGACTTTTGTAAAGTAGTCAACTTTTTTTTCATTTCTAACTCGTGTAACTTTTTTTATTTAATCGTGGTGTTTTTTTAATTATTTTGCATTGACATATTTGAAAACATTTAAATTAATTAACAAAACAATAGTGAAACCTATAGGGCGGCTTATAGGGCGCCCCACTGCAGATGGAAGGGTAGGAGGATAAAATGATGATGTGGCGGTGGGGCGCCCCATTGCTAATGCCCTTAGCACCTAGGTGTTCAAAACTACCTTAATATGGACAAAACATATTACTGAACACTTATGTGCTGGGAAAGTGATACGAAAAACCTCCTATCGGGCTGATCGGTGTCCGTAGATAGGCGATCAATACATGTCTGTCGCAGGCGAGTGCCTGTCGAGCAAGACGGTATTCTCACTTTGGAGAAGAGAATGAACGATAATATAATATTGATAATCTTGATTGATTTCTCAAATGATTACAATAACTCCTATTTATAATGCTAATAACTAACTTAATGAACAAGAAAACAAGATATGGAAAAGATATGCAAATCCTAATTTATCTAACTAATAATGCTCGTATCAGAAACTCTTGTGTATTCCAAGCAAATAGTAAGTGCTACGATAAAGTCTCTACTGAACGTACATTTGCTTGGAAATTATTTAGAAATTTGCGCTACCGCCAAAAGTTTGTCCTAGCATCTTGACGGTGCTTGGAAAGTGCACGAGAAACTCAACAGTTTTTGAGCATTATCATATATGTGGATGATATTTTGTTGGCCAGTAGTGATGAATAAGGGTGAGTCGGTACAATATACCGTACCGAGAACACCATACTGAATTCCGTACCGAAAACTGCGGTATGACAAAATATCATACCGATACCATTCCGAATTTTCGATACAATCCGATATACCGAAAATTCAGTATGCTTAATTTTTAATATTGTTACCTTGCCGTTATTGCGGAATATAGCACTTTTTGGTATACCGAAGTACGGTATGGTACATCGTGATACCGTTATGCAAAAAAAGTCTATTTTATACACAAAATATTCAAAAGTAGGATCTTCGGAGAATTTTTCTTTTTATTTCTATTTTATATACAAATACTATATTAAATATAATATAATATTTATATAATATTTCAACATATACCGATTTTTCGGTATGTACTGAGGTATACCGAATCTACGGTATATATCAAATATTTGTTATACCACGGTATAAGAATATTGATACCGTTGATAGGGCTCGTTACAAGCATGGTTTTGTAGGGTTTATTACACTAACATGGCTGATAATGTGCGAAAAGAATGGTGAATTTGAGTGTGCAGGGGCTATAAATCGTAGAAGCGGCAAGTGCAGGGACAACTTGATCAACTCATAAATGAGTGAAAAATGGTCAGAAATGAAGCTAAGTTGATCAGTTGCATACGAATAGTGAAGCCTGCCCAACCGAAAAGTTGATCAAATGGAGTTTACCACTTGAAGTGATGAGTCAGAGGAGAGAGAAGAAAAGATGTCATCTCAAGAGGCATAAATGTCAAGACAGCATGGGCTTACCCTAGGGATTTGGGCCCAACATCATCCTATAAATACAGAGAGAGTGCACACAAGAAGGGAGTTGGACACCATCATCACCTTCAGTCACCTCATTTTCACCTTATTTTCTTAGCATGGAGTAAGGAGTTAGCAGCAGGAGTCACCGTTCTCACCTATGTTTTCATCTCTTCTTCCTCGTCAAGGAAGGAGGGACCTGGATCTGCATAGAAGTCTTCGTAGTTGGAGTTTTTGTTGCACTCCGAGGAGTTAAAACAATTTCTATTCGGTTTTTAGTTCATCATTTCCGTAGCTTTGTTGTTTTCAATGTTTTTCTTTCAATTGCTACTCTAGTTTCCTTTCCGTTGTTGATCGCTCTTTAAATCCTTGTTTGGAATTCTGTTTTAGTTACGTTTACCGAAGATCATTTATGAAATGGAGTTTTTAGTTCAAGTTGTGTTGGATCTGATGTTTTTTGCTTTGATTGCTTTCATTTGCTTTAGTTCTGCCTTATTTATGTTTTCTCATAGGTAGATTTACATTTTAGTTCGCCAACTTGCATGAGAATAGGTTAGATACTTTAGATCTGCTTTTCTTTACGTCTATTTCCTATGGATCTGTGCTCGCTTTGTATGATTTCTATTTTTACGTTTGTTGCTCTGTTTAGATTTGCTTTCGTTGTTTTTATTTAGTTGCGTAGCGAAGAAGAAGGTAGTAGTTTGTTAAGATTGCAGTCTCTGTCACCTTTTCGATGTTTACAGCTTTTTAGGTAGTGCGTTTATTTTGTGTCAGTGGTCCCAAATTAATTTTTACCTTTCTGTTCTTAGCTTAGTTGATCAAGTTACGTTTCCTTAGTTATGATGTTTCTAGTCTAGCTTGATCAGTTTAGTTTAGTTAGTTGATCAGTTCACTTTCCCTTAGTTTAAACTTAACCCACTAAAAATTGTGGCCGCAACCAAACTTCCCAAATGTCTTAATCCCAACTCCACTCACATCTGTCCCTGAGGGATTCGACCCTTATGATAGGACCTATTTCATCCATCGGTTTAGGGGTAAAATGTATGCTACTTGATCAGTTTATCGCGCAAAGCGAATGTTAATTGTGCAGGAATGCTGCTTGACCAAGGGCAATAAGGCCAAACTGATCAAGCTGGCACAGAAGGCGAAAAAGGACAAAACTGGGTGGGTTGATCAAGGTGGTGATCAAGCAGTTAGCCGGGGGACCACTGCATTCTAGAAGGAAGACACGTGAGGCTGATGCGCTGGAAAGCGATCCTCAATCAGTTATCAAGGACAACATTCTAGAAGGGGACACGTATCGGTGCGTAAGCTGCGCAAGGACGAAGGCGAATCCTCATTCGGTTATTGAAGAACCACTACATTCTAGAAGAAGGGCACGTATCAGCAGATGAGATGCTCGATCCCAGCAAGGATGAATATTCGCTGCCAAAGTTGTTATCGTAGCTGGAGGCTGTGTGAAGCGCCTATAAATAGAGGATGCAGAGCCATAGTGAAGGGCTTCTTCCTCTTCCTTGCCTTTAGTTTAGTTTTCCGCCTGTCCCTAGTTCCAAGTTCTTTCCCAGTTCCAAGATAGCCTAGTTAAATAGTAGAAATGGTCAGTTAGAAGGAGAGCGACAAAAGGGAGCGCGACAGAGAAATCAATATCTGTTCGGCGCCGTCTCAAGTTTCGATCGAGGATTTCTCGGCTTTATTCGCTTTCTTGTTTTCTGAATCTGTTAGCTTAGTTAAATTTCGTTTTGTTACGTAGTTAAAGAATAGTTCTTGTTTTGTATTTCGCAAGTTCACAGCACTGTTTAGAGTTCTGAGTATAAAAATCAAAGTTGTTTGCTTTCGGAATTCTTGTTTACTGTTCCAGCTTAGTTTAGTTCTGAAATCCCTGGTCGAGTGTTTGAATCTTCATTATGTTGAATGACAAAGTGGTTTGTAGTTTCGTAGCATGATTAGGTAGTTAAGTCTTTATTTCAGCCTGTCGTTTACTTGGTCCGTTATTTGTTGTCAGCGTGATGAGTCCCTTGATCAAGTAGTTAGCTTACATTCTGCCTAGCGTAATCCAGTAGTTTAAAACTCTCAACTTAAAGCGTGGCAGCAGCCGACCCCTGTTCACTATTCACACACTCAACGCACCAGTTTCTCTGTGGGATCGACCCCGTACTTGCCGCTTTACTGTTAAAGCAGTGCATGTCTGGGAGTTATAAATGTTTTTCGTGAACGAGAAAACGTCTTGATCAAGTGGCAACGACATTTGCTAACTGATCCACCTGGTTTGGTTATTCTTCCATATAACTTGATCCAATTGAAATACCTTTCACCACCTTACTTCCCTTTACTAATCTATAGTATTGTGGGTTAAGGTCTTGAAAGCCCTGAGTCTCTCCGTTCACACACCCAGCGACCAGTACTTTTCATCCAGCTTGAACAGTCTACTGTTTGACGTGAACAAGTTGCGCATGCTCTACATGTTTTAATTTACATGTGAACTTTGAGTACTTCAGTTTAAGGGAAAAACCAGCTTTCAACCGTTATCATACCGAAAGATTGTGATACTGTACAGAAAATTGCATATAATGAAAAACTGGTATTTTTGGTACGGTAAGTGCAATATTTTGATATTTCGGTATTTTCCCCACCCCTAGTGATGAGGGTTTTATATCAAATTTCAGGGATTTCCTATCTGATCACTTTCAATTTAAAGACCTTTGATTTCCAAAATATTTACTTGGCATTGAAATTGCAAGAAATCAAATTGGGATTTTTATTTCACAGAACAAGTATGCACTTGACTTGGTTTTTGAAGCTGGTCTACTTGGCTGTACACTTGCTTCTGCTCCTATGGATGCAGCGAATTCCTTACACCAGGATGCATGGGATCCTTTGTCTTTGCATTACCTGACCTGATATAACCTCTGCAGTCAACAAACTTAGTCAGTTTCTCTCTAAGCCATGCACTGGACATATGGTAGCTGTTGAGAGACTTCTGAAGTCTCTAAAGGGCTAGGTCATGGTTTATTCTACTCAGCCTCTTCTGATCAACCACTTAGCATTTTCTCTTATGCTAATTGTGCAGCGTGCTAGGACACCAGAAGGTCTATATCTAGTTTCTGCTTGTTTCTTGGCACCTCTTAGGTGTCTTGGCACTCGAAGAAGCAACAAACTGTCTCACGATCCTCTGTCGAAGCTGAATATAGGGTGATGGCTCTTGGTTGTTGTGAAGTTGTTTGATCATTGCATTACTTAAAAGAATTTGGTTTGCTAGTGAAGTTGCATGTTCCTCTCTATTGTGATAGTCAAGCGGTTGTTCACATTAGTTCAAACCGTGTTTTTCACGAACGGACCAAGCATATCGAGATTGATTGTCACACTGTTCGTGATAAACTTCTGCAAGGTGTGATAAAGCCAGTTCATGTTCACAATACTCATCAACTTGCAGACATTTTTACCAAACCATTGGCAGCTGGTCCTTTTCAGACTTCGCTCTTCAAGATGGACTTCAAGTCTGACTACAGTCCATCTTGAGGGGGCCTCTTAGACTGGCCATGCACAACTAGCTCCCATGAAGCTCGAGATGGTCACAGATCAAGCTAAGAGTGCATGAGGTGGCTTGGCTCATGAAAAGAGTTTTGTTATGTGTTAGTTAGTTATTTATCAGCTTTTTGTTATGCACTTTTATCCTCTACATTCCTGTCGTGTACACCGATACACACGGTATATATTGTAAGTCTCTTTTGTATTTTCCTATTCAATCAATAGGAGAAGATCTTCTCTCAAATAGTTTTTCTCTTTCCTCAACAACTCCAATAGAGTTTACATCATAATCTTGTTATTTTAGGATTTGTAATTTTTAAATTTTTATGATTTGTACTTTTATTTTATAATCTAAGATGTATTTTTGTGTTATATCGTATTTAAATTTTAGAGGTAAAATAATGAATAGTGTAAGTTAAATGTTTTGACCTGGGGAGGGGCCAAGGGAGATGGCGCATATTGTTGTGATCTTGGGACAGAGATGGAGAAGAATGATGACGTGACGAAAATCCTCGCATAGCCGAATAGGAATAGAGCGTAAGTTGTAAATGTTGTTAGGGATGGGAGAATGGTGTTAATTAATGCATTGATTCGTTATCTGTTAAGAAGAAAAAACGAATTATTTCCAAAATATTGAATGCTTCTTTATCAATAAGAAGGCTGCATTATGGTCCAAACCCATAAAGGCACAAACAGAACTTGGGCCGTCGAATATACTAATATGGAAATCTGTAATGGTCTATTTAGTCTAGCCCACTACTCTCTTTTATTTCTTTCCTGAATATAACTAATCAAAGCTAAGGCATATGTACAAAATGAAGGTAAAAAACTGAAATTATATAATTTAAAAAGTTTTAAATCGAAAATAAAATTTTGAAAAATCTGAAATTAAAAATCAAATTATTGTGGCCTTGTGGGGGTCCTATATTCCACTATCACATTCAAATAATTTTAAAACTCGTACAAAAAAAATTAGATTTCTACATATGGAGTATTGATATAATTTGATGGTTGACTTGTACTATCCCTCCCCAACAAGACACGCGTGATAAAAATGCTGATAATTTTTTTAACATGATAATTTAATTAGTGCATGTCTAGACTCTAGTCCATTTAAAACTAAGAAGGCCGGAAAGTAAAAGATGATTAAATGAAAAAAGGTCAAAGAAGAAAAGCATAAAATTTAACATCCATTAATTTCAATTGAATTAACTCGGCTCATATACAAATCTGTTTTTATGTAAATTAGTGCATTATTTTAAGTGTTATTATATCACAATTGTTAAAATTACAAATTGACAACTCACCTACGTGCTTGCACATTTAGTACTTTGAAATTAAATTACATGTCCACTGAAGTCTTGGACCAAGAGAATTTACTTTAAAAATTTTAGCCACATATCCACTCTTGTAGATCTCATGTCCCCTCTCTACTAATTATATTCTCAATTTTATTTTAATTGATTCCAACCGAAGGTAACAGAATAAGCTACACTAGCTACATAAAAAAAATATTAATCACCATTAAATAAATCGACAAGTCACATGAAATTTTGTTGTGCCCTAACTATGATTACATAAACCTTACACAAACAAACACTAATCAATCAATAACCGCCACGAAAATGATTAACAACCACATTAGCCAGGTCACTACTATTGTAATAGTAACTATTTATCAAAAACTGTGTGAGGAGTGCCGATAAACTTGAATAATTTAATAAATTCATCAATTTTTATGTCTATTAGAGCACCCGCAACGCGTGCCGAAACCGTTCCGCGTGCCGTTCCGCCGGAACGGTTTCGCCGCGGAACGCGTTGCGGCGCTGCATTCCGCTCCCGTCTCGTTCCCATTCCGTGCCGGGTGCCGACGGCACGTAACGCGGCACGGAACAAGCCGCCACGCGCCTGGGCGACGTGGCCGATCCCCGTGCGTGCGTGCTTCCCACTCGCCGGCCCGCGAGTGGGACACGTCAGCAATGACGCAATAATTATTTTTTTTTTTATAAAAATCGAATTTTTAAAAAAAAAAATTTTTTTTTAAACGGTAACATTACCGTTTTTTTTAACTTTTTCTTAATTTTTTTAGCCGTGGGCGCCGTCGTCCGCAAGGGACGAAGGCGGCGAAAGCGGCTAGAGCGAGGAAGGGCCGAGGAGAATCAAGCCAGTCGGCCTCGGGATCGGGCTCACAAGGAGGCTCGAACACACTTATGGTGGCGTACATAACCGCCACAATGGCGGACACTTCCCGCTTCTCGTACGCCCAATACACGGCCTGGTGGAACGGAATTGTGCATATGGCAGGACTACTTGGTCTTCCCCCTCCCCCTAAACCTCGACCGCCTCCGGAGGATGATTCGCCGGCGGAGTAGTTTTTTAATAAAATGTGTTTGTTTTTTTAATTGAATTGAGTTGAAATTAAAAAAAAATGAAATTGAATGAATAGTAATTTAAGGAACGGTTAAGGAACGGTTAAGGAACGGAGGGTTGCAGGTTCCGTTCCTTAGTTAAGGAATGGAGTAAAAAAGTACAGTGGGGCCCTCAAATAGTGGTTTAAGGAACGGTATAGGAACGGTATAGGAACAGCGTTGTGGATGGCCTTAGATATGGAGTTAGTCTGTCCATATCAAACAGTTCTCTTACAGCGTAATACCAAGCATTTGTCTCCCAATTAGAGGTTTTTTTATAATTAAGGATTAGTTTTGTCGTGAAAGTGGATTTATTAAATTATAATGTGGCTAATGAGATGGGATTAATTAAGAGGATCTATTAATATAAAATTAGTGTTTTCATTGGGTTGTGAGAGGTTGTCTAGGTGCATGAACTTGGTTGTGGTGAATGGTGATGAAGGAGAAGCCATGCATGTTCTTTTGCCAGAAATGTTGCTTCAGCATGTAGGTAGGTTTAGGGGTGGGAAATTATACCGAAATACCGTAATACCGGACTTACCGTTCCGGAAAAATACCGAAAATACCGATTTTTCGGTATACCGAAGTTTCCGGTACGGTATGATACCGTACCGCAGTGTTTCGGTACGGTAACGGTATCATTTTATCCCCTCAAACTATCATTTTATGATGCAAAAGTATCATTTTATCATCCAAAATATCTAAAACTATCATTATTAAACAAAAGTATCATTTTATCATTTGAAACTATCATTTTATCCCCTCAAACTATCATTTTATGATACAAAAGTATCATTTTATCATCCAAAATATCTAAAACTATCATTATTAAACAAAAGTATCATTTTATCATTTGAAACTATCATTTTATCCCCTCAAACTATCATTTTATGATGCAAAAATATCATTTATCATCCAAAAAATCTAAAACTATCATTATTAAACAAAAGTATCATTTTATCATTTGAAACTATCATTTTATCCCCTCAAACTATTATTTTATGATGCAAAAGTATTATTTTATCATCCAAAAAACCTAAAACTATCATTATTAAACAAAAGTATCATTTTTAGGGATGTCAATATAGCCCGCAACCCGTGGGCTGACCCGAATAACCCGTCAAATTTATAGGGTTATGGTTGAAAATTTCTAGCCCGATAAAATTACAACCCGGTTAGCCCGCACCCGATTAACCCGCAACTCGTTAGGGTCAGACCCGAAAACCCGATGGGCTGGCCCGAAAACCCGATAAAATTTCTATTGTTCTATTTGTTTGACTCCTAATTGGACAATTTCATTGATTATTTTTATAATATAGATAACTAAAAAAATAACATTCAATTTTATATTAAATATATAAATTATATATTAAAATTTTATTAATATAATAATAAATAAATAAATTAGAAACTTCTAATTCATTAATAAATATTTAAATTTGTAAAACATGTTTTAAAACATGCTTTAAAACATGCTTTAAAATATTTAAATTTATGTTTTATTTTACAAAAATCTCAAATATTAGTATTTGATCATGTTTGTGTTTGAGTTTAAGTATATATCTCAAATTTATCATAATTAAATATTTATATTTTATAAATATAACTAATTTTCGTCATTATTTATTAGATTGATCGCATGTTAATTTTATCGGTAGCAACTCGATTAACCCCGCTGGGCCAGCCCGAAACCCGAGCGTTTAGGGTTAGGATTGAACTTTTATAACCTGAAAAAATCTCAACCCGATTAGCCCGCACCCGATTGACCCGCAACCCGAGTAGGGTTGGCCCGAAACCCGGTGGGCCGGCCCGATTGACATCCCTAATCATTTTATCATTTGAAACTATCATTTTATCCCCTCAAACTATCATTTTATGATGCAAAAGTATCATTTTATCATCCAAAATATCTAAAACTATCATTATTAAACAAAAGTATCATTTTATCATTTGAAACTATCATTTTATCCCCTCAAACTATCATTTTATGATGCAAAAGTATCATTTATCATCCAAAATATCTAAAACTATCATTATTAAACAAAAGTATCATTTTATCATTTGAAACTATCATTTTATCCCCTCAAACTATCATTTTATGATACAAAAGTATCATTTTATCATCCAAAATATCTAAAACTATCATTATTAAACAAAAGTATCATTTTATCATTTGAAACTATCATTTTATCCCCTCAAACTATCATTTTATGATGCAAAAATATCATTTATCATCCAAAAAATCTAAAACTATCATTATTAAACAAAAGTATCATTTTATCATTTGAAACTATCATTTTATCCCCTCAAACTATTATTTTATGATGCAAAAGTATTATTTTATCATCCAAAATATATAAAACTATCATTTTAAAACAAAAGTATCATTTTATCATTTGAAACTATTATTTTATCCCCTCAAACTATCATTTTATGATGCAAAAGTATCATTTTATCATCCAAAATATCTAAAACTATCATTATTAAACAAAACTATCATGTTATCATTTGAAACTATCATTTTATCCCCTCAAACTATCATTTTATGATGCAAAAGTATCATTTTATCATCCAAAAAATCTAAAACTATCATTTTAAAACAAAAGTATCATTTTATCATTTGAAACTATCATTTTATGATGCAAAAGTATCATTTTATCATTCAAAATATCTAAAACTATCATTTTAAAACAAAAGTATCATTTTATCATTTGAAACTATCATTTTATCCCCTCAAACTATCATTTTATGATGCAAAAGTATCATTTTATCATCCAAAATATCTAAAACTGTCATTATTAAACAAAAGTATCATGTTATCATTTGAAATAGTTGAACACTTGAATTGAAAAACGGTATACCGAAACACGGTACGGTACGGTATACCGTAATAACGGTATGGTAACCGGTATCAAAAAATATCATGCCGAATTTCCGGTATACCGGAATTTCGGTATACCGAAAATTCGGTACGGTATCGGTATTGAATTTTTTCATACCGTACTTTCCGGTACGGTATGCGGTATGGCACGGTCGGTACGGTATACCGTACCGACCCACCCCTAGGTAGGTTCACTTAATGCCCATTTGCAATGTCAATATGAACAGACCATAATGCCCTTTTTGTTCTTTTCTCTACTCTATAGTTGATACTCATTGGATATGTATCCCAAGCCAGCAGGAGCGAATGCAGAAAAAAAAAATTAGTGGGAGCTATGTACGGAATTTTATTGCAAATTATATTTCTTTTAGATAATTTAGATTATTAATAGAGACTTTTATATAGCAATTTACATGAAAGTTGAATATATTTAACATCACTATAAACGAAAATAAAATATAAGCATGGTAAAGGATTAATCCCTTATACCCCATTGCCTTTTGTCCCCCATGAATCCCTAATTGAAAAATAAAAAGTACGATTTCACCACCTAATATATTTATTTTTCATCAAGTTTGGCATGTGTATATTTGCATATGTATGAACGAAATATGAGAAATATAATTTTGAAGAAATTGGGGAAATTTTGTTCCCTTTTTCTTTTTTGTGCATGTCGTGAGGGTGCTGGGGGGGGGGTGCCACGGGAGGGGAGGTGAGTTTACTTTCTGTTCTGTTTTAGATTAATTATTGTTGGTGTATTTATTGATTTGCTGGCCTTTATCTTTAGGTCAATTACTTTGTTATTTCCCTCTCAATTATTAGTACGTACGTGTTCACTTAGACATTGGAATTGGTCCGTTCCATTATAGTAGGGGCATTTCGATTCGAAAAAAAAATTGTGTTAAGTAAGTTATGTAAATGGAGAATAAAATACGTAATGAAAAAGGTAGAGAGATGAAGAAAGAACAAAGTTCGAGAGAGTGAAGTAAAAGAGAGAAATCCGTTAGTTTTTGCCAAAAAAATGACTCAACTACAGTGGGATAACTCAAAAAAAAATACGACTCACTTACGTAGGGAACGACATGAGTAATATTTTAACATCTAAAGGCAACTGTCATTATTGGAAGTCATGAAAAATTTAAGTTACACAGATTCTTGGGGAAAAGTTTAAATCTCTTGCTTGTATTTTAAGAGGTACTAAGAGTTGAGTGATTATATTATAAAGTATATGATGCATGTATGGGTACTTTGATTAACAATGCGGAGCTGATCGGGTCGGTTCAGTACACGAAATTGGAATTGAATTGGAATTAGAATTCTACGCAATTAAATTTGGAATTATAATTCAATTCCAAATCCATTATTCGATAAAATGATAAGAATTTGAATTCAAAAAAATTATGCAGTGTGTGTGTGTGACGGTGTGTGGGCTGGTGTGTGTGTACATGTGAGTGTTGTGTTTGTTTGTGTGTGCGCGCTCAAGGGTGTGTTGGATGTGTATATGTGTGTGCATGTATGTGTATGTTTGTGTATGTGTAGTCAAGTAGGTGTGTGTTACGTGTGTGTAGGTATGTGTACGTGTGTGTAGATATGTGTGTAACGCCCCACTTTCGGAACCCTAATTTGCGAAGCATAAAATTTTTGCATTTAATACTTTTAATGCCGTGAAGTATGTGAATTAAATGATGAGTGAATAAATTGCATGTTTTTTGTGTGACCTAATTGCGTTTTGGAATTTAGTTTTGATTTGATTAGTCAAATCCGTTGAGCATATGACGTGGCTGTTGAATAGTCAAAGATGTGGAACATATGACGTGGCCATTGAAAGGTCAAAGTGTTGAGAATATGTGGTGGAAGTGAAAATGGTTGAAATTGTGACGTGATTGTGTGACTAATCTATGCAGGTGAAATATACTGTGGCGAATTATTTCTTAAGGGATGAGTGAGATTAAATAGGAGCATCAGTATTCATTTGGCATTTTCGACCCCTGTTATTATTGAAGAAGAAATCCTATTTTTCCTTGGATTTAATTAATTGCTTGGGATATTTATCCAAATTAAATCCAAAACCCGATTATTCTTTATTTCTCCATGAGAAATTCGACCCCTACCTTATTCCTAGGGAGATTTCAAAATTTCCCTTATTTAAGGGAAGAAGGAATTGTTTATTATATATTTTGAATCCTTACTTATTCCCTTCCATGAATAAATATAAATATTCTAGCTAATCTTACCATACCCTAGGAGATCTTGCCATACCCTATTTTTATTAGGATTTGAATTTATGTCCTTGTGGGAGTAGGAATAAAAATCGCCTACTCCATATATTATTGAGAAGATTATTATTTTTATTCTGCTCCGTATTATTCTATTCTACTCCGTGAAATACCAAATTAAATCATAGGCTAATTAAATAGCCTAAATTTCGAATTCCTCCTATTTTCTCTCCTAATTCACGCCAACTTCCACTCCTCCATATCTTTTTAAATCTTTAATTTATTTAATTAAAGATTATATCTTGCACTCTATAAATAAGAGAGAAACCCTAAACCTAAATCACAAAATACACGCCTCCCACTCCCTTGAAATTCACGCCCTCACTTCTCCCCACTCTCTCCCAATTTTTCTTCTATTTTTCTCCATAAATTCTTCATCTTTTGAGAAGAATTTAAGTTGAAGCCTTAAGAATTGTTGAAGAATCAAGATTATACTTTGGTTCTACCGATTGCTTTTGATCAAGAAAGGTATAATTGAATTTCTTTTCCTCATCCTCTCCATTGAAACCTTGATTTTGATTCCTTCATGTATATAATGAGTGTAGAGATCGTAGATCTAAGATTTAATCGGGTGGGATTGATGGTTGCATGAGAAAAAGATATGTATATGCGTTTATGGTTGTGTATGAATGAACTTATGGATGATTTGTGGTGAATGCTATGTGAATATATGAGAACATGATGGTGAGATCTTTTTGAAGCATGATTATGTGTTGGATGCATGAATATATGTGTTTGGATGAATATTTGATAAACCCTAATTCGAAATTTGGAAGCATGACAACTGTGGTGTTCGGACAGTAGATTCCGACATGTGTTTGACTGACCAAACGATCTTATTTTGGTGCGAAGTTTAAACTTAGTACACTTCAAGGTGTCTTCTGTGTTTTGTGTAAATTTCAGTCTTTTTGGACGAAAGATGAAATTTTAATGAATTTTTTAAGTCGAATGCGCAGTTCTGCCAGAATTTGTATTCTCGTCCAGTGAGTTTCGTTTTTAATTTGACCGACCTAAAGATGTGATTTTGATGTGAACTTTTAACTGGATGATCTTTGATGATTTTAATGATTTTTACAAAATGACTGCGCTATTGTGCCAGATTTCTATCATACAAAAATAATCTATGTTGTTAAGTTTTGAATGATATACATGATGCATATGTGTTAAGGAACCCATTCTATGATGAAGTGATGTGTTGTTCATTGATGTAAGCTATGGTGTGTTTCCTTGTGTTGATGAACGTTTGGGATGGGTAAATTAAAGAGACGATGGAATTCCGTTAGGACATGCATGATAATTTTTGTGATGAAAGGCTGATTGTATTGTGGTGTTGACAAGGGTTGTCGTGCGTACGTGAGCACAAGGAACGAGGGTTTCTTTGAGTTGTGTATTGCGTTATCTAAACAAGCGAGGTGGACTTTCTTTTAAATAAGGACCATGTCCTAAATATCTTATCGATGGGAATGCAACTATATTTATCATGCGGTATTTTGATTTTAACGTGCCTATCTGATGTGGCTTTTGCCACTATTATTTAAATCGAATTCGGGTCCTCGTAGGGCAGCAAACCCTACTTGGATTAGTGTACACCTATGGTAGACAGTGTGCTAGCGTACTGGCTGGCCGGTCTAGTGACTTGGTTTGTGGCCACATTCCAAGTCATGTATTGGCAGATATGGTTAACGTATTTGGGAAAATGACTGATCAGTCGACTTTTGCAATGAGAAATTATTTTTAGTGCCTCGGGCCTTTCTAAAGCTAAACCCCGATGGTTACTTATGTGTAGCATGATAAATAATACTTTTATTGAAAATGTTTTCGGCATGAGCTCACAGGGTATTTTATAGTATTCAGCCCTGCTTGTGTTTTCCCTATGTGCACGTTGAGCGACGACGAGAGTATGGTGGTGTTGAGCAAGTTAATTAAAGAATGAATTGTTTATCTTTGATCTGTGAGTGTCGTCGTGTCTTCATACATAACTTCACTCTTCTCTTAGATGCTTCCGCTGAAACCTGTTTTACTTATTGTTTGATCTTGACACTATTTTGAGTTCCGTTTAGAATCTAAAGACATGATACGTTTTGGAGTACGTTGAACCCTTTGTTATCTTGAATACCAATGATTAAAATTGTTTTCTCCTTTGGTCTATCTGTCAAAGCGTCACCCTGACCCTTTTCTCTTAATGTATTGTACATTTATTTCCTTGGTCAAACCCCTTTTTATAAAACCCTAGCCCCTTTTATTTGGTTGCATTTAAGTCCTGTTAGGTCACGATCGCCGCATTTAATTACCCTAGAAGAGCGGTAGTGACAGTTTGGTATCAGAGCCTCAGTTCTTTCCGCTCTGGACCCAAGAGCCTTGTTGAGTTAAAGTTTATTCATGTGTAAATTTACTAATTGATAACCGTCGAAGGCTCAACACCACGACTCGTCTCCGCCCAACCACGAAGAATGAGGTAACAAGCGTTTCGATAAGTCTGATCTGAACCTGTGAAATGTTGGAAAGTGTGATGGGGATATTCCTCTGGTGGAAAATGAAATTATTTCGATGGGAATCGAAGATAATATGACGTCTTTGAAAATGTTGTTTGGAAGTGTGGGATGATGAAAATACATGGATATGAAATTGCTTAATACGACTATGCCAAAAATGATGAATACTGTTGTGCACACCCCGATAAGGAAAATCGGCGTATATGTGATTCGACTTCTATGAGTTTGGATTGATGAAATTCTAAATGATTGAAAATTACATGAATTGTGAAACGTGAAGTATGAGTGTGATTACTTGATTATACTATGAAACAACACCTGTGAGAAATAAGTAAATACTATAGCTTTTGGAAAATGTTGTGAAGATATGAACCGGGAGACACTATGAGATTATACAATTGCTTTTGTTTAACAGTGAGGCATGATGGCATTGAATGTACTGGATATTGAAATATGATTGTGAACTTGTGTTGGTTGATGTTGAGATTTGCTATTACATCCACGAAACTGCAAAATTTACTTGAAGAAAATACATGTTGCTTCCAGGAACGACAAATTTTATGCCTAGGCGGTTAAAATTTCATGACTATGAAACTGTGAAATGCAAAGCATGATACGCGTGTAGTTGCGAGTTGTGATTGTGATACAGATGAGCATGATCTGCATGATTTATGAAATGCGATTCCATGGATGATTGATTGACTGAGTGTTGCTATTCACATATATTAATGTACGATGTTTGTTATGCTATGGAACACCAAATGATTTATACGAATAAATGTCTTAATTGTGCAATATATGGATGACGTTTATGTGGTGAAAATTTATGACCGAAGATGTATGAGGTATTGTGGAGAACCACTATTAAAGTGAAATGTGGAACTTTTGAACTTCGTTGCGAACGTAGGAGCCATATGAAGCTTGAGTTAGGTAATGATCAAATATACGTTGAAGTACGAGACTTCAAGCTATACTTGAAATTATAGAGTGCCTACGAGGTAGGCCAGACTGAACGTGCTAGAACTTAGTTGTAAGTTGACAACTGCAATATCACTTTTCTGAGTGATAAAACCAACGAAAGTATATATTTCGAACTTTGGTGTATCCTCACAATGGCGAGATCATACCTAAGATCTAATAAAACTATGCAGTCTTGCATACCATGCCAAAGTGGCGATGCGACACAAGTACGATGACGTTTACGACACTTTAAGACCACGTGTGCAATGGCAATGCATTTCGAAACCTACGTGGCATGGCAAGAAGACTTTGAAGGTGCGACCATAAAAAATAGTTATTAATTTCGACGATACGATGAATCTCAAGTTGGAATCCACGATTTCATAGAACGATGTTACCATGTTCAGGCTCGCGAAAATGTGCGAGGGAGTGCGACCCTTGTAGCTAGAATGAACGTTTTACTTTCAACAGTACTTACTTGGATTCTAAGTTCCTTTCAGGACGTTTTGAATAAACGTGAGCCCTTGTCTATTTAAACACCCTGGTTGACTCCTAATTTGCAAGTAATGTCCACTATTTTTTTTTACTTTTCCCTATATCGAGTCATGACTCACTTGTCTCGAAAGTTTGTGTTCGCCTTTGTAACGTTGGATAGCTTGATTGAGTGGTCTCCTTTGATTCATCATTCATAAGGACAATATTTTGACCTTATGAACTTCCGTCATTGAACTTCATTCCTAAGGTTGTTTGCAGTTATGACCTTCAGTATGATCACACCTCCAGACATGTTTTCTTTAAAGAATGGAAAATTATTCTTGGAACTATTGGTTCACCTCTTTATTTTGTAACCATGTATGTGATAAGTTCTTTCTTGCAGAAGTGAAATTCTTTTTAGCTCGGTTTCACTACATATATTGTTTCATACTCAATGATTTTTCTTTCTGCAACACCAAGTTAAGGCTATCCTGTTCTCTTCTTCCTTAACGGGTTGATCGTGTTAAATTTCTGAAAAGTTCCATTCACTTTGAGTTGTCTTTAACAAACCCGCGAACCCGTTGATGTGATTTCATCTTTTCCAATAACCTGATGTTGTTGAACCATCATTTGTACTACTTCGTGACATTTGTCCATGTTCCTAAATCCTGCCGCGACTGATTATTTTAGGCCTTGACATGTTTGAACGATATCCTTCATTGCTGTCCGGAATTTTGCAAATTGTGATCTAGCATTCGGCTATGGAATTTGAGAATTTTTTGCAGTTTCATCCTGTTTCCATGACCTATCTCATGTTCTTCCGAGCTCTCATCAGAAGTAAATTCTCAAAGCTCTATGGGTTTTATTTGATACCTCTAAACCATTTAATTCTCAGAATGGACGGTTTGAGTCCAATGAAACTCAATCATTGCATTGTTGTTCTTGTTTCCTTGATTAATTTTGGAGCCTTCCCGACTAAAGACATCCTTAGCAATGTTGCAACAATTTGAAATCTGTTCATATTCAAGTAAGACTGTTGGGTCAAATTTCGAATCCTTGATACTAGACGGTAGGAAAATACAGTAGTCGACTCGGATATACACAAGGAATAAGTTTTTATAGTCAGACATGCTAAAAAAATGACACACCACTCCCGGGAGAAAAGGAAGTGGGATGATTCTCGGACTTCATACGACGAAAAACGGTACCAGTCGAGTCAGCATCGATCTCAACACGGAGGAGGACAACATACTTCTAGTCAGAGAGGAGACTACCGATCCAGGGCACCACAGTGCAACGTGTGCTCTAAGTATCACTTCGGAGAATGTCGGCATCAAAACGTTACCAAGTGTTACAAATGCGGAGGGAATGGTCACTTCTCTAGGGAGTGTCCGAGCAAGAAGGGAGGATCGGGATCGAGGCAGAACGATCAATGATCCCGTCAGTAATCAAGGGCACCGCAGAGTGAATCGAGGGAAAATTGCGACCAGCTGTCACGACAACAACAACCCACTCAAGACTTCCGTCTCCAGCTAGAACGTACGCGTTGGAACGAAAACAACCAAAGATGTAGCAAGGCAATCGAGAAAAAGGAAACCTGACAGGTATGGGCAAAATTTTCGACACTCATGTCATTGTGTTGTTTGATACGGGCGCATCGCATTCATTCGTATCTGATTTGTGTGTGAATACATTGAGCTTGCCTGTTAGCAAATCTGAACATAAGACGGTAGTGTCGTCACCAGTGGGTGGGACAATAGAAATCTCTCGAACATGCTTGAACATAGAAATCGTTATGGGAAACCTTAAGTTAGTCGCTCACGATCCTCAAGTTATGGCGATGGGAGATATCGACGTAATTTTAGCGATGGATTGGTTGACCGCGAATTTTGCGACGATTCGTTGTAAGGAGAGACAAATATCTCTACAAGCTCCGGGGAAAGGAACCCATCGTGTACCATGGAATCTCGATGAACCGGCGAACCGCGATAATCTCTGCACTTCAAGCTACCACAATGATGAAGAAAGGGCGTCCTACATATCTCGTTTATCTCCACGGAGAGGAGATGGAGGAAAGGAAAGTGGAAGACGTCGCTGTTGTGCTAGAATTTCCAGACATTTTTCCCGAAGCGTTACCTGGACCGCCGCCAGATCGACAAGTGGAGTTTACAATTGACCTCGAACCAAGAGCCGCACCTGTGTCTAAGGCACCGTATTGAATGGCACCTAAAGAGTTGGAGAAACTCAAGATACAACTTCAAGAGCTCATGGACCTAGGATTCGTTAGGCCTAGTGTCTCACCGTGGGGCACACCAGTGCTTTTCGTCAAGAAAAAGGATGGGTCGATGAGAATGTGTATCGACTATAGAGAGTTGGACAAATTGACTCTCAAGAACGAGTATCCACTGCCGAGGATAGATGACCTGTTTGACCAACTCCGAGGAGCCGGCGTGTTTTCAAAGATGGACTTAAGGTCAGGATATCACCAACTGAGAGTTCGAGGGAGGACATACCGAAGACCGCATTTCGTACAAGATATGGTCACTATGAGTTCGTTGTGATGCCGTTCGGTCTAACGAATGTACCTGCGGTAGTCATGGACTTGATAAACCGGGTATTCCATCCGTACTTGGATAAATTCATTTTGGTCTTCATAGATGACGTCCTGGTCTAGTCGAAGAACGGGAAGGAGCACGAGGAGCATCTATGAATCGCTTTGGAGACGTTGAGGACCGAGAAGCTATACGCCAAATTTAGCAAGTGTGAATTTTGGCTGAAAGAAGTAAACTTTCTTGGACACATTGTATCGGCCGAAGGAACCCAAGTGGATCCCTCCAAAGTTGAGGAAAGTTTTCAACTCTTGAAGGAGAAATTGACCACCGCGCCAGTGTTAGCTGTGCCGGAGCCTAGAGTGAACTACGTAGTCTGCACCGATGTTTCGAAGGTGGGACCAGGATGCGTGTTGATGCAGAACAATAAAGTGATCGTCTAAGCGTCACGACAATTGAGACCGCACGAGTTGAACTACCCAACCCACGACTTGGAGCTAGCAGCAGTAGTGCATGCCCTAAAGATTGGAGGCACCATCTTTACGGAGTTCGATGTGAAATCTTTACGGACCACAAGAGCCTGAAATATTTCTTCGAGCAAAAAGATTTGAACATGCGACAACGAAGATGGCTCAAATTAGTAAAGGACTACGATTATGGCATCAACTACCACTCTGGCAAAGCAAATGTAGTGACAGATGCTTTGAGCCGAAGGAACCATTCACAACTAGATGCTTTTCTGACGGAAGAGGAAAGTCTAATACGAGAGTTTAGTAAAATGCAATTGGAAGTGGTAAGGGCACCTGAAATAGTGGAAGGCCGAATTGCCACCTTATTGTTTGAACCTAATCTAAGAACGAGAATCGTTGCAGCACAACGGATGGATACGAAACTTGAAGAAATTCGAATTGAAGTGAGAACTGGCAAATCTGGAAGTTTTAGTGGGGAATCCGACAACACCCTCACTTTTGAAGGGAGACTGTGCGTACCAAACGACGTGGAACTCAAGAACGAGATCATGAGTGAAGCTCATGAGAGACTCCATACACCGCTCACCCGGGAAGCACGAAGATGTATCAAGACTAGAAAAAGTCATTTTGGTGGAATGGCATGAAGAGAGACATAGCGGCATTTGTGGAGCGCTGCTTAGCCTGCAAGCAAGTGAAGGCTCTACATCAACGACCGTACGGAAAGTTGCAACCACTAGAAATTCCCGAGTGGAAATGGGAGCACATCGCCATGGATTTTGTGACGGCATTGCCAAAGACGCAAAAAGGGAATACTGCCATATGGGTAATTATAGACCGACTCACCAAGTGTGCGCATTTCATACCGATTCCTGTAACGCATGGATCGAGCAAGCTAGCTCAGATCTACATAAAGGAAATAGTGCGACTGCCTGGAGTCCCAGTGACAATCACGTCCGACCGTGACCCAAAATTCACTTCAAGATTTTGGATGAGTCTGCAACGCGAGCTTGGAACTCGGCGCTTCACTCGCAGACCGATGGACAATCCGAGAGGGCGATCCAAACTCTCGAGGACATGTTAAGAACCGTGGTGCTCGACCGCGGAGGAAGTTGGGAATCAGTGCTACCGCTGATCGAATTCGCTTACAACAACAGTCTCTAAGCAACGATAAACATGGCGTCGTACGAAGCCTTGTATGGAAGAAAGTGTAGATCGCCGCTCTATTGGGATGAAGTTGGCGAATAAAGAGTACTTGGACCTGATGCAGTTAAAGAAATGATTAAAATTTGTTCGACAAATTCGTGAAAAAAAAATCAAAGAAGCCCAGGACAGACAAAAGTCGTACGCGGATGTCCGAAGAACCGGCTTGCAGTTCCAAGCCGGCGACAAAGTTTTCCTCAAAGTATCCCCGTCGAGAGGGAGAACGTGTTTTGGTGTTAAGGGAAAGTCGAAACCACAATTTATCTGGCCTTATGAAATTCTAGGAGGAATAGGACCCGTTGCGTACCGACTGGCGCTACCGCCAAGTCTCGGAAATGTGCATAGCGTCTTTCACGTATCACAGTTGCGGAAATATGTGTTCGACCCAAAGCATGTGATTCATTACGAAGAAGTTGCGTTGAATTCCGAATGGAGCTACGAGGAGAGACCCCAAACGGTCCTGGACAGAAAGGTTCAGAATTTGAGAAATAAATCGATAGCTAGCGTAAAAGTGTTGTAGAGAAACCACGGGTACGAAGAAGCCACGTGGGAACTTGAGGACAAGATGATGGAATTGTACCCGGAACACTTCTCATTAAGGTACCAAATTTTGGGACGAAATTTCTTTTAAGAGTGGTAGGATGTAACGCCCCACTTTCGGAACCCTAATTTGTGAAGCATAAAATTTTTGTATTTAATGCTTTTAATGCCGTGAAGTATGTGAATTAAATGATGAGTGAATTAATTGCATGTTTTCTGTGTGACCTAATTGCGTTTTGGAATTTAGTTTTGATTTGATTAGTCAAATCCGTTGAGCATATGACGTGGCTGTTGAATAGTCAAAGATATGGAACATATGAGTGGCCATTGAAATGTCAAAGTGTTGAGAATATGTGGTGGAAGTGAAAATGGTTGAAATTGTGACGTGGTTGTGTGACTAATCTATGCGGGGTGAAATATATTGTGGCGAATTATTTCTTAAGGGATGAGTGAGATTAAATAGGAGCATCAATATTCATTTGGCATTTTCGACCCCTGTTATTATTGGAGAAGAAATCCTATTTTTCCTTGGATTTAATTAATTGCTCGGGATATTTATCCAAATTAAATCCAAAACCCGATTATTCTTTATTTCTCCATGAGAAATTCGACCCCTACCTTATTCCTAGGGAGATTTCGAAATTTCCCTTATTTAAGGGAAGAAGGAATTGTTTATTATATATTTTGATCCCTTACTTATTCCCTTCCATGAATAAATATAAATATTCTAGCAAATCTTACCATACCCAAGGAGATCTTGCCATATCCTATTTTTGTTAGGATTTGAATTTATTTCCTTGTGGGAGAAGGAATAAAAATCGCCTACTCCATATATTATTGAGAGGATTATTATTTTTATTCTGCTCCGTATTATTCTATTCTACTCGGTGAAATACCAAATTAAATCATAGGCTAATTAAATAGCATGGATTTCGAATTCCTCCTATTTTCTCTCCTAATTCACGCCAACTTCCACTCCTCCATATCTTTTCAAATCTTTAATTTATTTAATTAAAGATTATATCTCGCACTCTATAAATAACAGAGAAACCCTAAACCTAAATCACAAAATACACGCCTCCCACTCCTTTGAAATTCACGCCTCACTTCTCCCCACCCTCTCCCAATTTTTCTTCTATTTTTCTCCATAAATTCTTCATCTTTAGAGAAGAATTTAAGTTGAAGCCTCAAGAATTGTTGAAGAATCAAGATTATACTTTGTTTCTACCGATTGCTTTTGATCAAGAAAGGTATAATTGAATTTCTTTTCCTCATCCTCTCCATTGAAACCTTGATTTTGATTCCTTCATGCATATAATGAGTGTAGAGATCGTAGATCTAAGATTTAATCGGGTGGGATTGATGGTTGCATGAGAAAAAGATATGTATATGCGTTTATGGTTGTTTATGAATGAACTTATGGATGATTTGTGGTGAATGCTATGTGAATATATGAGAACATGATGGTGAGATCTTTTTGAAGCATGATTATTTGTTGGAAGCATGAATATATGTGTTTGGATGAATATTTGATAAACCCTAATTCGAAATTTGGATGCATGACAACTGTGGTGTTCGGACAGTAGATTCCGACGTGTGTTTGACTGACCAAACGATCTTATTTTAGAGCTAAGTTTTAACTGGGTAAACTTCAAGGTGTCTTCTGTGTGGTGTGTAAATTTCAGCCTTTTTGGACGAAAGATGTAATTTTAATGAATTTTTGAAGTCGATGCAGTTCTGCCAGAATTTATATTCTCGTCCAGTGAGTTTCATTTTTTATTTGACCGACCTAAGATGTGATTTTGATGTGAAATTTTAACTGGATGATCTTTGATGTGTCTACTGTATTGTGGTAAAATGTCAGCCCCAACGGAGGTCGGATGAAATTTTAATGATTTTTACAAAATGACTGCGCTATTCTGCTAGATTTCTATCATACAAAAATAATCTATGTTGTTAAGTTTTGAATGATATACATGATGCATATGTGTTAAGGAACCCATTCTATGATGAAGTGATGTGTTGTTCATTGATGTAAGCTATGGTGTGTTTCCTTGTGTTGATGAACGTTTGGGATGGGTATATTAAAGAGACGATGGAAGGAACGTTAGTACATGCATGATAATTTTTGTGATGAAAGGCTGATTGTATTGTGGTGTTGACAAGGGTTGTCGTGCGTACGTGAGCACATGGAATGAGGGTTGCTTTGAGTTGTGTATTGTGTTATCTAAACAAGCGAGGTGGGCTTTTTTTTAAATAAGGACCATGTCCTAAATATCTTATCGATGGGAATGCAACTATATTTATCATGCGGTATTTTGATTTTAATGTGCCTGTCTGATGTGGCTTTTGCCACTATTATTTAAATCGAATTCGGGTCCTCGTAGGGCCGCAAACCCTACTTGGATTAGTGTACACCTATGGTAGACTGTGTGCTAGCGTACGGGCTGGCCGGTCTAGTGACTTGGTTTGTGGCCACATTCCAAGTCATGTATTGGCAGATATGGTTAACGTCTATGGGAAAATGACTGATCAGTCGACTTTTGCAATGGGAAATGATTTTTAGTGCCTCGGGCCTTTCTAAAGCTAAACCCCGATGGTTACTTATGTGTAGCATGATAGATAATACTTTTATTGAAAATGTTTTCGGCATGAGCTCACTGAGTATTTTATGCATGTGTTTTCCCTATGTGCAGGTTGAGCGACGACGAGAGTATGGTGGTGTTGAGCAAGTTAATTGAAGAATGAATTGTTTATCTTTGATCTGTGAGTGTCGTCGTGTCTTCATACATAACTTCACTCTTCTCTTGGATGCTTCCGCTGAAACCTGTTTTACTTATTGTTTGATCTTGACACTATTTTGAGTTCCGTTTAGAATCTAAAGACATGATACGTTTTGGAGTACATTGAACCCTTTGTTATCTTGAATACCAATGATTATAATTGTTTTCTCCTCTGGTCCATCTGTCAAAGCGTCACCCTGACCCTTTTCTCTGGATGCATTGTACATTTATTTCCTTGGTCAAACCCCTTTTTATAAAAACTCTAGCCCCTTTTATTTGATTGCATTTAAGTCCTGTTAGGTCACGATCGTCGCATTTAATTACCCTAGAAGGGCGGTCGTGACAGTGTGTGTGCAGGTGTGTGTTGTGTGTGTAGATGTGTGTATATGTATGTGTGCGTGTGTGTTGAGTGTGAAAGTGCAATTTTATTATTATTTGTAATTCCAATCATGTGTAATTTTTATATGAAGTTCAAATTATGAATTGGGAGAAATTGGAATTGTAATTCAATTTTTAAATTTGGAATTAGAACCTTCAATTCCAATTTTGCATGCCCAATTCCGTAATACTGAAGGGAGCCTTAGGAAATGTAAAGCACTATATCATTTCTTTCGAATTTTGCAATATCAAACTCCTGTGCTCACCACAATCATTTCTTTAAAGATAAAATTGTTCCAAATTTATTTCAACATATATTCGTACGAGCTAGAAGATAAAACCCAAAAATCTTCACATAATAATAAATAAAAAAATTGGTTATTGTTCGATAAAACCGTTCAAAATTTTTTTCAGCATAGTACGAGCTAGAAGATAAAACCCAAAAATCTTCAAATAATAATAAATAAATAAAATTGGATATTGTTTGAAATACATGTTCTAAATTGTGCTTAGAGTATCTACAGCCATTTACACCAGACTCAAACTCATTTTAGTGTAAATGTCATATCAAAAGTGATTTTACTCCAACCATTTACATTTACATTCTCTATATTATGCTCTTTTTTTACTCACAAAATTTAAAAAGGTTTTTGGTTTTATTTATTGTGAATCTAAAAATAGGTATTTTTAATTAAAAATAAAAAAATGAGATTGAGCTAAATGGCTAGTCCATTTTAGATTTTAGTATACAGTTGGGGGATGTATTAACGTTCAACAATTACTTACTTGTCAATAGGAGTTAATGGGCCCGGAAATTTTGAAATAATAGTTATAGTCTGGTGTAAATCGTGTTTATTGACTTAGGACAATGACCTAAATATGAATCATAACAACTCTGTATTTGACTGTAATTGGTGGATCCAAAAATTTGTAAATAGAAAATAGTGTATTTATATACTCCTACTTCCAAGTTGCAACACCGACTTTACATCCAATTTATTATTTCCTTCGTCCCATAAAAATAGGCCATTTAGAATTGACACGAGTTTTAATGTGTAATTGATAAAATAAGATAGCATGAGAAAAAGTAGTTGAAATTGTGTAGTGGATGGTAGAACCCATAAATGATAAAGTAAAAGAAGAAAAAAGTTATCATAAATTGATATGGACTATTTTATATGAGATAGACGACAAAAGAAATATGGACTATTTCTATGAAATGAAGAGAGTATTTGTTTTCTTACATGAAAAGGGCGAAATTGCAAATAAAGTAGAGCGCTAAAAGCCGTTACATGAAGCAAGAAAATGGGAAATAATTGATGGAATGGAATGGAACATAGTAAAAAACAATCCAAATGTAGAGAAAATGACCAAATGAAGAGCATTTGTGCATCCCCAAATGACTTTTCAATTGTTCATGGGATTGATGATAGTGTGTGTGTGGAGGAAGCTGCAAACAAACTTTATCAAGAAAAGATTAAAAAAAAGATGAAAACTACAAGAAGAAAAGATTAAAAAAAAATGAAAACTACAAGAAGACTTGAGATGACAAATTCCATTAATAAAAGATAGAGAAGGGTATTGATGGGACATGAATCACAGTTATTTAATCCAATCCTACATAGTTGGAATTCCATTGAAGATGTGACCACACCACACACACAAAGACAATGACAATGACTATCCAATTTCCTCAGTCAACAATATACAGCCCATCCACATTCTCTACTTTATCCATTTCTGGCTGCCCCTAACCTAACATCAATAATAAAATTAAATAAGTACTATCATAAAATCCAACCTTATTTATGTGACATCTATGTAAACTCTATCCATTCTACCAAAGCACCTTTAAAGAGATGGGACATCATACATGTAACACCCTGACTTTTTCTACCCTTTTATTGTGTTATTGAAAGAACCGTCGTTTGTGCACTTAAAAATTTTTCGACCTTGTTTCTTTTGTCGAGAGAAGAATTTTACATTTTGGGCTTAAACCATTATCCTTTCCTAACCCAATTTTCTTTATTACTTAAAGAGGAAACTTTATTTTAAGCCCAAATCATCTTTTTATTTCTCTTCATGAGCCCACTTTAAATCTGCAGCCCAATCACTATTGAATGCCACTTTTCACTCGTCAACTATTCTGTTCCACAAAATCCGGAACAAATCGGTTTCTATCTCCCCCCATGATCTCATGAAATCGGTTTATACCTATACATATCTCTCCATGACTCCACATTTTATCAGATCAATCGATTCCAGAAAAAAAATCAGAGAGCTAGAAATTAGAGAACGAGATGGCAGGCGCTGTGTTTTGAGAGAGATTGGATGGAGGGAGAAGAGATGACGACGGAGTGGTCCACGGGCTCGGCGACGGCGGATAACAGCCGGTGAATACGGAGCCGAAGGCTGTCCGGTTCGGCAACAGCTGCCGCGACTCACGGCGGCGCTGCGATGCGAGAGAACAGAGAGGGAGCGCGGTTTCAACACAAGCTACACACTCATTTCATTGAATTCCAAATTTGAGAGAGAGAGATCCGAGAAGTTTTCAAGTATCAATTGAGAAGGCAAACGACGACGAGTCGGCTGGGAGAGCAGCGACAACAGCGGCTGCTCGGCAGCGACGACGCTGACGGGCAGAAGCAACAACGTAACTGGATGACTCCGGACTGGTGCCGACGGTGGAGTTGTGACAGAAGCGACGACTGCGTGGTCAAAAGCCGAGAATTAGAATCGAGTTGGCGGCGGTGGTGCTGGGTTTTGCCGGCGACAACCAGCGAAGGAGAAGTGAGATTGGAGTCAGCAGTGGCTGATAGTGACAGATTGTGCTGCCGCAGCAAGCAACGGAGACAGAGGAGAGACCGAGAGGGGAAAACGGAGAGATATAGAAGAGTGAGCAGAGAGAGAGAGAAAGAAGATAGGCGAAGGTAGAGCTGAGCATGTCGAGCTCATCGCCGATGAATTTGACGGAGGCAGACCGTGGACGAAGATGAGTCGGTGAGAGTAGGAGGCGGCGCTGCAGCTGGAAAGGAGAAAAAGAAGAAGAAATTTGGGGACTTCAGATCCTATTTGGGATTTCACGTAAGGTGAGAAAGAGAGAAAGCTTGGGCTTTTGTTTTATTTAATGTTTGGGCCAAAGGTTTTATTTTAATGTTTTGGGCCACTTTTTTTATAATTAAGGAGATGGCTGGAGTACATTAAATCAATGGACATTTTTTTACGCACGCTTTTCGAGGACGGAATGAAACACAAGTTAAAACCTTAAGCAAACGAGGTGGGCTTTCTTTTTAAATAAGGGCAATGCCCAAAGTATATTTTTATGTGAAAATGATATGAATATTTATCATGCCGTGTTTTGTTTTATTCTATGGAACCTATCTGATGTGGCTTTTTGCCATCAATGGATAATCGAATTCGGGTCTGTCTAGGGAGTGAGTCCCTATTCAGGCTAGTGTACACCTATGGAGATCGTGAGCCGTCTTTCGGGTCGGCCGGTCTAGTGACTTGGGATGTGGCCACATTCCTTGTCATCAATGGATCAGATATGGGAGATAGCTATGGGAAAATAACCGATCAACCGAATTTTACAATGGAAATGTTTTTAGTGTCTTGGGCGATTTCTAAAGTTAAAACCCCAAGGTCACTCAATGGTGGCATGATAAATACTTTTATAAAATATTTTCGGCATGAGTCCACTGAGTGCATCAAGTACTCAGCCATGCATTTTCTTTTTAAAATGTGCAGGTCGAGCTGTGACGAGCGCGGTGGGTGTTGAGCAGAGCTGGTGAAGATTTGTGTTTGCTTTTAAATGTTCCGAATATATTGTGTCTTCATACATAATATTATTCTTCTCTCGAAATGCTTCCGCTAAATATTGTTTCTTTTGAGTTGTTGATTGTTGAGATACTCTGATTTTATTCGAGCTATTCCCATTTGTTTCGGGCTATGGTTGAGTTGTGTTGTTTTCCCCTTTCTTCCCCGCTTCTTCAATCCTCCCCTAGTCGCGATCAACCGTGTTTCCTATCCTTAGAAAATGCGGGCGTGACAATACAATACCACAATCCCCACTTTGATTATTACACAACATCTACAAACTCTAACATCATAAACAAAAAAGACAACACAAGACGTAATAAGTAAACACAGGTGAATTTTTTTTAAAAGAATGTATCAAGACTACCTTTAGTACCACATTGCAATATCCTGCTTTGCCAGGCTATCCCTTGGCCCGAAATTATGTAAAATCGACAGCTGGTATGTTGAACGGAGAACTGAACATTAGCTGGAAACTCTCACTAGGGTTGTGGTTGCACTGATCGAACCCATCCCCTGCTCGGACCATTGTGGAGTTGTGATGAATGTTGTTGTTGTCGTCGAATAGGCCCCGCCTCCCAGCACCATTCCTTGAGACTGTTGCTGAATCGGAAGCCGGTCTTGAAACCTACCCATCCCAATGTAAACAAAATCACTAGAATATAACAAAATTATTTGGTAAACACACAAAGAGAAACCGAAGATATTGTTTTTTCCAAAAATTGGGGGTTTACCTGAACTGGTTTCTTCGAGTATCGCAGCTGAGATATCTCTTGGCGAATTAGTAACGTAGGCTACAAAGAAATGGGAAAACAGAGGCCAAGAATAAGAAGGGGGAGACCTTCTGTATGTGTATGTGTGTTTGTGCGTTTATATAAATGTGTGTGGATGTGTGTGGATGTGTGTGTATTTTAAATGTTAGTGTGTGTATTGATTTTGTAAACTGGTGTATTTATGAACACCATGGATGTGGGTAGGGAGTATTTCTTTTTTATAAAAAAAGTTCTCTCTTGCTATTTATATAAATATACTATTTTTTTCAGCATTTTTTAAAATTTCGTATCATTATATTACATCTATTATGGGATGGAAGGAGTACGATTATTACCGGATCTTATTAAAATTAGTATTAATTGGAATATACTATTCCCTCCGTCTCGGCTAAGTTGACATATTTCTTGATCAACACGAGATTTTAGGAGTTATTGGTTAAATTGTTTAATTGGAGAGAAAAAAAGTGAGTGTAAATATTAAAATAAAGAGAGAAATAAAGATGAATATTTAATAGAAGTGAGAAAGAGTGATTGAGTGTATTAATGGAAGAGAGAAATTTTCCAAAAAAAAATGTATCATCTAAGTTGTATCTAAGTTGTGATAAACTAAAAAAAAACATGTCAAGTGGAACGAAGGGAGTACAACAAAAAGTGCAGATGCATTTAAGAAGACGAGGGTCTGTTAAATTCTGTGTCTAAACAGTGCATGAACAGTAATTAAAATTTAGGTTGTTGATCAAACTGGCCTTACTACTGTGGATTGCCTACAGTGTAACAATAACAAGTATATTAACGATTACTTTATTATATTTCATAATGTAATGACAATTAAATGCCTCGTTTATTGAGATACCTTCAATGAAACAGTATCTAGAATCATTTATTAAAGTTTATGATTTCAGAAAATTAATGTGTCCTAGTAAAAGTGCTTCTAGTACACTTCTAGCGAAAATAACTGGAAAGAAAAGAAAAGAAAAGTTTGACGCATAATTAGTCGAACCATAGTACTATGGCGTAGGATTAAAACGAATCCTAATTTTATACTCCGTGTGTCTCTTGCTAATTTATTCATATTCCTTTTTTGAATGTCCCAAGCTAAATGAGTATTTTACCTTTTCCTCTCTACTGTATTTCCTCTCTTTCTTTATTCATCTCCACTTAGATATGTCCACGGTTGCGGAACCGGCGGTTATAGTTTTGGAAATTATTGAATTGGAACCGAACCGCGAGGGTGTTTCGCGGTTACGGTTTCGATTCCAAAACCGGCGGTTACGATTACGGTTACGGTTCAGAACCGCCGGTTTTCCAGCCTTTACAGTTACGGTTCAGAACCGCCAGTTTTCCAACGGTTTTTTTACGGTTTTTCACGGTTCCGAACCGCCGGTTTTCGGTGATTTTTGGAGGTTTCAGCTAGGTTTCACGGTTTTTCGCAGTTCCGACACGGTTTCAGTTCTGAAATTTTAGAACCTGAACCGAACCTCGATTCCAAAAGTGACGGTTTCGGTTCGATTTAAATCTCACGGTTCCGGTTCGGAATCGGAACCGCCGGTTACGGTTCCGCGGTTAACCGCCTGAACCGAAAACCTAGGGCGTCTCTATCTCCACTCAACTAACAAAACCTCATTTTCTTAAATTTCGTACCGAAAAAAATGTTTCACTTAATATGGGACGGAAGAAGTATCAAAGATAAGGTTAAATATTAACCCTTAGCTCAATAAATGGATATTGGAGATCGAGGATTTTTTGGTTTGTGAATAAAGCACTAAAGGGTGAAATGGTCTTATTGATAGTTGAATTACACATACAAAATATAAAAAATATTTACATTTTATTAACATTACATACACTGCATTTATGCTATGTTTGATTGAAGGAAAAGTTGATAAAAAATATGATTCATAAGATAATGAATCCTAAGAATAGATTCTATACGACTTTACTTTTATGTGCTTAGAAATATATCATGATTTTAAATTATTCTTTGATTTAAACACCAAACTAAAAACATAATAATCAATTTTTATTAATAAAGTAATACTAATAATAATATTAATTTTAATATTATAATAAGATTTTTTTAAAAATAATTATTACAAACATAATTATAATTATTATATTTATTATGATGATGATAATTTAATAATTAGATTAAGATTTTCATAATTTATTAGTAGTTAATTGAAGTCGGGCCCATATAAAGTAGTATCCCCTCCGTCCCATTTAAGATTTATTCATTAAGGTTCCCATCCCTAATCGCGTTTCACACTTTTATTTCATCTTCTTCCTTCCTCTCATCTTTCAGTGGGTCAAAAACGAAGAACACTAGTTATGGAGCGTTAGACTTTCAGCAGAGGGTCCGGGACCAGGTCCGGTGATATGCTCAGATTTTGCACTGTTTTAAGACCTTTATTTGGTCTGTATTTAATGTCAAAACCACAATTCATGTCCATATTTTGCATATTTTATCTATTTTGGTATTTTGACGTATTTTGTCAGAAATGTGCATATTTGAGCCTAAAAAGACAGCAAAAAGTCGAAGTTGGAAATCTGGAGCATTCGAGACCCCAGTGGTCCACTGCAACCCATACAGCGGCCGCTGGGGCCCAACGACCGCTGATCCAGTAGCGGTCCGCTCCGGAGAAAGATGTGCTAATTCGAAGAATACGCCCAATGATCGCTGGGGAGTGCGCAGCGACAGCTCCAAGAGTTTCCGAAGCTACGAGATTATTCACAGCGACCGCTGCAACACAGTGTAACGACCGCTATCCAAGAGGTAGAGGCTACGGATCAACCTGCGGCTATTGCTGGCCAAGGTGCAGCGGATCGATGCGAAAACGCGGCGCACATAATTGACCTACTTTCTCCTACACATTTACCAAACTTAGCCACTTTTTACCTTATTTGTTGCTGCTCAAATTTTTCCCTATAAATACCCCCTCAAACATCTTCATTAAGGATCCTCTTTTTGCTATTTAATTCTAGAGCATAAATTTGAGAGTTCTTCATTGTGCAAGAGGTTGAAGAAGGAAACAAGAGAAGATCAAGGCTACAAGGATTCAACCTTTGGGTTTTATTTGCTTTATTTCTTATGTTCTCATTGTTTTCCCTACAATCTATGTTTTTAGATTATTCTATCATGTGTAACTAAATTCATAGGATTCTAAGGATGTGTTAGTAATTACTTTGGTTATACAATTTCGTTTTCTATTTAATATCCGTTTTGTTTTAACTTCGTTTCTTCCCTAAGTTGTTGGATAATACTTCACGTTTGAGTGACACATTCGGTGATGAATTAATATAACTTGCTACATAATCGTGAGAGGAGGTTGGCGAGTTAAGTCTACTTAGTAGACACTACAATTAGCTTCCCTTAAAAAGGCATTGTTAATTGAGAGTGAGGACTTTATAAGGGTCTTAGGAGCTTTTGGGAGTTACTGATCTAGGATTGACAATCCTAGTGTTAGTAATTTACGCTTGTGCCGCATGGGCAAAACTTATGTGACTCGTTCTATCGAAGTATAAATTGTGCTAGGGTATTGTAGTTGGAATTTGTATAACCATAACTGTGAGCGCTCATCCCTGGAATTCTCTTATCTCTCATATTTTACCTCTTTAATTACTTGCAATTAGTTGTTTAATTTGCTTTCAAACTGTTTTTAGTTTTCAAAATTCCAAAATTTTCGATTTTCCAAATAGTGAAAGAATCTTAGTAGAAGGTAGCTAATTTGTGACTGTTTTCCTTGTGTTCGATATCTGGTACTAACCTTTAGCTATACTATATATACTCTGTATACTTGCAGGTGTATTTATTGCTAATAAAAAGTGCATCAAGTTTTTGGCATTGTTGCCGGGGAACACATTCAATATGTGATTGATATCTTCAAACGAACGAATTTGCTACTTTGGATTTTACTGCTTTTATTTTTATTTTTATTTTTATTTTCTTTTCATTCTAATGGATCTCTTCACAGGGATGGAGAGTCCATACAGTTACAGTGATGAGCAGCAGGGAGAGTATTACGAAGAGTGCTATAGCCCTGACCAAGGGGGATCGTACTATGACCCAGACTGCTTTGATTATTCATACGTCGCACAAGACTATGATGCTAATGAAAATTCTGAAACATGTGCAGGTATGGAGGAGCAACCCCGCTCCAAATAGGAGTAACTGTTAGAAATCTGCATCATCGAGGTTCAGGAAAATATGAAGGTGACTAATCAGAGGTTGATCAATTTGGAAAGAAACACCGGCCTTTTAGAACAAGGATTGGCGAGTCTAACCGCACAAGTGGGGGAGTTAGAATTTCACATGGGGATTTTGGCCATTGCAATAGGGAGCAAGCATACTCCAGGGACGCTTCCTAGCTTACCAGAAATCAATCAAAAAGGGAATTGTCATGCCGTGCAGCTACGTAGTGGGACCACATACCAGCCTCCACAAGAATCGGATTTAGGCAGGGGAAGAAAAGAAAGAGAAAAGGAACCAACTGACCCCACGCCAGGCACTGATCAAACCCAGTTGCCTGCTGCAGATGTCCACAACGGTCCGCCAGGGGCTCCACAACCAGCCGAGCCAGATTCAGATACAGATGTAGAGCCGTCGCCAGCGGCCGCTGCACCACTTCGCAGCGGTCCGCTACCCGAGAGTCAGTCTCCAGATCCATAGTTTCCAAGCACTGCCACCATCCCGTATCCCCAGCAATTGAAGAGCAAAAAACTAGACGCCCAGTTTGCCAAGTTCTTGGAAGTCTTGAGCAAGGTCCACATTAACATACCACTAGTGGAGGCATTGCAACAAATGCCCAACTATGCCAAGTTCTTGAAGGATGTGGTCGCTAAAAAGAGAAAGTGGGGGAAATACGAGACAATGGGCTTAACAGAGAATTGCGGTGCCATAAGTCAGAAGGGATTGCCTACCAAACACAAAGATCCAGGGAGTTTTACTTTATCATGTGTTTTGGGAAATAATGTAGAAGGTAAAGCATTGTACGATCTTGGAGTAAGTATTAATTTAATGCCTCTATCTTTTTACAGGAAGCTCAATATTGACAACATCCGCCCCACTTCGATCACCTTGCAAATGGCAGACAGAAGCACAACAACACCAAGGGGGATTGTAGAAGATGTTTTGGTAAGAGTAGGAGAATTCATTTTTCCCGCTGACTTTGTTGTTTTGGACATGCGGGAGGACAAGAAGGTACCTTTGATACTTGGGAGACCATTTTTAGCCACCGGGGTAGTCATGATAGATGTATAGAAGGTGGAGCTAACGTTTTGGATGCATAATGAAAGTATCACCTTCAATATCTATGATGCTTTGAAATTCCATGGGAAAGAAGGATCAGGAGGCTATCAAGAGTGTAGCGTCACCCAAGTAGTCACAGATTGTGTGGGGGAAGTGGAAGTCACATACCACCAAACTCAGGACCCTTTAGAATCTTGTCTCATAAATTATTTCACTCCTACTACTGATTCCTCTACTTGCGATGCTAATGTGTGTGCTATGATTGTTGAACTCGAGGTCCTTCCCGAAAGAATCCCTCAAAAGGGGAACGCATTCTTGCCATTGCGCACCCCTGAAGAAGAGGAAGAGAGGAAGAAAGCATTGGAAAAACCATGAGGACCGCCTAAGGTGGAATTGAAGCCATTCCCAGAACACCTCAGGTACGCATTTCTAGGACAAGAAAACACTTACCCCGTTGTCGTATCCGCTGCCTTGAGTGAAAAAGAATGTGAAAAGTTGTTGTGTGTGCTAAATAAGTATAGGTCTATTACGGGATGGTCTATTGGTGATTTGAAAGGGATTAGCCCAACCACATGCATGCATAGGATCTTACTTGAAAAAGGGCATAAGCCTCATGTGCAAAACCAACGTAGACTTAACCCTATCATGCAAGATGTAGTGAGAAAAGAAGTAATCAAGTTGCTAGATGCAGGGATCATTTATGCCATATCAGATAGTGAATGAGTGAGTCATACACAAGTGGTAGCTAAGAAAGAGGGGATGATCGTATTGCCCGGAAAGGATGGTGAGATGATTGCCACGAGAGTAGCCACAGGTTGGAGAGTTTGCATTGATTATAGAATGTTAAATGCAACCACTAGGAAAGATCACTTCCCTTTGCCTTTTATTGATCAAATGATGGATAGACTAAGGGGATATGATTACTACTGTTTTTTAGATGGTTATTCTCGTTATAATTAAATTGCAATGGCTCCTGAGGATCAACACAAGTCTGCTTTTACTTGCCCCTATGTGATATATGCTTATAGGAAGATGTCTTTTGGCTTATGTAATGCTCTTGCTACTTTCCAAAGATGCATGATGACCATTTATCATGATTTGATTGAAAATGTAATGGAAGTCTTCATGGATGATTTTTCTATTTTTGGAAAATCTTATGATCATTGTCTTGACAATTTGGCTAAGGGTTTGCAGAGATGTGTAGAAACTAACCTTGTTCTTAATTGGGAGAAATGCCACTTCATGGTGAAAGAAGGTACAACTCTAGGTCAGTAAGTGTCTTCTGCAGGGATAGAAGTTGATAGAGCCAAGATTGCAGCCATTGAGAGACTACCGCCCCTATTTAACGAGAAGGCCGTGAGAAGCTTTTTGGGGGCACGCGGGGGGTTCTATAGAAGATTCATCAAAGATTTCTCAAAAATCTCTAAGCCTCTCTGTAAATTGCTTGAAAAAGATGTGAAATTAAATTTTACTTCTGATTGTTTGCAGGCTTTTGAGAACTTGAAGAAGGCTTTAGTGAGTGCTCCCATTCTCATCACCCCCAATTGGAGCCAACCATTTGAAATCATGTGTGATGCAAGCGACATTGCCGTTGGTTCCGCCATGGGGCAAAAGAGAGATAAAATTTTTAGAGTCATTTATTATGCTTGTAAAACTTTAGATTCTGCACAAGCTAATTACACGATCACAGAAAGGGAGATGCTTGCTATAGTTTATTCTTTTGATAAATTTAGAGCTTATCTTGTTGGGACTAAGACCATTGTTTACACTGACCATGCTGCTATTAGGCACTTGTTTGCGAAGAATTCGATGTGGAGATAAGAGATAGAAAGGGATGTGAGAATGTAGTAGCGGATCACTTGTTTAGGTTGGAGCACCCGGTGGAGGGAGAAGATCTATCACGAGAAATCAACGAGGACTTCCCCGACGAGCATCTATTCATCACTCAGGCCACTTTTCCATGGTATGCCGACATTGTCTATTATTTAGCAGCCAAGGTACACCCTCCCGATCTTATTCCATATCAAAGGAAGAAATTCTATAGAGATGTGAGATCTTATTTGGACAACCATAGTTGAAAGATGCATTCGTTGCCAACCGGAGGACCCTTTGGTGTGCAAATAACCGCCATCAAAATCCTACAAAGTGGTTTTTATGGGCCAACCATTTATCGTGACTCCGCAAGTTTTGTGCTCCAATGCAATGAATGCCAACGCACGGGGAAATATCCAAGAAGAAGGAGATGCCTATGAACACCATCATTCAGGTAGAATTATTTGATGTATGGGGGATAAATTTTATGGGACCATTCCCAAAATCAGGGGAGTACCAATACATTTTACCTGCAGTTGAATATGTGTCTAGATGAGTGGAAGAAATTCCTACCAAAACTAATGATTCTAAAGTTGTACTGCCTTTGTGAGCAAAAATATTTTTAGGACGTTTGGTACACCCCGCGCTCTCATAAGCGATGGAGGATCTCAATTCAACAATAGGTGGCTAGACAACGTATTGGACAAGTATGGAGTCAAGCATAGAGTCACCTCGCCTTACCATCCCCAAGCCAATGGGCAAACCGAGCTTGCAAATACGAAGATCAAGTCCGTTCTTCAGAAAACAATGAGCAACCAATAGAAAGGATTGGGCACTCCGTTTGGATGATGCGTTGTGGGCATATCGTACTGCATACAAATCTCCTATAGGTATGTCTCCTTATCAATTAGTTTTTGGGAAGTCATGCCATTTGCCTTTTGAGTTGGATTATAGGTCCTTTTGGGTGGTGAAGAAATTAAATTAAGATTTCCAAAAGGCCAGCGAAGAGAAGCGCCTCTTTCTCAACGAGATGGACGAGTTTCGAATGGAAGCCCATGATAGCTCGTCTAATTATAAAGAAAGGATGAAGGCCTACCATGATAGGATGATTAGTCCGTGAGAGCTCACCTTGGGGGATGTAGTTTTGTTGCACAATTCGAGACTCTCTCTTTTCCCCAGAAAGTTGAAGTCCAAATAGACCGGTCCTTACATGATCAAGAAAATCTATGATAGTGGGATAGTTGAATTGCTAGCCACGGACGGGATGTTGTTTCAAGCCAATATCCACTGTGTGAAGAAATACTATAGCTCGGATAAGGTGATGGAGGAGGAAGTGGCACTAGAAGAACCGCCCAAGGAGTAAAAAGGGGTAAAGTCAAGCTAATGACTTTAAAAGAGCGCTTGTTGGGAGGCAACCCAGCCATTTGTTTTGACAATTTTTGCTTATGTTTTGAGTAGCTTTTTGAGTTTAGTTTTCATTTTGTGTTGATTGAAAACTTTCGCAGGTTCTGAACTCTCCCCGTCGACCGCTGCAGCGCGTGCAGCGGCCCGCTGGGTACGCACTGGAAACGTTCTGACTCCTTTGTAGCGACCGCTGGATGGCCACCAGGGACCACTGCCCAAATACAGTTTTCCAGCCGCGATTTTTTGAATTTTTGCCCCATCCAGCCACTACGCGAAAAATTTCAAGGTATGTTTTCTTTTTAGTAGTTTACTCACGTCCCTACCGACTCTACAAACTTATTTTACATTTTGTTGTAAATAAGTTTGGGGGGATGAAGTGGTGGACCGTGAGTTTAGTTTTTTTGCTTTAGTTTTTAGATTTTTAGTTTAAGTTTTTGTTTTAAAAACCCGAAGGTGAATCCATGTCATGAACATAGTATGAAGAACTTAGAAACACACATATTTAGGGACACATTAGACTGAGTTGCCAATGATATTAAGTTCCTTTCATCTTTGATTAAGTATGACTTGACGTTTTGATATGATTGTTTGGTGAAAAGGTGCATAATTAGTGAATTGCTTGTTCGCCTTGAATATGTTTCTAGAACGTGCTCCTAGTCTGCCTAAGTCTACATAGTGTTTAAGTTGATGAAGGAGGATGTTAGGTCATCTTTTCTTAGCTACTTTTATTCCCAAATTTTCGACCCTCTCAAATGTTCAAATTTTCCATTTGGAGCCAATTTTGAGCCTTTAATCCTATTCTTTGGAAGACACATAAATGGGGAAAATTCCTTGGGTTAGTATAGTTTTTATTATCTTTTGTAAAGGAATTGGAGAGATAAGGAGGAAAGTTGTAAAAAAGTAGTGTGCCTAAACATAGAAAAGTGCATGTTGTGAAATAGAAAAATTCAAAGTGTGTGTTTGATCTAGAAAGGATGCTTATGAGAAAGAAAAGAAACGAAAGAAAGGTTGTGAAAAGAAAAGAAAAGAGAAAAAAATCAAAGGATTGGGAAAGTGAGATGAAGGAGAAAAATAAGTGTAAAAGTGTCTTGGAATTTTTGAAAAGTGGAGTTATTTTCACTCTACTTCGGATATTTTTATGTTTAAGTCACTTTTTAGCCAAATATTCCTCACCTACCAAAGAACCTACATTAAAACAAAAAATGAAGATCTTTCGGCCTTTTGATACTTAATCACATCTAGTAGAGCAGGGATTAGACTTTGAGCAAGCCTATGGTAAACATTGCATGATGCATGATTTGAGTGCTTATACACATGAAAGCACATGATTTCAAGGTGTTCTACGTGTTAGTAATGAAAGCGCACTAATAAACCTTTCTTGATTTGATTGCGTTAATTTATGCTTAATCTATCTTTTAGGATACTTTGAGGCAATTATGACGTCTAGTCCTTATGCATTCCGTGTGTCTATTTTGTGTCTTTATTGTTTTGTTTGAGGACAAACTAAAATGTAAGTTTGGGGGAGTTGATACGCTCGGAATTTACACTGTTTTAAGGACTTTATTTGGTCCGTTTTTAATGTCAAAACCACAATTCATGTCCATATTTTGAATATTTTATCTATTTTGGTATTTTGACGTGTTTTGTGAGAAATGTGCATATTTGAGCCTAAAAAGACAGCAAAATGTCGAAATTGGAAATTTGGGGCATTTGAGACGCCCAATGGTCCGCTGCAACCCATACAGCGGCCGCTGGGGTCCAACAACCGCTGAGCCAGTAGCGGTCCGCTCTGGAGAAAGATGTGCTAAAACGAAGAAAATGCCCAGCGACCGCTCCAAGAGCTTCCAAAGCTACTGGATTATTCACAGCGTCTGCTACAACACAGTGTAGCGACTGCAATCCAAGAGGCAGAGGCTACGGATCAACTTGCAGCGACCGCTAGCCAAGGTGCAGCGACCCGCTGCGAAAACGCAGCGCACAGAATTGACCTACTTTCTCCCCAAGATTTACCAAACTTAGCCACTTTTTACCTTATTTGCTGCTGTTAAAATTTTTCCCTATAAATACCCCCTCAAACGTCTTCATTAAGGCCACCCTCTTTTTGCTATTTAATTCTAGAGCATAAATTTGAGAGTTTTTCATTGTGCAAGAGGTTGAAGAAGGAATCAAGAGAAGATCAAGGCTACAAGGATTTAACCTTTGGGTTTTATTTGTTTTAGTTTTTATGTTCTCATTGTTTTCCTTACAATCTATGTTTTTAGATTATTCTATCATGTGTAACTAAATTCATAGGATTCTAGGGATGTGCTAGTAACGACTTTGGTTATACAATTTCGTTTGCTATTTAATATCCGTTTTATTTTTACTTCGTTTCTTCCCTAAGTTGTTGGATAATACTTCACGTTTGAGTGACACATTCGGTGATGAATTAATATAACTTGCTACATAATCGTGAGATGAGGTTGGTGAGTTAGGTCCACTTAGTAGACACTACAATTAGTTTCCCTTAAAACGGCACTGTTAATTGAGAGTGAGGACTTTCCAAGGGATCTAGGATTGACAACCCTAGTGTTAGTAATCTACGCTTGCGCCGCATGGGCAAAACTTATGTGACTCGTTCTATCGAAGTATAAACTGTGCTAGGGTATTGTAGTTGGAATTTGTATAATCATGCGCATCCCTGGAATTCTCTTATCTCTCATATTTTACCTCTTTAATTACTTGCAATTAGTTGTTTAATTTGCTTTCAAAACTGTTTTTAATTTTCAAAATTCCAAAACTTTCGGTTTTCTAAATAGTGAAAGAAGCTTAGTAGAAGGTAGCCAATTTGTGATTGTTTTCCCTGTGTTCGATATCTGGTACTGACCTTTAGCTATACTATATATACTCTGTATACTTGCAGGTGTATTTAGTGCTAATAAAAGTGCATCAAGTTTTTGGCATTGTTGTCGGGGTGATTCACTATGTGATTGATATCTTTAAACGGAAGAATTTGCTACTTTGGATTTTACTGCTTTCATTTTTATTTTTATTTTCTTTTGATTCTAATGGATCTCTTCTTAGGGGGAAGCTCTACATTGTTTGTGAGAAAAAAGAATGCACTTTTTTCAAGTGGTGCTCACCAATCGAGCTAGTTGAAGAAGACTACGGCGTGGAATCATTGCCGACGCTGGCCAGGACGGATGGGGGCAGTTTAGGCTTGATTTTGGCATTGAGCGATGACAATAATCGGGCCATACAGAAATTAGCTAGTGTTGTGAAGTATGGATTTAGTTTCTTTATTATTGTGATGTTGATTTGTATTTTGATGTTGAAGTAACGTATGGATTTTGGCATGAATGTGGAGTGGAATTGTGTTGTGAAGGCTTTCTTTGGCATCAATGGATTTAGTTATGTATGGATTTTTGGCATAAATGTGGAGTGGAATCGTGTTGTATTTTGGCAGTAATGTATATATTTTGATGTTGAAGTAATCGCTGCTGGGAGAGCTAGGGTTCCGTCGAAGTGAGAAGTGTTGAACTCACTCAACTCGATTTTAATTTTTTTCAATATATTTATTTTGTGTTTTTAAATGATAACTTATAAATATAATTAAGGAGTTAGTAATCACACTTAACAACTTAATTTGGTCAAAATCGCGTTTACCGACGTTGACTGTTACAATTTGATGGAACTGTCAGCTTTGAACCGATTGTGATCCGAGTTGAAATATTAGGAATGTAAAAATTGCAAAACATAATGTCTAGGACCAAAATTTGGCCTTTGTTCTTAAAAATATACTCATAAATTTTTGGATTTCGCCTAAATCATGCTGATAGTTCTTTTATACTGTTCATCGCGATTTTCAAGCGAAAATAACCCCAAAGCAATTTTGCTGCAGGAGGGCAATTTTTTCCATTCATAATAATGAAATATCTCGGTATTGGGTATGATAATTTCTCTATATCTCTGTAATATTGGGTTTGATATTTTGTTATAATTTGAGTACGTGAAATGATATTTTTCACTTCACTTTCTCAATCAATTTATGTCAAATCCTCTTTTGCTCTCTTTCTCTTAAATTTTTAGAAAGCATAAAATTAAAATTATAAATTTAATTATCAAAATGAATTTTTTAATCTATTTGTACTTTTTTGATGAATTAATTATCCATCGAACATTGCACGACTTTCAGTTTTTGAATACGTCAGTGTTTAAACTAATTCATATTTGTATACGTCAGTTTTTTAATCATTTTGTTCTTTATTGAAATTTATTTTACATTCTTTATTATTTTTTTATAATTTTATATAATTAAGGTCCATGTCTTGGGTAGTTAAATGTTATTTAAATAATTAAACTTTTAATATAAAAATTGAATCATAATAAAAATTAAATTATCTACAAAGCATTTTGATAGTTAAATCTATAATTAATATATTTAATAATGTCATATTATTATTTTTTATTTTAATTTGTATTTTCTAAAATTTTAAGAGAAAGAGAGCAAAAAAGATTTGATATAAAGTGGAGTGAAAAATATTATTTCAGACACTCAAATTATAATAAAATATTAAATCCAGTACTAAAGAAATAGAGAAAATATCATACTCAATACCCAAATATCTCATTTTTATGAATGAAAAAATTGTCCTCCAGCTACAAAATTGCTTTGGGGTATTTTTGTACGAAAATTGCAATGAACAGTGGAAAAGAACCACCAGCATGATTAAGGCGAAATCCAAGGATATGTGAGTATATTTTTAAAATCCAAAAATTATTTGCATGCGAAAACGCATAATTTAGGGGCTAAATTTACTTGAAATTACTAGTAATGTTATATAGCTTCTGGAATTTGAAATTTAAGTGAGAGAAAGGGAGGGTGCCAATACTGTGATTCGCCCACACTTGATCATTCGGCTGATGTCGTTCTCTATGGGCTTCTTGGTCAGGATTTAGGTTTGTAGCATATTGATTTCTCTGACTTGTCTTTGTCAGTTGTCAGTCACTCAAGACAGCTTTTTTTTTCTCAAGCTTTTATGTTTTCACTTGTCATTAGGAATTTAGGGAGAAGAGTTGGAATTTGCTTATGATAGCATTTTCAGCCAGGAGAAGGATTGGAATATATTCGGTACATACTAATTTTTGCACTTGTGTTGATATCCTTATGAAAATAGAATGAAAAATGACTAAGAAGATATAAAAGTTATCTACTATGCATGTGGTATATGTATTTGGAAGCACACTCTTAATTCTTAAACATGTCGTTGGTCTATAGCTAGGAGCCGAGGATCTCGATGGCATTAATTAATTAGCATGTCTGTATCTACGCTCTTTGATACTCTACTATATTGCTCCACATAGTGAGGATATTTACTATCAAGTTTGGAAGTTGATCTAAATTATCATCCTCTGGCTTGATGGGACAAATTTATGCATGTGGGGCTTAGCAAAAGAAATTTTTTGGACTCCGCTGCCTCCCTCACCGTCGCCGTTCCCGTTGACACTGCCGCCGGTAATCCAAGTATTCTCTCTTGTTGTTTCAGGTTATTGGTGGTGTATTATATAACTCCCAAAATTCCTCTACTTTATTTTCATCTGCAGAATTCAAGGTGAGTGGTGACTAAAGTGTTTTAATTTCTTCACATACACACATATAGCATTTGTGGCATTTGTGTGTATTTGGTTGGCATAAGATTGATGTTAAAACTCTTAAATCTTGTTCCATATCAACTTGATGATGATCATATCTCATCTATATAAGGACGGATAACTCTCCATGAAAACTCGCTCGCTCGCGTGTGTGCACTGATCTTCTCATTCTTTTTATCGTTGAGAATTGCTCAAGTTAAATCGTCAAACTGATCCAGCTGGCCAGGTGCATGTCTTCTACCTGCAAAATGTCGGTGAGTTGATCCAGTGGAAGCTTAGGCTGATCAAGTTGACATAATTCTACTTCAGTGAGAGGAACAGAGAAACTGAGAGTGTTTTCAAAACCTTAACCCACAATACTATTAACTAGTATAGGAAAGTAAGGATCGATCCCACAGAGATTATGTGTTTTACATTTGTTGAGGACACAGATGGAAATGGCTGCGGCCACGCTTTCCAGGGGTGGGTTAAGTTAAACTACTTGACTTGAGAGACTAAACTAACTAAACTGATCAACTTGCTAGAGCTTAACTAAAATCTACTTGATCAACTCATACTAAAGCTTTCATGAAATGGGCAAACAAAATAAAGTGGACGACTGTCAGTCTCCTGCAAAACGTACGATAAAGTAAAACTTTTCTAACAACTTCATCTTTTTCACGGAATCAACATGAAAAACAGAGCATAATCAGATCTGAACATTTACGAACAACGAGACATCATAACAACTTGTAAACTTAGATCTACCCCTAGGAACTAAACTACACCTACGTAAATCAAAAACTAACCCATAGTCATGCAGAAACAACAACTCATCTATCAGATCTTGACATCCTAAAACACTTCATCCATAATTTTCTTCATAACTAGACAAAATATAAGTTTAAAACTCAGATCTGACCAAATCAAAATGTAACAGAACACTTGAGATAAGATATGCATACTAAAACTGGAATCAAAGGAAGATCAGAGTACTCATGCATGGTAACAGAACACTTAAACGGGAACCAGAATCGTAACATCAAATCTACTAAATTAAGAACTTCGAAAGTCTGCTAAAAAAGCATAAACTGAAAGTAGACAAATGAAAATAGAAATTGTTTCATCGCTCTGTCTAGAAGCGGAATTACTGAACCAAATGCTTGTCACGAATAAAACCAACACCAATACACCACTAACTAGACTAGAATGAGAACCAAGTGTGTGTGTGCAACGGAAATCATGAAAATGAAGTGAAAAGAGTTTCCATTCCAGCCCTTGAAGAGAGCTGAATTCCTAAAGATGTTTCTAAATGCGCCTGTGAGACCCCCCCCCTTCTTTTTCTCGCATTGGGCTTTCTATATATAGAGAGGCGTAGGGCTCTGATCCCTAGGGTACCATTCTCTAAAAAATGTCATTCCTGCCCTTCACTTTTGTGGTGGGGTCTTTAACTCTATCTTCTATTCGGAAAACTCCTGCTGGATCCATCTAATTCTGACTTGATCAACTCAACAATGTAGTTTTTTACTTCATTTCTTGATCCGTCCGCCCAACTGGTTTGTTCATCCTCTGAATATGGCGGAATTTACACACACCTGGCTCATATTTGTATGTTAGATTTACAGATTTAGATGCAGTTTTATCACAGAACACATGCATGAAACGAGCCTCATCAAACTGCTAACACTTAACCCATACTTGTCCTCAAGTATGAAAGAAAGAAAAAGAAAAGAGGCACGTTTCAAGCATGGTTCTTATTTAAAAGCATTAAAAGCATAAACGTAAAAGACCTAGAAAGGAAAACACATAAGTAAACTAAAAACGCTGTCATGTAGAAAGAAAAGACATAACTGGTTTATATTGTTTGGCAGTCGTCCCCACAAGCTTAAGGTCAATCCAATCGTCTACAGTCTCAGATTCCTTTCCCTCCCCTCTTCTACCTAATCATGCTTGTCCGTTGGTCAAGATAGCTCCTATCCTTCCGACTGCTGGATTCACTTAGTCACTCAATCCTCACCAGAATTATTAGGACCTTTCATTCATTCAATTTGCCATACCACTGATGCTCGAGTTCTGTTGACAGAAGCTAACTCCTTAAGGTCTTTATTTAGGTTGTAATGGGCCAAGGGTTGTAATGTATAACGGTGAGGGTCCTATGGGTTCTAAGTTCATAGTGTATATAGAAGTATGAAGGACATGTGAACTTAGGGACAAAACTAGAACAACCTCCCTTTATAAAATCTGAAAGTTTCCCAACCTTAGAGATACCTTTAGCCATTTTGGCCTTATTTACCTAACTTTTTCTTAGGGCCAGGTTACATCTTCCTGCCCTCCTATTTTCTATTTTCTTCTCTTTTTGCAGGTCAGGGTATACATTTTTCTTTTCCTGGGTCAGGTTACAATATTTTCTGCCCGTTTTCTTTCTAACTTTCTGTTTCATCTTCCCCTGTTTCACAACCTATCTCCTTTCCCGAATGGTGAGTTACCCCAGCCTATCCCCTTGTTCACATGACATGAAGTCCTAGGGTTTCCAAAAGAAGGGATAATGACAGTTCATGCTTAAAAGGTGTTACTTGAGGATGCCCTTACAATGAGGCAGGTTCACATGATTCGAAAGAATTAAGCTCAACTAGTTATTCCTATTGCCTTTAGTCCTCACTAGCTTATGTCATTTCCCCCTAATCATCAATGGAAGCTTCTCTATTTTTTTTTATTTTAGTAGAAACTGTTCTACTTTGGCTTCTAACTCACATTTGGAGGGCTTCACAGAGGGATTAGATTAAAGCTACTTCTATCTTTCTTACATCATCCAAACAGATTTCGGTTTATTAAAGAAGGGAATCTTACAAATCAACATGTATCATCTCTTCAATCACTCTTACTAAGGGAATCTTGCCTTTATTTTCTTAATCCATTCCATATCTAAAAACACATAAGTTCAAAACAACTAACAACTGACTCCTAACTAACTCAACTTATACATGTTGGCACTACCTACACCAAATGTTCCCCCCTCCCACTTCATTACAGCTTGTCCTCAAGTGCATTTGATGAAGTGGAAAACATGGTGGTTAGTGTCAAAACAGAGAACAACCTTCTCACACTTAGACCAAGCAGTGGGCTAAGTGGGAGAAGTTAAAACACATCAAACGGAAAACAAGCATATTAAAAAGGAAAACAGAGAAACTTCTCACACTTAGTCCAGGTACTGGGCTAAGTGGGAGAAGAACACACATAAACTAACAGAAAGCAAGTAAACATAAGAAACAAACCCACATGCTTACACATAAACTTCTCACACTTAGACCATGCAGTGGGCTAAGTGGGAGAAGAACAAATAGACATAAACACAGTATATATACAAGGAAAAAGAGCATGCTCAAGCTGAAAAGTAGAAAAGTGAACCAGAAATTAAAATTTACTTGGTTCTGCTAGTTCAGTTTTTCTTCTGGCTCCCTTGGAAGCCAGAGTGCTTCTTCAGCTTGATCCTCTTGGCCGTGGATGAGGTAGGTAGGTCGGAGGGTGGTTGGCTGGTGGTGGTGGTGGATGTCTTTCTTTTCCTTAATGTTCTGGTAGAGGTCGTATCAGGAGTGGCTTCATTGGGTTGGCTTCCTTTTGAGGTTGTAGCACCCCGAAAAATTTGCGACTTTTGTTTTTATTAATGTGGATGTTGAATGGGAATTTCTTTTATGGAAATTGATTTTCTATGTGATTGAGTTAATTATGTGGAATTAGTTGTTGTGAGTTATGTGGAATAATACGAATTATGTTCCAATGTGTGAATTAAATTAAATGGGATCATGCATATTTTTCTAGCCATTTTATTTGATATTTTTCGGCCCTCCTAATTATTTGAAATAGTGTTTTATTTCTTGGATTTAATTAATTATTTTGGGATAATTATCCAAATTAAATCCAAACCAAATTATCTCTATGTTATTCTACATAATTTCCAACCTCTTGCCCATTTCTTGGTTTTTTTCGAAATCTCCTATTAATTAGGAGGATAAATTATTTTGTACATTTAAATGGTACATTACTTATTTCCTTCCTTGAATTAAAAATCCAATTAAATCTCTCCATATCCTATTTTAATTAGGATTTGACTCTTTCCTTCTTTAAGACCTCATAAATTTCCGCCCCTTATGTCTTTCAATTACCTTGTGGGATTAATTTAATTGTTACTTATTTTATGGGAGCCTTTTCCACAAGAAATTACCAAATTTAAATCCTATTCCTATTTAATTTGGGGATTTAAATATTTCCTTTGACTACTCCCTATTTTACACCCCCCCTCCTACTTGGAGAATTCTTGAATTATTTTGTTACCTTATTTATGGGATGCTCAATATCTTTTTACCCATTTTTGTAAGTATATTTCTCTCCAAGTAATACCATAATTTTCAAAAAATTCCCTCCACACTAGACGCCTATTTCTTTTAATTGTGGAGCTTATTCATTGACCTCTATTTTATTTTTCCACAATTTTAATTTTTTAATTAAGTGTGAGAATAATTATTGAATATAAATTAAGAAAACTCTAACCCTAATCTTCACTCCACACGCCTCCCTCTCTTCCTCTCCTCTCCCACACGTTTTTCTCCTCCCCTCCCCCCTCTCTCAAGTGCTCCAAATCAATCCTTGATTGTTGCTTCGATTTGGAGTTGGAAACTCAAGATCCGTTGAGGAATCGCTCCAATTGTCTTTTCTACCGATTGTTTTCAAGAGAAAGGTATAATTTTTTATCCACCTTTCCCCTTCTTATCATTGAATCCATGATTCTTGAACCCCTCATGCATATAGTGAGTGAAGAATCGTAAATCTAAGAATTTATTGGTTGGGAAGGATGGTTGCACATGAATCATTGTGAATGTTATGTGCGAATAGGAAAGCATGGTTGTAATCTTGTTTTTGAAGCATGACTATGTGTTGGAAGCATGAATATGTATGTGTGAATATATGATAGACAAACTAGGGTTTGTGAATGTTGAGCATGAAAATTGTTGTGTTCGGACAGTAGGTTCCAACGAGTTTTGACCAATCAAACAATCTTATTTCGACATGAATTTTTAACTGGATGAAGTTTCAGATGTCTTCTGTGTTGTATCAAAATTTCAGCTTCAATTTATGACGGGCAAATTTATAACGAATTTTTCAATTTAACTGTGCAGTCCTGCCAGAAATTGTGTTTCGTCCAGTGAGTTTCATTTTTGTTTTGACCGAAACCCCTCATGCATATAGTGAGTGAAGAATCGTAAATCTAAGAATTTATTGGTTGGGAAGGATGGTTGCACATGAATCATTGTGAATGTTATGTGCGAATAGGAAAGCATGGTTGTAATCTTGTTTTTGAAGCATGACTATGTGTTGGAAGCATGAATATGTATGTGTGAATATATGATAGACAAACTAGGGTTTGTGAATGTTGAGTATGAAAATTGTTGTGTTCGGACAGTAGGTTCCAACGAGTTTTGACCAATCAAACAATCTTATTTCGACATGAATTTTTAACTGGATGAAGTTTCAGATGTCTTCTGTGTTGTGTCAAAATTTCAGCTTCAATTTATGACGGGCAAATTTATAACGAATTTTTCAATTTAACTGTGCAGTCCTGCCAGAAATTGTGTTTCGTCCAGTGAGTTTCATTTTTGTTTTGACCGATCAAAACATATGATTTTGGTAAGGAATTTTAACTGGACAAACCTTTATGTGTCTACTGTGTGGTGACCAAATTTAGATTCATATGAGATCGGATGAAATTTTAATGATTTTTATAAATAAGCTTTGTTGACAAGCTTTGAATGCATTACATGATGCATGTGTGAATAAGGAACGTATCCTATGATGTGGTTATGTGTTGCACGTTGATGTATGCTAGAGTGTTCGTTTCGTTTATGTTGGTGAACGTTTGGGATGGGCAATACAAGAAAACGATGAAAGGAACGATAGGGCATGCATGATAAATGTGTTGATAGAAAAACTGATTGTGTTATGGTGTTGATAAGGGTTGTTGTGCGTACGTGGGTACAAAGAGCAAGGGTTGCATTATAGTTGTGAATTGTGTTGTATAAGCAAGCGAGGTGGGCTTTCTTTTACTAAACTCTTTTACGCTTTCAAAAGTATGATACGGTGTTATAAGGGTGGTTTAAAGTGTTATGTCATGCTATGATTGTTTTCATGTTGAGATTGTTGCCTGATGCCTAGTTTGTTTGAGCTTGCTCCGTTAGGCTATAGGGTTGTGTTAAACGAATTCGGGTCTGAGTAGGGCCACAAATCCTATTAGGCTGTGTACACTGGTGGGATCGTGAGCCGTCCTTGCTAGTCGACCGGTCTCGTGGGCGAATAGTGTGGCCACACTTTCGTCGCACTATGGTATGAGGATGTGAATGATTGATTGTTGAGAAAGTGGGAGATTGTTTTGTCTGGCCAGACTATGAAATTGTTTTTGTGATACTCGATGATATTTCTCTTCTAAATGTAAAACTCGAGTTCACTATGGTATGGATGACATAACTTTTATCAAATGTTTTCGGCATGAGCCCATTGAGTATATTAAGTACTCAGCCCTGCATATGTTTTCCCTATGTGCAGGTTGAGCGATGATGTTGCGGCGGATGTTGAGTCGAGCCTTAAGATTTCCCGGATGCGTCGTGTCTTCATACATGGGCGTCATCCTATGACTCTCTCTAGATACTTGATTTCCGCTGCCTTGTTTGAAATTGCTTTCTTACTAAAAGTCTTCCGTTTTTTTTCTATACTATGTTATGACATTAATTACCTTGAAACATTAATCCGCTGCTTAACCATGCAATACATTAAAATATTTTCTCTTGAAGTTTAGTCGAGCTTTGTGTTAAATGTCGTCTTTTATTGTTCCCCCTTTTCTTCCCCGCTTCTTAGTCCCTCCCCTAGTCGCGATTTCCCCGTCTTTACTACCCTTAGTAACGGCGGCCGTGACAGAGTGGTATCAGAGCTTCGTTCTTTTGCTCTGGTCCGAGAGGAAACATTGCTAGTCTTCATTGATGATGTGTTGGTGTATTCGAAGAACGAGGAGGAGCATGGATGACACCTGCGAACCGTGTTGGAAACATTGCGGAAGGAACAACTTTACGCCAAGTTTAGTAAGTGTGAGTTTTGGTTGAATAAGGTGAACATTCTTGGTCATATAGTGACGACTGATGGAATTCAAGTGGACACAGCGAAGGTCGAGGCCGTGCAAAATTGGAAATCGCCAAAAACGCCGAGTAAAATTCACAGTTTCTTGGGATTGGCAGGATACTACCGATGCTTCATCGAGGGTTTCTCTAAAATTGCAAGATTGATGACGCAACTGTTGAAGAAGGGAGTCAAAGTGGATTGGATCCCTGAATGCGAGGCGAGTTTCCAACTGTTGAAAGAGAAATTGACTACAACACCTGTTCTAGAGGTGCCGGAACCCGACAAGGACTTCGCCGTCTATACTGACGCGTCGAAAGTAGGACTTGGATGCATGTTGATGCAAGATGGGAAGGTGATAGCATATGCTTCCCGGCAATTGAGGCCGAACGAGCTGAACTTCCCGAATCATGACTTGGAGCTAGCAGCAGTAGTGCACACACTAAAGATTTGGAGACATCATCTCTATGGAGTGAGATGTGAGATTTATACGGATCACAGGAGTCTCAAGTACTTCTTCGAACAGAAGGAGCTGAACATGCGACAACGACGTTGGCTGGAGATCATGAAGGATTATGACTGCGGTATTCACCATCACTCGGGCAAGGCGAATGTAGTGGCTGATGCTTTGAGTAGAAAGAACCAACCCCAACTGGCATCTTTTCTAACTCAAGAGGAGGCGTTGATTTCGCTAGGATGCAATTGGAGATAGTGAAAGCACCCGAGACAGTAGGAGGAAAGAATAGTGACGCTAGTAATTGAGCCAGACTTAAGGACTAAGATCACAGAAGCTCAGCGACGTGATGAGAATCTAGAAGAGACACGTGCGAAGGTGAGGATCGAGAAACGTGACCACTTTCGTGAGGAGGCGGACAATGCTTTGACTTTCGTTGGATGATTGTGTGTGCCGAACGATGAGGCGCTGAAAGGTGAGATTTTGAGTGAAGCACACGACACGCCTTACACTACTCACCCTGGAAGCACGAAGATGTATCGAGACTTGAAGCAACATTTTTTGGTGGTATGGAATGAAAGGGGATGTAGCATCGTTTGTGGAACGATGTCTAGCGTGTCAACAAGTGAAGGCCTTATACCAACGACCGTATGGGAAATTACCACAGCTCGAAATTCCTGAATGGAAGTGGGATAACTTGGCCATGGACTTCATGACGGGTTAACCGAAGTCACAAAAGGGGAATACTGCAATTTGGGTGATCATCGATCGACTCACTAAAAGCGCGCACCTCTTACCGATTAGAATTACCTATGGATCGGACAAGTTAGCTAAGCTCTACGTGAGTGAGATTGTACGTTTGCAGGGAATACCAAAGACCATTGTGTCCGATCGTGATACGAAGTTCACGTCAAAATTTTGGATGAGTTTGCAACGGGAGCTAGGCACGAAGTTGCACCTTAGCACTGCTTATCACCTGCAATCTGATTGTCACGGCCGCACTTTGCCAAGGATAGCAAAAGCGGATAAATCGCGACTAATAAAAGGATTTAAAGAAATAGGGAAGGAATGAGGATAGAAATTGCACATTGAAAAGTCAAACAATATGATAAGATAAGATCCAAGTATTTGATAACAATAGCATTTCGTCAAAAAGAATCAAAGTTTCGATGATGAGAGTTCACTATACTCTCATAACAAACTGCAGCGGAAAGAGTCCAAAGAATAACCTCGCGTATGAAGACACGAAGCGTCGAGAGATCCACACTTATTTACTTAAGTAGCATCGACTCTGATCAACACGCCTCCACCCTATTGCTTAATCTGCACATTTATAAATATATGCAGGGCTGAGTACAGGAGTACTCAGTGGGCACTTGCCGAAAATCAACATACATTATATATAGTTGTCAAGCCATCAACAGTAACACACGGGGGTTTTGTGAGCTAAAAGTTCATCTGCACATACTAAGTTCTTTCATCATTCATCATTCCATCGTTCATCTTTCATCATTCATCATTCATCATTCCACCGTTCATCATTCTATCGTTCATCATTCATCATTCATCATTCATCATTCCATCGTTCATCATTCATCATTCATCATCCATCGTTCATCATTCATCATTCATCATTCCATCGTTCATCATTCATCATTCATCATCCATCGTTCATCATTCATCATTCATCATTCCATCGTTCATCATTCATCATTCATCATCCATCATTCATCATGTCGGGAAGGTGGCCACCTTCCGCAGACACCATAGCGGGCCAACCCTCTTGGATGGCTCACAGCCCTCGCGCGCTCGATTACAAATCATAACGTTTTGGCGTAGCCAAAACCAACAAACATACAGTCCAGCAGATAGTCCTCGAAAACAAACACTTTATGGCATGACAACAATTTGAAAAAATATCATAGCACCATTTGAGAAAAATGTGACATTTCATGATTTCACAAGTATTTGATTTATATCCACACTAATGTGCTGGATATTAAAAGAAAGCCCATCTGATACGTTTACTCATCAATTAAAATTCTTCCGTCGGCCTCCCAGCCAAAAATAGCCTTTTAACAAAAACAGCGTAACACGCTAATTAGTACTTGAACTATTTCTCTTGAGAAAAGAATGCATGCATCCTATTGGGTAGCACCTATATCTTAGTCTCGGCTTATAGGATTTTCTTAATCCTACCTCGGCTTCACTACTTTGCAGAATTTAATTATTTATATTAATTAAATCCGGAGAAATTCTATTTCCTTAAAAATAATTACTTGGGCACTTAATAAAAAAAATAGGGATTCTTGGAAAATCCCTTCCAATTCTTTTCCTTGAATTTTCTTAAGGCCGCCCATGATTCTCAAAATTTCCCGCCTTCAAAAACTTTACCCATTTATTTGCGACTTTATTTAGTTAAGCTCCCAACGCTCAACTTTTAATATTTTCCATTCAAAACCCATTTTCTCTTAATTTAATTAGGAAGTCCAAGTCCTAATTAATGGACTCAACCAACTCAATAGCTAAATAGGGCAAGCCCATTTTATTGAATAAACTTTCTCAACTATTTTCTGGCAGACCATTCCTTAATCATTTCTCAAGGCCCGTTCCATTCAACAATACTCCGCAATCCAACTAAATTAGTTAAGTCCACTTCAATTAACCATCAAGGCAACCCAATTTAATAGTAAGAATCCTCTTGGCCCAATCCCATAAACGAAACAACCACTACTCCAATCAATATTCCAGTCCAAGCTCCATAATTAAACTTCCAAGCTCAGTAGTTAAATTCTTCGGTCTAATTCATAAATGAAACAGCACACCACTTCAATTAATAAATCCGACTCCGACGGATCCCAGTCACCGCCGATGGTTTCTCTTTGAAGCTAAGTCCTTTATTCGTTCCTTAGTGCAGTTATTCGATTTGGGCAGTAGCTATGTGACATTGGGATTTTTGGTGTTTGAATTCTAAATGTGAGACCTACTGTAGTGACCTGCACCTCTTGTTAAAAGCTTAAGTTCTTAGTGTTTTTGGTTTAAGCAGCTCTTATTGCTATGTGGCATACTTGATTGTTGAGCATTGTGTTGTTCCTATCGTTTGCTATGATGTTGGATCTAGGACATGTTCCTATTGATGTAAAGGTGGTGTTGTGGGGATTACCTTGCTCGGTGATTCCTTTCGGTTGCGGAGCTGCTTCTATCTCGCTGCCTCTCCTTCCTCCCTAGCTGCTCCTTTGTTCCTTGAACCTCTGGGAGTCGAAAAGTGGGAGGAAGAGGGTGGTGATGGGTGGTATTTAGAGCATGCACAACGGTGGACGGATGGCGTCCGTCCGTCTGTGCCGCTGGCAAGAACGAGGTCCTCTGCTGGCTCACGTTTTTTACCATTTTTTTCCACTTTTTAATTTTTTTTTAATTTTTTTTCCCCAAAAATACACATTTTCATCTATAAATACCTCACTTTCACACCCAAAAATTCACACCAAACTATACAAATCTCATCTTCATTCTCCCATATTCATTCTCATCTCCATTCTCTCATATCCATTCTCATTTTCATTCTCTCATATCCATTCTCAATCTTTCTTCCACTCCTACGTCATAACAATGCCCGGCCAAGGCGATGACCCCCCGCCCTCCCACGGTTGGAACCCCGAATGGTTCGGTTCACAACCGTTTCCTAGTCCGAAAACGGAATATTCAGCCCCTCCTCAAACCCAAAGTTTGGGCGTTCCGGGAAGCTACCGGCCATACCCAATCGACGACCAAGGTGCCCCCGAAGGGCGATACGAGTGGACACCGGAGCCTAGGCCGACCGCCCCCTCCCAAACTCCGACTCCTCCTACTCGCGGGGTCCGCACACCGTACACTCTGGCGGAGATGGATAAATTGTTCACGGCATACTTGGAAATCTCTGAAGATCAGGTGGTTGGCACGAACCAATCCGGCGATCACTTTTGGTGGCGCATCGCTCGCCGGTACAATGAAAATTGGCCGCCGGGAACGGTCGAGCGCAACGAGAGTATGGTGCGCAACGCCATCTTCCGAGCCAACGATGGCTATTTCCTCCAGGAAGAGCGGAATGCTGGGAGCGGCCGGAGCGAGGTCGACATATATTAATTATGTCTTTTTAGGATTTTAATTATGTCTTTTTTATTTTATTTGTAATTTGTAATATTTATTGTGGTTTTTTAATGAATTTTAATATTATGGAAATGTTTTTATTTAATTAAATTTTAAATTGAATTGTGCTTGTCCTTGCGGAAGAGCACAGCTGTGGGTGTTGTGCTCTTGCCAGAGAGCAGGTAGAAAAAGTGAGGTCGGGCCCACAACCGTGCTCGCTGGCAAGAGCACGGTTGTGGATGCTATTATAGCCGAGTCCTTGGCTAGTGAGGGTTGATCCTTGGGAGCTGGATTTTCCAAATCCAATTAGGGGTTGCCTCCCCTTTCATATTTTCTTAATAGGCTTCCATACCTATATTGGTGAAATTTTTGGGAGAGTGGCCCATGGCTGATCTCACTCTCTATTTTGTCACTAATGGAGGGATTTGTTTTCCCCTTTTTGATCTCTTGATGAGCTCATTTCTCTTATGCCACTTTGTTTCTTCCTAAGCTTGAAGGAGATACTTTCTTCAAGATTTATTTCATGCTTTTCCATTTTCATGAATAAACTTTTTCCTTGGTTTTTGTTGATGGAGGAATCTAACCATATTTGAAATTTCCTTAGGACAACTCATGCTATCTCTACGAGACTACAAATTGACATCTTGGCATAGAGTGGTGTATGGAATCGAGATGGGTGTGGTGGAAATCCTCAAGGATTTTTGTAGTTCATAGCAATTGTTTTCTTGCTCCTTTATAGAGATAGCTTTTGTAAAGTAGATGTGTCTTCTTCCCCAAAATTCTTATGTAACATTTTTCCATGAAAGATGGACTTCTTCCTTGTAAAGTGTGCCTCTTTAATTTCTTGTTTGGGAAAGAGTTAAAATATGACTTGCAAATTCCCATGCATACATAAACATTATACATGTCCATACATTCCCTTATGTATATGTGTAGTATATCATTTGATAACTCTTAGCATCTTCTCTTATTTCTATTTCCAATTGGAGATCCTTTTGACTTTCTTTCAATTGTAATTTATTGGGAATTTCCTCTCCCAACGTTTGTATTTTCCAAGGTGATATCTTGATTCACAAATTCCTAGTACTTTGTCCAACGTGATAAAATGAGATGCCACTTAAGTCATCCTTTGAAATTGAATTCAACTAGTTGCTTGCTAAAAAAATCCATTGAGCTCCGTGTCGAAAATTATTATCTCCAACTCAAAAAATTTTCCTTCATTTCCAAAGAAAAAGAAATTATGCTTCAAATCCTGGTGCGAAATTTCTAGGGCGTCACATTCTACCCTCCTTAAAAAAAATTCGTCCCGAATTTTGCACAGCTCTACTTGTATGATTCGAGATATTCCTCCTCCACATTGCCCCTTATTTCCTCTATGGTGTTTCCCTAACACCTTCATCAAAATAATACTTACTTCTCCATTATTGTATTCTTTGAAATTGTTTTTGACTCATCCTTGCAATTCCTAGTCCATATTTATGACTATCTCTTCTCGATGGAATACACGTATTAAATTAAACTCGTACTTTCTAGACAAGGGCATGTCGCAAAAAATTTCAAGTTTAGTGGTGGTGCCATTTGATAATTACTGCATCTACTTTCTCGAGCATTTCACTAGACCCTATATATTGCGGTCGAAGTTTCCCTTGGCTTTGAATCCAATTATCTCTTTGAGGGAGATACTCTTCAATTAACCTTGTTTTTTCCTTGTTAAACTATGAGTCTGAGATCCCTGCGGGACTTCCATCCGTCCTGGCCTTTTTCTTCCCTCTAGAATTCTTGAGAAATTTCTATCACCTTCGTAATAGAAATCCGGGTCCAATACTTTTCTCTCACTGACCTCGTTCCATAGAGGGTGGTCTAAGCCCCTCTCCGTGTGAAACTTCATACGATAGATACCATTTCACTATTTGCTTAATAGGTGCTATTATGAACAGACTCTATCTCTGGTAAACCTGTTCCCAATTGTCCTTCTATACCGAGCACCTTGGCTCTCGATCGTGTCTTCGGGCATTTCCTGCGCCCGCTTTGACACTTCATCACCTTATCGGTGGTAATAAATTTGAGAAAAAAAGAAAAAGAAAAAGAAAGAAAGGTTGTGAAAAGAAAATAGAGAAAAAAATCAAAGGTTTGGAAAGTGAGTTGAAGGAGAAAAATAATTGTTAAAAATGTCTTGGGTTATTAGACAAGTGGAGTCATTTTAACTCTGCTTGGGATATTTTTATTTTTGAGTCACTTTTTAGCAAAATATTCTTCACCTACCAAAAAGCCTACATTACAACCAAAATAAAGACCTTTCGGACTTTTGATGCTTGATCACATCTAGTAAAGGAGGTATTAGACTTTGAGCAAGCTTATGGTAAACTTTGCATGATGCATGATTTGAGTGCTTATACACATTGTCGTATACACTTTGAGAGTGAGAGATAAATACACTTCCCATCTTTGGAAGTTTGCCACATGTGAGTGCATGAATTCACGGCGTTCCACAAGTTAGTAATGAAAGTGCACTAATAAGCCTTGCTTGATTTGATTGCGTTAATTCATGCTTAATTTATCTTTTTCATAATTTGAGGCAATTATGACGTCTAGTTTTTATGCAATCCGTGCATCTATTTATGTTTTTTTCTTATTTTGTTTGAGGACAAACAAATATTCAAGTTTGGGGTTATGATACGCTCGGATTTTGCACTATTTTAAGGCCATTTGTCATCCGTTTTGAGTGTCAAAGTTGTATTACATGTCCATTATTTGAATATTTTATCTATTTATGTATTTTGACGTGTTTTGTGAGAAATGCGCAAAATAGAGCTAAAAAAGGGTATAAAAACGTCAAAGCTCGGAAGCTGGAGCAGAAGGCAACCCAGCGGACAGCTGGCGCACGCTAGCAGTCGCTTAAAATCACTTGAAAATCACTCCAGAACATTCTGACTCTCTCCAGCGCGTGCTAGGCATGTTCGCGTACGACAGCCTCTGTTCAAACTCAATTTTCCAGCGATTCACAAGTCCTATCATGGTGTTCTATATACTATTCTCTTCGTCTATGAAAGAGCTTCACGTTGGTACCTTGATTGTCTCAATCAGAGTTCTATAGAGAAAGTTATGGCCTTTCTACCAAAGTCGTGCAAAGCTGTCAAGTGCAGAATTTTAGGCGGAAATTAAAGGAAGGAAAGAAGACATTACCTTGTGAAGCCAAATCTTTCCATAACCTATGGGGCACGAAAATTCCTCAATTACTATTACTTGGAGGAAACTTTTTACCAAGTTTAAATCCTTTTCAAGCCTATAAATACCCCATAACCCAATTCATAATATTCACCCATCCATTACCCCAAAAGGGGAGCCTCCAAGGCTCCTCCCTCATTACTCCATAACCTAATTCTTCCATTATTCTTGGAGATTGAAGCAAGGCAAGAGGAGCATGGAGACTTCAAGATTCATCCTTCGGTTTTGTTTGTTTATTTCATGTCACGTACTTTAAATATTGTTTTAGTTCATCTGTCTATGGATTGCTAAACAATAGAATTTGCGGTTTGATAGTATTTGACATTTATGTAGTTCTTTTTATGTTTAATGTTCAGAACTCATTTTCACTTGATTTTTCTTGAGCTTTTGTTCGACTAATTGGTCGTTACCTTGATTATTGTCAATCTTTGATCGGTGATAGCTTTGATTTAGAGGTGAGCAAAAAAACTGGAAACCGAATATCCGAACCGAACCAAACCGAAATTTTGAAATTCGGTTCGGTTATTTCGGTTTTTCGGTTCGATTCGGTTTTGAAAATACAAAAATTTCGGTTTTTCGGTTCGGTTCGGGCGAAGAAAAAAACCGAAAAACCAAATAACCGAATTATATATATATTCTATTAATTTAATATATTATATTATATATAATATATAGTATATTCTTTTAATAAATTCTACTATATTATATATATTATATGTATTATTAATTTTATATTATATATAAATATTCTATTAGTATATATAAAATAAAATAAATTACACACACATATATATATTAATATTATATTTATTTTTTCGGGTTTTTCGGTTTTTCCGTTTTGTTCGGGTTTTTCGGTTTTTTAAGTTCGGTTTCGGTTTTTCGGTTTCGGTTTTTCAGTTTTTCGGGTTCGGTTCGGTTTGGATTTTGAACTAAATTCGGTTTTTCGGTTTTGGTTCAGTTTTGACAAAAAACCGAACCGAAACCTGAATGCACACCCCTACTTTGATTGGTTTATCTTATATGTTTATACAATAATTGTGACATGAGTATCGATATCTCAATACTGACTTTTAGCTATACTATTTATGCCTTGTATACTTGCAAGTACTTGTAGTGCTAAAAAATAGTGCATCAATCGTCCAACCTTTTGCTCTAGTGCTTTCTCGAAGGGCTCACTGTTTTCTTTAGGATACTCTTGATCTCCCTATTTGAAATTTCTGCTTGGCCATTACTTTGCAGATGATACGGGGTGGACAGACGGTGGTTAACCCCATACTTCTTCATGAAAGCTTCAATTGTGCGATTGCAAAAGGGAGTACCTTGGTCCGAGATTATGGCTCTGGGAATCTCATACCTGCTGAAAATGTTTGATTTCAAAAACTTTGAGACCTCTTTAACCTCACAAGTTACAGTTGCCTTAGCCTCCACCCACTTGGATACATAGTCCACTGCGACTAGAATGTAAAAATTCCCATAGGATGAAGAAAAATTGCCCATAAAATTCATCCCCCATACATCAAATATCTCACAAACCACGATGGGTACCTGCGGCATCTCATCCTTAGAGAAATTTGCCCTGTCAACTGACATCGACTACACCTCCTGCAGAATTCATACGCGTCCTTATGCAGATCCGGCCAATAGAGGCCACTGTCCAGGACTTTCCTGACTGTATTTTTCGCACCGAAATTACCGCCGCAAACAAGAGAGTGACAATGAACCAATATATCTTCCTGGTCCCACTCAGGGATGCACCTCCTAATGGCTTTACCAACTCCCATCTTCCACAAATAAGGGTCATCCCAAAAGTAGTACTTGGCTTCACTCTTGATCTTCAACCCCTGAGTCCTAGTCACCTCTGGTGTAGAAGACAGTTCTCCAGTTACAAAATAATTTGCTAGATCAGCGAACCACGGCTCAACTTGCCTCTTGCTTACTTAGTTCAAGAATGCCTCTGGATCAGTTAAGTCGAGCACATCCTTCCACTTGATTTATTCTGCTTAGATGGCCAGCCGCTCTATTCTCCGTCCCTGATCTATCCTTTGCCTCCCAATGGAATTCTTGCAGCAGTAACACCCAACGGATCAGTATGGGTTTGGACTCCTTTTTCACCAAAAGGTACTTGATTGCTGCATGATCAGTATACACAATAACCTTGGACCCAAGTAAATAAGGACGAAATTTTTCAAAGAAGTACACAATGGCCAGCATCTCCTTCTCGGTTGTGTCATAGTTCTTTTGGCCCTGATTCAATGTTTTAGAGGCATAAAATATGACATAACTTTTTCCATCAATTTTCTGACCAAGAACTGCTCCTACCGCGAAGTCACTGGCGTCGCACATCACCTGAAAGGGGTGATTCCGGTTAGGAGCTCTGATAATTGGGGCTGAGACAAGTTGATCCTTCAAAAGCTGGAAAGCTCTATGACATGCTTCATCAAAAACGAACTCCACATCATTTTTGAGGAGACGGGTTAACGGATGAGCAATTTTTGCAAAGTCTCTAATAAACCTCCTATAAAACCCAGCGTGCCCCAGAAATGCCTGTATCTCTTTCTGATTATTGGGAAAAGGCAGTTTGTTAATCACCTCCACCTTAGCCTTGTCAACTTGTATACCCTTCTCTGAGACAATATGGCCCAAGACAATCCCTTCGGGAACCATAAAGTGGCATTTCTCAAAATTTAATACCAAATTCTTCTCCTGACATCTTCTTAATACCCGATCCAGATTACCAAGGCACGACACAAAAGAATTCTCATAGACTGTGAAATCATTCATGAAAATCTCAATGCAGTCTTCGAGCAGGTCGGAGAAGATATTCATCATGCACCTTTGAAACGTCCCTGGTGCATTACAGAGGCCAAAGGGCATCCTCCTATACGCATATGTCCCAAAAGGGCATGTGAAAGTTGTTTTTTCCTAATCTTCTTGGTCCACATAAATCTGAATATACCCGTTGTAGCCATCTAAAAAGCAAAAATACTGCTTACCGGCTAATCTCTCGAGCATCTAGTCAATGAAAGGCAGTGGAAAATGATCTTTCCTCGTAGCCTCATTCAATTTTTGATAATCAATACACATCCTCCACCCTGTAACCAACCTTGTGGGCTCCAGCTCATTCTTGTCATTTTTAACCACCTGAATTCCAGACTTCTTTGGTACCATATGTACTGGACTGACCCATTTGCTGTCAGGAATGGAGCAAATAATCCCCAAGGCTAGTAGCTTCAGCATTTCTTTCAGAACCTCTTCTCTCATATTGGGATTCAGCTTTCTTTGTTCCTCTCGGTGGGTCTTCACACCGTCTTCAAGGTGGATGTAATGCATGCAAAGGTCAGGACTGATGCCAACCAAGTCCAACAAGGTCCATCCTCTGGCCTTTTGGTTTCTCCTCAATACTTCCTACAACTCTTCTTCTTGCTTCTCAGTCAACTGGCTGTTGATGATTACTGGAAAGGTTTCTGCATCTCCCAGATAGGCGTACTTTAATCCTGAGGTAATGTTTTCAACTCTTTCTTAGGTGAGATCGTCTCCTGGGGTAATGGGTTTTTCTCCATGTTCTTTGCTCAAACTCCCCAAAATCAAGCACCTTTTCCATACTGCTTAGTTGAGCAAAATCAGTTAATCCAGTGGAAGTCGGCTTCTGACAGAAGCCCATGTTTGCATAATTAATTTCTTCGTCGGTCTTGTTCTGTGTTAAAAGCATTTCACACCATCTGGAAACCTCTTCTTCAATCGAGTCGTTCAGTTCAACAGCTGCTAGTTGCTGCTACAAAAGTTCAGTGTCAAGAAATTCTTGGACTAATGGTAAATCACATCTAAGGAATGTTATTTTCAGTGTCTAGAGGTTTCCCCATTGCTTCATCAATATTAAATGTAAATTTCTCCCCATGGTAATCTAAGCAGATTGTGCCATCGCTCACATCGATTATAGTTTTGGTCGTTCGTACAAATGGCCTCCCCAACAATACTCCACTAGACTCACCAGCTTCAAACTCATTCATACGGATCACATGAAAATCTGCAGGGTAAAGGAAATCATGGACCCTTACTATTACATTCTCCAGTACTCCTTCAGGACTAATGCATGATCTGTCCGCCAGTTGAATGAAAACCTTTGTATCTACCAGGCTGACTCCAGTTAACCTCTTGTAAACTGAGAAGGGTAGCACATTAATAGAAGCCCCCATATCACACATAGCATGCTCAATTTTAACATCTCCAATAATGATGGGTAGGGTAAACATCCCGGGATCAGTCCTCTTGGAATGAAGTCTCCTCTTCTGGATTACAACAGACACACTTTCTCCAATCACAATCTTCCCATCGGCCTTAGCTTTTCCAGCTATGAAGTCCTTGATAAACCTACTGAACGGAGGTAGTTTCAGTGTTTGTAGAAAAGGCAGTTGATCTCAAGCTTGCCAAAAATATCCATGAAATCGGTAGGGTCCTCCTTCTGCCTTTTGGGCTCTCCCCTGTATGGGTAAGGTTTCAGGCGCTTGACTGCATTGCTTGTTCCTCTTGCCTCCTTTAAAAGAGTTCCCTCACTGTTCTCTCTACTATCCCCCTCATCTGTTCTTCCCAAGGGTTCAGCATAATCTTTACCTGAGCTCAGAGTGATTTTGCTAATGTTGGCTCGGTCAGGCATTTTGACAGTAGCAGGGATCCGACCATCATGTCCACGTATCTTATTCAAAGTTGTGTCCATCTGGGAGAGCTTCTTAGTTAGCATATCCATAGCCGCTTTCTGCTCTTGCTGGGCATCATGTATCTTATGCACTAGATCATTATTGTCTTGCATATTTCCCTGAATGTGTTGCTGAGAATTCATCAAATCCCCTACTACATCATCAATGTGCCTAGGCAATTTGGAATTTGGTTAGCTCGGATTTACTCCCAATGGGTGACTTGACGTGGACCCCTGTCCTTGGTGGAAGTTCTCATGTGACCCTTGATTGCCATGCTGTAGTACTGAGTGTTCTGGTTATTGTTTTCGTATCCTCTCTGATGCGGTGGAATATAGGAAACCATTTGATTGTTTTGATTCCGGTTCGGCTAATTAGGTTGGTTCTCGTGTCCCCTGTTATTGTTCCAGTTGTTCTGCCCATCGTGGTTGCGGTTTTACCACTGGGGTTGCCCTTCTGACTGTGGTGGATAACTAATGGCTGGTGGCTGCTGATAACTCACTGCTGGAGGTTGTTGGTAGGTAATCGACAGTGGTGGTTGTTGGGCTGTGTTCGGATCTACCTGAAATTGGGGTGATCCCTCCATTGAGCATCCTTAATTTTCCAAGGATTCCAGTTACTATTCTGATTCCAACACCATCTTTGCTTCACTCACCTTTAACTTTGAGAAATCACCGCCACTTGAGGAATTCATCAGATCCTTGCTCACGGGTGTCATGCCTTTATCAAAATTGTTGAAAATTTCTGCCTCCACCATGTGGTTGTTTGGGCAGGCATCCAACATCCCCTTAAACCCACTCCAATACTGACTCGGAGTCTCATCGCAATCCTGATGGGCTCCTTGAATTTCCTTTTTCAGAGCATTGGTCCTTGTGGAAGGGAAAAAGTAATCCAAAAACTGGGATCTGAAATCTGCCCAAGTTCTGATGGAGTTGGGAGGTAGCCTCATGAACCAAGTATCGGCTTCTCCTTTTAAAGCAAAAGGGATCACCCTAAGTCTGTAGTCATCCTCAGTGTATCCAGTCCTCAGTTTATCCAGCTGGACGTTTCTAAATTCCACATATTTTGCAGAAATCGTGTAGGAACTCATATGGGCTCTCGATTTTTCTTCCATAGCAGTGGGGCATGACGGCCAGTATGTTGTTCTTCACTTCTATATTCGCTTTCCCTTGAGTCACCATTATTGCCTAAGCTGGCTCACCAGGCAAGTGAGCGTTGAGAGAACCGATCTCAAGGTCGTTATCTACTAGTGCGGCCATTCTGGCTGGTCTTTCCTCTATAACAGTCTCCTCCTTTGGCTCAGCAAACAGGTTCTGATCTTCCTCTCCTTCTGAGCTTGTATTTGATTGCCCCCCCCCCCCCCGTGTTCAATCCAGATCTAGTGATGATCGGGTTGGCTACTTCTCTGATCCTCCAATTTGATTCTATATCTCTCCAATTAGTTGCTTTATTTCAGCGCACAAAGTTCAGGCCTCGGTTCATAAACTGAAAAAGAAAATAAAAGAATTAAAAATATGTACACCAAGTATATCAAACACATGCACATATAACGCCATTCATCCCCGGCAACGGCAACATTTGAAAGTCGCTAAATTGAACTTAGAGTTCACAATGCAAATCAAATAAAGCACATAGAGTTCACACACTTGATCAGGCTAGACAGACAATGGATCAAGCTGGCTACTATCTGGTCGTTGGTATGCAAACGTAGAGACTTAGGACCTTCAAGACCTTAACCCACAATACTATAGACTAATAAAGGGAAGTAAGGGTCGAATCCTTCAGGGACAGAGGCGAGTTGAGTTGTGTTTGGGACATTGGGAGGTTGGCTGCAGCCACGCTTTCTAGTGGGTTAAGAACTGGACTAAATACTAAACTGATCAACTCACTAACTAAGTGGTTCAACTAAACTAGGCTAACTCAAAACTAAGAAACATGCTGAATCGATCAACTAAACTAAAGATGGAAAAGTAAAAGTAACTCGGGACCACTGACACAAATATGTGCACTACTAAAAAGCTGTAAACAATGAAAAGGTGACAGGAACTGCTATTTTGACAAACTACGACCTTCTTCTTCGCTAAGCAACAAAATGAAAAACACCTACGACAGATCTAAACACAGCGACAAAGATGAAAATGCAAATCAGACAAATCAAGCATAGATCTATGTAAATTGGACGTAAAGAAAACAGATCTATAGTATCTACCCTATTCTCATGCAAGTTGACGAACTAAAAACTCAGATCTAACTACAACTAAACGAAAGCAATTAAATCAGAGAACATCAGATCTAAAACAACTTGCATTAAAAACCTCCATTTCATAAACGATCTTCGATAAACACAACTAAAACAAAATCCAAAAACAAAGATTTAAAGATTGATCAACAAAAAGGAAATAACTAGAGTAGCAACTAAGAGAAAAAACATAAAAAAACAACTAAGCGTAGGGAAAAACAAACTAAAAACAGAGTAGCAATTGTTTTGACCCATCGGGGCGTAAGGAAAACACAAACGATGAGAAACTTCTTGCAGATCCAGGTCCCTCCTTCCTTGATGAGGAAGAAGAGATGAAAGTAGAGGTAGAACGACAACTTCGGCAGCTGCTAACTTCCTTGCTCCATGCTACGAATGTAAAGTGTGAAAATGAGGTGACTAAAACTGATGATGGTGAACTCCCTTTTGTGTGCACTCTCTCCACTATTTATAGGATGGCATTGGGCCCAAATCCCTAGGGTAAGCTCATCCTGTCTTGACATTAATGGCCTTGAGATAGAATTTTCTTTTCTCTCTCCTCTGACTCATCATTTTCTGTGGTGAACTGCACTTGATCAACTTGCTGGCTAGGCAGGCTCCATTGCTTGTCCGCAACTGATCAACTTGCCTTCGGTTCTGTCCATTTTTCGCTTCTTTTCCGAGTTGATCAAGTTATTTCTGCACTCTGCCGCCTCAACGCTTTTTAGCCCCTGCATACTTAAATTCACTACTTTTTCGCACATTATCAACCATGTTAGTGTAATAAACCCCTATAAAACCGTGCTTGTAACGAGCCCTATCAAGTCACATCAAATGTCTCACCATCAGATGCATCTTGGGTTGCTTCTGATTCTTCACTCAATTCAGGTGGGGTTGTTGATTTTTCTGGCATAAAGTCATCAAATTCAGAATCGTCACTAACATCATTCTGTGGAGATAGTCCACCATGCTCAATCATAGGCCCACCATCTCCAAAATCAGGCCCAACATCTCCAAAATTAGTCGGCTATTGACTAACTTCACTATGTCCAGATGGCCCATCATCATATGGTACAGTATCTTGATCTTGCCGTTGTGGCTTTCTTGATTGATAGACAATAACAGTCTGTGGAGTGCGTTATTGTGCTAACTTAGCTTGATAGTCAACAAATAACTCAATTTGACCCGATTGAATAGTTGCTGCAAACATATCCCTCGTATATGCATCGCAAAGTCGAATGCCCACAAAGTTATATCCATTAGCCACTTGAATTGCACGCTTCCTGTAAAAGTAATCATATACTCATTAACATAATCATATGCTCAATAACATTGATTCCAATAGAATCACATATTCTGTTAACCAACTCATTGTATGGAACAAACTTATCCAACACAAGGTATGCATTTGCCACAGGTGGCTTATAAGACAAACCAATTCCACCAATTTGTACTATTCTTCCATCCCAATATAACAGGACAGAAACATATTCTATCTCCATAATCTTGTAATACATACACAACTTTATCTCAATATTTGAATAATTAAAAATAAACTATATACCAAACCTTAGAAATTTATAATTCAAAAGCACTACATGCTAAATCCTAGTATATGATTATTGTGCGTGTGTGCGTACACTATGTGTGTGTGCATGTATTCAATGAGTGTGTGTATTGTGTTTGTGTGTGTGTGATGCATTGTGTAGTACGTTGTTTCTGTGCAATGTGTATTGTGTGCTTGGAGTAAATGTTTTATGTGCGAGCAGTGTGTGTATTGTGTGTATGCTCAGTGTATATTGTGTGCAATATGTGTATTGTGTACGAGTTGTATGTGTATGTTGTATACTGTGTGTGCACAATTTGTTTAAATTCAGTTTTATGTCAATTACTTTATTTTACCAAATATAGAATTTAGAATTGAATTAGAATTCAACAACTAAGTCGCTTATTTGACCGGTTCCGGTTCTAATCGGACCGGTTGATCGATTATCCAATTTTAAATTTTCATACATCCTAGAACCGGAATCATTTTGTAATTTTAATCAGAATTTATTTGTAATTTTAAATAATTCAATATCAAAAAAATAAAAATCCATCATCTAGAAATATATTAACAAATAATCCCTCCGTCATAAAAAAAATAGACTAGTTTACCATTTTGTGTCGTTCCCAAAATTAGACCAAGTCTAAATATATAAAGTTTTCAACAAATAATAATCATACACATCATTTATAATGTGGGCTTGACAATCCACTAACACTCTTTCCACTATTTTTTCTCATCTTTCTCTTACTTTACCAATTGCACATTAAAACTCGTGTCATTACAAGTTTGTCTATATTTTAAGGATGGAGGAGTAATACCTAAAAATTCAAATGACAACCAATAGTACAACAATATTCATGTCGTTAATTGATGGGTAAGAGTGATGTCAAGTGTAGTTCTATTTCGTAATATATCATCAAACGAATTAACAAATAGTAGGTAGGGCTAGTTTATGTTGACAATTATTTTTTTAAAAAAATATTCTAAAATTTAGCAATATTTTTTTTACAAAAAGGAGTTCCACAATGAATTTCATTTTACCCTTTTTTTTGGCTAAACAAATATTCAATGAGATTTTCAATACTAATTGATCTTCTTGTGATGTTTTTCCTAAGACAGAACAATGAATAAATTATTCACAAACAAGTTAATATCGTATGTTAAATGAATTATTACATCAAATTTGTTGTAAAGTCATATTTCTCTTAAATGATCTTGAACATGTATAAGCTCTTTGGATATGAAAAACGAACTCATGAAGTCATACTCATAGTAGTTAGTTTATCAAAATTGGATTGAGGAAATAATTGTAGACTCAAAGCATCACGGTATAAATAATTTAAATACTTCAGAGAACATAGATCCCAAATTGAACACGGTTTAAATCTAAGTCACTAAGTGTTTGAAATTATTATGTTTCAATTCAATATTAATTCAACTAAGTTGGGTTTATTAGTATATTAATTTATAAAAAATTTAAAATTGAATTGTAATCTGGTTCCGGTTTGAAGCCCTTTTTTTTAAATGGAACCGGTACCGGTAGCGAAACCGATTCTCCGGTTCCCTATTCCTCAGTTAACCGGTCGGTTCCGGTTCCGATTAATCGAGTACCGGAGAACCGTTTAAGCACCCCTATCAACAACATATAATTCTAATTTCAATTCAATTCCAATTTCGTGTACTAAATGAACCCTTTGCAAAATTCATGGGTTGATAAAACGGACTCTTGTAAAATTCAACATCTATTATGGAACGGATGTAGTAAGATTTATCCGTTGTATTCTTCGCATGATCACTGGAGATAAAACGAGCATTATTTTTTTTATAAACGCACGCCGGCTCGTCGCTTCAACTAAATAAAGCTCTTAAAATGTTCCTATTAAATCTAAACTTGTCATTATGCAACAAAATATATCTCCATAGAATGAAATTAATCTTTTCTGGAAACATGACGCAACTCTTTTCAAATAAAAGGGAAAAGGATAACGAAGACACTAACAATTTCATTAGAATGAAAGTTGCAATGGAAAAATCACCTCGACAATATGTGGGATAATAACAAGGTAATTTTAAGAGTTCAATATGGTAATGCTAATTTGGCCCCTCCCTTCAAAATTCGTACTCAGAAAAATAAAAGAACGTTATCTTATACTATCTCGTCCCTTAAAAACAAAAACTTTTGAATTTTTATGTTTTAGGATGTAAACAAAAATAATTAGGGGCCCAACTAAATATCACCTCGTGACCCAAATAGTGCCAATCACATTCACGGACTCACAAATTTATCACTCTATATAATCCCAAATCCTTACTCAAAAACCATAAACAAAATTCATCAACCTTAGTTTTTACCATGGATGTTGGTGGGATAGCAAAAGTGGTGGCATTGGTAGCGGCTATTGTCGTGATTCTCGACGGAGCAATGGCAATGACCTTGTGCAATGTGACGGACGATGGCTTCACTGCATGCAAGCCGTCTGTCACGCCGCCTAACCCAGTGATGCCCTCGCCTGAGTGCTGTGAGGCCGTCACCGTGGCTGACTTGCAATGCCTCTGTTCCTACAAGCACTCATTCTTACTGCCCTCACTTGGGATTGATCCCGATCTCGCCCTAGCTCTTCCCGCCAAATGCAATGTCCCCTCCTCGGCCAACTGCTAATATTAACTCGTACTTACAAACGAGTTAATATTAACACATGTTGGCACACTGAATTTTCTTATTAGACATCAATATGTGTTTGCGTTATTTTATGTACGTGGGGAGTGTTTTATGCAAGAATCAAATAGAAATGTTGAGACCGTTGTTCTTATCCCACATCGACTTCGTAAGTTTTGACAACCCTCCTCTTTTTTAAGGCTGAGTGGCCCATTTCTACGCTTTGGTATCCTATTTAAAGGGGTGAGTGACCCATTGGCCATTTCTACAAGAATAGTACTCCCTCTATCGGATTATAATATGTTTCATATTTAATGGGACTGGGGGAGTATGTAATATTTTAATAAAGCAGCCAAGATGAGTTTTTTGTGTGAAAAGACCACAACACTATACACACACGTTATATGTAAATTTAAGAATACTCCATAAATAAATGTGAGATATGTAGCCCTACTACCAGTTCAATCATATCAGGTTCCAATAAGTGAAAAACCTCAAAATTGTTGTTGCTAGACAACAAGATAGGAAAAGTAATGTAATCCTTGATGATTTGCCGCAAATGTGAAGAAATATAATCCGGGCATACTGATGGGCACAGTTGCAAGGCAACAACTTGAATTGGGGGCGGTCGCGCCGTGGCTTGAACCGGCTTCATTATCGTCGTTGGCCCAACTAGTCAGTTGTACACCTTCATCTTCGACAATCATGTTGTGCATGATAATACAGGCGTACATTATATCAGCAATGCAGTCGACATGTCACAAACGCGTTGGACCCCTAATTGCCGCCCATCGAGACTGGAGCACACCAAATGCGCTCCACGTCCTTGCGCGCCGACTCCTGTCGTTCCGCAAAGTAGGCCTTCCTCTCATCTGATGCGCATCGGATCGTCTTCACAAAGACGGGCCACCTAGGGTATATCCCATCCGCCAAGTAGTAGCCCATATCATGTTGGTTGCCGTTGGCAACAAAATTGATGGCCGGACCGACGCCCTGGCACTGCTCGTTGAAAAGGGGCGACGAGTTGAGGACGTTGAGGTCGTTGTTCGAACCGGCTACCCAAAATACGCATGTCAAATCCACAGCCGGTAATCAGCTACGGCCTCGAGGATCATCGTGGGATTCTTTCCCTTGTAGCCGGTCGTGTAGAACCCTTTCCAGGCAGCAGGGCAGTTCTTCCACTCCCAATGCATACAATCTATGCTGCCTAACATACCCGGAAACCCATGCTTCTCCCCGTGCATCTGCATCAGCTCCTGGCAGTCTTCGGGGGTTGGGCTTCGAAGGTACTTCTCACCGAATATTTCAACCACGCCCTGACAAAAATACTTCCTACATTCTCGTCTCGCCGATGTGGAGGTACTCGTCCCACATGTCTGCCGCGCCTCCGTAGGCCAGCTGCCTGATTGCCGCAGTGCACTTTTGAATAGGTGTGTGGCCGGGTCTGCCAACCGTGTCGTGCCTGAAGCGGAAACACAGATATCGACGCTCCAAAGCGTTGACAATACGCATAAACAGGCCCATGCTCATCCTAAAACGCCGCCTGAAAAGGTTGGCGTTAAATCGCGGCTCCGGTGCGAAGTAGTCTTCGTATAGCCGCTGATGTGCAGCTACGTGAACCCGGTCAATCACTGCTCGGCGGTGGACAACGGGTCGAGGTTGAGGTACCGCCGGCTGCGAGGCCCGTTGTAGCAGCCAGTCTATCTCTCGGGACGTATAGGCATCCAAATGTTCGTTCAAACGCCGTTCGTACTCCTCAGCATCCCCACCACTACCACTACTACTACCACTCACGTTACTCATTTCGTGTTGTTGTTGATCTTGTACAGAAATTAAGATAGAGAATTAAGATAGAGAGAATACTCGTTAAAAAAAGTGGTGCGAATGAAAATGTCGTGCAAATCATATATATAGTGTTTCGAAAATTTTAAAAAAAAATATTCGCTCGCCGGTTCCTCGCCGATCGGGAGGCTGCAATAGCGGCGAGCCGATCGGTGAGAGAACCAGCGAGCGCCAGGGAATCGGCGTAGCCTCGCCGAAATTCTCGCCGATTTGGCGCTCGCCGGCTGCAATAGTTCGGCGAGCGCCAAAAATCGGCGAGTCGCCCGCTCGCCGACCACTGGAGATGTTCTTATCGGTTGAATTGAGACAGAGAGAGAAGCTTGAAGCATGGCTTATGCCGGAGTTCCCTCCACCTCCTTTTCCTCCGTTTGTGTCACAAATTCACACCAATCTATTTTCCGGAGAAGCTATTACCTCAAACACACCTCTTCACGCTCTAATTTCCCATCTCTCTCCGCTACTCATGCAGGCGCCACCATCAACGGCGATGATACTTCTAAGGGAGAGGAAAAATGGGATGCTTCTCAGTACCAAGCCTTGCTCAAAGGCGGAGAGCAGGTCACCTCTGTTCTTGAAGAGATGATTAAGCTCGTAAGTCTTCAATTGTTTTCTTCTTTCTCAAATTTACTCTTTAATTTCAGGGGTATTGGTGCCTAATATCACGAAATTTCCTGAAAGATTGTTTTTCCACACGAACTTAAACTTGGCATATAATATCGCGAATTGAACTTATATAGTTAGTTGCATTTTTATCACCGGCGGCAGAATCCGACTACTGGGATAGATAATCATATTTGCATTCTAGGGACTTTGTAATCACATAACTATCATTTTTTAGTGATACCCATATCCGACGTGTTGTGATGGTAAGTGAAATGTAGTCGGATTTTGTTGCTGGTGATACAAATGCAACACGTGTATAAGTTCGTGATATTATATGTCAAGTTTAAAGTTCGTGTGAAAAAACAAACTTTTGGAAAGTTTTGGGATATTAAGCGCCAATACCGAACTTCGTCGATATCTACAGTGGTACCTAATTTTGCATCTTGAATATACTTGTGCTGAAACTAATTTGACATAGATAACTAATTGTGCGGAATATGTGTTAATATTCTTCAGAAATGCTCTATATAGTGTGAGCAGAAATTACCAAAGTACATGATGGAAGTATTGATTGGCATGTGTTAATCATTCCCAAGAAAATCATGAACTCTTGTTAGTTTTCTAGGTGGTGTTATGTTCGTACTCAAACTTTTCATTTTCAAGCATTAAGAAATGTTTTGTAACCTAGGGCATGGACATTCAGAACTACAGCCTTCTGGTTATTATTAACTTATGGTCAAATGAATATTAAGAACAAGTTCTACGGAACGAATGCTGCTTTTTAAGTTTTCTAGAATTTCCAGATCATACAGATTTGTTCATGTTTTGATGTATAAGCAAGTTGTATTGTAGACATTACTAATACCTCTTTAATGTGTATGAGCAGTTGGAGGATATGAACATGGATGAAGCATCTGAGGAGGTAGCAGTCCAATTGGCTGCACAGGGAGTCATTGGCAAGAGAGTTGATCAGATGGAGTCGGGGTTTATGATGGCTCTTGATTACATGATACAGCTTGCTGCGCGCGATGAAGATGATAAGGTAATGATTGAAATTTCCTATCAGCAAGTCATCATAGAAAAAATAAACTTGTTTTGGCTTGGTATAGGTGACTGAAATCTTATATTTTTGAATTTGTTTGAAATGATTGTGCACTTGATACCGTCAATGATCTATGTTGAAGATGTTGCTACATCGGGATCACATCATTGTTAAACAATGGAATCGGTACCAAGTCCAAAGGAATCCATCCATTGAAATTCTCTCTCGTTAAAAAACATCATGCCTAGTGTTTTTTGCGGCCTTAATAGTGGGCATTATTTAATCTAGCTTTCAGGAATAGGTTTTGTAGTCATGACTCTTGTTCATTATGCTTGTGCAGACAATGGAATCCCGTCCTGTCATTCCCGAAAGAAAACTACTTGCAAGGCTTGTTTTGATCAGAGAAGAAGCCAGGAGCATGATGTGTGGTGGAATACTAGATGAAAGAAATGATCGCGGTCTCAATACGCTACCTGAACCAGAGGTCCTTATATTTCTGTCAATCACTACCTAATAGTATGAAATTGTTCTTACTAACTGATGTGTGTCAATTATAACAGGTCAATTTTTTGGCTAAACTTGTTGCTCTAAGACCAGGAAAAACTGTACGCGACATGATAAAAAGTGTAATGCAAGGAAGGGAATTCTGAGAACCAAGATGGTTTCGGAAATGAAAGGCCTTCTGGAATAGCAGGAAGGGTCAGTTAATCTGTTCTATAGACCGAGTCTTCTTATAGGAGCCTTGTGAACTAGGCGATGCATCAGTTTAACTCCAACTCTTGATCTCCAGGCTAGCATTACTGGTCGTAAACCTTTATCTGTACGACCCGGCATGTTCCTTGAAACTGTTTCCAAGGTAACCGTTGATTCAGGAATCATTTATTAGTTCATATTCTTATCTTAAAATTTTTGAAAAAATGATGCTTGGTGAAATTTGTAAAAATGAGACTCTTTGGATTAATTGAATTGAGATTAGAGATTGCCACTACACAAACTTCGGATTTGTTTTAGCATCAAAATATCGTGTTTAATTCTAATATAAAACAGATGAGTTTTTTATTTACCTAATCTCTAATTTCCTGCAAAATCAGGTATTGGGTGGTATATATGCAGGAAATACTTCTGGAATCACAGCACAACATCTAGAATGGGTATCTCTCTCTCTCTCTCTCTCGCGCGCGCGCACGCACACACACACACAATCGAGAAAAGAATCAACGCATTAGTTACAATATTCTTACGTTTAATTAACTTAAAGTCAACTTGCATGGTATTTCTATTACTAATAATTAATTAACTAGTAATATTTCTCTAGTTATTTGTATGATTGGGATATAAATTGTAGAATTTGTAAAATAAGAAATGATTTATCTGAGAGAGAATTCACAAAGTTCGGGACAACGGATAAAAAGTCTCGAGATCCTTACTTCTACATGCTACAAAAGGGTTCAAATGGTATCACATAATAACTCATGATATTCGACATCCTCTTGAAGTTCTGCAGTATGTATTTATATCATTAGTGGTGAAATCGAGCAAGTAAATATCTGATCTGCATGGTGTTTGGACTAATGAAACGTTAATTGGTGAATGTCATCATGTATCACTTTGATCTTAAACCCACATGGCAGTGGTATTGGTCTTGATATACTTAAAGTTGTTTCTTCACCAAGTCCAGTTTTTTAGCTTAGGAAAATCAATTATGTGCATCTTCATTGTGCAGATATTGAGCTATTCAGTTTTTAATGTCATCACAGGTTCATCAGAATACACTGCAAATTCTTCAAGAAATCGCATTCTAGTTCCCTCCACGGTAGTCGCATCAGGTCAGTTCTGCAAGCTTAGTGTTCAGTTTCTCCTCATCACAAGGTTTCTAAATAAAATATTAGGGAAAATCAATACCTTATCTGTATCCTCTTATTCTAAAAAGCTTAGATGTTCTTGGCAAGTTTACTAGTCAACCCTTAATAGTCATCATAACACTGTGAATTGTTGTTGAGAGTAATTACTAAGGTAATTGAATATGATCACATTGAGAATTGAGAGAGAGCACTGGTATCATTTTTTTCTATAGCCACCATTGAAAGTGACCAAGGAAGAGTGACATCCACTCTTGAAACATATGGAAAGTTGGAAACTTTGGGCAATAATGGCGAACACTCTGCTCACTTTCTTATCTGTCTCTTTTTACAGATGTATACATATGTCTCTAACGTTAAATTTCCTGCAGGTACAGAACTACGTTAAAACAGGTTGAAAGCCAGTAGTATCGCTGATGAAGCCGTGACGTGATCTATATATCTCTCTCTGGTTTTAAAATATTTTAGCATGGGAAAAAGGAGTTAAAGGGTGGTCATGAAGTGCTGGAATATTTTGTGTGTGATGCATAATCTTGCAATGATAAAGAGGCGAAATGCTTGTTGAGTTGTATTGAATCAGTAGCAATGATGACTGAAATTCGAAATCGTGGCAAGAACCATGTGTGCCATTGGGCCTACATCTGTTGGGGTAGTGAAGAATCACGGTAACCATGGACCACCTGAAACATGGTTTATGGGAACAATTTGTAGGAAGAGCTCGTCCATTTACACGGGGCCGTACTGTATTTTTGCAATGTTTACATGTTTTGTGTTGTGTGTCGTATATTCGTTATTGTATGTTGTGGGTGGGGAGGGATATTGTGCTGCATCTGTTGGGAGTCACCTTCTTCTGCTCTTGGTCTTGGAGCAAAAGGTGAAGCACATGATGTTGCAGAGAAAGAATAAGAGAGAGAAAGCAAAGCACGTGCATGTTAGTGATTAAATATGCTTAGGAGTGTGTATCATTGAGCTTTTAAATAAATAGTGAAAATCTTGTTTCATAAGATTTCTCAATCTCATAGTATGCGTTATTTTAAGTTTGTCATTAGATAAACTATTTAAAATAATACTCCTACTAGGTAGTATGGTATATATGTGTGCCATATGCTATTTGTGATGTTCCATAGTACTTGCACTCTATCTTGCATTAGGTTTATACCAAATTTAGGCTACCCTACCTTGTCCAATTTCTTTTGTAATTTTACCAGCAACACTTCTGTTGCTTACATATACCATTAACTTTTGTTGGGAATAGTTAATAATTAAATTTATAACATAATAATAAAGATATAGCGCATGACTTTATTTTATTTGGGAGAGTCCCTCAAGATCACATCATTGGAATTCTCTAGGTCGGTAGCAAATTGAGACTTGATACTCCTCTATTCCCTCTTTCTTAGGTAACACAAGATTTAATATAATTTTAATTTTGTGTATTAAATGGAGATGGAGAGAGTCAAGTAAGAGGGAATAAAGTAGAAAAAAAGTGTTTTTATTTTTAATAATTAGTCATTTTAGTTGAGACAAACCATAAATGAAAGTAGGTTATTTTTATTGGGATGCGGTAATACAATCAAATATATTGTCAACTATTTTAACATGGACTACATATTACTATTTGAGACAAAAAGTAGATGAAAATATATATACTCCCTCTCTTATGTCCGCCATTATGTATTCAAATTTCCATTTGTGACTATCTTAGTAATTGTTTATTTCACATTTATTTTGAGTTATAGATCATATAATCCACTAACTTACTTCACTCACATTTTATACACTTTTCATTTCTTAAATTTCATGCCGGATCAAAGTGACACACATACAGAGATATGGAGGAAGCAAGCGCTGCACATTGACACTGCTGACTTATGAATGTTCATTTCTCTGATTTTGTAAATCAGTTGAAGGTAAAGATCAGATCTCTTATAAGATTTAGGATTTATTACACTACTAGATTGAGATATAACTGGTGCATGAATTAAATTTGGAAGGAAGATCATAAATAAAAGGAATCATTGTGAATAAGTGTACATCAAATTAATCATCTCCTAAATTATATCGTCCAACACATGATATCCATTAAAACTGGAATTAATGTGGATTTGGGTAGGTCGGTGATCAATTCAAACTTTATAGAAAAGGAAGCCAGAGTGTGGGGCATGAAATTTTGAAAATGACAATTAAATCCTTGTGACAAAATTGGTCATCTCAAATGGATGGATGCATTATGCATACGCTCCCATCCAACAAATCATTCTCAATCAACTTTTCTCTTTTCATTTTTCCAATTTTGGGAGCAACCTTTAGTTTGATTTGTTACTCTTATTTTTTTTAGTATTGGCACCTAATATTATAAAAAAAATTAAAAAAATTCTACGAGCTTTAAACTTGACTTATAATATCATAAATTTAAATATTTATTGATTTTTGTCCACTAAAGACAAAATCCAGCTACATTTCATTTGTTATTGCATCACATAAGGTATGGTTGCCATTGAAAAATGATAGTAATGTTGCAAAGTCCATAAAAGCCATATATGGTTATCCATCTCATTTTAATGTAGTTGGATTTTGTCGCTGGTGGGAAAAGTTCAACAACTATTTAAGTTTGTGATATTAAAATTCAAATTAAATTTATGGTATAAAACAATTTTTTGAAAATTTTCTTGATATTAAACACTAATATCACTTTCTTTTTATTGATATATGAACAGAAATTTAAAGGTAACCTTGTGCGCTGGCATAAAATTTGATATCTTATCCATCTGCTGTACCAATTTCTATATCTGCTTAATTAAATTTGATATCTAAATTTTTTGTATAAACACTTTTTGTATCAAAAGTCTGCAATACCCTTAAACAGGAGAAAAATAACAATACTTGATATTTGAATTGTTTTTAGGAGACAATACTCAATGAAACTTTATAGTATAAACTTTCTTTTAATGCACATTATAAAAATCTGTTCATGCCTAATAAAATACCACGGATGCTGATTGTAATTTGATATTGAAAGAAAGATCGCCAACTATTAAAAATATTAATTGCGTTGAAAGAGATTTCCTTGCTTAATTGGTGAGAGCATACATAATACTACATGTTTAAGTTATAGCCAATTATACTGAATTAAATTTAATCAAGACTTCAAATATAGAGCTGCATTCTCAGAGTTTTACTACCATATTATAAAGAGATGAAGGCATATAAATATAAGGTGGGTGATGTTGTTGGGACCAGCAACTTGGAATTAAATTGGTAGTATGAATTATGTTGATGCTACTGACTTACTTAATTGTCAGATAAAGTTGGGCAAATTAAGTGGCCACAAGGTTGTGTTGATTATGTTGGTTGTGCCTCAACCCTAATTATTTACAGCAGTAAACAAGATTAAGTACATGCTTTGATCATCATTTGGATATTAAATTAGGGAATTAAGGCCCCTTAGTAAGATATAAAACTATTTATATCATTTGAAAGTGCCACAAATAATGATTTCTCCTTTTCTTTTTCTAGAAACAACTTATTCCGTTAAGACCATCAATCAGTAAGTAAAACTCTTTATTGATTGGATGCAATCAACTAATTTTAAACAATTCATGGCTTTTTACCAAGTAAAGATAAATCTTGATTTCACACGTATTAGGAATCAATCTTGAAGAATAATACTTTGACATTCAAAGTATTACACGCACATAAAAAATTTATTCAGTACGCTCCAACGAAAGCTGATGCAAATTCTCGTGAATATAGTAAAATAATCGAATAGGAGTAATATATATAGATATCATGTAAGATTAATTGCTAAATCACTCACTAATTGTTAACTATAATTAATTTAAGACTATAAAAATTTAGAGATTTAATAATCTATACATTGTCATGTATAATTTTGTTTTATATTTTCTAATATTAAAAAGATAAGAATAACTATCAAATTTAGAGTTTTGGATCACGCTAACAATATAGTATATTAAACATATTAACATGATGCCTTGAATATGTCAACACAATTTAATATTGGTAATTTACATGTATTATGTTGACATGTTATAATAGCTATGTTGATTTTAAACTGTTTGTCGTTTTTTCAATTTTTGACATTGGAACATATACAATTTGGATCTCGTTAGAATCCTTATAATATTATCTTTGATTTACTATGTTGTGTGAAAATATAATTTAAATTGAGATGGTTATATGAATTTAAAATTTTGAGATCTTTTTTAAAAGTTAGCTATATTGGTACTCGGCGATGAATGATATTATGCCTTAATTTAAAGATCTAATGCTTATCATTTTATTGTAGTTACTAATTTAAGAGTAAATTAATATTATAACACACCTATCAAGTGTTGTGTTTCTAATTGACTTGTAGCAAAAACAAAATAAATAAAATTGATTAAGGATGAATTGCATCAAAAAGGATAAAAATAGAAGTGACGATAAATTTTTGACAACATGAGCTATGGATTTAAAAATTTAGACTACAACCTATAAAACCAATGATCACTTGTATTGGCTAGTTGATACCAGCATAAATCTACAAGTATATTTCTCATATCTTATTATTTAGTCTATTATTAATTCATCATATCTTCACATGTAGTATTATTTTCTTGTTCAGTAAGTTATGATACTTCTATTATACTCCACATGTAGTATTATTTTCTTGTTCAGTAAGTTATGATACTTCTATTATACTCCCTTCACCTAATATTGTCCCACTTTGACCCGGCTCGGGTTTTTAAAAAATTTAATAAAAAGTGAGTTGAAAAAGTTAGTGGAATATGAGTCCTACTTTTATGTATTAGTTTTATAATAAAATGTGAGTATAAATGAGTTAGTGGAATATGAGGTCCATTAAAATGGTAAAAAGTGAAATGGAACAAATTTTATGAGACAGATGGAAATAGAAAAATGGGATAAACTTTCAGGGACGGAGGGTGTAAATAGGAGACATCGTTATCATTCTAATTAATCAATAAGAAGGCACCTTTATTATTTTGCACGCTACTTTCATTCCTTTTATCGCTTTCCCAAATCGTTTGGTTGACCGATGAGCATTAGGCTCCTGCGACTTCCTTCGTATCTCAACGCCTTATCCTCTTGATAAGGGTTCTTCCCTTTTCAATTTGCCTCGCGATGGGTGGTATTCCGTTGGGCGGTCTTGATAACCATCGATCGAGTAACATGGGGGTGCAACAGATAGCACCCGGCGCTGAGCCGGTGGATCCCAACAAGTCGGCTTGCGGAGTTGGTTGTGATGTTGTCGCGACAACTCCCAATAGGTACGCGAGGGATCTCGATGATCGGCGCTCGGGTATGGTTGCTGGTATGCTGGCTGCGTGTGCTGCACCTCCGTTTGGTCCTACAGGAAGGTGGGTACCAACAATAACTTGGGTTTTCCTGCGGCCAAGGGTAGGGCGGCAGTGAAGGCTGGTAGGGATGGAACGGTGGCTGTACGACGGCATACAACGAGAGCCCATCGATTGGGTAAGGTTCGGGGCGCGGATAGGGTACTTATGTTGCGAATCCTCGCCGGTCAGTAGCGTCAAGGCGGGCTTCCAATTTGCTTATGGCAACCGCTATAGCTGAAGCTCTAAAGTCGTGGATTGCACATCTTCGAGCGCTGGCATACATGGTTGCGCTCTGTGGACCAGCGAGAGGCCATCAAAACTGATAGAGTGTCCGAATGATAAAGGGTGGGGGATGAGACCACAATGAAAACACCAATTGTTAAGGGATAATTTTCCTTAACAAGATTCCGGCATCGCAATTGCGATCGACGAAGGGATAAAAGGTAGTCGTGAGAGCTTTTCCCGTTGATCAAACCAAAAACAGTACATAATGAAATAAGAGCGTGAAATTATAATAATAACAATGTCTCCTCTTTATAGGATTACCCTGACCTAAGGAACAAGAAAATGAAATATGGGAAACACATGATAAATCAATAATATACTAAATAATAGAGATATGGGAGCTAGTGAATAAGAAAACAATATATCAGAAATATATGATATATCAATAATAAACTCTATAATAGAAGTATGGGATGGAACTATGGAAGATGTGAGCTACTTGTATCATAAGAGTATGCTCTCCGTGGAGTGGAGAGCAGTAGAGCACGATTATACATGCTCTAATAGTCCTAAAAGGAGTACTATTTGGCAAACATGCAAAAGACATTTGTCATGATAGAGAATCCCAAGATATAGTATGTGGATGCATGTGGGTTTAATATGGCTTCGATATATTGCCCATATTTTGTACTCCCTCCGTCCCAAGGAAGATGACCCCTTCCTTGGACGGTACGAGAATTTATGCAAATTTATTTTGTGTGTTGGGTGGAGAGAGTAAAGTAAGAGAGGGGGAATAGAGTATAGATAAAGGTGTTTCCATTTTTAGTAATAGGTCATCTTGGTTGGGACGAACCAAAAAGGAAAGCGAGTCTGGGACGGAGGGAGAACTCAATTAATTATTAAACACCGATAGTAATTACTTTCCTCAACAATAACTAAGCATTAAACTAAACATCAATATAAGTAAATTAGTGACCGTTATTATTTGAAAAGCGGGGCGTGGCATCGCTTTTCTCGTATCTTGGCAGCGTTTAAATTCCAATACATATTTTTTTTGTTATACTACTATTAGAGTGTCCACTATAGGGGCAGCGAGTCGGCCGCCCCTTCCCGCCGCCTCGCGCCTTGCTATAGTGTGGAGGACATTCGTCCCGAGGCAGACGAAATTTCCGGGGCGGAAGGTCCTCCGGCGCACCGGCCTATAGTGCACAGGCGATCGGCGCCCCGGCCGCCCCCTTCCAAATTATAATTTTGTTTCCCGAAAATTATACCTATAAATACCACTCATTCACCCCCCATTTTACACCCTTTTCACACACTCTCCATTCATTCACTATCTACACTTTCACTCTCTAAAAATGCACGGTGGACACGACGACTCACCCAGCTCGGACGAATCGAGATATGACGGCAATCCTTCCCAGCCGTCGGGATATGACGGCTTTCCTTCTCAGCCGTCGGAATATGGCAGCAATCCTTCTCAGCCGTCGGGATATGGCGGCTCTCCGTCCCAGCCGTGGAGTTGGAGTCAATCTCCCCCTCCGTGGGGATCGAGTCCAACTCCTCCTCCATCTCAGCCGTGGAGGTCTTCTCCCACGCCCCAACCTTTTCAGCGGAATCTGAGTCGCTCGGCGTTTGGAGATTACAGACCCAACCTCGATGCGTTTAACCATCCCTGTCCGGAGACCCCTTTCCAATCCAGTCAATCTCCTTTCACCGATGCAGATCAAGACGCCCTGGATACGATGATGGGTCTGCTCAGTTCCGGCGTACCGGATACGCCCGTTCCGACGAGACTCGGTGGGACCGAAGTGGCGGGTGGAAGCAGTGGTGGTGGCGGCGGCGGAAGACGCGGCGGCCGCAGTGGCGGCTCGGGCAGCGGCTTCGGCAGCGGCGGTGGCAGCGATGTAGCAACGCCGGAAGCCGGACACAAACGGGGCACGCACTACACCAAAGCGGAGTCTATTGCTGTGGCTAGGACGTGGGATGCCGTTACATCGGACCCCATAGTGGGCACCGATCAGGCCGAGGTGAGCTTTTGGAAGCGCGTCCTGTTGGCATACAACGAGTTCAAACCTCAAGACGCCAGACCGCGTGACGGAAAACAGCTCCACAAAAAGTGGTCTAGGATTCTGCCGGCCACCAAGCGGTTCGCGGGCATATACCAGAACAACCTGCTCAATGCTGAGAGTGGCCGGAGCGAAGCCGACGTGAATGCACTGTCTATGGGCCAATACAACACGGAGGGCTGGCCGAAGTTCACAATGTGGGAGGAGTATCAAGTTCTCGAGCACTGTCCGAAATTCAAGGCCATCTGTGCGCAAGAGCAGGCTGGAGCTCCTGGGCCGAAGCGTACTAGACACAACATAGCCAGGGACTACAGCAGCGGCAACGGCTCACAATCATTCGACCTGAACGACGAGCAAGCGGAAGAGCCCTCCGTTACACACTCTAGGATCGCACGCCCTCCGGGACAACATACCTCTATCCGACGCGCTAGAGAGGCTGGAATTTCCTCCCTCCGATCGTCGGCCGCGTCTGGATCGCGCACCCTGCAGCCCGCCCCAGCATAGCCGCACAGGGTCCCTGGTTCCCGCGAGGTCTTGAGGGAAAACCTAGATGTACAGTTGATGCAACAACTGCAGGACGTCTGCAGCAAATACGAGGCCGCAACCGACCCGTTCATCAATGATATATACTTGAAACTCATAAGTCGGATCCAGCGTCGTCTAGGCTTGGCTGATGGGGCTCCTGGGGCAGGGGCGGCCGGTGGCAGCGAGGGAGACGGAGAAGAAGATGAGGATTCCGACTCCGCCACCGATTTGGCGATGGCAGCGTTTTTATTTGTATTTTTTTTAAATGTTCGTTGTATAATTTACCGTTTCCAATACAATGGATATTTGGTCCCAATTAACTCGTTTTCTAATTATTTAAATTCCGATGATTTTAACTATAATTGATTGAAACTAAAGGAAAAAATTAAAATGAAAATTGGTTAAAAAATTTCGAAGCTATTGGAAGTGTCCACCTATATTGGCGGAAACATTTCTTTGGACGCGGACCAAAAAACTAGGGCTGTGGACAAAAAATGGGCGGGTCTATTGGGGACGTCCGCTTTATAATTGAGAGGGTAATTCCGTCAAAATTTGAATTCCCAATATTTTTGAAAAACTGAGCTAACTGACAGCTCTATCCCCGTCCCTAGTGTCTTTTCCTGCTCTCACTCCCTCAAACTACCTTTATTCTTCTTCCTCAATTTCTCCATTTATTTTTCAATTTCCCTCACATTTCATCCCACAATTCATGGCTGCTTATGCAGGAGTGCTGGTTTCGGATCCATGGCTCCAGAACCAGTTCACTCAGGTGGAGCTCCGCACCTTGAAATCATCGGTCAGTGTTGCTTCAATTCTTCTCCTATCCTATTCTCGTTTTCGCTTCTCATCACTGCGTTTTCTCGCAGTTCATAGCCATGAGGAGGGAGAGCGACGGAGGTTTGAAGCTGGCGGACCTTCCGGGGAAGATGTCCAGGCTGAAGCACGTTGGCGAGACTCTCACGGAGCACGAGAGAGCTGCGTTTCTTCACGATTCGTATCACAATCTCGACGTTGATGTCGATTTTGAGCTCTTTTTGAGGGTAATGATGTTTCTCATTTCTGTGTTTTCTGCATTCATTGCAGAAACATTGATGGAATAGAACAGTGTTTCGGAATGTTTGCTGTAGATTTTTTTCAAACTTAATTAACAGGTTATCAGAATCGTATCCCTTCTCCTTTCTGTTTTAGAGCGATGTGTAAAAACATAGAGATCGAAATATGTGATTCCGTGTTTTTGTTAGTCAAGGAGTTTCAAGGCAATGTTTATCTTCAAATGAGTGTTTGTTTGAATTATTGACTCTCTTAAAGGTTTTCTTCATTGGTGATTTTGCATTCGATCAGACTTACTTGTTTCTCAGAGGCTTATGAACCGAGATCTTTGAACAGTTATGGATTACCACATCTATTTTTTTTTCTTCATATTTTGCCTTTCTTCTCAGCAAAAATTAGTGCTATCTACCTTGGGGTCATGCTTGCCTTCAGATTTCATCTCCATCAAAGGGCTAACTCATTCTTTAACCTTGACTTCGTAATTGGGATTGGGATTGTATTTTTGCAGTATGCCGGAGGAATCCATTTTCCGGGATACTTTTGGGGTTTTCGAATACAACAAAGTTTCATATCTTAGTACTAACAAGGATGGTTCTCATCTTCGTCTTATTCAGTAAAAAAAAGTCTTTCTTGCAATGAGCAGTTATCGTGGAATTTTTCCTCTCATTTTTCCCTTTTTCTCCTTACTCAAGCAGTTGTTCCCACCCTGTTTTGTTGTTATTTCCCGTTATAGCTGTTGAAAATTGCTTCTTATTTGTGTGGAATTGGTGCATTTGATTTATGCCGCTACAGGTTTATCTTAAACTTCAAGCGCTTGCCACTGAAAAGAGGGGAATTGGTGCAAAAAACGCATCTGCATTTTTGAAGTCTCCTACCTCAACATTGCTCCATACCATAAGCGAGTCTGAGAAGGCTTCATATGTTGCTCACATCAATAACTATCTAGCAGAAGACGAATTCTTGAAAAAGTACCTTCCTTTAGATACAGCAACAAACGATCTCTTTGAGATCGCCAAGGATGGAGTTCTTATATGGTGATGATAATATATTTTGTCTTCAACATCTTTCATATGTTGAGTGTTGCTCTGAATACTTCATAACAGAAAAGTGCCTCTTGAATGCAGCAAGCTTATAAATGTTGCTGTGCCTGGAACAATTGATGAGCGGGCTATCAATACAAAGAGGGTGCTCAACCCATGGGAGAGGAATGAGAATCATACCTTATGCCTTAACTCTGCCAAGGCAATTGGGTGTACTGTTGTCAATATAGGGACTCAAGACTTTATTGAAGGAAGGGTATGTTCACTTTATAGGACAGTATATCATTTAAATATTTCAGTTGTGGTTTACAATAATGAATTTCTCCATGGCAAGAATCACAGGCTTATATTTACCTTGCTTTGTGTCTGATTTGCAGAGGCACCTTGTTCTTGGGGTCATATCTCAGATTATTAAGGTGTGGAAATTTTCATGTTTAACAATAATAGAGTGTAAGATATGGTATTCTTATCTAGGAACTGAATTTCTTGGAGTTAGATCTTTCAAATGTTAGACCAAAAGAAAGTTTGTAAAATTCTTCTACTATTTGTCGCATGCTGGAACTTGACATCCAAGTTCGTGTGTTGTTCTAGATACAACTGCTGGCAGACCTCAACTTAAAGAATACACCACAGTTAGTGGAGCTTGTTGGTGACAGCAAGGTACTCACTTGCGCTTTCAACTAAAATATGGCTTTTGCCATATGTGCACTTTTATGATATTACTTTACAAATGTAGGATGTTGAGGAGCTGATGAGCTTACCACCAGAGAAGATCCTGCTCAGGTGGATGAATTTTCAGTTAAAAAAGGGAGGATACTCAAAAACAGTTACAAATTTCTCATCTGATGTGAAGGTAAATGGAAATGTGTAAAAAAACTTCAATTTCCAGCTTTTATTTTTCTTTCATATTTCAGTAATTTCCTTCTTGTCAACCTTCCCATAGTTGCTTAGGGTATTTTAGTTTATATACTCCCTCCGTCCCATAGAAATAGGCCGAATTTTCTTTTTCGTTTGTTCCATTTATGGAAATCTTTTCTCCTTCTCTTTTACTTTATCATTTATTTATGGGCTCCACCATCCACTACATTATTTGAACTACTTTTTCTCTTTCTCTCTTACTTTACCAATTATGCATTAAAATTCGTGGCATCCCCAATTATCCTATTTCTTTTGGACAGAGGGAGTGGTTCTTTTACTGCTAATATCATAATCTCTTTCCAGATATAAAATAAATTTATTCATTTTCTTAGTTATCTTTTTTTTAAACCTAATTTGGAACACGTAATGGCGTTTTCAATAGCTGCCATAACTCAATGCATTTTGTTTTAAATTGAAGCTTTAATGATAGTGAAACTATTTACGAATTATTTTGATATTGTGGAGGGGCCCGTGAAGCCCATGACTACTTAGAATTATCTTACCGATGTTTATAAACTTTCTATCTTGAAAGAAAGTCCATTATGTGTACAGCTGGGGTTTTATCCTGTTCTATCTCAAGTATAATTTTTAATGGTTTGTTTAAGGCATGAATTCTGTCATGAATCATGTAGGATGCAGAGGCTTATGCTCATCTGTTGAATGTTCTGGCTCTAGAGCACAGTAATCCTTCCACACTGAAAGTTAAAGATCCCCTGGAAAGAGCAAAGTTGGTTCTCGAGCATGCTGATAAGATGGGTTGCAAGAGATACTTAACAGCTAAAGATATTGTGGATGGTTCTCCGAATCTTAATCTTGCATTTGTAGCACACATCTTCCAGCATAGGTGAGGGAAACTGGAAAATTTAACTTTGGCTTATACTTTTTCCCCCTAACCATTAACAAGTAAATGTTACTATGAATTATATATGTACCAAAATATGCTGGATGAAAAAAATAGTTTGCAGCCATGAGTTAGATATACCTTCTTTTATTTCTACTAATATCATTTAGGCTCTGTTATCTATCAAATCACTTCACACATAGGCAAATAAATTTTGCATGAGGCCTGAAATCAGTTGAGTAACGGGTAATTGCAAATACTAATAAAACGATAACGCATATTGCATCTTTTGAATAACTTATTCCCCCTCTTTTTATGCTTTTTTCTTCACCTTGAAATCCCTACATCAGAAATATACTATAGTGTCCTCTTCTAGCATGATTACTACTTACGAGTATCAAATTTTTGTAAGTATTCTAATGAAAAATAGCTTTTGCCGATTTTGGTAATTCATATATGCCAGAGTGACACATTTAATAAAAAGTGATCCACTTCAGAGTATGTCTTTTTCATTTTTTAATAACATTTTGCTGTTTCTCAGCCAAATCTCCCATGCATAATCCTTTTCCTGATACACACACACACTCACACATATATATAGTATTTACCTTTTTGAGATAAAAATACCTGCTTTGACAATATTGCTTACAGTTATTGTTTCATATGAAGGAATGGACTCTCAACCCAAACAAAACAGATATCTTTTCTTGAAACTCTACCGGATGATGCGCAAATCTCCAGAGAAGAGAGAGTATTTCGTTTTTGGCTAAATAGTCTGGGAAATTCTTCATACATCGATAATGTCTTTGAAGATCTCAGAAATGGGTAAGTGTTGCTACTAACAAGTGACTATTTAAATCCAGCTTGCATTTCTGCTTCATGGTTTCTAACTGGGAAGTACAGACTCTAAAGTTTATTATGTTTTTATTACAATCTTGTGCCTTTTTTCACAAGATTTATGAGTGTAGGTAAATCTACAATTAGTTCCTCTAAACGGGAAGATTTTTAAATGTAAATGTATTAAAGAATAATTCTGCTATCATTCTGTTGTGTGCAGATGGATACTCTTAGAGACACTTGACAAGGTGTCTCCAGGGAATGTCAATTGGAAAATTGCCTCTAAGCCACCAATTAAAATGCCATTCAGGAAAGTAGAAAATTGCAACCAAGTTGTCAAAATTGGGAAGCAGTTGAAGTTTTCGCTTGTTAACGTTGCTGGAAATGATATTGTTCAAGGAAACAAGAAATTGATACTAGGTATATTCTTAATGAGGGCTATAGGCTATTGAGGTCATTATTACTGCTATTATTGTCACGTAAATATTTCATGTTAACTAATGTGTTTCAACTTTACTTTTCAGCCTATCTATGGCAATTGATGCGATATAACATGCTTCAACTATTGAAACATCTAAGATCCCATTCTCATGGGAAGGAAATTACTGATGTTGACATTTTGGAGTGGGCTAACAGCAAGGTCAGAAACGCAGGAAGCCAAACCTGTATGGACAGTTTCAAGGTATTAATCTTTTGTCAATTCCCATGTTCACACTAGTATTACTTAGAACCATTGCTCATGTTTCTTTAGGTGATGCTTAACGAGCATCTTTCTATTCATGTCTTGAAATAATTCTTTATCCCTCTCCCCAGGCTATGTCTGTTGGCTACCTGCATTAGAACTTGTTATTCTTAAGCTGTGCTGAAGCCTGATGCCATTGTAACATTCAAAACTTTACACAGTATAGTACTTGCTTTGATTGTAATCTAATTATTCTATTCTTCATTTAATAATAACAGTGAGTTTACAAAGATAATTCTTTTGATACCACTAAGCTAATAAAGTACTTTAGCAGCACCTGCATACCGGCTTTAGTTAGCTTAACTTATCCATGCAGGCTGATCAATTTTAGCACCTGATATCTTTTTTGTGATTCCTGAAAGTATCTGCAATATCAAACTGCAGGATAAGAGGTTGTCTGATGGAATTTTCTTCCTCGAGCTACTTAGTGCTGTGCACCCAAGATCGGTCAATTGGAGTCTTGTCACAAAAGGATCAAGTGGTAAGTTTACTTTTAACTGAACTTGTAGGTAGTTTTTCTTTCCGTCTAGTATTTCATGATTATGATGTGAAACTCAGGCAAAACATTTTGGTAAAGCATTGAATTATTGGCATCTTAGGTAACAAGGTTCTAACAAAGTACGTATACTATGCTCGTTTTAATTTCCTGGTATTGGAGAATATCACGCAACAATATCTTTTTGTCCTTTTCCTTCGTCTTCATTTTCTCTTGCATGCAACTGAATCTTAGGGGTTGTATCTTTGAATGTTACAGAGGAGGAGAAGAAAATGAATGCAACCTATGCCATTAGCATTGCAAGGAAACTTGGATGTTCCATATTTTTGCTCCCTGAAGACATAATTGAGGTAATTCTCGTTTCTCCTACACGAGCTCAATTCTCGTTCTCTACATTTTTTCCTTATTCTTACATATTAATTTATCTGAATAAATTAGGTGAATCAAAAGATGATGCTGACATTGACAGCAAGTATTATGTATTGGACCTTGAAACAACAACCAGTTGAAGACCGAGCTTGTGGAGGTTCAGACACAGAGACCGGAAGCCTTGTCGACTCGAGCTCAAACTCGACAGTCGACGACACAGCCTCTGAATCATCAACAGATGACAGCAGCAGTAACTGATGTCGCCTTGACATCGGGTAAGAAACCAAGCAAATAGTATATTGTATTGATTCTTGATTGGAAATTTTGGAAATGGATAGTGTTTTTGAAGGCTGTAGAGAATATTGAGCGATTTGAATGCAGTTTTTTTACTGAAGCAGAAAACAGCTCATGCATGTATGTGTATAGTAAAAACCAAACGTGTATTTGGATTGGTATACAAGAGTGCTCCTTGTACAACCTTTTGATGCCAGAGTTATTGCGTGGTCTTTGCTTGTTGTCATGTAGAAAAAACAATACTATTCCCTCTGTCTCACTAAAGATGACACATTTTCCTTTTTAGTTTATCCCAAATAAGATAATACATTTACTTTTTTAGAAACTTTCTCTCTCTAATTAATACACACAACTGTTTTTTCTCACTCCTATTAAAATATTCATATTTCCTTTTCTCTATTTCAATATTTACACCCCACCTTCTCTCTCCAATTAAACATATTAACCAATAGCTCCTAAAATCTCGTGTCAGCTAAGAAATGTGTCATCTTAGCCGGGACGGAGGGAGTAATATTCAATCGTGAATCATAGTACTCCCTCGGTTTCATATTAATTGAGTCATTTTTCTATTTTAGAAAGTTCCAAGATAACTTAGTCGTTTTTATTTTTGGCAAAAAGTAACTCTCTATCTTACTTTCGTATCTCTTCATGCCTCTTACTTTATTCTCTCTTGTTTTATTCACTATTCATTTAACACAATATTTTTAAGCTACGTGCTGAAAAAATGTCTCTATTAACAAGGAACGGAGGGAGTATTTAGTGGATTTTTATTCAATGTATAATGAAATAACTAGCATCTCATTTCTCAATATCCACACAACTCGGAGGCATTTAGTTCAACCTATTTCAAATCATCAATCGCGACCATATTTGTGGATACTCAATCAAGATTCGGGCCAGGATTGATTGAATTTGTAAAATTTTATAAAGGTAAATGGTGAGGCATAAATAAATAAATAAAACTTCAAGCCATAAATTGCTTTTTTATTTATCCGGACGAAATTACTAAGCATTAATTGAGTCAATTTTCTTCCTCGATTTTAATTCGGGAATTCGTCAAAAGATCATGTACTAAAATATTATCATCAAGGGACTAGATATTTTCTAGTATCAGATACCAAGCCAACGATGTGCATTTTATTTTTATATGTACAATTTTTAGAGTAAAAGTAGGATTTAAAGTTACCACTAATTATTTTGGATATCTCAATGGAGATTTTGCTGAGGGATTATCACAGTAGGCTTGGAAAAGAGGCAGTGACGGTGGTTGTCGACCGATTATCAAAATACACACATTTCATAACCCTGTCTAGCCAAACAATTAAGTCGGCCGCCGCCACCACTATGTATCTACTCAACTGAATTTTATTGCTTAACGCCAAAAAAGGATGAAGTGCAAAATGGATCATAATATACAATACAACGCAACACACATGGAGAACATATATTTATATATTCACACAACACAACTAAGGGTTAGGTTGTGGTAAAAAGTAACTTTAATATGGATCAAAAAACGGAACATTTTGTTAACATACATAATTGTTTTTCTAGATTAAAATGCATTATCATTGAATCAGAAAATATTATTGTATGCATCGACATAAAGTAATGTAAGTGATAAAAAGGGATATTGGTTGAATCAGAAAATATTATTGTATGCATCGACATAAAGTAATGTAAGTGATAAAAAGGGATATTGGTTCAATTCTAGTATTTTTCGTCAACTTTCAAAGTGATTTATCACAAAGTTCACACTTTGTGTCTTATTTTTATGGTGGGTTAGTTACTATACTCGACCAGTGTACTTGACTTTTTTTTTATCCCACTTGATACAATTACATAACTTTTTATGTATCTTTTTATCCTACTTGTCACGAACATTAAATGTGCGTTTCAAGGTTGGCAATATAGAATTAGTTTTGGTTGATAATATATTATTTAAGTAGGTTGGAAAATAACACACATAATGTAAAGTTTGTGATATTTTGGATAAGACTGAAAATTTCGACATGACACAAAAACCCGACGCGAACACACACGAAGTTAATGGGTTCAGGCTTGGTTTGGATATACCATTAAGAAATAGTTTTATTATTATTATTATTTTATAATTATTATAATTTAGTTTTACTATTTAGATTTAAATCTAAGAAAGTTTTAAGTGTGTTTTATCTTGTTTTAACTGTGGAATATCAGGTTTAGGTCGTTATCGTGTCGTGTCAACTCGAATTGTATCTAGGTCGTTAACGTGTCGTGTCAACTCGAATTGTATCGTATTATTAACAATATAGCTTAGAATTTTTGATATGATACGAAAACTCGACACGAACAGGCACACAATTAATGAGATTGGGGCATGCCTTATTGGGCTCGGTTCCTTATCGAGTCAACCCAATAAGATTTGATGATTTTGGATGGGTTTGGGTTAGAACTTCTTATTAGGTTTATTGGATATTGAGTTGACCCAATAACAACTTGTTAGGGAGATTTACTATGTGAACAATTGGATATCTGAAAGGCGTGAAACACTTTCAGATCAAATCAATTTGGTGGTTCTACCAGTATTTGATCGGATACAATTCAGGTTTGTAGAAGATTAGTATGTTAATTTTTGCGATAATCCTTTGAACCAGAAAATGATCAATAAGAAGAGGCTGAAAATGAAACGTCGCGTCTCTTCGTTTTCATAACTGTTTTTAATAGCTCGACCCCAGCCAGGGGCTCTGCCCCATGGACCCCGCTACTCGGGGGCGCTGCCCCCGAACCCCTGTCTAATCATAATGAATTAAAACAAGCGTGCACTCCGCACTTCCAAACTTATATGATGTCTCATTATGACAATATTGATCAATCAAGTTAATCCAATTACACTAAAATAACCAACATTACTCCCCTATTTTAGTGCAATCGTTGATTAACTAAAACAAGTCATCTCAAAAATCAAACTTTTGCATAAATGAAATATCGTAACGATTGAATTGCACCTTAGTACATTACACATTCCATACATTCGAATACACAGGGTGTCTCTGAGGATTAAACCCTGTGAACTCACATTGAATACACGAAGATAATGTACACAGAAGTTTACATACGAATATGTTCTATCTTGACACTATATTTACTAGCCTATGTCCTTATCCTTCATAAACATGTCGAAACCAAGTCCTAGTTTCTTGAAGCGGCTAATCTTCATGTTTACATAGGTAATTCTTTTATTCTTGCACCTACATATGCAATTTTTCAAAAGAACTATTAAGAATATATACATTCAACCTCCTTAACTTGTAGGTCTGAACACATACCTTGGGATGATTCATCAATGTGTTCCAATCTCCAAACATTAAGCCTTCCACATTGAATTCAGCATCTAGTATCATACTAAATGGGAATTGGGTATCTTAATATCAGAGATTTGTAGTGGACTTTAATCCCATCCCTATAGCCGACTTGTGCACAAGATCTCTACTTAACCCTTTGGTTAAATGATCGGCTAAATTGTTATGAGTTCTCACAAACTCCACAGATATCACACCATCTGTAATAAGTTCACGAATCATGCTATGTCTAACACCTAAGTGTCTTGACTTTCCATTATACACTTGACTATATGCCTTAGCCAAGGTAGGTGCACTATCACATCTAATAGATACAGGTGATATCGGTTTAGGCCACAATGAAATTTCATAAATTAAATTTCTTAGCCATTCAGCCTCTTTACCAGCTGCTGCTAATGCCACAAACTCTGATTCCATTGTTGAATTTGTGATACAAGTCTGTTTCTTTGATGCCCAACATATAGTACCACCTCCAAGACGGAATACCCAACCACTTGTGGAAGAATGATCTTCCATATTGGTAATCCAACTTGCATCCGAATAACCTTCAAGAACAGAAGGAAATCCAGAATAAGACAAACTATAATCCATGGTTCCTTTTAAGTATCTAAATACTCGATTCATTGCTTGCCAATGGATTAAACTTGGATTGTGAGTATATCGACTCAATTTTCCAACTGCAAAGGCTATATCGGGTCTAGTACTAATCGTAGCATACATGAGTGATCCAATAACCTTTGAATATTCAAGCTGATTCATAGCAACTCCTTTATTAGGCACTAGTTTTGCACTAGGATCAAAAGGAGTCTTAACTGGAGAACAATCTTTGAAATTAAATTTTTCCAACACCTTCTCAATGTAATGTGATTGAGAAATGGAAGTTCCTTGTTCTCCATGTGTGATCTTAATTCCAAGAATCACATCAGCCTTTCTCATGTCTTTCATCTCAAACTTAGATGACAAGAATTCCTTTGTTTTATCAACTTGATCTTAGTCAGTACCAAAAATCAGCATGTCATCTACATATAGGCAAATGATCACCCCTTTACCAGTAGTATCAAATTTGCTATATACACACTTGTCTGCTTAGTTTAATACAAAACCATTAGACAACACCACGTAATCAAACTTTTGATGCCATTTCTTGCGGGCTTGGTTTAGTCCATAAAGAGATTTAACCAATTTACATACCTTATGTTCATTACCAGGCATGACAAAACCTTCTGGTTGTTTCATGTAAATCTCTTCATCTAATTCACCATTCAAAAAGACAGCCGTAACATCCATTTGGTGATATATAAGATTATGTATAGCAGCAAGTGCTAACAATAATCTAATAGTGAAAATCCTAGCAACAGGAGCATAGGTGTCAAAGAAATTAATTCCTTCCTTTTGTCTAAAACCTTGGATAACCAATCTGGCTTTATATTTGTCTATGCTTCTATCCACCTTCAACTTCATTTTGAAGATCCATTTACTATCCAAAGATTCACACCCAGGTGGTAAATCAGTCAGTTTCCAAGTATTATTTTGGATTATAGAATCCATCTCATCTTGGATTGCCTCTTTCCAAAATGCAGCATCTCTCGATGCCATAGCTTTTTCGTAGGTCCTTGGATCATCAACAATATTAAAACAATATTGATATTGAAAGTTAATTTCATCTCTTGATCATTCTACCAAGTATAATTGGAAATCATTACCAAAAGACTTAGCCTTTCTTGCTCTACCACTCCTTCTAACCTCAGGAGGTGTATCAGTCACTTTATTAGTCATATCACTGTTACTAGAACTTGCAATCATGCCTCCAGGTTTAGGTATAGATGTGAATCTATCCTCATTGCCAAAATCAGCATCTCGTGACTCAATAATAGAGTGCACGGATACGTAGTCATTAGGTTCTATGACATAGAATCTATAGCAGACAAAATTTTCAGGATAGCCAAGAAATACACAATCTATACCGCTTTGACCTATGGTTTTAATTTTAGGGTCAGTTAGTCTTACCACAGCCCGACAACCCCAAACTCTGAGATAACTCAGTTTTGGTGGTTTCTTATGCCAAAGTTCATAAGGGGTTATCTTGTTCCTTTTATTAGGAACTCTGTTCAATAAATAACAGGCTGTTAACATAGCCTCACCCCAAAATCCTTCACTTAGGCCAGAATAGCACAACATTGAATTAACCATTTCTTTCAATGTTCTATTCTTTCTTTCCGCTACACCATTTTGTTGTGGTGTATATGGAGTAGTGGTCTGATGTACTATACCAGTAGATTCGAAATATACTGGATCATAATACTCACCTCCCCTATCAGTGCGAAGAACTTTAATCTTCACACCATGATGAAGCTCTACACTTTCTTTGAAGATTTTAAATTTATCAAGAGGTTCATCTTTTGAATGGCACAGATACACATTGCAATATCTAGTAGCATCATCAATAAAAGTAACTATATACTTTTTATTACCAAGTGATGGAGTCGAATGAAAGTCACAATTATTTAATACAATACCAGACACTAAGTTTTTACGAATACCAGGTGCATATACAACATTCTTTAAAACTAAAGAGTTTCCAGAACTAAACAGTAGGCTAACAGTTCCTATTCATTTGATTGGTTCAGTTGCAACATTGCCCATCTTCAATGAAGATCCATCTTCAATTGGTTTGAAATCTTTGAACCATTGACGATCCTTGCACACATGACAAGTTGCACCAGAATCAACCCACCACGAAAGATCATCATCCTGCACATAAAGTGCTTCAGAAATTATTGATGCATAATAATTCTCAACAGAATGATCATTAGGTACATAAAACAAACCTGATTGTTTTCCCGGATCCTTGGATCCACTTGTACCAACCTCGTTCTTTCCTTTACTTCCACCGTTTCCAGACTTGCAATCTCTCTTGAATTGCCCAGATTTACCGCACTTCCAGCACGTCAGTATAGGCTTCTTATTCCCAACCTTACTGTTGTTTCCTTGAAACTTTCGTTTCCCTTGAAATGTACGTTTCTCTTTACCAGCCTTGGAGGATTCACCCTCTTCCACCATGTTCACAGAAGAACCAACCATTGTTTTACCATTACCAACAGAGCCTTTATCCATATCACGTATGGACTGTTCGATTTGGAAGTCACTTCCATGTTTGACCAGATTCAACTCCTCCTCTTATGTTTCAGATTATTTTTAAAATCTTTCCAGGAGGGTGGCAGTTTATCGATAATGCTAGAAACAGAAATGGATTCATCCATTTTTGTATCATATTGGGAAAACTGTCCCAATATCCTCAAAAATTCATTGTATTGTTCCATGACAGGCCTCGAATCAACCATTTTATAATTAATGAAGTTCCCAACAAGAAATTTCTTGCTAGAGGCATCTTCTGCCATATATTTGGCTTCGAGGGAATCCCACAACTCTTTAGCAGACTCTACGTTTTGATACATATCAAATAAAGAATCAGACATACCGTTTAAAATGTGACCACGACATATGTAGTCGTCGTTTTCCCACTTCATCCCCCTCCTTGTTTGTTCCAGGGTTTCATTCTCAACAGCCTCGGGCATGGGAGTACTCAGAACATACACGACCTTCAGATTCGTCAACATGAAATGCATTTTCTTTTGCCAGCGTCTGAAATCCTGGCCAGCAAACTTGTCCAATTTCGCGAAACCTTTCGTTGCTTCCTTCGCCGTTTCCTTGTTCGACATTTTCAGATAAAATTGATTTGATCTTTGTTAGGGAGATTTACTAAATGTGAACAATTGGATATCCTGAAAGGCGTGAAACACTTTCAGATCAAATCAATTTGGTGGTTCTACCATTATTTGATCGGATACAATTCAGGTTTGTAGAAGATTCGTATGTTAATTTTTTCGATAATCCTTTGAACTAGAAAATGATCAATAGGAAGAGGCTGAAAATGAAACGTCACGTCTCTTTGTTTTCATAACTGTTTTTAACAATTTTTTTGGCAGGGTTTCGAAAATTTCAAATTAGTCCTTCAATTATCGGAAATTATATTTCCGGATGAATTTTCTGTACAGCAAGATCCCAGCCAGGGACTCTGCCCCTTGGACCCCGCTACTCGGGGGCGTTGCCCCCGAACCCCTGTCTAATCATAATGAATTCAAACAAGCGTGCACTCCGCACTTTCAAACTTATATGGTGTCTCATTATGATAATATTGATCAATCAAGTTAATCCAATTACACTAAAATAACCAACAAAACTCAATCCACAATTTGTCAGCCCTAATTGTAGATCATTATTAAAGTTTGTGGGATATACAAGAATTTGGTTAAAATTTATTTTTTTAAAAACCAATATCCCAAATAAAAAAGACAAGATAGTTATAGTTTGGTTTGGAAATTAATGGTGATTATTTATTAATCAAAATCTATGGATTACATTGGTTTGAAATTAAGAAGTGAAAAGGAGTTTAATTTGGTCCAGAGAATATATATATAAGAATATAGCAATAATGGAGCCAAAAGAAGATGAAAATGGCCCACCATTGAATCGGAGGTAATGGCAACATGTGCGGGCATATGGTGGTTGGCCCTTATCCTACCCCACACTACTCTTCTTTCACCTCCCTGAATTATAATACTACTTCCTCATCCGTCCATGAAATATTGTCCACATTTGATTAAGTCGGATTTTAAAAAAAGGGGAGGAAATGTCGTTGAAAAAGATAGTGGAATGCGAATTCCATATTTATATATTAATTAATTTTATAGTAGAATGTGAGTGTAATGAATTAGTGGAAAGTGGACTCTATTTATAAAAAATGAAAAAAAAGTGATCAATATTTTGTGGACGGATCAAAATGACAAAAATGGACAACAATTCACGACAGATGGAATACAAATTTAAATAAAATAAAATAAAATTGAAGATTGATTCTCACGTCTCCTACTCACCTCCCATTTTCAATCCTCTCTTTTTTAATACTCTCCTTTTCCTCATTCTCTTTTTTTTCTCTCTCTACAAGTCCAACTGCAACAAGTAGATCTTGTGTCAGAAGGCTGGGACTAAAACTCCTGTTTTGTCGTTCGAACAAGAAGGCCCCTTTTGTGTCAGAACCAAATCTTTATCCGCAAGAAATTATCAGAAAAAAACCCTAAATATTATTCTTCAATTCAATTCAATCCAATCCAATCTATCTTCTCCAATCTCCATGACCATGAATATTCAGCCCCTTAATTCCAGCGCCATCAAGACTAGGTTTGCAGCAAAGTTTCTTCAGGCCATGAAGAGACTGAGCAAGAGAAGAGGCATGAAAGATAGGTACAAAAGATACCGGGCGACGAGAGCAGCAGCGCGCGCGTCCTTGGCGGCTGCAGTGGGGCCAGAGAGGGCGTGGAGCCGGGCTGTGCTTAGGAGGATCAAGAAGAGACGTAGACTCAGCAGGAAGGGTGGATTGATTGCGAGGACGACGACAAACCCTAGACGAAACCTGCGAGGATTGGTGCCCGGTGGAAAAGGAATGGACTATTGCAGTTTGTTGAGTGAAACTGCTCATTACATAACATGCCTTCAAGCACAGGTACAGGTTATGAAAGATATACTCCACCTCTCTTCCCCTTGAACAAAACCAAATCAAACCAACCATCTCTCTCTCTCTCTCTCTCTCTCTCTCTCTCTCTCTCTCTCTCTCTCTCTCTCTCTCTTTCTTGATGAATCAAAAAGACAGAGATGGTCTACCAAATGAAGGAGTTCACCAGTCTTCTCCGATATGCACAAGGTATACAAAATATATTGGGATAGTTTACTCATGTACAGTAGAGAAATTATATCTAGTTTTAATTTCTCTAATTCTTAGTTTTTCAAATAGTCTGTAAAACCTTAATTTCCTTTATTTATGCATGTGTACTTACTGTCTACTTTTCCAGTGCCGATTGCAAAATTTTTTTGAACTCCCCAACATTTTTTTTAACATTTTGAATCAGTTTTCTAGTTTTGTGCTTAAAAGAATATTAAAGGTTTTAAGAAGATCTTAATGTTACCAGGGAAAACTTTATGTTAGTATTGTTCTTGAGAACTTTGAAGGAAGCAATGAGTTATTGAGTCCCCTATTCAGATATTTCAGGGAAAAAGTATTAATGTCAAAAATATTCTTAAGATTTTTCGATGGGATTGTTTTTATGTACGACTTAATATACTAATGCTGGTATGTGATTATTTATTTTTTTTTTGTTTTAAAAAAATTAGGGAAGGGAGCCTTATTGGGAATTAAACCAAATTCCTTTAGGCCATATTTGATTGTCAGTATTTTGTATGAGAAAGTAATCCAATTTCTTAATTTTTAAATTTATGTGTTTGTTTTGGTTTTTAATTAAATAGGAAAAGTAACCAGAATCCTAAAAATAAGGAGACTAGTTTGACTTTCTAGGATTGTGAATCCTAGCTTTTCTTAGGTATTCTGTTTCTAAGTTTTAGGATTCTTACATATTTAGATATTTAATGGAGTGGAGCATATAATTTTATACAAATATTATTATTACTATATTATTAATAATTGATTAGTTTTTTTAATTATAAATCATACTTAATTTTAATATAATAAATAATTACAATAATAATAGCAACTATAGTATTATTATATTATTTATTATCATTATTATTAATTTAATAAATAATTACAAGATTATTATTTATATTATGAATCATATAATAGTAAATAAATCATAGTAATAATTGTTATTATTATTATTTATAAATTAATAAATAATTAACAAAGTGTAAATGGAATTTTAAATTATAAATTTTATTCAATTATAATATCAATAAACTATAATTATAATTTATTTTTAATAATAATTATATTTATTATATTATCATTTATGGTTATAATGTTATGAACTAATAAATTAAGAAAATATTAATCCAATTATTAAATTATCCATCATAATAATAAATATAATAATATAGTTATTATTATTATTATTATATTTTAAAATTATTTTTTTTTTATTAATAAAAATATATTATTATATTCTTAGTTTAGTGTTTAAATATAATAAAAAATTTTAATCTTGATATATTTCAAACACATCAAAGTAAAGTTATTAGGAATCATATACCTAGAATTCATTTTCCAAGCCAACTTTACTTCCCCGTCAACCAAACATGACTAAAAAAGAGAAATATTCAATGTTACATTTTACCTTTTAATCGCCAATGTTGAATTAACCATGCACTAGAGATATAGTCAAAAAAACAAAAAAAATAAAAACTCATTGTATCCGCTATTAAGTACTCCTTCCGTCTCTCATTAATTGGCACCAATTTTCTTTTTTGTTTGTCCCCCATTGACACTCTTACTTTTTACTATTTTGGTAGTGGACCCCACATTTTCCTCACATTTTATCATAAAATTAATATATAAAAGTAGGATCCACATTACATTAACTCTTTCCACCCACTTTCCATTACATTTCTTAAAACTCGTGCTAAGTCAACCGGTGCCAATTAATGTGGGACGGAGGGAGTACTCCGTATTGCATATTACAACTATTATTTTCGGATAACTATAACTTTATGCCCCATTTTTATTGACAACATTATTATCTCTACTTTATTCTTTCTTACTTTATTTTCTTTTTTCCTATAACTCACAAAATAAAATTGAATAAAATCCCGTGTCGAAAATAAAATGCCAACTGAGAGTGGGACGAAGGGTGTACTCCCTTCATCACTCTGTAGGTGAGAGATATTCCTTTTTGGGTTGTCCCATTATAGCTGAGTCATTTCTTTTTTGGCAAAAAATAACTTATTTCTTCTTTCTTACTTTAATATCTCTTACTTTATTCTCTCTTCATCTCTTTACCTTTTTCCTTTACTACTTTTTTCTCCATTCACTTAACTCACTTTTAACAAGGGAGGGAATATTAAACATCTCATTTAATTTTTACTACTTTTGATAAATAGATAACTCATTACATTCATATTTTGTTAAGGTTTCAAGAAATGAAGACAATGTTAACCATGACTTCATAAGTTGTTTTTGATTTGATTACTGAAGTTTTATTGATTTGAAAATTATGAAAATATTTGTTTATGATGGAGTTTTATCATTTTAGACATCATTTAAATAGTTATATGTTTGGTACAAAACGTAATTTTTTGGTATAACACATGTACAATGATATTACGGTATACCGTGAAAATATGGTATATTGCAATAATGGTAAGGTAAGAGTATCCAATATTTATCATATCAAACTTTCTGTAACCCCCACTTTCAGAACCCTAATTTGTGAATCATGAATTTTTTGCATTTAATGCTTTTAATGCCGTGAAGTATGCGAATTAAATGATGAGTGAATTAATTGCTTAAATTCTATGTGACCTAATTGTGCCTTGGAATTGAGTTTGGTTGGAATTGTCAAGGATGTGGAATATATGACGTGACAGTTTGAATAATTGATACAGGGCGATATCTATTGCGACGAATTATTTTTTTCTAAGGGTGAGTGAGATTAAATGGGATCATCAATAATTACCTTGCCCTTTTTTTTTGAAATATTCGACCACTCCTATTTATTTGAGAGGGATTCTATTTTCATTGGATTTAATTATTTGCTTGGGATAATTATCCAAATTAAATCCAAAGCCAATTATTCTTTATCTTCCTCATGGGGAAAAATCGACCCCCATGCTTGCCCATGGAGATTTCGAAAATCTCCTAATCTTGGAGAGGAGGAATTATTCATCATACTAATTGATCCCCTATTTATTTCCTGCCATGAATAAATAATGAATATCCTAGCATATCTAAGGAAATCTTGCCTTAAAAATTTGGGATTTATTCCTTGTGGGAGGAACACAAAAAAATGCCTACTCCCTATTTTAATAGTAGGAGTTAATTAATTTATTCTGCTCCGTATTATTTTATTCTACTCCGTGAAATACAAAATTTAATCATAGGCTAATTAAATAGCCTATGATTTTTGAAACTTCTCCTTATTCCTCCCCATAATTCACGCCAATCTCTCCTTCAAATCTCCTTCAAATCTCCATTTATTTTATTCTCCCAAATCATTAATTAATTGTTGGATATTTATTTTCTAACTCTATAAATAAGAGAGGAGAGAAAGCCCTAAACCTAGCCTCCTACATGCCTCCCTCCCTCCTCATTCTACACGCCTCTCTTCTCCACTCCTCTACCACTTGTTCTTCCCTTTCACTTAAGATCTCTTCAAGAATTTGTTGAAGAATCAAGATTTTACCTTGTTCTACCGATCGTTTCAATCAAGAAAGGTATAATTGAATTTCTTCTCTCATCCTCCCCTTTCAAACTTTTATTTCAATGCCCTCATGCATATAATGAGTGTAGGGATCGTAAATCTAAGAAATTAATCGGATGGGATGAATTTTTGGTAAACCCTAATTCGGAATTGTGAAGTCTGAAATCTGTAGTGTTCGGATAGTAGATTCCGATGCGTGTTTGACCTAACAAACGAACTCCTTTTTGTTCGATTCTTTTTTCTGAGTAAACTTTAAGGTGTCTTCTATGTTGTGTGAGAATTTCAACCTATTTGGACGATAGATGAATTTTTAGTGAATTTTTAAAGTTGACTGCACAGTTCTACTAGAAATTGTTTTCTCGACCAGTAGGTTCCGTTTTTTATTTGACCGACCTAAAGATGAGATTTTGATGTGAAAATTTAACTGGATGATCTTTGATGTGTCTAATATATTGTGGTAAAACCTTAGCCCAAACGGAGGTCGGATGAATTTTTAATGTTTTTTACAAAATGATTGCGCTGTACTACCAGTTTTCTACCACGTTCAATTGATCTTGATGATTAAGTTTTGAATGATATACATGATGCATATGTGTTAAGAAACCAATTCGATGATGAGGTGATGTGTTGTACGTTGATATATGCTATGATGTTTTCTCATGTTGATAAAACAAATTGATGGGAAAAAAAGGAACGTTGGGGACATGCATGATTTTGAGTCGGTATTTGAGACTGATTGTGATACACATAATGTAAAGGTGATAACTCGCGCTCTCAGCATGACAGCAAAGGAAAGGAAATACTTGAAATCTAAGCAGTCGAGGTGGGCTTTCTTTTAAATAAGGACGGTGTCCTAAATATTTTACTGATGAGAATGAAATTGTGTTTATCATGCCTTGTTTGGTTTTAACGTACCTATCTGATGTGGCTTTTACCACTATTATTTAAATCGAATTCGGGTCCTCGTAGAGCCGCAAACTCTACTTGGATTAGTGTACACCAATGGTAGACCGTGTGTCAGCGTACGGGTTGGCCGGTCTAGTGACCTGGTTTGCGGCCGCATTCCTTGTCATGTATGTGCGGATATGGCTAACGTCTATGGGAAAATGACTGATCAGTCGACTTTTTACAATGGGAAATGATTTTGAGTGCCTCGGGCCTTTCTAAAGCTAAACCCCGATGGTTACTTACGTATGACATGATAGATAAATAACAATTTTTATGAAAATGTTTTCGGCATAAGTCCACCGAGTATCTTTATAGTACTCAGCCTTGCATGTGTTTTCCTTATGTGCAGGTCGAGCGGTGGCAAGAGGTTGGTGGTGTTGAGCAAGTAACTTGAAGAATTAAATGTTTATCTTTGAATTATGGGTGTCGTTGTGTCTTCACACATGACGTCACTCCTTCTCTTGGTCGTTTTCCGCTGCGATATTTGTTTTACTTATTAGTTGTTGGGCCCGAACTTAAATTTGTCCGGTTATTGTTTTCTTGTGATTCTGTTGGATAATGTCAAACTCTCAATCGTTTTACTTTGAGTATTAATTGCTGGCCCAACTCATTATCTAAACCCGAGTCTCCTTCTTGTTTTATACTTAATTGTTCATTTAGTATGTCGGTTAAACCTCCTTGATGAAACCCTAGCCTATTTTCCTTGTTATATTTAAGTCCGTTTAAGTCACGATCGCCGCATTTATTATACCCTAGAAGGGTGGTCGTGACTGTTTGGTATCAGAGCCTCAGTTCTTTCCGCTCTGGACCCAAGAGTCTTGTTGAGTCAAAGTCTATTCATGTGTAATTTGACAAATTGATAATCATCGAAGGCTCAACACCACAACTCGTCTCCGCCCAACCACGAAGAAAGAGGTAAAAATATTTTGTGGGTTTTGGATTGAATTACAGAAGTTGGAATTTTCGATGGGAATCGAGGTTAATATGACTTTTTGGAAACTTTGCTTGGAATATGAAATTGTTATGTACGTCTATGAAAAAAAGGGATGAATGTTGTTCTGCAATGAACTTGTATTTTACCCGATAAGAAAAAAAAATCGGCGAATATGTGGTAAACCTATATAAGTTGGATGAATGAAGTTTTATATGATTGTGATTATTCAATTGCCTTATGAGACAATATCTATGTGAAAGAACTTGAGCATGCTGCTATGCATAATTGTAAATCATGTATGAAAATTTTGGGGATGATGTCGAACGTGGAGGCACGAAACGCCTAACGCAAGGCAAGCGACGCGTGGGAACATTTAATGCTTTAACGAAACGCGAAAACGCACGAACCTTTTTGCTTGGGAAATGAAATTTCCAATCATTCTTGATATGATACTACCCTCACACATCCATCGTTGGAGGTTTACATATATATATATACGCACCCATCACATTCTCAGCATCATTCGAAACCTCATACACTATTGTTCCTTTCAATCTTTGTGCTGATGCTGAGTTTTCTCTTTTTAGATGGCCCAACGGTATTATGCTCCGATGCGTAATCGCTACGCCAGCGATAGGAACTGCCCAGTGGAACACTACCGAGATTACGAGTGGGATGGGGAACTCTTTCTTATGTCCTACGTCACCGAATTTTACAATAGATGGATGAACGCCTACGCGTATGGGGGAACCACCGATCACGAGGGGATCAAAAAGCTCATCCACACTCTACCATCTCCTTGGAGCGAGTGGGCCGCCCAGGCATCTGAGTCATTCACATGGTATAGCCCGCCCGAATACGCACCACAGGGGGATTTGATCGGCCTTGTAAAGGTGCTACTTCAGGCCATGACAGTTGCATTCGACGGACCACCACGTGATCCACCTCCACATATATATCCACCGGTTCAAGCCCGCATGCGGAAGTATCGCTGCGACGAGGAGCCACACGTCTCCCGTGTTCCTAAGAGAATGAGACTCGGAATGCGTGTCTCGGCCCCTCTAAGAATCGACAGAGAGGTCGATAGGAGTTTTGGGATGACCCCTCGCCCCTTGGTGCCGAGGAGGAAAGTGAGGAAGAGGAACCGGACGAGGAGGAAGAGGACCCAAACGGAGAGAGTGTTGGAGAGACCGATGAGAAGGGAGAGGAGGATGGAGATAATTAGAAATGAAATTTCTAGAATATCTTGTTACACTTTTCCCCATGTTTTGATACTCTACTGTTTTGCTTGACCTTACCATCTTCTTTCCACTTTGTTTTACTCTTTAGCTTTTATTGTGTTGGAACTAAGACCTTTTGGAGGCAACGTTTGATATTTCTATGGGAAATTCTTGTCTTTTGCTATCCTATTGTGCAATGATTGGGTACCATTCCTTATTATCTAATTGTGCGATTACCTTTTTCCTAACCTATGGCACAATTACCTTTTGCTATATTATATTGTAATCGTCTTTTCCTATTGCACCATTTACCTTCGACGTACTATTACACAATCATCTCTTGCTACTCGATTGTACAATTGCTTCTTGTCATGACTTGAAACCATCCTTACTATCCCATTATACAATTGTCTTTTGTTATCTTATTGTACAATTGTATTCGGCCACACTATCTTGCAGTTGTCTCTTACCGTTCTATTGAATACTTGTGATTGCCATTCTATTGTACAAATTGTCTCCTATTGCACTATTGAACAGTTACCTTCTACTATTTTGTTGGGCAATCCCTCTTTTACTATCTGGTGACATAATTGCCTCTTGCTATGCTATTCTGCAATTACTCTCTTGCTATCATTTTGTACAGTTGTATTTTGATACCCTGTCTAGCAAAAGCTCCTTATTATTCCATGATGCAACTGCCCCTTGAATCCCCTTCTTCAACTGTACCACATAACTATTCTTGGGTTTTGAATAAATGCAATAATAACTCGTGTGATAATGAATCAGAATGCTGCCGAGACGTAACATAAGGCGTGGGAACCATGAACCTACCCCTCAGACGATGGCGGAGAGTGTGACCCAACCCATACCTCCACCACCACCTCCTCCACCACCGGTTGACCGTGAAATTGTGAAGCTATTCCTAGAGCAAAAACCTCCATATTTTGATGGAATGGGAGAACCGGCCAAGGCAGAATCATGGATACGCGCATTGGAGCACATTTTCACAATCTTAGGGTGCAATGATAAAGAACGGTTGAGTTGTGTGACCTACCAACTAACCGAGGCCGCTGACTTCTGGTGGGACACCAGGATGAAGACAATGCCCCGAGATCAAGCAGTGGGGATGACTTAGGAGGGCTTCAAGACCGAGATGTATAATAAGTATGTACCAAAGAGCTATCTGAAGGCTAAGGCGTCAGAATTTTACAATCTGACCCAAGGGCGCATGACCGTGACCGAATACGACCGTGCGCTCAACAGCATGACCCGATACGCACCTGATCAAGTCGATACCGACGAGAAGCTGGCTGAAAAGTTCCGTGAGGGACTAAGGCATGAGATAAGGATGTCGTTGGCTAGTCGTGGGAGACTTCCCTACGCGGAAGCATTAGCCCTTGCGCTGGATATTGAGGCAGCTATGCCCCAGGAGAGGGTGAAGGAAAACACTACTTTGGCACTACCTCCACCACACCACTCTCGAGAGAAGAGGAAGTGGGAAGGGAATGGGACCCCGTACGACAACAAGAGGTACCATCCCACCCAGAACCGACCACAGTATAGTGGAGGGCAGAACTCGTCTAACTAGAGAGGCGACTTACGACCCAAGCCACCCCAATGCATTGTGTGCTCCAAGTACCATTTAGGGAATGTAGAATTCAGAACACCACTAAGTGCTTCAACTGTGGGGGAAACAGCCACTTCTTCAGAGAGTGCCCGAGCAAGAATGTGGCAATAGGGTCCAGACAGAACCCTCAAGGATCCCGCCAGCAGCCGAGGACACCGCAAATAGAATCAAGGGAAAATCACGATCAACCTCCGTGACAACAACAACCTTACCGCCCAAGACTCCTTCCACAGGCTAGAGCATATGCCTTGAGACATAAACAACCCAAGACTGAACCAGGGAGTCACGAGAAGGGAAACCTGACAGGTATGGGCAAAATCCTCGACACACCCATTGTTGTATTGTTTGATACGGGCGCATCTTATTCTTTCATATCTGAATTATGTGTGGACACCTTAAGTTTGCCTGCTTACAAATCTGAACATACGATGATGGTGTCCTCACCAGTGGGAGGGACAATAGAAATCTCTCGAACATGCCCGAACGTAGAATTTGTTATGGGAGAACTTAAGTTAGTCGCTCACAACTTACAAGTCATGGCAATGGGGGATTTCGACATAATCCTGGGGATGGATTGGTTAGCTGCGAACTTTGCTACTATTCATTACAAGGAAAGACAATTATCTCTGCAAGCCACGGGGGAGGTACCCACCATATACCATGGAATCTCGATGAATCGGCGAACATCTATCATCTCCGCGCTTCAAGCTAGTACGATGGTGAGAAAGGGGCGTCCCGCCTATCTTGTCTATCTACAAGGAGAGGAGGTAGGAGAAAGGAAAGTGGAAGATGTTACCGTTGTACGAGAATTTCTAGACGTTTTCCCCGAAACTTTGCCTGGACCACCGCCAGACCGACAACTGGAGTTCACAATCGACCTAGAGCCAGGGTCGGCGCCTGTGTCCAAGGCACCATATCGAATGGCGCCTAAAGTGTTAGAAGAACTCAAGATACAACTTCAGGAGCTTATGGACCTGGGTTTCATTAGGCTAGTGTCTCACCGTGGGGCGCTCCTGTGCTATTTGTCAAGAAGAAAGATGGGTCGATGAGGATGTGTATCGACTATAGAGAGTTGAACAAAATGACCCTAAAAAACAAATATCCACTCCCAAGGATAGAGGACCTATTCGACCAACTCCGAGGAGCCGGCGTATTTTCAAAGATGGACTTAAGGTCCGGATACCACCAATTGAGGGTCCGAAGGGAAGACATACCGAAGACCGCGTTCCGCAAAAGATATGATCACTATGAGTTTGTGGTAATGCCGTTCGGATTGACAAATGCACCAGCAGTATTCATGGATCTGATGAACTGAGTATTCCACCCATACTTGGATAAATTTGTCTTCATCTTCATAGATGACGTACTCGTCTACTCGAAGAATGTGAAAGAGCAGGAGGAACATCTACGAATCACCTTGGAGAAGTTGACGACCGAGAAGCTATACGCTAAATTCAACAAGTGTGAGTTTTGGCTGAACGAAGTCAATTTTCTCGGTCACATCGTGTCGGCAGAAGGAATCCGAGTGGATCCTGCCAAGGTTGAGGCGGTACAACAATGGAAGGCACCTTCGACACCAAACGAGATTCAGAGTTTCCTGGGTTTGGCAGAATATTACCGAAGGTTTATAGAAGGATTCTCCAAGATAGCGAGGCCAATGACCCAACAACTCAAGAAGGGGGTAAAAGTCAATTGGACCCCGGAGTGTGAGACAAGTTTTCAACTTTTGAAGAAGAAACTGACCACTGCACCAATCTTAGTTGTGCCAGAGCCTGGAATGAGCTACGTGGTCTACACTGATGCTTCGAAGGTGGGACTGGGATGTGTTTTGACGCAAAACAACAAAGTGATTGCCTACGCATCACGACAATTGAGGCCACACGAGTTGAACTACCCAACCCACGACTTGGAGTTAGCAGCGGTAGTACACGCCTTAAAGATGTGGAGACATCACCTCTACGGAGTTCGATGCGAGATCTTTACGGACCACAAAAGCCTAAAGTATTTCTTCGAGCAAAAAGATTTAAACATGCGACAACGAAGATGACTCGAATTGGTGAAGGACTACGACTATGGCATCAATTACCACCCCGGCAAGGCAAATGTAGTGGCAGATGCCTTGAGCTGGAAGGGTCATTCCCAACTGGCCACTTTCCTCACCAAAGAAGAAAGCTTGATACGCGAATTTAGCAAGATGTGTTTGGAAGTGGTAAGGGCACCTGAAACGGTGGAAGGCCGAATCGCCACCTTGGTGATTGAACCTGATCTAAGGTCAAGAATTATTGAAGCACAACGAATGGACGCGAAATTTGAGGAAATTCATGTAGAAGTGCGAACCGGCGAATCTGGGAATTTTAGTGAAGAAGGTGACAACGCTCTTACCTTCAAAGGAAGACTATGCATGCCGGACAACGAAGAGCTCAAAAACGAAGTTATGAGTGAAGCTCATGAGACTCCTTACACAGCCCACCCAGGGAGTACGAAAATGTACCAAGACTTGAAAAAGTCCTTTTGGTGGAACGGTATGAAGAGGGATATAGCAGCATTTATAGAGCGCTGCTTAGCCTGCCAACAGGTGAAAGCTCTACATCAACGACCGTACGAAAAGTTGCAACCACTAGAAATTTCTGAGTGGAAATGGGAGCACATCGCCATGGATTTTGTGACAGCATTGCCAAAGACGTAAAAAGGGAATACTGCCATATGGGTAATCATAGACCGACTCACCAAGAGTGCACACTTCATACCAATTCCCATAACCTATGGATCAAACAAGCTAGCTCAAATTTATATAAAGGAAATAGTGCGACTGCATGGAGTCCCAGTGACGATCACGTCTGACCGTGACCCGAAGTTCACTTCAAGGTTTTGGATCAGCCTACAACGTGAGCTAGAAACTCGATTGAATTTTAGCACAACGTTTCACCCGCAAACAGACAGGCAGTCCGAAAGAATAATCCAAACCCTCGAGGATATGTTGAGAGCTGTGGTGCTGGACCGAGGAGGAAGTTGGGAGTCCGCACTACCACTGATTGAGTTCGTCTACAACAATAGTTTCCAGGCAATGATAAACATGGCGCCGTATGAGGCCTTGTATGGGAGAAAGTGTAGATCTCCGCTCTACTGGGACGAAGTTGGTGAGAGAAGAGTACTTGGACCCGGCGCAGTTGAAGAGATGGTTGAAATCGTCCGACAAATTCATGGAAGGATAAAAGAAGCTCAAGAAAGAAAGAAGTCATATGCGGACGCCAGGCGAACCGACTTACAATTTCAAGTCGGCGACAAAGTTTTCCTCAAGGTATCCCCGTCAAAAGGGATAACGCGTTTTGGTGTCAAGGGAAAATTAAAACCACGATTTATTGGGCCTTATGAAATCCTTGAAGGTGTGGGTCCTGTTGCATACCGTTTGGCGCTACCCCCAAGCCTTGGGAATGTACACAACGTCTTTCATGTGTCGCAGTTGCAGAAATACGTGTTCGACCCAAAGCACGTGATTTGCTACGAAGAAGTCCCTTTGAACCCGGACTTGAGCTACGAGGAGAGACCCCAAATGATTTTGGAACGAAGTATCCAGAACGTGAGAAATAAACCGGTTGTTTATGTGAAAGTACTTTGGAGAAATTATGGGCACGAAGAGGCCACATGGGAGAATGAGGACAAGATGGCAGAACTACACCCCGAATTCTTTCCTTGAGGATACCAAATTTCGGGACGAAATTTTTATTAAGGTTGGTAGGATGTAACGCCCCACTTTCGGAACGGTCCCTTTAATGCCGTGAAGTATGCGAATTAAATGATGAGTGAATTAATTGCTTAAATTCTATGTGACCTAATTGTGCCTTGGAATTGAGTTTGGTTGGAATAGTCAAGGATGTGGAATATATGACGTGGCAGTTTGAATAATTGACACAGGGTGATATATATTGCGACGAATTATTTTTTTCTAAGGGTGAGTGAGATTAAATGGGATCATCAATAATTACCTTGCCCATTTTTTTTGAAATATTCGACCACTCCTATTAATTTGAAAGGGATTCTATTTTCCTTGGATTTAATTATTTGCTTGGGATAATTATCCAAATTAATCCAAAGCCAATTATTCTTTATCTTCCTCATGGGGAAAAATCGACCCCCATGCTTGCCCATGGAGATTTCAAAAATCTCCTAATCTTGGAGAGGAGGAATTATTCATCATACTAATTGATCCCCTATTTATTTCCTGCCATGAATAAATAATGAATATCCTAGCATATCTAAGGAAATCTTGCCTTAAAATTTGGGATTTATTCCTTGTGGGAGGAACACAAAAATATGCCTACTCCCTATTTTAATAGTAGGAGTTAATTAATTTATTCTGCTCCGTATTATTTTATTCTACTCCGTGAAATATAAAATTTAATCATAGGCTAATTAAATAGCCTATGATTTTCAAAACTTCTCCTTATGCCTCCCCATAATTCACGCCAATCTCTCCCTCAAATCACCATTTATTTTATTCTCCCAAATCTTTAATTAATTGTGGGATATTTTTTTCTAACTCTATAAATAAGAGAGGAGAGAAAGCCCTAAACCTAGCCTCCTACACGCCTCCCTCCCTCCTCATTCTACACGCCTCTCTTCTCCACTCCTCAACCACTTGTTCCTCCGTTTCACCCAAGATCTCTTCAAGAATTTGTTGAAGAATCAAGATTTTACCTTGTTCTACCGATCGTTTCAATCAAGAAAGATATAATTGAACTTCTTCTCTCTTCCTCCCCTTTCAAACTTTTATTTCAATGCCCTCATGCATATAATGAGTGTAGGGATCGTAAATCTAAGAAATTAATCGGGTGGGATGAATTTTTGGTAAACCCTAATTCGGAATTGTGAAGTCTGAAATCTGTAGTGTTCGGATAGTAGATTCCGACGTGTGTTTGACCTAACAAACGAACTCTTTTTTGTTCGATTCTTTTTTCTGAGTAAACTTTAAGGCGTCTTCTGTGTTTTGTGAAAATTTCAACCTATTTGGACGATAGATGAATTTTTAGTGATTTTTGATGTTGACTGCACAGTTCTGCCAGAAATTGTTTTCTCGACCAGTAGGTTCCGTTTTTTATTTGACCGACCTAAAGATGGGATTTTGATGTGAAAATATAACTGGATGATCTTTGATGTGTCTAATGTATTGTGGTAAAACTTTAGCCCAAACGAAGGTCGGATGAATTTTTAATGTTTTTTACAAAATGATTGCGCTGTACTGCCAGTTTTCTACCACGTTCAATTGATCTTGATGATTAAGTTTTGAATGATATACATGATGCATATGTGTTAAGATGAGGTGATGTGTTGTACGTTGATATATGCTATGATGTTTTCTCATGTTGATAAAACAAATTGATGGGAAAAAGGGGAACGTTGGGGACATGCATGATTTTGAGTCGGTATTTGAGACTGATTGTGATACACATAATGTAAAGGTGATAACTCGCGCTCTCAGCGTGACAGCAAGGGAAAGGAAATACTTGAAATCTAAGCAGTCGAGGTGGGCTTTCTTTTAAATAAGGTCGATGTCCTAAATATTTTACTGATGAGAATGAAATTGTGTTTATTATGCCTTGTTTGGTTATAACGTACCTATCTGATGTGGCTTTTGCCACTATTATTTAAATCGAATTCGGGTCCTCGTAGAGCCGCAAACTCTACTTGGATTAGTGTACACCAATGGTAGACCGTGTGTCAGCGTACGGATTGGCCGGTCTAGTGACCTGGTTTGCGGCCGCATTCCTTGTCATGTATGTGCGGATATGGCTAACGTCTATGGGAAAAAGACTGATCAGTCGACCTTTTACAATGGGAAATGATTTTGAGTGCCTCAGGCCTTTCTAAAGCTAAACCCCGATGGTTACTTACGTATGACATGATAGATAAATAACAATTTTTATGAAAATGTTTTCGGCATAAGTCCACTGAGTATCTTTATAGTACTCAGCCCTGCATGTGTGTTCCTTATGTGCAGGTTGAGCGGCGGCGAGAGGTTGGTGGTGTTGAGCAATTAACTTGAAGAATTAAATGTTTATCTTTGAATTATGGGTGTCGTTGTGTCTTCACACATGACGTCACTCCTTTTCTTGGTCATTGAGATATTTCTTTTACTTATTAGTTGTTGGGCCCGAACTTAAATTTGTCCGGTTAATGTTTTCTTGTGATTCTGTTGGATAATGTCAAACTCTCAATCGTTTCCTTTGAGTATTAATTGCCGGCCCAACTCATTATCTAAACCCGAGTCTCCTTCTTGTTTTATACTTAATTGTTCATTTAGTATGTCGGTCAAACCTCCTTGATGAAACCCTAGCCTATTTTCCTTGTTATATTTATGTCCGTTTAAGTCGCGATCGCCGCATTTATTATACCCTAGAAGGGCGGTCGTGACACTTTCAGCATATCAGATTTCGGTATGGTATTAGTTTGATATTTTATCATACTGTAGTTTTCTACATGGTATGCGATATGAGGTTTTCGATACGGTATACCGTACTGACCTACTCCTAATTTTTGCCCAACGTATGCCTTTAGTTGACTAAGTGGTGCTAATATTATAGGAGTGAAGAGATGAACTTACACTTACCAAATTCAAATAAAGTTGAAACTACAAAATTATTTTTATTTATTTGGGTAAATACAAAAATAAAGTCAAGTCCAAAATCTGATATCACTAAGATCATTAGTTGGTACTTGGTACTGCTGAACGAAGTAAGTTTGAGTGTCTCGGAGAAAAGAGGACTGAACTGGTAAAAAAAAAAACTCTTGAACTCTTGAAAAATCATCTTCCCAATTGATGGGGTGCGTACTAAACAAGCCCAACAGCAATGACGGCCCATCAGCCCAAAGCCCAAGGAAGAGTATGAGTTCGGCATTACCAAAGAGTTCGGCCTCAGCCTACAGCTCGGTAAAAGCCAACCAATCAAGCTCTGCTCTCAGGTCGGCATCAAGCTCTACTCTCAGATCGGCAACCAAAGCAGTTCGGTCTCAGTATTCGACCGAACAAGGAGTTAGTGGACCCATACAGGATGTCCAACACACCCACTACCACGTGGTGTCAACTCAGGCCACGATCGTAGGCCATGACCTACGCTACATCCACGATCTTAGGCCATGACCTACACGACATCCACGACTTAGGGTGGTGATGCAAGCCACGATCTTAGTCCAAGATATAAATGGAACTTAGATCTGATATGAGAAGGTTAAGCTCTCTAGAGAAAAACACCATATAGCAAATAGCAAGTTTGTATTTGTAAGCTGTAGAAAACAGATCAAGCAATACAATCTTGCCCTCCCTTTTTCCCGTGGACGTAGATTTACTTCAGTAAATCGAACCACGTAAATTCTCTGTGTCGTAATTTATTTTTACGAGCATTTATCATCATCGAAAATTCGCCGACTCATCACTGGCGCCGAATCGAACCACGTAAATTCTCTGTGTCGTCTCTTACAAATAAAACTGAGGTATCTCGTTCTTCAAAGGCTGATCCCCTTTTTAGAACATACAAGCCAACGATTGTGCGTCAAAGCTTCTAAAGAGGATACAAGACCACAATTCAGCTTAAACAAGCAGTTCGTCTGAAACGAGCTGCAACAAGCCCACGATTGTGTGTCAAAGCTTCTAAAGAGGATACAAGACCACAATTCAGCTTAAACAAGCAGTTCGTCTGAAACGAGCTGCAACAAGCCCACGATTGTGTGTCAAAGCTTCTAAAGAGGATACAAGACCACAATTCTGCTTAAGAATCAAGCACTTCGTCTGAAACGAACTGCAACAAAAGTCCGATTCTCGCGATGAAACTTGCCTGAATTAGGACAAGGGAAAGTCCAATCCACGCGATAAAACTCGCCGAATTAGGACGACCAAGTTCGGTCAAAGCAGTTTACCTCATAAGACCGAGGACGACCATGTCTAGTCAAAGAGGTTTACTGCATAAGACCACTTCGGTTAACTGGGAAAGTCCGATCCACGCGATAAAACTCGCCGAATTAGGACAAGGGAAAGTTCGATCCCGGCGACGAAAATCGCCAAATTAGAACACAAAGACGAGTCCGGTCAAAGATGTTTATTTCATCAGACCAAAGACGAGTCCGGTCAAAGATGTTTATTTCATCAGACCAAAGACGAGTCCGGTCAAAGATGTTTATTTCATCAGACCAAAGACGAGTCCGGTCAAAGATGTTTATTTCATCAGACCAAAGACGAGTCCGGTCAAAGATGTTTATTTCATCAGACCAAAGACGAGTCCGGTCAAAGATGTTTATTTCATCAGACCAAAGACAAGTCCGGTCAAAGAAGTTTACTTCATAAGACCGAGGACAAGTACGATGAAATTTTTTCGCTAAGCTGTAAATACACAGTGTTAGAAGCGAAAACAAAAACAAAATTTCATTTTCAAATCTTGTTCGGCACACAACTCCGCTACCCTACAAGATGGCGTTACGCTATTACAAAGGACTATTCTACTGTCCAGGGTTGCTAAAGTTGAGCCATCTATTCACAAAATCCTCGTGAAGCTGAGTTCGGGCGTTCCAGGCAGCTGCAGAATAAGCAGGTCGACGAGATGCTCTAATCGACCTGCCACCTCTTCTCTGAGCCCGGGAAGCCCTAGCACCTCGGCGGCGAAGAGTCTCTTCACGAAGCAGTTGTTGATCTTGCTCACTCATAATCACAGCTCCTCTACGAACTTCAGCCTGTTCTCGTCTTGACGTTTCCGGCTGTTCCAGAGTTCGTTGCTGACTTGGAGTACGGTTTTGAGCAAGTGAATCAAAGGTTTGATCTGGAGTGCGAGCATCTGTTGGCACGATATGCCGAAGGAATCTTTCTATGGAGGGGCGCCGAGAAAGAACAATGTTGTACCGAGAAGCCCAGCGCCGCAATGATGTCACGACTTGTTGGCAAGCCGAGCTCTCCAGCGCATTGTTCCTCCGGAGTACATTATATTCCTCCCACAGTTCGTCAACTCGACTCTGAACATCTGATATGGTCATTCCCCCGCGCACACGGATGTAATCCTCGTACGCAGTCCTCTCAGCAATGGTCGTATTCAGCTCGGCCTCCAGATCATTCTTATCGGACTCTAAGTCCTTATTATCGGCATCCAGCTTCACCAAACGAGCCAGAAGCTCGTCATTCTTCGTCTGATCGGCTATAGCTCTTTTCTCAGCTTCGTCTAAAGCCGAAGAGTACAGCCGCTTCCAGTGAAGTACCTCCAGCTCCTGGAGAGTTAAGAATACAAAGCAGCTACGTCAGTTCGGCATTTCAGCTTACCGAGCAGGTAGTAAACCACAACAGGAGTAAGAGAGTACGAAAGGCTATACGAAGACACAAGAGCAGAAAGAAGAATTTTTTCATTCATAAGAAAAAAATTTTTATACAAGGAGGGCTTCAAGGCCATTTTACATAAAGGAAGAAACTAAACTAAGAGAAGGGAGACGAAATCATACTTCGCTAGCTTCGTCTCCACCTTCTCGGTGAGGTTCAGCTTCCTTCTCATCTGCTTCAGCTTCAGCCTCTGCCTCCTTGCTCTCCTCAGCCTGCTCGGCGCCACCGTAGCCGATCTGCTGCGTCTCCTGATCGGCTTCCTTCTCCGGATGCCCGGCTCGCTCGACTTCGGCCTCCCGCTCCAGCGGCTCGGCCTCACCCTCTCCGTTGTAAGTCGAAGCGGGTGAAACGGGTCCCACGGAGGCAAAGATAGCCTCCAGGTTCTCGTCCCGATCAGCTCGACAACTCCGGACTCGGTCTGCAGAAAGCAGGACCGAGGATGAAGCGAGCTCCTCAAGGAGCGGCAGATTCTGAAGCCGAGCTGCTATCTCTCGGCTGTACAGAGGCAGCACGACATCGGCCCCCTGCTCGCCCTTATCGGCAATTAGCCTTACCAGGCTACCGACAAAGGCCGAGAACTGGCTGCTCAAAAAGAGTTTCTCCGTGTAAACACGGAGAGCCTCCCCTTGGGCAACCACGGCAGCAGCATCGCTCCGCTTCGCCTGCTCTCGCTGGATGACGAGCTGGTTTTTGGCAAACTGAGCTTCATCCTGGGCCGAAATCCTAGCAGCTCTGGCCTTCTCAAATTTAGCCTCAGCCTGTTCGGCCCGATGACAAGCAGCCGCCAACTTCCTCTGCATCTCGGCATAGTCATTGGACGCTTTGGAGAGTTCGACGGCGACGAGCTTGGAGAGCATATCGTTCCTCTGAAAATGGATAAGGAAAAAAGTCAACAGAGGGCACCAAAAATACAGGACAGAAGCCAGGCCAAAGAATCAAGAAGACAATTCACCTCGGCGAAGTCCGTGGGCCATAAAAATGGCTCACAGATATGCTCCGAAGGAGGCGCCAAGACCACGTCTTTCTCTGGCGCTCTCGGGGGCTTCTGGGTCCTCCCCTTCCTACTTGCCGAAGTCGACTCCGGCTTCTTTGGACCCGAAGAGGTCTTTTGCCTCTTCGGATTCTTCTCGGCATCAGGCGCCGAGCTGGTAGCCTTCTCTTTCTCCGGCTCCTCAAGCTCGGAGGACTTTCGGATAGCCTTATTCAGCATGAACACTGCCAAAAAGCAAGAAAACAAGGTTAGTTTTCTTCGTTAAAGCAGTAGAGCATAAAGATAAAGAGAAATCCTCACCCTCGGCCTCTTCGTCCGAAGACGAGATATTGAACACGAGGTCGCCCTTGACGAGCTCAGTTTCCGAATACTGTTTCCTAATCATAGGAATCTTATTGAGCTCGCCCTCGAGCTCGGCCAACGGTTCTAACCGAGGATGGGGAATCACGGACTTCGGCCTTCTCCAAGGAAAGCCCGGAGCCGAAGTCCTATTATAAAAAAAGAAGCGGTTTTGCCATTTCGGCCACTTGGTTTTGCAGAATGCCCTAAAAGGCTGTAAGGGGATCAAGTAAAACCAAGATCCATTCCTTTTAAATTGGAAAAAATTAAGGATTGCCCGCAGAGACAGATCCTTATCTAACCTACGGAGTTCGGCAGCAAAAGCCGACAAGTGCCTCCAAGAATTCGGAGTCACCTGACCTAAAGGGAGTTGAAAAAAATCAAGAAACTCTACAAAAGGTGGGGGAAGAGGGAAACGAAGCCCGCATTCTAAGCAGGCTTCGTAAACGGTGGCATAACCCTCCGGCGGATCGTTAGCCCTATGATCATCGTCGGGAACCACCGCCTTCCCCCCAGGAAAAGAGTATTTTTCGTAAAGGGATATCACAGTATCCTTACTCAAGATACTGTGAAAATACTCTACGGTCTTCTCCCCGGATTCTTTCCGGCTAGAGGACCCCTTACCCCCTTTTCTACCGCTACCAGACTCAGACGAAGAAGAAGCAGACATGGTTCTTACTCTTTGAAAGTTTGAAGAAATCCTGAGGAAATTTTTGAAAGCGGAAGGAAATTTTTCACGCAAAAGATAGAGAGTGCAGAAGAAGCCAATAGCAAAGGTGTTCAAATGATGAAGAAAGGCGGTATTTATCAGATTTGGAAAAGATTTCAAATCATCGCACCGTTTCATATCCCACCTTTTCAGGATTCGACGGCCGGATTTTACTGTCGCATTTAATGCCGCATTTAATGCAGTCACGCGCAGGGCACGTCCCCCGACTTCAGCCTCCCCCCGTATTCCAGAATGCCGAAGTGACTCGCTTCGCCGAAGTGATTCACTTCGCTTTTCGGGGGGGGTAGTGATGGGGTGCGTACTAAACAAGCCCAACAGCAATGACGGCCCATCAGCCCAAAGCCCAAGGAAGAGTATGAGTTCGGCATTACCAAAGAGTTCGGCCTCAGCCTACAGCTCGGTAAAAGCCAACCAATCAAGCTCTGCTCTCAGGTCGGCATCAAGCTCTACTCTCAGATCGGCAACCAAAGCAGTTCGGTCTCAGTATTCGACCGAACAAGGAGTTAGTGGACCCATACAGGATGTCCAACACACCCACTACCACGTGGTGTCAACTCAGGCCACGATCGTAGGCCATGACCTACGCTACATCCACGATCTTAGGCCATGACCTACACGACATCCACGACTTAGGGTGGTGATGCAAGCCACGATCTTAGTCCAAGATATAAATGGAACTTAGATCTGATATGAGAAGGTTAAGCTCTCTAGAGAAAAACACCATATAGCAAATAGCAAGTTTGTATTTGTAAGCTGTAGAAAACAGATCAAGCAATACAATCTTGCCCTCCCTTTTTCCCGTGGACGTAGATTTACTTCAGTAAATCGAACCACGTAAATTCTCTGTGTCGTAATTTATTTTTACGAGCATTTATCATCATCGAAAATTCGCCGACTCATCACCAATCGCGCTTGAACTCTTGAAAAATCATCTTGTTTCAAATATCCTATATAGACTGATAGTAAGGTTTGATTTTTTTACATCACGTCATAACGGAATAGTGCGCATGTGCTCTGATGTTATGCATGTAGATGGCTTCAACTGGCCAAGATGACACGTAGACCTAGTCTTGTCATTGGGCACTTGTCTAAACCTTATCAAAACCTTAACCAACTTACTACTGACTAGTATAGGGAAGTAAGGCTCGATCCCACAAAGATGGATGAGACATAATACATTTGTGAAGACATTCTGGAAGGGTTGGCTACTGCCATGCAAATTTGTGGGTTAAGACTTAACTTCTATGACTTTAAATGAAAACAGGGTTTCTAACTAAGCTGGCCACAAGACCAGGGATGACATGAACGAAGACATGCGTGATATTTCCTCAAACTCCAGCTAAGCAATGATGCGAAAGGGTTTCTCAGAACAGATATAAGACATGCCCACCGGTTCCGGTTCCGGCGGTTCCGGAACCGGAACCGGAACCGGCGCAATATTCCCGAACCGGAACCGGCGCAATTCGGTTCGCGGTCCGGTTCAGGTTCAAGATATTTTGAACCGGAACCGTCACCGAACCGGCGGTTCGGGACGGTTCGGAACCGGCGGTTAACCGTGGAACCGCCGGTTCCGGCGCTTAAATCGAGGCAGGGGGATGGGGGCCGGTGGTGATCTTCAAAAACGGTCGAAACCGCCGGTTTTTCGGCGGTTAACCGGCGGTTAACCGGAAAAAACCGGCGGTTAACCGCCGGTTTAGTGGCTTTCGAGGCGGCGCGGAGCACGAGGCGACAATGGAGCAGCTTTTGCAGACGGTTCGTTGACCGAACCGGCGGTTTTATTTCGGAAACCGGCGGTTTTGGCCCGGAAACCGGCGGTTCCGCCGGTTCCGGCGGTTTTCCGCCAAAACCGCCGGTTTTGTGAAAATTCAAATTTTTTTTTTTTTTTTTAAATTTCAAATTCGAATTCTTCCATTTTCCCCCTCATTTTTTTCTATAAATACCCCCCTCTATCCTCATTTACATTCACCCCACTCTTGTGTTAATAAGAGTTTCTCTCTTCAATCTCTCAATTCTCTCTCTTTGTCTCCAATTTCTCATTTGTGCTATTGTGCTTCCATTTAATTACGCAATTGCTACTCTTATTACGCATTGTTATACACTTATACAGTTATACTTGTTCCCGTAGTTCTATAAGTTGTCTTTCTTTCTCAATTACTAAAACAAAAAAAAATATATTATTCCATATTTCTACATTTCTACATACCATTCCAATATGTCTTCATCCCGAGAAGGTCGTGTTGATAAGGGAAAGGGAAAGGCCAAGAGGCCATCTCGGAGATCCGTTATTGATGAAATTTCTCAAATGAACATGGATGAGTGGCAGGTTAATATTTATTATCTACTAATTTCATTAATTTTGAATTACATTTCATTATTGTTCATAATTTTATTTTGTATTTACAATACAAATATTATTTTGTAGGCTCGAGAAGAGCAAGATGTGGCACATGCTATTGCTCTCTCTCGCTCTCAATACCAAGGCGATGCTTATGTTGGTACCGGTAGTGGTGCTCCCGGTCGCGGTGCCTATTCCCAACAAAGTCCAACCCCCGTGAATGTTGATGAAGACGATGATGATGATGATGATGACGACGAGGAGGAGGGGGAGGAGGTAGAAGAGGTTCAAGAAATGCCACCCCCACCACCACCAAGGAGTCGGCGTGGTCGTGGTCGTGGACGTGGACAACCTCCTCAACCTCCTAGACCAGCTGAAAGGTCTTTAACCTCAAACATCTTCGTGAAACATTTCAAGAGGGTACAAGATAGTAACGATCCAAACACTTATAATGTGTATTGCAACTATTGCGAAAACGTATACACATTCCGAAAGGGTGGAGGGTACGGTACATTTACCCGTCACCTGGAGAAAGCGCATCCGGTCGAGTTTGGTATCGCTCCAACCCAAACTCAACTCAACTTTCAACATGAAGTCGGAAGTGGGACGACGGGTTCATCCCAAACATCAGGTATGTGTAGCAATACTCTTTTGAAATATGATCACAAAAATGCTCTTAATGTGATGTCTAGATTTGCCGTTATGAAACATTTTCCATTCAATGCTTTTGATAACGATGCTTTTGAGTCGAGTATGCGGCAAGTATATAATGCCGCTGCAAGAAAATTGAGTCGAACTTCAATGACGCGAGCCGTTGTTCGACAATGCATGGAAAAGAAGGCGCAATTAGGTACGTTTATTATTAACTTAGGGCATAAAGTTTCTATTTGTTCTGATGTGTGGACTGATTGTTTTTGTAAAAATTCGTATATGGGCATCACGGTGCATTTCGTTGATCACAGTTGGACTTTAAACAAACGTTTGATTGCATTTCGGGAATTTCCCGCACCACACACTGCACAAGCAATTGCTCAATTGATCATTCAAGTTTTGAATGAATTTCAATTGATCAATAAAATTTTTTCTATTGGTTTTGACAATGCTAGCGCTAACACTGCTAGCATAGATGATTTAATCAGTGCATGTTCTCCTGTTATTGATGGTAAATATTTCCATGTGCGATGTATTGCCCATATTTTGAATTTGTGTGTTCAAGATGCCATCGATTTGTGGCAAAAGTATGTTGATCCTATTAGAACTGCTGTAAAGTTGATTCATAACAAAGCTCCTATTGGTAGAGCTTGGAAGAGATATTGTCATGGTAAGCAATGCAGGTACACCAACTTTCGTTTGGATGTTTCAACTCGGTGGAACTCGACATATGATATGTTGGAGTCGACTTTGAACCACATTGAGTATTTATGTGATTTTTTTAGAAGTTGTCCTCATGTTCCTTCTGATTTGATTTTGATACCCGCTTGTTGGGACCACAGCATGGATTTATTTCGATTATTCCGCGCTTTCAAAAATGCCACTGTTGAGTTATCCGGTGTTTATTATCCTACTTCTGTGCGCGTTTTGGAGCATTGCATGTATGTGGCAATTGGTTTTAAAACTTGTGTGAAAAATACTCAATTCGTTGAGTTGAAGGCTATTTTGTTTTACATGGTTGAAAAATGGTTAAAATATTTTTCACGTATTCCAAATGTGTTTTTGATTGCAAAATGCTTGGATCCAAAGTGGAAGTTGCATGGTGTTTATAAAATTTTAGACATGTACTATGGTTGTTTGCACGCTTTGGATTTTTCTCAACTCCGCGAAATGGGCTTGACAAGAGGAGAATGCTTCGAACTAAGTATTCCGGATGTTGATGAAATCAAACATAGGTTAGATAGTGCACTTCGTTCTCTCTACGCGGAATATGAAATGCGGTATAACACCGCTCACCAGGTACGTGCTCCTCCTAGTCCTTCTACATTTGATTTTGGTGGAGGGGATTTTTCCAATGTCATGATCGATCCCGACGTAGTATCACAATTGCAAGATCTATACGGTACTACAACCAATAGGACTAGAGCGACTAGTGAATTAGATATATATTTGGAATCGCGCTCTATTTTTCAAGATGCAGGTCCTCCTACTCAACAAATTGACGTCCTTAATTGGTGGGGAACACATGACAAAGAGTTTCCGATACTCTCCATCATGGCTAAGGAGATATTCGCCGTTCCCGCTTCCACCGTCGCCGTTGAACAAGCTTTTAGTGTCGGCGGTTGTGTCCTAGACGACAAAAGGAGCAATCTCTCCGCCAAGAACATGGAAGCCACTATGTTACTTGACGATTGGGCAAAGGCGGACATGAGAGCACAAGAGCCGGATTTCGACTTCCGTGTAGAGAGTGATGGTGAAGAATTTTCTTCCGATGGCGATGACGAGGTCAGAAGCGATAGCACTCAACATTAGCAATGAGTCGACGGGGGCGGTGAACGGCGAGCACTGCCGACCAAAAAGGTAAGCAAGGTAAGAGAACTACGTGGGCTTTGATTCCTCAATAAAATTGTGGATACGTAGGCACCTCAACTTAAATTTGAAAAGTTTAACTTCGAAAGTTTAAGTTGAGCTCAAGCCCTTTTCAATTTTTTTTTTCCCCCCTATTTCATAGATCATTCAGGATGCGGCTATGTTGTACTTGAAGATCATTAAAATATATTCCCCATTTGATAAATATCAAATGCGGAATATATTTTAATGATCTTCAAGTACAACTTAGCCGCATCCTGAATGATCTATGAAATCTTACCTTGGAATCAACCTTTTTTTCTTGCAAAATGTTGCCCATTTTCTAAGCAAACACATATCAGCACGCTATATACACATTGCTGCATTTCTAATAGGGGCAATTTGATCTTCCAAAGCAATCAATGCATCTCGAACACACATAGTCAGAACATTATTCAAGCATCTAGCATGGAAAAAATCAGAACAAACTATCTATTAGTACTAATTTTTTCCATGCTAGATGCTTGAATAATATTCTGACTATGTGTGTTCGAGATGCATTGATTGCTTTGGAAGATCAAATTGCCCCTATTAGAAATGCAGCAATGTGTATATAGCGTGTTGATATGTGTTTGCTTAGAAAATGGGCAACATTTTGCAAGAAAAAAGGGTTGATCCCAAGGTAAGAGAACTACGTGGGCTTTGATTCCTCAATAAAATTGTGGATACGTAGGCAACTCAACTTAAATTTGAAAAGTTTAACTTTGAAAGTTTAAGTTGATCTCAAGCCCTTTTCAATTTTTCCTTTTTCCCCCCCATTTCATTTTTTTTTAAATTTACCTTCCGAGTCCGACGAGGCGACGAGCCGACGCCCGACGACACTTGTAAATTATATTACATTGTTGTATGTTGTTGTATTGTATACTTATGTATTGTAAATTGTAATGTATCGTTGTCCGTTACAACTCAAAATCAATAAAATTTATTTCATTTTCTCCTTATTCGTCTTATTTGTGCTTGAATTATGCATTGTCTTGTTCCGATTTGTTGTATAAAGCCAAATTTCAAATTTAAAAAAAAAAAAAAAAAAATAATTGAACCGGCGAAACCGCCGGTTCAAAAACCGGAACCGCCAAAACCGCCGGAAAACCGGCGGTTCCGAACCGGAACCGGAACCGCCCGGTTTTCGAACCGGAACCGGAACCGTGAAATAGCCTCACGGTCCGGTTCCGGTTCCGCTTCCGCCAAAACCGGAACCGGCGGTTCCGAACCGGAACCGCCGGTTTTCGAACCGTGGGCATCTCTAGATATAACAACTTGCATACGCCTTAAGACAAAACTTTCCCAAATTAGACTAGACAATGGAAAAAGGTAACAGGGGACCACAATCCCTAACTAACATACATAACGCCTGGAAAGCTGAAAATGCAAGCAGGTCCAAAAAGCATAAAGCAACCCAGCAAAATCGATTTTCTAACATCTTCTTCTTCACGATACAACTAACAGAAAACTAAACCTCCATGGATGAACATAAGATCGAAAAACTAAACTGGAAATCTTAAATACGAACACCATAGTTTAAACATGTAAACTAAAGATCTAAGCGAACTGAACATGAGTGCATAACCGAATAGTATAGAACAGCAAACCACACATTTCTTGGAGATTTGAACTCATTAACACATGCAAATCACATGGAAAACGATAGATCTACTTAAATAAGTACTCCCTCCGTTATACAAGAATATGCACTCTTTGCTTTTTAGTCTGTCCCACAAGAATATGCATTTTCTAAATTTGAAAACTCTTTTTTCTCTAATGAGGTGGGACATATTCTCAATTAACAATACTTTAATTATTTTTCTTTCTACTTCTCTCTTACTTTACCAATTGTCCATTAAAACACGTGTCCAACAAAAAATGCATATTCTTATGGGACGGTGGGAGTAAAAATCAATTACTAAAAACATCCAAACATAAACTGAGAAAAGATAACAACGTAAACCAACAAAAACTTCAAATAGATTAGTACGTGAATCAAGGTCCAAAACATCCAAACAAACCATTTATCATAAAAAAATTAACTAGAAAAATTCAAACACTAAACAACTAACAATCACTAAAACTGAAGGTAAATGCAAAAACTGAAATGTAAATTCTTTCTCGCTCCTAAGCGCAGTAGGACTGATAAACAAGCTAAGATGACTGGATGGCAATAGGCATGGTGATTCCCCTATTTCTCCTGTGATGGAGGATGAATACTTCAAGTATGGAGTGAGTGATAGCGGATGCGGGCGGTGATAATCCTCGCTCATGATGATGATTTTTAGATTTCTCTCTTCATATTTCTTCCTTCTATTTATAGGATGGCTTGGCTTCAATCAATAGGGATATTTTCTTCGTGTGTTGACATTTTTGCCCTTCATAAGAAGCAACTCCTAAAAGCTCGCCATGTCCTTCTTGCGCTCCACTATGTGTCCCAGCATTCTGATCAGTTAACATCATTATGCTTCACTTCCACTTGACTCTCCTTCGACACTCCTTTTCATGTATTCCTGAGCAACTTGTTGCGCATATTATATGTTTAAGTGCATCAAATTGTCCAGTAACCAATGCACAAAGCACACCTTATCAAACTGCTCATACTTAACATATAATTGTCCTCAATTATGAAGAAACAAGTCAATAAAAAATACTAAAACACAAACACATTAACACATATATACATGCTTTATTCTCAACAGGCTCTCTTTCAATCAGGATCAATCGGGCTATTAACAACTTATGATTTTTACCATCCCCGTTCGACTTAGTCAAATTTGTCAGCTTGTCAAGACAACACTCATTGTTAACCAAAAGCTAGATTCACTCAGTCACTTATTCTTCACCAGAAATGTTAGGACCATTTTATCATTCGTGCTAAACCTAAAACATGGTTAACCGTGATGAGGATGGAAGTTAAGAAGAGGGGATAGAAATGTGAAAAAAGATATAAGGACAATTCATAAAATAAAGGTGTAATTCAAAAGAAGTGCTCCCTCCATCTCACAAGAATATGCATTATTTCCTTTTTAGTCCGTCCCACAAGAATATGCACTTTCCAATTTTGGAAACTTTTTCTATCTATTGAGGTGAGACCCATACTCTACTAACAATACTTTAATTACTTTTTTCTTTCTATCTCTCTCTTACTTCATCAATTATGTATTAAAACCTGTGCTCAACCCAAAATGCATATTCTTGTGGGACGAATGGAGTACTTGAATACGGTACACTTGATCATGTAAGGATTCGAGTTTAGAGGTTCGCACAATATGATTTATTTAGATATTAAAGTCTTAGAGAAAAGTTTAAATTAGGACAGTGGAAAAGACTAGAGTACGGGTCAATGTATGAGGACATGAACCTCCGAGAGTAATGCATATCTTAGGAATAAGCCCATTTGATTCAACACTCTCCCCTTCATCACAGCTCAATCTGCATATTTAAAAATACATGCAGAGCTGAGTACAAATGCTATAAAGATTTTAGTAAATTCATTCAATGGATTTTAAAAGTGAAAAAGTACCCGATATTTAAAATTGAACCTTCAAAACGTAAATCCTAGCCTCACTTGAGAGAGTGTTATACTGCGTTCGATTTTATTGGCAAGGGGGTGGGCTTTTTAATAGAACCGTTCGGTTCTTTTGGAATGGGTTCGGCTGTTGGGCTTCTACCAATTTGAATATTTATATAATATAAATCCAATTATATAGTTAGCGCTGTTGGGACTTTATATGTTTCTTAAACATCAAAGCATGAGCGATCGCCACAGAGGTCCACATAAGCCCGCATGACAAAATTAGGACAATTTCTAAAAAAACAGCACCTTCGAAGGTAGGAAAGTGTGTGATGAAAAACATGACTCGACCCATATATTTAAACACCACCACTCCCATCTTCAATAAACTGCACCCAGTTTGCTAATCATAATCAATTTCTCTTTGGATCTCAGAAATATCATTATAAATACTCCCCCTTTCCCACACTGAGTCTCACATTTTCCTTTTTTAGATAGATTAGTATTCTCGAGTTGTATTGAACTTTTGAACATATGCACTCAGGCATTATATTTTTCTGGTTTTATAATATTATTATTATTATTATTATTATTATTATGATGATGATGTTTGAGTAAAACATTAATTATACGATAACTAATAATCGACAACGTAACTTCTTTATATAATCGTCCTGAACTTACAACTTAATCATGGAACTATTATAAGGATTTACTTTAACAAGACTATAATTCTAAATTTCGATAACTAGACATATAGTCATTACTTCCTACGTACATATATGATCAACAGATTGGATCATCACCACACATACACACGAATAATTTAGGTTCATGTATAACATGCTGACTATTTCAGGACACCCATTTTTCTCTGCAACCAAAATACCATACGCTATTTTCAACTTTCACATTTCAAGTCCCTTTTTCTTCTAAGAAAAATGTCTATTGTTATATTATTTCATGTCTCTCTCACTCTATCTGTAACGCCCCACTTTTCGAGCCCTAATTTTGGAACCATAAGACGTTGCATTTATTGCTTTGATTGTCACGAATTAAATGATGAACTGTTATGTGATTAATTCGATGACCTAATTTTGATTTGACCTAGTCAATTTCGTTGATTTTATGGCGTGCCTTAAATTAATTGATGTGGAATGAAATATATTGCGGTGAATTATATTTTTAAGGGGAGTGAGATTTAAGATAGAATCATAAATAATTACCTTGTCCTTTTATTGTGGAAATATTGGCCACTACCAAATTATTGGAGAGGAATTCTATTTCTTGGATTTAATTATTTGTTTTGGGATAATTATCCAAATTAAATCATAAAGCCTAATTACCTTACTTCCTTCTTGATAAAAATCGGCCCCTATTAATTTCTTAGGGGATTCGAAATCTCCTAATTTGTAGGAGAAGGAAATTATTCATTATTTGTTTTGATCCCTTAATTACTTCTTTCCATGTTTTAATTGGAATGCCCTAGCAAATCTTTCCCTACTCTATTTTATTAAAGATTTGGAAATTATTCCTTGTGGGAGGAATATTTCACACTCCTACTATCATATTATTTGGGAGGATTTTTTTTAAATTTTCCTGCTCCGTATTATTTTATTCTGCTCCGTGAAAACACCAAATTTAAACCAAAGGCTAATTAAATAGCCATGATTTTCGAAATATCCTCCTTATTTCTCCATCAATTACACGCCAATTACCTCCATCAAATCTCCCCAAATCTCTCCCATCTTTATTGTGATTATTCTCCAAGAGATTGTTGAAGAAGCAAGGTTTTTATTCGTTCCTACCATTTGTTTCGTCCAAGAGAGGTAAAAATCAGACCCTATTCTTCATTCCCCCCCATCTAAACATTCTTTGACTCCCTCATGCATGTAGAGAGTGTAGGGATTTCAAATCTAAGGGATTCAATCGGTGGGAATTTGTGTGTGTATGTTTGATTGCGCTTTGAATGAATTTGTTTGATGAATTAATAAATCTATGGTGAATGATGTATGATGTTATGAGAGCATGAGTATAAGGACCCTTTTGAGCATGTTTGTGTGTTAAACCCATAAAAAGGTTGATTTTGAATAAATAGGGATAAACCTTAATTCAAATTTTTAAAGGCATGATAAGCTGTAAGTTCGGACAGTATGTTCCGACATGCATTTTACCGACCAAATGAACTCCGTTTGATCGATTTTTTTCCCTGAGTAAATTTCTTGATGTCTTCTATGTTGTGTGTGAATTTGAACTCATTTGGATAAAAGATGGAATTTTGGTGAATTTTTAAAGTTGACTGCGTATTTCTGGCAGAAAATGTTTTCTCGACCAGTAGGTTACGTTGTCCTTTTTGACCGACCAAAAAGGGGTATTTTGATATGAAATTTAAACTGGAAGTTAGTTGATGAGTCTACTGCATTGTGGTAAAGTTTTAGCCCCAACGGAAGTCGGGTGAAATTTTAATAATTTTTATAAAATGGTTGCACAGTGCTGCCAGATTTCTATCTTGATAAAAACACTATGTTGTTATAAGTGAATTACTTGATTGATATATGTGATGACATGATGCGCTGTTCAAAGGGGGGGGGGGAAGGGAAAACGATAGAGACATGCATAATATTAAGTCTATGGTTGTGACTGATAAGATATATATATTATCTAGAGGTAATAACTCGTGCGCGAAGCGTGATAACAAAGGGAAAGCAGTAGTCGAAATCTAAACGGTCGAGGTGGGCTTCTTTTCTACCCTACATTTTTGTGGGTTTTCTTTTACTAAAATCTTTTACGTATGACTGTGGAGCTATAAGGGTGGTTTAAAGCGATTATCATGTCGTGATTTGTTTTAACGTGCCTATCTGATGTGGCCGTTGCCACTGTTATATAAATCGAATTCGGGTCCTCGTAGGGCCGCAAACCCTACTTGGATTAGTGTACACCTATGGTAGACTGCGTGCTAGCGTACGGGCTGGCCGGTCTAGTGACCTGGTTTGCGGCCGCATTCCTTGTCATGTATTGGCAGATATGATTGATGACGATGGGGAAAAATAACTGCGCTGTCGCTATTTTGAACAATGGAAAATATTTTGGTGCCTCGGGCCTTTATAAAGCTCAAACCCCGATGGTTACCTACGTATGGCATGATAATATGTACTCTTTTTTAAAAATGTTTTCGGCATGAGCCACTGAGTATTTTCAAAAGTACTCAGCCCTGCATATGTTTTCTCTATGTGCAGGTTGAGCAGCGACGAGCGGTTGGTGGTGTTGAGCAGGAATTAATAATAAACTATGGTCGTTTTGAAACTCCGAGTGTCGTCTCTTCACACATGACGTCACTCTTCTCTTGGATGCTTCCGCTGTGATGTTTGCTTTACATACTTTTTATTTAAATTCAAAAACTGTTTCATTTGGGATATTTGCAAACTCGTTACTCTTTTTGAATAAATGTTAAACCCTTAGTCATTTACTTGTTGAACATAAATACTTTTGGTCGTTTTATTTATTAAGCTTAAATTCTTGGTCAAACTCTTGTTGAAAACCCTAGTCTTCTATGCCTGTCCATTAAGCCCCTTTAAGTCGCGATCGCCCGCTTTTATTAACCCTAGGGGCGGTCGTGACACTGTCACACACACACACAAATACTGTGTTAATAGCATACATTATTGGCGAACTCATGGCAGTGCATGATGTGCTTATTTGCATGATAAGCACATAATGTACAATAGCATAAATTATGCTCGGAGATTATGCTCTACTTTTTTTGAGTATACAATTCATGAATTGATTATTTTTAGAACTAGAATTGAGCATGTACCACATGACTTCTGTTATTTTTAGACTCGATGCATACATGAAAGATAAACTATGTTCAGTTTTTAATTATGTCTTTCAGAAGATTTGCTTTCTGTATATTACACAGATGGTGGAAGGGTTCTGCATAAAAATCATAATTGAATTTATATATAGAAACTAACACATTGTTACTTTAGTACTCCCTCCTTCCTAACTAAATTGACTTGTATTCCTTTTTGGGACATCCTAACAAGATTGAGTCATTTTTTTTTTCTGGCATTAAAACAAAACATCCAATCACTTTTACTTTATTTCATCACCTACTTTATTCTCACTTATCTCTCCTACTTTTTCTTCTATCCTATTTTATTTTACTTTCGTTTAATCTATTCAATATAGTTTCTTAATCTCCTGCCCAAAAGTTTTGTACCAACTTAGATGGGACGGATGGAATATAATTTAAATATAAACAAATATTTACATAATGAAGCACACTAATATTATATACTTCCTCCGTCCGCGAATAGGAGTCATGTTTTTTCCATTTTAGTCCGTCCGAGAATAGGAGTGCCGGTTCACTTTTACCATAAATGGTAATAGGGTCCCACCTTCCACTAATTCATTCTACTCGCATTTCATTTAAAACTAATATATACAAGTGGGACCCCTATTCCACTAACTTTTTTCCACCCACTTTTCTTAACATTTTTTAAAACTCGTGCTGCCAAGAAATGAGACTTCTAATGGCGGACAGAGGGAGTATCTATATAGGGACGTGATCAATTATAACTTTATGCTAATTGATAACTACAACTAATCCTATCCTACGTCATTAGACTGCTGCGACACCAGCGACTCTGTCACGAAATCAAACTCCTTGGAGCTGATGGCGGTTCTCATCACGGTGTCATTCGCGAATTGTAGATAGTCCCTCCACATTCGGTTAGTTCCGGAAGCCTCGTTTCTAGCAGCAACCGTTTCTGTGCGGCTGGGTAGCTTTAAGACCTTGGGCGGGAGATGGAATTGAGGCGGCAGAGGAGGAGGAAGACGATGCCTTGGTCGCAGTAGAGCCAGATGTCGGAGAAGGTGGCAGAAGGAGTTATACGTAAATGGTATGATGATATCAAATGGGTTAAGTGTTATGGGCGTTGGTTATGATTACGTGCCACACTTGGTGAAATGCACATTTGATCATGATCACATTTGTGTCGGTTGACATTATAATTGAAGAAGTTGACATTGATACACAATGAAGTTGACACTGATTTTGTTAGTCCATAGTTGATACTTTTTTTAGATATAAGTTGATATTGGTGATATTGTCTGTTGATATTGTTGTTCGTGTTTGTTGACATTATTATTGCAAATGTTGACATTGGTTTGTTAGTGCATAGTTGATAATTTTATAGATACAAGTTGACATTGTTGTGTTTTGTTATGTCAGATTTGGTACTCCCTCCGTTCTGCGGTAGTTGAGTCATTTCATTTTCTGCACTCGTTTTGAAAAAATGATACTCCCTCCGTCCACGAAAAATAGGGCTATTCAATTTTTATCCCTCGTTTTGGAAATATTATAATAAATAGTTAAAGTGGATAGAAACAAAAGTAAGAGAGAGAATAATATAGAGAAAGTCTCTTGTCTATATTATTCTCTCTCATACTTTTCTTTCTCTCCACTTTAACTATTTATTATCATTTTTCCAAAACGAGGGATAAAAATGGAATATCCCTATTTTTCGTGGACGGAGGGAGTAATAAATAGTTAAAATAGAGAGAGAGAGAGTAAAGTAGTGACAAAATAAGGTAGATAAGAGTCTTATCTATATTATTCTTTCTCTAACTTTACTTTTTCTTCATTTTAACTATTTATTATCATTTTTCTAAAACGAGTGCAAAAATGAAATGACTCAACCACCACAGAACGGAGGGAGTATTAATTTGATTCACATGTATATTTTATTTATTGATAAAAGTTGACATAGTTGTTAGTGTCTGTTGGACATTATTACTGAAGAAGTTGACGACATGTATATATAGTGGAGTTGAAATTGCGTTTGTTAGTATATAGTTGATATTTTTGTAGATCCAAATTGACATTGTAGCTAGTATCTATTGACATTATTATTGAAGAAGTTGACATTATTGCTAATGTCTGTTGACATTAATACTGAAGAAATTGACATTTATATATAGCGGACATTGTACTTATTAGTGTATAGTTGATATTTTTATAGATACCAAAGTATGCTCGTGATGCTTGTTTTGACACTAGAAAAATAGGTCAGAAATCATTGACCACACACTGATAGACTTATTTTACAAAGAGTATGCCCGTTAGGCTTTTTTTAACACTTGAAAAATAGGTCACAGATCATTGACTACGATAATAGGCTTGTAGACATTGTTGCTAGTATCAGTTGACATTCACCTGATTATCGAAATATTAAAATTTCTAACAAATATTTGTATCAAATTTTATCAACAAAATATATGCAATTGAGATATCGTTAGAATCCTTATAAAATTACCTTTAATTAGAATATATGTTTTGTGAAAAAATAATTTAAATCGAAATACATATATGAATTCTAAATTTTGAGATATTTTCTAAGAGTTAGTTATAATTTGTTACATGGACCATAATAGCATATTTATTAATTAATTTTGAAATTCCACGTGGAAATTAATTAATCTAGTGGTATAGGATTAGTTGTAATTAGCAATTAGGGAATAGTTGCCAACCTAGTAGGACCTTGAAATGGAATTCCTATCTTCATTCAATTCGTTTATTTGGTATTTCATGTCATTAGGAGTCGCCATTCCATTGTCCATGGGAATAACCATTCCTTCCATTTAGCCCAGGGTCATTCCGTTCCATTTCATTATACTTTCTTCATACTTTAGATTTTAACAAAATATACTACAATATTTTATATTATATTATATTTAAATTCAATACGATCTCAATTTTATAATTTTTTGATTTTATAATAAAACTAAAATTTTAAACTATTTAATAGTTGAAAAAAAAACCTCACTACACACAATCTACACGGACTACACACTGCATACAGTGCACACTTCACACATACTACACACAATACACATAATTTACACACACTACACACAATTTACACATTATACACACTACACATACTACACACACTATATACACACAGTTAACTGTGCAGTGTTTGTATAGTGTGCAGTGCAAGTGTATAATATGTGCAGTGCATGTGTAGTGTGTGCAATGTGTATATAATGTGTGTAGTGTCAACGCCAAAATCATGATTGGCTGAAAAATTATAAGAAATCAATATTTTGATAATGAACCGCCAGATTTTAAAATTGGTACGCAAAATCAGAATTTCGTGATGGTCATTTGTGTCTCTAATTACTTGCAGTGTTTACTGTCAAGAACCTTCAGACTGCGGCGGAGAAGTTTGAAGCTCTAGAGAAAATTTCAGGCCAAATCACAAATGAAGTAGCATCTACAGGTGGTTCTAAAGCGTCGGAAGCTGCGAAACCTGCTCTGCTGCCTCTATTTACGACATGCGAGTGGTAAGAATATCTTCATGCGAGCCCAAATATTTCCCTGGACTTACATTATCATCCTTAATTATTTAATCCAACATTTATTGTGTTCATAAACTTTGGGATTAAACTCAAAATAATAAAGCGTTTAGTTGCTCTCATATAGCATGATTTTGCATATATTTGTTTAATTATGCTCTTATATATAAGATGTGTTTTTTGCATTACTCCACTAGTTTATTGTTTGTTTGTTTTTTTTTCACTAATTTATTTTGGGAAAAATAGACTACAGTTTCAAACATGCAAAATTTAATTAGTTTGATTCTGTACAATTTTGAGCGAATATTTATACAAAAGCATATTTTCATCACATTGAAAAATAGGAAATATTTTATCTTGAACTTTAGATAATACAACGCTACCAAAATAAATAAAATTTTATGGAGAAAAAGGGAATAAAGTAAAATAACTATTTGCACCACCAAGTTTTGCGACAGCCTTAACGAACTGTTCATGCAGCTCCGTCGTCCAGCGTAACCTCAGATACAACAACTGAAAGAAGTCCAAATTGGTTTCCAGTTGATTCTATGGTGATATTAGAAATACATATGCACAATTAATGCATGGTGCACCCATTCACTCCCTCAATCTCGTTCTCAACAATGACAACAAGAAGAGATCATAGTGGATCTTTAGGGTGGGCCGGTGTCCCCTTTGGTGACGAAGATGCCTTATTTGGAACCGAGAATGAGCATCGCCACTGTGAACTATCGGCGGCACAGAATCAGCCGGGAACAATTCGGACCTTTTGTATCCGAAGCAGCAGTTACGGTAGACATCAGAGTTATACCAACAGTTTGTTAAGGCTGTCGCTGAACTCGGTGGCTCAGTTCATTTTTTCCACATAAATTTTAGATGGTTTGGTAAACATTGTATACTCTAAAGTTGAAGATAAAAAATTTCCTATATTTCAATGCAATGAACTATGCTTTTGAATAAATACTTGTACAGAATCGCACAAAATCATACAGATAAATTTTGCATGTTTGAATCTGCTTATGGAGTGACTGCTCTATAGTACTAGGTTTATTTGGTGGGATTCTGACCTGAGAATGTAACAATGAAAATAAAAAATAAAAATACTGAAATTTTCTAAGATTCTAATTTTTTTCACTTATAATTTTTTTTTCTAGTTTCAGATATATTACATATTTAGAGTTTAGCATTATTTGATTATTCTTTTAAAAAATAATAATAAGTATAATTTTATAATAATAAAAATTCATAATAACAATAATTACAATAATTATTGTTTTTAATAACTTGTTCATTATATCTTAATCTTATTTTTAAACTTATGAATCACACGTAGTTATAATACTCCCTCCGTCCCATAAAAATATGTACAATTGGTATGACACAAGAATTAAGACAAAATTGGTAAAGTAAGAGAGAAGAGGAGAATGATAGTTAAAATAGTGTTAGTGGATAGTGGAATCCCATTATTAGTAGTGTTTAATGGTGGTATAAGTTGTAACTAAATTGACGTATAGGGGTAATAAATTGGATAGCTTTCTAAAAATGGAATGCACATATTTTTGTGGGACGGACGAAAATAGAAAGTGCACATATTTTTATAGAAACGAGAGAGTTGTAACTATAATCATTATTATTATCTGGCGGTGTGTTATATTGCTAACTACAACTAAATGATAAGCATTAGATCATTAAATCAAGGCACAAGATCATTCAACCACGACTATCAATGATTCAACCCTACTTCCAGTGAGGAAGTGGAGTATGACTACTCCGAGATTTGGATGGAATTTACTATAGAGGGAGAGGAGTTTGAGTCGGGGTATGCCAAGTCGTCATTCATCCGCAACCCTGTCCTTTGATATCTCCACCGGGCCATGTCACACTTGATATTTGCTAGAGTAGATGGTGGCGAAGTATCTCAACCCGAGCTCGATGTTATGTGGTGCCTTCTTACGAAGAGGGGGTTCAAATTTGGGATTTTGTTCACCACCTACGTCGACCGCATCTCAAAGAAGGATGGGAGCACTATTTTTTGTTGAGGATCGATCACGGATATTTCCAAGCATGTGGGGATCCCGACCATTGATTTCATCGCCGACATAGGAGAGATGTTCATCACCTACGAGGTGTTGTTTGCGGTAGGGCTGTTGAAGACTGATTCTAGTTGTCAAGCTTTCTTCATAGAAGTGGATCGGCATCACTTTCCCGACCCTATTCCGTACTTGACCAAAGTGGACACGTGGGACAATCAAACCATGTGGAAGCTAAACACTCCTGCCCACTGTCGTGCAATCGAATGAACTCCTACTCAAGGGGTATTTAGGAAAAGAAACATCCTGTCGCGCATCCCCAACTTTGATCCCGAGGAGGATCCCACCTTTGATGCCATTGACAACTATCAAGATGACGACGAGCAATCCAATGCTCAAGGAGGTGGGGTCCATCAAGAAGAAGAAGAGGAAGAGGAAGAGGAAGAAGAAGTAGAGGGCCACTGCCGCCGTCGTGGTCGGCCCATGACAAATAAACAATTTGAAGTCGACACCAACGCCCCTCCTATAAGAGATGTTCTCCTAGATGCAGAACATGTCCCACAGTTGGGACAATCGTTGGGTGGAGTAGAACAGGAGAATGCCTTCAACCGCTAAGGTTTGGCGGCTCAAGGGGATTGGCGGACGAAGGAGCAACAATTTTGGGAGACTCAAAGGCTTCAAGATTTGCAACAACGTCAACAAATAGCCGAGCTCTAAAGGATGGCCGCCGAAGCACAAGAGATCTCCAAACCATGAATGGCGACATCATCGCCTATTTGATTGGTGCCTTTGACGAGCTTAGCACTCGCTTCCCTCCTCCTCCTCCTCCTCCTCAAGATTGAAGTTGAAGAGTAAGCTCATGACTATAAATGAGCATTGTTATCTTTTATTTTGTTTAAGACAATGTTTATTTTTATGTTTTTGAACAATTTTTCTTTATGTTTTTTAGTATTTTTGTGTTTAATTCCATTTTTGTGTGTTGATTGAAATTTTGTAGCTTCTGGATCTTTCCCAAAGGTTGAATCTTGCAGTCTCGATCTTCTCTTGAATCCACACTTCAAATGCCTTGGGATCTTGATGAACAGTGGAAGGAACTCTCAAAGATATGCTCTTGAAATTATGTAGCAAAAGGTACTATTTTTGGTGAAGCTTGAGGGGATATTTATAGCCTTCAAATTCGTGCATCATAATATGGTAAATATTATGCATAGTATGGTAAGTCTTGCAGATAAAGTAGGGCGAATCTGTGCGCCGCATTTTCCCAGAGGGCCGTTGCACGTTATCCAGCGGTCGCTGCAAATCATCCCGTAGCTTTTGTCTCTCGATCAGCCGTCGCTGGCAATCATTCCGTAACTACTGGATCTAACTGAGCGGTCGCTGCGCACAACCCATCGGTCGCTGGACATGTTCTTCTTTTTTAGCTCTAATTTTTCGAAGCGGACCGCTACAGGTACCGTTGGTCGATGCGGCTAACGGTCGCTGGCTGAGCTACAACGGACCGCTGGGTGGCTCGAATGCTCTATATTTCCATCTTTGACTTTTTGATATCTTTTTAAGCTCTATTTTGCATATTTCTCAAAAACTACATCAAAATACCAAAATAGATAAAATATGCAAATAATGGACATGCAATGCAACTTTGATACTCAAAACAAATCAAATAATGAACTTAAAATAGTGCAAAATGTCTCCTCTACTAGATCTGATTAAGCATCAAAAGTTCGAAAGGTCTTTTTTTTTTATTGTAATGTAGGCTATTTGATAGGTGAGGAATATTTGGCTAAAAAGTGACTAAAAATAAAAATATCAAGTAGAGTAAAAAAGACACCACTTTTCTTTCAAACCCAAGACACATTTGACAATTATTCTAATTTCAACCCACTTTCTCAATCCTTTGATTTTCTTTCTTTTTCTACTCAACCTTTCTTTTCTTTTTTTTTTATATATTACAGGCATCTTTTCTAGATCAAGCACTCTTTGAATGTTTCTATGTCACAACTTGCACTTTTTCATATAAGCACACTACTTTTCCATTTTATAACTTTCCTCTTTTATCTCTCCAATTCCTTTACAAATGATATAAAAATTTTAAACCACTAACCTAAGGAATTGTCCTCATTATTTTGACTTCTAAAGAATAGGCTTAAAGGTTCAAAATTGACTCCAAAGGGTAAAAGAGATTTTTTTAAAAAGGGTAAATTTTTTTGGATTTAAAAGTAGGCTATGAAAAGATGGCCTAACATCTTCCCTTATCAACTTACACACTATGTAAACTTAGGCAGGTGATAAGGCTCATTTCATGCATCGGTTATGGGGTTAATTTCTGTGATTTCCATGAACAACACACGTTTATAAGTTTAGGTGCGTAGAGAATCTGCCAGACCCAAGAAGTGGATGCAAGATTTACTAGGCAGATGTAATCAAAGGAAATTGAAGTGAAGAACTGTGACGCCCCAATTTTCGAAACCCTAATTTTCGAACCCTAGATCGATTTCATTTATTTTCTTTAATTGTCGAATTAATTGACGATTGGATATGTGATTGAATTGGTGACCTAGCTTTGAATTGACCGAGTCAATTGCGTTGAATTTTGTGACGTGGCTTTAATTAATTGATGTGAAATGAAATATATATCATGGTGAATTATATTTTATGGGGAGTGAGATTTAATTAGGATCATAAATAATTACCTTGCCCTTTTATTGAGGGAATTTTCGATTATTATTATTATTTGGAGAGGAATTATTTTTCTTGGATTTAATTATTTGTTTTGGGATAATTATCCAAATTAAATCCTAAAGCCCAATTATCTTATTTATTTCTTGATGAAAATCGGCCCTATTGTTTTTAGTTAAGGAGATTTCGAAATCTCCTATTTTGGGGGAGAAGGAAAATTATTCAATTCTTATTTTGATCCCTTAATTATTTCTTTCCATGTTTTAATTGGAATATCCTAGCAAACCTTGCCTTATCTTATTCTATTAAAGATTTGGAAATTATTCCTTGTGGGAATAATATTTCCACACGCCTACTACCATATTTTGTGGGAGGATTTTATTTATTTTCTTACTCTGTATTATATTGTTCTGCTCCGTGAAAATACCAAATTAAATTAGAGGCTAATTATATAGCCTTAATTTTCGAAAAATCCTCCTTATTTCTTCCCCCTATTTACGCCAACTCCATCCCCCTCAAATCTCTCAACCCTTATTTGAATTATTTCCCATATCTTGTAATTTAATTGTTGAATAATTATTTTTCTATCTCTATAAATAGAGATAACACTAAAACCTAACCCTAGCCACCTCTCCCTCACGCCTCTCTCCTCTCCCACACGCCCCACCCCCTGTTTCATCTCTTCTCCCACTTGTTCATCCATTCCACTCAAGATCCTATCAATTTTCCAAGAGATTGTTGAAGAACCAAGGTTTTAATTGCTTCCTACCGATTATTTCGTCCAAGAAAAGGTAAATTCAAACTCATATTCTTCAATCCTCTCCATCTAGACTTTCTTTGACTCCCTCATGCATGTAGAGAGTGTAGGGAATGAAGATCTAAGGGTTTAATCGGTGGGAATGTGAAATCATATGTGTGAGTGCGTTTTGATAGCAATTGCTTGTTGATTTATTGAATCCTCGGTGATTGATGTGCGATTTCATGAAAATATGTGTTTAAGGACTCTTTTGAGCATGATTGTATATCAAAACCATGAAAAGATTGATTTTGAATGAGTAGGGATAAACCCTAATTCGAATTGCTATCAGTATGAAAATCTGGGATTTCCGAACAGTGTGTTCTGATGTGTTTTTGACCAACCAAACGAACTCCGATTTGACCGATTCTTTTTCCTGTGTAAACTTCGTGATGTCTTCTATATTGTGTGTAAATTTAGACCCATTTGGTTAAACGATGAATTTATGGTGAATTTTTAAAGTTGACTGCGCGATTCTGCCAAAAACGTGTTTTCTCGACCAGTAGGTTACGCCTTTGGTTTGCCCGACTTAAAAGGGGTATTTTGACATGAAATTTAAACTGAATGTTATTTGATGAGTCTACTGCCTTGTCATAAAGTTTTAGCCCCATCGGAGGTCGGATGATTTTTAAATAATTTTTACAAAAAGGTTGCGCAGAGCTGCCAGATCTCTACTTTGGTTAAACAACTATATTTGTATGCTTGAATGACATACATGAGTTTACATATGTGATGAGGTGATGTGATATGCAAAGATGTGTGATATGATGTGATTCCTATTGTTGATTGGGAAAGGGGAATGATCTAGGACATGCATGATTTTAGTCCATGTTAGTGGCTAATCGGGGACACATTATCCAAAGGTGAAATTTCGTGCGAGACGCGTGATATCAAAGGAAAAGCGAAACTTGAAAACTAAAGGATCGAGGTGGGCTCTCTTTTTAAATAAGGACCATGTCCTAATGTTTTATCAATGAGAATAAATGTGATTTCATGCCTTGTTTTGGTTTTTACGTGCCTATCTGATGTGGTTTTTGCCACTATTTATAAATCGAATTCGGGTCCTCGTAGGGCTGCAAACCCTACCTGGATTAGTGTACACCTATGGTAGACTGTGTGCTAGCGTACGGGCTGGCCGGTCTAGTGACCTGGTTTGCGGCCGCATTCCTTGTCATGTATTGGCAGATATGGCTAACGTCTATGGGAAAATGACTGATCAGTCGATGTTTGAAATGGAAAAATGATTTTGAGTGCCTCGGGCCTTTCTAAAGTAAAACCCCGATGGTTACTTACGTATGGCATGATATCATAAACTGTATTTAAAATGTTTTCGGGCATGAGCCACTGAGTATTATTTCATAGTACTCAGCCCTGCATATGTTTTCCCTATATGTAGGTTGAGCGGCGACGAGCGGTTGGCGGTGTTGAGCATGAACTAATAATGAACTGTGGTTGTTTTGGTTTTGAAATTCTGAGTGTCGTTGTGTCTTCACACATGACGTCACTCTTCTCTTGGATGCTTCCGCTGTGATATTTTTCTTAAAATACTTTTCATTTAAATTCTGAAACTATTTTATGATGGGATGTTTGAAACTCGTTACACTTTTTGAATAAATGCTAAACCCTAGTATTTATTTATTAAACTTAAATACTCTTGGTCGTATTATTTATTAGACTTAAATTTTTAGTCAAACTTTTATTGAAAACCCTAGCCTTCTTTGAATGTCCTTTGAAACCCCCTTTAATCACGATCACCCGCTTTCATTAACCCTAAGGGGCGGTCGTGACAGTTTGGTATCAGAGCCTCAGTTCTTTCCGCTCTGGACCCAAGAGTCTTGTTTTGAGTCAAAATCTATGCATGTGTAATTGGGCTAAATGATAAACATCGGAAGCTCAACACCACCACTCGTCCCCGCCCAACCACGAAGAATGAGGTAACAAATATGTTGATCGATTTTGATATGAACTGTGAAATATTTGGGAATATCGATGGGAATATTACTCTTGCATGCGTGAAAATACTCCTATGGGATCTTTAAAAAAATTATGTGGCACTGTTGAAAATATTTGCTGAAATATGAATTGTTGGATATGAGATTAGGTATTTGCGCTTATGCCGGGATGGTAAATGTTGTGATGAAAATGAACTTGTTGCTCGAATATATGTTAAACCTAAGAGTTGGGTGAAATTATATGATGACGCATACGCGATTACATTGTGACATGATATCGATAGTGGTGAATTTTAGCATGCTACTTTTATGTGATGAATGTAAACTTTATGAAAATAATAAACTGTGGAGATGCGAAATACTTAGTGCAAGGCGAGTAGCCTATGGGGAAGTCGACATGCTACGACTCGACGAAACACGAAAACTGCACGAACCAACGACTTTAGAACATTCAAAACTTTGACATGATGCTTAAACCTTTCGATATATATATAGCCATCTTCATAGGCATCATGATCTCAGCATCACTTTTTAGAAACGTAAACCCGTTGTTTCCCTCTATCCTTGGACTGATGCTGAGTTTTCTTTGTTTCCTTTTAGATGGCCCATCATTACTATGGCCCGATGCGTAATCGCTATTCCAGCAATAGGGACCATCCTGTTGAGCGTTATCAAGACTATAGGTGGAATGGGAGGCAGTTCCTTATGTCCTACGTCACCGGATTTTATGATAAATGGATGAACGCTTATGCGTATGGGGGAGCCACCCACCACGAAGGGATCCAAAGGCTCATCCATACTTTACCACCGCCTTGGGACGAGTGGACCACTCAGGCATCTCGGTTTTTCATATGGTATAGCCCACCTGATTACGATGCGCGGGACGATTTTGTTGGCCTTATGAAGGTGTTACTTTCAGCCATGACGGCTGCTGCTAACGGACCGCCACGTAGTCCGCCCCCACCTATCTACCCGCCGAGTCAAGCCCGCCAGCGAAGATATCGCTACGACGAGGAACCGCATGTCTCCCGTGTTCCCAAGAGGGCGAGACTCGAGTTGCGTGTCCCGGCACCACCAAGAATCGGCGAGGAAGTCGATGGGATGCCCAGAATATTACCTCCACCCGAGGGTGCCGAGGATGAAAGCGAGGGAGAGGATCCCGAGGAAGAGAATCCCGAAGAGGAGGATCCCGAGGAGGAGGATCCCGAAGAAGAAGACCCGCATGAGGATCCCGAGGAGGAGGACCCCGAAGAGGACCGAAATGCGGATCGGCAGGATTAGACACAATGGTTCTAGGACATTTTATTTCGAATTCCCACAGTTTTTGATACCTATCATTTTGCTTGACTCTAGTTTTCTCTTTCCGGCGTTGATTCACTCTTTTGTTTTGATGTTGATGGGACAAAGACCTCTTGGAGGCGACGTTTGATAATTCTATGGGAATTTTTGTCTTTAACTATCTTATTGTGCAATAACTTGACATCCCTTCTTATTACTCAAATGTGCAATTGTCTTTTGCTACGCTATATTGTAAATGTCTCTTCTTGATTGCACAACTACTCTTGACATACTATTGCACAACAGTCTTTGCTACTCGATTACCCAATTGCTCCTTGCCACGATTTGAAATCATCTTAACTAATTCATTATGCAACTGCCTTTTGTTGTCCTATTGCACAATCATATCCTACTATCGTTGTCTTTTATCTTTCTATTGGATATCTATGGTTGCCACTCCATTGTACCACTTGCCTTCTATCCTCTATCTTGTTGAGCAATCACCCTTTCTCAATTGTTTCTTGCTATACTTTCCTATGATTGCTCCTTTACTATCGTTTGTGCAGCTATATTTCGATATCTTGTTTTGCAAAAGCTCCTTGTTATGCTATGATATAATTGTCCCATGGTTTGATTCTCCTCGCATACCACACAACTATTTTGGGATTTCGAATAAATGTAGTAATATTAGTTCTTGTGATAAATCAGAATGCCGCCAAGATGCAACGTAAGACGTGCGAACCCGGAACCTACCCCTCAGACGGTAGAAGAAAGTGTGACACAACCCAATCATCCACCTTCTCCGCCACCACCTCCTCCACCTCAGGTTGACCGCGAGATCATAAAGTTGTTCTTAAGTCAGAAACCTCCCATCTTTGACGGAATGGGGGAGCCAAGCCACGGACGAATCTTGGATACGCTCTTTGGAGCGCATTTTCAAAATCTTAGGGTGCAACGATAGGGAACGAATGACTTGCGTGACCTATCAACTTACCGAGGCCGCCGACTTTTGGTGGGATACACGAATGAAGACAATGCCCCGAGAGCAAGCAGCGAGGATGACATGGGAGGGTTTCAAGACGGAGATATACAACAAGTATGTCCCCAAAAGCTATCGGAAGGCGAAGGCGTCTGAATTCTACAATCTAACCCAGGGACGCATGACTGTGACCGAGTATGATCGTGCGCTTAGCAGTATGACTCGATACGCACCGGATCAGGCCGACACTGACGAGAAACTGGCCGAGAAGTTCCGTGGGGGACTAAGGCCTGAGATAAGAATGTCATTGGCTAGTCGTGGGAAGCTACCCTACGTAGAGGCTTTGGCCCTTGCACTTGACATCGAGGCAGCTATGCCCCAGGAGAGGGCGAAGGATAACACCGCATTAGCACCACCTCCACCACACCACTCCCGAGAGAAGAGGAAGTGGGAGGGAAACAGAATTCCATATGACAACAAGAGGTATCAGCACACCTCGAACCACCCGCCGTATGGGAGAGGTCAAAACTCATCCAACCAGAGAGGCGACTTTCGACCCAAGCCACCTCAATGCAACGTGTGCTTCAAGTACCACTTTAGAGAGTGTAGGATGCAGGGCACCACTAAGTGCTTTAACTGCGGGGGAAGCAGCCACTTCTCTAGAGAGTGCCCAAGTAAGAGGATGACAATGGAGTCGAGGCAGAACACTCAAGGACCCCGCATGCAGCCAAGGGCGCCGCAGATAGAATGAAGGGGAAATCGCGACCAACCTCGGCAACCCTACCGCCAAGGACTTCCCTCTCAGGCTAGAGCATATGCCTTGAGTCGGAAACAACCCAAGATCGAGCAGGGGAAACAGGAAAACGGAAATTTGGCAGGTATGGGTAAAATACTCGACACTCCTATCGTTGTGTTGTTTGATACGGGCGCATCGCATTCATTCATTTCTGACTTGTGTGTGGATACTTTGAGCTTGCCTGTTAACAAATCTGAACATAAGATGGTAGTGTCTTCACCAGTGGGTGGGACAATAGAGATCTCATGAACATGTCCGAACGTAGAAATTGTTATGGGAGACCTTAAGATAGTCGCTCGTGATCTGCAAGTTATGGCGATCGGAGACATCGACGTAATTTTAGGAATGGACTGGTTAACTTTGAATTTTGCGACGATTCGTTGCAAGGAGAGACAGATATCTCTACAAGCCCCGGGAAAGGAACCCATCGTATACCATGGAATCTCGATGAACCGGCGAACCTCTATCATTTTCCGCGCTTCAAGCTAGTGCGATGGTGAGGAAGGGACGACCTGCTTATCTCGTATATCTATAAGGATAAGAGAAAGGAGAAAGGAAATTGGAAGACGTAGCCGTCGTACGAGAATTTCCAGACATTTTTCCCGAAGCTTTGCCTGGGCCGCCGCCAGATCGGCAATTGGAGTTCGCAATCGACCTAGCACCAGGGTCGGCACCTGTGTCCAAGGCACCATACAGAATGGCGCCTAAAGAGTTAGAAGAGCTCAAGATACAGCTGCAAGAGCTTATGGACCTAGGTTTCATTAGACCTAGTGTTTCACCGTGGGGCGCGCCGGTGCTTTTTGTAAAGAAGAAGGATGGATCGATGAGAATGTGTATCGATTATAGGGAGCTAAACAAGATGACTCTCAAGAACAAATATCCACTGCCAAGGATAGATGACCTATTCGATCAGCTTCAAGGAGCCGGGGTGTTCTCGAAGATGGACTTGAGGTCCGGGTACCATCAGTTGAGAGTTCGACGAGAGGATATACCAAAGACAGCCTTTCGGACGAGATATGGTCACTATGAGTTCGTCGTGATGCCATTTGGTTTGACGAACGCACCTGCGGTATTCATGGACTTGATGAATCGAGTGTTTCATCAGCATTTGGATAAGTTCGTTTTGGTGTTCATAGATGACGTACTTGTTTATTCGAAGAATGAGAAGGAACACGAGGAACATCTGCGAATTACCTTGGAGACCTTGAGGAGAGAGAGATTGTACGCAAAATTCAGCAAGTGCGAGTTTTGGCTTAAGGAAGTAAATTTCCTTGGTCACATCGTGTCGGCAGAAGGAATTCGAGTAGATCCCGCTAAGGTTGAGGCGGTGCAACAGTGGAAGGCACCCTCAACACCAAACGAGATTCGGAGTTTCCTAGGTTTGGCGGGATACTACCGAAGATTCATAGAAGGGTTCTCCAAGATAGCGAGACCTATGACGCAACAACTCAAGAAGGGAGTGAAAGTAAATTGGACTTCCGAGTGTGAAGCAAGCTTTCAACTCTTGAAGGAGAAGCTAACTAGTGCACCGATCTTAGCTGTGCCAGAACCAGAGGTGAACTACGTAGTATACACGGACTCCTCAAAAGTAGGACTTGGCTGTGTGTTGATGCAAAACGACAAGGTGATTGCTTACGCATCCCGACAATTGAGGCCACACGAGTTGAACTATCCAACCCACGATTTGGAGTTAGCAGCAGTGGTACACGCCTTAAAAATTTGGAGACATCATCTCTACGGAGTTCGATGTGAGATCTTTACGGACCACAAAAGCCTGAAGTATTTCTTCGAGCAGAAGGATTTAAACATGCGACAACGAAGATGGCTTGAATTGGTGAAGGACTACGATTGTGGCATCAACTACCACCCCGGCAAGGCAAATGTAGTGGCAGATGCCTTGAGCCGGAGAGGTCATTCCCAACTGGCCACTTTTCTCACCAACGAAGAAAGCCTAGTCCGCGAGTTTAGTAAGATGCGATTGGAGGTAGTGAGAGCACCTGAAACGGTGGAAGCGCGAATCGCCACTTTAGTTGTTGAACCTGACCTAAGGTCAAGAATTGTAGAAGCTCAACGGAAGGATGCAAAATTGGAGGAAATTCGAGTCGAAGTAAGAACTGGCGAATCGGGGGATTTCCACGAGGAACCCGACAATGCCCTTACCTTCAAGGGAAGACTTTGCATACCAAGTGACGAAGAACTCAAGAACGAATTGATGAGTGAAGCACATGAGACTCCTTACACCGCCCACCCAGGGAGTACGAAGATGTACCAAGACTTGAAGAAGACCTTTTGGTGGAATGGTATGAAGAGAGATATAGTGACCTTTGTGGAGCGTTGCTTAGCCTGCCAACAAGTGAAGGCTCTACATCAACGACCATACGGGAAGTTGCAACCACTAGAAATACCCGAGTGGAAATGGGAGCACATCGCTATGGACTTCGTGACGGCATTGCCAAAGACGCAAAGGGGAAATACTGCCATATGGGTAATTGTAGATCGACTCACCAAGAGTGCACACTTCATACCGATACCCATAACTTATGGATCAAACAAGCTAGCTCAAGTGTATGTAAAAGAAATAGTGCGACTACATGGAGTCCCAGTGACGATCACGTCTGACCGCGACCCGAAGTTCACATCAAGATTTTGGATCAGCCTACAACGTGAGCTCGGCACTAGGTTGAATTTTAGCACCGCATTTCACCCGCAGACAGACGGGCAATCCGAGAGGACGATCCAAACCCTTAAGGATATGTTGAGAGCTGTAGTATTGGAAGTTGGGAGTCCGCATTACCTTTGATCGAGTTTGCCTACAACAACAGCTTCCAGGCAACGATAAACATGGCGCCGTATGAAGCTCTGTATGGGAGAAAGTGTAGATCCCCGCTCTATTGGGACGAAGTTGGCGAGAGAAGAGTACTTTGACCGATGCTGTGGAAGAAATGGTTGGAATCGTCCGACAAATTCACGAAAGGATAAAAGAAGCTCAAGACAGACAAAAGTCCTACGCGGATGTACGACGAACCGACATACAATTTCAAGCTGGCGACAAAGTTTTTCTCAAAGTATCCCCGTCGAAAGGGATAACGCGTTTTGGTGTCAAGGGAAAGCTGAAGCCGCGATTTATTCGGCCTTACGAAATCCTTGAAGGAGTTGGTCCTGTTGCTTACCGTTTAGCGTTACCCCCGAACCTTGGGAACGTACACAACGTCTTTCATGTGTCGCAATTACGGAAATATGTGTTCGACCCGAAGCACGTGATTCACTACGAGGAGGTCGCGTTGAATTCGGACCTGAGCTATGAGGAGAGACCCCAAACGATTTTAGACCGAAAAGTCCAGAACGTGAGAAATAAGCAAGTTGCCTACGTGAAAGTACATTGGAGGAACCACGGGCACGAGGAAGCCACGTGGGAGCTTGAGGACAAGATGATGGGGTTATACCCCGAACTTTTTCCATGAGAGTGCCAAAATTTCGGGACGAAATTTCTTTTAAGGGTGGTAGGATGTGACGCCCCAATTTTCGAAACCCTAATTTTCGAACCCTAGATCGATTTCATTTATTTTCTTTAATTGTCGAATTAATTGACGATTGAATATGTGATTGAATTGGTGACCTAGCTTTGAATTGACCGAGTCAATTGCGTTGAATTTTGTGACGTGGCTTTAATTAATTGATGTGAAATGAAATATATATCATGGTGAATTATATTTTATGGGGAGTGAGATTTAATTAGGATCATAAATAATTACCTTGCCCTTTTATTGAGGGAATTTTCGATTATTATTATTATTTGGAGAGGAATTATTTTTCTTGGATTTAATTATTTGTTTTGGGATAATTATCCAAATTAAATCCTAAAGCCCAATTATCTTATTTATTTCTTGATGAAAATCGGCCCTATTGTTTTTAGTTAAGGAGATTTCGAAATCTCCTATTTTGGGGGAGAAGGAAAATTATTCAATTCTTATTTTGATCCCTTAATTATTTCTTTCCATTTTTTAATTGGAATATCCTAGCAAATCTTGCCTTATCTTATTCTATTAAAGATTTAGAAATTATTCCTTGTGGGAATAATATTTCCACACGCCTACTACCATATTTTGTGGGAGGATTTTATTTATTTTCTTGCTCCGTATTATATTATTCTGCTCCGTGAAAATACCAAATTAAATTAGAGGCTAATTAAATAGCCTTAATTTTTGAAAAAATCCTCCTTATTTCTTCCCCCTATTTACGCCAACTCCATCCCCCTCAAATCTCTCAACCCTTATTTGAATTATTTCTCATATCTTGTAATTTAATTGTTGAATAATTATTTTTCTATCTCTATAAATAGAGATAACACTAAAACCTAACCCTAGCCACCTCTCCCTCACGCCTCTCTCCTCTCCCACTCGCCCCACCCCCTTTTTCATCTCTTCTCCCACTTGTTCATCCATTCCACTCAAGATCCTATCAATTTTCCAAGAGATTGTTGAAGAACCAAGGTTTTAATTGCTTCCTACCGATTATTTCGTCCAAGAAAAGGTAAATTCAAACCCATATTCTTCAATACTCTCCATCTAGACTTTCTTTGACTCCCTCATGCATGTAGAGAGTGTAGGGAATGAAGATCTAAGGGTTTAATCGGTGGGAATGTGAAATCATATGTGTGAGTGCGTTTTGATTGCAATTGCTTGTTGATTTATTGAATCCTCGGTGATTGATGTGCGATTTCATGAAAATATGTGTTTAAGGACTCTTTTGAGCATGATTGTATATCAAAACCATGAAAAGATTGATTTTGAATGAGTAGGGATAAACCCTAATTCGAATTGCTATCAGTATGAAAATCTGTGATTTCCGAACAGTGTGTTCTGATGTGTTTTTGACCAACCAAACGAACTCCGATTTGACCGATTCTTTTTCCTGTGTAAACTTCGTGATGTCTTATATATTGTGTGTAAATTTCGACCCATTTGGTTAAACTATGAATTTATGGTGAATTTTTAAAGTTGACTGCGCGATTCTGCCAAAAACGTGTTTTCTCGACCAGTAGGTTACGCCTTTGGTTTGCCCGACTTAAAAGTGGTATTTTGACATGAAATTTAAACTGAATGTTATTTGATGAGTCTACTGCCTTGTCATAGAGTTTTAGCCCCATCGGAGGTCGGATGATTTTTAAATAATTTTTATAAAAAGGTTGCGCAGAGCTGCCAGATCTCTACTTTGGTTAAACAACTATATTTGTATGCTTGAATGACATACATGAGTTTACATATGTGATGAGGTGATGTGATATGCAAAGATGTGTGATATGATGTGATTCCTATTGTTGATTGGGAAAGGGGAATGATCTAGGACATGCATGATTTTAGTCCATGTTAGTGACTAATCGGGGACACATTATCCAAAGGTGAAATTTCGTGCGAGACGCGTGATGTCAAAGGAAAAGCGAAACTTGAAAACTAAAGGATCGAGGTGGGCTCTCTTTTTAAATAAGGACCATGTCCTAATGTTTTATCAATGAGAATAAATGTGATTTCATGCCTTGTTTTGGTTTTTACGTGCCTATCTGATGTGGTTTTTGCCACTATTTATAAATCGAATTCGGGTCCTCGTAGGGCAGCAAACCCTACTTGGATTAGTGTACACCTATGGTAGACTGTGTGCTAGCGTACGGGCTGGCCGGTCTAGTGACCTGGTTTGCGGCCGCATTCCTTGTCATGTATTGGCAGATATGGCTAATGTCTATGGGAAAATGACTGATCAGTCGATGTTTGAAATGGAAAAATGATTTTGAGTGCCTCGGGCCTTTCTAAAGTAAAACCCCGATGGTTACTTACGTATGGCATGATATCATAAACTGTATTTAAAATGTTTTCGGGCATGAGCCACTGAGTATTATTTCATAGTACTCAGCCCTGCATATGTTTTTCCTATATGTAGGTTGAGCGGCGACGAGCGGTTGGCGGTGTTGAGCAGGAACTAATAATGAACTGTGGTTGTTTTGGTTTTGAAATTCCGAGTGTCGTTGTGTCTTCACACATGACGTCACTCTTCTCTTGGATGCTTCCGCTGTGATATTTTTCTTAAAATACTTTTCATTTAAATTCTGAAACTATTTTATGATGGGATGTTTGAAACTCGTTACACTTTTTGAATAAATGCTAAACCCTAGTCTTTATTTATTAAACCTAAATACTCTTGGTCGTATTATTTATTAGACTTAAATTTTTAGTCAAACTTTTATTGAAAACCCTAGCCTTCTTTGAATGTCCTTTGAAACCCCCTTTAATCACGATCACCCGCTTTCATTAACCCTAAGGGGCGGTCGTGACAAGAACACCAACTCACAACCTAACCTGGGAGATTACAGAAGCGATGGCGGGAGCAGCTGTGAAGCAAAAAAACAACTTTTAAAGGATCTTCTAGGAAGGGCAAAAATGACAAATCAACAAGGAAGAGTGCCCTAGAAATATGAGCCTCAACTATAAATAGAGACCACTATCATGACGAGAGGCAGCTCCATCTTAGGTTTTGCTCTTAGCTCATTCTCTTCACAATTCACCTCACAATTCTCTGCGCACTTAGCATAATGGGTTGATAATTTGGGGGCTTTTGGGTGGTTTAGTTTCATTCAGTAGTGCAACACCGTCCTCACGAAGGGCGAAGAAACAATCTATTTATATTTCTGTTGTTTTAGCCGTGAACTTCATTGCTTTGGAAGCTCGGCGCTAAATATTTTGTTAACTCTATATTTCTGATGTTATGCAATGTTCGGTTCATGTTTTTATCTGGTTATGATGTTTGATTGTTGGTTTTTACTGATTTGGATGCTTTTCGCAACTGATTGTTGATTTGGAGTTGAAATCGGGTTGATCGGAGTAGTATTGTGGTTGAATTTGTTGGATCTGAATTGTGGAGTTACGGATCTGAACGTAGCAGGGTTGGGATTGGTTTGATCTGAGTTGAATTATTGTTCGGAGTTATGGATCTGAGACGTGGTGTTCTAATTCTGCATGATTATGGATGTTTACTGTTGTTTCCTTAGTTTGCTCGACCTAGTAGTTTACATTTGGTAGTTTTATGCTTAATTGTCATGTTTGAAGTCGGATATGAGATTGCTTTATTTTGATATGTTTGATGCTCTGTCTCGTCTGTGTTTATTTAGTTTACTGAAGAAGATGAAGTCGGAAGTTAGTTAGAGTCTGATCTGTTGTCAGTTGTTTGGTTAGTTTTTGCAGCTTTTACTGTCACCGTAGCTAAATCAGGAAATTGGTTCCCACTGTTGTTTACGCGTTGTTTAGCTATTTTCGGGAAGTTGTCAATCTGACCCAGTAGTTTAGTTATTTGAATTTCTCTAGTTAAATTTCATTTCCCTTAGTCATGCATGCGTACGTATTTTTCCTGTTTCCTAGGTCCAGTAGATAGATTAGTTGTGTTTCAATTCCTCTGAGTCTATGATGAGGCTCGTTTCACGCATGTGTTCTGTCATAAAACTACATCAAATTCTGTGAACTAACGTCTAATTTTTAGCCATGTATGTATGAAAGTCCGCCATTTTCAGAAAACGAATTGATCAACTGGGCGGACGAATGGATCAGGAGAAGGAGTCAAATTTGATGCGCAAACGGATTAAGTTGGATAAAATGGCATGCAGCAGGAGCACCCAATTAGAAGACCGATGCGTCACACAAGATAGATCCCCAAGGGTAAAGGGTAAAACAGACTTTTCAGGGAACAAATGCCCCAAGGATCAAGACCTCACACCTTCCTATAAATGGAAATAGAGAATGAGGAAAAAAAGCTTCCAACCCGTGACGCTCATTAGTTTTCAGCTCTCTTCCAGAGCTGAAATGGGAGCTCCCAACACTTCATCTTCTTGAATTCCTTCACACACACACTTGGTTCCTGTTCTAGTTTAGTTTAGTATGGTTTGGTGTTGGTTTTATTCACTCTAAGCTTTTGGTTCTGTAATTCCGCTTTGAGAAGAGGCGATGAAACAATTTCAATTTTTTGTTTCTCTGTTTTCAGTTTATGCTTAATGTTGCAGACTATGGATGCTTTTTGATTTAGTAAATTTAGTGCTATGATTCGATCTTTGTTGAGGTATTTGTTTACCATGCATGAATGTTCTGATCTACTTTCGGTTTCAGTTTTATGATGCATATCTTAGCTCAAGTGTTTTGTTATGTTTTGGGTTTGGTCAGATCTATGTTTTTAAGTTATGTTTCATCATGTTGCAAAGAAAATTACGAATAAATTGTTTTAGGATGTTTAGATCTGATAGCTGTTTGCGGTTTCTGCATGGTTATGCCTCATGTTTTCTTAATTACGTAGGCGTAGTTTAAATCTCAGAAGTAGATTTAAGTTTACAAGTTCTTATGATGTTTTGTTGTTCATAATTGCTCAGATCTGCTTTTACTCTGCTTTTCATCTTGATTTAGTTAAAAAGATGAAGTTGTTAGAAAAGTTTTACTTTCTCGTATATTTTGCAGGAGACTGTTAATCGCCCACTTTATTCTATTTGTCCATTTCAGGAAAGTTTCAATATGAGTTGATCAAGTAGATTTTAGTTAAGCTTTAGCAAGTTGATCAGTTTAGTTAGTTTAGTCTCTCAAGTCAAGTAGCTTAACTTAACCCACCCCTTGGAAAGCGTGGCCGCATCCATTCCCATTCGTGTCCACAACAAATGTAAAACACATAATCTCTGTGGTATCGATCCTTACTTTCCTATACTAGTTAATAGTATTGTGGGTTAAGGTTTTGAAAACGCTCTCGAGTCCTTCCATACACCTCACTTAAGTCAAATCTAAGTCAAAACCAGCCTGAGTCCCCACTAGATCTACTCATCGACATTTTGTAGGTAGAAGGCACACATAGGCCAGTTGGATCAGTTTGACGATTCAACTTGAGCAGTTCACAATGATACAAAGAGGAGAAAAGAGACGAAAGACAACAGAGAAATGTCTTTTCAAATGGCGCCGTTGCCGGGGATGATAGCGTTTATCCTACATTTGTTGCAAGAGACCTTGGTGTAAATATTGTTAATATTTTATGCTTTTTTTCTTTTGATTTCAGTTGAGAGACAGCTTGGGGAGACAACAGTGCGAAATCAATGTCTTCATCTATGTGGATCAATTGCTTAACTCGCTGGCATGGACCAAGGGGACTATTGGAGCAAGAGAACACATAGATGGGCGGAGCGTCTCAGGTTTCGTTTAAAAAACTTAGTGTAAATCTTGTAAATAAACTTTTTATTATTTTTTGTTTTCCCTAGTTGGTGAACACCGAGTTCAAGAAGCAAACAGAAGAGGGGGTGGAGCCAAGCACTATCCAAGATGAATCACCTCCCACTTCACCAATTGACTCAGATGCTAGCAGCAAGGAGAGTGAGGGCATCACCCTTGTGAGTCCGCTGGAATCAGTGGCTACCCCAGGCAAGGAGGAAACCACCATGGCATGAGACCAAGGAGATGATCTGGAGATAGGGTCACTCTATGCCCACGTTGAGAACGAGTCAATCCATGTTATCCCCAACACCTCTGGGCAAGAAGCAATATATGTGAAACCAGATCTACTAACCATCTAACCTGTGTTTTTGGGAGCTAGTGCTGAAAGCCCAGTTGAATTCCTCTATGAGTTCAGTAAAATCTGCACAGTGCAGAAAACACCAAATGGGTCTAGTGAGGAGGATTTCAAGTTAAAAGCTATCCCCCTCTCTTTGAAAGGCGAAACTGATGCTTGGTTCGAGGATTGGAACCTAACACCATCAAGACATGGCCAGATTTCAAGGAGGAGTTCCTAAACCAATTCTTTCCAGCAGCAAAGACAAATGCACTTCGAAGGGAAATCAGAGAAGCTACCCAAGGGTATGATGAAAGCCTGAGAAAATTTTGGAAGTGGAAGTCTACTCGAGGTTCTATGAGGGAATGGATGCAAGGAGTAAGGATCTGGTGAACTCATCAAGTGGGGGAAGTTTCTCCAAACTCGGGTTGAGTAAGGCTAAGATTGTCATTGAGAAACTTCTAAGTGCAAAAAGAGAGTACGATGATACATCGATCACCACATCCCAAGGGAATGAGATGAATACCCTTACGATGGATGACAACAATCAGATGAAGAACCGGATCGACAAACTGGAGGAAGCGTTTAGTTCAGTGATTGAGTCAAGACATCTGCAAGTTCCTTCAATCAAACCCCACTTCCACACTGATCAAGTGAGTCATCGCCAGATACGGGAGAAATCTGGAGTTCAAACAGGAGTTGGAATCCTGGGGGGCAAGCAGAGGTGTACCAACATGAATAACCACACTGTGGAGAATGGTGCTGGTCAGAAGAGTACCCACCTTTCCCTTATCTACCCTTCCAAGATCAAATCTATCCACCATGGTCTTACGATGCTGAAGAACACTTACCAGCATGGCAAGGTGAAAACTGGCAAGCTCAGAATCCCCAGTTTCACTAAGGCCAAGTCCACCTCGATCAACATCAATACCACTCGCATCCCCAACAAAGCTTTGAACTACCTTTGGACAAGGAGTGGAATGCAAACTCTACAGAAGAAAGAATCAAGAGAGTGATTGTATCCCATACGATGCTTGAAATCAAATGATGAACTAACACTGGAAATGCAGCACACATTTGATGAGCAGAAATCCAGCATGGGCGAAATGATTAAGCAAGTCGCCCTACTGACTGATATTATAAAGGGGATACAAGAGGGCAGAGCTGAAGCCAGGGTGAATGAGAAAATGATAGATGAGGGAGATGCGGGTGAGTCCGAGGAAAAAGAACCATCAAATGCGGAGCAAAAGTCGGAGGGACCACTGGAGAAGTAAGGAGAGGTAGCAACTATTGAGGTAGAATCAACATAGGGAAAACTCCAAGCTGAAGAAGAGTCGACCGCAGTACTTCTCAAGGACGAAATGTTACAGAAAATTCAAGAGGAAACAAAGGATGAACCTCAGGAGAAAGAAAGGGATGCCATCAAGCGTAGTATGGAATTCAACAATTCACTATTCTACCTCCAGACAAGAAAGGTGCATGTGCTCGGTGAGAAGGTGGAGAAATTCGCAGCTGCGGTGGAACGAGAGAATGCACCTTCAGAGAGACTACCTCCAGTGATCGTCAAGCCTGGTGGGTGTTGCGAAGAAGAATGAAAGCCAGGACTGAAGGAGGAGAGACCCAAAAGAAGAGCTACAAGATTTATCTACAAGATGCAGCTACAACCATGGCCTGAGCCGTTTAAGGTAGAGAAGCCTCCTGACCCTGGACTACGTCCTTAAGAGAAGAAAAAGATTCAGGGGACTTACAAGAATCACAAGAAAAAGCGGGCAGACATGTTGGTGATGTATCTCCAGAAAAATCAATGGATAGAAAGAAGAAGAGTTAATTCAGGGGCTCTAGTCGATGATCATTCCCATAATGGTTTCCCTACTTCTGAACTGATCAAGTTGAAGGGGAATTCAAAACCTCTTAATGTTAATTGCAAAGGTGGCAACGGAAACCAGAGAATGGATGACTATGAGGAGGAAAGTAAGCTGCCAAACCAAAAGCACAAAGATGCTGAGATGATCAACTGGGCAGAAAGTACTACTTCTCAAGTCTCGGTGGAAATTGAAGCGAGTCAAACTCAGTTAGGGACTCAATTGATCCGCCACATCCAGAGAATTGAAAAGTTTCAGGGAGTATCCTGCTTTATAAGTTTCTCTTTGTTAATCCACATAAACAAAAGTGATAATAGTAAATAAATTGGCAGTATGTGTGGCATGGGAAATCCCACTACGCATATTCAGCCTGATCAAGTTAATAAATAGTCGTTGGACAGTCCTCGACGATTCACTTACTCAGCTCAGTTCAAATATAGGAGCAAAACACTTGATCAAGTGAACTTCGAGAATTCCCCACGACTTGTAATAAATGTTTTATTTTTGCATTTCAGCCTATTTTTAAGAAAATTTCCAAAACAAATTAATTTCAGAAAATATCAAAAATATTTTTAGAGCTTTGAATGTATCTGGAGGGGATTTTAATTTCAACGTAATACTTTTCAGAATCATGAAAACCCTCTGCTAGTACTCTAGAGAATCTTTTATTTTGTTTTTGGGTGCTTTATTTTAAAATAAGGATTTGACTGAATAGGTAAGAGAGAGAGAATTACTGTGATTTTGTTTTAAACCGAAAGAGGTAAAATGAGGGGGAAGCTGGAAAAGTTTAAAACTCAAAATCTGGCGCAGAAGTCGAACGGTCGCTGACATCATAGAAATCGTTCCCTCTTCCCCTTTACCTCTATTTATCAAAGTTCCTCCTCTCTCTCCTTTTCACATTTCAGCAAACCTTTAGCTTTCTCCAACCTCCGAAAATTCTTAATTTTTTGGCTCTCAGTTTCAGGCGAAGTAATCCCACACCATCACCTGTGGAAAAATCATCCGCATCCAGCCAAACCCAGAAGCCATCCACAGAGCGACGAGCATGGTTAATTCCGTCGACTCTCATCCCAGGAATCATGACACCGCCAACTCCCCAGTCAATGGAATCACCGACCTTCGGTACATCTCAGCCAACGAAGACGTCCGTGGGCAGCACGTACATTAAGATTCTTGAAGACGTAATGGGAAAGTTCAGCCCGAGCAGCAAAATGAGTGAAGTTTGCTCCAAGATGGCTGAGAAATTTAAGGAGGAAGAAGAACAACCAACACCTATTCCCATCAGATTTCCAATCGGAGAACTAGTCCCGATGGAACCAGCCGAGCAACCCCTCAGCGCACCAACTACCTCTCAGACTCATACCCTTGTGTCAAGAACCACCAGATCTGCCGATATTCTTGAACCAAATGAGAAGATCGAAGAGGGGGTGGAGTCTGGCGAGGAAGGAAACAACCGAGAAAACAATGAGACCGGTGGAGAAAAAGAAGAAGAGATTCGGAAGTCAGTTGGGTAAGAATCAACAAGGAGGGCACTAGAAGTGGTAAATGTGGAAGAAGGAGAGTCAGACGATGACAGGGAAACCCTAAATGAGAGAGAGATTAGGAGGAGCTTCCGTACATAGAGGGGGCTAGACAGAGAGGAACTCAAAAGCATGCGGGAAGAGGCTGCAGTCTTGGCAGCCGCAAAGAGAGAAGCAGGTGGCGACCCCAAGAAACAGTAGGAAATCAAGACCGGCATCACTAGAGGTAGTGATCCGAGAAGTTGCTACCAATCCTGCCCAAACAACCCACGATCAAGAAGAAGGGCAGATGACCGGGGCATTTGAGAGGATGGAGATTGACTTAGACCAGAAGCTGCTGGAGGCTATGGTTTATTTCGAAGACCCAAAGCTGAGAAAAAATTGTGCAGAGAGGATATCAACGACGAGACAAACACAATAGGGAGGAAGGAGCACTATCTGTCTCTGCGAATGATAGGAGTTAAAGGTCAATTCCTTAGATACATCAGGGCCATTGGTTTTGATTGGCTGCTGGAACACGCACCCTCTGAGGTGCCGTTGAATCTTGCGAATGAGTTCTTTACATCCTTCCATTTCGAGTACACTACTGATTTGGATAAAGAGTCCATCTATTTCAGAGTTTTCAATCAAGAGATGGCTATGAATCTCAGGGAGTGGTCGTTGAGATTGGGACTGTTAAGTCCCGAGGAGGATAGGAGAGGGGTTTGGTCCTTGAGGGAAATTGGCCAACCCAAATGTACTGAGGCTTTCAACGCTGAGGAGGCATGGAATTTGGTCGGAGCCATAGGTGCAGGCCCTTTCAAACCTAGTGTGTCAACAGGGGTGGAGATTGCAAACCCTGTTCTAAGGATGACATATTTCTTCGTGGCCTACAATCTTCTCGGTTAGTCAAACACCACAATTACCACAACCGAAATATATTTCATGTGGTGCATGATCAAGAATGTTAGGGTGCATTTAGGCTACTAGTTGGCTCATTCATGCCACAAAATAGCCCACTACCCTGTCCACCACCTATATGCCTGCCATCTTCTGGGAGTGATAGAAATCCATGGGTTCCATCTTAAAACCAATTGGTGATAAGAGGAGTGGCCCATGAGACTTATATAGTGGATTAAGCTCTTTGTGTACACCAATGTGAGATATTATTATATTCATTTTTATGTTTCAATTGTCAACACCCTCCCTCAAACCCTTCAAGGTGAATCTTGGAGGGGTTGGACTTTTTTATGATCGATTGGACAATCAGTCCAATTTTTTTTTTCATCGGTTGGACCACTGGCCCAAATTTTCAGCCCAGATATACTGCTGGATCAGTCATTTTTTCCGATTTCAGCCCAGATATACTGCCGGGTCAGTTAAATATCGGTTGGACCACTGGCCCAAATTTTCAGCCCAGTTATACTGCTGGGTCAGTCATTTTTTTTGGTTTCAGCCCAGATATACTGCTGGGTCAGTTAAATATGACCCACAGTCGGTGACCCGCTCTGATACCATGATAGAAATCCATGGGTTCCATCTTAAAACCAATTGGTGATAAGAGGAGAGGCCCATGAGACTTATATAGTGGATTAAGCTCTTTGTGTACACCGATGTGAGATATTATTATATTCATTTTTATGTTTCAATTGTCAACAGGGAGCATATCTAATCAGGAACATAATGCCAAGCATGAGGATTCCCAATCCTCTATTGTGATGTGTGAAGATCCAGAATGGTTGGATATAACCTATCTCATCAGCATGGGGATTATCAAGAAGAAGGGGGTGTAGTGGTATTTTGTGAGGCTTAGCAATCAGAAGAAGGAAATGAGGAAGGGGAGAGTAATGAGCATATCGAACTTGTGGAGGCGGAAAAAGAGAAGACTCTTTCAGAGGAGAAACCACCTCCTATCCAGACAAAGCCAGATATTCTTGAGTGAAAGCACACTCAACCGAGAAGAGGTCAGAAGGCACTGAAGAAAAATGGCAGTGGCTAATAGAGTTCGTGATGAACAAATTTAGCGAGGTCAATGAAAAGAAACAGGCGTTCCTCGAGCTTCAGAATGAGAACATGACCAAAGCCCTCCCTGTGATTGAGTGGATGACCACTCTGGCAGAGCAAAATAATAAAATGGCCCTTCAACTTCTATCTGCCATCTCTACCTCGAAAGGAAGCCAACCAAAAGAAGCCACTCCAGACACGAGCTCTACCAGAACATTAAGTAAAAGGAAGACCACCACCACCAGCAACCAACCACCCAATGAGATGCCTACCTCGTCATCTCGAAGTTGCTTCTTTCTGCTTGAGCATGCTTCTTTGAGCATGTTTTCAAGAAGGAGAACTACACTTTCTTCCTTGAGAACAACTTCAGGGATTGGAAAGTCGTGGACAACTTCGAGATGATCGAAAATAGTCGGATGCTTCTTATTTGGAATCCAAGCAAAGTGGAACTCGAGCCGATCATAGTGGAAGAACCAGCCATCTATGCCAAAATCAGGTGCTTGACTTCCAATAATACGTTCTATTTTGTTTTGGTCTATGGTTTGCATACTATACCGGATAGACGGCCACTTTGGGACTCGTTAGTTGAGCATGTGATGCAGGACGAGCCGACACTCGTTAGCGGTGACTTCTACAACGTGCTTGCCGAGGATGAGAGAGTAGGGGGCTCTATTCCAACAGAATATGAGATAAAGAATATGGTGGACACGTGTGCTTTGCTCGGGCTAGAAGATATCATGTCTACGGGATGCAAGTACACTTAGACGAACCATGCTATCTCGACCAAGATCGATAGGGCCATGATCAACGACTCTTGGTTCACTAAAGGGTACTTGGCTAGTACAAAGTTTCTACCATCGGTACCGTACACGGACCACTCTCCGGCCGTCACTACTCTCTTTGGTAACATTGTCTCGTACCCAAAGCCATTTAAATTCTTTAACTTTTGGCTCAAGCATGCAGGCTTCAATAAGCTCGTGGAGGATAATTGGGCCTCCAACATCCGAGGGAAGGCTCAATATGTGCTCGCCGAACGAGGGAAAGAATTCAAGAAGCATCTCAAGGAGTTCAACTTCAAGGAATTCAGTGAGCTCTCAAAGAGGGCCAAGGAGGCCGGGGAAAAGCTTGAGGCACTGCAAAAACAGGCGGACAGGGACACATCAGACCTTGCCCTTCGGGTCCAGATCATCAATCAGAAGAAGAAGACTGCCTACCTTAAGAATTCTGAAAGGGAGTATTATAAGATTAAAGCTAAATTCAAGCATTTACTCCTTAGTGACCGCAATACTTCTTTCTTCCACTCTCTTGTTAATAGGAACAACTCACGCAATTATATTGCATTCCTCTACAGGAGAGATGGCACAATCACAAGGGATCAGGAGGAAATAATCAGTGAGTTCGTGGAGTTCTACTCGACTCTCTTGGGTACCAAGAAGGTGCCGGAGCCTATCAACATGGACATCATTAGGCAAGGCCCTCTTGTGAGTGAAGAGGACAATAGGGACTTGGTGCAAGCCATCACGGTTGAGGAGATCAAAGAGGCCCTGTTTGACATCGGGAACGACAAGGCACCGGGGCCCGATGGCTACTCCTCGGCATTCTTCAAGAAGCAATGGGAGAGAGTCGGTAATGACGTGGTTGAGGCAGTTAAGGAATTCTTTGAAACGGGCCAACTATTGAAGAACTTCAACACGACGATTATTTCTCTTATTCCGAAGACGTCAATCAACCCAACAGTGGGTGACTACAGGCCTATCTCCTGCTGCAAAGTCTTCTACAAGATCATCACGAAGATCCTTTCGAGAAGGATGGCACTGCTACTGAACAAGCTCGTGGACAAGGCATAATCGGCGTTCATACCGGGGAGACACATCATGGACAACATGCACTCGCTCAAGAGCTCATGCGAGGGTATGCGGACAAGAAGAATGCTCCCAAGTGTACAGTCAAGATTGATCTCCGAAAGGCGTACGACACTGTGGACTGGGACTTCCTTAGATCCATCCTACATGGGCTGAACTTCCACCCGAAGTTCGTCTATTGGGTGATGTAGTGTGTCACGACGCTTAGGTTCTCGATCGAGATCAACGGGAGCCAGCACGGATTCTTCCCCGGCAAAACGGGACTTCAACAGGGAGATCCTATGTCTCCTACTCTTTTTATCTTTTGCATGGATTACTTATCTCGTTTGCTTGCAGCCCGAACGACGAATTCCAATTTTAATTTCCATGCAAAATGCGCAAGAGAGAAGATTACTCACCTAGCCTTCGCAGATGACCTTATGCTTTCTAGTAGGGGCGACTACATGTCCATGGAGATCTTGGCGGATGCTATGGAGGAATTCTCGAGCTGTTCGAGCTTGGAGATCAACAAGGATAAGTCTAACCTTTTTTCAGGAGGCAAGCTGCCAACCCGGGACTTGGTGGAGATCAAGAGCATTTTCGGATTCCCGTTGGGTTCCCTGCCGGTAAAGTACTTTGGAGTACCCCTCGCGTCGAGCAAGCTCAACATCATGCACTACTCGCCGTTGATTGACAAGATCGTTTCCCTCACCAAAAAATGGATAGGTAAGAACCTTTCATATGCCGGTAAATCTGAACTTGTGCGCTTTTTTTTGCAGGGAGTCGAGTGCTACTGTCTACAAGTCTCTTCCCTGCCAGCGAACGTGAGGGACCGGATCATCTCTATCAGCCGTGAGTTCCTTTAGGGTACAAAATACCCCCCCGGTGTCTTGGAAGGATCTCTGCCTACTAAAAGATGAAGGGGGACTTGGCTTTCGGGACCTTGGGGGCGTTGAACAAGGCTCTACTTGCACGGAACTTGTAGAACATTCACGTGAAGAAGGATTCACTGTGGATTAAATGGATCCATAGTGAGTTTCTCAAGAATCAGATGCTTTGGGAATGGAAGGCAAGATCGCGGGACTCACCACTCTTCAAGAGACTGCTCGAAATTCGAGACAAGTTACTGACCGACCGGCCAAGAAGAGAAGTGGAGAAGATGCTGGGACAGTGGTATAGGAGCAAGGGAGCGGTCGAGGCGTACGAGTGGTTCAAGCCGAAAGGTGAAAGGTGACTATGGCACCGGTTCGTGTGGAAGGACTTTGTCCCGCCAAAGTACTCCTTCACTACTTGGCAAGCTCTCAGAGGACGACTTCCAACAAGGGACAGACTGGGCTACAAGAACATCGACCAATGTTGCCTCCTGTGCATGGCACATACGGAGTCCGTGTACCACATTTTCTTCAAATGCCACAAGACTTTGGCAGTTTGGAAGGAGATCAAATCCTAGCTGGGACTGAGGAGGAACATCACTACTATCCCAAGCGCCATCAAGTGGATGCTCAAGGAAAGAAGCGGCGCGGCAGTTATGCGCAGGGCTAGAAGACTAGCCCTCATTGCAATGGCCAGCCTGATTTGGCGAGGCAGGAATGCCTTCATATTCGATGGATCAACATTTGAACCCAAGCACCTGGTGTTTGAAGTGAAGAAGGTAACATATGCAGTCTTATACTCCCTTTATCCGCATGATCAAGTGACCGAGCACTTGGGAGTCTAGCGTTGCTCTCGGCCACAGGGGGTTCTCTTTTTGTCCCTAGGGACTTTTTCTCACTGGGTTTTATCTCTAGAAAGTTTTAACGAGGCCCTGCCCCTACCTCCATTGGGGTAACGTGGACGGAAGTAACGAGTACAAGCACACATTCATGGAAGGAATTACCGGAGCATGTTGTGAGGATCCCATCGTGAAGACTTCTACCGATGTGAAGTGTCTATTTTTTATCTTACTCATGTGTTATCATTGTACGATTTCTAGATTGTAATACCGACTCTAAGGGTACGTTCTCCCTTGAGTTACTTCCCCCCCCATCGGCCTACATAGCTTCGGCTTCTAGGCATGTATCCCTCGGGTATGCCCGTGTCCTGCTTGTACTTTACTTTATGTCGTTTTATTCCATTCATTGATTCATCAAAAAAAACAAAGTTCACTTCTTCGGTGACCACACCAATGATGCTGCTTTAATCCTAGTCCTTGAAGTCCTTCTCAACGACATGGGCAGCCAGCTTCTTCCTTTTGCTGTGACTATCCTTGACAAAGTGGCCAGCTTTGCCACATTTGTTGAAGTCACCTTCAAACTTCCTTGCGGGCTGCTTCCCCTTCTCTTTGTCCTTTTCATTTGGATGAGTAGGGCGAGGGCGTTTGTTGGAGGGACCGCCCCACTCCAACAAGTTGGATTTTGCATCAAGTGGGCCATGGCCCTTTGTCTTTTGATCGATTTTGCGCACATCTGCTTCAGTGCGCGGTTTTATGATCAAGTCTTCAAGAGTCATTCTCTTTCGCTTGTACTTGAAGTAGCTCTTGATGTCCTTCCAACTAGGAGGAAGCTTCTCAATGATCATTCAAGTTGTTGTCTGGCAAGACCATCCCTCCAGCCACGAGTTCGTGGATGATCAGTTGAAACTCTTGAACTTGTTCCATGACAGGTCGAGAGTCGACCATTTTGTAGTCCAAGTATTTGGCTACTACAAAATTCTTCGTACCTACACTATCAGTATGGTACTTCTTCTCTAGGTTTTCCCACTTTTATTTATATATGATTACAATGGAGTACACATTGTACAAACTATCATCTAATGCACTTAGAATGAAATTTTATAAAGATAATCTCCTTTTCGCCAAGCTTCATAGTCGGCCATGATCACGATCATTGTCTCTTGATCACTTGGCGCAGGCGGCTCGTTTTCCGTGAGGAAATTAACAATGCCCAAAATTGTTAAGTAAAACGTCTTTTGGTGCCACCTCTTGAAGTCTGATCCTCCAAACTTTGGTGGGTTCACGGTGGGTGGCATCATTCTTGGTGCCATATGTCCCCAGCGTGGTCCATGAAATACCATTTCGTTGCCCCCGAAGGAGCCAACACTTTGGTTGGGCATAGAGTCCCCACCATACATGTTGGGCATAGTGCCCGCCATGTTTGTACCGACACCGAAGGAACCAGCACCCCTGTTGAACTTGAATGCCCCAACACTCAATCCAATAAAATATCCAATGGAATCACTAAAAGTGGAACCAACCGATCCACTAGAGGTGGATCTACCAGTGGGCCCAAAGGGGTTAACAAACTCCCAATGGGTTGTTGTTGAAGATGTAGTGAACACGGGTGGCATTATCGTCGGGATCGACGACGTGTTGACCGATGCCGAAGTGTACATGGTGGAAGGAGTTGCAGTGGCGGTGGTGGCAACATTGATGTTGAATTCAGTCGACATCTCCAAGCATAGGTTTTAGGTTTCGAAAATAAATAATTTCAGTTAAGTCCAAATCCCTTCAAAGGCAAGTTTTATCTCGTCTTGCGATTGTTGGTTTTGGATTACAAGAGATGAACCAAGCGTAATACGTCTCAAAAGAGGGAATACAAAATGCGAACTGAAACGAAATTACAATGACAAAAATGAAACGGTAAACCGTAAAAGTGGAAATAAGCCGAGTCGAGGACGTCCCTTTCCAAAAAATTAGATGCGCCCCAGTAGTGCTCTCGAATTGGCATGTCGTCCCCAATGATAAAACAACTTACGTCTCTGATGAAGCAGCACCACTATCAGCAGAACTCCGGCGAACTGGATGGAGGTAAGGGCAGAGCTTCGATAGAAAGACAATGTAGAAAAGGGAGAGAGCTTATGTTGGTGTCATCCCACTTGGCTCACTACCGTGGAAGCATTGGTGGTCTAAAAAGAGTTAGACTAGCCCCAGGTCAAGCCCAAGCATCGAGTCTAATGCCCAGGCCCAAAGAACAGTCCAAATACCACCCAAAGACCAATTGCCAATTCCAAATATATGGACACGAGCACGTGGCACGTGGCTTGCGGCGGCTGTGGGGCGGTGATGCACTTTTTATTAACACTAAATAAACCTGCAAGTATACAAAGTATATATAGTATAGCTAAAGGTCAGTACCGGATATTGAACACATGGAAAACAATCACAAATTGGCTACATTCTACTATGCTTCTTTCACTATTTGGAAAACCAAAGGATTTTGGAATTTTAAAACTAAAAACAGTTTGAGAGCAAATAAACAACTAGTTGCAAGTAATTAAAGAGGTAAAATTTGAGAGATAAAAGAATTCCAGGGATGTGCGTTCACAGTTATGGTTATACAAATTCCAACTACAATACCCTAGTACAGTTTATACTTCGATAGAACGACTCACATAGGTTTTGCCCATGCGGCACAAGCGTAGATTACTAACACTAGGGTTGTTAATCCTAGATTCGTAACTCCCAAAAGCTCCTTAGACCCTTATAAAGTCCTCACTCTCAATTAATAGTGTCGTTTTTAGGGAAGCTAATTGTAGTGTCTATTAAGTAGACCTAACTCACCAACCTCCTCTCACGATAATGTAGCAAGTTATATTAATTCGTCACAGAATGTATCACTCAAACGTGAAGCATTATCCAACAACTTAGGGAAAAAACGAAATAAAAACAAATCGGATATTAAATAAAAAACAAAATTGTATAACCGAAGTTGTTACTAACACATCCCTAGAATCTTATGGATTTAGTTACACATGATAAAATTATCTAAAAACATAGATTGTAGGGAAAACAAAATGAACATAAGTGCTAAAGAAAATAAAACCCAAAGGTTAAATCCTTTTAGCTCTCTGATGATCTCTTGATTCCCTCTTCAACTTCTTGCACTTTATGCTCTAGAATTAAATGGAAAAAAGAGGATCTATTTTTGATGAAGCTTAAGGGGGTATTTTTAGGCTTGAAAAAGATTTAAACACGGTAAAAGGTTTCCTCCAAGTAATAGGAAATATGGAATTTTCGTGTCTCATAGGTTAAGGAAAAGATTTGCTTAACAAGGTAATAGTTTCTTTCCTTCCTTAAATTCTCTCCAGCATTTGACAGCATTGTGCAGTATTCGTAGAATGGCCATAACTTTCACCACAAACTCCGATTGATATGATCTTGATACCAACGCGAAGCTCTTTCAAATACGGACAAAATGGTATGTAGTACGCCCTTATCGAACTACAGAACCACCAGATATTTGAACTGTGACTGCTGTGCGCGAACAGGTCCAGCGGCCGCTAGCATGGGTCCAGCGACCGCTGGACAGCTCCAAAACTCTCTGGACTCGTTTCCAGTGACCGCTACATAGTGTCTAGCAGACCGCTGGGTTGCGCTTCAGTTCCAGCTTCTAGAATTTTACGTTTTCATGCTCTTTTTCAGCTTTATTTTGCACATTTCTCACAAAACACGTCAAAATAACAAAATGGATAAAATATACAAAATATGGACATGAAATGTGATTTTGACATTAAAAACGGATCAAATAAAGGCCTTAAAATAGTGCAATATCCGAGCGTATCAACTCCCCCAAAACTTACATTTTTGTTTGTCCCCAAACAAAACAATAAAGACACAAAATAGACGCATGGAATGCATAAGGACTAGACGTCATAATTGCCTCAAAGTATGAAAAGATAGACTAAGCATAAATTAACGCAATCAAATCAAACATGGCTTATTAGTGCACTTTCATTACTAACTCGTGGAACACCTGGAAATCATGCGCTTTCATGTTGCAAACTTCCAAAGATGGGAGGTGATTTATCTCTTACTCTCAAAGTGTATAAAGGTAATGTATATAAGCACTCAAATCAAGCATCATGCAAAGCTTACCATAGGCTTGCTCAAAGTTTAATCTGTAACACCCGTACTTTTTAATTACTAAATTAATATATGTCATGAAATAATTAATAAAATTTAAGTCCAAATGTTTATATAAAATGGCTTTGGGCCACAACAAATAAAAGTCTAACCAATAAAGAATTATACAAGTGTGGGCTTTACAACTAATTGAGCCCAACACCATTTAATTAATTTAGAAGCCCAAATCTCTCCAAACAAATGGGAGGAAGCCAATAAACTCTCCTTCTTCTTCTTCTTCTTCTTCTTCTTCTTCTTCTTCTTCTTCTTCTTCTTCCTTCCTTCATGGTCGACGGTGCTTCACCAAGAGACCCTCCAATTTCCACTCCTTCACCTTCCCTCTTCCACCATCAATTCTCCCACCCAAGAGTCACACAAATTATTACTTTAACCCTTCAATCTCTTCCTCACATTACACTACACCAAAGAAAAAAAAAGAGAGAGTGAGAGAGAGACGAAGAGAGAGCCGAGAGAGAGCAAGAGGAGGAAATTCCCACCATTCTTGTCCATCCACCACCAAGTCCAACCATTCTTGAGGTATAATCCCTTTCCCAAAGCATGAAATTTTAGTAGCTAAATTTCATACGTTGATTTCATACATCCACTCTCATAAACAATTCAAACAATTTAACAACAAAGAACTAATCGAACATCGCCGAACTTGATCGAACACGCGAAAGAACTTAACTTTGTGATAAAAACGTATCCTGCGGGTTGAATCGGGGTTGTTCGGAGTGGTTTCGGGGAGGGGGAAGCTGCCAGCAGCGGCGGACAGCCGCACCCCGACAGCTGCCGGCGGCAGCAGCAACAGCCAGACACGGCGGCTGAGAGGCGGCGACATGCAGCAGCAGCAGTGTCACTTGCACCGCAGCGGCGGCATTTCGTCTTCCCGATGAGCAGCAGCAGCAGTCGAGGCGATTCGGCGCAGAATTTCGGTTCAAGAGCAGACCGGGGGTAACGGTGACTGCTCAGTAGCGGCGATGGCTGCTCGGAACAGCGACAACAGCGACGGAGGAACGATGTCGGAGATTTTAGAACTCCAGATTTGGGCGAGGGAGAAGAGAGAAAGAAGAAGATAGAGGGAGGGAGGGAGAGAGAAACGTGGGGTTAAGGAAAAATGGACTTGGGCCTCTTGTGTTTTCTTTGATTGGGCCTTTTTAATTTATTGGGAGGCTATTGTTTTTAAAGTTGGGCCTTTTTAACTATATGGGGCTTATAAATTTAATTGGAAGTAAGAGGTGAGGTAAATAATTAAGTCTTGGGCCGATGATTTAATCGTAAAGAATGATTTAATTTAATCGTGGGAAATTTTAATTAATTTCTGGAATATTTCAAATTATGAATAATTTATCCCAAGTCCGAAATAATATGATTTCGAAGAGAAATAATTGCGATAATTTAATTATGCGCTTAAATAATTTTTGGAAGTTTATTTCGACGTCGTGGAAAAATGCGAGGAGCCAACGGAGGAAAGAATTAGCGCAAGCGGCTGACCGGCGTCACGTGCGACGCCGTGGGCGGCCGCCGAATAATAAAAAATGCACGGAAAACCGAGAAAATGAAATAAAAGACGTTAATTAGAGTGCATGCATTCTAAATATCCTCGTTATTAAGATTGATGGGTACTTTATGTATTTTCCGTGGAGGTGGTTCGCACGGCCGCTAAAGACGGAACGAGAAGCTACTTAAGGAAAACTCTAAGCTTTTGTGGTGGGCTCTATTACTTAAACTCTTTTATTGCAATGATATGTAAATGGAGAGATAAGGGTGGTTTAAATGTTATGTCATGTCGTATTTTATGTTTTGAATTGCCTATCTGATTGTCTACTAGGATAATGTCCTACTAGACTTTGATGGTTACCGAATTCGGTTCTGACTAGGGAGTGAGTCCCTACTCAGACTAGTGCACTAATGGGGATCGTGAGCCGTCCTTTGTGGTCGGCCGGTCCAGTGATCGAGTTTGTAGCCACATTCTCGCTTCACATGATGGTTCAGATATGGTACACGATGGGGGATGATGATGATGATGGGCTGTACAGCCATGTTTTACGATGGAAATGATTTTAGTGTTTCTCGGTATTTTTTTAAAAGTAAAACCCGAGTTTCACTCAACGGTGGCTTGGCATAACTTTATTGATGAAATGTATTTTGGGCATGAGTTCACTGAGTGCATCAAGTACTCAGCCCCTGCATTTGTTTTCCCTATATGCATATTGAGCGTGGACGGGAGACGAAGGATGTTGAGCATTGGACCGAGACCATATTCAATAAACGTTCCGGTTGCTATTGTGTCTTCATACATAGTAGTATCCAACTCTCAAATGCTTCCGCTATGCCAAGTTTTAAAACTCTGATGTTTCTGTATTCTGTTGGACTATTTTCATATGAACTTGATACTTCGTGATTTCAACTATTAGCTGGTAATAAAGTTTCACCTTTTGATCTACATGTCGTACCCCTTGATTGTTTTCCCCTTTCTTCCCCGCTTCTTTATCCCTCCCCTAGTCGCGATCAACCGTGTTTTCTATCCTTAGAAAATGCGGTCGTGACAGAATGGTATCAGAGCAATTTTTCTTTCCGCTCTGGACCGATAGTCTTTTATTCAATCTAGTCTAGACTCATTTCGCTAGACTAAAAGATTATTCATTGAAGGCTCAACATTCCGTCTCGCCGCACTCAACAAAAGAGAAGGTAAAATGTTTTGAAATGAGAAATGTTTTTGCAATTGATGTTGGACGTGATAATGAATGGAGCATGATTGATAATATTACGAGATGTAGACTTCAAAGGCCTTAGATGTAGGCTAATCGTATACACGTAGACTATACTTTCTTTTAAGGCAATATATTTATCGATGGAATGAATGAGGCTTGAAAAAGAGCGAATTCCAGGGGATGATGAGACGACGAGACAATAGCGACCCTGTGAAGCACGACTTGTTCTATTTCAAGAGATTGACGAGATTGCAAGTTACTACGTTTCTTCATGACAGGGCGAAATGCTCGAAAGAAAATAACGCACGAAACATCTATCCTTAGATGATAACTTTAAAAGAAAGAATCATTTGGGTGAATGCAGAATTGAGACTAGGATGTGCTACAAATGTGGTGGAGTTGAACACTTTGCCAAAGAGTGCCCGAGCAACGACAATCCTGGTTATGAGGAGGCTACATGAGAACTCGAGGAAAAAAATGAAGGAGAAGTACTCGGAGTTGTTCGTTAGAAATGAGCAAATTTCAGGACGAAATTTCTGTTAAGGTGGATAGAATGTAACACCCGTACTTTTTATGTACTAAATTAATAAATGTCATGAAATAATTAATAAAAGTCCAAATGTTTATATAAAATGGCTTTCAGCCACAACAATTAAAAGTCTAACCAATAAAGAATTATACAAGTGTGGGCCTTACAACTAATTGAGCCCAACACCATTTAATTAATTTAGAAGCCCAAATCTCTCCAAACAAATGGGAGCAATCCAATAAACTCTCCTTCTTCTTCTTCTTCTTCTTCTTCTTCTTCTTCTTCTTCTTCTTCTTCTTCTTCCTCCTTCCTTCATGGTCGACGGTTCTTCACCAAGAGACCCTCCAATTTCCACTCCTTCACCTTTCCTCTTCCACCATCAATTCTCCCACCCAAGAGTCACACAAATTATTACTTTAGCCCTTCAATCTCTTCCTCACATTACACTACACCAAAGAAAAAAAAAAAAGAGAGTGAGAGAGAGACGAAGAGAGAGCCGAGAGAGAGCAAGAGGAGGAAATTCCCACCATTCTTGTCCATCCACCACCAAGTCCAACCATTCTTGAGGTATAATCCCTTTCCCAAAGCATGAAATTTTAGTAGCTAAATTTCATACGTTAATTTCATACATCCACTCTCATAAACAATTCAAACAATTTAACAACAAAGAACTAATCGAACATCGCCGTACTTGATCGAACACGCGAAAGAACTTAACTTTGTGATAAAAACGTATCCTGCGGGTTGAATCGGGGTTGTTCGGAGTGGTTTCGGGGAGGGGGAAGCTGCCAGCAGCGGCGGACAGCCGCACCCCGACGGCTGCCGGCGGCAGCAGCAACAGCCAGACACGGCGGCTGAGAGGCGGCGACATGCAGCAGCAGCAGTGTCACTTGCACCGCAGCGGCGGCATTTCGTCTTCCCGATGAGCAGCAGCAGCAGTCGAGGCGATTCGGCGCAGAATTTCGGTTCAAGAGCAGACCGGGGGTAGCGGTGACTGCTCAGTAGCGGCGATGGCTGCTCGGAACAGCGACAACAGCGACAGAGGAACGATGTCGGAGATTTTAGAACTCCAGATTTGGGCGAGGGAGAAGAGAGAAAGAAGAAGATAGAGGGAGGGAGGGAGAGAGAAGCGTGGGGTTAAGGAAAAATGGACTTGGGCCTCTTGTGTTTTCTTTGATTGGGCCTTTTTAATTTATTGGGAGGCTATTGTTTTTAAAGTTGAGCCTTTTTAACTATATGGGGCTTATAAATTTAATTGGAAGTAAGAGGTGAGGTAAATAATTAAGTCTTGGGCCGATGATTTAATCGTAAAGAATGATTTAATTTAATCGTGGGAAATTTTAATTAATTTCTGAAATATTTCAAATTATGAATAATTTATCCCAAGTCCGAAATAATATGATTTCGAAGAGAAATAATTGCTATAATTTAATTATGCGCTTAAAAAATTATTAGAAGTTTATTTCGACGTCGTGGAAAAATGCGAGGAGCCAACGGAGGAAAGAATTGGCGTAAGCGGCTGACCGGCGTCGCACGCGACTCCTGGGACGGCCGCCGAATAATAAAAAATGCACGAAAAACCGAGAAAATGAAATAAAAGACGCTAATTAGAGTGCATGCATTCTAAATATCCTCGTTATTAAGATTGATGGGTACTTTATGTATTTTCTGAAAAGATGGTTCGCACGGCCGCTAAAGACGGAACGAGAAGCTACTTAAGGAAAACTCTAAGCTTTTGAGGTGGACTCTATTACTTAAACTCTTTTATTGCAATGATATGTAAATGGAGAGATAAGGGTGGTTTAAATGTTATGTCATGTCGTATTTTATGTTTTGAATTGCCTATCTGATTGTCTACTAGGATAATGTCCTACTAGACCTTGATGGTTAACGAATTCGGGTCTGACTAGGGAGTGAGTCCCTACTCAGACTAGTGCACTAATGGGGATCGTGAGCCGTCCTTTGTGGTCGGCCGGTCCAGTGATCGAGTTTGTGGCCACATTCTCGCTTCACATGATGGTTCAGATATGGTACACGATGGGGGATGATGATGATGATGGGCTGTACAACCATGTTTTACGATGGAAATGATTTTAGTGTTTCTCGGTATTTTTTTTTAAGTAAAACCCGAGTTTCACTCAACGGTGGCTTGACATAACTTTATTGATGAAATGTATTTTGGGCCTGAGTTCACTGAGTGCATCAAGTACTCAGCCCCTGCATATGTTTTCCCTATATGCATATTGAGCGTGGACGGGAGACGAAGGATGTTGAGCATTGGACCGAGACCATATTCAATAAACGTTCCGGTTGCTATTGTGTCTTCATACATAGTAGTATCCAACTCTCAAATGCTTCCGCTATGCCAAGTTTTAAAACTCTGATGTTTCTGTATTCTGTTGGACTATTTTCATATGAACTTGATACTTCGTGATTTCAACTATTAGCTGGTAATAAAGTTTCACCTTTTGATCTACATGTCGTACCCCTTGATTGTTTTCCCCTTTCTTCCCCGCTTCTTTATCCATCCCCTAGTCACGATCAACCGTGTTTTCTATCCTTAGAAAATGCGGTCGTGACATAATCCCTCCTCTACTAGATGTGATTAAGCATCAACAATCCGAAAGGTCTTTATTTTTTGTTGTAATGTAGGCTCTTTGGTAGGTGAGGAATATTTGGCTAAAAAGTGACTCAAAATAAAAAATATCCCAAGTAGAGTTAAAATGATTCCACTTTTCTAAACACCTAAGACACTTCTAACACTTTATTTTTCCTTCAACTCACTTTTCTAGCCTTTTATTTTTCTTTCTTTTCTTCACAACCTTTCTTTCTTTTTTTCTTTTCTTTTCTTTTTCTTTTTCATAAGCATAAGATAAGCATCCTTTCTGGATCAAACACACATTTTTAATTTTTACTATTTCACAACTTGCACTTTTCTATATTAAGCACACTACTTTTTATACTTTCCTCCTTATCTCTCTAATTCCTTTACAAAAGATATTAAAAACTATACTAACCCAAGGAATTGTCCCCATTGATTTGGCTTCCAAAGAATAGGCCTAAAGGCTTAAAATTGGCTCCAAGGGGATAAAGAATTTTTGAAAAGGGTCGAAAATTTTGGATTTAAATGTAGCTATGAATGGATGGCCTAACATCCTCCTAAATCAACTTAAACACTATGTAAACTTAGGCAGACGATGAGCAAGTTCTAGAAACATATACATGAATGCAGATAAATCATACATGAAAGAAATTAAGGCTCAAATTTCACAAGGAATAAACATGATTCAAGACGAACAAGCAATTCACTAAGTATGCACCTTTTTACCAAACCATCAAATTAAAACGCCAAGTCATACTTAATCAAAGATGAAAAGAACATCATATCATTTGCAACTCGGTCTAATGTGTCCCTATACATGCGTGTTTCTATGTTCTTCATGCTATGTTTATGACATGGATTCACCTTCGAGATTTTAAAAACAAAACAAAAATAAAAATAAAAACAAACCTAAACTCACGGTCCACCACTTCATCCCCCCAAACTTATTTACAACAAAGTGTAATATAAGTTTGTAGAGTTGGTAGGGATGTGAGGAAATTAAGAAATTTTTGCGTTGAGGTTGGACGGTCAGAAAAATTCAAAAAAATTTGGCTGGAGTGCGGTGAATGGCCAGTGGACCGCTGGAGGTGTGCAGCGGTCACTAGGTAGGGGTTAGAACTGTTCCAGTGCGTTCCCAGTGAGTCGTTGCGCAAGCGACAACGGTCACTGGGAAGAGTCCAAAACCTGCGAAAAATTCAATAAATACAACAAACGATAATTAAACATAAAAACATTGCAAAACTGAAAATAAATGGTTGGATTGCCTCCCAACAAGCGCTTATTTTTTGTCTTTAGCTTGACGTTCTTTGAAGTTCATGAGTTATCCCCCATCGTCGGAATTCCTTTGGGATTGCCTTTGTACCAACACTCTTAGTCTCTCTCACCGCGAATGGTACAAACTTGTTGAGAACTTTCTTCCACCATTTGTACTTCTCGTTCGAGGTTTTGATCACATAGACCTCAGAGTCGACTAGATGATGTGGCTTCTTCTTCTTCTTCTTCTTCTTCTTCTTCTTCTTCTTCTTCTTGGTTCGTTCCTACAAAGGAGGCTTATCATGCTTAGGCTTGCCCTTTTTGGGAGCTTGAGGTAAAGGGTTAACCATAAAAATAGAAGGTTGAGAAAGATCCTCCCCTTCTAATGGCCTAAAAGGCTTGGACTTGTCCCACGTCATGACCACCTTGCATTCATGCTCCAACTTGACTCTTTGCGCCCCTTCATACTTGAGCATTTCACTTTCGATTCGGTAGGTGGACTTACTGTAGTTGTCACTAATTGTAATCTCGCCCCTACCTACATCAATGAGAGCTTTGCAAGTGGCTAGAAAATCTCTGCACAAGATTAGAGGTACATTTTTGTCTACTTTCATGTCAAGTATAATAAAATCGGCAGGGAAAATAAAATCATCAAACTTTACCAAGATATCTTCAATCATTCTCACTGTTTTGCTCGCTGAGTTGTCGGCCAACCTTATGATCACATCCGACGTCTTGAGTGGTTCGATGTTTAGCTTCTCATAGTACTTTAGTGCCATGATGTTGACGCTTGCTCCTAAGTCGCAAAGGGCTTTGTCCGCCTTGCCATTCCCAATAGAGCACCAAACGATGACCTGAGCGAAATCTCTTTGCTTCACGACCTTCTCCTTTTGAATGATCTCGCTGCAATGAAAAGGCAACTTGAGGTCGGCCTTTGTGAGCCTTTTCTTCTTCATCACAGTCTCCCTTAGTAGCCTAGCATATCTAGGAATTTCCTGCAATGAGTCGGGATGTTACTATGAAATTTATAGAACATATTCATGAAACGTCGAAATTGTTTTTCTAGCTTGAATTTTTTTTTGGGTTGTAAAGGCAGGATGATTCCATTGTGTCGCACAAGCCGATCAGGCGCTGTCTCTTTCTCGGCGGCCCGCTGAGTTGCGCATTCTACTTGGTTTTCGTGCTCGAGGTACTGGCTTCGGACAGTGAATTCTTTACCTCCCAATTCTGATTTATATTAGCAAACTTGGCAGCGGCCTTAGCTTTATCCTCTTCCGCCTTCTTTTGAACTTGATCCATTTGCATCTTAATGATAGACACACTGGTGGCAACAGTGTTTAATCCAATTTCGAGCTTGTTCAGTCTTTCCTCTACAATTCCAATCTTGGCTTCATTGTTCTTTCTATCCTCAAGCAGTACCTCTATGATCTTTTGGATGCCAATCTAATATTGTTCCAATGCATGTTGGAAAGGTATCCAAGTAATTGTTGTTTCAATGCATGTTGGAAAGGAGAGTACTGAGGTATGTTTTAAGGTTGAGTACTGAGGTATGTTTTAAGGTTGTCCCAAACGAGGTAAGGTTATAAGTTCTGTAATCTTCAAAAATGGATTTCTTGTATGAAGACCAAGAGATGAACTACAAGCCTAATAACATGATAACTCTCAAGATAAAGAGGGAGATATCGGATTTTCCACATTACCAAAGAGTCATACCATTAGAAACTTTTGCACTAATAAAATCAACTTCAGTACCTAAGATTGTAAGAACCATGTCGTAGTGGGAGCGTTTCTTGGAACATAACAAGTTCATGGGTCTAAGAGTGTCGTAAGACTCGGTCTTAGATTAACTTGAACATAATCCCATTAACTACAATGTAGCATTAGTTCATTTGGATATTCATCCTTAAAAAGGTGATAGATTCCAAACTACAATCTAAGATAGACAACATGTTTTACAAGACTTGCAATACTACCTACAGGCTATGTCAGTCAGTGGGAGCTAGTATATTTGCAAGTGTCAATGTGAATCTCAAATGGCTAGAGAATGACAATGGGTTATGCCCAAAGAGAAACATCATCTTCTAGTCTGTCGTTGCAAGTGTAAATGTGGATCTCAAATGGACTGGAACTACCTCTCTTGCAAGTTTTACTTTTTCAGCCTTTGCCCGAGCTCTTTCGGCTCGGACCTCTTCCCCCTCTTTTCGGAGGGCAATGATAAGATCGCGGTTGGTAGGTTCTCCCATCTTGTTTACACCACAACTTGTTTCCAAAAAACGTTCAAGTATGCACAACCTGTGGAAACTAAAAAAAGAAAAAAAAAATAAAAAAAAAAATTGAAAGTAATTAAATCCAAAGTAGTAAAATAGTCTGTTTGAAGATATCAACCACAAAGTGAATGTATTCCCCGGCAACGGCGCCAAAAACTTGATGCACTTTTTATTAGCACTAAAAAACCTGCACGTATACAGAGTATATATAGTATAGCTAAAGGTCAGTACCGGATATCGAACACAGGGAAAACAATCACAAATTGACTACCTTCTACTAAGCTTCTTTCACTATTTGGAAAACCAAAGGATTTTCAAATTTTAAAACTAAAAACAGTTTAAAAGCAAATAAACAACTAATTGCAAGTAATTAAAGAGGTCAAATTTGAGAGATAAGAGAATTCCAGGGATGTGCGTTCACACTTATGGTTATACAAATTCCAAACACAATGCCCTAGCACATTCAATAGAACGAGTCAAATAAGTTTTGCCCATGCGGCACAAGCGTAGATTACTAACACTAGGGTTGTCAATCCTAGATCCGTAACTCCCAAAATATCCTAAGACCCTTATAAATAGAGGTGCTTAACGGTTCTCCGGTTCTCGGTTAATCGGAATCGGAACCGGATTTTTCAGTTCCGGTTCTGGTACCGGTTCCAACTTTTTAAATAAAACCGGTTCCGGTTCGGAATCGTACCAGATGCGGTTCCTAATCGGGAACCAGATTATAATTCAATTTTATTTTTTAATAATTTAATGTACTAATAAATCAATGTAATTGAATTAATTTTGAATTAAAGTAAACTAATTTGAAATATTGAATGATTTTTATATTTAAACAGTGTTAGAGCTCTGTTTTCTGAAGTATTTAAAACGTTTAAACCGTGATACTTTGAATCTACAATTATTTCCCCCAATCCATTTTTTATGAACTAACTACAATGAGTAGGACATCATAAGTTTGTTTTAATTTCCAAAAGAACTTATACAAAAACAATATCATTTCATATGATAGAAATTTTACTTTATAACAAATTTATGTATCAATTCATTTAACATACGATTTTAACCTGTTTGTCAATAATTTATTATATGTTCCGTTATAAACCAAACAGTCACAACAAGATCAATTAATATTGGAAATTTCAACGAATATTTGTTTAGCCAAAAAAGGGAAAATGGAATTCAATTTTAAAACTCATTTTTAAAAAAGTTTGCTATAGGTTAGAACTCCTATTTTTGTATTAAAAATTTGCTAACATAAACTAGTCCGACCTACTACACTTGACATCAATCTTATCCATATATGAATATTATTGTATTGTTGGTTTGTATTTTTTGTGTATTTATTTGAATTTTTAGTTATTATTTGTTATATTTCTAGATGTTGGATTATTATTTTTTTAGTATTAAACTATTTAAAATTATAAATAGCGGATTAAAATTACACATCAATTCCGGTTCGAAACCGGAATCGATCGGTTCTTAACCGGCCGGTTCCAAACCAGAACCGATCGGTTCCGATTCTAGGATTTAGGAAAATTTAAAACCGGTCAACCGGTCTGGTAAGAACCGGAACCGGCCGAATAAGCAGACCTACTTATAAAGTTCTCACTCTCAATTAACAGTGTCGTTTTAACAGAAGTTAGGAGGTTGGACCTAACTCGCCAACCTCCTCTCATGATTATGTAGCAAGTTATATTAATTCATCACAGAATGTGTCATTCAAACGTGAAGCATTATCCAACAACTTAGGGAAGAAACGAAGTAAAAACAAAACGGATATTAAATAGAAAACGGAATTGTATAACCAAAGTCGTTACTAACACATCCCTAGAATCCTATGAATTTAGTTACACATGATAGAATAATCTAAAAGCATGGATTGTAGGGAAAACAAAATGAACATAAGTGCTAAAGTAAATAAAACCCAAAGGTCGAATCCTTGTAGATCTTTGATGATCTCTTGATTCTTTTTTCAACCTCTTGCAAAATGAAGAACTCTCAAATTTATGCTCTAGAATTAAATGGCAAAAAGAGGATCTATTTTTGATGGAGCTTGAGGAAGTATTTATAGGCTTGAAAAAGGTTTAAACATGGTAAAAGGTATCCTCCAACTAATAGGAAGGATGGAATTTTCGTGCCCCATAGGCTAAGAAAAAGATTTGGCTTAACAAAGTAATAGTTTTTTTCCTTCCTTAAATTCCCGCCAATACTTGACAGCATTGCGCAGTCTTCGTAGAATGGTCATAACTTTCACCAAAAAACTCCGATTGATATGATCATGGTACCAACGTGAAGCTCTTTCAAATACGAAGAGAATGGTATATGGTACGCCCTTATCGGACTACAGAATCGCCAGAAATTTGAACTGTGACTATTGTGCGCGAACAGGTCCAGCGGCCCCTGGCATGGGTCCAGCGACCGCTGGACAGCTCCGAACTCTCTAGACTCATTTCCAGCGACCGCTACATTGTGTCCACTGGACCGCTGGGTTGCGCTTCAGTTCCAGCTTCCAGAATTTGACGTTTTCATGCCATTTTTCAGCTCTATTTTGCACATTTCTCACAAAACACGTCAAAATACCAAAATGAATAAAATATACAAAATATGGACATGAAATGTGATTTTGACATTAAAAACGGACCAAATAAAGACCTTAAAATAGTGCAAAATCCGAGCGTATCAGGCGGGCAGCTGTGGCGCGCTCGTTTGCGCATGTGGACTCTACAGCCCATTTTAGTCTACTATAATTTTATATGTAATAAATCTTCTTATTAGATACTACTCCCTCCGTCCCCAAAGAGTATGAACTTTGGGTTCGGCACGAGTTTTAATAAATAAGGAGAAAAGTAAGAGAGAGAGAGAGAGAAAGGGTAGTGGAAATAACGTTAGTGGAGAATGGGGTCTACATTATTGTAATGGTATAACTGTTAATAGTAATGGTATAAGTTATAAATAAAATGATGTGTAGGAGTAGTATGTTATTTGAATTTTTCAAAATTAGAAAGTTCATACTCTTTGGAGATGGATGGAGTAGTTTAATAAGGTTGTTACTTCTAGTGTGGGGTAATTAACTGTCTTAATCGCATGGCTTCTCTCATAGCTCTTTTAATTAGCTCGCAATTTTTACCAACTTTAATCCATTATTTTTCACTCACCGGGAATCGGATATGAGAAAATGAATATACCACGATCATCTACTCTGAACGTAGATCAATGCTATATCATTTAATTTTATAAATAATATGTCTCGTTAAATTAATTCTTGGTCAAAACCCTTTGATCGGGCACATGATTCTAACAGTAGAAGGAGTGGAAGCAGCCTTCACAATAAAAGAAAGCATTCTCGGCGAGTGGAGAGGCCTGGCTGTGGCACCGGGAATTTGTGAAGAGTGCTTAGCGGAGGAGGAGATAGATGAAGAAGAGACCAATGCTTGTGTAGCCATTTTTGGGGTTTAGATAATTGATAAAGAAACACCAACAACAAGCAAAGACAATTTAGTATAACAAACACAAGCATCACAAACTTCAAATTATGACCACCAAGATTTTTGTGAGCCATACAAGATGTGGTTGCTATAGCCAGCACATCAGTTGTGATTTTGGAATCAAATGGGAGAGTCACAATTGTTTTGGGGTTTTGATAGTAGTTATGGAGTACTTGGCTTACACCGTCAATTTTTTTTATCATAGTATATTTTTAGTACGAGTACGTCTGATGAGTTAGTATGCCACATGATACGATCACGGCCCCGTTGAAGGCCTTAGGTAGTCCGATGACCCGTTCGATGTCCAAGAAGATGCTCGAGGGCATGTTCTTTTTTGTCAAGAGGTTTTAGATCAAAGAGGAAGCAAGGATGAGGCTCGAGAATGGATTCTAAGGATGGATGATGTCGAAGCTCAAGACGGGGCGAGAGGCAGGGGCTTGGAGTGGGCCGCTCGGGAGTTCCGCGAAGCAGCTGGAACCAAGGAGTTTGGAGCAGACCGCTTGAGGATGCGTGAGTGAGGACCGAGAGACAGAAAGTCTAAGCGAACCTCTCATCTCCCACGCCAAGTCCAAGCAGCCCGCTTCATGGAGTCCGAGACTTAATGGATTTTTCCAATTTTGTTATGTTTTACGACTTCAAAAGTGATCCTAAATATATGGTCGAAATATGAAGTTGGTCCAAAACATTCATTTTTTGAAAATCGACTCTTAAACAAATGAAATTGTCGTCGAAGTGGTCCTTTTTTTGAACAGTTCCATAAAAAACAGACGGTCAACACCCGATTAGTGATATTATAACCCCAATTACTGTACTAATACATAGTTAATTAAAATCAAATAAAATAAAAAAAAATCCAAAATAGACTTTATTTTTGTGCCGCTTTTACCCTTTCCGCCCCGCCACCGTCCTTCCCCTCATCTCCTCCTCCGTTCGTCGTGCCCTCGACCAGCTCCGCAACAACCTCCCTGACCTCCTTCCGCTGCATCATCTACCTTGACTCCGACCTCATCGTCGTCGACGACATCGCCAAGCTCTGGTAAATCAACCTAGATTCCTACGTTCTCGGCGCCCCGGAATACAACCACGCCAACTTCAGCCACCACTGGATGAGGATCCAGAAGTGCTACAGAATCTACAAGCTTGGATCTCTCCCGTCGTTAGTCCTCATGTTCGCCAGAAGCGTCACCCTCTGCCGGGACATCCACCCTAGTCCAGTAAACTTGTTGCACTAGAGCGAAAAGGGGTTAGGGTTTAGTGGCGCCGCTGTGGGAGGGGTGGTAGAAATTGCATTGCCATTGCTCGAATGATGTGGTTGGACTGGATCAGGACACTTGAAATTAATACTCTCTCCGTCCAATAAAAATATATGCACTTTCCATTTTCATCTGTCCCATAAAAATATGAGCATTCTCATTTATGGGAATCCCAATTTATTACTCTTATACATCAAGTTATTTTAACTACCCTTCACCCCATCTCTCTTACTTTACCAATTTTTGTCTTAATTCTCATACCATATCATATGCCCATATTTTTATGGGATGGAAGGAGTAAGGCATTGTTATTTCCAATTTTGGGAAGAAGGAATGAGAGGAGAGAGATGGGAGAGAAGAAGAGAGAGAAATTCTATTTTGGAATTTTTTATTTTATTTATTTCAATTAATTATGTATAAGTATACTAATTAGATCAAAATATCACTAATCGGGCGACGACCGTTAGCTTTTAACGAAACCGTCAAAAATAGGATCACTCCAACGGCGCTTTAATTTGTTTAGAAGTCGATTATCAAAAAATGAATATTTTAGATCAATTTCGTATTTTGGCTACATGTTTAGGACCAATTTTTACCTTTATTCTTTTTTCTACTACAGTTACTGAAGGGGTTGGCAGCGGAGGCGTGCATAAAAACCGATCACATGAATTTGATCTCTTTAGCTGATTATTTAGACAAATTCTATTCGCGTAATTTTCTCACGTATTATGCTCATAACTTGAATTATAATCATGCATTAGATCAAACAATCCCTAAAACATGCATACTACGGAGTTAGCCAATTTACCTCGTTGATTCACTTAAGAATAGAAGATGGCTTGCGTCTTCTCCACGTAATGATCTTCAGAACTCGACCTCAGATCTTCTGACTGGTGTCCCGGACTATAGACTGATATTTGTGAGGGCGAATCTCACCAGTGTACTAGGACTTAAATAACGAAGACAAAAATCTGTTCACGGAAGGAGAAGAATTTCGATCCTCTCTCAAATCTGAGGTGGACGAAATTTTGTTATGAAAAAAGTGTGTTTCCTGTCTCCTTTATTCTCCTATTTATATTAAGTCACATATTGGGCCCAGTCAGGGATCTAAGGAAGAATTTGGACATGGCCTCACCCAATTAGCTTTTTACTAATTAAATTGAACCCACAATTTAATACAAGCTCATATTGGAATATTACAAGCAGCCACTACAGAAGTAATATTGCACTGCCTTTCCAAATCCGAAATTACAAGTATTACGGGTTTCCTTTTATTTGTTTAATTCATATCCCGCTCTTAGTATAGAAACATCCATTGATTAATGTCTGCTATGGACTTAATTAATTAACATATTTTAATTTCCAATAGTGGACTTAGCAAGAAACTCTTATTTATTATTCATAGAGTAATTAAACTCCAACAAGCTAGGTTCCGAATAATAAAACCTTGTTTCGAGCTCCTCTTGTGGATGTTATCAAACGAGACTCTCCTCGCGCACGATTCAATATAATAGCAATCCTAGCACCGCCAGATAATGATCACCACTACCCAATATACCTGGATCGTTGGGTGACGAAAAACCCGCAACTTTGGTAAGTCAAAGTAGTAGATACTCAATATCATATGCTCAATGCTAACGTACATTGATTAAGAAATTAATTATCAAGACCTCGTCTTTCAGTAGATAGCATAAAGACTTGTCTTGTTGTTAGATCCATTCAGTGTTACACCACACCAACATCATCATATTTCAATAAAGCTTAGAAATAATCAGACTAACATTGCAACCTTTCACGATAGGCATCACCGTTTAGTGTGACAATTCTGGTGTTGTGGCAAATTCGAAAGAACCAAGAGCTCATAAAGCGAGCAAACACATAGAGCAGAAGTATCATATCATCAGGGATATAGTGCAGAGAGGAGACATAGAAGTGGTCAAGATTGCGTCAGAGAACAACCTGGCAGATCCTTTTGACAGAAGTTAGCTCTTCAAGAGCCACTTCATTGCTGGGTTTATGATTCATTACATAGTCTTCCTCTAAGAATGTGGCATGAGTGCTCACAACAACTTTCTTATCTCGGAGACTAAAGAATTCATGACCTTTCGTCCCTTTGGAGTACCCTATAAACATACATACCTTTGTCCTAGATCCTAGCTTAGTTGGATCATTTTCCAACATATGAGCCGGGCAACCCCAAATCTTGAGATGTGCTAGATTGGGCTTGCGCCCCGTCCACAACTCATAAGGAGTAGTAGGTACGGATTTTGACGGTAAATTTTCTAATATATGGCTTGCCGATAACAAGGCATATCCCCAAAACAAAGTAGGTAGACGTGCATAACTTATCATCAATCGGACCATGTTTAATAAGGTCATGTTCCATCTTTCAGCCACGCCGTTCTGCTGGGGCGTGTCCGACGCAGTCAGTTGGGATTGAATTCCCGACTCCGATAAGTAGTCCAAAAACTCAGCACTGAGGTACTCACCTCCACGATCAGATCGCAGGCATTTGATACTCTTACCATGATACTTCTCCACTTGAGCCTTAAAGTCCTTGAACTTGTTAAAAGACTCTGACGTGTGGGTCATCAAATAGACGTATCCAATTTTCGAGAAGTCATCAATGAAAGTGATGAAATATCGAAAACCACCTCTTGCTTCAGTAGACATTGGTCCACATACATCGGAATGAACGAGCTCAAGTACTTCCTTGGCCCTATTGCCCTTAGCCTGAAAAGGCCTCTTGGTCATCTTGCCTTCTAAGCATGACTCACACTTATGAAAAGGTTCCTCCTTTAGACCTTTAATAAGATCTTTTTGAACAAGAGAATGGATCCTCCTTTCATTGGCATGACCAAGTCTAAGGTGCCATAAGTACGTTTCGTTCATTGAACTTGAAGGTTCTTTTCGTTTCTTTGAAATTTTCGATGTTGTATTGAGTTCTGATTTGCGATTATTAAACTGTGTAGATGTGATTGTGTACAGATCGTTTTCCTTGATACCACGACAGATATAAGAGCCATCTTTCTTAATAACGCAGTTGTCATTAAAAGAAATTGAATATCCATCAAAAACTAATTTAGAAACTGAAATTAAATTTCTTCTAAAAGAATGTATCAACAAAACACTCTTCAAAATCAAAAATTTATCACTACTAAAATGCAAATAAACGTCTCCCACTGCAACGGCCGCCACTTTTGTAGCGTCGTCCAGCTGGACTTCGATCTCATGATCACGCAACCGTCTTGTCACCTGCATTAAGTCAGGATCAAAACAAATATGATTAGTAGCTCCTGTGTAAATAACCCAAGTGCAAGTAGACTTCGAAGCCAAACATGACTCGACTACTAAAGCTTGGTGTATACTTGTAGCCTTGCCCTTTTTAGGGCTGTCTAGCTTCCAATGCCCCATTTCACCACACTTGAAACACTTCCCCGTGAGCTTCTTGTTTGCCCTCTTATTTCCCTTAGCCACTTTGCCCGATTCTGAGTTCGGTGCCTGCCTTTTTCCTTTGCTAGGCTTGAAGCCAGAGGAACGAGGTGCCGAAGTCATCATGGCCGCCTTAGCCTGGACCATAAGGTCCTCTGCCGACTGAAGTTCAGTCAACAGCTCTGCCAAGGTGTAGTTCCTTTTGTTCTTCTCGAAGTTGAGTTTGAACTGTTGGAAGCTAGGGGGAAGACTCTGAAGGATGATTGTCACCTGGGACTCGAGATCGATCGTCCCTCCCAAGACCTCAATCTGGTTGAGGTGGCCCATCATCTCGAGGACATGGTCCCTCACAGACGTGCCTTCCTTCATAGTCTTCGGCATGATACTCTGAAAGGCTTGTGACTTAGCCGTTCGATTCTGAGTACCAAAAAGATTCATGAGATTCTGCATGATCTCGGCGGCAGTTTCCATGGCTGAATGCTGATGCTTGAGCACTGATAACATAGATGCCAACATATAGCAATTAGCCATCTCATTCGTCTTATGCCACCGTCTATGTGCATCTCTGACTCCTGCCGCTGCGTTGGCCGGCGGCACTGGAGGTCGCGGGGTTGTGAGTACGAAATTGTACTCTTCTGCTGTAAGAGCGATGTCCAAGTTTTGCTTCCATTCTATATAATTTTGGCCCTCGAGTTTGTTTTCTTTAAGAATTGCAGAAAGAGGATTGAATGATATATTGACAATTTGAATTGCACTGCAAAACAGAGTATTTACCATTTGTCCTAAACTTATGTAAGAAGTTTGATTAGATTAACCATAAAACTTTTCAAAATCTTACAACTGCAAAATTAAAATTTTGTATCCTCCAGAGGAGGTCAATACGCATTAAAATCTTACAATTTCACTGGTCACAATCATCAACGAATAGTCCAGAGACCACAGAGTGGCATGGCCGTCTAATGTTGCCTAAGCAAGAACACCGAATTTAGCATTACAGAGTCTCATTCCTACAACACACTCCCATAACAATGTTCATGTGCTGCTAAGAAGATCAAGTTATCTCATAAATCCTGTGTGAACTTCTGAATCTCGTAGTTTCTTAGGATTATTGTCCCCACAGAGCAGGTGGCAATAATATTGGAATCCACATTCCAGTTCATACTATTTATATTTGAGAAGTCCTCCCTTACGAACTCGCTATTTCTTAGGATTATTGTCCCCACAGAGCAGGTGGCGATAATATTAGAAAAAAGCTTCATAAATTGCAGACCAATCGATGGAGACCATATACAAACGTTGAGTTCGTAATTACAGCTTAGATATTTTGTGTTATGGTTTTTATTCAATTATCCTTAGCCTTGAGGCGGATTAAGACTTGATTAAATTCTGTTGGTATTTAATATGCTGGATAATTAAATCTTTTGTTCATAATTGGAGTCTTCCTTTAGGAAAATAATGTTCTAGTATTTAATTCTTATTCATGTCTACTATAAGCTATATCTAAAATAATTAAGTTATTTAATTCTTAATAATACATGAAAAATTAAATTCGAATTATTTCCATGTTCAAGATTAGGAAGATTAGATTTATTATTTAATGTATTCTTACATATGTATCCTAATTAGGATTCTAGATATATAAATATTAGGAAACTATTAAATTATTCTCATATATATCATCTAGGAATAAAATAATATTATTTATTTCCATAGATATAGATAATAATAAAAATATTCCTAAAATTTAGGTAAATCTTCCAAAAAGATTTTATTTCCATTAAATATTAATATTTCAATGATATCTTTTAATTAAAAATTAAATAATCATTAAAATAATCTTTCATCGATATCCCATCGCCCGAGGTTCGCACGAACGATGATTGACGAAGATCCGACGAGTTCGTCGTCGGATCATGACGCGCACGACGTCTCGGCCAGCAGCGCACGTCGCGCGCCAGCGTCTCGGCCGACTGGTTCGTCAGGCTTCGCGAGCGTCTCGGCCAGGAGTTCACGTGGTGGCGCAACTCCTCTCGGCCAACTGCGATGGCTTGTCTCGACCCATCCGAGACTCCCTGCTCCCACTGCTCCGGCAGACGTCGCGCTACGTGGTGCGCACGCCTCGGCCAGAAGCTTGGAGCTTCGTCTCGGTCCTTCCGCCTAGGGTTTGGGCTATCGGCGTCTCGGTGTCTCGGCGAGTTCTCGGTTGAACCGCCGCACCGCGCCAGCCACCGTGTCGACCTTGGTGTGGGCGCCGCCTAGGGATAGGTCTCGGTTGGTGGCGCGCACGAGCCCACGCTCGTCTGCGCGTCCCCCCGTGACCCTCGATCCCTCGGCTCCCACTGATTCGACCACCCTGCATCGATCGCGCGTGGTGCGATCCGTCTCGGCGCGAGCGCCGACGGATCGCACGTCTTGTACAATCGAAAAATTTAAGTTTTTTGATTCGATTGTTCTTAAGTTCAACATGCATAAAATTAAACAAAAACCAACAAGAACATGCTTCGAAATCAAATAACACATGCATACATGAATTTCGCGAAATTTAAATCCAAATAATCAGAGCCAAAGACTGGCTCTGATACCAATTGAAGGGGTTGGCAGCGGAGGCGTGCATAAAAACCGATCACATGAATTTGATCTATTTAGCTGATTATTTAGACAAATTCTATTCGCGTAATTTTCTCACGTATCATGCTCATATCTTGAAATATAATCATGCTTTAGATCAAACAATCCCTAAAACATGCATACTACGGAGTTAGCCAATTTACCTCGTTGATTCACTTAAGAATCGAAGATGGCTTGCGTCTTCTCCACGTGAAGATCTTCAGAACTCGACCTCAGATCTTCTGACTGGTGTCCCGGACTGTAGACTGATATTTGTGTGGGCAAATCTCACCAGTGTACTAGGACTTAAATAACGAAGACAGAAATCTGCTCACGGAAGGAGAAGAATTTCGATCCTCTCTCAAATCTGAGGTGGACGAAATTTTGTTATGAAAAAAGTGTGTTTTCTGTCTCCTTTATTCTCCTATTTATATTAAGTCACATATTGGGCCCAGTCAGGGATCTAAGGAAGAATTTGGACATGGCCTCACCCAATTAGCTTTTTACTAATTAAATTAAACCCACAATTTAATACAAGCTCATATTGGAATATTACAAGCAGCCACTACAGAAGTAATATTGCACTGCCTTTCCAAATCCGAAATTACAAGTATTTCGGGTTTCCTTTTATTTGTTTAATTCATTTCCCGCGCTTAAGATAGAAACATCCATTGATTAATGTCTGCTATGGACTTAATTAATTAACATATTTTAATTTCCAAGAGTGGACTTAGCAATAAACTCTTATTTATTATTCATAGAGTAATCAAACTCCAACTAGCTAGGTTCCGAATAATAAAACCTTGTTTCGAGCTCCTCTTGTGGATGTTATCAAACGAGACTCTCCTCGCGCACGATTCAATATAATAGCAATCCTAGCACCGCCAGATAATGATCACCACTACCCAATATACCTGGATCGTTGGGTGACGAAAAAACCCGCACCTTTGGTAAGTCAAAGTAGTAGATACTCAATATCGTATGCTCAATGCTAACGTACATTGATTAAGAAGTTAATTATCAAGAACTCGTCTTTCAGTAGATAGCATAAAGACTTGTCTTGCTGTTAGATCCATTCAGTGATATACCACACCAACGTCATCATATTTCAATAAGGCTTAGAAATAATCGGACTGACATTGCAACCATTCACGATAGGTAGTCTAGGCCTATCTAAGTTGTGAAATTCTTATTTTTCTTTGTTCAGGACTGACCGCGTACCTTAAATTGAGCGCAGCACACAACCGGTCTACTAAAACAAAGACTTAGACTCTGTTATGTTCACTTATACATTTAAATATGTAATAAACAACATTATGACAAAAATAATCTATTGCGTTTATTGGAAAATAATAATTAGAGTTTTACAATGTTCAATCACTCGAAAGGTGATTTCTAGTATACAAACCCTAACGGTTACAAATCTATATCATATTCTTGTGTCAGTTATAACCTCAATTTACAATTTGCAACTCCAATACCCACAAATAAATAAATAAGATTAATTACCGATAGATGTTAAATGATGTGGAAGATCCCTTAGTTCTTTGGTACTTTGGTGGCAAGAGGTATGATCAATTGGTAACTTTCTTAAGTTATTAACTCAGCTAACTCATCAATGCATTGTATTAAAAATGTTAAAACAATGATATTAATATGTTAACACATAATTTTGTTGACATTTTAATATATTGTGTTGACATTGTGTGTTGATATTTTAATTTCATCGTTTTGACATTTTCAATACACTGAGTTGATAAGTTAGCAGAGTTAGCAACTTCCCGCGGTGGCAATATATCATTTTTTTCGTGTCTAAAGTGTCCAACAAATAATATTCGTTCATATTTCCAATTATGTATGAAATAATAATGCTACACAATCAAACTCATTTTTACAATTTTCAATTTAATTATAACATTTATGTGGTTTACAATATTTCTGAAATGAGGAAAATTAAAGGAGGTGTTTTCGGAAAAGTAAACGTACACTAGCTGTGAATCACCTTAAACTAGGGGTGGCAAAATGGGTAGCGTGGGTTATTCCCATCTCGTCTCGATCCGCTACCCGCTAGGTATTGGGTAGCGAGTAAGGCTTAAACTATAGTTTTGTAATTATTACTTTTCCTCATATGTTTTTCATTTTCTCTTATTTGAATGGTAACCTATTCATATTATGCACTTTACTGTAAGTAATATTTTTTATATAGAAATTAACAATCATATTATAAATGGAGAATGAGAAAAAATTATTTTATTACCCGCTTATATTAATAATAATAATAATAATAATAATAATAATAATAATAAACATCATATTCTTTTGCAAACAAGATTTAAGAAATTGATTTGTTAAAGGTTAAAGTGGAGAAAGTAAAATAAGAGAGAGTAAAGTAAAAGAGAGAATGGATTTTTTACTAAAAGGGAAATGACTCAACTAGTTTGGGATAACAAAAAATGAATACGACTCAACTACATTGGGACGGAGTGAGTATATAAGAGCATAATTAAACAAATATATGCACAAAAAAAACTATGAATTACAAGAACGCTTTATAAAAACCTTGACAATATAATGCTTTGTTATTTTGAGTTTAATCCCATAAGTTCATGACCACAATAAAAGTAGGATTAAATCATTAAGGATGATGATACTGTGGGGCGGAGAGGTGGAGGTTGGGCGTATTGTCTGAGTCCATGGAAATATTCTGGCTTCTCGCAGGGAGATATTCTGGCCATTCGCATGTCGGGAACAACGACAACAGAGTAGGTTTTGCTGCCTCCGGCGATTTAGAACCACCAGCTGTAGATGCTGCTTCTTTTATATTTTGGCCAGAAATTTTCTCTGGCGTTTCAAACTTCTCAGCCGCAGCCTGAGGGTTCTTGACGGTCAACCATGCAAGTAGTTAGATATATGATGGCCATCACGGTATTTTGATTTACTTACGTGACATTCTGAATATCAACAGAATCTCACGTAAGTAACATTAAAATCTGAATATTGATTTGTTATAATTTTGCACTCAATCAAGATTTTGGTATTGACATTGTTTGTTGACTTACTTACATGACATTCTGAACATCAACAGAAACAATGCAATATTGTAGGCAGCAAACTATCGTCATATTATTTTTATATATTAATTAATATCAAATGTTTAGTATTATCTCCGTCTACAAAAAATAGACAAGTTTTACCATATTGGGCCCGTCCATCAAAATTAGACTAATTCTAAAAATGGAAAGTTCTAAACCAATACTAACCTCACACAACATTCTTAATGTGGATCCCACATCCACTAACACTACTTCCACCACATTTTCTCTCCCTCTCTCTTACCTTATTAATTACTCCCTCCTTCCACCAATTAGAAGTGTCATTTCTTGGCGGCGTGAATTTTAAGAAATGTTAAAAAAAGTGGGTGAAAAAAAGTTAGTAGAATAGGGTCCCACTTGTATGTATTAGTTTTAAATGAAATGTTAGTGGAATGAGTTAGTGGAAGATGAGACCCTATTACCATTTATGGTAAAAGTGAACCGGGACTCCTATTCTCGGACAGACTAAAATGCAAAAGCGAGACTCTTATTCGAGGACGGAGGGAGTATGTATTAAAACCTGTGCCATTTATAACTTTGTCTATTTTTTTGGACGGATGTAGTATAATTCGTCGCGTTTCTACGTATACCTCTCTATAAAAATCAAACGCTTTATTGGTTGCAAAATCAAACAAAGAAATAATTTGACATTTTCTAAACCAATTTTAAATTTTTTATAAAATTTAAAACATATAAGAAAGTACCTCTCTATAAAATAAAATAATTAAATCAAATTCTACATATACCTCAACTAGTAGATGGAGATTGCCATACGCCTCAGCTCCAGCTATATTGCTTCTGCATTCAGGAAACAGGGGTTTGATAGTTTATTGTTCATGAAACAGGAGTAACATTATAGACTAAATCATAAACTTGTAGTTGGAAAATATCTTTCAGTCTATTTCTTAAAAGTATTCTAAAAATGAGGGAATGAGAATAAGATCACACAGTATCAGTATTAAACGATAAAATCTTTGCTACCTACACTGTGATTTTCGAATACACTGTTCTATCTCCATGCGTAATATTTTATCTTTCCTAAATTTGGGGTTTGATAGTTTATTGTTCATGCAATAATCAAAATTTGAATAAGGGAATCCGATTACAAGATTTAAAGTTCAAATTCATCGTAGGGGTATGTAAAGAGCGTTGCGCATGAATACGAAATATCTCTTTATTTTAAAGTCTTGTGCCGATTTGTGTTCCATTTTAAATTTATTTTGGGAATTTACATGTATATTTCGGAAAATCTTTCTATGAGATCTTCCAAAATCGTGAATCTTCAATATATTCCTAGCAGATACTAACAACGTTGGATTCACCTGTATGATTCGATTAGTGGTGATAAGTAATTATTCAATAAGTAGGTATTTTTTTATGCCATGTAATTAAATGCTTAAAATGAAATTCAGTTACAAATCTAAATCATATTATTGCGTCATTGTGTCAGTTGTAGCTTCAATTCTCCATTTGCAACTCCAATACACATAAATAAATAAATAAATAAATAAATAAATAAATACTGTAAGATATATTACCCATTAATGTTAAATTCACTTGGGGCAGAAGATTCCTCGGCTCTCTGGTTCACTGGCGGCAATATATCATCTCCTTTTCGGTCTAAAATGGCCCACAAACAAATGTCGTTCAAATTCCCAATAATGTATAAGAAATAATAAAAATACTATCCAATACAACTCAATTTTACAATTTACAAATCATCTTCAATGGAAAATGAGAATATTTTAATGTGCACATCTAATCCGCATTTACTTTTTCATATATTATAATATGACTGGGAATCTTTTGTCAGTTATGCTATAAGTAATATTTCCTATTTTATATCGACTCTAAAAATCATAATATAAAATATAAGTAATATTTATTTTATATCGATTCTATAAGTCATAATATAAAATAGGAAATGAGAAAAGTTAGTTTTATTACACGCCATTACTTCCTTTTAATAACAAATAATAATATTAAAAGTTTAAAGAAGAACTTACAATAGTTGAGCGGTATGAAATCCTTTTTCCTCATCTCTGATCCAGTCTTCCCAAGCCTGAATTTCTTTTGCAATTTAAAAAATAAAAATCATGAAATAATTCAAACTAATGGTACTCAATAATTTTTTGAAGCGCGCACCAAAATACAGTGAAAATAAAATAAAAAGAACATATATAAAACCTGCAAATGACTCTTGATATGAAAGAGAGTTATTCCTTCTATTCCCATCAATTTTGAAATTGATTTAGGCGTTGCCTCTGCAACCATACAATTAACCAAAAACCAAATTATGCAAAACAAAAAAAAATAGTGTTTCAAATTAAATCAACATTATTCTAATAAGTTTTAAAAGTAAGCTAGTCATAATAGCGAGCGTGACAACCATAGGTATCGCCATCGAATTTTTGGTCTTCAGTGTGACGATTTATGCAAAAACATATTTCATCGCATTTAAAAATAGGAAATTTTTTTTACCTTCAACTTTAGAATATACCGTGCTTATCAAAACAAATAAAATTTCGTGAAAAAGGTAAAAAAGTAAAATTACTATATCGGCCACCGAGTTCGGCGACGGCCTCAATGAACTTTTCGTGCATCTCCGGGGTCCACCGTAGGCGCTGCTTCGGAGACAACAGCCGGAAGTCCGAATCAGTTTTAAGATTATTTTGCGGCGGCGCCAGTTCAAGGGGGTGATGCTCATTCTCATCTTCAGATACACTATCCTCGGCACCAAAAGGGGTTGCTGCCCACCCGGAAGAGCCACTGGGATCTCTTGTTGTTTCCATTAGGGAGAGAGAGAAAGAGAGAGAGTGAGTGAGTGAGTGAGCGAGCGAGCGAGTAAGTGAAGAAGTGAGTGCACCGTGCATATATATATGCGATGCGAGTGTAAATGCCTTTGGTGGGAGTGATGCATGCGAGTATATAACAAGGCTTTGCATCTTAGATTTTGGGATGATATCGATTTTAATGAGTAATTGGTAAAATATGAGAGAATAAGAAAAAATAGTTGAAATAATGTACTTGACTTTGGGGCATAGAAATGATAAAGCAACAAAAGATGAATTTTTTTCATAAATGGTTATAAACTATTTCTATAGGACAGATGAGAGAAAGAAATTGAGCTTATTTATATGGGACGGATAGAATATCATTTATGGATCTTTTCCTCATAAATTATCTCTTTTGTGGGACCTACCCATGCCTCATTTTCAACTTATATTTACTTCGGTGTCAACGTAGAATTTATGATTCTTGTGTGTAGGATATGCTTTAACATATCATATAATTTGTGGTTGACTATCAAGAAGATCATAATGCAAGTCATTGTTGATTCTTGGTGAATAAAAAAATGGTTAACCATTTAAACATAAAAATCATGTCTAGGATTTATTTTAATTCATGAAACAATTGCGTTCTTAGTACATTATTATTTGAATCATCATGAAAGAAATTAATCATATAATTATCTTTATAGATTCTTTTACAAATTTTTTAATTTATTATTCATATTACCCCTTCTTTATAAAAGAATACTATTATTTAATAACATTATATATAATTATATGTGTGAAATAAGTCAAGTAAGATACTCTTCTCTCTCTATTTTCCGTTTTTAGAGTAATACCATTGAAGGAAAAAAAATATGAATGTATATTATTCTCTTTATTAAATGCAGTTGGTGAAGATGCTACAACAAAAAATTATAGTTTTATTATTTTAACCTCGTTGACATCTTTTAAATTCGATGAGCAACACGGTTAAATAATTGCGAACATAAAATAGTAGGAAAGAATGTTTTCTACATTATTTTATTTCTTATTTTACTTTTTCTTCACTTTAACTACTCTCTATCCTAAGATTAGCGAGTCACTTTTCATTTTGGGATGTCCCACCATAAGTGAGTAATTTTCTTTTTAGCAAAAAATTTTCTCTCTTACTTTATTCTTCACCTACTTTATTCTCTCTTCGCTCATCTACTTTTCTCTCTCTCATATTTTACTCTCTTCACTTTAACTTTTTAAATATCAACTCCTTAAATCTCGTGCCCAAAAGAAGTGTTTCGCTTATCTTGGGACGAAGAGAGTATTTATTATTATTTTTCTAAAACGAGTGCACATAATGAAACGTCTCTATTAATATGGAACGGATGAGTACTAATTAGAAATTTATTTGGGGCACTTCTTTATGCTTGTACCCCTTTCCTTTGCTCTTATTTGGATCCGCTGGTGATCAAATTCATTGTATATTGTTATTTCAATCATGACAAAGGAAAATGATCATATATTTATCTAAATAGATTATTTTGTAATTTTTTTTAATTTGGGAATCATCTTACCCATGCTTTATAAAAAAAATATACTAATATTTAATAACACTATATATAATTATATATGTGATACTTGTCTGATTTGACGATGCAGACTATCAAGTAAGGATACTCTTTTTTTTATCTTTATTTCCCGTTTTTAGAGGAATGCCATAATAGGGATAATAATATGAATGTGTATTATTCTCTTTATTAAATGCAGTTGGTGAAGATGCTACAACTAAAAACTCTTGTTTTAAACTTTTAATCCGGTTGTCATGTTTTAAATTCGATGCATCAGTGGGGGCATCCGAGTGTATCAGGGGGAGACGCTCATTCTCGGCCCCAAATTCGACATCTTCGGCACCAGTGGGGGCATCAGCCCACAAGGAGTGGGGGAGTGAATATTTGACCTCGGTGGCGTAAATAGTAATTTTATTTTCGAATTTTATTTGTTTTGGTAGAAGCGGTACATTCTAAAGTTGAAGATAAAAAATTACTCTCCATGTTCTTCATAGTTGAGTCATTTTTCTATTTCGGAAAGTTCCCTCAAAGTTGAGTCATTTTCATATATAGTAACTTTTTTCTCTTTCTTACTTTACTCTCTCTTACTTCATTCTTTCTACTTTATTACTTTTTACTTTATTCTCTTTACTTTTTTCTCTTTTTTACTTTTTTTTTCTATGTATTTAACACACTCAACATTCTTTTCTTACTTTTTGCCTCAACTATGAGAGATTGGAGGGAGTAGCTTTTTTTTTTCAGTGTGATGAAATTGGCTTTGCATAAATGTTCGCACAGAATCATACTTATAAATATATTGCATGTTTGAATCTGTATCCTATTTTTCCCAAAATAAATTAGTGATAAAAAGATAAAAAACAAACAAACGATAAGCTAGTAGTATAAAAACACATCATATAAATCTTCCATAAGAGAACAACAAAAGGCTTTATTAATTTGAGATTAATCCATCAATTTCATAAACATAATTTATACGTGGGGTGTTGTCTAAGGTGGCGCCTTGGTCGGAGAAGCATTCGAAGATGTTGTCGGACTGATGAGAGTTGTCTAAGGAGATATTCCGACCACTCGCATGTTGGAAATTGCTGCAGCAAAGTAGGTTTCGCAACTTCCGCAGTTTAGAACCACCTTTAGATGCTTCTGTATTTGTTACTTGGCCTGATGAAATTTTCACCGACTCTTCAAACTACATTGCCGCAACCTGAGGATTCTTGACTGTCAACCATGCAAGTAGTCAGATGCACAATTAGCATTCGCGGAATTCTGATTTTGCATACTAACTTTAAAATTTGATAATTAATTATCAAAATATTGTCTTGTTTTAATTTTGCAGCCAATCAAGATTTTGGCAATACGAACATCAACCAAAATGATGTCATATTGTAGGCACTGAATCATGTCGTATTGTATTAAATTAAATAATTTTATGTATAAAAATTGGATATATATTAAGAAAGAAAAAAAGAGATTAAAGGGAGTAAAACAAATAAAATTATTTAATTTAGTATAATACGGTGCCGTTTCGCTATTTTTTGCATGTTTTGTGCGAATATTTACTCAAAAGAATATTTCATAGCATTGAAAAATAGGAATTTTTTGTCTCCAACATTGGAATATATAGCGCTTACCAAAACAAACAAAATCACGTAGAGAAAAGTTGCATGTTTAAATCACCGTGCATTAATTGTGCATGTTTAAATCTGTACCTCTAATATCACCGCAGAATCAGCTGGAAACTAATTTAGACTTCTTTCAGTTGTATCTGAGGCAGCAACTACGCTGGACGACAAAGTTGCACGAAAAGTTTGGTAAGGCCGTCGTAATACTTGGTGGTGAAAATAGTAATTTTACTTTTTCCCTTTTTCTCCACGAAATTTTATTTATTTTGGTAGGCGTTGTATGATTGATGCACTATTTTTTAGCACTACAATTACTTGCAAGTATAATGTAGAAACGTGAAGGATGAGATAATTTGTGATATATTCATTCACAATGATTTATACATCTTATATAGGCTAAGGAATATCAATTCAAGGAAACATAGAATAAGGTAAAAGATATCAATTATCTTCCTAATATCTCGTGATTGATTTCGAGCGATCTTTTCCTTGATTTCTTCCAATCTCCTTCGATTGTGCAAAATCTTCTTCCAACACTCCCCCTCGAGTTAAGTGACGGGATTCCCGAAGCTTAACTTGCCCAATACTTATTGAATATTTTTCGCCGATACCGCCTTGGTAAAAATGTCGGCCAATTGGTCTTCAGACTTCACATATGGGATCTCCACTATCTTCTCTTCAAGGTGTCTGTGCATAAATTGGCTAAGTATCCCCACAACATAGACAATATTTGGTCTGGTGTGGCAAAGATATATGAGTTTCCCAACCAATCTCTGGTATCTTATTCGATCAATGGTTGCTGGCCCTTTTACAACTTGAGGACCATGATTCTGAACAATTGGAGTGTTTGTCAGTTTGCAGTCTAACATGCCTGTCTCTGTCAAAAGATCAAGGATGTACTTCATTTGGCAAATGAAGATTCCTTTGCTTGATCTCAACAGTTCAATTCCTAAAAAATATTTGAGGTCTCCAAGATTTTTCATTTCAAATTCAGCTGCCAGAGGCTCCTTAAGTTTCTCTATTTCTTCCTTGTCATCTCCCGTGATTATCATATCATCCACGTAAGTTTCAAGCATGTGATCTTCTTGCCAACTCTCTTGACGAAGAGGGTGTGATCTGAGTTACTCTACCGATATCCATATTTCTTCATCACATCAGTGAATCTTCCAAACCACACCCTAGGAGACTGTTTAAGTCCATAGAGGATCTTTCTCAGTCTGTATACTTTCTCTTGTCCAAATTCCTCAGTGAATCCCGATGGTGCTGCCATATATATAGGATCCTCTAGTTCCCCATGACGGTGGAGTGGCCAATCTTTATTGGCGGAAATATAGAGTAGCACACAGACGGTGTTCATCTTGGCAACTAGAGATAAGGTTTCAGAATAATCAATCCCTAAGTTTGTGTGTATCAATTTGCTACGAGTCGAGCCTTGTGCCTCTCAATGCTTTCGTCTAGTCTCTGTTTAATTGTGAAGACCCAACAACATCCCACTATGTGCTTCCCTTCAGGCAGTGGGCTAATCTCCCACGTGTCGTTTTGTTTCTAGACCTTCATCTCGACTAGCATGCGACCCTCCAATGTTTTAGTTTTATGGCTTCTTCAAAAGTTCGAGGAATCTCCTCCTCGTACATGTTGTATCGAATGCTTTCGCCATTTTTGAGATGTTTGCTTTGGCAAAATTCGCCACAGAGTATCTTCTTTGTCTTCCAATCCTCTTAGGTGGGATGCCTCTTGTGCTTCTTAGGGGAAGTACATATTGACCAGTGTCTTGATCAATAGTTTTGTCTTCTTCTGTTTCTGCCCTAGAGGGGTCAGGAGTAATGGTTGTATCCTCAAAGTGTGGATTAGGGATTAGTCGAGAGAATGACTCCCTTTGATGTTATGTGCCAAGTACCTTTGACGTGGGACTAACAAAGAAAGTTGGCACTATCCATGAGGTGATCCCATCCACAGATGCGATCCAAACGCTTCCGCCGTGTACCACGGATTACGACCCGGTGGGATCAAAGAACACGGCGGAAGCATCTGGATCGCATCTATGGATGGGATCGGCTCATGGATAGTGCCAACTTGCTCTGTTGGCCCGATGTCAAAGGTACTTGGCACATAACATCTAACGAATTCATTCTCTAGACTTTCCCCTGACTCCCAAGGTGTTTGTGATAGTAAAATTCAGACTCGAGAAAATTACAGTTTATGGTTCTAATTACTCATTTTGTTTTGGGAGCATAAGGTAGCCGTTTTGATTTATACCAAACCCAACAAACACACATTAATTGCACATAGTTCAAGTTTAGATCTTTTGTGCTTAGGAATATGGATGCATACCGAACAACCAAAGATTTTGGATGGTAGAGATAGTAAGGATGGTACTTGGGTTACAGTGGATAGGTGGTCCAAAGGTGTTTTATGATTCAAGGTTTTTGTAGGAAGGCGGTTTATGAGGTATAAAATGTGGCGATAGCTTCAGGCCAGAAAAAATGTGGTGTTTTGGAGTCAATGAGAAGTGCCTGAGTCATATCAAGAATAATCCTATTTTTCTTTTTGCTACCCCGTTCTTTTCATGTGCATGAGGACAAAAAGTTTGATGTATTAACCCATTTTCAGTAAAAAAATCAAGACATAGAACTATTGACAAATTCCCCCTCATTATCAGATCGTAAGATTTTAATTGAGGTTTGGAATTAGGTCTGAATCATTTTATAGATGATGACAAATTTATCTAAAACTTTGGACTTATGTTTCAAAAAGTAAACCCAAGTAGTTCTGGTACAATCATCAACAAACAAAGCAAAATACTTAAAACCCAAGTTGGTACTAATGGGTGCAGGACCCCACACATCAGAATGCACAAGTGAAGAAGCAATTTTAACTCGACTATCAAGAAAAATGTCTAGGTAAGATTCGAAAAAAAAGAGATTTCAAATAACCCGGAGAAGGATGGCTCATTCTTCGGTGCCAGAGCCAAGCATCTTGATTTGTGGATCCGTGAGCAAGCATCGCCGCACCATCTTGTTGAGCAATCTCATCCACAAAGTAGAGTACTCGGAGCTCAGTGCCAGGTCCATAATCTTCCCAACCCGGATATCCTGTAATAGGCAGAAGTTTGGATGCATGAGTAAAATACAATTTAAATCCTTCGTCACATGACTAATAGACATCAATTTCTGAGACAGATTTGGAACATATAGACAGTTCGAGATGCGCAAATCTGGCAAAATTTCTATAGTTCCTGCCCTTTAACCGGAATTTACTCCCATCCACAGTCTGGATATGAGATTTAGGGGTTTTATGGAGGCTCGCATAATCATTTTTATCATAGGTTATGGTATCAGTTGCCCTACAATCAAAAATCCATCTTGTATCATCAATTTCCAGTGATATAATAAGCAGTTGTAGGGTGGATACTGATACTATTATCATGACGGGGTAAAAAAAAGATTAATCATACATAAATAGCAAACAGGATGTTATTAGGGTTAGGGTTCTCAATCCCTAACCCTTCACCTCATTTCGCGCCGCCACCCGCTAATGCACTATTTATTAGCACTAAAAATACCTGCAAGTATACATGGTAGATCTAGTATAGCTAAAGATCAGTACTGGGATATCGAACACAGGGAATAAGATTGCAACTGACTACCATATACTAAGCATCATATACTATTTAGAGACACAGGGTTTTGGTTTGATTTATTAAACTAGACAGAAATAAATAACCAAATAAAATAAAGCATAGAAACAAATAATACAATGCAGACTAACAAATGTAGAATGTTAGGATCCAAAAACATAGTCACGAGCTATTATTCAATCGACTTCCTTGAATTACGGTCTCTAGAGCTATTAAGTCGGTCACTTAACTAGATTAAACCACCTCCCGAGGTGAGAAATCTGTAGATTAGATGTTGAAACCAAAGTCCCCTTTAAATCTATAACGTCTAACTCCCAAAAGTTAGTTAAGACCAATGACCTCACGTGAAACATCAACTCTTTCGAGTTCTATTGAATTAAAGTGTGAAAGATCCCTTTTCCAAGTCAATTATTTCGTCTCCCGAGTACACTATTCAACTCTAACATGTATTCCAGAGGTAGTTAATCAATTGAATATAGAAGGCATAAGGATAAATCAAATAATTGCAAGAGCCAACAAGGAAAATCAATTGAATATCTTCACTAAAAATTCCACAAAAAGATGTTCTACTCATAGATAAATAAAAACAACATTTAAAGTACGAGACATAAAAGAAATTGATAAAACCCAAGGTTGAATCTTCAAGCTTCAGTCTTCTCTTGCCTGGATTACAGAGCTCCGCTCCAATGGAAGATGGATGAATTATGTATGGAATGTGGGATGGAAGAAGGGGTAGAGAGGGAGAAAGATTGGAGGTTTTGAGATGAAGATTATGAATTAGGTTAAGAGGTATTTATAGGTTGGAAAAAGATTTATTTTTGATAATTTTCGTCCCCTATAAGAAATGGGAGAGATTTGGGAAACAATTTATTTTCTTCCCTGAATTTCCGCCTAAATTCCGCCTAATTTCCGCCAACTTTTACTGCACTGCGCAATGTTCGTAGAATAGTTATAACTTTCTCCCCAGAACTCCTGTCAAGTCGTGCAAGGTATCCACGCGAAGCTATTTCAAAGAAGAAGAGAATGATATGAATTAATCATTGAGAGGACTTCAACAGCGCTGCAAAAATTGGCTTGAACTGAGGCTGCTGCACCTTTGCCTTTTTTGTACTTTTTTCCGTCTTTTTCTTTCATGTATCAACAAACATGTCAAAAATACCAATTGTATAACATATGTAATTTAAGAACATAATTTTCATAATTAACATTTAAAACGAGTCAAATCTTGCCCTTAAAAACATGCAAAATCTGCGTTTGTCACCCTCCACCCAATGTGACGATGTTGTCATTGCTCCGACAATCTTCCCTGCTCTGCCGTTGTCGCCTCGCTGGCCACCGCCGGCCTGGAAACCTTTTGGTCTTTGGTCCTTTCCCTTGGGTCTGAGATATCTTGAAACGAGCAAGAATTGTCGAAAGTGTGTACTTCACACAATTTTAACACAAAAGGAATAACACAAACTGACCAAGAGACGTCGATCAACGGATCAAGACAACCCCCTAGACAACCTGCCTGTCGTTGGATACGCAAAACAGAATGAAACTCGCCTTTTCAAGACTTTAACTCACAATACTATTAACTAGTAAAGGGAAGTAAGGGTCGAATCCCATAGGGATGAAGTGTTTTCACATTTGTTGTTGACATTTAGGAGTTAGCTGCTGCCACGCTTCAAAGTGGGTTAAGATTTGATTTACTGAACTGAGCGACTTAAACTTACTCCTATCTGACAGATCAACTTAACTAGGCTGCTTCTTAAACTGATTGTTTACTCTAAACTGATCAATTTAGAAATCAACTGAGTTAAACTGAAAGACTCATACTAGACTTTCCCGAAATAGCTAAACAAGAGTAACAATGAAGGTGGGGACCAGATCCCTTAATTAACAAACATCAAAAAAGCTGCAGAAAGTAAAACTTGGACGTAATATAAAACTTAAACATTCAGATATATTTAATGACCGGAAAAATGGATCTAAAATCTAACGCAACTACATCTACCACTTCTACCTAAATGGATAAACTAAAACAGAGTGTAAATCGGCAGAAACCATGATCCATGCAGATGTTAGGATTGGTATACTGAAAAGCATATTTCGAGCATGTTGTACGGATAGAATTGTTTGTATACAATAAACTCTACAATCCACTTTTAACCCAAGGCAAGAAGAAGTAATTTTATCGCATTGGTGTGTGCTTGTGCATTTATAAGATGCTTCTTAAACATTTAAATGTATAAGAAGCAAACAAGTCTGATTCTTCTACATAGTAGACTGGTCATGAATGATGTTCAGAGAAGGTGACACAGTCAGTCCTATGTAAAAGAGAAATAGAATTGCACAACCTAGATAGGCTTTGCCTACCTATCGTGAAAGGTTGCAGTGTCAGTCCGCATGTTTCCTTACCTTAGGAAATAAACGACACTGGTGTGGTATAGCACTGAATGATCTAACATTTGAGATAAGTCTTTCTTGCTATTTACTGAAAGACGAGGTCTTGGTGATTATTATTTCTTAATCATTGTTGACATAGCATTGAGCATACGATATTGATTATGCACTACTTTGATTTATAAAATGGTGTGGATTTTTCACAATCCAATCATCCTCATATCTTGGGTAGTGGTGATCAATATCTAGAGGTGCTAGTATTGTTATTGCAATAAATTGTGTTTTGGGTGAGTTCAGTTTGATAATATCCTCAAGAGGTCTTCGAAAAAGGTTTTATTATTCAGAAACCCGGCCGGTTGGAATTTATTCCAGAATAATAAATAAAGATTTTGAACTAGACAACTCTTGGAAAAAGATATTAATTAATCAAAGTCAAATACAAGATTTAAATTAATTAATTGATATTTATATCTTAAACATGAGAAATAATAAATTAAAGAGGTAAAGCCCGGATTACTCGTAATTTGGGATTGGACGGGCAATCAATATTATTATACTATAGTGGATGATAATAATATTCTATATGGACTTGTATTAAATTGGGGCTCAATTTAATTAGTAAAACTCCAACAGGTTTGGCCCAAGTCCAACCTCCATGGATCCCTGATCTGGCCAATTATAAATCTATATAAAGGAGATTAGACAGAAGACAAATTAATTAATTCAATCATTAATTCATTCTCTCTCTATGAGATTGAGCTTTTTTTAAGTTCTATGCAGAACTGAATTTTTGTCTTCTTCTCTAATCAAACTCTTTTCGATTCTGATAAGCTTTGCCCATCCAAATGTCATAATCTGGGTTCGGGATACAGATTAGAAGATTCTTGGTTGATTACGAAGATCATCTCGTGGAGAAGGCACAAGCAATCATCGATTCTTTGGAGAATCAGATCGGTAATTCTAAACCATAGGAAATTCATGTTTTAGGTTTTAATTCCTTTCACATGAATTATGTGTGTTCTAGTATGCAATTCAAGGTTTAACATGTGATTAATTGATCTCATAATCTATCAAATAGATTTGTATGCATGATTTATTTGTTTATGCATGACTTCCGCTGTGCAAGGGGCACCAAACCACAACAGCAGAATCAAAACACAAGACTCCAGATCTACGTAATCTAACTCCGTGAAAACATTCATGACTTAAACATCAATGATTTTCAAACAGATTCAGCTCAAACAAAGAGAACACACGTAAAATAACAGAATAGTAAAATACCTAAAAACATCAGATGCAGATCAACAGATTAAGAAATTGCTTCACAAATACGAAGTTCTAAGCTAAGAAATACTTCAAAATGACATTGTAGCAAACAGAAATTTAAAATAATTGTTTCTTCGCCCTTCTCGGATGGTGGAACACAGACACAACAAACTTAAAATGAAACACCCCCACATCCAACTTCTAAACCCCTCTTCCAAGTGTGTAGGATGAGAATTTGAGGAATGGAGAGTAAATTGCGAGCTCGAGACTCAGCTCGGGAGATGACAAACACGGATTTTGCATGTTTTTAAGGCTAGATTTGACTAGTTTTAAATGTCAATCATTCAAATTATGTTCTTAAATTGCATATGTTATACATTTGATATTTTTGATGTATTTGTTGATAAAAGATATAAAAAGATAGAAAAAGGTGCAAAAAGGCCAAGGTGCAGCAGCCTCTGTTCAATCCCATTCTGCTAGCAAGTTTGAAGTCCAATCAGTGCTTACTATATGTAATTCTCTTCGTCTTCGAAAGAGCTTCGCGTGGATATATTGAACGTCTCAATCTGAGTTTTTTAGAGAAAGTTATGACCATTCTACGAACATTGCGCAGTGCAGTCAAAGCTGACGAAAATATAAGCGGAAATTCAAGGAATAAAATAAATAGTTGCCCAAATCTCTCCCATTTATTGTAGGGAACGAAAATCATTAAAAATAAACCTTTCTCCGCCTATAAATACCCAAACCTAATTCATAATCATCATCTCAGAGCCTTCAATCCTTCTCCGTCTCTACACCTTCCATCTTGGATCTCAGAGCCTCCAATCCTTCTCCCCCTCTACACATTCCTCAATTCCATATTCCACAAATAATTCATCCATTTTCCATTAGAGCGGAGCTCTGCAGATTCTGGCTAGAGACGACTGAAGATTGATGATTCAACCTTGGGTTTTATCAATTTCTTTCATGTCTCGTACTTTTATTATTTTTGCTACTTGTCTATGAGTAATTAAACATCATTTGTAGTTTTCTTTGTGAAGACTATTATGAATATGTTTTTATTTATTGAATTGAACATTTTCCTAGCTCTTCTGATTGTTTTGCTTGTTCTTGTGCTTTTATTGTTCTTTTGTCCGGCCAACTTTAGTATTATGTCCGTTTAACTAGATTAATCGAGAGATAGCTAGTTTTACGTGGTAAAAGGAACGAGTACAACACATAGGTTTATCTGCACTCGAGAGAGGGGACCCTTTGTGAGGACTTGAGTCTTAGGAACTTAAGGAGTTAGAATATAATCTATTGGAAGGAGACTTTGATAGTTAGAGTCTAATCTACTAGATAGGTGCACTCGAGAGAGGGCTTATCCTAGAATCGTGACTTTCCTAATAATCCTAGAGACACATAAAGGTAACGGTTCTGTGAGATTAATCGTCACTAGGTCGTAGTAGTTGGATACTAAAACTCTACACTCTTTAACCTGCTTTTTATTTTCTTTTGTTTGTTTATATTTATGTCTAGTTTATAAAACCAAAACCCAAAACTCTGTCCCTAAATAGTATACGACGCTTAGTATATGATAGCCAGTTGAAATCTTATTCCATGTGTTCAATATCCCCGGTACTGACCTTTAAACTTTCAGGTAATTTTTAGTGCTAATAAATAGTGCATCAAGTTTTTGGCGCCGTTGCCGGGGAATATTGTTGCTTTAAGCTGATATTGTAAAACAGTTGATAATACTAATTTAGAGTGTAATATTTTATATAGTCTGATTTTTTTTCTTTCTTTTGTTTTGCAAGGGTTGGTATTTGAGAAGTGTGTGAATCACAACAATGGATTATTCTACGCTCCGACGCAAGATACAATCATCTGCTACAACACTAGATATGCTCCCCTGTTTATATTTCATTTTCTCCAAATAAGTCACACACATTCTTCAAATTCACATTACTTGATCAAAATCTTTGGATTCTACCAATTATTCTTGTGCTCTACTGTCAACCAACACAAGGTATGTTCTTCCTGTAATTTATGAGCTTTGAACTTGAATTCTTTCGTTGAATGACTTTGTTGTTGATATGTATTGGTAGTTTAGATTAGAGTTTGATGGGGAATGATGAATTCGTATGTTTTGGATGTTTAGAATTAATTATTGTTGGGTGTGATTGAGTATATTTGACCTCATGTGGGTGAAAATTGAATATCATTTTGGCTTGATTGTTGATACACATAGTTCATGTTCATAGGATTGTGAGCCTATTTTATCTTGCATGAGTTGTATATATTTAGAGCTTAATTGTTTTGCTTGATCTTGTTCTATGGTTGAAAATTCTTGCAATTAATTGGGAGATAGAGAAGACAATGGGGGATTGAAAATTGATCACGTTAAGGAAGATAATTTGATTTGCATATTTTATGTCTTGATATGATTAAAGTTTGGGAAATTGCCAAATATTATGCGTTGTACTCTACTATAATTTTCTTCATTCTATGCTTATATTGCAAAATTGTAGGTACAAAAGGCATCCCAAAGGAAATCCCGAGAATGGGAGATAACTTGAGCTTTAAAGAACGTTAAGCTAAAGACATTAACCAAGAGCTTGTTGGGAGGCAACCCAACATTGGTATCATTTTTTTTATTTAATTTGTTTTCTTAGTTTACTCACGTCCCTACCTAGTTTTCAAACTTATTCTTAACGTAGTTTTGAATAAGATTGAGGGGATGAAGTGGTGGACCGTGAGTTTAGTAGTTTTTGTTAGTTTTTTTAATAAACCCGAGGTGAATTTTATCGTGAGCATAATATAGAAAACTTAGAAATACTCATGTTTGGGGACATCAGACCGAGTTGCCTATGATAAAAATTTCGTTTATCTATTGGTGAGTTGACTTGATACATTGATTTGAGAGTTTTGTGAAAAAGTGCATAGTTAATGAATTGCTTGTTTGTCTTGAATCATGCTTATACCTTGTGAGATTTGAGCCATACATTTCTTTCTTGTGTGATTTATCTGCATTCATGTATTTATTTCTAGAATTTGCTCCTAGTCTGCCTGAGTCTACATAGTGTTTAAATGATAAAAGAGGACGTTAGGCCATCCTTCATAGCTACATTATATAGCCATATTTATGATCTTATTCAAAATATTTTTCCATAGCTAGCCACTTTGAGCCTTTAAAGCCTTTTTCTTTAGAAGCTAAATAAAGGGGAATATCCATACACTCTTGGTGAATTTTAGTTTATATTTTGTCAAAATAGTTGGAGTGATAAGGTAGAAAGAAAAGTAGTGTGCTTACTTGTGAAAAGTGCATAGACATTTGTGGTTTAAATGAGATATTTCGTTGTGCATAAAAGGGAAAAAGAAAAAAAAGGATGTACAAAAGAAAAAAATGAAAAGAAAAGAAAACAAATCAAAGGAATTTGGGAAGTGAGAAGAAATTTAGACAAAGTCTAGAATTTACTGAGATTTGAATTGTTGGTGGAGTGCTAAGTTTGATGTAGTGGAAATTGATCACTTTTGCTATGTTTGGGTTAGTAACTTTTTAGCAATATTTCCTCACCTTACCAAAGAGCCTACATTATAACCTAAAATAAAGACCTTTCGGATTTTTGATATTAATCACATAAAGCAGATGAGAGATTAGACTTTGAGCAAGCCTATGGTAAACTTTGCATATTGCATGATCTAAGAGCATATATTATTTACCTTATACACTTTGAGAGCGAGTGATAAACACACTTCTAAACACTTGTGAGCGCATGTACTTCAAGGTGATCAACGAGCTAGTAATGAAAGTGCACTAATAAGCTTTGCTTTATTTGATTTGTATTCTTGTCAAACTCTTTATTTCTTGTTACAATTTTTGAGGCAACTATGAAGTCTAGTTCTTAGTATCAGCGTTTCTTTATTAGTTTTTCTCTTGTTTTGTTTGAGGACAAACAAATACTTCCTCCGTCCCCCTTTAGCAGTTCCAGTCACTTTTGAGCACTCGTTTAGTAAAAATGATAATAAATACTTAAAGTGTCATTTCTTCACTTTAACTATTTATTATCATTTTTACAAAACGAGTGCTCAAAATTGACTGGGACTGCTAAAGTGAGACGGAGGGAGTAATTAAGTTTGGGGGAGTTGACAAACATGGATTTTGCATGTTTTTAAGGGCTAGATTTGACTAGTTTTAAATGTCATTCATGAAAATTATGTTCTTGAATTGCATATGTTATACATTTTGTATTTTTGATGTGCTTGTTGATAAATGATAGAAAAAAGGTGCAAAAAGGCCAAGGTGCAGCAGCCTCTATTCAAGCCTAATCTGCCAGCAAGTTTGAAGTTCAATCAGTGCTTACTACATGCCATTCTCTTCGTCTTCGAAAGATCTTTGCTAGGACACATTGAACGTCTCAATCGGAGTTCTGTAGAAAAAGGTATGACCATTCAATGAACATTCCGCAGTACAGTCAAAGCTGACGAAAATATAGGCGAAAATTCAAGGAATAAAATAAATTGTTGCCCAAATCTCTCCAACTTATTGTAGGGTACGAAAATCATTAAAAATAAACCTTTCTCCACCTATAAATATCCAAACCTAATTCATAATCATCATCTCAGAGCCTCCAATCCTTCTCCCTCTATACACCTTCTTCTATCTCGGATCTCAGAGCCTCCAATCCTTCTCCCCCTCTACACATTCCTCCATTCCATATTCCACAAATAATTCATCCATCTTCCATTGGAGCGGAGCTCTGCAGATCCAGACAAGAGAAGACTGAAGATTGAAGATTCAACCTTGGTTTTATCAATTTCTTTCATGTCTCGTACTTTTATTGTTCATTTATAAATTTTTTGTGAAGACTATTATGAATATGTTTTTATTTATTGAATTGAACATTTTCCTAGCTCTTGTGATTGTTTTGCTTGTTCTTGTGCTTTTATTATTCTTTTGTCTAGTGAACTTTAGAACTATGTCCATTTAACTAGATTAATCGAGATATAGCTAGTTTTACGTGGAAAAAGGAATGAGTACAACACACATGTTTATTTGCACTCGAGAGAAGGGACCCTTTGTGAGGACTTGAGTATGTTCTGGCGAATTCTCTACACACCTGGCTGAAAATCACTTGTTATTTTCCAAAAAATCATAAAAATTCACCCCAGAATAGATGCATGAAATGAGCATTATCATATCTCCTGAACTCTGGCCCATGTTCCAGTCAGATTTTTCATTTCGCCTTCGATTCTGATGGTAACTTTCCCTTTCGCCGCTTTCTCCTTCTCCCACTAGTCGGGATATCCGACCAATTGGAAGCATGTCTCTCTCGTGTGCTTGTTCATCCTACAGTGGGAGCACCAAAGCTTTGATTCATCGGGCGGTTAGTTTTCCTGGCGATTGGAGGCGGCGAAACGCGACGACGATTGTCTGTTTGGCGGTTGCGGTGGCGGTACGCTTGGCCTCCAAATCCAAACCCGACTCCCAATGATGAGTTGATTCTAGAGGCCGTGGGTGGTGATTCGAACGCCGGTGACATGATCTTGAATCGAGTTGCCTTCCGTTTCACCCACCCATATGCCTCGATGGCTGAGGGATAGGGTTCCCTCGTATCGTTCATTAAGTCTGGTGAGGAATTTGAACAATCTATTCTTTGAACTGTGCATTATGTATTCCCCGACTCCCTTGTCTCAACTAATAATCAGACTGTCTTTGGATCGACCGATATTGATCCACATTCCATGGAGGTCAATCTAATATGCCTCTAGGCTTAACTCTCCTTGAGTAATTTGTCCGGATTTTTCTTCCAAGTCATAGACGATAAATACGGAGCTGCTGAACTTTCAAACATGACGGCAAGGTTGTCCCACAGCGATTTCGCCATCTGTTGATGCGCGAAGTCCGCAATGATATTTTTCTCCGGGTTATCCACGATCCACGAGAAGATGATTAGGTCCATCTCTATCCACTCGGAGCACCCCGCTTCCCCCGGCGTTGGCGGAGTTGGTACCCTAGATATGTCGATATGCACCTCTGCCACCAATGGACACTTTCATCAAGCTTGCCCATATTGAGTAGTCTCAGCCATTCAATTTGAAGTCCATGGTAACACTCTTACTTGATCGAATCTTGTTGACCACTAGTTCTATATCTTCTTTATTTTTTGTCATCTTGTTTGAATTGATTTGGCAGCTAGGTGTTCTCGCCTTCTAGGTCGAGAAAGGTATTTTAGGGCTATGATGATTTTTCGTTGAGCCTAACCTGCTCGGATTCCATCTAGAAACGTAAATGATGGGATAGTTTCTTATATATTCATTCACAGTGATTTGGTCTGTTTTTTAGTGTCAAAGTTGTATTACATGTCCATTATTTGCATATTTTATCCATTTTGGTATTTTGATGTGTTTTATGATACATGTGCAAAATAGAGCTGAAAAATGGCATAAAAACGTCAAAATTTGGAAGCTAAAGCTGAAGCCAAGCCAGCGGTCACTGGACCCATGCCAGCGGTCGCTGAAACGAGTCCCAGTTCAAACCCATTTTTCTGGAGATTCTGAAGTCCGATCAGAGCGTGCTATATACCATTCTCTTTATATTTAAAATATCTTCATGTTGGTACTTTGATCATATCAATGGGAGTTCTGTGGAAACAGTTATGGCCATTCTACCAAAGTCGTGCAAAGCTATCAAGTGCTGAATTTAGGCGGAAATTCAAGGAATGAAAGAAAACATTACCTTGTGAAGCCAAATCATTTCCGTAACCCATGGGGCACGAAATTTTCATATTTGCTATTACTTGGAGGAAACTTTTTACCAAGTTTAAATCATTTTCAAGCCTATATACCCCATAACCTAATTCATATCCACCAAAATCTCCTCATCCACTCTTCAACCCTATTTCATTCATCAATCATTCCATCCACCATTCTTGGAGATTGGAGCAAGGCAAGAGAAGACTAAATATTGCACAACAATTCATCCTTGGGTTTTGTTTGCTCTTACTTTGTGTTTTGTAATTTCATTTGTAGTTTTTGCTATTTGTCTATGAGTAGCTAAACTATAAGAATTCTTTGGATGTGTTAGTAACTTTTATTGGTTTAAATAATTCCAGTTTTTGGTATTTGTTTTTGTTTATTGCATGCTTCTATTCTAAGTGTTGGATAATTGCTTCACGTTTGAGTGACACATTCTGTGATGATCTATTGACTTGCTATATAATCGTGAGAGGAGGTTGGCGAGTTAGAAGAGCTTAGTTGACACTACAATTAGCTTCCCTTAAAATGACATTGTTAATTGAGAGTGATGACATCTTGGGGTCTACTTGAGCTTTTAGGAGTTACAAATCTAGGATTGACGCCCTTAGTGTAATCTACGTTTGTGCCGCATGGACATAACTTGTGTGACTCGTTCTAGTAATGCATGAACTGTGCTAGGGTATCATAACTGTGTTTTTCGTAAACCATAATTGTGAAAGCTCTATCCTTAGAATTCCACTATTTGTCTGATTTTCTTTGGTTATATGAATGTTTTATTTTAGTTGCTTTATTTATTTTTGCTTAGTTAATTAATTTACCCCAAAACTCTTGTTTCTCTAGATAGTATTTGCAATTATATTCTCTGAGTTTGATATCCCGGTACTGACCTTTAGCTATACTATTTCTGTCTTATACGCTTACAACTTGCTATGCACACGGTTCAAAAACATATAGGAATAAAATGATAAAAAGTGCTATTTATAGTCTCTGCCAAAAATTCAAAAAAATGGCCCACAAAATCTAAGTCCGTGCGATTCGCCCGGTCGGGCGAATTGTAAGGCCCAAAACACCCGTCCGAGCAAACTTTCTGCCTCAACTCGCCAAAAACGTGCATGCCGCATTTCGCCCGGCCACGCATTTTCTCTGGACTTGCCCTCTCTTCTGCGCGGCTTTAGTAAATCAGCCATAACTCTCTCCACCGGACTCCGATTGTGGCGTGCAAGGTACCCACACAAAGCTCTTTCGAAGACAAAGACATTGGTTGCATTTGCAGAGCATTTGGACTTCAAATTGATAGGATGATCACTAGTTTAAAATCCTCCGGCTATATGTAATATCCTCGATGCACGGCTTCCATGATTGTATCATCCTCCCCTTCTTGGAAAAGATTTTCCCTCAAATCCGAGCCGTCTCTATTCCTTACATCCTCGGGAGGCCCTCTAGCTCTATTGGATCCTTGGCATGTCTTCTCTCTCATCCTTGGACCCCAATTAATCCATGGGTCACACCGAAGTGAAGACTTTTGACGTCTAACACTCGTGGTCATATCACCCTCCCCTCCTTGGAAAGGATTTACCCTCTAATCCAGATTCCGTACACCTATAAAATAATACGAGAGCAAATCAAATATCAAAGTATGATGAAAAAGGTTTGGACCACTAATGACTATAAGAGGCAAAACTACAACAAAGGCTTTGTATGAACCTCCAAATTCATGTTCCAACAAGCTCAAGGCCAAGTCACAATAAATATGCTAAAACAAATTCATGAATCCTTTCATGTCCAAATCCCACCCATAAGGAATCAAAACAAACTCATCAAGATATCCTTCATGCCAAAACTCAAATAACCTCACAATATAGGTACAAGATGTGGGTGCAAATAAACATAGGCATTCATTCACAATATAGTCCCAAACTAAGCCATTAGATATAAAGTTCTTAACAAAAAAAACCATAAAACATCCCAATTCCGTTGAACGGTTTGATTGACATGCAATGAAAGCAATTAACATGCCAAAACAGACATATGCCCCAACCACCTTGTCTCTATTTGGCTCAATCATCCTCGTACAAATGATGCTCAAATTCTTGAACATCTTCACAAAAGATTTGGCACTCTCATTAGAGACATAGGTACATAAGAAAGGGTCCTCATAGTGGGCAAAATGGAAAGCTATCAAGAGAGGTCTAAGCACAAAAATCTTATTCTCACGCTCATGCAACGAACAATCATTTTCAATCATTAACACATCATTGTTGCTCAAATAAGGAATACCCTTCCACAAATTGACAAACTCTTGTTCAAAATATAGAATAGGTTTATCACAATTCACATCAGGTTTGTAAGAAGGTGTATCAACCAACAAACTAAGTTCATCAAAATGGATTTCATTCCATTGCTCCAACAATTTCAAGAAGTGGTCAAAAGCATATGCACAATGTATCTCCAAACCTTTATGCTCAGCACGTATAATAAGCACAACATCATGCATATGTAACTTGCGCAAAGCCATAATAAGCATCCTAAGATTTTTATCAAAATAGGTCATACACAATTCCTCCAACAATTTTAAAACAAGACCACAACTATGGGAACAATGCAATTTTATACCAATAATCACAACACCATCTACTAGAGACATATGAGTTGAAAAATCCTTCACAAAACGGCCATAGAACACTCCAATCCCCTTGAAGGGTTTAATCACTTTGCAATGAAGATATAGCAAACACCAAGTTCTAAAGTCATTAACCATTTCACTCCTCTTGATCCACATACTCATGAAGTTCAAAATTATCAACAAACGAAAGCTTATGCATCTTAGCATGAAAGGAAGCCAATTTTATCAAGAAAATCCATGTTTATCAATGCTTGGATTTATCAAGAAAGGATCAACATATGATACAAAGATAAGCTTAGGCTTCAACAATTTAAGCTATTGATGCCACAACTCACACAAGTCAACAATGGTAAATCTATCAAAATGAATGGACTTCTCTAATACAATCCATATCTAAGGGAACATCACAAGGAGACAATGATAGTGCATTTGAACCTTGGGCATGGAGTTCATCCACTTGCCCTCGTTCCTCTTGATCCTTCTCCGGGGGCGTAGCTTCCAAGCTATGTACAACTTGATGCTTCACTTCCATGTCTTCAATTTTACTTACTACAAAGTCATCAACAAAAGAAGACATACAAGAAGTGTTAGTGGGTAAAAACTTATTTTCCTCACCAAGGGCAAGAGGCAAAGGCTCATTTGGTGCCCACCCAAGGTTGGCCTTAGAATCTAACAAACACCCTTGACTCACTTGTGCTTGTGGTTTTTTTCTCATGTGGTATTTTCTCTACTCTCACCCCCACCACTCTCTCTTGACTTTTGCACCTCACGCTCTTATCTTTTTATCACGCTCTCTTGGTTTTTTAGACTCACTATCACTCTCAAGCCTTTTCTCCCTCTCTCGTTGCTTTCTCAAGGGATCATAGACTTTAAGCTTGCACTCTTCCTTGGCTTCATATCCAAAGTATTCATACTGGAGACCATGTTGTTTCTCATTTCTACTCGGAATCACTCATAGGATTGCTCCATCAATGACTCAAAAGAACTCTTCGGGGCACTGAGATGAGATGTGCCCGTCTTCCAAGGTGAAATGTGACTTTGAGTGTTATCACATTCACCATGTCGGGAGCTAGGTCCTCTCCACGCTCTACTTAGAACATCCCTCTCAATTGGCCTCTCATTCCCCTTATGACGTTCATATTCTCCATTCAATATAAGACAAGGCTTTGTGACTCGTTCTCTCCTACCTCTATCAAACCCATCATCATGGTACCTTGATTCGCCGCCTTTATCATGGCTTCTCCGGCTAAATCCTCCTTTACCATTCATTATATGCCCCTTTCCCATATACTCTCCATAGCCCCCCCCATTGCCCCTCACCACTACACTCTCCACACTGGATGCATTGCGGTTTATGCGGTCACTTTTAATAGTGAGAGACATTGGCACTTGGGCCTCTCTCAAAATGGTGACCTTCTCACGGGTAGTTGTCATACTCCCCTTAATCTTGTTCAAGTCTTCATAGCAGGCCTTTTGATTAGCATCCATTCGGACTTTGAACTCCTTTAACTCGCTCTTTATATCCGCCATAATAATGACCATCATGCTCATGAAATCACTTTTGGACATAGAGTCACTTGAGCCCCTCCTTTATCCACCCCATCCGGATGCATCTCCCCCATTGTATAGGTCAAATACGGGGAAACATCAATAGTACCTACAAACAATAACAAGCACTAGGATCTATGGACTCGCCCTCTCTTCTGCGCGGCTTTAGTAAATCAGCCATAACTCTCTCCACCGGACTCCGATTGAGGTGTGCAAGGTACCCACGCGAAGCTCTTTCGAAGAGGAAGACATTGGTGGCATTTTCAAAGCATTTAAAATACTCGATGCGCGGCTTCCATGATCGTATCAAACTATTTACGCCCGCGAGTTCTACGATGGAATTAACAAACAACCATTCTTGCGGCTTCGTCGTCAAGTGTAGCCGCTACTTCGGATACAACAACCGAAAGAAGTCCAAATCGGTGTCGTTAGTTCACGGGGGCAACGCTCATTCTTGACTCCAAAGCGACATCTTCGGCAGTAGCGGGGGCATCGGTACACCTGAACGAGCCACTGGGATCTCTTCTTGTTGTCATTGGAGAGAATGAGGATGAAGGAGTGACTAGGTGCACATTGCATAAATTTTGCATGTTTGAATCTATAGCTCTTATACAGATTCAGACTTCTTTCAGCTTGTCTCCGAGGCAGCAGCTACGCTGGACGACAGAGCCACACAAACAATTTGTTAAGGCCGTCGCAAAACTCTGTCGCACAAATAGTAATTTTACTTTATTCCCTTTTTCTCCACGAAATTTTATTTGTTTTGGTAGGCACTGTATAATCTAAAGATAAGATATTTCCTATTTTTCAATGTGATGTGAAATTTGCTTTAGCGTATATATTTGCACAAAATTGCACAGAATTGCACATAATCAAATATATAAATTTTGCAAGTTTGAATCTATAGCCTATTTTTCCCAGAATAAATTAATGAAAAAATCCAAACAAACAATAAGCTAGTGGAGCAATAAAACAACACATCATATATGTAAGAGCATAATGAAACATATATATGCAAAATCATGCCATATGAGAGCAACTAAATGCTTTATTACCCAAAAGTTCATGAACATAATAAAAGTTGGATTAAATAATTAAGGATGATAATGAGCGTTGTCTGCGACAAGTGAAATATTCTGACCTCTCGCATGAAGATATTCTGGCCACTTGCATGTTGGAAACAGTGGCAGAAGAGCAAGTTTCGTAGTTTAGAACCACTTGTAGATACTGCTTCATTTGTTATTTGACCTGAAATTTTCTCCTTGTTAGCATTCCTCATGAATCAGATGAGAAGCCTCATAATAAGGAACGAAGAGTCAGCGGTTATACAACACATTAAAGAGGAACATGTAAAGTTGTCTTTCAATTATGAGAAATTGTCTTCTCATTTTCTCGTTTCTTAACTAGCTATTGCTAAGGTGTGTTAGTCTAGATCCTTCTATAGAGCAGTATATATTGGGATAAAATTGTATGTTCGTTATCATCAATTACCGTGACTACACATTGAATCTCATATCCTGCGTTTTGCTCCTTTCTTTCTAAATATGGGTCTACTGCATTTTCTTTATGGTATCAGAGCAGGTTTTTAACTTGTCTCTGTTACCATTCCATTTTTTTGTATTATTGAAACCATGGCTGTATCTTTTAAAATCTAAAGGGGAAGTTTTGAATGTTTTCAAAGCCTTCAAAGCTATGGTGGAAAATATGTTATCTTGCAAAATTAAAGTTCTTCAATCTGATTGGGGGAGAGTTTCAAGGAATGTCTTCTTTTTTACAAGAATGTGGTATTTTACACAGAATATCATGCCCTTACATACCGCAGCAAAATGATTTAGCAGAGAGAAAACATAGGCATGTGGTTGAAATGGGGTTAGCTTTAATGTCTCAAGCTGGTCTTCCGTCAAAATTTTGGGATGATGCCTTTACTACATCATCTTTTCTCATCAATAGAATTCCAGCAAAACCTATTCTATTCAAAACTCCCTTTGAACTTCTTTTTAAAGCCAAGCCTGACTATACTCTTCTGAAGGTATTTGGGTACTTGTGTTATCCATTTATGAGACCCTACACCAAAAACAAATTGCAAAACAGATCTGAAGCAGCAACATTCATAGGTTATAGTTCATCTCATAAGGGTTATAAGGCACTTCTCCCATCTGGAAAAATCATTGTCACTCGTGATATTCTTTTTGATGAATCCAAATTTCCCTTTCTGACATCATCTACACATGCTCCTATAAATCCTGTTGTTCCTTTTCCCTCCTTCTCTCTTCCTCTACATCAGCCTGATATTGCTCCACACACTCAGCAGAGTCCTCGACCTATAGTAAGCACCTCGGTCTCAACACATTCTACACCTCCTACTTTACCGCAACCTAACACTATTATGACTCCTCCTACCTCTATTTCATCTCCTGATCCTATTAACTTTTCCTCACCTACAGAATCTCCTAATCATGTGAACTTTTCCCCAACTCCTATAGAATCTTCTGATCCACCCCCTGCCACACCTCCTGAAGCACCTCCTGCTGCGGCACCTACCACCAATGTGCATCCGATGGTCACTCGTGCTAAAAGAGGAATTTTTAAACCCAAACTCTATAATACTTCTATACCCTCCCACACTCTTCACAAATCTGTTATTGCTGCCCTTCTTATTCCTGTTTGGAATGATGCAATGTTGGCAGAATTTCTAGCTCTTCTCAGAAACAAGACATGGACTTTAACTATGCTGCCACCTGGTAAAATTGTTATTGGTTGCACCTGGATCTTCAAGCTAAAGATGCATACAGAAGGTTCGATTGCAAGACACAAGGCTACACTCGTGGCTCAAGGCTTCTCTCAACTTCCTGGTTTCGACTTTACTGAGACCTTTAGTCCAGTAGTGAAGCCAAGCACCATCAGGATTATTCTCAGCCTTGCTACTTCATCACAATGGAAAGTTACTCACCTTGATGTGAATAATGCATTCTTACATGGTGATTTGAAGGAAGACATTTATATGAGGCAACCCCCAGGTTTTGAGCAAGGAAACCCCAATCTTGTTTGCAAGCTGAATAAAGCTATCTATGGACTCAAACAAGCCTCTCGGGCTTGGTTCTTTACTGTCCACTCTGTCCTCTTATCCTTGGGATTCTCTCAATCAAGAGTCGATGCCTCACTTTTCTACAAGATCAACAATTCTGAAGTTATCTACTTATTGATATATGTTGATGATATTCTAATCACAGGTCCTAATCCTTCTTCGATCCAGCAAGTAAATGATCAACTTGGCACTCATTTTTCTCTCAAAGATCTCGGGGAAGTGAAGCATTTTCTTGGTGTTGAGGTGTCTAAAACTAAAGAGGGACTTCACCTCAACCAAGCTGCCTACATCAGAGATCTTCTCCAAAAATTGAGTATGCAAGAAGCCAAGGGATATTCTACACCTATGATCTCTAATTCTCATCTTTCTAAATCAGAGGGGAATCCAACTGTAGATGGGAAGATGTTTCAAAGCATAGTAGGAGCACTACAATATGTAACAATCACACGTCCTGAAATTAGTTTCAGCGTGAACAAAGTGAGCCAATTCATGTCATGCCCTTTGGACTCACATTGGAAAGCAGTGAAACGAATTCTTCGCTATTTGGCAGGATCAATTGACTATGGTATACATATTCGAGCATCGAACACAGTGGTCACTGCGTTCTCAGATTCGGACTGGGCTGCTGATCTCGATGATAGAAAATCCATAAATGGGTATTGTTGTTATCGGGTGTTAATTTGATTTCATGGAGTTCCAAGAAGCAATCGGTTGTTTCTAGGTCGAGTACAGAGGCAGAATACCGTAGTCTAGCTCATGCTGCTTGTGAGGTAACATGGATCAGCTCATTGTTGAGAGAATTGCAAGTGAATCAAAGGACGACTCCAACAATTTGGGTTGATAACTTGAGTGCAATCGCATTGGCGTCTAATCCTGTATTGCATGCGAGAACCAAACATGTGGAACTCGATGTACATTTTGTTAGAGATAAAGTTGCGAAGAAAGAGATCAACTTGAGACATGTTCCAACTGCCGATCAGGTTGCGGATATCATGACCAAACCTCTTAGCTACCAATTCTTCGGAAGACTTCGGAACAAGCTCGGGATATGTCCTCTCTCTTCCCTCGAATTGAGGGGAAGTGTTAGCATTCCTCATGAATCAGATGAGAAGCCTCATAATAAGGAACGAAGAGTCAGCGGTTATACAACACATTAAAGAGGAACATGTAAAGTTGTCTTTCAATTATGAGAAATTGTCTTCTCATTTTCTCGTTTCTTAACTAGCTATGCTAAGGTGTGTTAGTCTAGATCCTTCTATAGAGCAGTATATATTGGGATAAAATTGTATGTTCGTTATCATCAATTACCTTATGAAGTGACTACACATTGAATCTCATATCCTGCGTTTTGATCCTTTCTTTCTAAATATGGGTCTACTGCATTTTCTTTACTCCGGCCCTTCAAACTTCATCGTTGTTGCCTGAGGGTTCTTGAGGGCCAACCATGCAATTAGTTAGGTACACGAATGGCCATAGCAGAATTCTAATTTTGCACACCAACTTTAAAATCTGACTGTTGATTATTGAAATATTGATTTTTAAATTTTGCAGCCAAGATTTTGGCATTGACATTATTTGATGACTTACTTAAGTGTCACTACGGATATCAACCAAAATGATGTCAGATTTTGGGCAACGAACACCGTCATTGTATTAGATTAAATTAAATAATTTCGTATGTTAAATTGGGGTTTATATTAAGAAAAAAAGAGATGAAAGGAGTACAACAAATAAAAATTATTTAATTTAGTGTAATACAACGTTGTTTCGCTACCTATAATGTGATGTCAATTTAATGACGTCCGATAGTGGCACATAAACACATCATTTAGTTATTTCCGCGCAAGAATCTTGATCGGTAGCAAAATCTGACAAATAAATAATTTGATAATTTCTAAAACAATTCTAAGAATTTTATGAAAATTTGAAATTATAAGCAATCACATCTATATAAAGTAAAATAATTATATCAAATTCTACATGTACCTCAACTAGTAGATGGAGGTTCCCATACACCTCAGCTCCAGCTGTATTGGTTCTACATTCACGAAACAGGGGCCTTATAGACATTATAGACTAAATTGTAAACTTGTTGTCAAAAAATATTTTTGGTTCTATCCAATCTTCTTTGGTTTCTAACCATGTCCATCAGTATTCTATAAATAGAGGGAATGAGAATAAGATCACAATATCATTGCCACCTTCTCCATTTGTTATTTATTCTTCCTAAATTTGGGATTTGATAGATTATTGTTCATGTAATATCCTTTGGAATAAGGGAATCTGATTAGAAGATTTGTGGTTCAAATTCATCATTGGGGTATGTAAAGAGAGTTGTGCATGTCTAGGAATCTATTTATTTCAGAGTCGCGTCGATTTGTGTTCCATCATAGATTTGTTTTGGGAATTTACATGTGAATTTCGGAAAATCATCCTACGAGATCTTCCAAACTCGTGAATCTTCAATATATTCCTAGTAGATACAAACAACGGTGGATTTATCTGTATGATTCGATTAAACTGTGAGAAGTTATTACGCAATAAGTGTAGTATTTTTTTATGCTATATAACTAAATGCTTAAAATAATATTCATATACGAATCTAAATCATATTCTTTTGTCCTTTGTAGCTTCAATTCTCATTTGCAACTCCAATACACACAAATAAATAAATGAATAAGATATGTTACCCATTGATTTTAAATGTACTTGGGAGGAAAATCCCTGAGCTCTGGTTCACTTGTGTCAATTTATCATCTTTTTTTCTATCTAAAATGTCCAACAAACAAATGTTAGTTCAAAATTTCAATTATGTATAAAAGAAATAATAATACTATTTAATTAAACTCATTTTGAAATTTTCAAATTAACTATAAAATTTGTGTAGTTTACAATATTTGTATAAATGAGGAAAATTGAAGGCGGAATTTTTAAAAAACTAAATGTACACTAGGCGCCAATCACCTTAAGCGATATTGTAGTAATTATTATAACTTTTTTCGTGCACGGTTAATCCACATTTACTTTTCCATCTGCTATAATTGTCATTTGACATTGTCACTATGTTATAATAATATTTTTTTTATATCGAGACTAAAAATCATAATGTAAAATAGAAATTGAGAAAATTTTGTTTTATTACACACCATTACTCCATTAGAAAAATAAATAATAATACTATTAAAAATAAAAGTTTAAAAGTTCAATCAGCTTTCGTCAAGTCTTCCCAAGCCTGTATTTTTGTTTGTAATTTAAAAAAAGAAATCATGAAATAATTCAAACTAATGGTACTCAATAACTTTTTTAAGTGCATCAAAAGACACAATAAGAACATATATAGAATGTATAAGACCTGAATAGATTTAGGTGCTGCCCCTGCAACCATACAATTAAATGAAAAACAAATTATGTCAACACTAAAACATCAACAATTCGAATAAAATTGACATTATTCAAATAATTTATCAATGTAAACTAATCATAGTAGTGAGTCTGTCAAACATATGTATCATCATCGTCGAATTTTCGGTACTGTGTGTATTCTGTACGAATCATTATGCAAAAGCACATTTCATCGCATTAAAAAATAGGAAGCTTTTATCTCCAACTTTACAATATACACCGTCTATCAAAACAAATAAAATTCCGTGGAGAAAAAGGGAACACAGTAAAATTACTATTTGCACCACTGAAATCGGCGACGGCCTTAACGAACTGCTGGTGCAGCTCCGTCGTCCACCGTAGCCGCTGCTTCGGACACAACTGTTGAAGGAAGCCCGAATCAGTTTCATGATGATTTTGTGGCGGTGCCAGCTCAAGGGTGACATCCTCGTCAGCAGAAGGGGCTGCAGCCCACTCAAAAGAGCCGGCGAGATCGCTTGTTGTTGCCGTTGGAGAGAGTGAGTGAGTGAGTGAGTGCACTGTACATATATATGCGAGTGTAAACGTGTGGTTTAATTAGTTTTTCTTTCTATCTCTCTTTTGTTTTATCAATTGTGCACTAAAACTCAAGCTCAACCAAAAATTTATATTCTTATAAAACGGAGGGAGTCTATACGGTCCGAGTGTGAACGTGTATGGTGGGGTGTGAATTATGATGTATGCGGACTTATGCGTAGGGGCTGTGCGGCTTGGATTATTTGTATCCTACACACTATTTTAACCTCTATTTTTGCTTCACCACATTTAATTCATTTTTCATTTCCTCATTATAATCTCTTTTTCTTGTGAGCTGCCCACGCTCCACTTTTTTTTTTTTTTACTTTTTATTGACTTGGTGTCAAATTTAAAGTTATGATTCGTGTATAGGATTTACTTTTACGTGGTTGGCATTTTATATTTTTCATTAATACCCTCATCTCCTATTATTCCTATTTTGTGTCCTAATTATTCATTTTGAGACATTCCTTGTTAATAGTCTTAATTTATTTTTACAATTTTTGGTAATAGTCATCATATTCCACTAACTCACTTTACTCATATCATATTATTCCCTCCATGCGTGAAATGTTGTCCAATTTTGTCATTTTGGTCCATCCGCGAAATGTTGTCCACTTTGTTTTTTTTTTCCATTTTTGGTAAATGGACCCCATCTTCCACTAACTCATTATTCATATTTTATTATAAAACTAATATATAAATACGAGACCTATATTGAACTAACTTTTTTTCACTCACTTTGTCTTCATATTTCTTAAAATACGTGCCTAGTCAAACTTGGACAATATTTTACAGACGGAGGTAGTATAAAGTAATTATAAGGATATGACATACATTCTACAACTTTTTCAATCTACTTTACCAATTTTTAAAATCCGTGTCGAGTCAAAATGATACACATATTAAGAAACAGAAGAAATATAGGGAGTATTATTTTTAAAATTGTGATTAAATGAACACACCACGTAACTATACGTCTAGACCAATAGATTCTTTATTCCATACAATATTACCCTAGCTTTTCAAATAAGTACTAATAATATTTTATTTGTTTGAGACTCGAATTTCGAAAAATAAATATTCTCAACCAACCTCTTAAAATGACCATACGATTAGAAAAAAAAGACTTTATTCTTTTAAATTATCAAACTTTTCTTTTTTACAAAAAGGAGAGGGTAAGAGCATCCGCAGCGGTGCTCGCTGGGACGGACGGCGTCCGTGCCGCTGGCGCTGCACCGCTGTCGCCGCTGCTGCACTCCCGCCGCTGGCACGGCGTTGCTCGATGCATCGAGCACGTCCGTGCCGCTGAGCAGGCTACGTGGCGCGTTTCTATTGGCCAACAGATTATCCGTTGGAAATTCAATTTTTTTAAAAATAAATTGAAAATAATACCAAAATTTTTAAAAACAAATTCAGATTCCCAAAAATATGGCCGTTTTATTACCATTTTTCTGATTTTTTTATTTTTTTATAATTTTTTTATTCCCAAAATCATCTATAAATACACACATTCATCATCCATTTTTCACATCAAATCATCTGTCATTCATATTTTTCCAAACAACTCATCTACATCTTCCTCTCTCACTTAAACCCTCTCAAATGGATTTAGCCGATATCATGGCGGAAGCGGAGCGCGAAGAACAAGAATACTATGAACAATATCGTGCCGCCTATGAAGCCTATATCGCCGCCACTACCCCCGCCCCTCTTCCTCGACCAACTAGATCAATTCGCCGCTACATCCCTCGTGACCGGGAGGGAGCCAACGAAAGGCTCGTTGCCGACTATTTTTCCGACCAGCCGCGGTTTCTGGAAGATTACTTTCGGCATCGTTTTCGCATGTCAAAACGGTTGTTTATGCGTATTGTCAACACATTGTCCGCCAGTGTTGAATACTTTCAATCAAGTAGAGATGCAACCAGTCGACAAAGTCTCTCGGCGTTGCAGAAGTGTACTTGTGCCATCCGACAACTTGCTATTGGGCAAACAGATGACCTCTTCGATGAGTATTTGCATGTCGGTGAGTCAACTGGAATCTTATGTCTTAAAAAATTTTTAGACTGCGTTCATTCTGCTTTCGGTGAGAAATCACGAAACAGTCCACGGTTTTCCCGGTATGCTTGGAAGCATTGACTGCATGCATTGGAAGTGGAAGAATTGTCCGACTGCTTGGAGGGGGCAACACTTAAGCGGCCACAAAGGCGGCGACCCAACACTTATCCTTGAAGCGGTCGCCGACTACCGCCTATGGATTTGGCATGCATATTTCGGTATTGCCGGATCCAACGACTTGAACGTGCTCTATTATTCACCACTCTTCAATGATGTTTTGAATGGTGTAGCATCGACGATCGACTTCACCGTCAACGGAAATGCATACCACATGGGTTACTATCTCGCTGATGGTATCTACCCAAGTTGGTCGACTTTCGTGATATGGATTGGGATACGACGAAGGACCCGTTGGATATATTGATCCAAGAACCCCACGTATAATGATTGGCAGCGGATTTCCTTGATTGATAATCTGGTTTGATCCACTTCCAGAGCTTGGAAAACCTCGACCCGTTGGCTATGTAATCAGCCAAGAACCTCGGTATGGTTGAACGCCACAAGAACTTGCTCAAAGTATCTTGATAAGTTCCAAACAAGTGAAAAACTCTACAAAGAGAATTCAACTCACAAGACAAACTCTATTTTCGTATTTGATCAATGATGTCCTCAAATGACATGCTTACAAGCCTATTTATAGGCTAGAATGGACTCTTGAAAGTCTCATATCATTAGTACAACTTAAGACCTTTAGAATGACTCATAATAAGTGAAAAGTAACTCCTAACTATTGGTGTGACTTTAGGACATCTAAAGTCACTTATTTAACTCAAAAAGTAACTTAAAAATGACTCTTCATTTTTTGCTGCTCCAACTTGGACGAAAAATGCATCATTTATCTTCAATTTGGGCCTCCAAAATGTGATATATATTGACTCAAAACTTCATGCATTGGGCTGCCCACTAACTTGAATAATATTCACCATTTGGCCCAATGTTGAATGGTCTTGGAATTGGGCTTTTATTTCATCAACTAAAAGCATCATGGACTCCTTTATCTTCTTAGCTCTAGCTCTTGTAATTGGTCCACTTTGAATGATTAATGGATCCATCTTCTTGTCCTTGTTGATCAGCTTGGGTGTACCTCCATCATTCCCTTCTTCTTCAAGAGGATTCGTCCTCGAATCTAATTCACCAACATAAGGAGATAAATCAGAAACATTGAAAGTAGCACTTACATTAAACTCACCAGGTAAGTCAAGTTTGTAAGCATTATCATTGACTTTTCCAATCACTTGGAATGGTCCATCTCCTCTTGGCTGCAACTTGGACTTTCTTTTCGAAGGAAATCTCTCCTTTCTCATATGCAACCAAACCCAATCTCCCGGCTCAAAGATGACTTGTTTCCGACCCTTGTTGGCTTGCTTTGCATATTGTTCTGTCCTCTTTTCAATGTTGAGTCTTACCCTTTCATGCAATCTTTTCACCATTTCAGCCTTAGCTTTTCCATCAAGACTTGCACGATCTTCAATAGGTATTGGAATCAAATCTAGTGGACTCAATGGATTGAAACCATACACAACTTCAAATGGGGAAAAGTTAGTAGCAGAATGGACACTTCGATTATAAGCAAACTCAGCAAAAGGTAAGCATTCCTCCCAACTTTTCAAGTTCTTTTTAACTAAAGTTCGTAGTAATTGAGACAAAGTCCTATTAACTACTTCAGTTTGTCCATCAGTTTGTAGATGACAAGTAGTCGAAAACAAGAGTTTAGTTCCCAACTTATTCCACAACACTCGCCAAAAATGACTCACAAATTTAGCATCTCGATCACTCACAATTGATCTAGGAACACCATGCAAACGGACAATTTCTTTAAAGAACAAATCAGCGATATGAGATGCATCATCAGTTTTGTGACATGGAATAAAATGTGCCATTTTTGAAAACCTATCAACAACCACAAAAACTGAATCTCTACCTCTTTTTGTTCTTGGCAAACCAACAACAAAGTCCATTGAAATATCCTCCCAAGGTGCACTAGGAATTGGTAGCGGTTTGTACAAACCATGTGGGTGTGATTTAGACTTGGCTTGCATGCAAGTTATGCATCTTTTACAAAATCTTTCAACATCCACACGCATTTTAGGCCAAAAGAAATGTTCAAGCAAAACATTCATTGTCTTATGGACTCCAAAATGACCCATTAAACCACCACCATGAGCTTCACGCACAAGCAATTCACGCATAGAACCTTTAGGAATGCATAATTTGTTTTCCCTAAACAAATAGCCATCATGCCTATAGAACTTGTCAAATGCAGCATGCTCACAAGCTAAATAGATAGAAGAAAAGTCCGGGTCATTATCATACATTTCCTTAATCAACTCAAAACCAAGCAACTTAGAACTCAAAGTAGTGATCAAAATGTACCTCCGAGATAATGCATCAGCCACAATATTTTCTTTTCCCTTTTTGTATTTGATTACATAGGGAAATGATTCAATGAATTCCACCCACTTAACATGTCTCTTGCTAAGCTTACCTTGACCTTTCAAGTACTTGAGAGATTCATGATCCGTATGAATTACAAACTCTCTAGGCCACAAGTAATGCTGCCATGTTTCCAAAGCTCTAACCAAAGCATATAACTCCTTGTCATACGTTGGATAGTTCAATTGAGCTCCTTTCAACTTTTCGCTAAAGTACGCGATTGGCTTCCTATCCTGCAACAAAACAGCTCCTATGCCTACCCCAGATGCATCACATTCAAGCTCAAACATGTTATCAAAGTTAGGCAAAGAAAGAATTGGTGCAGTTGTAAGTTTTTCTTTAAGGAGATTAAAAGCATGTTCTTGTTTTTCTCCCCAATAAAAACAAACATCCTTTTTCACAATTTCATTCAAAGGTGCAGCAATTGTACTAAAATCCTTGACAAACCTCCTATAAAAACTAGCAAGACCATGAAAACTTCTAACTTGTGCTACATTTTGAGGAATTGGCCATTCTAGAATAGCTTTCACCTTCTCTTTTTCCATTTCAATCCCATTAGCACTTATAACAAAACCCAGAAAAACAACTTTATCCATGCAAAAAGAACACTTTTTGAGATTTGCATACAATGATTCTTTTCGTAAGGTATCCAAAACTGCACGCACATGGTTAAGATGTTCATTCACATTTTTGCTATAGACAAGAATATCATCAAAATAAACAACCACAAATTTTCCAATGAATTTTCTCAAAACATGGTGCATCAACCTCATGAAAGTACTTGGTGCATTAGTTAAACCAAAAGGCATTACTAACCACTCATATAGACCAAATTTTGTTTTAAAGGCTGTTTTCCATTCGTCTCCTTCTCTAATTCGAATTTGATGATAACCACTTTTCAAATCGATCTTACTAAACACAACAGAACCATGCAATTCATCAAGCATATCATCTAGCCTAGGAATAGGATAGCGATACTTTACCGTGATTTTGTTGATTGCTCGGCAGTCGATGCACATTCTCCATGATCCATCTTTCTTAGAAACAACAATTACCGGAACAGCACATGGACTCATGCTCTCACGGATTTTTCCATTGTCCAACAACTCTTGCACTTGCCTTTGAATTTCCTTAGTCTCTTCGGGATTGGCTCTATAGGCTGGTCGATTTGGTAGAACTGCCCCGGGAATAAGGTCAATTTGGTGTTCAATACCTCTTAATGGCGGTAATCCACTTGATTCTTCCACGGGAAAAACATCTTCGAATTCCTGTAAAAGAGACACAAAAGCACTTGGCAAAGAAGTGGTTAATTCGTTAGTGGTAAACAAAGACTGTTTGTACACTAAGATGAAAACACTCTTTTTTTCAACTATTGCACTCTTTATTTCTTTTGCTCCCACATAAAAGTTCTTTTTTTCATTCGGACTCTTTTCACTTGACTCTTTTTCAATGCCCTCACATTTTTTCCTCTCATTCTTACTTTTCTCTCGACTCTTTTTTTCACTCGACTCTTTTTCAATGCTCTCACTTTTTTTCCTCTCAACCTCACGAGCTCTCCTTGCTTGTGACAATTTCTGTTGGTCCTCTTGAACTTGTTGAGGTGTTAAAGACACAAGCATAATAGACTTGTTGTTGTGCTTGAAGGTGTAGTGGTTGTGAAATCCATCATAAGTCACTCTACGATCAAACTGCCATGGCCTCCCCAAAAGAATGTGACTAGCATGCATTGGCACAACATCGCAAAGAACATCATCTTTATAATTGCCAATTGAAAACGAAATTAGAACTCGCTTAGTCACTCGAATTTCTCCACATTCATTAAGCCATTGTAGCTTGTACGGATTATGATGTTTTTCCGTTGTTAAGCTCAACTTTTCCACCATTTCAGAACTTGCAACGTTTGCACAACTACCACCATCAATAATCATTATGCAAAGTTTACCTTGGACCAAACACCTTGTGTGGAAGATGTTCTCCCTTTGCTGATCATCGTTTCTGTTTTGCATGTTTAGAGCCCTTCGAACCACCAAAAGTTCTCCATGTTCTGGTTCAATCTCCTCCAATTGTTTATCCTCCTCCTCCTCATCATCATCTTCACGTTCACTTTCAGATTCTATCTCTCCATTTGGCTTCAAAATCATCACCCTTTTGTTTGGACATTGAGATGCAATGTGTCCAACACCTTGACAACGAAAACATTTGATATCTCTATTTCGAGTAGAAGTAGAAGTAGAAATACCTTTACCCTTCTCAAATTCTTTGGACTTGGATGTCGACGCCTCATTTTGGGGTTTAGAACCTGCCCCAAAATTGGGTTTGGTTGAAGTCCACTCTTTTGTCCTTGAAGAATGAGAACTTGTTGAAAAATTCTTTTGGATTGTTCCCTTCTTCTTCAATTGTCCCTCCACCTTCATGGCCATATGAACCATGTCCTCCAACTCCACATAGTGTTGAAGCTCCACAATGTTTGCAATCTCCCTATTCAGCCCACATAAGAATCGAGCCATAGTTGCTTCTCTATCTTCTTCAACATTTGCCCTAATCATGGCAATCTCCATGTCTTTGTAGTACTCATCAACAGATTTAGTACCTTGTTTCATAGATTGTAATTTTTGATACAATTCACGAAAATAATGAGAAGGTACAAATCTCTTACGCATTATGCTTTTCATTTCTTCCCAAGTCGAAACTGGTCTTCCTCCGTATCGCCTTGTACTGGTTGTCAATTGATCCCACCAAACTATAGCATAGTCAGTGAATTCAATAGCAGCAAGTCTAACCTTTTTCTCCTCGGAATAGTTGTGACATTCAAAGATGAGATCCACCTTTCTCTCCCACTCCAAATAAGCTTCGGAGTCACTCCTTCCTTGGAATGTTGGGATCTTCAGTTTGATGCTTCTCAAATCACCATCCACTTCATTTGTACGCCCTCTTCTACCGTTTCCACGTCTCTCATTTCGATGCCTATATGAAGCATCATCTTCTCCTCCACTCTCTTCCTCCTCGTTATTATTTTCATTTGTTGCCTGAACTTCTAGCCTCTCCAACCGCCCTGAAACACTTTCCAGAATCCGTGCAAACCTTGCAAATTGTTGTTGCATGGCTTTCAACGTAGGATCAACTGGAATATGATCGTCAGTAGAATCCATCCTCACAGTTCACTCGTGTATCACACAAAATTAAACCTCACAAAACACTCGTGTATATCACTCGTTGGCTTTTACCTCCCCTCAAATAACCTCACCACTCAAGCCTTTTACCACTCTTTCTCTTTTGCAAAGATAACACAAGTAAAAAAACAAATCAAAAACAAAACAAGAACTAATAACGACCAACCAAACTTCAGCCCTTGAATGAAGGATGAAAGGAAATGGTCAAGAAAATATGAGGTGAAATACGTATTGGGGTTTTTTTTTCGGATTTTTTTTTTTGGATTTTTTTTTTCGAATTTTTTTTCTGATTTTTTTTCGGATTTTTTTTTGGATTTTTTTTTTTTTTGGATTTTTTTTTCAAGGATATGAAAGATAAACAATGTAAGATAAAGCTATGGATAGATCAATACCAGTTGGCTCTGATACCAAATGATATGGATTGGGATACGACGAAGGACCCGTTGGATATATTGATCCAAGAACCCCACGTATAATGATTGGCAGCGGATTTCCTTGATTGATAATCTGGTTTGATCCACTTCCAGAGCTTGGAAAACCTCGACCCGTTGGCTATGTAATCAGCCAAGAACCTCGGTATGGTTGAACGCCACAAGAACTTGCTCAAAATATCTTGATAAGTTCCAAACAAGTGAAAAACTCTACAAAGAGAATTCAACTCACAAGACAAACTCTATTTTCGTATTTGATCAATGATGTCCTCAAATGACATGCTTACAAGCCTATTTATAGGCTAGAATGGACTCTTGAAAGTCTCATATCATTAGTACAACTTAAGACCTTTAGAATGACTCATAATAAGTGAAAAGTAACTCCTAACTATTGGTGTGACTTTAGGACATCTAAAGTCACTTATTTAACTCAAAAAGTAACTTAAAAATGACTCTTCATTTTTTGCTGCTCCAACTTGGACGAAAAATGCATCATTTATCTTCAATTTGGGCCTCCAAAATGTGATATATATTGACTCAAAACTTCATGCATTGGGCTGCCCACTAACTTGAATAATATTCACCATTTGGCCCAATGTTGAATGGTCTTGGAATTGGGCTTTTATTTCATCAACTAAAAGCATCATGGACTCCTTTATCTTCTTAGCTCTAGCTCTTGTAATTGGTCCACTTTGAATGATTAATGGATCCATCTTCTTGTCCTTGTTGATCAGCTTGGGTGTACCTCCATCATTTCGTGAAGACGTTCAGCAATCCGCAAGACCCGAGACGGGTTCTTTTTGCGCATCGTGAAGAGTCTTCTCGAAAAGACGTCGAAAGAGCTTTTGGGGTCCTTCAAGGCCGATTCAAGATTATGAATGCCCTGTCTCGGTTGTGGTACATTAAGAATATCGCCGACATCATGTACACATGTATTATCTTGCACAACATGATTATAGCTGACGAAGGACCGAGGATGGCTAACTTTTACGATGAGGATGAAGCCGGAAGCTCAACCGCGAGGTCTCCCCCACGCCGAGGTGTGCATACCACAGTGGGATAGATGATCGAAACAAGAAACACAATGCGCGATACCCGAACCCACACTGAGCTACAAGAAGACCTAATCAAACATATTTGGGCGAAATTCGGCCACGAGTAGTGAGTTTTTTTAATTTTATGAATTTAATTATGTAATTTTTAATTTTTTAGTATTTTAATTATGTAATTTTAATTTTTAGGATTTTAATTATGTAATTTTTAATTTTTTTGTAATTTGTAATAGTATTACGTGTATTTTTAATGCATTTTAATATTGTGAAAATGTTTTTATTTAAATTGAATAATAGAATAGTATGACCCTTGAGCATATTCTTGTGGAAGAGCATGGATGTGGGTGTTGTGTTCTTGCCTAAGAGCAGAGAGTAAAAAAGTAATAAAAGTGGGTTTGAGCCCACATCCGTGCTCTTTGGCAAAAGCACAGATTCCAAAGAGCACGGATGAGGATGCTCTAATAAGTAGCACTCAAATTCAAGTTGTCCATGAATATCTCATGCTAACTAAATTGAATAATAGAATAGTAGAACCCTTTAGCATGTTCTTGTGGAAGGGCATGAATGTGGGTATTGTGCTTTTATTTAAGAACAGAGAGTAAAAAAGTAATAAAAGTGGGTTTGAGCCCACATCCGTGCTCTTTAGCAAGAGCACGGATGTGAATCCTCTAATCGCAGTCAAATTCAAGTTGTCCATGATTATCTCGTGCTAACTGAATTCAAGTTCCAACACTTTTCATATCCAGACAAAAAGATGCCTTACGAATCTTCAACCGACCTCGCAACACTTCACTTCCACCAAAAATGGCGACCTCCGCTCTCAAAATCGCTCTAACCAACCGTTCCCCAGACGCCGCCGTTCCGTGTCGTTACCCCGCCGGCACCATCAGAATCTCAGCGTTGTCAAATACCACCAAAGCTCATCCTCTCTCCTTCTCTCAATCTTCAACCAACTACGAAGCAACTAGATTCAGACCCACTCGGGCATTCGGGTCGAATCGGGTATCCGGATCAGGTGATCCCGCATTCGACGTAGTCATCGTTGGAGCGGGCATTATCGGGTTGACCATAGCCCGTCAGTTCCTCCTCGGATCCAACCTATCCGTCGCCATCGTTGACGCCGCCGTTCCCTGCGCCGGCGCCACTGGCGCAGGTACTCACTCAATTGATTAATTGAAATGAATGAATGAATGTTTCTTCATTTTTGGTGTTTGGAATTTTTGCTAATTTGGTAAGTTTAGGGCAAGGATATATATGGAGGGTTCACAAAATTCCGGGGAGTGATAAATGGGAATTGGCGATGAGAAGCCATCAGTTATGGGAGGAGATGGCGGAGAGCATCACGATTCAAGGCATGGATCCTTTGCTGGAGCTTGGCTGGAAGAAGACAGGTTAAGATATTGGATTTTTTTCTTATCTCGAATAGATTTGTCGATCAACTGTTTGATAAAATTTCTCATTCATGGATTGTTTTTGTGTTAACTAATATTGATATGTAAGTATGTAACATAATGCGGTAAACGTGGATGAACAGAAGTAAGGTGTTCAATATTATTAGCACGATTTTTTATACACCACTCCGAGTCGGTCCCAAACGTACTCGTTGGTCAAGGCGAGTTCGTTGCCCGGCCACCACTCCGAGCCGTTTGGGCTCTCAATGATAGCACCAATCCTCAACCCTAAAGACTAGTATGTAAGGAGAGAGAGTTCATTTAGTTTATATACCCTATACCAGACCGATGTGGGATCTTGAGCCGTAACAGCTTTTGACGAATTAGATAATTTTCCCTCCGTCCCATAGAATATGCACTTTTGGTTAGGCATGAGTTTTAATGCACAATTGATAAGGTAAGAGAGGTATAGAAAGAAAAATTAATTATAGTATTGTTAGTGGAAATCGAGTCCCACATCATATGAGAGAAAATCGTTTCCAAAATTAGAAGGCGCATATTCTTGTGGGACGGACTAAAAAGGAAAGAGTGCATATTTTTGTGGGACGGAGGGAGTATATAGCTGTAACTTGCAGAAATATCCATCAGGTTTGGTGTTCATAAACATGCTTGATTAGAATCTTGTGTTTGAGTGTTTTGCTCCTAAGAATAATTGGTAGTAATCAGTGTTGTTAGGGTCGCGGGGCGCACCGGGTCGATGGGGTGAAAATTCGGGTCGCGGGTCGACGAGTCGACGGGGTCGAGAGACCCACAAAGCTAGGTTAATTTTTTTGCCTTTTAAAATTAAATAAAATAAATATATTGCTCTAATGTTTATAATATATCAAATAATATAAATGTAGACGCAATTCATGTGAATAGAGATAAAATGGAAAATAGAAATGATCAAAATATCAAAACAATTCATAAGTCATAACACAATAAATAATTGAAACCATTGTCTGAAAATATCAAAACAAAGGAATATATGAAGGGTGGCATCAACAGATCTTTGAATTGTTTATTTGTTTAGGAGTGAAGAGGCTGAATTCTAAAGTGTAGAAAGTAGGTTTGAAAAGTTTGATGTGGTGCATGCATATATATAGAGAATTGTGATTGAGAGAGTCAGAAAACATGTGAGAGATTTGAGAAAATCAGAGATAGCATGTGTTTAGGGCGACCCAGGCGACCCAGCCGACCCAGCGGCGACCCTGTATCTCGATCAACCCACCCATGTTGGGGCGGTGATGGTCTCGACCCAGGCGACCCGGGCGACCCGAGCGACCCGAACGACATTTTGACAACACTGGTAGTAATTCTTTTGTTTATAGTTATTGTATGGTGGATTTTAATCTTGTCGCCTTTGTTCATCCATTTATTTGTAAGACTTCATTTTCATGAATATGCTAGAAAGTTTGGCATCTTTAAGGTAACCATTTCTGTTTTTAACAACAGGAAGCATGCTAGTTGGACGGACCGAAGAAGATTGTTTGGCGTTGAGGAAGAAGGTAGAGAACCTTGTTGATGCTGGTCTTGGTGCCAAGTTTTTATCTAGTGATGAATTGATGGCAGAGGAACCGAGCCTTAATCTTGGAAAGGAAGGTGGTGCAGCTTTTATGCCTGATGACTGCCAAATAGATGCTCGTCGTGCTGTTGCATTTATTGAAAAGGTTCCTAGCGATTACTCTGGCGTCCTCTCGAAGTAGTCTTTTAATGTCTTCAATTTAAAATGTGTTGTCTTTATAGTTACTGTGATAATTTTCGCTAGGCTAACCGGGCCTTTGCAGCAGAAGGGAGATATGCGGAGTTCTTTTATGAGCCAGTAACTGGTTTATTGCGGTTAGTCAATTTCTCTTCATATTTTATGCTTATTTCCGAGTAGTAATTATTATGATTTTGGATCTTGTCAAGATGACCATTTTACTAAGTGAGAAAAATCTATTCTTTTCTGATTAAGATCAGGTCTGAGAGTAGTGGAGAAGTTGAGGCAGTTCAAACTTCTAAGACTACATTGCGTAGTAAGAAAGCTGTTATCATTGCAGCAGGCTCCTGGACTGGTTCTTTGATGCATGACATTTTAAAGGATTCAGAAATTGAGCTAGATTTCCCAGTAAAACCTCGTAAGGTGAGATGCTAAGGTGTGCGAGTTTCAATGTTTTTCTTAAATTTGAAACGTCTCAGTTTTTGGCCATCACCTTATGTAGGTTCTTTCAGTTTCAAAATGTGTTGTGTCGAAATTTTGGAAAAAAATCTACTGCACTATCTTTATATCACATTCAATATATTATGATACCCCATTTTTAGCCATTCTTTAAAAGTTTCAAACCTGCTATTTCATTTCTTAGGTTATTATAAGTATTAGCAGTATACTATTGAAACGAAAGGGTTTTTTTCGTCTCTCCCTTGTGTACCCAGTATTTTTGAAATGCCGTTTATATGCTGTTGCCATATTATACAAAAATGTGTCTTGTTGGGAGGTCGTGGTCCTTGTAGTGCTGTGCGGCCTTTAAAAACTGACTTGTAGTCATTTTCAGTTTCGGAGTAGTATCACGTCTCTTAATCTTAGCGTGGCTATATAGGAGTGCAATGTTCTGAAGAGAATAATTAAGAACTTACATTGATATGTGGCAGGGTCATCTGCTTGTTCTTGAGAATTTCAAATCTTTTAAAGTTAATCACGGGCTTATGGAAGCTGGATATGTCAATCACGAATCTGCAACCCTTAGTTCTACTACAGATCCGGGGAACAAATCTGATGCAAATACTGCATCTATATCGATGACAGCTACAATGGACATGTCGGGAAGGCTTGTTCTCGGTAAACTCTAGTCTGCTTTTTTACTCGCTAACTCTTTCCATGTTAACTGTGGCACTGCACACTAATAATACCTGAAAATAGCTGTATATCCTAACACAGTAATCAAGTTATATATCGGACGAGTGACAATGGTGAATGGATGGCATGTCTTATGTGAATTTGCTCTTAGCTTAGCTATGTATAAATGTTTATCAGGCAATGATCATCCCTTCATCCATTATATCAGGCAATGATCATCCCTTCAATTTTACTTTTACAATTTGCATTTGATCATCCCTTCATCCATTATATCCCATCGTATCTAAGTATAAGGCTCTTCTTGGTATGATGAATGAAATTATGTAACAGAATGTAATTCCTACTTTCATTCTAATTATTTGCTTGGTATGACGGAATGAAGGAGTGAATGGGATGAAAATGCAAAGGAAATGGAAATAAAATGTCATTTCATTCCCACCCTCGCTATGTGCGAGGAAAGTGTCATATCATATGCTTTGCTTCGTACAGGAAGCAGCCGCCAGCTTGTTGGGTTCGACACTGAGATTGATGAGTCCATCATCGATCGGATATGGGATAGGGCGAGTGAGTTCTTTCCTCAACTTAAAGAAGCGTCACTGAGAGAGTTGAGCGAAAGCAGAGAAGTTAGAGTTGGCCTAAGACCTTATAGTAAGTTTGTCAGATAGAGCTTCCAACTATAGCTGTGTCGTGATATTTTACATAAGTTGATGCCATTGTTTGCAGTGCCCGGAGGGAAACCCGTGATTGGACCTGTGCCTGGATTACCGATGACCTTTTTTGCTGCTGGACACGAAGGAGAAGGCCTCTCACTGGTAATTTTTTTCAAAGTTCACTTATTTGAACCTGCAACATTCATGCCACTCATTTTGTTCCATCTTCTGCGTACAAATACGATCTGTAATGAAACAGTCCGATTTGTTACAGGCTCTGGGAACGGCGGAAATGATTTTAAACATGGTATTGGAGAGTCCTCACAAGGTCAGTCCGGCACCCTTCTCTCTCTAGGTTGCTCGGAAGCAGAAGGATATATCAGGAAAGAAATAATGGAAAGTAAGGAAGTAGGGGGGATGACTTTATATGATGCTTGTGGTTACAATGACTTGGCACTCCCAGTGGCGGACATATTATGGAACCCCCAACAATTTCAAATAACATTAGTTATATTCATTCCAATCATGTATGTGCTCAGTTTCACAAGTGGGCAACAAATAACATTAGTTATATTCATTCCAATCATGTATGTGCTCAGTTTCACAAGTGGGCAGTTGTTGCGTCTGTGAATTTCACAGCCTGTGTGTTCGATTGCTGTCAAGCTCATTTCTCCAATTTTTCATATCATTTAATTATTTCTATCTCACTACTCATATGCGCAACTTTTGCGTCCGCCACTGGGCACTCCAATTTCTGTTTTTTCATGTACTAATTGGTTTCTCTTTGATATTGTTACTTGTCTGACATCTGCACATTGTTATGATGCAATACAAAATTACAGTTATCGCCATATTTTATTTATCAATCAAAATAATGGGTCTCATACACCGTTAATCGTGTTTTATATAGGCGAGGAAAGGTCAGGAACAGGGGAGCCTACAAGGAGCAGTTGAGTCAGAGAAAACGCTGACGGTGGGAGTCGTTCCCCGAAAAGTGGCGAGGGAGGAGATAGATCTGAACGAATCAGCCAAGAAGCAGGGCCTAATGACCGATGAGGAATTTCAGGCTATTTTAGATGATGTCAATCGGATGGAAGATGACACTGCCGTGGTGGCTGAGGGGCTAGACCTCGCATCACGAGTAGTAGGAGAGAGTGAAGTAGCCGAAGAAGGAAACCGCTCGGAAAGCCAAGCTAGGGAATAAGAGATTATGCCGGAATCACCCCAGCCAGAAGCAGAGAGGGGTGATGCATCTATTGAAGCACAGGAAACAAAAGCAAAAGAAACAGAAGCAAGACCAGAAGTACCCAACCCAGTGGCACCTCCGGTGACAAAACCGAAGGCCGTCAAGAGGAAGTTGGTGTTGAAGGGCGAACCTAAGGCTAGACAGCCAAAGCCGCAAAGGGTATCTCAACGATGCTTAGGGAAGTGGGCAGCTAGTAAGGCGAAGCCGAACACAGAGGCAGATCCCGTGGAGATCTTGAGTGAAGAAGAGAGGACCACTCCCACAAAACCTGGGGAGGAGTCTTTACCTGTTACTGACCTAGAGGATACTGCAATGGAAACCGAAGCGGTCTCTCCAACACTGAGTGGCCAAGGTGAAGAGGCTGACGGGATGGCTGAGGGTCTGGACCTCGCATCCAGGTCAGTAGGCCACAAGGAGACTAGTCCTACTGCCCAGAATCAATTTTCAACACAAGCTGAGAAGGAACCCGAAGAAAAGAAAGACGAGGATGATGGAGAATGAGCTAGATACCGTGAAGAGAGAAAACGGAAGGGGAAGGCCCCTATGAAGAAGAAGCCCAACAACAAGAAGCCAGGTACAGTGAACACTGCCATAGTCATTACTGAGTCAGTTCAGCGAGCCCAGGAATACCGGAGGGAACAGAGTGATAGTGAATACGATGTCAGTGAAGAGTCAGAATCGGACAGCGATATTTCCCTAGAGAACGAGGAGTACAGTGAGCAACAGCTTCCGCACGATCATCGGGAGCTAGTACATTCCCCGGTAGAGAGACTGAGGTACCGGCGCTGGACAGTGGACCTTACTGATGATCTGGTGGAGGAGATGAAGCTTTTCGACTCGAAGGAGCTACAAAAAGTTTTTGATAGCAAGGATGAATGGAGTAAGCAAGTGAAGAACGGAAAGGTACTTCATATTCCTTCTTTAGATGAGTTGGGTGCCGGCGAGCAGTTTCTCTCTTATTTGCACGCGTTAGGATTCGAATGGTTGTTGGAGAATGGAGATCCGAGTGTCCCGGTTAGATTAGCGAAGGAGTTTTTCACGACCTTTAGGTTTAAGGTCACCACTGATCTAGATGAGGAATGTATTAGTTTTAGGCTGTTTGGCGGAGAGATACGGATGAATCTGATTGAGTGGACCGTGCGTCTGGGAATGTGCAGTTTGGAGGAGGCCATAGGGCCTCAGTGGAGAAGTAGGGAGCGGGGAATTCCCGGCAGACATGTGGAATTTGAGCCCCAGGCGGCATGGGAGGAGTTAACTCACCTAGCCTCTGGATAATTTGCATCCACTCTCTCTCGCTCAATCCATTTCAATAACCCAATCCTACGCCTAGTCCAGCTTCACTTGGACTTCAATTTGTTGGGGCAGTCGAACTCCGCTGTTAGGACATCGATGACGGAGTTATACCTTCTCTGGTGCGCCAAGCACGGAAGGAAGTTACATCTAGGTTTTTGGACAGCCTACCAATGCCATCTAATTGCCACCCACCCAGCGAGAAACCTCACTCTCTGCCATATCTTGGGAGTGTTCGTCAGAAACAACATCATCATCACGGAGGCCGAAGACTTATCCGACCAGATCATGGTGGATCCTCCTGGTCTCTTTGATACACCTTTGTTCGTCCGAACGAACACCGTTTACATGAGGCAGGGCGTACCACGTTTCTACGCAATGGGAGAAAAAGCTATACCGATTGGGAGATCTGCAGCACATCCGGGAACACAAGATCAGGAGTAGAGACAGGAAAGGCTAGAGAAGGCAGTGGAAGAGTTGGCGGAAGAGAATCGAAGAGCAAGAGCGGAGTTAAGCCGTTTGGCAACTGTGATGGAAGGAATCTTGAAAGAGTTGGGAACTGGGAAGTTGGTCCGTGAATTTGGACCGAGTGGCCATGGAGGCTGAACAAATGAACCACGAGTATCAGAGGAGGTATTAACCAAGACGAAAGAAGCAGAGCAGAAAGAAGAGGCGGAACAAGAGGAAGGAGACGTCGAAGAGTCGGCAGAATCTGGGAACAAGCAGTCCGAGAATGAGGAGGAGCAACCGGAAGAACCACCTGCACCACAACCTGCCCCGCGAAGGAGCAGGAGGAACAAGTGACCACCACCCCACCTGACCAGCTAGTTTTCTTTTTATTTTCAGTTTTTAGTTTTTCGCATTTTAATTGTGTTTTGTTTTTTTTAGGTAGCATAATCTGTGTAGTACGTGCGCAAACCCCTTTCATAACACTTAGCCTACGCAATAGTCTAAGTGTGAGAAGTAAAGGGTTTGCTATTTTTGGCCCATGTGTTTCTATTTTTTCTGTTTTCCTTTCTTGTATGCAGGTCAACTCACACATAGCCTATTTATAGTCTAAGTGTGAGGAGTTTGTTGTATATACATGTTTCGTTTTGTTGGTTTCTGTTTAGATTTTTAAACTCTCCCACTTAGCCTATTATATAGTCTAAGTGTGAGAAGCTTTTAGTATAAGTATGTTTTGTTGAGTTTTGGTATTTCAGTGCGTCAACCATACTGGCCATTACCTTTTCCACTTCACAGCCCCATCTGAGGACAGACATTGTGAAGTGGGAGGGGGAATGCACTGGCCAGTATGACATTTGTACATATGTGTTATCTGTGTTTAAGTGTTTGCATGGTGTCTAGGTCTAGTTTTTATTTGATTGGGCTTAAAACTCAACTGTCTTGTGCTGACGGTGAGGGAAATTGAGGGAGATAAGACATGCTGGAAAATGAAAATCACCCCCCTTAGTATCTCCTAGTCAGTATGGATGATGCGAGTATGAGAGAAAAGCCCACACTTAGAGCCAAAACACAAAAGCCCTCTTTAAATGTGAGTTAAAAGCCTAAAGTGGAACCACTTTCCACTAATTCAGAAAAGAAAAGAGTGGCTGCCACAAGGTACCTAGGGTGAAGTGACTGCGTGTAGCAACTGTCTTGAGCTGACGGTGAGGGGAATTGAGGGAGATAAGACATGCTGGAAAATGGAAATCACCCCCCTTAGTATCTCCTAGTCAGTATGGATGATGCGAGTATGAGAGAAAAGCCCACACTTAGAGCTAAAACACAAAAGCCCTTTTCAAATGTGAGTTAAAAGCCTAAAGTGGAACCACTTTCCACTAATTTAGAAAAGAAAAGAGTGGCTGCCACACGGTGCCTAGGGTGAAGTGACTGCGTGTAGCAACACTGAAGGCAGTAGGAAACCCCCCTCCCAAAAAAAAATATTTATTTTCCAACCCTTAGAACCCCACTTTCTAGCCATACACATACGCAGATATAACCCCTAGCCCCTGGAATTGTGTGTGCAAGGCATAAGGCAAGAAGGCAACTGGCCAGAAGGTGTATGATAAGTCGTATTCTAGGCCTAGGTTACGGGTCAGTATGATGTGCATAATTGAATTATATCTGCAAAACTAGTTGCTTAAGCGTGCAGGGTAAGCGTTCTAGCCAGTAGGCAGAGTTCAGACACTTCAAGTGAAAAGGGCGTCAGGACGATTACGTACTGACCAGTATACATGCAAAAATGGCTCGAGATGGAGAAGGAGGATAGCTGGGACTGCTCAATCACAATTAAGGGCAAAGAAGTCATTTCACAGCAAGGTCTTACCCTAAAAATCAAGGGTAGGCCTCCCTATAAAAGGAAGCCACTTGGAGAGAAAAATGAATCATAATCATCATCATCACTTTTAGGAGAGTTATCTCGGAGTTTAGTCTTTCAGCTCAGTCCAAAATCTCATTCCTCGCCACTGCCATGGTCACTTGAAGATCTAGATGTTCCCGGAGTTCCAAATCGTCCGTTCCAGCTAGCAAGACCGTAGCTTAGAGATTCCATCGCCCGGAGTGCCAAAACACTTTTATTCGCTTTCGTAGTTTAATTTACTTGCTTTCTTTACGTTGGATCTTTGTTGCTTTTGGATAATTTCTGTTTTTGAAGTACTTGTTGAAGATCTGAACGTGTTTATGCTATGAAGTTGATTTCCGTTTCGGTTATTGTGTTGATTTGTTTTCCTTCCTATTCCGCCTAGTTAGCTTAGATCTAAGGTTCCTTGGTGTTTTAAGTGCTGAATCTTTTCTTTCCTTGTTTCCGTTGCAATTTCCTTAGTTAAACGTGGAACTGTTCGATCGGGAGTGAATCGCTGCATGTGAAGTTTAGTTCGAGTGCGTTTCGTTTCCTGCTGACCAGTACGCGGAGTTGCAGTTTCTGTGTTTTGATTTCAGATTTGGTGTTCTTATTTGTGGATCTGTGTTCGCGAATTGATAAGCTGTGTTTCCGTGTTGAATCTGGAATTATTTTCTGATTTTAGTTTGTGTTGTTGAAGAAGAAGATGTCCATGTCTAATGTTGGGGACCACTTTGCTTTTTAGATGCTTTTTGCTTTTTGTCCTTTACTTTTAGTTATAATCTACAGATCTGTCGGCCTAGTCACCATGACTACCACTACCCTCTGAATATTCTGTCTAGCCCAAAATAGAATCCCGTACCTTCCAAATATTTTCTGTTACAAAAGTGTCTCCCCATTTCCACGTACACAGCCGCCTGTCCAACACCTTTCCCACCTCCTAGTCAGTAGAGTACCACCTTTAATTTCCAGCCTAGATAAGTCTCAACCCAAAGCGTGGTAGCTAACCAAACCATCCAGAATATCACCACAATAGTTTTAACGCACCATCTCTGTGGGATTCGACCCTTACCACCACCATACTGCTCAGTAGAAGTGGGTTGAGGAATCTTTGAAGCCTGGGTCTAGGCTTAGTTATGATCTCTATCCTGACCAGTAGGATATATCCTTGCTTGAACGACACCTACGCACCCACGGTCCTTTCAAATGGCGCCGTTGCCGGGGATGGATGGCGTTACTAGTTACTTTTGTGTGTGATACTTTGTCGTATATATTGTGCATAATCTTCTTCTTCTTTTCTTTTCATTTCAGTTTATGAGAAGCAGTTCGGCTCCTGACCAGGGGAGACCGAAGATACTTCAGCGAGGATCTATACTCGTAACCACTCGTTCTGGCCTGTCGACCACCTTGTCTGACCTAGGCACGAGTAGTGACGAAGAGAAGGGCACCATAGAGGGACCGATACCAGAAGAGATACCACGGTTGGAAGGCAACCCAAGGGAGATGGCCAACCAGGGAGATGAGGACCCGGAGATCGGGACGCTAAACGCGCATACTGAAGGAGAACCCCCGCAGGCCATAGTCGTTACTCCAGGGCAAACCGCCTGCGATGTGAAGCCTCATGTGATCGCGATCCTGCCTACGTACTGCGGGAAGAGCTACGAAGGGCCGTATGAGTTTCTTCATGAGTTATGCAAAATTTGTAGGGCGCAGAGGAGAACTCATATCCAGTGATCATCAGTAGCAGCGTTACGAAGGAACAAGAGGCTAGGCTACTGACCGTGCTGAGCAAGAACAAGAAGGCGATTGGTTGGAGTCTTACAGATTTAGTGGGAATTAGCCCCGACGTCTGCATGCACCACATTAGGTTGGAGGAAGGAGCGAAGGCACATCGAGATGCTCAAAGGAAGGTAAACCCTAACATGCAAGAAGAGATATTGAAGGAGATCTTGAAGTTGTTGTCGCTAGGGATTATCTATTCAGTACCGGATAGTGAGTGGGTCAGCCCGATCCACATGGTCCCAAAGAAGTCGGGCATCCAAGTAGTTCAGAATGAGAGGAATGAACTGATCCCAACGAGGCTAGTCACGGGTTGGCGAATGTGCATCGATTACCGTAAGCTGAACAATGCGACCAGGAAGGACCATTTTCCCCTGCCGTTCATCGACCAAATGTTGGAGAGATTAGCTGGGAAGAAGTTTTTCTGCTTTCTAGATGGGTACAACGGGTATTTCCAAATTTACGTAGATCCTGAGGACCAGGACAAGACCACTTTCACTTGCCCGTTTGGAACCTATGCATACCGTCGCATGCCTTTCGGCCTGTGCAACGCTCCAGGTACGTTTCAACGATGTATGATGAGCATATTTTCCGATATGATTGAGGATTGCATAGAGATATTCATGGACGATTTCACGGTTTACGGAGACTCGTTCGACTCTTGCCTTCACCATTTGGATATAGTTTTGGAAAGATGTCAAGCAAAGAGTTTGGTTTTGAACTTTGAAAAGTGCCATTTTATGGTCACCGAAGGGATAGTTTTAGGACACGTGGTCTCAGAAAGAGGTATCCAAGTGGATCGAGCCAAGGTAGATGTTATATCCAAATTACCATACCCTACTGATCAGAAGGGAATAAGGGGTTTTCTGGGGCACGCCGGATTTTATCGAAGATTTATCAAGGATTTCTCCAAGATCGCCCAGCCCCTTACTAGATTACTTCAGAATGACGTGGAATTCATCTTTGATGAGCAATGCAAGGCTGCTTTCAACCTTCTCAAGGAAAAGTTGACATCCGCACCTATCATAAGGGCTCCTGACTGGAACCATCCTTTCGAAGTAATGTGCGACGCCAGCGATTTTGCGGTAGGAGCCGTGCTGGGTTAGAAGATCGACGGGAAGAGGTACGTAATTTTTTATGCGTCCAAGACTTTAAATCAAGCCCAGCGGAATTACGATACCACTGAAAAGGAGATGCTGGCAGTGGTGTATTCTTTCGAGAAGTTCAGGCCATATTTGTTGGGATCCAAAGTCATAGTGTATACTGACCATGCGGCGATTAAGTATCTGATTACCAAGAAGGAATCCAAACCACGCTTGATCCGATGGGTACTCTTGTTACAAGAATTCGACTGGGAGGTAGAAGATAAGCGAGGAGTCGAGAACAAGGTGGCAGACCATTTGAGCAGAATAGTGCAAGATGGAAACGGTGACGAAGTGCACGATAAATTTCCAGAGGAACATTTGTGTAAGGTGATTTTTGCACCCAGAAGAATTGATTGGGAAGAAGTGTTCAAGCTTACTGGTCAGAATGATATAGCAAAAGGAAAAGAGAAGGTAGGGCAGGAACCATGGTATGCGGACCTGGCCAACTACCTAGTGACTGGAGAGCTTCCAGAAGTGCCGAGTGTTACCAAGGCCCAAAGAATGAAGATCAAGAGTGAAGCGAAATACTACTTTTGGGACGACCCCTATTTGTGGAGGGTAGGGTCCGATCAAGTGATAAGGAGGTGCATTCCTGACTGGGAGCAGCGGGATGTTTTAACCCACTGCCATTCATTAGCATGCGGAGGCCATTTCAGGTCCAAGAAGACGGCAAGGAAGATTTTGGATAGCGGCTTTTATTGGCCAACCCTCAACAAAGATGCGTACGAGTTTTGCAGGAGTTGTGAGCGTTGCCAACGAACCGGTGGAATATCTGCCCGGGATGAAATGCCGCAGGTACCCGTAATAGTTTGCGAGCTATTCGACATATGGGGAATGGATTTCATGGGGCCTTTTCCTTCATCCTATGGGAATCTGTATATCCTAGTTGCTGTAGACTACGTCTCCAAATGGGTAGAAGCCAAGGCCACAGGCACGTGTGAAGCCAAGGAAGTGGCCAAGTTCTTAAAGAGTCATATCTTCAGCCGATTCGGTGTACCCAGGGCGATCATATCCGATCAAGGTACACACTTCTGTAATCGCACAATTGAAGCTTTGATGAAGAAATACGGTGTGCACCATAGACTATCCAGCCCTTACCATCCGCAAGCAAATGGTCAAGCAGAAATCTCTAACCGCGAGATAAAGAAAATTTTGGAGAAGACGGTGAACACTTCTAGGAAGGATTGGAGTGTAAGGTTAGAGGATGCTCTCTGGGCGTATCGAACAGCCTACAAGACCCCCATAGGCATGTCCCCTTACCGGATTGTTTTTGGAAAGATGTGTCATTTACCAGTTGGAATCGAGCATCAAGCATACTGGGCAGTACAGAAAGTGAATATGGATGCTACAGCCTGTGAAGAGGAAAGGAAGCTGCAACTGCAGGAGCTTGAGGAACTTAGATTGGAGTCATTCGACTCCGCCATGTGGTACAAATAACGAACTAAATTATGGCATGATCGAAATCTGAGAACTAAGGAGCTCCATGTTGGCCAGAAAGTACTACTCTTCCAGTCAAGATTGAAGCTTATGCCAGGGAAACTCAAGTCCAAGTGGACAGGACCTTACATCATAACTGCGCTCCGATCTAATGGGGCAGTAGATATTTCAGGGAGTTTCTCTAACTCTGAACCTTTCATAGTAAATGGGCATAGGTTGAAAATATTCAGGGATAATAGCGAGGTGGGTGTGGTGGATGAAATTCCACTACATCCACTTACATCGGTTTCATACTGATCAGTAAGATAGGAATTTGGAGTTCCGCGCGGCCAGTTTCCCTTTGAAAATAGTTTGCATATATTGGCCAAGTTGAATTCCAAATTGCCTAAGGAAGTTGTAAATATTGTAAATACGTAATTAATCTTTGCACGCTAGATAATTCCTAAAAATCCAAAAATATTTTCGGGCCTTAATTTTAATTTGAAGTGCACATTGACCAAGGGATTACTTATCTGGTGCTATTTCAAAATTTTATTTAAGTGCCCATTTGAATTAGTTTCTTTTTTAGGTAAGTATGGGAGAAATTATGGAGAGGACGAAAATTTGAATTAAAGCTTGTGCAGCTTTTGCAGGGTGGCAGCAGGAAAAATGGCGCGTGAGCAGAGGGAAAAGACGCGCGGACCAATCAGAGGCCAGAAACCTCAACCGCCCTTCCCGTCTGAAACGTCGCGACCGGCTACCCCTGATAACCGGTTACAACCACCTGGAACTGCATTCTCTCTCCCACATAACCATACCGCTTTACCTTTTCCCCTCACAAACCCTCATTCTGCAATTACACTCTCTCTCGAAAAATTCCCTTTTCATCTCCGCCGACTCCCAACCCTAATTTCCAGATCGTAATTTCCGCTCATGGGTAAGAAAACAATCGCCAAGAAAAACAAACCCAGCCGCCGAGAAACCCCGGAGGCACGACCACAGCCAACCCCACCAGCACCCGTCGCTCAGCCATCGCCCATGGTTTCCTTGGATGCCATGATGGCATTTCTTCGCCAACAGGACCCAACTCGGGACTGGACGGCGGCATTGACTGGTTTTGGTCAAACGGGGGGCGTCGGAACCACATCCAGCGAAGCTCCGCCTGCGCCGGTAAGTCATGCAGCTGATTCAGTACCAGAATCGGCAGAACTCGACGCTATCGCCGCACATTACGACTCCGACTCTGAGGAGCGTAAGAAAAAGTCGAGCCAAGGCAAGACGACTCCGGAGGGGAGCGAAGGTACAAAGAGGACGCCCGAGGAGGAGCCGGTATTTCAAGAAGTGAGAAGGCCGAAAATAGATTTGAATGAATCGGCCAGAAAACAAGGCCTTATGACAGACGAAGAATTTGACTCGATTCTGAACAGGGTCAACCGGAGAGAAGATGACACTGCACCAATGGCTGAGGGTCTAGACCTCGCATTGGGGGCAGTAGGAAACAGGGAGAAAGCTACATCAGGAACCATACCGGAAGGCCGACCTTTCCAGTTGGTAGGAGGGGAAGTAAAGAAAAAGAACCAGTAGACCCCCAAGTGAAAGCCGGTGGTGATAAAGTACTAGTAGAAGAGGAAGGTACTGCGTCTACGGAAGCCAAGGATGCAGGAACAGAGACAGCAGAGCCGGAAGTAGAGGCACCCACCCCAGTGGCACCTCAGGTTGTAAAGCCGATTCCGGTCAGGCGATAACTGGTGGTGAAAGCAGACCCCAAGGCAGACTCGCCCAAGCCGCAGAGGGTATCGCAACGTTGTTTAGGTAAGTGGGCCTCCAGCAGGGCCAAACCGAACACGGCGGAGGACCCCATAGAGATCGCAAGCGAGGAAGAGCGAGCCACTCCGAAAAAGGCTGAAGGTGAACTTGTTCAAGCTACTGATCAGGAAGACACAGGGGTGTCTCCAGTACAGAACGAACCGGGCACGACAACGGAAGGAATGGCTGGGGGACCGAACCTCACATCAGAGTCAGGAAGGTCTGCTGGATCTGAGAAGGACGATGCCTTACTCCAAGCTGAGGAGGAAGCCAGGTACCAGATAGAAAGAAAAAGGAAAGGAAAAGCTGTTGTGAAGAACAAGCCGAGTACCAAAAAACCACGTACCGTGAACACAGGCATAGTGATCACTGAGGCTGACCCGAGGACCCCATCAAACCGGCAAACACAGAGTGACAGTGAATATGAGATCAGTGAAGAATCTGAATCCGATAGCGACACGACCATGGAAGATGAGGAGTACAAGGAACAGCAACTCCCTAACGATCATCGGGAATTATTGCATCCACCTGCAGAACCACTCCGATATAAGCGTTGGACGGTGGAGCTCACAGATGACGTGGTGGAGGGGATGAAATGTTTTGACTCCAAGGAGCTCCAATCCATCTATCGCACCAAGAACGCAAAAGGCAAGAAGGTTAAGAGTGGAAAGGTAATTCATCTCCCCTCATTAGCTGAACTAAAGGTTCGGGAATCGTTTCTCGCCCTTGTGCAAGAGTTGGGTTTTGAATGGCTATTAAGAAATGAGAATTTGAATGTTCCGGTCGATTTGGCCAAAGAATTTTTCGCGACCTTTCGATTCAAGGTCACAACTGATTTGGATGTAGAGTGTATCAGTTTCAGAGTATTTGGAGGTGAGATTAGGATGAATTTGATTGAATGGACTGTTCGGCTAGGAATATGCAGTTTGGAGGAGGCCATAGGGCCCGAGTGGAGAGATAGGGAGCGAGGGATTCCCCGCAGGCATGTGGAATTCGAGCCCCAGGTAGCTTGGGAAGAACTTACTCACCCCGGGGCAGGACAGTTTCAGTCCACTATCTCCCGATCTATCCATCTCAATGATCCTAATCTACGCCTGGTTCAACTTTTCTTGGATTACAACCTTTTAGGACAGTCCAATTCGGCAGTCCGAACATCGATGACAGAGCTGTATCTTATGTGGTGTGCCAAGAAAGGCAGGAAGTTGCATTTAGGGTTCTGGACTGCATACACATGTCACCTCATCGCTACCCACCCAGCACGGAATATTTCCCTCTGCCATATATTGGGAATCTTTGTGAGAAACAACATCACCGTTTCGGAGGACGAAGACTTAACCCCCTTGACGATGGTGGACGCCCCAGGATTGTTTGATACCCCCATGTTCGTCCGGACAAATACGGTGTACATGAGGCAAGGCGTGCCACACTTCTATGCGATGGGAGAGGAAGCTGTACCCACTGCTCGGTTAGCAGTAGCTCATGAAGCACCGGCACACGACCAAAGGCAAGAGGGGATGGAAAAAGCTGTGGAGGAAATAGCGGAGGAAAGCAGACAGATAAGGGCAGAAATGATCGGATTGGCATCAGACCAGGAACATCGTCAAGCCAGAATGGAGAAGGCAATGGACGAAGTTAGAGAGGAGAATAAGCAGTTGAAGGCAGAGATGGTCAAGCTAGCGGGAGTAGTGGAACGGATGTTGGAAGGGTATGCAGAGCAGAGGACATTGGCTCAGAGGCAAGATGCTATGGAGACGTTAGTGACTACTTTAGGAGAGGAGAACCATCGATTGATCACGGAGATGGGCCGAATGGCATCCGTGATAGATGAGTTGTTGAAGGAAGTGACCAGCCGGAAGAAGGAACCAGCTACAGGGACAAGTGGCCATGGAGGCCAGGACGATGAGACCCACCCACCAGAGACAATGATAGAAGAGCCCGAGGAAGAGAACGCCGAGGTGCCGGCAGAGGCCGAGGAACCGGCGAAGGAAAAGGAGGATCACACTGGAACGGAAGAGGAACCCCTGGAAAAGCAGCCTACACCACCTGCCCCACGGAGGAGCAGGAGACTTCGCTAGACCACCCCCCACCCTGACAAGTTAGTTTTATTTTTTTTGCTTTCTGTTTGTTGGTATTGGTTTTTGTTGTGATAGGTAAACTTCTGTGTTTGTTTCTGTGTAGCATGTTTTTGTTTTTTTTTCTTTTTTCTTGTTTCTTACGCATGTTAACTCACACTTAGTCCGTTGCACGGCCTAAGTGTGAGGAGTTTTATATATATGTGTGTTTTGTTGGTCTGTTTAGGTTTTCAAACTCTCCCACTTAGCCTATTCCATAGTCTAAGTGTGAGAAGTTTTAGTTTTAATTTGTTGTTTCTGTATGTTTGTCTATGTGTCCATCATACTGGTCATTACCTTTTCCACTTCGCAACCTTATCTGAGGGCAGACACTTGTGAAGTGGGAGGGGGGACGCAATGACCAATATGATGAGTATGTGTATATGTGTAGTTTTTGTGTTCGTGCTTGTGTTAGTGTCCTGTTAAGTTTAGTTTTTTTAATTTGTGTGTTGATTGGGTTTAAAACTCAACCGTCTTGAGCTGACGGTGAAGGGAACTGAGGGAGATAAGACATGCTGGAAAACCGAAACCACCCTCCCTAGTACCTCCTAGTCAAGATAGATGATGTGAGTATGAGAGAAAAGCCCATACTTAGAGCCAAACGCGAAAGCCCTCCTCAAATGTGAGTTATAAGCTTAAAGTGGAACCACTTTCCACAAATATTGAAAAAAAAGGAGAGGCTGCCACAATTTGCCTAGGATGAAGTGACCACGGGTAGCAAACACTGAAAGCAGTAGGAACCCCCCCCCCCCCAAAAAAAAAACCACCTTTAGAACCTCTTTTCCCAACTCTTTTACCCAGATAAATACCCCTAGCCACTGGGGCTGTGTGTGTGCAAGGCATGAGGCGAATGAAGCTTACTGGCCAGAAAGATGTGAAAGAGAGCAGACTCCAACTGGGCAAGAAAGTTCGGAAGAAAATCGACCAGGGAGTTATCCCGGGTCCACAAAAAGGAAAAAAGGGGGAGAGGAGAAGGTATAAGGGTGGCGAAGCCACCAAAAAAAAAAAAAAAAAAAAAAAAGAGAGAGAGAGAGAGAGAGAGAGAGAGAAGAATGTGGAGAAAAATGGTCAGAAACTTGACCACACAAAAAAAGAGAAGGAATAAGGGTGGCAAAGCCACAAGATGATACTGACCAGTTGGAGACCCAAGCCAGAAGCGCCAGCTAAGAAGCAACTGATCAGAAGCCTAATGGACACAGTTCCCCCCCACATCAATAAAATAGAAATGTTGAAACTCAGAGCCTTAGGAACATCTACCCCAAAACACTGCAACCCAATAGCCCCATTACAAGCCTTTAAGCCCTTCAGTAGCTGCACGTGAGATCTAAGTACGAAGCAAGTGTGGTTGAGCATATTGAGAGAATGCGGTCCTAACATTCCTGGTGAGGTATGAGAGACCGAGTGAATCTAGTGTTTGGCCGAGAGTTTGGGCGATCTTGACAAGCGGATATACTGACCAGGAAGGAATAGGGGGGTGGTAGAAGTTCAAGGCTGTCTAAGGCCGGATTGCACCAGATCCCGAGGTAAGGGATGGTTGAAAACATAGCCCAATCTTTGTGTTTTAGTTTTTATTTGTGTTTGTGTGTTTTTTCTGTGTTTGACCAAGTGTTTTTCTTTGCGTCGTTGTAGTATAGAGTCTAGTTAGGTAGAGTCGGTCAGGGGAGTAACCAGGCTAGAATTCGACTTATTCCTTTTTTTGTTTGTTCTTCACGCTTGAGGACAAGCATGTGGTAAGTGTGAGCAGTTTGATAAGTCGTATTCTAGGCCTAGGTTACGGGTCAGTATGATGTGCATAATTGAATTATATCTGCAAAACTAGTTGCTTAAGCGTGCAGGGTAAGCGTTCTAGCCAGTAGGCAGAGTTCAGACACTTCAAGTGAAAAGGGCGTCAGGACGATTACGTACTGACCAGTATACATGCAAAAATGGCTCGAGATGGAGAAGGAGGATAGCTGGGACTGCTCAATCACAATTAAGGCAAATAAGTCATTTCACCGCAAGGTCTTACCCTAAAAATCAAGGGTAGGCCTCCCTATAAAAGGAAGCCACTTGGAGAGAAAAAGGAATCATAATCATCATCATCATCATCACTTTTAGGAGAGTTCTCTCGGAGTTTAGTCTTTCAGCCCAGTCCAGAATCTCATTCCTCGCCACTGCCATGGTCACTTGAAGATCTAGATGTTCCCGGAGTTCCAAATCGTCCGTTCCAGCCAGCAAGACCGTAGCTTAGAGATTCCATCGCCCGGAGTGGCAAAACACTTTTATTCGCTTTCGTAGTTTAATTTACTTGCTTTCTTTACGTTGGATCTTTGTTGCTTTTGGATAATTTCTGCTTTTGAAGTACTTGTTGAAGATCTGAACGTGTTTATGCTATGAAGTTGATTTCCGTTTCGGTTATTGTGTTGATTTGTTTTCCTTCCTATTCCGCCTAGTTAGCTTAGATCTAAGGTTCCTTGGTGTTTTAAGTGCTGAATCTTTTCTTTCCTTGTTTCCGTCGCAATTTCCTTAGTTAAACGTGGAACTATTCGATCGGGAGTGAATCGCTGCATGTGAAGTTTAGTTCGAGTGCGTTTCGTTTCCTGCTGACCAGTACGCGGAGTTGCAGTTTCTGTGTTTTGATTTCAGATTTGGTGTTCTTATTTGTGGATCTGTGTTCGCGAATTGATAAGCTGTGTTTCCGTGTTGAATCTGGAATTATTTTCTGATTTTAGTTTGTGTTGTTGAAGAAGAAGATGTTCATGTCTAATGTTGGGGACCACTCTGCTTTTTAGATGCCTTTTGCTTTTTGTCCTTTACTTTTAGTTATAATCTGCAGATCTGTCGGCCTAGTCACCATGACTACCACTACCCTCTGAATATTCTGTCTAGCCCAAAATAGAATCCCGTACCTTCCAAATATTTTCTGTTACAAAAGTGTCTCCCCATTTCCACGTACACAGCCGCCTGTCCAACACCTTTCCCACCTCCTAGTCAGTAGAGTACCACCTTTAATTTCCAGCCTAGATAAGTCTCAACCCAAAGCGTGGTAGCTAACCAAACCATCCCGAATATCACCACAATAGTTTTAACGCACCATCTCTGTGGGATTCGACCCTTACCACCACCATACTGCTCAGTAGAAGTGGGTTGAGGAATCTTTGAAGCCTGGGTCTAGGCTTAGTTAGGATCTCTATCCTGACCAGTAGGATATATCCTTGCTTGAACGACACCTACGCACCCACGGTCCTTTCAAATGGCGCCGTTGCCGGGGATGGATGGCGTTACTAGTTACTTTTGTGTGTGATACTTTGTCGTATATATTGTGCATAATCTTCTTTTTCTTTTCTTTTCATTTCAGTTTATGAGAAGCAGTTCGGCTCCTGACCAGGGGAGACCGAAGATACTTCAGCAAGGATCTATACTCGTAACCACTCGTTCTGGCCTGTCGACCACCTTGTCTGACCTAGGCACGAGTAGTGACGAAGAGAAGGGCACCATAGAGGGACCGATACCAGAAGAGATACCACGGTTGGAAGGCAACCCAAGGGAGATGGCCATCCAGGGAGATGAGGACCCGGAGATTGGGACGCTGAACGCGCATACTGAAGGAGAACCCCCGCAGGCCATAGTCGTTACTCCAGGGCAAACCGCCTGCGATGTGAAGCCTCATGTGATCGGGATCCTGCCTACGTACTGCGGGAAGAGCTACGAAGGGCCGTATGAGTTTCTTCATGAGTTTTGCAAAATTTGTAGGGCGCAGAGGAGAACTCATATCCAGTGATCATCAGTAGCAGCCTTACGAAGGAACAAGAGGCTAGGCTACTGACCGTGCTGAGCAAGAACAAGAAGGCGATTGGTTGGAGTCTTACAGATTTAGTGGGAATTAGCCCCGACGTCTGCATGCACCACATTAGGTTGGAGGAAGGAGCGAAGGCACATCGAGATGCTCAAAGGAAGGTAAACCCTAACGTGCGAGAAGAGATATTCAAAGGAAGGTAAACCCAAAACACATTCATCTCTGTGGGATTCGACCCTTACCTTCACTATACTACCTAGTAGAAGAGGGTTGAGGAATTATTGATACCAGGTTCAGGTTTAGCAGGGACTTGCATACTGATCAGTAGGATACACCCTTTGCTTGAAACGACACCTGCACAAACCTGCTCTTTCAATGTCCTATTAAAAATAGTCTATATCCATTTATGACAACATTTTTCTCCTTCTCTTTTACTTTATCATTTATGGGCCCCACCAGCTACTACACAATTTCAACTATGGGACTGATGCACTTTTTATTAGCACTTAATAAACCTTTAACTATACAGAGTATATATAGTATAGCTAATGGTCAGTATCGGATATCGAACACAAGGAAAACATACACAAATTGTCAACCTTCTACTAAGAGCATCCACAACGGCGAGCTGCAGCTCGTCCGTCCGTCCGTGCCAGCGGCACGGAGATGCTGTCCACCACTGCGCTCGCGCCGCTGGCACGACGCTGCTCGATTAAAAAAACCGATTACAAATTAAAAAAATATTTTCCCACTTCCCAATAAATTATATCCGTTTTCTATTCACTTTTAATTAATTTTTCAATTTTTTTCCCCAAAAAATACACATTTACATCTATAAATACCTCCACTTTCACACCCAAAAATTCACACCACACTACACAATTCTCATCTACATTCTCTCATTTCCATTCTCATCTACATTCTCTCATTTCAATTCTCAATCTTTCTTCCACTCCTACAACAAAACAACGTCCGCCCACAGCGATCACCCCCCGGGCTCCCACGGTTGGAACCCCGATTGGTTCGTGAAAGAGCAGGTTTGCGTAGGTGTCGTTCAAGCAAGGATATATCCTACTGATCAGGATGAAACAATCCCCTGCTAAGCCTAAACCTGGTATCAATAAATCCTCAACCCTCTTCTACTGGGTAGTATAGTGAAGGTAGGGGTCGAATCCCGCAGAGATGGTGAAGGTTGGAGTGATTGTGGTGATATTCTGGAAGGGTTTGGTTTAGCTACCACGCTTGGGTTGAGTCTCTACCTAGACGGGAAATTAAGATGGTGTCCTACTGACTAGGAAGGGTGAATGGTGGTCGACATGTAGTGGTGTACGTGGAATTATGGTGAATGCGGTGTAACAGAAAATATGCGGAAAGTACTAAGTTTCTATAAAATGCTAAACAGAAAAGCAGGGAATAAGTGGTAGTTGTGGTGACTAGGCTGACAGATCTGCAGGATGTAATTAAAAGTAAAGGACAAAAGCAAAAAGGTATCTAAAAAGTAAAGTGGTCCCCAACATTGGATATGGACATCATCTTCTTCAACAAACACAAACTAAATCAGAAGAAAAACAAACCAGATCCAGCACCATTAAAAACACCGATTAACAACTCAAGAAACCAGATCTACAAATTAAACCTTAAACAAACAGATCGAAACCCGAAACTGTGATTACGCCCACTGGTCAACATGCAAGTATGCAGAAACCACGTGAACAGGGCTTTCCACACTTAACTAATTCAGATCTAAAAACTAAAGATAATCTAGGCTAGCGAACACAGAAAGTTTAACTATGTAACTTAAAACATGCGATTCAACACTGGAGATTACCGTAACAGCTAGATCTAAATTATCTAGGCGGAAAGAAAAGAGAAAATGAAACGCACCAAAACGAAAACAACTTCATAGCACTTAGAAAACGTTTGGAATCACAACTAAAACTTTAAAGTACCAAATTGTTTGAGAACACAGCAGATCCAATGAAGGAACACTAAATGTGAAAACTAAGAAAGCAAGTAAAAGGTGTTTTGCCACTTCGGGCGATAGAACAGTAACACGGCGGAAACAAGCTGGCTGGAACGAGAGAATGGAACTCCGGGAAACTGACGATCTTCAAGTGACCATGGCTGTGGCGAGGAACGAGAAACTCGAAAGATAATGCTGAAGGACTGATTGACCGAAGAGAGATTGCTAGCTAAGTTTAGGAGTTCACTAACTACTTGATGATGATTCTCTCTCCAAGTGGCTTCTTTATATAGGGAGGCCTCCCTTGATTTTTAGGGTCGACTCTCGGCATGAAATGACTCTTTTGCCCCCTTGCTAGCGGTTGATCTGTCCCAGCTATCCTTCTTCTCCATCTCGAGCCATTTTTGCATGTACACTGGTCAGTACGTAATCGTCCTGACGCCCTTTTCACCTGAAGTATCTGAAGCTTTGCCAACTGGCTAGAACACTCAACCTGCACACTTAAGCAACTTGTTTTGCAGATAAAGTTCAAATATGCACATCATACTGACCAGTAACCAAGGCCTAGAATGCGACTTATCAAACTGCTCACACTTACCACATGCATGTCCTCAAGGGTGAAGACAAACAAAAGATGTAAGTCGTATTCTAGCCTGGTTACTCCCCTGACCGACTCTACCTACACTAGACTCTATACCACGACGCAAAGAAAAACACTTGAACAAACATAGAAAAACACACAATCAAACATAAAAAGACTAAAACACAAAGATTGGGCTATATTTTTAACCATCCCTCCCCTCGGGATTAGGTGCAATCCGGCCTTAGACAGCCTTGAGCTTCCGCCACCCCCTCTTTCTTTCCCAGTCAGTATATCCGCTTGTCAAGATCGCCCAAACTCTCAGCCAAACACTAGGTTCACTCACTCACTCATACTTTACCAGGACGATTAGGACTGCATTCTCTTAATATGCTCAACCACAATTGCTTCGGACTTATATCTCACGTGCAACTACTGAAGGACTTAAAGGCTTGTAATGGGGCTATTGGTTTGTAATGTTTTGGGGTGGATGTTCCTAAGGCTCTAGGTTCAAAATTTCTGCTTCATTGAGGTGGGGAAACTGTGTGCATTTGGGCTCCTGGTTGTTGTTTCTCTTGGCTGGCGCTTCTGGCTATGATCTCCAACTGGTCAGTAGCTTCCTGTGGCTTCGCCACCCTTATTCCTTCTATTTCCTTTTTTTGTGGTCAAGTTTTCTCACCATTTTTCTTCATATTCTTCTCTTTTTTTTTCTTTCCCCTGTGGCTTCGCCACCCTTATACCTTCTTCTTCTTCTTTTTTTGTGGACCTGGGATGACTCCCTGGTCGATTTTCTTCCAAACTTTCTTGTCCAGCTGGATTCTGCTTTCTTGTACACCCTTCTAGCCAGTAAGCTTCATTCGCTTCATGCCTTGCACACACACAGTCCCAGTGGCTAGGGGTATTTATCTGGGTATAAAGAGTTAGAAAAGAGGTACTAAAGGTTGTTTTTTTTTTTTTGGGGGGAGGGTTCCTACTTCCTTCAGTGTTGCTACACGCAGTCACTTCACCCTATGCAATTTGTGGCAGCCGCTCTTTTCTTTTCTAAACATGTGGAAAGTGGTTCCACTTAAAGCTTATAACTCATATTTTAAGAGGGCTTTCGTGTTTGGCTCTAAGTATGGGCTTTTCTCTCATACCCACATCATCTATCCTGGCTAGGAGGTACTAAGGGGGGTGGTTTCTGTTTTCCAGCATGTCATATTTCCCTCAATTCCCCTCACCGTCAGCTCAAGACAGTTGAGTTTTAAGTCCAATCAACACAAAAAAAAACTATACCTAACAGGACACTAACACAAGCACAAACACAGACCACACATATACACATTCATCATACTGGTCATTGCGTCTCCCCTCCCACTTCACAAGTGCCTGCCCTCAGATAGGGTTGTGAAGTGGAAAAGGTAATGGCCAGTATGATGGACACATAGACAAACAGCCAAAAACAACATATTAAAACTAAAACTTCTCACACTTAGACTATGAAATGGGCTAAGTGGGAGAGTTTGAAAACCTAAACAGAAACCAACAAACAAAACACACATATATACAAAACTCCTCACACTTAGGCCATGCAATGGGCTAAGTGTGAGCCAACATGCTTACGAAAAAGAAAACAGAAAACACAAACACATGCGCCAAAAAGACAAACCCTTTACTTCTCACACTTAGACTATTAAATAGGCTAAGTGTTAGAAATGGGGTTTGCACACAAACAACAAATTATACTACCTAAAAAAAATAATTAAAGTATGAAAAAAAACTAAAAACTGAAAATAAAAAGAAAACTAACTGGTCAGGTGGGGTGGTGGTCACTTGTTCCTCCTGCTCCTTCGCGGGGCCGGTTGTGGTGCAGGTGGTTCTTCTGGTTGCTCCTTCTCATTCTCGGATTGCTTGTTCCCAGATTCTGCCGACTCTTCGGCATCTCCTTCCTCTTGTTCCGCCTCTTGTTTCTGCTCTGCTTCTTTCGTCTCGGTTAATACCTCCTCTGATACTCGTGGTTCATTAGCTCGGCCTCCAAGGCCACTTGGTTCAGCAGCTTCCTCTTGGCCTCGTTGCGTTAACTCCATCAATATCTCGTCTATCACGGACGCCATCCTGGCCATTCCTGTTATCAACCGGTGGTTTTCCTCTCCTAGCCTGGTAACAATCGTCTCCAAAGCCTCTTGCTTCTGACTCTGCCTCGTCTGTCCTGCAGACTCCTTCAGGATCCCTTCCATTACTGATGCTAACCGTGTCATTTCTGATCTCATCTGTCTGTTTTCCTCCGCTATCTCGTCCACAGCCTTCTCTAGCCTTTCCTGTCTCTACTCCTGATCTTGTGTTCCCGGATGTGCTGCAGATCTCCCAGTCGGTATAGCTTCTTCTCCCATTGCGTAGAACCATGGTACGCCCTGCCTCATGTAAACGGTGTTCGTTCGGACGAACAAAGGTGTATCAAAGAGACCAGGAGGATCCACCATGATCTGGTCGTATAAGTCTTCGACCTCCGTGATGATGATGTTGTTTCTGACGAACACTCCCAAGATATGGCAGAGAGTGAGGTTCCTTGCTGGGTGGGTGGCAATTAGATGGCATTGGTAGGCGGTCCAAAAACCCAAATGTAACTTCCTTCCGTGCTTGGCGCACCAGAGAATATATAACTCCGTCATCGATGTCCTAACAGCGGAGTTCGACTGCCCCAATAAATTGAAATCCAGGTAAAGCTGTACAAGACGCAGAATTGGGTTGTTGAATGAACGGAGCGGGAAATAGTGGACTGGAATTGCCCTGCATCAGGGTGAGTAAGTTCCTCCCAGGCTTCCAGGGGCTCAAATTCCACATGTCTGCGGGGAATTCCCCGCTCCCTACTTCTCCACTCAGGCCCTATGGCCTCCTCTAAACTGCATATTCCCAGACGCACGGTCCACTCAATCAAGCTCATCCGTATCTCTCCGCCAAACAGCCTAAAACTGATACATTCCTCATCTAGATCAGTGGTGACCTTAAACCTAAAGGTCATGAAAAACTCCTTCGCTAATCTAACCGGGACACTCGGATCCCCATTCTCCAACAACCATTCGAATCCTAACGCGTGCAAATAAGAGAGAAACTGCTCGCGGGCACCTAACTCATCTAAAGAAGGAATATGAAGTACCTTTCCGCTCTTCACCTGCTTACTCCCTTCATCCTTGCTATCAAAAACTTTCTGTAGCTCCTTCGAGTCGAAGAGCTTCATCTCCTCCACCAGATCATCAGTAAGGTCCACTGTCCAGCGCCGGTACCTCAGTCTCTCTACCGGTGGGTGGACTAACTCTCGATGATCATTCTGAAGCTGTTATTCGGCGTACTCCTCATCCTCCAAAGAGATATCGCTGTCGGAGGTTGATTCCTCGCTGGCAGCGTATTCGCTATCACTTTGTTCCCTCCGGTATTCCTGGACTCGCTGAACTGACTCAGTAATAACTATGCCAGTGTTTACTATATGTGGCTTCTTGTTGCTGGGCTTCTTCTTCATAGGGGCCTTCCCTTTTCGTTTTCTCTCCTCTCAGTATCTAACTTCCTCTCCGTCATCATTGTCTTTCTCTTCTTTGGGTTCCTTCTCAGCTTGTGTTGAAAGTGGATCCTGGGTAGTAGGACTGGTCTCCTTGTGGCCTACTAACCTGGATGTGAGGTCCAGACCCTCAGCCATCCCGTCAGCCTCTTCACCTTGGCCACTCAGTGTTGGAGAGACCGCTCCGGTTTCCATTGCAGTATCCTCTAGGTCAGTAACAGGTAAAGACTCATCCCCAGGTTTTGTGGGAGTGGTCCTCTCTTCTTCACTCAAGATCTCCACGGGATCTGCCTCTGTGTTCGGCTTCGCCTTACTAGCTGTCCACTTCCCTAAGCATCTTTGTGACACCCTCTTTGGCTTCGGCTGTTCTGCCTTAGGGTCGCCCTTCAACACCAACTTTCTCTTGATGGCCTTCGGTTTTACTACTGGTGGCGCCACTGGAAGGGGTACATCAATCTCCGATTCTGCTTCCTTTGCTCCCGTTTCCTGTGCTTCAACAAGTGTGTCACCCCCCTCTGCTTCTGGCTGGGATGATTCCGGCATAATTTCTTCTTCTCTATCTTGGCTTTCCGAGCGATTTCTTTCTTCGGCTTCTTCACTTTCTCCTATTGCTCGTGATGCGAGGTCTAGCCCCTCAGCCACCACGGCAGTGTCATCTTCCATCCGATTGACATCATCTAAAATAGCCTGAAATTCCTCATCGGTCATTAGGCCTTGCTTCTTGGCTGATTCGTTCAGATCTATCTCATCCCTCGCCACTTTTCGGGGAACGACTTCCGCCGTCAGCGTTTTTTCCTATCCGACTTCCCCCTATAGGTTCCTCTGTTCCTGACCTTTCCTCGCTTCACGTTCTTCTGAGTCAGAATCGTAATGAGCGGAAATGGGTTCAATCTCCATTGAATCACTGTGTTGTGGAGTTTCTGAGGGTTCCGAGGACTCATGTGGTGCGGTAGTCGATGGAGCTTCTCTTTTTGGTGGAATTTTGGAGGAAGTCGCAATGGAGGTGGGGAGTGTTGCTGTAGCTGGTACAATCGGTTCCGAAGGATTTTCTCTGATTACTCTCTCTTGTCCCCCGATTTGACCAAAACCGGCCAGCGCCGCCGACCAATCCCTATTAGGGTCCTGCTGTTGAAGAAACGCCGCCATTGCTTCCAAGGAGACCATTGTTGGCGCTTGAGGAGTCGGCTCTGAAGTTTGCGGTTGTGGTTGTGGGCTCGGTGGCCGTTCTTCCCTGGGGGTTGAAGTGGGTTTGATTTTTGTTGCCCGTGCTTTCTTTTCCATGGTTGTAGTGGTGATATGGTGGTGGAGATTCGGAGTTTAATTTCTGGGCGAGATGGAAGAAAAATTTTTAAAAGTGAAAATGAAAATGAGGGTTTGTGAAGGAGAAAGGTGAAGACGGTATGGTTAAATGAGGAAGAGAGAGAGCAGTTGTGGGTAGTTGTAACCGGCTATGGGAGGTATCCGGTCGCATCATTTCAAAGGAGAGACGGTTGAGAATGCCGGCTCCTGATTGGCTGGCGTCTCCTCTCTCTGCTCACGCGCCTTCTCCAGCCACTGCCACCCTGCAAAAGCTGCACAAACTTTAATTCAAATTTTTGTCCTCTCCATAATTCTCCCTATACTTGCCTAATAAGGAAAATAATTCAAATGGACACTTAAATAAAAATTGAAATAGCACCAAATAAGCAATCTCGTGGTCAATGCATACTTCAAAATAATAATTAAGGCCCGAAAATATTTTTGGGTTTTCTAAACATTAACATGCAAAGGTTTAAATCAATTAACTACCACATATTCACAATATTTACATCTTTTCCTAGGCAATTTAGAATTCTACTTGGCCAGTAAGTGTAGACTTTCAAAAGAATTGGCACAGTGGAATTCTAAATTCCTATCCTACTGGTCAGTATGTGGTCAAAGTACGTGGTTGCAGTGGGATCTCATCCACTCTAGCCACATCATTGTTGTCTCTAAACACCTTGAGCCTATGCCCATTCACAATAAAAGGTTCAGAGTTAGGAAAACTCCCTGAAATTTCTACTGCTCCATTGGAACGGAGTGAGTTGATGACATAAGGTCCTGTCCACTTCGATTTGAGTTTCCCAGGCATGAGCTTCAACCTTGACTGGAAGAGTAGTACTTTCTGGCCTACATGGAGCTCCATGGTTCTCAGATTTCTATCATGCCACAATTTAGTTCGCTCCTTGTACCACATGGCGAAATCGAACAACTTCAATCTAAGTTCCTCAAGCTCCTGAAGCTGCAGCTTCCTTTCCTCTTCACAGGCTGTAGCATCCATATTCACTTCCTATACTGCCCAGTATGCCCGGTGTTCAATTCCAACCGGTAAATGGCACATCTTCCCAAAAACAATCCGATACGGGGACAACCCTATGGGGGTCTTGTAGGCTGTTCGGTATGCCCAGAGAGCATCTTCTAACCTCACACTCCAATCCTTCCTAGAAGGATTTACAGTCTTCTCCAGAATCTTCTTGATCTCGCGGTTAGAAATCTCTGCCTCACCGTTAGCTTGCGGATGGTAGGGACTCTAAAGTCTGTGGTGCACACCGTATTTTTTCATTAAGGCCTCAATCATGCGATTACAGAAGTGTGTACCTTGATCAGATATGATCGCCCTCGGAACTCTGAACCGGTTGAAGATATGACTCTTTAAGAACTTGGCCACCTCCTTTGCTTCACAAGTGCTTGTGGCTTTGGCTTTTATCCATTTGGAGACGTAATCCACCGCGACTAAGATATACAAATTGCCATAAGATAAAGGAAACGGACCCATGAAGTCCATTCCCCAAATGTCGAACAATTCACATACAATTACCGGAACCTGGGGCATCGCGTCTTTCGCAGATATCCCACCGGTCAGTTGACAGCGCTCACAACTTCTGCAGAACTCGTACGCATCCTTGTTGAGGGTTGGCCAATATAAGCCGCTATCCAAAATCTTCCTTGCTGTTTTCTTGGATCCGAAATGTCCTCCACATGCTAACGAGTGGCAATGGATCAGAACGTCTCTTTGCTCCCAGTCAGGAACGCACCTCCTTATCACTTGATCGGATCCCACTCTCCACAGATAGGGGTCGTCCCAAAAGTAGTATTTTGCCTCACTCTTGATCTTCATTCTTTGGGCCTTAGTAATACTCGACATTTCTGGAAGTTCTCCAGTCACCAGGTAGTTGGCCAGGTCTGCATACCACGGCTCTTGCCCTATCTTTTCTTTTCCTTTTGCTGTATCGTACTGGCCAGTAAGTTTCATTATTTCTTCCCAGTCAATCTTCCTGACTTCAAAAATTACCTCACATAAATGCTCCTCTGGAAACTTATCGTGCACCTCTTCGCTGTTCCCATCTTGCACTATTCTACTCAAATGGTCCGCCACCTTATTCTCGACTCCTCTCTTATCTTCCACCGCCCAATCAAATTCTTGTAACAAGAGGACCCATCGGATCAAATGGGGTTTGGATTCCTTCTTGGCAATCAGATACTTAATCGCTGTGTGGTCAGTATAAACGATGACCTTGGATCCCAACAAATATGGCCGAAACTTCTCGAAAGAATACACCACTGCCAGCATCTCTTTTCCAGTGGTATTGTAATTCCGCTGGGCTTGATTCAGAGTCTTAGAGGCATAAAAAATTATGTACCTCTTCCCATCGATCTTCTGACCCAGTACGGCTCCCACTGCATAATCGTTGGCATCGCACATTACTTCGAAAGGGTAGTCCCAGTCAGGAGCCCGTATGATAGGTGCGGATATCAGTTTTTCCTTGAGAAGATTGAACGCAGCCTTGCATTGCTTGGCAAAAACAAACTCTACTTCATTCTGAAGAAGTCGGGTAAGGGGTTGGGCGATCTTGGAGAAATCCTTGATAAATCTTCGATAAAATCCGGCGTGCCCTAGAAAACCCCTTATCCCCTTCTGATCAGTAGGGAATGGTAATTTGGATATCACATCCACTTTGGCTCGATCCACCTGGATACCTCTTTCTGAGACCACGTGTCCTAAAACTATCCCTTCGGTGACCATAAAATGGCACTTCTCAAAATTCAAAACCAGACTTTTTGCTTGACACCGCTCTAGAACTATGTCTAAATGATGAAGGCAAGTATCGAAAGAGTCTCCGTAAACCGTGAAGTCATCCATGAATATCTCTATGCAGTCCTCAATCAAATCGGAGAATATGCTCATCATACATCGTTGAAACGTACCTGGAGCGTTACATAAGCCGAAAGGCATGCGTCGGTATGCATAGGTTCCGAATGGGCAAGTGAAGGTGGTCTTTTCCTGGTCTTCAGGATCTACGTAAATTTGGAAGTAACCGCTGTACCCATCTAGAAAACAGAAGTACTTCTTCCCAGCTAATCTCTCCAACATTTGGTCGATGAAAGGCAGGGGAAAATGGTCCTTCCTGGTCACATTGTTCAGCTTACGGTAATCGATGCACATTCGCCAACCCGTGACCAGCCTCGTTGGAATCAGCTCATTCCTCTCATTTTGAACGACTTGGATTCCCGACTTCTTTGGGACCATGTGGATCGGGCTGACCCACTCACTATCTGGCACTGAATAGATAATCCCTAGCGACAACAATTTCAAGATTTCCTTCAATATTTCTTTTCGCATGTTGGGGTTTACCTTCCTTTGGGCATCTCGATGTGCCTTTGCTCCCTCTTCCAGCCTGATGTGGCATGCAGACATCGGGACTTATTCCCACTAAATCTGTAAGGCTCCATCCAATTGCCTTTCTGTTCTTACTCAACACAGTCAGTAGCCTTGCCTCATGTTCCTTTGTAAGGCTGCTGCTGATAATCACAGGATATGAGTTCTCCTCTCCGAGGAAGGCATACTTCAAATTCGATGGCAATTTCTTCAGCTCAATTTGGGGTGGAAGCGTGTCTTCGGGTAGAGGGTTCTTCTCAGCCTCTCCGTCGTTCTCTAATTTTTCCTCTAAAGATTTCTCTATACTAACTGGTAGCTTGGCCCCTGTGGCTCCAATGAATTCCGATTTCTGGCAGAAGTCCTTAATTGCTCCCTCTATCTCTTCATCGGTTAACCCTTGGCTACTGATCAGATCACACCATGCAGCAGCTTCTATGTCCGCCTGCTCATAAACATCTAAAGCTTGGAGCTTCTCCTGCAATAGTTCGGTCTCAAGAAAATCTTGGACTAGGGGGTCAATCACATCAACATAGCACAAGTTTTCAGAATCAATAGGTTTCTTCATGGCCTCATTGATGTCAAAAGTAAATTTCTCTCCATGGAAATCAATGCAAATTGTCCCCTCGGCCATGTCTACTATTGTCTTGGCCGTTCTAAAAAATGGTCTTCCTAACAATATGCCACTAGATTCCCTAGCCTCGGACTCACTCATTTTGATCACGTAAAAGTCCGCAGGGTAGGTAAAATCATGCACTCTAACCAACACATTTTCTAGAACACCCTCAGGACATATGCATGACCTATCAGCCAGCCAGTTGGATCAACACTCTAGTACTCGACAACCTAACTCCCTTCAATCGGTTATAGATTGACAAAGGCATGACATTAATAGAAGCTCCCATATCACACATTGCATGCTCGACTTTCACATCTCCTATAGTTATGGGTAGAGTGAACATACCTGGATCGGCCCTCTTGGGCGGTAGCTTCTCCTGTACAATTGCAGACGCGATCCCTTCTACCATGATCTTCCCATCCTTTTGGGCTTTCCTGGCTATGAATTCCTTAATGAACTTCCCAATAGGGGGTAGCTTCACGGCTTGGAGGAATGGTATGGTGACATCCAATTTCCCAAAATTTGACAAGTAGTCCACCGGGTTCTTCTTCTTTCTTTTTGTAACAAAGCGGAAAGGGAATGGTCTCTCCCCCTTTTTTCTCCTCTACCGGTCCCTCAGCAACCTTCTTGGAATCCTCCTTGGGCAAATCCTCCTTGGATTCTACCTCTTGATTGGGTTCCTTCCTGACCAGTACGCTCTCGGGTTCACCTCTTCCACATGGCGTCTCCCCCAAGAGAAACGGGTCCTGCTTCCGCGGCATGGATCTCTTAAGCTCTTCCACTGAGATGGTGTCGCCCCTATCTTCGTTCCACTCGGCTCTCCACTTGGTTGTTTCGGTCGAGGTCTATCATAAGTAGTTCCTGACCTCAATGTAACCTTACTCACATTCGCCTTTTCGGGTATTTGGACTGTAGACGGGAGTTTCCCTGCATTTCCTCTTATTTCACCCATAGAACTGGCCAGTTGGGCCAACTGCTTATTCATCATATCCATGTTCGCTTTATGTTCCTTCTGGGCATTTTGCATCCCCTGCACCACTTCGTTGTGGGATTGCAACTCGCCCTTGATACCTTGCTGCGACGCGAGCAGTTCTCCCATCATGTCTTCCATGGATCTCCTTGGCCTGTTAGGGTATTGTGACTGATTTGGGCTGGCTGTACTGGGAACTTTGGTTGGACTGGAAATTTTGGAAGTTTTGTTGGGTCTGGTTAGGTGGGTACTGGTTATACTGGCCAGGAGGGTTGTACTGGTCCTGGTGATATTGGTTCTGATTTTGGTTTTGGAACTGATTTTGGTTCTGATGGTGCTGGGGTGCTTGATTCGGTTGATTTTGATAATTTTGGAAGTTTCTCTGGTGGGGTGGTACATAAACAGGATTTTGGTTATGGGATTGTTGGTTCTTTCCTGACCAGTTGAACTGGTGGTCCGGGTTTGCTGGTCCACGGTTGGGGTTTTGGTTTTGGTGGGGGTTATATTGGTTCTGACCTTGACCTTGGTTTTGATTTTGGTTCCCTTCCCCCCATCGAAAGTTTGGGTGATCCCTCCATGGTGCGTCCCGTTGTCTCCCCTGGATCCAATTCCCATTTGAGTTAAAATACCCTGCAGCATTAGCCTGTTCCATACTGACCAAGTTGTTTGGCTGATCATAGCTCGGTCCTTGGTTTCCCTGTTCTGCACCCTTGCCGTTCCCAACTGGGGAAACCGGCGGTGTATTCTTCTCGATTGCGCTCAGGAGTGACTTCTTCAGCTCATCCATCTTCAAATCCATCTTCTGTTCAAGCTTCTGCTCCTGGTCAGTAGACGGGGCACTTGCAACCCTTTCTCGGTTGTATCCATCCCTTGAATAGTCATACTCCTTCTTCGCACTCAGTAGCTTCCTTAGGACCCTCTTTGCTTCGCTGACCCGTAGTTGTGTGAAGCTTCCTCCCGACGATGAATTGGCCAGGTCCTTGGTTGTTATGTTCATCCCCTCATAGAAAGTATGATGTATCTCAATGTCCGCCATGCGATGATTGGGACATGCATCTAAAAGGCTCATATACCTCGCCCAATAATCGCTCAAGGGTTCATCGTACCCTTGCTTCACACTAGTTATTTCCCTCTTCAGCGCGCTCGTCTTGGATGACGGGAAAAACTTGCCTAGGAATACCGACTTGAAATCGGCCCAACTCTCAATGGAGTCGGGGGGCAGGCGCATGAACCAGGTGTTTGCCTCCCCTTTCAAAACGAACGGCAAAGCCTTCAATCTGTAATCATCCTCGGTCGTCCCTGCTGGCCTCCTCTGCGCCCTACAAATCTTACAAAACTCATGAAGGAACTCGTAAGGGCCTTCGTAACTCTTCCCGCAGTATGTAGGCAGAATTGCGATCACATGAGGCTTCACATCACAGGCAGTTTGTCCTGGGGTCACAACTATGGCTTGAGGTGGTTCTCCTTCGGTATGTGCGTTCAGCGTCCCGATCTCAGGATCTTCTTCTCCTTGAGCGGCCATCCTTCTCGGGTTTCCCTCTATCCTTGGTATCTCTTCCGGTATTGGTCCTTCTATGGTGTATTGCTCCTCGTCACTACTCGAACCTAAATCAGACAAAGCCGTCGACAAACCGGATCGAGTGGTTACGAGTATAGATCCTCGCTGAAGTATCTTCGGCCTCCACTGGCCAGGAGCCGAGCTGCTGCTCATAAACTGAAACAAAAAGAAAAGAGAAAAATTATGAACAGTATATACGCCAAAATATCACTCTCAATAACAGCTAATAATGCCATCCGTCCCCGGCAACGGCGCCATTTGAAAGAGCAGGTTTGCGTAGGTGTCGTTCAAGCAAGGATGTATCCTACTGATCAGGATGAAACAATCCCCTGCTAAGCCTAAACCTGGTATCAATAAATCCTCAACCCTCTTCTACTGGGTAGTATAGTGAAGGTAGGGGTCGAATCCCACAGAGATGGTGACAGTTGGAGTGATTGTGGTGATATTCTGGAAGGGTTTGGTTTAGCTACCATGCTTGGGTTGAGTCTCTACCTAGACGGGAAATTAAGATGGTGTCCTACTGACTAGGAAGGGTGAATGGTAGTCGACATGTAGTGGTGTACGTGGAATTATGGTGAATGCGGTGTAACAGAAAATATGCGGAAAGTATTAGGTTTCTATAAAAGGCTAAACAGAAAAGCAGGGAATAAGTGGTAGTTATGGTGACTAGGCTGACAGATCTGCAGGATGTAATCAAAAGTAAAGGAAAAAAGCAAAAAGGTATCTAAAAAGTAAAGTGGTCCCCAACATTGGATATGGACATCATCTTCTTCAACAAACACAAACTAAATCAGAAGAAAAACAAACCAGATCCAGCACCATTAAAAACACCGATTAACAACTCAAGAAACCAGATCTACAAATTAAACCTTAAACAAACAGATCGAAACCCGAAACTGCGATTACGCCCACTGGTCAACATGCAAGTATGCAGAAACCACGTGAAAGGGCTTTCCACACTTAACTAATTCAGATCTAAAAACTAAAGACAATCTAGGCTAGCGAACACAGAAAGTTTAACTATGTAACTTTAAACATGCGATTCAACACTGGAGATTACCGTAACAGCTAGATCTAAATTATCTAGGCGGAAAGAAAAGAGAAAACGAAACGAACCAAAACGAAAACAACTTCATAGCACTTAGAAAACATTTGGAATCACAACTAAAACTTTAAAGTATGAAATTGTTTGAGAACACATCAGATCCAACGAAGGAACACTAAATGCGAAAACTAAGAAAGCAAGTAAAAGGTGTTTTGCCACTTCGGGCGATAGAACAGTAACACGGCGGAAACAAGCTAGCTGGAACGAGAGAATGGAACTCCAGGAAACTGACGATCTTCAAGTGACCATGGCTGTGGCGAGGAACGAGAAACTCGAAAGATAATGCTGAAGTACTAAATGACCGAAGAGAGATTGCTAGCTAAGTTTAGGAGTTCACTAACTACTTGATGATGATTCTCTCTCCAAGTGGCTTCTTTATATAGGGAGGCCTCCCTTGATTTTTAGGGTCGACTCTCGGCGTGAAATGACTCTTTTGCCCCCTTGCTAGCGGTTGATCTGTCCCAGCTATCCTTCTTCTCCATCTCGAGCCATTTTTGCGTGTATACTGGTCAGTACGTAATCGTCCTGACGCCCTTTTCACCTGAAGTATCTGAAGCTTTGCCTACTGGCTAGAACACTCAACCTGCACACTTAAGCAACTTGTTTTGCAGATAAAGTTCAAATATGCACATCATACTGACCAGTAACCAAGGCCTAGAATGCGACTTATCAGTTCGGTTCACAACTGTTTCCTTGTCCCGAAACGCAATATTTGGCCCCTCCTCAAACCCAAAGTTCAGGAGTTCCGGGTGGCTACCCGCCTTACCCGATCGACGACCAAGATGCCCCCGAAGGGCAATATGGGTGGACACCCGAGCCTAGAGCGAGGTCTAGCGGCCCCTCCCAAACTCCGACTCCTCCTACTCGCGGTGTCCGCACACCGTACACTCCGACAGAGATGGAGCAATTGTTCAAGGCGTTCTTGTCAATCTCCAAAGATCCGGAGGTTGGCACAAACCAATCCGACGATCATTGTTGGTGGCGCATCTGTCGCCGGTACAATGAAAACCGGCCGGCGGGAAAGATCGAGCGCAACGAGAGTATGGTGCGAAACGTCATATACAGAGCCAACGAAGAAATCCAAAATTTCCAGGGGTATTACATCCAGGAAGAGCGGTCGCCGGGGAGCGGCCGGAGCGCGGTCGACATCATCAGTTCCTCCTTGTCGACCTACCAATCCATGAACTACAAGCCGTTCAAGTACCTCAACATTTGGTAGGAGACGCGGTCGCATCCGAAGTATAGGGGAGACGTAACATCCTCCTCTAGCGGCTCCTCCAAACGGTCAAGGTCGGTATCCCTATCCGACGCCGACTCCAAAGACGTGGCTAGCCAACTTGCCGTAGCTAACTTGGATAGTCCCGACGCCGGCCCGAGCGGTTCCCAACGCCGACCGCAAGGAAGGAAGAAGGCAGCGGCCAACCATGCTCGTTGGCAAGAGCACGGTTGTGGATGCTCTAAGCTTCTTCTACTATTTGGAAAAACAAAAGGTTTTGGATTTTTGAAAATAAAAACTTGTAAGAGACAAAGAAAACAACGATTGCAAAAAAATCACAGAGATAAAAAGATGAGATAAGGGAATTCAAGGGATGTGCTTTCACGGTTATGATTATACAGATTCCAACTACAACACCCTAGCACAGTTCATACTTCAGTAAGACGAGTCGCCTAAGTTTTGCCCATGAGGCACAAGCATAGATTACACACACTAGGGGTGTCAATCCTAGATTCGTAACTCCCTAAAGATCCTAAGACCCTTTAAAAGTCCTCACTCTTAATTAACAGTGTCGTTTTAAGGGAAGCTAATTGTATTGTCAACTAAGTCGTTCTAACTCGCCAACGTCCTCTCACGATTATTTAGCAAGTCAATAGATCATCACAGAATGTGTCACTCAAATGTGAAGCAATTATCTAGAACTTAGAATAGAAACGAAGTAATGAAAAAAATGAATATTAAATAAATAGGAACTGTATAACCAAAGTCGTTACTAACACATCCCTAGAATTCTATGAATTTAGTTACACATGATTGAATAAGCTAAAGCCATAGTTCTTAGGGAAAACAATGAAAACATAAAGACTAAAGCAAATAAAACCTAAAGGTAGAATTCTTGTAGTCTAAGATCTTCTCTTGATTCCTTCTTCGAAACCCTTGAACTTTGATGATCAAAGAAAAATTCTCAAATATTATGCAATAAAAATGAGATCCTTATTGGTGAGGTTTGAGGGGGTATTTATAGCCTTTAATTCGTGTACCACAAATATGGCAAATCTATGGGAGAAAGTAAGTCAAATCCGAGCGCTGCGTTTTCCCAGAGGACCGCTGCACCTTGGCCAGCGGTCGTTGTGGGTTGATTCGTAGCTTCTGCCTCTTGAACAGCGGTCGTTGCACGTGTTCGCTGGCAATTACCCCGTAGCCACTGGATCTCTTGGAGTGGTCGCTGGGCGTGTTCTTCATTTCATAACAACTTTCCTAGAGCGGACCGGTACTGGTTCAATGGTCATTGGCGGCCAGCGGACCGCTGGACGGCTCGAAAGCTCCAGATTTCCAACTTCGACTTTTAGCTATCTTTTTAGGCTCTAATTTGCATATTTTTCATAAAACACGTCAAATACCAAAATAGATAAAAATATGCAAATAATGGACGTTTAATGCAACTTTGATACTCAAAACGGATCAAATAATGACCTTAAAATTGTGCAAAATCCGAGCGTATCAGTGACAGAGAGAGTATTAATTACATCAACAATAAAGTTCTTTTGGTTTCTGATGTGAGATAATTAAAAATTGGATTAATTAATCCCATTAATTTTTTATAGCTCTTTTTACGCTTTATTGTGACTAACTTTAATCTATTATTTCCCATTCACCAGGAATAGGATTTGAGAAAATGAATATAACACAGTCATCTACTCCGAACAAAGATCGATGCTATATCATTCAATTTCAATAAATTAAATGTTTCGCCACATTTATTCATCATCAACCCTCTGACCACTATCACGACCGCACTTGCTAAGGATAGCATAGTCGAGGAACCGTGATTAGGGGCGGGGTTATAAGAAGCGGGAAAGGAATTAAGGGAAAATAAAATCAAACATTGGCATGACTAATCAAGTGCTGATACATAGAAATATTCACATTGGGCCTTTTCTCCTGTACTTAGCCATATCTGATCATCTTGTGCCGCTGAGATGGTGTTCTCATACGGTCACCTTCTCTGCCCAACATGTCAGAGGTATCCTTGTGCCGGGAAGGTGGCCACCTTCCACGGTCACCTTCTCTGCCGTTCACGGTCAAAGGTATCCCGTGTACACTAGTTCGAGCGGGGACACCACCCTCACTGGGACCCGAATTCGACTTATATATCATCATTCATAATTCACTTGGCTTTAGCCAACATATAAGCATCATACACAAAACATTTATGGCATGACAACATCTTTAAAAAATCACGAACATGTGTTCGAGATTTCATAAAATATAATTTGTATTTTTAGTATAAGGAAGCTCACCTTGATCGTTTAGTTTCCTTAACTTGAATTTCTTACTCCGATCTTACTCGCGGAGATAACCTTTTGAAACAACACAATAGGAAAGTACTACTGTAGTTTCAAAAACTAATCTAATGGAAAGGGAAGAAAAAAATCTCAAGCTCAACCCTATTATTATTATTATTATTATTATTATTATTATTATTATTATTATTATTATTATTATTATTATTATTATTATTATTATTATTATTATTATTATTATTATTATTATTATTTATTAAGAAATTTCTAAAACTTACATTATTTATTACTAGTCTGTTTGCTATTTCCGGTTCCGACTAAGATGATACTTCATGCGTCACTACAAGTTTTATGTAAAACTATAACAACCCGGATCGCAACTAAATATCCCTTTTCTTAAACATTTCATTTTAGGCCCAAAATAAATTAAATTCGAATTTGGGCCCTCCCTAATTACCTTCTGCTGCACCAATTTATTCACAAGCACTTGGGCTCAATATTTTTTTATATGGCCCAACTAATTAAATCAGGAGTCCAAGTGGAAGGGGCCCACATTTCAAATTACCCTAACTCTATCTTCCTCCCTCACTTCACAAAAGAAACAACAGAGCCCCTCCCCCTAACACCTTGCTGCCGCCGCTGCCAGCCTCCCTCTGGTGCCGCCGTCGCGCCACCGCCACCTCAGGCTGTGGTCCTTCCTCCTCCTCATCTCTCTTTCTCCCTTCTCTCTCTCTCTCTCTCACTCCAGCCTCACGCCGCCGCCCTCTCTCTCTCTCCCGATCTGTCGCCGCCGCCGCCGCGGATCCGCCTCCGTCGCCTCCTTTCTCTCCCCCTCCTTCTTTCTATCCCTCGGCTCCCTCTTTCTCTCCCGGATCAACCGCAGTCGCCGGCATTGTGCATGCAAAGGCGGCGGCTTCGGCCTCCTCTGTGCCTCGTGCGGCTGGAGCATCTTCTTGGCGCCACTCCAGCCCCGGCCGCTGCCTCCTCGCCAAACTTTCGGAAGGTAAATTTAATATTTAAATTTCTTTCTCTTCTATTTCATTTTCTAAGAATTTAAAGTCTTAGAACTAAGATTTTTGGAATTTAATTTATGAAGGTTGGTGAAATTAGTGAAGAATCGGGGTGTGGGGCTGTCAATGTTAGCAACGGCGTGCTGAAACTTAGTCGCCGGAAACCAGCAGATTCACATTCAAGATAAGTTTTTCTCATCTTTTTCTAGTTGTTAAGGCAGTAGGATTCTACTTTGTTTCTATTTACTTAATTTGGTGACTTGTGAGTATATGCCTTGCTATATGGAAGACTTAATAGTGAAATACAGTATGTTGTTAAACTTGTGGTGGCAGATTCTATTTCCAAATACATATATGCATGCTTGTACATATATGAATGAAAGGAAAGGTTTGTTGTTTACCTTTTGATGTGGAAGTAAAGTGTTGTTGGATTGTAGTGTTTGACTCTACAATTGTGTGAAATTCTCCTTCCTCGGACTCCTCTATCCACGTTGGGTTGGTGTGTGCAGAGAATTTAGGATTTGATGGTGATGTGGGCGAGTGACAAAAATGATTGTATATCTATATGCATATACACAAAATATGGCAGTGAAAGTGATGGTTTAGCAAGTTTCCTGGCATATTCCTATCTCAAATTATTCTCCTTTGTAAGGAGGGGATATGATTTGCCTGCTCTAATTAAATTAAAAACAGCATTTAATATTGTGTCTGACAAAAATTGATCCTCAGGATCTGCTCTCTCTCTCCTTCCTTTTTTTTATATTTTATTTGTTTATTAAAGTAATTATTTTAGTATTTGTTCACTTGTTCATTTATTTTGTGTAGGTATGATCGGTTCAAGTTCGTGGCTGTCCGCGTCGAAGTACCCGATTTTCTTAGAACGCAGGATGTATAGATTAAATATTTTTGGACTTTTGTTGGATGTATCGGGTATTAAGATTTTGATTTTTGGGATCTGATTCTTTTATTACACATATATTTTATATACTTGGCTAACGTCAGAAACAACAACACGACACCCTATCGTAAACAACTCTCTATCTTAGTTCGAAATTAATTACGCAAAAAGTCACTTTTATATATATAATTACACCAACATTATTATTTCTAATAATATCGTCATAGCGGGTCGTTACATACTATCCCCCTTAAAAGAAATTTCATCCCGAAATTTAGGAGCATTTAGACAAAAAGCTCGGGATATTTTTCCTTTATTTTCTCTTCTAGCTCCCATGTTGCCTCTTCCTGTTCGTGGTGTTTCCACAAAACCTTCACTGTAGTAATCGACTTATTCCGAAGTTGCTGCACTTTTCGATCTAGTATTTTCACCGGCTTTTCTTTGTAACTCAGGCCAGGCTCTAGAGCAATTTCTTCATGGTGAATCACATGTTTTAGGTCGAACACGTATCTTCGAAGTTGGGAGACGTGGAATACGTTGTGTACGTTCCCAAAGTTGGGTGGTAATGCCAAGCGATATGCTACTAGGCCCACTTCCTCCAGAATTTCATAGGGTCCAATGAATCGTGGTTTTAGCTTACCTTTGAGTCCAAATCTGGTTATCCCTTTGGAAGAGGATACTTTCAAGAAGACCTTCTCCCCGATGTTAAATTTCAGTTCGGTTCGACGCTCATCGGCGTAGAATTTTTGCCGATCGTACGCTTCCTTGATCCGACTCTGGATTTGTCTCACGATCTCAATCATCTCCACCACGGATTTTGGGCCTAATACTCTTCTCTCCCCCACTTTGTCCCAAGAGAGTGGAGACCGACATTTTCTTCCATATAGTGCCTCGTAAGGCGCCATGTCGATGGTGTCTTGATAACTATTATTATAGGCAAACTCTATCAGGTGCAAGATGGATTCCCAATTTTCTCCTCTATCGAGTACGACTGCCCTCAACTATCTTCTAGGGTTTGAATTGTCCTCTTGGATTGTCTGTCAGTCTGGGGTGGAATGCGGTGCTGAAATTTAATATCGTACCCAATTCCCTTTGCATGCTTTGCCAGAACCTGTATGTAAACTTCGAGTCCCGGTCTGACGTGATGGACACAGGCACTCCATGCAGAAGCATGATTTCCCGTACATATAACTGTGTTAGTTTCTCGGATCCATACGTAATGGGAATAGGGATAAAATGAGCATTTTTCATGAGTCGATCAATTATTACCCAAACGACAGTATTTCCGCGCTTGGATCTGGGCAGGCTTGTCACGAAATCTATGGCAATGTGCTCCCATTTCCATTCGGGAATTTCCAATGGTGGTAATTTCCCGTAAGGTCGTTGGTGCAATGCTTTGACTTGTTGGCAAGTTAGACATCTCTCGACAAATGATGCGATGCATCTTTTCATGCCATCCCATGAGGGTCTCACGTGAATTTGGGATTCTAAGAGAAATATTCTAATCGTTCTTGCTTTGTGTAGGCTCCAAGGTAACAATGAAAACAAAACGATTATAATTATTTCAATTACGTGAGTGTTTGGTTCACCACAAACTCTCACCAGTAGCTTGCAACAAAGGTTTTCATGAAGTGCAAAGACTAGGCTCAATTGGGCTCATTATGCTCACTCCCAGAAAAGAAAAGATACAACTTCAAAGGGCTTGAGCTATACCCATAGAACTTGAGAATTTTATTATGGAAAGAGCTTGCCAGATGGAATAAATTGCGAAAGTGAGGGTATGATGAATAGAATGTAGATGTCAATAATAGGTTACCAATAATATAATCAAAATGAACTGTGAAGTAGAAAAGTTTCAAGTATCCCTAGATGATAACAGTAAGACCTGAGATGGTTGGTCACAGATGGATTTGAAGAGAATAGGAAATAGACAATTGTCATTTGCTCAACAACACTTTGATAGAAGACCATGTCATGCTTTTATTTATTTTTTTTCATTTTTTATTTTTTTTTAGTTTATAAGCAGCTCAAGGAAACTAACTAATAAAGAGGGCAACAAGAGGAAACTAGCCAAGGGAGAAGCATTGTGCCAGCTTTAACATGGAGCTTGCAGAGAAGCTCAAATCAAGAGACAATAGTCATATTTGAATTCAGAAGATGAGAGTACTCATGTAAAACAAAGAGCTTGTCAATAAGTATGTCTGAAAACACAAGGGTCAAATTAAAAGGTTTAAGGTCTCACCAGATGGTTGCTCCAAAATAATAAGACTGAAAATGATTGGTCTCAAGTGGATTTGAGAAAGAAGAATAACAAGGAACTACCCTTTTGGGTCAACAACATCGTGATACCATATCACGTTAATGAATTCACAAAGTTTATAACCAAATCACGGATATTAACTAGTAGAGAACACAACCAGAGCAAACTAGTTCGGGAAGAAAGCAAATTTCTTTAGACTTGGAGTTGCTAAAGAGCTCAAAGCATGATGGAATAAATTAATGAGTGTCAGCAAGCACATTTGAAAACACTAAAGGTCTAGTAATGATCTTTGAAGAATATATTATCATTGATGAGACAATAGTTTAGGGAAATATGTTCATTCTGAAGGCTATAAATAAAGCAGCTCCTAGTATAGGAGTTTGGTGGCAAGAATTCAGAGAGTCAAAGTATTGCTTTTATACAGAACGAGTAAAGAAGGACCGTAGTGAAGTGTGTGATGAGAATAGCAAAAGTGCTCGTGCGTGCTTCTGGTGTTATGCTAGGTCGAGATGCCAAACCGGAAATAACACAGATCTACATAAACTAGATGGAAAGAAGGATAGGCATAAATTTAAACCAAATCTGCTCAGATTCACGTCGGATGCTTATTCCAGTCTGGATCTAAGCGATCCGAACCAAACAACAACCTCAATCAACTCCATATCTTCCGATCTAACAGATCTACTCCGATCAACACCAAATTCAAACGATTCCAATCAACTCAGCTACAACACCGAATTCAAACCTCCGATTCAACCACCAACAAACTCTGATCCACCCGATCCAGCCATTACTCTGAACAGATTCAGTGAGCAATTGCGAAACGCATCCAACACAAGTAAACTAACTCAAACTCCAGAAAATCACAGGAGAAAAATCAGAAATCAACATCAACGACATAACAGAAAATTAAACTTGCATTAAATACAAAAATATTCGGTAAAAACAGAGAGCCGAGCTCCGAACAGCGAAGCTCGGTGAAATCCACAAAATACGAGAAATAAACTGGAAATTGTTTCTTCGCCCTCGACGGGACGGTGTTACATCCAGATAGAACTAAAGTAAACAAGAAGTGAACCCAGCCGTGAACCCCCGAATTTCCCAAAGAGAACCCAAGTGTGTAAGAGAAAAGTGAGCTCCTAGCTATAATCCGTAACGAGGCCTCCACCGAGAAGGTCCCTCTAGAATGCATGCTTCCTTCCTTATATAGGCGCGGACATAATCTTCTAGAAGCCTTCGTAGAAATCTCCATTCTACCCTTCAGCTCCGAGATTTCCTCCGTCTTGCAATTTTCCTCCACAATGCTCACTTCTTCGCCAGTTTCCTCGGACATGTGATTGTCCTCTTCTTTTCGTGGACCTGGCGAAATTCTTCTACACACCTAGCTTAAAACTTGTGCGTTAGACCTAGTAAATCCACGAATTTATCCCCTAGACCTATGCATGAAATTAGCCTTATCAAACTACTCACACTTAAACCATGCTTGTCCTCAAGCATAAAAGATAAGAAAAAGAAATAAGGAGAATTTCAATGCACGGTTCCCAAGAACGACTCTACAGCAAAACACAAACAAAACACCGACTCCTAGACCTAGACAACTACAAACTCACAAACGAAAACAACATACAAGGAAAAACAAAACACAACAGAAAAGCATGAACTAGTTTCAACTTTTAGGCGACCGTCCCCACAAGCTTAAGTCATATCCGATCGTCTACAGTCTTCAAATCCTCCCCCTTCCCTCTTCTACCTAAACGATCTGTCAGTTTGTCAAGATAGCCTATTGATTTCCCAACATTTAGGTTCACTCGATCACTCATTCCTCACAAGGGATGTTAGGATCGAAACGCTCCAAAGTTAAAGTTACACCACTGATGCGTCGGGTTATGAGAGTTTCTCCTTCTTACTACTCCTTTTCCCTATTGATTTCCTGGGTCAGGTTGCGATTGCATTCCTGCCCTATATTTTTTTTTCTATATATATATCCCTTTTTCCCCTGGACTTTGTCCAACTTATACCTTCTTTTCCTGTTCTATATTTTTTCCCCCTGGACTTCGTCCAGCTTATACCTCCTTTTCCTGGACTTCATCCAGCTTATACCACCAGTTCCTGGACTTCGTCCAGCTTATACCTCCATAACCCATTTTTTCTCCTTTATACTCTACTCCCTGAGCATCAAGTGGCAGCCCATTTTTACATGTTAGCTCAAAGTGTTTAGGCTTATAACTCGCTCTTATAGTAGGGCTGCACAGCTAGGTTATCTAAAGCCTTTTCTATCATCCTTACTTCATTCAGACCGCTTTTAGTTTATTAAGGAGAAAGGCATCAAAGTTGACATGTATCCTATCTTCAATCGCTCTCACTAAGGGAATCTTGCCTTATTATATTACTAGCTCATGCAACAAATAAAAATGCTAGACCTAGAGACTCAAAGACTGCACTTATTTACAAAAACAAATACTGCACTTACTCCCTCCCCCTCCCACTTCACTCAAGCTTGTCCCCAAGCTATCCTAGTGAAGTGGGGAAATAGGGAAGTATGAACAGTACAAAACATACCGAACAACACAAACAAACAAACAACGTGCATAAAACAAAACAAACTTCTCACACTTTGACCGTACAACGGGCTAAGTGGGAGAAGGCGCAACAAACAAAACCAAAACATGCAAAAACAGAACAACCCCTTCTCACACTTAGACCAAGGATTGGGTTAAGTGTGGAAAAGTGCAACACATATATACAAAATAGAGCATGCCGGTCATAGACAAACACAAACAGAAAAGGAAGGAAAAATGAAAAAATAAAAGAAGGAAAAGTAAAAGTTACTTGGCTCTGGGGGGGTCAATTCGGGGTCTGGCCCCCGCGGGAGCCAGACTTGGGTGGGGCGGATGGTTGGGTCACTCTAGCTTTCTTCTTTGCCGGCGAATCCGGCTGTGCTGTCATCTCCTCACTCTGTCTAGGCACCGACTTTCTCAAGGTCAAGGGTTTAGTCGCGGGCGGGGCAGTCAGAGGCTTTGTCGGCTAGGGAGGCTTCTGGAGAGATAGACTTCCTTGCCCTGTCGACTTAGAAGCGCTGCCCGGGCCAGAAAGCAACTTTGGTTCCTAGGGGAACCTCTCTTTAAACCACTTTTCCATCATCATCATCAGCGAGATGGCCTTTGTCATCCTATCAGTGTGCTTGGACGACGTTGCCAGAAGATCAGTAATACATCCCTTGAGGGCCACGATCTCCTCTCTGAATTTCCCGACTTCCATCCTTACCTCGGTTGCCTCCTTTCTTACTCCTGCGACTTCTTTCCGTACTTCCTCAACATCTTTACGTACTTTCTCAACATTGACACTGTCCTTGACATCCACGACCTCCGATTCCTGCTTCACCTGGACTTCCGACCTGCCGACCTCATAAAAGCATACCTCCTTCCCATGCATGATTAGAAGCCCCTTGTTGAAGAAATATTCGACATTGAAAACCTCTGGGGGCATGCACATCTCCACATCTCGGCACGATTTGGCTATCTTCAGTATTACGTTGCGTTGAAGGTATGCTCCTAGGAGGTGGCATGTGTACATGTGCCTGGAAGGATTAGCGGCCATCTGATGGCAAGCCTGGGCTAGCCAGTAGCCCAGGTGTACACGGACTCCCTTGGCCATACACCAAGTGAAGTATAGGTCGGCTGCAGTCAAAGCAGCGTTTGCGGTGCCCATCAGATTATAACTGATGAACGTCTGAGCAAAACGCAGGATCCGGTTGTCAATGTGGTAAGCCTTCGAATAACTTGTTTTAAACTGACCCACCTTCGGGTGGGTTATAAACTCCCAAGCGCTTTGTGGTTAGAAACCCGGGGTAAACTTAGGCGGACCCACCATCCTGTCATTCCACAAGCCCTCATCATCCTGTGTGCGCGATAACAACCCCATGCAGAGCGACCACTCTCGGATGCTCATTTCGTGCTCCTCGTTGAAAAGGCGGAAGGTAATAGAGTCGGCATCCAGATCATTTGCAGACTTCAAACGAAAGGTTGAGAAAAACACACGCGCTAATGCTGTTGGGACTTCAAAAGAGTTGTGCTTCAGCAACCAGTTGAAACCGATCGCGTCGATGTACTCCCGGAATTCATCGTCGGAAGCAATCTCCTTTAGCTCCGCGGGATCATATCTCTTTCCGGACTTCGCATACTTTCCCTGGGCACTCTTCTCTTTATACGTTGCTGCACGCTTGGGGTCAGTGAACTTCCTCATTGCATCCATTAATTCCTTGGTTAACCAAATTTCTGTAGGCTCGAAATTGAGCTCTTCTTCAAGTTCCTCTTCCGAGTCGCTAGATCCAGAAGGGCTATCAGACTCGGCAGCACATGGAACCTTTGCGGGTGGAGGAAGAGAGGTTTCAACAAATTTTCCTTTCGATATCTTGGTCAAGGAAGGAGCGGCCTGCTTTCCCTTCCTTTTTCTTTCAGCCGCCTGGCGGCGTTCTTCCTCGTCACTCTCCCCACCACTGGGTCTAGGAGAGATGTCCTGCTCACGGGCTGCGGTCTCTGTACCCAGCGCTTCTTCTTCCGTCTGTTGGACAGAGTCATCAATTTCATCTATCAAGCTCCGGCGAGCTTGTCTCCGGGCTTCCCTTTTATTTACCGGTGAAATCGTCCCCTCCGGGACATCAGTCAAATCCACAATTAGATTTACCCTCTCGTCGATGGGTTCCTGTACATCTTAAGTAACGATGGCCTCTCCCTCCTCAGACAGCAAAGGGGATGCCCCCGTGATATAAACAGGGGTTTCCACCCCAACCAAATCTTGTTCATTGTGGGTCTCAGTACCCACAACCTTTTCAGGGGTCCTCCCCTCATCATCGTTCTCAACAGAGACTTGGGCCTCATCGCCCCCAACTTTTTCTAGGGTTTCTTCCTCAGGATTACTAGTAGGCAAAACAGCAGATACTCCCACACTTTCTGACACAACACGGGTTTCTCTCTCAACGACATCAATAGCAGCAATAACAGGGGTTACCCCCTCAGATGCACCATCAGCAGTAACGGCAGAGGTTTCTCCCTCAGAAACATGGTCTAACCTTGGTTCACTGACCGCCAAAAGCTCCAAATCCGTAGCCAGATCCGCTTCCTCCTCAGGTACGTTTGCGGCCGTTGTTCCGGCTACACTGGTGGCTGGTTCGGCCATCGAATGTACGGCCTCCGGTTGGGGTTTCGCAGTCTCTGAAACTTGTGGTGGTGGTGGTGCAGTGGTTTTCCCCATCATAGTGGTGAGCATGGCTAACGCCTTCATCGCCTCCTCTAGCCCCCCAAATTTCTGCAATAGATCGGCCATGAACGACGCTGCGTTAGATTCGGTGGATCCAGAGGTGCTTCCTGTGTTTTGTGTGTTCTCCATGGCGGAATCTGTAGGATTTCGCAAGAACTCGGAAGAAAAAATTTCATCGATTAGGGTTAGGGAGAGAATTTGAGAGAGAAGATTTTGGGATTTTTTCGTAGAGAGAGAGTATGATATGGAAAATAAAAGAGAGAGCACGGTTATAGCCTGTAGGTATGGGAAAGGTCAGTTTTGCAGGGGTTGCAGGCGTGACGTGAGCGACCGTACGCCTCCCCATAAAGTTACCTTTTGAAATTCGAACCGGTGCTAACTCCCTCCAAAATTTTACTCCTCAACTCCCTGCCCCATGTGAATACTCTCTGCAATATCACACTTAGAAAAAATCAAACTAAAAATGAAACGCCGGACTCCCAGGTCAAGAATATGTCAGTATGAAAAAAATTCCCTAAGGAGTCTGGGATTTCGAAAATATTTTTGGAAGATTATTTTTTTCCGATTTGTTTGGGTTTTCTTGATTTAGGGAAAGCAATTAAATATTTACACTCTCTTTCAAGTGTTCTTGAGATTCCCTGGGCCAGGAAACTTCTCAATTTACTTGACCCGGAATTTCTTCAAGAACACTTCCTTCCTAGATTGGTTAGGCGATATCAGGGAGTGGGCGTAGAGGCACTTCGTCCACTACACACAGCTCCGAGTTATCCCGAAATACCTTCACACAATGACCATTGACGAGGAAAGGCACAGAATTCGAGGCGCTTCCTTGGATCTCTACTGCTCCATTTGCACGAAGGCCAACGATAGTATATGGTTCGATCCACTTGGACTTTAGCTTTCCAGGCATCAGCTTAAGCCTGGACTGGAACAGGAGAACTTTCTGCCCAACTTGTAGTTCCTTGGTCCGGAGATTCTTATCATTCCAGAGCTTGGTCTTTTCTTTGTACCACATCGCGGACTCGTAAGACTCAATCCTCAATTCTTCCAACTCCTGGAGCTGCAATTTCCTCTCTTTCTTACAAGCTTGAGGATTCATGTTAATCTCCTTGACCGCCCAGTATGCCTTGTGCTCCAGTCCAACTGGCAAGTGGCACATCTTGCCGAACACTAACCTGTACAGAGACATCCCAATAGGCGTCTTATATGCTGTCCTGTAAGCCCATAATACGTCGTCAAGCCTCCTACTCCAGTCTTTCCTTGACGGATTCACTGTCTTTTCAAGTATAGCTTTGATCTCCCTATTTGATATTTCCGCCTGGCCGTTAGACTGAGGATGATAAGGTGTAGACAACCTGTGGTGGACTCCATACTTCTTCATCAGAGCTTCTATCGTACGGTTTCGGAAGTGAGTTCCTTGATCCGAAATAACAGCCCTAGGAACACCGTACCTGTTAAAAATGTTAGCCCTAAGAAATTTTGCCACCTCACCAGCTTCGCAAGATGTGGTAGCTTTTGCCTCTATCTATTTCGAAACATAATCCACCGCCACAAGTATGTATGCATTCCCATATGAAGATGGAAATGGACCCATGAAGTCCATTCCCCAGACGTCGAAAATCTCACAAACGATGACAGGGACTTGCGGCATTTCATCTCTTTTGGAGATTCCCCCAGTCTGTTGACACCTTTCACAATTCTGACAGAATTCGAACGCATCCTTATGCAATGTAGGCCAGTAAAACCCGATGTCTAACACCTTCCTCGCGGTCTTCCTTGGTCCAAAGTGACCTCCATACGCTAGAGCGTGGCAATGATTCAGCACATCCCTTTGTTCCCACTCTGGAATACATCTCCTAATTACTTGGTCAGCTCCCATCCTCCATAGATACGGGTCGTCCCAAAAATAGTACTTGGCTTCGCTTTTCAGTTTTATATTCTGGGCCCGAGAAATTTCTTGGGAACTGGGCACTTCTCTGGTGACCAAGTAATTTGCTAGGTCTGCAAACCACGGCTCAGCGTTTATCTGGCATTTTCCTTTTTCAGCATCTCCTGGACCTGTTACTGCCATTATCTCTTCCCAACTGATAGGTCTAGGCGAACTTTCCAGATAATATAGATGTTCCTCCGGGAACGCATCAGGTATTGCTTCGTCTGTTTCTCCCTGGTAAATGCGACTCAAGTGGTCGGCTACCTTGTTCTCTGTTCCTTTCTTGTCTCTGACTTCCCAGTCAAATTCCTGTAAGAGTAAAACCCAACGGATTAACCTTGGCTTAGACTCCTTCTTCGCCAGTAAGTACTTTATTGCAGCGTGATCGGTGAAAACTATCGCCTTAGACCCCAGCAAGTACGGGCGAAACTTCTCAAATGAGTACACTACTGCCAACATTTCCTTCTCCGTGGTGTCATAATTTTTCTGGGCCTAATTGAGCGTTTTTTACGCATAAAAATCACATAGCTTTTCCCATCGACTCTTTAACCTAGCTCCGCCCCTACTGCGTAATCACTTGCGTTGCACATTATTTCAAAGGGTAGATTCCAGTCGGGTGCTCTAATAATGGGAGCAGATACTAGTCTATCCTTCAACAGCTGAAAAGCCTTTTTGCACTCCTCATCGAAAACAAAATCGACATCGTTATGCAACAAGTGAGTGAGTGGCTGAGCAATCTTTGCGAAATCCTTTATGAACCTCCTATAGAATCCAGCATGCCCTAGGAATCCTCTTACTTCTTTCTGATTTGTCGGGTAAGGCAGTTTTGAGATCACATCAATCTTTGCTAGGTCTACCTGTATACCTCTTTCTGATACCACATGCCCTAGGACAATTCCTTTTGGGACCATAAAGTAGCATTTCTCGAAATTCAAAACCAAATGCTTTTCCTTCCTTTTTCTTTCAGCCCCTCGGCTTGGGAATGGTTTCGGTCGCTTCCCTGTTCTTGTAGAGCTATCGGCCGAGAATTCTTCCACTTCTTTCTTCTCCTCTTCCCTTACCAACTCTGGCCCTGGATCGAGGAAAAATGGTTTAGTTTCTCTAGGCAATGGTTTCTCCAAATCTCCTGCCCTGAGTTCATCTCTAATCATGGGATTGTTTGCAGCCAAGTTCCTCGGTCTAGAGGTTATACCCTCTGTCTCCTTGCCCTCGGTGGAATCTGTGACTTTCTTCGGTCTCATTGTTGGGCCTTCGTACCCCTTCCCAGACCTTAAGGTAATTTGGCTAATATTGGCCCTATCAGGCGGTTTTACTGAGGTAGGAATTTTACCCTCATTACCTCGCATGTCACTCAAGGAAGTAGCAATCTGTGACAGTTGCCTTGCTAACATATCCATTGCCGCCTTTTGTTCTTGCTGAGCATCCTAAAGCTTGTGGACTACATCATTGTTCGACTGTAAGTTGTTCTGCATGTGCTGCTGAGAACTGATGAGGTCGTGCACCATTTCATCAAGATTCCTTGGTGGCTTAGAACTCGGCTGACTGGGGCCGGGTCCTGCATTCTGGTTTGCTCCATTTCCTTGGGTCGGGAGAATATTTCGTTGACCTGGGTAGGTGGGTAGGAAATTCCTTTGGCGTGGTGGCACATAAGAGTTTCCCTGATGGTTTTGATTCCTATTTCCCCAGTTCGAGTGATCTCCCTAGTTCCGATTGTTCCAATTGCCTTGCCCTTCATGATTCCTCCAGTTGCCCTGCCTCTCGGGCTGAGGTAAAAACTGTATACTCTGTTGTAGTGCTGGCTGGCTCTGTTCGTTATCAGACCATTTAAAATTTGGATGATTCCTCCAACTTCCATCGGGATTCCAACTCCCCATCGCACTCACCTGGGCCTGGTAATCTCTTTCCTGGATCCGTAATATTGTTGAAATTGGGACTCTCCTGGACCAGGCGGTTTCTCCTTCTCCGGTGGCGCTGGCGAATTAGTTTTTTCGATAGCATTCAAAAGAGCCTTCTCGAGTCTATCTATCCTTGCCTCTACCTTATCATCATCTTGTTCCCTCAGTGCATTCGCAGAACCTCTTCTCATATGCCTTCTTGGCATCTATCAATTTCCCCAGAATCTCTCGTGCCTCACTTCCTCTTTTCCGTGTAAAATTCCCTCCGCTTGAGGAATTCATCAAGTCCTTCGACTCATGAGTCGCTCCTTCATAAAACAGAGAATAGGTCTCTGCCTCTATCATCCGGTGATTCGGGCATGCATCCAGCAATCCTTTGAACCTTGACCAGTATTGGCTCAATGACTCGTCATAGTCCTGTTTGCACTCCACTATCTCCTTCTTCAGAGCATTCGTCTTGTAGGATGGGAAAAAATAATCTAAAAACTCCAATTTAAAGTCTCTCCAAGTGCGGATAGAATCCGGGGGTAACCGTAATAACCATGTGTTGGCCTCCCCCTTCAGAGTGAAAGGAATCGCGCGCAACCGATAGTCCTCCTCCGTCGCATCATTTGGCCTCTTTTGGATGCTGCACAATTTACTGAATTCATTCAAAAACTCGTACGGGCACTCACTTCTTCACCCAGAAAATGTCGGTAAGATGTCGAGCACATTCGTTTTGATCTCAATGGACCTCTGATGTGGGTTCGTCATTATGGCATGTGCTGGCTCTCCATCTAAATGGGCAGTTAGCGACCCTATCTCCGGATCTGGGTCTACTACGTGCGCCATGACTACTTCCTCTGTTTACCCTGTTTCTGACTCTGTTTCCGACTCTGGTGGTGACTCCGGATCTTCACGTCCTGACGACGCCCAAGATTCGTCGCTAGTAAATCCACTCGGAAATGGATCTCCCATGGTGAACCCTGATCTGGTGGTTACTGTGGAGGCTGTGTCCTTGACCTGCCAAATGAATTGACCATGCTCCCACCCAGACGAGTTACTCCCGTGAGTAGACCGTGAGCCTCTGCTCATAAACTACAAATAAAAGGAAATAAAATAAATCAAAACTATATACGCCAAAGACTCTAAACACTAACACAAACTATGCCATCCATCCCCGGCAACGGCGCCATTTGAAGTGTGTGATGAGAATAGCAAAAGTGCTCGTGTGTGCTTCTGTTGTTATGCTAGGTCGAGATGCCAAGTCCAATGAATCCACTAGATCACTTGGTTTAGGAACTCAAAAGAACACGGAATGCTCTGTCGTTGGGCACACTAAACTCCCCTTCAAAGATCCCTCATCCCGAATACTATGGATTAGTATAGAGAAGCAGGGGTCGATCCCACGAAGATTGACATGTAAGAAAGCATTTAGAAACTTTGGACAAGGGCGGCTGCTGCCACGCAAACTGGGTTGAGGTTTAACTATGACTAGACCTAGGCAAGAAATGTAAACACTAGACCTAGGAAACTGTAAACATGCTGAGATCAAACATCATCAAGACTACGGGATATTAAATTCCCTTCCTAGACCGTGTAAACGGCTACCTAATAGAACCAGACAGGAAGCATATAACAGTGGGGACCATAATTCCAGAATTAGCAAGTACGGCAGAAAGGCTGCAAATAACAAATTGAAACTCTAACTAACAATGACATGCATTTCTTTAACTGAATAAAAAACGCAGATGAAGAAAACAGAGCACGTACCTAGACTCGAACAGAATATAAAAACTGGGTCGTCGGAAACTTACAAAAACCGGAAATAACACAGATCTACATAAACTAGACGGAATGAAATGAAAACACGAAGGATAGGCATAAATTTAAACCAACTCTGCTCATATTCACGTCGGATGCTTAATCCACTCCGGATCCAAGCGATCCGAACCAAACAACAACCTCAATCAACTCCATATCTTCCGATCTAACAGATCTACTCCGATCAACACCAAATTCAAACGATTCCAATCAACTCAGCTACAACACTGAATTCAAACCTCCAATTCAACCACCAACAAACTCTGATCCACCCGATCCAGTCATTACTCTGCACAGATTCAGTGAGCAATTGCGAAACGCATCCAACACAAGTAAACTAACTCAAACTCCAGAAAATCACAGGAGAGAAATCAGAAATCAACATCAACGACATAACAAAAAATTAAACTTGCATTAAACACAAAAATATTCGGTAAAAACAGAGAGCCGAGCTCCGAACATCAAAGCTCGGTGAAATCCACAAAATACGAGAAATAAACTGGAAATTGTTTCTTCACCCTCGACAGGACGGTGTTACACCCAGATGGAACTAAAGTAAACAGGAAGTGAACCCAGCCGTGAACCCTCGAATTTCCCAAAGAGAACCCAAGTGTGTAAGAGAAGAGTGAGCTTCTAGCTACAATCCGTAACGAGGCCTCCACCGAGAAGGTCCCTCTAGAATGCATGCTTCCTTCCTTATATAGGCACGGACATAATCTTCTAGAAGCCTTCGTAGAAATCTTCATTCTACCCTTCAGCTCCGAGATTTCCTCCGTCTTGCAATTTTCCTCCACAATGCTCACTTCTTCGCCAGTTTCCTCGGACATGTGATTGTCCTCTTCTTTTCCTGGACCTGGCGAAATTCTTCTACACACCTGGCTTAAAACGTGTGTTAGACCCAGTAAATCCACGAATTTATCCCCTAGACCTATGCATGAAATTAGTCTTATCACGCAGTCACTGGAGGTCATCAGAAAACATGAGGGAGCAATCTCAAAACTGAAAGTGATTCACAACCTTGACATAGAAGAGGGAAAATAATGGCACATTACCTTGCAAAAGAAGTCATTTAATATCTTAATTCAACAAAAAGTACTTTGATCAAGAGGGATGCGAGAAAATGGAATTCATGGGAATCCAAGTAAGCGTTGCTGATGAATCTTCTTGGTTAACTACAATGGTGATACTCCCTTGTTTAATTCCTTATTGGAGTGAAGAGAGAATAAAGTAGGTGGAGAATAAAGTGAGAGAATTTTTTGCTAAAAAGGGAAATGACTCACTTATAGTGGGACATCCCAAAGTATTCTCTCTTGGTTAATTCCTCTACAATGGTGAGAAACTTTGATCACAAGCTATTTTCACTTTATGATCACGTCAGATGACCATATGTGGGGATTACGACTCTTTGGTACTCTCGGTTCGTCATAACGCTCATCCTCGTAACACATCGTTTCTGTTTACTTAAATTGTAGAGCTAGGTTCTTTGTTTACATTGCAATCATATTCTCTTGCTATGTATGTGTACATCGCTTAGTTGGATCAAATGTATGATCCTTTGGAGTGACTGGTTTGTCAAGAAAGACAATGGCTAACCCAGATTATTCATGTCATTGGGACGTAGAAAATGGCATCTAACCCCTACCATCATTCTAGAAACATCGTTTTGTTCTATGTTGGATTGCTTTTCTCATGACGAAGTTTCTTTCTTATCGCGTCCTTTTCTTTTCGTCGCTCGGGAAAGCGAGAAATGTTCATACTGTACTTCTAAGTTCGAGTTCATATTGTGTTCTAGAAGGAATACATATCTAAGTATTCTATGTTCTTTGGAAATTTCGATTTCCCCATACTAGCAACATGATTCAATGACTAACTAAAAAAGAGATGTCATTTCACCAATTGGTACCAGACTCGTATACTTTATACTTTCATATTTCAATACCTTTTTTCCATTTAGGAAAGTTACTTCTTTTATTTATACATTCACAGTCTTTAGCCAAGAAAAGACATACTAACTCTTTCTTTAAGCACGCTACCCAATCAAGAAACATCAACTCTTTCTTTATACTTAGTATTTTCATTTGTTCACTCAAATCTGCATGAGTTACATTTCTCCATTTCAAACTTTTAAACATCTTGACTTTCTTTTGAAAAAGAACAAGTTACCTTTTTTCCTCTTTGAGTGCGATTGGTGGGAGTGCTAAGAGCATTTTCAACGATTAGACAGTCTAGTGGAACAAGGCTAGACCAAAGATTTTCAAAGAAGACTCTCGGGTTTAGAGCGAGAAAGAATGCTCTGATACCACTCTGTCACGACCGCACTTGCTAAGGATAGCATAGTCGAGGAACTGTGACTAGGGGCGGGGGTATAAGAAGCGGGAAAAGAATTAAGGGAAAATAAAATCAAACATTGATTGCGAGACATGACTAATCAAGTGCTGATACATAGAAGAAAAGATACTCGATCATGAAAACTCGAGTAATTATTTGTAAAAATTTCAAAATATCATAGTTTTGAACAAAATAGACTTGAGTATTTTAAGATGCACAACGGAAGCAAATGAACGCGGTTCCATGTATGAAGACATGAACCTCCGAGAGCCAAAATCTGACTGAATTAAATGTCTTGTCTCAATAGCACTTCCTCCACCACTTCGCTATTCAACCTGCACATTTAGAAATATATGCAGGGCTGAGTACAAAAGTACTCAGTGAACACATTTCTGAAATATACAATATACATTTGAAAATATTGTCAAGCCATCATCACAGTAATACTCGGGGGTTTTATTGAAAAGACTCGAGCTTACTAAAAATATTCACATTGGGCCTTTTCTCCTGTATTTAGCCATATCTGATCATCTTGTGCCACTGAGATGGTTTTCTCATACGGTCACTGTTAAGGATCTTCCTCCTCAACGTCGAAGTCCACACGTAATCAAGAAGAAACAATTGCCGTCGATGTCGAGCGCCCGAACGTTGGGTCGGCGACGTGAACAGCAAAAGGAGTTATCGAACACAATCAAGAAACTAGTACCATCGTCGTCGAGCGCCCAAGTGTTTGGGTCGGCGGCGAGTCCGGCAAAGGGGGTGGCTGAGCGCGAGTGTAACTCGTCGGCAGCCGAGGGTTTGTTTCTTGAAGCAAAACTCAATTGAGCCAAATACGTTTATTTCATAGATGGGCAATTAATTACATAAAGGCTCTATTTATACTACTAAAAACCCTAACTTACCAAACAAGAAAATAATATATGGAAAGATTTGGTGAATCAAAGATAACTAATTAATTGAGATATGATCGTATCAACTCCCCCAAGGTTAAAATCCACATTGTCCTCAAGGTGGGAACCACGGAACAACGGACAAAGTTGATGATACCAAAAGCATTGAGACTTTCCCTCCTGGATCGAACACGACTACATACACCACCTCCAAATCTAGGCGCCCTTTTCCAGCCAATAATCTTGGCAAAACAGAGTCAGCCCTTGTTTTGCCTGCCCTGAATACCTTAGTTTCCTTCAAATCCTTGTTTCTAATCATGTGATTAAATTTACGAGGCCTCAAATCTTCAATCATCTTAGGAGTTACAGAGTCCTTGCATATCGTTGGAAGACATCTAATATCACAACTCTTGAGCTCCACCGTCATCTGCTGTATCAACTTCTGGTGTTGCGACAAAACATCTACTCCATCAACTTCGTCTTCATCATCTGAACCAAAACACCTCTTCACAGATCGATGCTCCGTCTTTGTTAACTCATCATCATCAAAAGTGGCCTTATTTTCATAATCATCATCTAATAGAGATGATTTTGATTCATCAACCTCATCAAGAAAACTACCCCTCCAATTCAAGTAATCATTTTTATTCATTTTTTGATGATCATCCGATTTGTGATCAAGACTTGAAGAATGGCTATTGGGAACCCATTCAATTTCATTACAAAATTCCTCATCTACTGATTTCATCCCGTTGAGCCGCAAGTCCCCTTGATTTAACACTTGTGAATCACCTTCAACTCTCAAGTATTCCTCTTCACAAGAAACAAGCTTCGTAGCGGAGTGGAAGCTTGGTAGATGCGAGGAGGGAGGTGGGACAGTAGCAGATGCCATCGGTGGTATTACTGAGCGTTGGAGACTTGTCGGACTGAGCAGCGGCTGCAGCACAACAGTGGGCTGCTCGTGGCCGGATCGGCTTTGGGTTGTGGCTGCCGGGAAATTTCTAAACCGATTGAGGGGCTCCATATGTGTAGCAACAGGTTCATGTTGCTGCCTATAGGCGTGTGTCTGCTGCTGCCTCTCGTAGGCGTGCCGACGCCTCTGTGCGGGCCAACAACTTGGGGGTGAGCGTTGCGGTGGAGGCCAGCCGGGAGGCTGTTCGTGGCAGGGGCGAAAACGAGTACGTTGCTGATAGGGATCAATATCGTAGTTGGACGAGTAACGTCGATACGCTGCTTTTGATGCCTGCAATTTTGCCACACGCTCCATCGAATCCAATCTAAACTCCAACAGATCGAAACGTGCTAGGATCAATTCCACATCCTGGGGCGAAAGATCGCCCGCCCCTGCAGCGGCGCGCTGTGCGTTGCTGCCCTCCGGTGTATCGCGATGGGGCAGACGTGGGTTGCTCTCGCTGCGTCGGCCGCCCGCCTTGAAACGCCACGATGTGTCACCAATCAACACTTGAGCGTTGCCGTCCATGAAGAGTCTCAATGAAAGACACCAGTTGTTAAGGATCTTCCTCCTCAACGTCGAAGTCCACACGTAATCAAGAAGAAACAATTGTCGTCGATGTCGAGCGCCCGAACGTTGGGTCGGCGACGTGAACAGCAAAAGGGGTTATCGAACACAATCAAGAAACTAGTACCATCGTCGTCGAGCGCCCAAGCGTTTGGGTCGGCGGCGAGTCCGGCAAAGGGGGTGGCTGAGCGCGAGTGTAACTCGTCGGCAGCCGAGGGTTTATTTCTTGAAGCAAAACTCAATTGAGCCAAATACGTTTATTTCATAGATGGCAATTAATTACATAAAGGCTCTATTTATACTACTAAAAACCCTAACTTACCAAATAAGAAAATAATATATGGAAAGATTTGGTGAATCAAAGGTAACTAATTAATTGAGATATGATCGTATCAGTCACCTTCTCTGCCCAACACGTCAGAGGTATCCTTGTGCCGGGAAGGTGGCCACCTTCCACGGTCACCTTCTCTGCCGTTCACGGTCAGAGGTATCCCGTGTACACTAGTCCGAGCGGGGGCACCGGTTGGTTTTGCAGCGGAAATCAATTTAGTTTGATTGAACGATTTACATCTAAACATGTTGTTTACCCAATTGTAAACTAGAAACATGTTTATAAACATATAATCTCAGATCATACTGAATATATTTGTAATTAAATATAATGATTTACCGTATGAATTCAAGTAATTGAATTCGAACTCCTTCTTCAATCGTCTCTACCACGGATCTTCTGATCTGTTCCCTTTTAACTCAAATTTGATCTTTGTGTGGGCAAAGCTTGTCAAATCCTCAAAAACTGGAGAAGAATTGAAGACAGAAATCTCTACGGAAGTAGAACCCTAAAAAATGATAATTTCTCTCTACAGATTGTAAAGATTGAATTTTTTACGTAGAATCAATTAATCTGTCTTCTCTTCTTCTCCCTTTTATATTAAGTTAATTATTTTTTGGGCAGACCAGGGATCTGTGGAGGATTGAATTGGGCCACAGTTAAGGCTTTCACTAATTAAATTAAAATCAATTTAATTCAAGCCCGAACTTAAATATTATTATCATCCACTATAGATATAATATTGACTGCCCGTCCAAAATCAAAATTACGAGTATTCCGGGACTTCCTCTTTAATTAAATCATTTCTCGTGTTAAAGATATAAATATCCATTAATTAATATCAAGTCTGCTATCTGACTAATATTAATTAATTTCTTTTTCCAAGAGTGGTCTAGTTTAGAAGCATTATTTATTATTCATGGAATAAATTCCAACTGGCCAATTTTCTGAATAATAAAACCTTTTTCTAAACACCTCTTGAGGATATTATCATACTGGCCTCTCCCAGCACACGATTCATTGCAATAACAATAATAGCACCACTTAGACATTAATGATCATTATCCAATCTATCAGGATTCTTGGGCAACGAAATTCCCTCACCATTTGATAAGTTAAAGTAGTTTTCAATTAATATTGTATGCTCAATGTTATGTCGACAATGATTAAGAAACGACAATCACCGAGACCTCGTCTTTCAGTAAATAGCCAAAAAAGACTTATCTCACTATTTGATCCTTTCAGTGCTATACCACACCGACGTCGTTCATTTCCTTAGGTAAGGAAACTTTCGGACTGACGTCGCAACCTTTCACGATAGGTAATCAAATCCTATCTAGGTTGTGAAATAATTTTCCTTCTGCAAGACCCGACAAGTTACCTACTGTGAACGCTGCTCACAACTCGTCTACTATGCAGAAGACTTAGACTCATTTTGCTTAAACTATGTATTTAAATGGAAAACGTATTTCAACATCTCATAAATACATAAGAAATACATAAGCAAAATACATTGTAACAAAATATTCTTTCTCATAAAATGGTAAAAAATGGATGGATAAAAGAGTTATTACATATACAAGCATTCGAAAGATGCTTTCAGTATACTAAACTCTAACAATCTCCCACTTATACTCAAAGCAGCTTTCGAGTATACCAAAACTGAAAAATCCTCCTACTTATACTGAAAGCGGGTCTAGGTCAATCGAACACCTAATCCTTTCACGTGACGTTCAAACGTCCTGACTGGAAGTGCCTGTTTTTTTTTTTTTAACACCTAGCGGTGGAGGGTTCGCGGGTCCCTCATCCCTATATTTCAAATTCAATCGCCCGTCAAAAATTACAGGCCCAACCCAAAAGTGGTTGGGAGAAATCAAAATACAATAAGGTGCAAGACCAAATCTAAGCGAGATTAACATCATGAGTAGGCAAATGGCCCATCCTCCACCGAGGCATGAGCCACCTGAATACTCTAGGAATGCTACGGGTGATACTTCAACAGACTGTTATTCCATCTTAGGCTGTGGTCCAATGCCTTTGGAAGCGGAAGTTAGGTAAACCTTTCTCGTCCATTTCAACCATTGCTCTCAACCGGGATGGGCTGTACTTAGATCGAAGATTCGCAGACCTTGTTCCCACTGCCCCTGTTCCGCAAGGAAGTCAGCTGGTTTGTTGCCTTCCCGGGCAATGGAGGAGAATTTAACATTCAAACCCAAAAGCTTTTGTCTAATGCGCCGGATGATGTGTCTTACCGTTGCGGGTCCGAGCTCTCTTTTGGACAGAATCTGAACAATAGTTTTTGCATCAGTTTCCATCCAAATGTTATCTCCATGTTGTGCCGCAGCATTGATTCCCAGTTCAAAGGCCTTTAGTTCCGCCTCAAAGCTAGTCGTTGCCGGGAAAGATGTGCAAAATGCTGAGATCATTTTACCATCCGAATCACGGACAAGTCCTCCGCCTCCAGCTGTGTTCCTTGCAGACGAGAAAGCTCCATCTGTATTGACCTTGATCCAGTTTTCTGGAGGTGCGACCCATGTAATCTTGAAAGCTCTGGTGACTCTACGCTTGAGTCTTCGGCCAGCCAACAACGGGTGTTGGAAGATGACCCCCCTCCAATGATCTGCCGTTAGAATGCCACCCAAAATAAGCCGATCCAGATGCTGGTTTACCCGCCAGATGACATGGCTTGTTTGAAATTGGGAGTCACCGAATGTGCAGTCGTTTCTCTCCAGCCACAGGAACCACATAACCAAACACGGGACAACGGCGCTGATGTGCAGCTGATCTGATTCGGAATGTGCGGATTGCCAAAGAAGAAGTCTCTGATTGACGTCCCTCGCCTCCCTTTCTGATCTCGAGCTGCTAGAGAACCAGCGGTCATAGTATGACCAGATCTGTCGGGCTGCTTCGCTTTCAATAAACAAGTGTTCTACAGTTTCCACAGCCGAGCCTTTACAGCATCTGCATTTTGAGGCCATTTGGACCATTCTCCATTGGAGCTTCGTGTCCACCGGAATACGATTAGCCACTAGCCTCCATAGGAATATAGCCATAGACGGTGTCAGTGCTTTACACCAAAAATGGTTAAAAATGATGTTGATTGGCTGATGTGTACGTGCTAATTGCCATGCTGACACCGAGGAGAAGTCCCCATTCCCAGTGAGAGTCCAGCGGCAGATGTCTTTTTCCGTTCTGTCGAAAGGGGTTTCAAGGATTTTCTCCAAGACCGAAGTGGGGCAGCCTCTCTGGATGAGTGTCGTGTGTAGTTTGTTTTGATCCCATTCATCCCCATTCCAAAAATCACAAACCAGAGTCTTGTTAGCAGAGGCGTCCACGGTTGCCAGCTCCCGTAGGGGAACGTCCTCGAGCCAGGTGTCGTCCCAAAATCCTATCTTCCCTTCCCCCAATGACCACCGCATGAACTGGTGAATCTTTTGTCCAGCTTGAAAAATACGCCTCCAAATGGGGCTGTGTCTTCGGGAGGGAGAGACCTCCAACGGTGTGGACCGAAAGCAGTATTTAGCAGCCATAAACTCAGCCCACAGAGATTGTTTCTCTCTGAATCTCCACCACAACTTGAAGCTGAAGGCTTGTACCGTGTCTTGGAATCGTCGTATACCCAAGCCTCCTTCTGCGAACGGCCTGCAGCAGTCAAGCCATTTGATCCAATGCGTTTTCTTTGCGTCGTTGGATGATCCCCAGAAGAACCGCGCAAGTACTTGTTCCAATCGGTGAAGAGCTGCAGCAGTAGGCTCTAGCACTTGGAATACATGAAGCGGAATGGATTTGAGAGTGCTCTTGATGAGGAGGAGCCTTCCTCCAACCGAAAGATGTCTATGGGACCAGGAGAGAATTCGGCTTGTGATTTTATCTCGAATAAACCAGAAAAGTTCATTTTTCTTTACTCCCCTATACAGCGGGACCCCGAGGTAGAGGAAGGGGAAAGTCCCTCGGTAAAAACCTCCAATTTGTCGAATGGAGGCCGCCCATGCTGAGTGTTTGTCATGGATGTAGAAATTACTTTTGGCAGCATTGATTTTCTGCCCAGAGACTTCTTCGTAATGTCTGATGCAATGGCCGAGCTTGGCTTGAGCCTCGCTGCTCGCTTGAGTAAAAATGAGAAGGTCGTCGGCATATGAGAGATGCGAGATGCTGATGCTATTTCTTCCAACCCCATATCTCATTGTTTTGTCTCCAATAATGAGCTTATCCAACAGTCTTGAAAGATAATCAGCTGCTAACACGAATAGACCTGGAGAGAGGGGGTCGCCTTGTCTGAGACCACGAGAGGATTGAAAAAAACCACCCGGTGTCCCGTTGATCAAAACCGAAAACCAGCAACAGCTAATGCTGCGATTGATGAGATCCACCCACTTGCTCAGGAATCCCATTTGTTGTAATACTTTCAGGAGGAAGGGCCATTGAACTCGATCGTAGGCTTTGGCCATGTCCAGTTTCAGAGCAACATTTGGAGACGGGTGATGTCTGTGGAGATCATGGATTAGCTCTTGGGCTAATAAGGCGTTATCACTAACGAGCCTGCCCTTGATGAAGCCGCTTTGATTGGGCGCAATAACCATCGGCAGCAAAGGGGCCAGCCGTACAGCCAAAATCTTCGAGATGATCTTATTTGTAACGTTACAAAGGCTGATTGGTCTGTAGTCCGACCACGATTCGGGCTTGTCCTTTTTTGGAAGTAAAATGAGCATGGTCGAGGTGAAGCTTCTTGGCATAAAGGATCCCTCAAAAAAACTCGTAACAGCTGCGAGTACGTCTACCCCCACAATGCTCCAGCAAGACTGGAAAAACATAGACGAAAAACCGTCTGGGCCTGGAGTGCTGCACGCATCAATGTTCCACACGGCCTCCCTGACTTCGTTAGCCATTGGGATAGCGCAGAGATCCTCCAGGTTGGTATCCTCGGGTAATTTCTGAAGAATAGAGAGGTCTGGTTGTGAGTTTGGTTCCCCTTCCGAGGACAGGAGATCCTTGAAGAATGTCGAAGCCGAAGCTCGAATTTCGCAATCCTCACTGATTTCCCTTCGGCCTTCCTTTATAACATGAATTCTGGATTTTGTACGCTTTTGTTTAACCCATCCGTGGAAGAATTTCGTGTTCTGTTCCCCCTCCACGGTCCATTTAATTGCAGCTTTTTGTTTCCAAAAGTCTTCTTCCATCCGAACAAGAAGGATGTATTCTGCCGAGCTTTTATTCATATTGGTCCAGTTCTCCGCAGAGGGATCTGCATCAAAGGCCTCTTGTGTCGCAGTAGCTTTGAGCTCGGGACGTCGTAGATTTTCAAACAGATTGCCAAAGACCTCCTTGTTCCACTTTTTTAAAGCGCCTTTAACTCTAGTGAGTTTGAGTTGCAAGTTGAGCATCCCTTGAAAGCCTGTTTCCGCTTCCCAAACTTCAGCGATCAACTGGAGAAACTTCGGGTGCCTGGTCCACATGTTTTGGAACCTGAAAGGAGCACGTGGAACAACACCAGAGACATTACAACGAATAAGCAGAGGCCCATGATCAAAAGATACCCGGGGAAGGTGGGTGACTCTTGTGCTTTGGAACAGGTTGGACCATCCTTCACCAATGAGAACTCTGTCCAGCCTTTCTCTAAGCGTGCCCCTGGCCCAAGTGAATTGTGGCCCATCGTAACCGGGATCCAACAGCTGACAGTCCTCGATAGTCTCCACAAAATCAAGCATTTCTCTGTACCTATTGTTTGAGCCGCCTTGCCTTTCTGATTCAGATGTTAGGGTGTTGAAATCCCCCCCCCCACAAGCCAAGGGAGACCGTCCATTTCCCCAGCAATTTCCCGAAGATCACCCCAAAGTGGGTACCTCCCTCGTCGCGTGCATTTTCCATAGACGACTGAGATATAGCATTGCGTAGGCCATTGTCCAAAGGTAACGCGGGCATGGAGGAGCTGGTCGGAATCCTCAACAATCTCAACCTGTACATCCGTCCGAGAGATTATCCAGATTTGGCCGTTGGCGTTTACCCCCCTAAACTTCATGCCCAGCCGTTTATAAAGGAGCTCCGGTTGAGGGGAGACCAGAGGTTCAATAATTGCCACCAAGGAAAGATTGTAAGACTTGATCAAGTGTTTTAAAGTGCTTAAGGTGCCGGAATTCCCGACCCCTCTTGCATTCCATATCATAAAGGCACTAGACATGGAGAACTAAGACTAATTTTCTGAGGACATCAACCTCAGTTTTTTCTGTTGGTTATAATCAAGATACTCTCGTGACTGTGTACCTTGAAGAAGTTTGTTTCTGTCAGGTCTACAGCTAGAACCCTCCAGGAAGATACTCCCTCCATCGTCCTCTTCCGCGATGATTTCCGCATCCATGACTTCCTCGAAGGATTCAACATCGAAACCTCCTTTTTCAGATTGTCGGAAGTAGGATGGTTTTATGTGTTGCTGTTGCGGTCTCTTCAAAAGCGCCATCCCCTCTGGGTTCTTGTCACTGTGTGGGATCTCTACTAGGTTCCTAGTAGCTCTTGGAGATAGAGATCCTGGCCTACTCATGGCCTGCCGCTGCGCTGCCGAGGAAGGTGGAGGTGAGGTGAAAGATGACATTCGGCCCCGCCGTCCCTTTCTTCCTTTGTATAACTGGAAATCGTCATCTTCTCCTCTGTTTTGCCCTCCTTTGTCCCTTTGACCCTTGCTAGCTCCGTGTGTCACGACCATATCTGTTTCCTCTTGGACTGGTACTGTCATGGCTTCCAAAACATCAAAAGGATTAAACGTAACGATCGGTTGAATTTGTTGTTTCCCCCGCGAGGAGTCAGCTGCAGCGTTTTTCGATTTGTTCCGAGGTTTCCAACCTGTTCTCCCGTCAGGCTGCCCTTTGTTAGCGTAATCTTTCCTTGCTGGTTTGGGACCCCTTCCATTCGCATAGCAAGCCTCTTTTGAATGTCCCACATGGCGGCATTCGGGGCAGTAGGGAGGAATTCTATCCCATTTGACTTTTTTGCGAACCTCTCTACCTGCAATGTCGAGGATAATTTCTTCAATTGGCTTCTTAGAGATATCGATTTCCACACATATGCGGGCAAAAGAAAGACGTGATTGATTGGCGGTTGCCCGATCTATTTGAATGGGATTTCCGAGGAGCTTTCCAATGGCAAAGAGTGTCGATTGCTCGAATAGGTGAATGGGTAGGCCAATAAGGTTGCACCAAACTGCAGCGATGGGGCATTCAAAGAAAGGGTCAAAATCCGTCGTCCACTTGAAAACTCTCATTGGATGTCTATCAACGTACCAAACTGGGGCTCCACTAGGACCATTCAGCATTTTACCATAATCTGCCATCTTCTCGAATTGAATGATTATGTGCTTTGCGTTGAGGAATTTCCACGGGAAATTTCCGATGAACTTGATGTTTCCCATGGCCTTTTGGATGTGGAAGGTAGTAGGTATTGAAGGTGAGAACTTTCCAACTACAATGTAGCCTAACCTTTCCGTTAGGAAGTTTGTGTCTGCAGCTGTGAAGGAGATGGTGGGAATTCCTTCTGTCTCTCCTGCCTCTCCCAAGGTTTTGAGTTTATCTGGTTCAAAAGCAAAGTGTTCGGCCACTACCGTTTTTGCTGCATTCGGCTTCACGAAATTGAGAGCTTTGTAAATATCTCCCCGCGACCAAACATTGACTGGTGGCTCCAGTTCGCCACCGTGGATTGTACCATTTCCTTCCAGAAGGTGGGTTGATTGGTTAGCCGCTAACGCCACGCTTTGGGGGATGGATTCGCCTTCCTTTCGCCCCTTGAATGAGCCTGAATGTGGTCCTTTATCATACTTGGGGTTGGGGGCTACTGTCGACCCTCTCTCCAGAGGTGGAAAATCGGCGTCGAAGTCGGCGGGACTTGGCTCAGCATTTGTCCGAATGCCTACGAAGGGTGGGTGATTTTGCTTCCTTGGTGGTTGTAGGGGTTGTGATGCATCCAGATCCCTAGCTGATTCTGTGGTGGGATATCCCAGGAGCAGACCTGGGACGGAGGGGTGCTCTGTTGTACTTTCCTTAAAAGGGGGAAGAATATGTTGACCTTTAGGAAAATCTTTTGTTTGCATGCCTTTCTCCTCAAAAAGTCGTACCTTTGCAGCCAGCTTTTCCCCCCTTGCTTGAAAGCCTCTTCTGTAGGGTAGCTTTTTTTTTTCTTCGTGCACATCAACAACGGTCAAATTCACATCTGTCTCATTCGAACGTCTGACCTTGGACATCGGCGTTTGCTGCACGAACTCCGGCGAGTGTACCTCTGTTGCGTACTGATGGCCCAGAGCCTTGTTTGACTGGGGTCCTTCCAGCATCAAGACATCCGTCTCTTTGCTGCCCATTTCCACCTCCAAAGCTGCCTCCTCCTCTAAACAATCCTCAAAGGCGTCTTCATCAACCTCTTTCTTGTCAGATGATTCTTCCCCTTGCTGCATAGAACTATTTTCTTCCTTCCTTTTTCCTCCTTTTTTCCGACCAGAGGATTTTTTACCATCAGATAGGATTCCATAAGTCAGTCGTTGCCGGATGGCTCTTGTTTCCGGGATAGATGCCATAGTTTTCCCTCCTTTACTCGGGAGCTTCGACGTAGTACTTGCCAGGAAGCGTGGTGACAAAGACTTTCCCATTTTCATTCTGGCAGCCTGAAGCCTGAGGAGGCCTTTCCGAGTGACTACCTTTGATGCAGGAGAAGGGGGTGGGACATGTGAGAGTGGCTTCTGAAGTGGTTGAGAGGACGAGGGGGTTTTATCCCCCTGTTCCTCCATGGTTCTCGACTGGTACCAGGGGCACAAGAAGGGTGGGGGAACGGAGGGAGTAGTCGGGACGGTTGTTGGTTTGAAGCTTGGTTGATAACAGAGTGTCGGCAGGGACTGGGGAAGTGCGAAAGCAGTGGCTGTTGTTGAGGAGAAAGAGGGGTGGGAAGTGGATGACGGTGGTGGAATCAACAGGAAGGTGGCGGTGAGAAAGAGTTAGAGAGAGGCGAGAGCATCATCCATGTGGAAAACCTGGCTGGAAGTGCCTTTGTGAATGGATCTGCCAAGTTGTTTTCGGATGCGATCTTGACAACTTCAATGTCTCCTCTCCGTACTATATCACGAATGATGTGATATTTCCTTTCTATGTGTTTGCTTGCCTTGTGGGCTCGTGGTTCCCTTGAGTTTGCCACAGCACCAGAATTATCACAATAAAAAACAGTGATGCTCTTGAGCATACTCAGAATCACATTCAAGTCAATAAGAAAGTTTCTGAACCATACTGCTTCCTTTGCGGCTTCTGATGCTGCCACATATTCACCTTCCATGGTAGAGTCTGTGATGCATTTTTGCTTCACACTCTTCCAAATTACGACTCCATATCCTAAAGTAAACACATATCCAGAGGTTGATTTTCTCAAATCCCGATCAGACTGAAAGTCTGAATCAGTGTAACCCAAAGGATGTATCTGGGATGCCTGGTAAACTAGAGAATACTCCTTAGTTCTTCTCAGATACTTGAGTATTTTCTTTACCGCAATCCAGTGTCCTTGACCAGGGTTTGACTGATACCTTGCTACCATGCCAACGGCAAAGCAAATATCGGGCCGTGTGCATAACATAGCATACATGAGACTCCCAACAGCTGATGCATATGGGATCCTTCTCATAGCTTCTATCTCAATAGGTGTTTTGGGACACATATCCTGAGACAGGGTGATTCCATGGCTAAAAGGTAGAAAACCTTTCTTGGAATCTTGCATACTAAAGCATTTAACTATCGTATCGTTGTAAGATTCTTGAGATAGGCACAACATCCTTTTCTGGCGGTTCCTAAGAACTTTAATGCCTAGGATGTGTCCAGCTTCTCCCATATCTTTCATCTCAAATTGACTTGAAAGTCAATCTCTCACGTCTGACAACATTTTCTTATTGTTTCCAATAAACAGTATGTCATCTACGTAGAGTACCATAAACACTACATTCTTACCTTCAACTTTCTTGTACACGCAGCTCTCATCTGGGCACTGTTCAAAGCCAAAAGACTTAACAGTTTGGTCAAAACACATATTCCATGATCGGGATGCTTGCTTGAGGCCATAAATGGCCTTCTTAAGCTTCCACACCATGAGTTATTTGCCCATGACTACATATCCCTCGGGTTGTTCCATGTAGATGGTCTCCTCAAGACTTCCATTTAGGAAAGTTGTCTTGACGTCCATCTGCCATACTTCCCAATCCATGTAGGCTGCGATAGACAAAAGAATTCGGATTGACTTGAGCATAGCTACTGGCGAAAAGGTCTCATCGTAATCGATACCTTCTCTCTAGGTATAACCCTTAGCTACTAGTCTTGCTTTGAAGACTTTGACTCGTCCGTCAGGTCCTCGTTTGCATTTATAAATCCATTTGCTCCCAATGGCAGTACAACCTTCAGGTAGGACTAACAAATCATAAACGTCTTTGTCTATCATTGATTGTAGTTCAGAATCCATTCCTTCTTTCCAGGAATGACTATCTGAATTTTCCATCGCCTCTTTCAAGTTCCATGGGTCTGATACATTGCTGTCTGGGTCTAAGTCAGATGACTCACCCAAACCAATGTACCTTTCTAGTTCACGAGGAACCCTCTCACTACGATGGCTCTACAATTTGTGGTACAGAAGTTGATATCTCAGATATAGATTCTACTTGTGTTATTGGTTCTTTGCTTGTGGAAACTGAATTATCTCTTAGTTCCTCAAGAGCTACTTCACTGCTGGGCTTATGATTCATCATGTAGTTTTCTTCTAAGAACTTAGCATTTGTGCTAACAAATACCTTCTAATCTCGTAGACTATAGAATTCATAGCCTTTCGTTCCACTGGGATACCCTACAAACAAACATACCTCAGTACGAGACTCCAACTTCGTTGGATCTTTCTCCAACACGTGTGCTGGACAACCCCACACTCTGAGATGTCTGAGACTAGATTTTCGTCCAGTCCACAACTCATGTGGTGTTGTAGGTACTGATTTGGATGGTAAGTTGTTCAAGGTATAGCTTGCTGTGAGCAACACATGTCCCCAGAACGAAATAGGTAACTTAGCATAACTCATCATCGATCGAACCATTTGTAAGAGGGTTCTATTCCTTCGTTTAGCTACGCCGTTCAGCTAGGGTGTACCAGGCGCAGTCAATTGGGATTCAATTCCCGCTTCTAATAAGTAGTCCAAGAACTCACTACTAAGGTACTCGCCTCCACGGTCAGACCGTAGAGCCTTAATTGTCTTACCATGTCGCGTCTCCATAAGTTCCCTGAATTCTTTGAACTTTTCAAAAGATTCCGACTTGTGACGCATCAAATAGACATATCCAACTTTCGAGTAGTCATCAATGAAGGTGATAAAATACTGAAAGTCGCCTCTAGCTTGAGTAGTCATTGGACCACACACATCAGAATGAACGAGCTCAAGTACTTCCTTAGCCCTATTACCCTTGACCTTAAATGGTCTTTAGTCATCTTGCCTTCCAAACATGATTCACAAGTTGTATAAGGTTCTATTTCTAGATCCTTAAGTAGACCTTGGTCTACCAACGCTTGAATCCTAGTAGGATTAGCATGACCAAGTTTAAGGTGCCATAAGTACGTTTCGTTCATTGAAACAGAATGAGATTTTCTTTTTCGAGAAACTTTCGATGTTGAGTTAGATTCAGTTTTATGTTGCATATACTGTGTAGACATTATAGTGTAAAGGTTGTTTTCCATGATACCACGACAGATATAAGAACCACATTTCTTGATAATGCATGAATCATCAAATGAAATCGAATATCCATTAGAAACAAGTTTAGAAACTGAAATTAAGTTTCTTCTAAACGAAGGTATCAACAAAACATTGTTCAACACTAAAACTCTTTCACTAGAAAAACGTAAATAAACGTCTCCTACTGCAACGGTTGCCACTCTCATAGCATCGCCCAGCTGGATCTCGATCTCTGTTTCATTCAACTGCCTTGTTACCTGCATTAAATCAGGATCAAAGCAAACATGATCAGTAGCTCCAGTATCGACCACCCATTGCTGAGTAGATACAACTGCTAAACATGATTCAACAACGAAAGCTTGGTGCGTACCTGAGCCATTGGCCTTTTTAGGACAATCCGGCTTCCAATGCCCCTTTTCGCCGCATTTGAAACACTTGCCACTTTGCTTCTTGTTCGTGTTCACCCGTTTCTTTTTGCCCTTAGCTATCTTTGGTGCTACAACATTCTGGGCTTTCTTCTTCCCCTTAACTGGCTTAGAGCCTGAGGAAGATGACCTAGAACTCATCATAGCAGCCTTTGTTTGGACCATAAGATCCTCCGCTGACTGCAATTCAGTCAACAGTTCAGCTAGGGTGTAAGCCCTCTTGTTCATCTCGAAATTGAGCTTGAACTGCTGATAGCTAGCTGGCAAACTGTGAAGGATTATAGTTACTTGGGACTCGGGATCAATGATCCCTCCCAAAACCTCAATTTGATTGAGGTGGCTCATCATTTCGAGGACATGGTCCCTCACAGATGTGCCCTCCTTCATAACCTTAGTCATGATGCTCCGAAAGGCTAAAGATTTAGCCGCTCGATTCTGAGTACCAAAAAGGTTATTATGATTGTTCATAATCTCAGTAGCAGTGTTCATGCCTTGATGTTGATGTTGAAGTACTGTTGACATAGAAGCCAACATGTAGCACTTCGCCATCTCATTGGATTTACACCACTTTCTATATGTTTCTTTCACTGCTGCAGAAGCATTTGCAGCAGGTTCAGGTGGACATTCAGTAGCGAGCACATATTTGTACTCTTCGGCAGTGAGAACGATATCCAAGTTTTCTTTCCATACGATATAGTTATGACCTTCGAGTTTGTGTTCTTTAAGAATAGCGGAAAGAGGATTGAACGACATCTTGATTTGGATTTAGCTGAGAAAATGAATAGCTTATTGTTACAAACTATGTAAGATTCTAAAGAGTAAAAACCATTAAAACAGTTTAGATTCTCACAACAGTTAAATAGAATTAAGTACGCCTCTAGGGAGGTCAAGTAAACGATTCATATTTAACAAAATTCTGGTCACAACATCGATGAATAGTCCAGAGACCACTAAGGTGGCATGGCCGCCAAACGTTGCCTAAGCCTGTACCATTGAATATTCACCCCAAGGATTTCATTTCCGTATTGATACTCCTTCTACGGAAGGTCGCACGACACAAATAAAATTCTACAGTTATCTCACAAGTTAATTTAATCTTCTGAACTCTGCAATTTCTTAGGATTAAAGCTCCCACTAAGGTGGGTCGCGATAATATTGGAAATCACGTGTAGATAAAATTGAACTTTATTTTGAGAAGTCTAACCAATGAACTTGCTATTTCTTAGGATTAAGGCTCCCACTAAGGTGAGTCGCGTTAATATTAGAAAGTGCTTCATACATAGACTAATTCTTTGGAGACCATATACGATAGGGATCGTAATTATCGCTTAGTTATTTTAAGGTATGGTTTTTCTTTTAATTATCACTTAAGTGAATTAGGCAGAAAGTTCACTTATATTAATTTCAAATTAATAGGTAGTTCCATTAAATCCATGAAATTAAACTAAGATAATTAAATAATTTGATTAATTAATAATTAATAAATTATAAATAATTAATCAAATATTTTCTTTAATTAATATTAATCGATTATTATTAAATAATAATTATTATTATAATACTTATCCTTTTCCATTAGGTTTAGGAAATCTAGATATAATAGGATTTAATTTGAAAAAAACTTATCCAAATCATGTTAAGATATATTCTAGATAAATGAAATTTATCAATATCTTATAGATAAGGATTATAATTCAAACCTATCTATATCATGATAAGTATATATTATGGATATAATCTACATTAAATTTTAATTTATTTCTTCCATAAAAAATATGGAATCCTAGATTTATAGGATTTATTTGAATAACCAAATCTAATCTAACTAGGATATATCTAGATAGATATAATCTATCAAAATTATAATCTATCAAAATTCATAAGATATAGATTAAAGTTCAAACCTATGTTAAATCATAATAAATTAATTTAATGATATTCCATATAAAAATTAATTTTGATTTTAGTTCCATAGCATTTGACCGATTAAAATATTATCAATGCTAACTAAAATTACCAAAACTAATTCTATCGAGACATGGTGCCTCATTCACATTCACGTAAAACATATCACTAAATAATAAACTGTCTCAACAATATATTAACGATATTCACGCAACTTCAACCAATCAGTTCACAAACTGCCGAAACTTGCGGCAACGTTCAGCGCTGCTCTCGGATGTGACAAGCACGTCCAGCAGTAGTTTCCGTCGGAGCTTGAAACTGATCGTCGTTTAGGGTTTAGGCAGCCTTGGTGCTGCTCTCGCCCGAGAGGACTCAGTCAGCAGCACCAACCACCAATCGACTCCGTTGGACCCGTGTCTGCCGCAAGAGGCTGCTCTCGGCCAGAAATAATGACCAGCAACTTCCTCTGTCAGCTACACACCATGGGAATCGGTGGCGCCCCTCTCGGCCTGAAAATCAGCCAGCAACGCCGTTCATCTCCACCCGCAACAGGCCGCTCTTGGCTGGAACAACACAACCAGCAGCCGTCTGCGTCAGTTAGCGATCACGGGAATCACCGACGCTACTCTCGGCATGTAGATCAGCCAGCAACGCCCTTCGGCTCCCACTGATCTCTCCTCCTCGTCGACCAGCCAGCCCCGTAATATGGTCGAAACTTATCGACCATCTGGGCCTACTTCCCGTCGACAAGTCGGTGTGTGATCCGGAGCTGCCCCGGCTTTCAACCGGCAGCTCCCACTGATTTTCCGTCGAAGGAACAACTCTCAGCAATAAAGTGCCAGCCGCTCCCAAGCCTTGCGTGAATTTGGATCAGCTTGGTCATAGCTCGGATGCCATGACCATGATCCTTGCGACACCTGATTGTCCAGCCCTAGGTTTGAAACCGTAGGACACAACCAAGTCTCCAAGATTGAATCTAGGGCTTGTTCTCAAGGCTGCGAGCAGCTCCGGCGCAAGCGCCAGCCGCTCGTGATCTAAAACACCCTTATTTGATCGTTTCGAATGTTCATAGTTCAATAATTCGTACAAAGAATTCAAAGAACACTTAAACATGCATCGAAAAACGTTAAACATGCTATTCATACAATCAAAGCATGTAGTAAATCAAACAATCAGAGCCTAAAAACCGGCTCTGATACCAATTGTTGGTTTTGCAGCGGAAATCAATTTAGTTTGATTGAACGATTTACATCTAAACATGCTTTTTACCCAATTGTAAACTAAAAATATGTTTATAAACATATAATCTCAGATCATACTGAATATATTTGTAATTAAATACAACGATTTACCGTATGAATTCAAGTAATTGAATTCGAACTCCTTCTTCAATCGTCTCTACCACGGATCTTCTGATCTGTTCCCTTTTAACTCGAATTTGACATTTGTGTGGGCAAAGCTTGTCAAATCCTCAAAAGCTGGAGAAGAATTGAAGACAGAAATCTCTACGGAAGAAGAACCCTAAAAAATGATAATTTCTCTCTACAGATTGTAGAGATCAAATTTTTTACGTAGAATCAATTAATTTGTCTTCTCTTATTCTCCCTTTTACATTAAGTTAATTATTTTTTGGGCCAGACCAGGGATCTGTGGAGGATTGGATTGGGCCACAGTTTAGGCTTTCACTAATTAAATTAAAATCAATTTAATTCAAGCCCAAACTTAAATATTATTATCATCCACTATAGATATAATATTGACTGCCCTTCCAAAACCGAAATTACGAGTATTCCGGGACTTCCTCTTTAATTAAGTCATTTCCATTGTTAAAGATATAAATATCCATTAATTAATATCTAGTCTGCTATCTGACTATTATTAATTAATTTCTTTTTCCAAGAGTGGTCTAGTTTAGAAACATTATTTATTATTCATGGAATAAATTCCAACTGGCCAGTTTTCTGAATAATAAAACCTTTTTTCTAAACACCTCTTGAGGATATTATCATACTGGCATCTCCCAGAACACGATTCATTGCAATAACAATACTAGCACCACTTAGACATTAATGATCATTACCCAATCTATCAGGATTCTTGGGCAACGAAATTCCCTCACCATTTGATAAGTCAAAGTAGTTTTCAATTAATATCGTATGCTCAATGTTATGTCAACAATGATTAAGAAACGACAATCACCGAGACCTCGTCTTTCAGTAAATAGCCAAGAAAGACTTATCTCACTGTTTGATCCTTTCAGTGCTATACCACACCGACGTCGTTCATTTCCTTAGGTAAGGAAATTTTCGGACTGACGTCGCAACCTTTCACGATAGGTAGTCAAAGCATATCTAGGTTGTGAAACAATTTTCGTTCTGCAAGAACCGACAAGTTACCTACTGCGCTGCTCACAACTCGTCTACTATGCAGAAGACTTAGACTCATTTTGCTTAAACTATGTATTTAAATGGAAAACGCATTTCAACATCTCATAAATACATAAGCAATACATAAGCAAAATACATTGTAACAAAATATTCTTTCTCATAAAATGGTAACAAATGGATGGATAAAAGAGGTATTACATATACAACCATTCGAAAGATGCTTTCAGTATACTAAACTCTAACATCACCACCCTCACTGGGACCCGAATTCGACTTATATATCATCATTCATAATTGACTTGGCTTTAGCCAACAGATAGGCATCATACACAAAACATTTATAGCATGACAACATCTTTAAAAAATCACAAACATGTGTTCGAGTTTTCATAAAATATAATTTGTATTTTTAGTATAAGGAAGCTCACCTTGATCGTTTAGTTTCCTTAACTTGAATTTATTACTCCGATCTTACTCGCGGAGATAACCTTTTCAAACAACACAATAGGAAAGTACTACTTTAGTTTCAAAAACTAATCTAATGGAACGGGAAGAAAAAAATCTCAAGCTCAACCCTATTATTTTTATTATTTTTATTATTATTATTATTATTATTATTATTATTATTATTATTATTATTATTATTATTATTTGTATTTTTAATATAAGGAAGCTCACCTCGAGTAGTTAGTCACTCGAGGCAAGAAGCCACCGGTTCCGGATGGTGCATTTCTCGACCCGGGTCCGCCAAGAAAGATGGCCCGCATGCCCGAACCACTATGTCCCTTCGTACCCGAACCACTTCTCCACCTGCCGTCTCGGTATCGACCATAATTCAGCTCGGGTTTTCATGTCCGCATCTGCTGAGTCAACTCAGTTCCCTTAACCCTTCATCCTCTCGAAACACCAATACAATCTCCAACTCCCGATTGATCTTTCAACTGAAAACACATAAACTAAATTATTACTATAAGTAATTCACAACCACAAGCATATATTCCCTCCGTTATGTAAAAAACGTTTCATTTTGTGCACTCTTTTTGGAAAAATAATAGTAATAAATGGTTAAAGTAGAGAAATGGTAAAATATGAGAGAGAATAGTTTAGAAAGTAATTTTGTCTATATTATTCTCTCTCGTAATTTACTTTTTTAGCTATTTATTATAATTTTTTAAAAACAAATGAAGAAAATGAAATATCTCTGTTAACATGGAATGGAACGGATAGAGTATATTTTGCATATAATAATCGATCACCTTAGTATTATGAACTTCGGCCTCTTCTTCCTGAAGCATGCACTCGGCCATTTGGCGACTCAACTCGGCGGCAAAATCGGCCTCGTCGTCGATGTCAGAAGCAGACGAACTCGGACTTGGACTTGGACTCGGACTCCTCCACTGCGGCATGATGCTTTCCCGAGTTTCTTCTAACTTGAATAAATCAGCATACAATAAATTTTTCTTCTCTTCAAAATCGAAACCCATTTGATCTCAACCTGTTCGACTACTAAAAAGAGGAAATATTAATGAAGAGAAAACGAGTACGTTTTCACGGAGTGGGAATAAGGATGTCACGTTCTATATATGTAGATTTTTTCATATGAATATATATAAATCGATATGTGATTTTTAATTATTTTTTGTGTATTGTAAATTTTGTTGTTGGGTTTAGTGGTTGACGTGTGTATATTAGGTCTAACCAATGTTTTAAAAACCAGGCCGGACCGGCCGGTTCGACCACGGACCGGTAAGTGGTCCGGTCCGGTTAGCCATATAAAACCAGCGACATGTTTAACTGCCATGAACCGCCGAAACTGGTCGGCCGGACCGGGAACCGGAAACTGGTTCAAATGCTTTTCAATTTTTTTTAAAAAATTTCGCCGAAACCGGTCGGCCGGACCGGGAACCGGAAACTGGTTCAAATGCTTTTCAATTTTTTTAAAAAAATTTCGGCCTTGATAGGAATCGAACTCAAGATCTCCCGGTGAACTTACTAACAATTCTACTACTACACCACAAGGACTTCTTGGTAATAACATGAACATAAGTTATTTTTATATGTTAAACACGAAATATTTTATCTATATAAACTAATAATTCGTGTTTAATAGCAAAGTAATTAGTAATACTAATTATGATATTTAATTATCATCCACTTTATTTATGTATCGCTTACTACTACTAGTTTTATTATTATTTGTATAATACGTATATATGTATATTATGAATATGTGATTAATTATACTTAAAGTTTACTACTATTTGATTATATACTAGGAGTATTTACTAAATGTATGTTTTTAATTTATGTTTATTCATATATCTTTGTGTATAATATTATTTTGCCACATTACCTTTTGAAAATAATACTATGAAATTATTTATTTTTATACATAAATATTAAATTTTTTATTTACAATAACTTACTACTAGTATAATTTATATATTTAATCATATTTATTGATAAAAAAAATTAATAAAATTCAATCATTCACTAAACTTTTATAGGTGGAGGTGTAATGTTTTTGGGATATACTATTAATATATTATATATTCTATCATTAACTTAATTAAAAATATTTGGTATATTATATAATATATATACACACATTTATAACAGTATAACGGTTCGACCAGTGATTAAACCGGTTGAACCATGAACCGGTGGCTTTACCGGTTCACTCATCGGTCCGGTTTTTAAAACATTGGGTCTAACCCAACCGCCAATTGTTGGAGCCTCAATATCTAAATTCAAGCTATTATTGAAATGCAACTATTTAATACGTATTTGAATTATACTACTCCGTGCTTTGCTGTCTTAACCAACCAAGGCTGATGTTCCTTTTAGTTGAAATGATTGGAACAAATATTGTTCTCTTTTAGTTGAAATTTGTACGAAACTATTTTTAAATTAGTAATATAATATGTTTTCAAATTCGATTCTCCCATAAATTAAAGTTGAACTCTTTCTTAGGATACTATTACCATCCCATAAAATTCAATTATAGTTTTTAATTACTCTCTCCGTCCCTAAAAAGTATGAAGATTTGGTTCGGCACGGTTTTAATGTATAATTAGTAAAGTAAAAGAGATATAGAAGGAAAAGGTTAATAAAGTGTTGATAGTGGAGAATGAGTCTCACCTCATTAGAGTGCAAAGATTTTCAAAATTAAAAAGTTTATATTTTTTAGGAACAGACTAAAAAGGAAATAATTCATATTTTTAGGGATATAAGGATAGAGTCCTGTTAAGTTGAGATTTTTTAGCTCAATTGAGAATTGAGATGCATTTTCAGCCACTTATCCATAACATTTTCAAAATGTCAATTGCAAGTAGATTATTTCAACTCGGGGGTATTATCGCCAATAGCATGCACATCAAATGTCAACAACTTATGGTTGACATTATATGTGTATAGTTGACATGAATTATATATGTAGTTAACATTATATGCGTGTAGTTGACATGAATTGTATATGTAGTTGACAAAACGACTTGATGTTGTCCATATGTTAACTAATATAGACAGAACGTGTATTAAATTGAAACATTGGTTAAACTTTTTGTATGATATATGTGAACTTAAAACTTTTTATAAAATATTTTATATGTATGATGTAATTACCTCATTATTTTTTTTTCAACTAACAACGGTGTGACAAATAATTAAATCCCACCCTGGCTTCTCTCTTCCAACTCATTCCAATGCATTAGTTTTTGACAACTCTCTCGACCACGAATAACGCCAATTGATTGATTGCCACATTCAATCAACACCATTTAATAATTAAATAGTGAGAATATCAAAATTTGATTAATTTGGTAAACCCCATTCAAACATTAACACCTATTTTCCCCTTCGTTTTCTCCGTTTCTTATTTCCTTTTTCGGTTTTAATCCCATTTTCGCTCGAGATCTCTCCTTCGCGGTAAGTCATCATAAATCTTCTCGATTCATACGCAAATATCTTGTAATTCTTCGATTCTTTTCCAGTTTTAGATGATTCGAAAGGGTTAGATCTGATTGCTCTCAAAATGAGGGTTCTTTTTATTCAGTCTGTTTTTTTATGGTGTTTTTTTTGCGTTTAGGCATGTGAGGGAGTAGAGACGGAGGATAACGAAGAGAAAAATAGCAAGAGGTGATGGCGAGTAGAGTGGATCATGAGTACGATTACCTGTTCAAGATCGTGCTGATCGGCGACTCTGGAGTGGGGAAATCCAACATTCTTTCCCGTTTCACCAGAAATGAGTTTTGTTTGGAGTCGAAATCGACCATCGGAGTTGAATTTGCCACCAGAACTCTTCAGGTGAATCATCAATTTTGTGTTTCACTGTTAAGTTTGCACCTAATCTGATGCTATGTTTCGATTGAGCCCTAACTGTTCTATGCTTTTTGTGTACTGTCGTCATTGTTGTGATTTCATTTTGTATGATTAATATTTGTTTGATTGTTCTTTACATTCTTTGATTGTAAGCTTGTTGAAGTTTGGAGATATATATTTGAGCCTAGTTGCTAGGTTTGAATGCAGTTTTAAGTTGGAAATGTTGCTTGAACATTTTTAATCGTGTGATTATAAAGGATTTAGGAATTCTTGTAAATTGTTAGTTACTCGTGAATGGAGTCCAGATCTTCTCAAGATCGCATAGGGATATACCTAATCGATTCAGTCATATAAATTGTTCTTTTTCATGATGTAAAGTTGCTTGAGACAGTTGCTGATTGTGAAGTCTTTTATGTTCTGAATTATGAACGCTTCTTGGGAGCGATCATCCTCATCTATTTTACAATATTTGGATCTTATTGTTGCTGTGATTACAAAAAGGTGTTATTCTGTATCGGAAACTATGTCTTGAGACGAATCTGATGCATCTGTTTTGTATGATATAGATAGAAGGGAAAACGGTGAAGGCCCAAATCTGGGACACCGCTGGCCAGGAAAGGTATCGGGCGATTACAAGTGCTTACTACAGAGGTGCCGTTGGCGCGCTCCTTGTCTACGACATAACCAAGAGGCAAACCTTTGACAACGTCCAAAGATGGCTTCGTGAGTTGAGAGATCATGCAGATTCTAACATTGTCATCATGATGGCAGGGAACAAATCTGATCTCAATCATCTCAGAGCTGTAGCAGAGGAGGACGGCCAAACTTTGGCCGAGAAGGAAGGGCTCTCGTTCCTTGAGACCTCAGCACTTGAGGCGCATAACATTGAGAAGGCGTTCCAGACTATTTTGTCAGAAATATACCACATTATTAGCAAAAAGGCATTGGCGGCACAGGAAGCTGCTGCTTCGACAGTGGTTCCTGGTCAGGGCACTACCATCAATGTCGGTGATTCGTCAGGAAATGTGAAGAGAGGAGGCTGCTGCTCTTCTTGAAATTTTCGGGAACTATGTGGATATAAAACTTTTGTTCTGTTTCTCTTTAAAAATTTGTTTCTTTTTCCAGAGGTCTTGTAGAATATACTGAAATGTGACGGTGAAAAGTCGGTATTCTTGCCTGAAAATGTCTCAGTTTTTTGGCCTATATTTGTTCATGTAGGAATGATGAGCTACTGCTAATTTTTGTTGCCTTGAAATGACTTTATATTACATCCTATATTTCTACACTTCATATTGTTGAATTTTGAGAGCTGTCATCAATTTTAAATGATCATCTGTTGCAAATTAAATGAAATGCGCAGTTACTTCATCTGGTTTCAACTTTCAAAAAATGATTTCCTGCAATAATGCGTTGCAGAGGAATACAGACATCAGTATATCACACATGTTCAACTTGTATAGTAACATGACATATTTTGTAGGTTCTTTCACTGTATTCCTTAATCTCATGAAGTATTCCTTGAGGGCTGACTTCAGCTCCAACCACAACATGACACGATAACACGTGCTTACCCGACGTGATGGCCCAGATGTGAAGATCATGAACGTCACGAACTCCTGTGATTAGTTTGAGACCATTTCCAAGACGAGCAACATCAATGTCGGATGGCGCTCTCTCCATCAACACATGAAATATATCCCTCAAAATGGTGAAGGTCGTGCTTAGAGCAAACGTGGTGAACAAAAGCGTGCAAATCAGGACAGCCACTAGCCATTTTGGTTTTATCCATATAAAAACACGGGCAATCATTGCAGCAACGGATTGTATGCAGTCGCATAGTATATGCAAGTATGCCCCTCGGCCTCGGATGTTGATGATCAACAGGGATTGAGATGAGATTCTCACTTTCTTCATCTCCGGGTGTTGATTCCTCTTTCTCATGGCTATGGCTGTCATCCTTGCAGTTCTGGTGAGAATGGCCGTGATGAGAATGGTAGGGACCGAGCCATAGGACCATGATAACGTTAACCACCACGCAGAAGGCAGCAATTACAAACATGAGTCGACCATTCACTTCTGTCTGCTTCGTAATTAGCCTTTTGATCGCTTCATAGATCAAAGATACAGACATGACCCATATTAGCCGCACTGATAGAAGTGCTCCAATAACTTCAACACGGTGGTATCCCGAAAGAATGTTCTGGTGTTGCCGTCCAACCGGATACCCAGACAGTGAAGAGAGAAATGGAGAGTCCAGCAACGTGAGATAGCAAGTGAGCCGCATCAGTAAGAATAGCTAGGCTGATGGATTTCAAACCTCCAACAGTCTCGATTACCATGACTATAAGGTAACAGACTATGAGCCCACAAAGTTTGATCGCTGCCTTTGACCGTAGCGCTGGTGCTCCAAGAACGGACACGTGCTGCTGCAGGAGAACTTGTGGACTAGAGGGAGATTAGTCATTTCTTGCCCAACAGCTACCCCCAAATCTATCTTGACTTTAGATGATTCAATCGAGTCCGAATTCCCCTGTCCCATCTGCATATGAGAATTCATCCAAGAAATATATCAACCAACAAACTACTTCCATAAAAGGACCAAACAACCAAGTCTATTCATGTAGCTTCATCAGCCCTTAGCTATCAAATGCAAAATTCTTACCTCAGCCTCTTTTCCTTGAGAATGAGATGGCTGCAATGCTGCTTGATCAAATTTCACAATTGCAGCCAAATTTGAAGATTAGGATACCTCAGAAAAGTTGAACCGGCCAACCTAATCAAATCAATACAATGCATAAGCTAACAAATGTAGAGCACATTATAAGGAATCGGACACAGAATCACATAAATCAACCACACAAGCGCTCAATTGAATAGGCAAGCTATCCATCATACATAAATCAATCAGACAGATGCTCCAGATTATCGAGACCCGGTTTCAACATCAAGTAACCAAAGGCTACCAAGAATGTTATCAATATGATCAAACATAGATGAGCAAGGAAAGCCTATAAAGATTAACAAAAAAATTAAGCTACTAACTAACTCAAAGAAGTGCAAGATATTTTATCACATAACTTATTCAGACAGGTACATGAATTCTTAAACAAACAAAAGTCATCAACACAACTGATTCAGACAAGTAATCATCAAAACAAACGCTGATTAAGAATATCATCAACATGATCATACATACAATAGCAAAAAAAATTGATCGCAAAATCAAGCCTTTTAGGTTCTACAAAGAACTGAATTAGGGGTTATTTACAATGGACATCCTCAACAAAACAGAATCCCAAAAACTTCAGCAATCAGAAATGGAAAAAGGAACAAAATCACAAATATTTATAAAAAGAAAAAAGAAAAAAAAAATCGCTGATTATTACGACTGATGAAATCGTTTAGAGAGAAGTCAATCAAGATCGCACCATTCGTTGAAATAAGCGGAAAAAACAATGTTTATATAATCAATCAAAGGAGTAAAAAGAAGTGCATTCACGCGATGCGACAAAAGTTGATGTTAATACTTTTCTCCTCCCATTTTCAAGGACGAGACAAAGAGCGGCGACTGCTGAATAGAGGTCCCCAAACCGAACCTAACCGGCCGACCCGGCCCGAAACCGTCACCGGCGGTTCGGAACCGGAACCACCGGTTCCAACGGGCCGGTTCAGGTTCAATTTTTGAGAGAACCGTAACCGGCGGTTCAGAACCGCCGGTTTCACCGCAACCGCCGGTTCGGAACCGGCGGTTCCCGACAACTTTTCAGGCCTATTTCCGACCTACCCCTAGCCTTTGCAGAAACGGTTCAGAAACCGCAGGTTTTCGTCAGAAAACCGTTGACGAAACAGGCTGTTTATACCAAAAAATCGGCGATTCCACCGGAAACCGGCGGTTCCGCCGTTGTTTTAAAAAAATTGAAATTTTGAATCCATCGAAAAACTGCCGGTTTCCACCGAAAACCGGCGGTTCCGCCATTTTTTTCAAAATTTTGATTTTTTTAAAATTTAATCACAATTTTCCCCTATAAATACCCCATCATCTTCATTTCTACTCACCCCATTCTTGTGTTAATAAGAATTTCTCTTCTCATTCTCAATTTCTCTATTCTCCATCCTCATTCTCTCAAGTTGTTTACGTTATTTGAGCTCATAATTTACTCACGTTGTTCACGTTATCATCTTCACACAATCACACTACTCTCTATTCTCCACTTTCAATTTCCATAAATATCATGTCTTCATCTCGTCGTAGTGGTGATCGAGACAAGGGAATTGCCCAAGATCAAAGTGATACTCGTCGTCGACGTGCCCCTACTAGAGCACAAGTTGCGGATGAGGTGGGAAGGCGAGCCGCTCTTCAAGCACAAGTAAGTTCTAATATGTTTTTGTTTTTTGTTAATTCATTTTTATTAAATTCATAATTTCATTTTTCAACATCTATGTGTCTATGTGTTTTATTTTTATGTTAGTATTTTTACTTAGTTGTATAATTTTTGTTGGAGGAAGAAGATCGAAATGCGGCCTTGTTACTTGTCCTCGCCGACGACGACCAACAAGGGGGGCATTCACATTCGGCTTCGCGTTTCAATTACGATGTGAATCTATCGTCGGACGAAGGCGATGATGGATCGTATCAATTCCCCCCTTCTAGCACCGGCCAAGTTGGCGAAAATGATGAGGATGCCGATTCTTACATGGGAATTTCATGTCATTTTATAGACAATAGTTGGTCTTTAAATAAACGTTTGATTGGTTTTAGACAATTTCCTTCACCACACACCGCACAAGCAATGACATCTTTAATTATTCAAGTTTTGAATGATTATGAGTTATGCAACAAGATATTTTCGGTTGGTTTTGATAACGCAACCGCTGACACCGCAAGTATACCCGATTTAATTGCGGCTTTCTTCTCGGTGATAAGTGGTAAGTATTTTCACCAACGATGTATTTGTCATATATTAAATATATGTGTACAAGATGTTTTGTCTTTATGGCAAAGACATATTCAACCTATTATAACAGCTGTATCCTTGATCCACTGGAAGCCTCAAATTGGCAAGGCATGGAAGAAGTATTGCCACTCGAAGAAAATAAGGTACACAACTTTTACTTTAGACGTGTCTACTAGATGGAACTCTACATATGATATGTTGCATTCTACATTAGAGCATATAGAATATTTGGTTGATTTTTATAGAACTTTCCCTGTTGATGATTTATATCTAACATCTTCTTGTTGGGATCAAAGCATGAGCTTATTTAAATTATTCAAAGGTTTTCGAAATGCCACCGTTGAGTTATCGGGTGTGTATTATTGCACATCCGTTCGTGTTTTAGAACATTGCATGTACATATCACTTGGTTTTAAAACTGCAATGAAAAATTCCATAAACAATCTTGAGTTAATGTGTGTTTTATATTACATGGTTGAAAAATGGCTCAAGTAATTCAATGAGATCCCAACGGTTTTTTTGCTTGCCAAAGTTTTGGATCAAAAGTGGAAACTAGTTGGTACTTTAAAAATTTTAGAATTTTATTACAACAATTTGGCTTCTATTGATCTTGAACTACTCCGAGCTTTGCAAAATGACGAGGACGACAACTACATAAACCTAGCCCAAACATTCCAAATAAACCTCCCCCACCTCCCAACCCTCCAAAGAAGTTTTGAGTTCGACTTGCAGGCTCACTTTCACGATTACGAAGCCAAGTACAACAGTACCCACCAAGTGAGACCTAGACCCCCCCGTCAAACACATAACTTTGGCTTCTTCCAAGTTGATGACCCCGACGCCCAATCCTAATTGGCGGACCTATACGGCTTCAGCAGCGGAGGAAGGACGGCAAATTCGGCAAGTGAGTTAGATTTATATTTTGACTCACACTTTTCATTCAATGAGGAAGAAGGAGGTCCCGTTCCCCAACAAATCGACGTCCTAGATTAGTGGGGATCACACGAGAAAGATTTTCCCATCCTTGCATCAATGGCCAAGGAGATCTTTTCGGTTCCGGCTTCCACTGTCGTCGTCGAGTCTGCCTTTAGTGTTGGAGGCAACGTCTTGGACGACAGAAGAAGTAGACTCACCGAGCAAAACATGGAAGCCACCATGTTACTTGATGATTGGTGCTCCGCCGAAATTAGAGACCAAGAACCGGATTGGGGCAATCAAGTAGTACAACCCGACCAAGACTACTTCCCCTACGAAGAAGAGTAGGCGCCAATTCCTCCGATCAAGCCAAATAAGTAAGCAAGGTAAGAGAACTACGTGGACTTTGATTCCAAAATGCAATTGAGCATTGAGGATACGTAGGCATCTCAACTAAAATTTTAAATTTAAGTTGAGCTCAAGTCCTTTTCCTTTATTTCTTTTTTCTCCCATTTGTTTCGAATATGTAATTTGTAAATTGTAATCAAGATTTTAAGTCTTTTGTAATTTAGAATTTTTAAGTTGTAATTTGTAAATTTTAAGTTGTAATTTGTAAATTTTAAGTTGTAATTTGTAATTTTAAAGTTGCAATTTGCAATTTTGAAGTTGTAATTTGTATCAATAAAATTGCATTTGTACATCGCTTTATTCTAATTTTATTTATGCAAATATATTTACATTTTTTTACTTGAATTACAAATTTACAATGTATAAAAAAAATTAAAATGAACCGCCGAACCGGACGAACCGGCCCGGAAACGGATATGCACCGGCGGTTCACGAACCGGAACCGCCGAACCTTGGCCGGGCCGGTTCAGGTTCACTCGTTTCTTGAACCGGACCGGCGGTTCCGAACCGTGGTGACGTCTACTGCTGAATCGGAGAAACTGAATGAAAGCAGAATTTATGCTTATTTAATTATTTATACTTTACGAAATTCGATTAACATGAATTTAGGAGTTGCTTGTTTGTTGATTAGTCGTTGAATTTAGTTTTACTTTCTCCAGCATTACAGTTTTATTTATTTTATGACGTGATTATTTATTTATTTTTATTCATTTATAAGTGTTTAATTTTCTCTCAGGTGACCAAACGTATTTCATTAAAACAATTATTTCAAAAGGCACTACTCTCTTCGCCCTACAAAAGATGTAACATTTGTGGAATGATACGGATTTTAGGAGATTTTATTATGTGTATTGCTTCCTCCATCTCATAGAAATAGGCCATATTTCTTTTTCCGTCCATCCCATACAAATAGTACATATCCATTTATAGTAACCTTTTCCTCCTTTTTACTTTATTATTTATGGGTTCCACCATCCACTACACAATTTCAACTATTTTTTTTTCATTTTCTCTTACTTTATCAATTACACATTAAAACCCGTGTCAAACCCAAATGGCCTATTTCTATGGGACGAATGAAGTACAATGATGTAAGAGAGAACTTTTTTCCAAAGAAGTAAATGTGACATCTTTTGTAGGATAAACTAAAAAGAAAAGTGAGACATCTTTTATGGGACGGATGAAGTACTATATTTTTGAAACAATCAATTAAATAGTACTTCATATGTCCCACAATAACAGTCATATTAAGTGTGAGCATGGATTTTAAGAAATGTAAACATAGTGAGTTGGAGAAGTTAGTGGAATATGAGGTCCACTTTTTTATATTGATTTTATAATAAAAGGAAACTAATGACAAATAATGGAGGTGACATATAGAGTAATTTAAGTTGAGGCTAATTTAGAGTTGGCTTGTTGTAGATATTGTGCTAGAGATTTTAAATATTGGCGTTGAAGAAGAAAAATATATTGTGGCAGATTTTGAGACATATTTTTGGGATCGTATTGCGGATGCTCTAATACACTACTCCTTTCATCGTGTAAAAATAAAAAGGGCAAACTGCCTTAAAAGTCATAAACTTTTTCCATTTTCCAGTTTTTCCCACGAACTAAAAAATTGGCGTATAATGTCATGAACTTTATCGGGTTGTTAGAATTTCCCATTTGACCTGACCCTAGAGTTTTCCGGTCGAAATCTTGCGCACGTGGCAAGCCTGAAATTTGACGTGGAAAACGTCGGAAATTCATTAGCCCTAAAAGTCACAACCTTTTCCTATTTTCCGGTTTTTCCTACGAACTTTTCCCATTCTCCCGTCGTGATTTCTTCTCACGGGAATTATGTCTTAATCCAATTTCAATTTTTTCAATTTCAAACAATCGATTTTGATCAATTTTGATTGAATGTGCGATTTTTTTATTTGTTCGAAATTAGTCAATTTTCTGGTTTGAATGTATGGTTTCAATCTCAATTTTATTTTTTTAGAATAATCACTCTAGCTCCCAAATCTCGACTAATTTAACGTATCTTTCAACAAATTAAACGACTCCATTCCAAAAGGCCTTGTAGGAAAATCAAAGGAATAACTTCTCGACACTTCTCTTTGTGGGAAGCCGCTTGACACCATGTGCACCAAAACTCTGGCTATTGCCACGAGTGGCGGCGGCGAAGGGAAGAAGAAGCTCTCTAGCGGCGCCCTTGCGGGAAATGCAATTGGATCTGTTTTAGGGCGGTTTCTCCTATTGTTACTACTCCCTCCGTCCCAAGATAAGCGGCTCGTATTCCTTTTTGGGATGTCCCACTATAAGTGAGTCATTTCCCTTTTTAGCAAAAAATTCTCTCTCTTACTTTATTCTCCACCTACTTTATTCTCTCTTCACTCCTCTACTTTTCTCTCTCTCATACTTACTCTCTCCACTTTAACTATTTAAATATAAATTCCTTAAATCTCGTGCCAAAAAGAAGTGCTTCACTTTATTTTGGGACGGAGGGAGTATTATTTATCCTGTGTAGGAAGCAGAGCAGGAAGAAGTCTCGGTCAGTCGACGTGGCGGCTTTAAAAATATAGGAAAGTGACTTCTCCGCTGGCGCGCAGAAGTCCCTCGCCGCCATCGTGCTCATTGTCGTCGGCACCGATTTGAGAGTGAAGTGAAAGGAATTTGGGGATGAATTTAGGGTAAAAAATGGGGGTGAATTAGGCTAAATTTGGGGATTTTGTGAGCTAAAATACGAGTAAGCTTAATTTTAACACGTCAGTACACACTCATCACGCTCTCAGCAACCACGTTAGCTTAAAAGGACACGTCAGCATGACAATTTTTTAGTTCGTGGGAAAAACCGGAAAATGGGAATAGTTTGTGCCTTTTTGGGCAGTTTGACACGTCAGCAGCCACGTCAACTTATACACTCAGCAGTCACATCAACTTAAAAAGATACGTCAGCTTGCTTTATGGCCGGAAAACCAGTCATGGGAAAACGGCAACCGAATGTAAAGTTCATGACATTATATGCCATTTTTTTAGTTCGTGGGAAAAACCAAAAAATGGAAAAAGTTTGTGACTTTTAAGGCAGTTTGCCCAAATAAAAATAAGAACTTTTGAGGAACGAGTTTTAACGCATAAATAATAAAATAAGAAAATAGTAGAAAGGAAAAAAAATTAAAGAATGAATCTTGGCATGCCCCACCGATGCTTTAGAAATGATACCTTGGGATGGATGTAAAGCTAAACAAATTGCTTCTGCCCCAAGGACCGAAGACTGCGTTGGTTGCAGGGGCGGACGCAGAAATAATCATCCATAGGGGCTGAGATTTCTAAATTTTATTTGGATGTATATTTTTGAATAATTTAGATAATTTGTAGGGGCTTTTAAACTATAACTTACACTAAACTTGACTAAATTTCAAAAAAAAATTAACAGAAAAAAAAGTTTAAAAAAATATTTTATTGAGGGCTTAAGCCCCTCCCCCTTACACTTTGGGTCCGCCCATGCGTTGGTTGTAAGAGGTGTGAATCCGCGTGTCCAACGGATTTTTTGAGTGTTCGTGTTTATTTATGGCATGAAACAACTCGGAGGGGTACTAATTATAATTAAGATACAACAGATTGCAAAGGAACTAATCATTAAACAAATTATTAAGAATAAAATTAATATACAAACAATACAAAAATACTCATTGACATTTTTCTAGTTGAATCAAATGCAGTAATAATAGCTAAAATCAAAAAATCAGAAAATGTCTATTCCTAATATAAGAGTACATTCTTCAATCCAAAATTTCTTTTGAGTGAAAGAAAACTTGGAGTGAAGAGAATGGAGTTGACATAGTATCCAATATTCCGATCCCATAAAATTAATATGTCACCAAGTTTGTAAACTTCAATAGGCTTAGAACATTTGTAGGCTTCTTCACCTTTCATAATCACAGATAAACTATAATAAGGTTCCATCATGTTTAATTGTACCTTCATCCAACATTTCTCCGCCAGTTCATATCCTTTCAACAACCAAATAGAATTATTATCAATTTCAATATCAGAAAAACATAGGCAATCCCTCAAAGTATACAACTTCAACGTGGTTATTGAACATCTTGCAATAGGCATAGAGAAGGTGTTAAATTGTTCTGTTTCAATATCAAAGCAACAAACATACGGAGTGGCCAACTTAGATGACACTAACTAATGGAGATTCCCACTACAAAGTGCACCGATAGTGTTATCGGAGCGATCAAACAAGGGGACAACAGCTTTAACGCGTCTCCACGATGATCCTGCTTCAATTGTGTATAAGTGAAATCCGGATTCAGGGTAGTGATAGACAACCTTATATTGTCCGCTTATTTTGCTTATTTCAAATCCAAAACTATCTCTCCTGTCACAGTGGTGAGCAAGACTCCCACGGAACACATCATATTCATGGGTGATCGGATTACATAGACAAAAATGATGACTATTCCATTTTTTTAGGAAAAGCAAACCATTGGCAGATCCGTGTATTATTATATCTTTATGGAAATCAAACTTGGTGATGGGTTCATGCTTGTCTTCCAATTTGAAAACATTGAGCCAATTCAAACTATAATTATGCAAGGTAACAGCTAGGGCAGGGGCGGATTTAGAAAGATGGTACTTAAGAAAATCAGCACTCTCAATCAAATCGAGCCATGGTTTGCAAACGTATTTGCAAGTTGCAATGCTTTCAATAGACAGTCGCAATAGTATATCGGTCAAAATTTCTAATGGTAGATAGCTCATCAAACATGGCTTCATTTTTTATGAATTTTTTTAGTCAACCTATAATCAAAGAAAGAACAAACCTTGATAATATGCTCGCTTAAAATAAGTGAATATATCATATCAATATATCAAACCAGTGATATTGAGAGTATGGCTGACTAAAAACAGACAAATCTGAGATCCCAAAAGATTTTATATAAAAAAATAAAACCCTAACTAATAACAAGCAAGCAAGCAAGCCTCTCTCTAATACAAAATCAGATATCCAACTGATTCTTGTAGATAAATACAGATGATAGAGATTACCTTCGACAAAAGTGAAAGGATATGGGCTAGATTAGATTAATATGGATTAAATAATTATAGTTGGGCTACAATTATAATTAGTCCATAAGCCCAACAATCATGAAACCCTAATGAATCTTTGTCTATATAATGGTTATTTATTCTCCATTGTGGGTGATGAGAAATATCGTAACATTAGAGAGAAAATACGTAAAGCTTTGTAGAGAATTCCTAGCTTTCTCTATAGAGCGATTGTACCGAGGAATTGTTCCTGCATCGGATCAGAATACACGTGGACCTCGATAGTAGTGGATTCAACTTGCAGGAAACAATCTTAGAAGAAAACACAACAACAAGTAAGATTTAGTTCCGTTGTGTATTACGTGCTCAACTTGCAATATGATTATGAATCTAGATCTGTTATTCTTGTCTGCAATTTCCGCTGCGCTCATTAGATGAATACAAGAATTCCTAACAGTGGTATCAGAGCCCGGGGCTTGATTCATAATTGATTTTGTCCTCAAATTAGTTCGTGGAATAATTTTGGAAATTAAAATCATATGTAATTGGGTATACTTTGGAATCTGATTCCAAAACTTTACGAAAAGGTTAATGCTTTCGAAAATTGATTTTGAACAGCTCTCTCCGCCTCTCTGGAATTTTGTGGAAATTGGATTACGCATATGTTTTGAATATCTAAATTAGATTTCATTTATCTAAAAGTTCAACAAAAGTTCTATTGCCTTTTGGAAATTGTTTACAACAATTTCGAAACTTCATGCGAAATTTTGAACTGTGGATTTTGAAAACTGGGTATTATTTGTATAATCTTGTGAACGGGCGGTGCGAGCTAATCTTTTAATATTAAATATCTATTTATATTAGTTGGGAATTGATATAGATTAGATGATAAATTTATTAATTGGATTAATGGATTAATGAGCAAGAATTTGTTAATATTATTATTTTGGAATAATAAATAATATATGTGCTTGATGATGATTTGGAGTTATTACTTGATTTACAAATTTATTAATTTAGAATTAATATAGATTGAATTAATTTCGTTAATTTGATTAACAAATTGGGACATAGTTATCATCTGGAAATGATAATATATACTCCACATCACAATATTAATTTGGAATTAATATTAAATATGTATAATTATATTAATTTAGAATTAATATAATGAAATCCATATTTAATTAGAGAATAAAATTTGATTTTATTTGTTGAGCATTATTTGATATCTTATGTGATAAGCATGCTATTTGATTTTATGCTTATTTATTTCAACTATAGTAGTTAGAGACCGTTTAATGTCTGGGTAGGCGGCGCCCAGTATGTGTAGTCCGTGTTATACTATGTCTGGGTAGGCGGCGCCCAGTATTTGTAGTCCGTGTTATACTATGTCTGGGTAGGCGGCGCCCAGTAATTGTTTGAAATTTAATATTGGATATTATATTCACAAAATTAGTATCACAAAATTATTCCCCACAAAATATAAGTCTTGTTTTGAAACAAACGCGTCGTCCATCACAATTGTTTGATGCTCCTAGCCTTTTCGACCACGAGTTTTACGCCCTCGCGTTTACTCTAAATCTACAAGGTTTAGGCTCATTCATAGATGCATGGTTGGCATCGTGTGATGGGGTTGACTTGCTTAAATTATTTTGAGTAGCCCTTGCAACCAGAATAATTTATGGACGTATATTAATTAGATTAATAAACCAAGAATTGTAAAATTGTTGTTACAATTGGCTTGGAGGCCTACCTGGTGATATTATTGTAGTCATCAGCCCTCGCAGAGGCTGCAATAATATAGACTTGGATCTTGGACCACTAAAATTTATATTAGATATAAATTCGTATTTTATGTTTGGGGGACATAATATATGTTAAAATTAGTGGGAGCTAATCAATACAATAAACCCTTGTTTGATTAGTGATGCGATTGTGATCTTTGTACTTTTCTAATTTACTTTTCGTTTTATTTTCTGTTCAGATAATATGTCAAACTTATCTTATGAGTGTATGATGGAAACAAACAAATTGACTAGGTCAAATTTCACGGAGTGGCAGAGAGACTGCCCAAAACTCAAGGCACAAGGTGCAATGAGTGGGAGCTCAGCTATGTTTGTCATTGAGATAAATATGTCTATGAATAACTCACAATCCTGGGTATTGGATACCGCTTGTGGTTCACACATTTGTAATAATGTGCAAGGTTTAATTGACAGCAGGAAAGTGAGGCCTGGGGAAGTAGACCTACGTGTTGGAAATGGAGCAAAAGTTGCTGCCGAACGTATAGATTAGATCTTCCCTCAGGACATTGTAACATCCCAAAAATTTGTATGACCTTTATTTAATAAATGTCGGTTGGAAATTTCATTTATGAAATTTAAATTGTTGCTACGTGTTTGAGTTTGGTTATGTGGAATAAATCATCATGGGGGAATTGGAATGAAGTGCTAATTAGATTTTAATGTGGGGAGTCAATTTAAATAAAATCATGCATCTTGTTCTAGCCAAAAAATGGCTATTGTCGGCCCCTCCAATTATTGAGAATTTATTCTTTCTTGGATTTAATTAATTGTTTTGGGATATTCATCCAAATTAAATCCAATTAAATCTTGCCACATTTTATTCCCTCGCCCCAATTGAATTAAGAGTTGAATTATTTCCTTGTGGCTAATTAAGCCAATTTTCGGTCTCCCTATTTTTTAGAGGAGAATATATTTGTTTCTTATTTTGTGGAATCCCTTTTATTCAATGAAATACCAAATTAATACCTAAGTCAATTAATTGGGGATGTGAATATTTCCTTGTGTCGCACGCCCCATTTTGGTTAATTTCCTTGTGCAAATTTATTTAGTTGTTGCCTATTTTATGGGAGTCTTTTCCTATAAAGAAATTACCAAATTTAAATCCTATTCTATTTAATTGAGGATTTAAATAATTTCCTTGTGCAATTCCTTATGGAATTTTCGTCCCTTCCTCATTATTTTCCTACTTGGAGATTTAATTTATTTTATTCCCTTGTTTATGGAATATTCACTTTTATTTCCTAAGTTGTGAATATATTCTCTCCAAGTAAATACCAAATAAATTCCTTGTTATGCTCTACATGGAATTTTCGAATTCCTCCCCATCCTACATGCCTATTTTATTCTTTTAATTATGGGACTTTTATTTCATTTGGCCATTATTTTATCCCTCCATAATTAATTAAATAATTCTTTAAACTTTAACCTAATCCTATACAAACACCTAAACTAAACCCTAGCCCCCATCTCCCTCAAAATTTCGTGCCTCCCCCCTTCACTCTCCATCCTCTCCAAAAACTTCTTCCCTCATTGTTTCTTGCATCAATCGGAATGGATTTTTCAAGAGTTTCGACGAATCGCCTCCATCCTTGTTCCTACCGTTCGTTTTCGTGATTCGAAAAGGTATAACTAAGTTTTTCTTCTCATCTCTTCATTGAAACATTATTCTTGAATCCTACATGCATATAGAGGGTGTAGGATTAATAGATCGAAAAATTTATCGGTGGGAAAGTGTGATTGCATAAGAACTTTGATAATATTGTGTTTTTGATTGAAATCATGTGATGTTGGATTGGAATAGTTGGTGAATGATGTGAGTTCATGTGCAAATATGTGTGTGAAACTTTTAAGCATGATTATGTGTGTTCGAGCATGAAAAATCGATGTTTGTTTGATGGAAGATGAAAACCCTATTTTCGATCTATGAACCTGAAAATCTGTGGTGCACGACCAGTGACTTATGATCTGTGATTGACCCATCAAACGAACGAATTTTGCTATGAAATATTTACTGAGTAAACTTCAAGATGTTTTCTGTGTCTCGTGTTAATTTCAGCCCGTTTTATCGAAAAATGAATTTTTAATAAATTTTTGAAGTTGACTGCGCAAATCTGCCAGAAACGTGAGTTCTCGCCATGAATGTTTCGTTTTCTGTTTGTCTGACCAAATGACCTCCGATTGATGTGATTCTTGAGCTATATGAAAATTTGAAGTGTCTTCTGTATTGTGTTACATTTTCAGCGTTTTTTGGCATCGTATGAATTTATGGTGAATTTTTCAAATGAACTGCGCAATACTGCCAGAAATTGTATGTTCCGACCAGAGAGTTCAATATGTGATATGACTGACTAAATGACGTGATTTCGATATGAAAATTTTCATGGATGAATTTGAATGTGTCCTCTGTATCGTGACCAAAATTTAGCATGTTTTGAAGTCGGGTGAATTTAAAGTGATTTTTACAAAACGGTCGCGCAATTCTGCCAGTTTTCTGCCTTGATTAAATGACACTTATTTTTCAAGTTTAAAAGTATTGTATGATGCATGTATGTCCAAGGAATGTGCTTAAATGTTGAAATCACTTGTGATAAGTTGAAATGTGTTACGTGTGTTTACACCTTTGAGATGTATGTCGGGTTTGGGAAATTGAGGAAAACGATGAGAGAGAAACGATAGGACATGCATAGTGATATGTTGTTGTGTGAGGCTGACTTGTGTTGTCGTTGACAAGGGTGTTGTGTATTCGTGAACTCGAGGATCGAGAGTTGCTAAGTTGGGTTGTGATTTTGCTAAGAGAACGAGGTGGGCTTTCTTTTCAAACCTCTTTACTTTTCCGAAAAATATTATGTGGAGATATAAGGGTGGTTTAACTGTTATGTCATGCCATGATGTTTTTGTTATGAGATTGTGTGTCTGATGCCTAGTTCGTATGAGTTTACTCCGTTAGGCTATATGGTTGTGTTGTGAAACGAATTCGGGTCCGAGTAGGGCCGTAAACCCTATCGGGCTGTGTACACTGGTGGGATCGTGAGCCGTCCTTGCAAGTCGGCCGGTCTCGTGGGCGAATAGTGTGGCCACACTATTGTCGCACTGTGATTGTGATTGATGGATTGATGTGAAAAGTGGGGAGATAAATTGTCTGGCCAGACTTGAATATTTTTGTGTTTCTCGTGATTTTCTTAATACATAAAACTCGAGATCACTGGTATGGATGACATAACTTATTAAAATGTTTTCGGCATGAGCCCATTGAGTACAACAAGTACTCAGCCCTGCATATTATTTTTCTTATGTGCAGGTTGAGCGGGATGTTGCGGTGGATGTTGAGCTGGCTTGAGAACGTAGGATACGTTGTGTCGTCATACATAGGCGTAGTCCTTGACTCTCCTTAAACTGTATTTTTCGCTGCTATAACTTGAACCATGTCTCAAGACTTTAATCTTTTCTTTATGCTTTGTGTTTGAACATGTATGGTGGTGATTAGTTTTTAAACAAGTGTTTACGTTGTCTTTTGAAAATGATATTCTTCGAGATTTAAGTTAAATGTTTGTTTTACTTTAGTTATTAATGGTTGTATTTCTTAAGTCTAATTTTTTTTTCCGTTGTCCTTTTTGAATGTATTTTTCTTATGTCTTTTCAAAAAAAAATATAACCTTAAAATTTTTAAACTAAGTTGTTTTCCTTTCTTTAAGTTAATTAAGTTGATCTTCTAAATTGTAATCCATGCATGTCGGTCACGATCGCCGCGTTTGTGGTACCCCTTGTATGGGCGGTCGTGACAGAGGGCTCTGGTCCGAGAGTCTTCTTTCACTTTAAGTCTAAGTTAGTGAACCCGTATTGACTAGAAGTGTCACGAAGGCTCAACATCCAAAGCATCACGCTCAACCAAGGAAAGTGAGGTCTGTTTTAAAGTTGTTGATGAAATATGAGAACGAGGTATAAACTTTATGATATGATGAGGATGGTTTGGGCAAAAGAATGCATGAGCATGTAATTACGTGATGATGTGATGTGATTCTCATGTTCAAATTCGTGAATAAATGATGTGATGACGTAAAGAAGTTGAATGTGAGCATGATTTGTGTGATGATCTAAACACGTGCTTTATGTGGAAATAATGTTGTGATAGTATGATTTTGTTGAGTATGAGCATGATTGTCAAGATGATCTAAACACGTGTCGTATGTAAGAATGTGATGTTGTTCTGGTATACTTATGTGGAACATGAGCATGAGTGACATAATGTCGTAAATATGTGTTATGTGTGAAAGTTCTACGATGTAAGCATGCGAACATAGGAAGATGGAGTGTTTTACATCAAAAATGACAATTGATGAGTTGTTTTGAGAATGTTGAAATTTATGAGAAAAGATGAGTAACTAAAAATGTTGTTTCAACCATATATGCGAAGTGCATGAGTGTTTTGTCTGGAATACAAATGCGTTATGAGTTTTGAAAGATTTGCATGGTGTTAGACATGTAGAAAAAAAATGGGAAAATGATTTTGAGGTTGATTGTTTTGCGATATTAATGACTAGTTGTTCTAGTGGAGTATGGTTGAGGAAAAATATTTATGTTGTGGAAAGTTGTTAGAATTTTTTTTAAATAAAAATATGTTTCTTTTGAGGAAATTAATTGATCAATGGAAATTGTGGTGTTTATGATTTGTAAAAAAAAAAAAAAACAACGAGTTTCGACAAAAAAATTTACTTCGTTTGGAAAATTGAGCTGTGGAAGTGTGATGTTATGTATGTTATGAGGTGCGAGGTATGATGTGTTATTCTATGGAATGTTTTATACGAATGATGAAAGTTGATGCGAAATTACGATTTAGTTTGAGTCAAAACTTTTACTTTAAAAGTGAGATGTGGAAAATTTTTAGGAAAGTGAGAAAGTGTAAAGAAATTTTGTTTCAAAAGTTTTGAACATAATGTGAAGTTCGAAAGTGTTTTGCTGTGGGAAGTGAAAATGTGGTGTGTTTATCTTGGGGTATGAATGACGTAAATTGAAGTAGATGATGATCTATGAGATGATGAATTGTGTGGTGAACTTAGAGTAACTAAAATATAAGCCTAGTTGACCGTGCGAATCGTAGTTCTAAGTTGAAAACTTAACTATTGCTTCTCTGAGCAATGAAACGTACGAGAATATGAAAGTTAAGGCAAATGCTTAAGTCAAGGTGCGAGACAAGAAGAACTGATGCTAAGAGATATTTTCATGCAACGACGAGCGATCATACTCGCAATTTAAATTGGTATAGTTTAATCTTGCGTAAGTGGAAGCACGATGGAGATGATCTCCATACCCTGCTAAGGAGCACGAGGATGATAACCATGTCATACGAGGATAGTCATTATGACAGGCAAAGAATTTTATGAAGATATGGATTTCAACTATCGTTATTATGGTAATTACACGAAGAATCTCAGTGTGGAATCCACAGTTCTTAGAGCGATGTTACCAGTTTCGGCTTGCGAAAGATGAACAAGGAGGTGCGACTTTAATAGGTGGAACAAACTATTCTAGTCAACAGTTCTTACTTGGATTATAAGAAGTTATCTTTCAGGACCTTTCAAATAGCCGTGAGCCATTGTCTATTTAACAGCTTGTTTCATTCACCCCTTGCAAGTGATGCATATTGTTTCTTTTCCTCCATTGAGTCATAACTCACTTTCACTTCTTGGAAAGTGGTGTTGCCTTCATAACTTTGGACACTTGGATTGATTGTAGTCTTCTTTGATCTATTATCTATACGGACCATACTTTGACTCTGTGAGCCTTTGCTATTGAGCTTCATTCCTAAGGCTGCTTGCAGTTACGTCCTTCAATATAATCACGTTTCACAGACATGTTTTCTATTGGGATATTCTTCTTCGAACTTGTGTTTAGCCTTTTATTTTGTCACCATGTCTGTGTCAAGTTCTTCCTTACAGAGTGAAATTCTTTTGGGTTCAGTTCATGTATCCTTTCCATAATAGAACCTTTCTTTCTACAAAATGAAGTTAAGGCCTACATTTTGTTCCTTGCCTTAACAAACTTAATCCACTTGATTTTTTTGTTTTCAATAACCCCTTTGACTTTGATTGCCTTTCACAAACTTATGAACCTATTGATGTGATTCTGTCAGTCCATATTATGATTTTCCTTGAACCATGATCAGTACCGCTTTGTGACAACTGCCTATATTTCTCAATCCTCATGCAACTGATCATTTCTTTTCTTCAACCCTTTAAGTCATTATCCATTGATGTGTGGACCTTCCAAATTTGGTCGAACAACTGAGTTATCTTTTGGTAGCCTACTATGAGAATTGATATTTGTTTGATTTCATCCCATATTCATGACCTATCTTATGTTCTTTCAAGCTCCGTGGGGATGATCATAACCAATTGTTATATTTCAAAATCGGTTCATATCCAAGTTAAGACTGTTTGACTAAAGTTTGTGTTAGGAGAGTTAAGAGTAGTAGCTCGACTTTTACACGTCATGCCTTGGAGAGCGTTGACATAATTTTGGGAATGGATTGGCTTACCGAGAACCACGCAACGATTCACTGTAAAAGAGAGACAAATTTCTCTTCAAGCCCCGGGCGAAGAGCCAACTATCTTGTATGGGATCTCCCTGAACCGACAAACTTCCATAATCTCCGCATTACAAGCGACCACGATGATAAGATAAGGGCGTCCGGCGTATCTTGTGTACTTGAACGGAGATGAAAAGAAGGATTTGAAAGTGGAAGACGTGGCAGTAGTACGAGATTTTCCCAAAGCTTTGCCAGGACCGCCACCCGACGGACAGGTAGAGTTTACCTTTGACTTAGAACCTGGATCTGCGCCAGTATCGAAAGCACCATACCGAATGGCCCCTAAAGATTTGGCTGAATTGAAGATTCAGTTGTAAGAACTGCTAGATTTGGGATTTATCCGACCTAGTGTATCACCATGGGGAGCGCCTGTGTTGTTCGTAAAGAAAAAGGATGGAACGATGAGGATGTGCATCGACTATCGTGAGCTCAACAAGTTGACCTTGAGGAATAAGTACCGACTGCCAAGAATTGATGACTTGTTTCACCAACTTCGAGGAGCGGGCGTATTCTCGAAAATGGATTTGAGATCAGGGTATCATCAACTAAAGGTCCGACGAGAGGATGTGCCTAAGACTGCTTTTCGCACTCGCTATGGCCATTATGAATTCGTCGTGAGGCCATTTGGGCTGACTAATGCCCCTGCCGTCTTCATGGACTTGATGAACCGAGTATTTCACAAGTATCTTGACAAGTTGGTGTTAGTCTTCATCGACGATGTTTTAGTATACTCGAAGAACGAGGAGGAACATGGATGGCATCTACAAACAGTGTTGGAAACGTTGCGAAAGGAGAAGCTTTATGCCAAGTTTAGTAAGTGTGAGTTTTGGTTGACTCGAGTGAACTTTCTTGGTCTTATTGTGACGGCAAATGGAATTCAAGTAGACCCAGCAGAGGTCGAGGCCGTGCAGAATTGGAAAACTCCGAAAACGCCAAAGTGAAATCCGCAGCTTCTTAGGATTGGCGGGATACTATCGACGATTCATTGAAAGATTCTCTAAGATTGCGAGACCGATGATGCAACTGTTAAAGAAAGTAATCAAAGTAGTTTGGACGCCGGAGTGCGAGGCGAGTTTCCAACTATTGAAGGAGAAGTTGACGACAGCACCGGTTCTAGCTATGCCGGCAACCGACAAAGACTTCGCCGTCTATACGGAAGCATCGAAAGTAGGACTTGGATGTGTGTTGATGCAAGATGGAAAAGTGATAGCATACGCTTCCCGACAGTTGAGACAGAATGAATTGGATTTTCCGACTCACGACTTGGAGTTAGCGGCAGTAGTGCATGCACTGAAAATTTGGAGACATCATCTCTATGGAGTGAGATGCGAAATATATACAGATCACAAAAGTCTCAAGTATTTCTTTGAGCAGAAGGAGCTGAACATGCGACAACAACGTTGGTTAGAGATTGTGAAAGATTATGACTGTGGTATTCACTACCACCCGGGCAAGGCAAACGTAGTAGCCGATGCTTTGAGTAGGAAGAACCAACCGCAATTGGCTTATTTCCTAACGCAAGAGGAAGCGTTGATTCGCGAATTCGTCAGAATGAGATTGGAGATAGTGAGAGCGCCCGAGACAGTAGAAGCGAGATTGGCGACGCTAGTGATTGAGCCAAATTTGAGAACCAAGCTCATAGAACCCAGCGACGTGATGAGAAGTTGAAATAATTACGTGCGAAGGTAAGAGCCGAGAAGCTTGATCATTACCGTGAGGAGGCGGATAATGCCTTGACGTATGATGGACGATTGTGTGTGCCGAGCGATGAGGCGCTAAAAGATGAGATTTTGAGTGAAGCACACGACAAGCCTTACACTGCACACCCCAGAAGCACGGAGATGTATCGAGATTTGTAGCAACGTTTTTGGTGGAATGGAATGAAAGGAGACGTAGCGTCGTATGTGGAACGATGTCTAGCATGCCAACAAGTGAAGGCCTTACACCAACGGCCATATGGGAAGTTGCAACCACTCAAAATTCCCGAATGGAAGTGGGAGCATCTAGCTATGGATTTCGTGACGGGTTTGCCAAAGTCACAGAAGGGCAACACCGCAATTTGGGTGATCATCGATCGACTAACTAAGAGCGCGCACTTTTTACCAATTCGAGTTACTTATGGCGCGGATGAGTTAGCTAATCTCTACGTGAATGAGATTGTGCGATTGCATGGAGTGTCAAAGACCATTGTGTCAGACCGCGATACGAAGTTCACATCAAAGTCTTGGATGAGTTTGCAACGAGAATTGGGCACGCAACTGAACTTCAGCACTGCTTATCACCCGCAATCGGACGAGCAGTCAGAGAGGACGATTCAGACACTTGAGGATATGTGGCGAGCCGTTGTCCTAGATCGAGAGAAAAGTTGGGAACTGTTCTACCGTTGGTTGAATTCGCCTACAACAATAGCTATCAAGCGACGATCGATATGGCTTCGTATGAAGCCTTGTATGGCAGGAAGTGTCAATCTCCATTTTAATGGGATGAAGTTGGCGAGAGGAAGATGTTAGGACCCGACGCTATAAGGGAGATGACCGAAATTGTGCATCAAATCCGCACAAGGATCAAGGAGGCTCAAGATAGGCAGAAGTCGTATGCCGACGTGCGTCGAACGGAAATTAAATTCGACATTAGTGACAAAGTGTTCTTGAAAGTATCCCCGACGAAAGAAGTTGTGAGGTTTGGAATGAAGGGCAAGCTGAAACCGCGTTTTGTATGGCCGTACGAGATTATCGATGAAGTAGGTCCTGTAGCGTACCTTTTATCGTTACCTCCCAGTTTTGGGAATGCGCACAACGTGTTCCATGTGTCGCACTTGCGCAAGTATGTGTTCGACCCCCCCAAGCATGCGATTCATCAAGAGGAGGTGATCCTAACCCCCGACATGAACTACGAGGAAAGGCCCGAGGCAATCCTAGATCGGAAGGTGCAAGAGTTGCGAAACAAGTCGATAGCATCAGTGAAAGTGTTGTGGAAACACCATGGTCCCAAGGAAGCCACGTGGGAGTTAGAAGAAAGTATGAAAGAAAAATACCCCGAGTTGTTTATGTGAGGCAGTCAAAATTTCGGGACGAAATTTCTGTTAAGAGGGGAAGGATGTAACATCCCAAAAATTTGTATGACCTTTATTTAATAAATGTCGGTTGGAAATTTCATTTATGAAATTTAAATTGTTGCTAAATGTTTGAGTTTGGTTATGTGGAATAAATCATCATGGGGGAATTGGAATGAAGTGCTAATTAGATTTTAATGTGGGGAGTCAATTTAAATAAAATCATGCATCTTGTTCTAGCCAAAAAATGGCTATTGTCGGCCCCTCCAATTATTGAGAATTTATTCTTTCTTGGATTTAATTAATTGTTTTGGGATATTCATCCAAATTAAATCCAATTAAATCTTGCCACATTTTATTCCCTCGCCCCAATTGAATTAAGAGTTGAATTATTTCCTTGTGGCTAATTAAGCCAATTTTCGGTCTCCCTATTTTTTAGAGGAGAATATATTTGTTTCTTATTTTGTGGAATCCCTTTTATTCAATGAAATACCAAATTAATACCTAAGTCAATTAATTGGGGATGTGAATATTTCCTTGTGTCGCACGCCCCATTTTGGTTAATTTCCTTGTGCAAATTTATTTAGTTGTTGCCTATTTTATGGGAGTCTTTTCCTATAAAGAAATTACCAAATTTAAATCCTATTCTATTTAATTGAGGATTTAAATAATTTCCTTGTGCAATTCCTTATGGAATTTTCGTCCCTTCCTCATTATTTTCCTACTTGGAGATTTAATTTATTTTATTCCCTTGTTTATGGAATATTCACTTTTATTTCCTAAGTTGTGAATATATTCTCTCCAAGTAAATACCAAATAAATTCCTTGTTATGCTCTACATGGAATTTTCGAATTCCTCCCCATCCTACATGCCTATTTTATTCTTTTAATTATGGGACTTTTATTTCATTTGGCCGTTATTTTATCCCTCCATAATTAATTAAATAATTCTTTAAACTTTAACCTAATCCTATACAAACACCTAAACTAAACCCTAGCCCCCATCTCCCTCAAAATTTCGTGCCTCCCCCCTTCACTCTCCATCCTCTCCAAAAACTTCTTCCCTCATTGTTTCTTGCATCAATCGGAATGGATTTTTCAAGAGTTTCGACGAATCGCCTCCATCCTTGTTCCTACCGTTCGTTTTCGTGATTCGAAAAGGTATAACTAAGTTTTTCTTCTCATCTCTTCATTGAAACATTATTCTTGAATCCTACATGCATATAGAGGGTGTAGGATTAATAGATCGAAAAATTTATCGGTGGGAAAGTGTGATTGCATAAGAACTTTGATAATATTGTGTTTTTGATTGAAATCATGTGATGTTGGATTGGAATAGTTGGTGAATGATGTGAGTTCATGTGCAAATATGTGTGTGAAACTTTTAAGCATGATTATGTGTGTTCGAGCATGAAAAATCGATGTTTGTTTGATGGAAGATGAAAACCCTATTTTCGATCTATGAACCTGAAAATCTGTGGTGCACGACCAGTGACTTATGATCTGTGATTGACCCATCAAACGAACGAATTTTGCTATGAAATATTTACTGAGTAAACTTCAAGATGTTTTCTGTGTCTCGTGTTAATTTCAGCCCGTTTTATCGAAAAATGAATTTTTAATAAATTTTTGAAGTTGACTGCGCAAATCTGCCAGAAACGTGAGTTCTCGCCATGAATGTTTCCTTTTCTGTTTGTCTGACCAAATGACCTCCGATTGATGTGATTCTTGAGCTATATGAAAATTTGAAGTGTCTTCTGTATTGTGTTACATTTTCAGCGTTTTTTGGCATCGTATGAATTTATGGTGAATTTTTCAAATGAACTGCGCAATACTGCCAGAAATTGTATGTTCCGACCAGAGAGTTCAATATGTGATATGACTGACTAAATGACGTGATTTCGATATGAAAATTTTCATGGATGAACTTGAATGTGTCCTCTGTATCGTGACCAAAATTTAGCATGTTTTGAAGTCGGGTGAATTTAAAGTGATTTTTACAAAACGGTCGCGCAATTCTGCCAGTTTTCTGCCTTGATTAAATGACACTTATTTTTCAAGTTTAAAAGTATTGTATGATGCATGTATGTCCAAGGAATGTGCTTAAATGTTGAAATCACTTGTGATAAGTTGAAATGTGTTACGTGTGTTTACACCTTTGAGATGTATGTCGGGTTTGGGAAATTGAGGAAAACGATGAGAGAGAAACGATAGGACATGCATAGTGATATGTTGTTGTGTGAGGCTGACTTGTGTTGTCGTTGACAAGGGTGTTGTGTATTCGTGAACTCGAGGATCGAGAGTTGCTAAGTTGGGTTGTGATTTTGCTAAGAGAACGAGGTGGGCTTTCTTTTCAAACCTCTTTACTTTTCCGAAAAATATTATGTGGAGATATAAGGGTGGTTTAACTGTTATGTCATGCCATGATGTTTTTGTTATGAGATTGTGTGTCTGATGCCTAGTTCGTATGAGTTTACTCCGTTAGGCTATATGGTTGTGTTGTGAAACGAATTCGGGTCCGAGTAGGGCCGTAAACCCTATCGGGCTGTGTACACTGGTGGGATCGTGAGCCGTCCTTGCAAGTCGGCCGGTCTCGTGGGCGAATAGTGTGGCCACACTATTGTCGCACTGTGATTGTGATTGATGGATTGATGTGAAAAGTGGAGATAAATTGTCTGGCCAGACTTGAATATTTTTGTGTTTCTCGTGATTTTCTTAATACATAAAACTCGAGATCACTGGTATGGATGACATAACTTATTAAAATGTTTTCGGCATGAGCCCATTGAGTACAACAAGTACTCAGCCCTGCATATTATTTTTCTTATGTGCAGGTTGAGCGGGATGTTGCGGTGGATGTTGAGCTGGCTTGAGAACGTAGGATACGTTGTGTCGTCATACATAGGCGTAGTCCTTGACTCTCCTTAAACTGTATTTTCCGCTGCTATAACTTGAACCATGTCTCAAGACTTTAATCTTTTCTTTATGCTTTGTGTTTGAACATGTATGGTGGTGATTAGTTTTTAAACAAGTGTTTACGTTGTCTTTTGAAAATGATATTCTTCGAGATTTAAGTTAAATGTTTGTTTTACTTTAGTTATTAATGGTTGTATTTCTTAAGTCTAATTTTTTTTTCCGTTGTCCTTTTTGAATGTATTTTTCTTATGTCTTTTCAAAAAAAATATAACCTTAAAATTTTTAAACTAAGTTGTTTTCCTTTCTTTAAGTTAATTAAGTTGATCTTCTAAATTGTAATCCATGCATGTCGGTCACGATCGCCGCGTTTGTGGTACCCCTTGTATGGGCGGTCGTGACAGACATAGACTAGATTTACATAATTGTTATTTCGTTCCAGTTATTTCAAAGAATATTATTTCCATTCCGATGTTGGACATCGAAGGTTTTTCCTTCCATTTTGCAAACAGCAGGTGCTCGTTTTCTAATAATGGATTGTTTTATGGAAATGCCTCTTTAGAGAATGGATTATATATGCTTGAATGCAAACTCTCAATGTGTAAAATAAAAGACTTAAGCTATGTAATACGGATAATGCTACTTATCTTTGGCATTGTAGACTTGGTCATATCAATGAGAAAAGGATAGCGAGATTGAGAAAGTTAGACTATCTAAATTCATTTGATTTTGAATCATATGGTGCTTGTGAATTCTGTCTCAAAGGAAAGATGACTAATAAGCCACTTTCTGGGAAAGGGGTGCGTGCTAATGATGTGCTAGAGTTGATCCACACAGATGTGTGCGGACCATTTCCAACTCAAGCAAAAGGTGGTAATTCGTACTTCATTACTTTCACTGATGATTTGACAAGGTATGGATATGTGTATCTTATGAAACACAAATCTGAGGCCTTTGAGAAATTTATAGAGTTTAAGTGTGAAGTTGAGAAACAACTTGGGAAAAGTATAAAAACTCTTCGATCAGATCGAGGAGGGGAATACTTGAGCCGAGAATTTCTTGATTACTTGAAATCGCATGGAATTCAGTCGGACTGGACACCTCCTGGTACACCACAAATGAATGGAGTATCTGAAAGGAGAAACCGAACATTATTAGATATGGTTCGATCCATGATGAGTTTAGCTAGTCTTCCTTTATTTCTCTGGGGTCATGCTTTATTGACTGCTATTTACATTCTGAATAGAGTTCCATCTAAATCAGTTGAGAAAACACCATATAAGTTATGGTATGGCAAAAAGCCTTGTCTTAACTATATGCGGACCTGGGGTTGTCCAGCTTTTGTTAAGAAACAAATGACTGATAAGTTGGAATCTAAAAGTGAGAAGTGTTACTTTGTGGGATATCCTAAACAAACTAGGGGATACGATTTCTACTGTCCTGAAAATCACAAGGTGATTACATCAAGGAATGTGACGTTCCTTGAAGACAGTTATGTCTGCAAGGAACAAGGTCAAAATACAGTAGATCTTGAAGAAATTCAAGAACCACAAGTTAACAATGAGGATGATGTATTGTCAAATGGTTTGAACAATAACTCAGTGGGAGTTTTTGATGATCTATTGGGAGGGTAAAATACTATTAGAGGAGACCTTAGAAGGACTCTCGAAGAACCTCCTCAAGACAATGAGATGCATCAAATACAAGATGATACAATAGTTGCATCACCTCTACCTCAAGAAGATCATAGTGATATTCCTAGGCCTACTCACAATCAGAATGAACAGCCCGAGCCAGAAGAAAACCAACTCAATAGGCCTAGAAGGATTCGTCGTGCACCTGAGAGACTGAATCTAATGGTTGAGAACCAAGATGATGAAGTTGATTTAGACGACGATGAGCCTAAGACCTATACCGAGGCGGTGTCGGACACCGATCGAGAGAAGTGGCTTGAAGCCTTGATATCTGAAATAGACTCGATGTACTTCAACTTAGTCTGGGAACTAGTTGACTTGCCAGATGGGGTTTACCCCATAGGTTGCAAATGGATCTTCAAAAAGAAAAGAGATGCAGATGGCAAAGTACAAACCTACAAGGCTAGGTTAGTGGCAAAGGGTTATAGTCAGCGCGAAGGCATTGACTATGATGAAACCTTTTCGCCAGTTGCTAAGATCAAGTCCATTAGGATATTACTTGCAATTGCTGCATACTACAATTTCGACATTTGGCAAATGGATGTTAAAACCGCATTTCTCAATGGAGAATTAGAAGACGATGTCTATATGACACAGCCAGAAGGTTTTGTATCGAAAGAAAGACCGAATGCAGTGTGCAAGCTAAAGAAGTCCATCTATGGACTTAAGCAAGCTTCGAGGAGTTGGAATATTTGTTTTGACAGAACAATCAAATCGTTTGGTTTTGTCAGAAGCAAAGATGACCCATGTGTTTATAGTAAACGCGAGAATGGTAACGTTTTCTTCCTTATCATATATGTTGATGACATCTTGATTATGGGAAGCGATCGTTCCATGATGCAATCCGTGAAATAATGGTTGTCTAGTTCCTTTATGATGAAGGATCTGGGTGATGCTTCCTACATCCTTGGAATCAAGATCTATCGAGATAGACCGAATAGGATGTTGGGATTATCACAATCCACTTACATAGACAAGTTGCTAAGGCGCTTCTCAATGGAGAATTCTAAGAAAGGTTTTCTTCCTATGGGACATGGCATTGTATTGTCAAAGAAGGATTGTCCTTCTAATGACAAAGAAAGAGACAACATGAAAAGGATCCCGTATGCCTCAGCTATAGGATCTATTATGTATGCCAGGATTTCTACTAGGCCAGATGTGGCCTATGCGCTTAGCATGACAGGCAGATTTCAGCAAAATCTCGGTGAGAAACATTGGAAAACCGTTAAGACTATTCTTAAGTACCTTAGAAGGACTAAAGAATATTTCTTAGTCTATGGTGGACAACCAGAGTTATCAATTACTGGGTACACTGATGCTAGTTTCCAAACAGACCATGACACTATAAGTCTCAGTCTGGATATGTTTTTGTCCTCAATGGTGGAGCAGTGAGTTAGAATAGTTCCAAACAAGGTACAACTGCCGATTCCACCACCGAAGCCGAGTATATTGCTGCATCTGAAGCTGCCAAAGAAGCTGTTGCTTTGTTAGAGTTCGTTAAAGAACTGGGTGTCATTCCGAGTGCCAATAGTGCAATACCTTTGTATTGTGACAACACTGGTGCTGTTGCGCAAGCAAAAGAACCCAGAGCTACGAACAGGAACAAGCATGTTCCCAGAAGATATCATCTGATCAGAGAAATAATTGAAAGAGGCGACATAAAATTAGAAAGAGTACGCACTGATGATAACTTGGCTGATCCTTTCACCAAACCGTTATGTATAGCAAAACACAACAAGCACTTTGAGAGCTTAGGTGTTATGCATGTTGGTAGATAGCTTTGAATCAGTGGGAGTTACAGTTTTATATGTCTTAGAAACATTTTGTGTTGAGACAATATTACTTGATCACATTATATGAAAATTTTATTTCCTATGGGTTTTGTGCACTTATTGGAATAATTGTTTTAAATGTTTGATTTTATTCTAAATATTTGTTCCCTTGAATTGTGACTGTCGTTAATGGTGTGAGACATTAATGATATAGTATAATTCTAAAATAGCCCTAACCAATGATCATCAAGAATGAGATATTGGTGATATGTTATAGGTTAGCATGTGGTTTGCATCACATTCTTCGAGAATGTAGTTGTTCTCACAACTATGAGATATTAGATACTCGTGATGGACACATGGTATACTTTGGAGAGTATTGGTATACCCTACTATTAAACTGTTTTGTGAAGTGTCTACAGTTTATTAGTACATGAAGTATGTAATAGTCCTTGGATCTGAGGTCATTACACATTTTGTTTGTTGAGTGATGTGCTTTGACCTTGTACAATGCTTTGCCTCCCCTCGGAGGATTTAGACACGGACTTGTGTTGGGTACATCATAAGATAAATGGAAATGGTAGTTGAGCCAAGAATGAGATTCATTCCTCGATTAGAATTTCGAGAGAACACTCAAATTCTCTATATTACTTGACCATTAAGTCATTGGCCAATGCAAAGACATATTCAATTAAAGTAATTGAATATGATCGAATGGGTCATTTAATAAAGATGAGATAAAGTGATTGAGCTATTTGGATGACACATGACAAATCTTAGGATCAATCGGGTGGTTCGTGAATGAAAGGATGTTACTATAAACTTTGTGTAAAGGCTTGTTTACCGAATTCATGTAAACGTCCTTCATATATCGAGCTACGCTGCCAACGCAATGTAGGAGTTTTGTGTAGACTTCGATTAGATCGTCGTCGATAATGAGGGCCTAAAGGGTCACACTATAAGTGTATTTGGATCCGCTCAAGGGTACAAAGTTGGAACTGCGTATTATATCTAATGCTAGTCCAAGTGGGAGATTGAAAGGATATGAGCTAGATTAGATTAATATGGATTAAATAATTATAGTTGGGCTACAATTATAATTAGTCCATAAGCCCAACAATCATGAAACCCTAATGAATCTTTGTCTATATAATGGTTATTTATTCTCCATTGTGGGTGATGAGAAATATCGTAACATTAGAGAGAAAATACGTAAAGCTTTGTAGAGAATTCCTAGCTTTCTATATAGAGCGATTGTACCGAGGAATTGTTCCTGCATCGGATCAGAATACACGTGGACCTCGATAGTAGTGGATTCAACTTGCAGGAAACAATCGTAGAAGAAAACACAACAACAAGTAAGATTTAGTTCCGTTGTGTATTACGTGCTCAACTTGCAATATGATTATGAATCTAGATCTGTTATTCTTGTCTGCAATTTCCGCTGCGCTCATTAGATGAATACAAGAATTCCTAACAAAAAGTTGAATTTAGTGGAGAAAGATAGCAGCGCCTGCGGTAGATTGTAAAAATACTACTTCTCCTTATTATTTCTAAGAGCATCCACAACGGCAGCTATCCCGGCAGACGTCCGACCTGCGCGCGGGACGTCCGCCATTAGGCAGCAGAGAGGCGGACGCGGACGTGCGTTGCTGACACCGGAGTTCCGCGGCATTCTGGGGACGTCCGGCATTGCGGGTTCCGACGGACGTCCCGGCGGACGTCCCGATTTTTCATTTTTATTTTTAAAAAACTCTATATATACGACTCGTTGAACTTCATTTCATTCGCACCATTTGTTTTAACGAGTTTCTCTCTCTCTATGTTTCTTTTATATATCCAGAATGACTAGTGGTAGTGGTAGTGGTGAGGGTGGTAGTGGTGGAATTTCTGATGACGTACGTCGGTGAATTAGAGAACAGTTGCGGGCCGTTACATCCAGAGAGATAAATTGCGGGATACAAGCGGCCTTGCAGCAGCAGCCGGCGGTACCTCGACCCATCCATCGTCGAACTATAGTACCCCGGGACCACATCGTTGCACACCTTCGGTTGTATGAGGACTACTTCGCTCCGGAGCCGCGGTTTGGGGAGAACATGTTCCGGCGAGTATTTTCAGGATGAGGGAGGATGTGGTTGGTAAACCCGGCCACACGCCCATACAAAAGTTCACTGTCGCAATCAGGCAGCTGGCATACGGAGGTGCGGCCGACATGTTCGATGAGTACCTCCACATCGGCGAGACGACTGCCCGCGATTGTCTGAAGCATTTTTGTGAGGGCGTTAGGGAGATATTCCGGGATAGGTATCTTCGGAAGCCTGCCCCGAAGATTGCCAGGTTCTGATGGATATGCACGGGTTTCCGGGAATGTTGGGCAGCATAGATTGTATGCATTGGGAGTGAAAGAATTGCCCCGCCGCCTAGAAAGGGGTGTACACTACCGGTTTCAAGGGAAAGAATCCCACGTGATCCTTGAGCGGTAGCTGACTACCGGCTGTGGATTTGGCATGCGTATTTTGGAGTAGCCGGGTCGAACAACGACATCAATGTCCTCCAGTCATCGCCCCTTTTCAACGACCAGCGCATGGGTGTTGGTCCGGCCGTCAGTTTCATCGCCAACGGCAACTAGCACAATATGGGTTATTATTTGGCGGATGGAATATACCCTATGTGGCCCGTCTTTGTGAAGACGATCAGATGCCCAACAAAAGAAACGAAGATCTATTTTGCGGGTCGTCAGGAGGCAGTGCGCAAGGATGTGGAGCGAGCATTTGGTGTGCTCCAGGCTCGATGGGCGGCATTGAAGGGTCCATCACGGCTGTGGTATATTGACAGCATCGCTGATATCATGTACACATGTATTATCATGCACAATATGATTGTCGAATATGAAGGTCCAACACTGACTGATTGGGCCAATGATGATGTTGATGCTGCCGGTCCAAGCCACTGCGTGGCCACCGCCAATGAAGAGGCCGATCGAGTCCGTGCATTTGCCGACATGCGCCAACGAAAAGCCCATATTCGACTCTAGAACGATATAATTGAAGAGCTATGGACGCAGAGGGGTCGTCGTTGATATTTAGAATGTAATTTGTTTAGACTTTTTTTTGTTGAAATGTACTTTTTTATTTTTTTATTTAATGAAATTATCATTGCACTTTCTCCGTCCGTATTCGTGTCGAAATTTTAATTCTGTAAATTGTTTAATTTGGTGAATTTGTGAATTTTTATTATTGTGGATGTCCTTGGGGATGTCCGCCATTATGCAGTGGGATGTCCTTATGACGTGGCAGGAGGTGTTTTTGGAAAGTCCGTCGGGATGTCCGCCGGGACATCCGTCCCACTGTGGATGCTCTAAAGGAATTACACCAAACCACGAAATTCCAACCTGCTTAATGATATAAAATTACTTTACCATATTTAAATATTAACTTGTGAAAGAATGATGATGCACAACAAAATTACATTAAGCTTTGGTCATTAATTAAGAATATAATTATTATAATAATAAATATTATAGTAATACTTATTATATTTATAAGTATTTTAATTTGTATTTTAGTAAAATAATAAAAATTACTATATTGAATACCTAAAAGAACCTAGAAATTAAGGATTTTAGAAAATTAAACTGTGCACAAGATTCATATCAGTACTTTCTTGTTTAGATAAATTCAAAAAATTTAAGAATCAGATTACTTTATTCCGGTCAAATAAACAAACTCTTGTCATCTTGTGTTTCCCATTCTGACTTTCTTTTTGCAGAGGATTGATGATTTGGTTGATGGATCAAACGCTACACATCTTAGATCAACACTTCATAAATGGGAAGAGAGACGAGAAGACATCTACGACATGCTCAATACTCTCTACAAATTCCCATTAGACCTTAAGCTACTTTTTATTAAGGATTATAGTCATTTAAATCACAAGGTTAGTTCAAATTCTCACTTCGAAAACTTATTCTAACTTTTCCCAATTGACCCGTCAGTGTATGGATCGATGTCTTGTGGTGATATTTTATTCAAAAAGGGAAAAGAAAATTGAGAATTGAGAAAGTTTGAGACTTCATTTTGTATATATATGAGACAGTTGATCTAATTTCGATCAAATTTCATGATTTAAATGGGATATATTTGAACCCTCTAAGTAACTGGTCGTGGTTAGATCTGCAGACATGATCAAAGGGATGAGAATGAATACGAGGAAGAACGCAAACATTCTTTGCTGTCAAATAATAGGGTTTATAATGCAGTTCTGTGTTATAGACTTTACAAACATTCTTAGAGATGAATCATATATGATCATGGATTCATAATTGTCTGAACCGATCCTATGTTGTATTTAAGGTTATACACATGTCTGATTCTCTCTCTTTCTGTATCTATCTTAGTGCATCAAGAGTTTGGATAAGGATGCTTTTTCAGCAAAGGTGACAGATGGTTGGAAGGAGTTCATGAAGGAGCAAGATTCTACTTCATGAAAGAACAATGAGGTTAGCCGTTTGCAGGTATGAGTCTGAATCCTCTACAGAGTTCACCAGTAAAATAATCTCCCCGTCCTATTAAAAATGAAATTTTTTCCTTTTAGGGTTGTCCTATTAAAAATGAAACGTTTCCTTTTTGGATTGTCCCAAGATAGTTAAGTCATTTCATTTTTTGGCAAAAAAGTCTATCTTCTCTCATACTTTAATATCTCTTTATCTCTCTTACTTTATGTTCTTTGTTACTTTACTCTCTCCACTTTAACATTTACCATATCAATTTCTTAAATCCTGTGGCCAAAAGAAATGTCTCAACTACCTTGAGACGAGAGAGTATGTAGCACTATTACAGCATCCACTTAAAATGTTTAGGGAGTAATAAAAGTCTCCCCTCTACAACCTTTCCCATTTTCTGAAATGGGAACGTGGGAGAAATTTCCATTACTTAAATCTGGCTCCACTGCCTCTTTTGCATTATGTCTCTGTAGTAACATCTGAATTGAAGAAAGCTGCAACAGACTTCGTTTTAATGCTTTCCACGACCCAACGACTGATACTTACACAAACATACTACCTCTTGATTCCTATTGTGGGATGGAGATAGTACAAATGTGGACTCATATTATTGGACGGAGGTAGTACAAAACAGCTAGCAGGAATCTGCTTTACACACCGGAATAAAACCACAAAACAATAGAGCCTCCATATGACATGTCTATTAATCACTAAAATTAAACACAATATCATCAAATTTGAGAACATATTTGATCAAATTACCAACAATATATCTCCAAAAAAGAAATAAATAATCTGAAACACCAATGCAATTCAAATTCCAAACTAGCATTAGAATACAATTTATAGCAACAAAAACATCAAATTTAAAATTTACTAAAAACCGTAAAGCTAAAATCATACTCCATCCGTCCCGCTTTAGGAGTCCAGTTACTTTTGAGCACTCGTCATGTAAAAATGATAATAAATATTTAAAGTGGAGAAATGGTTAAAGTAAGATATTCTCTCTCTTACATTACCATTTCTCCACTTTAACAATTTATTACTCCTTCCGTCCACCATTAGGAGTCTCATTTCTTCGCAGCACGGTTTTTAAGAAATATTAAGAAAAGTGGGTGGAAAAAAGTTAGTGAAATTGGGGTCACACTTGTATATAGAGTATTAGTTTTAATTAAAATATGAGTGAAATGAGTTAGTGGAATGTGAAACCTTATTATCATTTATGGTAAAATGTGAACCGAGACACCTCTTCGCGAACGGACTAAAATGGAAAAACGAGACTCCTATTCGCGGACGGAGGGAGTATCATTTTTACAAGATGAGTGTTCTAAAGTGACTGGGACTGCTAAAGTGGGACGGAGGGAGTACTATTTTTTTTTTACCACAAACTAGGAATTTTAATGCTTAATTAATAGTACAAATTAACAACCACACATGCAAAGTCTCCAATATTCCATGTTAATAGAGCACTCCATTATTCTCACTTACTTTATTCACCATATACTTAACACACTATTCTTAAACTCCGTATAAAAAAGAAACGTCTCAATTAATAAAGAAGGTAAGGAGTACCTTAGTTTGAGATGCCTCGAGATTACTAGAGCAATTGGCCGAAATGGGAGGAATTTTGAAAAAGAAATCAGAAATAAGACGAAAATGAAGCTGATGTACCGTTTTGTGCGATTTAAGAGTGTAACATAAAAATTCGTAATGACCCTTTGCAAAGATTTAAAAAAATGTCATATTTAGGTACATGATTTTCCAATCACATCCAACCAAAAACATATTCTCAAAATATGTAGCACCCTTTTGTAAAAAAAAATTGTCTCATCTATACTACTTAAAAGTGACAATTGTCTATACTACTTAAAAGTGGGAGTTGGTCGAAATTACTGTGATACCCTTTTTGGTAGGAAACTGCGCACAAATACAGCTGATATTTGGTTTTTTTCCCCATTTTCTGTTAATGTGGAGCTTAGGGCATCCACAGTAGTGTGGATGTCCCGGCGGACATCCCCGCGGACATCCCAAAAACACCTCCTGGCACGTCATAAGGACTTCCCACTGCACAGTGACGAACATCCCCACGGACATCCCGACGAACTTCTCACATTAATAAAAATTCACAAATTCACCAAATTAAATAATTTACGGAATTAAACAATTACGGAATAAAAATTTACGGAACAATTACGGAATAAAAATTTCATTAAATAAAAAAAGGTACATTTAAAAAAAACTACAAAAGTACATTTCAACAAATAAAAATTTCATCCACGACGATCCCATCGCTGCCATACTTTTTCAATTATAACGTTCTGGAATCGAATATGAGCTTGTTTTTGGCGCATGTAGGCAAATGCACGGACTCACTCAACCTCGTCATGTGGTATACCCATACATACATTGCCGGTGGCAACGTCGTGGCTTGGACCCGCAGCATCAGCATCATCATTGGCCCAGTCCGTCAGTGCTAGACTTTCATCTTCGACAATCATGTTATGCATGATAATATATGCGTACGTGATATCGGCGATTCTCAGCATACCACAGCCGTGATGGACCATTCACTGCCGCCCATCAACTCTGGAGCACACCAAATGCCCGCTCCACATCCTTGCGCGCTGCCTCCTGACGACCCGCAAAATATACCTTCTTTTCTTCTGTTGGGCATCTGATCGTCTTCACAAAGACTGGCCACATAGGGTATATCTCATCAACCAAATAATAGCCCATGTTGTGATGATTGCCATTGGCGACGAAATTGAAATGAAATTGAAATATCCCATCAGCCAAATCATACCCGCACTACTACCACCCGCAACGCTACCACACGCACCAAAACCACTACCACTACCACTACCAACCATTCTGGATATATAAAAGAAACGTAGAGAGAGAGAGATACTCGTTAATACAAGTTGTGCGAATGAAATAAAATTCAACAAGCCGTATTTATAGAATTTTCAAAAAAAAATTAAAATAATCAAGACGTCCGCGCGGACGTCCGGGGGGTCAACACAATGGCGGACGTCCGCAAGGACGTCGCGACGGATGTCCCGGGAACGCCTCGGAACTCCGGTGTCCGCAGCGGACGTCCGTATCCGCGTCACCTTTGCACAATGGCGGACGTCTGCCGGGACAGGCGCCATTGCGGATGCTCTTATGTTTGATCAGTTTGTATGTACCGAGATTTTATTGCTTTTTTTTGGTAGGATGCAGCCTATTTCTGATATTTTCCATTCTTCCAAATCCATTCTTTAGTTTCCAATGCAATTTGTCCCTGAAAAATAATTCTTCATAGGTTAACATTCATATTTAAAATCTTTCATGTATATAAATTGAAAAATAATTTTGAAATTCAATTTTTGAAGAAAAATGGAGAAAATGTAAGAGCCTATTAAATATCACAATCTTTACTGAATTAATACCTTCAACAATTGTACAATGCTGAAAGATTTTAAAGTGAATAAATTGAAATATTTTGTATGAAATTCAAAAACGGAAGATGGAAGCAGTAAAGAAAATGGGAGAAAGACACTATTGAAAGGATTTAAATGTGAAATTATTGAAAGGGTTTAAATGTGAAATCAAATGTTATCAAGTCTAACTTATAAATCATGTATTTAGATTCGTATGTATTTAGATTCGTATGTAATTACTTTGTTTCATATGTGGATTCACAAATCACATGGTTTTGTTAATTGGAAACTAATTGGAAACCAATACTAACCATTTGTATTAGAGTGACGATACACCACCAAATTTTGTACAACTAAAAAAGGTTATACTATTAGTAATTTGATGTATTAATTATATATTAAAATAATAAATGTAGTTAGTGGACAAGTAAAAAAGACTTGATTAGTCTTCAGCCTCATTTTCATCTTTTTTTTATATTTGAATTGCCTCTATATTACTTTTCAAATTTGAAATAAAGTATGCATTAATTACATTTTATGGTTCCAAAAAAGTAAAAAATTTATACACAAATCATTAATATATGACTATAATATTATGCATGTTCCATGTACTAAATTTGATGATATAGATTTATTGTTAATGTTTCACTCTTTTTTATTTATTGTGCAGCTAGCCGTTTATCTTCATTATAAGTATATTTCTATGTTTTACTAAGATTATATACATTTCATATTTATTAGCTTAATACTACTATAAATATTATTTTGTTAATGTATTACTACTTTTGACACTGTAATATTATTCTGTGTAGCCCTTTTTTAATCTAAATGGGCTATTTATTTGTATGTAGTTAATTTTTTTTGTTGTAATTTAGTTTTGAAAATTTCTATTCAAGTGTATTTACAAATCCTAATGTTATTCGCTTTTAGTAAATTAGATTTATAAGCATTAAATAGTATCTTAAAGTATTATCCGACTAATATATTATATCTAAGAAAAATTAAAAAACTGAAAGGTCCTTTCATCATTTTGTTTTTTTGGGGAACTACACTTTTTCAAGTTGAGTACAGGCCCAGCTCGGTTTCTGGTTGTTCTATCTATTCTTTCCATGATTATTCTATCCATGAATGTATATCATACTCTTATTATGTTTTTCAGCCATTAATATGTTTTTGTAACATTGCAAGATCTATATTGTCATTTTCTTTTGGCAACTATTTATTTGTGATTTTATTTTTTCGGTTATTCTGTTATATAGTAGATGTTTATTTCTATATATTTAATGCTATTTATCATTCTTCTTTACAACCCATATCTTAGTTAACCTGTTCTGTTTTATTCATCATGCAATGCATAGTTTTTCTATCATTCTACGTTCACCAATATCTAGATGTTGAGTATAGAACAAACCTTTGTTTATGCCTTCATGATGCAATGTTCAAATCCATGGTTTATGTTTTATTTCTTTGTAAACAGTTTATAACCTGCAAAAATGGATAGTACATCAAATTTTGATTGATCAAACCCTTTTTATATCATACAGATTTACGAGAAATGATTAAAATATTTTTCTTACCATTTTAGCATTTCTGAAGTAATTGTTTTACTTCAATTTTTTGAAAACTTTGTTTGACCTTACTTTTGTTCCCATGAAGTATCCTTATGCACAATATGTTCCCTGGCCAAAAAAGATGGAGTTAAATTTCAATGTTGATTGAATGTTAATTTTTTTCCTGCAATTCTTCTCTTATCTGACAGATTAATATTTCTTACCATAGTGACATTTCTAAAGTAAACTCTTTCTTTATATTTTTTGAAACAAGGAAAAGACCTTTCTTTCCTTCCAAATAAGCTGTTAATTTAATTGTTCATTGATTTATTAGTTTTCATTGATTAACTAAATCTCAGATGTGAGAGGATCTGTTTACTTACCATAGGTTCATTTGTTAAGTAATGGCTCCCTTTATCACCATGATTGACAGTCTGGTGCGTTCGAGTCTATGATAGTGTACCTGAAGATAAAATTTCTCCAGTTTAGAGTGTGTATTCCATGATTCTAATGTATATTGTTCTACCATATTTGCAAGCAAATAAAATAAATAATGTATCATACCACTTGAATAACTATATATTTTTGTTAACTTATGTTTTGTTTTTTTGCGTTACAGGTGACTAGAAGTCAAGCTACTTTTCCTAATAACTTAATCCACAATAATGCTTCTCAGCTTAGGGATGCCCTTGGATCATCCAAATGAAGTGGCAACTATTTTCCAGTCAAGCTCTCCCTCATCTATCATTGCCAAATCAGCCAAGGGCTTCACTTTAATGGAAGAAGTATGGAAAAGATACAAAGAATCAAATCGTTCTAGATTCGATACGAAACCATTGTATATTTATGTCCTAATTACTCCATTTCTTATTTTTTAATCTTTTTATGAACAAAATCTTAGACTTGCAATTTTTGTTACATAGTACAGTATTTTACACAAAACTTTTACCTTTTTGAATCTGGAATGCACAGTTTAGCCCCAGTTTAGGATTTTGCTTTTCTGCCGTTCATTGTTTTCGGTTTTGAGTATGCGACCGTTCGTGTTCTCCATCTCTAATGGTCGCAACCCGACCATTGGGTCTCTGAATCTGTAAAATAGTAGTTGAAATTAGTCAGAATCTTTCCATTGTTCGTCCATTTGTTGTTATTTTGTTAAAATTTTTGAACTTCACTTCGATTTTACCTGAAATCGGTCTTGCACCGTTTGGTTTGACGGTATTTCTCATTCTAGGGATTTCTGTTCGATTCATCCGTCGATTTTTTGCTGTAGCTTCTGACCGCCATTCTAACCATCGTCGACCATCTGGGTGAGATGGCGCGATTTGCTCCTGTTGACGACGCGATTCAGTCGTCAGAGGAAGATCGCTGAGTCGTCGAATTTCTAGGGTTTGTGTGTCGGCGCCGCTGATGAGAGAATGATTGTGAAAAAAATGTATTTATGTGTTGTAATAATCATTTAGAAATCCCTAAGTACGATTAATTAATTTAATTAGCTGCAAAGTCTAACACTGTAATTATTTTAACTGTTCAGTAATTGGACTGATGTTTTGGGTCATTGTGTGTAAAACGTTTGGGCCATGAGTTTTTTTTCGCTTACTATAAAGCTCAACACTAGGCATCAGAAGCAAAAATAACCGGAATTGGTTCAAACCTTCAAATTCCAAAAATTTTCAAAATTGGTATTTTAATCTTGAAATTCAAAATCTGAAATTGGACAAGAGGTTGAGGATTAAGTGTCGGGTTAGTGGCATAGACCATCCGGGGCTGAGATGGTGTCGCTGGCAGGTTCGCAAGGCGGTTCGGGGGAGGATTGACAAGTCTTTGTTCTGTGTGTGCAACGGGAAGATGTGTGTAAGAGTGTGAGCAAGATGAGTGCAGAAATATACAGGACTATTCTTTCTTTTTCTTTTTGTAATTTTCTATTCTCATTCCTCTTTTTTTTCCTATTTTTCTCTATCTACCACGTTTTTTTTATTTTGCTACTTACTCACCTTCTTCTTTTGGCTTTTAAAACATATAGCAATTTCTAAAAGGAAATGGGCTAGAATTAGATTAATATAGATTAAATAATTGTAGTTGGGCTACAATTATATCAATTCATGAGCCCAACAATCATAGAGCACAAATGACTTTTCATCTACATGACTCTTCATCTACTTAATAATGGTTATTTAATCTTCATTGTGGAGAATAAATAGGTGGTGAAAGTGGAGGGAAGAGAAGAGGCACAAGATAGAAAATACGTGAAGCTTTGTAGAGAGAATTCACAGCTTTCTTCTACATAGCGATTGTACCAGGATAGTTCCTGCATCGGATTGGATTGCACGTGAACCTCGATACTCGATAGTAGTGGATTCAACCTGCAGGATTCAATCAATCAATCGAAGAAAACAACACAACAAGTAAGATTTAATTCCGTTGCGTTTTACATGCTCAATCTACCATATGATTATGAATCTAGATCTGTTATTCTTGTATGCTTTTTCCGCTGCGGTCATTGGATGATTACAAGAATTCATAATAGTGGTATCAGAGCCCGGGGATTGATTCATAATTGGTTTTGTACTCTAATTAGTTTGTGGAATAATTTTAGAAATTAAAATCATGTAATTGGGACTACTTGGGAATATGATTCCAAAACCTTACGTAAATGGTTAATGGTTTTGAACAGCTCTCTATGCCTCTCCGAAATTTTGCGGAAATTGGATTACGCATATGTTTCGAATATCTAAACTAGATCTCAATTTTCTGAAAAATTCAACAAAAGTTTTACACTCTCTTTTGGAAATTCTTTCCAACAATTTTCAAAAACCAGTTTAGCTATTCAAATTCCAAAATTGTTCTAAAACTGTTTACAGAACAAATTTGAAAATTTCAAAACCAAAACCACCTACCGGTTGTGGAATGCTGCCGGAGGAGGTGTATAATGGAGGGAGCACAAGGCTTGGCCATTGTTCCACCCAGTGTCATGTTCTCATTGCCGATGAAAATTCGATCGCGCTTCTCCTCTTCTTTGACTCTCCTTTGCCAGAGACGGTGGCCGGTTGTCAAACAATCAAAGAGAATTGGAATGGGCGGTTTGTGGTGAACAGCAGATGAATCGTGAAATGAGAAAGATGAAGGGCTGCCATTATATTTTATTTCTCATTCTCGACGCTACTCTGGTCGCAATTCCCCTTCGCTTCTTGTAGGGATCAGATCACTCGGGATTCACTAATTACCGGGACCTCTTTTGTATTACACTTTGGAGATGGTCAATGCTAACCACAATCAAAGTGCAATGTTTTGATGCAAGAAAGCAATTTCTCAATACATAGACACTTAGTGCCCATATATGTTGGGTTTTGATCAGTGTGAATTTTATGCAAAGAAATTTCACCCTTTTCAACAACATCTCTAATAAAATGAAACCTAACATCTATATGCTTGGTTCTATCATGAAAGACAGGGTTTTCGCACAACTGAATAGCAGATTGACTGTCAGAAAACACAACTAGCAAAGACTTAAGAAACTTCAGTTCAGAGAGCACTCCCTTTAGCCAAATGGCTTCTTTCATAGCTTCTGTTATAGCAATGTATTCAGACTTAGTTGTTGATAGAGCCATAATGTGATGGAGTTGTGACTTCCAACTAATACAAGATCTGCACACAGTAAAAGCATAGAAAGTAGTGGACTTTCTCTTGTCCCTATCATTAGCATAGTTAGAATCCACATAACCACATAACTCAACACCATCATCACACTTAGAGTAACACAGACCATACTTAGAAGTATGTTTCAAGTATCTCAACATCCATTTCAAAGCTTCCCAATGCGCATGGCCTGGATTAGACAGCATAAGCAATATCAGGTCTGGTACTAACCATCAAGTACATCACAGATCCAATAGCATTAGCATAGGGAATCTTTTTCATGGCAGCAATATCATCATCAGACTTAGGACAAAAATCTTTACTCAGCAAAAAATGTGCAGCTAAAGGAACAGAAGCAGTTTTAGCAGCATCCATATTAAACTTTTGAAGAATCTTATGCACATAAGGCTCTTGGTGAAGCACCAGGATAGACTTCTTTCTATCCCTGAAAATATTGATCCCTAATATTTTCTGAGCATGTTTGCACAGACTTGATAGACTTCAAACATGGTCTCATAATCAGTATATCATCCACATAAAGCAACAAGAACACAGGAACACTGCCAAGATTTTTAACATACAAGCATGCATCAAAGGTACTCCTAACAAAGCTTAACTTTTGCATACAAGTATTAAATTTGATATTCCAATGTCTAGGAGATTGCTTCAAACCATATAAAGCCTTTTTCAACAAGCAAACATGATTGGGAAACTTGAGGTCAACAAAACCTTCAGACTGTTTCATGTAAATAGGTTTGTCAAGATCACCATGAAGGAAAGCAGTTTTGACATCCATCTGTTTCATTTCCCAATTAAAGTGAGCACACAAAGCAAGCATAAGTCCAACAGTAGTAAATTTCACAACATGAGCAAATATTTCAGTATAATCTACCCCCTCTTGCTGAGTAAACCCTTTGGCCACTAATCTGGCCTTGTACCTAATACCATCTATCTAATTTTGCAACTTATAAAGCCACCTGCAATCAACCACAGAGGCACTAATAGGTAAAGGTACAAGAATCCAAGTATGGTTTATCAACAAGGAATGCATTTCATCTTTCTTAACCTTAAGCCACAAATTCCATGCCTTAGATTTTACAGTCTGCTTATAAGTCTGAGGTTCATCCCCATCAGATTCAAACACATTGAAAGCAAGAGCAAGCAAGTTCACAATTCCAGTATATCTACCAGGGGGGTTATGAGGCCTTCTCACCCTATCCCTAGACAACAAGTAGTTATGAAAGTCTGGCTCATCAACAACAGGATTATCTTGGACATCAGTAGAATCAGGGGGTGCATTAACATCAACATCTACTGGTGGGTCCTCAGCATAGTCATCATCAGGTTCAGGGGTAGGATCAATGATCCATACCTGCTCCACGAGGCACCAGTAGGAATCTCCACCTCACTTTGAATATGGGTAAGGGACTCAGTAGTTGGAGCTGACTGCCCAGAGGGCTTAAGAGAAGGGAATTAAGTCTCACTAAAGACAACATCCCTACTTATTACAACCCTGAACCCTGGTTCATCCCTTAGCCATACCCTATACCCTTTAACACCATCAGGGTAACCAAGAAAAAATACATTTCCTAGACCTAAGATCAAGTTTATCAATCTTCTAATGAGTAAAGGCAGAGCAATTAAAGAGTCTAAGATGTGACAAATCAATTCTTTTACCAGAAAAAATAGACTCTGGACATTTTCCTTTCAAAGGGACTGAAGGTGATCTATTCACCAAATAGCAAGCAGTAAGAAGAGCTTCCCCCAAAACTTTTTAGATAAACCACTTTTAGAAAGAAGGCACCTAACTTTTTCAAGTAGGGTCCTATTCATCCTCTCAGCAACTCCATTTTGCTGAGGGGTATAAGGCACAGTTTTGTGTCTCTTAATGCCATAAGAGCCACATAGACTATCCATCTGGGCATTACAGAACTCCAACCCATTGTCAGTTCTGATAGCTTTGATGGATTTACCAGTTTGATTTTCAATCAAGCATTTCCAATTTTTAAAAGTGTAAAAAACATAAGACTTTTGTTTTAAAAGAAAACACCAAACTTTTCTAGAGAAGTCATCTATCACAGATAAAAAATAGACACCCTGAATGGGTAGTCACAGAAGCTGGGCCCTACACATCCATGTGTAGGTATTCTAACACTCCTTTACTAATACTTTCAGTAACAGGAGTGGGGAAAGACACCTTATGCTGCTTACCTAAGACACAGGTATCACATAAAGGAAGATCACTTTGAAAATCATTAGGGGAGCGAAGCTGATTCTTTTTCAAAATTTTCAAACCCTTTATCAGTCACGTGTCCAAGCCTATTATGCCACAACAGAGTTTTAGAATCATTTACCAAATTTGCACAACTACTATCATCACATAAGGACTGAGCAGAGCACACATGCAAGTTAAACCTTTTGAAAGCTTTGAAAGCACACAGAGACCCCTTACAGATTTTTATAACACACTGCCCCAATTTTCCCTCAAACCCTTCTTTTTCAAGAGAAGTACAGGAAAGCAAGTTCTAGCACAGATCAGGAACATACTTCACATTATCCAACTTCAGAATAAAACCATTTTCAAATTTTAAACACACAGTCCCAACCCCCAAAATTTTACACATTTTATCATTTGCCATAGAGACAAAGGAGTCAGAAACAATTTTGAAATCAGAGAACAAATTTCTGAAAGGAGAAATATTCAAAGTGCATCCTGAATCAATCAGCCAGTCATTTTGGGTAAAAGTACAATCAGAGGCAGAGTTCACAGAAAAAATGTCATGATGCATGAAACAAACCCCTTCAGTATCATCATTCTTAGCAAGATTGGCCAGAGCATCCCCATTGTCATTATAAGACTTAACCTTTTTAGGCCTAGTACATTCTTTCTTATAATGCCCAAGCTCCCCACAATTAAAACACTTTCTGTTGCTTTTATTGGGATTCCTACTCTTAGACCTAGACTTGCCTATGTTTGACTTTTTCCCATTATTATTCTGCTTCCCATTGTTATCCCCCTTGGATTTAGATCTACCTCTAATGTTCAGGGCCTTATTCTGGGAAGCTTTAGTCTCATTATTCTCCCTAATTTCAAATTCTTTAGATTTCAGGGAACTAATGATCAAATCAAGGGGAGCAGTATCCCTCCCATACTTGATGTCAGCCTTCACATCACTGTATGAGTCAGGGATAGCATTCATTAAAGCAATGCTAGTATATTCATCAATTGTTTTATCACCAGCACGTTTAATGTCTTGTACAAGCTTCTGAAACCTATCCACATTGTCATCTATGTCCTTAGTAAGATCAAGTTTGAATTTGAAAAGTTTTTCAGAAGATGCATCCTACTTGACATAGGTGTATAAGGTTTCAAGAGTTGTCCACAATTCAGAAGCAGAATCAATAGTTCCAACCTTCCTTATGACAGAGTCTCTCAGGTTGAGAATTATAATTGACCTAGCCAATTCATTCATCTCAGCTTTCTTTTCTTCAGATTCAGTTTCAGGAATTGTATTTTCAACAGCTTTGAAAACTTTTTGTTGTATCAAAATGCATTTGGTCTTTTGTTTCTAAATACTAAAATCATTTTTGCCATTAAAGTGAGTAATCTCAATAACAGGAGCAACCATGTTGAAAACCAAAAGATTTTTGGCAACACACACAGAAAAAAGAAAAGAAACACACTTAAAGGCACAGCACAGAACCCTGCACACACAATTAGTGAGCTTAAAAGCCACAAAGACACAGAGAGCTCACCAAGAGAAACACATATTGCAGGGATTTGCTATAACTAGGACTCCACAGATGCAGTAATTAGTTAAGATAACACACAAGCATGCACACACAGGTGGTTAGCCCAAAATGTGTTCAACAATGTACACAGTTTAAACACAGAGGTCCTCCCTATCTGTCACGAGCACCCTAGCTAGAGGATTTCCCAGTTCGCAAGCACTCACTGAATGAGGGCGCAGGGGGTCACTCTAGGCAATTTGGAATAACACTTGGTGGATAGGTAATTATCTCCAACAAGTAGTACAACCTCCAGAACACATTGAATGACAACACTTAAAGCACACCAGAGCAAAGCACAGGGGAAGAACTAAAAGCAGTAAGAGCACCTTGAAAGCAGTAAGTGCTAGGGACCTATATAAGAAAACAAGAGCAGATAACCTAAAGCTGCGGCAAGCGACTACTACCAACAACAACTGCATACCCCTAAAACTAGAAAGCATTAAGAGTTTTAGAGATCAAGCCAATTTACCAGAGCGGATACTCTTCGTTAAGATGTATCCGTCTTATCTCAGGGCCTATTCCAGAGATCGAGCTTTACTCTGACGAGTCCACCTCCTTTAAATTTGCGACTCGGCGTGCCCAAGTGATCCCCCCGTGGCTCTGATACCACTGTAGGGATCAGATCACTCGAGATTCACTAATCACCGGGACCTCTTTTTGTATTACACTTTGGAGATGGTCAATCTCCAAGAACTAAGAATACAATCAGAAGATACGAACTATACAATCTAGCACTGCACTACAAGTTACAGAGAAAACCCTAGCTCTAGTCAAAACCCTTGACCGGTTCTGGACTTATAGCTATCACCATTGGAACTTGACCTGCACACTAAGTAGATTGATCAGTATAGTAAGAAATCAGATCCTAACAGATATGAGACAAGAAAGTATAACGAAGCACAACAAGTCAGAAAACCGAGGGAGTATGGCTCAAGTTGCACACGCAACTACACAGGGCCAAAGACCTCCACCGTCTGCACCACGAGTCACAAGGGAGCACAGTGAGACTGAACAAACCCCCAAACCCTAGGGATTAACCGACTACTACTTCACCGAAGCCATTCACCACACAAGCCACAAACACTCGTCTCAATCACCACCAACACTACCACGAACATCACCGATTGTTACACACACACAAATTTCCTTACTAATCTTCACCGATTGAACAGATCGAGACTTAACCGTTCGATCACCAACAGATCCACCACATCAACACAGCCGTTGAAGGATCTCACTCGTCCTCACACAAATAGAGAAGGAATGATCGGAGAAGATGACCGGAGATGAGAGAGAGAGAGCAATCACTAGAGAGAAGGCAAAGAAAACTCGAGAGTCGAAGAGAGAGAGAGTGTAGTGAATAGAATGAGGCGGAAGAGAGAGTGAAAAGAGTTTATTACTCACAAACAAACACACCCTAGATCCAACGGCCTCCATTCATGATCCAAGTGAGACGGCTACGTGGCAGCCATCGGTTAACCCCAGGTAAGTAACGGGCCTCAATAACTTTGGGCCACACATAATAGAATCTAGGCTCAGAATTAATTCAGCCCAATGATTTAATTCCTCCAGCCCAATTCCAATTGGTCCATTTATCTCACATTTCTCTATTACCGACGTCGCCTTTGGAGGTGATGGCTGGTGTCTGTTTTTCGGAGAATCAGCGGTGTCGACTGTTGGTCTTCTTGGAGAGGACAAAAGTCGGGCACTGAAACAGATAATGGAATGTTCCTACTTGTTTTTTCAATTAAAATGGGTTCGACTCCTTTTGCTTTCACCTTTTTAGCAACCCTTTATGTATACACATAAGTTATAGTATAATTAATTTAGAATTAATTATATATATGTGTGTAATTCCAATTACATTAATAATTTATTAATTATTATTTAGATTAATTTATTTATTAATTGGATTAATAAATTTAATTTGAAATTAATATAAATTTCAAGACCACAATTAATTATAAAATAAAATTTGGTTTTATTTGTTGAGCATTATTTGATATCCTATGTGATAAGCATGCTATTTGTTTTTATGCTTATTTATTTAACTATAGTAGTTAGAGGCCGTTTTATTGTCTGGGTAGGAGGCACCCATTATGTGTAGTCCGTGTTATACTATGCTTGGGTAGGCGGCGCCCAATATGTGTAGTCCGTGTTATATTATGCCTAGGTAGGCGGCGCCCAGTAATTCTTTAAGTTATAATACTCCTTCCGTCCCATAGTAGATGTCACACTTTCCTTTTTAGTTTGTCCCACAAAAGATGTCACATTTCCTCTTTTGAAAAAAGTTCCTTCTCACAGCACTTATAAAATTATATTTTCTCTCACCACTTAACACACAAAAGAATATCTCCTAAAATCCTGTGTCATCTCCCAAGTGTGACATCTACTACGGGACGGAGGGAGTATTTGATATTAAATTGACAATTAGTATCAAAAATTTATTCGCCACAAAATATAAGTCTTGTTTTGAAACAAACGCGTCGTCCATCACAAGTGTTTGATGTACCTAGCCTTTTCGACCACGGTTTTTACGCCATCGCGTTTACTCTAAATCCACAAGGTGTAGGCTCATTCATAGATGCATGGTTGGCATTGTGTGATGGGGTTGACTTGCTTAAATTATTTTGAGTAGCTTCGCAACCAAAATTATTTATGGACGTATATTAATTGGATTAATAAACCAAGAATTGTAAAATTGTTGTTACAATTGGCTTGAAGGCCTACGTGGTGATATTATTGTAGTCATCAGCCCTTGCAGAGGCTACAACTATATAGACTTGGATCTTGGACCACTAAAATTTATATTTGATATAAATTCGTATTTTATGTTTGGTGGCATAATATATGTTAAAATTAGTAGGAGCTAATCAATACAATAAATCCTTGTTTGATTAGTGATGCGAATGTGATCTTTGTATGCTATTCTAATATACTTTTCTTTTTATTTTTTGCTCAGATAATATGTCAAACTTATCTTATCAGTGTATGATGGAAACAAACAAATTGACTTGGTCAAATTTCACGGAGTGGCAAAGAGACTGCCCAAAACTCAAGGCACAAGGTGCCATGAGTGGGAGCTTAGCTTTGTTTGTCATTGAGATAAATATGTCTATGAATAACTCACAATCATGGGTATTGGATACTGCTTGTGGTTCACACATTTGTAATAAAGTGCAAGGTCTAATAGACAGCAGGAAAGTGAGGCCTGGGGAAGTAGACCTACGTGTTGGAAATGGAGCAAGAGTTGCTGCCGAACGCGTGGGAACTTATAGATTAGATCTTCCCTCAGGACATAAACTAGATTTACATAATTGTTATTTTGTTCCAGTTATTTCAAAGAATATTATTTCCATTCCGATGTTTGACATCGAAGGTTTTTTCTTCCATTTTACAAACAGCAGATGCTCGTTTTCTAATATGGATTGTTTTATGGAAATATCTCTTTAGAGAATGGATTATATATGCTTGAATGCAAACATAATATTCTCAATGTGCAAAATAAAAGACTTAAGCTATGTAATACGGATAATGCTACTTATATTTGGCATTGTAGACTTGGTCATATCAATGAGAAAAGGATAGCGAGATTGAGAAAGTTATACTATCTAAATTCATTTGATTTTGAATCATATGGTGCTTGTAAATTCTGTCTCAAAGGAAAGATGACTAATAAGCCACTTTTTGGGAAATAGGTGCGTGCTAATGATGTGCTAGAGTTGATCCTCACAGATGTGTGCGAACCGTTTCCAACTCAAGCAAAAGGTGGTTATTTGTACTTCATTACTTTCACTGATGATTTGACAAGGTATGTATATGTGTATCTTATGAAACACAAATCTGAGGCCTTTGAGAAATTTAAAGAGTTTAAGTGTGAGGTTGAGAAACAACTTGGAAAAAGTATCAAAACTCTTCGATCAGATCGAGGAGGGGAATACTTGAGCCGAGAATTTCTTGATTACTTGAAATCACATGGAATCCAGTCGGACTGGACACCTCCTGGTACACCACAAATGAATGGAGTATCTGAAAGGAGAAATCGAACATTATTAGATATGGTTCAATCCATGATGAATTTATCTAGTCTCCCTTTATTTCTCTGGGGTCATGCTTTATAGACTGCTATTTACATTCTGAATAGAGTTCCATCTAAATCAGTTGAGAAAACACCATATGAGTTATAGTATGACAAAAAGCCTTATCTTAACTATATGCAGACCTGGGGTTATCCAACTTTTGTTAAGAAACAAATGACTGATAAATGAGAATCTAAAAGTGAGAAGTGTTACTTTGTGGGATATCCTAAACAAACTAGAGGATATGAATTCTACTGCCCTGGAGATCACAAGGTAATAATCTCTAGGAATGTGACGTTTCTTGAAGACAGTTATGTCTTAAAAGAACAAGGTCACAACATTGTAGATTTTGAAGAAATTTAAGAACCACAAGATAACATTGAAGATGAGGTATTGCCAAATGGTTTGAACAATAACTCAGTGAGAGTTTTTTATGATCTATTGGGAAGGGATATTACTATTAGAGGAGACCTTTGAGGGACTCTCGAAGAACCTCCTCAAGACAATGAGATGCATCAAAGACAAGATGATACAATAATTGCATCAACTCTACCTCAAGAAGATCATAGTGATATTCCTGAACCTCCTCACATTCAGAATGAACAGCCCGAGCCAGAGAAAAACCAACTCAATAGACCTAAAAAGATTCGCCGTGCACCTGAGAGACTGAATCTAATGGTTGAGAACCAAGATGATGATGTTGATTCAGATGACAATGAGCCTAAGACCTATACCGAGGCAGTGTCCGACACTGATCGAGAGAAGTGGCTAGAGGCCTTAATATCTGAAATGGACTCGATGTACTTCAATCTAGTTTGGGAACTAGTTGACTTGCCAGATGGGGTTTACCCTCATAGGCTGCAAATGGATCTTCAAAAAGAAGAGAGATACAGAAGGCAAAGTACAAACCTACAAGGCTAGGTTAGTGGCAAAAGGTTATAGTCAGCGCGAAGGCATTGATTACGATGAAAATTTTTCGCCAGTTGCTAAGATCAAGTCCATTAGGGGATATTATTTGCAATTGCTGCATACTACAATTTTGACATTTGGCAAATGGATGTCAAAACCACATTTCTCAATGGGGAATTAGAAGGCGATGTCTATATGACACAGTCTGAAGGTTTTGTATCCAAAGAAAGGCCGAATGCAGTGTGCAAGCTAATGAAGTCCATTTATGGTTGTCTAGTTCTGTCACGCCCGCATTTTCTAAGGATAGAAAACAGGGTTGATCGTGACTAGGGGAGGATTAAAGAAGCAGGGAAGAAAGGGGAAAACAATACAAATCGACCATAGCTCGAAACAAATGGGAATAGCTCGAATAAAATCAGAGTGTTTCAACAATCAACAACTCAAAAATGAATATTATTTCAGCGATACAAGAACTCAAAAGAAGGACAACTACTTAGCGAAAGCATTTGAGAGAATGAATATGCCACGTGTGAAGATATGACACACTCTACACACTTAAATTTCTTCAACGGTCTAGCTCAACACCCACCACACCCGTCACGCTCAACCTGCACATTTTTAAAAATAAATGCAGGGCTGAGTACTTGATGCACTCAGTGGACTCATGCCGAAAACATTTTATAAAAAGTATTTATCATGCCACCATTGAGTGACCTTGGGGTTTTAACTTTAGAAATCGCCCAAGACACTAAAATAATTTCCATCGTAAAATTCGGTTGATCAACCATTTTCCTATAGATGTCTACCATATCTGATCCATTAATGACAAGAAATGTGGCCACATTCCAAGTCACTAGACCAGCCGACCTAAAAGACGGCTCACGATCTCCATAGGTGTACACTAGCATGAATAGGGACTCACTCCCTAGACAGACCCGAATTCGATTATCCATTGATGGCAAAAGCCACATCAGATAGGTTCCATAGATAAAATAAAACACGGCATGACAAATATTCATATCATTTTCACATAAAAATATACTTAGGGCATTGCCCTTATTTAAAAAGAAAGCTCACCTCAAGTTCTTAATCCGAAATTATTTCCTTTCCCTTGATATCACGTCGCGCTTGCAAGGAATCACCTTTAGCATTTAAATAACACATAAATCAACAAAATGAATCAAGTAAATAAATAAAATGCATGCACCCTAATTAAAATCATTTATCTCGTTTCTCGGTTTTCGATTATTCGGCGGCCACCTAAAAGTTCCTCTGTTGGCTCCTCGTATTTCAACCATGATGTCGGAATAAATTACCAAAAATTAGACAAGCGCATAACTAAATTATCACAACTATTTCTCTTCGCAATTATATTTATTTCATACTTTGCATTATTCCGAAAATTAAATAAATAATTCCCCATAATTAAATTATCGGCCCAAGGATTTAATTAATTTGATCCAAATTAATTGTTATCTAAGCCCTCCTTATTTCTTCCATTTATTTAGTAGGGCCTAAAAGGATTAGCCCTAATTAAATAAATCCTCCAATTTTAATTTATTTGCCCAATTTCTTTAAACAATACAAAGGCCCAATTTTTTAACAAAATCAATAGCCCAATTTTGACTCCCACTTCCCATTCTCGGCTCTCTCTCTCTTCCTCTTTCTCTATCTTCCTACTTTTCTCTCTTCGTCGACATATTGCAGCGGGTTCCTCCAAATTTCCGTCGATTTTCTTCAATTCATTCCACGTCGTCGTTCCTCCGTCGCTGGTGTCGGCTTCTCCAACAAATCCCATCGCTTTCCAACTCAGCCCTGACAGGATCTTCTTCAGCCGAAATCACGATGCCACTGCTGCCGGGAAGACGCAACGCCGCTGCTGTCTTGCCGGGAAGACGCGATGCCGCTGCTGTCAGCAGCGTCCGTCGGCCAGTCTCCGCCACCCGTTGCCCCAATTTACCCCGAAACAGTCCCGATTCCCTCCGAACAGATAAGTTCTCAAACAAATTATGTTTTTTTTTCGTTTTTAGCTTTCAATTACACTGTGATGAGTGTTCGATTGTTGGAGTTTGATTGTTGATGGGAGCTTATTCGCATTAATTGTAGGAGATTGGTGTATGATGCTATGTTGGGAGCAAAATCATATGTTCATGATTTGAAATTGAGTAGTGAGGATTCATACCTTCTGTCGATCTGTGGGGTGCAAAAAGGAGTAATTCCTTGGACTTGGCAGATTCGTTTCTTGAATTGAACCTTGAATTGAACTTGAGAAGAATAGGTCTTGGTTTTCTTACTTGCAAAGAACAACAGGTGAGGGAAAAATAAACTGATTGAAGATTTAATATAGGGGAATGGTGGTTAAAGATATGGGAGAGATTTAGGGGAGAGGGGCGATTTTTCTAACATGGGTTGAGGGGGAGAATTCGATTTCTTTTTTTTTGAATTAATTAGAATTTGTTTGGTATTTTATTTGCAGATCACGAAGGAGGAAAATCTCTACAAAATCTTTATTTAAAATTTGGATTAAGGCATATCTTGGTGACCAAGTCAACTAGGAAAAGATTTAATTTGATTTAATTTGATTTTTTTCTCTCTCTTTTTTTTCGGGGTGTTACAAGTTCCTTTATGATGAAGGATTTGGGTGATGCTTCCTACATCCTTGGAATAAAGATCTATCGAGATAGATCGAATAGGATGTTAGGACTATCACAATCCACTTACATAGAAAAGTTGCTAAGGCGCTTCTCAATGGAAAATTCTAAGAAATGTTTTCTTCCTATGGGACATGACATTGTATTGTCAAAGAATGATTGTCCTTCTAATGACAAAGAAATAAATAATATGAAAAGGATCCCATATGCTTCAGCTATACGATCTATTATGTATGCCATGATCTCTACTAGGCCAGATGTGGCCTATGCGCTTAGCATAACAGGCAGATTTCAGCAAAATCCCGGTGAGGAACATTGGAAAACTGTTAAGATTATTCTTAAGTGCCTTAAAAGGACTAAAGAATATTTCTTAGTCTATGGTGGACAACCAGAGTTATCAGTTACTGGTTATATTGATGCTAGTTTCCAAACAGACCATGACGATTATAAGTCGCAGTCTGGATATGTTTTTATTCTCAATGGTAGAGCAGTGAGTTGGAATAGTTCCAAACAAGATACAACTGCTGATTCCACCACCAAAGCTGAGTATATTGCTGCATCTGAAGCTGCCAAAGAAGTTGTTGCTTTGTTAGAGTTCGTTAAGGAACTGGGTGCTGTTCCGAGTGCCAGCAGTGCAATACCTTTGTACTATGACAACACTGGTGCTGTTGCGCAAGCAAAAGAACCCAGAGCTACGAACAGGAACAAGCATGTTCCTAGAAGATATCATTTGATCAGAGAAATAATTGAAAGAGGTGACATAAAATTAGAAAGAGTACCCACTGATGATAATTTGGCTGATCCTTTCACCAAACCATTATGTATAGCAAAACACAACAAGCACTTCGAGAGCTTAGATGTTAAGCATGTTGGTAGATGACTTTGAATCAATGGGAGTTAAAGTTTTATATGTCTTAGAAACATTTTGTATTGAGACAATATTACTTCATCACATTCTATGAAAATTTTATTTTCTACATGTTTTGTGCACTTATTGGAATAATTGTTTTAAATGTTTGGTTTTATTCTAAATATTTGTTCCCTTGAATTATGACTGTCGTTAATGGTGTGAGACATTAATGATATAGTATAATTCTAAAACAACCCTAACCAATGATCATCAAGAATGAGATATTGATAATATGTTATAGGTTAGCATGAGGTTTGCATCACATTCTTCGAGAATATAGTTGTTCTTACAACTATGAGATATTAGATACTCATGATGGACACATGGTATGCTTTGGAGAGTATTGGTATACCCAACTATTAAACTGTTTTGTTAAGTGTCTATAGTGTATTAGTACATGAAGTATGTAATAGTCATTGGATCTGAGGTCATTACAGATTTTATTTGTTGAGTGGTGTGCTTTGATCTTGTACAACGCTTTGCCTCCCCTCGGAGGATTAAGACACGGCCTTGTGTTGGGTATATCATAAGATAAATGGAAATGGTAGTTGAGGCAAGAATGAGATTCATTCCTTGATTAGAAATTCAAGAGAACACTCAGATTCTCTATATTATTTGACCATTAAGTCATTGGCCAATGCAAAGATATATTCAATTAAAGTAATTGAATATGATCAAAATGGGTCATCTAATAAAGATGAGATAAAGTGATTGAGCCATTTGGATAGACACAATGAAAATCTTAGGCTCAATCGAGTGGTTCGTGAATGAAGGGATATTACTATAAACTTTGTGTAAAGGCTTGTTTATCAAATTCACGTAAACATCATTCATATATCGAGCTACGCTGCCAACGCAGTCTAGGAGTTTTGTGCAGACTTCAGTTAGATCGTCGTCGATAATGAGGGCCTAAAGGGTCACACTATATGTGTATTTTGATCCGCTCAAGGGTACAAAGTTGGTATTGCGTATTATATCTAATGCTAGTCCAAGTGGGAGATTGAAATGAAATGAGCTAGAATTAGATTAATATGGATTAAGTAATTATAGTTGGGCTACAATTATATTAATTCATGAGCCCAATAATCATAGAGCCCAAGTGACTCTTCAACGGCATGACTCTTCATCTACTTAATAATGGTTATTTAATCTTCATTGTGGAGAATGAATAAGTGGTGAAAGTGGAAGGAAGAGAACAGACATAAGATAGAAAATACGTAAAGCTTTGTAGAGAGAATTCCTAGCTTTCTTCTACATAGCGATTGTACCAGGATAGTTCATGCATCGGATTGGATTGCTTGTGGACCTCGATAGTAGTGGATTCAACCTGCAGGATTCAATCAAACTGTCAAAGAAAACAACACAATAAGTAAGATTTAATTTCGTTGTGTTTTACATGCCCAACTTGCAATATAATTATGAATCTAGATCTTTTATTCTTGTATGCTTTTTCGCTGCACTCATTAGATGATTACAAGAATTCCTAACTGTTTCTATGTCCATTAACCTCTAAAAAACACTAAATAGTACTTATTTCTTAAGAAATTAGGGATATTATAGTATTGATGGTATTTTAGCATGTCATTATAGTGTGATTGATTTGTTTGCATTAGTTATTTTGGAAGGTTTTAATCAATATTTGTTTTTATAACCATTTATTTTCCTTACTTTGCTGCCATCTTTATTGTTTACACAATATTTGTTTCTTTAATTTCAGATTGGTGACCCCAAGTTCACACTTATTTTTTTCATTTTAACAAAATGAGGTTGATGCTATATGGGTTGCTCAGTTAAAAGGAAAAATGGATGATGAATTCTCAGTTTTTGATGATGAGATTAACAAGAAGAAGAAATTGGTGATTGTGATATGAACAGCCATGAGAAATTTGTTATTTCTACGATGAGATGAATGCTCTTAACAAGAAATTGGTTATTTTAACTCGAGTGACAGATTCGTGGTTTGTCGTGATTTTATATGTTAATTGCAGGCCTTTTTTAATTTATTTGATTGCTCATCTCAATCTTTTGTTGGAAGCCATTTTTGTATTTTTGTCTAGGATTTTGACATCAACTAATAGTAATCAAGCTATTGTTGTAGAAATAATTTGACATACAAACTTACCGGGCGAAAAGTACACGGGAAATAAAACAATGAAGATTACACAGAAACAACTGAAAATTATAGGAAAAAATCTGTGGAAAGCAGTAAGCCGAGTCGAGGAGTCCTCTTTCCACAAGACGAGATACTCTCCGGTAGTGCTCTCGGTTTGGCGTGTCGTCCCCAAAGATAAAACGGCTTCATCTCTGAAGTAACAGCACTGCTAGCGGCAGAGCTCCGGCGAACAGGAGTAAGGCGGGGGCAGAGCTTCGACGGGAAGATTATGCTGAGAGGGAGAGAGCGTGCATGCAAGAATGTTTGTGTATGTTCTGTTGTGAATGCAATGGATGCATACTTATTTATAGGCCAAGTCCACCCGCAGGGGCATTGATGGAGTGAACAACCATTATGTGTGCCATGATGGCACGACTGTAACCGTCGGGAATTATTGACTGGTGCACTAGCCATTCGGAGCTGAAGAGACACGACGCACCTGGACATGCTACACGACGAGATACACCATGGACCGTCGGGGTCCATCGGGGACCTTTTGTCTCCCGTTATGCGTCGGGGTCCAGCGGGAACATGATGTGGACCAGGACCCGTCGGGGATAGCGTGGATTTTGGGGTGGTCTAAAGAGAACAAGCGGGGCTTGAACCACGCTCAACGACCAGCTCCAAAGAACAGCCCAAAGACCAATATCCAAGGTCCAAGGCACAAGGCACCCGGCGCCCGATGCACGGGGAACGGGTCACGGTGCAAGGTGAGCGAGTCGCGGGCAGGCGGCGGCGCGTGCGTGTGCGCACGTGTGGGCTTTGTCACCCGTCTTGTTCCACGATAATTATTACACATAATAATTCATCTTATTAAATACTTCATCAAAGAAATTTATCATCCCCGATGTGGGATAATTAACACTTAGTTAATTAATCCCTTAGTTTTTTCCCATAACTCATTTTTAGCTTTATTGTGACCAACTTTAATATATTATTTCTCACTCACCGGGAATCGGATTTGAGAAAATTAATATACTACGGTCATCTACTCGGAACGTAGATCATCGCTATTGCATTTAATTTCACAAAATTAAATGTCTTGTAACATTTATTATTAGTCAAAGTCATTTGACCAAGCACGATTCCAACAATCCCCCACATGAGTGGAAATTGCCAAATGCATATGTATGCAGACACAAGCTCAACCCTCAAGAGGTATGTAAGCATAAGGATAGGTAGTTTTTGGCTTTGAACCATCCATAGTCAACACCATTGGATATACAGGCGGACTAGTAGCGCAGTGCTTTGAACTATTCCTCCAGGGCGTGCACCGAGACAATGATGTTAACACCTAAACACCTCAACCTCATCCGTTCTCACGTTTTGTGTCCATTTCTGGCCTTGGACACCACTTTGGATTAATAAGTGTATTGTTTGAAGCGGCCCCACTTCACACTTACATAGGTGATTCCTCGTTAAGTATCTTGTCATACTCGGTCTCTTTGAGAACTTCATCTCAACGAGATCCTTTAGGGATCATTAAAAGTCATAGACTTAACCTCACCACTAGGCAAGTTTTTTTTTCAACACTCTATTACTCTCTAGGGAATAGATGTAGATGAGTGTTCACACGAATTCTCATAGCTTAGTTTTCTCATTGAACCAAGTTCTTGGGATCTCCAGTCATCATGGTTGGGTTACCACTATGACAATTCTTTAGTTTGTGGATTCCAAACTCATTCCCTCTAGCAATTTATTCATTTGATCACGATTTAACCCTTTGGTTAGCGGATCCGCTAGATTATCTAATGACTTCACGTAGTCAATTGTAATCACCCCTGTTGTGATCAAATGTCTCACGGTATTATGTAGTCGACGTATGTGTCGAGACTTACCATTGTACAGGCCACTGTTTGTCCTCCCAATAGCGGCTTGGCTATCACAGTGAATTATCTTCAAGGAAGTGTTTAAGCCATTCGGCTTCTTCCGCAGCTTTATCTAAAGCTATGAATTCAGATTCCATGGTGGATCGGGCTATACATGTCTGTTTCGTGGATTTCCACGAGTCAGCACCACCCCCAATAGTAAAGACATATCCACTTGTTGAAAGTGAGTTTTTGTTATCGGATATCCAGTTTGCATCGCAGTACCCTTCAAGTACCGGGGGGTATCTCGAAAAGTGTAGCTCATGATTTTGAGTATACTTGAGATACCTCAAAACTCTTACAAGAGCTTTCCAATGCTCTTTGCTTGGATTGCTCGTATAACGGCTCAACTCGTTCACTACGCAAGCAATATCAGGCCGAGTGCAATTAGTAAGATACATAATGCATCCAATGACCCGTGCATAATCTTCTTGTGCAACGGGCTCATCCCTATTCTTGCTCAAGTGAACATTGAGCTCTATAGGCGTCTTAGCCGGGGTGCCATCATAGGCGTTGAACCTCTTTAATACTTTCTCAACATAATGAAATTGTGTTAAGGTGATTCCTTCGGATGTTCTTAGAATTTTCATTTTAAGAATTACATCGGATAGACCCATATCCTTTATGTCGAAGTTTCTCTTTAACATGGCTTTCGTGTCGTTAATCACTTGGGTGTTACTACCCATGAGTAACATATCATCAACATAGAGACACACTATAACGTATCCATTATCAGTGTTCTTAATGTGGACACATTTGTCACATTCGTTGATCTTAAATCCATTTGATAACATCACGTTATCAAATTTCAAGTGCCACTGCAATGACGCTTGTTTCAATCCACAGAGGGATTTAACCAGTGTGCATACCTTTTTCTCTTGTCCGGGTACTACAAAACCTTCAAGTTGTTCCATATAGATTTCATCTTCAAGATCACCATTTAGAAACGCAGTCTTAACATCCATTTGATGAATCTCAAGATTGTGTACAACAGCAATCGCGAGAAGCACTCGAATTGATGTAATCCTCGTTACAGGTGAGTAGGTATCGAAGAAATCGTACCATTCCTTTTGTTTAAAGCATTTGACTACCAGTCTAGCTTTATACTTGTCCACTGTTCCATCGGCCTTAAACTTTCTTTTAAGGACCCATTTGCATCCTAATGGTTTAGCACCTTCAGGTAGATAAACCAACACCCGCGTGTGGTTTAGCAAAATTGAATCAATTTCGCTTTGAACAACTTCTCTCCAATGCAACCCGTCTGGGCCAGCAAAGGCTACTTTTATCGATGTTGGTTCTTCATTGTCACGGCCGCCCTTACTAAGGATAGTTAAGACGGGGAAATCGTGACTAGGGGAGGGACTAAGAAGCGGGGAAGAAAAGGGGAACAATAAAAGACGACATTTAACACAAAGCTCGACTAAACTTCAAGAGAAAATATTTTAATGTATTGCATGGTTAAGCAGCGGATTAAGGTCTCAAGGTAATTAATGTCATAACATAGTATGGGAAAAAAATGGAAGACTTTTAGAAAGAAAGCAATTTCAAACAAGGTAGCGGAAATCAAGTATCTAGAGAGAGTCATAGGATAACGCCCATGTATGAAGACACGACACATTCGGAAAATCTTAAGGCTCGACTCAACATCCGCCGCAACATCATTGCTCAACATGCACATAGGGAAAACATATGCAGGGCTGAGTACTTAATATACTCAATGGGCTCATGCCGAAAACATTTGATAAAAGTTATGTCATTCATACCATAGTGAACTCGAGTTTTACATTTAGAAAGGAAATATCATCGAGTATCATAAAAACAGTTTCATAGCCTGGCTAGGCAAACAATCTCCCCACTTTCTCAACAATCAAACATTCACATCCTCATACCATAGTGCGACGAAAGTGTGGCCACACTATTCGCCCACGAGACCGGCCGACTAGCAAGGACGACTCACGATCCCACCTGTGTACACAGCCTGATAGGGTTTGCAGCCCTACTCAGACCCTAATTCGTTTAACACAACCCTATAGCCTAACGGAGCAAGCTCAAACGAACTAGGCATCAGACAACAATCTCAACATCAAAACAATCATGGCATGACATAACACTTTAAACCACCCTTATAATACCGTATCATACTTTTGAAAGCGTAAAAGAGTTTAGTGAAAGAAAGCCCACCTCGCTTGCTTATACAACACAATTTACAACTGTAATGCAACCCTTGCTCTTTGTACCCACGTACGCACAACAACCCGTGTCAACACTATAACACGATCAGTTTTTCCATCAACACATTTATCATGCATGCCGTATCGTTCCTTTCATCGTTTTCTTATATTGCCCATCCCAAACGTTCACCAACATAAACGAAACGAACACTCTAGCATACATCACCAAGCAACACATAACCACATCATAGGATATGTTCCTTAATCACACATGTATCATGTAATTCGTCCAAAACTTGTCAACGAAGACCATTTCAACAAAACCAGAATCTGGCAGAACAGCGCACTATTTTTGTAAAAATCATTAAAATTCCATCCGATCTCATATGAAGCTAAAATTTGGTCACCACACAGTAGACACATAAAGGTTTGTCCAGTTAAAATTCCACACCAAAATCATTTCTTTTGATAGGTCAAAACAAAAACGAAACTCACTAGACGAAACACAATTTCTGGCAGGACTGCCCAGTTAAATTGAAAAATCCGTTATAAATTCGTCTGTCGTCAATTGTAGCTGAAATTTTGACACAACACAGAAGAAATCTGAAACTTCATCCAATTAAAAATTCATGTCTAAATAAGATCGTTTGATTGGTCAAAAACTTATCGGAACCTACTGTCCGAACACAACAGTTTTCATGCTCAACATTCACAAACCCTAGTTTGTCTATCATACATTCACACATACATATTCATGCTTTCAACACATAGTCAGGCTTCAAAAACGAGATTACAACCATGCTTCCCTATTCGCACATAATATTCACAACGATTCATCCACACACTCACACACACGTACATACACGCACACACACACAACCATTCATGTGCAACCATCCTTCCCAACTAATAAATTCTTAGATTTACGATCCTCCACTCACTATATGCATGAGGGGTTCAAGAATCATGGATTCAATGATAAGAAGGGGAAAGGTGGATCAAAAATGATACATTTCTCTTGAAAATAATCGGTAGAAAAGACAATTGGTGCGATTCCTCAACGGATCTTGAGTTTCCAACTCCAAATCGAAGCAACAATGAAGGATTGATTTGGAGCACTTGAGAGAGAGGGGGGAAGGATAAAAACGTGTGGGAGAGGAGGGGAAGAGAGGGAGGCGTGTGGAGTGAAGATTAGGGCTAGAGTTTTCTTAATTTATATTCAATAATTATTCCCACACTTAATTAAACAATTAAAATTGTGGAAGAATAAAATAGAGGCCAATGAATAAGTTCCACAATTAAAAGAAATAGGCGTGTAGTGTGGGGGGGGGGGGGGATTTTTAAAAAATTATGGTATTACTTGGAGAAAAATATACTCACAAAAATGGGTAAAAGATATTGAGCATCCCATAAATAAGGTAACAAAATAATTCAAGAATTCTCCAAGTAGGAAGGGGGGGGGGGGGGCGTGTAAAATAGGGAGTAGTCAAAGGAAATATTTAAATCCCCAAATTAAATAGGAATAAGATTTAAATTTGGTAATTTCTTGTGGAAAAGGCTCCCATAAAATAGGTAACAATTAAATTAATCCCACAAGGTAATTGAAAGGCATAAGGGGCGAAAATTTATGAGGTCTTAAAGAAGAAAAGAGTCAAATCCTAATTAAAATAGGATATGGAGAGATTTAATTGGATTTTTAATTCAAGGAAGGAAATAAGTAAGGTACCAATTAAATCTACAAAATAATTTATTCTCCTAATTAATAGGAGATTTCGAAAGACCAAGAAATGGGCAAGGGTTCGGAAATTATGTAGAATAACATAGGGATAATTTGGTTTGGATTTAATTTGGATAATTATCCCAAAACAATTAATTAAATCCAAGAAAGAAAATACTATTTCAAATAATTAGGAGGGCCGAAAAATACGAAATAAAATGGATACAAAAATATGCATGATCCCATTTAATTTAATTCACACATTGGAACATAATTCGTATTATTCCACACAACTCACAACAACTAATTCCACATAATTAACTCAATCACATAGAAAATCAATTTCCATAAAAGTAATTCACATTCAACATCCACATTAATAAAAACAAAAGTCGCAAATTTTTTGGGGTGCTACATCCTTCCCCTCTTAACAGAAATTTCGTCCCGAAATTTGGTCATCTCACAAAAACAATTCGGGGCACTTTTCTTTCATCCTATCATTTAACTCCCACGTGGCTTCCTCGGGACCATGGCGTTTCCACAACACCTTCACGGATGCTATTGACTTGTTTCGCAACTCTTGCACCTTTCGATCTAGGATTGCTTCGGGCCTCTCCTCGTAGCTCATATCAGGGGTCAGGACAATCTCTTCTTGATGAATCACATGCTTGGGATCAAACACGTACTTGCGCAACTGCGACACATGGAACACGTTGTGCACAGGACCTACTCATCAACGATCTCGTACGGTCCTACAAAACATGGTTTTAATTTGCCCTTCACTCCAAACCTTACAACTCCTCTCGTCGGGGAGACTTTCAAGAAGACTTTGTCACCAACATCGAATTTGATCTCCGTTCGGCGCACGTCAGCATACGACTTCTGCCTATCTTGAGCTTCTTTGATCCCTGCACGGATTTGATGCACAATTTCGGTCATCTCTTTGATAGCGTCTGGTCCTAACATCCTTCTTTCACCAACCTCATCCCAGTAGAGTGGGGATCAACATTTCCTACCATACAAGGCTTCATACACAGCCATGTCGATCGTCGCTTGATAGCTATTGTTGTAGGCGAATTCAACCAATGGCAGAACAGTTTCCCAACTTTCCCCTTGGTCTAGGACAACGGCTCGCAGCATATCTTCAAGTGTTTGAATCGTCCTCTCCGACTGCGCGTGTCAGCCGACTAATTCTTTTTGGGAAAAAGTTAAATCTAGAGTTACTGGTATTGTTAGTAACTTAGTATGCTCAATGAGATACTTTTATTGCTAAAATTTATGCAAGTTGAATATACTTTTTTTTTATCAAGAAAAATCTACTGGTTTAGCACAATGTAAAACATGCTTGTTGTATGCAGTGGTGGAGCCAGGAATTCTATTTAGATAGGCAAAAATATATTTTTTCAGGAAATTTTGACGGTTTGAGAGGGAACGTACATAAGGAAATTTGATTTTTTTTAGAAATTAAAGAACAAAATAGCATGTGTGAGCATTTTTTAGGGGTGGGGGGCAATTTTCCCTTGTGGAATTTGGGGTTCAAGTAGCCTCCGCCCCTGCTTGTTTGTGGCATTAAGAAAATTTTGCTGCTTCTGTCTACTGTCACATAACTAACTTCCTCCTATGCGCCTTAGCAAGATTCTAGAGTTGTTGGCATAAAACTAGATTTTTATATTTCTGCATTATGCATATGCCTTTTATGCGGTGATATGAAGATAATGTTCTGGTACATATATGTAAACCATCTAGCCATTCTATTTTTATATGAGCACTTTAATTTTCCATTCAACTTTCAAAAGTCTGTGATGACTTAGAATATATTTAATATTCTTTGAAATCTAGAAATTCTATGGATATGAGTGCAACATTGTTGCTTGAGTAGGCATTCCATCTGTGTTGGAGTTATACAAGTTCATGATATTGGAATCCAAAAGGCAAAAAAGGCCAATCAAAATGTTATTATGCCACTTGCTCCTGGTTATACATAGATAACTAGTAGTTTTCTTAATAGAGGAAAGAGTGATAAAAGTGATGCAATCACCTTTGGCTCTTTGCATATCCTTCTAAGTAAACTTTGTCCAAAAAATTGAAGATTTCCTTATTGCCCCCAAGCGAGAAAAGCATGCCTCTTATTTATGAGTTACCTCATCTTTGAGTTATGAATGTGACTCTTCTTGAGTCTTTATACGCTAGGTAGTTCAAACCTGATTACCCAATGCACATCCTTGCCTTTTTTTGTCGGGTTGCTCTTTTCTTTTTCTTCTATTTTAACCAGCTTTTGAGCACTAAATTAATAATCACTTAGTCTGCACAATCCTTTCCTTCTATTGGTAGATTACTGCTTCCCTTCCTTGTGTTGGTATATAGCCTCGTAAACAGTGTTATTTCCCTGAATTGATAGTTTATTTGAATCCACTTATCACTATTTGCTATAGGTCAAGAACAGACGCGTGCTCCTTTGTTAATTGAGTTGGAGCCCTTTATTTGGTGTTAGTCGAAGTCTCAATTTTTTTTATTTACTCATTTCTTGTGGATTGCAGGTGATATTCACGGACATTATGGAGATCTTTTGAGGCTTTTTGAGTATGTTGGATTCCCTCCGGAGGCCAATTATCTGTTCTCAGGAGATTATGTTGATCGAGGCAAGCAGAGTTTAGAGACAATAAGCCTTCTTCTTGCCTACAAGATCAAGTATCCAGAAAATTTCTTTCTCTCAAGTGGAAATCACGAATGCGCATCAATTAACAGGATATATGGATTCAATGATGAATGTAAACGCCGTTTCAATGTTAGGCTGTGGAAAGTTTTCACTGATTGTTTTAATTGCCTTCCTGTAGCGGCTCTGATAGACGATAAGATACTTTGCATGCATGGTGGTCTTTCTCCTGATCTAACAAACATGAATCAAATAAGAACTCTACCTCGTCCAACTGATATTCCTGAGTCTGGTCTGCTTTGTGATCTACTTTGGTCAGATCCTAGTAGAGACGTTAAAGGTTGGGGTATGAATGACAGAGGAGTCTCATACACATTTGGTCAAAATAAAGTGGCTGAATTTCTCATGCAACATGATATGGACCTCGTTTGTCGTGCCCATCAGGTATGGGTGCATTTTGTGTCTTTCTTTTAATACTCCATATTTCAATCTAGTATCTGATGATATGATCTTCATCTTTATTTATGTACCATCTTTTGTATCTGTCATTGGATTCACAATGGTATAATCCCTATAGTGAACTAGTTGCATGGTCTGCCGTATTTTAGCGAGATTTTAATTTTGCATCTCAAAATGACACGGGATATTCTTTTAGCTGGTCAATAATCCCAATAGTGTACTCCTAGCATGTATTGCAATAGTTTCGTAAATTTTGCATGGCATCATAATATTTCAGCCATTTTAATACCTTCTGCATGCTTGGGTCAAGGGCCTAATTGTATACTACCTCCGGTTTTTAAAAATAGCAACTCTTTCTATTTTAGTCTGTTCTTTAAAAATAGCAACTTTTAAACTTTCTATTTTAGAAAATCTTTACACCCATACAAATCAATTTATTTACCACTTATACCACTACAATTAACAACTTAAAGTGGACCCCATGATCCACTAGCATTAATTCCATTACTTTTTTCTCTTTCTCTCTTACTTTACCAATTTTTCTCCCCCTCTCTCTTACTTCACCAAATTGTGCATTAAAACCCGTGCCGTTTCAAACCTCCCTATTTTTTAAAAACGGAGAGAGTATATGGTATATGGATCTTATTTTGTAAATAATATGCTTTGTATTCCATAAAGGCTTGCTGGACCTGTTTGTTTCTAGTTTCTTTACTGTGGTGTAGCCCTAGAACATTACAGGTTTTAGATAATATCTTCAAACACCTCCAGTTGGTTCTTGTATCCCTTTGTATTAATTATCTTGTAGAGACAATAAAAATTTACTTAAAAAGAAACTCCTTTGAATTTAAATTCTCTACTCCAGTTAGTATTGTATCTGTAGCTGGCGTAGTTTAACAAACTATAGTGACCAGGACTATTATTTAAGTGGGATTCTTTTGCAAACACCATTTGTTCTCTGCCCCTTATTCTAGTATAAAGATCAATGTATTATCAGACTTATGACGTACTCTTCATTTTTAGCATATAATGGTTCTTTACCGCTTTATCATTGGAGCTTAAAAGAGATAAAAATTAAAAAATCAATTGAGACTTGAGTGATGTTTGTTGTAATGTGATGTATGTTATACTGGCGTAAAGTTTGGCAAATTGTTACAATCCTTGATAAAACTGTATAGGGATTCGCTGTCGTTTGGTTACCTGAATTATGGATACTGGTTTCTTTCAACTTTGTAGAACTCAGAGACATGAACATGGTACTAAGGCACTGTGCAATGACAGAATGTTTAAGAATCTTGTTCATGTATTGTTTCCTGAGGTGGATACCCCTAAAGACTGATTCGGAGGCAACTATGATCAAACGGCCCCAAGTGCTGTATTTTTGTTGTCGTTTTTTTCTAATATATTTCAGAATGCAATCTACGATTCAGACTGTGTACATTCACTTGTCTGGTAAGTTGTGATGCAAGTGTAGTTTTGTTGCTAAATTTGTGTTGCCTCCTGATAACTATTTTGATTAGTTTTTCATTTTCTTCCTCAGATTTAGCATAGGAATTTTTTTACATAAGTTATCACAATGTTTTCGTCTAGATTAATTTTTGTTTTACCTGCCAGGATAAAATCAGATGATAAATAAATCATAAGCTCTTCAACTCGTTACTTGTTAGTGATGTATCGTATGAGCTTTATCACTATATTTTCCATTTACATAATGTATTCAAGTGTGATTAACGAGTAAAAGGTGAATGCTTTGATGTGGGAAAAAGTGAATTTGGGTTCTTGTGTTTGATGCTTTGAATTCTTTAAATTGGAAAAGGAATCGACTTACATTGATGATTGAGATGAGGAAGAAGAGAGAAGAATTAAAGGGAAAGAAACAAAGTATTTTAATAAAGAAGAAAAAGTAAATAGACTAAAATACCCTTAATTGCCTCAACTGTATTTCTATCCCAAGAAATGAGCTCAGATGATATTAGTCGACGAACTTCAAAAGATATTTTTGAACTGAATAGTTTGACAAAGTTTACGTAAAATAAAAATGTATGATTAACAGTTGCGGATAATAGTGAAGGCAACAAATCATTTCCTAAGCTAGTTAAGGGTGCGCTCTACAATATACACTATTCCTAGGGTGCATTTTGCAAATTAACCAAAAAAAATCCACATGTTGATTTGTTAGGTCCACAACAGAAGCCCACATAGAAACACAAATGTCCGAATGTTCCAAAACTCTCCAGCCGTCTCACCTCCGTGCACCCTCACGCCACCGCATCTCCACCACCTCCCTCGTCTCCACTTCAACCCTCACAGTGACCACCTCCACAACCAACAAAAACCACTCCATCCAGACCCTCTGCAGAAAGGGCAAACTCAAACAAGCAATCCAATTGCTATCCCATGAGGATAATCCCACCCAACTCACCTACGACCTCCTCATCCAATCCTGCACCCAAAATCACAGCTTATCCGACGCATTCACTGTTCACACCAACCTCACCCAAGATGGCTTCGCTCAAGATCCTTTCTTGGCCACAAAGCTCATCAACATGTACGCGGAACTCGGCTCTGCCTCTCACGCCCGCGAAGTGTTCGATAAAATTACTGAAAAAACGATTTATGTTTGGAACGCCGTTTTTCGCGCTCTCGCTCTGTTGGGCGATGGAGAAGAGGCTCTGAGATTGTACAGGAGGATGAATTCGATCGGGATGCCCTCTGATCGGTTCACTTACACTTATATTCTCAAGGCGTGCGTTGTTTCGGGTTCCGAGCGCCCTCTTCGGGGGGAGGAGGTCCACGCGCAAGTTCTGCGTCGCGGATACGAGAGGCATCTCCATGTCATGACTACTTTAGTTGATATGTATGCGAAATTCGGGTGCGTGGAGAGTGCTAGGCTGGTATTCGACTCAATGCCGGCCAAGAATCTAGTTTCGTGGAGCGCTATGATCGCGTGTTTTGCGAAGAATGCGAGGCCGTTGGAGGCGCTGGAGGTTTTCCGAGAGATGATGCGGGAGGGTGGCGATGACGTGCTTCCTAACTCGATCACGTTGGTCAGTGTGATTCAGGCATGTGCGGCGCTGTCTGCTCTGGAGCAGGGGAAGTTGATACATGGCTATGTACTTAGGAAAGGGCTCGATTCGATCTTGCCGGTTATGAATGCCCTTGTCACTATGTATGCTAGATGCGGGGATGTTGAGTTAGGGGAGAATGTTTTCAATCAGATGGATAAGAGGGATGTTGTTTCTTGGAATTCCATGATTTCAAGCTATGCAGTTCACGGGCTCGGGTCAAAGGCGCTTGCGACGTTTCAGGAGATGGTGAAACGAGGCGTGTCGCCTACTCCAGTAACGTTCATCAGCGTGTTGGGAGCTTGCAGCCATTCTGGACTCGTTGACGAGGGAAAATCGTTGTTTGATTCGATGAGGAGAGAGCATGGGATTCGCCCTAGCGTGGAGCATTACGCTTGCGTTGTGGATCTTCTTGGCAGAGCTAATAGGCTAGAGGAAGCGGCTCGGATCATAGCCGATATGCGGGATGAGCCAGGGGCGATGGTGTGGGGCGCTCTCCTCGGATCGTGCAGGATTCATTGCAACGTGGAGCTTGCAGAGAGGGCGAGTAGGATGCTGTTTGAGCTCGAGCCCACGAACGCAGGGAACTATGTGCTTCTTGCTGAGATATACGCGGAGGCGAAGATGTGGGACGAGGTGAAGAGAGTGAAGAAGGTGTTGGAAGAGAAGGGGCTGCAGAAGGTACCGGGATGCTGCTGGATTGAAGCGAAGAAAAGGGTGTACTCGATTAGGTCTGTGGACGAGGTGAATCCTCAAATCGAGCTGGTCCATGCTTTGGTGGTGAAGCTGTCGGAGGAGATGATGGAGCAGGGGTATGTGCCGGAGACGAAATCGGTGCTGTACGAGCTCGATACGGAGGAGAAGCAGCGGGTGCTGTTGGGGCACAGTGAGAAATTGGCAGTGGCGTTTGGTTTGATAAATTGCAGGAGAGGAGAGACGATGAGGATTAGCAAGAATCTGAGGTTGTGCGAAGATTGTCACTCGTTCACCAAGTTCGTGTCCAAGTTTGCAGATCGAGAGATTAAGGTTAGGGATATAAATCGGTTCCACCATTTCAGAGATGGGAATTGCACATGTGGGGATTATTGGTGATCAACTCATTCTTTTCTATATGTATTCAACTACAATAGGTCGGACTAGGTGTGCACAAACCGAACCGGCCCGGCGGTTAACCGCCGGTTCGGGCCCGCCGGTTCATGAACCGGAACCGGAACCGGCGGTTTGAACCGTCCGGCGGGTTGCCGGTTCCAACGGGCCGGTTCAGGGTCAGGGTCTTCTTGAACCGTGAACCGGCAGTTCAAAACCGGCGGTTCGCCGGTTTGAACCGCCGGTTCAACCGAATTTAAAAAAAATATTATTTATAAAAATTGTTTTTATATTTAAAAACAATTTTAACAAATAAATGAATACTAGAAATTCATAATTGCCCATATATTTTTGATGGGCTTACGAATTTATGAAACCATTCTTGGTTGTTTCTCTTTTATAGAGACATCCTAGAATGTTTTATGTTTCACTTTCGATGTGGGACAAAATCATTCTTGGTTGTTTCTCTTTTATAGAGACATCCTTGAATGTTTTATGTTTCACTTTCGATGTGGGACAAAATCATTCTTGGTTGTTTCTCTTTTATAGAGACAACCTTGAATGTTTTATGTTTCACTTTCAATGTGGGACAAAATATGTTGAAGTATTTTCTTTTATAACTACATGTTTAGAGCATTCATTCATCTTTTTCCAATGTGGGATACACAACTTTCTTTTGTCTTCTACTTTCTTCATGTTTTGTGTGATGTATATAAACAAAATTATAATTCAAATATATATTCTTGATTGATAAAAATAAAGAATTATTGAGAAATATGATTTGTACATATAAAATATTTATTTGTATAATAATTATTGTTAGGTTTATACAATTTGTATAAGAATTATTCTTTTAATGTGTATAATATTATTTATTAGTTAACATATACATAAATTTATAAACATAAGCAAATCATTAATGATAAATAACTAATGAATAATAGTTTATGTAATAATATTTGTTATTAATTTATAATAATAGATGATAGAGTATTAATATAGACGAAAAATGATGGACGATCTATCATATACTTATAAATAATGACTTTTATTCCACATTGAAAGAAAGAGTAACACATCCAAGAATGTGTAACTATAAAAAAGAATAATCCAATACACTCTCCTCCAATTTAAATGCTCAAGTCCAATATTAAGTATTGATATTTTAAAAATCAAAAGGTTTAACTTTAAGTAGTGTGTATTAATTTTTATAAATAAAATATATTCATTATAAGTTGTAATTTTTAGTCTTATTCAAATTTATTATCAATAAAATTGTAATTTTTCACCTTATTGTTTGAAATTTGTTTAAGCACATTTTATACATAATAAAGACTAAAAAGACAAAAAAAATACTCCATACTTAAAGTTGGATTTGATTTTTAAATGTCAATACTTGGATGAGAGTATATTGGATTTGATTTAATTTGGAAGATAGTATATTGTATTATTCTCTTTTATAGTTACACATTCTTGGATGTGTTACTCTTTCTTTCAATGTGGAATAAAAGTCATTATTTGTAAGTTTATAATAGATCGTCCATCATTTTTCGTCTATATTAATACTCTATCTTCTATTATTATAACTTAACAACAAATATTATTTCATAAACTATTATTCATTAGTTCTTTATCATTAATGATTTGCTTATGTTTATAAATTTATGTATATGTTAACTAATAAATAATATTATACATTGAAAGAATAATTCTTATACAAATTGTATAAACCTAACAATAATTATTATACAAATAAATATTTTCTATGTACAAATCATATTTCTCAATAATTCTTTATTTTTATCAATCAAGAATATATTTGAATTATAATTTTGTTTATATACATCACACAAAACATGAAGAAAGTAGAAGACAAAAGAAAGTTGTGTATCCCACATTGGAAAAAGATGAATGAATGCTCTAAACATGTAGTTATAAAAGAAAATACTTCAACATATTTTGTCTCACATCGAAAGTGAAACATAAAACATTCAAGGTTGTCTCTATAAAAGAGAAACAACCAAGAATGATTTTGTCCCACATCGAAAGTGAAACATAAAACATTCAAGGATGTCTCTATAAAAGAGAAACAACCAAGAATGATTTTGTCCCACATCGAAAGTGAAACATAAAACATTCTAGGATGTCTCTATAAAAGAGAAACAACCAAGAATGGTTTCATAAATTCGTAAGCCCATCAAAAATATATGGGCAATTATGAATTTCTAGTATTCATTTATTTGTAAAAATTGTTTTTAAATATAAAAATCAATTTTTATAAATAAAATTTTTTTTTTAAATTTCGGTTGAACCGCCGGTTCATGAACCGGAACCGGCGGTTCAGGCAAAAAACCGGCGGTTTTGAACCGCCTCATGAACCGGCGGTTTTTTGAACCTGAACCGGAACCGCCGGGAGCTAGGCGGGCCGGTTCAGGTTCAAGCATTTCTTGAACCTTGAACCGCCGGTTCATGAACCGGAACCGGCGGTTCATGACCCTTGTGCATGCCTAGGTCGGACATAGAGGATGTGCTTTTTTGCTGCATAAGAGACTTGTTCTAACATCACTTTGCAAATATAGTGAAATTGAGATATTAGTTGTCCAAGTGACTTGTGCATTCAATACAAGTTACTCATAGATGCATTGCAAATATAATACTCGTTCGGTTCAACCGAACTAAATTGAGTCGTATTCTTTTTTGGTATGTTCCAACTAAGTTGAGTCATTCCCTTTTTTTTAAAAACAAAAACATAATATACAATCACTTTTGTTTTATTTCATCACCTACTTTACTCTATTTTTATCTTTCTTACTTTATTCATTTCTATTTTTTAACACAATTTCTTAATTTTCATGTCTAAAAGTTTTGATCCAACTTAGTGGGAATGGAGGAAGTAAATGTTATTGGCTGCCTTCATACCAAAATTCTCTTTGAAGTAAGAGTAAATATGGTTGATAAGTGAAATTGGTGCCATCCTCACGCCAAAGGTGATGTGTATATCCTTCTATTTATAAAGAGGGAGGGTAGTTGTCTGCATTCCCACTTCAAAAGTATGGAACAAAATGAGTGCGTATTTAATCTTCAAAGGATGACTTCGAAATATTTCAATATTTTAATGTGCTTATTGAGTTTTTTTATTAAAAAGATGTTGAAAAAGTGGTTAAGTAAAAAAAAATAGTACGAAAATTGGAGGCAGATCGAAGGACGAAGGATTCGAGTTGGACACCGCCGAACTCAACAGTCGGTCAACGGGAAGATCAGAAGTCGTCTAGCGGTCCGTCAAATTGGACACATAGTGAACTCAACGTGAGCTGGTCGCGTTCTTACGATTTCATTCAAGATATCCTCTACCGTCCAAACTTATCCTAATTCGAATAGGATAGAATTTCAACCCTATAAGGGCATTAGCAATGGGGCGCCCTAAGGCGCGCCCTATGGCGCGTCACGTCAGCAGTTTTATCCTCCTACCTCCCCACCTGCAGTGGGGCGTCCTAAGGCGCACCTTAAGGCGCGCCCTATAGCGCGCCACGTCATCATTTTTTTAATATTTAAAAAATCCATACGAATTTAAAAAAAATAATATACGAATTTCATAAACTTCATTTCATTTAATAAAAATTAATATATTACAATGCGAATTATAAAAAACGCAAACTCAGCGACGGCGGTTACGAGCCCACACTTCTTCAATCATGTCACTCATGAGCTGTGCATGCTCCTGTTGGTTGCGCATTGATGCCTGTCTAGATAGAACCTCTTCGAAGCCTAACGGTAACCCTCTATCGGGTGTGTCGGTCGATGTGCCGGAAGAGCTAGATGCACGGTCGTCTTCATTCCAGTCGATGATGCTTCCGCCTTCACTCTCGACTATCATGTTGTGCATGATTATGCACGCATATATGACATCGGCGATGACTTCCTTGTACCAGAAACGAGCCGGCCCTTTCACAATTGCCCACCGTGATTGGAGCACCCCAAATGCCCGCTCGACATCCTTCCGCGCCGCCTCCTGCTTTTGCGCAAATAAAACCCTCTTCTCACCAATTGGGCAGCTGACCGTCTTTAGGAAAACTGGCCACCGTGGGTAGATGCCATCGGCCAAGTAGTACCCCATATGGTATTGGCGTCTGTTGGCAGTGAACTCTATGGCCGGGCCGTTGCTGTTACATTGGTCGGTGAAGAGGGTGGACGAGTTGAAGACGTTGATGTCGTTGTTCAACCCGGCTACGCCGAAGTAAGCATGCCAGATCCAGAGCCGATGGTCAGCGACGGCTTCGAGGATCATCGTCGGGTGGCTGCCCTTGTATCCACTTGTGAATTGGCCTCTCCACTCCGTCGGACAATTCTTCCACTCCCAGTGCATACAGTCGATGCTCCCGAGCATCCCGGGAAACCCGTGCGCCCTCTCGTGCATCTGCATCAGACCCTGACAATCAGTGGTTGTCGGCTTGCGCAAATATGTGTCGCCATACGCCTCTACTATCCCCCCGACAAAAGCTCTTCAGACACTCGCGGCCTGTAGTCTCCCCACAGTGGAGGTACTCGTCAAAAAGGTCCGCTGTGGTGCCGTATGCCAACTGACGAATAGCAGTCGTGCACTTTTGCAATGGTGTAAGGCCGGGTTTCCCGATGCTGTCCTCCCGAAACGTGAAGTATTCATCACGTGAAGACAATGTACGAACAATGCTGAGAAAAAGGTACCTCGACATTCTAAACCGGCGGCGGAAAACAGTCGGGCCCCATCGCGGTTGATCGGCAAAATAATCTTCAACCAGACGTCTGTGAGCTTCCTGGTGGTCGCGTCGGACATACGACCTATGTCGAATAGGCCAATGGACTTGCTCAGCCGCCACCGCCGCCGCCTCCTTCTCGCGCTGCATTTGCGCATAGCATGCCGCCATGGCCTCTTCAACAGCTGCATCTAATGCTTCGTCAAGCGAACCACCGGATTCAGACGAACTAGAACTATTGGTGTCGTCGCCGAGATTCATTTTGGTTGGATGTAGCGAGAGAATATGTAAAGAGATAGTCGATATGTTCGTATGCACAACTGAATGAGAAACGAGATTTAAATAAATAATCAAAACCGCGTGCCATCGTCCGAGTCGATCGTCCGTGACCTCCACAATGGGGCGGACGATGGCGCGGACGATGACCATCGTCCGCGGCCATCGTCCGCGACAGCCGCAATGGGGCGGACGATGGCGCGCATTGTCCGCGCTATCCTCCGCGACCGAAGTATAGGGCGCGACTATCGTCCGTGCCCTATGGCACGCACCCGCAATGGGTGCGGACGATGCATGGCGCGGACGATGCGCGCCATCGGGCGTGCCATCGTCCGCCCATTGCGGATGCTCTAAATACCCCATTGATGATAATAACTTAACATAATTCATTATTCATGTTAAATACTCTATCCGTTTCAACGATAAGTGAGACGTTTCCTTTATGGTAGAATAAAAACACTCTATCTCTCTTACTTTACCCTTTCTTCTACTTTTTCTCTCTATTTTTTTTAACTTCTACTTTATTCTCTCTTCATTTAACCACTAAACACCACTATCTAAAAACATGTGCCCACAAAGAAATGTGTCACATGTAGTGGGATGGAGGGAGTATCAAATACTCAAGTTGTCCCAATTAAGTTGGGGCAAAACTTTTGGATACGAAGATTAAAAAATTGTAATGAATGAATTAAAATAAAATAAAATAAGAGAGATGAATAAAGTATAGGAGAGACAAGAAAGAGTAAAATAGGTGACGAAATAAAATAAAAATGATAGATGTTTTATTTATGCTAAAAAAAGAAATGACTCAATTTAGTTAGGACATTCAAAAAATGAATATAACTCAACTTAAGACGAATGGAGTATCAATCAATCAAAGAAGTTCAAGACAAGGAGAAGAAGACTGGAAGAGTTCTAGGATTTGATAGTAATTATTCTTATATTTTTTAATTATACATTTTTATATCAAGTAGTCTCTTTGTTTTATTAAAAATAAATTTTTTTTATTGTTTCACTAAAAATGAAACGTTTCTTAAAATGGAAAAACATTATCTATACTTTTCTCTTTCTCTTACTCCACTCTCTCTTCATTAATTTACAAAGCAACACTAAATAAAATCTTGTGTCGAAAAACAAATGTTTCATATTTATTGGGACGGGGGAATGTGTGATTTGATTTTATCTATTAATCCGTCGTCTCATGCTACTCGCACTTTTCATCTTTACAGCTTAAATTTAAGCATAAGTAATTAGTGCAATAAAATTATCATTTCAAGTATAATAAGAGAACACTTAATAAAGAAACACTTAACTAACTCTAATATCTTAATTAAATACCCTAATTTTTACTTAAAATAAAAATAGTGTAAATAGTTTGAAAATGTCTGAAAATGAAACGTTCAACTAGCATTAGACGGAGGGAGTACTATAGAATAGAATAGTGCAAAAGATCTTGGTTATAGAAAAGGCCAAAAGCCTTACACTTAATATCCATGTTCCATATGGTAAGTGATGGTTTGGCGAATTTTTGATGGAGATGAATGCAGGAAAATACAGATCACGACACAGAGATTTACGTGGTTCGATTTACTGAGGTAAATCTACGTCCACGGGAGGCAAAAGAGGGTAGAGTTGTATTGCTTGATCTGTTTTCTACAGCTTACAATACAGACTTGCTATTTGATCTTTGATCTCTCGAGAGCTTTCTTTTCTCTATCTGATCTAAGTTCTATATATACATTGAACTAAGATCGTGGCTTGCATCACCACTAACTAGGTCGTGGCTTACATCACCACTAACTAGGTCGTGGCTTACATCACCACTAAGTATGTCGTGGATGTCGTGGAGGTCATGAGATCCTGCATGGGTCCACCACGAAATAGATCGTGTAGTGGAGGTCGTGGAGGTTCTGCATGGGTCCACTATCTCCCAGTTCGGTCGAATACTGAGACCGAACTGCTGAACTATTGCCGAGCAGCTTTTGCCGATCTGAGAGTAGAGCTTGATTGGTCGGCTTTTACCGAGCTGTAGGCTGGGCCGAACTCTTTGGTAATGCCGAACTGATTGGTCGGCTTTTACCGAGCTGTAGGCTAGGGCCGAACTCTTTGGTAATGCCGAACTGATACTCTTCCTTGGTCTTTGGGCTGATGGGCCGTCACTGCTATTGGGCTTGTTTAGTACGTACCCCATCACTACCCCCCCCCCCGAAAAGCGAAGTGAATCACTTCGGCGAAGCGAGTCACTTCGGCATTCTGGATAAAGGTACGGGGAAGGCTGACGTCAGGGGACGTGCCTTGCGCGTGACTGCATTAAATGCGACAGTAAAATCCGGCCGTTGAATCCTGAAAAGGTGGGATTCGAAACGGTGCGATGATTTTGAAATCTTCTCCGAATCTGATAAATACGTCCTTTCTTCATCAGTTGAACACTTTTGCTATTGCTTCTTCTGCATTCTCTCTCTTTTGCGTAAAAATTTCCTTCCGCTTTCAAGAATTTCTTCAGAATTTCTTCAGACTTTCAAAGAGTAAGAACCATGTCTTCTTCTTCTTCTGAGTCAGGTAGCGGTAGGAAAGGGGGTAAGGGGTCTTCTAGCCGGAAAGAATCCGGGGAGAAGACCGTAGAGCATTTTCACAGCATCTTGAGTAAGGATACTGTGATATCCTTACACGAAAAATATTTTTTTCCTGGGGGGAAGGTTGCGATTCCCGACGACCTTCATAGGGCTGACTCGCCGCCGGAGGGTTACGCCACCGTTTATGAAGCCAGCTTGGAATGCGGGCTTCGTTTCCCTCTTCCCCCTGCCTTTGTAGAGCTGCTAGATTTTTTTCAACTCCCTTTAGGTCAGGTGACTCCGAACTCTTGGAGGCACTTATCGGCCTTTGCTGCCGAACTGCGTAGGCTAGATAAGGATCTGTCTCTGAGGGCAATCCTTAATTTCTTCCAGTTTAAGAGGAAGGGATCTTGGTTTTACTTGATCCCTTTACAGCCCTTAGGGCCTTCTGCAAAACCAAATGGCCGAAATGGCAAAATCGCTTCTTTTTTTATAATAGGACTTCGGCTTCGGACTTTTCCTGGAGAGAGCCGAAGTCCGTTATTCCTCATCCTCGGGTAGAACCGTTGGACGAGCTCGAGGCCGAGCTCAATAAGATTCCTATGATTAGGAAGCAGTACCTGGAGTCTGAGCTCGTCAAGGGCGACTTCGTGTTCGACTCCTCGTCTTCGGACGAAGAGACTGAGGGTGAGGAATTCTTTTTTATGCATTACTGCCTTGACGACGAAAACTAACCTTGTTTTCTTGCTTTTTGGCAGTGTATATGCTGAATAAGATTAGCCGCAAATCCTCTGAGTCCAAGGAGCCGGAGAGGCCGAAAACCACCAGCTCGGCGTCTGATGCCGAGAAGAATCCGAAGAGGCAGAAGACCTCTTCGGATCCAAAGAAGCCGGAGTCGACTTCGGCAAGTAGGAAGGGGAAGACCCAGAAGCCCCCGAGAGCGCCAGAGAAAGACGTGGTCTTGGCGCCTCCTTCGGAACATATCTGTGAGCCCTTTTTATGGCCCACGGACTTCGCCGAGGTGAATTCTCTTCTTGATTTTCTGGCCTTGCTTTTCTGTATTTTTTGTGGCCCCTCTGTTGACTTTTTGCTTTTTCCATTTTCAGAGGAACGATATGCTCTCCAAGCTCGTCGCCGTCGAACTCTCCAAAGCGTCCAACGACTATGCTGAGATGCAGAGGAAATTGGCGGCTGCTTGTCACCGGGCCGAGCAGGCTGAGGCAAACTTTGAGAAAGCCAGAGCTGCTAGGATTTCGGCCCAGGATGAAGCTCAGTTTGCCAAAAACCAGCTCGTCATCCAGCGAGAGCAGACGAAACGGAGGGATGCTGCCGCCGTGGTTGCCCAAGGGGAGGTTCTCCGTGCTTTCGCGGAGAAACTCTTTCTGAGCAATCAATTTTCGGCCTTTGTCGGTGATCTGCTGAAACTGATGACCGATAATGCCGAGCAGGGGCCCGAAGTCATCCTGCCGCTGTACGGCCGAGAGATAGCAGCTCGGCTTCAGAGTCTGCCGGTGCTTGAGGAGCTTGCTTCGTCCTCGGTCCTGCTTTCTGCAGACCAAGTTCGTAGTTGCCGAGCTGACCGCGATGAGAACATGGAGGCTATCTTTGCCTCCATAGGGTCAGTTTCACCCGCTCCAATTTTCCATGGAGAGGGTGAGACCGAGCAGCATGAGCGGCAGACCGGCGATGAGCAGGCCGAGCAGGAGGCGCAGCAGATCGGCTACGGTGGCGCCGAGCAGGCTGGGGAGAGCAGGGAGGCCGAGGCTGAAGCTGAAGCAGACAAGGAGAAGGAAGCTGAACCTCATCGAGAAGGCGGAGACGAAGCTGGCGGAGTATGATTTCGTCTCCCTTCTCTTAGTTTAGTTTCTTCCTTCTTGTAAAACGGCCTTGAAGCCCTTGTGTAGAAAAAATTTTTTCTTATGAATGAAAAAATTCTTCTTTCTGCTCTTGTGTCTTCGTATAGCCTTTCGTACTCTCTTTTACTCCTGTTGTGGTTTACTACCTGCTCCGTAATCTGAAATGCCGAACTGACATAGCTGCTCTATATTCTGAACTCTTAAGGAGCTGGAGGTACTTCACTGGAAGCGGCTGTACTCTTCGGCTTTAGACGAAGCTGAGAAAAGAGCCATAGCTGACCAGGTGAAGAATGACGAACTCTTGGCTCGTTCAGTGAAGCTGGAGGCCGACAATAAGGACTTAGAGTCCGAAAAGAAAGATCTGGAGGCCGAGCTGAATACCGCCGTCGCTGAGAGGACTGCGTATGAGGATTTCATCTGCAGGCGCGGGGGAATGACCATCTCTGAAGTTCAGGAACGAGTTGACGAACTGTGGGAGGAATATCATGTACTCCGGAGGAACAATGCGCTGGAGAGCTCGGCTTGCCAACAAGTCGTGAAATCATTGCGGCGCTGGGCTTCTCGGTACGACATCATTCTTTCCCGGCGTCCCTCAATCGAGAGATTCCTTAGGCATTTCCCGTCAACAGATGGTCACACTCCAGCTCAAACCCCTGATTCACTTGCTCAAAACCTTACTCCAAGTCAGCAACGAACTCAGGGACAACCAGAGACGTCAAGTCGAGGACGGACTGAAGTTCGCAGAGGAGCTGTGGTTATGAGTGAGCAAGATCGGCAAATGCTTCGTGAAGACACTCTTCGCCGCCGAGGTGCTAGGGCTTCCCGGGCTCAGAGAAGAGGTGGCAGGTCGATTAGACCATCTCGTCGACCTGCTTATTCTGCAACTGCCTGGAACGCCCGAACTCAGCTTCACGAGGATTTTGTGAATAGATGGCTCAACTTTAGCAACCCTGGACAGTAGAATAGTCCTTTGTAATAGCGTAACGCCATCTCGTAGGGTAGCGGAGTTGTGTGCCGAACAAGATTTGAAAAATGAAATTTTGTTTTCGCTTCTAACACTGTGTATTTACAGCTTAGCGAAAAAATTTCATCGTACTTGTCCTCGGTCTTATGAAGTAAACTTCTTTGACCGGACTTGGTCCTTGGTCTTATGAAATAAACTTCTTTGACCGGACTCGTCTTTGGTCTGATGAAATAAACATCTTTGACCGGACTCGTCTTTGGTCTGATGAAATAAATTTCTTTGACCGGACTAAGCTTGTGTCTTAATTTGGCGAGTTTTATCGCTTGGATCAGACTTTCCCTTGTCCTAATTCGGCGAGTTTTATCGCGTGGATCGGACTATCCATTTGTTGCAGTTCGTTTCAGACGAATTGCTTGTTTTTTAAGCCGAATTGTGGTCTTGTATCTTCTTCAGAAGCTTGGACTCACAATCGTTGGCTTATTGTTGCAGCTCGTTTCAGACGAACTGCTTGTTTTTTAAGCTGAATTGTGGTCTTGTATCCTCCTTAGAAGCTTGGACTCACAATCGTTGGCTTATTGTTGCAGTTCGTTTCAGACGAACTGCTTGTTTTTTAAGCTGAATTGTGGTCTTGTATCCTCCTTAGAAGCTTGGACTCACAATCGTAGGCTTATATATGTTCTAAAAAGGGGATCAGCCTTCGAAGAATAAGATACCTCAGCAACATTTGTAAGAGACGACACGCACATAGACAAAACACACCTAGACAAATAAAAAGCATATAGAGAAAAAAAACGCACATAGCCTTAGGACTGAACTAGACACAAGACTGACTGACCGGACTGTCTCTTACAAATGGAACTTTTTGAGGTTGGAAACGTACCATGTTCGGGGTACTTGTGCTCCTGACACGTGAGTCAATTTGTAAGACCCTTTGCCGAGGACTTCTGACACCCGATATGGACCTTCCCATGTGGGTTCGAGTTCGCCCAGCTTTTCTGCTCGGCTTACTTCGTTGTTTCTCAAGACGAGATCTCCCACTTGAAATTGCAGCTTTTTCACCCTTTGGTTATAATACCGGGCTACTTGCTCCTTGTACTTGGCTGCTTTTATGCAGGCCAATTCTCTTCTTTCTTCGGCCAGATCTAGTTCGGCTCTCAGTCCGTCATCATTCATTTCTGAGGAGAAATTTAGAGTTCGGGGACTGGGTATGCCGATCTCAACCGGAATCACGGCTTCAGTCCGTTTGCTTGTGGGTGGGAGACCGAGCTTTTAAACCTCTGCTCTATGACTTCAGAGACGATTTAGTCTTCCCGGCAGGGAGAGCGTCAATAGTTAGGATTACTCCATCATATTGCGGTTCGTTATCGTCTTCGGGATCCTGTTGCCTTTTCGGATCCTGAGGAGCGCAGTTCGCACCTCCCTGCTTTTTGTTCTTTTTCGGCTGCTTGCTTTGGTATTTTTTTAACGTCCCTGCTTTCACAAGGGCATCAATACCTGCAGCCAAATGTCGGCACTCCTCGGTATCGTGACCGTAGTCTTGATGGAAGGAGCAATATTGATCCTGAGGTCGGCGCGCGGCCGATTTCGTCATCCGCCTTGGCTTTTCGAACATATCGGAATGCAGTTCGAAAATTTCCGCTCTTGACTTGTTCAATGGTACGAACTGAGCGGGCGGCTTCTCAGGATTGAGACGTGGCCCCAATCGGTCTTGCACCGGAGTCCTTTGAATCCTTTCAAAAGGAGTTCGGCGAGGATGTCCCTGATCGCCAAAAGGAGTTCGGCGAGGATGTCCCTGATCGCTATGATCGGGCTTCCTCCTGTCTCCTCGGGATGAGCTGTCTAAAGACCGTTTGCGACGGTCTGCCTCATCGGCACGGGAGAACTGGTCCGCAATGTCCCACATCTCTTGAGTTGTTTGCGGACTGCATTCCACGAGCTTTCTGTAGAGAGCTCCGGGCAGGATTCCATTTTGGAATGCCGAAATGACAAGTAGATCATTGAGATAATCTACTTGTAGGCATTCCTTGTGGAACCTTGTCATAAAGTCGCTGATCTTTTCGTCGCGACCTTGACGTGTAGAAAGCAGCTGAGCCGAAGTGATTCGGGCTTCCGCTTTCTGAAAGAACCTCCTGTGGAAAGCATCCATTAGATCTCGGTAAGATCTAATGCTGCCTTGGGGGAGGCTATCGAACCACCTTCTCGCGTTCCCGATAAGCAGCTCGGGGAACAGCTTGCACATATGGACCTCATTGAGACCTTGGTTCGCTATGTTATACTGATAGCGTCCCAGGAAGTCATGAGGATCCACCAACCCGTCATAAGTCATCGACGGAGTTCGGTAGTTCTGTGGAAGGGGAGTTCGGGTGATATCGTCCGAGAACGGAGTCTTCAATGCTCCGTACATGGCGAACCCGACATCTCTTCGGTATGGAGGAGATGGAGATCTCCTGTGATTTCGGCACCGAGGAGGGACAGGAACATGTCGGGGTGGAGGATTCTTCTTCCTGGAAGACACGGCACTACTGCGGTAGTGACTTTCATGTCTGGAGGAGGAGGGAGAATCCACCGTTTTCGTCTTCGGCTGTTGGCTCTTTTGCAGGAAGGCTAAGAACTCATCCTGCTTCTCAGCCAAGAACAGCTTGACAGCCTCATTCAAATCAGGTTGCTGGGAAGACTCGGTGTGTGGACCTTTTGAGCGGCTTGTTCCTTCATCGTGAAAACTGGAAGTAGATGTCTCCCGAGGCTGTTTTCCGGACCTGCGGGCTGGACTAGCTTCCTTACGGTTTTCACGAACGGTATTACGGGTAGTATGTGATCTGGTATGCATTTTTTTTTTTTTTTTTGGGGTGGAAAAAGGGTCAAAAATTCGCTTTATCACAAATTTGGTTCTCTGTTTCCCACAGACGGCGCCAGTGATGGTTTGGCGAATTTTTGATGGAGATGAATGCAGGAAAATACAGATCACGACACAGAGATTTACGTGGTTCGATTTACTGAGGTAAATCTACGTCCACGGGAGGCAAAAGAGGGTAGAGTTGTATTGCTTGATCTGTTTTCTACAGCTTACAATACAGACTTGCTATTTGATCTTTGATCTCTCGAGAGCTTTCTTTTCTCTATCTGATCTAAGTTCTATATATACATTGAACTAAGATCGTGGCTTGCATCACCACTAACTAGGTCGTGGCTTACATCACCACTAACTAGGTCGTGGCTTACATCACCACTAAGTATGTCGTGGATGTCGTGGAGGTCATGAGATCCTGCATGGGTCCACCACGAAATAGATCGTGTAGTGGAGGTCGTGGAGGTTCTGCATGGGTCCACTATCTCCCAGTTCGGTCGAATACTGAGACCGAACTGCTGAACTATTGCCGAGCAGCTTTTGCCGATCTGAGAGTAGAGCTTGATTGGTCGGCTTTTACCGAGCTGTAGGCTGGGCCGAACTCTTTGGTAATGCCGAACTGATTGGTCGGCTTTTACCGAGCTGTAGGCTAGGGCCGAACTCTTTGGTAATGCCGAACTGATACTCTTCCTTGGTCTTTGGGCTGATGGGCCGTCACTGCTATTGGGCTTGTTTAGTACGTACCCCATCAGTAAACATAACTACAGTTTACAAATCATATAGAAAGTGAGGTAAGAATAGAGATCATCCCTTTTGGGGTTTTAGGCTTTCTTTACCAAAAATTATAGTAGTTATGAGGTTTTGTAGTCAGTTTTCCTTCTTGGTTGTGGTTGAATAAAGATTCATTTTCTTCATCCGTGGATGTAAATATTTAAGATCGAACCACATAAATTCTTTGGGGTTTTTTCTTGCACTTCATTTATGCTTTTTTGATCAGTCTTTTCGTTGCCTCAATGGTTCACACTTCCAAGTTCCAAATTATCAACTTGCATATTCATATTTTTCTATATCTTCACGGTTATTGTATTATGAAACTATTATATACTTATGATTTTTTTAATCTTGCGTGGTATAGTTGTCCTTCATATCCATCTTTCTTCTTTTTACTTACATTTTTTATATTTCATGAAGTCTTTGGCCTTTCACCTAGTTGCATAATCTTTCATTTGGTATTTCTTATCCTATAAATAGATGAGGAGTTTGGAGTAGAAGAAGACACACTACAAAGCATTCTTCATTCAGTATCTAGCTCTCTATATTTTAGTATGCATTTGGGAGCATTATCTAGCTTGATTCGATATACATCTAAACGCTAGGAAGAAATAGTTTTATTTTTGGGACAATACACCTAGAGGTGCTCACGGTTCATAAACCGGCGGTTCCGGTTTTGAGAATGGCGGAACCGGAACCGAACCGTGAGGCTATTTCACGGTTCCGGTTCGAAAACCGGCAGTTCTGGTTCCGGTTCCGAACCGCCGGTTTTCGGACGGTTCTCACGTTTCCGGTTCGGTTTTGGCGGTTTTTTCTTATGTAATTTGAAATTTGGACTTATACAATAAATTGGAACAACACAATGGATAATTTAAGTTGAAATAAGACGAATAAAGTGAAAATCATATCAATTTTATTGAATTTGAGTTGTAACGGACAACGATACGTTACAATTTATAATACATATACAAGTATACAACAATGTGATATAATTTACAAGTGTCGTCGGAACATAAATAAAAAACATGAAATGGGGGGAAAAAGATCATCGGAACATAAATAAAAAAACATGAAATGGGGGGAAAAGGAAAAAAATTGAAAAGGGCTTGAGCTCAACTTAATCTTTCAAAGTTAAACTTTTCAAATTTAAGTTGAGTTGCCTACGTATCCACAATTTTATTGAGGAATCAAAGCCCACATAGTTCTCTTACCTTGCTTACCTTTTTGGTCGGCCGTGCTCGCCATTCACCGCCCCCGGTCATTGATATTGTTGAGCGCCCTCGCTTCCGACCTCGTCATCGGTGGAAAAGTCTTCACCATCACTCTCTACACGAAAGTCGAAATCCGGCTCTTGTGCTCTCATGTCCGCCTTTGCCGAATCATCAAGTAACATAGTGACTTCCATGTTTTTGGCAGAGAGATTGCTCCTTTTGTCGTCTAGGACACAACTCCCGACACTAAAAGTTTGCTCAACGGCGACGGTGGAAGCGAGAACGGTGAAAATCTCCTTAGCCATTATCGAGAGTATCGGAAACTCACTATAGCCGATCAGTTCCCAAGAATAGATACGTAAGGTTGCTTTTACGTTTTACCAGTGTTGTCTTGTCTCATAAATCCAAATCAAATAGTCAAATCCAAACCGCCGGTTCCGGTTATAACCGCAGGTTAAATTGATTTTTTTCATCAACGGTCATTTTAAAAAGGTACATTACCGATTCCCCTCTCATCTTTCTCACCATAAATACAATCGTTTCATTACTTAAATTCAGCCAATTCTGAACTACACTCACCTTCTTCACTTTTGCAAACCACCATTCCCTTCACAATCCTTCTTTTATTTGCTCAAGCTTAGCTATGTCCAGTGTAGGATGTGAGAAGAGAAAATGCAAGAGGCTGCAGGTGGCGCCACCACCCAAAGGCGACACTCAATTCGAAAAGCTAGTAGATCCGATTGCCGGAGATCTCAAAAATGGAGGGAAATGGATCAATTTGAATTCAAAATCAGAATTAAAAAAATTGAAAAATTGGCCGAAACCGGTGGAACCGCCGGTTTCACGGTTAACCGCCGGTTTTTGTCGGTTCCGGTAAAAAAACAGCCTAAAAAAGCTGCCAGCCCGCGGTTCGGAACCATCCGGAACCGGCGATTCGGTGACGGTTTCGGTTCGTAAAATCTTGAACCGGAACCAGCCCGCGGTTCCATATACGACGGTTCCGGTTCGTAAAAATTGTCACGGTTCCGGTTCGGAACCGGAAACCGTGGGCACCTCTAAATACACCAATCCGGAACACTAGCCGGGACGTAATTTGTCTTTTGAAAATAGGATTTTCCACTAAGAAATAGGACCTCACATTCCTCTAACTTTTTCAATTAATTGTAGATGGAGAGTACAAAGAAAAAAATATTACTCCATCCGTCCTAAAAAATAATGTGCACTTTCTATTTACGTCCGTCCCACAAAAATATGTGCATTCTATTTTTGCAAAGTTATATAAATTTAATAATGTAGATCTCACATTCCACTAACACTACTTTACCTACCATTCTCCCCCTCTCTTATTTTACTATACCATTCTCCTTTTCTCTCTTACTTTATCAATCTTGTCTTAATTCTCGTGCCATATGTGACGCCCCGAACTTTTAATCCTTTTATTTTGATTAAGTCGGATTTATTGGCCCGATTAATTCTCGTTTGAAGGGCGTGGAATTTTTCGTTGTAATTTCCGACGTCGGATCAAATAAAGTGTTTTGTGGAGAAAAACAAGTTGCAAGGAGATTTATACAAAATAGGAAAGTAAGGGATATACTTTTGTTGGAAGAACAATTTGTGGGATACAATTTCATGAAATTGTAAAGACATTAGTAGTACATACTACATAAGTGATGGAGACTACACACATCTACATTACATCATCCATTCTTCCACCTCTAGTAATAGAATTCTAGAGAGTATCCTAAATTGGTAAAGAAACCAAAGTGGTGCAAGGAAAGATTCTTTTCCATTTCCTCATCTCCTTCCTTCTCGATTTATGCTCCATAAGACTCCAAACTTGGCAGCTATGGTACCTGCTTTTATCACCAAAGAAGGTATTAAAATTTTGACACAAATAAAGGGAGAAGGGGGCACAAGCTCAATCAAGAAGAGGAATAGTGTGGCTACATAGGTCAGCCGTGTAGGCTGCAAAAATGGTCAAAAGGGCAGCCCCAAGGAATTCACCAAATGGGTAGGATTCCCTTAAACATGTAACTCAAAAGGTGGCTGAGGGTTGTAGCCAAAATAGGAGTTCGATGCCCAAATCTCTGCCACAAGAAGCCAAAGGAATGGCTTATAAATACCGCCCTTCCCTCCCCACTCCACACACCCTTTTTCTGCCAAATTCTCACAAGGAACGGGAGTGTAGCGGAGTAAGGAGCGGCGCGACGCGGAGCAGAGACAGTGAGAAGGGCAGGCCGAAAGAGTTCACCGGGCAAGGTAACTCGATAACCCACCCTTTGCATCATAATAGGCGGCAAAGTGCATAGCTCAAAGAGCATAGATTACCATAAGATGGATCATAGGCAAAACAAGAATGTAGTAAGCTAAGCCTTAGCATGCGTACTGTGGTATCAAGCAAACACCAAGGAATTTCTGATAATACATAGCAACTCAATATGATGCACCACAATAACAATATCAGTAACCTAAATCCTCTTCCCAAAGATCACAACTTTAGAACATCATTTTACCAACACCACTTGATACTGCCATAGCAAGGCAAGAAGAAAAAAAAAATGACATCAAGTGAAGGGGGTAGGGGAAGAGGGCTTAGCTTAAGATAGGCAGAGCTGTCGGAGGCGGACGAGCAACGGCGGAGCTCCGGGAACCCTCCGTGAGGCAGCGGCTGCTAGCGCAAGGCTGACGGAGCTCGGCGTCCGACGAGGCGGCGTTTCGTCGGAGAGAGCGGGGAGAAGGCGACGTCTTCTCTGTCAGATAGTCGTCGGCTAAGCAGGCTCGACGGAAGAACAGAGGAAGGCCGAGAGATAGAACCGGAGGCGCTGTCTCCCGAGGCATGCGGCGGAGCGCGCACCGGCGCTGGACGGAGGGAAACGCCGGAGAAGCCGGTCGACGACGGCGAGGCGTCGGAGGAGGCGGTGCTTCTTCTTTTCTTTTCGAATTAGGGTTCCTCGCTTTGAAGGAAGTTAGGAGGAAATTAAGGTGGTGAGAGGAGGAATAAAGGAAGGGAAGAAGAGGCGAGCTCCGGCGACGCCGGGGCGAGGGCGAATTCGCCGGATGGGAAGTCAAGATGCACCAAGAGAAAGGAAAGAGGAAGAAGGCGCTGCCTTCTTTTCTTCTTAATTGGATTTATGAATTGTTGATTTGGGGGAAGTCACGTACTGAAGAAAGAAAGGAAAGAATTGGGCTAAGTCTACATAGGCCTATTGAGTAAGTACTTGGGCCAATTATTTAAAGAAGTTGGGCCAGGATTCAAGTAAAAAGAATGGGCCACGTAATCAGTTGGGAAATGTGGGCTGCTCTAATTAATAATTGGACCATGGGGTCATTTATTTGAGCTTTGGGCCAAGAGATTGTATTGGAATGGGCTACTTAATTAATTTAGTGGACTTGGGAAAAGTTTATATTTTGGAGTGGAATTAATTTAAGAAATTGAGCTTGGAGCTTAATTAATTCCCGAGTAAATTATTGAGTTCCCGAGGATGGAAAATTTTAAGGCGGAGAAGCGAGGGCCGACCGGCGTCGCCCCGCGACGCCATGGGCGGCCTTAAGAGGTCTTAAGAAGCCTTAAGAAAATTCCGAAAAAAAGGAATTTAAGGAGGGATTTTAAGAATCCATATTTTATTGAGGAAATAGAATTTCTCCAAAGGAAGTAAAGAAAATAATTAAGTGCTGCAGAGCAGTAAAGCCAAGTTAGGATTTAAAGAGAAATCCTATAAGCCGAGACTAAGAGATAGATGCTATCCTATAGGATGCATGCATTCTTTTTCAGAGAAATAGTTCAAGTGCTAATTAGCATGTTACGCTATTCTCAAGGGAGAAAAATATTCAGGGGCAAGTGAGGCCCAACGAGGAACTTAAGTCAAGATAAGCACAAGAGGTGGGCTTTCTTTTAATATCCAGCACTATAGTGTGGATATAAAGCAAATATTTTGAAGTATGAAATATCTTTTCTGAAAAATGAGAACGTGATCATCTCTTTTAAAGTTGTTGTCATGCCAGAAAATATTTGTTTTTGAGACCTGTCTGATAGGGCTATATGCCGAGACTTTTGGCGATGCCAAAAGGTTAGTAACGAATTCGGTTCTCAATAGGACCGCAAATCCTATTCGGAATTAAGTGCACAAGAGCTGTGAGCCATCCTAGAGAGAGGTTGGCCGGCGAGGGTGCTCGTTGAAGGTGGCCACCTTCACGACACACTAGTTTCTCAGACATGGCAGAATACAAAAGAACTTAGACTGCAATCGGACTTTTAAGATCACAAAAGAATTTAGTATGCTCGGGCCTTTTAAGAAAACCCCAGGGTGATACTGTGGATGGGTGACAACTTATATTGTATGTTTTGTTTTCGGCACGTGTTCACTGAGTACTCCTGTACTCAGCCCTGCATGTATTTATAAACGTGCAGGTTGAACGTCAGGATGGAGTAAAGATTGATCGGAGTCGATGCTATTAAATAAGCCTGTGGATATCTCGACGATTCGTGTCTTCATACACGAAGCCGTTCAGTTGGGACCTATTCCGCTGTGTTTTGTTAAAAGAGAATAGTATTGTCTCATCATTGAACTCTGATTCAGTTGACATATTAAACATCCTATTTTTAGATTGTACCAAATACTCGACTGTTATTTTGGTAATATCACATTTGTCCTTCGACAAGTTCTTCAGATTTTACCCATTTTCTATTCCCGCTTCTTTAATCCCCCATTAGTCGTGAATCACCCATTCTTGTTATCCTTAATGAGAATTGGGTCGTGACACCATAACCATTGCCCATATTTTTATAGGATGGAGGGAGTAGAAAATAAATATAGTATTCCTTCCATCCCAATTAAGTTGAGTCTTATTCCTTTTTGTGACGTCCCAAAAAAATTAACAAAAAAAAACATTCAATCACTCTTACTTTATTTCTTCACATGCTTTAGTTCTCTTATCTCTCCTACTTTTATCTCTATCCTATTTTATTTTACTTTCATTTAATTTATTCAATACAATTTCTTAATTTTTGTGATGGAGAGAGTATTAATTTTTATGTCAGTCGATTAATCACCGAAGCACGAACATTTGGAATTAGATTAAAACGAAAGACACGAACATTTGGAGTTAGATTAAAAACTTCTAATTCGATAAATTCCTTGCCCAATCTATAACTCGAATATGACTATCTCATAAACTCAATTAATTGACCTAATTAACATCTTAAAGCATTCACAATAGCTTAGGCCCTCCCACAGCCCTCCTTCCTCCTGCCACATCATCAACCCTCTCAAAAATACCTGACAGCCCTCCAATAGTCTTCAGCCCTCCCAACAGCCTTGCCATTTAATTCATTTTAATTGTTATTTTTTTCATATTGGAACGAAATTAATTGGAGAAAAAACACATAGAAAAACGTAAACAAAAACTTAAATAAAACCCTATACTCACAAAGTGAAATTTCTTTTCCATTGAGTCGACAATGATGTGATTTTTGTTAACCCTATATTTTCTTTTCCACTGGCTACATCTCTGCCCGAATGCATCGTTGCACTTTGTGGTCTAACGCCGCATGCCACAAGGGCCAAAAGTCATTTTTAGCGATAAGTGTGAAAATTTTTGTGTGAAAGAGTGTAATGTGAAAAAATGTTTGCAAAAAATGAAATGAATTAGGAGTAGGGTATTTCATAGGAGAAATAAAAAAAATAAAAAATAGTCGGTAGTCACTCGGTGCTGGCTCGACACGCAATAGGCGCCGAACGACCACCATCCGGCCCACTGTCGTGCCCGCGCTCTCGGTGCCCACCCATCCCCTCCCGCGGCTTGGCGCTCGTAATAGGGGACCAGCAGGACGGCGCGCATGGACGTATATTGTGCTTTCGGTGCGGAAATTCTAATAAAGATACTTAATAACATTATAATACTCCTTCCGTCCCTGAAAATTTATCACTTATTTCTATTTTGGTCCGTCCCAAAAAATTTGTCACCTTTCACTTTTATCATTAATATTTTCGTCCGTCCCAAAAAATTTGTCACCTTTCACTTTTATCCCTTTCACTATTATCATATTTATCCCTTTCACTATTATCATTTATGATAGTGGACCCACATTCCACCGACTCATTCTCACTCACATTTTGTTGAAAAACTAATGTATAACCCACATTCCACTCATTCTCACTCACATTTTGTTAAAAAACTAATATATAAAAATAAAACTCACTCACGTTTTGTTAAAAAACTAATATATAAAAGTAAGACTCAGGTGCCACTAACTTTTTCAACACATTTTCTATTACATTTCTTAAAATCCGTGTCAGGTCAAATGATGACAAATTATGAAGGACAGAAGGAGTAATAAAGTAGAGAGTTACGTAGGGGAAGGGTTGGGTCGTTTTATGCTCGAAGAAGAGCTGTGAAAAAAGTGAGCGCACTACATACATTGATTAAATAAAGAAAAATTAAATAAAGAAAAATCGTAAAAAGTTCGTTCAGATGGCCAACAATTATAACCCAAACAAGTCCGTCCATCGTTTACACCAAAAGCTAAACCAAAAAGAGAGAAAAAGTGAGTAATATTAGAGGTGGATCATTCATTAGGTGAGATCAATAACAAGGACAGAAACATTGTCCGCACTCCTCCGCGCGAGAGCCAACTTAGTTAGCAGCATGGATGCATCATTGCACGCCTTGTCGGAGCTGCCTTCCTTCCCCTTAAGGCACATTCTTGCCACCCCGCAGGCCGTGTCGTTGGACACCACATCCCACAGCCCATCGCTAGCCAGTATCAAGCACTCGTCCTCTTCGCTCCGCTCCGTTATCGTCACCTCCGGTTCACAGTTTACGTATGGCTTCAAATAATTATCGCCTGCACTCACCACCTTCCCTTCATTATTATTCATATCACACACTCAATTCGTCCGATAATAAATACTCTCTTCGTCCACGATTAACCGACACCAATTTCCTTTTTTCATCCGTCCACCATTAATTGACACATTTACTTTTTACTACCAAATAAATACTCCCTCCGTCCACGATTAACCGACACCAATTTCCTTTTTTATCCGTCCACAATTAATTGACACCCTTGTTTTTTACTATTTTTTGTAATGGACTCACATTCTACTAATTTGTTTCACTCAAATTTTATTATAAAACTAGTAGGGCTCACATTCCACTAACTTTTTAACTCATTTTCTACCATATTTCTTAAAACTCGTGTTAAGTAATTGTGGGAGGAGGGAATATCTCATTTTACACTATTATCTTAGATTTTAAAAAATTATTTAATTTTATAAATAGTGGGAAGATGAATCTTATTTTTATATATTAATTTTTTAATAAAATATGAATAAAAGTAAAATTGGACATTTATTAGTAAATGGAGAAAAAAAAGAAAAACTAGAATTAAATGCATTGAAGTTACCAATGGCCCTGGACATGGCAAGAACACCAAGAACCCGAGCACCCTCCGAAAATATGACTCGGCCACCAGCGGCCTGTATCCGGTTCATCTCATCCGGCCGGTCGGGCTTCAATTAGGCCATCACTAAGTTAACCACTCCTTAAAACAAAATAGGAAACGAAAAAACTCACTTTGTGGTCGGTTGAGAGTGGAATAGCCTTACCGCTTCGGCACAGCACCGCCCTCGAATCACCGCAATTGGCCACCACTATATTGCACGGACTGACCACAGCAACCACAGCCGTGGATCCCACGGCGTCGCACTCCGGCGTCTGCAGCTCGCACCGGCAGCTCGCAGTCGCAGCATTTTCGTTCCATGCAACCGCCTCTTTGTCCATGCGCGTGAAGCTTCGCTCCATCACGCACTTCCACCAGTTGCTACTGTCGTGATCTTCTCGGACGAGTAACTCTTCCTTCACCATCTCGTGCAATCTCTCCTTACATTTCGTAGCTACCTGAAATTAACATTGGAATTATATGGCAGAAAGTGAATGTAAAAGTTCGTAGAATATTAATCCTCACTATATATATATATATATCAATTTTATAATAAAATATGAGTCTATTGCTTAAGTTAATAAAAAGAACAGTTGTCAATTAATAAGTTAATAAAAAGAACAGTTGTCAATTAATTAGAGATGGACGAAAAAAGAAATTAGTGTAAATTAATACGGAAGGGAGGGAGTAATTAATTTACATGAGAGCATCCGTAGCCGTCGTAGACGCCGAAGTAGTGTAGGTCGGCGGAAAAATTCCGGCAAAAGGAAGGATGACTGGCGACGGCGTCCTCCATGTCTCGGCGGCGTCCACAAACGGAGGCGAATCCGAATTTGGGGAGAATATCCTTCTTATTGTCGCAATGTTTAGGGGAGGAGGAGAGTGGGAGTTGGAGACGACGATGACGCTTAAGGGTGGGGTCCACTCTGACGCGGCGGAGCTCCATCCTCCGTCTCCGCGCCGCTCTGCTGCTGGTCTCGCACGAACCCTCGCTCTCACAGCAGATCTCTGCCATCCCTTCAGTTGAGAAGAGAGCATAAAAATGAAAACGCGAAAAAGAAAGTAATTGGAACAGGAGGCGAATTGAAAGCGACTGCAATGAATGCTAGTAGTGTGGTATTTTTATTTTATTTACCAAGTTGTTGGAAAAGAACAAAAAGAAAATAGATATAATATTAATTAATAATGAAAGGGAGGTAGGATGCGGCGGAGATGAAGAGTGGCGATGATGTTCCACCCGTCGGCTCGAGCTCAACGCGTGTACCAGCGCTGCTTTAGGTGCCGGAGAACGTGGACCAATGGGGGCCGACCACCGCAATGCTGGAGACCTTGCTTCCCTACACACGTGGCCGCCCTTCCTTTGCTCTCCTGGACACGTTTCCACCCCCTCTGGCCTGCTTTCCTCCCTAAATTTCGATTTATTCTATAATAATCATTATTAATATTAATTTATTTATTACACCTGTAATACCTAATTACCTCTCTGTTTAGCCTTGCGAAATTTCAAAAGCGTTAATTATGGATATTAACATTTCTACATAATTTATATTTATAAACTCCCATATTTGCTAAGAAGATGACCTATTTCTTGGGTGACACGAAATTTATACAACTTTATTTGTGTGTTAATGGAAAAAGTAAAGTAAGAGAGATAGAATAAAGTAGAGATAAAAGTGTTTCTATTTTTAGCAATGAGTCATCTTGGTTAGGACAAACCAAAAAGGAAAGTCAGTCTGCTTCAGTGGAACGGAGGGAGTAGAGATGACCCATATTCTTGTAGAACGGATGGAGTATAAAGGAATGTTTCGTGATATTAGACGTCAATATTCCTTCTTTTTGTCTGGTCCCAAATAAATGTTCAATTTAACTTTTATATTTTTCATATGCGAATCTCACATTTCACTAATTTCATTTTATTTACAATTATCATAACACTAAGAATGAACTTCAAATTTAATTCCCAAATAATGCACTTGCACCTTTTATGTCCTTATATTGTGAAAAATATTGCAAAGAGTCTCTTATTTTCTAATTAGAGTATTATTATTTCCTTTTACTAAAACAAATTAGGATTCAGTTATCCGTTACTCAACAGATTTATTCCCTTTTTATATTTTATTACCCTCCAATACTTCCTACATTCATCTAGTAGAAGATTATAAATACTCTTATACTTTCTACACTCCTGCAGTTATCCAAATTCAATTTTCAGTGGGATTAGAGTATGGATCCCAACTAAGGGCTTAACTTGATGCACTGGTATCTTGAGCGAGCTGGAGAGTACTATGTGAAGTCTCCCATGATTCCAGCACCAGGACCTCGACAGTACATTCATTGTAACTGAGATCTTGCTGCAGAAGGCTCGTCGAGGACTATTTTGCCAAGCAACCAAGTGAGGACCAGATGTCTTTTGACATCGTTTTTGTATTCACCAAGATTTATTTTGCACATAACAACCTCGTAAGAAGTTCGGGCATCTCCAACGGATACTAACACACCGCATAGTCCACTAGCGGGGGTGCTTGAATTTTTTTTCAGGGGCATTCGTGAGGCCTTCGGTGCTGAATATTTGAGGTGTGCCGCCACCATTCTACGAATACCAATGTCGTTGAGAGTCGTCTCACAATTCTGTCGAACACAGGTATAATGATATTACATGTCGGTCGTACCGTATTTTTGTATACCACAGTAACAATGCGGTAATGGCAGATAAAATTTATCTTAACGAATTTTTGGTACACCGAATAATTTAGTATGATAAATGTATGATATTTTTTTATGCCACAATTTTCGATATGAAAGGCAATATAGTATTCGCGCCGCGGTGTACTGTACCACCCCATTTCTAGTTGAAAAGGGTGTTTTTGTTTAAGAAAAATATCCTCTTATTAATTATACTCTCTTCGTTCCATAGAAATATACCTTGTGCGAATAACACAAGTTTTAATGCGTAATTGGTAAAGTAAGAAAGAATGAGAAAAAAATAGTTGAAATAGTGTAGTGAATAGTATGACCCATAAATGATGTAAAATAAAAAAGAAAATGAAAAAAATAGTTAAAATAATGTACTTGATGATATGACCCATAAATGATATAGTAAAAAAGGGAATGAGAAAAGGATATGAGCCAGTTCTATGGAGATGAGAGAAAATTTAACCTATTTTTATAGGACCGAAGGATTATAGTACTCTCTTTATTCCAACTAAATTAAGTCGTACTCTCTCCGTCCCTCTGTAGCTGAGTCATATACTTTATTGGGTTGTCCCACTGTAGCTGAGTTATTTCCTTTTTTGGCAAATAGTATTTTACCCTCTCTTTATCTCTCTACCTTTTTCCTTTCTACTTTATTCTCCTTAACTCATTTAAAACAATTTTTCTTAATTCCCGTGCCGAAAAGAAATGCATCTACTACAGAGGAACGGAGGGAGTATTCTTTTTGGAATGTTCCAACTAAATTGAATTATTTTCTAATTTAGCTTACAATAAAAAATCTAGTCACTCTTACGGTATTCCCTTTTTTACTTTACTATGTCTTATTTCTCATACTCCCTATGTCCCTTATAATTTGTCACCATTTGACACGACACGGATTTTAAGAAATGTACTCCCTCCGTCCCTGAAAATTTGTCACCAATTTCCTTTTTCGTCCGTCCCTAAAAATTTGTCACCTTTCACTTTTACCATTTTTTGTAGTGGACCCTACATTCCACTAACTCATTCACACTCACATTTTATTATAAAACTAATATATAAAAGTAGGACCCACATGCCACCAACTTTTTCAACCCACTTTCTATTACATTTCTTAAAACCCGTGCCGGGTCAAATGGTGACGAATTTTGGGGGACGGAGGGAGTAATAGAAAGTGGGTTGAAAAAGTTGGTGGAATGTGGGTCATACTTTATATATTGATTTTATAATAAAATGTGAGTGAAATTGAGTTTGTGGAATGTGGGGTCCACTACCAATAATGGTAAAAGTGAAAGGTGACAAATTTTTAGGGATGGACGAAAATGGAAAATAAGTGACAAATTTTAGGGACGAATGGAGTATTATTTTCTTATTTATTTTATTGTATCTTCATATATCCTGTTTCACACAATTTTTGCCTTAAAAAGTTGCCCCAATTTAGGAGGAGTAACAATTTGTTACTCCATCCGTTCCTTGTTAATAGAGATATTTCTTTTCAGCATGGAGTTTAAGAATAGTGTGTTAAATGGGGGATGAAAAAGTAAGAGAGAATAAAGTAAGAGAGATGAAGAGAGAATAAAATAAAAGGGATAATTACTTTTTACTAAAAATAAAAATGACTTATTTAACTTGAAACTTTCCAAAATAGAAAAATAACTCTATTAACATGGAATAAAAAGAGTTATTAGATAGTAAAACACACATTGTTTAAGAAATAAATGGATGTTTGTTGATTGTATTGGCAATTGAGATATGGATGGTTAAAGAAGTAACTCGTTGGCGCCACAATCCCTTAATTTAACTTGGAGAGCATCCGCATCCACCTCATCCACATCGCAACACTCTCTCCTCCCTCCATCCTGTTTCCAATCCAGCCTCTTTAAGGGCGAGAGGATGCGAATTACGGTGACATTATCAGCAGAACGGCCGCCGCGGCACACAGGCAGGCCACGTGGAGATGTTCTTCTATAGGCGGTGACCCGACCCGGTCCAGGCACCAAGAAGAAGAGGTGAGGCGCGTCGCAAGGGTCCGTGGAGAGGGGGCGGGCATTGAACATGTATGGTGGCGAGGCGCCCTTCATCCATTGCGCGAAGGTCTCGCGAGGGCGGTAGAGATGGCTCGGAGGGAGAATGGTCTCGTATAATTCGACAGAGTATCCCCACGCGGCCGAAAGAGTCCAATTGTATTTCTTCAGATAGCATATGCTCTGCTGCAGCAGTCTCGATTCATCGAGTGTTGCGGCTTCCATCAGCAGCTTTAGGGACTCGGTGCGGTTGGTCGAGGGGAACAGCGGCTCCACTGCGTCTAGATGGTGGAGTGACACCAGAGGAGAGTGGGGGTGGGCTGATAGCAACCCTGAGATATCTACTGTGAAATCAATCTGCAAATCCATACCACATCGGAAAATGAGGGAAGTCAAGATTTGCAAAGATAGATGAATCAATGTATCGTGCATAGAGTAAAGGTCAATTTTGGTCCTAAACATATTACCAAAATATGAATTTGGTCCAAAACTTTCACTATTTGAGCAACAAGTCCATAACAAATAAATCATTGTTGGAATGGTCTTTTTTTTACGGTTCCGTAAAAAACTAACCGTCATGCCACTGTGCAATTAGCGTTGACATTTTCATTTGTTATGGACCTTTTTTCAAAAAATGAATGTTTTGAAACAAATTCGTATTTTGGTCATATGTTTAGGACCAAAATTGACCTTTACTCTTATGATCTGTTGATAACTATCTTAAATTTATAACTGACAACTATATCAACAACCTATGTTATGAATGTCAACACGAAGACATAGATGTTAACAGAAGACATATTGTATGTGACATACAAATGTCTTCATGTTGACATCTATATCATAGTTATCTACATAGTTGTCAGTTATGAATTTAAAATAGTTGTCACCCTAGCAAGACACTCAACGTACCTGGTGGAAACCAGGCTCCTGAGTGAGAGACACTCCCAAATCAGCAATACATGATTGGAGAATAAGATCACTTCCATAGAGAAATGGATATCTCTTGAGGCACAAATCCATGTTCTCAGCCACAGCCTTGGCCAGGGGATAGCTCAGGGCATATCCACCTCCACCAAATGCCATCCCAAATGAGTGAACAACATTGCACACAAAGCACTCTGAGTTCATCCCAACATAAAAATACTTCTTGTGATCATACTTTGACAAAACTCCAATCAAGTTGTCAACAAACAAAACTGTGTCATCATCTGTCATCACATACCACCTCGCCTCCCCTCCCCGCTCCGCCTTGAATGTCTCCTCGATCACCCGGGCCATCCGTATCGCAGATGGAATACGGTGCCTGTTGTACTCCTTGTACCGCGAGTTGTCATCCGAGACACGGTAGGGAGGGTGCGTTGCTGGCCACGGCAGGTGCTCCGTAGGGGGACGTTCCAAGAACACAAAGCCTCGGCTCACATTAGGTCTCCACCATGCTTGGATGTAATCTCTTTTGTCTCTCCACCTGTTTGATGAACTAGTAATCCCAAACACCAGATGGCTGATGTTTGTGGAAGAACGTGGATCGCCGCGTCTCCTCCATTTCGGTTGGCTTGACACCAAAATGTAGGTGACACATACTAAATAAATCACTACATATTTGCATATGTTTTGGTTCAGTCCTCTGGCTCTGGGGAAAGAGAGATTGGAAGGCATCGAGGTAGAGAGTAGATGCTTTAAGCCTTTGGTTTAATTATTTGTTAGTATATATCTTCGTGCAACTTTCTTTGTATAGTGCCTGCTTCATGTGACAAGAGATGAGTGCACATACAATTAATGCTCATCTTAGTGAGATTCATGAGGAAAATCAAACCAATGTATTTTTCTTTACCTTTTGCAACATGCTTTCCATGTTGTGGCGTGTGCCCCATTTCTTGGCTTTTTACTCCATGGAAATCAAAATTAGAAATAATTGCACTATTTACTTCCTGAAACCCATGTTAAATTCCAAGTATCCAAATAAAATTCAACAATAACAGTTGAACAAACTTAATTAATACTATAAGCTTTGATCCATGTAGACAAGAAAATCAGCTTCCCACTAAGCTCCAAAACCTTTGTAGAAATATTAGAAATGTGGGAAAAACTGTGGAAATAAAATTTCACCTGATTGAATTTCTAAACTGAATAGCTGCAAAGATCTGCTCAACCAAATCATCTTAATAACATATCTATCAATTAATCAGAGAGATCCTTCAGTAACAAAGTTATAATAGAGAGGAAACTGCCAAGACCTTCATTAGTTTATCAATCAGCCCAAAAATCGAAAAAGTTAGATTGGTTAGGAATTGAATATGTAATTTCATACAGCACAAGTCAAACATTACACAGCCATGCAATAAGATGCTTGATTAGCAGATATTCAAGAAACAACAAACATATTCACTCAAGATACTAGCTCAGGAAATCCTCAATTATCCATTTGATGCTGCCACCAGTAAAGACAAATCACATTAAGCAAGTATCAGAAGTACATTCACCCGAAACCATGCAAGGTCTAGCACTGAAGAAAATAATATAAGAGCATAGCAATAACAATTAACAACAATAAATTCTAGAGCATTAAAACATTTATCCGGGTTTTTTTTTTTAAATCAATAACACCCAATGTGGGCGGGGGGTTTAGGCAACCCCCAACCCGTGAATAAAATCAAAATGTAACGTTCCAGAACATGATCATAGCCCAAAAATGACTAGGATCCAAAGCAAAAACATGAAAAGACAAACTGCAGGTCCCACACGCCGGGATCCTCCATGCTATCAAAACTAAACTAGAAACTAAATGAACAAAAGGGTGAGACAAGTTTAACATAGTGAGAACTAACATAAAGTCAAAATCAATCCACATCTCTGCTTCGGAAACGAAAGTTAGGATATCCCAACTGGTCCATCCTAACAAGCGCCTTCAAGTACCGAGGCGCAAAAACTGATAACATTTATCCAGGTTGCGGGTCAATCAGGTGCATGCTAATCAGTTTGTGATTTTTTTTTCGGTTTATAAAATTTCAATCCTAACCCTAAAAGCTCGGGTTTCGAGCTAGAGTGGATTAATCGGGTTACTACCAATAAAATTAACATGCGAACAATCCAATAAATAATGATGAAAAATTGTTATATTTATAAAATGTAAAACATTTAATTATGGTAAATTTCGTATATATATGCTTAAATTCAAATATAAACATGATCAAATAATATTTGAATTTTGTGCGAAATGAAACATAAACGTATTTCAAGAAATTTTGAATCATGTTTTAAAAATTTAAATATTTTTTTTGTGAGTTTAAAGTTTCTAATTTATTTATCTATTGTATATTAATAAAAAAATAATATATAATTTGTATATTTTTAATACTCTTTCCGTCTTCAAAAAAATAGACAACTTTTTAAATAGTACCGATTTTAATGTATAATTGGTAAAGTAATAAAGAAATAGAAAAAGTAAGAAAGAGAAAAGAAAAAAGATACTGGAAGGAAGGAGCGTTAGTGGATTGTGAGTCCATATTAAATGATGAGTAGAATTATTATTTGTTGAAAACTTTCCATATATGGACTTAGTCTAATTTTGGGGGACATCCCATATGGTAAAACTAGTCTATTTTTTGGGTGGAGAGAGTATAAAATTGAAAGTTATTTTTTTAGATATCTATATTATAAAAATAATCAATGAAGTGTTGAATTATGAGTCAAACAAATAGAATAATAGAAATTTTATTGGGATTTACGGCCAATCTATCGTGTTTTCTGGTCTGACCCTAACGGGTTGTGGGCTAATCGAATTGTAAATTTATCAGGCTAGAATTTTTCAACCTTAACTCAAATGTGGACATCATTTGGTGGATGGATGTAGTAGCTTTTATTACTCCCTCCGTCCCACTTTAGCATTCCTGGTTTACCACTTTAGGAGTCACGGTTGAAACATTCCATAAATGGTAGTAAGCCTCACATTCCACTACCTTTTTCTATTCATATTTTATTATAAAATTAATAATAAAAGTAGCATCCATATTTCAACATCTTTCACCAACTTTTTTTTATATTTCTTAAATTTCATGTCGAATACAAATGAGATTCTTAAAGTGGGACGGAAGGAGTATTTGTTAAACAGGCAAATGGGGCGGAATTTGCTTGTGATATGTTGGTAATGCTGAAATTGAGAGGTACATGTTGGGTTGAGTTGTGATGAGCGGTGACATATACATACATAATTTTGATTGAGTTTAATGACACATATACATTCCATGCTTTTGGTGTTGATAATACCATTACTACCATTTTTCTATACTACATTTTGTGAAGCCAACATGTTATAGATTGATATTTAAATATGACCTTTACCAAGTATTCCCATCGTTTAATTTGGACGAATGTCCTTATGGATGGGTCCTGCCCTTTCTATTCACCACAGGAATAAAATATCCATCAAATTTCCCTAGTAATACGACAATTACATTATAAAGGATGCAAATATCATTTTGTTCTCTATTTTTTAATGAAAAATCATAACTCTACCCGTATGTCAAATTATAAATTAATACCTATATTGTCTTTCTTCTTAATAATTGTACTACCTTATAAATTAAAAATATTACTCTGCCGTCCCACAAATTTAAACAATACGAGATTTTATATAATGTTATTTTGTACTAGTACATTAAATAAAAATAGAATAAAATATACTACTATAAACAAAATAATGTACGCATAATATTATTTCTATTTTTAAGAAATAAGTTAATTTTTACTAAGATACTAGTATAAAAAAATGATAACGAGTCATCTATGACAGAAGGTCCTTGACATGGAAATTCCAACTCAAATTGTCATGAATCCTTAATTTTGTAACATCACATTGATATCTTGTTGAAATATTGGTTCGCAATTTGAAATATCAAGTAAATGAAATTCCAATAGAAATCTAAATCTAAAAGAAACTTTTAGCTTATTTTGTCGATGAAATAAAATCATTAACTATAGTGAAGTGCCATTTGCAATGTCTGATTCTAATCAGTAACTAACTGATTTTCTTCCTATAAATACAAATAAAAAATGGAATGTTTTAATTGAGACAGAAAATATATTCACAATTTTGGGGTATAAGTATTTTTCTTTGATAAAAAAAATCCAAACGAAACGAAATCAAATTCAGTTTCTGTTACACTGTGTGTGTAAAAATGGCTCTAAACTGTGCTCCGCCATTGCTAAACTCGAATCTCAAGCTCTGGAACAAGCACCGAGAAGCACATTTCTGTGTCGCCAAGAGATCAAACGCTGCTGTCAGCGGCAGAAACGCTCTTCTCCGGGGTTCTCACAGTTGCTCAATTTTGGCTAATCATAACGGATTTAGAATGCATTTTGTGCGGCCTACTGCCAAACGCAACTTCACGAAGGTAATAATACAGAACGAGACAGTTTTCTTTTACTTCGTTCCTAATTTTGGTCAATTGGAGTTGAATTCATTTAGAATCTTAGATACGGAGTATAATTTTACTTTTGTTTTGTTTTTGGTGGAAGGTTGGAGCTTCTTCGGATGAAGCTCAATCGTTGAATTCTGAGCAGGACGACTTTGCTTGGTCTTCTGTTTTGTTACCGTAAGTTTTTCTATTTTTTATTTATTTTTCATTTTCTTGTAGGTTAAATAGAGGAAGATATTATGTGTTCCAACTTCTATTCTCGGCAAACTTAGCACATTTGGTTTGAAGTTTAACTTAAATGTGTGTCTCTTCAGTGTGCAGAATAATGGAAAAAGAATTCTAAATAAGTTTTTTTTTGTTACCGGTTATCAGAAGAAGGCTCTACTCTGTTTTGAAATTGAAATGATTTACACGATTTAAATTATTCATATAATTTGGATGCGGTTGAGCATAAAACCTTCGTATCTGCAACTTAGGATACTTAATGCACTGTAGCATATAACTATTATCATATTGGTTTTTAAGCTTGTACTGCGACGTTTGATGATACTATGAAACTGTGGGAATATATATATGTATATATATATATATATTGTACATACGATTCTGTTTTCTTTTTGTGATGGTTATACTTTATTGTCAGTTTTCTATTCCCTGCCTTGGGGGGTTTGTTATTTGGCTATGACATTGGTGCCACCTCTGGAGCTGCAATTTCGCTGCAGGTAACGTTCGTTCTTTGCGAATTCTAAAGCTTGACGACTTATTGTTATTCTTCTTTTGGTTTCAGTCACCTGAGCTCAGTGGTACCAACTGGTTCAACCTTTCAGCTATTCAGCTTGGTTTAGTGGTATGCTTTAAGATTATATGGCACTCCTGGTATCTGTTGAGATGGCATATTTTTCATTGATTCCTCTATTTTTTGTTTTGGCTTTCCGAATGAAGGTTAGCGGCTCCCTTTATGGTGCTCTTTTTGGTTCGCTCATTGTATATCCCCTGGCTGATTTCCTCGGTACTTTTTATTGAGTAACATTATTTTAGTAATTTATTTGAATATCATAAAAATGTAATAAGTCTTTTGGTTGAGTAAATCTAGGAAGGAATAGAGAACTTATCATTGCGTCCCTCCTTTATTTGAGTGGTGGTCTGTTGACCGCCTATGCTCCTGGTCTCGGAGTTCTCTTGATAGGACGATGCTTATATGGTCTTGGTATTGGCATGGTGAGCTTTCTAAGTTTTTTCTTGAACGCACATGGCAACTATTTTCCATTTGTTAATCAAAAAAAATTTGGCAGGCAATGCATGGGGCGCCTCTTTATATTGCAGAGACATGTCCATCTCAGATTCGGGGCACTTTAATATCTCTAAAGGAGCTTTTCATAGTTCTCGGGATATTGGTAAAAACTTTTACCATTATCAATTATGTTTTGCGGTGTATATTGTGTACATAAGCTAAATCTTGAAGAATGATCTTCAACACAGATAGGCTACTTTGTTGGTAGTTTCGAAATCAATGCTGTTGGAGGGTGGCGTTACATGTTTGGATTCAGTGCCCCAATTGCATTGGTCATGGGGCTAGGGATGTGGAGTCTCCCTCAATCTCCACGATGGTTGCTTCTTAGGGCTGTTCAAGGTAAAGCGTCCTTGCAAGAATACAAGGAAAAAGCTGTGCTTGCGCTGAATAAACTGAGAGGCCGATCAACTGATGATAAAGCATCTGAAAAACAAATTGAAGAAACCATTGTTTCCTTGAAAACTGCATACACTGGTCAGGATTCAGAAGGAGGTTTTCTTGAGGTTTTTCAGGGCCCAAGTCTGAAAGCCTTCATAATTGGTGGAGGATTGGTCCTTTTTCAGCAGGTTTAATGACATGCTTCCAGTTACATATCTAAGCTGTTGTCTGAATATAATTTCTCATAATGCGTATTCTGTAAAATGTATCAGATTACTGGGCAACCAAGTGTTTTGTACTATGCAGGTCCAATTCTTCAGGTACTCCACTTCTATTGGTTTGACTGATCTCTGTTTTCTCATATCTTCCATATTTATTTGATGTTCTTTTTGAGATATTGGTTTGTGAAATCTGTCATTTGTCCTTAGACTGCTGGATTTGCTGCTGCTGCTGACGCGACAAAACTCTCAGTTGTTGTGGGGGTATTTAAGGTACGCATAAGCAAAATAATTTTCACATGGTAACCTTTTTTGATTTGCCTTTATCAAATAAACTTCCCATCGTAGGTAACCGAGTCTAACCGGTGTCTTCTTCTTTCAGTTGCTCATGACTGGAGTAGCTGTCCTGAAGGTTGATGATCTAGGAAGAAGACCCCTTTTAATAGGAGGGGTTGGTGGACTTGTATGTAACTTGCTGTCACTGTTGATTTTGTATTTAAATCGTCTTACTACAAATGGATTTCAAGTGATTCTAATTATAGTTGCTAATATGAAGTGAACTATATTCAACTTTTACGCCCTATCACATTGATCACAGGCTTTGTCTCTGCTGCTGCTTTCTGCCTACTACAAATTCTTAGGAGGGTATCCTCTGCTCGCTGTAGCTGCATTGCTTCTCTATGTCGGTTGCTATCAGGTGATTGTGTTGCATGTGGATGGTGCATAAGCTTAACACTGAAATATGATAGTCTCAACCATGTACAACAAAACACTAATTTGTTGTTGGTTGGAATCCCAGATATCATTTGGACCTATCAGTTGGCTTATGGTGTCCGAGATATTCCCTAGTCGGACAAGAGGAAAGGGTACCAGCCTTGCAGTACTAACGAATTTTGGCTCAAACGCTATAGTAACCTTTGCATTCTCTCCGTTGAAGGTACTGAGAGCACTCCCATCCTTATGTATTTAAGTTCATTGCTTTCTAGAATTCCAAATTTTATCTGGGAAGAAGATGATATTGTAAAAAGAATAACATGTGCAATTCTGCAGGAGTTACTTGGAGCTGAAAATCTGTTCCTTCTATTTGGAGCAATTGCTATCCTCGCACTAGTGTTTGTCGTAGTCTATGTTCCTGAGACCAAAGGGTTGAGCTTGGAAGAAATTGAATCCAAACTGTCGGAGTGAAAATCTTTAATTTGGAAGCTGTGGCTATCATTGCAGGTTTCGGTTCCTTGACGTCTGTATATAAATGCGTACACATTACTTCCTATGCTGACATTTTAATATCATCACCGTACTCTTTTATTGAGTAGACTTAAATATTCTGGAAAGATGTAATGCAACCTTTGATGAGATTAATTAATAAATAAATATCATTTTGTTTAGTATGTTGTTTAGAAATTTGACTGTTCAGAAGGAGAATAGGATATCAATTTACAAATCTAGATCAGAAACTGAAAGGCATACAAGAAATGTTAACTAATGGGAAGGAAATGAAAGTATTCGAAATTTACAGCCAACAACGGAAAGAACTATGTGACCATTAACTTGAATGTGAGATTTTTTAGTGATTATTGTTCGAATGTTGAATAGTTGAAGTATTTCTTTTGTTGAATCAGAATCACTAATTATCAGCAGAAAATATTTAATTACTATGCAAATTTCTGATACAGTAAAACCCCAAAAAGTAAATGCAGGAAGACAGTAAGATAATCAGTTGGTGAGGAGCAATGTATTGATAGCATACTCTCATTTTACCATGATCAGTTTTCTGCAATTATGGATGAGCTTTTGACATGCAAAAGCATGCACTTTACTAGTATTCACATGTCAAGAAATGTAGACAAGCTCCAACATTCATCCAAAATGGCTGGGCTTTTCTGTATTTTTCTTTTCAGTATTACAAACTAGTGGGAGCAAGGCTCTAAACCTCAGCCTAAACACAGGATGGATAAAACAAAAAGTTATACAAAAACAAAAGTAATTTGCTAAATGCTGTTCTTCTCGGTGGGTGTATTAACAAGGCACTCCAAAAGCAAATCGTGTCATTTGCAGCCTATGAATCTTCAATTGGCTTGCAGAATCTTACCATTGGTTTCTTCCTCATAATCTGTGGCAATCCACATCAATGAACTAGTTATATGTTTAGCTACTTTTAATTCATTAGAAATTCTTGATGTATTTTCCGTTTCCATAGGCTAAATATTAAGGTTATGGCAGGGTACTGTAACTGCTAGAAATGATGTACTCATATTGTCTCTGTATTTCTGTAGTATAAGAATGAATTGAAACAGTATATCACCTTCATGAGTATTGGTGGACACTGGGAAGATAGGTGAGTTGTTGGTACTGTTAGTGAAAACTTTGGTAGAACGAACATGGACTGAAGGCATGCGGTTCAGTTGAGCATTCGATGGAACGATTGAAGTGTCAGGAGCAGCAGGAGACAGACTTGCAGGTTTTTCTGCATAAGTTGAAGCAGCAGGTTTCAGTTGAACAACTGTTGGAGTGTTTGAAGTGTCGACAGCAGCAGCAGACGGGCTTGCAGATTTATCTGCATGGATTGAAGCCAGACGGCTCGGTTCAGCAACTGTTTTAACTTCCGAGGAGGCAGAGGCATCGGAAATCAAGCCTGCAGATGTTTCTGTTGAGTTGGAGGTCTCCTCCTGCCTTAACAATGAAGAGACAGCCTCTTTAACCTTATCCACAACACCCGTCTCTCCAGTGCTTTTCCTAGGACTGATGCCCTCTGTTATAGCCTGTGAGAGTGCTTTTTCATCTTCTCCAGGCTCCAGCTTGTTCAAGATAAACTCCTTCACAGAAACTCCTCTTTCGTATGTTTGAGGACTTCCGGTTGCACATTGCTTCATGTTTCCGGCATCATCCGTCACATTTAGCCGTGCTTTCAGGTTTCCCGCATCCTCACTCATTAACTCTGCTTTAGCTTCCGGACATGGTTGTGTTTCCGGAGATACACCAGCAATGCCAGCAATCTTAGTAGCAATTTTGTGGGTTGCATCAGACACGACATTGCAGGCCGGAGCCAGTTTGTCAGCGACAGCGTGACTAGTGTTTGTGATCATATTGGTGCTATTGTGGGTTGCGTTGGACATGGCAGCGCAGGTTGGAGCCAGTTTATCAGCTGCAGCATGAATCTTGATTGTGACTATGTTCGTGTTCGGGCTTACAGGTTTGTCGACTCCTAGCAGTGAAGCTTTGTGCTTCATGTTTGGCGCCTTATGACTCTCAGAGATGACAGGATCCGCCCTTGGGTGCTGCCTTGCCGTCTCCTTCAGACAGTCGGGTGCTGCTTCTGACTCATACACTGGATTCAGAAAAGCAAATGATGTTAGTCAGCAATTAGGGGTGAGCATAACTGAACTGTGACCGAAAAATCAGTTCTGGTTTGTATTCGGTTCGAAATTCAGAAACTGATTTTTTTGTAGTGTTTATATTTTAACTTTGCACATGCAGGTATAAATCCATGAAATCAAGATTCAGAAATAGGGTTGATTGGTTAGCTACTTGGAGCGCCTAGGAACTCAGGATCATAGGCTTGTTCATGATCCAAGTCATCTTCCATCGTAGAGCCCCGAGTAGGAGTCATGTGGTTGTGGTCGTGATCGTGGTGGTGGCTCTGGCCGTGGTTTTGATAGAGACTCTGGCTCTGGTTGTAGTTGTGGTTGGAGTCGCGGTTGTGGTTGTAGTCGTGGAATTCAAATCCATTCTTGCGGCGGCCGCTGATGCTGCGCCTCCACTTCTTGGCTGTGTCTTTAACCAAAGAGAGAACAGACTTCTTGGTGTCGCCGGAAGTGCAGTAGGTGGGGCAGACTTCATGATCATGGCATGATCTACCGCGGGGCGACAACTTTGACCAGTATGCTTCTTCATCTATATTAATTAACATTATTTCATTTCAACATTCTCAAACAAAATATACATAATAGGCATGTTTATTTAAATAAAATACCTCTTAGGAGCTGCTCAAAAGTGGGGAGCGTTTGAGATTTAGGGCTGCTCTCTGAAAATTTCTTTATCCTCTCAAGTTGAGCCATTTTTATGCGCTGTTGAAATGAAATAGACAAATATATATACCAACCCTTTTTCTAAGGCATGTATTTCGGCTTCTTCAATGGACTATAATCTAAATCTAAATTCTGCCTTTGGCTATTGCAATTTACTAATATGCGACTTCTTGAAATTATACTTTAAATAGTATGAGTAATTTGACTGGGTTTTCTAACCATAATTTTGTTCATTTTATGGTTTTTTAGTTCTGAATGGAATATTTATTTTGTTTTTATTCATGTATCCCCTTTGAGGCTAATACTTATGAATGCAAACGTATTCAAATGAAGAGTTGATTGTATTTTAAATCACCATCTTTAACTGGATTTGTAAATTTACAACGATGAACTTTGGTTTTTTATCGCAGTTAATGTTTAGTCTTATTTTCGATTTTAGATCTAATATTTACTAGTACTTTTAATGCAACGTTTTGGTTTTTGTAAAAGAGGGTTGCTAAGATGAATGATTAGATATAGTAGTTAGTATAGTTATAATTTTGTTTGAAGAAAGGAATCCGCCATATTTTGGTGTTTGTTAAATAATTTTCGAGTAAAAGAAATAAACCCTCTATATTTATGGAAAGAAACAAGGATGATAAAGAAGAAAGTAGTTTGTATGAATACTCAACAGTCAAAATGTAGAGAAAAGGCTAGGCTTCGGCCTTTCAACTTGTGTAACCCTCCATTTTATTTATGATATTCCTGACCTTCCCAATCCTATAAATAGGTGGGGTTTGAGAGATGAGATACACCAACAAATCATTCTCTCATTCTGTATAGCTCTCAAAGCATTCTAGTTTGTATATAGTTGCATTACATTGCTCGGTTTTCGTCTCCAATTTAAGTTCGTCGGTGTCTAGGAGTTTGAGGTGCTTCAAGTCGGTAGGAGGAAAGTCGTTTCATCTTTGGAGACGTTGCGCCAATCCGTGAGCACTAGCCGGGGCGTAACTCGTCTTGCGATTGTTGTAAATTATGCCCGGCTATTGCTCACGGATTGACGCAACGTCCCCGAAGATAAAACAAATTTCATCCTACCGTGTTGAAGCACCTCAAACTCGTAGGCACCGGTGAACTTGAATTGGAGGCGAGAACTGAGCAATGCAATGCTCCTACATGCGAACTAGAATGCTTGAGAGCTAGAGAGAAGAGAGAATGATTTGTTGGTGTCATCTCTCAAACCCCTACCTATTTATAGGATAGGGGAGGCCACCTCAAAGGTCTTAGCATTAAGGAACACCATAAATGAAATGGAGGTTACCCAAGATGAAAGGCCCAAGGCCAGCCTTTACAAATTTCCCATGTGTTCTACACAAAATAGCAAGAATCAATTGACCATTTCATTGATTGTTGAATATGAAGAACATTACAAACTTATAGCATAGGTTGGAAGCATCCGGAAATTCTTCTAAATCTATGTACTCCACTGCATCTATATATTCCACTACACTCTAAACTCTTTATTACAACACTTAATCATAACTGAATCACAAAGATCTCTTCTTCATCATTCCATACTTTGCCACGTCTCTCCATGTCCTTTGGTGGTCATGCATTTCATTTTCGTACTAGTAACAAACTCCACATTAGATACAGCTTGCTCACATCCATCCTTAACCAAATCTTGTGCACCAATCTTTTCGACTTGATCAATAACCACGTTGGCTTCAACCAACTTTCCTTTGCATGCAACGTCAGCTTTGTCTTGAGTTCAGGTTAACAAAGTTCTCTAGATGCCCCTCAATCCAAGTGAGGCCAACGAAGTTACACCGAGCCTGTCTCTCAGCTTCATGAAGGATTGTCGACTCAAGGGATTTTTGAAGATACCTGCTATCCTCAGTTGTAGGAACATGTCAATGCTCTATGTCTTTGGCAAGAACCTTATCTCGAACAAAATGAATGTCCAACTCAATATGTTTTGTTCTCGCATGTAGAATTGGATTAAAAGCTAAAGCTATTGTGAACCCATGTTGTCCACCCAGATTATTGGACTTGACACTTCTTTATTTTGAGTTCACCAAGCAGAGAACTCAACCTTGTAACCTCAGATGCAACTTGTGCCAAGCTTCTATACTCTGCCTCAATGCTTGACCTAGCAACTACACTTTGTTTCTTCACACACCATGAATTTCATAGTATGTAAAAAACCTGTTTATTGATCTTCTATCATCAATATCAGCTGCCCAATCAGAGTTAGAAAGGGCAGAAATAATTCCATTTGAATTCCAAAATCCAAAGTTCCATATAGATACCTAAGTATCCGTTTCACTGCCCTCCAATATGTATCAAGAGGTGAAGCCATGTATCGACTCTTGTTCACAATACAATTGATATCCGACCTTGTGTTTGCTGCATATTGCAATGCACCAATAATGCTTTTGTACAACTTAGGATTTGGGACTGGTTCTTATATATTCTTGCTTAATTCACATCCAGACACCATAGGACTAGGACATCCCTTTGCTTTAACCATGTTTGCTTTCTTTAAAAGATCTTTGATGTAAGCAGGTTGGTAAAGTGTAATCCATTGTCAGTGGTTTTAACAACTTCAACTCCTACAAACAAGCTCACATTCCCAAAATCTTTTAATGAAAAATGAGAATTTAACTAAGGAATGATACTCTGAATTGATAAGAAGATACCTGTTATCAGCATATCATCTATATAAATGAGAAGATATCTCACATCACCACCTCTATGAAGAACATAGATGCATCAATGATACTCTGAATTGATGAAGAAGAGCTACATGTTATCAGCATATCATCTATATAAATGAGAAGATATCTCACATCATCACCTCTCTGAAGAACATAGATGCACCAGCTCTTGACTGACCAAGAGAAAGGAGTATTGAGTGAATTGTGAAGAACCAGACTTTAGAGGTCTGTTTGAGGCCATAGATGACTTGTTGAGTTTGCAAACCAAATATGGACCTCTCTGCTCAAATCCAAGAGGCTGCTTCATGTATAACGTCACACCCCAACCCATCTGACATATATTCTTAAAATAAATAAATCCAAGAAATTTTAAAGTTATTAATCCACATGTTAAATAAAGCACGCATATCAGATACATTAAAAAACCAACATCTATTTATATCATTGATATCTATGAGTCATAATCCAACATATATAAATTTCACCTTTAATTTGATATTACAATTATCAAACATATTCTCCAACTAATACATATAATCATAAGCATTAATAAACATAAATAATTTCACATCCATATGCATATGTGTCCAGTTTATTATTCTGTGACAAATCAAGCCCGGTATCTGCCCGAGATTTCCAATATGGAAATATGATTTGACCCGTAGGTCCCACTGTGATTTGATCCGAAGGTCCCATTGTGATTGACCCAAAGGTCCCAATATGATTGACCCGAAGGTCCCATTGTGAATTTCAGATCCAGAGGGAGACCGTCACCAGTCCTTTTTAATTATATGATTCATATAATTCCAAAACTATATGTAAATTATATCTATTGCATTAATCACATATCTGTATCATATTTCACCAAATGATTCCAATACATTATATAAAACATATCCATATTATTTTCGTAACACATAGATTCATTTTAATCAAATACATACAAAATAATGACATAACATATTACAGCTGTGTATAATACCTGATGATTAAGATAGATAATCTTATGAAACCATTTGATTCTGTCTCGTGAGCTTTAATCCTTAATTCTATGAGATTATGAATGTTTGATGCGAGTGACGCTTTCTTCCTCCTCCTTTCTTTTCGCGCTTTCTTCTCCTTTTTTAATATTATTCCCCCTCCTCCTTTTGTATTTCAACCACATGTCTATATATACACTAACTCAATTCATATTGGTTACCATATGACAGTAAGCTATTAGGAATTACCTTTCGCTTACACGTAGCCTACACCTTTTCCTCTATAATTTATCTTATTATAATGGTAACCTATTTTTCATATTGCTAATAATTAACATTTGAGTGTACTTTACATATTCAAAGCCCACTTATTCACTAGGGAGTTATATTGCTAACTCAATACTTAATTGCTAACTATAACTGAATAATAGTTATTAAATATTTAAATTAAAGGCTTAGATCATTAGCCCTGAAATGTCAATATGATCAACAAAAAAACGTCAATAAGGGTATTAAGGTCAATTTACAACAAATTAGTTGTAACTAACTTTTGAAAAATATCCCATAACTTTAAAACGCATATAACTTTCTCGATTTAAATTATTTTTTCACACAACATATATCAAATTAAAGATAATTTCATAAGAACTCTAATGAGATCTCATTTGCATATTCAAAAAATTTCAATTTTTTTGTACAGCAACAAATGTCAGCATGATATATAAAATATGTCAATATAATACATGTAGAATGTCAATATAAGCAATGTGTTAACATTCCCAAAGCATTGTGTTGATATTCTCACAGCATTGTGCTGATATTTTCGAAACACTATATTGACATTTTCATCCAAAACCCTAATTTGGTAGTTTTTTTATCTTTTTCGATTTAATTAATAAAAATGAAAATTACACATGGCAAATTGTAGACCACAAGTTTTCTAAAATCCTATGGTCTTAAATTAGTTGTAGTTAGCAATTAAATGATGAGTTAGCAATTGATCACTCCCCTTATTCACTTATATATGTGTAGTTAATTTACTAGTGCAAGTATAATACTCCATCCGTCCCATTAAAGATGACTCATTTTCCTTTTTGGTTTGTCTCAATCAAGATGACCTATTACTTAAAATAGAAACACATTTATCTATACTTTATTCCATCTCTTTTCCTTTACTCTCTCCTCTTAACATACAAAATATAACTGCATAAAATCTCGTGCCGCCCAAGGAAGGGATCATCTTCCTTGGGATGGAGGGAGAAGCAAATATATTTAAATCACCCACCACACACGTGTAGTATACCGCCTTCCTTTTTATTTTATTTTTTATTATTTTTTGTTTGTTCTACACATATAGATTTTTTTCTTGCATATTTCTTTTTATATATGTATATAGGGGTGCATTACCCTCCTTTTAACACCTTAGTATAAAACATAGGACTAATATACACCCTAGGATCCATTAATCTAATGGCTTAGATTAAATCCTAGACGGTACATTATGATACTAGTTTCGTACATCGCAGGGCAAATTTGGTATAACATTATTGGACAGTTCGGTTTCTAATTAGCATTTGCGTCATTCACGGGATTTCAACTCTAAAATTGAACCTTTTGTCAATTGATTTTGCACTGAAATTCTCCTTCCAATTTTCTTCCTGCTTGTCGTTTTTTTGGTATTCAAGTATTCGTCATTCTTGATTCCCCCCTTTTTTGATGTATGCTGCCTTTTGTACACTGGCTTATGCAACAATGGTTGATTTCATTCAGTTCCTGAAGAACTTCCTACAAAATGGTGAACAATCGAACCATGTCGAAGAGGCCAGCTAGTCAACTGACAAGTAATCTACTTTTTTGTTTCAAAGTATTGCTTAGACATTGTTAACCTCATTCTGTACATTGTTGTATGTCATATGCTACATTATACCACAACATTTACGCATTATTTAAGAAAATTCCATTTATGTTACATCATCAATGCAATTTAGTTCATGAATAGAGTACATTATTTTGTGTTAAAGGTTCATCATGCTAAACAAAATTTGATGCTTTCTTCGTAGTAGCAGAGTACACTGTTTGTTTGCAGTTTTTGGGTTAAGCTTCATTTTGGTGAAGTTTTAGTACATTATTATTGTAGGACTCATTATCGTTTGTTCTGTTGCTGCATTACCGATACATTTATGGTACATTGTGTACACAATTTTGTACATGATGTTGTTATGCTACATCATGTCTACACATTAGTACATCATTTGATACTGCATTATTACCTTATAAATATACATTGTTTCAAACCAGATCAGTAACTTTACTCCTACTATTAGTGAATATTGTTTTTATGGGAAATGATGTATACACTTTAGTACATGAATAGCTTCTGCTGATATTACTACTGTTGTGATACATCATGTTTGGAAATTAGTATACATTAATTATGGTAGCTTACCTGTATATCATTGGTTACTACATTATTCTTTGATAAATGTACATTACTGTTTCTATGCAGTATTTTGATTAAAAAGATACATTTAGGGGTTGTATTTGTAAATTATTTCAGTAGGAAACAATGCTAATTATATATGCATACTTGTGCATGACTTTAAAACATCATTTAGATAGATTAGTACATCAATTGATGCTAATTTTATGCATCATGTTCTTTTACATCATGTAGCTAGATATGTACATCATGTTCTATTACATTATTTAGCCATAGATGTACATTAACTGATATTGCATTGTATGTGTTTATGAGTAGGTTCAACGAGTGCAAGAATCGATTCGAGGATGACTTTGACGATGATATGCCCAATGCATTAACGCAACGACAAGCTTTAAAGATGTTCAAAGATGTGCTACATTATTATTGTGTTGTAGATTATAATGTGCGAAAATTGTATTTTAATGTAGACTATAATTCATTTGATGAGGGGCAGAAGTTATATCCATTCCCCAAGGGTTTAATAGTCCATGGGGCTAGGGTGTAATACCAACCCAGTAGCACAACGTTCACTAAGGGCAATGAGTTAGAGCCGTTCTTGTAGGATTTAATTATTTATTGTTATGTGTAGTAGTCTCTGTTGTATTCTTACACTTATTAGGTTACATTATTCAGGTTAATTGGTACATTATTTGCGATTAATGTACTGTATATTAAAACTATAAGTATGTACATTATCAAAATGACTGAAACTAAATTGATGGAAAAAATATACATTAAACTATTACATTAGTACATTATTCATTGTTAGGCATATACATTATAAGACTATATTAGTACATTATTTTCTATATAAAATCCAAAACACACATTAGAAAGCAAAATTTTATGCATGTGGTGGTACTATACCCTAGCCCAATGTATTGCTAAACCCTAGGGATATGATTCAAACTCCCTACCCTTGGTGATGGTTTCATTTTGTGAGTCGTTACTACAACCTAGCCCCATGGATTGTTAAACCCAAATGGTATGGATTCAAATCCCACCAAACATTAAATCCTTACATAGGCACATCATTTAGTATGATGCATGTACATTAAAGCCAATTTTCCTACATTATTTACTGCATGAAATCCTAAATACACATAAAAAACAAAATTCAATGCCTGTGGTAGTATTATACCCTAGCCCACGGATTGCTAAACCCCTAGGGGAATGATTCAAACTCCCTACCCTTGGTGATGATAGTGTGTGGGTACTACAACCTAACCCATGGATCGCTAAACCCAAATGGTATGGATCCAACGTGTTGCAAGACATTAAACAACTTCTTACGTACATTATTATACCGTTTTCATACATTATTATAACGTTTACGTGCATTATAATCAAACAATAAAAACAGAAAGTATAGGCAAGCGTTGGTAATATGTCCTATTCCGATGGATTGTTAAACCCTATGGAATGGCTCTAACTCCCTTCCCGTGGTGAAAGTTTTGTTATTGAGTAGGTACTATACCCTAGCCCCATGGATTGCTTAATCCTTTGGGGAATGAATTTAACTTTTGCCACACTTTAAACCAATTATAATCTACATTAATCACAAGTGGGCATATACATTAAACAACCATATTCATACATTATTTTTAGCATGGATCAATATATTCTGTAATATACAATGGGGTATAAACAATGGAATTATAGTTACGATTACTGGATGTAAATGAGCAATACAAAATTAGAAAAAATCAAATGAAAATGTAAATATTCAATGCATATAATGATACGTACTACAACTTCTTCTTGATTATGGTACACAAACAAGTTTATTTGTACTAATTAAGGAAAATGAATCATTTAAATATTTTATGCGTACGGTGGTGTGCAGTTATTTAGGGATGCATAATTTCCAAACTTGCAAGGAGAGAATCATGGAATGCAATTAAGCGTCTAAATTGAATCTTCCAAATCTGCCCCTTTTTATTTTTTTAATTAATTTTCAGCAATCACACGTGGCAATAAAACCGCCCATTAGACCACACCTAATCAATGGGTGAAATTAGTTTTCATTTTTAACAGATTTTTGCACATTAATCTGAATACATCCCTATATATATATATAAGGATGTATTCATATCCTTTTTCTATGTTTTGTTCAAGCATCCAACTAAATCTCAGCCATTCAATTTCAAGATCTGATGGTTGAAAATAATGCCACATGTATTTAATTTAAATGATTAAATAAATCCAAAAGGGCCTTTTTGGTATACACAATTGAGTTGGTTATGGTAAGTTGCTTGATTTTCTCCATCAAAAGATTGCAGCGGTTTTTCTTCTGGAATTACACGATTCATTCTTCTCTCTCCAAACTTTCATACTTTCTTCTCCGTTGAAGACAGTCGCCGTTGAAGGAAAACGTTGTTGAAGTCATGCTCGCAAAAAAATTTGGTTTTGTTTTTCCTCCTACAAATTCGTTTATGTTGAAGTAGTCGTTGATTGTTTTCGTTTCTTCAAAAATGGAAGAGGGTAATTTAATTTGTTACGTTGTTGATTATTAAACTGATTTGTTCACTTAAAAACCGATTTGGTGGAGTAATTGTTCATTGCAATAAGGTTTTCTGAGCTTTTTTGTTTATATATGTTACACAATTTCAGGGTTTAGTTTAAGATTGGCCGTGTTTGATTGTTCGGCGCACGTTTCATGTATTCCCCAAGGGTTTAGCAATCCTTAGGGCTAGGGTGTATTATGTAGTAAGTAACAAAACTGCCCCCAAATTCCACGAGTTTCAGTCATTCATCTATGGTTTAGATATCATCTCGGCTAGGCAGTAGTTTTAATTGATAAACATAATGTACATATATTACTGTGTAATGGTTTTTATTGACTCAATAATGGACGATTTATGATCTGTAATGTATATGTTTGTTGAGCCATTTTTTTTTATTTTATACAGTGGTGGTTGTTCCTGAATGTTTACCAGAATTGAAGACCGTCGTTGGTCAGAAGTTCCTATCACTAGATTTCGCTTTTGCGTTTTACGATGTATATGCCCGCGCTATTGGTTTTGATACACGCAAACAAGGAATGAGGAAGACGGAAGATGTTACAACTTGGTATTATGTTGTATGCAATAGGGAAGACAACAAGAAGTCGAACGAGGATGAATAATTGAGTGCATGTTCAACGAGGTTCATATTATTCAGGAGTTCTTCTCCGAAGGAGGACTTCCAGGTTATATTATTCAGGAGTTCAACGAGGTTCATAACCATTATATGGTTGAGTCAGAGCATCAGCATTTTATGACACTTAATCGAAAGTTGGATGATGTACATCACAAATTCATTCTTGACTATTCCAAGGCTAATATTGGCCACACACTTACCTTTAAGGTGTTGAAGGAAATTCTCAGTGGGTGGGTTTGAACTTGTCGGTTGCACTGTCGGGGATATCAGGAACGCTTCTCAAGACATCAAAGCATACGCACATGGTTTCGACGTGCAAATGGTGTTGGATGATATGGCTAAGAAGAAGGAAATGTCCGAGGCGTTCACATATCACTACGAAGTTAATGCTACTAACCAGTTGGTTGCTCTCTTTTGGTGTTACAGTTTGATGAAGAGGAATTACCATATGTTTGGTGATATTGTGGCGTTTGACTCCACGTACAACACAAACAGGTATACATAACAATGAACTATATTGTACATTACAACGCATGTATTGTACATTACTCTCTGCATTACAACGCTTTTCCTATACATTATTCATAGCTAATGATGCAGTATTCATTGGTAATGATGCGAATGATGCATTACTCTGTGATACGCAAGTATTGTATGATCTTCACACTTTTCACGGGAAAGGACAATCATGGAAGACCTGTAACCTTCGCCGCCAGATTGGTGTACAATGAGAAAATAGGGGCATTTGCTTGGTTGTTCAAACATTTCGTTGAATGCATGGGTGTAGCACCCAAAATGATCGTAACAGATCAAGACTTAGGCATGAGATCGACTATTGAAGAGGTTCTTATTGGCACTCGACACCGATGGTGTATGTGGCATATAATGCATAAGTTGGCCACTAAGGTTCCAAACAGGTTGCTGATGGACGAAGATTTCAAGAAGGAGTTAAATGCATGCGTTTGGTCGGACCTGCTTGAACCCGACGAATTCGAAGAGGAGTGGAATGGAGTGGTGGAAGACGTTGACTGGTTCAACACATTGTAAGACTATAGGCAATTCTGGATACCGACGTTGACTGGTTCAACACATTGTAAGACTATAGGCAATTCTGGATACCGACGTACTTCAGTGATTTTCGACTGGGTTCGATGATTAGGACTACGTCCTTATCCGAATTGGAGAACTGCTTCTACAAAAAAAATTTGAAGCCCCGAGCTAACATTACCGAATTCTACTTGAATTTCAATATTGCCGTTGAATTTCAGCGGAACGGTAGAACAAAGTTGGACTACCATGATGCAACTGCCCTGCCCATATTGGCCACTACTTTGCCATTAGAGAAACATGCTTCGACGTTGTACACCGATAGTATGTTATAGAAAACACAAGAAGAAATTGTTGAGGGTAATGACAGATGCCGCGTACTTGGTTTTTCATCTACAGATATGGTTGACACCTACAAGCTTGGGGACAACAATCGCAATTCGTATTTTGTGAGTCACGATAAGACTGATGACTCATACTCGTGCGAATGCAAACTTTTCGGTAGGCAGGGATATTTGTGCAGCCATATCTTTTTTTTTGTTCAGGAACAATGAAGTGAAAAAAATTCTCAACCGCCTCCCACGCGAATCGACGCCAACCTGGAAACCGCTCATAGCCGGTTACAAACCCTCAACTGCCCATTCTACTCTCATATTCCAACCATTCCCCCTTCATCTCACAAAAACCCTCACATGCGAATTCTCTCTTCCAATTTTTTTTTCTGCCGTCATCCGCAGAAACCAACACCGCATTACCACCAGAAACCATCGATTTTAGCCATGGGAAAAAAGAAATGGGCAAAGAAATAAACCGGTGCGAAAACCCCTTCAACCCACAGAGAAGAAACCCCATAATCGCATCCGCCACCGGAAGAACGGCTGCCGAACCCGCAACTGCAGGAGCCAAACCCTCAGGCTCCGGTGATGTTTTCTTTGGACATAATGGCGGATTTCCTTCGACAACAAGACCCGCATAGAGACTGGGAGGCTGAGTTAGCAAATTTTAGCCGAATCGGTAGACAAGAGGGCGTAACCGGAGAAACCTCAACAATACCTGCAGCAGAACCGAATGTGCAACCCACAGTACAACCACCCACTTCCATTCCGACCTCCTCGGTAACCCATCCAGAATAGGAATCACCCTCGGCGGCCACACCATCAGAGCCCTCGGAACCCTCCCCGACTCAAGAACAAAGCAACTCGATGGAAGTTGACCCCATCTCCGCCTATTACGACTCTGACACAGGGGAACACGAAGAGAGGAGAAGAAGGGAACAAAAGAGACGGGAGGGAGGAGATGAACTAGAAAGAACGCCGTTAGCGGAGACCAATCCCCAGGAAATCGCGAGGGAAGAAATAGATCTGAATGAAACAGCCAGGAAGCAAGGCCTCATTAATGATGAGGAATTTGAAGCGCTTTTAAGCGAAGTGACTAGGATGGATGATGACACTGCCACGATGGCTGAGGGTATGGACCTCGCATCGGGGGCAGTAGGAAAGAGTGAGGAAACCAGAGTATGGAACACCTCAGAACGCCTATCTAACCAGCCAGTAGACCGGGTGGAAAAAAGGCAGACTAGAGCTGAAGAAACAGAGTCAACAACTCCCTAGACAGAGGCGGGGGGAAGTGATGCGCAGATTGAGGAAGAGGAAACAGCAGCAAGAACAGAGGTACCGGTACCAGCGGCACCGCCAGTGTTAAAACCGAAGGCCGTCAAGCAGAAGTTAGTGTTGAAGAACGACCCCAAGGCAGTACGACCAAAACCGAAGAGAGTATCGCAGAGACGCCTAGGAAAATGGGCATCTAGCAAGGCGAGGGCAAACACAACAAAAGATCCAGTGGTGATTTTAAGCGAAGAAGAACAGAGCACTTCCACAAAACCTGGGGAGGAGTCCTTATCTGCTACTGACTTGCAGCATACTGCTATGGAAACCGAAGTGGTCTCCCCAATGCCGAGTGACAAGGGAGATGAGATTGAGCAGGTGGCTGAGGGTCTGGACCTCGCACCTCAGTCAGTAGGTCATGTCGAGCAAAGAGACGACCGTACACGTATCCGCGTAGAGACCCGCCCTACTGCCGAGGACCAGCCTTCAACACAAGCTGGAAAGAAACCGGAAGACAAGCCTAATAGTGACGAGGACCAGCCTTCAACACAAGCTGGAAAGAAATCGGAAGACAAGCCTGATAGTGACGAGGACAGGTACCAAGAGGAGAGGAAACGAAAGGGGAAAGCCCCTGTCAAGAGAAAGCCAAGCACCAAGAGACAGCGCACAAGCAACATAGGCTCGTTATCACAGATCCAGCTCAGAGAACCACACCGCACCACCAGGAAGCAAGCGACAGTGACTATGCCGTTAGTGAAGAGTCTGACTCCGACAGTAACATTTCCTTGGAGGATGAGGAGTGCAGAGAACAACAGCTCCCGCACAATCACCAGGAGCTATTACATCCCCCATCAGAGAGATTGAGGTACAAGCGCTGAACAATAGAGCTCACTGGTAAGCTGCTGGAGGAGATGAAGCTGTTCGACTAAAAAAAGCTACAAGATGCTTTCAAGGATAAGGATGACGGGAGTAAGCAAGTTAAGTGTGGTAAGGAAACTTCATTTTCCTTCTCTCGATGAGTTGGATGCCCGTGAATCTTTTCTGTCTTATGTTCGTGCATTAGGTTTCGAGTGGTTGTTGGAGAATAGGGATCCGAATATCCCTGTTAAGCTAGCGAAAGAGTTCTTTACTACATTCAGATTTTGAGTAACCACACACTTGGACGAGGATTCTATAAGTTTCAGGTTGTTCGGAGGGGAGATAAGCATGAGTTTGATAGAGTGGACAGTGAGATTGGGAATGTGTAGTCTCGAGGAGGCCATAGGGCCAGAATGGAGGAGCAGGGAACGGGGGATTCCCTGTAGGCACGTAGACTTTGAGCCCCAAGAGGCATGGGAGGAGTTAACTCACCCGGCCGCCGGCCAGTTCGCCTCTACTATCTCTCGCTCCATCCATTTCAACAATCCAATCTTACGTCTGGTACAACTCCACCTGGATTTCAACTTGCTGGGACAATCGAATTCGGCCGTCCGAACATCCATGACAGAGCTATACCTCCTTTGGTGCGCCAAGTGCGGGAGGAAAATACATCTGGGATTCTGGACCGCCTACCAATGCCATCTCATTGCCACCCATCCTGCGAGAAACCTCTCTCTCTGCCATATCTTGGGCATTTTCGTCAGAAACAACATCATCATCTCGGAGGCTGAAGACTTATCCCCCCTTACCATGGTGGACCCCCCTGGTCTGTTTGACACACCATTCTTTGTCCGAACGAGTACTGTTTACATGAGGCAGGGAGTACCGCGTTTCTACGCGATAGGGGAAGAAGCTATTTCGGCCGGGAGAGTTGCAGTTAGCCAGGGAACACAGGCTCAAGCGCAGAGGCAAGAGAGATTGGAGAGGGTAGTGGCGGAACTAGCGAAAGAAAACAGGCGAGCTAGGGCGGAGTTGAATGTAATGGAAAGAATTCTGAAGGAGTTGGGAACAGGGAAGCTAGTACGAGAAGCTGGAACGAGTGGCCACGTAGGCCAAACTGATGAACCAAGAGTACCAGAGAAGGAAGTGACCGAGACAGAGGAGGAAGCTACCGAGGGGCAGTCAGAATCCGAGGGAAGTGAGTCCGAGTCTGAGAGAGAAGAGTCTGAAGAACCACCTGCACCACGAAGGAGCAGGAGGAACAAGTGACCACCACCCCCCCTGACAAGTTAGTTTTTCTTTTTCTTTTTCAGTTTTAGTTTTTCTTGATTTTTTTTGGGTAGCATAATGTGTGTAAACCCTATTCATAACACTTAGCCTATTATATAGTCTAAGTGTGAGAAGTAAGTGGTTTCCTATTTTGGCGCATGTGTTTATGTTTATGTGTTTTTATTTTTTTGGTGCCTGTTAATTCACACTTAGCCTACTGCGTAGCCTAAGTGTTAGGAGTTTTGTATATATATTTGTGTCTGTTGGGTTCTGTTAGGTTTTAATTCTCCCACTTAGCCTATTATATAGTCTAAGTGTGAGAAGTTTTTAGAAACATGTGTTTTCTTGTTTGATTTGTCTGTGTGTCAGCCATACTGGCCATTACCTTTTACACTTTACAGCCTTATCTGAGGGCAGACACTTGCGATGTGGGAGGGGGGATGCAACGGCCAGTATGACATGTATATATGTGTAGTCTGTGTTTAGTGTTTGTGTTAGTGTCTTTCTAGTTCTAGTTTTTTTTTCTTATGTGTGTTGATTGGGCTTAAAACTCAACTACCTCGAACTGGCGGTGAGGGGAATTGAAGGAGATAGGACATGCTGAAAGATGGAAACCACCCCCTTTAGTACCTCCTAGTCAGTACAGATGATGCAAGTGTGAGAGAAAAGCCCATCCTTGGAGCCAAACACAAAAGATCTCTTAAAATACGAGTTAAAAGTCTAAAGTGGAACCACTTTCCACTAATTCAGAAAAGAAAAGAGTGGCTGCCACATGATGTCTAGGGTAAGGTGACCACGTGTAGCAAGACCTGAAGGCAGTAGGAAACCCCCCTTAAAAAAAAACCACCTTTAGAACCCCACTTTCTAGCCGTATATACCCATATATGATCTCCTAGCCACTGGGACTGTGTGTGTGCGAAGCATAAGGCAAGAAAGCAACCGGCCAGCAGGACATACAAGAAGAAAACCAACTGGAAGAATGACTCAACTTTATTTTACCCAAATAATACCCGCAAGTGTACGGGGTTATCGTAGCAAATAGCAAGCAAGAGTATATCGTATCCCACAGAGACAATTAAGTGTAAACCTAAGTACCACGAATAAATTTCAACTACTATCCAGACAATCTGGTTTTGAAACTAACAACTATTGGAAACATGTAAATGCATAGATTAAATTAGAACAATTAAACAAGAGAGCGATAAAGCAAGTTGTGTAAGATGATGAAGAAATATGCAAAATTCAAGGATTCGATGCACAACTCATAGCTTAACCCAATTAAAACCAATTTACCATTTAAAGTCTCTAGAATTGTTGAATCAATCACAATTGTAGATTAAACACCCTCCCGAGGTGAGAAATCTGTAGATTAGGTGTAATAAGTGAAGTCTCCTTCTAAATCTTAGACCTAACTCCCAAAAGTTTGATTAGATTAATGATCCCACTCAGAATCTCAACTCTCCCGAGTTTTATTGAATAAAGGTGTGAATTATTCCTCTTTAAAGAATAATTATTTCATCTCCCAATTACTCTAAAAAACTCTACACTCCCAATTGGTGATCAAGCAATTGATAGGAAAAAGCACAAGAATAATTCAAACAATTACAAGAGCAAGATAAAAATTAAATTAATTGGATTAAAACTATGAATCAATGCACCTTCACCAAGAATTCTACATGAAAGGTTTAGTTACTCATATTCAAAGTATAAAACAAAAAGAAACTAAGAAAAACAGAGGAAGCCATGATACAAATTACAATTGGCGGAGGAATCGAAGCTTGAATCTTCAATCTTCTTCCAAGAGTTCTTCGGAGAGAGAGAGAGAGTGTGTTTTTGCGGCTCGGAGAAAATGAATTTCGTTGCCCTAGCTCTTGCCTCTTATTTTTTCTCCAAAAAATCGCGTCTGGCATTAAAAAATCGTCAGATAGATGGACCCGGCCGGGTGGAATTATTGCATAGGAAATTCACCCGGCCGGGTAGAAGCCACTGGACTCTTCATGAACAAAACTGGCGACCCGGCCGGGTGGAATTATTCAACATAAAAATCCACCCGGTCGGATAGCACTCCAGGGAGTCGCGCGCGGCTTTCGTAGATCGGCCATATCTCTCTCATCCGAACTCCGATTGGGGCGTGTGAGGTACCCACGCGAAGATCTTTTGATGATGAAGACAATGGTAGTCTCAAAATAGGATTTGGACCCCATCTTTATAGGCAGATTAACGTTTGAAGCAGACCACAGCCTCGTCTTGGCTCATTTTGACCATTTTTTACCTATTTTAACTTCAAACACTAGATAAACTCATCAAAGCACCTTTATAATGAAATATGGACATAAACTCTAAGATAATGCAATGAAAGCACACAAAGGATCATGTTTAATGTCTAATAAAATAGTTAAAATCTGAGTTTATCAACTCCCCCAAACTTAATCACTTGTTTGTCCTCAAACAAGAGACAGAAGACAACTAAATATAAACTCGTGCATATAAGTCGGATATCATAATTGCCTCAGTATATAAAAATGTATCATGTATCAACGACTTCACACACAAGCACATCAAACTGATCACTGCTTCGAGTTACTTTCACGTCTGCAACCTTGTCAAATTGCCTCTCACAAGATATGTATATGTATGTGTAATCACTCACTCTCAAAAGTGTATAGGCAAGAAATAGCTCTCAGATCAATCAAGTATGCATAGTTTACCATAAGCTTGCTCGAAATCTAACCTCTCCTCTACTATGTTGTGACTATAGTTCAAGGATCTGAAAGGTCTTACATTTTGGTTGTAATGTAGGCTTTTTGGTTAGGTGAGGAATATTTGGCTAAAATGACTCATAATCCCGAAGAACTACAATACTTCCACTCTTAATCATATCAACTCCTCAGTAGTCTAATAGACTTTTCCCATCTACCAATTTTCCTCCAAACTTGGCTTTTTCCGTACTTCTAGACTTTGTCTAGCTTATACCTCCTCTAGGCTTTGCCTAGCTTATACCACCTCTAGGCTTTGCCTAGCTTATACCACCAAATTATTCTCTTTTTTTTCTTTCTTTTTACAACTCCTTTTTCAATAATCTGGTATACATCCATCTTCCCAAGATTTTCAACTCAACTCTTTTACCAAATCACAACTCTTCCCCAAACTTATCCTTTTAGGTACACATCCCCCCTTGATTAGCTATCAAAAAAAAAGGTTTTTAGGCTCAAACTTGGCTAGCAAGGAATTCTCATATAATTTGTATTTTAGGGTGAAGGTCTTAATAGGCTAGAATGGATGGCCTAACGTCACTTCCTATCTCTATATTCACTATGTAGACTCAAGGAAGATCGCGAGCAAGTTCTAGAAACATATAACATATTGATGATAAATCACACATTTTAAAAATATAGGCTCAAATCTCACTAGGTATAGGCAATGGACAAGGCAACGAGCAATTCACTTTGATCAGCTCACAATAGAACATACAAGCATGCTTAAAAGTATCAACAAGTTTTCGAAGAATTTTAAGCATCATAAACAACTCATCCAACACATATGCCAGAATTTAACTCTATTGTTCTCCACCCCCCATTCAAGTTCATCCAAGGGAGGTTATTCATCCTCAACTAAAAAGTCCTAACAAAATAAAAAATCAACTAAAAAATAAACTAAAAAAACAGTAAACTTCACCATCCACAAACAGTACAGTAAACTTCACCATCCACCATATCACCCCTAAACTTATTCAAAGCTAATTCAAAGCTACGCAAAGACATAAGTTTGAAACGTTGGTGGAGAGGTGAAGCTTACTTAGCAACCACACAAAAAGAAATACATAAAACAATAAAAGATACCTTTCATGGGTTGCCTCCCATTGTAGCGCAACTTTTTAAGTCGTATGCCCGACGCCTCTAAATATCAACCGAGATCCCCTTTCATCCCAGAGTTGCCTCCATGAGGAAATAGATCGTTCCAAGTCTTGGTGAGCCACCCCTTTTCATGCTCTCTCTGGATAGGCTCCTTCAGTGTTGGAGCAGTTGTCTTTCTTCCCTTGGCAACAGTTGGTATTTTACCCCCCATCCTAGTGGGTTCAGTAATGATCACCGAGTGCACCGGTGAAGGGCGACTATGGTCTGCATCGATCCATGCTATTGGATCCGAGTTAGTGGAAGCCATCATCTCCATGTGACACTCATAAAAGTCCTTCTGCTTCACTTTTCTGACTGCACTCGATCCACCTTCTTCAGTAAACACTTGGTGCTTCAGACGCACCACTTTGCACTCCTCAGTTCTTCCATCCATGCTTCTCGGTTTGTGGGAAAATGTCTGACTTTCTTCTACCATGAAGATTGTTAACTCTCCATTTTTCACGTTTATATTTGCCTCAGCAGTGGCAAGGAAGGGACGTCCTAGCAGTAGGGGGACTCCCTTGTCTTCTTCCATGTCCAAGACCATAAAGTCGACGGGAAAAATAAATTCCCCAACCTTAATCAGTAGGTCTTCCACGATGCCCTCTGGATATGCGACAGATCTGTCTGCCATCTGTAGTGTGGCTGAGGTGGGCTTCAAAGTACCGATGTTCAGTTGCTTGAACACTGATAGTGGCATTATATTAATGCTCGCGCCTAGATCGCAGAGAGAATTCTCCACCTTATAGCCCCCAATGAGGCAGTCGACAGTGAAACTTCTAGGATCATTCAACTTGGCAGGCAGTTTCCTTTGCAGCAGAGCGCTGCAATTTTCAGTTAGATTAAAAGTGTCTACCTGCCCCCAACTGGTCTTCTGGGCTATCACCTCCTTCAGAAACTTCCCATACTTCGGCATCTGCTGTAATGCCTCAATTAGTGGGATGTTCACGTGCACCTTCCTAAATATATCTAAGAACCTCGAAAACTGTGCATCTGTCTTCTTCTTCTGCACACGTTGAGGATAAGGAATCCTCACGTCAGTGGGAGTGTGAGCTGCTACAGGTGGTGTAGGTAGAGTTGGGACCACGTTCTCCTTAGGTGGGGAAGTAATCTGTACTGTCTCGGTCTCAACTTCCTCGACTAACTCCTCCTCTTCAGGTGCCTTTTCTGTTATTCTGTCCTCTGATGGCATTGCAAGTCCCTCATAACTTTTTCCACTCCTCAACTGCACAGCTTTGCAATCCTTGGGATTTATGATGGTGTTCGAAGGGAATTTTCCCGGTTGAGTAATAGTACACACAGTCTGGGAAATCTGGCTGATCTGTGTGTCGATGTTCTTCAAGTGAGTGGCCATACTCTGCACATCTGTCTCAACCTTCTCCATCCTGTGATTGTTCTGCTCCATGAGCTTGTTTGACTGTAGCATGAAAGACTTGAGTATGTCTTCCGTGGTCATCTTCTTTGGATCATTAATCACTCCATCAGTAACTGTGAACCCCGGGGGGTGGTTGCAGAGCATTATTGGGGTTCCCATAAGAGAGATTGGGATGCCCCTTGTTCCCAAACTGATTATATCCTCCACACTGAAAGTTGGGGCGGTGATTATTGTAGTACTGGTTGTTGCCCCCTTGATTCACTTAGTTCACGTCCTCCATATTTCCTTGGGGTCCTAGAGACGGTTGCCCCATTACCATGCAGTCAAATTTCATAGTCAGCGCATCCAGCTTGTCGAATAGGGCGCTCATAGGATCAATATTGGTTGGGACACCGTTTCATCAAAGATTTAAACCTCCCCCATGCGTCTCTGATATTCTCTGTAGGAGTCATCTGAAAGGCAATGATCTCGTGTTGTCTCTTTATAGCTTCACTAGGGGGGTAGAATTTCTCCAAAAAATTTTCCACCATAGCATCCCATGTTCTGATTGATCCTGGCTCCAAACTCTCCAACCAATCCTTTGCTGAATCCTCTAAAGAGAAAGGAAACAACCTTAGTCGAACCTGCTCATTTGTCACTCCATTCATCTTTGTTGTGTTGCAAATCTGAATGAACTTAGTGATATGCTTGTTAGGGTCATCTGTGGATTTGCCCCTAAAAGCAATGTTCTCCGCCATCTGGATTAGTCCTCTTTTCAACTCAAAAGTATTGGCCGCGATGTTGCTATGGATAGTTGGATTTGCCTGGCCTTGGTATACATATTGATTCTGCACAGGCACAGGTGGTCCACGGTTGACCTGTTGACGCAACTCCTCCAGCTGTCGTAGAAGCTCAGCATAATTGGGAGGAGGAGGTGGTGGACCGTTGTTACCCTCTTCGTTCTTCATCAGGCTAGGAGAAACGGGATCAAACTGAATATGATCCTGAACTGGTGATCGGATGGGTAAAAGATCCCTCTGACCTGAAGATGCTCCTACGCGGGTAGGCGAAGAGGTGTGAATTTTCTGCGTAAGCCTCCTATATGCATTCCTCTTCCGGTTCGATGCTTCGATCTCAGAGTCGTAAGGTTCTAGAGGCAAGCCTTTAGAACGTGTGTGCATACACCTGAACAAGAAACACAACTGTGAGAACTAATAAAAAGAAATTAAACGAAAAATGAAGCAGTAAAATCTGAAGTAGTAATCTTGATTATTATCACGATATCAAGCTATATAACACAAAATTGTCCCCGGCAACGGCGCCAAAAACTTGACTCAACTTTATTTTACCCAAATAATACCGGCAAGTGTACGGAGTTATCGTAGCAAATAGCAAGCAAGAGTATATCGTATCCCACAGAGACAATTAAGTGTAAACCTAAGTACCACGAACAAATTTCAACTACTATCCAGACAATCAGGAAATTTGGTTTTGAAACTAACAACTACTGAAAACATGTAAATGAAGAGATTAAATTAGAACAATTAAACAAGAGAGCGATAAAGCAAGTTGTGTAAGATGATGAAGAAATATGCAGAATTCAAGGATTCGATGCACAACTCATAGCTTAACCCAATTAAAACCAATTTACCATTTAAAGTCTCTAGAATTGTTGAATCAATCACAATTGTAGATTAAACCCCCTCCCGAGGTGAGAAATCTGTAGATTAGGTGTAATAAGTGAAGTCACCTTCTAAATCTTAGACCTAACTCCCAAAGGTTTGATTAGATTAAAGATCCCACTCATAATCTCAACTCTCCCGAGTTTGATTGAATAAAGGTGTGAATTATTCCTCTTTGGATATGAAAAAGCCTACACTTCCAATTGGTGATCAAGCAATTGATAGGAAAAAGCACAAGAATAATTCAAATAAGTACAAGAGCAAGATAAAAATGAAATTAATTGGATTAAAACTATGAATTAATGCATCTTCACCAAGAATTCTACATGAAAGGTTTAGTTACTCATATTCAAAGTAGAAAACAAAAAGAAACTAAGAAAAACAGAGGAAACCATGATACGAATTACAATTGGCGGTGGAATCGAAGCTTCAATCTTCAATCTAATTCCAAGAGTTCTTCGGAGAATGTGTTTTTGCAGCTTGGAGAGAATGAATTTCGTTGCCCTAGCTCTTGCCTCTTATTTTTTCTCCAAAAAATCGCGTCTGGCATTAAAAAATCGTCAGATAGACGGACCCGGCCGGGTGGAATTATTGCATAGGAAATTCACCCGGCTAGGTAGAAGCCACTGGACTCTTCATGAACAAAACTGGCGACCCAGCCGAGTGGAATTATTCAACATAAAAATCCACCCGGTCGGGTAGCACTCCAGGCAGTCACGCGCGGCTTTCGTAGATCGGCCATATCTCTCTCATCCGAACTCCGATTGGGGTGTGTGAGGTACCCACACGAAGCTCTTTCGATGATGAAGACAATGGTAGTCTCAAAATATGATTTGGACCCCATCTTGATAGGCAGATTAACGTTTGAAGTAGACCACAACCTCGTCTTGGTTCATTTTGATCCTTTTTTTTCCTATTTTAACTTCAAACACTAGATAAACTCATCAAAGCACCTTTATAGTGAAATATGGACATAAACTCTAAGATAATGCAATGAAAGCACACAAAGGATCATGTTTAATGTCAAACAAAACAGTTAAAATCCGAGTTTATCAAAGAAATAGAGAGGCAAGGAGAAAATGACCAGGAAGAGATTCCAGGCCCCAAAAAGATAAGAAGGAATAAGGGTGGCGAAGCCACAGAAGAAAATGAGAAAATGCGAAGAAAATGGTTGAAAATATTTGACCACAAAAGAAGAGAAGGAATAAGGGTGGCGAAGCCACATGACGCTACTGACTAGTTGGAGACCAATATCAGAAAATGTCCAGCCAAGAGGAGTAACAGCCGAAGACTCAAATGCACACAGTTCTCCCACATCAAAAGAAGCAGTAGTTTTGAGCCTTAGAGCTTTAGGAACATCCACCTCAAATGCTACAAACCAATAGCCCCGTTACAGGCCTTAAAGACCTTCAGGAGCTGCACGTGAAATCCAAGTCCAAAGCATCCGTGGTTAGCATATTGAGAGAAAACAGTCCTAACATCCCTGGTGAGGAATGAGTGACTGAGCGAATCCAGTGTGTGGCCATGAGTATGGGTGATCTTGACGAGCAGATGTACTGACTGGGAAGAAAAAGGGGGGCGGCGGAAGTTCAAGGCTGTCTAAGGCTGGATTGCACCTGATCCAAAGGGGAGGGATGGTTGAAAATATAGCCCGATTAACATGTTTAAGTGTTTCTTTTGTCTTTTATGTGTGTTGCCTTTGTTTATGTGTTTTTCTTTGCGTCATAGTTTAGAGTCTAGTTTAGGATAGGGTCGGTCAGGGGAGTAACCAGGCTAGAATTCGACTTATTTTCTTTTTGTTAGTTCTTCACGCTTGAGGACAAGCATGTGGTAAGTGTGAGCAGTTTGATAAGTCGTATTCTAGGTCTTGGTTACTGGTCAGTATAACGTGCATAATTGGAATATACCTGCAAAACAGTTGTTAAAGTGTGCAGGGAGAAAAGGGCGTCAGAATGTTGCCATACTGACCAGTATGCATGCCAAAGAAAGGGCTCGAGATGGAGAAGAAGGATTGCTGGGAAGAACAGCCACAAGTAAGGGCAAAAGGGTCATTTTGCGAAGAGAGTCTACCCTAAAAATCAAGGGTAGGCCTCTATATAAAAGGGAGCCACATGGAGAGAGAGAAGAAGGAATCAACCTTAGGAAAACACTCTTAGTTAGAGTAGTTCTCTCTCTCGGCAGATCAGTTCCTTTAGCATTGTCCTTCATATTCTCGTTCCTCGCCACAGCCATGATCACCTGAGAGTTCCTTCAGTTCATCAGAGTTCCGCATTCTCTCGTTCCAGCTAGTGTGATCGTAGTGTCAGCAGTTTCATCGCCCGGAGTGGCAAAACAATCTTACTTGATTTCGTAGTTAATCATACTTGTTTTTCTTACGTTGGATCTGTTGCGTTTTTTTTATACTTTCTGACTTCGAAGTATTTTGGTTGAGATCCGAACGTTTTTATGTTATGAAGTTGTTTGTGCATCGGTTCTTGTTTGATTCAGTTTCTTTCTGCCTAGATAGCTTAGATCTAACTGTTTCGGTAATTTCCAAGTCTTGCAAGCATGTTTTCATTTCCGAATTGATAGATCTGAGTTCATGAGTTTAGATAGCTGTTAGATTCTAGATCTGAAATGGTTAAGGGTGGAAGCCTAGCTTACGTGATTTCTGCCACCTTGCATGTCACCCAGTAAGCGTAATGTCAGCTTCGTTAGTTTAATCTTTCGATTTGAAGTTTAAATTGTTAGATCTGTGTTTCCGAAGTTGTTAATCTGCAGTTCTTGTCCAATAATCTGGGTTTGTTGATCTGATCCAATTCATGTCGAAGAAGATAACATCTCCATCCAAGTTTGGGACCACTTTTGCTTTTTAACTACTTTTTGCTTTGTCCTTTACTTTTCAGCTGGTATTTTTCAGATCTGTAGGCCTAGTCACTTAACTACCACTTTTTCCCTGATATTTCGTCTAGCCTTTTATAGTAACCCCGTACCTTCCACATACTTTCAGAGACATAATGTTCCCCCACTCTCACGTACACAGCCGCTTATCAATCATCATTCACCCCTCCTAGTCAGTAGAGTACCATCTTAAATTCTTGCCTAGTTAGAATCTCAACCCCAAGCGTGGTAGCTAACCAACCTTTCCAGAATATCACCATAATTACCAACGCGCATTCATCTCTGTGGGATTCGACCATTACATCCACTATACTAGTCAGTAGAAGTGGGTTGAGGAATTATTGATAGCCAGGTTCAGGATTAGCTGGGATTTTCTATCCTGATCAGTAGGATACATCCTTTGCTTGACGTGACACCTGCAACACCTTGGCTCTTTCACTAGGTATCCCGGAATTTCCTTTATATTGAAATGGAGGATAGCTCCGAAACCCAGTTCTCGAACGACTTCCTTCTGCCGTGGAGTTAGGATTTTTAAACAGTTAAGGAACTCGGTTGGGGTCCGTCGACAGTAGAGATAGTCGACTTTCTTCCCCCTCGGTTTCCTCTGCTCTGCCTCTTCATGAGCGGTACTCGTCTCGGCCCTTTGCTCAGCAAATCTCTCCCGGAACTTTTGCACAATCGCAATTGGAATAACATCATTGACCGCTTCGTCAATGTCCAATCTAGGTTGCTTCGCTGCTGTCCAACATACGACATCATAACATGATTATAATCGAAGGTATCAATAATGTATCACATTTATATTAGATAATTCATAATACTTGATAAATAATGTACAGAAGCAATCAAATAATGCATAAATGAATATAACATTCACCTATTTACAACCTTTCTATTAAACCGACTGATGTAGCTTAAACCAAATTCATAATGCACACCACTGTTTACAATAATATACAACTACTCCAGGAATTCTAAAGGAAAATGCAATAGATTGATCACCTGCAGCCTGGGTTGGCTGGCTTTTTAAAGGTTGGCCTCTTTTTGTCATACTGGATCTGTGAGACGAACTAAAAATCAAAACCCGATAACATTTCCTCTACATAATCGCCCAATACACAATTGTAAACCAATAATTAACTACAAACTTCAATAATGGACAAAACCCTAACAAAAATGAACACAATATGATTTATGAAAATATTGACCAAAACGAGTTTGACGACCGTGATTTTTTCTAGGATTGAATCGACGAGTAGGTGGTGTGTCGGCGGTGATAATCGGCGATTAACAATGGGTATTACCAAAAAATTAACCATTTAAACCCTACCTTGTCGTCGCCTTCAACTAGATGGTCGAGCGCGAAGATAGTGAGGTTTCGATTGTGAAACGACACGGGATGTTGATTTAACGGCGAAAATCGACGCTTTTGTTGATTTCTGGTGGCTTGTAGTTGTGGCTAGGGTTTGGAAATTGGGGGGAATTAGGGGAGACGAAATTCAGTCGTGGATTGAGGGGTGAGACGGTTGGAGTGAGAGAGAGAGAGTGAGCAGATGGAAGGTCTATGAAAATCCCGCTTAATTCTCGCTCCTTCCATTTTGAAACGTCTGTGATTCACTGTTTTTTACAATTACCCCATATAACGTACAGATTATGCCTAATAATGCAACACTGATTCATTTATCAAAGTTTCATCTAGTCCGTCCATCCACCTAATCTAATGGTTGATATTAAGTAGGAACTTAACACTAAGGAAGCAATAGGACCTTAATACTTCCCTATATATATATATATATATATATATATATATATATATATATATATATATATATATATATATATGTGGGAGTACTATGGTGCCACCATGAATAGGGTAACATAATACCACCAATATAGTCCGTTAGATCTCATTTATGGACACCTAGGATTAAATTTTGTGAACAGAACACGGATTGCAGTCTAATGTATTAGATATTGCAGTCTTGGTAAACTGCAATATTGTTGTGGTAAGACTGCAATATTCAATGAATAACACTACAATCTCGTAATGTAAAAATTAAAGATTTCCTATTTTACCCCTCCGTGTTTTTAATTGATTCAGCATAGTGCTGCCACATGGTAATTTGACAAGCACGCGATTTTAAGATCCAATGGCCTAAAATAGTGGTATGGTGTCATAATAAAGAGTGTTCTCATTTTAATACATCCCTATAGGAATGTGATCAAATTCAAACTCTAATATTGTACAAACTCCAAACTATGATCTGGACCGTCAGAAAATATCAACAGATAATAAAATAATAGCAACAAAAAATGTCAACACAATGTCAACGGTTAATGTTGTGTTGAAATTTTGTTGACATTATATTGACATTGTGTTGACATCAAATTCTTGAAATTTTACACTATGTTGACATTGTGTTGACGTTGTGTTGATACTATGTTAAAAAAGTTTTGAGTTTGTACAATATATGAGTTTACATTTTATCACTACCCTATATATATGTATATATATATAGGGATGTGATCAATGTCGAACTATTCTTAAGGGCCGAACTAGAGACCAAATTAGGGCCCTCCATTTTTTTAATCTTGTGGTTAGGATTAATTTACAATTAATTTAATTATTTATTCAATAAAAACATGCTGAGGGGTATTTTCGGAAATCAGTTTATTAATCTTCATAAAAAACGTGAATCTCTTTCCTTCTCTCAATTCGTACAATCTTCACACAATCTTCAAGCAATCTTCATCAATTTTTACACAATCTTCATCAATTTTCTCACAATTTACGTTAGTTGTATATTCTTCTTCAATCTGCATCGATCTCCACGATTTACCTCAATCGCGATCTGTCTCAATCCGCAATTCACGATCGTTTTGCAATTGCTGCAATTGTTGCCAATCGCGATCTGTCTCAATCCTTCAATTAACGATCATTTGCTGATTCACTACTTTGCTGATCGATGCAGCATACGAATGCTTCAACTCCATCGGGTTTTGCTTCCTCAATTCACGATTGTTTTGCAATTGCTGCATCGTCGATCAATCGCGATCTGCATCAAATTCTCGATCGATCTGCCTCAGTTTTCGCAATTCCTTCAATTCACGATCTGCCTCAATTGTCATCCATGGAGAATTCCACACGTGAAATTCATCAGCATCTCGATGGAGTAGGAAAAACACCGACAAATTCTGCGGTTGAAGATGGATCTTCATCGACCAATAATGAAGAAGATAGTATTGGATCAATTCTGGATGATCTACAATATCAAGGAGGCACTCTATTCGATAAAGATTCAGATTTAGATTCAGAGCTAGAAGGAGAAAGTAACTCTGTTGAAGGTTTGTAATTGTTAATTTTTTCATTCTATAGTGTAAACAAATTCATAATGAAGTAAAAAGGCCGAATTAATGCAGTAAAAAATACACTAATGAAGTATTTTTATCGTAATATGATATGCTGACATGCTCTATATTGTATGCGATAAATACGACTAATAATGAACTAATATTTAATTATAATGAAGTAGTAATATGAAGTAGTAATATAGAGGAATGAACTTATATTCTTGTTGAATGAATATATTTTGTTTTATTTTTATTTTCCACTAACAGTAGTTTGTATGGGATCAATACGAACCATAATGAACTAATATCGGATTATAATGAAGTAGTAATACAGCCGAATGAACTTATATGCTTGTTGAATGAATATGTTTTGTTTAGTTTTCATTTTCCACTAACAGTAGTTTATATGCGATCATTACGAACCATAATAAACTAATTTCAAGTTAAAATGAAGTTGTAATACAACCAAATGAACTTATATGCTTGTTGAATGAATATGTTTTATTTTGTTTTGTTTTGTTTAAATTTTCCACTAACAGAAGTTTGTATGTTTTATAACAGTGTCATACTTACCTGATTGTCCATCCCAACTGAAGCCTTACATTGGACAGATTTTTCTTAGACTTGATGATGCTACTGAGTTCTATAATAAGTATGCACGACATGTTGGGTTTGACACTCGTAAACATGGATCAAAAAAGATGGGAGATCATGTCACATGGTTGTATGTTGTGTGCAGTAGAGAAGGTCAGAGGAAAATGAAAATGCAAGGGCATGAGTCAAAACGTAGACGTTCTTCTAGGAAGTGTTTTTGCAAGGCTAAAATTGCTTTTAAGTTTTGTAAAGGAATTGGTTATGTTGTCAATCAATTTGATGAAATACATAATCATGATATGGTGGAGTTACGCCATAAGCGATTCATGAGGCTGAATCGCAACATTGACCTATTGCACCAGAAATTTATACTAGATTGTGCAAGTGCAAACATAGGCCCTACATTGACTTTTAAGTTGCTGAATGAGGTTCTTGGTGGGCTGGATTATGTTAGTTGCACGGTTGTAGAAGTTAGAAACTATAGGCGCGACTTGAGAGCATATACTAGTGGGGCAGATGCACAAATGGTACTTAATGAGATGAGCCGAAAGAAAGAGAATTGTCCAGCATTCACCTATGATTTTGAGGTGAACTCTAAGGATAGGCTCACTCATCTTTTCTGGTGTGATCCCATTGCTAAGAAGAATTTCCATCTCTACGGTGATATAGTATCGTTTGACACAACCTATTCAACTAATAGGTACGAACAGTATGTTGTATATAATGATATGATTATTGATGTGATCAACTTGCATATGCATGAAACAATTACTGAATTAATGCAATAACTCAACAGAATGTACTAGTAATAGTCAATAATGAATTAATAGTCCACTGGAATGATGTGAGTGCAGAAGTATTTAGAATTCTTACTGGGATATAGTAAAACTCTTAATGTATGAAGTATATACCTTACAGAATGAACTATTTATAACCTCCTTTTTGATGAATTGGTGTAATACAGGTACTGCATGATATTTGCACCGTTCACAGGAAAAGACAACCATGGGAGACCTGTAGCATTTGGTGCAGGCTTATTATCTAAAGACAATGCTGATTCCTTCTCATAGTTGTTTGAACGTTTTGTCAAATGTATGGGTTCTGCACCAAAATTGATCATTACTGATCAGGATTTGGGAATGAAGGTTGCTGTGGAAAGAGTCCTTGTTGATACAAGATATTGATGGTGCATGTGGCACATCATGTTTAAGGTTGTGGAAAAGTTACCAAAGAATCTACTTAGCAATGAAGACTTGAAAAAGGAGTTAAACAATTGTGTGTGGTCTGAGTTGATAGAGCCTGAAGAATTTGATGAAGAATGGAATAAAGTAATGGAAAAATATGGGCTTAAGGACAATGAGTGGTTTTCCTCGATGTTTGCCTCACGAAAATTTTGGGTATGTATCCTTCTTTGGAAACATATTTTCTATACGCTGAAGTATTTCTGTCATTATTCTGAAGCATATTTGTTAACTAATGAACTGCAGGTGCCTGCATTCTTTAGGGATTTTCCAATGAGTTCACTAATAAAGACCACATCAATATCTGAATCTCAGAACATATTCTTCAAGAGGTACTCCAAGTCTCGTTCTAATCTTGTTGAATTTCTTATGAATTACAACAATGCATTGGATCCCCAAAGGAGCAACAACAACAGGCTAGAATACTTGGATTTTAACACAATTCCAACTTTGAAAACAAATTCAGCCCTCGAGAAGCATGCTTCGACAATATATAGTGATAGTGGTTTCAAACTAATTCAAAGTGAGATTGAGGAAGCAGTTGACAATGTCACTATGGTGACAGTGTCAATCATTGGTGAGAATGAGATTTATATTAGAAAACAAGAGACAATATTAGAAATCATACCCGTCTCTTTCATGTGTTACAAGAATCCAGTAATATGATTCTTTCTCATCTTTACTGAGCTTGTTTGTAATCTTAACCGGTCTGTCAGCGAATGGAGATCGCAATGCATGAGAAACAATTTTCTCTGTTCTAGTACGTACCTCCATTTGACCCTTCAAAGTTTTGATCTATTATTTGCAATAAATAAATCACTTGTATATAAACAACAACAAGTAGATTATATATTATTAGATTCTTAATTTGCACAGGATAACCTTGTTAGCATTGTAAACAATGACCTCAGTCCCCACCGGCTTACCAACTGGACCACTATCCATGAAATCATCATCCATGTCTATTTCCTTGTAAGCATCAATAACTGACTGTATTTCAACAGCCACATTAGCATTCTGTTCACCAAAATATAGATATAAGTTTTATATAATCAGATAGTTCATTCAGACAGACGATTACTTCATTACAATTAAATATTACTTCATCTAGAATGAATAATTATGCATAGCATGTTGGGTTGACAATTGTAAACATGGATTGAAAAAGAAAGGGAATCATGTCACATGGTTGTATGTTGTGTGTTGTTGGAGGATGAAGAATTTTGTTTGTGTAATTTAGATTTATACCTTTACTCCATCATCTTTTGGCCCATTAACTGTATGCCATCTCACTTTTGTTCTATGTTGAACTACACACGGCGTATTAAACTCCTGGTAGTGGCAATACGTCCATTCAAAAAATGATTCATTTCAAGGAAAATTTACTTCATCATAAAGGAGGCAAACTTTTAGCTATTGTCATATTACCTCTGCCACTAAATTAACTTCTAAGTTTCCCCTAAGTCCAGCATCAATACTGACGTTTGACGATCGAGTAACGTCTGCCATTGGTATATTATTTTCCTACCAGTAGTATTATATAAACAGATAGTTCATTCAGACAGACGATTACTTCATTACAATTAAATATTACTTCATCCAGAATGAATAATTATGCATAGCATGCTGGGTTTACAATTGTAAACATAGATTGAAAAAGAAAAGGAATCATGTTACATGGTTGTATGTTGTGTGTTGTTGGAGGATGAAGAATTTTGTTTGTGTAATTTAGATTTATACCTTTACTCAATCATCTTTTGGCCCATTATCTGTATGCCATCTCACATTTGTTCCCTGTTGAACTACACACGGCGTATTAAAATCCTGGTAGTGGCAATACGTCCATTCAAAAAATGATTCATTTCAAGGAAAATTTACTTCATCATAAAGGAGGCAAACTTCTAGCTATTGTCATATTACCTCTGCCACTAAATTAACTTCTAAGTTTCCCCTAAGTCCAGCATCAACACTGAAGTTTGATGATCGAGTAACGTCTGCCATTAGAATATTATTTTACTGCCAGTAGTATTATATAAACAGATAGTTCATTCAAACAGATAATTACTTCATTACAATTAAATATTACTTCATCCAGAATGAATAATTATGCATAGCATGCTGGGTTTGACAATAAATATTATTCTTAATTTGCACAGGATTACCTTGTTAGCATTGTAAACAATGATCTCAGTCCCCACCGGCTTACCAACTGGACCACTATCCATGAAATCAACATCTATGTCTATTTCCTTGTAAGCATCAATAATTGACTGTATTTTCGCAACCACATTAACATTCTATTCACCAAAATATAAATATAAGTTTTTCCATGATGTAGTGTATCATATTAATAATGAAGTAATTCAGAAGTAATGAAGTATTATATAATCAGATTGTTCAATAAGTGAGATATTTACTTCATCACAACTAAATATTACTTCATCCATAATAAATTTATACATTTGCTCCATCATCTTTTGGCTCATTATCTATATGCGATCTTATATTTGCTCCATAATGAACTACACATGGCGTATTAAAATCCAGGTAGTGGCAATATGTCCATTCAAAAGATGATTCATTTCAAGGACAATTTACTTCATGATATAGGAGGTATACTTCTAGCTATTGTCATATTACCTCTGCCACTAGATTAACTTCTAAGTTCCCCCCAAGTCCAGTATCAACATTGATGATTGATGGTGGAATATCCTGCCAGTAGTGTTATATAATCATATGGTTCATTTAGTGAGACATTTACTTCATCACAACTAAATATTACTTCATCCAGAATAAATTTATACCTTTGCTCCATCATCTTTTGGCTAATTATCTGTATGCGATCTCATATTTGCTCCATGTTAAACTACACACGGCATATTAATATCCTGGTAGTGGCAATACGTCCATTCAAAAGATGATTCATTTCAAGGACAATTTACTTCATGATATAGGAGGTATACTTCTAGCTATTGTCATTTACCTCTGTCACTAGATTAACTTCTAAGTTTCCCCTAAGTCCAGCATCAACATTGATGATTGATGGTGGAATATCCTGCTAGTAGTGTTATATAATCATATGGTTCATTCAGTGAGACATTTACTTCATCACAACTAAATATTACTTCATCCAGAATGAATAAGAGGCAAGTACAACTTCTTACCTTGTCCAAATCTTGGACAGGCATGAATTATACAGCATCAAAGGTGTGGTTTCCGGGATCTATATCCCTTGTCGGTGTAGTATCAACCTGTATATAATAAACAGCAATACAAACAAAACCCAATGAACAAGTAATCTTCATTTTAAAAACCCAAAATGGAGAAAGTCAGTTGGTTACAAAAACCATATAATACTACAAAAAAAGTTTAGTTCATCCCAAATACAACATAAACCACTAATGTGTTTTAAAAATTACAACCCAATAACACAACACTCCAACCACAACATCACGATGCAGCCCATCGTCAACTTACATTTCTTTCATGAAACTCAAATCCTAGATCAAAGGAAGGCCCTTCTGTTTGCCATTTCTTCCTTTGTTCTACCACCCTCATCACCTTCTCTACAGCAGTAATGAACTCTGGATTGTCGAGATCATCTTCTTCCATTGCTTGAGACATTGATTGGACATAATTCACCTCTTCTTCTGGCTCCATCTCATGTAACCCCATCATCTTCATTGAGCATTTGGCTGCAACTTTAGAGCAGCCATTATTCTTTAGATCGTCTGCCCCATCTTCGAGCTCCTTCATCAGCTCCCCTTGGACGTCAGCAGCCTTTCCCATAAGGTTGACAACAGTACTTCTACGTTGGGCTGTCAGAGAGATATCTTTGGGGAGGACACAGTATTCTCCTTGGCAGGTTCTTCAGACTTGTAGCATCTTCTGGGGTCAAAGATGGGCTCCTCAATGCCTCTTCCAAATGGCCCGGGCTCAAGCTCCAATTTCTCACGTTCATGGATTAACGTGCTTGTCCAGCCCTTTATGGTTGGGAATGTTTGGGTAACAGGCCTCGATCGAAGCACAATCCTATCCACATAGCATGGCTACAAAATGAAAGTTATCATTAGTAAAGTTCATATTTAAAATATATTTATTCAAGGTTAATAAAATATTGAATTTAAAACTTACCACCAGAAATGAAATTGGGCCAGTGAATGGTTTGTCCTTGTTTCGAGCCCAGGTCTTATGGGCATCGAGTAGGCTGTCAATGACATACCCACACCAGTTATATTCCTTGACATTATCAATGTCATGGATGACCTCTTCAATCTACGTGTGCAAGTACCCATCTCCCGAAGGGTTGATCAAGATTGTATCAACCAAAATAAGGAATATATTCCTGAATTTCTCCCCTCCATAGATATCACTTAACATCATATCTGTAAGCATCTTTGCACCCATGTTAGACCTCTTTCGACCGACAGATTCAGCAATCTCGTTTATGAACTTGTTTGTCTTTTGATGTCCATTATCCTCTAACCTCAAACCACCATTTGGCAACCCCAAGGTAGCCCGCACATCATCATGCCCAATATGTAGTATACCACGTTGGTATACTACACCGCATGTATCTTGATAAAAATGATCAAGAATCTCAAATGCGAGCTTCGCTGGGATATAGGTTAAGTTGAAGTGCAAAAGGCTGCCAAACCCCATATCCTCTACAACATCTCTCTGATCATCATTAAGCGATTCAATCGCTTCAACAAATTTCCTTGTTCCTCTCTTAAGACATAGAACTCTCTGGACAGAAGGTCTACTGGCATCATCTTTAGCATCATTACGGGTGAACTTTTACCTTTCCCTTGTACATTTGCCGATTCTGCAACTTTCTTAGCAATCTGCTTTCGCTTATCCTTATCCTTATCTGTCTGTACCCCACTAGGTAAAGCACTTTCTGTTTCCCTCATTCTTTTTGTGCCTAACATATGCAAGTAAAATTATTTAGTTCATCAGTTATCTTATTTTGGTCATTGTAACTAAAATTTATTTTAAAACAAACCTTTGTTCACTATATTTTGCAGCTCATCATGCTTAGTTTTTGTCCGCCTTTCATCATTACAATCATTACCACCAGATGTTTGATTCAGATTCATCATTTCTGAAAAAAGAGGACTATTTTAGTCAATGAATGAAATGACAAGTTGTATTAAATCAAACCATAATGGCAGTTTTGGGATTTAACCTTGAAGTTCATTAATTGGCATAAGGTTTCCTGTATAGCCTTCAATTTCTTGTCGGCTGCATCAACATCATCATCATCAACGAAAAATACAATTAATGCTAGTTAACTACATTCTGATATGATCATCAATATTTTAGAACAAAAATAGCTTAGAATTCACTTTGTACCTTCCAGAGCTGCATCCAATATCGATAGAGACAAACCTTTGGCTATATAAAACATACAACACATTAAAAATTAGACAACGGTCAAGGTCTAAGCACATTAACTAGGTTATATGAAAACAGGTTATTTCCATTACTTCATCTTATCAATTTACTACTTCATTAAAAAGAATATATAGTTCATTTGTATGTGCAAAAATAACACAGCAATCAAGTTCAATCCTAAAACCCTAAACCCAAACAACACAGTAAATAGGTAGTTCATAATTAGAGTCTGTTACTTCATTATCATGTTTTATTACTTCATTTTATCAATATACTACTTTATAGATTTATTTAGTTCATCAGTTAACTTATTTAGGTCATTGCAACTAAAATTTATTTTAAAACGAACCTTTGTTCACTGTATTTTTCAGCTTATCATGCTTATATTATGTCCGCCTTTCATCATTACAAAAATTACCACCAGATGTTTGCTTCAAATTCATCATTTCTGAAAAAAAGAGGACTATTTTAGTCAATGAATGAAATAACATGTCGTATTAAATCAAACCATAATGACAGTTTTGAAATTTAATCTTGAAGTTCATTAATCGGCGTAAAGGTTTTCTGTATAGCCTGCAATTTCTTGTCGGCTGCATCAACATCATCATCATCATCAACAAAAAATACAATTAATACTAGTTAACTACATTCTGTTATCATCATCAATATTTTAGAACAAAAATAGCTTAGAATTCACTCCTTACCTTCCAGAACAGAATTTTTGGGGCCTTTAGCTGCATCCAATATCGATAGAGACGAACCTTTGGCTATATAAAACATACAACACATTAAAAATTTGACAACGGTCAAGGTCTAAGCACAGTAACTAGGTTATATTATAACAGGTTATTTTCATTACTTCATCTTATCAATTTAGTACTTCATTAAAAAGAATATGTAGTTCATTTGTATGTGCAAACAACACAACAGTCAAGTTCAATCCTAAAACCCTAAACCCATACAACACAGTAAATAGGTAGTTCATAATTAGAGTCTGTTACTGCTGGGGTTTGGAGCCCCTTGCACAGCGGAAGTCATGCATACACAAATAAATCAGATCTACAGATCTATTTGACCGATTATGGGATCAATTAATCACATGTTAAACAATCAATTGCATACAAGAACGCACATTAATTCATGCTTAAGGAATTTAAACCCTAATTCATGAATTCCTACGGTTTAGAATTACCGATCTGATTCTCCAAAGAATCGACGATTCCTTGCGCCTTCTCCACATGAACATCTCTGTACTCAACCACGAATCTTCTAATCTGTATCCCAAACTCAGATAATGACCTTTGGGTGGGCAAAGCTTGTCAGAATCGAAAAGGTCTTGACTAGAAAGAAGACAGAACGTCAGATCTGTGAAGAACTGATTTTTCCGTCCACTCCCAAAGGGGGGGGGGCACGAAAATTCTAGGTTTATTATTCCTAAATCTCCTTTCTAATCTCCTTTTATATTGAGTTATAATGGGCCAGATTAGGGGTCCATGGAGGTTGGACTTGGGCCAAACCTGTTGGACTTTTACTAATTAAATTGAGCCCCAATTTAATACAAGTCCGACAGAATATTATTATCAGCCACTATAGTAAAATAATATTGACTGCCCGTCCAATCCCAAATTACGAGTAATCCGGGTTTTACCTCTTTAATTTATTATTTCCCGTGTTTAAGATATAAATATCCATTAATTAATTTAAATATGCTATTTGACTTTAATTAATTAATATCTTTTTCCAAGAGTTGTCTAGTTCAAAATCTTTATTTATTATTCTGGAATAAATTCCAACCGGCTGGGTTTCTGAATAATAAAACATTTTTCGAACACCTCTTGAGGATATTATCAAACTGGACTCACCAAGCACACGATTCATTGCAATAACAATACTAGCACCTCTAGACATAGATCACCACTACCCAAGATATCAGGATTCTTGGATTGCGAAAAATCCACACCATTTGATAAATCAAAGAAGTGCATAATCAGTATCATATGCTCAATGTTACGTCAACAATGATTAAGAAATAACAATCACCGTGACCTCGTCTTTCACTAAATAGCAAGAAAGACTTATCTCAACTGTTAGATTCTTCAGTGTTATACTACACCAGTGTCGTTTATTTCCTAAGGTAGGGAAACATGCGGACTGACACTGCAACCTTTCACGATAGGTAGCCAAAGCCTATCTAGGTTGTGAAATTCTATTTCTCTTCTACAAAGGACCGACTGCGTCACCTTCTGTGAACGTCGTTCACGACCAGTCTACTATGTTGAAGAATTAGACTTGTTTGCTTCTTATACATTTAAATGTTTAAGAAACATCTTATAAATGCATAAGCAAACACCAATGCGATAAAATTACTTCTTCTCGCCTTGGGTTAAAAGTGGATTGTAGAGTTTATTGTATACAAGCAATTCTATCCGTGCAACATGCTCGAAATATGCTTTTCAGTATACCAATCCTAATAGTCACTTCATTATCATGTTTTATTACTTCATTTTATCAATTTAGTACTTCATAGGTTTTCACAGTAGGGCATGAAACGTCATTACTATATATTTACATACTAGTTAACTTCTCATTTTAGCTCTGTGCACAGTCATATGCATTTATATGAGCTACAGTTATAGATACTTCATATAATAGGTATTAGATTTCATTACTGAATACATACTAGTTGACTACACCATGTCAATTCAATATTTCAAAACAAAAATAACTTGAACTTCACTTTTTACCTTCCAGAACATAATTCAATACTTCACAGCAACTAGGTTATAGATAATAGGAAAACAAGTCAGTTCCATTACCTCATCACATGAGGTTATTATATCATAAAATAGAATATGTAGTTCATTTGAATATGCAAACAACACAGCAGTTATGTTTAATCCAAAAACCCTAAACCCATACAATACAGTAAATAGATAGTTCATATTTAGAGTGTGTTACTTCATTATAACATTTTATTACTTCATCTTACAAATTTACTACTTCATCAAACATAATATGTAGTTCATTTGAATATGCAAACAACACAACAATAGTATATCACATAATCAAATAGTATATTCAATTAATATGCAGTAAACTTAATCATATGAATTCAATATTTTGTGCATCTATGCTTTAAATTCATTTTTTACCTTCTGTGTGAGGGATTTCAGAAGAAATACTTGCATTCTTCTTCTTTTGAGATGAAGTTTTACCTATTCATAAGAAACACAGAATTAATATACAACATATCATCCACAATTTTAGATAGTTCACTTGGAATGCTATGTTACTTCTTTAAATACACGATTAACTTCATTAAATATCAACTCAATACTTCAAAACAGATATTAAATCTATACTTCATAAAAATCAATACAGTACACTATATGCTCAATGTACTTCATTATATGTACAATATTTCAAAAAAAAAATATTAGACTTCACTTTTTACCTTTTGGCACATAATTACTTCTAAGCCTTTACATACATCGAGTCAGTGTATATTACTTCATTTAGCACATAGATAACTTCATTATATCAATTCAATACTTCACAACAACTAAGTTAAAGATAATAGGAAAACAGGTCAGTTGCGCTACCTCCATCATATAAGATTATTATATCATCAAATATAATATGCAGTACATTTGAATATGCAAACAATAATGCAATTAAGTTTAATCCTAAAACGCTAAACCCATTCAACACAGAAAAACATAATATTATTATTTAGAGTTTGTTACTTCATTATCTTAATTTATGACTTCATTTTAGTAATAAACCCTACTGTATAAACATGTCATTTATATTACTTCATTATCATAATTTATTACTTCATCTTACTAATTTACTACTTCATCTTACCAATTTACTACTTCGTCTAATAGAATATGTAGTTCATTTAAATGTGAAAACAACACAACATTAAACCCTAAACCCATACAACATAGTAAATAGATAGTTCATATTTAGTGTCTATTACTTCATTATTATGTTTTATTACCTCATTTTACCAATTTACTACATACGATTATACATTAGGGCTTTAACTTCATTTTATCAAATTAGTACTTCATAACAAATAGATTTTATACCTTCTTCCTCATCAATTTTTCTTCCAATAACTGTTGTCTTCTTTCGATTATATTTGAGTTCTGCTTTCACTAAAATCAGAAACAAATGTAAGAATTAGATGAAGTAAATTAAGAATAAGAACTCTGGAAAGGTTCAAGGTGTATTACCTTCACCAGATGTTCTGCCAGAACGCAACTGGCGTGCACTATCGGTCGACGACTTCCTTGTGTCGACCATTTCGAATGTTTGATTGTCGACGATTATCTCGTCTATTTGCAGAAGAGGAAGCTGTGGAATCTGTCGATTTGAAGAAGAAGATAGAGGGAGAAATGATAATGAAGAGAAACTGTGTGAATTGAATGAGCAACGAAATTTTTAACGTAAATGGATTTTTACCCTAAATGGATTTTAACCAAAATACCCCTGGATTGAAGTAAATTGTCTACCTAATGAAGGAGTGAAATTAATAAAGCATGGTCTAATCTCATCCATTAAAAATTAGATCTAAGGGCCTAAATTTGGTCTCTAGTTCGGTCTTTAAGACTGGATTTGTGAATAATGGGACTCATATATATATATATATATGTTCATGATCAATTGAGATTTTTTAAGCTAATTGAGAAATGAGATGCAATCTCGGCCACTCATTTTTATTAAATGAGTGGTCAAGAATTTGCCACATAGAAAATATTTTTACATTAATTAATTGTGAAAGGGCAGAATAGTAATTCTATATTTTTTTAAGATTACCGCTCACCCACCCCCACATTCCCTGCCACACCATCGAATTTCCCCTCAAAACCTCCCCCCTCCGTCGCCGCACCACACACCTCCACCCTTCGCCACCGTCGATGCTCCGGAGAAAGTCGTCGAGCTCGACGACCAGATCTCGAACCTCACCCTCGCCGACACTCAGAAGCTCGTCGAGTACCTCCAGGACAAGCTCAGCGTCTCCGCCGCCTCCTTCGCCCCCTTTGACGTGGTGATCGACGACGTGCCAAGCAACTCAAGGATCGCGACGATTAAGGTGGTTAGGGCTCTGACGAGCCTGGCGCTGAAGGAGGCGAAGAAATTGATTGAAGGATTGCCGAAGAAATTCAAGGAAAGAGTGACGAAGGAGGAGGCGGAGGAGGCGAAGAAGCAGCTCGAGGAGGCCGGCGCGAAGATCTCCATTTTAGCGCGATGCAGAGGAAATTTCGATCGACTAATTTTGTGCGGTAAATGAATTTTGATTTCTGGTCGATTTCGTCTGAATTTGGAAATAGATGAGTAGATGCAGTTCATAATCTGAATTTGTGATTCAATTGAGCTCAATTTTCTATTTCAATTCCCACTGCCGAAAAATTTGTTTTGCACTGTGCTATAAACAAAAGCTGCTGTTTATTAAAGATAAACAAATTTGAATTGGTAATTTTAAAATTGAGAAATTTCATCATACGTTTGGGAATGGTAATTGAATTGTAAGAAATTCAAATAGATTTGGAATTGAAGCTCCGCAAAAGCGTTGTTGCTTGTGTGGATCAGATCGAAGCATTTGGTGACGTTGTTGCTTGTGTGGATCAGATCGAAGCATTCGGTGAATCCTTATAAGTGTTATTTTTTAGTTGTTGACATTTTAATACGAGTTGTTGACATTTGATATTCTCGTAATTGATATGTGAATTATAAGTGTTATTTTTAGTTGTTGACATTTTAATATGAGTTGTTGACATTTGATATTCTCGGTATTCAAATATGAATTGTAAGTGTTATTTTTTAGTTGTTGACATTTGATATTCTCGGTATTCAAATGTGAATTATAAGTGTTATTTTTTAGTTGTTGACATTTTAATACGAGTTGTTGACATTTGATATTCTCGGTATTGATATGTGAATTGTAAGTGTTATCTTTTAGTTGTTGACATTTTAATACGAGTTGTTGACATTTGATATTCTGACTATTGAAATGAAATGACACTTATACCCCCGTGTTGACATAATGTGATAGCTGTTGACATTTAGTTAATCTTGTGGATTAGTGGCTGATATTGCATCTCATTTCTCAATTTAGCTAAATAATCTCAACCTAACAGGACCCTATATATATATATATATATATATAGGAAAATGATCAATACAAAACTTGATCTCAATACAAAATCCAGACCAAATCCTGACCATGAGATTTGACAATCCAATGGTCAATAATTAAACAAAAACACGGAGGGTCATTGTAAAGCAGTTTTAGGTCATATTATAAACTTTGGATTTGAGGTCATGTTAAGATCATTTCATGTCATCCTTACTATAATGACGTAAAAATAAGCTTACAATGACCTAAAAATGACTTTTGTATGCTTGGTTCTGCATTTTTGTATTAAGAATAGTTTTACATGGATCAAAACCCTATATATATATATATATATATATATATATATATATATATAATTTCGCATATCACTTTAAATTATAATCAATTAAATATCTAAAAAGGGAAGATTTGGTAAATTATTATGTTGCAGTTATGGAAATTCCATGATTCTCTCCTTGAAGATATTCACGTTCTTTTTTCACATCTCACGTCGAAGAAGGAAGGGTTTTAGTCAGGCGTACAGGTTTTTTTATTCCGATTATTAGCAGCAAGGTTTCAATTCTCACAATTCTCAATTTTGACGTGAATCATAAAGTGGTCTTTCAAGCTTGTCTAATTGGCGTTGTAGCAATCGTTTTTGGCAATAATAATGGAAGAAGGTAATTCTGAATTAGCCGTATTGTTTTTTTGTTTCAGATGTTAGGGTACTAGTTGTAGCAGTCTGATTATTTGATAGTTAATCAGCAAGTAATTCGTGTAGTGTGTTGTCATGGTATTATATGATCGCTTGTTGTGATTATTTGATCGCTCGCTGTGATTTTTTAAGAACAGCAATGTTCAGGATAGAGTAATTAATCAGCGACGAATTTGACGCCTTCCTTCAGGGTTTCGCTCTCGGTCTATCTACAACAGTTGGTTAAAACGATGCATGTAATGCACAAATTGATCACATATAATGAATATTTCAGCATATATAATGCATAATTCCTGAGCACCAATGTATAGGGTCTAAATTTTTTGTCTGTGTTTCGATGTTAGGCCCACGTTTCTTGGTTTCCCTAAGGGTTTAATAATCCTAGGGGCTAGGGTATAGTACTTAAACATTACTAACAACGTGTAAGAGTAGTTTGTGTTTGACCTTTAAATAAATCACGTAAGTTTCCAATGCACATAGTATACCGAATAAAGTTCGTACAGTTAATGCACCAAATCAATATGCGTAATGGATTATATTGTCTGTATAATGCATAACATCTTATTTGCAATGTGTATGTTGTACCAATTAAGATAGGACCGCTAGTATGTCTCGTTTGTCTAGGGATTAGTTATCGGTTATTAGTTTTGATGTTTGGCGCACATTTATTATTTTCCCTAAGGGTTTAATAAGCCTAGGGGCTAGGGTATAGTACGTAAACATTAATAACAACGTTTAAGCATAGTTTGTGTTTGACCTATACATAAATCACGTAAGTGTCCAATGAACATTGTATGCTGAATAATGTTCGTACAAATAATGCACCAAATGAATATGCGTAATGGATTATATTGTCTGTATAATGCATAACATCTTATTTGCAATGTGTATGTTGTACCAATTAAGATAGGACTGCTAGTATGTGTCATTTGTATAGGGCTTAAATATCGGTTATTATTTTTTATTTTTTGCACACGTTTCTTGTTTTCCCCTAAGGGTTTAATAAGGATAGGGGGTAGGGTATAGTACGTACACATTACAAACAACGTTTAACAATATCATGCATTTTACGTATACAAAAATCACGTAATTGTCCAATTTAAATATCTTACACATTAAATTAATAAAAATTGTGCATTAATTGTCTGCTTACTACATTGTAAAGTGGTACTTTTATGCTGACCCCTTTTTTAATTATGTACAGTGGTCGTTGTACCTGAATGTTCTCTCGATCTGAAGCATGTTGTAGGTCAGAAATTCCAATCCTTGGAATTCGCTTTCGCTTGCTACGAGGTATATGCCCGCGCTGTTGGCTTTGATACGCGCAAACAAGCTATGAGGAAGGTTGATGATGTCACTACGTGGTATCATGGTGTATGCAATAGGGAAGGAAGGAAGAAGGGTGATGAAGATGACCAGTTGGATGCCCGTTCTGGTTTCACTATCAATCGTAGGAAGTTATCTAAGCGGTGTGGTTGTACGGCTAGTATATCGTTTAGGTATTTCTCGGAAGATTGCTTGTCAGGTTACATAATTGAGGAGTTCAACGAGATTCATAACCATCACATGGTTGAAACGGAACATCAGCAATTCATGTCAAGTAATCGCAAGTTGGATGATGTACATCATAAATTCATCCTCGACTGTTCCAAGGCTAATATATGACCCACGCTCACATTTAAGGTATTGAAGGAAATTCTTGGTGGGTTTGACCTAGTTGGTTGCACTGTTGGGGATATCAGGAATGCCTCACGGGACATCAAAGCATACGCACAAGGATTTGATGTACAAATGGTGTTGGATGATATGGCTAAGAAGAAGGAGATGTCCGAGGCATTCACCTATCACTACGAAGTTAACGAATCCGACCAGTTGGTTGCTCTGTTTTGGTGCGACGGTTTGATGAAGCAGAATTACCACATGTTTGGTGATATTGTGTCCTTCGACTCCACGTACAACACAAACAGGTTGAAACTAACTAATGTGTTGTTTACCTTGTAGTTTACATCACTGTTCTATACCGTGTGCATTGTTACTGTACGTCACTGCATTATGCAATTCCGCACATTGCATTATGCAATACTGCACATTGCATAATGATCTATTTTCATCTCTGATGCCACGTTAATATGATTTATCCAGGTACTGTATGATCTTCACCCCTTTCACTGGAAAGGATAATCATGGTAGTCCTGTGACATTTGCGGTCGGATTGGTGTGCAGTGAGAAAACAGGGGCTTTTGCTTGGTTGTTCAGACATTTTGTAGATTGTATGGGTGTAGCACCCAGGATGATTGTGACCGATCAAGATTTGGGTATGAGATCAGCGATTGAAGAGGTCCTAGTTGGCACACGTCACCGTTGGTGTATGTGGCATATAATGCATAAGCTGGCTGTCAAGGTACCAAACAGATTGTTGCGGGACGAAGATTTCAAAAAGGAATTTAACGCTTGAGTTTGGTCGGACCTAGTTGAGCCGGACGAATTCGAGGAGGAGTGGAATAGATTGGTCGAACATCATCAGCTAGATGACATCGACTCGTTCAACACATTGTATGCGTATAGGAAGTACTGGATACCGGCGTATTTCAGAGATTTTCCTATGGGATTAATGATTAGGACTACGTCCATATCTGAATCAGAGAACAGTTTTTACAAAAATTTTCTGAAGCCCCGAACTAACATAACCGAATTCTACTTGAATTTCAACCACGCCATAGAATTCCAGCGGAACAGTATAACAGCTTTGGACTACCACGATGCCACTGCCATACCCATACTAGCAACTACTCTGCCGTTCGAGAAACATGCTTCCACGTTGTTTACCGATAGTATGTTCAAGAAAATACAACAAGAAATTGTGGAGGGTAATGACAGATGTCGTGTGCTGGGTTTTATGTCCGGAGAAACGGTTGACACATACAAGCTTGGTGATAGCAAGCGTAATGCATACTTTGTTCGTCATGACAAGACTGATGATACTTACTCGTGCGAATGCAAACTATTTGGTCGGCATGGTTATTTGTTCAGCCATATATTTTTCTTGTTTCGGAACAATGAGGTGAAAAAAATTCAGGATAAATACTGTGACAACCGATGGATGAAGACTCCCTTAGCCAAGGCTGTACATGGGGAGTTGCAGGATCCCGTGCATACCCATTCCTTCTCTGACGATAGGCAAACTGTGTCTAAGCAGGCGATTTCGATGTTTTATGGTTTTCTTAGATGGTTTGAGACCGACATCGATGTATTACGTGCATTTGTAGGTGGCGTTGAAGAACTTGGTAACTCTCTTCAAACTGGTACTCCGGCAACCTCAGCTGCTGAGAAGACGTGTATGGTTGAAGAGTTTTATGGAATGGTAAGGCCTGAATCTATTGCGGTTCATCCTCCGGATGTCGTGAAGACGAAGGGCCACGCCAGCAGCTCTGCGAGTCGTCTGATTTCGAAGAGAGAGAAGGCTATTAAGGATGCGACAAGGCCTCTTAGACGGTGTAAGGCGTGCGATGAGATGGGTCATCACGACTCCGGGAACTGTCCACTGCTTAAAGAGATGACGATGGAGAAAGATGCGCGCAAGGGTAAAAGAACAACTTGAGTTATGTTATTTAAACAGCGCATCACAGCTTTTGTTTGGGCTTTATTAGTATTGTTGTTCAAATTTGTTGACGTACTGTTATTAGTTGAAACATGTGGTTGTTGCATTAGTAGAATTTTTTGGTTAATTATTGGATTATATATAAGTCGAGTACTGTATATATGTGTGTAGTTAACTCAATGACGCCATGGATACTTGTGTTCCCTACTGCATGCAAAATAATGAACATTTGTTGATGCATAATGCACGCTTTTAGTTCAATAATACACACATAACCAGGATAAATGTAATCTACCAAATACAAAAGTACGTAAGACACTAAACAATTACTCGCCTGTAAAGGACTACACAAAACCAACTTACGCATATAAACGAGATAAATCTCATAATGCATAATATATTGTAAATAATGGTTTAATAAGTATTCGGAATGCACTGCATAAAACAAACGTACTGCACATAATACATTTCTGAATAAGTGCATTATTTGTGTTATACCGTGCATTATATACTGTGTTATTTTGCATAACTTGGAATACATTAAGGATCCTTTAAGTAAATGCACAACATCAACCTCGGCCATCATCAGCTATGCAATGTCTTTTGGGGTCATCTTAAAGCGACCCTTCTAGCATCTCTCTGCCACTTGGTCGTTGAATGTGAAGTTTGACTGCTTATCGACCGGCCTTGATATCACTTTTGGCCCTCGAGGGAACCCCAACGTGAGGTGCACATCCTCCTCGTCCAGAGTAAGGTATTCACCGCCGGTGAGTTGAATTTGGCAGCGGGCCAGATGTAAGGCGCTTAGAACCCAATACACAAGATACGCCGGGATTTCCTTAACGTCGAAATCAAGGACCGCCCCAAATCCAATATCTGTGACAGCCCTTTTCTGTCGGGGATTCAGCTGCTTCAGGCAGTCAATGAATTCGGACGGCGTTCGACGGGAGTAGAGTCGATCTTGTTTTCGCCCTGTAAGTGGTTTAGGCTCACCCTGACTACCAGAAGTACCAGGAGCTATCTCAGCTAATCTATGCCTAAATTTCTTTGCAAGCGCCATGGGAATAATGTCATCGACCGCATCTTCTATGTCTACTCTAAGCTGCTTATTTGAAATGGCCCAAACAACACATCATGAACAGAGTTTACAGAATGAGTAATGCATATATAACAACATATTATGCTTAAGTCATAACAAATAATGACTTAAGTATGTTTCTTAACCACCACAGCTAATACCAATACTAATGTTTAATATTCCGACTATAATGCATATATGATGGTACATAATGCACAGTTTAAGTTCAATAATGCACATAAAAATTTGTCTTGAAACCAGTTTGTATAACACACAATATACACTACATACACCTCTGAAATGCACCATATACTGCAACATATGCTATTATTATTTTACATAATGCACTTTATATCTAGAAAAACAACATCAGCTGAGATAAATCGGGATAAATACGTACAGCAAGACACACATGATGCATTACGAACAATTAATTAATAAAACCATACCCATAACAAACACGATGCATTAAGTCATAACAAATAATGACTTAGGTGTTTTTCGTAACCACCACAGTTAATACCAATAGTAATGCTTAATATTCAGACTATAATGCATATATTCTGGTAAATAATTCAGAGGCTAAGTTCAATAATGCACATAACTATTTGTCTTAAAACTAATTTGTAAAACACATAATACACTACACACACCTCTAAAATTCACCATATACTGCAGTGTATGCTATTATTCTCTTACATAATGCACTACATATTTAAAAAGACAACATCAAAAGAAAAAAGTCGAGATAATTACTTACAGTAAGACAAACATGATGCATTAGGAACAAATAATGAATTAAACCCTACCCATAATGCATAAGATAAAGCAAATAATGATCATTGTGGATGCACGTTTAATCATTTTATATCTAATCATCAAATAGATTCCTCTGCAAGAATCTGAGGCAACAAACCAATACAACCAATGACCAATGTTAAAAGCAACATAATGCATACATCATGATACATAATGCATTGTCTAGCATAAAAAATGCACACAGAATTCTTACATACTGTATTCTGCAGCACACTATCTACTTTACATAATGCACAATTTAAAACACACAATGAATCTACAAACATATACATAATGCACTAATTCGAACAACCAATATATGTATATACTCTTAAGCACTACACATCCAAATACCCCTAAAATGCATTCTTTACTGCAAGTCATGAAACTAGACATCTAAATAATGCTATGCATATGTTAGGGTTTTGTATACTAGAAATCACATTTCGAGTGATTGGATACTGTAAAACTCTAATGGTTATTTTCCAATAAATGCAACAGATTATTTTTGTCATAATGTTGTTATGTTTTACATTTAATGGTTGTTTATTGCATATTTAAATCTATGAGCAAACGTAACAAAGTCTAAGTCTTTGTTTTAGTAGACCGGTTGTGGGCGTCGTCCAATTTAAGGTAACACGGTCAGTTCTAAACAAAGAAAAATAAGAATTTCACAACCTAGATAGGCCTAGACTACCTATCGCGAAAGGTTGCAATGTCAGTCTGATTATTTCTAAACCTTATTGAAATAAGATGACGTTGGTGTGGTATAGCACTGAATGGATCTAACAGCAAGACGAGTCTTTATGCTATGTACTGAAAGACGAGGTCTTGAGAATTAATTTCTTAATCAATGTACGTTAGCATTGAGCATACGATATTGAGTATCCACTACTTTGACTTACCAAAGGTGCGGGTTTTTCGTAACCCAACGATCCAGGTATATTGGGTAGTGGTGATCATTATCTAGAGGTGCTAGGATTGCTATTATGTTGAAACGTGCGCGAGGAGAGTCTCGTTTGATAATATCCACAAGAGGAGCTCGAAATGAGGTTTTATTATTCGGAACCTAGCTAGTTGGAGTTTGATTACTCTATGAATAATAAATAAGAGTTTCTTGCTAAGTCCACTCTTGGAATTCGAAATATGTTAATTAATTAAGTCTATAGCAGACATTAATTAATTAATGGATGTTTTCATCTTAAGCGCGGGAAATAAATCAAATACAATTAAAGGAAAACCGGAATACTTATAATTTCGGATTTGGAAGGCAGTGCAATATTACTTCTGTAGTGGCTGCTCGTAATATTCCAATATAAGCTTATATTAAATTGTGGGTTCAATTTAATTAGTAAAAAGCTAATTGGGTGAGGCCTGTTCCAGATTCTTCCTTAGATCCCTGACTGGGCCCAATATGTGACTTAAATAAATAGGAGAATAAAGGAGACAAAAAAACACAACAATTAATTTGTCAAATTTTCGTCCCCCCCCTAAAGAGTGATTTTCGAAAATTGTGCTCTCCTCCGTGAGCTGAGTTCTGTCTTCCATTATTCGAGTCCTAGTACGTTGGTGAGATTTGCCCACACAAATATCAGCGTATAGTCCGGGACACCAATCAGAAGATCCGAGGTCTTGTATTGAAGATCTTCACGTGGAGACGGAGCAAGCCATCATCGATTCTTGATTGAATCAACGAGGTAAATTGGCTAATTCCGTAATAAGCATGTTTTAGGAATTTTATGTGCTAAAGCATGTTTTAATTCAAGTTATGAGCATGATACATGTCATAATTACGCGAATAGATTTTGTCTAAATAATCTGCTAAATAGATCAAATTCATGTGATCCGTTTTGTCCGCACGCTTCCACTGCTAGCCCCTTCAGTTGGTATCAGAGCCAGTCTTTGGCTCTGATTATTTGGATTTAAATTTCGCGAAATTCATGTATGCATGTATTATTTGATTGCGAAGCATGTTCTTGGTGTTTTGTTTAATTAATTATGCATGATGAACTCAAGAACTATCGAATCAAAGAACTTGAATTGCTCGAACGCACCATGTGCGATCGAGATAGGGATGTCGAGACAGTGGGAGCCGGGAGCCATGATCACAGGGCGACGCGCAAATGAGTGGGGACTCGTGCGCGCCGCCGGCCGAGACCACACGCACCAGACGGAACCCGGGTCAAGGTCGGCGGTGACTGGCGCGGAGTGGTGGCTCGTCCGAGAGCCACCGAGACAACGTGAGACACCGGGCCGAACCCTAGGCGGAAGGTCCGAGATGGCCGAGAGCGGGCAAGCCATCGTGCGCGCCGCTGGCCGAGAGCTCGCGATACCCGACGGCTCGGAGGGTCGAGCCGGGCGCCGAGACGCTGGCCGAGAGGCGCGCGCCACCGCGCGCGCGCCTGGCCGAGAAGCGTCGGCACCCGTCGAGCAGGGTGCCGAGAGGCGTGCACCGCCGCGCGCGCGCCTGGCCGAGAAGCGTCGGCACCCGACGAGCCGAGACGCCGAGACAGGCGTCGAGCAGCTGGCCGAGAGGCGCGTGCCGCCGTGTGCGCACCTGGCCGAGAAGCTGCGACACCCGACGAGCCAGGCGGCCGAGACGCTGGCGCACCACCTGCGCGCCGGTGTCCGAGACGCTGCATGCGTCGTGATTCGATGACGAATTCGTCGGATCTTCGTCGTTCATCGTTCGTTCGAACCTCGTACGATGAGATAATGATGAAAGATTATTTTAATGATTATTTAATTATTTTATTAAAAGATATTATTAAAATATTATTATTTAATGGAAATAAAATCTTTTTGGAAGATTTACCTAGATTTTAGGAATATTTTTATTATTATCTATATCTATGGAAATAAATAATATTATTTTATTCCTAGATGATATAGATGAGAATAATTTAATAGTTTCCTAATATTTATCTAGATTTAAGGAATATTTTTATTATTTTCTATATCTATGGAAATAAATAATAATATTTTGATTCCTAGATGATATGGATAAGAATAATTTAATAGTTTCCTAATATTTATATATCTAAGATCCTAAAAGGGATAGATATGTATGAATACATTAAATAATGAAATATCTCTTCCTAATCTTGAACATGGAATTAATTTGAATTTAATTTTTCATGTCTTATTAAGAATTAAATAATTTGTTTATTTTAGATATACCTTATAGTAGACATGAATAAGAATTATATTCTAGAACAATAATTTCCTAAAGGAAGATACCAATTAATAAAAAATTTAATTATCCAGTAGATTAAATACCAACAGAATTTAATTAAGCCTTAAACTGCCTCAAGGCTAAGGATAATTAAAGTAAAACCATAACCCAAAATATCTAAGCTATAATTACGAACTCAACGTTTGTATATGGTCTCCATCAATTGGTCTGCAATTTATGAAGCCTTTTTCTAATATTATCACCACCTGCTCTGTGGGGACAATAATCCTAAGAAAATAGCAAGTTCATGAGGGCGGGCTTCTCAAATATAAATAGTATGAACTAGAATGTAGTTTCCAATATTATCGCCACCTGCTCTGCGGGGACAATAATCCTAAGAAACTGCGAGATTCAGAAGTTCACACAGGATTTATGAGATAGCTTGATCTTGTTAGCAGCACACAAGCATTGTTATGGGAGTGTGTTGTAGAAATGAGACTCTGTAATGATAAATTCGGTGGTCTTGCTTAGGCAACATTAGGCGGCCATGCCACTCTGTGGTCTCTGGACTATTCGTCGGTGTTGTGACCAGTAAAATTGTAAGATTTTAATGCGTATTGACTTCCTCTGGAGGGTACAAAATTTTAATTTTACAGTTGTAAGATTTTGAAAAGTTTTATGGTTAATCTAATCAAACTTCTTACATAAGTTTATGACAATAGTAAAATACTCTGTTTTGTAGTGCAAATCAAATCGTCAATATGTCATTCAATCCTCTTTCCGCAATTCTCAAAGAAAATAAACTCGAGGGCCAAAATTACATAGAATGGAAACAAAATTTGGACATCGTTCTCACAGCAGATGAGTACATCTTTGTGCTCACCACCCCGAGACCTCCAGTGCCGGCGGCTACCGCTGCGGCAGGAGTCAGAGATGCACACAGACGGTGGCATAAGGCGAATAAGATGGCTAAGTGCTACATGATGGCATCTATGTCTTCAGTACTCAAGCATCAGCATTCAGCCATGGAAACAGCCGCTGAGATTATGCAGAATCTCAAAAATCTTTTTGGTACTCAGAATCGAACGGCGAAGTCTCAAGCCTTTCGGAGTATCATGTCGAAGACAATGAAGGAAGGCTCGTCTGTGAGGGACCATGTCCTCGAGAGGATGGGCCACCTCAACCAAATTGAGGTCTTGGGAGGGACGATCGATCCCGAGTCCCAGGTGACTATCATTCTTCATAGTCTTCCCCCTATCTTCCAACAGTTCAAGCTCAACTTCGAGATGAACAAAAGGAATTACACCTTGGCAGAGTTGTTGACTGAACTTCAGTCGGCAGAGGACCTTATGGTCCAGGCTAAGGTGGCCATGATGACTTCGGCGCCTCGTTCCTCTGGCTTAAAGCCTAGCAAAGGAAAAAGGCAGGCACCGAACTCAGGACCGGCCAAGATAGCTAAGGGAAAGAAGAAGAAGAGGGCTAACAAGAAGCCCACGGGGAAGTGTTTCAAGTGTAGAGAAAATGGGCATTAGAAGCCAGACTGTCCTAAACGGGGCAAGGCTACAGGTATGCACCAAGGTCTAGTTGTCGAGTCTTGTTTGACTTCAACATCAATTTGCACTTGGGTTATTGACATAGGTGCCACTGATCATATTTGTTTTGATCCTGACTTAATGCAGGTGACAAGACGGCTACATGATCGTGAGATCGAAGTCCAGCTGGGCGACGCTACCAAAGTGGCGGCCGTTGCAGTGGGAGACATTTATTTGCGTTTTAGTAGTGATAGATTTTTTATTTTGAAGAATGTTTTGTTGATACCTTCTTTTAGAAGAAATTTAATTTCAGTTTCTAAATTGGTTTATGATGGATATTCGATTTCTTTTAATGACAACTGCGTTATTAAGAAAGATGGTTCTTATATCTGTCGTGGTATCATGGAAAACAATCTGTACACAATCACTTCTACACAGTTTAATAATCGCAAATCAGAACTCAATACAACATCGAAAATTTCAAAGAAACGAAAAGAACCTTCAAATTCAATGAACGAAACGTACTTGTGGCACCTTAGACTTGGTCATGCTAATGAAAGGAGGATCCATTCTCTTGTTCAACAAGATCTTATCAAAGGTCTAGAGGATGAACCTTTTCATAAGTGTGAGTCATGCTTAGAAGGCAAGATGACCAAGAGGCCTTTTAAGGCCAAGGGCAATAGGTCCAAGGAAGTACTTGAGCTCGTTCATTCCGATGTATGTGGACCAATGTCAACTGAGGGAAGAGGTGGTTTTCGATACTTCATCACATTTATTGATGACTTCTCGAAAATTGGATATGTCTACTTGATGCGTCACAAGTCAGAGTCTTTTGACAAGTTTAAAGAATTTAAGACTCTTGTGGAGAAGTATCATGGGAAGAATATCAAATGCCTACGATCTGATCGTGGAGGCGAATACCTCAGTGCCGAATTTTTTGACTACTTATCGGAAGTGGGAATTCAATCGCAACTGACTGCGCCGGGCACGCCCCAGCAGAACGGCGTAGCTGAAAGAAGGAACATGACCTTATTAAACATGGTTCGATCGATGATGAGTTATGCACGTCTGCCTATTTCATTTTGGGGACATGCCTTGCTTTCCGCAAGTCACATTTTAGACAATTTACCATCAAAATCCGTACCTAAAACTCCATATGAGTTGTGGACTGGGCGTAAGCCCAATCTAGCACATCTCAAGGTTTGGGGTTGCCCGGCTCATGTATTGGAAAAGGATCCAACTAAGCTAGGATCTAGGACGGAGGTATGTTTGTTTATAGGTTACCCCAAAGGAACGAAATGTTATGAATTCTTTAGTCTCCGAGATAAGAAAGTCATTGTGAGCACTCACGCGACATTCTTAGAGGAAGACTATGTAATGAATCATAAACCCAGTAGTGAAGTGGCTCTTGATGAGCTAACTTCAGTCACAAGTTCCATTAACCAAGAACAAGTACCAAGTGTACAAACAATTCCCGAAACTTCAACTTCTACTCAAAATATTGTAGTGCCGCGCCGCAGTGGAAGGGTCTCACATGAGCCCGACAGATACATTGGTTTGGGAGAATCTATAGATCACTCCTCGGACAATAATGTATTAGATCCCTGGAACTTTGCGGAGGCGCAGGCAGATATCGATCATTGCGAATGGGTAAAAGCAATGGATTCGGAACTACAATCTATGATAGACAAAGACGTCTATGATTTGTCCGTCCTACCCGAAGGTTGTACTGCCATTGGGAGCAAGTGGATATATAAACGTAAACGTGGACCCGATGGACGAGTTAAAGTCTTCAAAGCAAGACTAGTGGCCAAGGGGTATACCCAAAAGGAAGGCATCGATTATGATAAGACCTTCTCCCCAGTGGCCATGCTCAAATCGATCAGGATACTGTTGTCTATTGCAGCTTATATGGATTGGGATGTATGGCAGATGGACGTTAAGACTGTATTTCTAAACGGCAGTCTTGAGGAGACCATCTACATGGAACAACCCGAAGGATATGCCATAAAGGGCAAAGAACACATGGTTTGGAAGCTTAAGAAGGCCATTTATGGCCTCAAGCAAGCATCCGGATCGTGGAACCAATGTTTCGATCAAACTGTTTGCAAGTTTGGATTTGAAAAGTGCCCAAGTGAGAGCTGCGTGTATAAGAAAGTTGATAAGGGGAATGTGGTGTTCTTAGTTTTATATGTAGATGACATTCTTCTAATTGGAAATAATAAAAAGATGTTGTCATCAGTTCGAACATGGTTATCAAACCAGTTCGAGATGAAGGATATGGGAGACGCGGGACACATCCTCGGGATCAAGGTTCTTCGGAATCGAGAGAAGAAGATGTTGTGCTTATCTCAAGAATCTTACATCGAAACAGTACTTAGTCGTTTTAGCATGCAGGACGCCAAGAAATGTTTCTTACCTTTTAGACATGGCATCCATTTATCTCAAGAGATGTGCCCTAAAACGTCGTCTGAGATACAAGCAATGAGAAGGATTTCATATGCTTCGGCAGTTGGAAGTCTCATGTATGCTATGCTTTGTACTAGACCAGATATTTGCTTTGCTGTTGGCATGGTGGCAAGATATCAGTCGAATCCGGGCCAAGGACATTGGACTGCCGTAAAGAACATACTCAAGTACCTTAACGGACTAAGGACTATGCTCTAGTTTACAATGCAGTCGAGCTCTGTCCTTTGGGATATACTGACTCAGACTTTCAAGCTGATCAGGACTCGAGAAAATCTACTTCAGGATATGTGTTCACCTTAGGAGGTGGAGCCGTAATTTGGAAGAGTGTGAAGCAGAAATGCATCGCGGACTCGACCATGGAAGCCGAGTATGTGGCCGCATCAGAGGTTGCAAAAGAGGCTGTATGGTTCAAGAACTTCCTTATGGATTTAGGTGTGGTTTCGAATCTGCCCAAGAGCATCACTATTTATTGTGACAATTATGGTGCTGTGGCAAACTCGAAAGAACCAAGAGCTCACAAAGTGAGCAAACACATAGAGCGGAAATATCATATCATTAGAGATATAGTGCAGAGAGGAGACATAAAAGTGGTCAAGATTGCGTCAGAGAACAACCTGGCAGATCCTTTTACAAAGGCTTTGGCGGTAAAACCGTTCGAGTGCCACGTTGAAGGGATGGGAGTTCGACTCATTCAAGACCTCAACTCGCTTTCAGTATAAGTGGGAGAAATTTATACGTGTGCACTACTATTTTGTATACTCGAAAGCTGTTTTGAGTATAAGTGGGAGATTGTTATGGTGTTTTGTATACTAGAAATCACCTTTCGAGTGATTAGATACTGTAAAACTCTAATGGTTATTTTCCAATAAATGCAACAGATTATTTTTGTCATAATGTTGTTATGTTTTACATTTAATGGTTGTTTATTGCATATTTAAATGTATGAGCAAACGTAACAAAGTCTAAGTCTTTGTTTTAGTAGACCGGTTGTGGGCGTCGTCCAATTTAAGGTAACACGGTCAGTTCTAAACAAAGAAAAATAAGAATTTCACAACCTAGATAGGCCTAGACTACCTATCGCGAAAGGTTGCAATGTCAGTCCGATTATTTCTAAACCTTATTGAAATAAGATGACGTTGGTGTGGTATAGCACTGAATGGATCTAACCACAAGACGAGTCTTTATGCTATCTACTGAAAGACGAGGTCTTGAGAATTAATTTCTTAATCAATGTACGTTAGCATTGAGCATACAATATTGAGTATCCACTACTTTGACTTACCAAAGGTGCGGGTTTTTCGTAACCCAACGATCCAGGTATATTGGGTAGTGGTGATCATTATCTAGAGGTGCTAGGATTGCTATTATGTTGAAACGTGCGCGAGAAGAGTCTCGTTTGATAATATCCACAAGAGGAGCTCGAAACGAGGTTTTATTATTCGGAACCTAGCTAGTTGGAGTTTGATTACTCTATGAATAATAAATAAGAGTTTCTTGCTAAGTCCACTCTTGGAATTCGAAATATGTTAATTAATTAAGTCTATAGCAGACATTAATTAATTAATGGATGTTTCCATCTTAAGCGCGGGAAATAAATCAAATACAATTAAAGGAAACTCGGAATACTTGTAATTTCGGATTTGGAAGGCAGTGCAATATTACTTCTGTAGTGGCTGCTCGTAATATTCCAATATAAGCTTATATTAAATTGTGGGTTCAATTTAATTAGTAAAAAGCTAATTGGGTGAGGCCTGTTCCAGATTCTTCCTTAGATCCCTGACTGGGCCCAATATGTGACTTAAATAAATAGGAGAATAAAGGAGACAAAAAAACACAACAATTAATTTGTCAAATTTTCGTCCCCCCCCCCCTAAAGAGTGATTTTCGAAAATTGTGCTCTCCTCCGTGAGCTGAGTTCTGTCTTCCATTATTCGAGTCCTAGTACGTTGGTGAGATTTGCCCACACAAATATCAGCGTATAGTCCGGGACACCAGTCAGAAGATCTGAGGTCTTGTATTGAAGATCTTCACGTGGAGACGGAGCAAGCCATCATCGATTCTTGATTGAATCAACGAGGTAAATTGGCTAATTCCGTAATAAGCATGTTTTAGGAATTTTATGTGCTAAAGCATGTTTTAATTCAAGTTATGAGCATGATACATGTGATAATTACGCGAATAGATTTTGTCTAAATAATCTACTAAATAGATCAAATTCATGTGATCCGTTTTGTCCACACGCTTCCGCTGCCAGCCCCTTCAGCATATTCATAAACAGTGAAAACACAGACAAAATTTTAACGAAGCAATTGACCTCAACACATTTACATAACATGGTCCAGTAATCCCCTTTTTACACTGTATAATGAGCAACAAATAGACATGCAAGTAGCAATACTTACAAACAACAGATACGATATTGAAAAGCACAACCAACGAGTGAAATATACCTGCATCCTGTGATGCTTGAGAGCACGAACGACCTCTTTTTGGCATATTTGATCTGCCATAAACCAAAAAATATAAGATACCTGAATCAAGTCGTGGTTAACCCAACACAATGTCCAGCACTGATAATCAGAGACAACCCTAGACGAATAAGTGGGTAATTCCGATTTGCAACAGCCTAGGCATATGCAAAGTTGAATGTTTTACATTTACATACATGCAATATTTGTTGAATATTCGACGAAACGCGTCAACGCCTGTAGATTTGTGGCAGATGCAACCACCGGTGGAGTGTAATCGCCGAAATCTGGGGCGGAGGCTGTCAATTCCTTAGCTTTGGCGAACGAATAGGGTTTTAGAGAGTGGAGGGAGTGGGGAGAGTCGAATCGGTTGCTGGAGTAAAGAAGGAGAAAAATGAAGAGTCGGATGATTGCAAATCGCTTAAAATTCGCGATTGCCAAAAATATGGCGGTTCCATTTTCCCAACTTTACTATATTACCCCCATAATGCACAACGAAAGGTTCTATAATGCAACGCGGAAATAATTTATAAGGATTAACGTGGTCCGTTGATTGAAAGGATCTAACGGTTATTAGTAAGAAGAGAAAAGGATCTTAGAGTGGAAAAGGAGAATAGTGCTCCCCTATATATATATATATATGTGTGGGAGTGATCAATTGCTAACTACAACTAATTTAAGACCATATGATTTTAGAAATCTAGTGGTCTAAAATTTGTCACGTGTAATTTTCGTTTTTTATTAATTAAATCGAAAAAGATAAAAAAAACTACCAAATTAGGGCTTTGGATGAAAATGTCAATATAGTGTTTTGAAAATATCAACAAAATGCTTTGAGAATGTCAACACATTGCTTTAAGAATGACATTCTACATGTATTATATTGACATATTTTATATACTATGTTGACATTTGTTGCTGTACGAAAAAATTGAAAATTTTTGAAATTTTTTTCAAATTTTGACATTTGAACATATGCAAGTGAGATCTCGTTAGAATCATTATCAAATTATCTTTAATTTGATATATGTTGTGCGAAATAATAATTTAAATTGAGAAAGTTATATGTGTTTTAGAGTTATGAGATATTTTTCAAAAGTTAATTACAACTAATTAGTTCTAAATTGATCTTAATACCCTTATTGACTTTTTTGTTGATCGTATTGACATTCCAGGGCTGATGATCTAGGCCCTTGATTTGAATATCTAATGACTATTATTTAATTGTAGTTAGCAATTAAGTATTGACTATTATTTAATTGTAGTTTCCTATGCGCGCATTATCTCGTCATACAAACACATGTTTCATAATGTGGTCGATGATACCTTTTCGCTTCATGCTGCAAAAAGAAAGAGTAAGGGCCAAATGTGGTCCAAAACATATGACGTTTATACTATTTTGATCCTACACGTTAGGTTTTGAATTATTTAGTCCCACACATTTAAAATCAGATCGGACTCAGTCCAAAATGGAGGGCGCCGTGAAAAATAAACGATCAACGGTTGTTTAACCAATTTTTACCCATTTAAGCATTGTAATTATGAAATTTAATTTTTTTTGAAAAATAAAAAATTACTACTTTTTTAAATAACTAAATACAAAGAACCCTTGTCTTCCTTCACCGCCGCAGCCACCGCAAACTGAACGCAAAACCCTAACCGCAGAAGATCGAACCAATCCATTTCCATGGGAAAGCACTCAACGCCCTCCTCCTCTTCTGTTACGGACTCAATTCCCACATCAGTTGTGAGAACAACTGATGTGGGGTATATAGACTAAATGGGCTCTCTCTCCTAACAGGCTAGTCTTTTGGGATGAGTTCTCCTGTTTGGTCTGTAACAATTTGTGCTTTCATTGAGAGCCCAAACGGCTCAGAGTGGTGGTCGGGCAACGAACTCGCCGTGACCAACGAGTGCTTTTGGGACCGCTCGGAGTGGTGACCCACGGAGTGGTGGCTGGGCAAAGAATCCGCTGTGACCAACGTGGCCGTGACCAACGAGAACTCGGAGTGGTGGCCTGGCAAAGAACCAGCCGTGACCAACGTGGCCGTGACCAACGAGGACGTTGGCCCCTTAAAGGAGGGTCGAATGTTACGGACTCAATTCCCACATCGGTTGTGAGAACAACTGATGTGGGGTATATAGACTAAATGGGCTCTCTCTCCTAATAGGCTAATCTTTTGGGATGAGTTCTCCTGTTTGGTCTGTAACATCTTCATTCTTGTGCAGCAACCCATACGCCGACGTTGTGCTCTCTGGAGGCGACAGAGCCAAGTTCCAGCCTGCCGAGTACGCCGAGATTTTATCCGGTTCTCGATCTTTCCGGTTTGAGCCAACCTGTCGGTTGCCGGAGCTTCGAGCTCACCCAATCAATGGCGAGACACGATGACCTGCCGGTGCCCGTTTACAAGTCTCTCGAGCCCGTTTATAAAACCGGGTCGCAGCTCGACAAAGCGTAGCTCCGATTCAACACATTGAAATCCAAATTCGTTGAGATTTTCGGCCCCGTCCCTGATATCTATGACCGATCTCCAGGTATTGTTTGCTCTACTTGGTTGGACTATGAAAGTTGATTTGTTCGAGCCCAAATTTTCCTATGTACTTTGCTTGTTTCCTTCTTTATTAGCTTGGTCAATTCGATTAATTTTTGCTTGGTGTTTGTGTGCAGAAAGGGTGGTGGCGCCGCCGGAGGGTAGGAGCAGGGATGGTGGCGGAAAGAGGCAGGGACGCAGAGTAAGAAAGATAGATTTTTAAGAATAATAATTTTTATTTAAAAAAATATCATAATTAAAATTTATAAATGGGTCAAAATCACCGTTTATTTTTAATGGCGCCATTCATTTTGGACCGAGTCCGGCCCGATTTCAAATGTGCGGGATAAAATAATTCAAAACGTAATGTTTATGACAAAAATTGTAAAAACGCTATATTATTAGGACCACATTTGACCCTTGCTCAAAAATAAATTTATACTTGTAGAAATTTCACATTCGCATGCCCTTAATATTGTGAATATGTCTTAGAATTCGGGGTAGTCTATCTTGTAGATGGTTGCTTATGTTCTATTTTAATCTAATTCAGTTAGGTGGTGTTCGGTTCAATAAATTAAATAGTAATGAGATACAATATATGATAAAGTAAGATGGGCCTTGTGAAGGACTAATTAATACCCCATCCGTCAAATAAGTTGTATTTCCTTTTTCGTCCGTCCCATAGAAATAGTTCATATTTTTATCTTCTCTTTTACTTTATTTATGGACCCCGCCATTCACTACACAATTTCAACTAATTTTTCTCATTCTCTCTTATTTTACCAATTATTATACATTAAAACTCGTGTCAATCTCAAATGGCCTATTTCTATGGGACAGGTGCAGTATTGGATGGTATGTTCTTGTTTGGTTTACAATACTATGTCCAAGATAATTTTAGTAAAATATTTGGGCAATAAGATTAATAAAAGATAACATTAATTTAAGTTTATTTATTAAAAAAATTATGAAATAAATTAAATTAATTCATTATCTAATAAAATTATGCAGAAATAGCAAGACATCACACATCCCCATTAATCACCCAAAATCAAGAATATCAAAATCAGCGATGATGAAGAAGATAACGCGGCGGTGGGCTGAGGCCGAGGGCAAAGGTGTCGCAGATCTGGGAGGAAGAGAGACAAGAAGAAGAACCAGTTCCGGAAATTAGGTAGCGAGGCACGACAAAGGTAGCAGAGAAGAGCAATGAGACAATTTTAATCGGAGGGGTAGGGCCTAGATGAATTGTCGCGAGATTTGTGTGAAAGAAATGCTATCAAGATGGGCCATGACTAATGGGCCGCTGGCCGACGGGCCAAGTAACAAAGATATCGTAGCAACCAAACGGCAGATTACTCACAGCGAGATTAAGTAGGGGTGTAGTAGGGGCAACCAAACAGGCCCTTAGATGTATGTATTCAGAATTCGTCTAAACATACCCACAGATTTAAATGTATCGCTAACACAAATGAATTATACATCCAATTGAGTTGGACAAAAAATAGTATTCCCTCCGTCCCGGTTAAGACGACACCTTTCGTTTTTCGCATGTGTTTTGTAAAAATCATAATAAATAGTTAAATTGAATAGAATTAAATTAAGAGAACGAATAATATGGAAGAGACTAGCTTCTACATTATTCTCTCTCTTACTTTACTTTTACTCCACTTTAACTATTTATTATGATTTTTCAAAAATATATGTGAAAAACGAAAGGGGTCATCTTAAATGTCTTAAATGGGACAGAGGGAATATTATTATACAAATTTCACCGAAATCAGAACTAAATTACCAATGCCCTATCAAAGTTTGGACGAAGATCCATTTAGAAATGAATGTAACAGAACAATGATAAGACAGATAAAAAACACAATCATTCAACTATTAACTCAACTAATAGTCTAATAGTACAGGCATCAAAATAAGATAGTCCCTTAAACCAGGTGTGCTCATGCTCCATAAACAAACTCTATGTTCTTCATTCACTAAGGCCACAAAAAAGAATTAACAACTTCCACTCACACTAACATATCTGTATAAAACATTATCAGAGCAACATTCTTTTTCATTTAGACCATGTAATAAGATCTACCAGGCAAAAAATACAAACCAACAGTACAATATTTTGGTTGTCAAAGAGATTTGCATGCAAAAATCATGAAAAAGGCAACCGAAGACGGCTTGATTTCTGTTTAATGTAAGATTTACTCCTAGAGAAGCTGGTATTAATACTTGACTCTCAGAAACCAAACTCAGTACAGCAAGTCAAAGAAACACACAATTATCAGTACAGCAAGTCAAAGAAAAACTAACAACTTCTGCATGAAGCCGGACTAATTTCACTGTAAGCTTCACTGCACCACAGAAACTCGTTTCATTTTACTCTGGTGGGCAGACACCAAAATGCCATAATTCGTAGTTCTTCCAAAGGATCAGGTGCAATAAATCAAGGCTTTCTGTTCTTGGATTATAACAAAGCTTCGCAAAATCTGAATGTATGCTATAAAATCACACATATAAGTTAGGTGGCAACACAATAAACTTCAAGAATAAAAATAAAGCAAAGTAACTTCAAGTATATTCAAGAAAAAAGCTTATTGTTCCGACAATCATTTATCTCATTTTTGAAACTAAATTGATTTATATTTTTAAAATAGGTTCAGCAGTCGAAGAGACCTAGAAATGTCAAAAGAGGACAGTATAATTTCATGTGCAATATTTTCAGCTAAACTGTAATATTTTAGTGACTCCTTGCTTTAAAATTTATTCGAGTACATGGGTGCAAAACCTGAAAACTCAAATATTCAGGTCAATGCATATAATTACGATAAAATCTCAAAGGATTTCAATCAAAGATCTCTTTGTTTGTTCAAATTGTTCTGAATGATAGCACAGTGAAAAAGGCATCAGATAAGAGGATAATAAGATGTCTAGACTTCAACGACATCTGCATATCTAATTGGATGAAGGAAGATGCCTAGACTTCAAAATATATATTCCCCAACACCCGAAAGAGGAATAAGAGGATAATAAGATGGATAAGTATCAAACGCGATCACAACAAAACGCTAAACTGCAATCGTAAGTGCTAAAAGGAATTGCAAGCCTTTATAGGAGGACCAAATGCTACATTAGATGATCATGGAATATCTTACATTTCTTAAGAGAAGTATAGGAAATGGAAAACATAACTCAAGGTAAAGATAGATGAAAGATGACCTGAGATTGTAACTCACATAAAATTTCAATTGCAAACTATATGTCCACAAAGCTCAAAGGATTAATACACGGAAAATCTCCAAGAAAGGGGATATCTAATATTATGTTCCAAATAGAAACACGATCGAGTATATTTAGGCAGATAAAAGATCTATACCTGCAAGCTCAGGGCGTCATGGACTTTAAGACTATAGTTGATGAAAATTATTTCACTGAAAGCATCAACAATCCATGTATGAAATCCTAATTAACAGTATAGATCAATAATTTCATTTATCATATTCATGACTCCAGCAATAGACTCCCTCAGGTCTCTTAGAAATAGGCCAAATTTCCTTTTTCGTCCGTCCCATACAATTAGTCTATAACCATTTATGGCAACTCTTTCTCCTTCACTTTTACTTTATCATTTATGGGTCCCACTGTCCACTACTTCCTCCTTCCCCCATTAATTGACACCCTTCCTTTTTGAGTACTACTTTTGGTAATAGACCCCACGTTCCATTAACTTATTCCACTCACATTTTATTATAAAATTGATATATAAAAGTAGAACCGCATTCCACTAACTTTTTCACCCACTTTTCACTACATTTCCTAAAACTCGTGTCAAGTCAACCGGTCCCAGTTAATGGGGGGACGGAGGGAGTACATTATTTCAACTATTTTTTCTTCTTCCCTCGTATTTTACCAATTCGTATTAAAGCCAATACCATTCCCAATTAGCCTATTTCTATGGGACGGAGGGAGTATAAAATAAGAATATACAAGGATTATACAGTGGCATCCAGTACTTTTGAAATGCTATAGGTTTCTTCTTTTAGAAGAACCTTGATTTTGGGTCTTCAAAGAAACAAGCTATACACTACATTAACAAGTTCCTATTAGTATTAGTAAGCATAAGACAAAACTCATCTAACAAACTGAGACATCTACCAGAACATTCCCAAGGCAATGAATCCACCAGACCCTGTATGACCAGCTTTGAATCAGCAAAGAAGATGACAATCAACAATGCACAAAACTATTATCAAGACAGTAATCCAAAGAACACAAGAGAGAAGAAGAACTCGCTAGCTTTATTCTCTGTCTAACAATTGCTATTATTTTGAGCCATGTGATGCTGTGAATAACCATTATACTTATTGGCAGACCAATCCCTCTGCTGCTGCATCATATTCATACCATTTTCACCACCATACTGCTGATAGTGTCCATGGTAGCCGTGTAGCATTCCCATCATCTGTGGCGGTGGCATCGGAATTGGCATCCCCACACTGCTTCCGTTACCAACACTGCAATGACTTCTGTTTGGACCATGGCTGGAGGACTCATTGAGGCTCTGCGGAGGAAGCGGCGTGGAAGCGAAGAGATGCCCGGAAGGGGAAGGCCCCTCGTTGGACAAACCCTGCATCCTCTTCACATACAGCCTGTATTTCTGGAGATAGCTGGCGACATTCTCGCGAGTCAAACCCTCGACGTTCATCAGCTGCATAATCGTCTTCGGCACGGCGCTCTTCAGCCCTAGGTGCGCCACCACGTCCACGAACCGCTTGTGAAGCTGCGGGGTCCACACGAGGCGGGGGCGCTTCAGCGTCTTGGCGGCGGCGCAGTTGTTGTCGTCAGCGGGGCGGGGCTTCTTCGGGTCGGATCCGTCGTCGGCGTCGGGATCGTCGGCGAGCGGGTAGAAATTGGCGGAGCGGAGGGAGGAGAGCGTGGTGCGGGAGGCGCGGACGACGTCGACGGCGGTGCGGGGAGGGTCGAGGGAGATTTGGAAGGCGGAGGCTAATTCGAGTGGGATCAAGCACTGAGATAAGGGGGTGAGATCGGCGGCGGAGGGGAGGCCGGCCTCCCAGTCGGAGACGGTGGATTCGTCAAGCTTCACTTCCTCGCCCATGGAATTAGGGATTGAATCACATCAATAACAAGTTTGATTGATTTTGATTTTGATTTTGATTTTGATTTGGGTTTGGGAGAGAGATAAAGATTGGATTAATAAGGGAGAAGGGAAGAGAGGCGGTGGGTGTGGGGTTGGGGCGGATTAAAATATGTGGTTTAGGGGGTAATTCTTTTGTTGTTTTAGAGTATAATTAACATTTGCAAGATGAAGATGCGTTTTACACAAAGACGCATGACGTTCATGCGACTGTCCAATTTTTTTTAAAGAAGAAATGACGCTAATGCGTCTTAGGGGAGACTCATCTCTATCATGCATCGCTTGTTTTTTAAAAAATGGAAATAACAGATAAAAATATAATAAATGTGCCATGTAATCTGATTCCAAATGGGGTCCCACGCTGGAGATATTTATTATTCATCTTCTGCTAAATATCTTCTTCTCTCTAAATCAAATTCGACCTTTTTACTGGCGTCAACCTTAGAGCATCCGCAACGGTGGCAGCCGTCGCCACCGCCGTTCGCGCCGCTGGAACGGATGTGTCTCGCCGCCGCTGCGCTCGCGCCGCGCCAGCGAGCAGCTGACGTGTCGCGCGGCGATTGGGCAACGGCATAGCCGTTGCCTTTAAATGTTTTTTTTAATTTAAAATCGATTTTTAATTAAAAAACCGATAAAAAAAATTTCTCTTCCCAAAAAAATTATAACCGTTTTTTACACTTTTTTTATTTTTTTTATTTTTCCCCCCCCCAAAAATACACACTTTAATCTATAAATACTCTCACTTTCACACCTAAAAATTCACATCAAACTACACAATTCTCATCTTCATTCTCCAATATCCATTCTCATCTTCATTCTCCATATCCATTTTCATCTTCATTCTCTCATACCCAAACAATGTCCGGCCAAGGCGATGACAACCCGCCCTCTCACGGTTGGAACCCCGAATAGTTTGGTGCACAACCGTTTCCTAGTCCGGAAACGGAATATTCGGCCCCTCCTCTCACCCAAGATTCGGCCGTTCCGGGTGGCTACCAGCCATACCCAATAGACGACCAAGGTGCCTCCGAAGGGCGATATGGGTGGACACCGGAGCCTAGGCCGACCGCCCCCTCCCAAACTCCGCCGGCTCCTACTCGTAGCGGTGTTCGAACACCGTACACTCCGACGGAGATGGATAAATTGTTCAAGGCGTACTTCGAAATCTCCGAAGATGCGGCGGTTGGCACGAACCAATCCGGCGATCACTTTTGGTGGTGCGTCTCTCGCGGGTACAATGCAAACCGGCCGCCGGGAACGATCGAGCGCAACGAGAGTATGGTGCGCAACTGCATCGGCCGATCCAACGAAGAAATTGGCAAGTTCAATGGCTATTTCCTCCAGGAGTCGCGGAATGCCGGGAGCGGCCGGAGCGAGGTCGACATCATCACTGCCGCGCTGAGCACCTACCAATCCTTGAACGGTAAGTCGTTCAAGTACCTCAACGTTTGGCAGGAAACGCGGTTCCACCCGAGGTATATGGGAGGCGTAACATCCTCCTCGAGCGGCTCCTCCAAATGGTCAAGGTCGGTATCCCTATCCGACTCCGGCTCCGAAGAAGTGGCTAGCCAACTCGCCGGAGCTAACTTGGGTAGCCCCGACGCCGGACCAAGCGGTTCCCAACGCCGACCGCAAGGAAGGAAGAAGGCGGCGGCCGACCGCCGGCGCTCCGCGACTCCATCGGCTCCCGCCCCCGAACCCGTACCCTATGTTCCACCTCCACCCCCGAACAACTCGTTATGGGCCCTTTTTTAGGAGTTTAATTATGTAATTTTTAATTTTTAGTATTTTAATTATGTAATTTTTAATTTTTAGGATTTTAATTATGTAATTTTTAATTTTTAGGATTTTAATTATGTAATTTTTAATTTTTAGGATTTTAATTATGTCTTTTTTATTTTATTTGTAATTTGTAATATTTATTGTGGGTTTTTAATGAATTTTAGTATTATGGAAATGTTTTTGTGTAATTGAATTTTAAATTAATTGTGCTCGTCCTTGCGGAAGAGCACATCTGTGGGTATTATGCTCTTACCACGGAGCAGGCAGAAAAAGTGGGGTCAGGACCACAACCGTGCCGCTGGCAAGAGCACGATTGTGGATGCTCTTAAACCTCTTTTTAGGGTATTTTTTGAAAGATTATTTGATGATTAAAATACAGATTCCTGGTTGAGTGATAAAAGAGGTTAGATTCCAACCTTTTTCTTTTTCTTGTTTTCCACGATAAAAATCTTACCTTTAACTGATTTTATTTTTGAAATTGGCTAAATATGGAATATTATTTTTTTGTTAATACGGATTCATCTCGATCAACAATTTATTATTATCTAGTTGAGTATATGTTCATAAAAAATACTTCCTCCGTCCCACTTAAAATGATATGTTTTCCTTTATAGTTTGTCCCAATTAAGATAACATATTGCCATTTTGGAAACTTTTTCTCTCCAATTAATACATCCAACCACTTTTTCTCAGTCCTATTAAAGTATTCGGGCCAAGATCCCTTGTTGTGCCAAATATGCACACACATTTAATTGTTTTATAATAAACAAAATTAATATTTTAATGTTATAATGTAACAATTAAAAAAATACATGTATGGAACAACATCCCCTGCTGTGCTAACAGCCACAGCAGGGGATCTAAACCCTAAAGTATTCATCTTTCTCTCTCTATTTTTATACTTACACTCACATTTTCTTTCTCCAATTAAATATGTTAACCAATAACTCCTAAAATCTCGTGTCGGCCAAGAAATGTGTCATACTTACACTCAATTATTTTTGTATTAATAATAGAAAGTTAATCTTAATTAATTAATCACTTTGTCTACATTTTCAATTTCTCTATCTTACATTACCCACTCTAATAAATTCTCTCTCATATTAATGATACTGTTTTAAACAGACAGATGGAGTATAATTTTTTAGTACTATTGTTCTTTATAATTATACCTTATTTTTTAAAGAATACAGATTCACTTCGTCATGCATATTGATGCAGTATAAACTATATACAGATCAGTCTTATTCATAGTGAAGATTCATTTCCTGCATGTGATTACACGACTTCTGTAATTATAAATGTTGATTCTGTTTCCCATATATACAGATTTACATTGTTAATACATATGGATTCTTTTACTGTTTTACAACCATATGTAGTCTGATGTAGATTAAGCAAAACCGTTGTACATATTCATGTTTATACATGCTACCATTATTTTGTATTTTAACATGTTGTTTCATTTGACATACATATATATTCATTAACTGATGTGTACAGATTTTGTGTACGTCTAATTAAACTACAAACTACTGTCTATGGCCTATTTACACTATGTACTTTATCTGTCCCATTAAAAATGAAACGTTTTTCCTTTTTATATTATCTCAACAAAAATGAAATGATTACTAAAATGAAAACATCTCTATTTCTACTTTTTCATCCCTCTTACATTATTCTCTATTCATTAACTCACAAAATAATATTACATATGTAATGGCGGTAGTCCACTATTGTGGAGGCTCTTACTCCTATTTTACATCACACAATTTTATAATCATCATTAAACCTTACTTACATGGATTAAGCACAAAAATAGTGACATTTGAGAAGGCATGGAAACTAATGCATAATTGGTAAAGTAAGAGAGATGAGAAGAATGATAGTTAAAATAATGTTAGTTGATAGTTGGACTCACTTTATTATTGATGTTTAATGGTAGACCGTGGACCATAGAGGTGTAAATTTGTATAAAAATTGATGTATATGGGTAATGAGTTGAAGAGAATCTTCCATTAATGTAAATAGACTATTTTTTTGGGATGGACGACAGTGTCCCTATTTTTCATGGACGGAAAGAGTATTAATTAATTAAATTAGAGGGTGAGTTCTTCTATAACAAAATGGAATTTTCCTTGTTAATTTTCATTTTTCTAGTGAATTTACAATTCAATGATGAGAAAATGAGAAAGAACTATTTAGGTGGTGGCTTGGAAGCAAGAGAGCCAGAGCAGACGGGGAGATTTTGCTTGGCGGACAAGATGGGCTTAATATTTTCGCATCTGGTGGTGATGGTTGCGGGTGTATTTCCAATGTATTTGAGATCAATGGCCCCGATCCCGACAATGATATTGTCGCAGGACTTAGCTTTGCTACCTGTGAAGATAAGCCCCTCTGAGGTAGCAGTGGTACCCATGATGTTCATGATCTGAACGTTGCTAATCTTGATCCAGGAAGGTTTATCCAAGGAACAGAGGTTCCATGGGCAGTACTGCTGATAAAAGATGACGGGGTTTCTGACCTTGACCATGGTAAGGTTGATGAAACGAATGTCCGAGATTGTGAGTGTGGCTGGGGCGGAGGGCCATGTCTTGATCCTAACCCCGTTGTCAGTGTTGGTAAAGGTGCACCCTTACACGGTTATCCTTTTCACGTCTTTCTCCTACACATTCCCTCCCAAACTACCAATGATAATGCCATGCCCTGGTCCGCATTTCACGTTATCGATGAGCACGTCGGTAAAGTAATCCCCCATGGCGATGCAGTCGTCGCCGGTCTTGATTACGGAGTCGATGACCCTTATGCGGTTGCCTCGGGCTATGTGGATGCCGTCGGTGTTAGGGCTGTCCGCAAGAACGAAGACTGTGAAGTGCTTAAACGTGACATTGTGACTGGAGATGCAGTTGACGTGGAAGTTCTTGATGTCCTTGGTAATCATGTCCTGGATAATGGCGTTATTGATGAAGTTCAAGCCCAGGTTGATGGGGAACTTGGGGCAGTTCTTGTTTTTATTGCAGTTCCAGGCTTGTTGGCCTGCCCGTCAAGTACACCGCAAACAGAGATGGTCAGGAAGTTGACGTGGTTGATGGTGACCCATTCATAGGTCTTCACAGGGAGTTTGGTTGGGTCCGCGTAGGCTTTGAGGTTGCCTTTGATCTCTAGGTTGAGAGGGGCCTTGTTCGGCCCGAGCATGCGAGCTTGGCTTAGTATCTAATAACCTCTTCGGATCAAGATCAGGCTAGTCGTTGTTGATGCGACCGCGTTCTTCCATGCTTTAAGCAAGGTCTACACATTTATATCTATAATTAGGAATAATAATTATTTAAATTATGAAGTTTAATCAAATTCTGTTGAATTAATTACCTCACTAATGTCTGCACTCGGCTTCGCTCCGTATTTTGTGATGTCGAACACCGTCAAAGAATTTGCATTCAATAGTAACCGAAAAACTACTGGTAATATTATTTTTTTATTCATGATGGATGGATGAAGTTTTTTTTTTGTTTTGTTTTGTTTTGTTTTGATTTCACATTATGTTCCTCACGAATTTATAATGGAGAGTATATCCAATATTTGGATAGTTGAATGTATTTGTAATTTTCAACTTTACATAAGAGTTGGAACCTTACCACTTTTCTTTAGGGCATTAGCAATGGGGCGCCCTAAGGCGCGCCCTATGGCGCGCCACGTCAGCAGTTTTATCCTCCTACCTCCCCACCTGCAGTGGGGCGCCCTAAGGCGCGCCCTAAGGCGCGCCCTATGGCGCGCCACATCATCATTTTATTTATTTGTTTAATTGATTTAAATGTTTTCAACTAACAATTAATAACGAGTAAATAAAAAGGTCGAAATAACAAACGGGGACACATTAATAAAAAAAGAAGTTACACCGTTCAACTTACAAAAAAAAAAACTAAGTCGGTGCAATTCCCAACTTCCGACGCAGTTCATCTATCAATGCCCGGAGGTATTCGGCTTCGTCGGGGTCGGTACACTTCTTGAGGGCCTTGTGCGTCTCCAACAACGTCCTCGCCATCGACGCTGTCGCCCATAGGACTATTTGGACTATTTGGACTTGAAGCCATTTCGTAGTAATTATGTAAATGTAAGTTTCGAAAGTGAAATTGTGAAATGAAATGTAAAACGAATGAACTCTATTTATAAAACAACCAAACCGCGTGCCATCGTCCGCGACCTATCGTCCGTGTACGCCACAATGGGGAGGACGATGGTGCGCCCGATGCCTATCGTCCGCAGCCATCGTCCGTGTACGCCACAATGGGGCGGACGATGGCGCGGACGATAGGCATCGGGCGCGCCATCCTCCGCGCCCTTAGTATCGGCCGCGACGATCGTCCGCGACCTATCGTCCGTATCCGCAATGGGCGCGGACGATCGATGGCGCGGACGATGCGCGCCATCGGGCGTGCCATCGTCCGCCCATTGCGGATGGCCTTAGTGATTACCATTAGTCCATTACTATAATTTTAAGTTGGAATCTTATTACATCTATTACTGAATTATTTTTGACTTATCAGTAATAGGATTTATTACATCAATGTTTTGTATTTCCTTCCATAGGAAAATGAATATTTATATGTATAGTGTATATAAAAAAGGATCGATATTAGTATTTGATCATTGATAATCAATGCTTTGAGTTTTGAAGCTTTTTATTAACCTAAATGAGCAGTTTTTTACATTTTTTTTAAAAAAATGTATCAATATATTTTCATATGTACCTATCGTAACCCAAATCCTCTGATTTACTAGCCAAAATGAGAACATCTAGTCATTAACCTGATTATTACTTAATTTAAAGAAAATTAACGCCAACCATAACTATAAATAATGTGGTCATTCAATCTTGTAATCGAGCCAAATCACGTATGGATTGCACTGGAATAGCCGCTTTATCTATATTTTCAATCTATCTATCTTACTTTACCCACTTCAATAAATTCCCTCACATATTTTATTAATTTTACATTAAAAGTTGTTCATCCATTATCCACTAATGATACTGTTTTTAACAGACAGATGAAGTATAATATTTTAGTACTATTGTTCTTTATAATTATACCTTATTTTTTAAAGAATACAGATTCACTTCATCATGCATATATTGATGCAGTTTAAACTATATACAGACCAGTCTTATTCATAGTGACGATTCATTTCCTGCATGTGATTACACGACTTCTGTAATTATAAATGTTGATTCTGTTTTCCAAATATACGCATATACATTGTTAATACATATGGATTCTTTTACAACCATATGTAGTCTGATGTAGATTAAGCAAAACCGTTGTACATATTCTTGTTTATACATGCAACCATTATTTTGTATTTTAACATGTTATTTCAGTTCGACATACATACATATTCATTAATTGATGTGTATGGATTTTGTGTACGTCTAATTAAACTACTGACTATGACCTATTTATATACTATGTACTTCCTCTCTCCCATTAAAAATAAAACGTTTTTCCGTTTTGGATTGTCTCAACAAAAATGAAACGTTTCCTAAAATGGAAACAACTCTATTTCTAATTTTTCAACCCTCTTATTTTACTCTCTCTTCATTAACTCACAAAACAACATTACATCTGTAATGGCGCTAGTCCGCTATTGTGGATGCTCTTACTCCTACTTTACATCACACAATTTTATAATCATCATTAAACCTTACTTACATGGATTAAGCACAAAAATAGCGACATTTGAGAAGGCATGGAAACTAATGCATAATTGGTAAAGTAAGAGAGATGAGAAGAATGATAGTTAAAATAGTGTTAGTTGATAGTTGGACTCACATTATTATTGATGTTTAATGGTAGACCGTGGACCATAGACATGTAAGTTTGTATAAAAATTGATGTATATGGGTAATGAGTTGAAGAGAATCTTCCATTAATGTAAATAGATTATTTTTATGGGACGGGCGAAAGTGTCCCTATTTTTCTTGGGACAGAAAGAGTATTAATTAATTAAATTAGATGGTGAGTGCTTCTATCACAAAATGGATTTTTCGTTGTTAATTTTCATTTTTCTAGTGAATTTACAATTCAATGAGAAAATGAGAAAGAACTATTTAGGTGGTGGCTTGGAAGCAAGAGAGCCAGAGCAGACGGGGAGATTTTGCTTGGCGGACAAGATGGGCTTAATATTTTCACATCTGGTGGTGATGGTTGCGGGTGTATTTCCAATGTATTTGAGATCAATGGCCCCGATCCTGATATTGTCGCAGGACTTAGCTTTGCTACATGTGAAGATAAGCCCCTCTGAGGTAGCAGTGGTACCCTTGATGTTCATGATCTCAACGTTACTAATCTTGATCAAGGAAGGTTTCTCCAAGGAACAGAGGTTCCATGGGCACTACTGCTGATCAAGGATGACGGGGCTCCTGACATTGACCATGGTGAGGTTGATGAAACGAATGTCCGAGATTTTGAGTGTGGTTGAGGGCAGAGGGCCATGTATTGATCTTTACCCCGTTGTCAGTGTTGGTAAAGGTACACCCCTGCACGGTTATCCTTTTCATGTCTTTCTCCTGCACGTTCCCTCCTAAACTACCAATGCTAATGCATGCCTTGGTCCGCTTTTCACGTTCTCGATGAGCACGTTGATAAGGTCATCCCCCATGGAGATGCAGTTGTCACCGGTCTTGATTACGGAGTCGATGACCCTTATGCGGTTGCCTCGGGCTATGTGGATGCCGTCGGTGTTAGGGCTGTCCCTGGGGCGAAGAATGTGAAGTTCTTAAATGTGACGTTGTGACTGGAGATGCAGTTGACATGGAAGTTCTTGCTGTCCTTGGTGGTGATGTCCTGGATGATGGAGTTATTGATGAAGTTCAAGCTCAGGTTGATGGGGAGCTTCGAGCAGTTCTTGTTTTTGTTGCAATTCTAGGCTTGTTGGCCCTGCCCGTCGAGTACACCACCGCTAGAGATGGTCAGGAAGTTGACGTGGTTGATGGTGACTTGATAAGTCGTATTCTAGGCATTGGTTACTGGTCAGTATGTGAGCTTAACGTGCATTATCTGCAAAAAGAGTTGCTTAAGTGTGCAGGAAAAAGGGTACAAACCAGTAGGAAAAAGACCGGGAGATTCAAGTGAGAAAGAACACCAGAAGGGTGCAATACTGACCAGGATGCATGCCAAAAGTCTCGAGGTGGGTAAGGAAGGATTGCTAGGAAACGACCAACTATTTGATGGGGGCAAAAGCGACAATGTACAAAGCGAAATAACCCCAAATTTGAGGGCAAGACACCCTATAAATAGAAGGTCACTCGGAGAGAGAAAGCAGGACTCATTCAACAACTCACTTTCTCTCTCGGATAACTTTAATTCCATCAACAATGTAGACTAGCTCCTACACTTCTCGTTCCTCGCCACCAGTTATGATCACTTGAAGACTCCAGCGACTTGCTGGTGAAGAGTTCGTCGTCGTTCCAGCTGACATCTTTGTAGCCGAAATACCGTTCCACCGCCCGAGGGGCAAAACAATCTTTACTAGATCTCGTAGTTAATTTTTAGTTGTTATCTCGTTTTGAACCCTTGCTATTTCCAGTTATCATTTAGATTCTGAAGTGTTTCACCTGGATTTGATCTTTATGAAGTATAATTTTACTTTTCGTTATCTCTTAGCCGCAATGTTTTCGTTCTTGCTTTGATTTGTTAAATCTAATAGTTTAGAGTAATTTTAGTACGTTCGAGCATGATTTCTTCTGATTAAGTTAGATTTCTTGTGTCAAGTGGTAAAATATGGAGAAAAATACAAAATAACTTAGTCGAGTTAATTCTGTCACCTTGCATGTTTCGTAGTTAGCTTAAAATAGGATTAACGGTTTTAATCTTTTGATTTAAGTTTTAATTTCAATTTCGAATCAGTAGTATAATTTATGTGAAGTCATTAATGGAGTTCGTGAATTTGCTGCATTTCTGTGTAGCTTGGTGATGAAGATAACATCCCTTTCTGCTTTTGTGGACCACTTTTACTTTTAGTTCCTTTTTACTTTTTGACCTTTACTTTTTTGCACACCCTGCAGACCTGACAGTGCAGTCCTGAACCCACCAAATATTTTCTGTTATTCTGTTTAGCCATTTATAGTAACCTCTACTTTTCACATGTACCAGAACTACTTATCTCACACCTTTTAAGTACATGGTCCCATGGCAGAATTTATTCGTTCACTGGTCAGTAGAGTATAGGTTCCTTAAGTTTAAGTACTAGGTAAAACTCAACCCAAAGCGCGGTAGCTAACCAACCCTTCCAGAATATCACCACAATCACAGCTTGCATCCATCTATCCCCGTGGGATTCGACCCTTACATCCACTATACTAGCCAGTAGAAGTGGGTTGATGAAATTATTGATACCGAGGGGTTTTAGGTCATCGTGCCAACGACACGACTAGGTTAGGAGTCTCCTCCTGATCAATTGATTACACCAACGAATCTGACTTAATAACCTCTCACGTACTTTCAAATAGCGTCGTTGTCGGGGATGGACGGCGTTCATTTATGCATTTGTGTGTGATACTTTGTTGTATATATTGTTCATAAGTTTTCCTTTTCTTTTATTTTTCAGTTTATGAGAAGAAGCTCGAACTTTGAGCAGTGGAGACCAAAAATACTTCCACGAGGTTCGATAGTCAGTGACGATCAGTTGCCGGGGATGGATGGCGTTTTGGCCTATCGACAACACTGTGTGACCTAGGCACGATCAATGACGAAGAGAAGGATAACATAGAGGAACCAATTCCGGAGTAACCAATAAGGCAAAAAGAAGAACCAGCAAGGATGGCTGACCAGATAGATGACGATCCAGAGATCGGATCGCTAAATGCTCGCTCCGATGGAGAACCTCCGCAAGCCATAGTCATCACCCCATGACAGTCAGCATGCGATGTTAAGCCGCATGTTATAGTGGTGTTGCCCACGTTCAATGGGAAGAGCTACGAAGGTCCTTATAAGTTCCTTCATGAATTCGGTATGATTTGCAAGGCGCAGAAGCGGCCAGCAGGGTCAAGCGAAGATGACTATAGATTGAAGGCCTTATCTTTCGTTCTGAAGGGAGAGGCGAATACATGGGTCATGCGCTTACCACCCAACTCCATCAGAACCTGGGTTGACTTCAAACTAGTCTTTCTAGATAAATTCTTTCCCTCGACGAAGACAAGTGCGTCGACGAATGAGATATCAGGGTCCAGGCAAGATTGTGATGATTCCCTAAGTGAATACTGGTTAAGATACATGAGTCTCCTAGACGCATGTCCCAACCATCGGATGTCGGAGGCGGAGATCTACAACACCTTCTATGAGAGGATGAACAAGGAAACTATGGACTTAGCAAACTCATCAGTCGGAGGTGCATTTCCCCACATGAGGGTCAGTGGAGCTAAGGAAGTCCTAGGGAAACTTTTAAGTGCAAAAAGGGCTTATAGTAACCCTCGAGATCCCCAGCTGAGACGGGGAGTGGCGAGTGCCTCGGCAGTAGAGCAAGAGGATAAAATGGAGATGAGAATGGACAGAATGGAGAAGGCGCTTTTGACAGGGATAGAGAAGAACGAGCCATCCTTCCCAACACTATGACAAATTGCTTAACAGAGAGGGCAGAGTCCTATCTATGACCCACCAGAGGATATGGGAGCGATAGCGCAAGTCAATGCACCCGGGAATTGGAGTCAGAACAACAACTGAAATCCTTGGAAAAACAAGGATGCACCATGGATGGACCACCCGAATTTCATGTGGTGAGACGGAAACCAAAATCAAGACCAGAACCCTCCTCCAGGTCAGAACCTCAACCGTGGCCCTGCAAACCCAGATCACCAATCCAATTGGGCGGGAAGGAACCAGCAACAACAGAATCCATCCCAAAACCAAATCCCACAAAATCCAAACTCGAGTTCTACATATATACCACCCCACCAGAGAAACTACTAGAATTACCCGAACCAGAATCCCCAAGACTCGCAAAATCAAAACATCCCAAACCAACAACCTTTCCACCAAGACAACCACAACCATTCTAACCAGTATAATCACTACCAGCCTACCCAAAATCACCCAAACCCTACGTACCACCCAAACACCTAAAACTACCAGCAGAACCATCGCAGCCAGTATAACCCTTACCCGAACCGTCGATGGTCAATGGAGGACATGATGGGGGAAATGCTTGCTTCTCAGCAGAATATGAGGAACGAGATGCAGTCAAGCAACGAGGTGGTGCAAGGGATGCAAAGCGCTCAGAAGGAGCAAAAGGCTAATATGGATATGTTGAACAAGCACCTATCCCAGCTGGCAACCTCGGTGGGTGAGATGAGAGGGAACTCCGGGAAACTCCCGCCTACAGTCCATATACCGGATAGGGCAAACGTAAGCAAAATCACACTGCGGTCCAGCACAACGTACAAGGGACCTGAGATGAAGAGGTCGGTGAGAAAACCAAGTATGAAGGGTTAGAGAATTCCAACTCATGGAAGAGAGGCTGAACGTTCAGAAAAGGAGATCTTGAAAAATGGAAGGGAAGCTCAAGTGACAGAGCAAGCTTAAATTGGAGGGAAACCAAGCGAGGTTGAGAAGGAGGAAACCCAACTGCCTAGGAGGAGCGACCACGACAAAATCGGGTCAGTTACTGAGCCCCCTACCGAAGCAGAGAGGGTCACAGAAATTCCAAGGGAAATGTCGAAGGGAGAAAAACTATTTCCCTATCTCTTTATGACAAAAAGGAAGAAGGAGGACCCCGTGGATTATCTGTCCATATTCAGAAAGCTGGATGTTACCATACCTTTCCTCCAAGCCGTGAAGTTACCACCACTGGCAAAGTACATTAAGGAGTTCATAGCAGGAAAGGTGAAGGATGATGGAAAAATCGTGGTGGAAGGAATAGCATCAGCCATAGTCTAGGAGAAATTGAGGATGTCGACCCAGGTGTGTTTACTTTGCCTATAACTTTTGAGGATGTCGAAATTGAGCATGCAATGTGCAATCTAGGAGCATCCATAAATATTATGCCATATGCAATCTATAACCGTTTGAAGGGAGCAAAATTAACAAGTACTAGGGTTCTAATTCAACTGGATGATAGGTCCTGCATCAGACCTGAAGGGGTTGTAGAAAATTTTTTGGTAAAGGTGCATGATTTTTTATATCCAGCTAAATTTTATGTGATTAGAATGAGTGAGTCGGAGGCTAGGGAGTCTAGAGGAATACTCTTAGGCGAGCCTTTTTTGAGAATAGCGAAAACACTTGTTGATATGGCCGAAGGGACAATATGCATAGATTTTCATGGTGAAAATTTTACTTTTAGCATTGATGAGGCCATGAAAAAACCCATTGATTCTGAAAATCTATGTTATGTTGATGTGATAGACCCCCTAATCCAAGAGTATCTTGAGGCTGAGTTATTGCAGGAGAAAATGCCGGCTTTAGATGTGCACGAACAAGCCGACATAGAAGCCACAGCATGGTGTGAACTGATCAGTAGCCAGGGGGCTGACTGATGAAGAAGTTGAGGAAGCCATTAAGAAATTCTGTATGAAACCTGAGTTCGTTGGGAACACAAGTACCAAACTACCAGCTAGTGCAGAGGGTACCCCAGAAGTAGAGTCATGGAAAGATAACGAAGCGGGAGGAAACCCATTGCCCTTAGAGACACTTCCCCCACAAGTTGAGTTGAAGAAGCTGCCAGGTAATTTGAAGTACACCTACCTCGGAGAAGCAGATTCGTTCCCAGTGATCATCAATTGCTAACTGACAGAGGAACAGGAGGCAAGGCTACTGCTGTGCTGAGCAAGAAAAGAAAGGCCATCGGATGGAGTCTAACGGACCTAGTGGGAATAAGTCCAGATGTATGCATGCACCATATCAGGCTAGAGGAATGAGCTAAGGCACATCGGGACCCGCAGAGGAAGTTAAACCCCAACATGCGTGAAGAGATCTTAAAAGAGATATTGAAGCTGTTATCCTAGGGAATCATCTACTCGATTCCAGATAGTGAATGGGTCAGCCCTGTTCACATGGTTCCTAAGAAGTCAGGAATCCAAGTGGTGAAAAATGAAAAAAATGAGCTAGTACCCACCCGGTTGGTCACATGGCGGTGGATGTGTATAGATTACCGCAAGCTGAATGCTGCCACCAGGAAGGACCACTTCTCTCTGTCGTTCATAGATCAAATGTTGGAGCGATTGGCTGGGAAGCAATATTTCTGCTTTTTAGATGGATACAACGGTTATTTCCAAATCTACGTAGACCCTGAAGACCAGGACAAGACAACCTTCACATGCCCGTTTGGAACCTATGCATCTAGACGAATGTCGTTCGGTTTATGCAATGCTCCAGGAACGTTCCAATGGTGCATGATGAGTATCTTCTCCGACTTGATTGAAGACTGCATAAAAATCTTCATGGAAACTTCACCGTTTATGGAGATTCGCTCGACCTCTGTCTACGACATCAAGACGTGGTGTTGGGGAGATGCCAAGAGAAAAACCTGGTTTTGAATTTCGAGAAGTGCCATTTTATGGTCACAGAAGGCATATGCTAGGCCATGTGGTGTCAGAAAGAGGAATCCAGTATGACCAAGCAAAGGTGGAAGTGATATCCAAGCTACCGTTTCCTGCTAACCAAAAGGAGATAAGAGGTTTTCTAGGGCACGCAAGTTTTTATCGGGGATTTATCAAGGATTTTTCCAAAATCGCCTAGCCTCTCACCAGACTCCTTCAGAACGATATTGAGTTTGTCTTCGACAAAAATTATGAAGCGACTTTTAAACTTCTCAAGGAGAAGTTGGTGTCGGCTCCTATTATCCGCGCTCCTGACTGGGATCACCCCTTTAAGGTGATGTGCGACGCCAGTGATTATGCAATAGGAGTTGTGCTGGGTCAAAAGATCGATGGAAAGAGGCATGTGATCTTTTATGCATCGAAGACGCTCAACCAAGCGCAGAAAAATTATGACACCAAAAATATCGGCAATATTTGCTGGGATCGAAGGTTATCATCGTTATTGACCATGCGACGATAAAATACCTAATCGCCAAAAAGGAGTCGAAACCCAGATTGATCAGATGGGTACTCTTGCTGCAAGAATTTGATTGGGATGTTGAAGACAATCGAGGAGTGGAAAACAAGGTAGCAGATCATCTGAGTAGGATCGTGCAAGAAGGAAGTAGTGAAGATGTACAGGACAAGTTCACGGAGGAACATTTATATGAAGTAGTTGCCAACTGACCAGTGGGATCTCTACGAGAGATAAAATGCCACAAGTCCCGGTCATTGTATGCGAAGTGTTTGACGTCTAGGGTATGGACTTCATGGGTCCATTTCCATCGTCCTATGGAAATTCCTATATCTTGGTGGCAGTCGATTACTTATCTAAATGGATTGAGGCTAAGGCCACGAGTACTTGTGAGTCTAAGGAGGTTGCTAAATTCTAGAAGAGTAACATATTCAACCGATTCGGAGTACCAAGGGCGATTATATCTGATCAAGGAACTCATTTCTACAACCGTACCATTGAGACATTGATGAAGAAGTATGAGGTTCATCACCGATTTGTCTAGTCCTTATCACCCACAAAGTAACGGCTAGGTTGAGATATCTAATAGGGACATAAAAAGCATCCTTGAGAAGATGATTAACCCCTCCAGGAAGGATTGGAGAAAAAGGTTGGAAGATGATATATGGGCATACAGAACCGCTTACAAAACACCAATAGGGATATCTCCTTACCGCATAGTCTTCGGGAAGATGTGTCATCTGCCAGTGGGAATTGAACATCGAGCATACTGGGCAGTACAACAAATAAATATGGATACTGGAGCCTGCGAAGAGGAAAGGAAGCTGCCGCTATATGAGCTGGAGGAACTCGGTTTAGAATCGTTTGATTCAGCCATGTGGTACAAAGAAAGGACAAATTGTGGCCTGATAAGAATCTGAGAACCAAGGAACTTCACGTTGGCCAGAACGTACTACTCTTCCAGTCTCGACTGAGGGAAATGCCTGGGAAGCTCAAATCAAAGTGGACAGGGCCTCACATCATAACGGTACTTCGTTCAAATGGAACAGTTGAAATTTCAGGGGATGCCCCTAACTTTGAACCTTTTATTGTAAATGGGCATAGGCTAAGATATTTAGGGATAACACAGAAATGTTGACACTGCTAGTGATTCCACTACATGCAAATCTTGACACTGCTAGTGATCAGTAGGATAGGAATTTGGAGTTCCACTTGGTTATTTATCAAGAAATAGATGTGCCTACTGACAAGGTAGAATTCCAAATTACCTAGAGTAGGGTTGTAAATATTGTAAATAATTAGCTAAAATTTAATGTTGGTTAGGCACCCAGATTCGAAAACCCAAAAATATTTTTGAAACTTAAATCTTAATTAGGATGCACACTGACTACAGCAGTTCCTTATTCGTGCGATTCCTGATAAATTTTAAGTCTCACCTTTTCTTTATTTACATACTTAGCAAAATAAGGGGGAAATCAAATTAAGGGTGGTTATTCTAATTTGTCGCTAAGTGTATCTTTTTTGTAGGTGCAGGCGCGATTGAGGGGCGCGTGAGTTAGTGAGAAGATGGGTGCCATACAATCAACTGCTCGCATCAGAAATCGTAGAGCTGAAAGGACGCGACCCGGTAACCGCTCCAGCCGGTTGAAACTCTGCAACTGCCACCCTCCCTACATAAACCAACCAGAAACCAACCCTTCTCATTTTCAAACTTTAGAAACCGAAACCCTCTCCAAAAATTTCAAATCCACTCCTGCAAATTCCACCACCACAAAATCATCAGAATTCTGACAATGGGGAAGAAGAAAGTGGCGATCAAAACATCAAAAAGCAAATCCTCACCACCACCGCGAGAAGAACCACTGCCGAATCCGCCACCGGCGAATCAGCCACCACAAGCGAGTCAATTACAACCGCCACCGTCTCCAACTCTAAACCTAGGAGCCATGATTTATGCGGAAGCATTGGCCGCATTCCTTCAATCGACGAACCCTGGGTGAATTGGGGAGCCACTCTGGCAAATTTGACCCAAGTTATAGGGGCCACATCTACAGTGAGTGAGACACCTACAGCCTCCGTCCCTCTATCAACCATTCCAGCGACACAAGTTCCTCAACCAACCGCACAAGCTTCAACAAAACCTACATCCCCAGAACCCTCTCTCAGAACAACTGTACCCCCTGAAACACCCAAACCCTCACCAAAACCAAACCAAGATGAACCCTTGGATGTTAGCCCCCTTTCGGCGTACTAAGACACGGGCAAAGAAGTAGAAGGCGCTGAGGGCGAGGCACCGAGGGAAGAGGAAGGAGGGGCAGAAGAGAACAAGAAAGAAAAGGAGGGAACGCTGATGGCAGAGGATCCTACAGAAGAGGAAGCGACGGAGGAGGTAGACCTTAATGAGACAGACAAGAAGGAAGGCCTAATGACTGATGATGAGTTTCAAAGGATCCTGGATGGAGTGAGAAGCGCGGAGGAGAATGCTGCCAAGATGGCTGAGGGTCCGGACCTCGCATCTAAGGAAGTAGGAAGTGAAGGCACAGTGAACCCTATGGGAGACCTGGAAGAAACAACTGCCGAGCCAGTAGAGAAGGTGAAAACTGAGAAAGTGGTGTAACAGAACAGAACAGTCCCTACTGCCCAGCCTGTGGCAGAAAAGTCAACCTTGACGAAACCCGAACCTGAGAAGAAAAAGTTGGTACTGAAAGATGAACCGAAGGAGAAGCAGAGGCTGAAACGTGTATCGCAAAGATGCCATGGCCGTGGTATGGCAAGGAATACACGGGCAACCACTGCATCTGAGGCGGTAGAGATCTCGAGCGAGGTAGAAGGAACTCCTACAAAACCTGGGGAGAATCCCGACTTGAATACTGCCCAGAAGGAAAGCCACCCAATTAAAGAACCAGAATCGCCTACCGCTACTAGTTATGAAGAAAGGACTCCTACAAAACCTGGGGAGAACCTGACTTAAGGGCCAAAAGAGGAGGTGGTCATTGAAACTCGGGAGAGCCAGCCTACTGCCCATGAAGGGCCAACAACACCCAAAAACTTGAAGCAGGAAATAGAAGAAGAAAGGCAACAGTTTATAGAAAGGTGCCATTCATAGCGGAAGAGAAAAGGGAAAGCCCTAGTGCAGAAGAAGCAGAGCACCAAGAAGGCCAGTACAACCACTACTGAGATTGTGATCAGAGAGCAAAAGGAGAGAAGTCGTTAAGCCAAAGATGAGGATAGTGACGAAGATTATTGCTGTAGTGAAGAGCCTGATTCAAAAGACGACACCTTGATGAAGAGTTCCAAGAATGGCAACTGGCAGAAGATCACTGCGAACTAGTCCATCTGCCAGTGGAGAGAATGGTGTACCAACGATGGCACGTGGAGCTCGATGATGAGGTGATTGAGGATATGAAGCAATACAATACGAAGAAGCTCCAAGACGCCTTCGACGACAAGGATGACAGTAGCAAGCAAGTTAAATGTGGTAAGGTACTCCACCTCCCATCTCGTGGGCCCTTTTTATTGTACATGCATGGTTTGGGATTTGACTGGTTGCTGGAAAATAGAGACCCTGATATACCCATTAGAAAAGGAGTTCTTTACCATGTTCAGGTTCCAAGTCACAACGGACCTGGATGAGGTTTCTATTTCTTTTAGGGTGTTCGGGAGGGAATTGAGAATGAGTGTGATTGAATGGACTGTGAGGCTAGGGATGTGTAGCCTGGAGGAAGCCATAGGACCGGAGTGGAGAAGTAGGGAAAGGGGGATACCCGAGAAGCATGTGGGATTTAACCCTCAGGAGGCATGGGAAGAACTAACATACCTAGCTGCTGGTCAGTTTGCCTCCACCCTGTCCCGGTCAATCCATTTCAACAATCCCACCCTCCGACTTGTCCAGCTGTATTTGGATTATAAGCTACTGGGCCAGACTAATTTAGCCGTGAAAACATCGATGACAGAGCTATATCTACTATGGTGCGCGAGACGCGGAAGGAGAGTACATCTGGGATTCTGGACGGCTTACCAATGTCATTTGATCGCCACTCATCCAGCAAGGAACTTGTCTCTCTGTCACATCTTGGAATCATTCGCGCGTAACAACATCACGATGATCGAAACAGAAGACCTGTCCCAGATGTTCATGGTAGACCCTCCTGGCCTGTTCGATATCCTATTTTTCACCCGCACAAACACAATCTATATCAGGGATGGAGTCCCGCACTTCTATGCAATGGGTGAAGCTGCGCTCCCTGCGAGTAGAGCAATGGCGGGCCAGGCGGGACAGGATGAACAAGCTCAGGAGAGGAGACAAGCTGAGTTAGAGCAGGCCGTAGCAGACATGGCAGCGGAGAATCGAGAGACCAGAGCCCAGTTTACCAGGATGGCGGATATGATGGAGGAATTGTTTAAGGAGTTCAAGAAGAGGAAAGTAAGAGACGAAGCAGGAACAATCGACCATGGAGGCTAGGCGAGTGAACAACAAACACCGGAGGAAGAAGCTGAAGAACCACAGGAGTCCGAGGAGGACGTGTCTGAATTACAAGAGGATGTACCCCAGGAATCACCTGCACCAAGCCCTGCCTCGAGGAGGAGCAGGAGGAACAAATGACCACCCACCCTACTGACCAATTAGTTTATTTTTAATTTGTTCTGTCTTGTTTTTTAATTTTGTCTTTATTTTCTTTTAATGTGTTCGTATTGTTGCTTTCTGTTTAGGTAGATTAAATTGTATATATGTGTGTTTTAGTTTTTGTTTGCGTAAATCCCAATTCCCAACACTTAGCTGAGGTTTGCGACGTTGATGCATGTATATCTGTTCATGTTTTTTTTCTTTCTGTGTAGTTGTAATTCTCCCACTTAGCCTATTGCATAGTCTAAGTGTGAGAAGTTTTAGGTATATAATATATGTGTTGTGTTCATTTCATATATGCTTTTGATGTTTTTGTCGTGTTAATTCTCCCACTTAGCCTATTGCGTAGTCTAAGTGTGAGTAGTTTTATGTAAATATTTTGTGTTATCTGTGTTTCGTCATACTTGCCATCGTATTTTCCACTTCACTGCCCGTACATGAGGGCCTGCACTGGTGAAGTGGGAGGGGGAATAATGGCCACTATGACGTCTATATGTGTGTCAGTTATGTGTTTAGTTGTTTAGGAAAATATTCTAAGGTCCTAGGATAGGTTTTTTTAGGATATGTGTTGAATGAATGGGCTTAAAACACAACCGTTTCGAACTGATAATGGGAGGAATCGATGGAAATAAAGCATGCTAAACAATGGAAACCACCCTCACAGTAGGTCCTAGTCAATACAGATGATGCGAGTATGAGAGAAATGCCCAAACTGAAGCCAGATACGAAAGCCCTCCCAAATAGTGAGTAAAAGCCTAAAGCGGAACCACTTTCAGCTAAACAATTAAAAAAATAGAGAGTGGCTGCCATATGATGTCTAGTGTGAAGTGACTGCGAGTGGCAAAAACCTAAGGGCATTAGGAAACCCCTACGAAAAAAACCCCTAATATATAACCCAGAAGTCCCAAGGACTCTGTGTGTGGAAGGCGTGAAGCGAAGACCTACTAACCAAGAGCCAAGGTAGAAACCAAACTGAAGAAAGAAGCAGAAAAATGGAGAAAATGACATGTGAGAATACTTGGTCCAAAAAGAAAGAATAAGGGTGGAAAAGCCTCGGAAAAAAAGAGAGATGAAGAAAATGGCCTGAAGGAAATATCAGGTCCACAAAAAGAAGATGGAATAAGGGTGGCGAAGCCACAAAGGAGTCTACTGACCAGTTAGAGGCCAAATTGCAAAAATATCAAGCCAAGCAAGAAGAGATGCCAAGCGCCCAGATACACACAGCTACTCCATACAAAATAAAGTAGTTGTAGTTTTGAACCTTAGAGCCTTAGAAACATCCACCCAATACACTACAAGCCATAACCCCATTACAACCCTTGAAAGACCCTTAGGAGCTGCTCTTTAGATCTGAATCCGAAGCATCTATGGTCCAGCAATGTTGAGAGACGCAGGCCTAACATCCCTGGTAAGGAATGAGAGACTGAGTGAATCTAGTGTCTGAGCCAAGGGATGGGTGATCTTGACAAGCGGATGTACTGGCTAGGGAAGAAAAAGGGGGGGGGGAGTTCGAGGCTGCCTATAGCCGGATTGAATTCAAACTGTAAGGGAAGGATGGTTTAAAATATAGCCTATTCAATGTGTTTTAATGTGTTTTTCTTTTATGTGTGATTTTTCGTTAGTACTTTTCTCTTTGTGTCAAAGTTTTTAGAGTGTCGTGTCTTTGTTTTTAGTTTAGGGTCAGTCAAGGGAGTAACCAGGCTAGAATTCGACTTATTTATATTTGGTTTGTTCCTCCACGCTTAAGGACAAGCATGTGTTAAGTGTGAGCAGTTTGATAAGTCGTATTCTAGGCCTTGGTTACTGGTCAGTATGTGAGCTTAACGTGCATTATCTGCAAGAGAGTTACTTAAGTGTGCAGGAAAAAGGTTACAAGCCAATAGGAAAAAGATCGGGAGATTCAAGTGAGAAAGGACACCAGAAGGGTGTAATACTGACCAAGATGCATGCCAAAAGGCTCGAGATGGAGAATGGAGGATTGCTAGGAAACGACCAACTGTTTGATGGGGGCAAAAGCGACAATGCACAAAGGGAAATAACTCCAAATTTGAGGGCAAGCCACCCTATAAATAGAAGGTCACTTGGAGAGAGAAAGCAGGACTCATTCAACAACTCACTTTCTCTCTCGGATACCTCTAATTCCAGCAGCAGTGGAGACTAGCTCTTAAACTACTCATTCCTCGCCACCAGTTATGATCACTTGAAGACTACGGCAACTTGCCAGAGAAGAGTTCGCCACTGTTCCAACTTACATCTTTGTAGCCGAAATACTGTTCCACCGCCCGAGGGGCAAAACAATCTTTACAAGCTTTCGTAGTTATTTTTTAGTTGTGGTCTCGTTTTGAACCCTTGCTATTTCCAGTTATTATTTAGATTCTGAAGTGTTTCACCTGGATTTGATCTTTTTGAAGTTTGATTTTACTTTTCGTTATCTCTTAGCCGCAATGTTTTCGTTCTTGCTTAGATGTGTTAAATCTAGTAGTTTAACTCTAATTCCAGCAGTAGTGGAGACTAGCTCCTACACTTCTCCTTCCTCGCCACCAGTTATGATCACTTGAAGACTCCGGCAACTTGCCAGAGAAGAGTTCGCCGCTGTTCCAGCTTATATCTTTGTAGCCGAATACCGTTTCACCGCCCGAGGGGCAAAACAATTTTTACAAACTTTCGTACTTAATTTTTAGTTGTTGTCTCATTTTGAACCCTTGCTATTTCCAATTATTGTTTAGATTCTGAAGTGTTTCACCTGGATTTGATCTTTATGAAGTTTGATTTTACTTTTCATTATCTCTTAGCTGCAATGTTTTCGTTCTTGCTTAGATTTGTTAAATCTAGTAGTTTAGAGTAATTTTAGTACGTTCGAGCATGATTTCTTGTGATTAAGTTATATCTAGTTTATTTGTGTAATTCCTTAAGTGTCAAGTGGTAAAATCTGGAGAAAAATACAAAATGTCTTAGTCGAGTCAGTTATGTCACCTTGCATGTTTCGTAGTTAGCGTAAAATAGGATTAACGGTTTTAATCTTTTGATTTAAGTTTTAATTTCAATTTCGAATCAGTAGTATAATTTCTGTGAAGTCGTTAATGGAGTTCGTGAATTTGCTGCATTTCTGAGTAGCTTGGTGATAAAGATAACATCCCTTTCTGCTTTTGTGGACCACTTTTACTTTTAGCTCCTTTTTACTTTTTGTCCTTTACTTTTATGCACACCCTTCACACCTGACAGTGCAGTCCTGAATCCACCAAATATTTTCTGTTATTCTGTTTAGCCATTTATAGTAACCTCTACTTTTCACATGTACCAGAACTACTTTATCTCGCACCTTTTACGTACACGGTCCCATGCTAGAATTTATTCGTTCACTAGTCAGTAGAGTATAGGTTCCTTAAGTCTATGTACTAGGTAAAACTCAACCCAAAGCGTGGTTGCTAACCAACCCTTCTAGAATATCACCACAATCACAACTTGCATCCATCTATCCCCGTGGGATTCGACACTTACATCCACTATACTAGCCATTAGAAGTAGGTAGATGATAATATTGATACGGAGGGGTTTTAGGTCATCGTGCCAATGACACGACTAGGTTAGGAGACTCCTCCTGATCATTTCATTACACCAACGAATCTAACTTAACATACCTCTCGCGTACTTTCAAATAGCTCCGTTGCCGGGAATGGATGGCGTTCATTTATGCATTTGTGTGTGATACTTTGTTGTATATATTCTTCATAAGTTTTCCTTTTCTTTTGTTTTTCAGTTTATGAGAAGAAGCTCGAACTTTGAGCAGTGGAGACCAAAAATACTTCAACGAGGTTCGATACTCAGTGACGATCAATTGTCGGGGATGTTTGGCGTTCTGGCCTATCGACAGCACTGTGTGACCTAGGCACGATCAGTGACGAAGAGAAGGATAACATAGAGGAACCAATTCCGGAGCTACCAATAAGGGAAGAAGAAGAACCAGCAAGGATGGATGACCAGATAGATGACGATCTAGAGATCGGATCGCTAAATACTCACTCCGACGGAGAACCTCCGCAAGCCATAGTCATCACCCCATGACAGTCAGCATGTGATGTTAAGCCGCATGTTATAGTGGTGTTGCCCACGTTCAATGGGAAGAGCTACGAAGGTCCTTCATGAATTCGGTATGATTTGCAATGCGCAGAAGCGGCCAACAGGGTCAAGCGAAGATGACTATAGATTGAAGGCCTTACCTTTCGTTCTGAACGGAGAGGCGAATACATGGTTCATGCGCTTACCACCCTACTCCATCAGAACCTGGGCCGACTTCAAACTAGTCTTCCTAGATCAATTCTTTCCCTCGACGAAGACAAGTGCGTTGAAGAATGAGATATCGGGCTCCAGGCAAGATTACGATGAATCCCTAAGTGAATACTGGTTATGATACATGAGTCTCTTGGACGCATGTCCCAACCATCGGATGTCGAAGGCGAAGATCTTCAACACCTTCTATGAGGGGATAACAAGGAAACTATGGACTTAGCAAACTCATCAGCCGGAGGTGCATTTCCCCACTGAGGGTCAGTGGAGCTAAGGAAGTCCTAGGGAAACTTTGAAGTGCAAAAAGGGATTATAGTAACCCCCGAGATCCCCAGCTGAGACGGGGAGTGGCGAGTGCCTCGGCAGCAGAGTAGTAGGATAAAATGGAGATGAGAATGGACAGAATGGAGAAGGCGCTTTTGACAGGGATAGAGAATAATGGGCCACCCTCCCCAACACTTAGACAAATTGCTGAACAGAGTGGGCAGAGTCCTATCTATGACCCACCAGAGGATATGGGAGCGATAGTGCAAGTCAATGCACTCGTAAATTAGAGTCAGAACAACAACTGAAATCCTTGGAAAAACAAGGATGCACCATGGATGGACCACCAGAATTTCAAGTGGAGAGTCGGAAACCAAAATCATGACCAGAACCCTCCTCCAGGTCAGAACCTCAACCGTGGCCCTGCAAACCCAGATCACCAATCCAACTGGGCGGGATGGAACCAGCAACAACAAAATCAATCTCAAAACCAAAGCTCGCAAAATCCAAACTTGAGTTCTGCATATATACCACCCCACCAGAGAAACTACCAGAATTACCTGAACCAGAAACCCCAACACTCGCAAAATCAAAACATCCCGAGCCAACAACCTTTCCACCAAGACAACCACAACCATTCTAACCAGTATAACCACTACCAGCCTACCCAAAATCACCCAAACCCTACGTACCACCCAAACACCCAAAACTACCAGCAAAACCCTCAAAACCAGTATAACCCTTACCCCAACCGGCCGAGAAGGTCAATGGAGGACAAGATGGAAGAAATGCTTGCCTCTCAGTAGAATATGAGGAACGAGATGCAGTCAAGCAACAAGGTGGTGCAAGGGATGCAAAGCGCTCAGAATGAGCAAAAGGCTACTATGGATATGTTGAACAAGCACCTATGCCACCTGGCAACCTCGGTGGGTGAGATGAGGGGAACTCAGGGAAACTCCCGTCTACAGTCCACTTACCGAATAAGGTAAACGTAAGCAAAATCACACTGCGGTCCAGCACAACGTACAAGGGACCTGAGATGAAGAGGTCGGTGGGAGAGCCAAGTATGAAGCATTAGGGAATTCCAACTCATGGAAGAGAGGCTGAACGTTCAGAAAAGGAGATCTTGAAAACTGGAAGGGAAGCTCAAGTGACATAGCAAACTCAAATTGGAGGAAAACCAAGCGTGGTTGAAAAGGAGGAAATCCAACTGCCTAGGAGGAGTGACCACGACAAAATTGGGTCAGTTACTGAGCCTCCTACCAAAGCAGAGAGGGTCACAGAAATTCCAAGGGAATTGTCGAAGGGAAAAACTATTTCCCTATCGCTTTGTGACAAAAAGGAATAAGGAGGACCCCGTGGATTATCTGTCCATATTCAGAAAGCTGGATGTTACCATACCTTTCCTCCAAGACATGAAGCTACCACCACTGGAAAAGTTCATTAAGGAGTTCATAGCCGGAAAGGCGAAGGATGATGGAAAAATCGTGGTGGAAGGAATAGCATCGGCCATAGTCCAGGAGAAGCTCCCACATAAGAGGGCCGACCCAGGTATGTTTACTTTGCCCATAACTTTTGAGGATGTCGAAATTGAGCATGCAATGTGCAATCTAGGAGCATCCATAAATATTATGCCATATGCAATCTATAACCGTTTGAAGGGAGCAAAATTAACAAGTACTAGGGTTCTAATTCAACTGGCTGATAGGTCATGCATCAGGGGTTGTCGAAAACGTGTTGGTAAAGGTGCATGATTTTTTATATCCAGCTAAATTTTATGTGATTAGAATGAGTTCGTTGGGAACACAAGTACCAAACTACCAGCCAGTGCAGAGGGTACCCCAAAAGTAGAGTCATGGAAAGATAATGATGCGGGAGGAAACCCATTGCCCTCAAAGACACTTCCCCCACAAGTTGAGTTGAAGAAGCTGCCAGCTAATTTGAAGTACGCCTACCTCGGAGAAGCAGATTCATTCCCAGTAATCATCAATGGCGAACTGACAGAGGAACATGAGGTAAGGCTACTGCTGTGCTGAGCAGAAAGGCCATCGGATGGAGTCTAACGGACCTAGTGGGAATAAGTCCAGATGTATGCATGCACCATATCAGGCTAGAGGAAGGAGCTAAGGCACATCGGGACCATCAGAGAAATTAAACCCCTACATGCGTGAAGAGGTCTTAAAAGAGATATTGAAGTTGTTATCCTTGGGAATCATCTGCTCGGTTCCAGATAGTGAATGAGTCATCCCTGTTCACATGGTTCCTAAGAAGTCAGGAATCCAGGTGGTGAAAAATGAAAAAAATGAGCAAGTACCCACCCGGTTGGTCACAGGGTGGCGGATGTGTATAGATTACCGCAAGGTGAATGCTGCCACCTGAAAGGACCACTTCCCCATGTCGTTCATAGATCAAATGTTGGAGTGATTAGCTGGGAAGCAATATTTCTGCTTTTTAGATGGATACAACGGATATTTCCAAATCTACGTAGACCCTGAAAACCAGGACAAGACAACCTTCACATGCCCATTTGGAACCTATGCATATAGACGAATGTCGTTCGGGTTATGCAATGCTCCAGGAATGTTCCAACGGTGCATGATGAGTATCTTCTCCGACTTGATTGAAGACTGCATAGAAATCTTCATGGCAACTTCACCGTTTATGGAGATTCGTTTGACTCCTGTCTACGACATCTAGATGTGGTGTTGGGGAGATGCCAAGAGAAAAACCTGGTCTTAAACTTCGAGAAGTGTCATTTTATGGTCACGGAAGGCATATACTAGGCCATGTGGTGTCATAAAGAGGAATCCAGGTTGACCAAGCAAAGGTGGAAGTAATATCCAAGCTACCGTTTCCTACTAACCAAACTGAGATAAGAGGTTTTCTGGGGCACGCAATTTTTTGTCGGAGATTTATCAAGGATTTTGCCAAAATCTCCTAGCCTCTCACCAAACTCCTCTAGAACGATGTTGAGTTTGTCTTCACAAAAATTGTGAAGCGGCTTTTAAACTTCTCAAGGAGAAGTTGGTGTCGGCTCCTATTATCAGCGCTCCTGACTGGGATCACCCCTTTGAGGGGATGTGCGACGCTAGTGATTATGCAGTAGGAGTTGTGTTGGGTCAAAAGATCGATGGAAAGAGGTATGTGATCTTTTATGCATCGAAGACGCTCAACCAAGTGCAGAAAAACTATGACACCACCAAAAATGAGAAGTTGGCCATGGTGTACTTATTTGAAAATTTTTGGCAATATTTGCTGGGATCGAAGGTTATCGTCTATATTGAACATGCGACGATAAAATACCTAATCACCAAAAATGAGTCGAAACCCAGATTGATCAGATGGGTACTCTTGCTGCAAGAATTTGATTCGGATGTTGAAGACTATCGAGGAGTGGAAAATAAGGTAGCAGATCATCTGAGTAGGATCGTGCAAGAAGGAGGTAGTGAAGATGTACAGGACAAGTTCACGGAGGAACATTTATATGAAGTAGTTTTCTCGGCCAGGCGAATCGATTGGGAAAAAGTTATGAAGCTTACTGGCCAGGAAATGACAGCAAAAGGAAAAGAAAAAGTTGGACAGGAGTCGTGGTTCCCCGATCTGGCGAATTATATAGTTACAAGGGATCTCCCGGAGGTACCAAGCATTACGAAGGCTCAGAAGTTGAAAATCAGAAGTGAGGCAAAATATTACTTTTGGGATGATCCGTACCTGTGAAAAATGGGAGCTGGTCAGGTAATCAAAAGGTGTGTTCCTGACTGGGAGCAGAGAGACGTCTTGACGCATTGCCACTCTTTAGCATGTGGAGGACACATCGGGCCCAAGAAGACTGCAAGAAAAGTGCTAGACAGTGGATTTTACTGTCCAACTATGAACAAAGACCCCTATGAGTTTTGCAAAAGCTGCGACCGTTGCCAACTGACTGGTGGGATCTCTGCAAGAGATGAAATACCACAAGTCCCGATCATTGTAAGCGAAGTGTTTGACGTCTGGGGTATGGACTTCACGGTTCCATTTCCATCGTCCTATGGAATTTCCTATATCTTGGTGGCAGTCTATTACGTATCCAAATGGATTGAGGCTAAGGCCACGAGCACTTGTCAGTCTAAGGAGGTTGCTAAATTCTTGAAGAGTAACATATTCAACCGATTCGGAGTACCAAGGGCGATCATATCTGATCAAGGAACTCATTTGTGCAACCATACCATTGAGACATTGATGAAGAAGTACATGGTTCATCACTGATTTTCTAGTCCTTATCACCCACAAAGTAACGACCAGGATGAGATATCTAATTGGGAGATAAAAAGCATCCTTGAGAAGACGGTTAACCCCTCCAGGAATGATTGGAGAAAAAGGTTGGAAAAAGCTATATGGGCATATGCCTGGGAAGCTCAAATCAAAGTGGACATGGCCTCACATCATAACGACACTTCGTTCAAATGGAACAGTTGAAATTTCAGGGAGTGCCCCTAACTCTGAACCTTTTATTGTAAATGGGCATAGGCTGAGATATTTAGGGATAAGACAGAAATGTGTGTAGTGGAAGAAATTCCACTACATGCAAATCTTGACACTGCTAGTGATAAATAGGATAGGAATTTGGAGTTCCACCTAGTTATTTATCAAGAAATAGATGTGCCTACTGACCAGGTAGAATTCCAAATTACCTAGAGTATGGTTGTAAATATTGTAAATAATTAGCTAAAATTTAATGTTGGTTAGGAACCCAGATTCGAAAACCCAAAAATATTTTTGAAACTTAAATCTTAATTAGGATGCACACCGACCACAACAGTTCCTTACTCGTGCAATTCCTGATAAATTTTAAGTCTCACCTTTTCTTTATTTCCATACTTAGCAAAATAAGGTGGGAATTCAAATTAAGGGTGGTTATTCTAATTTGTCGCTTAGTTCATATTTTTTGTAGGTGCAGGCGCGACTGGGGGGGCGCGTGAGTCAGGGAAGAGATGGGCGCCATACAATCAACTGTTCGCATCAGAAATCGTAGAGCCGAAAGGACGCGACCCGGTAACCGCTCCAGCCGGTTGAAACTCTGCAACTGCCAACCTCCCTATATAAACCAACTAGAAACCAACCCCTCTCATTTTCAAACCTTAGAAACTGAAACCCTCTCCAAAAATTTCAAATCCACACCTGCAAATTCCACCACCACAAAATCACCAGAATTCCGACCATGGGAAAGAAGAAAATGGCATACAAAACATCAAAAAGTAAATCCTCACCACTACCGCGATAAGAGTCACCGTCGAATCCACCACCAGTGAATCAGCCACCACAAGACAGTCAACCGCAACCGCCACCGTCTCCAACTCTACAACCAGGAGCCATGATTTCTGCGGAAGCATTGGTCGTATTCCTTCAGTCAATGAACCCTAGGGTGAATTGGGGAGCCGCTCTGGCAAATTTGACCCAAGTTATAGGGGCCACATCTACAGTGACTGAGACACCTACAGCCTCCGTCCCTCTATCAACCAGTCCAGCGACACAAGTTCCTCAACCCACCGCACAAAATTCAACAAAACCTACACCCCCAGAACCCTCTCTCAGAACAACCGTACCCCCTGAAACATCCAAACCTTCACCAAAACCAACCCAAGATGAACCTTTGGATGTTAGCCCCCTTTCGGCATACTAAGACACGGGCAAAGAAGTAGAAGGCGCTGAGTGCGAGGCACCAAGGGAAGAGGAAGGAGGGGCAGAAGGAAACAAGAAAGAGAAGGAGGGAATGTCGATGGCAGAGGATCCTACAGAAGAGGAAGAGACGGAGGAGTTAGACCTTAATGAGATGGTCAAGAAGGAAGGCCTAATGACTGATGAGGAGTTTCAAAGGATCCTGGATGGAGTGAGAAGCGCGTAGGAGAATGCTGCCAGGATGGCTGAGGGTCCGGACCTCGCATCTGAGGAAGTAGGAAGTGAAGGCACAGTGAACCCTACGGGAGACCTGGAAGAAATAACCGCCGAGCCACAAGTCCCTACTGCCCAGGAAGGGCCATAGCACCCAAAAACTTGAAGCAGGAAATGGAAGAAAAAAGGCAACAGTGTATGGAAAGTTACCATTCAGAGCGGAAGAAAAAAGGGAAAGCCCCAGTGCAGAAGAAGCAGAGCACCAAGAAGACCCGAACAACCACTACTGAGATTGTGATCAGAGAGCAAGAGGAGAGAAGCCGTTAATCCAAAGATGAGGACAGCGACGAAGATTATTGCTCTAGTGAAGAGCCTGATTCAAAAGACGACACCTCGATGAAAAGTTTCAAGAATGGCAACTGGCAAAAGTTCACTGCGAACTAGTCCATCTGCCAGTGGAGAGAATGGTGTACCAATGATGGCACGTGGAGCTCGATGATGAGGTGATGGAGGATATGAAGCATAACAATATGAAGAGGCTCCAAGACGCCTTCGACAACAAGGATGACAGTAGCAAGCAAGTTAAATGTGGTAAGGTACTCCACCTCCCCTCTCTGGATGAATTAGCTGCTCGTGAGCCCTTTTATTGTACATGCGTGGTTTGGGATTTGACTAGTTGCTGAAAAATAGAGTCCCTGATATACCCGTTAGATTGGCAAAGGAGTTCTTTACCACGTTCAGGTTAAAGTCACAACGGACCTGGATGAGATTTCTATTTCTTTTAGGGTGTTCGGGAGGGAATTGAGAATGAGTGTGATTGAATGGACTGTGAGGCTAGGGATGTGTAGCCTGGAGGAAGCCATAGGACCGGAGTGGAGAAGTAGGGAAAGGGGGATACCCGAGAAGCATGTGGGATTTAACCCTCAGGAGGCATGGGAAGAACTAACATACCTAGCTGCTGGTCAGTTTGCCTCCACCCTGTCCCGGTCAATCCATTTCAACAATCCCACCCTCCGACTTGTCCAGCTGTATTTGGATTATAAGCTACTGGGCCAGACTAATTAAGCCGTGAAAACATCGATGACAGAGCTATATCTACTATGGTGCGCGAGACGCGGAAGGAGAGTACATCTGGGATTCTGGACGGCTTACCAATGTCATTTGATCGCCACTCATCCAGCAAGGAACTTGTCCCTCTGCCACATCTTGGAATCATTCGTGCGTAACAACATCACGATGATCGAAACAGAAGACATGTCCCAGATGTTCATGGTAGACCCTTCTGGCCTGTTCGATATCTCGTTTTTCACCCGCACAAACACAATCTATATCAGGGATGGAGTCCCGCCCTTCTATGCAACGGTTGAAGTTGCGCTCCCTGCGGGTAGAGCAATGGCGGTCCAGGCGGGACAGGATGAACAAGCTCAGGCAGACATGGCGGCGGAAAATCGAGAGACCTGAGCCGAGTTTACCAGGATGGCGAATATGATGGATGAATTGTTTAAAGAGTTCAAGAAGAGGAAAGCAAGAGAGGAAGCAGGAACGAGCGGCCATGGTGGCCAGGCGACTGAACAACAAACACCAGAGGAAGAAGCTGAAGAACCATAGGAGTCCGAGGATGTACCCCATAAATCACCTGCACCAAGCCCTGCCTCGAGGAGGAGGAGGAGGAGGAGGAGGAACAAATGACCACCCACCCTACTGACCAATTAGTTTTTAATGTGTTCATATTGTTGCTTTCTGTTAGGTAGATTAAATTGTATATATGTGTGTTTTAGTTTTTATTTGTGCAAATCCCAATTCCCAACACTTAGCCTATTCAGTAGTCCAAGTGTGAGAAGAAGAGGTTTGCGACGTTGATGCATGTATATCTATCCTTGTTTTTTTTCTTTCTGTGTAGTTGGTATTTCTGTGTAGTTGTTATTCTCCCACTTTTGAAAAATATAGACAGTGGCTGCCATATGATGTCTAGTGTGAAGTGACTGCGAGTAGCAAAAACCTAAGGGCATTAGGAAACCCCAGCGAAAAAAAAACTATCTTTACCTTAGAAACCCAATACAGCCATATTAAAACCCCTATATAGCCCAGAAGTCCCAAGGACTGTGTGTGGAAGGCGTGAAGCGAAGAGCTACTAACCAAGAGCCAAGGCAGAAACCAAACTGAAGAAAGAAGCAGAAAAAAGGAGAAAATGACCTGTGAGAATACTTGGTCCAAAAAGAAGAAATAAAGGTGTCAAAGCCACGGAAAAAAAAGAGATGAAGAAAATGGCCTGAAGGAAATATCAGGTCCACAAAAAGAAGAAGGAATAAGGGTGGCGAAGCCATAAAGGAGTCTACTAACCAGTTGGAGGCCAAATCGCGAAAAATATCAAGCCAAGCAAGAAGAGATGCCTAGCGCCCAGATACACACAGCTCCTTCATACAAAATAAAGTAGTTGTAGTTTTGAACATTAGAGCCTTAGGAACATCCACCCAATACACTACAAGCCACAACCCCATTACAATCCTTGAAAGACCCTTAGGAGCTGCTCGTTAGATCTGAATCCGAAGCATTTATGGTCCAGCAATGTTGAGAGACGCAGGCCTAACATCCCTGGTGAGGAATGGGAGACTGAGTGAATCTAGTGTCTGAGCCAAGGGATGGGTGATCTTGACAAGCGGATGTACAGGCTAGGGAAGAAGGGGGGCAGAAATTCGAGGTTGCTTATAACTGGATTGAATTCAAACTGGAAGGGAAGGATGGTTGAAAATATAGCCTATTCAATGTGTTTTAATGTGTTTTTCTTTTATGTATGATTTTTCGTTAGTATATTTCTCTTTGTGTCAAAGTTTTTAGAGTGTAGTGTCTTTGTTTTTAGATTAAGGTCGGTCAAGGGAGTAACCAGACTAGAATTCGACTTATTTATTTTTGGTTTGTTCCTCCACGCTTAAGGACAAGCATGTGTTAGTGTGAGCAGTTTGATAAGTCGTATTCTAGGCCTTGGTTACTTGTCAGTATGTGAGCTTAACGTGCATTATCTGCAAGAAAGTTGCTTAAGTGTGCAGGAAAAATGGTACAAGCTAATAAGAAAAAGACCGGGAGATTCAAGTGAGAAAGGACACTAGAAGGGTGCAATACTGACCAGGATGCATGCCAAAAGGCTCGAGATGGAGAAGGAAGAATTGCTAGGAAACGACCAACTATTTGATGGGGGCAAAAGCGACAATGCACAAAGGGAAATAACTCCAAATTTGAGGGCAAGCCACCCTAAAAATAGAAGGTCACTTGGAGAGAGAAAGCAGGACTCATTCAACAACTCACTTTCTCTGTCGGATAACTCTAATTCCAGCAGCAGTAGAGACTAGCTCCTACACTTCTCGTTCCTCGCCACCAGTTATGAACACTTGAAGACTCCGGCAACTTGCCGGAGAAGAGTTCGCCGATGTTCCAGCTTACATCTTTGTAGCCGAAATATTGTTCCACCGCCCGAGGGGCAAAACAATCTTTACAAGCTTCCGGAGTTAATTTTTAGTTGTTGTCTCGTTTTGAACCCTTGCTATTTCCATTTATTGTTTATATTCTGAAGTGTTTCTCCTGGATTTGATGTTTATGAAGTTTGATTTTACTTTTCGTTATCTCTTAGCCGCAATGTTTTCGTTCTTTCTTAGATTTGTTAAATCTAGTAATTTAGAGTAATTTTAGTACGTTCGAGCATGATTTCTTGTGATCAAGTTAGATCTAGTTTATTTGAGTAATTCCTTAAGTGTCAAGTGGTAAAATCTGGAGAAAAATATAAAATATCTTAGTCGAATCAGTTTTGTCACTTTGCATGTTTCGTAGTTAGCGTAAAATAGGATTAACTGTTTTAATCTTTTGCTTTAAGTTTTCATTTCAATTTCGAATCAGTAGTATAATTTCTGTGAAGTCGTTAATGGAGTTCGTGAATTTGCTGCATTTCTGAGTAGCTTGGTGATGAAGATAACATCCCTTTCTGCTTTTGTGGACCACTTTTACTTTTAGCTCATTTTTACTATTTGTCCTATACCTTTCTACACACCCTGCAGACCTGACAGTGCAGTCTTGAACCCACCAAATATTTTCTGTTATTCTGTTTAGCCATTTATAGTAACCTCTACTTTTCACATGTACCGGAACTACTTTATCTCGCACCTTTTACGTACACGGTCCCATGCCAGAATTTATTCGTTCACTAGTCAGTAGAGTATAGGTTCCTTAAGTCTATGTACTAGGTAAAACTCAACCCAAAGCGTGGTAGCTAACCAATCCTTCTAGAATATCACCACAATCACAACTTGCATCCATATATCCCCGTGGGATTCGACACTTACATCCACTATACTAGCCATTAGAAGTAGGTTGATGTAATTATTGATACCGAGGGGTTTTAGGTCATCGTGCCAATGACACGACTAGGTTAGGAGTCTCCTCCTGATAAGTTGATTACACCAACGAATCTGACTTAACATACCTCTCGCGTACTTTCAAAGGGCTCCGTTGTCGGGGATGGATGGCGTTCATATATGCATTTGTGAGTGATACTTTGGTGTATATATTGTTCATAAGTTTTCCCTTTCTTTTGTTTTTCAGTTTATGAGAAGAAGCTCGAACTTTGAGCAGTGGAGACCAAAAATACTTCCACGAGGTTCGATACTCGTCACCACCCGTTCTGGCCTATCAACAGCACTGTCTGACCTAGGCACGAGCAGTGACGAAGAGAAGGATAACATAGATGAACCAATTCCAGAGCCTCCAATAAGGCAAGAAGAAGAACCAGCAAGGATGGCTGACCAGATAGATGACGATATATGCTTTAAGCAATGCCTACACATTTATATCTATAATTAGGCAATGATAATTATTTAAATTATAAAATTTAATCAAATTATGTTGAATTAATTACCTCACTAATGTCTACACCCGGCTTCCCTCCGTATTTTGTGATGTCGAACACCGTCAAAGATTTTGCCTTCAATAGTAACAAAGAATTTGCCTTCAATAGTAACCGCAAAACTATTAACACTTATTTTTTTTATTCATGATGGATCGATGTAGTTTTTTTTTTGTTTTGTTTTGTTTTGCTTTCACATTCCTCACGAATTTATAATGGAGAGTATATCCAATATTTGGATAGTTGAATGTATTTTTAATTTGTCAACTTTACATAAGAGTTGGAACCTTACCACATTTCTTTAGTGATTACCATTAGTCCATTACTATATTTTTAAGTTGGAATCTTATTACATCTATTACTGAATTAATTTTGACTTATCAGTAATAGGATTTATTACATCAATGTTTTGTATTTCCTTCCATAGGAAAATGAATATTTATATGTATAGTGTATATAAAAAAGGATCGATATTAGTATTTGATCATTGATAATCAATGCTTTCAGTTTTGAAGCTTTTTATTAACCTTAATGAACAGTTTTTTACATTTTTTAATAAAAAAAATGTATCAATATATTTTCATATGTAGCTATCGTGACCCAAATCCTCTGATTTACTAGCCAAAATGAGAGCATCTAGTCATTAACCTGATTATTACTTAATTTAAAGAAAATTAACGTCAATTATAATTATAAATAATGTGGTCATTCAATCTTGTAATCGAGCCAAATCACGTATGGATTGTAGTGGAACAGCCGCATACGCGGCGTGGACGAAGCGGTCGCGCGGCGGTTCCGTGGTGGCCTATTGGGAGCCGCTGAGACCGCTGCGGCTGTCAAAAACGTTTTTTTTAATTTTCTTAATTTATTTTGTGATGACTAGGCGGACATGTTTTAACTAGGTGGACAAGTTTTTGTGGCGGTGGCGTGGATGTTCCTCCTTATTGTGGATACTCTTACCTATAACGGATTTTATTTTGAAATTGGCTAAATATGGAATATTTGTTTGTACAAATTCATTTTTTTTAATACTGATTCATCTCGATCATTAATTCAGTATATCTATCTGAGTATATGTTCATAAAAAATAGTTTCATTTTTTTAATTTTTATCCATCCACTCAATTATTTTTGTATTAATAATAGAAAGTTAATCTTAATTAATTAATTAATCACTTTGTCTATATTTTCAATTGCTCTATCTTACCTTACTTTAATAAATTCTCTCTCATATTTTATTAATTTTGCAATTAAAGTTGTCCATCCATTATTTTGGTCCAAAATATTTACTTTTTGAAAAATGGCTCCATTACATACGAAATTCGTGTCAATCCTGTCTTTTTTTTACGGTGCCGTCAATTTCCCCCGGTCAACCCTTATCTAGTGTTTTGTTGACCGGATTAGCCATTTTTTTACTACTATAGCTAAATTTTTTATTATTTTTAAAATTTTTTGAAATATTTGTAAAATAGAAAACCCTTAAATAAAAACATAAAAAACATGAATCAAAATCAAAATTTTTTATTCTCCCTCTCTTTCATTTCTTCTTCCCCACACCACCAAGAACCTAATTTTCTTTCTCTGCAACTTGGTCCAAAACACATCGGACTCATCAGATATGGAGAGGTTGCAGTGTTGCAAGAGTTTCGGCGAAAGTGCCCATCGACAAGACGAAGCCGTCACCATTAACCTCAGTTGTCGTTTTCGACTAAGCAATTGAATTTTGATATGTAATTTAGATTTCTAAATTTTGAATTTTGAATCTTCAATATAAGTCCCTGAATCTATGTCCCTAAATTTCAACGATGTTGAAATGCATATTAAGGTTTTGAAACTGGATTTAAAACATCCACATAGCATTATGGATGGCTATTTCGTCGAAGATGAAGCAGAAAAATAGAACAAAATACCATCAAACTAGTCTAACATATTCATTATCAAATACGTCATGATCATTAGCAATTCTAATCATGGCTAGTGTTGATTGATGTCAAAAAACCCTATGGCAAATAAGTATCCACCATAAAAAAAAGAGGTACCCACCATTAAAAAAAAGTAGCCAACAACAAAAACAAGTATTTAGAGTAATATGAGGGTTCGTCGTCGTCCTCCTTTCTACATCTTCTTCCTGCGGGACTTCAACGCCAGCAACCGTCATTGCCGCTTCAACTTACGCGGCGCCAAAACTAGGGTTCGGCGACGGGACTTCTTCCATTTGCTTCGGAGAAGGAGAAATCAAACCGTCAGAATCAGGCTCTGATTGACCTTCACCTTCGTTTTCAGGCGGATGACGACTGGACTTCCTCTTCTTCGAATACGCCGCTTTCACACTGACAAGTCCGTCGCTTCCTCTTCTTCGAACGACAGATTTAGGGTTTTTCGTCGAGAACGACGAGCGAGAAGAGAGAAAAGAAATTGGTTGGTTTGATTTGGTGGAGATCATACATCGCATGATTTGTTATTTTTGTTTGATTGAATTTTTAATGAAAATTTGAAATAAGAAAAAGTGATTTTTTTAACAAAATAATTAGGCCTAATCAAGTCAACAAAACAATAATTGGCGGTTGACTGTCAGAAATTGACGGCACCATAAAAAAGGACCGGATCGACACAAATTTCATATTAATGGAGTCATTTTTAAAAAAAAATAATGTTTTGGACCAAAATCGTGTTTCAGTCATATATATAGGACCAAAATAACCTTTACTCTACTTAAATTAACCTACTTTTAATCACAATGTCTACCTTTTCAATAAATATATGCCCTACTTTTAATCACAATATCGACATTCCAAACATACGACAATAGATCAAACTAATGTTGTTACTGGGTAATTAGAACTATAAAATGTGAAACAAACCCTAGATGCTTGTTGTAATTAATTTGGCGGACATATCAATAGAATGAGAAAAAATAAACTGCAAAGTAGCTCCAAATGTTAACAGCATTTAGCCGGAGGCTACTTACCGGTGCCGGAGAGTTTGCCATTCCACCTGATTTTTTTTCACAAGCACTGAAATCGGAAGGGAGTAGAAGCAAGAGGAGCAAGATTGAAAATTTGAGAATTGAATGGCGTATGTATGTGCTAGGGTTAACTGAGGATGAAAATGGAAATACTAAAAATTATTAAGGGTATAAATGGAAAGTTGTATTAAACTCATGGTGCATTAATAACAAACCAAACACTAGAAATGTTAATTTAATCATGGAATAATCGAACCAAACACCTGTTTTAAAAAGGCCAAAGTCTGGAATTACAAATGTGAGGTATCCCTTTTCTAGAGAAATGGTAAATGGAGAACCAAACACTCCATAATTGTACTTGGAATCATTGTATTAGCGTTTAAAGTTTAAACAATCATTTATGAGGTGAATTTCTCAACTTCTCATTATATGATAAGTATATTAAAGACAAGCAAAACTTTCTCTATACATAATTTCTACACTATATAATCACTTATCAATTCTAAGATTATTACAAAGATGACCCAGTTCAGGCCTCGCATCCATCCAAGTTGTGAATTTCATCTCACTAGCTGACGTGCTGTACAGATAGGATCTAAACGCGATCAGGAAGAAGTATCGCCTGCGTTGTGCACACACACAGCTACATTAGATCTTAGATCCTAAAGCCCATTATTGCAAATGGAAAGCATACTGCAAATGGAAGATTAGTAGAATATCGATATGTAATGGTGCCTATGTAGCATAGCTGGAAACCTACCTCAGAGCTTTATGTAATGGGACGGAGGGAGTATATGTCAGATGTTGACTCGGACACAACCTTGTTTATTGCTTCAAAACCATTATGCACAAAGTCGAAAGAGTCCAAGATTAGTAAATCAAATTCGAAGACTGTAAAGGTCTCAATCACAACACCACACCTAGTTGTCAAGTGGGTCGGGCCGGCCTGGGCCCATGTCTGAGGCGGGCTGGGCTTTTATTAATTTTGCTAGGCCAGCCCGGCCAAAGCTCACTTTCCATGTAGGCCCGGGCTGGCCCGGGCCGGGTTATCTTTGTTTAAAGTTTTTGCTTATGCATTTGAAGATATGCTAAATATATTATATGTAAAAATAAAACATATAATTTGTATTTATATCTTATTTACACTAAATCTAAACTTAAATAATATTTTCTAAGTTCATTTACCGACTTTGTATAAAATCATTTTTTATGTTCTTTATTCTATCTAAAACTAAGTGCATAACTAAAGGAATAACCAATATTATTAGTTTTATTAGTAGATGTTGGCATATGAGTTGGTGTTGTATTTTTAAAACTACAAGTATATGAACTAATTAACAAATTTAAAGAATTCTATAATTATTCATTAAATATTAATGTTTGAATACGTAATATTCTTAAAGATAAACTTCTGAACCATCTTTTCTACATCTTGGTTAAAAATATATAAGAAAAAAATTGGATGTGGTCAAGATTGAATGTTGCATACATGATTTGGTTGAAAATTTGTGTAGATATTAGACTGTTACTGTTTGAGTCCATTCGGAAACATCTAAGAAATTGGAATGATTTAGAAAAAATTAATATCTCATGCACAAGATGACATGCATAAATAAAGAAATATACTATTATTAGTGATTAATCACATAGCTACATTTAAAAAAAAAAGCTAATTATATAAGGTGGGCCTCTGATGGGCCCGGGCCAGGGCTGGGCTTCAAATGGTCATGGGCATGTACTTACAAAATGGCCCAATTGAAGCCCATCTCAACTAATGAGCCTAGCCCAGGCCCGCCTCAGAAGGTTGGGCAGGCCCCGGCTAATCTGGGTCGGGTTGGCCCCAGCCCAACTGACAACTCTAACCACAGAAAGTCTCTATAAAAGGATATCTAGAGCTTGGTTTTATTAATTTTTCATATTTTACTTTGTTTTTGTATTAAGCTGTTTATTAATGAGTAGATAAACTCATAAATTCTATAATTTGAGAGTAATTGACTCTGAATGTGTTTCTAATTATTTATTTAATATTCCGTTCTCATTTTACTATAACACTTAATTTTTTAATTATGATTTTGATTATATGGTCACTAATTAAATGATCTGTTGTATTTATATAAAACTTGAAAGATGAGTATTAACATCTTGATTATATTAATTATCAATACTAATGCTTGAGAATAACTACAGCTCCTAGAAGTTATAAGGCCATCCGCAACGCTGTCTCTTATCCGTCTCTTAACCGTCTCATCTCTTCACTATTCATGGGCCTCATTGTACTTTTCATCCAATCTTTTAACTAAGAGACAGCACCTGCAACCCTCCATCTCTTAACCATCTCTTAACCATCCCATCCCTTAACTATTCATTCAATTTCATTTTTTATTTTTATTTCCAACAAATTCAATTAATAAAAACACACTTCATTAAATAAAATAAAATAAAATTACAACTTAAAATTCTAAGAAAATAAAAAACCACATTAATAAAATCCTAAAAAAATAAAAAATATATATAATTTAAAATCTTCCGATTCTTCTTCTTCTACGTCGATCTTCATCCTCCTCTCTACGTCGATCTTCTTCTAGCGATTCTTCCATTATTCGACGCAATAGCTCGAATGGATCTATAAATAGATTAAATTTGGGAGAAGAATAATGTTTTGAGATGAAGAATGTAGAGTGTTTGAGTGAGAATAGAGAGTTTTTTTATGGTGGATTAATTTGTGGGAATGATTTGTTATTTATAGAAGTGATTGGGGGCTTAAAAAATACAAAAAAAATTAAAAAATTGTAAAAAAAACGGCTAGTATATTTTTGGGAATTTTTTTTAATTTCCGAATTTTTTCTAAATTTAAAAAAAAACAAAAAAAACATTTTTTCGGATAAAAACGACGCCCACTCGCGGGCGTCACGGACGAACTGGAGCTCGCCACATCGCCAACACGCGTGGGGAGCTGTCTAGCCAACCATCCCTCCGGGACGAGACAAGACCGAGACGGGACGCTGCAACGCGTCTCTTAACCGTCTCGTCTTGGAGAGACGATTAAGAGATGCGTTGCGGATGCTCTTAGGAATTACAATACGTGATTGTAATAGTGTCAAGATTGTAATCAACAGTCTTACCAGGATACTCCCTCCGTCCTATGAAAATGCTCCCTTCGTCCTATTTAAGATAACACATTTTCCTTTTTAGTTTGTTCAAACTAAGATGATACATTTCTTTTTTTAGAAACTTTTTCTCTTCAATTAATACACCCAACCATTTTTTCGCACTCCTATCAAAATATTCATCTTTCTTTCTCTTTCTATTTTAATACTTACACCCACCTGTTTTCTCTCCAATTAAACACATTAACCAATGACTCCTAAAATCCCGTGACGGCCAAGAAATGTGTCATCTTAGCCGGGAGGGAAGGAGTATATTTATTTTGTCATTTTGGTTCGTTCTATGAAAATAGACAATTCTATTTTTAGTAGTTTATGTTTGATGAGGAGGTGAGCCACGTTCTCCACTAACCATACTTCAATCATTTTTTCTTTCTATATTTCTCTTACTTAACTGATTGTGTATTAAAACTCAATTCATTTGAAGATGTGCTGACTTTATGGAACAAATAAAGTATAAGTGATCATTCTAGTAAAATCAGAATCATAATTGGATATTAGATTTATACTTAATTTGAATTATATGAAGAGTCAATGAATCCAAATCATAGAATTCACTTCTTTGCTTGATTAGAACCTGTTATTTTTGTAATCTTATTTTATTATTATTACTTATACTTTCTCCATCCCATAGAAATAAGTCATTTAGAGTTGGCACAGATTTTAATGTTTGATTGGTAAGTAAGAGAGAAGGAGAAAAAATAGTTGAAATTGTGTAGTGGATGATAGGGCCCATAAATGCTAAAGTAAAAGAGAGAGAAAAATGTTGCCATTAATGATTATTGACTATTTTTATGGGACGAACGAAAAAGAAAATATAACCTAATTTTTAGGGACAGAGGGAGTATAAAGCAATTCAAATCTCTGTGATCTAGATAGTGTTTGAAGTTTATGCTGCAGTAATTAGAGTATTAATAATGAAGATACGATGTTCGCACTAACCATTAGCCATAATAGAATAGCATTATACACTTACAATTTATTTCAGTGCTGATAAAAAATGCATCGATTGTGTTTATTTCTATTAGATGATCGAGCAAGCAAGATTTATCACCACAAATCCCTGACAAAAAAAATAGCGTCATATACTCCTAAAACATAATCACGAATGAGGTCATTTTTTTTACCTTTTTGGACGTTTTAGGACCAACATGCCCCCAGGCCTTAGAGGGCAGTATTGTACATTTATATGTTAGGGGTCTGTGGTGCTACAACCCCAAAAGCCAGAGATTAAATGAATAGTTCACTCTTTTATATATTCTCCATCCCCATTCTTCTGTGTTTCATCCCCTTCTTCTGTATTTATTTCTTGTATCTGCAAATCCATAAAAATGACGATTGTTTCTTCTACTACATTGGTTCGAATGGTTGCAAAAGGTTATTGTTGGCTAAGGTTAGCGTACGAATGTTGTTGTTGTCGAGAAGAGCATCCATTAAAATAGTTGTGCATCCACGACATGAAACGTATGGAATGCTTTATTTTGTGTGTGAAAATATGGGCAAGATGGGTGGATATAGAATTGTCAACTGGGTCGGCTGGCCCGGCCCTGGTCCAGCCCATAAGTAAAACGGAGTGGGCCTGGGTTGGGCTCATTGGTTGAAGTGGGCTCCGTTTAGGCCAATATGTAAACCCAGGCCGAGGACTAGCCCAGCCCCATGCCCGGTCCAAGCCCAGGACCGTCTCAGGCCCAGCCCATCAGAGACTCACCTTATATAATTAATACTTTTTTAATGTAATTAACCATTAGTAATAGTATATTTCTCGATTTATGCATGTCATCTTGTGCATGAGTCATGTTAATATTCTCTATATTGTGCCAATTTTATTAGATGTCACCGATTGGATTTCATATACACCCAAATTCTCAACTAAATCGACAAGAATGCAATATTCCGTCTTGACCGTATCCAATTTTTTTTTCTTATATTTAATTTGTCCAAGATGTAAAAAAGGATATTGTGAAGTTTATTTTTAAAAATACTACTTATGTCTTGGTATTCAAACCTCAATTTCTAATGAATAATTATGGAGTAGGATTTTTTAACTTATATGCCATCATCTACTTAAAATAGTATTTTTTTCCTTTAGTTATGCACTTCTAGATAGAGTAAAGAACTTGAAAAATGATATTAGTACAAAGTCAGCAAATGAACTTAATCATTATTTCAGTTTAGATTTCGAGTAAGTTAGACATAAATACAAGTAACAAAATGTATGCTTTATTTTTGCATACAAATAAAAAAATTCAAATAAAGCCCAGCCTGGCCAGGCTGGGCCGAACTTAGCAAAATTAATAAAAGTCTGGCCCCAACCCAGCGCCGCTCAGACATGGGCCAGGGCCGAGCTGGGCAAAAATATTGGCGGGACCCGGCCCAGCCCACTCGACAACTCTAGGTGAATACCATTTTTTCCAATGGTGAAAATATGGACAACATGGGTGGATGTCATTTGGAGGGCAGTTTTGCGAACAATGAAAGCTGGATATTCTCAAAATCGTTTACTCACACAACATCTCATCAATTATTTTCTTGTCGTTAATATCATATACGTCATTATTGTTGTACAGAGTAAAACTTTAATCTCGTATGAAATACCAAAACTTATTACAAAATCTCATACGAAGTATCCATGTCAATTTGAAATAGCATACGAAGTATCCATATAAATTTGAAAGTCTGCAAAAGGTGGCTAAAAGAAGATGCCAACAAATTTAGGGAATGCCAAAAATGCCCTTCAAGAGCTAGGGATATTGATTATGTTAAATGATATGGGTGTATGACGACATTTTTTCAATCAGAGGTGTGTGATGTTACAATCCCAAAAGCCCGAGAATAAAATGTGTAGTTCACTATTTTTTTTTGTTCTGAGAAAATAATTAATTATTTGCGACTGTACAAAATATAGAAAGTACGATGAAAAATATGTACATCATAATTATAGTTCAGATGTTTTAATACTCCTTTTTACAAGATCTTTGTAAGAGATTTGAAATGCACTAGATCTATACGAAAATGAGAAATTTCGGAATATGGGTCTAAATACGCTGACCTTTCAGAATTTGAAATTAAATTCGTCAACCTTTCACTATATGTGATCGAGGTATGCGAATTTTTCGGAATAAGAATTTTTGGAATTTTTCTTTCTTTTATTATTATTTACCTCAAAAAATATATACCAATGGAACAAACTACCCGCATTTATCCGAAACACCAATTCTCATCACCAATCCACCGTCACGCCCTCCTCTTCCTTCCCTTCGCATCCCTCCCCAATCCGAGCTCTTGGACATACTCAACCTCAAGCTCGCCAAACCATCCTCTCATTCCCCTTTTCTCTCCCATTCTTCCTCTCCTTCCTCCTCACCAAGCCTGCTCGTCAAGAACACAATCTTCAGCTGTTAGCTCCTACGTTGCTCTATTTCAAACCATCAGCTGCAACTTTCGTAAATTCCCCAACTTTTTATACTTCCAACCGCCACCGAAAAATCACAATCTGGAATCGAGATTATCGAAATTGACACGATTGGTTCTCCGCTATCCACGAACAATGGCGATTTCAAGAACTCATGTTTGCATGAAAAGATCGCATTTTTATCAAATTTGGTGAACAAGAAAGCCTCTGGGTGCGTCAAGATTGTTCTCTTTTAAAAGTGGCAGACACGATTTCGAAGAGGTATTAAGCATAGGGAAGAGGTTCGCAGCTGTTTCATTTGGGACAATGGGGATTTGGGGGGATGGGATTAGACCATTTGGAGTTGAAGTGCATACCTAAGACAATTTCACCAATCACCAACCGTGTTTGGGTAAAATCTTATTTTGGAACTGACTCCATTTTTGGGGGCAATTACCAGTTAGTCAACCCCATTTTTTTAAGTTGGGACAAAATAAGTGCAGACCCAAGCCAATTACCAGTTTGTCACAGCTGTTTGGGGCAATATAAGAGCTTGAAGTAGAGGAAGAAAGGGGAGAGAGGGGGTGAAGGAGAGAATGATAAGGCGATTAAAAGATCAGCGTATTGAGACTCATATTCCGAAATTTCTCAAAGGAAAAAAGGGCTGATTACATATGCTTCATCATCGTCTTTATCAAAAGCACTGGATTTTTATGAAAAATACACGAGTTGTTCACGAATATTTACCGGAAAGAAGGTAACCCCCAATTAATTCTTCAAAAGAGTTCACTAATAACACACATCTCATTCGAGCAGAAAGTAAAATATTTTCTTTAGAAGGAAGTCGAGCAAATATAAACATTAAATATCTGATTAACATGTTTTACAGAATTTATGAATTTAACAGCAGTAAGAGAGCATTCTTGTTATTTGCGACCCAATCGGGGAACACAGACAAACTCAGTTTCGACAAACAATGCTCAAAATCTGTCATTGGAGTCTTGTAATTGATTTAAAAGGATAAAAATCATAGATGGGATATTCACTTCCATGATGAACGGACTTCTTCACCCACCAAAATTATTGACTATCTGCAAAATAAAGTGATAGGAATCAGGAAAGTGCATTCACCTTATATTCCAACTAACAGTGCAAGAACACCAACTCAATTTTTACTAAAATTGGAATTTCTAATTCCAATAAGATCAAGAGCCACAACCATTCTCCAAGTAACATGGATGTTGCATACTTGCATATGACATAGCCAGATCAGCAAATATCAATAACATTGTGAGCATCTCAGCATTTCATCAACCTCCAAATGTAGTCGAAACCTAGCTCTATCTGAAGACTGTTTTCCTTTTTATATTGTTAGCAAAGCGATAAAGATATAACTGGTTGTATGTCCTTGTTCCGTGATGGTGGTAAGGCTGGACATCAACATATTCCGACATATTAGAAGGCTAAAAAAGAAGGTTTTGGATTCGACCAATCCAGACGAGGTTAGGATCCTATTTCAGTGACAAACCATTGATGTCTTTTGAGTGATGCCTAGTCTTGAAACAATTCAATTTACTCTGGGAAAATCCAGTTGATTATAGCCAGTTTACATGAGGTGAAATAATTATATGATATGTACATGTAGAGATTTTATCTAAAACCAATTCGTTCAGGATTCAAATCAAACAGGCTTCAACAACTTAAAACAGCTATGATATTCATAGTTAGTCTCCATTGTCCCTCAAATGGTAATCAATGACAAAATTCATTCACCAGTAAATGGTAGGGGAAGGCTTGAACATAAAACAGAACATAGATTCGTATAAACAATGCAACTATCTCTGACCTAAAATTCAAATTCAATCGAGATTCATAAATAAACCGACGACTTTACCATTAAACAAATTCTAGGGTTTGAAAGGCACAAACTTACTCTTTCTGTGCCTCTGAACGAATGGAGATTTCGCCGCCTCCTCCTCTGAAAAGAAAACGCACAAATCATGAATAACGCAGATGAATCGATGATAAAAAATTGGGGAGAAATGGAGATTTGGGTAATACCTGTGAGGCTGAGGGACATCTTAGTGACAATGGTGGCAGTGACTCCGAATCCGACTAGGAATGGCCAGCATCGGTTCCATTCTCTCTTGAAGAACACCGGCCACGGATCAAATTTCCTCATTTTCTCTTTCACTCTGGAGATGAAATGCTATGGAGGTATGGTGATGAAATCGGCTTGCTTGGCTTTTGCTTATTTACCAGAATTGTATAAATGGGCTTGGCCCATTTTTGTAGTTTTAGCCCAGTTTTTTTATTAATAAATAAATAAAAATTTAAAGATTGAATTCAAATATCAAAAGCTTTACCATCATGTCAACATACTAGCTGAGTCTCTTCTGATATCTAGTACTTCCCTCTGTTAGAGTGAGATAACACATTTCTTAATAAACATAGAATTTTAAAAGTTCTTGATTAATGTGGTTAATTAGAGAGAGAGAAAGAGTGATTGTAAGTATTAAATAGAGAGAGAAAGATAGTTGAATATATAATAGAAGAAAGAAAAAAATGGTTGAGAATATTAATTGGAGACAAAAAGTTACCAAATATAGAAATGTATCACACATTGGAGTTTTGATCTACAAGTCGTTATAACGTCATTATATTTACAATTGTAATCAAACTAAATAACACAATGGTTTTTTCATTTATAGGGCGCGGTAAATTGATTTTGATTTTTTTTCGCTTTAAAATTATTGAACCGAACCACTGAACCATTTATTTTTTTGTCATTCTATTATACTATCAAAAACTATTTCTTCCATCCTAAAGAAGATGACACTCTTCCGTGCAAAAACTATTTTGTACTTCATCTGTTCCATAGAAATATGTTAATCGAAATTGTCACGAGTTTTAATGTGTAATTGATAAAAAAAAAGAGAATGAGAAAAAGTAGTTGAAATAATGTACTGGGTGATAGGGACATAAATAATAAAGTAAAAAATAAGGAGAAAATTTTTTCCATAAATGGATATGAACTATTTATATAGGACAGGCGAAAAAGAAAATTCAGCCTATTTCTATCGGAAGGATGGAGTAATTGAAATGGAGAGAGATAATAAATCGTAGATAAATGTGTTTTATGTTTTGTAATGCGTCATCTTGATTTAGATAAATCAAAATGGAAAGTGGAAAGTGAATAATCTTTGTTGGGACGTAAAGAGTGTACGCTCTCCATCTCACAAAAAAAGTTTTTTCTAATTTGTTCTTTTGGGGTGTCCCACAAAATTAGTCCACTTCTATTTTTGCCTAGTTTTTTCTCTTTTATATGGTCGGTCATTCTCCACTACAATACTTCAATAATTATTCTTTTTATCTCTCTCATACTTTACCAATTTCACATTAAAACTCGTTTCGTTCCTAAAATTCCTACTCCATTCGTTCCATGTTATTAGAGTCATTTTTCTATTTTGGGAAGTTTTAAGTTAATTGAGTCATTTTTATTTTTGGCAAAAAGTAATTCTCATTTTTCCTTTATTCTCTCTTCATCTCTCTTACTTTACTCTCTCTTACTTTTTCCATCATCCATTTAACACACTGAAAGAACAGGTTTGTGCAGGTGTCGCGTCAAGCAAGGGATGTATCCTACTGATCAGGATAAAAAATCCCAGCTAATCCTGAACCTGGCTATCAATAATTCCTCAACCCACTTCTACTGACTCGTATAGTGGATGTAAGGGTCGAATCTCACAGAGATGAATGCGCTTTGGTAATTCTGGTGATATTCTGGAAAGGTTGGTTAGCTACCACGCTTTGGGTTAAGATTCTAACTAGGCAAGAATTTAAGATGGTACTCTACTGACTAGGAGGGGTGAATGATGATTGATAAGCGGCTGTGTACGTGAGAGTGGGGGACATTATGTTTCAGAAATTATGTGGGAGGTACGGGGTTACTATAAAAGGCGAAATGGCATATCAGAGAATAAGTGGTAGTTAGGTGACTAGGCTAACAGATCTGTAGGGTACCAGCAGAAAAAGTAGAGAAAAGTAAATGACAAAAGCAAAAAGTAACTAAAAAGTAAAAGTGGTCCCAAATTTGGATGTGGACATTGTCTTCTTCAACAAGTATGAACACAAATCAAACAACTTAGATTTCATGAACGAGAATTTCAGGTTAACAAACTCCACAAGAACATATCTACAATCTAAACTCCAAATCAAAAGATTAAACTAACGAAACTGAAATTACGCTTACTGGGCGACATGCAAGGTGGTAGAAATCAGGTAAACTAGGTTTTCACACTTAACCATTTCAGATCTAAAATCTAACAGCTATCTAAACTCATGAACTCAGATCTATCAATTTGGAAATGAAACATGCTCGGAATACTTGGAAATTACCGTAACAGCTAGATCTAAGCTATCTAGGCAGAAAGAAACAGAATCAAACAGGAACCGATGCATAAAATCAACTTCATATCATAAACGTTTGGATCACAACCAAGACTTCAGAATAAGCAAATATTGAAAATGCTACATATCCAACATAAGAAAACAAAGTGCGATTAACTAAGAAAGCAATTAAAGATTGTTTTGCCACTCCGGGCGATGAAACTGTTAACACTACGAAACACGCTGACTGGAACGAGAGCATGTGGAACTCCGACGAACTGATGAGCTTTAGGTGACCATGGCTGTGGCGAGGAATGAGAATATGAAGGACGAGGCTGTAGGAACTGATCTACCAAGAGAGAATTCTAACTAAGTTTGAAGGTTTTGAACTAATTCACTATCATTCTATCTCCATGTGGCTTCCTTTTATAGGGAGGCCTCCCTTGATTTTTAGGGTAGACTCTCTTCATGAAATGACTCTTTTGCCCCTTGTTTGCGGCTGATCTTCCCAGCTATCCTTCTTCTCCATCTCGAGCCTTTTTGGAAAGCATCCTGGTCAGTATTGCACCCTACTGACGCCCTTTTCACATGAATTATCCGAACATTCCCATACTGGCTAGAACACTTTCCCTGCTCACTTTAGCAACTGTTTTGCAGATATATTCCAATTATGCACATTATATTGACCAGTAACCAAGGCCTAGAATACGACTTATCAAACTGCTCACACTTACCACATGTTTGTCCTCAAGCGTGAAGAACAAACAAAAAGCAATAAGTCAAATTCTAGCCTGGTTACACCCCTGACCGACTCTATCCTAACCTAGACTCTAAACTATGATGCAAAGAAAAATACATAAACAAGACAAACACACATAAAAGACAAAAGAAACACTTAAACACGCCAATCGGGCTATATTTTCAACCATCCCTCCCCTTTGGGTCAGGTGCAATCCAGCCTTAGACAGCCTTGAACTTCCGCCGCCCCCCTTTTCCTTCCAGTCAGTATATCCGCTCGTCAACATCACCCAAACTCTCGGCCAAACACCATATTCGCTCAGTCACTCATTCCTCACCTGGGATATTAGGACTGTATTCTCTCATAGCGCTGAACCACAGATGCTTTGGACTTAGATCTCACGTGCGGCTACCGAAGGTCTTTAAAGCTTGTAACGGGGCTATTGGCTTGTAGTGTTTGGGTTGGTTGTTCCTGAGGCTCTAGGCTCAAAAATCTCTAATTTATTTCGATGTGGGGAAACTGTGTGCGCTAGGCTCTTGGCTGTCACCTCTGCTTGGCTGGACCTTTTCTGATGCTGCTTCCCAACTGGTCAGTAGCGTCTTGTGGCTTCCTTGTTCCTTCTCAATTTTTTTGTGGTCAAGTATTTTCGACCATTTTCTTCACATTCTTCTTCTTTCCTTTTTGTGGCTTCGCCACCCTTATTCCTTTTTTTTGGGGACCTAGAATGACTTCCTGGTCGATTTTCTCCTTGCTTCTCCATTTCTCGCTCCACTTGGTTTCTTTCTTGCATGTCCTTCTGGCCAGTTGCCTCCTTGCCTTATGCCTTGCACACACATAGTCTCAGTAGCTGATGGGTTATATCTGGGTATATATGGCTCGAAAGTGGGGTTCTAAGGTTTTTTTTTGGGGGGGGGGGGTTTCCTACTGCCTTCAGTGTATGCTACACGCGGTCACTTTACCCTAGGCATCTTGTGGCAGCAACTCTTTTCTTTTCTGGATGAGTGGAAAGTGGTTCCACTTTAGGCTTTTAACTCACATTTAAGAGGGCTTTTGTGTTCGGCTCTAAGTATAGGTTTTTCTCTCATACTTGCATCATCTACAGTGACTAGGAGATACTAAGGGGGGTGGTTTCCATTGTCCAGCATGTCTTATCTCCCTCAATTCCCCTCACCGTCAGTTCGAGGCAGTTGAGTTTTAAGCCCAATCAACACGTATATAAAAAAAACTAGACCTAGACAAACAATAACACAGACCACACATATATACATGTCATACTGGCCATTGCATCCCCCCTCCCGCTTCACAAGTGTCTGCCCTCAGTTAAGGCTGTGAAGTGGAAAAAGGTAATGGCCAGTATGGCTGACAAACAGACATACTAAACAAGCAACACATGCTTCTACTAAAAACTTCTCACACTTAGACTATATAATAGGCTAAGTGGGAGAATTTTAAAACCTAAACAGAACCCAACAAACACACGCACATATATACAAAAACTCCTCACACTTAGGCTACGCAGTGGACTAAGTGTGAGCTAACATGCACCCAAAAATAAAAAACACATAAGAGAAACACATGCGCCAAAAATAGCAAACCCTTTACTTCTCACACTTAGACTATTGTATAGGCTAAGTGTTATGAAAGGGGTTTGCTCACATACTACACAGATTATACTACCGAAAAAACACATAATATACGAAATACGAAAAACTAAAACTTTAAAAGGAAAAGAAAAACTAACTTGTCAAGGGGGGTGGCGGTCACATGTTCCTCCTACTCCTCCGCGGAGCAGGGCTTGGTGCAGGTGGCTCTGCCACATCCTCTTCCTCGTTCCCAGATGGTTCTTCCTCAGATTCCGCTTGTTCCCTGTTACCTTCTTCCTCTCGTTCTGCTACCTCTGTCTCCGGCACCCTGGGTTCATCATCCTGGCCTCCATGGCCACTTGGTCCAGCTCCTCGTACTAACTTTCCTTCCGCTAATTCCTTCAGAGTCCCTTCCATCACATTTGTCAGGTGAGCTAACTCCGTCCTAGCTTGCTGATTCTCTTCCGCCAACTCTTCCACTGCCTTCTCTAATCTCTCCAGCCTCTGTTCTTGATCTTGTGTTCCCTGGCTTGCTGTAGTTCTCCCAGTCGGTATAGCTTCCTCACCCATCGCGTAAAAACCCGGTACTCCTTGCCTCATGTAAACAGCATTCGTTCGGACGAAGAATGGGGTATCAAACAACCCAGGGGGATCTACCATGATTTGGGGGGATAAGCCTTCAGCCTCTGTGATGATGATGTTGTTTCTGACGAACACTCCCAATATATGGCAGAGGGTGAGATTTCTCGCTGGATGGGTGGCAATTAGATGGCATTGGTAAGCAGTCCAAAAACCCAGATGTAACTTCCTTCCGCGCTTGGCGCACCAAAGAAGGTATAACTCTGTCATTGACGTTCGTACAGCGGAGTTTGACTGCCCCAGCAAATTAAAGTCCAAGTGGAGTTGTACTAGGCGTAGGATTGGGTTATTGAAATGGATGGAGCGAGAGAGAGTGGATGCAAACTTCCCAGCGGCCGGGTGAGTTAATTCCTCCCATGTCTCCTGGGGCTCGAAGTCTACGTGTCTATGGGGAATTCCCCGTTCCCTACTCCGCCACTCCGATCCTATCGCCTCCTCCAGACTACACATCCCCAAACGTACTGTCCATTCAATCAGATTCATGCTTATCTCCCCTCCAAACAACAGAAAGCTAATAGAAACCTCGTCCAAATCTGTGGTGACCCTAAATCTGAATGTAGTAAAGAAACTACACTGATATTCGGGTTCCCATTCTCTAATAACCATTCGAATCCTAACGCATGCAAATAAGAGATAAACTGCTCGCGGGCACCCAACTCATCTAAAGAAGGAATATGAAGTACCTTTCCGCTCTTAACTTGCTTACTCCCTTCATCCTTGCTATCGAAAACCTTTTGTAGCTTCTTAGAGTCGAATAACTTCATCTCCTCCACGAGATCATCAGTAAGGTCCACTGTCCAGCGTCGGTACCTCAGTCTCTCTACCGGGGGATGTACTAGCTCCCGATGATCGTGCGGGAGTTGTTGCTCACTGTACTCCTCATTCTCCAAGGAAATGTCGCTGTCCGATTCTGACTCTTCACTGACAGCGTATTAGCTATCACTCTGTTCCCTCCGGTGTTCCAGGGCTCGCTGAACTGACTCAGTAATGACTATGCCAGTGTTCACTGTACGTGGCTTCTTGTTGCTGGGCTTCTTCTTCATAGGGGCCTTCCCCTTCCGTTTTCTCTCTGCACGGTGTCTGTCCTCATCACTATCTCGCTCATCTTCCGGTTCCTTCTCAGCGTGTGTTGAAGGATGGTCTGGGGCAGAGGGTCGGGTCTCAGTACTGATACGAGTACCTTCAGTTCTCGGCTCGACGTGACTGGCTGGTGCAGATGCGAGGTCCGGCCCCTCAGCCATCTGCGTCGTCTCTTCGCCCTGGTCACTCGGCGTTTGGGAGACCGCTTCGGTTGCCACCGCAGTATCCTCCAAATCAGTAGTGGGTAAGGATCCCTCCCCAGGTTTTGTGGGAGAGGTCCCTTCCTCTTCACTTAAAATCTCCACCGGATCTGCCGCTGTGTTTACCTTTGCTTTACTAGATGCCCACTTCCCTAAGCATCTTTACGATACCCTATTCGGCTTCGGCTGTTCTGCCCTAGGGTCGCCCTTCAACACCAACTTCCTCTTGACAGGCTTTGGTTTTATCACTGGCGGTGCCACTGGTCCGGGTACCTCTGTTCTTGCTACTGTTTCCTCCTCCTCAATATGCACATCACTCTTCCCCACCTCTGTCTGGGGAGTTATTGACTCTGTCCCTTCTTCTCTAGTATGGCCTCCCACCACTTCGTCTACTGGCCGTTCGGCTAGGCCCTCTGAGTTGTTCTCTCCATCGTCTTTCTCACCCTCTTCTACTGCCCTTGATGCGAGGTCTAGACCCTCAGCCATCATGGCGGTACCATCTTCTGTCCGATTTACCTCATCCAGAAGAGCCTGAAATTCTTCATCAGTCATTAGGCCCTGCTTTCTGGCCGTCTCATTTAAATCTATCTCTTCCCTCGTCGTTTCTTGAGGAATGGGCTCCGCTGTCGGCGTTTTCTCTGGTTCATCGCCTCCCTTCTGGCTCTTTTTCCTCCTTTCTTCTTCTCGCCTCCCTTTCCTCTGGTTCGGTGTCGTAATATGCAGAGATGGGGTCAACATCCATTGAGTCGCTTCGTTGGGGAGTTTGGGCGGATTCCGACGGTTCGGTCGCCGAGGGAGGTTCCCTTTCTGGTGCAATTGTTGATGAAGTCGGAATGGAAGTGGGTGGTTGTGCTGTGGGTTGCACATTCGGTTATGAAGCAGGTACTGCTGGTTTCTCCGGTCATGCTCCATTTGCTCCTGATTCGGCTAAAACCGGCCAACTCAGCCACCCAATCTCGACTTGGGCCCTGCTGTCGAAGGAACTCCGTCATTACGTCCAAAGAAACCATCGTCGGAGCCTGAGGAGTCGGCTCCGGTGGTTGCGAGTTCGGTGGCTGCTTTTCCATTGTCGGCTGCGATTCTGGGGTTTCTTCTCTACGGTTTGAAGTAGGTTTCTCGCTGGTGATTTTCTTCGCTCATTTCTTCTTTCCCATGGCTTAATTCGGTGAATTTCTGGTGGTAATGCGGGTGTTGGCTTTTGTGGAGAGAATGGTGGAAATTTCTGGAGAGATGGATGGAGGTAAGGGTTTGTGAAGTGAAATGGGAGAGACGGTTTGATTATGAGGGTGGAAAAGGCAGTTGAGGGTTTGTAACCGGCTGCAGGCGGTTTCTAGGTCACGCCGATTCATATGGGAGACGGTTGAGAGCTCTGCCCCCTGATTGGACGTCGTCTCTCTTTCCCTGCACACGCGCCTTCCCATTCGCTGTCCCCCTGAGGAGTCGGCTCCGGTGGTTGCGGGTTCGGTGGCTGCTCTTCCATTGTCGGCTGCGATTCTGGGGTTTCTTCTCTACGGTTTGAAGTAGGTTTCTCGCTGGTGATTTTCTTCGCTCATTTCTTCTTTCCCATGGCTTAATTCGGTGAATTTCTGGTGGTAATGCGGGTGTTGGCTTTTGTGGAGAGAATGGTGGAAATTTCTGGAGAGATGGATGGAGGTAAGGGTTTGTGAAGTGAAATGGGAGAGACGGTTTGATTATGAGGGTGGAAAAGGCAGTTGAGGGTTTGTAACCGGCTGCAGGCGGTTTCTAGGTCACGCCGATTCATATGGGAGACGGTTGAGAGCTCTGCCCCCTGATTGGACGTCGTCTCTCTTTCCCTGCACACGCGCCTTCCCATTCGCTGTCCCCCTGCAAAGCTGCAACAAACCCCCAAATTCAAACTTCGTCCCTTAATGACTTCCCCCTATATTTTCCTAGATTAGAAACAAAGTGAAATAGACACTTAAATAAAATTGGGAGTTCACCAAATGGGTATGCTGGTGGTCAGTACGTACTTCCAATTAATATTTGAGGTCCGAAAAATATTTTTGGGTTTTCTTAAAATTAACTTGCATGCAACGATTTAAATTAATTAACTACCACATATTTACCATATTTATGTCTCCTTTAGGAAAATTGGAATTCTATTGTGCCAGCATATGTAAATCACACTAAAAGGAGCTAGCCCAGTGGAATTCTAATCCCTATCCTACCGGTCAGTATGAAACCTGAGTATGTGGTTGCAGTGGAATCTCATCCACCACAGCCACATCACTGTTGTCCCTAAATACTTTTAGCCTATGTCCATCAACGATAAAAGGTTCAGAGTTAGGAAGACTCCCTGAAATCTCCACAGCTCCATTAGAACAGAGTGCGGTGATGACATTAGGCCCTGTCCACTTCGACTTGAGCTTTCCAATCATGAGCTTCAATCTTGACTGGAAGAGTAGTACTTTTTGGCCAACATGGAGATCCTTGGTCCTCAGATTTCTGTCGTGCCACAATTTAGTTCTCTCTTTGTACCACATGGCTGAGTCGAACGACTCCAATCTAAGTTCCTCTAACTCCTGCAACTGCAGCTTCCTTTCTTCTTCACAGGCTGTAGCATCCACATTTACTTGCTGTACTGCCCAGTATGCTCGGTGCTCAATTCCAACGGGTAAGTGGCACATCTTTCCGAAAACGATTCTGTATGGAGACATTCCTATGGGAGTTTTATAGGCTGTTCGATATGTCCATAGAGCATCCTCTAACCTCATGCTCCAGTCCTTCCTAGAAGGGTTGACCGTTTTCTCCAGAATCTTCTTTATCTCTCGGTTAGAGATCTCCGCTTGACCGTTTGCTTGCGGGTGGTAGGGACTAGATAACCTGTGGTGCACACCGTACTTCTTCATCAAGGCTTCGATAGTGCGGTTCTGATCGGATATGATGGCCCTTGGTATTCCGAACCGACTAAAAATGTTACTCTTGAGAAACTAGGCTACCTCCTTCGCCTCACACGTACTTGTGGCCTTGTCTTCTACCCACTTGGAGACGTAGTCAACTGCAACTAAGATATACAAGTTCCCATACGACGAGGGAAAAGGCCCCATGAAATCCATCCCCCATATGTCGAACAACTCACAAACAATGATCGGGACTTGTGGCATTTCATCTCGTGCTGATATTCCACCGGTTAGTTGACAACGCTCACAACTTCTACAAACTCGTAGGCATCTTTGTTGAGGGTTGGCTAATAAAATCCGCTATCCATAATCTTTCTTGCCATTTTCTTGGGACCGAAGTGTCCTCCACATGCCAAAGAGTGACAATGTGTCAATACGTCTCTCTGCTCCCAGTTAGGAACGCACCTTCGTATCACTTGATCTGCTCCTACCCTCCAGAGATACGGGTCGTCCCAAAAGTAGTATTTTGCCTCACTCTTGATCTTCATTCTTTGAGCCTTAGTGACGTTTGGAACTTCTGGAAGCTCTCCTGAAACTAAGTAGTTGGCTAGGTCCGCATACCATGGCTCCTGCCCTACTTTTTCCTTTCCTTTCTCTGTCACATCCTGGCCAGTAACCTTCATCACTTCTTCCCAGTCAATTTTTCTGGCGGCGAAAATCACTTCACACAAGTGCTCTTCCGGGAATCGATCTCGCACCTCCTCGCTATTCCCATCCTGCATTATCCTGCTCAAATGATCCGCAACTTTATTCTCAACCCCTTTCTTGTCTTACACCTCCCAATCGAACTCTTGCAACAGGAGTACCCATCGGATCAAGCGGGGTTTTGATTCTTTCTTGGCAATCAGGTACTTAATGGCCTCATGGTCAGTATAGACGATGACCTTGGATTCCAACAAGTACTGCCGAAACTTCTCGAATGAATATACCACAGCTAGCATCTCCTTCTCCGTGGTATCATAATTCCTTTGAGCTTCATTCAATGTCTTAGATGCATAAAAGATCAAATACCTTTTTCCCTCGATCTTCTAACCCAGCACAGCTCCCACCGCGTAATCGCTGGCATCACACATCACTTCGAACGGATGATCCCAGTCAGGAGCCCGAATAATTGGTGCAGATACCAGCTTCTCTTTGAGGAGGTTGAAAGCAGTCTTGCACTGTTCATCAAAATTGAATTCCACTTCGTTTTGAAGAAGTCTGGTAAGGGGCTGGGCGATTTTGGCGAAGTCTTTTATAAATCGTTGATAAAATCCTGCATGCCCCAGATACCTCTCAACCCCTTATCCCCTTCTGGTTAGTAGGGAAAGGCATTTTGGAAATGACGTCCACCTTGGCTTGATCCACCTGGATACCTCTCTCTGACACCACGTGTCCTAGGACGATCTCTTCCGTGACCATAAAATGACACTTCTCAAAATTCAAGACTAGGCTCTTCGCTTGACACCTCTCCAAGACTATATCCAAATGATGAAGGCATGAGTTGAAAGAGTCCCCGTAGACTGTGAAGTCATCCATGAATATCTCTATGCACTCCACAATTAGATCGGAGAATATGCTCATCATGCATCGCTGAAATGTTCCCTGAGCGTTGCAAAGACCGAAGGGCATGCGTCTGTACGCATAGGTTCCAAATGGGCAGTTGAAGGTAGTTTTATCATGGTCTTCAGGGTCCACGTAGATCTGAAAGTACCCGTTGTACCCATCCAAAAATAAAAGTACTTCTTCCCAGCCAGTCGCTCCAACATCTGATCGATGAACGGTAGGGGGAAGTGGTCTTTCCTGGTTGCGGCGTTTAGCTTGCGGTAGTCTATGCACATCCGCCAACCAGTGACTAGCCTTGTCGGTATCAGCTCATTCCTCTCATTTTGAACCACCTGAATCCCGGACTTCTTCGGAACCATGTGTACAGGGCTGACCCACTCGCTATCGGGCACCGAGTAGATAATCCCCAATGACAACAACTTTAAGATTTCCTTCAATATTTCCTCCCGCATGTTGGGATTCACCTTCCTCTGCGAGTCACGATGTGCTTTCGCCCCCTCTTCTAGCCTAATATGATGCATGCAGACGTCGAGGCTTATTCCCACCAAATCTGTAAGGCTCCATCCAATTGCTTTTTTGTTTCTGCCTAGGACGGTCAGTAGCCTTGCTTCTTGTTCTTTCGTCAGGCTACTGCTAATGATCACCGGGTACAAGTTTTCGTCCCCTAGGAAGGCATACTACAGATTCACCGGCAACTTCTTCAATTCAACTTGTGGGGGAAGTATGTCAGCCGGCAGAATGCTTCTTGCAGCATCCCTCTCCTTTTCCAACTCTTCATCTGAAACTTCATCTGTACTTACTGGTAGCTGAGCCCCTGCGGCTCCAATAAATTCTGATTTTTGGCAGAAATCCTTAATTGCTTCTTCTATCTCTTCGTCAGTTAACCCTTGGCTACTGATCAGATCGCACCATGCAGCCGCTTCCACATCAGCCTGCCCATATACATCTAAAGCTTGGAGTTTCTCCTGCAATAATTCAGTTTCAAGAAAATCTTGGACTAAGGGGTCAATTACATTAACATAGCATAGATTTTCAGAATCGATAGGCTTTTTCATGTCCTCATTGATATCAAAGGTAAACTTCTCTCCATGAAAATCAATGCAAATTGTTCCCTTAGCCATATCTACAATCGTCTTAGCTGTCCTAAGAAATGGCCTTCCTAACAATATACCGCTTGACTCCCTAGCTTTAGACTCGCCCATCTTGATCACGTAAAAGTCAGCAGGATAAGTAAAATCATGTACTCTCACCAACACATTTTCTAATACACCCTCAGGACTTATGCATGATCTATCAGCTAGTTGGATCAACACCCTAGTGTTTGACAACGTCACTCCCTTCAGCCGGTTATAGATTGACAAAGGCATAACATTAATAGAAGCTCCCAGGTCACACATTGCATGCTCGACTTTTACATCTCCTATAGTTATAGGCAAAGTAAACATACCTGGATCGGCTCTCTTGGGTGGTAGCTTTTCCTGCACAATTGTTGATGTTATCCCTTCCACCATGATGTTTCCCTCATCCTGGGCTCTCCCGGCTATGAACTCTTTAATGAATTTCCCAAGTGGGGGTAGCTTCATGGCCTGGAGGAATGGTATGGTAACATCCAGCTTCACGAAAATCGACATGTAATCCACTGGGTTCTCTTTCTTCCTTTTGGTAACGAAACGGTAAGGGAACGGTTTCTTTCCTTTCTCCTCTTCAACCAGTCCTTCAACAGCCTTTCTGCAGTTTCCTTGGGTACATTCTGGGCTAGAGTCTACTTCGTCGGTCCCTTTTCCTTAGGCGAGTCCACCTTGGGCTGCATGCCTCCGGTTTCACCGTTTCTCGCTGGTTCCTCATCCAAGAAAAATGGATCCTGCATTTGGGGGAGAGGTCTGCGTAGCTCCTCTTCCGAGACAATGTTTCTCAGCACCTTCGTCCCACTAGGTTCTCCACTGGACTTTTTCGGTTGGGGTCCTTCATAGGTTGTACCGGACCGTAATGTGACCTTGCTCACGTTTGCCTTTTCAGGTACATGGACTGTAGATGGGAGTTTCCCGGAATTTCCTTTCATTTCACCCATCGAACTGGCCAGCTGGGCCAACTGCCTATTCATCATATCAATATTCGCCTTATGTTCCTTCTGGGAACTCTGCATCCCCTGCACGACTTCATTGTTGGATTGCAATTCACCCTTGATACTCTGCTGTGAAGTGAGCAGTTCTCCCATCATGTCCATCATAGATCGTCTTGACTTATTAGGATATTGGGACTGATTTGGCCCTTGGTGCTGGTTATACTGGGGGTTCTGGTTGGGCTGTAAATTTTGGAAGTTTTGCTGGTTCTGGTTAGGTGGGTAATGATTATACTGGCCAGGAGGGTTGTACTGGTCTTGGTGATATTGGTTTTGGTTTTGGTTTTGATACTGGGCCTTGTTTTGGAACTGGTTCTGGTTCTGCTGATGTTGGGAACCTTGATTAAGCTGATTCGGGTAATTTTGGAAGTTTCTCTGGTGGGGTGGTACATAGACAGGGTTTGGGTTCTGGTTTTGTGGGGGTTGATTTTGAGGTTGTTGACTGTGGGGTTGTTGGTTCCTTCCTGACCAGTTGAACTGGTTGTTGGGATTTTCTGGGCCACGGTTGAAATTTTGGTTTGGGTGAGGGTGGTATTGATTCTGACCTGGACCTTGGTTATGATTTTGGTTCCCATCTCCCCATCGAAAATTCGTATGGTCCCTCCATGGTGCGTCCCGTTGTCTCCCCTGGATCTAATGCCCACTATAATTGTAGTACCCGGCAGCATTGACTTGCTCCAGCTGGGGAAGTTGGTGGTGCGTTCTTCTCGATCGCGCTCAGGAGTGTCTTCTTCAATTCGTCCATCTTCAAATCCATCTTCTGCTCTATCTTATGCTCCTGGTCAGTAGACAAGGCACTCGCAATCCTTTCTCTGTTGTAACCATCTCTTGAATTGTCGTACTTCTTCTTTGCGCTCAAGAGTTTCCCTAGGACCCTCTTAGCTTCACTGACCCTTAACTGCGTGAAACTTCCTCCTGACGAGGAGTTTGTCAGATCCTTTGTCGCCTTGTTCATCCCCTCATAGAAGGTGTGATGTATTTCTATATCCGCCATACGATGGTTCGGCCATGCATCCAAAAGGCTCATATACTTTACCCCCATAATCACTCAAGGGTTCATCGTAACCTTGCTTCACACTGGTTATCTCTCTCTTCAGCGTACTTGTCTTAGATGACGGAAAAAATTTGCTAGAAAAGGCTGACTTGAAATCTGCCCAACTCTCAATGGAATTGGGGGGCAATCGCATGAACCAGGTGTTAGCCTCCCCTTTTAGAACGAAAGGCAAAGCCTTCAATCTGTAGTCTGTCGCCCCTGTTGGCCTTCTCTGTGCCCTACAAATCTTACAGAACTCATGAAGGAATTCGTAGGGGCCTTCATAGCTTTTCCCGTAGTACGTGGGCAGAATTGCAATAAAATGGGGCTTCACATCACAAGCTGTCTGCCCTGGGGTGACTACTATAGCTTGCGGTGGTTCTCCTTCGGTATGCGCGTTCAGTGTCCCGATCTCTGGATCATCATCTCCTTGGGAAGCCATTCTCCTAGGGTTACCCTCCAACTGTAGCACCTGTTCTGGTGTTTCTCCTTCTATGGTGGCTTGCTCTTCGTCACTACTCGTGCCTAGGTCAGACATGGCCGTCGACAGGCCAAAACAAGTGGTCACAAGTATAGTCCCTCGTTGGAGTATTTTCGGTCTCCAATGGTCAGGAGCCGATCTGCTTCTCATAAACTGAAAGAAAAAGAAAGGAAAACAGTTATGAACAATATATACGCCAAAGTATCACATATAATAACAGTTAATAACGCCATTCATCCCCGGCAACGGCGCCATTTGAAAGAGCAGGTTTGTGCAGGTGTCGCGTCAAGCAAGGGATGTATCCTAGTGATCAGGATAGAAAATCCCAGCTAATCGTGAACCTGACTATCAATAGTTTCTCAACTCACATCTACTGACTAGTATAGTGGATGTAAGGGTCGAATCCCACAGAGATGAATGCGCTTTGGTAATTGTGGTGATATTCTGGAAAAGTTGGTTAGCTACCACGCTTTGGGTTGAGATTCTAACTAGGCAAGAATTTAAGATGGTACTCTACTGACTAGGAGGGGTGAATGATGATTGATAAGTGGCTGTGTACGTGAGAGTGGGGGACATTATGTTTCAGAAATTATGTGGGAGGTACGGGGTTACTATAAAAGGCGAAACGACATATCAGAGAATAAGTGGTAGTTAGGTGACTAGGCTGACAGATCTGTAGGGTACCAGCAGAAAAAGTAGAGAAAAGTAAAGGACAAAAGCAAAACGTAACTAAAAAGTAAAAGTGGTCCCAAATTTGGATGTGGACATTGTCTTCTCCAACAAGTATGAACACAAATCAAACAACTCAGATTCCATGAACGAGAATTTCAGGTTAACAAACTCCACAAGAATACATCTACAATCTAAACTCCAAATCAAAAGATTAAACTAACGAAACTGAAATTACGCTTATTGGGCGACATGCAAGGTGGCAGAAATCACGTAAACTAGGTTTTCACACTTAACCGTTTCAGATCTAAAATCTAACAGCTATCTAAACTCATGAACTCAGATCTATCAATTCGGAAATAAAAACATGCTCACAATACTTGGAAATTACCGTAACAACTAGGTCTAAGCTATCTAGGCAGAAAGAAATAGAATCAAATAGGAACCGATGCATAAAAACAACTTCATATCATAAACGTTTGGATCACAACCAAGACTTCAAAATAAGCAAATATTGAAAATGCAACATATCCAACATAAGAAAACAAAGTGCGATTAACTAAGAAAGCAATTAAAGATTGTTTTGCCACTCCGGGCGATGAAACTGTTAACACTACGAAACACGCTGACTGGAACGAGAGCATGTGGAACTCCGGCGAACTGATGAGCTTCAGGTGACCATGGCTGTGGCGAGGAACGAGAATATGAAGGACGAGGTTGTAGGAACTGATCTACCGAGAGAGAATTCTAACTAAGTGTGAAGGTTTTGAACTAATTCATTATCATTCTCTCTCCAAGTGGCTTCCTTTTATAGGGAAGCCTCCTTTGATTTTTAGGGTAGACTCTCTTCATGAAATGACTCTTTTGCCCCTTGCTTGCGGCTGATCTTCCCAGCTATCCTTCTTCTCCATCTCGAGCCTTTTTGGCATGCATCCTGGTCAGTATTGCACCCTACTGACGCCCTTTTCACCTGAATTATCCGAACATTCCCATACTTGCTAGAACACTTTCCCTGCACACTTTAGCAATTGTTTTGCAGATATATTCCAATTATGCACATTATACTGACCAGTAACCAAGGCCTAGAATACGACTTATCACACACTATTCTTAAACTCCTTGCCGAAAAGAAATGTTTATATTATTAAGGAACGGAGGAAGTATTTTTTTAGGAATGGGAGAATACCGTTAAGAATGTGCATATTACCATCATACTTGTCATTCCAAAGCACTCTCAATAACATGTCTAGCCAACGCGTGCTTCATATAAAAAAATCTTCAAGAATTATTAACGTCCATTCCTCCATTGACTAAGATGATATCTTTGGCCTCTAAAAAGAACAAGAAAACCTTTGTCATTCATGGAGCCCGCATCCACTAAATCATAGTAACCTAACTATTAAAAATATATTGAGTAGATTACTCATAAATACAATCCATTTCTTCTACTTAAACCATCTCGGAGCACTCTATCATCTACGGTTGAGCCTTCCCAACGCACAAGTACATATATAATAAATTACTCCCTCCGTTCCAAGGAAGATGACCCCTTCTTTGGACGGCACGATATTTTAAGCAGTTTTATTTATGTGTGAAGTGGAGAGAGCAAGAACCGATGCCAAATCTTGCTGGAACAAAACTGCCTTCATCTTCATCCTCCACAGACCATAATCATTTTTGCCTTTGAATTTCTCTACATCTAGCCTTGCTGCCATCTCTGAAACCATATGAACTTCAGCAAACCAGCTTCAATTTCCCATCGGACGGAGCCACTTGTTAACTCAGCACACAAGGCTCACACACTCTTTGGTAATCTCTCTATGATTCACACAGAACACACACCGAGCACACATAGAGAACACACATTAATCTTGATGAAGAGAGAGAGAGGTTTCTTGGAGAAAATGGATTCTCTTTTTTTATTGACTCACTAACTAAATAGATACAAGTAGAATGAGCTATATACGTAGCTCACACAATCTGGAAACCACTACTAACAGAAAAGAATCAAGTAACAAGAAACAAGAGCTTCCAACAGCTCTTTGCTAACAAACTAACTAGCTCTAACGGCTAGTTCCTACTTGCTTCTTTCTTTCCCCTTTAGCCTTTAATTCTTCATGATTAAGAGCTGAATGTGGACTCAATTCTTATAAGGAATATCAAGATGGTGGAATTTTCTATCCTTATTAGTAATTGCGAGTTTGATGAGCCAACTGAGCTATGGAAGCTCTCTGAGTTAAGATATCTCAAGGTGTTTGGAATTGAGTTATTAAAAGATGGGGAAATGAACTATAGTGCCCTGAAGAGGTTGCAAAGGATCTAGAGGAGTCGTAATTTATGTTTAGTGTTTGGCATAACATTAGAGTTACGCTGGCCCAATCTGTTTTAAATACTATGCCCGTATATGCTATGCAAACAGCTAATGTCCCGTTGAGCATGTGCACTAGCATGGAAAAGCCCGTGAGAAGTTTTGTTTGTGGAAGCAAATTGGAGAAGCAAAGGATGAGCAAGGTGTCATGGAGTAAAATTACCCGACCCAAGTCAGAGAGTGGACTAGATTGATGCCCGAGTAATATAACACATTGTGTTGACATTTTTTGTTTATCAACTATTGATATTTTATAATATTCAGATTATAATTTGAAATTTGTACAATATTTAGAGTTTGCATTTGATTATATCCGTTTTCACCTTCTTTGGTATGGAAGAAGTATATTAAATCTCGATCTGATTTACCTGTGTGAGACCCACATAATTGAAACTAAACAGTGTGCAAGATATAGATCCAGTTTTGCCTGCAAACTTTTTATTTGTTTATTCTGTTTTATGCAATGTTTTAAAAACTGGACCGGCAAGCGAACCGACGACGTTACTAGTTCACGGTTCAACCGGTCGAACCACCGGTCTAACCGTTTTACTGTTTGCAAATATATATAAAAATATATTAAATTTAGTAAATGATTTACAATTAATAATATATCACAGAACATTAAACCTTATAGACAATTAGTGATGTATAAATATAAATAATATTAAAATTTAGTATATATATTCAGATATATATTTAATATTAGTTAGTCTATATAAAAAATTTAATATTTCATGTATTAAAATAGATAATGTTTATATTAATTTAAGAAAATTTATTTCGTAAAATAATATATAATTAAATACGAATTAAGTACTTATTAATTAGTTTAGATAAGATTATTCATTAATGTCAATAGCTAGGGTATATAAATTAAGTATGTAATATAAAAAATTTATTTATAGTAAATAATGAATCTTGGTACTAATAATAATATAGGTGGTAAGTAAAGCATCATTAAAATATAAAGGATGATAATTATATATATTATAATTAACAATTATATTAAAGAATAATAAAATTAAAATGAATTATTAGTTTTTGTAGATAAAATTAATGATTAATGTATAAAAATATTTAATTTTCAAATTGTTCAATGAGCCCATGTGGTGGAGTGGTAGAGATCTTCTTAACTAGAAGAGAGGTCATGAGTTCAACCTCTACCAACAACAAATTTTAAAAAATTTTGAAAAAAAAATAGAAAACCGGTTTCCGGTTCACGGTCCAACCGGTCCGATCGGCTGGTTCCACCGGTTCACGGCGGTTCAATGCAGTGGTGGTTTAAAGGGGTGAACCGGACCGGACTACCTACCGGTTCGCGGTCCGACCGGTCGAACCGGCCGGTCCGGTCCTGTTTTTAAAACATTGGTTTTATGTGTTCCGACAAAAATGACCCCATCACAATTTTCAACCAAAGTCTTCCCATATAGATTTGTTGTAATTGGAGAAGCTCCATAAGCAAACAACAACCTTCCATGTCAATAGTCTCCAACAAATGTCAATAGCAGAGCTTAAAGTAATTCGCACAAAAACCCGTGATCAAGGGGGAGCCAACGGCACCGAGCGCCGGCACGAGAACAGGCGGTGTGAGGTGGAGAGGTGGAGAGAGAGGTTGCCGCAACCCATGGGTTGGCTCGAATAGACCGCCAAATTTATAGAGTCAGGGTTTGAAATTTCTAGCCCGATAAAATTACAATCTGAATAGTCCGCACCCGATTAACATGCAACTCGTTAGGGTCAAATTTGTAAACTAGATGTGCGGGCCCGAAAACTCTATAAAATTTCTATTGTTCTATTTGTTTGACTCCTAAATCGACACTTCATTGATTATTTTTGTAATGTACTCCCTCTGTTCCATAGTACTGGAGGCATTTCTTTTCGCCACAGAGATTAAGAAAAATGTGTGTAATGGATTAAATAAAAAGAAATAAAGTAGAAGTGATGAAAAAATAGAGAGAATAGAGTAAGAGAAAGAGAGAGAAAAGTAAGTGGGAAGAAAAGTGTTTATTAAAAAAGGAAATGACTCCACTACTATGGAATGTACCAAAATGACAAAATGACTATACTACTATGGAACGGAGGGAGTAGATAACTAAAAATATAATGTATGTATGTTTCGGTAATGTGTTCGCTGGTACCTTTGTACTCAACTCGACATGTATTTCTAATTGTGCAGGTTGAATGATGATGGAGGACAATGCTAAGTAGAGTTTGATGATTAATCGTCTATTAGATATAGAGACTCTTAGAGGTGCATGTCTTCATATATGTGATCGTGTTCATTTTTGCTACATAGTAATGACTTGGACAGCGTCGACTGTTCATCTATATATTTTAATATATTTCTATTGTTAAGTGGATTTTCATTCAAATCCTTGTTACTAAGAGTTATCTTGAATTTGGTTTTCCCTTAGTTTCTAAATGAATATCCTGTCATTATAAATCCTTGTTTCTATTCCACTCTTCTTATTTCTCACCCCTAGTCCTAATTCCCCGACTTTGCTATCTTTAGTAAAGTGCGGTTGTGACACTCATTCTCCATTAATCATATTCTAATCAATTTTTCTTTCTATCGTTCTCTTAATTGAACAATTCCACATTAAAACCTGTGTCACTCCTGAATTCTCTATTTTCATGAGACAAATGGAGTATTATTTATTACAAAATTAAATAGTAAAATGTTGAGCATCATTATATGCCGTTTTGGTTGATGTCCGATAATGTCTCGTAAATAAGTTACCATGCTATGTCATTGTCAAAAGCACGATTTATTACAAAATCATAATAAAACCAAATAGTTTTGTTGCAAAATTAATTTAAACAAATCAATAGATCAATTTGTACATGTAGTATATTTTAAAATTAATATACAAAAATTTGGAATGAATTGCAAATCGAAATTGATGCGAAGTGAGGAAAAAAGATCACCCCTCAGAATTAAATAGAACATATGTTGAAGGAGTAGAACAAAGAGAGAAACTACTCCATATATTTTCTCTATCCTTGAAAATCTCAAAATCAAGGGAAAAATAATAACTTAGTTGGTCTAGCGATTTAGAATCTTGAAATTTTAACACGAAAATTTAACAAATGAAAATTAAATTATTTTCCTAAGCCACAACGTAAAACAAATACTAGGATTTTTTGTTTTTTTATTTTTAAAACAAACATTTGAATTTAAAAAAGGCAGAATTAAAATTATTTTTCCATACAAACAAATGGGGGTATTTATAACAGTACTCCCTCCGTCCCGGATAATTTGTCTCATTTTTTCATTTTAGTCCGTTCCATATAATTTGCCCCATTTCATTTTACTATTTTTGACAATGAATCTCATATTCTACTAACTCATTCTTACTCATATTTTATTATAAAACTAATATATTTCACTAACTTTTTCGACTCAGTTTTCATTACATTTCTTAAAATTCGTGCCCGGTCAAAGTGAGACTAATTATCCCCGGAACAGAGGGAGTAAAAGTTAAGATTTATAAACTATTTAGTCGATCAATTTATAAACCATTCTCTCTGTGTTCGCCGGCGGCGGCCAACGCCATTCGTGGTATCATTCGTCAGATCTCTTCCTACGCCTTCCATTACTGTCCCTATCTGTTATTGGCGAGTTCCGAACGGAAAAAGGGTATTTTAGGTAAAAACGTGTTTTTAGTCAAAGGAATGGGAGTTGAGTGGTTGAGTATAAACGATTGATTGAGATTGATAATGCATTTGAGTTGATTGATTCTGAGCAGCAATGGAGAAGGCGAGAGAGTTTCTGGAGAAATACACCACCGGCGAAGCAGCCGATGAGGTGTCGCGGCTCAGCTTGCCTCCCCACCGACCCCTCGCCGAGTCCAGCTTCTACGAGTGCTTCGGCGGCAGAGGCGTCCGCCTCGAAGTGCTCCGCCCGGATTTAATCTCATCCTCTTTCAGAGTGCCTCCTCGTCTCGTCGTAAGCTTTTCGTTAGTGAATCTCCATTTTCATGTTTCCTAGAAATTGGAATTGGAACTAGGATTTGGAATTGGAGTTTGAATTAGAATTGAATGTCAACAACTCACAGGGTGGAGATGGAAACCTAACTATGGGTGCGATCAGCACTCTAGTAGATCTTTTAGGAGCTGCGGTGGCGTACCAGGGCGACGATTCCTGGAATCTATCAGCTGACATGTCAATCTCCTATATCTCGCCTGCCAAACTGGATGTAATTGCTTCTCTCAATTCCATTTCATTTTCCCCTATGAAATTGGTCTCATTAATTCATTCAGGAGGAGAAGCATTGATTGCTGTGATAATCACTCATGTTAATTACTTGTCTCAGATGGATGTGATTTCATTTCCCCCTATGAAATTGATTGCATTGATTGCTTGTTACCTTTGTGTTTGGAATGGTAGTGGTGGTGCTTGGTTGCTATAAAATCTCATCAAATCCAACATTGTGTGATTTGAGAGTGGAATTTCTTGCACTGTGCCTTTCAAGATCCAAGTAGAGCATATTAATTCAACTTGTAGTGAAATCATTATTCAAGTAATGGCTTTGCTAACACATACCTTTCTGATTGAAAACTTACAAGGTTTTTAGATTCCACAAGTTGAATCGGAGATATTGGATCCACTTTTTAGTATCTACATCCAAAATACTGTCATAGCCTCAGTGAATAATGGTAGAAATAAGAGCATCTCCAAGGAGAGAGGTAAATGGAGAGGTAAACTAATATAACTACCATATTTACCTTTTTTTTCATGAAAAATCATTCTCCAAGGGGAAAGGTATTTGAGAAGGTATTATACCTTTTCCCATTTTGAAGAGTTGTCTTTACCTTCCCATCAATGGAGAGGTAAAATCTTATAATTACCATATTTGTCTTCTTTTCATGAAAAACCCTTCACCAAGGGGAAAAGTATTTGAGAATGTATTACACTTTATATTTTTTAATGCATTTTGTACTATTATTTTATTTTTAAAAAATAATTTACCTTTCTATATATCTTTTCGTGTTACTTTTTAGAAGGTTATATTTCACTTTTTAAGAATGTAAATACATGATATACCTTTTTTATATACCTTCTCCCCTTGGAGATGCTCTAAGGGAAAAGAAAAATCCCCAATACACCTTTTCTCCTCACCCACCCCTCTTCATGTTTGGCCTTCCTGAACTGTAGTTTCGTATGCTTTATAAGAACCACATTTAAAGCTTTGTATCAAATGTCGAGTGTCCAAGGATACAAGAAGATGATTGGTCGCAAAATTGTCGTAACTGCTTGCAAATTTAAAACGCATATGCGCCAAGACAAGTAGGGCTAGTCAGACAATTTTCATATTTGACGGTTGTAGACAGATCAGAGGAAATATATGTGGATTTATAGTTGGAAAATAATTTGATTATATATTTAAATGAGAATAAGGTAAGTTAGTTCTATTTAATAAATCTCTTTCCCATTGCATGGCAAGCGAACTTCTAGCTTTAAATTTGTCTATCCTTGCTTGGCCTGATTGGCGAATCCACGTTGGTAGAAGACTCATTCTTCTTATCTATCAACATTTCTTCATTTTCAGTTAAAAGGGAAAGAGAAGAATTATCAAAGGTATAGAAAGGGTACAATGCTAGTTGAAAAGTAGAAACAAGACCTGTTAATGACCAGAAATAGGTTTGGAGGTTGTGAGATTTATTTGCATGGGTTGTGAATAGGGTCCTTCAAATCAAACCACAACCACTGTTATATATATATAGAAGATGTTTGCTCAGAGTTCATTAGATAAAAGAGATGATTGAGGTTTTAGACAGGTTTTAGCATGTAAGAATAGTTGTTGCATAGATGGACTGTAAGAGATTTGCGATAATGTAAAAATTTATGGCATTATTGCAGTGGAATTTTGGACCGAACAAAGTGTGGTTGGTGCAGGAACAGGAAATATGAGGTTTGGAGTAGGTTGATGCAATGTGTTTGATTTGCTGGTATTTTGCCAGGACATGTGTTCTTGAGTTTGCTTCAAATATCAGAGTTGCTGCTTTTACTGAGCATCCTACTAATTAATGTCATTGTGTCGTGCCTGGTTCTTACTTCTTACTCGTCTTCCTTGGCAGGATGAACTGGAGATTTTGGCAAGGTGTTTAGGACGACGAGGTGGCTACTCGGGAACGCACGTGCTCGTACGAAACAAAATAACTGGAGCAGTTGTTGCTGAAGGCCGACATTCATTATTTAATGCTCGCAGCAATTTGTGAATACGCTCTTACATTCATACACGCTTGCTCTTATATACACAAGCTTTCCAAATTTACAGAATGCTTTAATAAATGGGACTTTAAATGTATAAGTTGTAGTATATTCTACTACGCATCAACCAATTTCTGGACTCATCTTGTAGAATGGACGTTTAGATCAGGTGATGTATGAAAGTACATTCCGAAATGGATTTAACATGTTTGAACTTCTTGGATCATGTAATTTTGTAAATATTCAGTCTAATAATATAAATCCTACCTATGTAAATATCTATAGGCAATAATGGGAATGGTCCTACATGGTTGCTAACTTTAGCTTTGTAGGGATCAGACCACTATGGATTCACTAATTACCAGGATCTCTTTGTTATACCGCGTACTGAGGTGGCTAGTCTCAGAGGGAACAAGCCAAGTACAAAGGGTAAACAAGATTACTAATCTACTAAGTACAAGCGAAACACAATCGGAACCCTAGCTAAGTCCAAGTCTTCCACCAGGCTTGGACCTCAATCCCTTCAATTGAATACCTGCACACTAAGTAGACGGATTAGTAAAACGAGACAAGGCTCCTAAGAGTCTAAAGCAGACAAACAAGAAGAAAACAGAGATTTGGAAGTTATGGCTCAAGTCACGGCAGTAACTTCACTAGGCCGCGGACCTCCACAAATCTCAACTGATTGTCACAAAGGCAGAACCGTTGAACTAACTAGACCATATGAGATCTGAAACCCTAGATCTCACCGACTACCGCACACCACGGCCTCCTCAACATGCAAATCAACACGATCCTCTTAGAGCATCCGCAACGGTGGCGCTGCTCGCCACCGCCGTCCGCGCCGCTGGCACGGACGCCACCCGCCGCCGCTGCGCTCGCGCCGTGCCAGCGAGCAGCTGACGTGGCGCGCCCTCATTCGTCAACGGCATAGCCGTTGGGTTTAAATAATTTTTATTTTTTTTAAAAAATCGGTTTTTAATTAAAAAAACCGATAAAAAATATAAAAAAAATTTTCACTTCCCAAAAAAATTATATCCGTTTATTTTTTAATTTTTTTTAATTTTTTTTACCCCAAAAATACACACTTTCATCTATAAATACCTCCAATTTCACTCCCAAAAATTCACATCAAACTACACAATTCTCATCATCATTCTCTCATCTCCATTCTCATCTTCAATCTCTTATATCCATTTTCATCTTCATTCTCTCATACCCTACAACATCACTATGTCTGGCCAAGGCGATAACCCTACGGGCTCCCACGGTTGGAACCCCGAATGGTTCGGTTCACAACCGTTTCCTAGTCCGAAAACGGAATATTCGGCCCCTCCTCAAACCCAAGATTCGGCCGTTCCGGGTGGCTACCGTCCATACCCAATCGACGACCAAGGTGCCTCCGAAGGACGATACGGGTGGACACCGGAGCCTAGGCCGACCGCCCCTTCCCAACCTCCACAAGCTCCTACTCGGGGCAGCGGTGTCCGCACACCGCACACGCCGGCGGAGATGGATAAATTGTTCAAGGCGTACTTCGAAATCTCCGAAGATGCGGCGGTTGTCACGAACCAATCGGGCGATCACTTTTGGTGGCGCATATCTCGCCGGTACAATGCAAACCGGCCGCCGGGAACGATCGAGCGCAACTGCATCGACCGAGCTAACGATGAAATTGGCAAGTTCAATGGCTATTTCCTCCAGGAGTCGCGGAATGCCGGGAGCGGCCGGAGCGAGGTCGACATCATCACTGCGGCGCTGAGCACATACCAATCCATGAACGGTAAGTCGTTCAAGTACCTCAACGTTTGGCAGGAAACGCGGTTCCACCCGAGGTATCTGGGAGATGTAACATCCTCCTCTAGCGGCTCCTCCAAACGGTCAAGGTCGGTATCCCTATCCGACTCCGGCTCCGAAGAAGTGGCTAGCCAACTCGCCGAAGCTAACTTGGGTAGCCCCGACGCCGGACCAAGCGGTTCCCAACGCCGACCGCAAGGAATGAAGAAGGCGGCGGCCGAGCGCCGGCGCTCCGCGACTCCATCTGCCCCCGCCCCTGAACCCGCACCCTATGTTCCACCTCCACCCCCGAACAACTCGTTGTGGGCCCTTTTGGCCCAACTCAATATGGCCGATAGGTCAACTATGACCCCCACGCAACTTCAAACGCACGAGGGCATGATAGTGGGTCTCCAAAAACAATTGGGGTTGTTGCCGCCGGATGAGTAGTCTTCCTCGGGTAATATTAGCCAATAATTATGTAATTTTTAATTTTTAGGATTTTAATTATGTCTTTTTTATTTTATTTGTATTTTGTAATATTTATTGTGATTTTTTAATTAGTATTATGGAAATGTTTATGTTTAATTGAATATTAAATTAATTGTGCTCGTCCTTGCGGAAGAGCACAGTTGTGGGTGTTGTGCTCTTGCTACAGAGCAGGCATGAATAGTACCGCCCGGGCCCACAACCGTGCCGCTGGCAAGAGCATGGTTGTGGATACTCTTAGATCTCAGCCTTGCAACACATGATCTCTCAAGAACATCACCAATCACACAACGATCTAACACCAAAGTAAGATCTTAGACCATATCTCGAAGGAAACCGAAGCAGTGACCTAAACTCAAGATCTTCACCAATGGATCTCTCTAAAACCGAGAATCGCTGGTGGAAATGAAAGATCGGAGAAGATGACCAGCAATAACCAACGTGAGAGAAGAGAGAGAGAAGGCATAGCATATCACGAGAGAGAGAGAGAAAGATAGAGATAGAGAGAGAGAGAGAGAGAATAGACTGAATAGCATGAAGAATGAGAGGAGGCGGAGTAACATAACTCAACAAACAAATATATCCCTTCATCCAACGGTTGAGACTCATGATACGCGTGGAGTGCACACGTGGCGGCCATCGATAAGCTCTGATAAGTGAATCAAATGAGACGGGCCACAGAGAATTGGGCCACCAATTAATTCACAACGGACCTGAATAACATTCAGCCCAATGACTAAGCCATCGGTCCAATCTGAGATGTGGTCCAATATTCAATAGGCTTAAATTGATAACTACAATTAAATCTACCCATGTATTATGAAAATCATGGATGTTAAGATTCATTTTTCATGTCAAGTAGGAGTATAATTGGTAGTCCATAATGAATTATAATTAATTCTTACAAAATATCTCAAAACTTAGAAATTATATAATTATCTTGATTTAAATTATTTTTTCATAAAAAATATATCAAATTAAATGTAATTTTATAAGGATTCTAAAGAGATTTTAATTGCATAGGTTTCGATGATAAAATTTGATGATATTTTGAATTTTTCAATATTTTCATATTCAGGTTCATGTCAACAGCCCATGTCAACAGCAGGCACACCATGTCAACAACATATACATACAGATGCGGACCTACATGGAACCTTGGGGATCCCATGGAACCCCCAACTTTTGTATCGTTACCTATATATATATTAGGTTCATAAAGGGTATGCATATACCGGCTGGCGCAAGTGGCTGAAATTTCAGCCTGAGATTCAAGTTTGAATCCTGTGAGGGCCATAATTCTTCCTCTAGTTCCAGTTCTTTTATTTTGTCAACACTACTCTTTTTTTTTTATAAAATATGTTTTGTCAACACTTCTCTTATTTTATAAAATAGACAATGACAAGCTATTATTCTCAAATTATACACACTTTGCAATAAAGACAAGCTATTAAATTTAAATTTTACACACTTTGCAATAATTTTTTTTCCATTTTGTTAACACTTCTCATTTTTTTCAAATAAAAAAGTTATTAATTTTAAAATATACTACTCACTTTGCAATAACTTTTTTTATTTTTTATTTTGTTAACCCTTCCCGTTTTTTCAACTACTTTTAATGATCATATGTATATCTAGTTATTGTCACATTTTTATTATTTGTGATTCACTATAATCTATATATGTTACAACTTACTTATCACTCATGCAACAACTACTTGCGGTGAGCCACATTATACATACCATGTCAACAACAGGCGGGTTTGGGAGCTGGGGGAGCTGACTATTCTATCCTTCGGTTAATAAACAAATTCAAAAATAAATTCCACATGGCATAATCTGGACCACCAGTTTATAAAAATTAGTGTTGCAGATTAAGTTGTAGTTATCAATATTCTAAATAGTTATCAATTGATTACATCCCATAATGGGTATATGTATATCTGCATTTGTTGTGACAAATGATAAACATCTTTGCTTAATTCAATGGGTGTGGTCGAGTGCCATAAGACTTACTCATTTTTAATTAATAAATGGTCAGGGGTTCGATCTCTGTCTTTTAGTAAGTGGATTCACCGGTGGATACTATTTATCTAATAAAAAAACATCTTGACATAGCAAACCATTGTTTACTTGTGATGCGATACAAAATACAAGATGTTATTTTTTAAAAATAATTAAAATAATACTCCCTTTGTTTCATTAGTGTTGAACCATTTTGGCCACAAAGATTAAAAAATACATATTTATTTAATAAGTTAAGTGAAGTGATTTGAAGAGAGTAAAATAAAAAAAAAATTAAGTAAGAGAGATAAGAGTTATTTTCCAAAGAAGAAAACGACTCAACTCTAATGAAACGGCCTAAATAGAAATATGTTCCAACCCTAATGGAACTAAGGAGCACCTTTTAGTTGTCCCACAAACTGTCACATTTTTTTTGGAAAAGTTTTCTCTCATATTAATATATAAAAATATATTTTCTCTCTATCTAAGGTCTTATATCATCACCCAGACGTGACATGTTGTATGGAACAGATTGAATAGTACTCCCTTCGTTTACCATTTAAAGAACCATTTTGTCATTTTGGGTTGTCCACGATTTATAGAACCATTTATTTTATTCCCCTTTTAGTATGCAGACCCACATTCCACTCACTTTCTCCCTTTATTTTACTTCACAAAATCAAATAACTTCTTAAAACATGTGCCGAGTCAAAAGGGCTCTTTAAATGGTGAAAATATTAAATAGTCAAGGTATTTCCTTTAAATATGTCCAAAGCCTTTGTCCTAGCGGCAAGGAGCTTAGACATTATTGTATGAGGTACCGAGTTTGAGTCCTCTTGACATCAATTGTCATTTCCTCCTTTCCATAAGAGTTTATTTGTAATTTCCTCATTCATATAGAAGATTATTTAAAAAAGGGTATATCCTTTAAATAGTGGGCAGATGGACTATTTAAATGTTGGAATAATTGAATGAATAATTATATACAACTATCAATGATGATTAACCAAGAACAAAAGAGAAGGAGCACAAACTATAGAGCGGAAGCGTACCTTGATCCATCTAGAATTGAAAGGCAGAATTGCTTAGCAGCGGTTGTGGATCTTCTAGACGGTCAAAGACGTTCTTTATAATAGTCTGTCGAGAGAATACAAGGATATCAAATGTTCTTCTAATGTCTGGGGACCATAACCCTAGCTTATACTTATATAAAATATAAGCCCCTTTATTTTCTATTAGGTCACTCATCAAATAGAAAATCTCATATGGTATCTGCATTTATTTCCATAACGAATAATTACACTTTTAGCTCAAACTTAATCTTTATTGAATCACTTTAATTGAACAGCTAAATAATAGCCATACACATTAAATTAGTCATGTGGAAGCCCAAATTTCTAACAATCTCCCACGTTGGCAACACATGACACCAAATATATGTGTACAAACCGAATAAGCGCTGAAATATACTATCACATAGTGTATTCCCGAACAATCTTATTATCAACCATATCAACATAGGACTAAAGAGGCAGTCACCATATTTTTGCATGATTAAACCCATCAGTAATCACATATGCAACTATAATCAACAACAGATCAATTATAGAGTGTAGCATGAAAATTTCATTCAAAGTGATCATACATGTCTATTTCCAATGGGTCCTCCCAAATCCTTAGTGAGATCAAACCAAAATCAAATAACACAAATAATGGACAAAAGCATACTTTATTTCTGCAGAAAATAACATGAGTTTTATAACATGTTTAAACACAATATAGAGCATGAACGAAATGAACAACTCCCACTAAATGGAAGTGTCCTCAAATGAAAAAACACTCGTATGCGCTACATGCCCATGAAAGATCTTATGTAGCAGTCCTTTAGTGAGCGGATCTGCAATCATCAAATCCGTTCCTATACCCTCTATAGAAATTTGTCCACTCCGAACCCTTTCTTTTACAACTAGGAACTCTATCTCAATATGCTTTGACTTAGCAGAGCTCCTATAGTTGTTGGGGTACTGTACTGCAGAGTTATTGTCACAATACAAGTCTTTCAACTCCTTGAATAATACGTAATCCAGTGACAAAATTTCACAGCAATAACCCATGACATGATGCCTCATAACAAGCTACGAATTTTGCTACCATGTGGAAGGTGCCACAAGTGTCTGCTTAGCACTTGTCCATGAAATGGCTACTCCAGCCGGCAGAAATACATAACCTGAGGTGGATCTCCTACTATCTTGGCATTCAACAAAATCACAACCAGAATACCCAATGATCTCCAAATGATCTGATTTTTTGAATGTGAGTAGCCAAAGCATATGGAATATTTTGCATCTCATTCATCTCAAGACATGTTCTAGGGCATTGAGTAAGACTAAACTTGTCTCCTTTAGCCACGGGGTGTCTACAGGCTTGCCACCATGTATCTCAAACTTTTTAGCACTTTTTCAATATATCCCTTTTGTGACAATCATAGAATATCACGAGAGCGGTCACGATGAATCTCGACTCCTAATACAAACAAGGCTTCCCATGATATTTCATCTCAAATTTCTTTGAGAGAAAATTCTTGGTATCGTGCAACATTTCTTTATCATTTGTGGCAATCAATATGTTATCGACATATAGTACCAAGAAGGTGCATCTGCTCCCACTGAACATGTGATACACACAATCATCAATAACATTCTTTTTCGAAACCGAATGAGAGAACTTCTTCATGAAATTTGTGGTATCATTGATGAGAGGACTGCCTGAGCCCATAGATGGATTTCTTAAGTCTGCAAACCATTTTCTTTGGGTCTCCGTTATACGATCATGGAAGCCGTGCATCAAGGATTTTACAAATAGCTGGATTCAACCAGTGATCAGCCTATCAAGATGACGTCCAAATGCTCTGAAAATGCCAACAATGTCTTTGTCTTTGAAAGAGCTTCGTGTGGGTACCTTGCACGCCTCAATCGGAGTCCAGTGGAGAGAGTTATGGCCAATTTACTAAATCTGCGTAGAAGAGAGGGCGAGTGAAAAGAGAAAAGGCACGGCTGAGCGAAATGAGGCATACAAAACGCCTGGGCGGGCGTTTTGCACGTTTTTGCACATTTGGTGAGAAAGTTCACCCGGGCGGGCATTTTGCGCTTTACAATTCGGCCGACTGGGCGAATCACGCGGACTTAGATTTTGTGGGCCATTTCATTGATTTCGGGCCTAAACTATAAATATCACTCTTTATAGTTTTATTCCTTAGATTTTGCTGAATTAAATATACTTCCTAGGGAGTTTCCTCTTTGAGGATTTTATCCAAATTCCTTCATTGAAGGTTGCTTGTCTCATCCTTTGATTGATTCAAGTAAAGATATGCATCGATGGAGGTGTAACCATTGAGTAGTGGAGCCAATGGGTGATTAGAGTTGATGAAAGTTGTCTAGGGTTGTTTCCATTATTTTGGTCAAGGTCCTATGGTTGTAACTCCAATTTCTCATCTTTATACACATTTTATCACTTCTTATCTCCCATGGATCTCTATTTTGAATCTAGTTTTTGTGGCTAGATCCACTCTAACTTGTTTATTTTTGTGTTTTGTTGTTGGATCTACACTTTTAGCTTAATCTTGGGTAATTACATGGATCTAATCAATCAAGATCTTTATCATTTGGTATCTAGAGCCTAGGTGCCTAGGAAGTGTTTGATCTATGATTTCTTTGATTTTGCTTTAGCCTTTTGTGTTTCCTTATTTTTGGCCTATATTTGATTGCTGATCGGATTAATCTATCGTTGTTGGATTGAGCTGAAATTTTATGTGAACGAACCTTGATATGTTAGCTATATTTCTGCAAAGACTTAGACAAAAAATACATCCGTTTGCCTATGGATATGATCGATTGAATATTGTTGCATGTTTTAGCATAGTTGGGGAACAAGTGAAAAATCACACCCAATTTCAAAACCTGACTTGTTGGGCTTATTTTATCCTGGATATACACTCAATTTTGAGTCTCTCTACAAAGTTCCAGCCAATTTGGGGTTTGGTAGCTATACAAAAAAATTCCAAATTTCAGCTCATGTTTATTACATTTTCCGCTCTTATATGGCTTGTGTGTGCTGCCTTAGGCCTAGTTCCTTGCTTTCACATGTTTGATCATTATTACTTTGGTGTTTACTACTTGGTGTCTATATTTTCTTGAGGTGTATACCTTGATTGAATTGTCCGGATGCCATCAATTGGAATTGGATCGAGAGTGTGTGATACTAGCCCCATTGTATTCTAAACCTACCGAGTGACATTGATGAGTGACTTGGGGGGTTGGGATACTACATTGGGGTGAGTTAGCTTCTTTAATCTCTCTTTTTTTACTAACCTCTAGGACTAGATCCTAGTGTTCATCATTTCTTGTAGGTACATTTGATGTCTCCCATCACTCGATCCAATGGGGAACATCCACGAGGATGGGGGAGATATGGGGGCGAGCTCGAGTGATGTTGTGCCCTGAAGTGATTACATGGGCACGATGGTAAAGATGATGGCGGATCTCAAACAGGAGATAAGAGAAAGGGTTGCCCAGTAGGATGCCCGAAGGAAAGAGTACGAGACCCAATGGAAATCCAATCAAAATACCTTAGTTGGAGCCTTAAAGGAGGTCCGTGCATCAAGATCTGTCACTCCTAAAACTGACCACCTACATCTTAAAGCTTCCGGCATAGAACATGTAGTGTCGAGGGGCAATGGAGGCTATAAGGAGTATGTTGGCTAGGAGTGTGAAATGAATGGTGATGATAGAGGTGACTATGAATCAAGGTACCATAACGATGGACTTGATAGGGGAAGTAGAAGGAAACGAGCTCCCATGTCTCATGGAGAGTGGCATTCTAGGAGGGTTAGAGATCATGTTAGCCACAAGGGGTTTGAGAGGCCAATTGAAGAAGAAGTCCCGTATAGAGCTCGGTTGAGGCCTACCTATCGACATGATGATATTGACACAAACCAAACGGGTACCCCATCAAGTCATTTGACTACATCATCTTCTTTCAATTTATCACATTAGCCTCTTAGTGTGTATGGAAATGTCCTCCCTTTGATGAGCTTAAACCAAATAAGGAGGGAAAAAGAATGAGAGAGAGAGATAGAGAGAAAAGGCTTGAGAGTGAAAGTAAGCCTAAAAATCCAAGAGAGTGTAAAAAAGACAAGAGTGTGAGATGCAAAAGTCAAGAGAGAGTGGTGGGGGTGAGAGAAAAGAAAATTACCATATGAGAGAAAAACCACAAACACAAGTGAGTCAAGGGTGTTTGTTAGATTCTAAGGCCAACCTTGGATGAGCACCAAATGAGCCTTTGCCTCTTACCCTTGCTGAGGAAAATAAGTTTTTACCCATTAACACTTCTTGTATGTCTTCTTTTGTTGATGACTTTGTAGTGAGTAAAATTGAAGACATAGAAGTGAAACATCAAGTTGTACATAGCTTGAAAACTACGCTCCCGGATAAGGATCAAGAGGAACAAGGGCAAGTGGATGAACTCCTTGCCCAAGGTTCAAGTGCACTATCCTTGTCTCCTTGTGATGCTCCCTTAGATATGATTGTATTAGAGAATTCCATTTATTTTGATAGATTTACCATTGTTGACTTGTGTGATTTGTGGCATCAAGAGTTTAAATTGTTGAAGCCTAAGCCCATCTTTGCATCATATGTTGATCCTTTCTTGATAAATCTAAGCATTGATATACATGAAATTTCTCTTGTGGATCCTACCTTGAATATTGGAGTGACTTTCGTTCATGCTAAGATGCATAAGCTTTCGCTTGTTAGTAATTTTGAACTTCATGAGTATGTGGATGAGAATAGTAAGATCAAGAGGAGTGAAATGGTTAATGAGTTTAGAACTTGGTGTTTGCTATATTTTCATTGCAAAGTGGTTAAATCCTTTAATGGGATTGGAATGTTCTAAGGCCATTTTATGAAGGATTATTCCACTCATATGTCTCTTGTGGGTTGTGTTGTGATTAATGGCATAAGAATGAATTCTTCTCATATTTGTGATCATGTTTTAAAATTGTTGGAGGAATCGTGTAAGGCCTATTTTGATGAGAATCTTATGATACTTGTTGCTTTGCACAAGTTTCATATGCATGGTGTTGTTCTTACTCCACATGTGGTGCATGAAGGTATATGGATGCATTGCTCATATATTTTTTTTATCATTTCTTGAAATTGTTGGGACAATTGAGTGAGATCCCTTGTAATAAGCTTGGCTTGTTGATTGATATATTTTCGTGCAAGCTTGATGTGAATTGTCATGAACCCTCTCTACATGTTGAATAAGAGTTTGTCAATTTGTGGAAGGGTATTTCTTATTTGAGCAAGATTGGTGTGTTAATGATTGAAAATGATTCTTCGTTGCATGATCATGAGAATAAGATATTTGTGCTTAGGCATCTCTTGATAACTTTCCATTTTGCACACTATGAGGACCATTTCTTATGTACATATTGCCCCCATAATGAGTCAAATTGGTAGTGTTGAAGATGTTAAAGAACATGGGAATAGGTAGTGTTGGAATGCTTTGAGTCAAATTGTGTGATGCTTGTGTGTTGTGGCATAATACTTATTTTCATTGCATGACAATCAAGCCGTTCACTGGGGTTGGCATGTTTTATTGTCAAAGATTATGCAACACATGGTTTTGTTTGGGACTTCATTGTTAAAGAATTCCTAGATTTTTGTTTCCCCGTAGCTTATGTATTAGTGTTGAGCTTGTTAGAGCATGTCCACCGTCTTGGTGTAGTAACTTCTATTAGGGTCGTTGTTAGTCTTAATCTTTATCATCGTACTTTGATATTTAATTTGCTCTCGTTCCATTTTATAGGTGTGCGGAATCCGGATTTGAGGGCAAATCCTTTCCAAGGAGTGGAGGGTGATATGACCATGGGAGCTAGACGTCAAGAGTCTTCACTTCAACGTGAGCCATGGATTGATTGGTGTCCAAGGATGAGAGAGAAGACATGCCAATGATCCAATAAAGCTAGAGGGCCTCCCGAGGATTGGAGGAATAGAGAAGGCTTGGATTTGAGGACAAATCCTTTCTAAGAAAGGGAGGCTGATACGATCATAGAAGCCGTGCATCGAGGATTTTACATACAGCTGGATTCAACCAGTGATCAGCCTATCAAGATGACGTCCAAATGCTCTGAAAATCCAAACTTTGTCTTCCTCTTCGAAATAGCTTCGCGTGGGTACCTTTCACGCCTCAATCGGAGTTCGGTGGAGAGAGTTATGACCGATTTACTAAAGCCGCGCATAAGAAAGGGCGAGTCTAGAGAAAACGCGCGGTCGGGCGAAATGAGGCATGGAAAATGCCCGCCCGAGCATTTTGGGCGTTTTGCACGTTTTTGCACATTTCGGCAGAAAGTTTGCCCTGGCGGGCGTTTTGCGCCTTACAGTTCGCCCGACCGAGCGAATCACGCGGAGTTAGATTTTGTGGGCAATTTCCTCGAATTTTGGGCCTAAACTATAAATAGCACTCTTTATCATTTTATTCATTAGATTTTGCTGAATTAAAATTACTTTCCTAGTGAGTTTCCTCTTTGAGGATTGTATCCAAATTCCTTCATTGAAGGTTGTTTGTCTCATCCATAGATTGATTCAAGTAAAGGTATGCATCATGAGGGTGTAGCCATTGAGTAGTGGAGCCAAGGGGTTGTTAGAGTTTATGAAAGTTGCCTAGGGTTGTTTCCATTGTTTTGGTCAAAGTCTATGGTTGTAACTCTATTTCCTCATCTTATACACATTCTATCACTTCTTATCTCTCATGGATCTCTATTTTGGATCTAGTTTTTGTGGCTAGATCCACCCTATCTTTGTTTAATTTTATGTTTAATTGATAGATGATCACTTGTGGCATAATCTTGGGTAATTACATGGATCTAATCAATGAAGATCCTTATCACTCCAACCACAAAATCTTCTGGTTGCTCCGTATAAATCGTTTCCTCAAGTTCACCATTGAGAAATGCGGTTTAAACATCTATCTGATGTAGCTCAAGATTATAATGTGCTACCAATGCCATGATTATTCTAAATGAGTCTTTCGAAGAAAACAGAGAGAAATTCTCTTTATAATCGATGTTTTCCTTCTAAGTGAAGCTTTTAGCTACAAGACGTGCCTTAAATTTATCCACATTACCCTTTGAATCCCTTTTGGTCTTAAAAATCCATTTGCAACCAATGGATTTCACACCTTCAGGTAATGGGTATATATCACAAACGTCATTAAATAGAATTGCCTTATATTCCTTATCTAAGTCTTGAGTCCACTTCTCAAACTGAGGATCCTTCATTGCTTGATCAACAGTGACATGTTCATTGTTTTTCAAACCAATATTATCCTGTTTTCAGCGATAAAAACCACATAATCATCCGGAATGACATTTCTCCTTTCTCTAGTGGACCTCCTTAATTGTCATGCCGTATTTTATGTTTTGAATTGCCTATCTGATTGTCTACTAGGATAATGTCCTACTAGACTTTGATGGTTAACTAATTCGGGTCTAACTAAGGTCTAAGCCCTACTTAGGCTAGTGCATTGATGGTGATCGTGAGTCGTCCTTTGGGTTGGCCGGTCCAGTGATCGAGTTTGTGGCCACATTCTCGTTTCACATGATGGTTCAGATATGGTACATGATAGAGGATGATGATGATGATGGGCTGCGCAGCCATGTTTTACGATGGAAATGATTTTAGTGTTTCTCGGCATTTTTTTTCTTTAAAAGTAAAACCCGAGTTTCACTCAATGATGGCTTGACATAAATTTATTGATAAAACGTATTTTGGGCATGAGTTCACTGAGTGCATCAAGTACTCAGCCCCTGCATGCGTTTTCCCTATGTGCAGGTTGAGCGTTGACGAGGACGGAGGATGTTGAGCATTTGGACAAAGACCGCATTCAATAAATGTTCTGGTTGCTATTGTGTCTTCATACATAGTAGTAGCTAACTCTCAAATGCATCCGCTATGCCAAGTTTTAAAACTCTTATGTTTTTCTTTAATCTGTTGGACTATTTCTCTGCGAACCTTGTTGCTTCGTGATTCCAAACTATAATTCGGTAATAAAGTTTCATCTTATGTGTTACATGTCGTACCCTTTGATTGTTTCCCCTTTCTTCCCCGCTTCTTAATTCCTCCATTAGTCGCGACCCACCGTACATTCTATCCTTAGGAAGTGCGGTCGTGACAGAATGGTATCAGAGCATCATCTCACGTAATTTTACTAAAAGTGGCGACACGATGGAGACGACCTTTATAGAAGGCAGAGAAGCACACGGATGATTAAAATGTTTTAAGAGAATGATTGTTATAATATGCAAGAATATTATGAAGATATGGCTTTTGACTTACTCAATTATTTTATTGTAATGACGTGATGAATATCAACTTGGAATCCACGGTTTATTAGAATGATGTTACCATGTTCGGCCTCAGAAAGACGAGCGAGGGAGTGTGGCTTTCGTAGCTAGAATGAATGATTTTAATCAACAATACTTACTTGGATTCTAAGAATTTTTTTTTTGGAACCTTTCAATTAACGGTGAACCCTTGTCTATTTAAGACCTTGTCTGACTCACAATTCGCAAGTAATGCCCATTATTTTCTTTTCCTATATCGAGTCATGACTCACTTTCAGTTCTTGAAAATTGGTTCTTGCCTTTGTAACTTTTGACATCTTGATTAGTAGTTTTCTTCGATTCATCTTTTGTAAGGACAATATTTTGACCTTATAAGCTTCCGTCACTGAACTTCATTCCTAAAGTTGTTTGCAGTTATGACCTTCAGTATGATCACATCTCCCATACATGTTTCGTCAAAGGATGAAGTATTCCTCTTGGAACTTTTGTACACCTTTTTATGTCGTAACTATGCATGTGGCAAGTTTTTTTTTCTTGCAGAAGTGAAATTCTTTTTAGCTCAGTTTCACTACATATATTGTTCATGCAATGATTTTTCTTTCTTGCAACATCAAGTTAAGGCTATCTTGTTCTCTTTTTCCTTAACGTGTTTGATCTAGCTGATTTTCCTAAAAAATTCACTTCACGTCGGTTGCAAACCTGTGAATCCATTGATGTGATTTCATTATTCAATAGCATGATGTTGTCGAACCATGATCAGTTCTACTTCATGACATTTGTCTATGCTTCTAAACCCTCCCACGATTGATCATCTCATGTCATGACATGTTTGAGCCATCATTCATTGATGCCGAAATTTTGCAAACTTGATTTGACAATTAAAATATCTTATTTGGCAGCCTACTATGGAATTTGAGACTTAACTCAGTTTCATCCTGTTTTCATGACCTATCTCATATTCTTTCGAGCTCTCATCAGAAGTAAATTCTCAAGCTCTATGGTTTTTATTTGATACCGCTTAAACCATTTAATTCTCAGAATGGATGTGTTAAGTTCAATGGGTTTAGTCCTTGCTTTGTTTACAAACCAATTTTCTCAAGTCGGTGATGATATTAAGAAGAGTCGAACAAGAAATGTTGTTCTTGTTTTTCTTGATTAATTCTGCAGCCTTTCTGATTAAGACACTTTCAGCAGTGTTGCTACAATTTTGAAATCCGTTCATATCTAAGTAAGACTGTTTGATCAATTTTCGAGTTCGTGATACTAGAATTGGAGGAAAGAGTGAGGTTGAGCTTTTCTAATGCACACGGGGGAATAAGTTTCTATAATTAGACATGCGTAAAAGTGATACACCAACGAGAGGCATCGATATAACCAGGAACACGAGGTGTTAAATTTTCAGCTATAATTATTTTTTTTTTGCGATACGAGAAAGCTGCTTGGAAATTGGATTATGAGTTAATGGAGAAATATTTTATTCGAAGGATGTAAGCAAATTTCGGGACGAAATTTTTGTTATGATGAGTAGATTGTAATACCCCGACTTTTCTACCCTTTTTATTTGTTCTCGTAGTGACATCGTTTGTGCACCTGAAAATTTTTTTGCCTTTGTTTTGATAGAAAGATATATCATTTTGGGCCTATAACAATTATTCTTTTTCTACCCCCAATTTATTTAATTTTCCCAGCCCAATTCATTTTATTTGAAACTACACTTTGAAGCCCAACTGGAGATGAAAACCGCCTCAGATTACTCTCAATAAACTGTTACCGTAAATCCCTCCAACACCTTGTAAAATTTCAACAATTAGAGATTAACGATTTCTAAACATGTATCTCTTCCTCAATCCCACGATTCCTTCCACATTCATTCAATGCCGAAAAAAAATAAAAACCTTGCTTTCTCCCATGATCTGCAGTTACAAGCATTTCTCTCCATCTCCTGCACGATCAGAATTCCAATTTGCACCACGTTCCAAACTGCAGAGTTACATCCCGTTCTGTACTCCTTAATCTGCTCCATAGTTCACAAATTGAGAGGAAACACCCGAGTGAAAGCAGAGAGTTCTGGAGTCAAAAATCAGCAAGGAGGATTCTCCGTTCCATCTCAATTTCACACCAGGCATGTTCGGGAATCGGAACTGGCGCTGACCGAGATGATGCGGGGAAAGACTACGCTAGGGCGCAAACAGAGGGAGGAAACGAGAACATAGATTTTGGAAAACTTTAAAACTGCAACTTCTCAACTTCACCATCAATCGGAAATCTCATAATCAAGATTTAGAGCTACCGAGAGCAAGGAGAGACTACAGAGACAGCGAATCGGGGACAGCCATGGCGGAGTCTCGTGATTCGAACAGCAGAGGCTCTTGCCGTGAACAACCGAGGCTGGAGAAGCCGAACAACAGCAGCTCGGGAGATGGCAACAACAGCGAATGGCAGCAGAGGCGGCGATGGAGGTTTCAACTGCATCGTGACGGCAACAGCTCTTGCTGCGTCGCGACATTGGCAGCGATGGTGTTTTATTTTGTCGGCGGAAATCAGCGAAGGAGGAGAGAGATGGGACGGCGAAAGCACCGCGCGGCTGCTCGATGAGTCTCGAACAGGAGGGGCGGCAGGTCGTACGCGCAGACAGCAGCAACAGCCGCAGTGGAGGTCGCTGGAGTGGGTGAGACGCCGGCTGGAGCATCGATTGACAGCAACGCAGAATTTGGTGAAGGGGAGGATAACAACCTCGGCGTGAGATCGAGAGGGAGGAATTTTGGGCTGCATCATGAAGAAGAAGAAGAAGAAGAAGAAGAAGAAGAAGAAGAAGAAGAAGAAGAAGAAGAAGAAGAAGAAGAAGAAGAAGAAGAAGAAGAAGAAGAAGAAGAGGGATTTTTAGAGAGTGAAATTGAATTTAGAGAAGGAGGAGTTCAGATATTTCAATTTGGGGAATTCTCCTGATTTTGAATTGAGGGAGATGAGAGGCTGAGAGAGAGATCGAGAAGCAGAGATGGAGAGAATGGTGTTGGCCGATTGTTGTGGATGGAGAAGGGGAGATGTCGGTTGAGGGAGCAACGACATGCTTGGGCACCGGCGACGGCGTTGAAGCCGCTCTATTTTGACGGAGGCGATTGATTTGAGGTGATGCGAAGAGAGAGACGGTGGGAGAAAGGATTTTGGGCAAGAGAGAAAGATGTCAGCGTGTATTTCAATTGAGAAGAAGATGATTTCAGTCCCATTCTGTAACTTCACGTAAGGATGTTGGGGACGCCTAAGGATGAAGATTATATTGAAAAATAGCATAATTTTCTAACTAAGAAGGGTGAGATTTATATATGCATTGTTGATATAAAATTTATTTTTCTTAATGTCTAATTTTTAGCATATTATGTTCTTTCAAAAAGGGGATGATTTTTCATGCTATTTGAGAACGGAATTAAAAGACAAGTTGAGGATTTAAGCGAACGAGGTGGGTTTTCTTTATAAATAAGGACTATGTCCTAAGTATATTTATTTTTGCTAAATATGTTTGTCATGCCATATTTTTATGTTGCTATGGGACCTATCTGAAGTTGCTTTTGTCATGTATGGTTAATCGAATTCGGGTCTGACTAGGGAGTGAATCCTTACCCAGGCTAGTGTACACCCCGTAGATCGTGCGCTATCTCTTTTAGTTGGCCGGTCTAGTGGATTAGAATGTGGCCACATTCCTTGTCATGTATGTTCAAATATAGTATGATTATGTTGATGTTGTTGAGTTTGATGGTGATGATGATGTTGGTGAAAATTTTTAGTAACTCGGCCCTTTCAAAGTTAAAACCCCGATGTCACTGGTTAATGGCATAATAAATATTTTTATTGACAATGTTTTCGGCATGAGTCCACTGGGTACTCAGCCCTGCATGTGTTTTCCCTATGTGCAGGTTGAGCGGTGACGAGCGCGGTGGGTGTTGAGCATGAAAGTGAAGAAGATAATAAATAAAATTTTCTGAATATATTATGTCTTCATACATAATAGTATTCTACTCTCGAATGCTTCCCCTAAATATTGTTTCTTTCGAGTTCATGTATTGTTGAGATACTCTGATTTTATTCGACCTATTCCCGTTTGTTTTGAGCTATGGTCGAGTTATGTTGATTTTCCTCTTTCTTCCCCGCTTCTTTAATCCTCCCCTAGTCGCGATCAACCGTGTTTTCTATCCTTAGAAAATGCGGGCGTGACAAAACGAGAACATAGATTTTGGAAAACTTTACAACTGCAACTTCTCAACTTCACCATCAATCGGAAATCTCATAATCAAGATTTAGAGCAACCGAGAGCATGGACAGACTACAGACACAGCGAATCAGGGACAGCCATGGCGGAGTCTCGTGATTCGAACAGCAGCGGCTCTTGCCAAGAACAACCGATGCTGGAGAATCCGAGCAACGGCAGCTCGGGAGATGGCAGCAGCAGCGAATGGCGGTAGAGGCGGCGATGGAGGTTTCAACTGCATCGTGACGGCAACAGCTCTTGCTGCGTCGCGACATTGGCTGCGGTGGTGTTTTATTTTGCCGGCAGAAATTAGCGAAGGAGGAGAGAGACGGGACGGGACGGCGAAAGCACTACGCGGCTGCTCGACGAGTCTCGAACAGCAGGGGCGGCAGGTCGTACGCGCAGACAGCAGGAACAGCCGCAGTGGAGGTCGCTGGAGTGGGTGAGACGCCGGCTGGAGCATCGATTGACAGCAGCGCAGAATTTGATGAAGGGGAGGATAACAACCTCGGCGTGAGATCGAGAGGGAGGAATTTTGGGCTGCATCATGAAGAAGAAAAAGAAGAAGAAGAAGAAGAAGAGGGATTTTTAGAGAGTGAAATTGAATTTAGAGAAGGAGGAGTTCAGATATTTCAATTTGGGGAATTCTCCTGATTTTGAATTGAGGGAGATGAGAGGCTGAGAGAGAGATCGAGAAGCAGAGATGGAGAGAATGGAGTTGGCCGATTGTTGTGGATGGAGAAGGGGAGATGTCGGTTGAGGGAGCAGCGGCATGCTTGGGCACCGGCGACGGCGTTGAAGCCGCTGTGTTTTGACGGAGGTGATTGATTTGAGGTGATGCGAAGAGAGAGACGGTGGGAGAAAGGATTTTGGGCAAGAGAGAAAGATGTCAGCGTGTGTTTCAATTGAGAAGAAGATAATTTCAGTCCCATTCTGAAACTTCACGTAAGGATGTTGGGGACGCCTAAGGATGAAGATTATATTGAAAAATAGCATAATTTTCTAACTAAGAAGGGTGAGATTTATATATGCATTGTTGATATTAAATTTATTTCTCTTAATGTCTAATTTTTAGCATATTATGTTCTTTCAAAAAGGGGATGATTTTGCATGCTATTTGAGAACGGAATGAAAAGACGAGTTGAGGATTTAAGCGAACGAGGTGGGTTTTCTTTATAAATAAGGACTATGTCCTAAGTATATTTATTTTTGCGAAATATGTTTGTCATGCCATATTTTTATGTTGCTATGGGACCTATTTGAAGTGTGTTTTGCCATGTATGGTTAATCGAATTCGGGTCTGACTAGGGAGTGAATCCTTACTCAGGCTAGTGTACACCTCGTAGATCGTGCGCTATCTCTTTGAGTTGGCCGGTCTAGTGGCTTGGAATGTGGCCACATTCCTTGTCATGTAAGTTCAGATATGGTATGATGATGTTGATGATGTTGAGTTTGATGGTGATGATGATGTTGGTGAAATGTTTAGTGACTCTGCCCTTTCAAAGTTAAAACCCCAAGGTCACTCGTTAATGACATGATAAATATTTTTATTGAAAATGTTTTCGGCACGAGTCCACTGAGTGCATCAAGTACTCAGCCCTGCATGTGTTTTCCCTATGTGCAGGTTGAGCGGTGACGAGCGCGGTGGGTGTTGAGCATGAAAGTGAAGAAGATACTAAATAAAATTTTCTGAATATATTATGTCTGCATACATAATAGTATTCCACTCTCGAATGCTTCCGCTAAATATTGTTTCTTTCGAGTTCATGTATTGTTGAGATACTCTGATTTTATTCGAGCTATTCCCGTTTGTTTCGAGCTATGATCGAGTTGTGTTGATTTTCCCCTTTCGTCCCCGCTTCTTTAATCCTCCCCTAGTCGCGATCAACCGTGTTTTCTATCATTAGAAAATGCGGGCGTGACAAAACGAGAACATAGATTTTGGAAAACTTTACAACTGCAACTTCTCAACTTTACCTTCAATCGGAAATCTCATAATCAAGATTTAGAGCAACCGAGAGCAAGGAGAGACTACAAAGACAGCGAATCAGGGACAACCATGGCGGAGTCTCGCGATTCGAACAGCAGCGGCTCTTGCCAAGAACAATCGAGGGTGGAGAATCCGAGCAACGGCAGCTCGGGAGATGGCAGTAGCAGCGAATGGCGGCAGAGGCGGCGATGGAGGTTTCAACTGCATCGTGACGGAAATAGCTCTTGCTGCGTCGCGACATTGGCTGCGGTGTTGTATTTTGCCGGCGGAAATCAGCGAAGGAGGAGAGAGACGAGACGGCGAAAGCACCGCGCAGTTGCTCGACGAGTCTCGAACAGCAGGGGCGGCAGGTCGTACGCACAGACAGCAGCAATAGCCGTGGTGGAGGTCGCTGGAGTGGGCGAGACGCCGGCTGGAGCATCGATTGACAGCGGCGCAGAATTTAATGAAGGGGAGGATAACAGCCTCGGCGTGAGATCAAGGGGGAGAAATTTGGGGCTGCATCATGAAAAAGAAAAAGAAGAAGAAGAGGAAATTTTAGAGAGTGAAATTGAATTTAGAGAAGGAGGAGTTCAGATATTTCAATTTGGGGAATTCTCCTGATTTTGAATTGAGAGAGATGAGAGGCTGAGAGAGAGATCGATAAGCAGAGATGGAGAGAATGGAGTTGGCCGATTGTTGTGGATGGAGAAGGGGAGATGTCGGTTGAGGGAGCAACGGAGTGCTTGGGCACCGGCGATGGCGTTGAAGCCGTTGTGTTTTGACAGAGGCGATTGATTTGAGGTGATGCGAAGAGAGAGACGGTGGGAGAAAGGATTTTGGGCAAGAGAGAAAGATGTCAGCGTGTGTTTCAATTGAGAAGAAGATGATTTCAGTCCCATTCTGAACCTTCACGTAAGGATGTTGGGGACGCCTAAGGATGAAGATTATACTGAAAAATAGCATAATTTTCTAACTAAGAAGGGTGAGATTTATATATGCATTGTTGATATTAAATTTATTTCACCTAAAGTCTAATTTTTGGCATATTATGTTCTTTCAAAAATGGGATGATTTTGCATGCTATTTGAGAAAAGAATGAAAAGACGAATTGAGGATTTAAGCGAACGAGGTGGGCTTTCTTTTTAAATAAGGACTATGTCCTAAGTATATTTATTTTTGCGAAATATATTTGTCATGCCATATTTTTATGTTGCTATGGGACCTATCTGAAGTGGCTTTTGTCATGTATGGTTAATCGAATTCGGGTCTGACTAGGGAGTGAATCCTTACCCAGGCTAGTGTACACCCCGTAGATCGTGCGCTATCTCTTTTAGTTGGCCGGTCTAGTGGATTGGAATGTGGCCACATTCCTTGTCATGTTTGTTCAAATATAGTATGATTATGTTGATGATGTTGAGTTTGATGGTGATGATGATGTTGGTGAAATGTTTAGTGACTCGGCCCTTTCAAAGTTAAAACCCCGATGTCACTGGTTAAAGGCATAATAAATATTTTTATTGACAATGTTTTCGGCATGAGTCCACTGAGTACTCAGCCCTGCATGTGTTTTCCCTATGTGCACGTTGAGCGGTGACGAGCGCGGTGGGTGTTGAGCATGAAAGTGAAGAAGATAATAAATAAAATTTTCTGAATATATTATGTCTTCATACATAATAGTATTCTACTCTCGAATGCTTCCCCTAAATATTGTTTCTTTCGAGTTCATGTATTGTTGAGATACTCTGATTTTATTCGAGCTATTCCCGTTTGTTTTGAGTTATGGTCGAGTTGTGTTGATTTTCCTCTTTCTTCCCCGCTTCTTTAATCCTCCCCTAGTCACGATCAACCGTGTTTTCTATGCTTAGAAAATGCGGGCGTGACAAAACGAGAACATAGATTTTGGAAAACTTTACAACTGCAACTTCTCAACTTCACCATCAATCGGAAATCTCATAATCAAGATTTAGAGCAACCGAGAGCATGGACAGACTACAGACACAGCGAATCAAGGACAGCCATGGCGGAGTCTCGCGATTCGAACAGCAGCGGCTCTTGCCAAGAACAACCGATGCTAGAGAATCCGAGCAACGGCAGCTCGGGAGATGGCAGCAGCAGCGAATGGCGGCAGAGGCGGCGATGGAGGTTTCAACTGCATCGTGACGGCAACAGCTCTTGCTGCGTCGTGACATGGGCTGCGGTGGTGTTGTATTTTGCCGGCGGAAATCAGCGAAGGAGGAGAGATACAGGACGGCGAAAGCACCGGGCGGCTGCTCGACGAGTCTCGAACAGCAGGGGCGGCAGGTCGTACGCGCAGACAGCAGCAACAGCCGCAGTGGAGGTCGCTGGAGTGGGTGAGACGCCGGCTGGAGCATCGATTGACAGCAGCGCAGAATTTGATGAAGGGAAGGATAACAACCTCGGCGTGAGATCGAGAGGGAGGAATTTTGGGCTGCATCATGAAGAAGAAGAAGAAGAAGAAGAAGAAGAAGAAGAAGAAGAAGAAGAAGAAGAAGAAGAAGAAGAAGAAGAAGAAGAAGAAGAAGAAGAGTGATTTTTAGAGAGTGAAATTGAATTTAGAGAATGAGGAGTTCAGATATTTCAATTTGGGGAATTCTCCTGATTTTGAATTGAGGGAGATGAGAGACTGAGAGAGAGACCGAGAAGCAGAGATGGAGATAATGGAGTTGGCCGATTACTGTGGATGGAGAAGGGGAGATGTCGGTTGAGGGAGCAGCGGCATGCTTGGGCACCGGCGACGGCGTTGAAGCCGTTGTGTTTTGACGGAGGCGATTGATTTGAGGTGATGCGAAGAGAGAGACGGTGGGAGAAAGGATTTTGGGCAAGAGAGAAAGATGTCAGCGTGTGTTTCAATTGAGAAGAAGATGATTTCAGTCCCATTCTGAAACTTCACGTAAGGATGTTGGGGACGCCTAAGGATGAAGATTATATTGAAAAATAGCATAATTTTCTAACTAAGAAGGGTGAGATTTATATATGCATTGTTGATATTAAATTTATTTCTCTTAATGTCTAATTTTTAGCATATTATGTTCTTTCAAAAAGGGGATGATTTTGCATGCTATTTGAGAACGGAATGAAAAGACGAGTTGAGGATTTAAGCGAACGAGGTGGGTTTTCTTTATAAATAAGGACTATGTCCTAAGTATATTTATTTTTGCGAAATATGTTTGTCATGCCATATTTTTATGTTGCTATGGGACCTATTTGAAGTGTCTTTTGCCATGTATGGTTAATCGAATTCGGGTCTGACTATGGAGTGAATCCTTACTCAGGCTAGTGTACACCTCGTAGATCGTACGCTATCTCTTTGAGTTGGCCGGTCTAGTGGCTTGGAATGTGGCCACTTTCTTGTCATGTAAGTTCAGATATGGTATGATGATGTTGATGATGTTGAGTTTGATGGTGATGATGATGTTGGTGAAATGTTTAGTGACTCTGCCCTTTCAAAGTTAAAACCCCAAGATCACTCATTAATGACATGATAAATATTTTTATTGACAATGTTTTCAGCATGAGTCCACTGAGTGCATCGAGTACTCAGCCCTGCATGTGTTTTCCCTATGTGCAGGTTGAGCGGTGACGAGCGCGGTGGGTGTTGAGCATGAAAGTGAAGAAGATACTAAATAAAATTTTATGAATATATTATGTCTGCATACATAATAGTATTCTACTCTCGAATGCTTCCGCTAAATATTGTTTCTTTCGAGTTCATGTATTGTTGAGATACTCTGATTTTATTCGAGCTATTCCCGTTTGTTTCGAGCTATGATCGAGTTGTGTTGATTTTCCCCTTTCGTCCCCGCTTCTTTAATCCTCCCCTAGTCGCGATCAACCGTGTTTTCTATCCTTAGAAAATGCGGGCGTGACAGAGTGGTATCAGAGCAATTTTTCCTTCTGCTCTGGACCGAGAGTCTCTTATTCAATCTAGTCTAGACTCGTTTCGCTAGACTAAAAGAGTATTCATTGAAGGCTTAACATTTCGTCTCGCCCCGCTCAACAAAAGAGAAGGTAAAATGTTTTGAAATGAGGAATGTTTATGCAATTGATGTTGGACGTGATAATGAACGGAGTATGATTGAGATGTAGACTTCAAAGGAATTAGATGTAGGCTAAGTCATATACGCGCGGACTTTACTTTCTTTCAAGGCAATATATTTATCGATGGAACGAATGAGGCATAGAAAATAGCGAATCCCAAGGGGTGATGAGATGATGAGACAATGGCGACCCTGTGAAGCACGTACTTGTTTTAAGTTATGAAATGGTCGTTGTTTTATCGTTGTGTTCATGTTTACTTTGATACGTGTAAGGAAAATATGTGAAATTTTATTTTGAGAGGTTGTGTGGTGTGGTGTGGTGAGGAGTAAGATTCGGACAATTGTACTAACGTGTGTGATTAATCAGAATGCCTCCCAGACGCTCAGCAGTTCATAACGAAAACGAGGCCAGCAATGAAATCCAGAGTAACGTGGGACCCGAGGGACCACCACCACCATCAACACAACCAGAACGAAACGTTGAAAAGGAATTTTGAAAAGAATGCCCTCCGGTGTTTGATGGAATGGGAGATCCGGCCAAGGCTGAAACATGGATACGTGCCATAGAACGCATATTTTAATTCCTAAGGTGCACCGATCAGGAGCGCCTATCTTGCGTGATCTACCAGCTCACTGGGTCCGCAGAATATTGGTGGGAGACCAAGCAGCGAATGATGTCGCGTGAACAACTGGACGCCCTAACTTGGAAAAACTTCAAGGAGGAATTATATGATAAATACATTCCGAGGAGTTACCGTAAAGCTAAAGAGGCCGAATTTTACAATCTGAAGCAAGGGCGGATGACAGTGACTGAATATGACCGTGCCCTATGCGATATGTCTTGTTATGCACCAGAACAAGTAAATACCGATGAGAAAATGGCGGAGAAATTTTGTGCTGGTCTGAGGCACGAAATAAGAATGGCTTAGGCATGCCGTGGAAGGCTCTCGTATGCCGAATCACTATCTCGTGCTTTGGATGTGGAGGAAGCAATGCCAGGAGAAAGGACAGCAACGCCTACTACTCCAACACCACCTACACCACAACAAAATTTCCGTGAGAAGAGAAAGTGGGATGGGAACCAAGAATCCTTTGACCACAAAAGGTTCCAAGGTACCCCAAACTCTGCACGGGGCAAGGGAAGACAAGCTACTCCCTACCAAGGTGGGGAGTACCATCAGAGAGCGCCTCCCTGCGCCAAGTGCTAAAAGAATCATTTGGGTGAATGCAGAATTGGGACTAATGTATGCTACAAATGTGGTGGAGTTGGACACTTTGCCAAAGAGTTCCCGAGCAACAACTATGCTGGTTATGAGGAGGCTAAATGGGAACTCGAGGATAAAATGAAAGAGAAGTACCCGGAGCTGTTCGTTAGAGATGAGCAAATTTTGGGACGAAATTTCTGTTAAGGTGGGTAGAATGTAACGCCCATACTTTTTAAGTACTAATTAAAATATGCCGTGAATTAGTTAAAATAAATTTTTTTGTCGTCATGTTATGCTTCTCGTTATTTTCTTTATAATGGAGTATAGTATTTACGTGCTTGGTATGAAATGAGACGTCTCTTTTATTTAAATGATGGAGGTTACAACGAGACGTTTTTGAAAGTCTCGTTGAAGTAATGACGTTGATGTTGCTATACTTGGCATGATTGAATGAGATGGTTAAGATGGATTTTATAGTACTTGGAATAACACCAAGTTACTACGAGACAGTTTTAATATTCATACTTGCGAAGTGTGAATTGTTTTTGGTGTAGAGGAATACTTTCAGTCTTCGTGGAAATTTTTGGAAGTGCTATATGTAGTACGCAGTGTGTTTGGAAATCAAGGATCGATTGTTTTTAATCTTTGTCGGGTATGGGACGACAAAAATAATTAAAGTTTTTATGAACTTCAGTTAGTGAACAAGAATGCAATATAATAATAATACACTTGGACTTCTCAAATGATGAATTAGAGTTCAAACGTTGGTTCACGATGGCTTTGGGCCATGGAAAATAGATGAGTTCTATGGTAAACAAATAAGTTTGGGCTTGATTTATTTACAACAAAACAAAACAAAACATTTTGGGCCTATGAACTTCAACAAATAAATAAAATGTGGGAGATAGATTTTGAGCCCAATCCTTCCCCTTCCCTAACGCCATCTACAACCACTAGCAAAAACAAATTGAGAGAGAACCGAGAGAGAAAGAGAATAGAAGAGCTCTTGGTTTTCAAGTTTCTACCACCACAAGTCACGAGAGGTCGAGGAGCTGCCAGATTTTTCAATCAACCTATTCACTAGTTATTCTACAGAAGGTACTCCTCACTTCCATCCTTGTTTCACAAACATTCATATCATTTTTGCAGAATACATAATCTTCCAAACTCGACTCCCACATGAACAAATCCAACAGTAAACATCAATCGAATATTAAATCAACAACCAACTCAATCGAACACCACAACTGAACACCCCTCGGTAATTAATCGAAAATGCGGAAAAGAACATAAGTTTGTAAAAGAGAACTTATCTTTTCGTGTTGGTTTCGGGGCTGTTCGGGGTTGTTTCGGGGGCTGCCAAACAGTTGTCGACGGAAATTGAGAGGATAGGTGGACTGGGGCTGCTCCACGAATCGGCCAGCAGCAACAGCTGGTCGGTGACCACCCCCTCTCGAGCTGCAACGGCGATTCTGTCGAGGAGACAGCAGCGGCGGTGACTGGCGAAGACTGACTCGTCTGAACAGTGGCAGCAATGGTGGGACGGCTACCGCCCTTTCCTCTCGCTGCAGCGGTGTTTTCAGCGCAGTGGGGCGATTGGTGAAGCGGTGACGGCGTGTAGTCGACGGCGGGTATATCACGGAGTGAAGAGAGCCGCGGTGTTGGTGACCGGTGTCGATTTGGCGGTGAGATCCGAGAAGAGGCGACCAATGGTATGGTGAGACGGGAGAGAGAAAAAGATTAGGGATTGCTCTCAATTTGGGGATTTCTCATTTTGGGGGAAATAGAGAAAGAGGAAGAGAGAGAGAGCCGAGAATGGGAAAGTGGGAGTCAAAATTGGGCCTTTGTATTGTGTCACGGCCGCCCAAACTAGGGGTACTACAAACGAGGCGATCGTGACCACGGGATAACATTAAAGACAACATTTAAGGATAACATTTTATATGAAAACTTAATTAGCTTAAAGGAATAATATTTTAGTTCATTAAAAGTTTAGACAACAAATTTTTAGTTTAAAGAAACTTAATGTTATAAATTTATTATTAATTAGCAACGACTTATGGCAAAGGATTTTTCAAAAGAAGCAGCGGAGAAAAATAAATATTAAAATCCAATTAACTTCCAAAATAAAACATTTGGTTTAGTTCACGAAAACCCATTTCAGAGTAACAGGGTAAACATCAGATTAACGCCTAACACAATCAAACATGCTCAAACACAGTACGAAACAGAATAAAGTCTTGAGGCATAGTTCAAAATATAGCAGAAAATAAGTTTTAAAGAGAGTCAAGGATTACGTCTATGTATGAAGACACAACGCATCCAAAGTTCCTAGGCCAACTCAAAATCCACCGCAACATCCCGCTCAACCTGCACATAGGGAAAAACATATGCAGGGCTGAGTACTTTTTGTACTCAATGGGCTCATGCCGAAAACATTTATACAGTTTTGTCATCCATACCAGTGATCTCGAGTTTTATACGTAGTAAAGAAATATCATCGAGAACACAAAAACGTTTCATAGACTGGCTAGTCAAATAATCTCCCCATTTTCTCAATAATCCATCAATCACAATCATCAATCCACAGTGCGACGAAAGTGTGGCCACACTATTCGCCCACGAGACCGGCCGACTAGCAAGGACGGCTCCCGATCTCACCAGTGTACACAGCCTGATAGGGTTTGCGGCCCTACTCAGACCCGAATTCGTTTCACAACACAACCATATAGCCTAACGGAGTAAACTCAGACGAACTAGGCATCAGGCACACAATCTCAATCAAAACAATCCATGGCATGACATTACAAGTTAAACCACCCTTATAACACCACATCATATTTTCGGAAAATAAAAAGATTTGTAAAGAAAGCCCACCTCGTTGGCTTAATCAATTCAATATCCACTTAAGGCAACCCTCGTTCCTTGTGCTCACGAACACACAATAACCCTTGCCAATCATCACAACACAAATCAGCCTTCCATAAATTTACATTACCATGCATGTCCTATCGTTCCTTTCATCGTTCTCTCAATTTACCCATCCCAACATTCATCAACATAAGGAAAACATGCCATAATATTTCTCAACGTATCACACATAATCACGTCATAGGATACATTCCTTAATCATACTGCATCATAGAATTCACCCAACTTGGCAACATATGATATTTTAACGTTGCAACAAATCTGGCAGAACTGTGCAGTTGGTTTGTAAAAATCACCAAAACTCCATCCGACCTCATATGAAGCTAAAATTTGGTCACAACATAGTAGACACATTCAAGTTCATCCATGTAAAATTTCACACCAAAATAATGTCATTTGGTCAGTCAAAACAACAACGAAACTCTCTGGTCGGAACACAAAAATTCTGGCAGCACTGCGCAGTTAAATTGAAAAATTTACCAAAACTTCATCCGATGTCCAATGAGGCTGAAATTTTCACAAACCACAGAAGAAACTTCAAATTGCATCCAGTTTAAAATTCAAATCAAAATGATGTCATTTGGTCAGTCAAATAGAAAACGAAACTTTCTGGGCGAGAATACAAGTTTCTGGCAGAATTGCGCAGTCGACTTCAAAAATTTATTAAAAGTTAATCTTTCGTCAAAAGGGGCTGAAATTTACACACAAAACATAAAACACCTTGAAGTTTACTCAGTTAAACTTTCGAACCAAAATATGATCGTTTGGTCAGTCAAACATACGTCGGAATCCACTGTCCGAACATCACAGTTTTCAGGTCTCAAAATTTTGAAATTAGGGTTTCTTCCTCATTCAACCAAACACGATTGTTCATGCTTCCCACACACAAACATGCTTCAAAAGGTTCTCACAATCATGTTCTCATATAGTCACACATCATTCACCAATGAATCATTCAAACTTTACACATATTCATTCACAATCGCATATTCACAGTTTTTCTCATACAAACACAAATTCCCACCGATTAATTTTGCGATCTATGATTCCTACACTCAGTATATGCATGAAGGAATCAAAAACAAGGTTTCAATGGAGAAGATGTGGAAAATATTTAGTTATACCTTCTTGAATCGAAAACCAAAAGGTAGAAGCAAAGATTGATGCGATTCGCCGGGAACTCTTGAAAATCAAACTTCAATGGATGCAAGAACAAGGATGGAAGAAATTTTGGAGAGGATGAAGAGCGGGAGGAGAGGTGAGGCACGAAAATTATGAGGGAGAATGGGGGCTAGGGTTTAGTTTAGGTGATTATATAGTCCTAGGTTTAATCCCATAAATTAATTAATTAATTAATTATGGAGGAATAAAATAGAGGCCAATAAATAAAATCCACAATTAAAAAGAAGGAAAATTTTTGAAAATTAGGTTAATAAATTCGAATTTATTTGGTATTTACTTGTAGAGAAATAGATTCAAAATTTAGGAAATAAGTCAATGAATATTCCATAAACAAGGGAACAAAATAAATTAAATCTCCAAGTATGAAATAATGAGGGAAGGGGCGAAAATCTTGATGGTGTGAACAAGGAAATTATTTAAATCCTCAATTAAATAGAATAGGATTTAAATTTGGTAATTTCTTTATAGGAAAAGACTCACATAAAATAGGCAACAATAAAATAGATTTCCCCCAAGGAAATTAAGCTAAAAAAACGTGTGGGATGGAGACACAATAGAAGGAAAATATTCACATCCTCAATTAATTTGGCTTAGGTATTAATTTGGTATTGAATAAAGGGAATTCCACAAAATAGGAAACAAATATATTCTCCTCTACAAATAAGGGGGGGCGAAAATTGGCTTAATTAGCCACAAGGAAATAATGCAACTCTTAATTTAATTGGGGTGAGAGAATAAAATGTGGCAAGATTTAATTGGATTTAAAATAAATGAAGGAATCAACAAGGTACAAATTTTATCAAAGAAACTAATTCATCCTCTTAATTAAAGTAGAGGATATCCGAAACTCACAAAAATAATAGGTTAGAGTTCGAGTTTCATGTAGCATAATTTAGGGATAATTTGATTTGGATTTAATTTGGATGAATATCCCAAAACAATTAGTTAAATCCAAGAAAGAATAAAATTTCTAATAATTGGAGTGGCCGGCAATAGCCACTTTATTTGGCTAGAACAAGATGCATGATCTTTATTTAAATTGATTCCCCACATTAAATATAACTAGCACTTCATTCCAATTTCCCCATGATGATTTATTCCACATAATCAAACTCAATCACGTAGCAACAATTTAAATTTCATAAATGAAATTTCCAATAAATTTGGGATGTTACATATTGTTACATATTGTTTAAAGAATTTGGGCCTCATTCTTTTATTTCTTGTTGGGCTCATTTCTTTTAATTGGAGGAACAAGGTGGGCTAAGTAAATAAATCTTTGGGCCGTCAATTAAATTAAATCGCGGGAAACTATTTAATTAATTTCCGAATAATTCGAGGGATGAATAATTTAACCTAAGTCCGAGATAAATATAATTTTTGAGGGGAAATAATTGCGATAATTAACTTATGCGCTTTATTAATTTTGAGGTTCTGTAATTCGATATTGTGGAGAAAAATACGAGGAGCCAACGAAGGAAGTATTGGCGTGAGCGGCCGACCGCCGTCGCACGCGACGCCTTGGGCGGCCGCTGAATAATCAAAAATGCACAAAAACCGAGAAAAGAGATAAAAGACTTTAATTAGAGTGCATGCATTCTAAATATTTTCTTTCTTGAGAGTGATGTGTACTTTAATTTTCTCAAAAGGTGGTTCGCACGCTCGTTAAAGTTGGATCAAGAAGTTTGTTTAGGAAACTACTAAGCTTTTGAGGTGGGCTTTATTACTTAAACTCCTTTATTTGCAATGATATGTATGTGGTGAGATAAGGGTGGTTTAAATGTTGTGTCATGCCGTATTTTATGTTTTGAATTGTCTATCTGATTGTCTACTAGGATAATGTCCTACTAGAATTTGATGGTTAACGAATTCGGGTCTAACTAGGGTCTAAGCGCTACTTAGGCTAGTGCACTGATGGGGATCGTGAGCCGTCCTTTGGGTCGGCCGGTCCAGTGAACGAGTTTGTGGCAACATTCTCGTTTCACATGATGGTTCAGATATGGTACATGATGGAGGATGATGATGATGATGGGCTGCGCAACCATGTTTTACGATGGAAATGATTTTAGTGTTTCTCGGCATTTTTTTTCTTTAAACGTAAAACCCGAGTTTCACTCAATGATGGCTTGACATAACTTTATTGATAAAATGTATTTTGGGCATGAGTTCACTGAGTGCATCAAGTACTCAACCCCTGCATGTGTTTTCCCTATGTACAGGTTGAGCGTTGACGAGGACGGAGGATGTTGAGCATTTGGACAAAGACCGCATTCAATAAATGTTATGGTTGCTATTGTGTCTTCATACATAGTAGTAGCTAACTCTCAAATGCTTCCGTTGTGCCAAGTTTTAAAACTCTTATCTTTTTCTTTAATCTGTTGGACTATTTCCCTACGAACCTTGTTGCTTCGTGATTCCAAACTATAATTCGGTAATAAAGTTTCATCTTTTGTTTTACATGTCGTACCCCTTGATTGTTTCCCCTTTCTTCCCCGCTTCTTAATTCATCCATTAGTCACGACCCACCGTACTTTCTATTCTTAGGAAGTGCGGTCGTGACAGTTAAACTCGAAGGTTTGTTAGATAATGGACCGGTCCGGGAGGGTTATTTGAAAGGTTTCTGAGAGGTCTACTCCAAATTCGTCACTGGTATCGGATTGGATTGCTTGAATGGGGTCAAGATCAATTGAACTCAAATTGTTATAATAAAAATCTAAAATACTAGAGGTACCGAATAATTTGCATTTTGGATCCAATACCTTTGCAATCAAAAACACGGTTGGAATCTCAATGAAATACTTAAGCCATTTTTCAATCATATAATATAAAACACACATTAATTCAGGTGAAGAGGAAGCATTTTTCATTGCAGTTTTAAAACTAAGTGATGTGTACATGTAATGCTCTAAAACACGAACAGCAGTGCAATAATAAACACCTGATAATTCAACAGTAGCATTTTTAAAATATTTAAACAATTTAAATAAAGTAACACTATGTTCCCAACGACTATGCGAAAGATATAAATCATGAACGGGATAGGTTCTAAAAAAATCACATAAAGAATCTTTATGTGTCAAAGTAGAATTCAGACAATCATATGTCGAATTCCATCTATGAGACACATGCATAGTAAAGTTCGTATATCTAACATTCTTTTGATGGCAATATTTCTTCCATGCTTTGCGAATAGCTGTCTTTTGATGGATTAATCTAACTGCAGTTCTAATAGGAGAAACATGCTTTTGCCATAATTCGAGCGCATCTTGTACACATAAATTTAAAATATGACAAATGCATCTTTGATGAAAATATTTACCTCCATTTACCGGAGCACAAACCGCAATCAAATCGCCAATACTTGCAGTGTTAGCAGTTGCATTATCAAAACCAATAGAAAATATCTTGTTGCAAATTTGAAACTCATTCAAAACTTGTATAATCAAAGAAGCAATTTCGGGTGAAGTGTGTGGAGTTTTAAATTCTCTAAAACCTATTAAACGCTTGTTTAAAGTCCAATTATTGTCCACAAAGTGAACCGTAATGCCCATGTATGAATGGCGGTTAAAACAATCAGTCCACACATCTAAGCAAATGTTCACTTTGTGGCCCAAGTTAACTAAATAACGTGATAATTCAACTTTTTCTCAAAACATTTCCTAACGGTAGATCGTTGAACGGTCATTCTCCCTATTCTTTTGATTGCTACGTTTAAACCACTTTGCATACTAACCTCAAATTTTTTGTCATCATAAACGTTAAAAGGAAAATGCTTCATTGCCGCCCATCTAGTCATAACATCAGAAAAAAAATTTTGATCATATTTAAACAGAGGCATACCTGACAAACCCGAGCCGCCGGGTTGGAAGTTTAGTTGGGTCTGGGTAGAGATAGTGCCGCATTCTACCGGATGCTTTGTTACCAAATGGCGACGGAGGTTGTCATATACTCCACCACTCGCAAATTTGTACACTTTATCGCAATAGTTGCAATACGCATGAAATGTCGATGTCTCTTCTTGAAAGTTCAGATCATGAGGTCTTGGAATCACCACCGAGACCTTCTTGTAGTGTTTGACAAAAATATCAGATTTCAAAGCTTTTGCCGTGTTAGTGGGTGGAGGGGGAGGCATCTCCTTATTTCCGCCTGATAAGGCTTATTTCATGAATCGGTTTAGGGGTAAAATGTATGCAACTTGATCAATTTTATCGCGCAAAACAAGTGTTAAATGTGCAAAAATGCCACTTGACCAAGGCAACAAGGCCAGACTGATCAAGCAAGTACAATAGGCGAAAAAGGCCAGAAAGCAGGGGAGTTGATCAAGGGTAGTAATCAAGCATCAAGGAGGGGACCGCTGGCTTCCAGAAGAAGGACACATGAGGTTATGAGCTGGATGGTGCGCAACATTCTGTTATCAAGGACAACGTTCTAGAAGGGGACACGTGCTGATATATAAAAACGTAAGGACGGAGCTGAGTCTCGAATCTGTAACAGAAAAGCATCGTCATTCTAGAAGGAAAGCACGTAGCAATCAATGAGTCGCTCACTCTCAGCATGCGTGAATAATCCCTGCCAAGATCGTTATCCAGCTGGAAGTCATGCCAAGCCTATAAATAGAGGATGTACCACCACGCAAAGCAGATCCGATCCTTTAATTTTCGTCTTTAGTTTAGTTTAGTTTAGCTCTCTAGTCTAGTTCAGTTCTCTAGATAGCTTAGATAAAGTAACGCTTAGTTAGAAAGGGCGATCGAAGGAGCGCTGTAGAATACTTGATATTTGTCGGCGTATTCTTATGTTTCCCGCCGAGGATCTCCCCGGTTTTACTTGCTTTTGTATTTCTGAAGTGTTAGCCTAGTTTAAATTTCACGTTGTACTGTTCTAAGTTTTAGTTTTAATCAAAGTTGTTTTACATTTTCATCATGGTGTTTATTGTTTCACGTAGTTAATTTTCATTCCAGTCTGAAATTCACTTGACCCAGTAGTTAAAATTTCCTTGATCAAGTAAGTGACTTAAATTCTGTATAGAGTAAATATCAGTAGTTAAAAAACTCCCAAGTTAAAGTGTGGCAACAGCCAACCCCCTGTTCACTACTCACACACTTAATACACTAGCTTCTCTGTAGGATCGACCTCTAACTTGCCGCTTTATTGTTAAAGTAGTGCAAAATTGGGAGTTTATAAAGTACATTAGTGGCGTGCGATAGCGAGATCAACTTTATCAAGTGGCAACGACATTTGCTAACTGATCCATCCGGTTCAGTTATCACTTCCATATAACTTGAATCCAAGAGAAATGGCGCCGATCGTTAGGCCCGCCAAAATGGCGCCGTTGCGCATAGGTTTATAGCAAGAGAAATGGCGCCGATCGTTAGGCCCGCCAAAGGGGACACGTGTTGATATATGAGACACAAGGACGGAGCTGAGTCACGAATCTGTAACAGAAAAACGTTGTCATTCTAGAAGGAAAGAACGTAGCAATCAATGAGTCGCTCACTCTCAGCATGAGAGAATATTCCCTGCCAAGATCGTTATCCAGCTGGAAGTCATGCCAAGCCTATAAATAGAGGATGTGCCACCACGCAAAGCAGATCTGATCCTTTACTTTCCGTCTTTAGTTTAGTTTAGTTAGCTCTCTAGTCTAGTTCAGCTCTCTAGATAGCTTAGATAAAATAACGCTTAGTTAGAAAGGTTGATCGAAGGAGCGCTGCAGAATACTTGATATCTGTCGGCGTATTCTTAAGTTTCCCGCCTAGGATCTCCCCGGTTTTACTTGCTTTCGTATTTCCGAAGTGTTAGCTTAGTTTAAATTTCACGTTGTACTGTTCTGAGTTTTAGTTTTAATCAAAGCTATTTTCGTTTTCATTATGGTGTTTACTGTTTCACGTAGTTAATTTTCATTCCAGTCTGAAATTCACTTGATCCAGTAGTTAAAATTTCCTTGATCAAGTTAGTGACTTAAATTCTGTCTAGAGTAAAAATCAGTAGTTAAAAACTCCCAAGTTAAAATGTGGCAGCTGCCAAACCCCTATTAACTACTCACACACTTGATACACTAGCTTCTCTGTGGGATCGACCCCGAACTTGCCGCTTTACTGTTAAAGTAGTGCAAAATTAGAAGTTTATAAATTACATTGGTGGCGTGCGATAGCGAGATCAACTTGATCAAGTGGCAACGACATTTGCTAACTGATCCATCCGGTTCAGTTATCACTTCCATATAACTTGAATCCAAGAGAAAAAAGCCGCAATCGTTAGGCCCGCCACCGCCGATGCTAGACGGAATACGAGAATGAGATCTATCATCATTGTTGTCCGAGTACGACGATATAGACACGTCGTACTCGTCATTTTGTTGGGAACCACCGCTTTCGCCCCCACCTTGATGCATTTCAGCGAGTAGCATGGCCATCCTATGATCTTCTTCTATCTATAAATATAATACAAGTTGAAGTTTAATTAGAAACACAAAAAAAAAATAAAAAACTCAGTCTTATGAAATTATAAAATATGAATTGTAAAAATAATTTTTCATTACTTACTTGCATACGTTCAGCCTGCACTCGGGAAACCTCTTCCACAATTTCTCGACGACTAGGTCGCCTTGATTTTGACTAGGTCGCCTTGCAAACTCAATTCCCTAGCCCCGATCACCACGTCCCGGTCCACCACGAGAAGAAGACATAGTGATAAATGAAAGTAGTATGGATGGAATATGTATGGAGTATGGAATAAGTGGTAAATTACGAGCACAACAACAAATATAGTAGTACGTAGAAACTAGTAAACAACTTGAGCAATTAGAGAGAATGAGGAGAGTATAGAGAAATGGAGATTAAGAGAAGGAAATCCTTGTTAACAAAAGAATGGGGTGAGTAGAAATGAGGGGAAACTGGGGTATTTAAAGGAGTAAAATTGGAAGAAATAAAAAAAATTGAAATTTCAAATTCGGCATGAACCAGTGGTTTACCGCCTGAACCGGCGGTTCAGTCCACGGTTTGCTAACGAAAGCCGCTGGTTTCTGACCGAAAACCGGCGGTTTCTGACCTGTTTTCAGGCCAACGACCTGCACCCCTACGCCTGCCACCTGAAAAGTCACCTGAACCGGCGTAAACCGGCGGTTCAATTTATGTTCTTGGGCTGTCATCGTCGGCGACGGAGTGCCGAGCCTACTACCGGAAGTCTCTCCGGCAGACTCCTATGTCATTTCAAGCTAAGTTCCTATTATCCTTTGAGAATCTGCCATTTTTATGTTCTTGAGATGCTATAGCAACTATGTTCTTGAGTTGCTAAATTTGCCTATATGCAATATCCATCGGATGCTAAGTTGGTATTTTGGGCAGAGGCCTAGTTTTGCCTATATACAATATGTTGAAATTGAAGGGGTTGGCAGCGGAAGCGTGCATAAAAACCGATCACATGAATTTGATCTATTTAGCTGATTATTTAGACAAATTCTATTCGCGTAATTTTCCCACGTATCATGCTCATAACTTGAATTATAATCATGCTTTAGATCAAACAATCCCTAAAACATGCATACTACGGAGTTAGCCAATTTACCTCGTTGATTCACTTAAGAATCGAAGATGGCGTCTTCTCCAGGTGAAGATCTTCAGAACTCGACCTCGGATCTTCTGACTGGTGTCCCGGACTGTAGACTGATATTTGTGTGGGCAAATCTCACCAGTGTACTAGGACTTAAATAACGAAGACAGAAATCCGCTCACGGAATGAGAAGAATTTCGATCCTCTCTCAAATCTGAGGTGGACGAAATTTTTGTTATGGAAAAGTGTGTTTTCTGTCTCCTTTATTCTCCTATTTATATTAAGTCACATATAGGGCCCAGTGAGGGATCTAAGGAAGAATTTGGATATGGCCTCACCCAATCAGTTTTTTACTAATTAAATTGAACCCACAATTTAATACAAGCTCATATTGGAATATTACAAGCAGTCACTACAGAAGTAATATTGCATTGCCTTACCAAATCCGAAATTACAAGTATTCCGGGTTTCCTTTTATTTGTTTAATTCATTTCCCGCGCTTAAGATAGAAACATCCATTAATTAATTAATGTATGCTATGGACTTAATTAATTAACATATTTTAATTTCCAAGAGTGGACTTAGCAAGAAACTCTTATTTATTATTCATAGAGTAATCAAACTCCAACTAGCTAGGTTCCGAATAATAAAACCTTGTTTCGAGCTCCTCTTGTGGATGTTATCAAACGAGACTCTCCTCGCGCACGATTCAATATAATAGCAATCCTAGCACCTTCCAGATAATGATCACCACTACCCAATATACCTGGATCATTGGGTGACGAAAAACCCGCACCTTTGGTAAGTCAAAGTAGTAGATACTCAATATCGTATGCTCAATGCTAACGTACATTGATTAAGAAATTAATTATCAAGACCTCGTCTTTCAGTAGATAGCATAAAGACTTGTCTTGCTGTTAGATCCTTTCAGTGCTATACCACACCAACGTCATCATATTTCAATAAGGCTTAGAAATAATCGGACTGACATTGCAATCTTTCACGATAGGTAATCTAGGCCTATCTAGGTTGTGAAATTCTTATTTTTCTTTGTTCAGGACTGACCGCGTACCTTAAATTGAGCGCAGCCCACAACCGGTCTACTAAAACAAAGACTTAGACTTTGTTATGTTCACTTATACATTTAAATATGCAATAAACATCCATTAAATGTAAAACATAACAACATTATGACAAAAATAATCTGTTGCATTTATTGGAAAATAATAATTAGAGTTTTACAGTATTCAATCACTCGAAAGGTGATTTCTAGTATACAAACCCTAACAGAAATATGTGGAAGAAAAAAAAGTGAGGTATTGATGGTACTCACATTTGTGTGATTGTGAAAGGAACTTGCTGAATTTGTCTCTTTTATGATATGCAAAAGGTCCCGTTGGATTGCTCCCTCCTCCGGTTCGTTGGGAGGATATTGTTGGAGTTATTATTTATATGAGGTGAGGGCATGAAAATGATTGCTGGTGTACATATATATGTGGGAAGATGGCAACTTGACTGACAAATCCCCCCTCAAAATATTCTCTTAGAGCATCCACAGTGGTGCGGAATTCCCGGCGGAATTCTCAAAAACACCTCCTGCCACGTCATAAGGAATTCCCACTGCACTGCCACATCATAAGGAATTCCCATTGCACAGTGGCGGAATTCCCGAAAGAATTCCCGAAGGAATTCCCAAAATTAAACAATTTCCGGAAGTAAGAAATTTACGGAATTAAATAGTCGACACAAATAGGGAAAATTATTCCATTAATAAAAGAAAAGAAAAATACATTTCACCAAATTAAAAAAAATACATTTCAATAATGCTTCACCCCCACATCACCGACGAACCCTCCGCTGCCATACTTCTTCAACAATATCATTCTGGAGTCGAACATGGGCTTGTTTTTGGCGCATGTCAGCGAATGCACGGACTCGATCGACATCGTCGTGGGGTATCCCCATGCGGACATTGCTAGTGGCCACGCCGTGGCTTGGACCCGCAGTATCAGCGTCCTCGTTGGCCCACTCAGTCAGTGCTGGACCTTCATCTTCAACAATCATGTTGTGCATGATAATACATGTTAATACAAGTGGTGCGAATGAAATGAAGTTCAACGGGATGTATATATAGGAACCGAAAAAAAACATTTAATGCATTAAACGAGAATTCCGCGGGCGTCAACGCAATGGCGGACGTCCGCGCGGAATTCCCCGCGGAATTCCACCGATGGCCGCAGAATTGCGAATTCCTTCGTGGAATTCCGTATCCGTGGAAGGGACGCGCAATGGTGGACGTCCACCACGGAATTCCCGCACGCCGGTGGGAATTCCGCGTCTGCCATTGCGGATGCTCTTAGTGTACATATTGTTAATATTTTCTTCCTTTTGATTTCAGTTGAGAGACAGCTCAGGGCAACAACAGTAAAGAAACAATGTCCTTATCTAAGTGGATTAAGCGTTTTCCCTACTGGTGTGGACCAAGGGGACTACTGAAGCAAAGGGACACATAGATGGGCGGAGCGTCTCAAGTTTTATTTTAAAAAATTAGTGTAAATCAGGTGAATAAACTTTTCGTTGTTTTTTGTTTACCACAGTTGGAGAACACCGAGTTCAGAAGGCGAACAGAAGAGGGAGTAGAATCAAATACTGTCCAAGAAGAATCACCTCCCACTCCACCAATTAACTCGGATGCCAACAACAAAGGAAGTGAGGACATCACTCTTGTGAGTCCGCTTGAATCAATGGGCACCCCAAATGAGGAAAAACCTTACATGGTTTGTGATCAGACAGATGATCCGAAGATAGGGTTAATCTATACCCACATTGAAAACGAACCAACCCCTGCCAGAAGCTATATATATCAAACCGGATTTGTTGACTATTCTGCATGTGTTTTGGGGAGCTAGTGCTGGAAGCCCAATTGAATTCCTCCATGAGTTCAGTAAAATCTGCAAAGTGCAGAAAAGGCCAAAGGGGTCAAGTGAGGAGGATTTCAAGTTAAAAGCTATCCCCCTCTCTTTGAAGGCCCTCTCTTTGAAGGGAGAAGTAGAGACTTGGTTTAAAGGATTGGAACCAACATCATCAATACATGGTCAGATTTCAATGGGGAGTTCCTAAACCAATTCTTTCCAGCGGCGAAAACAAATGCACTCCGAATGGAAATCAGAGAAGCTACCCAAGGGTATGATGAAAGTCTGAGCAAATATTGGCACAGATACAGAGGTCTTTTGGATGCATGCCCGAACCGTAACCTGTTGGAAGTAGAGGTCTACTCAAGGTTCTACGAGGGAATGGATGCAAAGAGCAAGGACCTGGTGAATTCATCAAGTGGGGAAAGTTTCTCCAAACTCAGATTGAGTAAGGCCAAGATCGTCATAGAGAAACTTCTAAGTGCAAAAAGAGAATATGATGATGCATCAGACACTCTGCCCCAAAGGAATGAGATGAATACTTCCACGATGGATGACAACAATCAGTTGAAGAGCCGGATCGACAAACTTGAGAGAGCGTTCAGTTCAGCAATTGAGTCAAGCCATCTGCAAGTTCCTTCAATCAAACTCCACTTCTAGACTGATCAAGTGAGTCATCGCCAGGATACGGGAGAGATCTGGAGTTCAAATAGGAGTTGGAATCCTGGAGGGCAGGCAGGCGTGTGTCAATATGAATACCCACACTGTGGAGAATGGAGCTGGGCGGAAGGATACTCACCTTTCCCATACCAGTCAGAGCCACATCCAACTGCCACCCAAATGTCCACATGGCAAATGAGATATCCAGATCACCAATCTCACCTCGATTTTCAAGATTATGAGCCTAGTCAACCGACTTATCAAGCAAATTGCCTTAGCCACTATCCATTCTCCCAAAATCAAATCTATTCATCATGGTCATACGATGCAGGGGATTACTTTCCGACAAGGTCAAATGAGGATTGGCCAACTTAGGATCCCCATCATTACCAAAACTAAGCTTGTCCTGATCAACATCAATATCAACCTCAGCCTTAACAGGGTTTTGAACCACCATTGGACAAGAATCATTATGCAAAATCTCCTGAAGAAAAGATTGAGAGATTGATCGTATCCCAGCAGAGCATGTGGCGCTGTTTGAAATCAAATGATGAACTGACACTAGAAATGTAGCACACATATGATGATCAGAAATCCAGCATGGATGAAATGATCTAGCAAGTCGCTCTTCTAACTGATATTATGATCAGAAATCCAGCATGGATAAAAATCAATTAGTATACATTACTCCATATATTTTACTTATATTTCAAAATTCAATCAGCTCATATAGAATTCAATTCTCTTAGATCAAATCCAACACCAAATCTTAGTTACTAACAACAATTTTCATCAAACAACAATCTTAGTTTATCAAAACAAATTAATTTTCATTGTTAAGAGAACTAAACAAATCTAAAGTTGACGGTGCTTTCAACTAATTTGCTTTTAAGTATTCTAAATCCGATTAAGCAAAGTATACTTTTTGATAGGAACAAATTACAAAATAATAAGATTGATAAACATTGTAAAGTTTAATATGTCTTTTAACATATGTCTTTCATTACAATTCAACACCAAATTCATCACAAATTCATCCCAACACCAAAAATTCGAAACCAATTTCAATAATTCAACAAAAATTCGACACCAATTTCAATAATTCACAAATTCAATAATTCAAATTCGATTGGGAGCAGCTAGATGTCGGATTCACTTCGATTTTCGTCGGCTAGATGACGATTCGTCGTCTCGTCGCTGGGCGTGCAGAGGGAGCTGCTGGGAGTGAAGGAAGAGGGGAGAAGCGTCGATTTTTCATTCATTCAAACACGCATGAGCTTGATGCGTGTTTAATTAAAACACGCATGAGAGTAACGCTTGTATACACGCAAGAGACTATCGCGTGTTTGGTTAAAAGACGCAAGAGGCTCACGCGTCTTTCCCATAACGGGAAATGTTTTTTTTTCGGGTACAAATGGCAGATATCATCTCCATGACGTACATTCGTGGAATTTAGCCATTGAATACTATTACTATTAGCGGGAGACGACAAGCAGCACTCACAGGTGGTAGCCAAATTAGCCATGGATACAGCTAGAGAGTTTCTCGAGAATATCACTGCCGGCGAACTAGCCGATCGCGTTTCGCAGCTACGCTTCGCGCCGCATAAACCTCATGCGGAGCCCAGCTTCTACGAGTATTCAATCCTCCGAGGTGTCCGCGTCGACTCGGTCCGACTCGATTCAACACTCTACTGCTCTTTCACTGTCCCCGCTCGTCTCACCGTATGATTTTCCTAATTAGCTCAAGACAGAGTTGTGTATCGGTGCGATTAGCTTTAATTTTTGTTTAATTAGTTGAGGATTATAAGAGGATAGTTGATACAGCCTTGTGTTTCGTGATAAACATTGGATTTTCTGGTTTGAGCCTCCAATTTTTGGTTGATTGGCGCAGGATATAACTGGAAAGTTGAGTGCGGGGGCAATTGCTTCATTGGTTGATGAAATCGGTGCGGCGGCGATCCATAAGTGTGGCAAACCCATGGGTGTTTCGGTAGACATGTCGATCTCCTATATTTCCGATGCTAAGATGAATGTCAGTCATCTATTTTCTTCTCTTATTAGAAAATTATCAAGTGTTCTGTGTTGCTCGTCTTAATTTATTGATTTGCCAGTTCTAGTATGATGCTTGCAGTGAGAATTTCATTTATGACTTGAGACTTATATTTGCAAATAGGTCCAGCCTCTTTGCCTCACTATATCTTGTTTGTTAGTTATATTTAGAGACGACCGCAACCGGCTAGGTTAAGAGATACTAGAAGGGGGTAGGAGACTTGTACAGCAAATAGAATCAGCCTCTGCCCTCTAGGTAGTTTGCCTCACTATATCTTGTTTGTTAATTATATTTATAGACGACCACAACCGGCTAGGTTAAGACAGATGAGAAGGGGGTAGGGGACTTGTACAGAAAATACAATCGTTGTACAGTTGTACTCAATGCCAAAGTATCATTGTGAGAGGTTGTTGGTCTTCGAAACTAATTTGTTGCTTGTGTTTCATTTGTTGTACTATTACTTGTGAACTGCAATTTATGCACGTTTCATTGTTTCAACCGATACTAAGTGGACTCATTGATTCTAGTTGGATACTTTCTTGCTTATGAACTGCAGTGTATGCACATTTCATTGCTTCAACAGATACTAAGTGGACCCGTTGATTCTAGTTGGATACTTTCTTGCTTGTGCTCAGTTAGAACACCATGCATTATGAAATTACAAATCACATGCTTTTTAAGCGCGATATGGATCCGACCCTTTTCTTTGATAGATAAATCTACTGCTACACCATGCAATACTCAAACTAAATAGGCTACATACAGAATATGGATGTGCACCTGAACATGAATTATGTTAATGCTGATTGTCCAAATCTCATACCTGCTCTTTGTGATAATATACCGGACATCTTACTCCTTTTCTTATTGGCGCAGGACGAATTGGTGATTACCTCTCGTTGTTTAGGCCAGCGAGGTAACTACCATGGCACAGGCGTGCTCATACGTAACAGGACAACTGGAGAGATTGTTGCTCAAGGCCGCCATTCCTTATTTAGTTTACCTGCCACTGCCAGCAAACTGTGAGACTGCTTAACTCAATTGAGGTAGAAATGCGTCCAATAAATACATGTTAAATTAAGTTTGTTTCACCATCATGAATCTCTCACTATTTTAAATACAAATATGTACATATATGTGTATGCCCCTCACCACCACCTATCTCCACAAAATAGCCCCTTGAAGATTATTGTCCAATTTTATCTGTCAACTGTATTATGTATGCCTTGTATTTCACATAATTATATGATTTATATCAATGGATGCTCTTTTCATAAAATAAATTGCAATAAATTTTTCATGGAATGGAAAGCTTTTAGGGTTCAAAATCCACCTTCTCCCACCCTCCAGCTCAAAAAGAAAAACGAGTTTGTTATACTACATAGTGTTTAATGTTTATACACATCATATATTACAATACAAATACTTCTTTAGGAGTATGTTAATAAAATTTACATGTCATATATGCCTTATAAATGGTATTTTTATGATTCATCACGTCGCGGAAATTTGCAATAAATGAAATCTAGTGTATGATTGTATTTATAATACTACTCCATATAATAACGACGATGTATTCTTAATTATTTGTTTACATTTAATTACACTGTCATAATTCGTTTAAAAACAATGTCATAATTATATCAGTCCATTTGTATTATAGAGGCAATATATATATATATATAAAATATTTTCTAATTGATTAGCGTTATTGCACATTTAAAATTATATCGTCTTATCTTGTCTTTGTCTTTGTCTTTGTCTTCCTTTTATGTAGTGTTTCTCGCCTATATACAGTGTTTATATGTGCAATTCAATAGTGTGATGCTCGTTTTCGATTAGGGTCTGGTTGCTATACAAAATTGGACTGGAACTGAAATTGAAAATGAAACTGAAATTGGATCGGGCGTAGTTGTTAGAGAAATCAAGTAGAGCGCGAGCGTTCATCTCCCATTAGAGAAATTGGTTTGTTTTAGAAGTAGTTTGAAATCACAACTGTATTTCATTGCTTTTCAAGTTGTTGCATGCAGAGCCTAAAGTTTACAAATGTATATTAATGTGCTCTTAAATAGTCAAATTAATGTAGCATTTTCAATTTTTAAAAGAACCAATGAACATTAACAAAATCACATCTGATCAGTTAAAATTTATTGTTTATGTTCTTCTAATATTGTCATTGAGTTGGAGCATGCACAACGTTGCTGCCGAGAAGAGAAGCGTTCGTGTCATCGGCACGGCAGCCTGGGTGTCGTATTTGTCTGTTGAAAATTGATTTTTTTTAAATTCAAAATTTTAAAAATCAGATTTTTTTTCGCACTTTCCAATAAAATATATCCGTTTTTCCCATTTATTATCTATTTTTTTCATTTCTTTTACTCTAAAGTTTACCTTTTTTCATCTATAAATACCTTCCATTTCATTCCAAAAAAATCACACCCAAATCTCTCAATCTCATTTTCTCTCTCAAATTTTCTAACACTCTATCTCGGTTTAGCTAATGTTTCGGCAGTCCACGGTTGGAACCACTAATATTCCGGTAGTCCGACGTCGACCCCGTTGTCGGATACGAGTTTTTCGGCATCTCCTCCTACCCAAGGCTCGGGCATTTCGGGTGGCTATCGACCTTACCCGACTGACATGCAGAATTGTTCCCCAACACCAAACCGTAAGCATTTAAAATTCTAAGCAGAACACACATCAAAGATTATACCCGACATGTTGACCATCACCAACCTTGGTCCCCACCAACACACATCAAAGAATATATGCACATACTCCAAAAAACATATTCCCCACATGCTCGGCACACTCAGCCAGCCCACCACATAGCGCATATACCAAAACATGAAATCCCTAATCGCATAATAGGACAAAATCGAGACAAATCAATTCATAATAAAACAGAATCGAGATAATTCGACACAAAAATTTGGAACCACTTTTGAAACGAGATGAAACATGAAGCAAAGCTTACCTTCTCAATTTTCATTCGGAGCTGGTTGACTGTGTAGTGCCTTTCTCCTCCTCTCAAACATGTAATTATTATCACGAGGATCACCCAAGCAACGGTGATAGGAGTCGTACACGAACCAACTCATGGAGAACTAGGGTTGAATCGACGGTTGATTTCTATGTAAATCACCGCTGCGAACTACGGTGGAATGGCCATCGAGAACCAGGGTTGAATCGCCGGCGAAAACTAGGATGTTTTCCAAGTGAGAGGGATTGGGGAGATGAACGACGATTGAATGAGGAATTGTGAAGAAAGAGGCGTCGGTTCATTTGTTTTAATTTTGTTAAACCATTTTATGTTTTAATTTATTTTTGTAATAAATATTATTCCCTCCGTCCCATAAAAATATGACAATGGGTATGGCACGGGAATTAAGATAAAATTGGTAAAGTAAGAGAGAGGAGTAGAATAGTATGGAAAAGTAAGAATGGTAGTTAAAGTAGAGTTAGTGGGTAGTGGGACCTACATTATTAAATTGATATAACTTTCAAAAATGGAATGCACATATTTTTGTGGGACGGACAGAAATGGAAAGTGCACATATTTGTATGGGACGGATGGAGTATTAATTTAAAAATTTTAATTTTTGTTTTGGGTTAATTAGATATTAGACATTAATAAAACATAATTATTAACTTAATCCGGTCAAAATCGAATTAAGATTCGTTGACTGTTAAATTTAAACAGTGTCGTCCAATTCGGACTAAATCTGACCCGTTTTTATTTGTAAGTGACCGAATAATTCAAAAGATAATGTTCTGGACTAAAATCGTAAAATTGTCATATGTTCAGGACCAAAAATGGTCTTTAGTCTTAAAAATAATGAAAAAGAAAAATGGGGTTTAGTTGGGTCATTGATGAAAGTAAAAGTTTAGTAAGTTGAAAGTTGTATATGTGGATGAAAGATGAATTGGGTTGAGTGAGGGTAACTAATGACGATAGTCCTATAAGTTTTCGATTAGGTTCTACAAATTGATCGTGCATTCCTCAATTTTATATTGAGGACTTCATTACATCAACCCCCAACCTATTATACTCTCTCCGTCCCTTAAAATTTGGAACCATTTGACCCTGTACGAGTTTTAAGAAATGTAGTAGAAAGTGAATTGAAAAAGTTAGTGGCAGATGAGTTCTACTTTTATATATTAGTTTTAAAATAAAATGTGAATAAGAATGAGTTAGTGGAATGTAGGGTCCACTACCAAAAATGGTAAAAGTGAAAGGTGACAAAATTTTAGGGACGGACGAAAAAAGAAATAAGTGATAAATTTTCGGGGACGGAGGGAGTATATCATAACTGATATTTGACAAAGAATAACATCATAACAACTGATACTTGATAGAGATACTATATTTAACATTAGCAAGTATACTCATAATACAACATCAATCAATATAAAAATATTTGGATTTCAATTTAAGAATTCTGAGTAGCGGCTTCTTTCTGCGTAATTAATCTTGATGTAATCCATGCTTTATTACCACTGCCAAATTCAAGATCACCTCACAGCTTTAGCATGATAACCCGTACCCAAATGGGAATAGAGGGTCAGAAGAATTCTCCCCCGTGTGGATCGGAAGCTTATCGACACTGGTGAACCATGTCACCGGCAGTCGTCCTTCAAATGCATAATCTCCAAAGACAACATCTGTGACTCCCCTTCCCTCGGAACCTGGCAGCCAAGCAACAACCAAGGCATCGATCTTTTCCAAAAGCTGTGGCTCTAAAACCAAAGGCCTTCCTGTGACCAGAATCATCAATGTCGGAACTTTATCTGCAACTAAGTTCACCAACTCAGATCCATTGAAAGGGATTTTGAGCTCCGGATCATCACCACCTGATTCAACATAAGGACCCTCACCCACAGCCACTATAGCAAAAGAGAAATCTTGGCCAGACAATGTTTCTGGAGTAGGATTTAGTTCATATATCACTTCTGCCTCGTCTTCCACTGCTTCTTTTATAGCATCCAAAATCGTTGTTCCTACCAGAGCAATGATTTAAAAAGATGATCAATTAAATGTGCTCAACTGTATCAAATAAATTCACGAATCAGTTCGTTTTTTGGCACTGTGTTCATTTCCATGGTAAACATTGTGATTTTATCCACTGATGCACACACTTAATATAGGAAAACATAAAAATTCAAGATTAGTGAGCAATCTGCATAAGTACATCGTATCCTCGTCATGATCATGAAAATTAAGATGAGAATCCTAGATTAAAAAATACTTCTGTTGATGGATATTACAAGACCTTACCTTCAGTTATTCTGCCAGTTGTTCCCTCCCAGGTAATTGTCCACCCTCCGCACTGAAATCCAAGGTTATCAGCATGTGTTCCCGCAACAAGAATTCGCTTAGCCTTCTTGTCTAGAGGGAGTAAAGGTTTTTTTCCATCCTTCCCATTCTTTAACAAAACCAAGGACTTACGAACAGCTTCACGTGCTAATTCTCTATGTGCCTGAAATAGTAAATTGGCAATTGAGATCATCTCATATGCTACAGTCTCTCTTTCTTATTACCATATAAGTTTCTGAAGTTTCGGATCTACTTAGCAGCCAGAAAATCAATCACGACTCAAGAGAGAGTGGAAATAAAACAAGCTGGGAGTAGAAACTTGCCCTGTATTTTAAAGTTGAGGTTTTTGTCTATGGAACTGATTACAATTTGAAAGATATTTGAACAAAAAACGAATATCATGAGAGATATAAGTATTAAAATTTCACAGAAACGCATGATGTCCAGTTACATCTACAAATCTCCCAAACAAATACTTATAGTCACAAAAGAGTCCAAATGATTTAACAGGGAATCAGATATGCGTTTGATTCTATGAATAACATAAAAATAAAGAAGAAAATACCTTACAACCAACTAATTCTAGTAAAGATGAGTCAGCCAGATGATACTCAAAAAGTCCAGCAACGAATTTGACTCTCAAGATCCGCTCAACAGCATCATCAATGCGGGACATTAGTATCTCCCCTGACTCAACAAGAGAAAGAAATTCATCCAAGAACAGTTCATATCTAAAAGGAACCATTACCTGCATATATGAAGAGACAAGGATAAATTTTTTAACTAGATCAAACAAATTGAGGGATAAGAAATTATATAGACATTATTCCTACTATGTCAATCCCTGCATTTATGGTTGATAGGATGCTCTGACGATAATTTGAACCATGAGGGACATAAAGCCGGTCCAATGCCTCCCAGTCTGATATTATAAAGCCCTGTGGCAGGTTATCGTTCACTATAAAGTAGCTCAATGATTTGATAAATGGAAAAAAAAAAGGAAAAAGAAAAAACATGCAGTCTAAAATGTTCAAAGTGATGTACAACCTCAGTCAATCCTATTTTTTCTCACAGGGAAATATTGACTGGTTACAGAGGACATACGGCTGTAGTGAATAGCATGAGGGTTCTGGTCCTCATAGCTGTTTACAGTTAACCTCATATCTTAGTTTTGCTGGAAAAGCTTTATCTTCAAATACACAAAGATAAGCCACAGACATTTTTGTGAGGTAAACTAATAGAATCTCTCTATGTTGACTTGGTACAAAATTGACGATGAAAAATTATACATATTCCAACAATTGTACCAAACTATAATCATGGGCAATCTGGTGCATAACATTGGCCTTGGTCTGAAGTGTTTAAGTTAGTCTAAGCAGATATCCTTTCTATTTCAACCAAGAATTAGTAGATATAATGCCAATTCAATTTCACACAATGGTTACCTGTTGCCTTCAGTGACATTTTTATGAATTTTCAGTAATTTCTTTTTCTTTTCACATTTGAACTAATAACAAAATTTCACAGTTGAATTGTCTCTGTCTTTTATTAGCATTCTCTGTATTAATCTTATGCCTTGATGGGCTCCTTGAGAAAAAAAACAATGTCAGAGAGCTACCATAATAGAAAAGATAATGATACTTCAAATTTATGTACCTTGAATCCTAGCTTGTTTTTCAGAACTTCGGTAAGAAGATAATGGTCAGTATGCAATCTCTTTCCATTCCAACTAGAGTATGATGCCATTACAGAGCAAACTCCTTGGGAAAGACAATCCAAATATGGTGCCAAGTGAATTCTCTCCAAATCCTCATATAACGTTATGGTATTTCCCTCATTTATACCTTTATCAGTACCACCATCACCAACAAAATGCTTGGCGGATGCAAGAACGTTTTTTCTGTAATACCAGACTATGAGTCAACAACACTTATACAATTTCCAAAGAAAGGTAATATTTCATCATAAATACCAGGCTCTGTATGGTTATTAATTATTATGAAGAAACTTTGGGACAAAATAAACATGATAGTAAAGATAAATTTTTTTTGTTTTGGTTTTTTCACCTTCCAGCCAGAAATGGATAGCCCTTTGGATGCCCTTCAGGTGGCTGTCCTTGCAAGCCTGTAACAAGAGAGGTCATCTTTCTGACTATTTCAGTGTCTTCACTATAACTTTCATAACTTCTTCCCCATCTGGGGTCTCGAGTAACCTGAAATGCTTATTTTTAGTAGTTAGCACTGGAAAATAGTAATATAAAAAAGGAACCACCAGTGTATATGACTAACAAACCTATAAGCAAATAGAAACTACTGAATGTAGACTGCGATAGAAAAGAATCTAAAGCTGCTAGAATAACAGTTTAGTGTTGTACAGTTAGAGGGAAATTATAGTTCCTCATGGGTTAATAAATAAAAAACGAGGTGTTGATGAATGCATAGCATTGATAGTTGATACTCACTCAATCATAATCTGAACGTGAATATACTAGTCTCTAGTATATTCAGCCTTTCCGACAAGTTGGTTATTTACACGATATGTTATCACCTTTCTATTAAAAAAGTACTTACAGCAACACATGGAGCAAATGCATAATGGGCTCCGCTTGCCCTAACTTCAATAGCCGTTACCTCCCCAATCTTCCTGACTAAATCTGCATCTCTATATTGAATTATCAGATATTAGTTTCATCATATAACCAAAGCATCAAAGAATTCCGTTGCATAGAAAATAGAAAATCCTTCATTATATGCCCATGGGTACCATGTTATGGACAAAAATCACATAATCACAGAATGAATTCCACCTAAAAAAAGGGAAAAAACTTTTTGAAATATAAAGGGGTATCGCCACAAAACTTAGCAACTCATCCTATTTTCTGTCAACTTTTAGATCATTAGAAAGCAACGAGAGGATTTTTGAGAAATACCTACCTATTAACCGAAATTCTGAAACACTAAAATGATCATAAATTTTTTTACACTCCATTATTGTATTTCCCTTAGCATCTCCTTTTCCTATTCCAGTAACCCTAGGATCTCCTCAAGCTAAAGAAGCCACTCTTATCTTTATAATAAAAAAACACAGCTCCACTTTTGGTTCGATTTAAATGAAAGTTAGGAAAATAAATACAGTGCATTATTGACTCTTGTGAAATTTCATTTCGAATAAAATTGAAATCACATTTGAAACACCAATTAGAGTCACAACTTTAGCTTCAATCTTACAACTAGTGGTATTGAATTGTTTCTGAATTCATTCAGGAATTTGAATTCAATCTATAACTTTCATGCAATGAAAAGGTCAATTCATAGAGAGTCCTCATAGACTGATAACAACATATATTGAGAATGGAGTTGTACACGCTTGAACTCAATCTAGAAGAAAACCTAGATAAAACGTTATGCTACAAAAATGAACTACCAAAGATTGAATTTATTTAAAAATGAAGTAGTTAATGTCATATTATGCTGACCTAGTGGCGCCAAGGCCAATGTTGTGAGGAAAAATGGTGGCGCCGTAGACATTGTTGTTCCCATGGACGGCGTCGACGCCGTAGAAAATAGGAATGCCGAGGCGCGTCTCCAGAGCCCCCTTCTGGAAGCCGTCGATCATTTCCGCCCAATCCGCCGACTTGGCATTCTCAAACGGCTTGCTTCCTCCTCCACTCAGCACACTCCCTGTATAATTACATCATATCAATCGAATCAAATTGAATTGAAATGGCAGCGAATTAGGTAGAGAAATGCACCGATGAAGCGGTCTCTGATGGCGGCAGCGGAAGCGACGCTGCGCTCGATCTGAGTCATTTGGCCGATCTTCTCGGGGAGAGTCATCCGCGAGAGGAGGTCCTTGACACGCGCCTCCACGGGAGCGGTGGGATCCTTGTACACGCAATCCATGGAAGAGAGCAGCAAATGCAAATGCAAATGCAAATGGAAATGGAAATCTCAGGTGAGAATGCAAACTGGTAAAACTAATGAGAGAGTGAGTGAAGAGATGCTATATTTAATGAAAAGGAATCTACAGAGTTATTTAATTGCACATTCAATAATGACATTGTATAATACAATAAACTACCGGCATTTCTGCATTCGTCATTCATGTGCATTTTCCTTGCCACTCTTTGCAGCCAGGAAGAAAATTAATTTTGGTAGATTATCATGCTCCGACTTGACATTCCAAGAGCATACACGTCCATACTCTTAGAGTATGTCCAAGGGAAGATCGTATATAAAAAAAGTTATATCATGTATTTACCTTCTTAAAAGGTGAAATATATCACTCTAAAAAGTAACACATTTCAAAGGAAAAAGGTATATAGAGAGGTAAATTATTTTTTTAAAAAAAATAATAGTACAAAATATATTAAAAAACATTTAAGTGTAATACCTTTCCCCTTGGAGAAAGTTTTTCATGAAAAGAAGACAAATATGATAATTATAAGATTTTACCTCTCCATTGATGGAGAGGTAAAGATATCTCTTCAAAATGGGAAAAGGTATAATACCTTCTCAAATACCTCTCCCCTTGGAGAATGATTTTTTATGAAAAATAAATATATATAGTAGTTATATCAGTTTACCTCTCCATTTACCTCTCCCCTTGGAAATGCTCTAACTCCAAGGGGAGCGGTAAAGTTAGATAACTACCATATTTACTTTTTTTGCATGAAAAATCATTTGAGAATGTATTATACCTTTTTTTCATTTTGAAGAGGTATCTTTATGGAGAGGTAAAATCTTATAACTATCGTATTTACCTTTTTTGCATAAAAAATCATTATCCAAGAGAGAAGGTATTTGTAGTATCATTTGAGAAGATATTACACTTTATATTTTTTAATGCATTTTGTAGTATTATTTTATTTTTAAAAAACCATTTACCTTTCTAAATACCTTTTTCCTCTGGATTGTGTTACTTTTTGAAAGGGTATATTTCACTTTTTGAGAAGGTAAATAGATGATATATCTCTTCCATTTACATTTCATTGTTGGAGATGCTCTTAGGCAAGAGCATGGATGTGGGCCCGGACCCACATTTATTCATTTTTTTACCCCCTGCTCTTCCGCAAGAGCACAACATACACATCAATCCATGTTCTTCCACAAGAGCATGCTCAAGGTCCACACCATTCTATTATTCAATTTAAATAAAAATATTTCCACATTATTAAAATGCATTAAAAAATACCCGAAATAATATTACAAATTACTAAAAAAATCACATAATTAAAATCCAAAAAAATAAAAAAAATACATAATTAAAATCCTAAAAAAATTACATAATTAAAATCCTACAAATTAAAAATTGCATAATTAAACCCTAAAAAATACATCCATTGAAATTTAAAGAAGACTAGCCCGATGGCGGTATCCCCAATTAAGCTTGGAGAGCTCGTATCATTGCGTGATGTAAATCAAGTTGCTCGGGAGTCATCCGAGATGTATCGGCCATAGTGATTTGACCCAAAAGGACCCACAACGAGTTGGTGGGGGGTGGAGGCGGCACAAAGGGAGCGGGAAGTTGCAGTGCGGATGGGGTCGCGGTGCGACGGCGGTCGGTCGTCGTCTGTTTCCTTCCTTGTGGTCGGCGTTGGGAACTACTCGGGCCGGCGTCAGGGCTATCCAAGTGAGCTCCGGCAAGCTGGCTAGCCACCTTATCCTCGCCGGCGTCAGATAGGGATACCGACCTCGACCGTTTGCTGGAGGAGGATGCGACGCCTCCCCTATACTTTGGATGAGTACGCACCTCCTGCCAAGCGTTGAGATACTTGAATGGTTTGTACTGAATTGAATGGTAAGTCGATATAGCGGCCGTGATGATGTCAACCTCGCTCGTGCCGCTGCCTGTCGACCGCTATTCCTGGAGGTAATACCCTTGGAACTTTTGGATTTCATCGTTGGCTCTTAAGATGGCATTGCGCACCATACTCTCAGTGCGCTCGATGGTTCCATCTGATCGGTAGGCATTGTACCGGCGAAAGACGCGCCACCAAAACCTGTCCCCAGTTTAGTTCGTCTCGGTTTCCGCATCTTCAGAGATTTCTAAGTAGGCTTTGAATAACTTTTCCATCCCCCCGGAGTGTACGGGGTGCGGACGTTGATGTCACCTCCGGTACTGCCACGAGTACGAACACGGACACTACGAGGATGAGGAGGCGCGTCGGAACCGCCCTCCAGTGGCGTCGGGTCGCTCCCTCCCGAGCCTTGTTCGGGAGCCCACCCGTATTTCCCACATCGGGGGCATCTTGCTCGTCCACCGGGTAAGGCCGGTAGCCACCCAGAATATGCGAACCTTGGGTTTGAGGAGGGGGCGAGAAATCCGTATCCGGATTAGGGAATGACGATGAGACAAACCATTCGTGATTCCATCCGCGGGAGTCGGATGGGTGATCGCCGGAGCCGGACATTTTATGAAAGAGTTAAAGAGTGAGAATTTAGAGAGAATTTAGAGAGAATTGATGTGTAGTGTGGTGTAAAATTTTTTGTGTGAAAATTGGAGTATTTATAGATGAAAATGTGAATTTTAGGATAAAAATAATGAAAAATAAATTTAAAGTGGGGAAAAATGGATATATTTTATTGGGAAGTGGGAAAATAATTTTTTTATTTAAAATCGATTTTTATATATATTTCAAAAATTTTATTTTAAAAAAAGGAAAATGCCATCAACGGCAAAGTCATTGGCCAATCAGAACGCAACACGTCAGCCTGCTCAGCGGCACAGCAGCCCGCCGATGCATCGGGCACTGATGCATGTGCTCTAAGTTTGATTGAGCAAAGTTTATTTATTAACTATCAATGGAATAAAAGAAACTAGTACCAGAAGTGGATCGAATAAACATCTTTGCTACTAGCTATATTTGCACGGTAGGCGGACCTAAGATTTCAACTCTGGAATTCAAATTATTTTCAATAGTTGTAATAATTTTCGATATATACCTCACCATAAGTAGTTGTGGCACAAGAGGTAAAGAAGTTGACAATTCTATCCTAAAATTGCTATCAAAATTTATGGTTATACTATTCATTAATTTCTCATCTATACATCAATTAATATCAAATGACACCATTATTTTAATCATTCCATATTATTTCCATCATTAAAACATGTCCAATCTATAATCTATAAGTATATAAAACACTCTATAATCTATAATTATATAAAACGGGAATTTTGGCCTTAATTTAACATATTATAAGTTTTGAGTATGAATTTAAATATTTATAAATTTTGAGCAAGATATAATACCATTTGGAAATAATTAAATTTCAATATTGAATACAGTTAATACATAGTTGGCGGTTAATGATCTTGTGTACAACTATTTTTGCTATTTTTATAAATAAACAGTATTATTTAATATGACATCTAATTAAATCCATGGCACAAAAGATAATGTAACTGCATAGTGTAAATTTATATTTGAATGTGGATGGGTGTGATCCGTTGCTAACTTTTCTTAAGTTGCTAACTTGTTAACTCAACAATGCAATGTAATAAAAATGTTAACGCGATGATACTGAAATTTCAACATAAACTTAAGTTGATATTTTAATACATTATGTTGACATTGATATTTAAATGTCAACACAGTTTATTAAAATGTCAACACAAATATGTGTTGACATTTTAATGTGATCGTGTTGACATATTTAATACACTACGTTGATGAGTTAGCAAGTTAGCAATTTAAGAAAAGTTATCATTTTAACGCACCCTTAAATGTGGATATCAGTTACGGGGAGCATTAGGGTTACACCATTTTTGACATCATAACACTAATTTTAGCCCTTAGATCTAGGGCAGGTAATTCGGTCATCGGTTAGTCAGTTAACCGATGACCGAACCGTTTATCACATTTCTCAGTTAACCGATAACCGACAAATTCGGTTATCGGTTTGGTTCAGTTCCAAAAGTAAGGCGTCTACTCGGTTATCGGTTCGGTTCGGTTCCAATCGGTTCTAACCGATTTAACTGTTTGGAACCGATTAGAACCGAATTACACATTTAAATATTTTTTATTAAATATTAATTCCTTTCTTTTATTAATTTTACACCTACATAATTCTTTCTACAAGTATAAATACAAAAAATGCAATGTAGAGCAAGTGGTGGCTAGGGTGGGCAATTTTCCTATGTAGTGTCCAAAGATCGATACCTATGAACCGCATAATTTTTTTTTAATTTCGGTTCCGGTTCGGTTAACCGGGACCGAAACGACCTTGTTCGGTTAGGAACCGAACTGAACCGAGGCCAATTTGGTTTCGGTTCGGTGCTTCAATTTCGGTTCCTTTTGATTTCAGTTAACCAGGTATTCGGTTCGGTTAGAACCGAACCGACCGAATACCCTGTGCTACTTAGATCTATAAGATGGATGCCTAGGATTGAATTGATGAAATAGAGTTCGGATTGCAATCTTATGTGTTGGATATTGCAGGCGTGGGTATATTTTAATCAATTCCCAAAAATTTAAATCAGAAACGGATTTAGCATATCCCACATTTTAGCCGCTTTCCTGAAACAAGGAAGACTGCAGACCACGAAGCTATATTCAGCAATACTGCAAGAACAAATCTGCAATCGTTTGAATAAACTATATCAGGAACAAGTACGATAAGGTAATATGTAAACTGCAAATATTACTTGGTAACACTGCAATATTAATAGAGTAACAATGCAATCTGATAAGGTAAAAACTAGTATTAAGAATGATGCAGACGCGTAACACTGCAATATTCATAGAGTGACACTGGTAACAAGCTAAAAATAGATAGTGTTGATTTTGCCCTTCAGCTTTTTTTATGTGTCAATTTAATTGAAATGGGCTACCACATGGCAGCTTGAAAATCACACGATCTTCAGATCTAACGACCTAAAATAGTGCTACGGTGTTACAATAAAGAAGGTTGTCATATTCAGGGATGAAGGGACAATGGGGCCTGGGGGGCCCAGGGGCCCTCAACAATTCTAAAAAATCACAGAGGTATTTTAGTAATTTCATAATTATTAATTTTAATTAATAAAAAATATCGATTATTTTCTATTTTCTTTCATTCACCGCTGTAGTCGTTCTCTCCTTTCTACTAAACCTAGGAATCTGCCGTGGAGCTTTCAGCTCGTCGCCGCCGCAGCATCCATTGCCGTTGTTGTTGCCTCCGCGTCGCTGTAGGCTTGTTGCTGCGACTGTCCTCGTTGTTGCCGCTGGCCGCTGCCTTGTCTTGTCTCCGTGTCGTTTTTCCCCCAAATTCTGGCAAGTTTAAAATCAAAACTGCAATGGAGCATAGAAAATTAAGAGTCTGCAAATGATTTTATTATGTTGTGTTTTATGTTTAATTATCATGTTCATTGCCATTTGCATCAATCTTATAAATATTTGTAATTTGTAAACATGTCCTTGAATCTTGAGGCAACCATTGAAAGGGCATGAGCACAGAGCATCTATGTAATATTTTTTTTCTCGAATTCTGGAGTGGAATGGAAATAGAATTGCTTTGATGGCCATAAATAATTTACTATGCAATTCATTGGATTTGGCTACTGTATTTATGGTCATATTGAGCACTAGAGCAGAGCATATGTATATATAAATATATAGACAGAATGTGGACTTGTGGTCCCTATTGACAAGTGACATATATATATATATATATATATAGGGGTGCATTATAATGATAACCCCAATTTCCGTAATAACCCTATAACTAAATCTGGACCACACATTTTTAAAATCATGTGGTCTAGATTCAAACTTAGATTTACTTCATAAAAAAAAGCGCGGGGGTAAATATGTCATTTCGCTCATGATAAAATTTACGTATCCAAATTTCGCTCATTTAATTTCTGAATTTCGCTCATTTTATAATTTTATCAGTCGGTCAAAAGTATCATTTTATCAACTCAGAGTATCATTCTATCCGGCAAAACTATCATTCTATGCAATAAATCTAACATATATCATTTTATCATTTTATCAGTCAGTCAAAAGTATCATTTTATCAACTCAGAGTATCATTCTATCTGGCAAAACTATCATTCTATGAAATAAACCTATCATTTTATCACAAAGCAGTAAACGTATCATTTTATCAACTCAGAGTATCATTTTTATAAGGTTACTGTCATTTTATCCGCTTAGATTATCATTTTATCAGGTAAAAGTATAATTTTATTAAACAAAAATGTCATTTTATACACCAAAAATACCTATCATTCTATCGGCTGAAAATATCATTCTACCCGGCAAAACTATCATTCTATCGGCTGAAAGTATCATTCTATCCGGAAAAACTATCATTCTATCGGCTGAAAGTATCATTCTATCCGGCAAAACTATCATTTTATCAGTTTTATGTCATTTTGTCACGTTAAAGTATCATTTTATCAGCTTATATGCAATTTCTTCAGCTAAACTATCATTTTTATAAGGTTACTGTAATTTTATCCGCTTAGATTATCATTTTATCAGGTAAAAGTATCATTTTATTAAACAAAAATGTCATTTTATACACCAAAAATACCTATCATTCTATCGGCTGAAAGTATCATTCTACCCGGCAAAACTATCATTCTATCCGGCAAAACTATCATTTTATTAGTTTTATGTCATTTTGTCACGTTAAAGTATCATTTTATCAGCTTATATGCAATTTCTTCAGCTAAACTATCATTTTTATAAGCCAACTGTCATTTTATCCGCTTAGATTATCATTTTATAATGTAAAAGTATCATTTTATTAAACAAAAATGTCATTTTATACACCAAAAATACCTATCATTTTATCGGCTGAAAGTATCATTCTACCCGGCAAAACTATCATTCTATCGGCTGAAAGTATCATTCTATCCGGCAAAACTATCATTCTATGCAATAAACCTAACATATATCATTTTATCAGTCAGTCAAAAGTATCATTTTATAAACTCAGAGTATCATTCTATCCGACAAAACTATCATTCTATGCAATAAACCTAATATAATCGGCACAATACATAATATACAAACCTACAAAGCAGTAAACGTATCATTTTATCAACTCAGAGTATCATTTTTATAAGGTTACTGTCATTTTATCCACTTAGATTATCATTTTATCAGGTAAAAGTATCATTTTATTAAACAAAAATGTCATTTTATACACCAAAAATACCTATCATTCTATCGGCTGAAAGTATCATTCTACCCGGCAAAACTATCATTCTATCGGCTGAAAGTATCATTCTATCCTGCAAAACTATCATTTTATGCAGTAAACCTAACATTTATAAGCTAAAAGTATCATTTTATCAACTCAGAGTATCATTCTATCCGGAAAACTATCATTCTATGCAATAAACCTAACATATATCATTTTATCAGTCAGTCAAAAGGATCATTTTATCAACTCAGAGTATCATTCTATCAGGAAAAACTATCATTCTATGCAATAAACCTATCATTTTATCAGTCAGTCAAAAGTATCATTTTATCAACTCAGAGTATCATTCTATCCGGCAAAACTATCATTCTATGCAATAAACCTATCATTTTATCAGTCAGTCAAAAGTATCATTTTATCAACTTAGAGTATCATTCTATCCGGCAAAACTATCATTCTATGCAATAAACATTTCATTTTATCATTTTACGTGATATTTGGCGAAATTCAGAAATTAAATGAGGGAAATGACAGTTTTACTCCCGCGTTTTTTTTATGAAGTAAATCTAAGTTTGAATCTCAACCGCATGATTAGAAATATGTGTGGTCAGATTTGGTTATAGGGTTATTAGGATATTTAGGGGTTATCATATGATCACGACCCTATATATATATATATATAATGTATATGTGGTGTATAATTGTATAAACAAATAAAATATAGCACATATTCATATATAATGACAAATGGACACAGTATAATGTGTCATGATTTATGCATTTAATTGTTAATGAACTTTGTTTCAAATTTTGAATGCAGGTGTTTGTTGAAAATTGAAAATGGATCGATATTTTAAGAAACTTTCTCCTAGTATTGCTGCTCATCTTCGTCAATTAATGGACCTACACTTCTTCAACCTCAAGAGTCATTGAATGAAGATAAACTTGAAGCTGATCCAGAAAATATTCCAAGTGATCCAGGGAAACGACCTGATATAATGAGATATCCGTCAAACTCAATAGAACGGGTGCGTAGAGCTTACTTACTTTAAGGTCCATGTCAACCGCGCGAACATGATTTTCCTCCAAGAACTGATGGAAAGCAACAACGTAAAGACAACATTAATGCAGCTTCTGTTGAGACAACAAAACTTATTGTAGATGATATAGGAGACAACTCTTTCTCCATATTAGTCGATGAGTGCCGAGATGTGTTCGTCAAAGAACAAATGGGTGTTGCGGTACGATATGTGGATAAGAATGGATGTCTCAATGAACGTCTTCTTGGTATTGTGCATGTCAGTGATACGGTTGCAACCACACTTGAGAAGGCACTTGATTCTTTGTTATCGACTCATGGTTTAAGTGTATCAAGTTTGAGAGGTCAAGGATATGATGGTGCAAGCAACATGAGAGGAGAATTCATTGGGTTGAAAAGTTTGATTCTCAAGAGAAATCCTAGTGCTTATTATGTGCATTGTTTTGCACATCAGCTTCAACTTACAATTGGTGTTGTTGCTAAAAAACATACAAGTATTGGGTCTTTTTTTAATTCTGTCACCCGTTTGTGTAATATTGTTGGAAGTTCATGTAAGCGCAGAGATGTGCTACGAGAAAGTCAAAGAGCGAAGGTTGTTGAAGGGATTGCAAGTGATGAAATTAATACCGGAAGAGGATTAAATCAAGAGAAGTCATTGACACGACCCGGAGATACTCGTTGGAGTTCGCATTATGGTACTCTCATCAACTTGATGCATTTATTTTCTTCTATTAATGATGTTCTTGAGTATGTTGGGGAGAATGGTTATGAGGACGCACATAGGGCTGAAGCTTTGGATGTGCAAGAAATTCTAAATCATTTTGAGTTTATCTTTGTGTTGCATCTTATGAGGAAACTCTTGGGAATTACACATGATCTCTCTCAAGTTCTATAAAAGAAGGATCAAGACATTGTTAATGCTATGAATCTTGTCAAAGTAGCAAAAACACGTTTACAAGTAATGAGGGAAAAAGGTTAGGAGGTTTTGCTTACTGAAGTTACAGAGTTTTGTAGAACAAATGAGATTGATGTGCTTGATATGGAAGATGAGTGTGTAGTTAGAGGAAGGCGTAAAATTGAGAAAATAAAAAATCTCCACCATTATCGAGTTGAGTTGTTTTGTTCAGTCATTGATATGCAAGCTTAAGAGTTGAATCACCGTTTTAATGAAGTCAACACAGATTTACTTTTGTGTATGACATGTTTTGATCCTAGAGACTCATTTTCTGTATTTGATTCAGAGATGCTGCTTCGCCTTGCCAAGTATTATCCATCTGAATTTTCTGAAGTTACTTTGTATGAGCTTGAAAGTCAGCTTGATAACTTTATTTTTGATGTGCGCACAGATGAAAGGTTTTCAAAAGTATCGGGAATTGCAGGTCTTGCTCAGAATATGGTTTCTACAAGGAAACATGAGAATTTTCCGTTGGTGTCAAGACCGCCCTTACTAAGGATAGTAAAGACGGGGAAATCGTGACTAGGGAATGGACTAAGGAGCGGGGAAGAAGAAGGGGAAAACAATGAAAGACAACATCTTAAACAAAGCTTCAAAAGAAAAGTTTTAATCGATTAAACAATTAAGCAGCGGGTTAATATCTCAAGGTAATTAATGTCATAAAGTAGTGTAGAGCAAAACGAAAGACTTTATCAAGAACGATTCGAAACAAGGCAGCGGAATAAAGGTGTCTAGAGAGTCATAGGGAGACGCCTATGTATGAAGACACGATGCATCCGGAATTTCTTAAGGCTCGACTCAACATCCGCCGCAACATCACCGCTCAACCTGCACATAAAGAAAAAATATGGAGGGCTGAGTACTTGACATACTCAGTGGACACACGCCAAAATATTTGATAAAAGTTATGTCATCCATACTATAGTGAACTCGACTTTTAAAATTTTAGAAAAGAATATCATCGAGTATCACAAAACATTTTCGTAGACTGGCCAGTCAAAACAATCTCCCCACTTTCTCCACAATCAATAAATCACATCCTCTTAACATAGTGCGACGAGAGTGTGGCCACACTATTCACCCACGAGACCGGCCCACTAGCAAGGACGGCTCCCCGATCCCACCTGTGTACTGATAGGGTTTGCGGCCCTACTCAGACCCGAATTTATTTCACACATAGCCCTATAGCCTAACGGAGCAAGCTCAAACGAACTAGGCATCATGCAACAATCTCAACATCAAAACAATCATGGCATGACATAACACTTTAAACCACCCTTATAGCTCTACAATCATATTTTTGAAACGTAAAAGAGTTTTAGTAAAGAAAGCCCACCTCGATTGCTTACAAACACGGTTCACAACTTTATTGAAATCCTTGCTCTTCGTACCCACGTACGCAAAATAACCCTTATCAATATCATAACCACATAATACAACACAATCAGTTTTCTATCAACACATTACCCATGCATGTCCTATCGTTCCTTTCATCATTTTCTCATATTGCCATCCCAACGTTCACCATCATAAACGATACGAAACCTTTAGCATACATCAACGTGCAACGCATAATCACATCATAGGATAAGTTCTTACTCACACATGTATCATGTATTTCATTCAAAACTTGCCAACAAGAATATTTCAATCAAGACATGAATCTGACAGAACAACGCAGTGGTTTTGTAAAAATCATTAAAAATCCATCCGATATCATTTGAAGCTAAAATTTGGTCACCACACAGTAGACACATCAAGGTTCATCCAGTTATAAATCCACACCAAAATCACATCTTTAGGTCGGTCAAAAACAAAAACGAAACTCTCTGGACGAGAATATAAATTCTGACAGGACTGCGCAGTTCAATTGAAAAATTCGTTAAAAATTCATCTTTCGTCAAAAGAGGCTCAAATTTTGACACAACACAGAAGACATTTAAAATTTCACTCAGTTAAAGATTCATGCCAAAATAAGATCGTTTGGTCGGCCAAACACTCATCGGAACCTACTATCCGAACACCACAGTTTTCATGCTCAACATTTACAAACTAGGGTTTGTCTATCATTCATCCACACATACATATTCATGCTTTCAACACATATTCCCGCTTCAAAAATGACGTCACAACCATGTTCTCCTATTTACACATAACATTCACCAATGAATCATCCACAAACTCACACACACATACATACATGCACATACCCATACTTGCTCATGCAAACATCCTTCCCAACCGATTAATTTTTAGATCTACGATTTCTACACTCACTATATGCATGAGGGGATCAAGAAACATGGATTCAATGGTAAGAAGGAGAAAGATGAATCAAAATATACCTTTCTCTTGAAAAATAATCGGTATGAATGACGAATGATGCGATTCTTCGATGAATCTTGAATTTCCAACTCCACAATGATGCAAGAACAAGGAATTGGTGAATGACTGGTGGAGAAGGAGAGGAAGAGAGAGACGTGTGGTATGGAGAGAAGAGGGAGGCGAAAATATGAGGGCTAGGGTTAGGGTTATTTTAATTTATAGTCTAGGATAAATCCCACAATAAAACAATTAAAATTGTGGAAGAATAAAATAGAGCTCAATGAATAAATCCCACCATTAAAAGGAAAATAGGCGTGTAGTATGTGGGTGAGTAATTTTCGAAAATTGCTATTTAATTAGCATAGATATTTATTTGGTATTTACTTGTAGAGAAAGATACTCACAAAATAGGTAAAAAGATATTGAGTATCTCATAAATAAGGTAACAAAATAATTCAAGCATCTCCAAGTGGGGAAATAAAAAGGGGCGTGTATAATGGGAAAAATCAAGGAAAAATACTTAAATCCTCAAATCAAATAGGAATAGGATTTAAATTTGGTAATTTCTTGTAGGAAAAGACTCCCACAAAATAGGTAACAAATAAATTAATCCCACAAGTAATTGAAAGGCATATGGGCGAAAATTATGAGGTTTTAGGGAAAGAAAGAATCAAATCCTAATTAACATAGGATATGGAGAGATTTGGCAAGATATGGTAAGATTTAATTAGACTTTAATTCAAGGAAAGAGATAAACAAGATACTAGTTAAATCTACAAAAATAATTCCCTCTCCTAATTAATAGAAAAATTTCGAAAAAAGGGGTTAAATTCGCTGACCTTTCGAAATTTGACATTCAATTCACTGACCTTTCGGAATATGGGATCGGGGCATGCGAATTTTTTAGAATAAGGGATTTTTGTATTTTTCTCTTTTTTCTGGTATTTTCTCTTATTATATCTCTTATAACATTTATGAATTGACCAAAAGACTACATATATGTGTGCTTGCATAAATACATTACCTGCTACAGAAAAAAGTATCCAAAACTTCAATTCTTGCTCTTCGATTTGGAGGGAATTTTCCCATATGCCATAAGCCTGGACTGAGAAATCTTGAGTTTAGTCTATTGTTGTTTTCTCTTCCTCTTTCTGGAAATAGTTGCCTCGTCCCCATTCGACTCCATGGGTTGTGATTTTTCACTTCCCACCGCCTTATCCTCCACCTCTTTTCCCTTACCATCGTGGTGCCTCCCCTTCCCATCCTCATCAACAGCCCGAGAACTATTTCCCTTTCGGTATTTACTTTCCTTTAGCTGGATAGTCTTGATTCTAGGCACCTTCCATTCCTTCTCCCTATACGGAGCTATCTTCTTCAAAGAGACATACTGATTCAGTTCCTTGTCGTCCAGCGCAAGAATCTCTTCTGAGGTCAATCCAAATCTCTTAGCCTTTACTGGTCTGTATTTGAATCTTGTTTTCAAATCTCCTATGGTGTCCTCATAATCCAACTTATAGTACTCATCCAAGAGCTCCTCTATAACTGCCTTCTCTACGTCACTCGGTTTGTGCTTTCTCTTCCTCTTACTCCCCCTCTCCTTTCGCTCATCGCCTCCATCTTCATCCACCACATCTTCCTCCCCTTTAGCCAACCTATCTTTCATTATTCGTTCTCTTACCGACTTGAACCCTGCACCGGCCTCATCCCAACCCTTATCAAGTCCAAGCAACTCATCTTCCTTGTCAAAATCCGGTTTCTCAAGACCCTCCTCGTCTTCATCGTCATCACTCCCAAACTGCGGATCCACGTCCTCAACACCATAATACTCCTCACCGAATGCTTCCTTCATCTTCCTATCATGAGCCTCGGGGTCAAACTCATCCTCTAAATCATCCTTATCTAAAAAGACCCCTTCCGCCTTCCCAATCCCAGCTACCTCCCTAATCTTCTCCAGCTTCTCATTTATCTCTTTCTTCTTCAAGTTCTTCAACCTCTTCAACTTCTCCTTCATCTCAAACTCCGCCTGCGCCATCCTCTCCTCCTTCCTCTCCCTCTGCGACTTCCTCGCATTGTCCTTCTTCCTCACGGATCCTTCCACTCTCCTCGAATGCCCCATCACCCTGTCGCCAGCATTCTCCTCAGACCTAAAGTTAAACTCCCTCTCGTAATCCTCTTGCTTTTCCACCTCATCCTCGTCCTCCGAAATGTCTACCTCCACATCGCCCCACCGCACATTACTTTCCTCATCATACAACCTTTTCCGGAAAAAATCGTTCAAAAACATCATTTCTTCATCCAATTTTTATGAATCTGAGATTCAATTTTTACGTGGGTAATTTGGCCAATTCATAAATGTTATAAGAGATATAATAAGAGAAAAACATAGAAAAAAGAGAAAAAAAAATACAAAAATCCCTTATTCTAAAAATTCGCATGCCCCGATCCCATATTCCGAAAGGTCAGTGAATTGAATGTCAAATTTCGAAAGGCCGACGAATTTAACCCCTTTTTCTGAAATTTCTCTAATTAATAGGAGATTTCAAAAATCTCAAGGGATGGCCAAGGGGTCGAAAATCATGTAGAATAACATAGGGATAATTTGGTTTGGATTTAATTTGAATAAATATCCCAAAGCAATTAATTAAATCCAAGAAAGAAGTATTATTTCCAATAAATAGGAGGGCCGAAAATTTCAAATAAAATGGCTAGAATGATTATGCATGATCCCATTTAAGTTAATTCACACATTGGAAGCTTAATCATATTAACTAACATAACTCACAACAACTAATTTCACATAATTAACTCAAACACATAGAGACTCAATTTCCACAAAAGAAATTATCATTCAACATCCACATTAATTAAAATAAAATAAGCCATCAAATAAAAATAATAATAAAAAAAGTCACAATTTTCCGGGGGCTACAGTTGGTTTATTTGTTAATTAAACTGTCATTGCTCTTACCCGTTGCCACTGCTTCAGTAGAAAGAGCTTTTTCAGCAATGAAGCTCGTTAAGACTTCTCTACGGAATCGTATGGGTGACCAACTATTGAATGATCGCTTAGTTCCTTATATTGAGAAGGATGTGTTTGTTAATGTAACTAATGAAGCTATTATGCAGCGGTTTCAAAAGATGAAAAGTAGAATAGGAGTGTTAGAATATCATTGTATGGAACTATGTGTTTACAACATTATATTTATATTATGTAATATTATCTATGTTTCATTTTATTATTTGAATTTTTTATTTGGACCCCCCAACAGTAAAATTCTGGCTTCGTCACTGGTCATATTAATACATCCCTATTAGTTACAAAACATACTATAATTCCGCCATGGAATTGGCCGTTACACTAATTTTATTAAATAATAATTTAAACTATAAATTAATAGGCAATTTTAATTGTTATTGATTAGCTAGATAAATGCATTTTTATTTCTATAATATATGGTGGGATTTGAAAGGTTTTAAAAATTGTTGGAATATTTAGTTGTCTACAAATACATGTTTTTCATTGTGGAATTATCTTTACAATAGAAACATTTGATAATTTTTTTTATTGTTTCCTTAAAGGATTCAAGTTGTAATATCTCTTACCCGATTAATTTAATAATCTAATTTAACTATCGACTTCTATTGCATTTTAACTAATTTTCAAATTTACGAAATTTCGGGTTGTTACACTAGTGGTCGACGGCAAGAGTTTTCCGGTGATAATATATGGAAACCGAGGTGGTGGAGATATAGTCCTATGAGAATGGGTAAAAGGCAAAGAGTCGAAGACATGAGCCGGAGGTTGTGGAGAGAGAGTCATGTAATAGAAGGTGAAAGGAAAATAGCACTTTTAAATTCTATTTTGAGGATCATGTTATGTTTGAGTGATATTAGTCCATGTTTAAGTTTTTTTTCTTAATGTTAGTGTGTTTTATTTTTTATTAGTTGTTTTAATTTTTTTGTCTTAGCTATAATAATTTTTTTACAAATAGAGAAATCATAGAAAATTGACAATCTATAATATTTTGAAGTTGATGCATTGCATAATCGTCTCGAACTTAGTCACTTCCATAGATTTCATGCAAAGAAAGCACCCGTAGTAAATGAAATGGCAAAAGGAAGCAAAGAAGACGAAAAGTATAAACTATTACATTGTTTTCGCGTACATGCATAAATCATTAATTTGGAGATTGGAGAGGAAAATAAAATTGAGATAGGGTCAGTGGTAGATTGGAGGAGAAATAAGCAGGGGAGAGAAATAGTGCCAATCTAAAGGAGTGTGTTTGTTTGGGTTTGTATTTTTTTATTAATTTCTTTTTCTTTATTTTGCTATTCTTATTATGGTACTGTTAATGTTGATTACAAGTACTCTATCCGTCCCACCATAACCGAGTCTCTTTTCTTTTTGGGATGTGCCTTTATAAGTGAGTCATTTCCATTTTAAGCAAAAAATCATCTCTCTTACTTTATTTTTCACATATTTTATTCTTTCCACTCCTTTACTTTTTCTCTTTCTCATACTTTACTCTCTCCACTTTAACTTTTTAAATACCAATTCCTTAAATTATATGCCAAAAGAAGTGGCTCGCTTATGGCGGGATGGAGGGAGTCAGTTTTTTCATAACTTAAGAACTATTGTTTTATTGTGAAGTTTTATTAATATTTATATATGTTTGTCTTTTATATATTTCGTAGTTTATCATTTTATCTTTTTATGGCGATATCATGATTCTCCTAATATTTTTAGTTATATATTAAATATTTTATATTGATTTCATATTAATAGTATTTTAGTATTGAAATGTGTATGTTGTTAAGGATGGTATTTTTCTTTGTTTTAGACACCTATATATATATATATATATATATATATATATATATATTAAATGTTGAGTTAACAAATATTTTCATGTTCATTTGATTTCAAATTTATTTAAATTTATACTCCCTCCGTCCCAAGGAAGATGACCCACTCCTTGGGCGGCACATGATTTTATGCAATTTTATTTTGTATGTTAGATAAAGAGAATAAAGTAAGAGAAATGAAATAAAATAGAGAAAAAGAGGTTTCTATTTTTTAGTAATGGGTTATCTTCGATGGGACGTAGTACTTTATTTCTTATATAATTATGTTGTTTTTTTTTTATTTAATTTTTTAGATGATAAATTATTAGAACGAAAATATTTTAAGCAGCGCATAGAGCATGGGTTAACTCTAGTTATAAAAACGTTGAGGTTGTTAGTGGCCTTGATAAAGAAACATACATTCGAGAGTGTTAAGCCCTTCTAAAAGCGTGTCACATGAGAGTAATATGGAGCATGTGTCACCCCACAAGTAGGATTAGAAGCGCAACTTGAAAAATTTATTGATGAAAAAATAGACGTTGAAATGTGATGCTCTTTTGTTCTGAGAAACACAGGATTAGAATTGCAGCAGGAAAAAAGGAAATGAGAACCCGAAAAGAACCAAAACGTGCACCTGAACACATGATCCGAAAATATTTTTGAATACCCCAATACCTGACTCAAGTTCCCAATATGTTTGTCTTTTATTTTACTGAATTATGCGAAGATAGTATAGTCAAGGGTAAGTAAGAGTATCGTATCTATAGAGATTATGGTAATTTTCTAAGTACTGCAAACCAATTTGAATTACTCCCCCGTTCCACAAATAGATGACACATTTGAATAATAACATGAGATTTTAGGTGAAGTTGTTTTGTATATTGTGTGGAGACAAAAAAATAGTACTCCCTTTGTCCCATAATAGATGCCACACTTTGGGAATGACACGGGATTTTAGGAAGTGTTGTTTTGTGTGTTAAGTGGAGAAAGAAAATAGTATATTTATATTAATATGAGAGAGAAATTTTTCCAAAAAAGGAAATGTGACATCTTCTGTGGGACATATGATATGATCATGGGAGCCGAGCGTCAAATGTTTCAGCCAATTAGGGTTTTGATTCACAATTGAGAGGGCGAGATTGAGGAGACAACCTATTAGGGTTTTGATTCACAATTGAGGGGGCGAGATTGAGGAGAGAAAAAGGCGTGTAATATTAGATTAGGGTTTGCCTCAATATCAAATGAGGGGTGGAGGGTTAGGTCAGATTTTGTTTTAATTTTATTTTTATTGAGGGTGCAGTGTAATTTTTGTCAATAATGAGGGTTAATGTCCAAATCTAGTAAATTCAAAATGTGACTCTTATTCAGGAAGGATGAAAATGATAAAATACGACTCTTATTTAGGGACGGGTGGTGTATTTGTTTTCTTTTTAAAGAGGATCAACAATGGTTCCCCATTCACCCCAGTGATGACTCGAACCCCTGATCTATCGATTAGAGGGGAAGCGTCATACCAATTGAGTTGCGCTTCATTATTGGGACGAGTGGTTGAATGTAGATATATTTTACATAATCATATCATTTTTATAGGTAGAATGATCTACTCCCTCTGTCCCAAAGAAGATGACCCTTTCTTGAGAGACACATGATTTTATGCAACTTTATTTTGTATGTTAAGTGGAGATAGTAAAGTAAGAGAAAATGAATAAAATAGAGATAGATGTGTTTTCTATTTTACTAATGAGTCATTTTAGTTGAGACAAATAAAAAAGAAAGTTGGCCATCTTCCGTGGACAGGAGGGAGTATTAAATTTTTAAAAATATATAAGGAATAAAATGATTAATTGCAGTGGGTCCATACTACTTCACTTTTGATACTTTGATTGATTAATGTCAAAATTGTATATTTCTTAAAATTTTGAAGTTTTAATGTGTTATAAATAAAAAAAAGAGAGATATTGAAAAAAAAATAAAATAAAAGAAATGGAAAGAAAAAATAGAAAAATTTAATATATATTACTCATCCGTCCCATAAGAGTATACACTCTTTCTGTTTTAGTCTATCCTATAAGAATAATGTACATTATAATTTTAAAAACTTTTTTTCTGTAATGAGGTGGATCTATTTTTCACTGATAATATTTTAATAAATTTTTGCTCTTACATCTCACTTTAACTGTGGATTAAAATTTATGTGATAGTATAAATTTGATGAAAATAAAAAATTGAGACATTGAGTACAGAGTTTCAGGTAAGCTTACATTCGTCATTAGTAGTATCTTTTTTCTATCCTTCTCCCCGAAGCTCCATCTCTCAATTCATTTCTCTCTCAGAAAACCCTAGTAGCTATGGCATCGAGTTCTACTGGTCGCGCCCCTACTTCCGGTTCAAAATCGTTCGATTTCGGCTCCGATGATATCCTTTGTTCGCACGGCGATTACGAAAATCAGGACGGAAATAATGGTATCCACACCGATCCTTCCATTGCACCCAATTCCTCCATGGTATATTTTACTTATTCTCTTTTTCTCTCGTTCCTCTATTGTCTTCTTATGCTTGATCTAGGTTTTGCTGTTTTATTGAAGGTGTGTTGACTGTTTTCTGTTGTGTGAGAGTGATCGGCTCTGCAATTTCAATGGATATATGTTTTTTGCGGTTGTTAAACTTTTTACTTCTGATTGTTGAAACTTTCGGCTACAATCAAGCTTAAATTTATGTGCTTGTATAAGTCGATTCAGAAGGATTTGTATGAAGAAATCTAGAAGCCTTGGTATTCATAGAATATAATCCTGATTAAATTGTTATCTGCTAGTAAAGGAGGGAACAAAAGCATTTAAATTTCATGAGCTTTCGATGGTTTGCCGAATGCCTATTCTGTGCCGAGCAATATCCTGTCCCCGCCTTCTACTTGTTAGGTTGTAGTTGGCAGCTTAGTTTTAGTAGGAATTTGTGTTTTAATTGCTGTGCTTGAATCCACTGCTAATTTATTTATTTATTTTTGGATTGAGATTGACCACGCGTTGTAACTGGTATCTGCTCTGGATTGAACAGGAGTTCAACAAAAGCAGGATGGCGAGATCATCTGTATTTTCTACTGCAACTTATGTTACACCTGAAGAAGCTTCATTTAGTCAAGATGTAATCTCCAGCGTTGAAAACAGCGTGAAGAAGTACACTGACAATATCATGCGTTTTCTTGAGGGAATTAGTTCGCGGCTGTCACAGTTGGAATTATACTGTTACAATCTGGACAAATCAGTTGGAGAAATGCGCACTGACTGGGTTCGTGATCACGGAGAGGCAGAGTCAAAGCTCAGATCTCTGGAAAAGCATGTTCAAGAGGTACCCGTTGCTATTAATTTTGCTATATATTATTACCATTTTTTTATCATACGGGCATGGACTATTGTTTGTCAGTACCAACCCCTTTACTCACCATTTCTGGAGGGATTCAGTAAAATGTAAGAGCAAAATTTTCTATTAAATCTTGATTTCATGGAAACTGAAACTGAACATATTTTTTTTTCAAATTTTTAGACTATAATATATAGTGCTCCCTTTGTCAGATATTTATGGACTGGCATGCTGCCTGTTTCTTGTTTGTTGAATTTTTTTCTTGGAACTGGAATTATATTTTCTACTAGGCATATCACTGTAAACTAACACTAGGTCATTGGGTAAACCGCCAAGTTAGATGAAGAGTTAGACACACCTCTTCGATCTCTCTTCCTGTCTGCCTTACACTGATTTGTATCCATCCTTCCTGAGTGAACTAATAATTGGAATACAGGTGCACAGGTCTGTGCAGATTTTAAGAGATAAGCAGGAACTTGCTGATACTCAGAAGGAGTTAGCCAAACTTCAGCTTGCACAAAAGGATTCCTCTTCAGCTAACACTAAACAACAGCATGAGGAGAGAACTTCTGCACCTGCTTCTGAACCCAAAAATGCTGAGAACTCATCAAATTTTCATGATCAGCAATTGGCACTTGCACTACCTCATCAAGTAGCTCCACAGCCCTCTCACCATCCTCGGCCAGTCGAGCATCAGCATCCTTCAGTTGCACCCCAGTCATCCATGCCTCCCCAGAGTATGGCGTCATATTGCTTGCCTCCTCAACAAATGACCAATATACCCCCATCCCAACAATCTCAGACTCAGTACCTGCCGGCACAACCTCAACTTCAAGATCTCTCCAGGATGGCACCACAGCCTTCCCAGCCTCAGGGAAATATGACCCCGCAGGTTCAGTCATATTCGCAGCAGTGGTCCCAGCAGCAGCCTGTTCAACCATCCCAACAGTCTGCTTTGCTGCCACAGATTAGAGCCTCCCCTCCACTGGTTTACTCTTCCTATTCTTCTGGTCAGCCGAACCAATCTCCTTCTGAAATGGCTCCTGGAAGCATGCATATGCAGGTATCATTCGCAGGAGCATCCCAACCTGGTTCGGCAGGCTCTGATGGATTGCCTTATGGGTACGGTGCACCTGCCAGACCAATTCCACAGCAGGTCCCTACACAACAGCACAAGACTGGGTACGCAGCACAATCAGGGGATGGTTACATGCCTGGTGGCCCTCGTCCACAACTTCCTCCTGGGAATGCATACATGGTTTTCGATGGTGAATCGGGAAGGGCACATCATCTGCCTCCACAGCCTCAGTTCCAACAAAATGTTTATCCGACAAATAGCATCCCTCCGCAGAATCCACCTCGTGTTCCTAGCAATAACATGTTAGGCACACCTCAGCCCATGCGCGGCCATCCTTTCAACGAGCTGATTGAGAAACTGGGCAACATGGGATACAGAAGCGACCATGTTATTGGTGTCATTCAGAGGCTGGAAGAGAGTGGTCAGCCTATCGATTTTAATTCTGTGCTTGACAGGTTAAATGGACACTCTTCGGGTTCTCAGAGAGGATGGTAAGCATACTCAAACCAGTTTCACTCCACTGCTCAGTGTGATTTCATGTAACGAATGAATAAAGGATTTGTGAGATGTACTGTCGCATGATTTCGTATATATAGGGATAAAGAGATGCTCTTTTATCAGTAATCTCTTTGCCAATGTTGTTACTGCTAATTTTGAACATGGTATAGCCCCCTGACTATGGTTGGTTTGTACATAGACCTTTGTCCACTTTTTATTTCTATATCGACCTTTTAGCGTGGTAGAAATTTGGAATGGCAGATCTTCGTATTCCAGCGTGTTTCGTGCTCTTTCGTACAAATGCAAAATTCATCAACCCTAACTATATAGATATATTTATATGTAGGGCTGGTAATTTTTGGCACGACACAATAACACGACACGAACCCGCACGAAATTAATGGGTATGTGTCAAAGCCGAAATTAATGGGTATGTGTCAAAGCTGATTGGGTTCGTGTTCTTATCGTGTCGACACTATAACGACACGAAAACTTCGTGTCGTGTTCGTGTTACATGTTAAGAAATAATATTAATATATTATAATATTATTATTTTTTAATTATTTTAAAATTTTTAAAATTTTAAATTAAAATTTAAAATTTAATATTATAAATAATATTAATATATTATAATATTATTATTATAGTGTCGTTATTGTCTCGTGTCATATATGTGTTGTTATTGTGTCTTGTTGACCCGAAGTGGTTCGTGTCGTTAATAGGTTCGTGTCGTGTTCGTGTCTGAGGGTAGCGGGTCGTGTTAGTGTTCGTGATTGAAGTTTTCTTAACGGGTCGTGTTCGTGTTTGTTGTTATCGTGTCATGTCGTTATTGTGTCGAGTTGATAACGACACAACACGCACGATTTGCCACCCCTAGTTGTATGGCTGAAACATAATTCCTCTGTCCGCCATGATATGTTCCATTTTTCCTTTTTTGTATGTCTGCCAAGCCAAAAATACCCCAACGGTTATACAGATTAATTACTGATTTAGAACAACAGTTAGGAGAATATCAAGAAAACGTACCAATAGATCATCAAATTTGTTCAACAAAGGGCAAACGTGTAGTGTCTCATTTCACTTTTACTATATTTGGTACGTGGACCCTAATTTTATGGCTATTTTTCCATCTAGCCTTCAATCAATTAATATCAAGAATACAGATTGGTACGGTGGTTGTTGTCGAGCTCAAGACTGCCGGTGCTAGGAGAATGGCCATTTTATGGGCGGAAGACAATAGAATCTTGGTTTAAGTCTCAAATAGAGGGGGGGATAGGGTGGTGGGAAAGGGCATTTTCCTTTTCTTCCATCTAGATCCATCAAAAACAACTGAGTGTCTCTTTTATTCAAAACACCAAAACTGTGATTTCTTGTATCCAATGCTGAGATTCTACGTTTACTAAAAAAAATTATGCATTGATTATGACATCTCAACTTCAACACGTATATCTCCTTTTGAAGTAGACAACAAGTTTGCAACCATCATGATTGAGTACGGTAGTTTTGCTTTACATATTTATATGTTGTATAAATTATTTCTTTGGTTCATAGGATTATTACCAATGCAAGTGTATGATTATTCTCTCACTAAATAGGCCTCCTTTTCTTGGTGGGGACAAAGGTGAAACCTAAGAATTCTTTGACAATCTACACTCCCACCTACTGAGATATACATTGATTGCTTTCTTTAGTTCTGTTAGTTACATAGCTTTATAATCCCTTGATCGGCAAGTTGGGTTCATTGCATACCTAATTATATTTTTGAGTTTTCGCGTACAAATAGGCGAGACATTAACCGGTTGAATAAAAAAGTCTCAATGGAGAGCATACAAGGAAAAAGATTGATGTTGCTAGCTTTATTGTTTGCTATAGTGAGAGCACAACAAATTAGCAACAATCCTCCCAACAATGTTGCTTCTCTGGGAAAGGCTAAGCTCCCAGAGAGGAATAAAGGAAGAGGTGGTGGTGGTGGCGGTGGCGGTGGTAGTGGAGGGGTATACGGGGGAGGAGGATGTGGATGGGGATGGGGAGGCCCTGGCGGTAGTAGTGGTGGCGGTGGAGGCGGAGGTGGGGCTGGCTATTGGAGATGTCAATGCACGAAGCATTCGGGAAAAAGAGGAAATCGTCATATGGCCGACGAGAAGAGAGATTTCGGAAGTGAAGAATATAGGATGAGAGAATTCGGCGAATGCACCACGAGAGGAAGGTGTGAGGGAATGAGATTGGACTGTCCACTACACTGTGGAGGTCCTTGTTTCTATGACTGCACCCATGCTTGCAAAGCTTACTGCAAACACTGAATCTTTTGTTTCCATTTTCAAAGGAACATCTTGTAATTGGCCAAGTCAGTAAGTTGTATCAGGTTATTTTGTTGTTCTGTTGAATGGGAGATTGTGTCTTGTGCCTTTCAACAAGAGTTATAGGGTCTCTTTGTATGAGATCAATAGTGGCTCAGTAACATATATGGGATAAAACTTTGAATACAAAAACCAATGCTAATGAAGATAACTAGTCATATTATTACAAACAAGGTCCTGTCCCTAGCTTTCACAGTTGAAGCTCATACAACTGCAACTCGAATATGAAAGGAGGGATCAACTTACAAATACAAGGAGGGAGCTGATCCAGCTTTATCTGTATAGGGATGAATTACAAGGGAAGTTCACCACTGTCTACAGTCACAACTTTTGTTCTAATTGTATGTCTTGCTTGTTAGAAAATGAAAAAATATTAAAATTAAATCATAATCTTGTAGCCCAAGAATACTTGGAGCACAAGTATACTTGAAACTGTCTTATCTGTTCTAATTGGCTTGTTGTCTTTATACCTGAAGACAAATATGTATTTAAGTTTGAGCAATTCGATAAGACATATTTGGTGCATCGATTTGTGGTAAAATAGTGGTCACAGTTGAAGGAATGATATATGATAGGGGTTTGATTTGGAATGCTCCTAATTGATACCCTATTTATCTTTTTCTATTTCAGATTTTAATATATTTTCATTTATTGGACCTTTTTAATTTTGTGAATTGTTTTTTGTTAGCCTATTTGCATTAGTTGTTTCAATTTGTTTTCTAATGAAGTTGTTGAGATCTACCTTTGTATTGATGATTGGATTTCCCTTGTGTAGATATGCCTGTTGGAAAGAAATTATAGCATTAATGTGATTTATTCTAACTGATCATTCTCCCTAAATAGAATAGGATCTCCTTGATTGTATTTCCATATGTAAATTAGGTTATTGGCCTATAAAAGGCTGTAGACTCTGTAATTAAAAAACAGACAATAATATTACAACAATTGATCCCCCTATTCGATTCTTCATGGTATCAAGAGCAGGAGAAATTCTGGCTCAGAAACCTTTCATCATAGCCTAATCATACCCAATTCTCGACCAAGAAACTAAGCCCAAACGCAGTACCAACCCTTATACACAGATATGTCAGACTCAGAGGAGGAGAAACCTACAACCGAATCCAGACTAAGAACGACCAGGAATGTTACCGTGGCGTTCAAACTGAACGGGAAGAACTACCCGTTATGGTCACGACTAATGAAAGTCGCGATAGGGAGTAGAAGGGGATACTCCCATATCACCGACGAACCGCCCGAACCAGATAGCAAGGGATACTGCAAGTGGGAATAGACTGATCTCGTGGTTTTCTCATGGATCGTCTACAATATCGAAACTGATATTCTCGCCGATTTTGCCCATCATCAGACGTCCAAGGCGTTGTGGGACAACTTACAGATCACCTTCGAGAGCAAGGCTGATCCGTACCTCATATATGACCTGGAAGACAAGGTAATCTCAATTAGACTGGGGGATATGGATCTCGAAACTTATTACAGTCGAATCCACGGTTTGTGGGTGAGTGTCGACAGAACCCAAAAATCGCCGGTAACGTGCTGTGATAAAGGAGTTAGGCAGTTCCGGCAGTTCTCAAGCGAGAAACGGCTAATCAAATTCCTCACCGGATTGAATGAGGAATTCGACGGGATTCGGCGTTACATACTCAAACTGGAGCCGTATCCCTCAGTCGAAGAAGCCTACGTGATTGTGAAGAAGGAGGCGGCTCGACGAAAGATCATGCCACCGGCGTCCCCTTCACTCACCAGAGACCCCTCTAGCGCGGGAAGCGCCGATGCATCATTGGGGGAGATAGGTTACGGATTTGGAGCGCAAAGAGACCGACCGAACATCCGGAACGGACTGCGACCACCACCTGCCGGAGGAGCCAGCCACTAGACCGGAGCAAAACAGGACAAGAGCAAACTTTGGTGCTCCCACTGTGGGAAAAACAAACACATAAGGGAGAGTTTCTTCCTACGGGTGGGATGCCCGGAATGGTGGGACGAGAGGAAGAGAGCACGGGCTCAGGCAAAGTTCGCCGCCGCCAACATCGCAGAGGCGGAACAGAGGTAGAACGCCCAAATCGCTCAGCGGGACGGAGCGATTAGTGACGGGAACAAACGGGATAATACCCATCATCCTGAAACCAATGCTGGTGGTGGCGGCGGTAACAACGGCGGCGGCGGAGGCGGTGGAATCCGGGTCGGAAATTTTGTGGAGAGAATTGGAGCAGGGGAGACGACGAACAGGGGAGGCGGCGGATTCAATGGAGGTAAAGGGTTTGGTCTACCACCAACTAATAACTCTCATAAATTTCAATTTAGTCCTCCGATTTTGCCTGAATTTCGTCAGAAACCCCATTTTAGATATAAGCCCCCTGATTTGTTGAAATATGATAAATCGCCCACGAAAATTGATAATACCAAATTGGCCCCAGAAAATGATACAATTAGGACCGAGAATCGTTTTGCACCTCTGATAAATTTTTCCGCTGCATTTAATGTGCAAAATGGTGATAGAATATATAGGAAGGGTTGGATTTTTGATTGTGGAGCCACAGATACTATGACTCCGGAGAGAGCTGATTTTATTGACTTTGGGGAAATTACTAAAACTTTTATTCGGACTGCAAATAGGAAACTAATTACAGTGGCCGGGACTGGAACTATTGAGATTTCTCCAAATCTTTGATTGTCAAACTGTTTATTTGTTCCAAGTTTATCCCAGAGACTGATGTGTGTAAGTCATGTGACAAGAGAGTTGAACTGTACACTCATAATGCATCCAAGTTTTTGCATTTTGCAGGATATTCGGACGAGGAAGATCGTTGGACGTGGCACTGAGAACCAAGGACTCTACTACGTGGATGGGGTAGCTCAACTTGGTAGTGCGATGCTGGCTCACGGATCCACGAAAGAAGAGGCTTGGCTGTGGCATAGAAGACTAGGACATCCTTCCCCTGGTTATTTTAAGCTTTTGTTTCCTGATTTTGCACTTCCTAAAAATTTTTCTCGTGAGACATGTGTTTTGGCCAAGAGGCACAGACAATCTTTCAAACCTTCAGATACTCGTATAAAATTTATGTTTGATCTAGTGCATGTTGATGTTTGGGGTCCTGCACCTGTTATTGGGGGGAATGGTTACAAATATTTTGTTACCTTTATTGATGATTGCACTAGGATGACGTGGATTTATTTTTTAAAACACAAATCTGAGGTGACCGATAAATTTATCCTTTTCTTCCATATGATTCAAACTCAGTTCCAAACCACCATAAAAATCCTTCGGTCGGATAATGGGAGGGAATTCGTTAACAACACCATGTTTGAATTTTTTAGGAAAAAAGGTCTTGTTCATCAAACCTCATGCGCTTATACACCAGAACAAAACAGGGTGGCTGAGAAGAAAAACCGTACCATCCTAGAAATTACCCGTGCCCTTATGATTGAATCTAAAGTCCCAAACTTTCTTTGGCCTGAAGCTATAGCAACCTCCGTCTACCTTATCAACAGATTGCCCACAAAATTCCTAAACAAGAAAACTCCCGTCGATATTCTCTCCACCCAAGCCAAAATACCCGAATCCCTTAGCATGACACCAAAGGTTTTTGGATGTACAATCTACGTCCACATTCCTAAACACGATAGAACCAAGTTCTCCCCTTGTGCAACCAAATGCGTCTTTGTTGGGTATGGGGTAAACCAGAAAGGGTACAAATGCTTTGATCCGTCCACTAAGAAAATTGTCACTACCATAAACTGCAATTTCTTGGAAACCGAGTTCTTTTACCCACACCACCTTAGCAATCAGGGGGAGCAAAATCCTAAAATTAATCACGGGGATTGTCTAAGTTGGTTTGTGCTACCTCCAAGTCCTTCGATTAAGGATCAAACAGATGCAGTTGTCACTACCGCCGAGCACGCCCTTCCACAAGAGTCTCCTCGTCCATTGCTTCCCGATCGTCCTCCAAGAATATCCGAGGTAAATCCTGAATCTGAGACTGAGGAGATTATTACAGTTGTTACTAACGATGCAGAGGATGTGGATAATACTGTGGATAGTGAACTGGGAGATACATTCTTCCGTATAGAAGCACTCGGGGCATTCCCCCGAAGAGGTACTCCCCCGAGAAGATTGGTGCAAAGAGCAGATATGGAGTGTCAAACTTTGTACAGGAAAATCTGACCAAAATGGCTCGAGCTTTTGAAGCGGCACTCTATGAGGAAGAGGAAATCCCACAGACCGCAGAAGAGGCAATGAAGCATAAACATTGGAGGGAAGCCATGTTCATTGAAATGAAAGCATTGATGAAGAATAATACCTGGGTGAAGGGAGAGCTACCAAAAGGAATCAAAGCCGTTGGATGTAGATGGGTGTTTACAATCAAACGAAGACCAGATGGCTCAATTGAAAGATACAAGGCACGACTCGTAGCAAAATGATATACTCAGACATATGGAGTTGATTATGCAGAGACCTTTTCACCAGTAGCTAAGATCAATACAGTGAGAGTTCTCTTCTCCATTGCGGCAAACAAGGACTGGCCCTCCACCAGTTTGATGTGACAAACGCATTCCTGTACGGCGAGTTACCAAAGCCGGTATTCATGATTCCTCCCCCTGGATTTACTGAGGAGTTCCAGCCCGGGGAAGTATGTAAACTCAAGAAGACATTGTATGGATTGAAGCAGTCTCCGAGGGCCTGGTTTGGTAGGTTCACTGAAGTAATGAAAAAGTATGACTACAAACAGAGCAACTCGAACCATACATTGTTCATCAAGAAGAAGAATGAGAAGATCACATATCTTATCATCTATGTTGACGACATGATCATCACAGGAAATGATGAAGAAGAAATCGGCGAACTGAGGAAGAATTTATTCAAGGAGTTTGAAATGAAGGATCTCGGCCTCCTGAAATATTTTCTGGGAATCGAAATTTTGAGATTAGAACAGGGAATCTTCATCAATCAAAGAAAGTACATTCTTGATCTTCTAGCTGAAGTTGGGATGATAGATTGCAAGCCAGCCGACACTCCAATGATACAGAATCATGGACTGCAGATACTCGAAGAAGCGAGACTCACCGACAGGGGAAGATATCAAAGACTAGTAGGGAAGCTTATCTATCTATCCCATACTAGACCAGATATATCATATGCCGTGGGGGTAGTAAGTCAGTTTATGCATTCCCCACAGGAAGACCATTGGGAAGCTGCACTACGGATTGTTCGATACTTGAAGGGCACTGCTGAACATGGAGTATTGTTCGAGAAACATGGACATTTGGAGATCAATGGCTTTACTGATGCAGATTGGGCGGGGAACCCGAATGACAGAAAATCCACTGTCGGGTACTTTACTTTTGTTGGAGGAAACCTTGTCACTTGGAGAAGCAAGAAACAGAAAGTGGTTGCACTTTCAAGTGCCGAAGTGAAATTTCGAGGAATCAGGATTTTGTCTCACTGAGATACTTTGGCTGAAGAGGCTCAGGACAGAACATGATCTTGACATACCCAAGCCGTGCAAGCTATTTTGTGATAATAAGGCTGTTCTCAGCATCTCCGAGAACCCCGTCCAACATGATAGGACTAAACATGTGGAGGTGGATAGGCATTTCATCAAGGAGAAAATTGAAACTAAGATTGTTGAGTTGCCATTTGTTAAGTCAGAAGACCAGCTGGCGGATATTCTGACTAAAGCGGTGAACTCCAAGTCATTCAAAGAAGTATTGGGCAAGTTAAGTATTGTAAATCCCACTACTTAACTTGAGGGGGAGTGTTGGAAAGAAATCATAGCATTAATGTGATTTATTCTAACTGATCATTCTCCGTAAATAGAATATGATCTCCTTGATTGTATTTCAATATGTAAATTAGGTTATTGGCCTATAAAAGTTTGTAGACTCTGTAATATTACAACAATTGATCCCCTATTCGATTCTTCAATGCCAATGAAACCAAGTTTGTTCGGTATGTCATGATTGCTCATGCATTGAGAAATAAGACAATTCGTGATGTTGCATTTCGTTGCAAATATGTGAATTTGGTTTAGCTATATGAGAGGAAAATTATAATTAGATTTATTGATTATCTGTCTCTTTTTGACGTTTCTATTTTATATCAGCAGCAATACAAGTTTATTTTCTATATTTGTAAGAGATAGTGATCTTCAAACTATTACTACAATTTTTGTTTTCAGTTGTGTGAAATCTCCTGCATGATGATTGATGCATATTGTTATTTACCAATATATAACTAAAATCATTTTATCAAATATTTTACCAATGTTGTCAATTTGAAAAATTATTAATCAAAATGATGAATTGTATGGGTCACATATGGTTAATTAAATAAAATTAAGTTATAATTTGTCACGCTATTTGTAAGCTTATTGATAAAAACTCATTTCGGATTAGCTAACATGAATGAATGAAAAACTTATCAAGTTCTGCATTCATGAAAGATACATCAATTCCCGCCATTTATTGGGAGACTTTCGGGCAAACGCAGTCAAGCAAAGTTAATTGGATTACGCTACAGGCGTGTTCGGAACTCCTATGATCAAACCAAAAAAACACAGATCTCATTTGATCTATACTTGTGATTTTCTTATACTCCATATATATAACAAAATAGTGAAGTTAAAGTTTTAAGTTAAATAAAACATATATAGTGAATTTTATTACTTCATATATTATGTCTTGTCTCTTGTTATTTGAATCAATTCTTTGAACATGATTTATAGAAATAATATTAAAAAGTTAAGTGAAAAGAGAATAAAGTAGAAAATAAAAATAAAATAAGAGAAAAAATAAAATTAAAAAGATTAAATGTGTTGATTTTTTTGGCCATAAAGTAAGGGTTAATAATCATTTATATAATGAAGCTTGATTAAATTCTAGTCAATTTAGTCAATTCTATAAGATTTGCAATTGGAAAAATAAATCGCAAAGTTTAGAATTTGTCTCAATTGTCACATTCATGTACAATGTCGTCTCTTGGTGGTGTTTAAATCGACGTGTTTCATTACAATAAGTATATATATTTTTACTTTCCTCTCCTTTCTTTTTTCTTTTATTATGTTACTGAGAAAATGTCTTTTTCAACGTTACTAAAAGATACTGTTTTTTATATGGATGAGACATTAGAGGAAAAAAAATCAAACTTCGTGATTTAATATTTAACTTAAATTTTTTTTGGACTGGCTAAAATTTGACTAAATTTAAAATTTAAGTTCTCATTATCCCAAAAGATCAATGACTAAGTAAAGTAACATGAAACGATCTTAAATGAAATATGGCTCAATCACTATAGGACGAAAGTGGTATATAATTTTATTTATGTAAGTAAATTATAATTAAAATATAATTATAATTATAAATAATAGTACCCCTCTAGACCCCATGTATATCCCCACTCCATGTAGTTTTGATTGCGGGACATGAGGTGAGACATAAGTTTAGAGCACATCATCCTGCTACATATCGGAATGCCAAAAACCATTTGATCTTACCCAAAATATAAAGATTAATTCAGTTACAAGCAACAAATTAGAATTTTAAGAGACTGAATGTGGGCGTATTAATGGTAACTGTAGGGATTAGATCATCCGAGATTCACTAATTACTGATACCTCTTTTGATTACAAGATGAGAGATGGTTAAACTCTCAATGTGTACCGGTTACAAACCACGAAGTTACAAAGTATAGAACCCTAGCAATCCAGAGCCTTTGTCCTAGCGACAAGGAGCTTAGAAATTATTGTATGAGGTGCCGAGTTCGATCCCTCTTGACATCATTTGTAATTTCCTCCTTTATATAGGAGTTTATTTTTTAAAAAAAGTATAGAACCCTAGCACTAGTAAGGAACCTTGACCGGTTCTAAGAGGATCGGGTAAAGAAAGATATGGAATTCTAAGTAAATAAAAGATTAAAGAACTGTGGCTCAGATTGAACGCACGTAGCCCTAGACACCAAAGAACCAAAGTTGCCTCTTTGGCACCAGAGGTCCTAAGCCCATTAGCCATAGAGGACTTTCACCCTTAGACATCAGTGAATTACTTGGGAAGCTGGTCCACATGCCCTGGGTCATTCATACCTAGGGACATGCATGCCACCCACAATCAAAATGCAATTTTTTGATGCAAGATAACATTTTTTTCACAAGCAAACACTTAGTACCCAATCTGCTGGATTTTGGTTTAGGGTTTAGGTCAGTGTGAATTTTGTGCTGCTAGATTTCACATTTCTGAACAATATCTCTAATAAAATGAAACCCAACATCTATATGCTTGGTTCTATCATGGAAGAAAGAGTTTTTGGACAACTGAATAGCTGATTGACTCTCAGAAAACACAATTGGCATGGTTTTAAGAAAGATCAGTTCAGTAAGCTCTCCCTTCAGCCTTCATGGCTTCTGTTATAGCAATGTTTTCAGACTCAGTTGTTGAAAGGGCCACTATGTGTTCGAGTTGAGACTTCCAGCTAATACAAGACCAGCACACAGTAAAAGCATAGGAAGTATTTAACTTTCTTTTTCCCTATCGTTTGCATAATTTGAATCCACATAGCCAGACAACTCGACGCCAAAATCACACTGTGAGTAACATAGACCATACTTAGTAGTATGTTTCAAGTATCTCAACAACCATTTCAAAGCTTCCCAATCCACAAGACTGGGATTACTCATGTATTTACTAAGCACAGAAATAGCATAAGCAATATCAGGCCTAGTGCTAACCATTTACTACACCACATATCCAATGGCATTTAGACAAGGAATTTTTTTCATGGCAACAATATCAACATCAGACTTGGGGTAAAGATCTTTATTCTGTAAAAAATTTGCAACAAATGGAACATAAGTAGACTTAGTAGAGGACATATTAAACTTTTGCAAGATCTTATGCAATATGGCTCTTGGTGGAGCACCAAGATAGAATCCTTTCTATTTCTAAATATATTGATCCCTAATTCCTCCATATCAAAGTTCTTACTCAACGCTATTTGCACAAACTTAATGCAAGGTTCCATAATAAGCATGTCATCAACATAAAGCAACAAGAACACAAGAACATTACCAATATTTTTAACATACTGGCAAGCATCAAAGGTGCTCCTAACATAGCCTAACTTTTGCATGCATGCATTAAACTTGATGTTCCACTGTCTAGGGACTGCTTCAATTTATATAAAGCCTTTCTAAGCAATCAAACATGATTAGGAAACTTAGGATCTACAAATCTTTCAGGCTGTTTCATATAGATAGGTTTATCAAGATCACCATGAAGAAAAGCAGTGCTAACATCCATTTGTTTCATTTCCCAATTGAAATGAGCACACAACGCAAGCATACATATGACCGTAGTAAATTTCAAAACATGAGCAAATATTTCAGTATAACCCTTCGACTACAAGTCTGGCCTTGTACCTAATACCATCATTAAAGACCATGAGGGTAACCTAGAAAACACATTTCATAAACCAAGGTCAAATCAGAGGAGGCAAACACTCTTAGATAGGACAAATCAATTCTTTTACTAGAAAGCACAGACTCAGGGCATTTTCTTTTCAAAGAAACAGACGGTGATATATTCACCAAATTACATGTAGTAAGTAGAGCTTCTCCCCAAAAGTTTTTAGAAAGACCACTCTTAGACAGGAGGCACCTCACATTTTCAAGTAAAGTTTTATCTATCCTCTCAGCAACTCCATTTTGCTAAGGGGTATAAGGAGCAGTTTTATGTCTCTTAATACTATAAGGCACACCAAGATTATCAGTCCGGGCATTGTAAAACTCCAAATCATTGTCAGTTCTGATTGCCTTAATGGATTTACTAGTTTGGTTTTTAATAAACACTTTCAATTTTAGAAAGTGTAAAAAACATCATATTTTTTCTTTAAAAGGAATCATTAGATTTTCCTAGAGTAATCATCTATCACAGACATGAAGTAAAATACTCCAAAATGGGTTGTCATAGAAGTTGGGCCACACACATCCACATGTAGGTATTCTAAAACTCTTTTGCTGATATTTTCAACAAAGGAGTGGGGAAAGACAACCTATGTTGCTTAGCTAGTACACATGTATCACACAAAGGAAGATCACTTTGAAAATTAATTGGCGAAAGAAGCTAATATTTTTGTATAATTTTCAAACCCTTATCACTCATGTGTCCAAGTCTATTATTCACTAGATTTGCACAACTATTGTCATCACATAAAGACTAGGTAGTACACACATATAGGTTGAACTTTTTCATAGTTTTAAAAGCACAACAATACCCCTCACAAATATTGATAATATCATGTCCCCCACTTTCCCTCAAAACATTCTTTTTCAAGAGAAGTATATGAAATCAAGTCGTAACACAGATCAAACACATATTTAACATTATCCAAATTCAAAGTAAAACCATTTTAAAATTTCAAACACACAGTTCCAACACCCAAAATTTGACACTTCTTATCATTTTCCATTGAAGCATAAAAGTCAGAAACAAGTTTGAAACAAGAGAACAAATTCCTGAAAGGAGAAATGTGAAAAGTGCATCCTGAGTCAATTAACCAGTCATTTTGGGCAAAAATACAATCAGAGACAAAATTAACAGACAAGATGTCATGATTCATAAGCCAACACCTTCAGAATCATCATTCTTGGCCAAATTAGCAAGAGGACATTATCATTATAAGTTTTAGCATTTTTAGTTCAAGTACACTATTTCTTATAATGACCAACCTCACCACAATTAAAATATTTTCTACTGTCTTTGGGATTTTTACTCTTGGACCTAGACCTACCTCTGCCTCTGTTTTACTTTTTCTCATTACCATGATTATTCTACTTGACATTGTTATCTCTTCTATTCTTGGACCTACCCCTCACATTCTTGGTCTTATTTTCGGAGGACTTATACTCATTATTTTCTTTAATTTCAATTTCCTTATATTTTAAAGAACTAATGATCAATTCAAGGGTGGAACTATCCCGTCCACACTTGGATGGCAACCTTCGTTAAAGCATTGTTGGTGTATTCATCAATAGTTTTATCACCAGCACGTTTAATCTCCTAGACAAGCTTCTGAAACCTATCTACATCGTCGTCAATGTCTTTAGTAAGATGAAGTTTGAACTCAAACAATTTTTCAAGAAGATACATCCTACTGGACCTTGATGTTATTGTGCCCAAGGTTTAAAAGCAAAATCAATGTTTCTAACCTTCATTACGACAAAATCACCCAGGTTGAGAATTATGGTTGATCTAGCCAACTCATTCATTTCAGCTCTCTTTTGGGCATATTCTAGTTCACGAATTGTTTTATCTACAACATTGAAAACTTGTTGTTGTATTAAAATGCATTTGGATTTCTGTTTCCAAATACTCCATCCGTCCCACTATAGGAGTCCCATTTGAGTTCAGCACGGGTTTTAAGAAATTTAAAGGAAAGTTGGTGAAAAAGATAGTGGAATATGGGTCATACTTTTATATATTACTCCGTACTTTTGTAATAAAATGTTAATAGAAAAAGGTTAGTGGAATGTGTGCCTATTACCCAAATATGGGACTCCTAAAGTGGGACACCCAAAAATGGTAAATCATGACTGCTAAAGTGCAACAAAGAGAGTACTAAAATCATTTTTCCAATTAAAGGCAGTAATCCCAATAGGTACAACCATTTTATAAAAAAGAAATTTTACAAAGCAGACTTAAGAGTATAACAAGCACACACTAAGAAAACCCTTTGGCACAACTGAAGAGTCAGCACTTTCGTCTCTCTCCTTTGTTCTCGTATTTTATTTATCGTTGTGGCTTGCTCAAGTTAGATTTTCAAACTGATCTGGCTGGCCAATTGTACGCCTTCTACCTGTGAACACAGGTAAGCAGATCCAGTGGAGATTCAGACTGATCAAGTCAACTTGATCCTGCTTGAGTGAGATGAATAGAAGAGTTCAAAAGCGTGTTTTCAAAACCTTAACCCACAATACTATTAACTAGTATAGGGAAGTAAGGATCGATCCCACAGAGATGATGTGTTTTACATTTGTTGTGGACCCGAATGGAAATGGCTGCGGCCACACTTTCTAGGGGTAGGTTAAGTTAAACTACTTGACTTGAGAGACTAAACTAGCTAAACTGATCAATCGACTCATATTGAAACTTTCCTGAAATGGAAAAACAACATAAAGTGGACGACTGTCAGTCTCATGCAAAACGTACGATAAAGTAAAACTTTTCTAACAACTTCATCTTCTTCTCAGGACGCATGGTAAAGCAGATAAAGTAAAAGCAGGTCAGAAATATCATGCATGGTAAACAAGACAAATCAACTAAAATTGAAACCATAACGCTAAATTTACTAAATCAAAAGCATCAATAGTTGATAACATCAAAAGTAAACTGAAACTGAGCAATGAAAACAGGAAATTGTTTCGTCGCCTCTTCTCGAAGTAGAATCGCAGAACTAGGAGCTTAAAGTAATAAACACCAACACCAAACACCTTCTAAACTAAACTAGAATGAAAACCAAGTGTGTGTGCGACTGAATTCAAGAAGATAAAGTAAAATGAGCTCCGATTTCAGCCCTAGAAGAGAGCTGAATTCTTCAAGATGTTCCTGAAAACGCCTCTGAGACCCCCTTTTTACTTGCTCTGGGATTACTATATATAGAGAGACGTAGAGCTCTGATCCCTAGGGTACCGTCCTCTCCAAAATGTCATTCTTGCCATTTACTTTTGTGGTGGGGTCTTTAGCTCTATCTTCCATGCGGAAAACTCCTGTTAGCTCCGTTTAATTCTAACTTGATCAACTCAGCGCTACAGTTTTTGACTTCATTCCTTGATCCATTCATCCGCCCAACTGATCTGTTCATTTTCTGAATATGGTGAAATTCACACACACCTGGCTCAAAATTAGACGTTTGTTCACAGCATTTGATGCAGTTTGATGATAGAACACATGCGTGAAACGAGCCTCATCAAACTGCTCACACTTAACCCATACTTGTTGATACGCTCGGATTTTGCACGGTTTTAAGGCCATTATTTGGTCCATTTTGAGTGTCAAAGTTGCATTACATGTCCATTATTTGCATATTTTGTTTTTTTTTGATATTTTGACATGTTTTGTGAGAAATATGCATATTTGAGCTTAAAAGGTGAGTCAAAACGTGAAGTAGGAAATCTGGAGTTTCTGGTAGTATCCAACGACCGCTGCAACACTGCCGGCGACCGCCGACGCTCAGCGGCCGCCATATCTGTAGTGGTCTGTTTCGGGAAATTTGTGCATGGAATGAAGACACACCCAGCGACCGCTGGGCAAGGCGTGATGTCCGCAACCTAAGAGTCAGAAGCCTCAGATTAATGCATGGCGACCGCTGGCCATGGTGCAGAGATCCGACACAAAATAGTGGTGAGCAGATTTGCCCTAATTTTCTCTCCAAGATTTACCATATTTTGCAATCCTTTTTCCTTATTTTAGAAGAGGCGATTTCTACCATATAAATAGCCCCTCAAGCTTCATCAAAACAATCCGCTTTTTGCAACATATTTTCCAGAGATTAAAAGTTCGAAAGCTTCATTGTGCAAGGAGTTGAAGTAGGATTCAAGAACATCAAAGCTACAAGGATTCAACCTTTGGATTTTATTTACTTTATTTTTATGTTCCAATTGTTTTCCCTTCAATCTATGTTTTTAGATTATTCTATCATGTGTATCTAAATTCATAGGATTCTAGGGATGTGTTAGTAACGACTTTGGTTATACAATTCATTTTATATTTAATATCTGTTTTATTCTTACTTTGTTTCTTACACATCCCTGGAATTCCCTTATCTCTATACTTTTATCTCCGTGATTAATTTGCAATTAGTTGTTTACTTGCTTTCAAATTGTTTTGTTTTCAAAAATCTTCAAATCTTTCGATTTTCCAATTAGTAATTGAGTTTTAGTAGAGGGTAGCTAGTCTGTGATTGTTTTCCCTGTGATCGATATCCGGTACTGACCTTTAGCTATACTATTCCTACTCTGTATACTTGCAAGTATTTATAGTGCTAATAAAAAGTGCATCAAGTTTTTGGCGCCGTTGCTGGGGATTACATTCACTTTGTGATTGATATCTTCAAACGGACAATTTTACTACTTTGGATTTTAATTGGTTTCTGTTTTTAATTTTAGTTAATTTGTTTTTGTTTCTTCCAGTTTGTGTATGTGAACGCGTTCTGGGAAGGACAACTTAGAACCGCTCGATCTCGAACTTGAAAGGACCCGAAGGAAAATAAGAAATGCGCAAGGATCAATGGCAGACAAAGCAGAGCTCGAGAGGCTTTAAGCCATGGTTAAGATGTTGACGGATGGAAGAGAAGCGGAAAAGGCTGCCCGCGAGGCGCATGAAAAGAAGGATAAGGAGATAGTACCCGTGATGTACATGTTCAATCAAGGGAATATGATTACTTTCCCCGAGGGTCCTCGTGTTGATACTAACAATTTTGAGCTGCGAATGACCCTTTATACAAAGGGTCGAGCAGTCTCCTTTTGCAGGTAGGGCCACGGCGGTCACTACTAGTTGTTCAGTATGCAGGAACAGGTCGGGCCATAGGGCGGGCCGTAGAAACCGCTATGCGGGCCGCAGCGGCCCGCTAGGGATGTGCCGTTTTCAAGTCACGTGCAGCGGTCGCCACGGAGAGGTCAATGATGCGAATTTGCTTATTTAAGGTGAGTTTTCTCTCATTCTTTCCACCATCTTCTCCAATTCTATCTTGCACACGACCCCAACTATAAAATTTCACCAAATTCACACAGCCACAGTCTCATTCACCCTTTCAATTACGAATTTCAAGCTTTCATCGTCCAATTATCTCCAACTCAAGGTATGAATCCTACACTTAATTTCTGAGTTTTGGTTAAATTTTTCCATGGATTTTGCTCTTTCATTGATGAATTGTTCGGCTGAAAAGCATGTTCTAGTATGGGGGATGAGTTTGATGGTGATTATATTTGTTTTTCATGGTTAGATTTTGCACAACAGGGTGGTGAATTGTTGATTTTTGTTGGTGAAATTCCCTCTTGCTCTTTAGTGTTTATATGTTGCAATCATGTTCATAGCATTGTGAGGCTATTATTACTTCCATGAATTGCAATACATGTGTAGTTATAGAGATTGTTGATTTGTGTTGATTTTGTTGATACGTCTCTGCATGGGGGATGGATTCACGTTGGGGGATGGATTGTTTGTGTTCTAAATTGTTGGTTTTGTTTTACATGATCACATGCTACAATTTAGGATGCCTTGTTGTTACAAACTTGCACATCTTTGTTGACTATTGAAGTACGCTTAGTTGAGTGTAAGTCTGGGGGAACCCTTGTTTGTCTATTATTTGGTGCTCTTTTTAGAGTTTTTTTCTTTTATAGGACAATGACAATAAGAGGAAAGCCCGAGAATGCAAAGAACTATTGAATTAGCCTTGCGACGGATGATCAAAAGGCTATGTGGAAGAAAGTGTCAACGAGGGAGACGGCTGAAAGGGTTGGCAGCGGAAGCGTGCATGTTCTAACGGATCACATAATTTGATCTGTTTAGCAGATTATCTAGACAAAATCTATTCAAGTAATTATCACATGTATCATGCTCATAACTTGAATTAAAACATGCTTTAGCATATAAAATCCCTAAAACATGCTTACTACGGAATTAGCCAATTTACCTCGCTGATTTAATCTAGAATTGATGATGGCTTGCTCCGTCTCCTCATGAAGATCTTCAGTACTCGACCTCAGATCTTCTGACTGGTGTCCCGGACTGTATACTGATATTTGTGTGGGCAAATCTCACCAGAATACTAGGACTCGAATAATGAAGACAGAACTCAGCTCACCGAAGAAGTAATTTTCGAACTCTCTCTCTTTAGGGGGGGGGGGGGGCGAAAATTGGGAGCAATAATAATTGTTATTTCTGTCTCCTTTATTCTCCTATTTATATTAAGTCACATATTGGGCTCAGTCAGAGATCTAAGGAAGAATTTGGACATGGCCTCACCCAATTAGCTTTTTACTAATTAAATTGAACCCACAATTTAATATAAGCTTATATTGGAATATTACAAGCAACCACTACAGAAGTAATATTGCACTGCCTTTCCAAATATGAAATTACAAGTATTTCGGGTTTCCTTTTATTTGTTTAATTCATTTCCCGCGCTTAAGATAGAAACATCCATTTACTAATTAATGTCTGCTATGGACTTAATTAATTAACATATTTTATTCTCCAAGAGTTGACTTAGCAAGAAACTCTTATCTATTATTTATAGAGTAATTAAACTCTAACTAGCTAGGTTCCGAATAATAAAACCTTGTTTCGAGCTCCTCTTGTGGATGTTATCAAACGAGACTCTCCTCGCGCACGATTCAACATAATAGCAATCCTAGCACCGCTAGATAGTGATCACCACTACCCAACATACCTGGATCGTCTGTCAGTAGATAGCATAAAGACTCGCCTTGCTGTTAGATCCATTCAGTGCTATATCACACCAACGTCATCATATTTCAATAAAGCTTAGAAATAATCGGACTGACATTGTAACCTTTCACGATAAGTAGTCTAGGTCTATCTGGGTTGTGAAATTCTTATTTTTCTTTGTTCAGAACTGACCGAGTACCTTAAATTGAGCGCAGCCCACAACCGGTCTACTAGAACAAAGACTTAGACTTATGTTATGTTCGCTTATACATTTAAATATGCAATAAACATCCATTAAATGTAAAACATAATAACATTATGACAAAAATAATCTGTTGCATTCATTGGAAAATAATTATTAGAGTTTTACAGTATTCAATCACTCGAAAGGTGATTTCTAGTATACGAACCCTAACAATCTCCCACTTATACTCAAAACAGCTTTCGAGTATACAAAACAGTGTGCACACGTCAAATTTCTCCCACTTATACTGAAAGCGAGTTGAGGTCTTGAATGAGTCGAACTCCCATCCCTTCAACGTGTGCCTCGAATAGTTTTCCGCCAAGGCCTTTGTAAAAGGATCTGCCAGGTTGTTCTCTGATGCAATCTTGACCACTTGTATGTCTCCTCTCTGCACTATATCCCTTATGATATGATACTTCCGCTCTATGTGTTTGCTCGCTTTGTGAGCTCTCGGTTCCTTCGAATTTTCCATAGCACCAGAATTGTCACAATAAACCATGATGCTCTTGGGCAGATTCGTAACCACACCTAAATCCATAAGGAAGTTCTTGAACCATACTGCCTCTTTTGCAGCCTCCGAAGCGGCCACATACTCGGCTTCCATGGTCGAGTCCGCGATGCATTTCTGCTTCACACTCTTCCAAATTACGGCTCCACCTCCTAAGGTTAACACATATCCTGAAGTAGATTTTCTCGAGTCCTGATCAGCTTGAAAGTCTGAGTCAGTATATCCCAAAGGACAGAGCTCGACTGCATTGTAAACTAGAGCATAGATTGTAGTTCCGAATCCATTGCTTTCACCCATTTGTAATGAGCGACATCTGCCTGCGCTTCCGCAAAGTTCCAGGGATCTAATACATTGCTGTCTGAGGAGTGATCCATAGATTCCCCCAAACCAATGTATCTTTCGGGCTCATATGAGACCCTCCTACTGCGGCGCGGAACTACAATTCTTGGAATAGAAGTTGAAGTTTCTGGAATTGTTTGTACACTTGGTACTCGTTCTTGGTTAATGGAATTTGTGACAGAAGTTAGCTCATCAAGAGCCACTTCACTGCTGGGTTTATGATTCATTACATAGTCTTCCTCTAAGAATGTGGCGTGAGTGCTCACAATAACTTTCTTATCTCGGAGACTAAAGAATTCATAAGCTTTCGTTCCTCTGGGGTACCCTATAAACAAACATACCTCCGTCCTTGATCCTAGCTTAGTTGGATCATTTTCCAATACATGAGCCGGGCAACCCCAAATCTTGAGATGTGCTAGATTGGGCTTGCGCCCAGTCCACAACTCATAAGCAGTAGTAGGTACGGATTTTGACGGTAAATTGTCTAAAATATGGCTTGCAGAAAGTAAGGCATGTCCCCAAAATGATGTAGGTGTTAGGGTTTTGTATACTAGAAATCACCTTTCGAGTGATTGCATACTGTAAAACTCTAATGGTTATTTTCCAATAAATGCAACAGATTATTTTTGTCATAATGTTGTTATGTTTTACATATAATGGTTGTTTATTGCATATTTAAATGTATAAGCAAACGTAACAAAGTCTAAGTCTTTGTTTTAGTAGACCAGTTGTGGGCGTCGTCCAATTTAAGGTAACACGGTCAGTTCTAAACAAAAAAAAATAAGAATTTCACAACCTACATAGGGCTAGACTACCTATCGCGAAAGGTTGCAATGTCAGTCCGATTATTTCTAAGCCTTATTGAAATAAGATGACGTTGGTGTGGTATAGCACTGAATGGATCTAACAGCAAGACGAGTCTTTATGCTATCTACTAAAAGACGAGGTCTTGATAATTAATTTCTTAATCAATGTACGTTAGCATTGAGCACACGACATTGAGTATCCACTACTTTGACTTACCAAAGGTGCGGGTTTTTCGTAACCCAACGATCCAGGTATATTGGGTAGTGGTGATCATTATCTAGCGGTGCTAGGATTGCTATTATGTTGAAACGTGCGCGAGGAGAGTCTCATTTGATAACATCCACAAGAAGAGCTCGAAACGAGGTTTTATTATTCGGAACCTAGCTAGTTGGATTTTGATTACTCTATGAATAATAAAAGAGTTTCATGCTAAGTCCACTCTTGGAATTCAAAATATGTTAAATAATTAAGTCTATAGTAGACATTAATTAATTAATGGATGTTTCTATCTTAAGCGCGGAAAATAAATCAAATGCAATTAAAGGAAACCCGGAATACTTGTAATTTCGGATTTGGAAGGCACTGCAATATTACTTCTGTAGTGGCTGCTCGTAATATTCCAATATAAGCTTATATTAAATTGTGGGTTCAATTTAATTAGTAAAAAGCTAATTGGGTGAGGCATGTTCAAAATTCTTCCTTAGATCCCTGACCGGGCCCAATATGTGACTTATATAAATAGGAGAATAAAGGAGACAGAAGATACACTTTTCAATATACAAAATTTTCGTCCCCCTCTAGAAAGAGAGAGCTCGAAATTTGTGCTCCCTCCGTGAGCAGTTTCTGTCTTCCATTATTCGAATCCTAGTACGTTGGTGTGATTTGCCCACACTAATATCAGTGTATAGTCCGGGACACCAGTCAGAAGATCCGAGGTCTTGTATTGAAGATCTTGACGTGGAGACGGAGCAAGCCATCATCGATTCTTGATTGAATCTACGAGGTAATTTGGCTAATTCCGTAGTAAGCATGCTTTAGGGATTTTATGTGCTAAAGCATGTTTTTAATTCAAGTTATGAGCATGATACATGGGATAATTAAGCGAATAGAATTTGTCTAAATAATTTGCTAAATAGATCAAGTTTATATGATCGGTAAATAACGCACGCTTCCGCTGCCAACCCCTTCAATTGGTATCAGAACCAGTCTTTGGCTCTGATTATTTGGATTTAAATTTCGTGAAATTCATGTATGCATGTATTATTTGATTGCGAAGCATGTTCTTGGTGTTTTGTTTAATAAATTATGCATGATGAACTCAAGAACTATCGAATCAAAGAACTTGAATTACTCGATCGTACGAGACGTGCGAACGGTCGGCACTTGCGCCGAGACGGATTGCACCACGCGCGATCGTGAAATAGGGTTGTCGATTGAGTGGGAGCCGAGGGATCACGATCACGGGGTGACGCGTAGTCGAGCGTGGGCTCGAGCGCGACGCTGACCGAGACCGCAAAACCCCAGGCGTTCCCCACACCAAGGCCGACGTGAAGGCTGGCACGGAGTGGTGGTTCGTCCGAGAACCACCGAGACACCAAGCGCAGAGAGCTGGAACCCCAGGCAAAAGGAAGGGTGGTCGGAGCTGGCCGAGAGCGGGCGTGCCACTGTGCATGCCGCTGGCCGAGAGCACACGCCACTTGACAGCTCGGATGTCTGAGACGGGCGCCGAGACGCTGGCCAAGAGGTGCGCGCCGTCGCGTGCGCGCCTGGCCGAGAAGTGTCGGCAACCGACGGTCACCACTAGCCGAGATGGACGCGCCGAGTTGCGCGCCGTGTGCCACTGCAATGGGAGCATCTCGCTCGGATAGGCCGAGACGGGCGACAACAACTGGCCGAGAGCACCGCCACCGTCGTGCGAGCCGCTGGCCGAGGACCGCGTCACCCGACGTGCTCAGCTGGCCGAGACGCGTCGGCACCCGACGGTCGAGACGACCGAGACAGGCGCTCGCTAGTGTCCGAGACGCTGCGTGCGTCGTGATTCGACGACGAATTCATCGGATCTTCGTCGTTCATCGTTCGTTCGAACCTCGTACGATGAGATAACGATGAAGGATTATTTTAATGATTATTTAATTATATTATTAAAAGATATCATTAAAATATTATTATTTAATGGAAATAAAATCTTTTTGGAAGATTTGTCTAGATTTTAGGAATATTTTTACTATTATCTATATCTATGGAAATAAATAATATTATTTTATTCCTAGATGATATAGATGAGAATAATTTAATAGTTTCCTAATATTTGTCTAGATTTAAGGAATATTTTTATTATTTTCTATATCTATGGAAATAAATAATATTATTTTGATTCCTAGATGATATGGATAAGAATAATTTAATAGTTTCCTAATATTTATATATCTAAGATCCTAAAAATGATAGATTTGTATGAATACATTAAATAATGAAATATCTCCTCCTAATCTTGAACACGGAATTAATTTGAATTAAATTTTTCATGTCTTATTAAGAATTAAATAATTTATTTATTTTAGACATATCTTATAGTAGACATGGATAAGAATTATATTCTAGAACAATAATTTCCTAAATGACGATACCAATTAATAAAAGATTTAATTATCCAGCAAATTAAATACCAACAGAATTTAATGAAAGCATTTCTCTGCCCTAAGGCTAAAGATAATTAAAGAAAAACCATAACCCAAAATATCTAAGCTATAATTACGAACTCAACGTTTGTATATGGTCTCCATCAATTGGTCTGCAATTTATGAAGCTTTTTTCTAATATTATCGCCACCTGCTCTGTGGGGACAATAATCCTAAGAAAATAGCAAGTTCATGAGGACGGACTTCTCAAATATAAATAGTATGAACTAGAATGTAGTTTCCAATATTATCGCCGCCTGCTCTGTGGGGACAATAATCCTAAGAAATTTCAAGATTCAGAAGTTCACACAGGATTTATGAGATAGCTTGATCTTGTTAGCAGCACATGAGCATTGTTATGGGAGTGTGTTGTAGAAATGAGACTCTGTAATGCTAAAGAGATGGTCTTGCTTAGGCAACATTAGGCGGCCATGCCACTCTGTGGTCTCTGGACTATTCGTCGGTGTTGTGACCAGTAAAATTGTAAGATTTTAATGCGTATTGACTTCCTCTGGAGGGTACAAAATTTTAATTTTACAGTTGTAAGATTTTGAAAAGTTTTATGGTTAATCTAATCAAACTTCTTACATAAGTTTATGACAATAGTAAAATACTCTGTTTTGTAGTGCAAATCAAATCGTCAATATGTCGTTCAATTCTCAAAGAAAATAAACTCGAGGGACAAAATTACATAGAATGGAAACAAAATTTGGACATCGTTCTCACAGCAGATGAGTACATCTTTGTGCTCACCACCCCGCGACCTCCTCGCGACCTCTAGTGCTGCCGGCTAACGCTGCGGCAGGAGTCAGAGATGCACACAGACGTTGGCATAAGGCGAATGAGATGGCTAAGTGCTACATGTTGGCATCTATGTCATCAGTACTCAAGCATCAGCATTCTGCTATGGAAACTGCCGCCGAGATTATGCAGAATCTCAAGAATCTTTTTGGTACTCAGAATCGAACGACTAAGTCTCAAGCCTTTCGGAGTATCATGTCAAAGACAATGAAGGAAGGCTCGTCTGTGAGGGACTACGTCCTCGAGATGATGGGCCACCTCAACCAAATTGAGGTCTTGGGAGGGACGATCGATCCCGAGTCCCAGGTGACTATCATCCTTCAAAGTCTTTCCCCTAGCTTCCAATAGTTCAAGCTCAACTTCGTGATGAACAAAAGGAATTACACCTTGGCAGAGCTGTTGACTGAACTTCAGTCGGCAGAGGACCTTATGGTCCAGGCTAAGGCGGCCATTCTTAAAGCCTAGCAAAGGAAAAAGGCAGGCACCGAACTCAGGACCGGTCTAGATAGCTAAGGGAAAAAAGAAGAAGAGGGCTAACAAGAAGCCCACGGGGAAGTGTTTCAAGTGTGGAGAGAAGGGGCATTGGAAGCCAGACTGTCCTAAACGGGGCAAGGCTACAGGTATGCACCAGGCTCTAGTTGTCGAGTTTTGTTTGACTTCGACATCAATTCGCACTTGGGTTATTGACACAGGAGCCACTGATCATATTTGTTTTGATCCTGACTTCATGCAGGTGACAAGACGGCTACATGATCATGAGATCGAAGTCCAGCTGGGCGACGCTACCAAAGTGGCAGCCGTTGCATTGGGAGACATTTATTTGCGTTTTAGTAGTGATAGATTTTTGATTTTGAAGAATGTTTTGTTGATACCTTCTTTTAGAAGAAATTTAATTTCAGTTTCTAAATTGGTTTATGATGAATATTCTATTTCTTTTAATGACAACTGCGTTATTAAGAAAGATGGTTCTTATATCTGTCGTGGTATCATGGAAAACAATCTGTATACAATCACTTCTACACAGTTTAATAATCGCAAATCAGAACTTAATACAACATCGAAAATTTCAAAGAAGCGAAAGGAACCTTCAAGTTCAATGAACGAAACGTACTTGTGGCACCTTAGACTTGGTCATGCCAATGAAAGGAGGATCCATTCTCTTGTTCAATAAGATCTTATCAAAGGTCTAGAGGACGAACCTTTTCATAAGTGTGAGTCATGCTTAGAAGGCAAGATGACCAAGAGGCCTTTTAAGGCTAAGAGCAATAGGGCCAAGGAAGTACTTGAGCTCATTCATTTTGATGTATGTGGACCAATGTCTACTGAGGCAAGAGGTGGTTTTCGATACTTCATCACTTTTATTGATGACTTCTCGAAAATTGGATATGTCTACGTGATGCGTCACAAGTCAGAGTCTTTTGACAAGTTTAAAGTCTTTAAGACTCTTGTGGAGAAGTATCATGGGAAGAATATCATATGCCTACGATCTGATCGTGGAGACGAATACCTCAGTGCTGAATTTTTGGACTACTTATCGGAAGTGGGAATTGAATCCCAACTGACTGCGCCAGGCACGCCCCAGCAGAACGGCGTGGCTGAAAGAAGGAACAGGACCTTATTAAACATGGTTCGATCGATGATGAGTTATGCACGTGTGCCTATTTCGTTTTGAGGACATGCCTTGCTTTCTGCAAGTCACATTTTAGACAATTTACCATCAAAATCCATACCTAAAACTCCATATGAGTTGTGGACTAGGCGTAAGCCCAATCTAGCACATCTCAAGGTTTGGGGTTGCCCGGCTCATGTATTGGAAAAAGGATCCAACTAAGCTAGGATCTAGGACGGAGGTATGTTTGTTTATAGGATACCCCAAAGGGACGAAAGGTTATGAATTCTTTAGTCTCCGAGATAAGAAAGTCATTGTGAGCACTCACGCGACAATCTTAGAGGAAGACTATGTAATGTATCATACACCCAACAGTGAAGTGGCTCTTGATGAGCTAACTTCTGTCACAAGTTCCATTAACCAAGAACAAGTACCAAGTGTACAAACAATTCCCGAAACTTCAACTTCTACTCAAAATATTGTAGTGCCGCGCCGCACTGGGAGGGTCTCACATGAGCCCGACAGATACAATGGTTTGGGGGAATCTATGGATCACTCCTCGGACAACAATGTATTAGATCCCTGGAACTTTGCGGAAGCGCTGGCAGATGTCGATCATTGCGAATGGGTGAAAGCAATGGATTCGGAACTACAATCTATGATAGACAAAGACGTCTACGATTTGTCCTTCCTACCCGAAGGCTGTACTGCCATTGGGAGCAAGTGGATATATAAACGTAAACATGGACCCGATGGACGAGTTAAAGTCTTCAAAGCAAGACTAGTGGCCAAGGGGTATACCCAAAATGAAGGCATCGATTATGATGAGACCTTCTCCCCAGTGGCCATGCTTAAATCGATCTGGATACAGTTGTCTATTGCAACTTATATGGATTGGGATGTATGGCAGATGGACGTTAAGACTGCGTTTCTCAACTGCAGTCTTGAGGAGACCATCTACATGGAACAACCCGAAGGATATGCCATAAAGGGCAAAGAACACATGGTTTGGAAGCTTAAGAAGGCCATTTATGGCCTCAAGCAAGCATCTAGATCGTGGAACCAATGTTTCGATCAAACTGTTTGCAAGTTTGGATTCGAAAAGTGCCCAAGTGAAAGTTGTGTGTATAAGAAAGTTGATAAGGGGAATGTAGTGTTCTTAGTTTTATATGTAGATGACATTCTTCTAATTGGAAACAATAAAAAGATGTTGTCATCAGTTCGAACATGGTTGTCGAACCAGTTCGAGATGAAGGATATGGGAGATGCGGGACACATCCTCGGGATCAAGGTTCTTCGGAATCGAGAGAAGAAGATGTTGTGCTTATCTCAAGAATCTTACATCGAAACAGTACTTAGTCGTTTTAGCATGCAGGATGCCAAGAAAGGTTTCTTACCTTTTAGACATGACATCCATTTATCTCAAGAGATGTGCCCTAAAACGCCATCTGAGATACAGGAAATGAAAAGGATTCCATATGCTTCGGCAGTTGGAAGTCTCATGTATGCTATGCTTTGTACTAAAACTGATATTTGCTTTGCTGTTGGCATGGTGGCAAGATATCAGTCGAATCCAGGCCAAGGACATTGGACTGCCGTAAAGAACATACTCAAGTACCTTAAACGGACTAAGGACTATGCTCTAGTTTACAATGCAGTCGAGCTATGCCCTTTGGGATATACTGACTCAGACTTTCAAGCTGACCATGGAAGCCGAGTATGTGGCCGCTTCGGAGGCTGCAAAAGAGGCGGTATGGTTCAAGAACTTCCTTATGGATTTAGGTGTGGTTTCGAATCTGCCCAAGAGCATCACCATTTATTGTGACAATTCTGGTGCTGTGGCAAACTCGAAAGAACCAAGAGCTCACAAAGCGAGCAAACACATAGAGCGGAAGTATCATATTATTAGAGATATAGTGCAGAGAGGAGACATAAAAGTGGTCAAGATTACGTCAGAGAACAACCTGGCAAATCCTTTTACAAAGGCTTTGGCGGTGAAACCATTCGAATGCCACGTTGAAGGGATGGGAGTTCGACTCATTCAAGACCTCAACTCGCTTCCAGTATAAGTGGGAGAAATTTAGACGTGTGCACTACCATTTTGTATACTCGAAAGCTGTTTTGAGTATAAGTGGGAGATTGTTAGGGTTTTGTATACTAGAAATCACCTTTCGAGTGATTGCATACTGTAAAACTCTAATGGTTATTTTCAAATAAATGCAACAGATTATTTTTGTCATATTATTGTTATGTTTTACATTTAATGGTTGTTTATTGCATATTTAAATGTATAAGCAAACGCAACAAAGTCTAAGTCTTTGTTTTAGTAGACCGGTTGTGGGCGTCGTCCAATTTAAGGTAACACGGTCAGCTCTAAACAAAGAAAAAAAATAAGAATTTCACAACCTAGATAGGGCTAGACTACCTATCGCGAAAGGTTGCAGTGTCAGTCCGATTATTTCTAAGCCTTATTGAAATAAGATGACGTTGGTGTGGTATAGCACTGAATGGATCTAACAGCAAGACGAGTCTTTATGCTATCTACTGAAAGACGAGGTCTTGATAATTAATTTCTTAATCAATGTACATTAGCATTGAGCACACGACATTGAGTATCCCCTACTTTGACTTACCAAAGGTGCGGGTTTTTCGTAACCCAACGATCCAGGTATATTGGGTAGTGGTGATCATTATCTAGCGGTGCTAGGATTGCTATTATGTTGAAACGTGCGCGAGGAGAGTCTCGTTGATAACATCCACAAGAGGAGCTCGAAACGAGGTTTTATTATTCGGAACCTAGCTAGTTGGAGTTTGATTACTCTATGAATAATAAATAAGAGTTTCTTGCTAAGTCCACTCTTGGAATTCGAAATATGTTAATTAATTAACTCTATAGCAGACATTAATTAATTAATGGATGTTTCTATCTTAAGCGCTGAAAAAAAATCAAATGCAATTAAAGGAAACCTGGAATACTTGTAATTTCGGATTTCGAAGGCAGTGCAATATTACTTCTGCAGTGGCTGCTCGTAATATTCCAATATAAGCTTATATTAAATTGTGGGTTCAATTTAATTAGTAAAAAGCTAATTGGGTGAGGCCTGTTCCAAATTCTTCCTTAGATCCCTGTCTGGGCCCAATATGTGACTTATATAAATAGGAGAATAAAGGAGACAGAAGATACACTTTTCAATATAAAAAATTTTCGTCCCCCTCTAGAAAGAGAGAGCTCGAAATTTGTGATCCCTCCGTGAGCAGTTTCTGTCTTCCGTTATTCGAGTCCTAATACATTGGTGAGATTTGCCCACACAAATATCAGCGTATAGTCCGGGACACCAGTCAGAAGATCCGAGGTCTTGTATTGAAGATCTTCACGTGGAGACGGAGCAAGCCATCATCGGTTCTTGATTGAATCTATGAGGTAAATTGGCTAATTCCGTAGTAAGCATGCTTTAGGGATTTTATGTGCTAAAGCATGTTTTTAATTCAAGTTATGAGCATGATACATGTGATAATTACGCGAATAGAATTTGTCTAAATAATCTGCTAAATAGATCAAGTTTATATGATCGGTAAATAACGCACGCTTCCGCTGCCAACCCCTTCAGTAGGTAGCCGTGCATAACTCATCATCAATCGGGCCATATTTAATAAGGTCTTGTTTCTTCTTTCAGCCATGTCGTTCTGCTGGGGAGTGCCCGACGCAGTCAATAGGGATTGAATACCCGACTCCGATAAGTAGTCCAAAAACTCGGCACTGAGGTATTCGCCTCCATGATCAGATCGCATGCATTTGATAGTCTTACCATGATACTTCTCCACTTGAGCCTTAAAGTCCTTGAACTTATCGAAATACTCTGATTTGTGGGTCATCAAACAGACGTATCCAATTTTCGAGAACTCATCAATAAATGTGATGAAGTATCGAAAACCACATCTTGCTTCAGTAGACATTGGTCCATATACATCGGAATGAATGAGCTCAAGTACACCCTTGGCCCTATTGCCCTTAGCCTGAAAAGGCCTCTTGGTCATCTTGCCTTCTAAGCATGACTCACACTTATGAAAAGGTTCCTCCTCTAGACCATTAATAAGGTCTTGTTTAACAAGAGAATGGATCCTCCTTTCATTGGCATGACCAAGGCTAAGGTGCCATAAGTACGTTCCTTTCATTGAACTTGAATGTTCCTTTCGTTTCTTTGAAATTTTCGATGTTGTATTGAGTTCTGATTTGCGATTATTAAACTGTGTAGATGTGATTGTGTACAGATTGTTTTCCATGATACCACGACAGATATAAGAACCATCTTTCTTAATAATGCAATTGTCATTAAAAGAAATAGAATATCCATCAAAAACTAATTTAGAAATTGAAATTAAATTTCTTCTAAAAGAAGGTATCAACAAAACATTCTTCAAAATCAAAAATCTATCACTACTAAAATGCAAATAAATGTCTCCCACTGCTACGGCCGCCAATTTTGTAGCGTCGCTCAGCTGGACTTCGATCTCTCAATCACGTAACCGTCTTGTCACCTGCATTAAGTCAGGATCAAAACAAATATGATCAGTAGCTCCAGTGTCAATAACCCTAGTGCAAGTGCAAGTCGAAGTAAAACAAGACTTGACTACTAGAGCTTGGTGCATACCTGTAGCCTTGCCCCGTTTAGGACAATCTGGCTTCCAATTCCCTTCTCTCCGCACTTGAAACACTTCCCCGTGGGCTTCTTGTTTGCCCTTTTCTTCTTCTTTCCCTTAGCTATCTTGGCCAGTCTTGAGTTCGGTGCCTGCCTTTTTCCTACGCTAGGCTTGGAGCCAGAGGAACGAGGCGCCGAAGTCATCATGGCCGCCTTAGCCTGGATCATAAGATCCTCCGCCGACTGAGGTTCAGTCAACAGTTCCGCCAAGGTGTACTTCCTTTTGTTCATCTCGAAGTTGAGCTTGAACTGATGGAAGCTAGGGGGAACACTTTGAAGGATAATGGTCACTTAGGACTCGGGATCGATCGTCCCTCCCAAGACCTCAATCTGGTTGAGGTGGCTCATCATCTCGAGGACATGGTCCCTCACAGACGAGCCCTCCTTCATAGTCTTTGACATGATACTCCGAAAGGCTTGAGACTTAGCCGTTCGATTCTGAGTACCAAAAAGATTCTTGAGATTCTGCATAATCTCGACGGCAGTATCCATGGCAGAATGCTGATGCTTGAGTACTGATGACATAGATGCCAACATGTAGCACTTAGCCATCTCATTCGCCTTATGCCACCGTCTGTGTGCATCTCTGACTCCTGCCGCAGCGTTAGCTGGTGGCACTGAAGGTCGCGGGGTTGTGAGTACAAAGTTGTACTCTTCAGCTGTAAGAACGATGTCCAAATTTTATTTCCATTCTATGTAATTTTGGCCCTCGAGTTTACTTTCTTTTAGAATTGCAAATAGAGGATTGAATGTCACGACCGCCCCCTAGGGTTAATAAAAGCGGGCGATCGCGACTTAAAGGGGTTTAAATGAACGGGCTTAGAAGGCTAGGGTTTCGATAAAAGTCTGACCAAAATTTAAGTCTAATAATTAAACGACCGAAGATATCTAAATTAAAATAAATGAAAAGACCAAAGGTTTGACATTAATAAAAAGGGTAACGAGTTCTCAACATTTAATCAAAAAGATCCATAGTTAAGTAAAAATGTACGTAAGGAAAATATCACAGCGGAAGCATCCAAGAGAAGAGTGAAGTCATGTATGAAGACACAACGACACTCGAAGTTTCAAAACAACCATATTATTATTTCTGCTCAACACCACCAACCGCTCGTCGCTGCTCAACCTGCACAGAGAGAACACATATGCAGGGCTGAGTACTTTTGAAAAATACTCAGTGGCTCATGCCCGAAAATATTTTAAATAAAAGTATATGTTATCATGTCATACGTAAGTAATCATCGGGGTTTTACTTTGGAAAGGCCCGAGGCACCAAAATATTTTCCATTGTTCAAAATAGCGACTGCGAAGTCATTTTTCCCCATCGTCGTCCATATCTGCCAATACATGACAAGGAATGCGGCCGCAATCCAGGTCACTAGACCGGCCAGCCCGTACGCTAGCACACAGTCTACCATAGGTGTACACTAATCCAAGTAGGGTTTGCGGCCCTACGAGGACCCGAATTCGATTTATATAACAGTGGCAACAACCACATCAGATAGGCACGTTAAAACAAATCACGGCATGATAATCGCTTAAAACCACCCTTATAGCTCCACAGTCATACGTAAAAGAGTTTTTAGTAAAAGAGAACCCACACATAGTGTAGGGTAGAAAAGTATCCCACCTCGACCGTTTTGGTTTCAACTACTGCCTTTCCTTTGTTATCACGCTTCGCGCACGAGTTATCACCTTTAGATAATATATATATAACTTATCAGTCACAACCATTGACTTAATATTATGCATGTCCCTATCATTTTCCCTTTTCCCATCTTTGAACATCACATCACGTCATCACATATATCAATCATGTAATTCACTTATAGTAACATAGTGTTTTTGTAAAGATAGAAATCTGGCAGCACTGCGCAACCATTTTATAAAATTTACTAAAAATTCACCCGACTTCCGTTGGGGCTAAAATTTTACCACAAGGCAGTATACTAATCAAATAATTTCCAGTTAAAAATTCATATCAAAATAACCATTTTAGGTCGATCAAATCGAAAACGTAACCTACTGGTCGAGAAAACACTTTCTGCCAGAAATGCGCAGTAAACTTTAAAAATTCACCAAAAATTCATCTTTCGTCCAAATGAGTTGAAATTCACACAAAACACAGAACACATCATGAAGTTTACTCAGAAAAAAGAATCGGTTAAATCGGAGTTCATTTGGTCGGTCAAAAACGAGTCGGAACTTACTGTTCGGAATCACAGTTCCTCATGCTTTTAGAAATTCGAATTAGGGTTTACCCCCACTTATTCAAAATCAACCTTTTCATGGTTTTAACATACAACCATGCTCAAAAGAGTCCTTATACTCATGCTTTCATAACATCATATATCATTCGCCATAGATTCATTAAATCATCAAACGATTCATTCAAAACGCAATCATATACACAATCACAAATTCCCACCGATTAAAACCCTTAGATTTGAAATCCTACACCCACTAGATGCATGAGGGAACAAAAGAAGAGTTGGGATGGAGAGGAATGAAGAATAGAGTCCGATCTTTACCTCTCTTGGACGAAACAAACGGTAGGAACGAATAAAAGTCTTGATTCTTCAATAATCTCTTGGAAATTCGAAAGGATCTTGAGTAGAGTGGAAGAACAAGTGTGGGAGAGGTGGAGCAAGGGAGAATGGCGTGTGATTGAGGTGGGAGGCGTGTGATTGAGAGGCTAGGTTTAGGTTAGTATCTTATTTATAGGCTTGAAGAATATCCCATAATTAATTTGGAGAATAAATCAAATTAAAGATGAGAGATTGGATGGAGGGGAAATTGGCGTTAATTTGAGGGAAAATAAGGGAGAATATTTCGAAAATCATGGCTATTTAATTAGCCATGATTTAATTTAGTATTTTCACGGAGCAGAATAAAATAATACGGAGCAAGAAAATTAATAAAAATCCTCCCAAATAAGATGGAAATAGGCGTGTTATTCAATTCATCCCACAAGGAATAATTTCCAAACTTTAATAAATAAGGTAGGGAAAGATTTGCTATGATATTCCAATTAAAACATGGAAAGAAATAATTGAGGGATCAAAATAAATAATGAATAATTTCTTCTCCCACAAGCTAGGAGATTTCGAAATCTCCTTAGGAATAATAGTGGGGGCCGATTTTTCCTCAAGAAGGAAATAGGATAATTAGGCTTTGGATTTAATTGGATAATTATCCCCAAAACAAATAATTAAATCCAAGAAAATAGAATTCCTCTCCGGAAAATAGTAGTGGTCGAAATTTTCTCAATAAAAAGGCAAGGGAATTATTTATGATACTAATTAAGTCTCACTCCCCAAAATAATATAATTCACCGCAAAAATATATTCCATTCCATATCAATTAGTTATAACCATGTCATAAAATCAACGGTTTTGACTTGGTCAAAACAAATTAGGTCACCAAAGTATACACATAATAAATCGTCATTTAATTGCGGCAATCAAAGCAATAAATACAACGTCTTAGGGTTCGAAAAATAGGGTTCGAAAAGCAGGGCGTTACATTGAATGACATCTTGACGATTTGATTTGCACTGCAAAACAGAGTATTTACTATTTGTCATAATCTTATGTAAGATGTTTGATTAGATTAACCATAAAACTTTTCAAAATCTTACAACTGTAAAATTAAAATTTTGTACCCTCCAGAGGAAGTTAATACGCATTAAAATCTTACATTTTTACTGGTCACAACACCGACTAATAGTCCAGAGACCACAGAGTGGCATGGCCGCCTAATGTTGCCTAAGCAAGACCACCTCTTTAGCATTACAGAGTCTCGTTTCTACAACACACTCCAATAACAATGCTTATGTGTTGCTAACAAGATCAAACTATCTCATAAATTCTGTGTGAACTTCTGAATCTCGTAGTCTCTTAGAATTATTATTCCCACAGAGCAGGTGGCGATAATATTGAAAACCACATTCTACTTCATACTATTTATTTTTGAGAAGTCCGCCCTCATGAACTTGCTATTTTCTTAGGATTATTGTCCCGACAGAGCATGTGGCGATAATATTAGAAAAATGCTTCATAAATTGCAGACCAATTGATGGAGACCATATACAAACGTTGAGTTCGTAATTATAGCTTAGATATTTGGGTTATGGTTTTTCTTTAATTATCCTTAGCCTTTAGGCAGACAAAAGCTTAATTAAATTCTGTTGGTATTTCATTTGCTGGATAATTAAATCTTTAGTTTTATGTTGTTATCTTCCTTTAGGAAACTATTATTCTAGAATTTAATTCTTATTCATGTCTACTATAAGGTATATCTAAAATAAATAAATTATTTAATCCTTAATAAGACATGAAAATAAATTCAAATTATTTCCTTGTTCAAGATTAGGAAGAGATATTTTATTATTTAATGTAATCATACATATCTATCCTTGTTAGGATCTTAGATATATAAATATTAGGAAACTATTAAATTATTGTCATCCATATCATCTAGGAATCAAAATAATATTATTTATTGCCATAGATATAGAAAATAATAAATATATTCCTTAATCTAGGTAAATCTTCCAAAAAGATTTTATTTCCATTAAATAATAATATTTTAATGATATCTTTTAATAAAATAATTAAATAATCATTGAAATAATCGTTCATCGTTATCTCATCGCACGAGGTTCGCACGAACGATGAATGACGAAAATCCGATGAATTCATCGTCAGATCACGACGCATGAAGCGTCTCGGCCGTGGCACGCAGGTGGCACGCACGTTGGTACCGCTCCTCTCGGCCAGGTGCGCCCCACCCGTCTCGGCGCGTTGATCCATCGGGTGTCGATGCTTCTCGGCCAGGCGCGCGCCTCTCGGCCAGGAGCGCGCATGTTCATCGTCGCATCTTCTCAGCCAGGAGCGCGCACGTTGGTGCCGCTCCTCTCGGCCAGGTGCGCCCCGCCCGTCTCGGCACGTTGATCCATCGGGTGTCGACGCTTCTCGGCCAGGCGCGCGCCTCTCGGCCAGCGTCTCGACGCCAGTCTCGGCCATCCAAGCCGTTTGGGTGGCGCGCCCGCTCTCGGCCAGCTCCGATCACCCTTCCTTCCGCCTGGGTTCCAGCTCTCGGCGCCTGGTGTCTCGGTGGTTCTCGGACGAACCACCACTCCGTGCCAGCCTTCACGTCGGTCTTGGTGCGGGGGCCAGCTCGGGGTTGCGGTCTCGGCCGGCGTCGCGCTCGAGCCCACGCCCGACTGCGCGTCGCCCCGTGATCGTGATCCCTCGGCTCCCACTCAATCGACAACCCTATTTCACGATCGCACGACAAAACACCAAGAACATTCTTCGCAATCAAATAATACATGCATACATGAATTTTTCGAAATTTAAATCCAAATAATCAGAGCCAAAGACTGGCTTTGATACCAATTGAAGGGGTTGGCAGCGGAAGCGTGCATGTTCTAACGGATCACATAATTTGATCTATTTAGCAGATTATCTAGACAAAATATATTTGAATATTATCACATGTATCATGCTCATAACTTGAATTAAAACATGCTTTAGCATATAAAATCCCTAAAACATGCTTACTACGGAATTAGCCAATTTACCTCGTTGATTCAATCAAGAATTGATGATGGCTTGCTCCTTCTCCTTGTGAAGATCTTCAGTACTCGACCTCGGATCTTCTGACTGGAGTCCCGGACTGTATACTTATATTTGTGTGGGCAAATCTCACCAGAATACTAGGACTCGAATAATGAAGACAGAACTCAGCTCACGGAAGAAGTAATTTTCGAACTCTCTCTTTAGAGGGGGGAGGACGAATATTGAGAGCAATAATAATTGTTATTTCTGACTCCTTTATTCTCCTATTTATATTAAGTCACATATTGGGCCTAGTCAGAGATCTAAGGAAGAATTTAGACATGGCCTCACCCAATTAGCTTTTTACTAATTAAATTGAACCCACAATTTAATATAAGCTTATATTGGAATATTACAAGCAGCCACTACAAAAGTAATATTGCACTGCCTTTCCAAATCCGAAATTACAAGTATTCCGAGTTTCCTTTTATTTGTTTAATTCATTTCCCGCGCTTAAGATATAAACATCCATTAATTAATTATTGTCTGCTATACACTTAATTAATTAACATATTTTATTCTCAAAGAGTGGACTTAGCAAGAAACTCTTATTTATTATTCATAGAGTAATTAAACTCCAGCTAGCTAGGTTCCGAATAATAAAACCTTGTTTCGAGTTCCTCTTGTGGATGTTATCAAACGAGACTCTCCTCGCGCACGATTCAACATAATAGCAATCCTAGCACCGCTAGATAGTGATCACCACTACCCAACATACCTGGATCGTTGGGACGAAAAACCCGCACCTTTGGTAAGTCAAAGTAGTAGATACTCAATATCGTATGCTCAATGCTAACGTACATTGATTAAGAAATTAATTATCAAGACCTCGTCTTTCAGTAGATAACATAAAGACTCGTCTTGCTGTTAGATCCATTCAGTGCTATACCACACCAACGTCATCATATTTCAATAAGGCTTAGAAATAATCGGACTGACATTGCAACCTTTCACGATAGGTAGTCTAGGTCTATCTGGTTGTGAAATTCTTATTTTTCTACTAGAACAAAGACTTAGACTTATGTTATGTTCGCTTATACATTTAAATATGCAATAAACATCCATTAAATGTAAAACATAACAACATTATGACAAAAATAATCTGTTGCATTCTTTGGAAAATAATTATTAGAGTTTTACAGTATTCAATCACTCGAAAGGTGATTTCTAGTATACAAACCCTAACAACGACACCCTCGAGATACCCCATTGGTCTTCCCCTACAAAATTTGGGGATTTTGGATGATTTATGGGCGTTATGTAACGTCGGCGAGGGGAATGGCCTTATCTACATGTTCTAAGGGAGGTGGCCATCATATAGGAGACTTACTCTAGAGTTTCTAAGCTCGCTCAAGGTGAACAAGAACCGCCGCTCCCGCATCCCCGAGAGCATCGACTTCCTGAAGGGGTTGGCAGCGAAAGAGTGAAGAAATATCCGATCACATGAATTTGATCTATTTAGCAGATTATTCAGACAACTTCTATTCGCGCAATTATCACATGTATCATGCTCATAACTTGAATTAAAACATGCTTTAGCATATAAAATCCCTAAAACATGCTTACTACGGAATTAGCCAATTTACCTCGTTGATTCAATCAAGAATCAATTATGGCTTGCTCCGTCTCCATGTGAAGATCTTCAATACAAGACCTCAGATCTTCTGACTGGTGTCCCGGACTGTACGCTGATATTTGTGTGGGCAAATCTCACCAACGTACTAGGACTCGAATAATGGAAGATAGAAACTGCTCACAGATGAGGCACAAATTTCGAACTCTCTCTCTCTAGAGGGGGACGAAATTTTTATTAGAAAAAAGTATTTTCTGTCTCTTTTATTCTCCTATTTATATTAAGTCACAAATTGGGCCCAGTCAGGGATCTAAGGAAGAATTGGATCAGACCTTACCCAATTAGCTTTTTACTAATTAAATTGAACCCACAATTTAATATAAGCATATATTGGAATATTACAAGTAGCCACTACATAAGTAATATTGCACTACCTTTCCAAATCCGAAATTACAAGTATTCCGGGTTTCCTTTATTTGCGTTCAATTCATTTCCCGCGCTTAAGATAGAAACATCCATTAATTAATTAATGTCTGCTATGGACTTAATTAATCAACATATTTAATCTCCCAGAGTGGACTTAGCAAGAAACTCTTATTTATTATTCATAGAGTAATCAAACTCCAACTAGCTAGGTTCCGAATAATAAAACCTTGTTTCGAGCTCCTATTGTGGATGTTATCAACCGAGACTCTCCTCGCGCACGATTCAACGTAATAGCAATCCTAGCACCGCTAGATAATGATCACCACTACCCAATATACCTGGATCGTTGGGTTACGAAAAATCCGCACCTTTGGTAAGTCAAAGTAGTAGATACTCAATATCGTATGCTCAATGCTAACGTACATTGATTAAGAAATTATTATCAAGACCTCGTCTTTCAGTAGATAGCATAAAGACTCGTCTTGCTGTTAGATCCATTCAGTGCTATACCACACCAACGTCATCTTATTTTAATAAGGCTTAGAAATAATCGGACTGACATTGCAACCTTTCACGATAGGTAGTCTAGGCCTATCTGGGTTGTGAAATTCTTCTTTTTCTTTGTTTAGAACTGACCGTGTTACCTTAAAGTGAACGACGCCCACAACCGGTCTACTAGAACAAAGACTTCTTATACATTTAAATATGCAATAAACAACCATTAAATGTAAAACATAACAACATTATGACAAAAATAATCTGTTTTATTCATTGGAAAATAACAAGTAGAGTTCTACAATATCCAATCACTCGAAAGGTGATTTCTAGTATACAAAACCCTAACACTTCCACCTAGGCAACCACAACCACTCACCCACTACAGAGCAACTTTGTGCGGTGTTCCATTGCTTCGACCCCAACCCATATGAAGAGGTCGACTATGATTACTCCGATGTTTGGGGTGCGATGACTACGGAGGGGGAAGATCATGAGCCGGGGTACGCCAAGTCCTCGTCCATCCGCAACCCCGTCTTGAGGTACCTCCACCGGGCTATGCCCCAACTTATGTTTGCAAGGATTGATGGTGGAAGTGTTTCTCAAACCGAGCTCAACGTCATGTGGTGTTTTCTCACCAAAAGGGGGTTCAACTTTGGAATCATTTTCACTCTCTACGTTGACCGGATATTCAAGAAGGGACGTGGAAGTTATTTGCTATGGGAGAATGATCACGGCGCTCTCCAAACATCTTGGCATCTCGACCACCGGGCTCGCCGAAGACATGTGGGAGAGATTCATCACTTACGAGGTGCTCTTCTCGGTTGAACTTTTGAAGACCGATGCTAGCGGTCAAGGATTTTTTTTGCAACAGGATCGGGATCACTTTCCCGTTCCAGTTCTTCATTTGACCAAGGTCGACACGTGGGGAAACCAAGCCAATTGGAAGCTCAACACTCCCGCCCACCGGAGAGCCATCGAGGCTAACCCTGTTAATGGGGAGTTTAGGAGGATGAACATTCCTTCTCGCATCCCCGTCTTCAACTCCGAAGATGACTCCGCCTTCGATGCCATTGACAATATCAAGAAGAGGCAGAGCATTCACATGCTCAAGGGAGTGGAGCGCCGCCACCGCCACAAAATGAAGAAGAAGAAGAAGAAGAAGAAGAAAAAGAAGAAGAAGAAGAAGAAGAAGAAGAAGAAGAAGATGAGGAAGTTGAAGCCCATCGCCGCCGCACTAAAGCCAACCGTCGCCGCGGGAGGCCTAACGCCAATGAGGAGTTCCAAGCTAACACCTCCACCCAATTACGAGATATGTTCTAATACATGCAAAACATGTCCAACACTTGGGACAATAGATGGGTGGAGCAACAAAAAGAGAACGCCCACAACTGTCAAGGATGGGCAGCACAAGGCGAATGGCGAACGAAGGAGCAAGAATTTTGGGAGCATCAACGGCTAGAAGATATTCATCAACGTCAACTAATCACCGGGTTCCAAAGGATGGCCGCCGAGGCTCGACAAGAGCGCCAAACCATGAGTGGCGACATCGCCTATCTTATTTGCGCATTCGACGACCTCAACGCCCGTTTCCCTCTTCCTCCTCAAGATTGAAGAAGTCAAGCTCATGACTTTAAATGAACACTTGTATCATTATTTGTTTTTTATTTTAAGACAATTTCTTTTTATGTTTTGACAATTTTTGCTTAAGTTTTTGGGTACTTTTTGTTTTTGTCTAGTTTTAATATTTTTGAAATAATTTCGCAGGTTCTGACCTCTGCCGGCGACCGCTGCAGAGACGGTAGTGGCCCGCCGGCCACATTCTAGAAACATTCTGACTCACCGCGGCGACCGCCGGACAGCCCCCAGCGACCGCCGCCAAATTGCAGTTTCCAGCGCGATTTTTTTTTTCCGTCCAGAGTAACCTCTATGCAAAATTTTTCAAGGTATGTTTTCTTTTTAGTAGTTTCCCCACGTCCCAACCGAATCTACAAACTTATTTTACACTTTGTTGTAAATAAGTTTGGGAGGATGAAGTGGTGGACCGTGAGTTTAGAGTTTTCATTTTAGGTTTTTAGTTTACATTTTTGTTTTAAACTCCCGAAGGTGAATTCATGTCATGAACTTAGCATGAAGAACTTAGAAACACACATGATTAGGGACACATTAGACCGAGTTGCCGATGATATTTAATTCCATCCATGTTTAAGTATGGCTTGATGTTTTGATATGATGGTTTGGTGAAAAGGTGCACAATTAGTGAATTGTTTGTTCACCTTGAATCATACTTATACCTTGTGAGATTTGAACCTAATTTCTTTTTTGTGTGAGTTATCTGCATGCATGTATATGTTTCTAGAACTTGCTCCTAGTATGCTAAAATAAAATGGGACAATTCCTTGGGTTAGTTTAGTTTTTATCTTTTGTAAAGGAATTGAAGAGATAAGCAGGAAAATTATAAAAAGTAGTGTGCTTAAACATAGAAAAGTGCAGGTTGTGAAATAGAAAAAAATCAAAATGTATGCTTAATCTTAGAAAGGATACTTATGAAAAAAGAAAGAAAAGAAAGAAAAGAAAAAGTTGTGAAAGGTTGTGAAGAAAATAGAGAAAAATCAAAGGTTTGGAAAGTGAGTTGAAGGAGAAAAATAAAGTGTTAAAAGTATCTTGGGTCATTAGAAAAGTGGTGTTATTTTTACTCTATCTGGGATATTTTTATTTTTGATGTCACTTTTTAGCCAAATAATCATCACCTACCAAAGAGCCTACATTACAACAAAAAATAAAGACCTTTCGGACTTTTGATTCTTAATCACATCTAGTATATGAGGAATTAGACTTTGAGCAAGTCTATGGTAAACTTTGCATGATGCATGATTTCAGAGTTATACACTTTGACATATACACTTTGAGAGTGAGAGATAAATCACTTCCCATCTTTGTAAGTTTGCCACATGTGAGTGCATGATTTCAAGATGTTCCATGAGTTAGTAATGAAAGTGCACTAATAAGCCTTGCTTGATTTGATACGTTCGATTTTGCATGGTTTTAAGGCCATTATTTGGTCCGTTTTGAGTGTCAAAGTTGCATTACACGTCCATCATTTGCATATTTTATATATTTTGGTATTTTGACATGTTTTGTGAGAAATGTGCATATTTGAGCTTAAAAAGGGAGTCAAAACGCGAAGTAGGAAATCTGGAGTTTCTAGTAGCGTCCAGCGACCGCCGGCGCTCAGCGTCCGCCATATCTCTAGTGGTCCATTTTGGGAAATTTGTGCATGGAATGAAGACACGCCCAGTATGTGAAGTTTTTCGCCAGATCCAGGAAAAGAAGAGGACGCTTGCATGGTCCTAGGAAACTGGCGAAAGGGTGAACAATTGGAAGAAAATTGCTAGACGGAGGAAGCCTCAGAGTTGAAGGGTAGAATAGGGATTTCTACGAAAACTCTAGAAGGCTATGTCCGCATCTATAAAAGGGAGAAGCATGCAGGCTGGAGGGACCTTCTCGGGTGGAGGCCTCACTAACAGCCCCTTGCTCGATTCACCTTTCCACACACTTGACTCCAAATTCGCGAGAGATTCCAGTTAGCACTTAGCTGGGGTTCACGTTTTAGCTTTCCAAGAGTGGTTCGAGGGTTGTAACACCGTCCTAGTTCAAGGGCGAAGAAACAATATACATTTCCGTTGCTATTTACACTGATTCCGCCGAGCTTCGCTGTTCGAAGCTCGGTTTTCTTTTGTTAACCAATATTTCATGTTTTATTCCGGATTTTTACTTTCGCTTATGTCTATTGTGTTCATTTCTGGTTTGCTGGTTGAGTTCGCTTGATGTCGAGTTGGATTGTCGGAGTTGTTTATTTTTTTTTTGCAGTTGGTTTCTGATTATTTGCTGATATTTTTCGTTTGGATCTGAAGAATGGTTCTGTTTTTGGATGAATCGGAGGTTGGGTTTTGCTGGAGTTTGTGATTTGTTTACAGATTGTTCTTGATTGATTGAATTTGGCGGTGATCGGAGCAGATCTGTTAGAATCAGAGTTATGGAGTTGATTTAGTTGATTGTTGAGTTTGGATTGCTTGGATCCGGAGTGGATTAAGCGTCCGACGTGATTCTGAGCAGGAGTGTTTAAATTTCATGCCTAGCTTACTTGTTTTCATTTCATTCCGCTTAGTTTACGTAGATCTGGTTTATTTCCGATTTGTAGCAAGTTTCCGGCATCTCAATTTCTATATTCTGATCGAATCTGGGGGTATGCTCTGTTTTCTGCATTTGCGTTTCTGAATCTGTTAGGAACTTTGCATGCGAAGCTAGCTGGAGCTGATCTGTTATCTGCAGCTTTTTACCGTACTTGCTATATTTGGAATCATGTTCCCCGCTGTTTTATTCTTCCTGCCTAGTCTCAATCAGTTAGTTATTTACTCGGTCAAGGAAGTGATTGTGTCTTTCGGATTTGATGTCTGATTCCAGTAAGTTTTCTGTGTCCTAGGTCTAGCGTTTACATTTCTTGCCTAGATCTAGTGTTAGTTAAAATCTCAACCCCTTTGCGTGGCAGCAGCCGTTTGTTTCCATAGTCTCTTAGCACTACCCTGCTAATCCATCTCTGTGGGATCGACCCCACTTCCCTATACTAATTCATAGTATTCGGGTTGAGGGATTTATTTTTGAAGGGGAGTCGAGTGTGTCCAACGACAAAAACACTGTAGTTCCCTTGAGTTCCTGGACCCAGTGATCCAGTGGATTTAAGGAGCGTTGTGTCTGGACTGAGCCTTGCATTAATTCTCAAATGTGCACACTTGCTTACTCCTGAGTCTAGTCATTCGACATTAGAGTCGAGAGGCAGGCCCCCCCCAAATCAGGGGAACTTCAAATGGCGCCGTTGCTGGGGATGGATGGCGTGCTTAGTGTTAGAGTTCAGAGTCTGTGGTGTAAATAGTTTTGATTTGTTTTCTTTCTCTTTTGTTTGCAGTTTATGAGCAGAGGCTCAAGGTCTACCTACTGGAGCAACTCATCTGGGTGGAAACACGGTCAGTTTGATTGGCAAGTTAGAGATACAGTCTCTACTGTGACCACCAGATCAGGGTTCACCACGGGAGGCCCGTTTCCGAGTGAATTTACTAGCGACGAATCTTGGACGTCATCAGGACGCGAAGATCCAGAATCACCACCCGAATCAGAAACAGAGTCAGAAACAGGGGAAGAAGAGGAAGTAGTCATGGCGCAGGTGGTAGACCCAGATCCAGAAATCGGCTCTCTCACTGCCCATTTAGATGGAGAACCAGCTCAAGCTATAGTGATGAATCCATGCCAGAGGACTATCGAGATCAAGACAAACGTACTCGGCATCTTGCCGACGTTCTCTGGGCGTAGAAATGAGTGCCCGTATGAGTTCTTAAATGAATTTAGTAAGTTATGTGGTATTCAGAAGAGGCCGAATGATGCAACAGAGGAGGATTATCGCCTACGAGCGATTCCGTTTACCTTGAAGGGGGAAGCTAATACGTGGCTATTGAGGTTGCCTCCGAATTCTATCCGCACGTGGAGGGACTTCAAGTTAGAATTCTTAGATTATTTCTTCCCATCCAACAAGACGAATGCACTTAAGAAAGAAATACTAGAGTGTAAGCAAGATTACGATGAATCGTTGAGTCAGTATTGGTCGAGATTTAAGGGGTTGTTGGATGCATGCCCGAATCACCGAATGATAGAGGCAGAGACCTACTCTCTGTTTTACGAAGGAGCAACTCCCGAGTCAAAGGACTTAATGAACTCCTCGAGTGGGGGAAATTTCACAAGAAAAAGGGGAAGTGAGGCAAGAGAGATCCTAGGGAAGTTGATTGACGCTAAGAAGGCGTACGATAACCCTAGGAATGCAGTGAAAAGAGGATCGGTGCATGCTGTGAGAGAACAAGAAGATGACAAAGTCGAAGCAAGGATTGATAGGCTCGAGAAGGCTCTTTTGAACGCGATTGAAAAGACGATTCCACTGGCTTCACAAGGGAAGGAGAAATCTTCTGGTCCAGGAGATAATCAAATGCAACAATATTACGGGACCCAGGAAGGAGATTATCAGGCCTAGGTCAATGCAATGGGAAGTTGGAATCCCGATGGGAGCTGGAATCCAGGGAGACAGAGAGATGCGCCTTGGAGAAACCATCCAAATTTCAGATGGACTGACAATGAACAGAATCAGCTGGCACCACAACAAAGTCAGCAGTTTGCACCTCAGCCCGAAAGACAAGGTAACTGGTCAAGAAGAAATCAAGAAGGGCAGGGCTACTGGATCAATCGTAACCAAGGAGACCACCCAAACTGGGGAAACAGAAATCAGAGCAATCAGGGGAACTCTTATGTACCACCACACCAAAGGAATTTTCAGAACAATTACCAGGGCCAAGGAAATCAATACAATAACTCTTCAGGCGGTCACGGAAACGCTCGTCAGAATCAAGTGAGTGGACCAACTCTGAGTATAGGGCCAGGGCCCAGTCAGCCCCCGAAACCACCAAAAAGTATCGATGATATGGTGCACGACCTCGTCAGTTCTCAGCAACATATGCAAAACAACCTGCAATCGAACAATGACGTAGTGCACAAGCTTCAAGACGCTCAGCAAGAACAGAAAACAGCCATGGATATGTTGGCTAAGCAACTGTCCCAAATAGCCACTTCTTTGAGTGACATGCGGGGAAACGAAGGAAAAATTCCGGCCTCAGTAAGGCCACCTGATAGAGCTAATATAAGTCAGATTACCTTGAGGTCCGGGAAAGGATATGAGGGACCGGTGGTGAGAACAAAGGAGGGGACAGATCCTAAGGAAGGCAAGAAGAAAGAGGATACAACTCCCAGACCCAGACACTTGGAGGGAGGAAGTCCCTTGGTCAAGGATGATCTTGAGGAAAAAGATTTGGAGAAACAATTGCCTAGACCGACCGAACCATTCTTCCTCGACCCAGAGCCGGAGTTGGAAGATGAGGTAGTGGGAAAAGAAACTGGAGAGTTATCAGCTGAAAGTTCTACCGGAGCAGGGAAGCGACTGAAACCTTTTCCAAGTCGGGGGGAAGCCAAGAAACAGAAGGAAGAACCGGTAGACTTCATGGACATTTTTGGGAAGTTGAAAATCAATCTGCCATTTTTACAGGCCCGGAAGATGCCAGTCTTTAGCAAGTTCATCAAGGAATTTATAGCTGGGAAGGCTAGGCCCAGTGGGAAAATTCTGATAGGCGAGAATGTCTCCGCAGTAATTCAGAAGAGGAAGATGCCTTCAAAATGCAATGACCCTGGTATGTTCACCTTACCCATCTCTATTGGTGACGTGAAAATCGAGCATGCTATGTGTGATTTAGGTACGTCGATAAACGTGTTACCACTTTCCATATACAAGAAGTTAGTTGGGGTAGGCATGGTAGATACGAGAGTTGTGATTCAATTGGCGGATAGGTCATGCATCTGTCCTGAAGGGGTGCTTGAGAATGTGATAGTCAGGGTACATGACTTCTTGTACCCTGTTGATTTCCATGTGATTAAGATGAGTGATAATGAGTCTGCTGAGTCGGGCGGAGTACTTTTAGGGAGACCTTTCCTACGTACCGCTAAAACTATCATTGATGTTTTTGATGGAACAATTTGCCTTGATTATAATGGGGAGAAATATACATTCAGTATAGATGAGGCAATGAAGAAACCTCTTGACGTTGAAAACCTGCATGCTATAGATGTTATTAACCCTTTGGTCCAGGAATACCTTGAGACGGAATTAATGCAGGAACAGATTGAGAACTCCGAGATGAGTCATGCCATTGATATAGAGGTAGCCAGTTGGTGTCAAGCAATGAACACAAGTGAGTTATCTGATGAGGAGTTAGCTGAAGCAATTCTGGAATTCTGTGCAAATCCGGAACTAGTTAGGTCAAGAAAGACACCGTATGTGGCGAGTGTGGAAGGTTCTGCTGGGTCGAGGAAGGGAATGACTACGGAAGAAACAGAGAAAAATCCCTTGCCCCAAGAAAAAAATGTTCCCAAGAAAGAGCTGAAAACACTTCCACCAGGCCTAAAGTATGCTTATATAGAGGAGAACGAAACTTTCCCTGTTATTATCAACAGCAGCTTGACTGAAGGACAAGAAGAGGAACTGCTGAAGGTAATCCGAAGAAACAAGAAGGCTATTGGGTGGACACTCTCTGACCTGGTAGGAATTAGTCCAGATTTGTGCATGCATCACATCCGTTTGGAGGAAGGAGCAAAAGCCTGCAGAGATCCTCAACGCAAATTGAATCCTAACATGAGGGAGGAAGTGCTGAAGGAAGTATTGAAACTACTCTCCCAAGGAATCATTTATTCCATACCAGACAGTGAATGGGTGAGTCCAGTCCATATGGTACCCAAGAAGTCAGGAATACAGGTGGTCAAGAACGACAAGAATGAATTGGTGCCCACCAGACTAGTCACTGGGTGTGCATCGATTATAGGAAGTTAAATGAAGCGACCAAGAAAGACCATTTCCCTCTACCTTTCATTTACCAGATGCTGGAAAGGCTGGCGGGCAAGCAATATTTCTGTTTCCTAGACGGGTATAGTGGGTATTTTCAAATCTATGTGGATCCCGAGGACCAGGAGAAGACAACTTTCACGTGTCCATTCGGCACGTATGCTTACAGGAGGATGTCGTTTGGCCTGTGCAATGCGCCAGGCACTTTTTAGCGGTGTATGATGAGTATCTTCTCGGATCTTTTGGAAGACTGCATCGAGATTTTTATGGACGACTTCACTGTGTACGAGAATTCATTTGACTCATGTTTGGCTAGTTTGGATAGAAAATTGAGAAGGTGCCAGGAAAAACATTTGGTTTTGAACTTCGAGAAATGCCACTTTATGGTCCCTGAGGGAATTGTCCTAGGGCACGTAGTCTCGGAAAAAGGTATACAGGTAGACCAGGCAAAGATTGAGGTGATATCAAAACTGCCTTACCCGAGGAACCAGAAGGAGGTAAGAGGATTCCTAGGGCACGCAGGATTTTATAGAAGATTCATAAAGGATTTTGCGAAGATTGCTCAGCCACTCACTCATTTGCTGCACAATGATGTTGAGTTTGTTTTCAATGAGGAGTGCATAAAGGCTTTTCAACTACTGAAAGATAGACTAGTATCGGCTCCCATTATCCGAGCACCCGATTGGAGTTTGCCATTTGAAATAATGTGCGACGCGAGTGACTATGCAGTAGGGGCGGTGCTAGGTCAAAGAGTTGACGGAAAAAGTTACGTAATTTTCTATGCATCAAAAACGCTCAACCAGGCCCAGAAAAACTATGACACCACGGAGAAGGAAATGTTGGCAGTCGTGTACTCTTTTGAAAAATTCCGACCATATTTGCTTGGGTCGAGGGTGATAGTCTTCACTGATCACGCTGCAATAAAGTACTTGCTGGCGAAGAAAGAATCCAAGCCGAGATTAATCCGTTGGGTGTTGCTTTTGCAAGAATTCAATTGGGAAGTTAGAGATAAAAAGGGAACTGAAAATAAAGTAGCCGATCATCTGAGCAGGATATTTCAAGGGGAGACCGAGGAAGCAATACCGGACGCATTCCCTGAGGAACATTTGTACTACGTGAAAAAAATTCGTCGACCTATCAGCTGGGAGGAGGTTATGGAGTTAACAGGTCCAGGGGATGTCGAAAAAGGGAAATGCCATCAAAACGCTGAGCCATGGTTCGCAGACCTGGCGAATTACTTAGTCACTGGAGAAGTGCCCAGTTCGCAAGTAATCTCCCGGGCCCAGAAGATGAAATTGAAGAGCGAAGCCATGTACTATTTCTGGGATGACCTGTACATGTGGCGAATGGGAGCCGACCAAGTAATCCGGAGGTGTATCCCGGAGTGGGAACAGAGGGATGTGCTGAATCATTGCCATGCCCTAGCTTGTGGAGGTCACTTTGGACCTAGGAAGACCGCAAGGAAGGTGTTAGACAGTGGTTTTTACTGGCCTACATTGCATAGGGATGCGTTCGAGTTTTGTCAGAATTGTGAGAGGTGTCAACAGACCGGGGGAATATCCAGGAGGGATGAGATGCCGCAAGTTCCAGTGATTGTGTGTGAGATCTTCGATGTTTGGGGGATGGACTTCATGGGTCCATTTCCATCTTCATACGGGAACACTTACATACTTGTGGCAGTGGATTATGTGTCAAAGTGGATAGAGTGAAAAGCAACCACCTCGTGTGAAGCTAAGGAGGTAGCAAAGTTTCTTAGAGCTAACATTTTCAACAGGTACGGAGTGCCCAGAGCTATAATATCTGACAATGGGACGCACTTCCGCAACCGGACTATTGAAGCTCTGATGAGAAAATATGGTGTCCACCACAGACTGTCTACACCTTATCATCCTCAATCCAACGGCCAGGCGGAAATATCCAACAGAGAAATAAAGGCGATACTGGAAAAGACGGTTAATCCGTCTAGGAAAGACTGGAGTAAGAGGCTTGGAGACGCACTATGGGCTTACCGGACGGCATACAAGACGCCTATTGGGATGTCACCATATAGGCTTGTGTTCGGCAAAATGTGTCACTTGCCCGTGGGAGTAGAACATCGAGCATATTGGGCGGTCAAGGAGATAAACATGAGACCCGAATCCTGCGAGGAAGAGAGGAAATTGCAGCTGCAGGAGTTGGAGGAGCTAAGGCTGGAGTCATATGAATCGGCGATGTGGTACAAAGAGAAAACGAGACTCTGGCATGACAAGAACCTCCGGGTCAAGGAATTGCAAGTCGGGCAGAAGGTTCTTCTATTCCAATCCCGGCTCAAGCTAATGCCTGCTAAGTTAAAGTCCAAATGGATTGGGCCATACACTGTTGTGAGTCTGCGTGCAAATGGAGCTGTAGAAATCCAGGGAAGTTCTTCAAACTCTACTCCTTTTCTTGTTAACGGTCATAGGGTAAAGGTATTTAGGGATAGCTCGGAGATGTGTGTAGTGGATGAAATGCCACTACGTTCACTCCATGATATCGCCTAATAGATCTGGGAAGTGAGTGTTCTTAGAAATTTCCTAGGTCCAGCATCCAAGAAGTTTTAGCATGACCTGACCTAGGGAATCTTGGGAACACTTGAACATAAATTGTAAATATTCAATCGCCTTCTTTAAATCAAGAAAAACCCAAACAAATCAGAAAAAAATAATCTTCCAAAAATATTTTCGAAATACCAGACTCCTTAAGGAATGTTTTTGATACTGTCATACCCTAGACCCGGGGAGTCTGGCGTTTCAATTTTTAGTTTAATGTTTTTCTCTAAGTGTGATTTTGCAGAAGGAATTCACAAGGGTAAGGAGTTGTGGAGTAAAAATTTTGGAGGGAGTTGTCACCGGTTCGGATTTCAAAAGGCACTTTATGGGGAGGCGTACGGTCGCAAGCGTCATCACCTGCAACCGCCTGCCAAAACGTCCTCTCTCATGCCTACACTATAATCGTTTTGCCTTTTTATTTCTCGTTAGCTATTCTCTCTCCAATATTCACAAACACAAAAATCCCCAATTTCCTCTCCCCTTTTACTCTCTCTAACCCTAATTTGCTAATTCCGCCCCAAATTCTTTACAAAAATTCCCCAAAACAACATCCATGGAAAACAAACAAGGAACCGGAAGCACCTCAGGGTCCGCCGACTCTGGGGCGGCGGCGTTTATGGCCGAGCTATTCCAGAAATTTGGGGGTGCGGAGAAGGCGATGGAGGCATTCGCCATGTTTGCAACCGCAATGGGTAAATCCGTACCAGCTGCTCCGTCTTCTAGTGTACCACAACCAGAGACCATCTCAGAACCCGTCGCCGAACCTGAAACCGTTCAAGAAGCCATCGCCATTCCGGAACCCACTGCCGTACCAGAGGAGACAGTTGCTCCGGAGACCACCACACAACCGGAGGACATTCAAGAATCCACGACCCCTATCCCGGAACCAACCACCGCAGGGAATCGTGAAGACGACTCAGATTTGGTCACAGGGTTGGAATTGTTGGCTATGTGCGAACCAAGATTAGACTCTGCAACTGAGGGGGAAACCCCTGTTTTGGAAGAATCTGTGGGGGGGGAAGCCCCTATAGTTGGTGAAGGTGGGGGCGACGAGGCCCTAAATTCTGAACAAAATGTGGAGGGGGATACCCCTGAGAAACCGGTGGGTGCTGAGGCCCACGTCGGAGAAGGATTTGAGGGGGTAGAGACCCCTGTTTACATCTCGGGGGCAACCCCATTGTTGTCCAAGGAGGGAGAAGCCCTCGATTCTGAAATTAGCCAGGAACCCGCTGACGCCGGGGTGAAGTTGATTGTGGATCTGACCGAGATCCCAGAGGAGACCGACTCGCCGGTCAACCCCAGAGATGCTAGGAGGCGGGCTCGCCGGAGCCTCATTGATGAGATTGATGAAACTGTGGGGCCGACGGAGGAAGAATTGCTGGGTCCAGAGACCGCAGCTTCTGAACAGGTGAACTCTCCCAGACCTGGCAGGGGGGAGAGTGATGAGGAGAAACGTCGCCAAGCGGCTGAGAAGAAAAGGAAGGAGAAACAAATTGCTCCTTCCTCGACCAAGAAGGCGAGAGGGAACTCTACTGAATCCACACTTCCGCCGGCAGCTAAGGTGCCATATGCCGCAGAAACCGAGAGCCCTTCTGAGTCCAGCAACTCGGAAGAGGAACAAGAAGAGGAATTCAACTTTGAGCCAACCGAAGTGTGGATAACAAACAGCTTGCTAGATGAAATGAGGACGTTTGACGACCCAAAGCGCACGGCCATTTATAAGGAGAAGAGTACTGATGGGAAGGTCGCTAAGTCCGGAAAGATGTATAGCTCATCGGAGCTCAAAACGATTGCTTGCAACGATGAATTCCGGACTTATATCGACGCAATAGGCTTCGATTGGTTGCTCAAGCACAGTACTACCGAGGTTCCAATTGACCTGGCCCGAGAATTCTTTTCCACCTTCCGATTTAAGTCCACTACCGATTTGGATGCCGACTCCATTCATTTCAGACTTTTCAGTGAGGAACATACGATGAGCATCCGAGAATGGACCTTGCGGATGGGTTTGCAGACGCGAACGGAGGACGATGAAGGCCTGTGGAGCGAGAGGATGATTGGTCCCCCGAAAATGACGTCGGGATTCAAAGCGCAAAGCGCATGGGAGTTCTTGACTCACCCGAGGGTGGGTCAGTTTAAAACAAGCTTTTCGAAGGCACACCACATCGAAATAAGGGTCCTGAGGTTTGCCCAGACTTTTATTAGTTACAATTTAATGGGCACAGCCAACAACGCTCTGACTACCGCCGATCTGTACTTCACATGGTGCATGGCTACGGGGGTAAGAGCTCACTTGGGCTACTGGATAGCCCAAGCCTGCCATCAAGTGACTGCAAATCCTTCCCGGCACCTATACACGTGCCACTTGCTCGGAGCTTATCTGCAGAGGAATGTGATCATGAAGATCCATAAGGCATGCCGAGAGGTAAAGACGTGTTTGCCCCCTGAGGTTTTTAACATGGATTATTTTTTCAATAAAGGGTTGCTGATCGCACGCGGAAGGGAAGTATGCTTTTACGAGGTTGGGCAGTCAGAGACTCAGGTGAAACAGGAATCCGATGTGGTGGAAGTGAAGAATACTACTGGTTTGGAAGCAGGAGCCAGGATAGAAGTAGAGGAAGTGCGAAAGGAGGTTGGTTGGATGAGGTCAGAAATGAAGATGGTTCGGACTGAAATTGTGTCCCTGCGGGGTAAAGGGAAGGATAGTAGTGAGGCTGAGAAAGTGAGGAAGGAAGTCGCCGGAGTACGAACGGAGATGGAAGAAATAAGAGTAGAAGTTCGGAAGGTTAGGGAGGAAATGGTGGCCCTCAAGGGGCGCATGTCTGATCTTGTGGCGACATCGACCAGATGTACTGAAAAGATGACGGAAGGTGTTGAGTTGATGATGGCAATGACAAAGTGGCCTAGAGCAAGGTTCCTAGAGACACCGAAGGAACTTCCGAAGCCTAGCGGCGATTCTACAACGCCAGGTCAAGGAAGTCTGATTGCGCAGAAGCCACCGCATGCCCCGAGGCCCCAGACTACTCCATCTCCCTCTCGGCCCGTGATATTGAAGACAGCCGTACCCCGCCCGACAGAAGAACGACAAGAGAAGCCGGAGTTGCCAGCCAGAAAGAAAGCTAAGGTGACCCACCAGACAGCGCCACCAAAGTCTGGCCCTCGCGGGGGCCAGACCCCGAATTGAACCCCCCACGGAACCAAGTAACCCTTATTTTTTTTATTTTATTTTCCGTTTTGTTTGTGTTCTTATATGCCAGCATGCTCTGTAATTGTACATATGTGTTGCCTTTCTTACACTTAGCCCAACTTTTGGTCTAAGTGTGAGAAGGGGGTGTTTTGTTTTTTTTGCATGCCTTAGTTTGTTTGTTGCGCCTTCTCCCACTTAGCCCGATGCTCGGTCTAAGTGTGAGAAGTTTTGCTCTGTATTTGTGTTTGTTGTTGTTTGCTTTATCAGTCTGCTGTCAGTACTTCCCTTTTCCCCCCTTCACTAAGATGGCTTGGGGACAAGCTTGAGTGAAGCGGGAGGGGGGGGAGTAAGTATCGTTTTTGTGTCTTAGGATGTGTGCTTCGCATGAGCTAGCTAGATAATAAGGCAAGATCCCCTTAGTAAGAGTGATTGAAGAGAGAAAGCAGATCAACTTTGACACTTTCTTCCTTAATAAGCCGAATGCGATCTGAATGAAGTTAGGACGATGGAAAACGCCTTAGATAACCTAGTTGTACAGCCCTACTATAAAGAGAGTTATAAGCCTAAACACTTTTAGAGCTAACATGAAACAATGGGCTATCACTTGATGCTTAGGGAGTAGAGTATGAAGGAGAAAAAAATGGGTTAAGGAGGAATAAGCTGGACGAAGTCCAGAAACCGGAGGTATAAGCTGGACGAAGTCCAGGGAAAAAAATATAGGAGGAATAAGCTGGACGAAGTCCAGGGGAAAGGGGTTGTAATACAAAAAAAAAAAAAATCGTAGCCAGGCCCAGGGAAATTCATAGGAAAGGAGGAAGAATAGGGAGAAAACTCTCATAACCCGACACATCAGTGGTATAACTCTAACTTTGGAGCGTTTTTTATCCTAACATCCCTGGTGAGGAATGAGTGATCGAGCGAACCTAACAGATGGGAAATCAATAGGCTATCTTGACTAACTGACAGACCGTTTAGGCAGACGAAGGAAGGGGGAAGATTTGAAGACTGTAATCGATCAGATTGAACTTAAACTTGTGGGGATAGTAGCTTAAAAATTTGAAACTAGTTCATGCTTGTTTGTTTTGTTGTGTTTCTGTTCTTTGTGTTATTTTCTTTTCTAAGTCCGTAGTTGCTTAGGTCTAGGAGTTTGTTTTGTTTTCTTTTTTTAAAAGTTTTACTTGGTAACCATGCATTGAAATTCGCCTTATTCCTATTTTCTTGTCTTTCATACTTGAGGATAAGCATGGTTTAAGTGTGAGCAGTTTGATAAGGCTAATTTCATGCATCGGTCTAGGGGTTCATTTCATGAAATTACTGGGTCTAACGCATTGAATTAAGTCAGGTATGTGAAGTTTTTCGCCAGATCCAGGAAAAGAAGAGGACGCTTGCATGGTCCTAGGAAACTGGCGAAAGGGTGAACAATTAGAAGAAAATTGCTAGACGGAGGAAGCCTCGGAGTTGAAGGGTAGAATAGGGATTTCTACGAAAACTCTAGAAGGCTATGTCCGCATCTATAAAAGGGAGAAGCATGCAGGCTGGAGGGACCTTCTCGGGTGGAGGCCTCACTAACAGCCCCTTGCTCGATTCACCTTTCCACACACTTGACTCCAAATTCGCGAAAGATTCCAGTTAGCACTTGGCTGGGGTTCACGTTTTAGCTTTCCAAGAGTGGTTCGAGGGTTGTAACACCGTCCTAGTTCAAGGGCGAAGAAACAATTTACATTTCCATTGCTATTTACACTGATTCCGCCGAGCTTCGCTGTTCGAAGCTCGGTTTTCTTTTGTTAACCAATATTTCATGTTTTATTCTGGATTTTTACTTTCGCTTATGTCTATTGTGTTCATTTCTGGTTTGCTGGTTGAGTTCGCTTGATGTCGAGTTGGATTGTCGGAGTTGTTTATTTTTTTTTGCAGTTGGTTTCTGATTATTTGCTGATATTTTTCGTTTGGATCTGAAGAATAGTTCTGTTTTTGGATGAATCGGAGGTTGGGTTTTGCTGGAGTTTGTGATTTGTTTGCAGATTGTTCTTGATTGATTGAATTTGGCGGTGATCGGAGCAGATCTGTTAGAATCGGAGTTATGGAGTTGATTTAGTTGATTGTTGAGTTTGGATTGCTTGGATCCGGAGTGGATTAAGCGTCCGACGTGATTCTGAGCAGGAGTGTTTAAATTTCATGCCTAGCTTACGTGTTTTCATTTCATTCCGCTTAGTTTACGTAGATCTGGTTTATTTCCGATTTGTAGCAAGTTTCCGGCATCTCAATTTCTATATTCTGATCGAATCTGGGGGTATGCTCTGTTTTCTGCATTTGCGTTTCTGAATCTGTTAGGAACTTTGCATGCGAAGCTAGCTGGAGCTGATAGCTTTTTACCGTACTTGCTATATTTGGAATCATGTTCCCCGCTGTTTTATTCTTCCTGCCTAGTCTCAATCAGTTAGTTATTTACTCGGTCAAGGAAGTGATTGTGTCTTTCGGATTTGATGTCTGATTCCAGTAAGTTTTCTGTGTCCTAGGTCTAGCGTTTACATTTCTTGCCTAGATCTAGTGTGAGTTAAAATCTCAACCCCTTTGCGTGGCAGCAGCCGTTTGTTTCCATAGTCTCTTAGCACTACCCTGCGAATCCATCTCTGTGGGATCGACCCCACTTCCCTATACTAATTCATAGTATTCGGGTTGAGGGATTTATTTTTGAAGGGGAGTCGAGTGTGTCCAACGACAAAAACACTGTAGTTCACTTGAGTTCCTGGACCCAGTGATCCAGTGGATTTATGGAGCGTTGTGTCTGGACCGAGCCTTGCATTAATTCTCAAATGTGCACACTTGCTTACTCCTGAGTCTAGTCATTCGACATTAGAGTCGAGAGGTAGCCCCCCCCCAAATCAGGGGAACTTCATGCCATATGGAGACTGGGGTGTAGCTCAATGGAGACTGGGGTGTACGTCATGCACCATATGGAGACGTACTTCGGGGAGAAGGAGAAGGACTGGGAGTGCGGGCTAAGCGCAAAAGGCACAAAGAGCTTAGAGATGTACAGAATCAAGTTTGCAAAGACGCTCCTTACTTGTGCACACAACACCAGAGGTGGCACAAACCAGTCTAAAGCCACGAGGTATTGGAGAGAGAGACCGGCCAAGTTCAACTTCGAACAGTGGGTCGAAAGTTATGGGCTGAAGTGAGTGAGCCTTTAGGCCGGTGTGATGGAGGTTGATGGGACAATTAATAGCTGGAGTGATTATTTAAACTGTCAGATTTTGTGTAGACTCATGTTGGATAGTGGACACAACTAACTTGTGGCCTGGTATATTTTGAACAAATTGTTAAGTGCGTTTTGCTATAAGAAACTGATTTTGGGGCTATGCATTACGAATCAAATAGTTGGCATTATTTGCATTATAGTATATACATTATTTGATTGAGGCTGTGCATTATGTATCAAGTAGTTGTCATTATTTGCAATATAGTACGCATTATGAGAATTATTGTGTATATGGGTGAATTGCTGCTTTTGTCATTATCAGTCGTGTGGTTTTACCTTTTTAAGTGCTTTTTTACATGGGGAGATTAACTTAGTGAAGTATCAATCTGTGCATTAGTCGATTAATAATTTACATTAATTATGTTCTAGGATGCATTATTTGGCAAGTATTTTGCATCAAGCTGGCCTCTTGCCCCTCCGCGTCTCTTTCTCCATCGTCATCTCGTTAAGCATTTCTAGAGTCGTGATGGCCCATCTCATCGCACGCCTTACACCATCTATGAGGCCTAGTAGCACGAAAAACTTAAATTAAACAGGTCACTAAACATTTACATTATAGATCACAAATCCTGCATTACAAAAGCTAAAATAACAATTACAGAATATTATATGTACATTATGTATATCAGTTAAAAACTACTACCTAGCCGATATGATTTCTAAACCTTAGATGAATGACTGAAACGCGTGTACTTTGACGACGGTATTAATACTTACTACATACTACACCCTAGCCCCAAGGATTGTTAAACCCTTGGGGAAAACAAGAAACGTGCACCGAACACTCCAACACGGCCAAACTTAAATTAAATTGGTCAGTAAAAAAGTAGAATACAGATCACAAATCATGCATTACAGTTATATAATATAAAATGTATATTATGTGTATCAGTAAAAAACTACTACCTAGCCGATATGATTTCTAAACCCTAGATGAATGACTGAAACTCGTGTACTTTGATGACGGTTTTAAGACTTAGTACATACTACACCCTAGCCCCAAGGATTGTTAAACCCTTGGGAAAAATAAGAAACGTGCGCCGAACACTCCAACACGGCCAAACTTAAATTAAATTGGTCAGTAAAAAAGTAGATTACAGATCACAAATCATGCATTACAGTACCTAAAACAACCATTATATAATATAAAATGTATATTATCTGTATCAGTAAAAAACTCCTTAATTCTCTTGTTCAACTTTCACCTGCAGCAGCTGTCTGAGTGTTAATCATGTACGACTAGAAATCAAACAACAACATTCGTATTTAAGAATGGTGATTTTATATAGTTACAATGGTAGGGAAAAATTTATTGGTTTTTGTTTCTTTCCGACCGGCGACCTCTATAGTAGACTAGTAGTAGTGTACATAACTTCATTCTACGGAGTACTAGTATTTATGTTGCAATCCTTGTCTCACACAATTATAATTTCTCAAAGAAAACAAAAATGTTGTTTCCGCAACATTAGTTACACAGTTGCAGAAGCGATGATTTCACTATGCAGGAATTGGGTGCTGAATTAATGTTGCTCTCTGCAGCATCTACTTCTTCTTCATCATCGTCTAAATTCCAGCGAACAAGAATGGGATGTAGCGTGTAATCTTGAGAATAATCGCTGAGATATGTGGAAGAGAAATTCAAGAAAGTTACTATAACAAACACATTTCTGTATCCCTAGTTTACCCTTTTCGAATTTTTAATGATTTAATGCGCCGAACAATCAAACACGGCCAAACTTAAATTAAACTGGTCAGTAAAAATGTACATTACAGATCACATATCGTGCATTACAGAACCTAAAACAACCATTATATCATATAATATGTACATTATGTGTACCAGTTAAAAACTACTACCTAGCAGATAGGATTTCTAAACCCTAAATGAATGACTGAAACTCGTGTACTTTGACGACGAATTTAATACTTACTACATACTACACCCTAGCCCCAAGGATTGCTAAACCCTTGGGGGAAACAAGAAAGGTGCGTCGAACAATCAAACTCGACAAATAATATATTACTCATGACTTTGTATAACAACACAAAACATAACATACGCTCGATTACTCCACCAAATTGGAAATTCACAACAAGATCAAGATTAAGATTAGGAGTTACCCTATCAAGATTCAAGGCAAAAGATTGAAGAAATTTTCGCACAACATTTTACTTGATCTTCGAGAGAATTAATAATTAATTAAGGTATTTCCTTCCTTTTGAATGAAACCAGAATAACTTATCAGCAAAGAACTCCTAAATTCTCTTGTTCAACTTTCACCTGCAGCGGATGTCTGAGTGTTAATCATGTACGACTAGAAATCAAACAACAACATTCGTATTTAAGAATGGTGATTTTATATAGTTACAATGGTTGGGAAAAATTTATTGGTTTTTGTTTCTTTCCGATCGGCGACCTGTATAGTAGACTAGTAGTAGTGTACATAACTTCATTCTACGGAGTACTAGTATTTATGTTGCAATCCTTGTCTCACACACTTATAATTTCTCAAAGAAAACAAAAATGTTGTTTCCGCAACATTAGCTACACAGTTGCAGAAGCGATGATTCCACTATGCAGGAATTGGGTGCCGAATTAATGTTGCTCTCTGCAGCAGCATCTACTTCTTCTTCATCATCGCCTAAATTCCAGCGAACAAGAATGGGTTGCAGCGTGTAATCTTTGAGAATAACCGCTGAGATATGTGGAAGAGAAATTCAAGGAAGTTACTGTAACAAACACATTTTTGTATCCCTAGTTTACCCTTTTCGAATTTTTAATGATTTAATTTAAATTCATGTGGCATTATTTTGGGCCATCAAATCTTGAAATTGAATGGACGAGATTAAAAAGAAAAATAGAACAAAATATGAAAAAAGGAAATGAATATATCCATATACATATATATATATACATATATATATATATATAGGGTTGTGATCAATTGAGATTTTTTAGCCTAATTGAGAATTGAGATGCATTATAAGCCACTCATTTTTATTAAATGAGTGGTCCAGAATTTGCCACATGGAAAATATTTTTACATTAATTAATTGTGAAAGGGCATATTTGTAATTTCATCATATATTTTATTTAATAAATATTTTTTTTATTTTTTTAAAAAAATTTATTTTTTTTTCGATTTTTTATTTTTTTATTTTTTTATTTTTTTTTGTCAACTACATATACAATTCATGTCAACTACACACATGTAATGTCAACTACATATACAATTCATGTCAACTACACACATATAATGTCAACTACATATACAATTCATGTCAACTACACATATATAATGTCAATTATAAGCTATTGACATTTGATGTGCAGAGCTATTGACATTTGATGTGCAGACTACACATCGTAGTTGACATAATGTCTCAGTAGTTGACATCGAGCGAAAATTTAAAAAAAAATTTAAAAAAATTTAAAAAAAATTAAAAAAATTAAAAAAATTAAATTTTTTTTAGTTGTTGACATTTTAATACGAGTTGTTGACATTTGATATTCTGGCTATTGAAATGAAATGACGATAATACCCCTTAGTTGACATAATCTACTTGCAGTTGACATTTCAAAATGAGTGGCTGAAAATGCATCTCAATTCTCAATTAAGCTAAAAAATCTCAACCTAACAAGACCCTATATATATATATATATATATATATATATATATATATATATATATATATTTAAAATTTAACTCGTAGCGACCGCTGCACAATCCACGGCGGTCGCTACCGATTGTTTAGTGTGTAGGAATAGGGCAGGCTGGAGGAACCGCTGTGTGGGCCACAAAAGCCCGCTGGAGGAGCGCCATTTTTGCAACCAATGTTTGCATCGCATGAGCTTAAACTAGGTGACTCGTTCTATCAATGTAAGAATTGTGCTAGGGTATTGTAGTTGGAACTTGTATAACCATAACTATGAACACACATCCCTGGAATTCCCTTATCTCTATACTTTTATCTCTGTGATTTATTTACAATTAGTTGTTTATTGTTTCAAATTGTTCTTTGTTTTCAAAAATCTAAAAATCTTTCGGTTTTCCAAATAGTAATTGAGTTTTAGTAGATGATAGACAGTCTGTGATTATTTTCCCCGTGATCGATATCCGGTACTGACCTTTAGCTATACTATTCCTACTCTGTATACTTGTAGGTATTTACAGTGCTAATAAAAAGTGCATCAGGTAAACAGGATGCATCAACTAAAATTGAAACCATAACTCTAAATTTAATGAATCAAAAGCATGAAGAGTTGATAACATCAAAGGTAAACTGAAACTGAGCAATGAAAACAGGAAATTGTTTTGTCGCCTCTTCTCGAAGTGGAATCGCAGAACTAGAAGCTTAAAGTAACAAACACCAACACCAAACACCTTCTAAACTAAACTAGAATGGAAACCAAGTGTGTGTGTGACTGAATTCAGGAAGATGAAGTAAAATGAGCTCCGATTTCAGCCCTAGAAGAGAGCTGAATTTCTAAAGATGTTCCTAAAAATGCCTCTGAGACCCCCTTTTTACTTGCTTTGGGCTTTCTATATATAGAGAAGCGTAGGGCTTTGATCCCTAGGGTACTGTCGTCTCCAAAATGTCATTCCTGCCCTTTACTTTTATGGTGGGGTCTTTAGCTCTATCTCCCATGCGGAAAACTCCTGCTAGCTCCGTTTGATTCTGACTTGATCAACTCAGCGCTGCAGTTTTTGACTTCATTTCTTGATCCATTCATCCGCTCAACTGATTTGTTCATTTTCTGAATATGGCGGAATTCACACACACTTGGCTCAAAATTAGACGTTAGTTCATAGAATTTGATGCAGTTTTATGATGGAACACATGCGTGAAACGAGCCTCATCAACAACACAGAACCAGTTGAGTCAATCAGGTGGACTAGAAAAACCAAACAAGCACATAAATATACCAGTAAACAAGAAAGTAGGGATTTCCTATCAACTACGACTTCACAGATGCAACAAAGCACATAAACAAAATCACACTCACAAGCATGCACACACATGTATTAAGTCCAAAGTGTGTTCAATCTGAGTATACTCAACAAGCAGCTTCAAGAAGCATGCTAAAAGGGAGAGATTATCCCTATCTGTCACGAGTACCCCTGCAAGGGGATTTCCCAGTTTGATAGCACTGAATGTATGAGCGCGCATGGGTCACTCATGGAGGTTAAGGCACTTGGTGGATAGGTAATTTTCTAATAAAGGTAGTATACTCACTGATGCCCACATTTTCTAACACCTAGCAAAACCAGATCACACATAGATGGAGAAACAAAAGAAAGAAGTAGAAGCAACTTGGAAAGAGATTAAACCTAAACACACTTAGACCAGAAAGCAAAAGCACATAGCCTAACTCACTGCCAGCGACTGCCACCAGCAACAAAAGCCCAATCCTAAGAATTAGAAAGTTGTAAAGAAGTTTTAGCGATTAGCCAATTTACCAGAACAGATATCCTTCGTTAAAGAATACACGTCTTACCTCAGGGCATGTGCCGAGGCCGAGCCTACGAGCCCACCTCTTTTTATTTAGCGACTTGGCATACCCGGATGATCTCTGTGGCACTGATACCATTGTAGGGATCAAATCATCCGAGATTCACTAATTAACGAGACTTGTTTTGATTACAAGATGCGAGATGGTCAATCTCTCAATGTATAATAGACCGGTTACAAACCACAGAGTATAGTACCTTAGTACTAGTTAGTTACAAAGTATAGAACCCTAGCACTAGTCAGGAACCTTGACCAGTTCTGACTCCAACCCGTTCACCCTTTGCAAATACATGTACTCACACCAAAGGTGATTAGTAGACAAGATAAACGATCCTAAGAGGATCGATTGAAGGCATATATGAAATTGTAAGTAAATCAAAGATTAAAGAAATGTGGCTCAGGTTGCATGCAACAACTTCACCCAAGCCTCTGCTAGTGATTGCATTAGTCAGAACACTCAACATCAACTAGAGAGTGGACGAAGAAGACGATCGGCGAAGAAAGAGAGAGTAAGTTCTAGAGAGAAGTGAGAGAGTGAGAGATAGAGAGAGAGAACCCAAATAGCTAGAGACAGAACTCAGAATAGTGAACATACCAAAGGAGAGAGAGCAAGAGTCATTGGGTAAGTATTCTCACAAAATAAACACACCCCGAATCCAGCGGCTCAAGCTAACAATCCGAGTGGAGTGCAGCAATCAGGACACTCATGGTAAGTAATGGGTCAAGCAACTTGGGCCATCAATACACAGAGGGTTTGGCTACCCACTTAAACAAATAAGTCAAGCGCAACATGTGTTGGTCCAATAATCCCACAGTAACATATTAAAAAGTATAATGTGAAGCAAACAGCTATATAGTCATAAATTATATTGTATGAATGTGTTGTACTTCCTTCGTTCTATAGTAATAGAATCATTTTATCATTTTGGTATGTTCCATAGTAATAGAGTCATTTCCCTTTTTAGTAAAAGTCAACACATTTTCCACACTTACTTTACTCTCTCTTACTTTATTCTTTATTCATCTCTCTACCTTTTTCATTTTCCACTTTACTCTCTCTTTACTTTACTTAACTCACCTAACACAATTTTTCTTAATCTCCGTGCCGAAAAGAAACGCTTTCATTTCTATGGAACGGAGAGAGTATAATTTATTAGTACCGTGTAATTTAGTATATATTATACCCATACATTAATTATATTTTGTTTATAAGGGTACAGTTAGGTTGCTAACTATCTTAAATGTTAGGTTTAGTATACTGAAAAACATGTTTTGAGCAAGTCCGCGCGAATATAATCTTGCTTGTATACGAAAAACTCTACAATCCACTTTTAACCTGATTCAATATTATTCGAGCAATTTGCACGAATAGAATCAGTATATTATCACATTGCGTTTGCGTATGCGTTTATAAGATGTTTTATAAACATTTAAATGCATAAGAAGTAAACAAAGCCTAAGTCTTTTGCTTAGTAGACTGGTTTTGGGCGTCGTCCATTTTAAGGTAACTACTGTCGGTTTTATGCAATGCTTTGCAAAAGAAAAAGAAGAATTTCACAACCTAGATAGGCTTTGGCAACCTATCGCGAAATGTTGCAATGTCAGTCAGATTATTTCTAAGCTTTAGTGAAATAAGATGACGTTGGTGTGGTATAGCACTGAATGGATCTAACATCAAGACGGGTGTCTTTATGCTATCTAGTGAAAGACTAGGTCTTGATAAAATACTATTTCTTAATCTACATACGTTAGCATTGAGCATACGGTATTGATTATGCACTACTTTGACTTATCAAAAGGTGCGGGTTTTTCACAACCCAATAATCCTGATATATTGGGTAGAGGTGATTAGTATCTAGCGGTGCTAAGATTGCTATTATGTTGAAGATTGCGCGAGGTGAGTCTCGTTTGATAATGTTCTCAAGAGGAGCTTGAACAAGGTTTTATTATTCGGAAACTGGCCAGTTGGAATTTAATTATTCCATGAATAATAATTAAGTGTTTCTTACTAAGTCTACTCTTGGAATTGATAAGATGTTAATTAATGGACATTTATATCATAAGCGCGGGAAATAAATAATAAACAAAATGGAAACCTGGATTACTTATAGTTTCGGATTTGGATGGGGAGGTCAATATTACTTCTGTAGTGGCTGCTCGTAATATTCCAATATAAGCTTGTATTAAATTGTGGGTTCAATTTAATTAGTAAAAAACTAATTGGGGGAGACCATATCCAAAACCTTCCAATGATCCCTGACTGGGCCCAATATGAACTTAATATAAATAGGAGAATAAATGAGACAGAAAACACAATTTTTAAAGATGAAATCTTCGCCCCTTCTCTTTTTGAAGGTGGACGGAATTTTCTAATTTTCTCCTCCGTGAGTTTTTCAGCTCCTCCTCCGTGAGAAAGTTCTGTCTCTTTATTCGAGTCCTACTATTTTGATAAGATCAGCCCACCCTGATATCAAGATACAGTTCGGGAACCAGTCAGAAGATCCGTGGTCTAGTATTGAAGATCATGGTGGAGAAGGCGCGAGCAATCGACGATTCTTTGGAGAATCAAATCGGTAACTCTAAACCGTAGAATTCATGTTTTAGGATTTATATTCTTTAAGCATGAATTATTTGCCTTCTAGCTTGCAATTTTGTGTTAACATATGAATAGATTAATCCCATAATCTGTCAAATAGATCCTACGTCTGATTTATTTATTTTATACAAGTCTTCCGCTGTGCAAGGAGCTCAAACCCCAACATTAAATTGCTAACTACTAACTATGCCAATATAAATACATATAATCACACGTCAATATATAGTATATGAAGCAATCGCACAAAAACTAACCTTTTAAGTACAACTAGTATTACACTCGTGCTATGCACAGAATAGGATATTTTTAAAAACATTGATTTTTTATTATAAATTAATTAAAAGAAATTAGAATCTAATATCACTATACGAAAACTATAATAAAAAATATATATAATAAATCTGAAACAATCAATCGCAAAATATAATATTCCAATGTTAAATCATACGAGATATCTATCATAATTAACAATTGAATAAAAGAAGAATCACCAATAAATTTTAGAAAACTTTTATGTACATTGCATTTCCTGTAGAATTAATATAACATCATTAAAGTTCATTATCGATAAAATAGATCATAAAATATGAATCTAATTAACCAATACAACATGCGATTTTTTATAATCATAAGTTTCTAATTAACCAGTACAACATGCGATTTATTATAATTATAAGTTCAATAGACATAAGTCCAAAACCTTTTCACGTCTCTTCATTTAAAGTCTATTCACTTTCTCCAATAAATTAAAAGATCTAAATTTTTTATGCTTCTACTTTTTGAAATGAGTATTCAGGGTCTTATAACACCATAATCCAAAACTACGACTAAATCTACACCCTTAAATTTTAAAATGAGTGAATGAGATTAAAACTCACAAATTTCAATAAATAGTAGATAAAATATCAACAAAAAGATAATATCGTCATTATGTTATCATATGATAATTTTCATGGGTTTTTTATATCAACATAGTGTATTACAAATATCAACAATATGTACAAGAAAATATCAACACAGTTTTATTGATATTTTACATACACTACATTGAGATTTCTTTGTGCATTTGTTGATAAAATTTATTTATCAACATGTACGAAAATTAAAATATAAATGATCAAATTTCATCACCCGAACATCATCGGAACATATGCAATTGAGATCTTGTTGGAATCTTTATAAAATTATCTTTAATTTGATAAATTTTTGTGAAAAAATAATTTAAATCGAGAGAGTTACGTTAATTTAAAGTTTTGAAATGATTTTGATGAGAGAATTGACATTTATACCCTTTAAATTTATTTACTAATTATTTAAATTTAAAATATAATACAATTGTCATTATTTTAACCATTGGATCTCTCAATCTAATGGCTAAAAGTTGATCTTATTTTTAGATTGTTAATTAGTTAGCAATTAATCGTAACCTGAATATTCAACTTATAATAGCTTACTATATGTATTCAAAAGTATCCATAAATTACATTTTTATTATTTCTCCAAACTATCCTTTTATATATGTATAGATAGATTAATTTAATTTTGTATATATAAAATGATACTATTAATTAATTATTATCATCAATGTGATTCATTTACTAATAAACTTTAAATTGAACTTAAACTATCAGTTATCATTCTATTATAAGAAAAATAAAATAAAGAATATGCAAAACAAAAAAAAAAGCTACATTAATTGAACTTAAACTATCAGTTATCATTCTATTAAAAGAAAAATAAAATAAAGAATATTCAAAATCTACCTGCCAACAACCTCATTTCTTCCATTTTCGTTCCACGCATAAATCTATCACCACCGGTACCCCTAAAATACCATGGCTGCTTGCTTGGCTTCCTCCGCCACCAGTTGCCTTCGATCTATGAATTTCTTTTCACGAAGGGGATCTTGAATATGACACACCTTTTTCGCAAAGATTAATTACAAATGGAGAACAAAATAAATGAAATGAAAAAAAGACATAAACACGAATGTGGAGACGAATGTGGACTCAATGCTATGATGTTAGAATATAAATTATGCAAATGAGAGAGAATAGATAAACGGTTTAAGTTGTGGTATCCATCTATAGCTAATACCTTTTATAGTCATAAGTGAGGATATGAAGAATCATAAAATTAAATCACTATCAAACACAACCATTAACCTAATGGTGTTTACAAGAAAATGGAAAGTCAATAGCCCACCACGCGATGCAATTAACTGGGGTCGCTTTACCACTGAGCTAATAGCCTGTCAAACGCGAGAGAATCCCCACCTAAAGCTTGTAATTTTTGGTGCAATTAACCCATAAATACATGCAACAATACGAAAACCCTCATAAACGAAAGAAACATTAGAAAAGCTAACAATCCAATTGAACACAGAAAAACATATCCGCACACAGTCTACAAGTTCAGAAACTGGGACGGAAATCAACTAGAAGAAGATGATGAAAAATGCAAAGATGGAAAATAAAATATTTGATTGGTAGCCTTGAATTAGGCATCAAAGTTTCGAAATGGATGGAGTTGGAGTTCAAGTTCAAGTTCAAGTTGAGGTTGAGATTGCTTGTGAAGAAGCTGTTTCTCATGATAGTTAAGCTGCTCTTTCTCCACTTCTTTAAGCCTCGCCAACTCGGCCTTGCTCTTATCCACCACCGCTGCCATTCCAATCAAATCTCTAATTAATCAATCCATATACGAGTAACTATTTTAAAGAAAAGTTAAGTAATAATGTTACATTGAGCAACGTTTGCTTCATGGAGACGAATCTGCATAAGTCTCTCTAGTGCCTCATTTTGCAGCTGCAGCAGCCTCTTCTTCTCTTTGAACCTCTCCACCCTTATCTTCAGAACAGTTATAGTATCCTACAACAAAATTAATTTCTAGCTCCTTTAATCATTTTTCCATCTCATATATTTAGAAACTACTCCCCCTTTGTATGTGATTTAAAGTTCTATTTTGTCATTTTGGGATGCTTGTGATTCAAAGTTTTATTTGCTTTTTTTCATTTTAGGTAGGTGGACCCGCCATTCAACCAACTCTTTATAAAACAAATATATAAAAGTGGGGTCCACATTCCACTAACTCGCTTTTTCCTTTTTTAATCACAAAGTCAACCGTTCTTAAAATCCATGCTAAGTCAAAATGTGACTATAAATGACAGACGAAAGGAGTAACTGATTAATTAATACTATCTCCGTCCCACAATAGGAGTCCACATTTGACTTAACACGAGTTTTAAGAATTGTAATAAAGGAAAGTAGGTTGAAAAAGTTAGTGGAGTAAGAATCTCACATTTATACTAGTTTTATAATGAAATGTGAGTAGAATAAGTTAGTGAAATATGTGGCCTATTTATTGTTTATAGTAAAGTAAAAGTTGACTCTTATTGTGGAACTGACTAAAATGACAAAAGTGGACTCTTATACTGGGACTGAGGGTGTAATAAGTAATATCAACCTCGAGATCAGTCGCCCTCCTTTCCATCTCATGGATGTGCTCAGCTTTCTTAACTCTGGATCTCTGCGCAGATAGCCTGTTCGATACCGTCCTAACAAAAACACACACACAAAAACATTCATTCACATAAGATGCGAGTCACAAAATTAACATTGATCAGTAATAGTCACCTTCTGAGCTTCTTGCGATCCATTTTGGGGTCGAGTTTGCGGCCGTGTTGGAGCTCGTGTTCGATGGCTTTGTCGAGGTTCAAAGTCGCCTTTCGAGTTTCGGGTGGTGGAGCCATGAGAAAAGAAGCCTCCTTCGCCTGATCTTGCTCCTCCATCTCTACAACCTTGTTCTTGCCTGATTCATTTGCCTTTGGAGCCATGAGAAAAAAAGCCATTTTCAACTTGTCGCTTGATTTTGGATGCATCTGCAAATGTTTTGATTGCAACAAACTATTGTTACCCAATAAAAGATAAGCAAGAACAAAACCCTAACAACTAGTAAAGTGGGGAAGAAAAGAGAACAAACCTTTGAAATGCTATGCTAAGGTAGTGAGTGGAGTGGAGAGACTATACCATTATATATGTATATATAGGACACATAATTAAGCAGTCCATCCGTCCACAAAAAATAATCTTATTTATGAAGGGCACGAATTTTATTGAAAAATTAATAAAAGAAAAGAAAAGAAGAAACAATAGGTAAAAGATATGAAGAAAAAGTGAATAAAGTATAAGAGAACAATTTTATATTATTAGAAATAAGACTATTTTTATGAACATTTTAAAATGATAAAATTAGACTATTTTTTTATGGACGAAGGGAATATAACTATTTGTGAGACAGGTCAGGATTCCAATACAAATTAATTATAAAGAACTAAAGTATAAAAATTTGTGTGAAAATCTCACCACGACCATGAGTCATGTCAAGCCTAGAACATGTATTTTTAATTTTATGCCATAGGAATGTGAATTTTGGTGATAAGAATGTCTACTAAACTTGCCTTTGTGTAAAAAAAGGTTATTGTCATTATATTTGCCAGCGATGTCATGATTCATGTTGTCGTAATGCATATGATTGTAATTGAATTAAAAATTGAAATTTGATTCCCAAATTAGAAATAAATTATTGAAATATCTTCCAGCGCCAGTTTCTTAATTGTTACAAAAGATAAACAAGTATATTAAATTACTGAAGCCACGTGTGCTATTTAAGTGTCTGATCCTACTGTGATATTAAATATATTTCGTCCTATGTGAAATGTAGGTAAAACAATACTACTACTACTACTACTAATAATAATAATAATAATAATAATAATAATAATAATAATGTAGGTAAAGATTTTTGGGCAAATTGGCAAATAAGTTTTGTCATATTTTAGTTTAAACCATATTTTTTAACAACGTAATTATAAATCAAATTAAAGTTTGAAAAAGTTGCACTTATCTCATCCAATTTTAATGACATGATATATGTGTTAATTTAAATGATGTGGCTAAATAGATTTTAATGACATGATATATGTACTAATTTAAATGATGTGGCTAAATAGTCTTTAAATTAGTAAGAATGGTCAAATTATGGTATATCTGGTAATATTTTAAACGAAATATTAAATTATGAAATGTTATTTTTTTCTTAACTGACTCATTTGTATACAATGGTGATACACAAACGATAGAATGATCGATCAACAACTTAGTACTAATGCGATTTATTTTTAGTATTATCGAGCAATGTCGTTTTGTCATCTCGCTGTTTGCCCACATCGATGTTTTCAATTGACACATTAATGTCAATTTCGCCCAATTTAAGAAACATGTGATGATTGCCAATTTTTTCAAACTCTGGTAATTTATAGTTCCAAATTTAAAAAGTGTGGGATTAACCAAAATTTGACTAACTTGATGATAACTTATTTGGCAATTCGTTTTCTAGTGTTACCGACGACGTTATTTTGTCCTCTAGCCATTTTCCTCTCATAGATATTTTCGGTTGACACATCATCCTCGATTTCGCCCAAACTAAGAAAGATAGATGATTGCATTTTTTATGCATGGTAATTTGTAGTTCTGATTTCGAAAAATACAATATGGATCAGAATTTTACAAGAGCATAATGATTTATATGACAATTTACCTAATATTTTTTATTTTCCAGATATTGTATAAAATATAAATAGAACTGTTGATATTATATAAATTTAAACTTAATCAATTCTAGAATATTAAAACTAAAGCTAAGTCCACTCTTGGAGTAAATAAGATACTATTAATTAATTAAGTCAATAGCATACTTCATTTAATTAATCTCTATTTATACCTTAAGAGGAAAAAAGTAATTAAATAAAATATAAATAGAACTGTTGATATTATATAAATTTAAACTTAATCAATTCTAGAATATTAAAACTAAAGCTAAGTCCACTCTTGGAGTAAATAAGATACTATTAATTAATTAAGTCAATAGCATACTTCATTTAATTAATCTCTATTTATACCTTAAGAGGAAAAAAGTAATTAAATAAAAAAGGAAGCTAGATTTCTAGTAATTTCATATTTGGATGGACCGTCAATATTATATTTTTGTATGGCTGATTATAATATTCTATTTTTGCCTGCATTAAATTAAGGCCCATATTTAAAGTCCAATAGGTGTGGCTCAAATTCAAACCACTATAGATCCATAACTGACTCAATACATAACTTAATAAATAGTCACATATATGAGAGAGTAAACATAAAAATTGATCAAATTTCTGTACCCCTACACATGGGGATCGAAAATTATACTCCCTCTCCTTGTGGGTTTCTATATCTTCTCTATTCAAGACTTATAGATTTTGATAAGCTTAACCCACTCTAAGATCAAGATACAAACACTACCAAAAATAACAAATTTACTGACAAAATTTTCCGTTGGTAATTCCAATTTTTCCGTTGGTAAATTGTTTTATCGATGGAAAATTATGTTGGTAATTTGCACGTCGGTAATTGGTTTTTAGCTATAGCCTATGGAAATTTCATCGCTAACTCCATCGGTAATTTATCAAATCCGATGGTAACACTGTTTTCCGTCGGTAACTACTGACAGATTGGCTACCGTTTAGTAATTGAACTTCTTTTGTTTCGAACAATATAAATCAATTCAAATTTTATATAAGAGTAAAGGTCAATTTTGGTCCCAAACATATGACCGAAATACGAATTTGGTCCAAAACATTCACTTTTTCAAAAACGGGTCCATAACAAATGAAATTCGTGTCGATCTGGTCCTTTTTTTATGGTGCCGTTAATTTTTGACCGTCAACCGTTAATTAGTGTTTTGTTGACTGGATTAGGCCTAATTATTTGTTTAATTATTTTGTTAAAAAATCAAATTTTCTTATTTCAAATTTCATTAAAAAATTTGTCAAACAAAAAGATAAATCGGGAGACTTTTGGTCTCCACCAAATCAAACCAATCGATTTCTTATCTCTCTTCTCTATTCTCTCTCGACGTTCTCGATGACAAACCCTAAATCCGCCGTTCGATTTCGACCAAAATGAGTAAATGTTGTTGGAGATGAGTTGGAACTCGCCGACTTATCGTAGTCTGATTCTGACGGTTTGATTTCTCCTCCTCTAAAGCAAATGGAAGAAGTCTCGTCGCCGAATTCGCCGCACCCTAGTTTCGACGCCGCGGAAGTGGAAGCGACGATGACGGTTGACGGCGACGAAGTCCCGCAAGAAGAATATGAAGCAAGGAAGACGACGATGAACCCGAGTTCATATTACTATAAATACTTGTTTTTGTTGTTGGCTACTTTTTTTTATGATGGGTACTGGTTTTTGGATGGTAGGTACCTGTTTTTTTATGGTGGATACTTGTTTGCCATAGGGTTTTTTGACTTCAATCGTCACTGCCCATGCTTAGAATTGCAAATGTTAAGGACGTATTTGATATTGATAATGAATATATTGGACTAGTTTAACGGTATTTTGTTCTATTTTTTTGCTTCATCTTCGACGAAATAGCAGTCCATAAATAATATGTGGATGTTTCAAATCCAGTTTTCAGAACCTTAATATGCATTTCAACATTGTCGGAATTCAGGGACTTACATTCAAGATTCAAAATTTGGACCAAGTGATGCCCTATTTTTTAGCACTAGAACTACTTGCAAGTTTACAAGGCAGAAATAGTATAGCTAAAGGTCAGTACTGGGATATCGATCACAGGGAATATAATTGCAACTGTCTATCATGTACTAAGCATCATATACTATCTAGAGAAATAAGAGTTTTGGGTTTGAAACTAAACAAAAATAAATACAATAAAAGAAACAAAGCAAATAAGATAGAATTAGGCCAATAGAGGAATTTTAAGGATAACGAATCACTAACTCTTTAGTTATTCTAATTAGTTCTACGTTCGTCCGACTCAGGTTTTACCACGATTTCTCCCTATCATGCATCAATACTCATGTCACAATTATTGTATGAACATATAAGATAAACCAATCAAAGCTATCACCGATCAAAGATTGACAATAATCAAGCTAACGGCCAATTAGTCGAACAAAAGCTCAAGAAAAATCAAGTGGAACGAGTTCTGAACATTAAACATAAAAATAATTACATAAAAAATCAATTACTATCAAACCTAAAAATTCTATTGTTTAGCAATCCATAGACAGATGAACTAAAGCAATAATTAAAGTACGAGACATGAAATAAACAAACAAAACCCAAGTTTTTTTTTTTTTTTTTTTTTTAAAAAAAAAAAATTAACTTCATATATTGAAGTCTTCATGCTCCTCTTGCCTTTCTTCAATCTCCAAGAATGATGGAAGAATTAGGTTAAGGAGTGGAGAGGGAGAAGCCTTGGAGGCTCCCCTTTTGGGGCTATGAAAGGGTGAATATTATGAATTCGGTTATGGGGTATATATAGGCTTGAAAATGATTTAAATTTGGTAAAAAGTTTCCTCCGAGCAATAGTAAATATGGAATTTTCGTGCCCCATAGGTTAAGGAAAAGATTTGGCTTCACAAGGTAATGTCTTCTTTCCTTCTTTGAATTTCCGCCTAAAATTTTGCACTTGACAACTTTACGTGACTTTGGTAAAACGGCCACAACCTTTTCCACAAAACTCCGATTGAGTTGATCAAGGAACCATCGTGAAGCTCTTTTGAAGACAAAGACAATGACATATAGAACGTTTTCATCGGACTTGAGGATCGCCAGAAAATTGTGTTTGAACAGAGGTTGTCGTGCGACCTGGCCCATCGGGCGCTGGAGAGAGTTAGAATGTTCTGGAGTGATTTTCAGCGACCGCTGGCGTGCGCCAGCGGTCTACTGGGTTGCCTTTTGCTCCTGCTTCCAAACTTTGACATTTTTATGTCCTTTTTAGATCTATTTTGCACATTTCTCACAAAACACGTAAAAATACCAAAATGGATAAAATATGCGAATAATGTACATGTAATGCAACGTTGACACTCAAAGTGGACCACAAAATGACCTTAAAATAGTGCAAAATCCGAGCGTATCATACCCCAAACTTGAATATTTGTTTGTCCTCAAACAAAACAAGAAAGACACAAAAATAGACAAACGGAATGCATAAGGACTAGACTACTTCGTTGCCTCAAAGTAAAGAAAAGATAAATTAAGCATAAGTTAACGCAATCAAATCAAGCAAGGCTTATTAGTGCACTGGAAGGACTTGGAAAGAGGTGGAAAACACGAATAGAATGCGGATCAAGTTATATAGAATGATAACCGAACCGATTATATCAGTTAGCAAATGTCGTTGCCCCTTAATCAATGCAATGTAGCTCTCGCCCTTTCCGCCTTGCCAAAGTAATTTATAACTCCCAATTTTGCACAACTTTAACAGTAAAAAGGCAAGTTCGGGGTCGATCCCACAGAGAAGTTGGTGTGTCGAGTGTGTGAGTAGTGAACAGGGGGGTTGGCTGCTGCCACGCTTTAACTTGGGAGTTTTTAACTACTGGTTTTAATCTAGACCGAATTAAACTAGCTAGCTTGATCAATGGAAATTTAACTACTGGATCAAGTGAATTGCAGGTAATAACAGAAAAGTAAATGCGCGGATTAAAAGCGAAAATAACTTTGATTAAACTAAAAGCTGAGTACAACGTGAAATTTAAACTAAGCTAACACTTTGGAATCTAAGAAAGTGGTAAAAACTGAGAAAAATCTCAGCGGGAAACATAAGAAAACGCTAACAGAAATGAGTATTCTGCAGCGCTCCCTTTCGGTCGACCTTTAAACTAAGCTATCTAACTAAACTAGAGAACTGAACTAAACTAAGCTAGAGAGCTGAACTAAACTAAGCTAGAGAGCTGAACTACACTAAATAATTAAGCTAAGCTAAACTAGACGGAAAGTAAAGTCTCGGATGCTTTCTTGGGGTGGCACACCCTCTATTTATAAGCTCGATTCCGCCGCCAGCTGGATAACGATCTTGACAGGGAATATTCGCTCATTCTGAGAGTGAGCGACTCATTGATTGCTACGTGCTGTTCTTCTAGAATGACGATGCTTTTTGGTAATAGATTCGTGACCCAGCTCCGTCCTTGCGTCTCATATTCCAGCACGTGTCCCCTTCTAGAACGTCGTCCTTGATAACAGAATGGTGCGCTATATCCAGCTCATATCCTCACGTGTTCTTCTTCTAGAAACCAGCGGTCCCCACCTAATTGCTTGATCGCTTCCCCTTGATCAACTCCCCCGATTCTTGGCCTTTTATCGCCTTTTGTACTTGCTTGATCAGTTCGGCCTTGTTGCCTTGGTTAAGTGGTATTTCTGCATATTTAACACTTGTTTTGCGCAATAAACCGATCAAGTAGCATGTATTTCACCCTTAAAGCGATGCATGAAATGAGCCTTATCAAACAGCTCACACTTAAAACATACTTGTCCTCAAGTATAAAGAAAAATAAAAGAAAAAGATAAGGCAGACTTCAGGCATGGTTTACTTATTTCACTAGTAAAGGAAAACGAAAAGAAAAACAAAACTTTAAGATAAAAACTCGTATTCAAATGTATGCATTAGACCGAATAATTTTCCAACAATCATACCCGAGGTCGAGATCAATCCATTTGTCAGTATCTTGTGTTCCTTCTCTTTCGCCTTTGCTTGATCAAGGTGTCAGCTTGTCAAGATTGCTCAATTTAAAAATCACTGTTGGATTAACTCAGTCACTCCTTTCTCACCAGAGATGTTAGGACTGTTCACTCGGTGTTACCACAAATTTAATACTTTGAATCGGACTACACAAGATAGTTCCTTAAGGTCTTTGTTTTGGGTTGTAACGGGGCTCAAGGGTAGTAACGTGTTAGGTTAGGGTCCTAGCGGTTCCAAGTTTAAATATAAAATTTTGAAAGAAAAATCACATGAGTCAAAAAAAACAAAGATTTGACTAACTCGCTGGATCAGATTTGGGACATTTATTTCTTCCTCTTCTTGATGCTCCTTCTCGGTCAAACTTCAACCTTTAGCCTTATAACCTTCGGCTCCTTTTCTGACTTTTGATTTTCTGGGTCAGGTTACAACTATTTCCTGCCCTTTCTTTTTCTCAAATCTTTTCTTCATTTTTTTTAATGATCAACCTGGTTGTCTAACTTGATCAACCTGGCTATCTTTTAATTCATTCATTCTATTGTTATCCCCTTTTGTTTTCCTTGATAAACTTCATCTCCTTGACCCTCTTTCCTCATGTGATATGAAACATAAAATTTGGTTTTAAAGCTTCAAAGAATGGGTAAAAGTGTATGGGCTCAACGTGGTGCCTTGATTAGTGAGGCGGGTTTGTGGAACGAAGGAAAAGAAACGGCTCAAGTGGTTAAGTCCTAATGCCTTTAGTCCTTACTACTTGTGCAATTTTCATCTCAATATTAAAAGTCAGCCTCTCGTAATTTTTTTTTCTTTTTGTAAAAATAGTAGAAAGTGTTCTACTTTTGGCTTATAACTCACATATAGAGAGGCTTCACAGTTGGTTTAGAAATTGAGCGTTTCCATCATACTTGCGTCATTCAAATTGATCAAGTTTTTGCAATCAAGTTTTACATGTGAGCATACCAAATCCTTTTTCTAACTCTCCCAAAAAGTAATCAAGTCTTCCATTTATTCAATTTCATGCATATTGCTTATTTTATTATGAACTGGAATTTGTTATTTTTGAAAAAAATTAGCATGTATGATTCTACTGTAACTAACCCGTCCCCCCTCCCCACTGCATATGAACTCGTCCTCGAGGGACTGGATGCAGTGGAAAAAAAAAGGGATAGGCACAGGCAATGGCACAACAAACAAGGGAAACTTCTCACACTTAGACCAGACACTAGGCTAAGTGTGAGACAATGCCAGCGATCAACGCATGCTAACAAATAAAAAAAACATACAAATAAGACAGGTAAACAAAGAAAAAATGGCATGCATACTTCTTACACTTAGACCCAACACAGGTCTAAGTGTGATACGGAATAGAATGACAGTTATACATACCATAAACAAATTAAAACTAAAATTGTTTTGAAATTAACGTGAGCTGAGATGGGGGTTGTACTCAATGCTTTCTGGGAGGATTACTGGGAGAGGCTGAGGTGTGCTTGAAGAAAAACGGGCGCTGAGACGGAGGAGACCTTGTTGAGGGAGGTGGTGGTCGTTTGGCAGGGGTCTGGTCTTGGGTATTTCCCACCATCCTGGCCAGCAGAACCAGTTGAGCATTTGAATTCTCCACCAGCTGCATCAATGTCTGCTCCACTTGGAGCTTCCATGCATTGTCAGTGCTTGCAGCCTCTTCTTGCTCCATCCTTGGAGTGGGCGTCTGGTGTGTATCTTCTTCTTCTCCATCGGCAAGGTTTGCTGAGGCCTCCTCTAGCCTTCTTCTCCTCTGGGGCTGGCTTCTTTGCTGCTCCCGCCGGCCTGCTGCATAAAGTTGAAAATTCCATCCCTTCGTCTTTTTTAAAACCTGAATTCTAACAAAGAAGTCAAGGTCAAACATTTCAGGACTATGGAAAAAGACGGGGCGTCCGACTCTTTTCACGATCCAGTTCCTCCACAGATAGGCCCCGAGGAGGTGGCAGATGTTCAAATGGCGGGCAGCATGGGTAGCCATCTGGTTCATGGAATACGCCAGCCAGAACCACAAGTGGACTTTCCTCTGTTCTCTCATACTCCACATGAAATAGAGCTCAGCCAGAGTGAGGATCGCCAGTGTGTTTGATTGTCCGAAGAGATTGGAGGCCAGGTAAACTTGGGCTAGGCGGAGGGCAGGATCAGCAATAAGATGTCCTCTGGATTCAGAAGTTATGAAAGTAGGGGCGCGTCCTCCGCATATTGCCTTCCAGACGGCTTGCTGATCGAATTCTGGTTTCCTCTGCGGGAGACCAATATCTCGCCCAACCTAGACCCCGCCAGCCACCTGTTGTTCCGTGTAGAGGCCCATCCGGATAGAGAAGTCGTTTAGGCTAATTAGTTGTTCCTGGCCAATGACCCTGAAGGAAACACTCTCTTCGTTCAGGTCAGAACTTTCGGTTAAGCAGAACGATGTGAAAAACTCCTTGGCTAGGTCCTCAGGCACAGGGGCCTCATCGACCTCTAGCAACCATTCAAAACCGATGCCGGCAATGTAGGCTAAAAACTTCTTCATTTCTATCTTCTCCAGGGATGGCTGGTGCAGCATCTTTCCCGCCTTTAACTTCTTCTGGGATGTCACCCTTTGGTGCACCTCCTTTTGCATCTTAAGATCATCGAATTCCATCATCTGTTGGCGAAGAGATGGGGTCAACACCACATGCTGAGGAGAGTAGGCGATGGAAGGAGAGGTTTCAGGCTCTCCTTGTTGTCTCCTGGTCGTTCTGATCCAACGCAATTCCTCTCTAGTAGAATTGCTGCCCTCATCTCCTGGTTGTGAGGAAGCGGGCGCAGAAGCATCTGCAATGGTGACCTCTGTGTCAGTGGGGCGGCTTCTCTTGGGAGTAAGGAGAATACTCTCCTTCCCCTTCCTATTTCTTTCTCTCTTTTCCCTCGCCAGGCTGTCCTCGGTAGCTTCTTCCTCCTCTCCAGCCTCCTGAATCTGAGGTTCTTCTGGTTCATCTTCATCCACCAGCCTCCGTACTGTGCGTGGCCTCTGCACCACCGTTCCCTCCTCACCTCGTGTTTTCAGGTTTTCAGCTACCTCCAGGAGCCGATTCGTTCTCATACGCCGCGTCTGACGACGTAGCGGTTCCTCTTCCTCCGTCTCCCCATAGTCGAACAATGGGCCGAATTCCTCTTCGTCTTCATTGTTAATGTCGTCGCCCTCAGTCGAATGCGGCGTATGGAGTGAAGTGGAGCCGCCATCGCCTGCTGGCGACGGAATTGCGAACGGCTACCCATAATCCTCCCCCAACCCTTCTTCATCGGCAATGTCTGCGCTACATTGCATTGGTTGGGTTGGGGATGAAGGTTTGGGTAGCTTTGAGTTCGGGGTATGCTGCTGCATCGTCCAACTCGCGAGGTATACTCAGGAAGACTTTATTGAGGTGCTGGAGGGTCTCTTCATCTATTTCGAGATTTGGAGTAGCGGTGCTGGTTTGTGGTGGTGTGGTGTTTGACGAGCACAATTTAGGATTTTCTTGACGAACTTGGGATGAAGTTTCCTTGTCGCCACCGTCAGCTCCGGTGTTGGGGGATGATGAAGGAGTAGAAATTTGCTTGATTAACATCTTTGTTGGTAATAGTGACGAGTGCTGGTGGAGAAAGCAAAGTTTCAAAACTTGAAGTGGTATGGGAAGAGTAAAAGGAATGCACTGTAGTCGCTTTTGGTTGAACGTGAAATTAGGCTCCAGGATCTGCCTATTTTACTGATGCTACGACTGTTGGGATTTCTGACTGTCGAGATCCATGCGACTGTTCACGTACGAGCGCCCCTTTTCAGAGTGCCAGCTGGCTTAGCTTCTCTGATACGCTTTTTCCTTCTCCCTAAAACGTCCTTTCATTGAGACAGTTGGCGCAGCCTGACACCTCCCCAATGACTGCATATGTCCTATCACCACCTATCCCTGATTAATTGAATCACTGTGGCCATTGGTTAGTCCTCGTTGCACTGATCAAGTGGTCAATTATATCCAGATGAAAACTCAATAATTCCACTTGATCAGTTTCTCGCCTCTATTTCCGTCCTTTAACTTTCTAAGAAATAGAAAACTGACACAAGAAAAACTATTTACACTAACTATGAGGACTTGACCGGGTTCCCCTAGGTTGTCACTTGATTAATTTAATGGATTTATATTTTATTGTTTGATTAAGCAGACTACCCAGGAGTACCCGATCACTCATTCTACCTGGTCACCGGTTGAGATTGGAAAAGGTTAGTGGAATTTCTTCCACCACTCCTGCTTTGGTCTTGTCCCTGTAGGGCTCAACCCGATGACCCTTCACATTGAAAAAGAACGAATTGGGGGTGTATCCTTGGTGTGTGTTTGCCTTGAGGGTTTCAGGATCTGCCCATTCTGAATTCCGCTTTTTGGTCATCAGTTTGATTTGACGCTGGAATGGCAGCTCTTTTTGTTCATCGATGGGTTCTTACTTTCTCGAGGAGAAATTGGTCGCTCCCTTTTTCCCGTGGCTGGGTGCACGTACAGATTTGGATTCATTTCCATCAGGTCTGTTGTTTTCCACTTGACGCCTTCTTTACCCAGCCTCAGTTTTTTTCTTGATTGTCCTTCATGTTCATGCAGACTTGGTTCAACCGGTTTGTTATACGTCCGATCGGGCAGGTCCTTGAGGGTACTTGGTGACTCAGGTAGTTGCTTTGTTGGCGTGGGATTTTCCTCTCACACCCCTCTCAGTAGGGCAGCTTGGTCAGGTGGTTTTTCATTCCGATTCGGTTGAGTGATCTCTCTTGACTTGGCTGGTTGTGATGGCTGGCAAAATTCCATAATTGTCTTTTCAGTGGCTTCATCATCCATTTCCCTAGTCATTGTTGCTTGGAACCAGTCAGCTGCTTCCCTGTTAAGCTTCTCAACGTTAGTGGGATCAAAGGGCGGTTTAATGAAAAGTTCATTTTCCGGATACTTTTGCTCCAGAGGTCTGACATCATCTACCGATTGAATGTTTTCGCTGTCCTGTGGCTTCCTTGCAGATTCATTAATTTCGACTGTAAATCGCTCTCCATTACACTCCATATTTATTGTCCTATGGCGGACATCAATGACTATGCTGGCGGTGGATAGGAAAGGTCTTCCCAAGAGGATTCCAATGGATTCATCCGCTTCTGGCTCCGTCATCTTTATAACAAAGAAGTCGGCGAGGTACATAAATTTGTTCACCTTGACGATTTCATTCTCCAGAATTCCCTCGGGGTAAATGGAAGTCTATTTGCCAGCTGTATCACCATGTCGGTTTCGACTAACTCTACTTCCCCTAGCTTTTTATACATAGAATATGGCATAACATTGATGGACGCCCCTAGGTCGCACATTGCTTGCTCCGTTAGAACGCCCCTGATGGAAATTGGGAGTGTAAATACCCCTGGGTCAGTTTTTTTTGGTGGGAAATCACTAGGTTGGATTACACTGGTCTCTTCGACCATCCTCCCCTTCTCTGCAGTCTGTTCACTCGACTCTTCTTTTTTTCCGACTTGATTAAAGGTGATGGGCTCAAAGCTTCCGTTATGATCGAGTCTAGGTGCTGGAAAACTCACAGATGAGCTTTGACAAACTGTTTCCGATTTCAGAGAGACTGTATTGACAATCTCTCGTCCTGTAGGTTGTTGTACTGTGGCTGGAAGCTTCCCTTCATTCCCTCTCAGTTCGGCCAAAGACATGGCTACCTGAGATAACTGTTTGGTAAGCACCTCGAGTGCAGCCCTCTGTTCTTTCTGAGTCTCTTGTATTTCTCTCATTGCATCTTGGGGCTGATGCGGGATCATCGCATCTCCTGGACCATCATTTTGCTGCCTGTTATACCTTTGATTAAATCGGCCTCCTCCATGGCCTTGCTGGTAGTAGCCAGTCGATCTATACTGTTCTGGCTGATTCTGGGGGAAATGATTTTGTTGGTTTCCTTGGAATTGTTGGTTTCCCATATGGTATTGCGGGACATAACTCACCATTTGATTACTTGGTTTCCTACCCTGGTTGCTATACCCCCATTCTCCTTCCTGTTGTCGGCTTGACCAGTTAGGTTGTCCTCCACTTGACCAGTTCCCTTGAGGTCTACTTGACCAACCTGCCTGACCTCCTTGGATTCTATTCCCTCCAGTGTTTGGTCTATCCAAGATTCGAGCTGGCCAGTTGGACTGCCCGTCAGAGGGCTGCATCTGTTGTGGTTGGCTTTGATTCTGATCAGTCCATCTGAAGTTGGGGTGGTCCCTCCACGGAGCATCTCTCTACTTCCCCTGGATCCAGTTGCCATTTGTGTTTCTGTGGCCTACGGCGTTTACTTGCACTACCTCAGGGGGAAACTCGCAGTAATAGTAATGATGCTCTTCTGGCGGTGGCGGCTGCGGCACATACTGTGTCTCCTTCGGTGCAGGCGGTGGCGGCGGTCTCGTTTTTTCTACTGCGTCCAGCAGTTTCTTCTCCATCTGTTCAAATCGAGCCTCCAGCTTTTCATCGTTGCTCACCTCAGCTGCGTGCATTGATCCTCTTCTGTACTGCCCTCTAGATGTTTCGTACGACCGCTTAGCCTCAATCAGCCTCTCCAAAATATTCTTAGCTTGGCTAAAAAGGTTTTTTGAGAAATCCCCTTGTGCTGCGAGGTTGAGGTCGTTCTTGCTGTCCACAGTGAGTCCGCCATAGAATATCGAGTAGATCTCCTTCTCTCCCAGCTTGTGGTTAGGGCATGCTTGAAGCAGCCCTTGGAACCTATCCCAGTACTGGCCGAGGGGCTCGTCATACTCCTGTCTGGCTTCAGTAATTTCCCTTTTTAGGGCACTTGATTTTTATTTTGGAAAGAAACGATCGAGGAATATCATACGGAACTCAGCCCACATCCTGATGGATCCTTCCGGCAGCCTTGACAGCCAGACACCCGCATCGCCCTTCAAAACGAAGGGGATAGCCTTAAGCCTGTAATCTTCGTACGTGGATCCAGCTGGCATGGGCTGAATATCACAGTATCTGCAGAATTCTTCCAGGAAAGCATACGGACATTCCCTCGAAAGGCCATAGAAATGGGACAAAACGGCCAGTACTCCTGATTTGATTGCGATGGTCCGCATTCCAGGAGTAGCGGCGATGGCATGTGTGGGCTCTCTCTCATCATGAGCGTGTAGAGAGCCGATTCCCGAGTCGTCAGCGACAACGGCCATCTCTGATTCCGTTCGTTCTGGTGGTGGTGGTTGTGTTTTCTGCTCGGTGGCTGCTGATGCTTCTAATGCGGCTCTGCGACGAGTGATGACAACACCGGCTTCCTGGACTCTCCACTGAGTGTTAGTTCTTCGGTATATCAAAGGATGATTCCAGTAATCGCCTTGGTGGTACCTTCTCATCAACAGCGGGAAAAACAAAAAAAAAAATGAGAAACAAAATTATATACAGCTACGCACTACGCACAAACATAAAGTAACACCATGCTTCCCCGGCAACGGCGCCATTTTGGAAGGACTTGGAAAGAGGTTGAAAACACGAATAGAATGCGGATAAAGTTATATGGAATGATAATCGAACCGATTGGATTAGTTAGCAAATGTCGTTGCCACTTAATCAATGCAATCTAGCTCTCGCCCTTTCTGCCTTGCCAAAGTAATTTATAACTCCCAATTTTAAACAACTTTAACAGTAAAGCGGCAAGTTCAGAGTCGATCCCATAGAGAAGTTGGTGTATTGAGTGTGTGAGTAGTGAACAGCGGGGTTGGCTGCTGCCACGCTTTAACTTGGGAGTTTTTAACTACTGGTTTTAATCTAGACAGAATTAAACTAGCTAGCTTGATCAATGGAAATTTAACTACTGGATCAAGTGAATTGCAGGTAATAACAGAAAAGTAAATGCGCGGATTAAAAGCGAAAATAACTTTGATTAAACTAAAAGCTGAGTACAACGTAAAATTTAAACTAAGCTAACACTTTGGAATCTAAGAAAGCGGTAAAAACTAAGAAAAATCTCAGCGGGAAACTTAAGATAACGCTAACAGAAATGAGTATTCTGCAGCGCTCCCGTTTGGTCGCCCTTTAAACTAAGCTATCTAACTAAGCTAAAGAACTGAACTAAACAAAGCTAGAGAACTGAACTAAACTAAGCTAGAGAGCCGAACTACGTTAAATAACTAAGCTAAGCTAAACTAGACGGAAAGTAAAGTCTCGGATGCTTTCTTGTGGTGGCACACCCTCTATTTATAAGCTCGATTCGGCCGCTAGCTGGATAACGATCTTGACATGGAATATTCGCTCATTCTGAGAGTGAGCAACTCATTGATTGCTACGTGCTGTTCTTCTAGAATGACGATGCTTTTTGGTAACAGATTCGTGACTCAGCTCCGTCCTTGCGTCTCATATTCCAGCACGTGTCCCCTTCTAGAACGTCATCCTTGATAACAGAATGGTACGCTATATCCAGCTCATTTCCTCACGTGTTCTTCTTCTAGAAGCCAGCGGTCCCCACCTAACTGCTTGATCGCTCCCCCTTGATCAACTCCCCCGATTATTGGCCTTTTATTGCCTTTTGTACTTGCTTTATCAGTTCGGCCTTGCTGCCTTGGTTAAGTGGTATTTCTGCACATTTAACACTTATTTTGCACGATAAACCGATCAAGTAGCATGTATTTCACCCTTAAACCGATGCATGAAATGAGCATTATCATGTACTTTCATTACTAACTCGTGGAACACCTTTAAATCATGCACTCACATGTGGCAAACTTCCAAAGATGGGAAGTGATTTATCTCTCACTCTCAAAGTGTATAAGGATAATGTGTATAAGCATTCAAATCGTGCATCATGCAAAGTTTACCATAGGCTTGCTCAAAGTCTAATCCCTCCTCTACTAGATGTGATTAAGCATGAAAAGTCCGAAAGGTCTTTATTTTTTGTTGTAATGTAGGCTATTTGGTAGGTGATAAATATTTGGCTAAAAAGTGACTCAAAAATAAAAATATCTCAAGTAGAAATAAAATGACTCCACTTTTCTAAAAACCCAAGACACTTTTAACACTTATTTTTCTCCTTCAACTGACTTTCCAATCCTTTCATTTTTCTTTTTCTTTTCGTGCTCATAAGCATCCTTTCTAGATCAAGCACACATTTTGAATTCTCACTATTTCACAACTTGTACTTTTCATCATTTAAGCACACTACTTTTTATAACTTTTCTCCTTATCTCTCCAATTCCTTTACAATAGATAATGAAAACTATACTAACCCAAGGAATTGTCCCCATTTATTTGGTATCCAAAGAATAGGCTTACTGGGACGGATGGCGTCCGTGCCGCTGGCGCGGCACCTCCCTGCTCGCCGCTGCACTCTCGCCGCTAGCACGACGCTGCTCGATGCATCGAGCTCATCGGTACTGCTGAGCAGGCGACGTGGCGCGTTTTTATTCGCCAACGGATTTTCCGTTGGAATTATTTTTAAAAAAAAATTGAAAATAATACCGAAAATAATACCAAAAATAAAAAAATAATATTTTCAGATTCCCAAAAATATAGCCATTTTTTGGAATTTTTTTATTTTTTAAAACCCCAAAATCATCTACAAATACATACATTCATCATCCATTTTTTACATCAAATTTATCTCTTATTCATCTTTTTTCATACAACTCATTTACATCTTCCTCTTTATCTTCCTTTCTCCCTCAAACCCTATCTAAAAATGGATTTCACCGATATCATGGCTTAGCGGAGCGCGAAGAACAAGAATACTATGAACAATATGGTGTGGCCTATGAAGCCTATGTCGCCGCCACCACCCCCGCCCCTCCTCCTCGACCAACTAGATCAATTCGCCGATACATACCTCGTGACTGGGAGGGAGCCAACGAAAGGCTCATTGCCGACTATTTTTCCGACCAGCCGCGGTTTCCGGAAGATTACTTCCGGCGCCGTTTTCGCATGCCAAACGGTTGTTTATGCGTATTGTAAACACATTGTCCGCTCGTGTTGAATACTTTCAATCAAGTAGAGACGCAACCGGTCGGCAAAGTCTCTCGGCATTGCAAAAGTATACTTGGGCCATCCGACAACTTGCTACTGGGTAAATGGCTGACCTCTTCGACGAGTATTAGCATGTGGGTGAGTCAACTGGAATCCTATGCCTCAAAAATTTATGCGACGGCATTCATTCTGCTTTCGGTGAGGAATTCCTTCAGGCACCCACCACTGAAGATTGTCAACGGCTGCTTCATCTTCACGAAACAGTCCACGGTTTTCCCTGTATGCTTGGCAGCATTGACTGCTTGCATTGGAAGTGGAAGAATTGTTCGACTGCTTGGAGGGGGCAATACTTAAGAGGCAACAAAGGCGGAGGCCCAACGCTTATCCTTGAAGCGGTCGGCGACTACCGTCTATGGATTTGGCATGCATATTTCGGTGTTGCAGGATCCAACAATGACTTTAACGTGCTATGTTCTTCACCACTGTTCAATGATGTTTTGAATGGTCTAACACCGGCGATCGACTTCACCATCAATGGAAATGCATACCACATGGGTTACTATCTCGCCGATGGTATTTACCCAAGGTGGTCTACTTTCGTGAAGACGTTCAACAATCCGCAAGACCCGAGATAGGTTCTTTTTGCGCAGTGTCAAGTGTCTGCTCGGAAAGACGTCGAAAGAGCTTTTGGGGTCCTTCAAGCCTGATTCAACATTGTGAAGGCCCTGTCTCGACTGTGGTACGTTAAGAATATCGCCGACATGATTATAGCAGACAAAGGACCGAGGGCGGCTAACTTTTACGACGAGGATGAAGCCGAAAGCTCAACCGCGAGGTCTCCCCCACGCCGAGGTGTGCATACGACGGTGGGCGAGAGGATCGAAACAAGACACACAATGCGCGATACCTGAACCTACACTGAGCTACAAGAAGACCTAATTAAACACATTTGGGCAAAATTCGGCCACGAGTAGTGTGTTTTTTTAATTTTTATGATTTTAATTATGTAATTTTTAATTTTTAGAATTTTAATTATGTAATTTTTATTTTTTTGGTAATTTGTAATGGTATCGGATATTTTTAATGGAATTTATTATTGTGGAAATGTTTTTAGTAATTGAAGTATTTAAATTTAATAATGAAATGGTGGGACCCTTGAGCATGTCCTTGCGAAAGAGCATGGATGTGGGTGTTGTGCTCTCGGGGAAGAGCGGGGAGTAAAAAGTAATAAAAGTGGGTCCGGGCCCATATCCGTGTTCTTTGGCAAGAGCACGGATGTGGATGCTCTAAGGGCTCCAAAGTTGGCTCCAACGGGAAAAATTTTCAGATGGTCAAAACTTTTAGGTATAAAAGTAGCTAAGAAAAGATGGCCTAACATCCTCTTTCATCAACTTAAACACTATGTAAACTTAGGTAGACTAGGAGCAAGTTCTAGAAACATTTACATGCATGCAAATAAATCACACAAGAACGAATTCAAGCTCAAATCTCACAAGGTATAAGCATGATTCAAGACGAACAAATAATTCACTAATTATACATCTTTTACCAAACCATCATATCAAAACGTCAAGTCATACTTAATTAAAGATGAAAAGAACTTAATATCATTGGCAACTCGGTCTAATGTGTCCCTAAACACACGTGTTGCTAAGTTCTTCATGTTACGCTCATGACACAATTCACCTCGGGTTTTAAAAACAAAAACAAAAACTAAAAACATAAAACCTAAACTCACGGTCCACCACTTTAACCCCCAAACTTATTTACAACAAAGTGTAAAATAAATTTGTAGAGTCAGTAGGGACGTGAATAAACTAGAAAAACAGAAAACATACCTTGAAATTTTCGCGTAGTGACTGGAAGGGGCAAAAATTCAAAAATTCAAAAATTCGAAAAATTGCGGCTGGAAAACTGTAAATGGACAGCGGTTGCTGGGTTCATGCCAGCGGTCGCTGTGGAAGAGTCAGAACGTTCCAGTGATTGCCTAGCGGGCCGCTGTGAGCTCTGCAACGGTCGCTGGGGAGAGTCCAGAATCTGCAAAAATTTCAATCAACATGAAAACGAAATTAAACACAAAAAGTACTTTAAAAACTGGAAATAAATGGTTGGGTTGCCTCCCAACAAGCGTTTATTTTTCGTCTTTAGCTTAGAAATTGAAAAATAAAACACAACAAATTTAAATCCTCAACTGTCGGCTCAATTTTGAAAAAGAAAAATTAATAGTAATAATAAAATAAATTATGCGAATAAGAAAATAAAAATAATATTTGGCTTGACGATACATTCCTTGAATTTTATACCAACTCTCAGTTGTTGCAACAATAATATCCAACACATTTGTTCTTCTAGGGAAGGTATTTACACCTTAAAGATGAAATACTCTTTCCTTCTTCTCAGTCGAAGAAAACTACACTAACTAAAAACCCAAGGAAACGCAACACTCCCTCATCTCGGGAAATATTGTATACTTTTGTCATTTCGATCCGTTCGCAAAATGCTACCCACTTTATTTTTTTTTTCCATTTTTGGTAATGGAGCTCACTTTCCAATAACTCATTACACTCACATTTTATTATAAAACTAATATATAAATGTAATTCATATTCCACTAATTTTTTCCATTCACTTTTCTTCACATTTCTTAAAACCATCGCCGCTAAGTCAAATGTGGATAACATTTTGTCGGGGAACAAGAAAAGTGTAGGAAAGAAATCAGGAATATGATACGTGATTGATATGCAAGAATATTTTACCATAAATAGAATATCAATTAATGTAAATTAGGTTTACCCATATATTATGTTGATGTAACATATATAAGATGTATAATCCCTTTAAGTGAATAAGAATGAATGTTTATACCGATTTCTAAAAAAAAGCACCTAACGAGGCCATTCTCATTGCACAACGTACAACTTCTGAAGCCGGATTTCTCGCCGTAGCATTTCCGGCTGCCGTCGCATTCTATGCAGACGATAAATCCGTATCCTCCACACGTGTCGCACGTGCCGAGCTCGGCTCGCGGCAGCCTCTCCACGTACTTGCTCAGCGCCCCGGTCTCGTGGAGGCAGCGCACCTCCTCGGCATGTATCTGCCGCTGATGAACACCCTCGGCAGCGTCAGCTTCGACTTCTCCCTGAGGCCTAAGATCCCTCGCAGCTCCGCGGCTAAGGATCCGTCCGTCGACAGATCGCGCTCGTCGATCGGGACGCAGAACGCGCGCAGGATCGATCGGACGGCCTTGCAGTCCTCGAATGTGGATCGGACCACCCGCAAACTCGTGAAGTAGACTAATACCGTTGCCTCCGATCCGGTGATGCGGATTTCCTCTTCCTCCGCCGCGGTGGAGTTCTCGACGAAACGGAGGTGAGACTTGTGCTGCTGCGGGTGCGGTGGCAAATGGAGAGCTTTCTAGCGTCGTCGTCGGAGAGAAGAATGTGAATGTCTTTGAAGGAGGAGCAGGCGAATTTGGGCGGCGGCGGCGGTGGCGAGGCGGCGTGACAGGGAATCCTTGATTTGGTTCGTCTAAGCCACATGGGTTTACATCCAATTCAATCAATCAATCGCACAGAAATTGGGGGTTTAGGTTTGGCAGTTGGCGATTTCTTTCAATTGGGAATTGGAAGAGAATTGGTTAAGGTAGTTGGAAGGGAGATTAGGTGCTCTATATGTATAATTCAATTTTACTCTATAATTCATTAATTAAAACCTATCATTTTCGAGATTTGTTGAGCATGCTTTTATTTAATTCGTTTTTAATGTATCCTGCCAGTTGAGTATTTGTGGCCATCGGTATTTAACATTTCCATTATTGTTTTTAATGCAAAATAATGTTGAAACTGATAATTTGGGTGTAGACATTGATATATAGAGGATTAATCAGCTGAGCGCCACTACGTGAGCGACTTGTAATGTGGTAACATCATCATCAATTTTATCTCTTTCTTTATGTGGATTGATCAGCTGAGCGCCACTACGTGAGAGACTTGTGATGTGGCAACACCATCATCAATTTTCTCTCTTTCTTTCTATTTTCCTCTCCCATATCTCATCGTCTCTAATTCGCTCTCCTCCTCTATAATTCCCTCTCTCCTCATTCATCCGGGAGTGGATCCCCTGTTGTGGTGGCAACACGGCAGGGGTTGCAGTGCTATGAAACGTTGTTGTCTAATACCAACTAATGCTATCACCCGTGCTATGCACGGGACAAAAAGATTTTTAAAAATATAATGAGGATATATTTACAGTTTAATAGATTAAAGAGTGAACTGCCTAATTGGGCCCTAGACTTGTATGTTCTCACTTTTGCGGTGCCTAAACAAAATTACTATCATCAGCGGTACCCGGACTTGTAGTTACGCACGTTTGAAGGTTTTTTTTGCACTTTTCGTCCCTTTTTCTAGACATTATAACCCCCAAATGGGTGATTGGCTAATTCGTCCACACAATATCTTTCTCTGTCCATAGGTCTGTACCTGCGCAGACATCATTTAACAAAAAGTATTTTGAGTCATTAATGGTAAAAGAAATGTATACAATTTCGATCAATTCTCACCCTTTGCACATGGATAATAATATATATTCCCTTGCATAGAACTGTGTACTATCTTTCCCTACAAATATAAGCTTGGTTATTTCCAGCAAAGCTATTTATTTTCAATGTGTTATTTATAAAAGCAAGTAATATAGGTAATGTGAATCTCATTTTTCATTAACATTATTTTTCATTTACACTATTTTTCATTTACACTATTTTTCATTTTTTATTAACACTATTTTAATTTTTTTTTCAATGTGTTATATATAAAAGCAAGTAATATAGGTAATGTGAATCTCATTTTTCATTAAAATTATTTTTCATTTACACTATTTTTCATTTTTTATTAACACTATTTTAATTTTTTTTCTAATTTTACTATTACTTAATAAATTTTCCCCCTCTTATTAAAGAGATCAATAATAGAATGACTTAAACCCCAATCTATTAATTGGAGGGGAAGCGTCTTACCAGTTGAGATGCGCTTTATTATATATCTTTGTAACCCCCAACTCTTTAAAACGAGGGAAGCTACCAATTTACTAAAACACGGATTTCTTTTATTTTAAAATTTAATACGCGATTAAAAAACACAGAAGGAATTTTGTAAACTTAAAAGGGAAAAACATCATTGACATTTTATGTTAGGTCTTAAACAAAACATTGTCAATTAACACTAATAAAATAGATATACTCCATAAAAAAAATTCCCATCATCTTATAGATACATGTATCTACAACAAAAGCTTATCAAAATTTTATATACTTCATCTTGTAAACTGACCGAAAATAAAATAATTTGCATGTGTGAATCACATTGATAAGTCGCATTCTAGGCCTTGGTTACTAGTCAGTATGGTGAGCTTAACGTGCATTATTTGCAAGAAAAGTTGCTTAAATGTGCAGGAAAGAATACATGTCAGTAGGGGAATGATCGGGAACTTCAAGTGAAAAGGACACTAGAAGAGTGCAATACTGACTAGGATACATGCAAAAAGGCTCGAGATGGAGAAGGAATGATTGCTAGGAAACGATCAACTACTTAATGGGGGCAAAAGCGACAATACACAAGGAGGGACAACCCTAATTTTTAGGACAAGCCACCCTATAAATAGAAGGCCACTTGGAGAGAGAATCAACACTCATTCAACAACTTACTCTCTCGGATATTTCTAGTTCCAGCTGCAGTGGAGACTAGCTCCTACAATTCTCGTTCCTCGCCACGAGTCATGATCACTTGAAGACTCCGGCGACTTGCCGGAGAGGGTTCACCGCCGTTCCAGTTCATCATATTTGTAGCCGAAATACCGTTTCATCGCCCGAGGGGCAAAACAATCTTTAATCGCTTTCTTTGTTAAATTTCAGCTGTTATTTTGCTTGGAACCTTTTGTTATTTCCAGTTGTCTTTTGGATTCTGAAGTATTTCGTGTGGATTTGATCTTTATTGATAAGGCTCATTTCATGCATCATTTTAAGGGTAATATGTACGCTACTTGATCGGTTTATCGAGCAAAACAAGTGTTAAATGTGCAGGAATGCCACTTGACCAAGGCAGCAAGGCCAAACTGATCAAGCCAGTACAAAAGGCAATAAAAGGCCAAGAATCGGGGGAGTTGATCAAGGGGAGTGATCAAGCAGTTAGGCGGGGACCGCTGGCTTCTAGAAGAAGAACACGTGAGGAAATGAGCTGGATGTGGACAACGTTCTAGAAGGGGACACGTGCTAGATTATGAGACGCAAGGACGGACCTGAGCCATGAATCTGTTACTCAAAAGCGTCGTCATTATAGAAGAAAGGCACGTAGCAATCAATGAGTCGCTCATTCTCAGCATGAGCGAATATTCCCTATCAGGATCGTTATACAGTTGGAGGCTGAATCGAGCTTATAAATAGAGGGTGTGCCATCACAAGAAGAGGAGATCCTTTACTTTCCGTCTAGTTTAGTTTAGTTTAGTTTAGTCCAGTTCTCTAGAATAGCTTAGCTTAGATAAAGTAATGCGTCGTTAGAAAGGGGAATTAAAGAAGCACTGCAGAATACTTGTTTTCAGTCGGTGTATTCCTAAATTACCTGCCGAGATTCTTCTCGGTTTTACTTGCTTTCTTATTTTCCGAAGTATTAGCTTAGTTTTAATTTCACGCTGTATTGTTCTCAGTTTAGTTTAATCAAAGTTATTTCGTTTCCATCCTCGCATTTACTTTTCCGCTGTTACCTGCAATTTACTTGACCCAGTAGTTAAATCTTCGTTGATCAAGCTAGCTAGTTTAATTCTGCCTAGAGTAAAAAACAGTAGTTAAAAACTCCCAAGTTAAAGCGTGGCAGCAGCCAACCCCCCTGTTCACTACTCACACACTCAACACACCAACTTCTTTGTGGGATCGACCCCGAACTTGCCGCTTTACTGTTAAAGTTGTGCAAAATTGGGAGTTTACAAATTACTTTGCTAAGGAAGAAAGAGCAAGAGCAAGACTGCATTGAATAAGTGGCAACGACATTTGCTAACTGATCCGACCGGTTCGGTTATCATTCCATATAACTTGATCTGCATTCTAATCGCGTTTTCGTCTCTTTCCAAGTCCTTCCAAAATGGCGCCGTTGCCGGGGAAGCATGGTGTTACTTTATGTTTGTGCGTAGTGCGTAGGTGTATATAGTCTTATTTCCTTGTTTTCTCATTTTGATTTTCACTGTTGATGAGAAGGTACCAACGCGGTGGACATTGGAATCATCCCTTTCTATACAGAGAGACTAACGCGCATTGGAGAGTCCAGGAAGCCGGCACTCGTTACAGAGCAGCATTAGAAGCCACAGCAGCCACTGAACAGAACACACAACCACCACCAGCAGAGATGGCCCTTGTCGTTGACGACTCCGGCATCGGATCTCTGCACGCTCATGATGAAAAGGAGCACACACATGCCATTGCCGCTACTCCTGGGATGCGGACCATCGCGATCAAATCAGGAGTACTGGCTATTTTGTCCCACTTTTACGGTCTTTCAAAAGAGTGTTTGTACGCATTTCTGGAGGAGTTCTGCCGATATTGTGATATTCAGCCCGTGCCGGCTGGATCCACATCCGAAGATTACAGGCTCAAAGCTATTCCCTTCGTTTTAAAGGGCGATGCGGGCGTCTGGCTGTCAAGGCTGCCAGAAGGATCCATCAGGACCTGGGTCGAATTCCGCATGATATTCCTCAACCGCTTCTTCCCAGCATCAAAGACGAGTGCCCTTAAACGGGAGATTACATAGGCTAGGCAGGAGTACGATGAACCCCTTGGCCAGTACTGGGACAGGTTCCAAGGTTTGCTTCAAGCATGCCCCAACCACAAGATGAAGGAGAAGGAAATTTACTCTGTTTTCTACAGTGGACTCACTGTGGATAGCTAGAACGACCTCAACCTCGCAGCTCAAGGGGACTTCTCGAAAACCGCATTTAGCCAAGCCAAAAATATCCTGGAGAGGCATATTGAGGCCAAGCGGTCGTATGAAACATCTCAAGGGCAGTATAGGAGAGGAGCAGTGCACGTGGTAGAGGCGCGTAACGATGAAAAGTTGGAGGCGATTTGAGCAGATGGAGAAGAAGTTGCTGGAGGCAGTAGAAAAAGCCAGACCACCTCCACCACCTGCACCAAAGGAAACGCAGTATGTCCCGCAACCATCCCTACCAGAAGAGCATCACTACTACTATTGCGAGTTCCCCCCTGAGGTAGAGCCACAAGCCCAAGTGAATGCCGCAGGTCATTGGAACGCGAATGGGAACTGGATCCAGGGGAAGCAGAGGGATGCTCCATGGAGGGACCACCCAAACTTTAGGTGGACTGATCAGAATCAAAACCAACCGCTCCAGTTATTAACCCAGCAAGTACAACCCTCTGAAGGGCAACCCAACTGGCCTGCACGGATCCAGGATAGACCAAACACTGGAGGAAACAGAATACAGAACGTACCTCAAGGAAACTGGTCCAGTAGAGGACAGGCCAACTGGTCAAACAGACAAATGGAGGGAAACTGGGGGTACAGACAGCAAGGCCCTCAGTTTAGCAACCAGGGAAGGCAGCCGAACAACCAGATGGTCATGTACATTCCACCACACCTACGGGGAAATCAGCACCCTGGAAATCAACAGTACAACCAGCCGCGATATCAGCAAGAACACTACGGGCAATCTGACTACCCGCAGCCCAACTATAGTGGGGGACCGCCAAATCAAAGATACAAACGACACCCCAACGAAGGCCACCGAGATATGTTCGTACCGCACCATCCAAATGATGGGATGCGGGAAATCCAGGAGGCTCAGAAAGAGCAGCGGGCGGCGTTAGAGATGCTGACGAAACAACTCTCTCAAGTTGCAGTGTCGCTGGGAGAATTAAAGGGAAATGAAGCCACTACGCAACCACCTGGTCGTGAGAATATTAGTGAAATATCCCTGAGGTCGGGGAAGGTCTACCAAGGCCCCAGCCATCATGCGATAGCTCCAGCAACTGGTTCTGGACCCAACCGTGAAGAAGAGGGAGAATCCAGTAGAATGGATCAAGTGAAAGAAAAAGGCAAGGAAAAGGTGGGAGGTGGTGCCTCGGAAGAAGATCAGAAGGAGGAAACTGAAAGGGTTAAGCCTTATCCGTACCGTGGAATGGCGACAAGGAAAAGGGATGCCACAATCGATGTGGCAAGTATGTTCAAGGACGTGGATATAAAGGTATCGCTCTTGACGGCGTTAAAAATGACCCCGATCAACAAGTTCATTAAAGACTACCTGGCAGGGAAGGTCAATGAGGAAGGGAGACTAATTACAGATGAGGACGTCTCAGCCGTAATCCAGAGAAGCGACCTCCTCTCCAAGAAAACTGATCCTGGAATGTTCACACTCCTTATTTCTATCGGTGACATCCAGGTGGAGCACGCTATGTGTGACTTAGGGGCATCAATCAACGTTTTGCCATACTCCATCTATCGGAAGTTAGGAGCGACCAAGCTCGTCAACACTGACATAATGATACAATTGGCCGACAAATTATGTATTCACCCCGAAGGAATTCTGGAAGATGTGATTGTTAAGGTGAATAACTTTCTATACCCAGCTGATTTTTTTGTGATCAAGATGGCGGAACCCGCAATAAAGGAATCGAGTGGAGTCCTACTAGGACGACCATTCCTGTCGACAGCCATCACTATTATAGACGTCCGAAATGGGACGATAAGCCTGGATTTCAAAGGAGAGCAGTATATGTTCAATATCGATGAAGTCATGAAAAATTCAGCTGACGTCGAAAACTTATACTCCATAGATGTGACTGAGCCCTTGGTACAGGAGTATTTGGAGGAAGAATTCTTAAAGAGACATTTCACGGACTCCGCTGCAGATAAGGAGGTCGAAAAATAAGTAGAAGAGTGGTACGACACCATGAAAGTCAGAGAGATGGACGGCCTGGCCATTGTGAAGGCAATATCAGAATTTTGCGAGCGCCCGAGGCCAGCTGGGTCAAGTGGGACAGCTCAAGTGTCTAGCTTAGCAAAACGGCTTGATCAAGGCAAGCCACTGGAACAAGAAGCAGCAGAGAACCCTCTGCCCAATGAAGAGCCAAAGCCCGCAAAGGAATTGAAACCCTTTCCAGCACATCTAAAGTATGCCTACCTAGGTGAGGGTAAAACAATGCCCGTTATCATCAACAACCACTTGACCCAAGGACAGGAAAACAGATTGTTGGAAGTATTAAGAAGAAATCAGAAGTCTATTGGCTGGAAGCTGACAGATTTGGTGGGCATCAGCCTAGACTTATGTATGCATCATATACGACTGGAGGAAGGAGCTAAGTCACACCGCGACCAACAATGGAAACTCAACCCCAACATGAGGGAAGAGGTGCTGAAAGAAATTGTCAAATTGGTTTCAATCGGTATTATCTATTCCATTCCCGACAGCAACTGGGTCAGCCCAGTACACATAGTGCCTAAGAAATGAGGGATTCAGGTGGTAAAAAATGAAAAAAATGAATTAATCCCGACAAGGCCAGTTACTGAGTAGAGAATGTGCATAGATTATAGGAAGCTGAATCAAGCTACGAAGAAGGATCACTTCCCTCTGCCGTTCATTGATCAAATGTTGGAGAAATTGGCAGGGAAGCAGTACTTCAGCTTCCTGGATGGTTATAGTAGTTATTTCCAGATCGTCGTAAATCCAGATGACCAAGAAAAGACGACGTTCACCTGCCCCTTTGGTACTTACGCTTACAGGAGGATGCCCTTTGGCCTTTGTAATGCCCCGGGTACCTTCCAGAGATGCATGATGAGCATTTTCTCTGACCTGTTGGAAGACTACATTGAGATCTTCATGGACGACTTTACTGTCTATGGGGACGATTTCGATCAAGGGCTGCATAACCTAAACAGGGTAATAGAAAGATGTCGCTAGAAGGACTTAGTTCAGAACTTCGAGAAATGCCATTTTATGGTTACTGAAGGGATAGTCTTGGGACATGTAGTGTCAAGCAGGGGAATCGAGGTAGACCCAGCAAAAGTAGCGGTCATTGCAAAACTCCCATACCCCACCAACCAGAAGGAGATCAGAGCCTTTTTGGGGTATGCTGGCTTCTATAGAAGATTCATCAAAGATTTCGCAAAAATAGCCCAGCCTCTTACGAGACTTCTCCAGAACGATGTGGAGTTTGAATTCTCAGATGTCTGCAAAACCGCGTTCCAATTACTGAAAGACCGATTGATAAGCTCTCCAATAATACGTGCCCCCGACTATAATCACCCCTTTGAGGTGATCTGCGATGCGAGTGACTATGCTGTGGGGGCAGTATTAGGTCAGAAAATTGAAGGAAAGAGTTACGTCATTTACTACGCTTCCAAAACTCTGAATCAGGCACAAAGGAGCTATGACGTGACCGAGAAGGAAATGCTATCGGTGGTTTTCGCATTCGAGAAGTTCAGACCTTACTTGCTAGGGTCTAAAGTGATAGTGTATACGGACCATGCGGCCATCAAATACCTCTTGACGAAGAAGGAATCGAAACCGCGATTGATCAGATGGGTACTCCTCTTACAGGAGTTTGATTGGGAAGCAGTGGATAAAAAGGGATGCGAGAACAAGGTGGCTGATCACCTAAGCCGAATTTTGCAAGACGATAACGGTGAAGCCATTTCATACGCCTTCCCTGAGGAACACCTATATCTAGTCAATACAACGTCTGAATGTCAGTGGGTCAACCAAGTGGAAGAGGTTGATCAAGCCGAGCAAGGAAACAAGTAGCAACACACACGGAAAGAGCCATGGTTTGCGGACATGGCCGACTACTTGGTAACAGGAGAGCTGCCCGGGGGTGATGAGATTACAAGGGCACAAAAGTTGAAGCTTAAGAGTGATTCCCGATACTTCTATTGGGACGATCCTTACCTATGGAAAATGGGGGTAGATCAAGTAATCCGACGCTGTATACCCAAATGAGAGTAGGAAGATGTAATTATCCACTGCCACGCACTAGCTTGCGGTGGCCACTTTGGACCAAAGAAGACAGCAAGGAAAATCCTTGATAGTGGTTTTTACTGGCCTTCCATACATAAAGATGCTTACGAATTCTGCAAAAGGTGCCCTCGATGCCAGCTTACTGGAGGGATTTCTACAAGAGATGAGATGCCTCAGATCCCCATTATTGTCTGCGAAATATTTGATGTATGGGGAATGGACTTCATGGGACCCTTTCCCGCGTCTGAAGGAAATCTATACATACTGGTGGCAGTGGACTATGTGTCCAAATTGATCGAGGCAAAGGGAACTACGACGTTTGAGTCTAAGGAAGTGGCAAAGTTCTTGAAATCGAACATATTTACCCAATACGGGGTGCCACGGGCTATTATCTCTGACCAAGGAACTCATTTCGTCAGCAGAACTATTGAAGCCTTGATGCGAAAGTATGGAGTCCACCACCGCCTATCCACACCCTACCACCCACAGTCCAATCGACAGGCTGAGGTTTCGAATATAGAAATCAAGGCAATTCTAGAAAAAATAGTCAATCCCACCAGGAAGGACTGGAGCCGCCTACTCGAGGACGCACTTTGGGCCTACAAGACAGCATTGAAAACGCCTATCGGAATGTCCCCGTACTGATTGGTATTTGGGAAAATGTGTCATTTTCCTGTAGGAGTGGAACATCAAGCCTACTGGGCAGTCAAAGAAATGAATATGAACACCGAGGCTGGAGCTGCAGAGAGGAGAATGCAGCTACAAGAGCTTGAAGAGCTCTGTCTTGATACCTATGACTCTGCCATGTGGTACAAGGAAATGACCAAGATGTGGCACGATAAGAACCTCGCAAGAAGGAACTCAAGGTGGGCCAGAGGGTACTGCTATTCCAGTCCAGACTGAAATTGATGCCAGGAAAGCTCAGATCAAGGTGGATAGGTCCTTATACCATTATCGCCCTCCGAAAGAATGGAGCAATCGAACTTCAAGGAAGCAATCCAGATTCTCCTTTCTTCATGGTGAATGGTCATAGGGTAAAGCCATACAGAGAATGAACGGAGGCATTTGTGGTGGACAACATTCCACTACTCATGCCTATCTCTCTCCAGTGATCAGGTAACAGGGATGATCGGGTACTCATGGGTAGTCTGCTTGATCAAGCGACAAAGTAATTATATATTAAACTGATCAAGTGACATCCTAGGGAAACCCGGTCAGATCCTTAGTAGTTAGTGTAAATAGTCTTTAGTATGTTAGTTCTATTTTCTTAATTAAAAGTTGGAAGAAAGGAAGGAAACTGATCAAGTGGAGCCAATTGATTTTTATCAAGAACTAATTCTCCACTTGATCAGAACAATTCGAATTTAATTGGTGGTACAGTGATTGAGTTGAGCAGGGCAGGTGATGAAAGGGTGTGCGCAGTCACTGTAAAGGTGTCAGGGAACGCCAACCGTCACAGTGGAAGGACACCTTGGAGAGAGGGATGAAACGTATCAGAGAAGCTAAGCCAGTTGGCACTCTGAAAAGGCGCATTTGTACGCGAAGAGCCGCAAGGATCTCAACAGTAAAGAATTCCAACAGTCGCGATATTATTATAAAGGCAGATTTCGGATCTGCAGACCACTTTTACCCAAGCCATCTACGATTCATTCCTTTTTATTCTCCCAAGTTCAAAACCCTCCTTCCAAAAATATCATCTCCTCCAACACGACCTACCCTCATTATTGGTAAATATGTTGCTCGAACAACTCCCAACTTCATCTTCATCTTCCAGTACTCGTGCCGATAGTGGTAACCAAAAGGCCTCCTCTCAAGCCTAAATAGAAAACCCTAGCCCACCTACACCAACTAAAGCTCCACTACCCGAAGTGGACGAAGAAGCTCAACGACGCTTGTCTAAAATCCTCCGGAGTCTGCCCTCCGATTTGGATCCCGCCACTGCTTATGCAACCCTGAAAGCACGACTGGGAGTTTCCTTGTCAAGGGACCGAGCCACAACCTCCAACACACCAAACCCTCCATCTCTCCAAACACAAGCCCCCCCTTCGTATCCCTCAACCTACAACCTCCATTCCCTTGGTACCATACGGTGGGGACGATTCTGAAGACGAGAAAGGGGCGTTACTCGCCACCGCCCCGGTCGAAGGAGCACCGTCTGAGCAGCCGCCACATGCAGAAGGCACGGCTGCTCCCAGCATTCCGACACCACCCAGTGGCGGAGGATCCAACTCCCCTACCTTCCGAGGGCCGACACAACCGATTGAGGTTGTAAACATTGAAGACGATTCTACGGAGAACCTTCAGCTCCCCCAAGTCAACCCCCCAGGAAGCCCTAAGTACACCCCCCTATCTCAGCTTATGTTAATTTCAAAACAATTTTAGTTTTATTTTGTTTGAGGTATGTATAACTTTTACTCTATTCCGCATCACACTTAGACCTATGTTGGGTGTAAGTGTGAGAAGTATGCATGCCCTTTTTCTATGTTGTTAGTCTGCCTATTTCTGTTTTGTTTTCGTTTTTCTGTGTTTGTTAGCATGTGTTGATCGCTGGCACTGCCTCACACTTAGCCCAATGTCTGGTCTAAGTGTGAGAAGTTTCCCTTGTTTGTTGTTGCGCCGTTGCCTGTGCCTAACCCTTTTTTCCACTGCATCAAGTCCCTCGAGGACGAGTTCATATGCAATGGGGAGGGGGGACGGGTTAGTTACAGTAGAATCATACATGCTAAAATTTTTTACAAAAATAACAAATTCCAGTTAGTAATAAAATAGGCAATATGCATGAAATTGGATAATTGGAAGACTTGATTACTTTTCGAAAGAGTTAGAAAAAGGATTCAGTATGCTCACGTGTAAAAACTTGATTGCAAAAACTTGATCAATTTGAACGACGCAAGTATGATGGAAACGCTCAATTTCTAAACCAACTGTGAAGCCTCTCTATATGTGAGTTATAAGCCAAAAGTAGAACACTTTCTACTATTTTTACAAAAGGAAACTTTACGAGAGGCTGACTTTTAATATTGAGATGACAATTGCACAAGTAGTAAGGACTAAAGGCACTAGGACTTAGCCTTTTGAGCCATTTTCTTCCTTCGTTTCACTAACCCGGCTCACTAATCAAGGCACCCCTTAGTTAACCACGTTGAGCCCATACACTCTTACCCATTCCTTGAAGCCTTAAAACCAAATTCAAAGTTTCATATCACATGAGGAAAGAGGGTCAAAGAGATGAATTTTGTCAAGGGAAACAAAAGGGGATAGCCATAGAATCGTCGAAATGAAGGGTAGCTGGGTTGATCAAGTTAGACAATCGGGTTAATCAAATCAAAAGAAATGAAGAAAAGGTTTGAGAAAAAGAGGCCAGGAAATAGTTGTAACCTGACCGAGAAAATCAAAAGTCAGGAAATAAGCCGGAAGTTATAAGGCTAAAGGTCGAAATTTGACCAAGAAGGAGCATCAAGCAGAGGAAGAAATAAATATCCCAAATCTGATCCTGCGAGTTTAGTCAAATCTTTGGTTTTTTGACTCATGTGATTTTTCTTTTTAATTTACAAATTTTATTTTAAACTTAGAACCCCTAGGACCCTACCTTAATACGTTACTACCCTTGAGCCCCGTTACAACCCAAAACAAAGACCTTAAGGAACTATCTTGTGCAGTCCGATTCAAAGTATTTAAATTATGGCAACACCGAGTGAACAAGTCCTAACATCTCTGGTGAGAAATGAGTGACTGAGTGAATCCAACAGTGGTTTTTAAATTGAGCAATCTTGACAAGCTGACACCTTGATCAAGCAAAAGCGAAAGAGAAGGAACACAAGCTACTGGTAAATGGATTGACCTCGACCTCGGGTATGATTGTTGGAAAATTATTCGGTCTAATGCATACATGTGAATACGTGTTTTTTATCTTGAAGTCTTGTTTTCGTTTTTTCTTTTACCCGTGAAATAAGTAAACCATGACTGAAATTTGCCTTATCTTTTTTCTTTTCTTTTTTCTTTATACTTGAGGACAAGTATGTTTTAAGTGTGATCAGTTTGATAAGGCTCATTTTATGCATCGGTTTAAGGGTAAAATGTACGCTGCTTGATCGGTTTATCGCGCAAAACAAGTGTTAAATGTGCAGGAATGCCACTTGACCAAGGCAGCAAGGCCAAACTGATCGAGTAAGTACAAAAGGCGATAAAAGGCTAAGAATCGGGGGAGTTGATCAAGGGGAGTGATCAAGCAGTTAGGCGGGGACCGCTGGCTTCTAGAAGAAGAACACGTGAGGAAATGAGCTGGATGTGGCGCACCATTCTGTTATCAAGGACAACGTTCTAGAATGAGACACGTGCTAGCTTATGAGACGCAAGGACGGACCTGAGTCATGAATCTGTTACTCAAAGGCATCGTCATTCTAGAAGAAATGCACGTAGCAATCAATGAGTCGCTCATTCTCAGCATGAGCGAATATTCCCTGTCAGGATCGTTATCCAGCTGGAGGCCGAATCAAGCTTATAAATAGAGGGTGTGCCATCACAAGAAGAGGAGATCCTTTACTTTCCGTCTAGTTTAGCTTAGTCCAGTTCTCTAGAATAGCTTAGCTAAGATAAAGTAATGCGTAGTTAGAAAGGGGAATTAAAGAAGCGCTGCAGAATACTTGTTTTCTGTCGGCGTATTCCTAAATTACCCGCCGAGATTCTTCTCGGTTTTACTTGCTTTCTTATTTTCCGAAGTATTAGCTTAGTTTTAATTTCACGCTGTATTGCTCTCAGTTTAGTTTAATCAAAGTTATTTCATTTTCATCCTCGCATTTACTTTTCCGCTGTTACCTACAATTTACTTGACCCAGTAGTTAAATCTCCGTTGATCAAGCTAGCTAGTTTAATTCTGCCTAAAGTAAAAGAACAGTAGTTAAAAACTCTCAAGTTAAAGCGTGGCAACAGCCAACCCCCCATGTTCACTACTCACACACTCAACACACCAACTTCTCTGTGGGATCGACCCCGAATTTACTGAATTTCTGAGAAGCTTGGTGATGAAGATAACGTCATTTTCCGCTTTTGTGGACCACTTTTACCTTTATCTTCTTTTTACTTTTTGTCATTTACTTTTCTGCACACCCTGCAGACCTGACAGTGGCAGTCCTAAACCCACCAAATATTTTTTGTTATTCTGTTTAGCCATTTGTAGTAACCTCTACTTTTCACACGCACCAGAACCATTTTATCTCATATATTTTACGTACACAGTTCCTTGTCCAGATTACTTTGTCCACTGGTCAGTAGAGTATAGGTCCCTTAAGATTACTAACTAGGTAAAACTCAACCCAAAGCGTTATAGCAAACCAACCCTTTCCAAATTATCACCACAATCACAATTTGCATTCATCCATCACTGTAGGATTCGACCCTTACATCCGCTATACTAGACAGTAGAAGTGGGTTGAGGAAATTATTGATACCAAGGTTTAGGTCATCGTACCAACGACACGACTAGGTTAGGAGTCTCCTCCTGCTCAGTTGATTACACCAACGTCCTGACCAACTCCCTGCTCTTTCACATATCTACTAAATGCACAATTTTATCAAAAATATATCAAGGATCACAACCCAAGCATAATTACCATTATCGACCACATGATTTCAAATATAATAATATCAAAACTATTCATATTTACCCCGAAATGCCAAAATTGATCTAGTAAAAAATTAGGCTGGAAGACTGTGGACCACATTGACTGCAGCCTCATCACCGACTCTTTAACCTGGAAAACATTAAATAATGGGGGTGTGTGAGTATGCAAGCACACTTAGTAGAGAATACGCTGCAAGTTATAATCATTTGTGTATTGAATCATAACATAATGAACCACTTCAACTTAGCTGACATCTATGTGAGACTAGTCTCGGTCCCTCGTGGACCTAACCCCCCTCGTGGGCTGTGGGTGTCCAATCAGCGACCCATATGATCCATCGTGGATCTGGCCCCTCGTGGGCCCATAAGCTTATATGAATGACGCACGATAAAACAATGATTATAACCATGTAACCACTACGCTTATCGATAGAGCAAACCCCACCTCGAAAGCTGCAATCTAAAGCAATCTCTCGAGCTAGGTTCAGTTGTCCGTCCTCGAGCCTTGGATGCGCCACTCCTAACACTCAGGCTAATTAACTTAGCCTTTAAACTTTTGATCTTCAACTTGAAAATTAAAACTCATTTTGAACTCTAGAATCAGTTTTCTTCTATTTTAAAACATAAAACCAATTAAGCATAGCAAATAACTCCAACTAAGACAAAAAGGAATCATAATCCACGTTTAAGCACTACTTTTACCCAACATTCTATTTAACGTAAGCTTTAACACCTGCACAATTCCATCAACTCACTACACTCCATTTTAATTAACTACAACAATAAACCAAAACGAATCATCAAGTACAAAAGCTGTCACACTTACTACTCATATGACCTACTAAAATAATTCACAAAACCATACGAATTTTAAACAATTCCAAGAAAAATCACTCATCTTCCCTGCATCAATATTTATAGCATATCATAAGTTTGTAATCATCTCACAACAATACGTTACCCAAAAAGAATTAACAAAATCAATTTCACTATTCTCGGTGACTATTCACAGCAGGTTAGTATTCACATTTTACCTATTTTACTCTAATAAATTCACAAAATCCAAAACATACAAATCTCCAAAATATAAACTCATATATTGCTAATTAAACATCTCAAGTGATCAAATCATCCAATAAAAATCCAAAACATACAAATCGCCAAAATATAAAGTAAATTATCAACTAAATTCAAACTTAAGCAGCCTGATGAGCCGAGTTTTGTGCCTTTATTACTGGCCAGTTTACTGTCTTTAAAAAGATAATAAGCACAAATTAGTTGTTAAATGTGCAGGAAACAGTGTAAATTCGCATAAGGGGGGTGTTAAAGGCAAAAGAAGTGAAAAAGCAGTAAAAAATGAGCAAACTAGTCAAGAGGCTACATCATGGAGTCAGAACGAAGGAGAAGGCCAACTTAGAAATTCCTAAGAGCAGAATCGTCAAATCAAAGAAGGAGTAACCGTAGGGATTTAGGTCATAACGCCCTATAAATAGAGGCATTAACATGATCACAATCCACGATCCATCATTCACTAACAGTTCCAGTTCGATCACCGCCTTCCACTTCCACCATGCTTCAAGTTCCAAACCCAAACCTTCGGCAACCTGCTGAAGGAGCTGAAAGGATATGGGCTAGATTAGATTAATATGGATTAAATAATAATAGTTGGGCTACAATTATAATTAGTCCATAAGCCCAACAATCATGAAACCCTAATGACTCTTTGTCTATATAATGGTTATTTGTTCTCCATTGTGGGAGATGAGAAATATCGTAACATTAGAGAGAAAATACGTAAAGCTCTGTAGAGAGAATTCCTAGCTTTCTTCTACGGAGCAATTGTACCGGGATAGTTGCTGCATCGGATTGGATTGCACGTGGACCTCGATAGCAGTGGATTCAACTTGCAGGATTCAATCGTAGAAGAAAACAACACAACAAGTAAGATTTAGTTTCGTTGTGTATTACGTGCTCAACTTGCAATATGATTATGAATCTAGATCTGTTATTCTTGTATGCAATTTCCGCTGCGCTCATTAGATGAATACAAGAATTCCTAACAGTGGTATCAGAGCTCAGGGCTCGATTCATAATTATTTTGTTTACGAATTATTTGTGGATTAACCGTGGTAATGTAATTGGATTGTATAGTCACATGAGAAATTAGATTTCAAGTTGGAAAATTGAAATTAGATTTCAATCAAAATTTACGTAATGTAATTGGATTTCGATTTACGTAATGCAATTGGATTTCAATCAAAATCAAAATTTACATAATGTAATCAGATTTCCTTTTAAAATAATAAGGCTGCTCGAAGGGTTTGATTGGATGGTTCAAGACATAGCCTCGAGAATTTACATGTATTGAATATTGGTTTACTACCATGTTCGTGAACCATATTTTAACAGATCAATTAAATATTGATTTGATTCATTCAAGATTTGATTCACGGTTGATTTGATTCACCGTTAATTCGATTAATATATTTTAAATAATGATATTGTGTAGCTAATATTGATTTTGAATTAATCATGTACAATTATTATAATATAGATTATTATTTAAATTCATTAATTCGATTATTGAATACTAATAATAATAAATATATTATTAATATTAATTTGGAATTAATATTAAATATGTGATCGTGATAATTTAAAATCAATAATATTAATCAAGCCAATAAATTATTACTTACTATTATTATTTTGAATTGATATTGATTAGACGATAAATTTATTAATTGGATTAATGGATTAATGAGCTATAATTTGTTAATATTATAATTTTGGAATAATAAATAATATATGTGCTTGATGATGCTTTGGAATTATTACTTGATTTACAAATATATTAATTTAGAATTAATATAGATTGGATAAATTTCGTTAATTAGATTAACAAATTGGGACATAATTATCATCTGGAAATGATAATATATACTCCACAGCACAATATTAATTTGGAATTAGTGTTAAATATGAATAATTATATTAATTTAGAATTAATATAATTAAATCCACATTTAATTAGTGAATAAAATTTGATATTTTTGTTGAGCATTATTTGATATCCTATGTGATAAGCATGCTATTTGATTTATGCTTATTTATTTAACTATAGTAGTTAGAGACCGTGTTATACTATGTCTGGGTAGGCGGCACCCAGTATGTGTAGTCCGTGTTATATTATGTCTGGGTAGGCGGCGCCCAGTATGTGTAGTCCGTTATACTATGTCTGGGTAGGCGGCGCCCAGTAATTGTTTGAAATTTAATATTGGATATTATATTCACAGAACTAGTATCACACTTTCCCCCACAAAATATAAGTCTTGTTTTGAAACAAACGCGTCGTCCATCACAATTGTTTGATGTTCCTAGTCTTTTCGATCACGAGTTTTACGCCCTCGCGTTTACTCTAAATCTACAAGGTTTAGGCTCATTTATAGATGCATGGTTGGCATCGTGTGATGGGGTTGACTTGCTTAAATTATTTTGAGTAGCCCTCGCAACCAGAATAATTTATGGACGTATATTAATTAGATTAATAAACCAAGAATTGTAAAATTGTTGTTACAATTGGCTTGGAGGCCTACCTGGTGATATTATTGTAGTCATCAGCCCTCGCAGAGGCTGCAATAATATAGACTTGGATCTTGGACCACTAAAATTTATATTAGATATAAATTCGTATTTTATGTTTGGGGGACATAATATATGTTAAAATTAGTGGAAGCTAATCAATACAATAAACCCTTGTTTGATTAGTGATGCGATTGTGATCTTTGTATGCTTTTCTAATTTATTTTTCGTTTTATTTTCTGTTCAGATAATATGTCAAACTTATCTTATGAGTGTATGATGGAAACAAACAAATTGACTAGGTCAACTTTCACAGAGTGGCAGAGAGACTGCCCAAAACTCAAGGCACAAGGTGCAATGAGTGGGAGCTCAGCTATGTTTGTCATTGAGATAAATATGTCTATGAATAACTCACAATCCTGGGTATTGGATACCGCTTGTGGTTCACACATTTGTAATAATGTGCAACGTTTAATTGACAGCAGGAAAGTGAGACCTGGGGAAGTAGACCTACGTGTTCGAAATGGAGCAAAAGTTGCAGCCGAACGCGTGGGAACTTATAGATTAGATCTTCCCTCAGGACATAGACTAGATTTACATAATTGCTATTTCGTTCCAGTTATTTCAAAGAATATTATTTCCATTCCGATGTTGGACATCGAAGGTTTTTCCTTCCATTTTGCAAACAGCAGATGCTCGTTTTCTAATAATGGATTGTTTTATGGAAATGCCTCTTTAGAGAATGGATTATATATGCTTGAATGCAAACGGGATATTCTAAATGTGCAAAATAAAAGACTTAAGCTATGTAATACGGATAATGCTACTTATCTTTGGCATTGTAGACTTGGTCATATCAATGAGAAAAGGATAGCGAGATTGAGAAAGTTAGACTATCTAAATTCATTTGATTTTGAATCATATGGTGCTGGTGAATTATGTCTCAAAGGAAAGATGACTAATAAGCCACTTTCTGGGAAAGGGGTGCGTGCTAATGATGTGCTAGAGTTGATCCACACAGATGTGTGCGGACCGTTTCCAACTCAAGCAAGAGGTGGTTATTCGTACTTCATAACTTTTACTGATGATTTATCAAGGTATGGATATGTGTATCTTATGAAAAAATAAATCTGAGGCCTTCGATAAATTTAAAGTGTTTAAGTGTGAAGTTGAGAAACAACTTGGAAAAGTATAAAGACTCTTCGATCAGATCGAGGAGGGGAATACTTGAGCCGAGAATTTCTTGATTGCTTGAAGTCACATGGAATCCAGTCGGACTGGACACCTCCTGGTACACCTCAAATGAATGGAGTATCTGAAAGGAGAAATCGAACATTATTAGATATGGTTCGATCCATGATGAGCTTCGTCAGTCTCCCTTTATTCCTGTGGGGTCATGCATTACTAACGGCTATTTACATTCTAAATAGGGTTCCTTCTAAATCAGTCGAGAAAATACCATATGAGTTATGGTGTGGCAAGAAAGCAAGTCTTAACCATATCTGGACTTGGGGTTGTCCAGTTTTTGTTAAGCAATGATGACTGATAAATTGGAAACTAAAAGTGAGAAATGTTATTTTGTGGGATATCCTAAAGAAACTAAAGGGTATGATTTCTACTGTCCTGAAAATCACAAGGTGATAACATCGAGGAATGTGGCGTTCCTTGAAGACAGTTATGTCTGCAAGGAACAAGGTCAAAATACAGTAGATCTTGAAGAAATTCAAGAACCACAAGTTAACAATGAGGATGATGTATTATCCACTGGATTGGACAATAACTCAATGGGAGTTTTGATGATCTATTGGGAGGGGAAATTACTCTTAGAGAGGACCTTAGAGAGACTCTAGAAGGACCACCTCAAGACAATGAGATGCATCAAAGACAAGATGATACAATAGTTGCATCATTTCTACCTCAAAAAGATCATAGTGATATTCCTAAACCTTCTCACATACAGAATGAACAGCCTGAACCATCTATGGACTTAAGCAAGCTTCGAGGAGTTGGAATATTTGTTTTGACAGAACAATCAAATCGTTTGGTTTTGTCAGAAGCAAAGAGGATCCATGTGTTTATAGTAAACGCGAGAATGGAAACGTTGTCTTCCTCATCATATATGTTGATGACATCTTGATTATGGGAAGCGATCGTTCCATGATGCAATCCGTGAAAGAATGGTGGTCTAGTTCCTTTATGATGAAGGATCTAGGTGATGCTTCCTACATCCTTGGAATCAAGATCTATCGAGATAGACCGAATAGGATGTTGGGATTATCACAATCCACTTACATGGACAAGTTGCTAAGGCGCTTCTCAATGGAGAATTCTAAGAAAAGTTTTCTTCCTATGGGACATGGCATTGTATTGTCAAAGAAGGATTGTCCTTCTAATGACAAAGAAAGAGACAACATGAAAAGGATCTCGTATGCCTCAGCTATAGGATCTATTATGTATGCCATGATTTCTACTAGGCCAGATGTGGCCTATGCGCTTAGCATGACAGACAGATTTCAGCAAAATCCCGGTGAGGAACATTGGAAAACCGTTAAGACTATTCTTAAGTACCTTAGAAGGACTAAAGAATAGTTCTTAGTCTATGGTGGACAACCAGAGTTATCAGTTACAGGGTACACTGATGCTAGTTTCCAAACAGACCATGACGACTATAAGTCTCAGTCTGGATATGTTTTTGTCCTCAATGGTGGAGCAGTGAGTTGGAATAGTTCCAAACAAGGTACAACTGCCGATTCCACCACCGAAGCCGAGTATATTGCTGCATCTGAAGCTGCCAAAGAAGCTGTTGCTTTGTTAGAGTTCGTTAAAGAACTGGGTGTCATTCCGAGTGCCAATAGTGCAATACCTTTGTATTGTGACAACACTGGTGCTGTTGCGCAAGCAAAAGAACCCAGAGCTACGAACAGGAACAAGCATGTTCCCAGAAGATATCATCTGATCAGAGAAATAATTGAAAGAGGCGACATAAAATTAGAAAGAGTACCCGCTGATGATAACTTGGCTGATCCTTTCACCAAACCGTTATGTATAGCAAAACATAACAAGCACTTTGAGAGCTTAGGTGTTATGCATGTTGGTAGATGGCTTTGAATCAGTGGGAGTTACAGTTTTATATGTCTTAGAATCATTTTGTGTTGAGACAATATTATTTGATCACATTATATGAAAATTTTATTTCCTATGGGTTTTGTGCACTTATTGGAATAATTGTTTTAAATGTTTGATTTTATTCTAAATATTTGTTCCCTTGAATTGTTGACTGTCGTTAATGGTGTGAGACATTAATGATATAGTATAATTCTAAAATAGCCCTAACCAATGATCATCAAGAATGGGATATTGGTGATATGTTATAGGCTAGCATGGGGTTTGCATCACATTCTTCGAGAATATAGTTGTTCTCACAACTATGAGATATTAGATAATCGTGATGGACACATGGTATACTTTGGAGAGTATTGGTATACCCTACTATTAAACTGTTTTGTTGAGTGTCTACAGTTTATTAGTACATGAAGTATGTAATAGTCCTTGGATCTGAGGTCATTACACATTTTGTTTGTTGAGTGGTGTGCTTTGACCTTGTACAACGCTTTGCCTCCCCTCGGAGGATTAAGACACGGACTTGTGTTGGGTACATCATAAGATAAATGGAAATGGTAGTTGAGCCAAGAATGAGATTCATTCCTCGATTAGAATTTCGAGAGAACACTCAAATTCTCTATATTACTTGACCATTAAGTCATTGGCCAATGCAATGATATATTCAATTAAAGAAATTAAATATGATCGAATGGGTCATTTAATAAAGATGAGATAAAGTGATTGAGCTATTTGGATGATACATGACAAATCTTAGGCTCAATCGGGTGGTTCGTGAATGAAAGGATGTTACTATAAACTTTGTGTAAAGGCTTGTTTACCGAATTCACGTAAACGTCCTTCATATATCGAGCTACGCTGCCAACGCAGTCTAGGAGTTTTGTGCAGACTTCGATTAGATCGTCGTCGATAATGAGGGCCTAAAGGGTCACACTATAAGTGTATTTTGATCCGCTCAAGGGTACAAAGTTGGAACTGCGTATTATATCTAATGCTATTCCAAGTGGGAGATTGAAAGGATATGGGCTAGATTAGATTAATATGGATTAAATAATAATAGTTGGGCTACAATTATAATTAGTCCATAAGCCCAACAATCATGAAACTCTAATGACTCTTTGTCTATATAATGGTTATTTATTCTCCATTGTGGGAGATGAGAAATATCGTAACATTAGAGAGAAAATACGTAAAGCTCTGTAGAGAGAATTCCTAGCTTTCTTCTACGGAGCAATTGTACCGGGATAGTTCCTGCATCGGATTGGATTGCACGTGGACCTCGATAGCAGTGGATTCAACTTGCAGGATTCAATCGTAGAAGAAAACAACACAACAAGTAAGATTTAGTTCTGTTGTGTATTACGTGCTCAACTTGCAATATGATTATGAATCTAGATCTGTTATTCTTGTATGCAATTTCCGCTGCGCTCATTAGATGAATACAAGAATTTCTAACAGGTGCTTCGACCACCTGCCGAAGGAGATGTTAGCTAAACAGTTCATTCCAGCCGACGTAGTTATTCCAGCAGCAGTTCCACCGTTTAGAAGCAACGACATTCCGTTTAGTCGCTTTCATTCATTTCAGTTTTAGTTCTCGTTATCATTTATATTTCCAGATTTCCGTACTTAAGACTTGAAGCTACTCATGTTTGTTGGTTGAATCATGTTTTGATTTCGGGTTCTTACTTTGCATTGTAGATATTGTTCTAGTTTAAGTAGTGAAGTTTCTTTTCACTTTTCTTACGTCGATCCTAGTTTAGATCGAGTTGCTTGTGTCGATTTCGCCTAGTTCAATTAGATCTGAGTGTTTAATTGTTTTTCTCGTGTTCGCAACAAGTTATGCATGCTTTAACGCATGTCATGTTTTCGTCGCTCTTGTCTGTTGGCCTGATTACGTACAACTGAGTTTGTTTCGTTTCCGTTTGTGTTCTCCGAGTTATATCTTGCATTTATGTTTTCGTCTTTAAGATTCATCCATGGAGATTGTTGTTTGCTTTTAGTTAAACTTATTGGAGAAGAAAATGCCCATATCTAAGAGTAGGACCAAAAATATGCTTTATGCTTTTTGTACTTTCACCTTTTTCAGCTTTTCTGCATTTAGATAGTTAGTTAGGATCAACGGTCCCCTGTAGCTTTTACCTTTTTTCTAGTCCAATTTTAGTATATTTCGTTTAGTGCATGTTGTTTCAGGTGCCTGATAGTTAAGTTTATTTTTATTTCGCATGATGTTTCTCGTAATGATGCATTTTGAGTCACACCCTACCTCTTGGTTAGTTTAGTTGTATTCACTGTTTCAGTATACTTTAGTTAGTCTCCACCCCATAAATGGTGGTAGCAAACCAATCCCTTTCAAAATGTCATTGCAAAAATGCCCATCCTCCTCATCTATGTGGGATCGATCCTTACTCCTTATACTAGCTACTAGAAGATGGCTTACTCCCCTATACTAGTTATAGAAATGAATTGAGGTTTTGATAGCGAGGTTTAGGCACAACGACAAGATTAAGTCTAGATACCCTCCTGGCAGTTTAAGTTAGCACGCACACACACACATATAATGTATGAAATGCCTGCATGAAAACCACACCTATCACACCCACTTAGTTCTAGGGTTTCATTCGTACACTACAGTAAATGAAAGTCCCAAATCAAGCACAATTTATATAATACAACTTCAAAGCAACCAATTTAATAGGTGAAACAAATGAAATAACATAAATTCCCAAAAGGTGAAATTATTAAAGAGAAGCATAAAGGTAAAAGCAAATAGTCGGGGTGTTACAAAAATAGTTATTCGTTCTTATCTATTCTAAGAGCAAGTGTAGAAGAATCATACAATTGGATAGCAACCAAGCTTTGCAATACCACACATGCCTTCCTTAGCATCTATACTTCTATGTAGGCTCACATATCCATCCTCACCCCATCCTAGTCCCCATGAATTCTTACCTAACCAAAACTTAACTCCATCTTTACTTTCCCCATAACCAACTACTGCAACTGCATGATTTAATTTAGTTCCACACTCCCCTGTCAAAATCCCGGATCGATAAAATTGCCATATTGTTATGTCAACGTCAACCGAGACAGGTTGGTTAGCTACTTCCTCTAACAATGCCGTCTCATTATTATAAGGGATATAACCAATGCCAGTGATCTTTGAGGAAAGCGAAGATTGTTTGTTATTGGCACATGCTGTTGGAATTCCAGTGTAAGGATAGTCGGTCTCCGATGCTAGATCTCCATTTTTAATAACGAGATCAATTGCATTAGTCTGTCTTCCACCCTTGCAGCCTTCGTGCTCGTAATTGCACTCCAAAATATGTTGCTCTGATAATTCATTTAGGTTGCCTGATTGGATGGCTATTATGCCTTCAATATCAGCAACGGCTGAGAATGCCCAACAACTTCCTATATATGGAAATTATGTGAGATATCCATCTCCACATTGATGATTGATTTTGCTAAAAATCAAAAATGTATTTTGAGCTTATAATTAAAAGCATGCAAATTCATCTTACAAAATTTAACTATGTATAAGAAAAGAATGGCAAAGACTTAAAAATGTTATCACACACGTTAGAATGAAATGAAGAAAAAAACTTACCATTGGAAATAAAATCAACATGACTTAGGAGAAAATTATCTACAAATGTTGATCAAAGAGGACACGCTAGGTAGCTGATTTTGTTCACCATAAACACACGACACACACATATATAGTATGTGGTTCAAATAAAAATTTTAAAAAATATGAGAACTTTGCAGATTACATAAGGTTCATTTTAGAGTTCCCATAACTATCATAATAACAAATTAAAATGCATTCATTGTTACTATATAAAAGACAATAGGTCTTAGAGTCAGAGAACTAACCACAAGTTCCTTGATCCTTTACAGCGGTAACAACATTGTGATCCTTTCAATCAAAACTAGGTGGTATATCTTTCATATTTTTATATCCAAAAGATGATTGATTATTCTACCTTAGATAATGACATGGAATTTCTTGCATACTTAGCCAAGAACTCTTCATTTGTTAGATCAGCAAATTTGTTTATCCCAAGATTGTACGTGTGATTCCCTTCTTGATTATGCCTCTCAGTATGCTGCACATTATCTTTAAATATTTGAAACCGAGCTTCCTTTACTTCCTCGTTCTCATAGGAGAATCATTGTTGAGCCATCCATTTCTCATGTTTTATAGACATGCTTTCCTCACTATAAGACAACGATAATGTTACATGATAACACGATGTTGCAAAAATATACAAAAGAATTGCATGGTAACAATTTTTATTGGAAGACATTACTAGATTAAATGTTTTCTTAGAGGATTCTATTGACTAGTGTGATGTTTTGAGAAAGTTATGTATTGTGTATTTATAGCTACACCTATTAGCTGGTTATTGATTTAAATTAAATGTGGATTCAGTTATTATACAAAATTTATGTAGGGCATCAATATATTTATGAGTTACCATGAGCTCATGCATCACATTTAAATCTAATAAATGATATCTTCAATTTCAAAAGTATTAATTTTTGACATAAACTGCATATCTATAAAGATCAAGCATACACAAAGCTTTTATTGATTAACTTGCATTCAATTTATGATTTAACATGGGAGTAAAGTTATATTAACAAAGATTGTATATACAAAAATGTCCTTAAATTTTACACCGGTTTTCTTACTAATTTATATTTCCTTGCTAAATTTCCCTTTTTATATTTGTAAAATAGCACAAAACCCTTTTTCCATTTATATAATCTTTTATTTATGGAAATCCAAAACTTTAGGCAAATTCAAACGAATTGTCCTTTCTGTATTTTAAAGATATAAATTTTGTCTAACAAATCTATATATATAACGCATTAAATATGATAAAGTTCAAAATAATATTTTAAAACTTTTTAATATAATAGTTATCAATTAGTTGGATAATAGTACCAAAAAATGAAGTACATAGTACTCTTCGTCCCCTATTAATTGTCCACTTTTGTCATTTTTGTCCGTCTCTCATTAATTGTCCACTTTTACTTTTTACCATAAATGGTAAGTATGTCTCAGATTCCACTAATTCATCTCATTCACATTTTATTATAAAACTAATATACAAAAGTGGGACTCATATTCTACTAACTTTTTCAATCCACTTTCTTTTAAATTTCTTAAAACTCGTGTTGGAACCAAAGTGGACAATTAATAAGGGACGGAGGGAGCATATGCTATATCATACTCCCTTCATCCCACATTTCTTGAGTCATTTCTTTTTTGATATTATCGTTTTGAAAAAATGATAATAAATAGTAGTTAAAGTGGAAAGAAGGTAAAGTAAGATAGAGAATAATGTAGAAGAGAGTCTTCATGTTCGTATTCTCTCTCTTACTTTATTTTCTCTCCACTTTAACTATTTGTTATAATTTTTCCAAAACAAATGCAAAAAAAGTGACTCTGGTAACGTGGAACAGAGGGAGTATCTACGTGGAACAGAGGGAGTATCTAATTTTATTTCATGATTTTCACGAGAAAATATAGAGGATACAAGGAAAACAATTTAATAATCATTAATAAATTATTCAATGGTACATATAAATATATACATGTACTCATTAAATTAAAACGCCGAAAAGTAAAATCAGTCTAAATCTTCTACATTGAAGGTTGGGCCGTGGAACAGGTCATCACAGTAGGCAACTCAATCGGAACCTTGTAGAAGTAAAACTTTTTCACTACCTAGATAGGTTTTGGCTACCTGTCGCGAAAGGTTGCAGTGTCCATATGAAAGTCATCTTTACCTTGAGAATGATTAGTGACACTGGTGTGGTATAACAATAAAAAGATTTAAAGTATAGACACGTCTTTATTGCTATCTACTGAAAGACGATGTCTTGGAGATTTAATATTTCTTAATTATTATAATAATATTGGACATACGTTATTAATCATACGCTGCTTTGACTTATCCGCAGGTCCGGGTTTTTCGCAACCCAATATTCCTGATATATTGGGTACTAGTAATAAATAACTAGTACAGTGTTAGTTTTATTATTACATTGAATTGTGTGCTTTCGCGGTTTGATTATATCCCCAAGATGTATTCGAAAAAACTTCTATATTCGGAAACCCGGCCGGTTTGGATTTAATCCAAGAATAATAGTAAAGCAAAGTATATTATCTAATATACACCTCGTACTAGACAAACTCTTGGAAATAATAAAAATACATATTAATTAATTTAAAGTCCCTGGCAGACTATAAAATAATTAATGGATATAGAAAGTCTTAAAAACACGAGAAATAATATAATAAAGAGGTTAACTCGGATTGCTTGTAATCACATATTGGATGAGCGGTCAATATTTCTTTTATAGTGGCACAAGAAATATTCCATTGGCCTTATATTAAATTATGAGTATAATTTAATTACTAAAGGAGGTCCTATAGGGGAGGCCCAATCCAAGCCACATTGATCCCTAACTTAGCCCACCACAAACTCTATAAATAGGAATGAAGGAGGGGCGACATTCTACACTACACAAAAACCTAAACCCAGCCTCCAAACTAGCAAAATTTCGATCTCCTCACTTATAGGAGTTTTCGAAAATTGCAAGTGTGTGCAATTAGTTTCTCTTGTCTTCTCCTTCAAGATCCTTATAATTTCTAATAGATTTCTCCCACAAGGAAGTTAGATCTATAGTTGGGTCATAAGTTAGAAGATCTTTGGCTTTGCAATAAAGCTTCAAGGAGGAATTGCGATAGCTTCAATATCTACAATCATTCAAGATCTACACATGGAAAAGTAGCAAGCCACTTTGATTCTTTGGAGAATCAAACTTGTAAGATTCAATATCATAATTTAATATTAAAGTATGTGATTATTTGCGCAACAACATGTTTATATGTGTTGAAGCATGAAATTGAATCGATCCACATAATCACCTAAATAGATTCTAATATGTGAATTTATTTAATTTGCAATTTCCGCTGTGCAAACCCCGTCACTATAATCATTTTAACTTATGTATAACTATTATATCATATCTTATTTTGTTCCATGTTTTGCATGAAGATGTAGAACATTAAAAAAAATTAACTTAATGATCATCTATGAACATTGATATCACTAAGAAAAATTAAGATTATATTTCTCTAGGAAAAACAGCTACACTTGGCATTACTCTTACCCGTAGATGATCATTGAAAGCGTGGCTGTTGTTGCGTGATACAAATTGGTGATACAAATTCATAAATAAAAGCATTCTGCAATTTCAATGATAGGAACAAAGTAATTGCTCGACAAGATTGAAATTTGACAGAGTTTCACCAAAAACACGTTTACACAGCTTGCCATTTGGGAAAATGAAGTCGGATCAAATTTCTGCACCAATACACGACAACATTATTCAGTATTTGTGAGTGTAAATCCATATCGAGCTTACCTCCTTCGAAAAAACGCAGTGCTTTGCTTTGATAAAGGGTTTCAGTTCAGCCGATGATTGTGGCCGCTTGGGTGACAAAAAGGGGGTGAAACAAATTCATTACAATGAATTAGATCATTGGAGGTTAAAATTATAACACAAAAAAATTTATGGGCAAAAATGTCTTTTCGGTATCTCACTTTTGGTATCAATGGATACAAAACATCATATACCAAATATCAAGAAATGATAACTATCCAACCAAACATGAAGTGGGGTTATGCTATCCTAAGAGAAAATTTCTCAATTTATGCTAACCACATTTGGTCAAGAAATGCTACCAAATGAACCAAAACACATCCTTAGGATAAATTAATCGTTCAGTACAATGTTGCGTACATACTTTTTCTAGAGCCTATCCGGGAGTTTGTCGAAGTGAATTGCCAATCCATGCTTTAAATGGCTTGATTAGAGTCCATTACAACTGACGAGCCCAAAGCAACCCAAACCACTTGTTTACTATACAGCCTTTAATTTTGATTTAATTATTTAGTCTTTACATATTTAATGATGGAATTATCGATCCGCTAAATTAGATTTGTATTTTAATTACTGTATTTCAGAGTATTAAATATCAATCATTAAAAATATATTAATATTGTTATAATGCATTTTAATTTAAATTTTTACGTTATAGTGGTATGTTTATATTTTAATGCAATTCACTGTTTTAGGTTTTCTTATCTTTTTCAATAAACGATATACTTAATATGTAAATATATTAATAATTAATCTCAATATAATATTCAATTTTATATGAAATCAGTGATTGCAAAGTGTTGTCGAAAATATGTAATTTATATACTCTCTTGTCTTTAAAAAATAAAAACGATATGAGTTTTAATACATAATTGGTAAGTAATTGATAAGTAATAGACAAAGAAAGACAAAATTAATTAAAATATTATTAGTAGAGAATGAGTCTCATTTTAACAGGGAGGAAAAAAATCTCCTAATATAAAATATTTTTATTTTTAAAGAAAAGACCAAAATAATTTTTTTTTAAAATGACGGAGGAGTTATTAGTGTGAACTAAAAATTGTAGTGATTCCAAAGAAAACTTATTGGTCAATGGGGTTTACACATTTTTGATATCTTATAAAATAAATATCACTGGAGGTCTTTGGATAATGATATAATCTCGTTTAATGTACTTTTTCATTGTTTTAAAAAAAAAATTTCCTTTCCCCTTCTCTCGTTTGAGGTACTTTTTTCATTAATCTCTCTATATTTATTTAATCTATTTTTCTTTTTTCTCTTCTCCAGTTTTTTCTCTCTCTGTCTTATTTATTTACTTTATATTTCTCTTTTGTTCTTATATTAATGTGTAAACAAAATTCTTAAATTTCGTATTATCTAATGAAGTACTACTCCCTCCGTCCCTAAAGAGTATGAACTATTTCCTTTTTCGTCCGTCCCTGAAAAATATGAACTTTCTAATTTTGAAAAAATCAAACATCTTATTACCCCTACACATCATTTTATTTACAACTTATACAGTTACTATTAACAACTTATACCGCCACAATAATGTGAATCTCGTTCTCCACTAACATTATTTCCACTATCCTTTCTCTCTCTCTCTCTCTTATTATTCTCCTTATTTATTAAAACCCGCGCTGAACATATTGTTCATACTCTTTTGCGACAGCGGGAGTATTTAGACCCATGTTATAATTCATAATCCACAAAACATTTTCTCATTTTTTAAATACTTGATTTTTTTTTCATGAGATACAGTTACCACTGGGACCAATAACTGTTTGGTGGATTTATTGTACATTATACTTTGAAGATTTTATTCGACAGTCATGATCTAATAATAATTGTGTGATTCTTGGAAAAATATATACATTTACTAATATTGCTAAAAAAAATTTATACGAGACGATAATCCAATATAAATCCATACATAATTAATAAATTTGGGTCAAGTTTTATTGGGCCCATGTCCTTATCGAGTTAACCAGTTAAGAATAGTTTCGAGTTGGAAGCGAGTTGGAAGCGGATAACCCATTAAGAAATAATAATATTATTATTATTTTTAAAAAACATGTTTTAATTCTTCAATTTCTTGTAAATAAAGTTTCAATAGTGTAAAACGGATTGTATCATGTAAATAAGGTTCAATCGTGTAATATCAGATTCAGATCGATATCGTGTTGTTACGGTGTCGTGTTGTAGCACCTCGGAAAATTGTGACTTTTTTTAATTATTATTATTTTTTATTTGATGGCTTATTTTTTTTTAATTTATGTGGATGTTGAATAAGAATTTCTTTTGTGGAAATTGAGTCTCTATGTGTTTGAGTTAATTATGTGAAATAAGTTGTAGTGAGTTATGTGAGTTAATGTGATTAAGCTTCCAATGTGTAATTAAATTAAATGGGATCATGCATAATTGTTCTAGCCATTTTATTGAAATTTTCGGCCCTCCTATTTATTGGAAACAATATTTTCTTCTCGGATTTAATTAATTGCTTTGGGATATTTATCCAAATTAAATCCAAACCAAATTATGCCATCCCTTGAGATTTTCAAAATCTCCTAGTAATTAGGAGAAGGAATTATTTTGTGGATTTAATTGGTATCTTGTTTGTCTCCTTCCTTGAATTAAAATCCAATTAAATCTTACCATATCTTACCAAATTTAAATCCTATTCCTATTTGATTTGAGGATTTAAGTATTTTTTTTTCCTTGATCTCTCCCATTCCACACGCCTACTTTCATTTTTAATTGTGGGATTTTATTTTATTCCCCCACAATTTAATTATTTTATTTTATTGTGGGATTTATCCTAGACTATAAATTAAAAGAACCCTAACCCTAGCCCTTATATTTTTCGCCTCCCTCTCTTCTCTCCTCCCACACGTTTTTTTTCCTCTCTTCCTCTCCTTCTCCACCAATTCTTCACCAATCCTTTGTTCTTGCATCAATTTGGAGTTGGAAATTCAAGATTCATCGAAGAATCACATCAATTATCTTTCCTATCTATTGTTTTTGAACAAGAAAGGTATATTTGAATTCTCTTTCTCATCCTTTCCATTGAACCCATGTTTCTTGATTCCCTCATGCATATAGTGAGTATAAAAATCATAGATCTAAAAATTAATCGGTTGGGATTGATGTTTTGCATGAGAAAGTATGTGGATATGCGTTTATGTATGTGTATGTGTGAGGTTGTGGATGATTCGTTGGTGAATGAGATGTGAATATATGAGAACTTGGTTGTGAGATCTTTTTGAAGCATGATTATGTGTTGGAAGCATGAATATATGTAATTGGATGAATGATAGATAAACCCTAATTCGAATTTCTGAAGAATAAAAACTATGGTGTTCGGACAGTAGATTCCGACGTGTGTTTGACCGACCAAACGATCTTATTTTGGCACGAATTTTTTAACTGAGTAAACTTTGAGATGTCTTCTGTGTCGTGTATAAATTTCAGCCTCTTTTGACGAAAGATGAATTTTAAATGAATTTTTAAAGTTAACTGCGCAGTTCTGTCAGAATTTATATTCTCGTCCAGTGAGTTTCGTTTTTGATTTGACCGACCTAAAGATGTGATTTTGATGTGAAATTTTAACTAGATGATCCTTGATGTGTCTACTGTGCTGTGATAAAATTTCAGCCCCAACGGAGGTCGGATGGATATTTAATGATTTTTACAAAATGACTATGCAGTTCTGCCAGATTTCTGTCATGTTAAAATAATACTTGTTGTCAAGTTTTGAGTGAATAAATGATACATGAGTGAATAAGAAACGTATCCTATGAAGTGGCTATGTGTTACACGTTGATGTATGCTTGAGTGTTCGTTTCGTTTTTGTTGATGAACGTTTGGGGATGGGCAATCTAAGAAAACGATGAAAGGAACGATAGGACATGCATGATAATTGTAATAATGGAAAACCTGATTGTGTGGTGATATTGACAAGGGTTGTTGTGCGTACGTGAGCACAAGGAACGAAGGTTGCTTTTGAGGTTTGTATTGTGTTGTCTAAGCAAGCGAGGTGGGCTTTCTTTTACTAAACTGTTTACGTTTCAAAAGTATGATTGTGGAGCTATAAGGGTGGTTTAAAGTGTTATGTCATGCCGTGATTGTTTTGATGTTGAGATTGTTTCCTGATGCCTAGTTCGTTTGAGCTTGCTCCGTTAGGCTATAGGGCTATGTGTGATGTTGAGATTGTTGCCTGATGCCTAGTTCGTTTGAGCTTGCTCCGTTAGGCTATAGAGCTATGTGTGAAACGAATTCGGGTCTAAGTAGGGCCGCAAACCCTATCAGGCTGTGTACACAGAGGGGATCGTGAGCCGTCCTTGCTAGTCGGCCGGTCTCGTGGGCGAATAGTGCGGCCACACTTTCGTCGCACTATGGTAAGAGGATGTGAATGATTGATTGCTGAGAAAGTGGGGAGATTGTTTGCCTGGCCAGGCTATGAAAATATTTTTGTGTTCTCGATGATATTTCTTTTCTAAAATGTTAAAACTCGATTTCACTATGGTTTGGATGACATAACTTTTATCAAATATTTTGGCATGTGTCCACTGAGTATATCAAATACTCAGCCCTGCATATGTTTTCTTTATGTGCAAGTTGAGCGGGGTGTTGCGATGGATGTTGAGTCGGCTTAGGAAATTTGGATGCGTTGTGTCTGCATACATAGGCGTCATCCTATGACTCTCTTTGATAACTTATTTCCGCTGCTACTTTTGAAAACTGATGTCACAAGAGTTTACTTTACTTCGTATGACTTTATTATGTCAAATACTTTGAGACTTTAATCCGCTGCTTATTTCGTTAAACTAAAATGTTTTTGTAGACTAAAGTATTTTCCCTTTTGGAAGTTAATCAAATTTTTGCATTAAGTGTCAACTTTTATTATGTCCCCCATTTTTCCCCGCTCCTTAGTCCCTCCTTCGTCACATTTTCCCCGTCTTCACTATCCTTAGTAAGGGCGGTCGTGACACGTGTCAACCCATATTATATAGTTCCATTAATGGGTTTATGTCAGGCGTGGATCGTGTTCGGGTTTAAATGTACCAGGTGTCGGGTTCGTGTTCAAATTGACGGTTTCCTTAACATGTCGGAATTCAAGTAATACTAAGCATATAATGTTGTGGTTGGCGACCGATTGTATGAAACGCAAGAACACTAAAGAAACAATGACACAACAATTTACGTGGTTCGATCTTTCGATCTACGTCCACGGGCGAGAAAGAGGTCGATATATTGATGATGATTTCTAGAGATTACAAACTACTGATTCAACTCTACAAAACAACAACACTCACTTCTAATCTCACTTTTTGCTCCAAAGCTAATCAAGTAAGTGGTTGATGAAACTAGAGGAATCACTCGTGGTTTTCTTGGCTTCTGTGTTGTTGAGGATCTCTGATCTCTCACCTTTTATATTGAGGATCTGAACCTCCTTCGACAACTCGCGGTCCCAGCTGCAACTTCTTCCCAACCACTTAACCGTTGCACTCAATCCTCAGCCATTGATCTTGATGAGCTTAGATGAACGGCTATGATGATGCATGGTTACTTCTATCAATCTCCACCTTAACCATGCCATCAACTCCACCTCATTCCCTGCCTTTATACCCTCTTTCACTTCAATCTGAGACCCACCAGCTCCAAGCAATACTTGAACTTCAAAGCTGGTAATGGCTTAGTTAACATATCTGCAGCATTGTGATCAGTCGACACCTTTCTCATTCTGACCTCTCCTTTCTGTACCTCATCTCTAACAAAATGGAGCTTCACATCTATATGCTTAGACCTCTCATGGAATACATGGTGCTTTGCAAGAGCTAATGCGCTGCTGCTATCACAAAAGATGTCCACAGTCTGCTGCTCTTCACCAAAGTCTTTCAGAATTCCCTTGAGCCACTTTGCTTCCTTTACTGCCTCAGTAATAGCAATGTACTCTGCCTCTGTTGTAGATAGAGCCACTACATGCTGTAGCCCCGACTTCCAACTAATAGCAGTACCATATAGATTGAAAACAAATCCAGTTTGAGATCTCCTATTATCTCTATTTGAGGCAAAGTCCGAGTCACAAAAGCCAATGAGCGCTCCATCCGCATGATCACCTTCTGCTTTATATACCAGTCCATAATCCTCTGCTCCTCTCAGATACCTGAGCAGCCATTTCAGAGCATTCCAGTGCTCCCTACCATGATCAGACATGAAACGGCTGGTGACACTTATAGCTTGTGCAAGATCAGGCCTGGTGCATAACATAACATACATGATGCTACCTATGATGTTGGCATATGGTATCTTACTCAGCTCTCTTCTCTCATCATCACTTTTTGGCCTTTGTTCTGTGCTGAGTTTGAAATGGGCTGCCAAAGGAGTGCTTACTGCCTTTGCATTCTTCATCTGATATTTCATCAACACTCTCTTGATGTAATCAGTTTGCATCAGCCTTAATTCTCTCTGCTCTTTATTTCTGATTATGTCCATACCCAAAATCCTTCTAGCCTCTCCCAGATCTTTCATGTCAAACTTGGTCTCCAATTCTGCCTTTACTCTGATCACTTCATCATTACTTGCAGCTGCCACAAGCATATCGTCCACATAGAGAAGTAAGAACACAGTTGCAATCCCATTCTCTTCCTTTATGAACACACAACTGTCAAAATCTGATTTTCTGAACCCCATTGCAGTAATATGCTTATCAAACTTGAGATACCATTGTCTGCTAGCTTGTTTCAACCCATACAAGCTCTTTTTAGTAAGCAAACCATCCCTTCACTTCCTGGAATCTCAAACCCTTCTGGTTGATGCATGTAGATAGTTTCCCTCAGTTCTCCATGCAAGAAAGCTGTCTTCACATCTAACTGATGTAAGACCCAATCATTCTTAGCTACTAAGGCCAGCAAAATCCTAATTGAAGTGTGTTTGACAATAGGTGAGAAAACTTCATTAAAATCCACTCCTTCTTCTTGAGTGAACCCTCTAGCCACAAGCCTTGCTTTAAATCTGATCTTCTCAACCTCTCCTACTTCAATCTTCTTCTTAAAAATCCATTTACAGCTGATTATCTTCTGAGTCATGGGATTCTTGACCAATATCCAGGTCCAATTTTTCATCAGACTCTCAATCTCATCTCTCATAGCATTGAGCCACTCTTTACTTTCCTTGCTCTTCATAGCTTCTGCATAACTGGAGGGCTCAGCATATTCAATAACTTCAGCTACACATAGAGCAAAAAAGCTCATCTCATAGTCACTAAATCTGGTAGGCCTTCTGATTTCCCTTCTAACTCTATCTCTAGCCAACTTATATCCACTGCCATTCTGTGATGGTGTTTCTGGGATATCAGCATTGGGACCAGAGGCATCCGGCTCAGTAGCTCCACCTCCATCTGAGGTTCCATCCCCATCAAAATTCTGACCCACGCTAGCAGCTCCACCTTCATTAGTGATTTGCATACCAATCTCCTGCTCAGTAGACCCAGCCACATTATTCTTCTGGCCAGAGGCTGTGCTGTTGTCATTCTTCAGAAAAGGCAAAGTTTCTTCATCAAAAATCACATCCCTACTGATCACTATCTTCTGATTTCCTCTCTCTATACACCACAACCTATATCCCTTTACTCCATGTTGATAACCAACCATCACACATTTAAGAGCCCTGGGATTGAGTTTGCCTTGCTTGCAATGAGCATAGGCTCTGCAACCAAAAATTCTCAATGATTTGTAGCTGCAATCTCTGCCATACCATCTGGTGTTTGGTATTTCATTTCCTAGTGCTGATGAGGGTGAGTTATTGATCAAAGTAGCTGCAGTAGACACTGCTTCTCCCCAGAAAACTTTAGGTAGGCCAGATGATGACAACATGCATCTAACCTTCTCCAATAGACTTCTATTCATCCTTTCAGCCACCCCATTTTGTTGGGGGTTGGCTGGAACCGTCCTGTGTCTTCTTATCCCATTAATCTTGCAGAAACCATCAAACTCACTGGATAGAAACTCAAGACCATTGTCAGTCCTCAAGCACTTCAGCATTTTTCCAGTCTTGAGCTTCACTTCCTGACTCCATTCTCTGAACTTTTCAAAAGCCTGTGACTTATCTTTCAGTATGAAAACTCTCACTTTCCTTGAGTAGTCATCAATAATAGATAGGAAATACTTCCCTCCACCTAGAGTCAGAGGTGTGGCTGGCCCCCACAAGTCTGCATGGGCATAATCCATTATCTCCATGGATGAGTGTGTGCCTGCTTCATAAGGCAACTTCTTGCTTTTCCCTAAAACACAGTGCTCACACACATTCGGCCTTGAAGGGTCACCAATCTGAACCAACCCTTTCCTTATCAGTTCTTTCAGACCATTCTCTCCAATGTGTCCTAGTCTCTTGTGCCACTTCTCAAATCCAGCCTCCACTACATTCAGGGATCCAATTATGGTCTCAGCCTCTAGGTAGTATAGGCTATTCTTTCTCTTGGCTCTCATGACATCAGCACCATCTTTAGAGACAACCATATGTCCATTTTCAGAACATATCTTGAATCCCTTAGACTCCAGAACACCTACTGAAATGAGATTGCGTTTTATGCTTGGTATGTACCTTACTTGGGTGATCACCTTGACTCCACCACCATTTGTTCTGAGCCTCATATCTCCCACTCCCTCAACCTTGCAGATTTGGTCATTTCCTAGCATCACTGACCCTGTTGCATCAAGAAAATTCTCAAACCATTCTCTACAAGAGCTGATGTGGAAACTACACCCGGAGTCCATGATCCAAGCCCTTTCAATCTCCCTTACTATGATGTTCATAACCTGAGCCGGTTCTTCTTCCAGTGCTAGATCAGCCTGATTCTGAGCCATCTCAGTTTGCTTCTTCTTCCAATAAAAGCAGTCCTTCTTGAGATGTCCGGGTTTTCTACAATAGTGGCAACTTCTTTTTTCTTGAGCCCCTCCATCTCCATGCTTCTGTTGTTGAGGAGGCTTAAAGAAACCCGGCCCTTTCTTTTTCTTGCCTTTGAAATTTTTTACATTCAAAGCTTGACTTCCATTTCCCTCACTCGTCGTAGAGGAGTTCTTTTCCAGCTCCTTTGAACGTAGAGCACACTGAACCTCCTCATAGGTGATGCCAGATTCAGCATTCCGGCCAAACAACATTGCATCTTTGAGATGCTTGTATGTCTTAGGTAGAGCATTCAGAAGTAGTATAGCCTTATCCTCATTCTTCATAGGACCATCCACATTCTCCAAATCGTCAAGATTCTTACTGAAATCATCTATCTGCTCCGCAAAAGACCGATCCTCAAGAATCTTGTATGAGAACAAGCGTTGCTTCATGTACAAACGGTTAGCGAGAGACTTAGTCATGTAGAGGCTCTCAAGTTTCGTCCATACCCCAAGTGCTGTAGTTTCCTTCGCAACTTCACGCAGAACTTTGTCAGTGAGATTGAGAACAATGGCACTATGGGCTTTCTTGGCAATCTCAGCCTTCTTCTTCACGCTCTTCTCATCGAGATCTTCCTTTTCTTTCCCCTTCGGATCAATCGGCTCAATAGCTTCATCAAGCCCTTGCTGGATCAACAGAGCCCTCATCTTGATCTGCCACAGACCAAAGTCATTCTTCCCCGAGAATTTCTCTGCTTCGAATCTTGTCGTCGCCATCGATATCAACTCCGATCTGAGCTTTAATTCCCACAGACGGCGCCACTTGTTGTGGTTGGCGACCGATTGTATGAAACGCAAGAACACTAAAGAAACAATGACACAACAATTTACGTGGTTCGATCTTTCGATCTACGTCCACGGGCGAGAAAGAGGTCGATATATTGATGATGATTTCTGGAGATTACAAACTACTAATTCAACTCTACAAAACAACAACACTCACTTCTAATCTCACTTTTTGCTCCAAAGCTAATCAAGTAAGTGGTTGATGAAACTAGAGGAATCACTCGTGGTTTTCTTGGCTTCTGTGTTGTTGAGGATCTCTGATCTCTCACCTTTTATATTGAGGATCTGAACCTCCTTCAACAGCTCGCGGTCCCAGCTGCAACTTCTTCCCAACCACTTAACCGTTGCACTCAATCCTCAGCCATTGATCTTGATGAGCTTAGATGAACGGCTATGATGATGCATGGTTACTTCTATCATATAACAATATAAAATTATATTTGCCTATACATAAATAGTTTTGATATTGAACGCACAAAAATCATGATTGTTTAACGAGACAGAAGCTTCGAACTATGTGTGACGGAACATATGGCATGAACAAGTCCGGAATTGTAGATCAGTTGTTTTCGACACAATATTTTTCCAGGATTATGGCATGTAACCTATCATCATACATTTAGGACATGTTTGGTTGCCAGGATTCTGTCTGAGAAAGAAATCTGATTCTTTAATTTTTAAATTCTTATGTTTGTTTTGGTTTTTAATCAAACCGGGAAAGTAATCAGAATCCTAAAAACAAGGAAAATAGTATAATTTTCCAGAATTCTGAATCCTAGCTTTTCTTAGGTATTTTGTTTCCAAGTTTTAAGTTTCTTACATATTTAAATATTTAATGAAGTATACAACTATTATTATTATTATTATTATTATTATTATTGTATTATTATTATAAATCACACTCTTAATTTCAATATAATAAATAATTATTATATTATTATATTATTTATTATCATTATTATTATAAATTTAATAAATAATTACAATATAATTATTTATATCTGAATCATATAAAAATAATAATAATAATAATAATAATAATAATAATAATAAATCATAATACTAATAATAATTTTTACTATTAGTATTTATAAATTAATAATTAATTAACAAATTGTTAATGTATTTTGAATTATAAATTTTATTCAATTATAATATCAGTAAACTAATTATAATTTAATTATAATACCCCCTCCGTCCCAACTTAAGAGTCTTGTTTTGCGATTTCCTTCCATCCCAACATAAGAGTCATATTTCACTCTAACCATAAATGGTAAGTAGGTCCCACATTCCACCAACTTATTCCACTCACATTTTATTATAAAAGTAATATATATATATATATATATATATATATATATATATATGGATGTATTCATTTCCTTTTTATATCTTTTGTTCTTTGTTCTTTTTAATCTCAGCCCCACGATTTTGTCATCCGACGGTTAGATTGGTGCCACGTGTCATTTAATAATGCAGATTTTCAGTTGAATAATGCACAACGACTAATAATGCACCATTATAGTGTAATAATGCAGACCATCTGGACCGTTGATGAATGAGATCTAACGGCCCATATTAAGAAGAATAAAGGATCTAAGGGATGAATAGGAGAATAACGCTCCCCTATATATATATATATATATATATGGGACTGTGATCAATACCAAACCACTCATAAACCTTAAACTCCGAACACCATCATTATATGATAACATGGAGTTCATTATAATGAACTAATAACATACTTATAATGAACTTTAGATTTCTAAACTATGCATAATGATGTCATTGTTTTTAAATCTCAGAATTCCCTATAATGAACTACAAATAAAGTTGTAATAAACTCCGCATTATTATATAATGATATGTTTGACGTTTAGTGTTTTAAACTAGTTTGGTATAATACAACCCTATATATATGTGTATATATATATATATAAGTGAGACTCATATTCCACTAACTTATTCAACTCACTTTTCTTTACATTTCTTAAAATTCATACCCTAACTAATTAGAACTCTTAAGTTGGGATGAAGGGAGTAATAATTACATTTATTATTTTATTGTCTATGGTTATAATGTTATGAACTAATAAATTAAGAAAATATTAATCCAATTATTAAATTATCCATCATATTCCGAGCTCGTCGCCGTCGCCTTCCGTGTAAACTCATTGCCGAGCTGTCATTGTCGCGGCTTGTTGCTTCCGAATTTGCGTTGCCACCGGTCAGCCCCTTGACCAGAAGTTAAGTCCTTACCCTTGCTGTTTTTGTTTCTTTTAAATTTAATTAAGGTTTGGAAATTATCATGTTCCAGTTATGGAACTTCAAGCTTGCTGACAAGTTATGCTATTGTTGCTGTCAAGTTCAGTAGCTTTGGTGGTTTGGGGACAATTGATGATTTATTCTTTATAATTTATGCAAGTTATGCTTCATGTAATGATATAGAAAATAAAATAAAATAAAAAGTTGAGAGGAAGATTGCCTACTGTAAATTAAAACTTCAGGGGAAAGCTTTATAAACCCTCATGGAAATTATCTGCTCATTCCCTCGTTTCTTTGCTTGAATTTTATTTGTGAATTTGGAAGAGAAAATGGAAACGAGACATGTGTAAATCGTGCATATTTGCGGGGAGATTTTAATGGGATATTGATCGGTGCATTAAAATATACATGAAATAGAAGTAGGAGGTGGAAGGAGGAGGTTGAAGTAACATTTTGTAGGAGGAGAAAACTAACAAGTGGCAGTATAGAAGAATGATGAGATTTGGCTCCAAGTGGGCTCAAACTAAAAGATTGTAATTAAATTTTGCAATTTCTTTCGCCCAACATGTCTTTTATACTTTTAGGCCCAAAGCTTTATAACTTAAGATAATATCTTTAATATTTAATACTCGGTGTTATTCCAAATATTAAACGAAATCTTAAACTCCTCTTGATCATATATACAACGTACAATACTCATTTAAGCGTTGAAAGTAAACAAAGATTTAATTCGGCTTGAAAATTTACATCCCTTCGAGAACAACTAAAAAGAATAAGCAAAGTTAGGATGTTACAAGAGTCGTTGATCCGCCAACTTAGTTGGGCCACTTCAAGTCGAGCCAACGACTTTAAACAAAGGCGCTTATTGGGAGGCAACCCAATTTGTTTTTATTTCTTTCGGTTTTGTTTTTCTGTTTTTACCTTTGATTTTCGTGCATTTTCTGTGCACATATAAAAATTAAAAAATTAAAAAAAAAAAAAAATATATTCAACTCGTAGCGACCGCTGCACAATCCACGGCGGTCGCTACCAATTGTACACGTGTGCAGGAACATCGGGCCCTATGACGGGCCTAGGGCGGGCTGGAGGAACCGTTGTGCGGGCCGCAGCGGCCCGCTGGAGGTGCGCTGTTTTCGCAACACACGCTGCGGTCGCTGTACGTCTCGCAGCGGTCGCCACAGAGAGGTCAGTGACGCTTTTTCGGCTATATAAGGTGAGTTTTCTCTCATTCTTTCCACCATCTTCTCCAATTCTCTCTTGCACACGACCCCAACTACACATTATCACCAAATTCACACACCCACACTCTCATTCTCCCTTTCCATTACAAATTTCAAGCTTTCATCGTCCAATTCTCTCCAACTCAAGGTATGAATCCTACTTTTAATTTCTGAGTTTTGATTAATTTCTTCCATGGATTTAGCTCTTTCTTGATGAATTGTTCAGTTGAAAAGCATGTTTTAGCATGGGGGATGAGTTTGATGATGATTATAATTGTTTTTCATGGTTAGATTTTTCATAGGGTGGTGAATTGTTGATTTTGGTTGGTGAAATCCCTCTTGTTCTTAATGTTTATATGTTGCAATCATGTTCATAGCATTGTGAGACTATTATTACTTCCATGAATTGCAATACATGTGTAGTTATAGAGATTGTTGATTTGTGTTGATTTTGTTGACACGTCTCTGCATGGGGGATGAATTCACGTTGGGGGATGGATTGTTTGTGTTCTAAATTGTTGGTTTTGCCTTTACATGATCACATGCTACGATTTAGGATTCCGTGTTGATACAAACTTGCACATCTTTGTTGATTATCGATGTATGCTTGGTTGAGTGTAAGTTTGGGGGAACCCTTGTTTGTCTATTATTTGGAGCTCTTTTGAGAGTTTGATTTTCTTTTGTAGGACAATGACAACAAGAGGAAAGCTCGAGAATGCAAAGAACTACAGCATTAGCCTTGCGACGGATGAGCATAAGGCTATGTGGAAGAAAGTGTCGGCGAGGGAAACGGCACCCTAGAGATACCTCATTGAGCTTCCCCTATAAACTTTGGGGATTTTAGATGATTTTTGGGCGTTGTGTAGAGATGCCCACGGTTTCGGAATCGGCGGTTACGGTTTCTGAAATTGTCGAACCAGAACCAAACCGTGAGGGTGTTTCACGGTTTTAGTTCCGGTTCCAAAACCAATGGTTACGGTTTCGGTTTGGAACCGTCGGTTTTCCGACAGTTTTTTACGGTTTATCACTGTTCCATACCTCCGGTTTCCGGCAGTTTTTCGAGGTTCTGGCTAGATTTCACGGTTTTCTGACGGTTTTTCACGGTTCTAGTTTGGAACCGTCCGGAACCGGTGGTTCCTACACGGTTTCGGTTTGTAAAATTTGAAATCGAAACCGGCCCACGGTTCAAAATATGGCAGTTCCAGTTCAAGAAAAAAGTGTCAGTTTCGGTTCGGAACCGGAACCGGCGGTTACGGTTCCGCGGTTAATTGTCGGAAACGAAAACCTTGGGCATCTCTAGCGTTGCGCAACGTCGGGGAAGGGAATGGCCTAATTCACATGTTCCAAGGGAGGTGGCCATCATATAGGAGACTCACTCTAGAGTTCCTAAGCACGCTCAAGGTGCACAAAAACCGCCGCTCCCGCACCCCCGATAGCATCGACTTCCGCCTAAGAAACCACAACCATTCACTCACCATGGAGGAGCTTTATGCGATGTTCCATTGCTTCGACCCCAATCCCGATGAAAAGATTGACTCTGATTACTCTGGTTTTTGGGGTGCGATGACTACGGAGGGGGATTGATCACGGCCCTTGCCGAACATTTTGGCATCTCGACCGCGGGGTTCGCCGAAGATATGGGGGAGAGATTCATCACTTACGAGGTGTTCTTCTCAGTGGGGCTTTTGAAGACCGATGCTAGAGGTCAAGGATTCTTTTTGCAAGTGCATCGGGATCACTTTCCCATTCCCATTCCCCATTTGACCAAGGTCGACACGTGGGAGAACCAAGCTAATTGGAAGCTCAACACTCCTGCCCACCGGAGAGCTATCGAGGCCAACCCCGTTAATGGGGAGTTTAGGAGGAGAAACATTCCTTCCCGCATCCTCATCTTTGACCCCGAAGATGACTCTGCCTTCGATACAATCGAAAACTATTACGAGGAGGCGGAGCATTCACAAACTCAAGGGAGTGGGGCGCCACCACCACAACAAGATGAAGAAGAGGAAGAAAAGGAAGTGGAAGCCCACCGCCGCCGTGCTAGGGCCAACCACTGCCGCGGAAGGCCTAACGCCAATGAGGAGTTTCAAGCCAACACCTCAGCCCAATTAGGAGATATGTTCTCCTATATGCAAAATATGTCTAACAATTGGGACAATCGTTGGACGGAGCAACAACAAGAGAATGCCTACAACCGCCAACGATGGGCAGCACAAGGCGAGTGGCGAACGGTGGAGCAAGACTTTTGGGAGCATCAACGGCTAGAAGATGTTTATCAATGTCAACAAATCATCGAGCTCCAAAGGATGGCCGCCAAGGCTAGAGCAGAACGCCAAACCATAAGTGGCGACATCGCCTATCTTATTGGCGCCTTTGATGACTTCAACGCTCGTCCCCCCCCTCCTCAGGATTGAAGAAGTCAATCTCATGACTTTAAATGAGCACTTGTATTTTTATTTGTTTTTGTTTTGAGACAATTTCATTTTATGTTTTGACAATTTTTTCTTAAGTTTTTTGGTACTTTAAAATTTTTGTTTAGTTTTCATATTTTTGAAAATTTTTGCAGGTTCTGGACTTCGCCAGCGACCAGCTGGCCAGCTTCTAGAAACATTCTGACTCACCGTAGCGACCGCCGCACAATTGCAGTTTCCAGCGCGATTTTTTGAATTTTTCGAAATTTCGCCCCCGTCCAGCTACTACGCGAAATTTTTTAAGGTATTTTTCTTTTAAGTAGTTTACTCACGTCCCTACCGACTCTACAAACTTATCTTACACTTTGTTGTAAATAAATTTGGGGGGATAAAGTGGTGGACCGCGAGTTTAGGTTTTTGTTTTTAGGGTTTTAGTTAAAGTTTTTGTTTTAAAAAATCCCGAAGGTGAATCCATGTCATGAACTTAACATGAAGAACTTAGAAACACGCATGTTTATGTACACATTAGACCGAGTTGCCAATGATTTGAAGTTCTTTTCATCTTTGATTAAGTATGGCTTAACTTGTTGATTTGATGGTTTGGTGAAAAGGTGCATAATTAGTGAATTGCTTGTTCGCCTTGAATCATGCTTATACCTTGTGAGATTTGAGCTTAATTCTTTCTTGTGTGATTTATCTGCATGCATGTAACTAGAACTTGCTCCTCGTCTGCCTAAGTTTACATAGTGTTTAAGTTGATGAAGGAGGATGTTAGGCCATCTTTTCTTATATCCAATTTTTTTCCATTGAAGCCAATTTTGAGCCTTTAAACCTATTCTTTGGAAGCCAAATAAAAGGGGACAATTCCTTGGGTTAGTATAGTTTTTATTATCATTTGTAAAGGAATTGGAGAGATAAAGAGGAAAGTTGTAAAAAGTAGTGTGCTAAATGTAGAAAAATGCAAGTTGTGAAATAGAAAAAAATGCAAAAATGTGTGCTTAATCTAGAAAGGATGCTTATGAAAAAGAGAAAGAAAAGAAAAAGAAAAAGAAAAAGAAAAAGAAAGGTTGTGAAAAAGAAAAGAAAAGAAAAGAAAGAAAAACCAAATGATTGAGAAAGTGAGTTGAAGTTAGAAATAAGTGTTAAAAGTGTCTTGGGTTATTAGAAAAGTGGAGTCAATTTTACTCTACTTGGGATATTTTTATTTTTGAGTCACTTTTTAGCCAAATATTCATCACCTACCAAAGAGCCTACATTATAACCAAAAATAAATACCTTTCGGACTATAGATGCTTAATCACATCTAGTAGAGGAGGGATTAGACTTTGAGCAAGCCTATGGTAAACTTTGTATTATGCGTGATTTGTGTGCTTATACACATTACCTTATACACTTTGAGCGTGAGAGATTAATCACTTCCCATCTTTGGATGTTTACCACATGTGAGTGCATGAATTCAAGATGTTCCACGAGTTAGTAATGAAAGTGCACTAATAAGCCTTGCTTGATTTGATTGTGTTAATACATGCTTGATGTATCTTTTCCACACATTGAGGCAATTATGACGTCTAGTCCTTGTGCATTCAGTGCGTCTATTCTTGTGTCTTTTATGTTTTGTTCGAGGACAAACAAAAATGTAAGTTTGGGGGAGTTGATACACTCGGATTTTGCACGGTTTTAAGGCCATTATTTGGTCCGTTTTTGGTATTTGTGTATTTTATCTATATTGTATTTTGACATGTTTTGTGAGAAATGTACATATTTGAGCCTAAAAATAGAGTCAAAACGTGAAGTTGAAAATCTGGGGATTCTGGGTGCGTCCAGCGGCCACTGCAACACTGTCGACGACCGTCGGCACCCTACGACAGTCGAGTCTGTAGTGGCCCGCTCTGGGAAAGCTGTGCATGGAATGAAATCACGCCCAGCGACCGCTGGGTAACGTTCAATGACCGCTACAAAGGGTCTAGAAAGTTAGGGGATGATAGACGACGACCGCTGAAACAAGTGCAGCGACCGCCGCCCAAGAGTCAGAAGCCTCGGACCAACCCACAGCGACCGCAGGCCAAGGTGCAGCGGCCCGGTAGGAAAAAGCGGCGAGCAGAATTTTCCCTACTTTCTCTCCAAAATTTACTATATTTTGAAACCCTTTTCCTTATTTGAATGAGGTGATTTCTCAGCTATATATAGCTCCTCAAGATTCATCATTAGGATCCTCTTTTTGCAACATATTTTCCAGAGATTAAAAGTTAGAGTACTTCATTGTGCATGGAGTTGAAGAAGGATTCAACATCATCAAAGCGACAAGGATTCAACCTTTGGGTTTTATTTGCTTTAGTTTGATGTTTTCCTTGTCTTCCCTTCAATCTATGTTTTTAGATTATTCTGTCATGTGTAACTAAATTCATAAGATTCTAGGGATGTGTTAGTAACGACTTTGGTTATACATTTCCTTTTTCTATTTAATATATGTATGTTCTTACTTTGTTTCTTTCTTAAGTTGTTGGATAATGCTTCACGTTTGAGTGACACATTCTGTGATGAATTAATATAACTTGCTACATAATCGTGAGAAGAGGTTGGCGAGTTAGGTCCACTTAATAGACACTACAATTAGCTTCATTTAAAATGACACTGTTAATTGAGAATGAGGACTTTTCAAGGGTCTTATGAGCTTTAAGGAGTTATGTATTTAGGATTGACAACCCTAATATTTGTAACCAACGTTTGAATCGCATGAACATAAACTAGGTGACTCGTTCTATCAAAGTAAGAAGTGTGCTAGGGTATTGTAGTTGAAAGTTGTATAACCATAACTGTGGATGCACATCCCTGAAATTCTCCTTATCTCTATACTTTTATCTCTGTGATCTATTTGCAATTAGTTGTTTACTTGCTTTCAATTGTTCTTTGTTTTAAAAAATCTCCAAAACTTTCAGTTCTTCCAAATAGTAATTGAGTTTTAGCAGAGGATAGACAGTTTGTGTTTGTTTTCCCCGTGATCGATGTTGTTAGGTTTGGTATACTAAAAAGCATGTTTCGAGCAATTTCACATGAATAGAATCTTGCTTGTATATGAAAAACTCTACAATCTACTTTTAACCCGATTCAGTATTATTCGAGCAGTATCGCACGAATAGGATCAATATATTATTACATTGTGTTTGCTTGTGCATTTATTAGATGTTTTATAAACATTTAAATGTATAAGAAGCAAACAAAGTTTAAGTCTTTTGCTTAGTAGACTGGTTGTGGACGTCGTCCACTTTAAGGTAACATAGTCGGTTCTATGCAATGCTTTGCAAAAAAAAATAAGAATTTCACAACCCAGATAGGCTTAGACTACCTATCGTGAAAGGTTGCAATGCCATTCCGATTATTTCTAAGCCTGTCTGAAATATGACGTTGGTATGGTATAACACTGAATGGATCTAACAACAAGACTAGGTCTTGATAAAATATTATCTCTTAATCTACATGCGTTAGCATTGAGCATACGGTATTGATTGTGCACTACTTTGACTTATCAAATGGTGCGGGTTTTTCGCAATCCAATAATCCTGATATATTGGGTAGTGGTGATTGATATCTAGCGGTGCTAGGATTGCTATTATGTTGAATCGCGCGCGAGGTAAGTCTCGTTTGATAATGTCCTCAAGAGGAGCTTGAACAAGGTTTTATTATTCGGAAACTGGCCAGTTGGAATTTAATTATTCCATGAATAATAAATAAGTGTTTCTTGCTAAGTCCACTCTTGTAATTAATTAAGTCAATAGTAGACATTAATTAATTAATGAACTTTTATATCTTAAGGGCTAGAAATAAACAATAAACAAAACGGAAACCCGGATTACTTGTAATTTCGGATTTGGATGGGCAGTGCAATATAACTTTTGTACTGGCTGCTCGTAATATTCCAATATAAGCTTATATTAAATTGTGGGTTCAATATAATTAGTAAAAAGCTAATTGGGTGATGACATATCCAAACCCTTCCACAGATCCCTGACTGGGTCCAATATGAATTTAATATAAATAGGAGAATAAATGAGACAGAAAAGATAATTATTTTTTATTGTGAAATTTCGTCCCCCTTTCTAATCCCTGACTAGGTTCAAGTTATGTCTTCTTTATTCGAGTCCTAGTATATTGATAAGATCAGCCCACCCTGATATCGAGATACAGTTTGGGAACCAGTTAGAAGATCCGTGGTCTAGTATTGAAGATCATCACGTGGAGAAGGCGCGAGCAATCGACGATTCTTTGGAGAATTAAATCGGTTACTCTAAACCGTAGAAATCATGTTTTAGGATTTACTTTATTTAAGCATGAATTATTTGCGTTCTTGCATGCATTTATCTATTTAACATGAGAATTGATTAATCATACAATCGGTCAAATAGATATGTATCTGATTTATTTGTTTTGTACGAGTCTTCCGCTGTGCAAGGGACACCAAACCCCAACAGATATCTGGTACTAACCTTTAGTTATACTATTCCTACTCTGTATACTTGCAGGTATTTATAGTGCTAATAAAAAGTGTATCACGTTTTTGGCGTCATTGTCGGGTAATACATTCACTTTGTGATTGATATCTTCAAACAGACAATTTTACTACTTTGGATTTTAATTGCTTTCTCTTTTTAATTTTAGTTTAATTTGATTTTGTTTTTGTTTCTTTCAGGTTGTGGATGCGAACGCGTTCTGGGAAGAACATTTTAGAACCGCTCGATACCGAACTTGAAAGGACCCGAATGAAAATAAGAAGTGAGCAAGGATTAATGGCAGACATAACAGTGCTAGAGAGGCTTCAAGCCATGGTCAAGATACTGATGGATGAGAGATATGCGGAAAAGGCTGCCCGCAAGGCGCATGAAAAGAAGGACAAGGAGATAGTGCTCGTGATGCACATGTTCAATCACGGGAATATGATTACTTTTCTCGAAGGCCCTTGCATTGATGCTAACAATTTTGAGCTGCGAATGCCCCTTATACAAAGGGTTGAGCAATTTCCTTTTGCAGGTAGGGCCACAGAAGATGCCAACTGCCACCTTTCGAAGTTGATGGAAATCGCCAACACTCTGAAATTAAATGGTGTTGACAAGGATGCCATAAGGGTAAGACTCTTTCCCTTTTCTTTAATTGATTCTGCAAAAGAGTGGTTTGAGTGTGCTCCCACAGAACAAGTCTCCACATGGAAAGATATAGTGGTTGTCTTCCTCGACAAGTATTACCCGCCAGGCACGATCTTAAATCTCAAGAGCGAGATCTTCCAGTTCATACAAGGCCCCGACGAGCCTCTCTACGAGGCATTTGCTCGTTTCAAAGGCCTCCTTTGCAAGTGCCCCAACCACGGTTTCACCGTGGATCATCAGGTAGGAATCCTTTATAATAGATTTAATGAAAAAATTTGTGCTATGTTGGATTCAGGGGCGAATAGGGGGTTAGCGGTTGTGCCTACAACCGCCAAGGATGGGCGGCACAAGGAGAGTGGCGGACGGCGGAGCAAGACTTTTGGGAGCATCAACGGCTAGAAGATGTTCATCAACGTCAATAAATCACCGAGCTCCAAAGGATGGCCACCGAGGCTAGAGCGGAGCGTCAAACCATGAGTGGCGACATCGCCTATCTTAATGGCGCCTTCGACGACCTCAACGTTCGTTTCCCTCCTCCTCCTCAAGATTGAAGAAGTCAAGCTCATGACTCTAAATGAGCACTTGTATCTTTATTTATTTTGAGACAATTTCATTTTATGTTTTGATAATTTTTGTTTAAGTTTTTGGTTACTTTTTAATTTTTGTTTAGTTTTCATATTTTTGAAAATTATCGCAGGTTCAGGACTTCGCCAGCAACCGCTGCAGAGGCCACAGCGGCCCGCTGGCCAGCTTCTGGAAACATTCTGGCTCGCCGCAGCGACCGCTGGAGAGACCCCAACGACCGCCGCACATTTGCAGTTTCCAGCGCGATTTTTTGAATTTTTCAAAATTTCGCCCCGTCCAGCCACTACGCGAATTTTTTCAAGGTATGCTTTCTTTTAAGTAGTTTACTCACGTCTCTACCGACTCTACAAACTTATATTACACTTTGTTGTAAATAAGTTTGGGGGGATGAAGTGATGTACTGTGAGTTTAGGTTTTTGTTTTTGGGGTTTTAGTTTAAGTTTTAGTTTTAAAAAATCCCGAAGGTTAATCCATGTCATGAACTTAACATGAAAAACTTAGAAACACGCATGTTTATGGACACATTAGACCGAGTTGCCAATGATATGAAGTTCTTTTCATCTTTGATTAAGTATGGCTTAACGTGTTGATTTGATGGTTTGGTGAAAAGGTGCATAATTAGTGGATTGCTTGTTCGCCTTGAATCATGCGTATACCTAGTGAGATTTGAGCTTAATTCTTTCTTGTGTGATTTATCTACATGCATGTAATTGTTTCTAGAACTTGCTCCTCGTCTGCCTTAGTTTACACAGTGTTTAAGTTGTTGAAGTAGGATGTTAGGCCATCTTTTCTTAGCTACTTTTATATCCAAAATTTTCGACACTCTCACATTTTTCCCTTGAAGCCAATTTTGACCCTTTAAGCCTATTATTTGGAAGCCAAATAAATGGGGACAATTCCTTGGGTTAGTATAATTTTTATTATCTTTTGTAAAAGAATTGGAGTGATGAGGAGAAAAGTTGTAAAAAGTAGAGTGCATAAATGTAGAAAAGTGCAAGTTGTAAAATAGAAAAAATGCAAATATTGTTACTAGAAAATTGGAGTCAATTTTACTCTACTTGGGATATTTTTATTTTTGAGTCACTTTTTAGCCAAATATTCCTCACCTACAAAAGAGCCTACATTATAACCAAAAATAAAGACCTTTCGGATTTTTTATGCTTAATCACATCTAGTAAAGGAGGATTAGACTTTCAGCAAGCCTATAGTAAACTTTGCATGATGCATGATTTGAGTGCTTATACACATTACCTTATACACTTTGAGAGTGAGAGATTAATCACTTCCCATCTTTGGAAGTTTGCCACATGTGAGTGCATGAATTCAAGGTGTTCCACGAGTTACTAATGAAAGTGCACTAATAGGCCTTGCTTGATTTGATTGCGTTAATACATGCTTGATCTATCTTTTCCACACATTGAGGCAATTATGACGTCTAGTCCTTGTGCATTCCGTGCATCTATTCTTGTATCTTTTATGTTTTGTTCGAGGACAAACAAAAATGTAAGTTTGGGGGAGTTGATACGCTCGGATTTTGTACGGTTTTAAGGCAATTATTTTGTTTGTATTGAATGTCAAAGTTGTATTACATCTCTATTATTTGTGTATTTTATCTATTTTGGTATTTTTGACATGTTTTGTGAGAAATGTGCATATTTGAACCTAAAAAGGGAGTCAAAACGTGAAGTTGGAAATCTGGAGATTCTGGGTGCGTCCAGCGGCCGCTACAACACTGTCGGCGACCGCCGCCGCCCAACGACCGCCAAGTCTGTAGCGGCCAGCTTCGGGAAAGCTGTGCATGGAATGAAGACATGCCCAGCGACTACTGGGCAACGTCCTGCGATCGCTACAAAGGGTCCAGAAAGTTACGGGATGATAGCCGGCGACCGCTGAAACAAGTGCAGCGACCGCCGCCCAAGAGTCAGAAGCCTCGGACCAACCCACACCGACCGCTGGCCAAGGTGCAGCGGCCTGCTGGAAAAAAGCGCCGAGCAGAATATGCCCTATTTTCTCTCCAAGATTTACCATATTTTGCAACTCTTTTCCTTATTTGAAGGAGGCGATTTCTCAGCTATATATAAGCCCTCAAGCTTCATCATTAGGATCCTCTTTTTGCAACATATTTTCTAGAGATTAAGAGTTAGAGTACTTCATTGTGCAAGGAGTTGAAGAAGGATTCAAGATCATCAAAGTGACAAGGATTCAACCTTTGGGTTTTATTTGCTTTAGTTTGATGTTTTCATTGTCTTCTCTTCAATCTATGTTTTTAGATTATTCTATCATGTGTAACTAAATTCATAGGATTCTAGGGATGTGTTAGTAACTACTTTGGTTATACAATTCCTTTTTCTATTTAATATTCGTTTATTCTTACTTTGTTTCTTTCTTAAGTTGTTGGATAATGTTTCACGTTTAAGTGACACATTCTGTGATGAATTAATATAACTTGCTACATAATCGTGAGAAGAGGTTGGCGAGTTAGATCCACTTAATAGACACTAGCTTCATTTAAAACGACACTGTTAATTGAGAGTGAGGACTTTTCAAGGGTCTTAGGAGCTTTTTGGAGTTACGTATTTAGGATTGACAACCTTAATGTTTGTAACCAACGTTTGCATCGCATGAACATAAACTAGGTGACTCGTTCTATCAAAGTAAGAACTATGCTAGGGTGTTTTAGTTGGAATTTGTATAACTATAACTGTGAACGCACATCCCTGGAATTCCCCTTACCTCTATACTTTTATCTCTGTTATCTATTTGCAATTAGTTGTATACTTGCTTTCAATTGTTCTTTGCTTTCAAAAATCTCCAAAACTTTCGGTTCTTCCAAATAGTAATTGAGTTTTAGTAGAGGATAGACAGTTTGTGTTTGTTTTCCCCGTGATCGATATCCGGTACTAACCTTTAGCTATATTATTCCTACTATGTATACTTGCAGGTATTTATAGTGCTAATAAAAAGTGCATCACCTAGTTAGATGGATCTAGTGATTTCACGTTGATTACTGTTGTTTTCTAGCTCAAATCTGTCTAGTTAAGTTAAATCTAGTGTTTCTTCAAGTTTCTCTAAGTTTTAATCTATTGTTTCTTCTATAAATGCATAGATCTGAGTTTTCCGCCACCTTGTATGTTGATCTGTGTGCACGTCTGCTGATTTCTACCTGATTTAGTTGCATTAGTTTAATTTCTCGCCTAGATCTAGATTAGTGTGTTGGTTTGAGTTACATCTGAGTTGTTGTGTTTGATTTCAAGCATTCATCCGTGGAAGTTTAGTTTTTCTATCATTTTCATTTCTTAGTGAAGAAGAAAACATCTCAATCTGAATTTGGGACCATTATGTTGCTTTTTACTTTTGTCCTTCACTTTTTTAGCTTTTTCAGCATGTCCAGGTAGTACTTACCCAACAGTGTCTGTTATTCCTTTTACCTTTTACCTAGCCATTTTTAGTAATTTTTCACTTTTCACATGCACTTTAGTAGTCTAGCTTTCACCCTCGCGTACACATCTCGTTACATAAAGCATTTAGTTACTTACTGGTCAGGATAGATAGAGTCCCATTTTAGTCCCATTTTATTTCATCGTCGTGGTAGCTAACCAATCCTTCAAGAATGTCATCGCAAGTGTATAACGCCTACTCCGCTATACTAGTCAGTAGAAGTGGGTTGAGGTTTTTGATAGGGAAGATAGACAAAGAACCAACGACATGACTAGGTCTAGGTACCCTCCTAGCCTGTTGAAGCACATACACACACATCGAGTAAGAGTCTCTATTCAAATGAGACCCTTCATTAAGCATGCTTGACGCTGAGTGACCCAGGCGAGCGAGTGGCGTCAAGGCGAGGTGTGAGGTATGTGGTGTATGTGGTTATATTTTTACACGTATAGCACATTATGTTGAAAGATGTTGGAACAGTGTGAAATGGATAACGTACATTTTGCATATTCTATGTTACTCCCTTTGTCCGTCATTAAACGTCATATTCTGATCCAACATGGATTTTAAGAAATATGATAGAAAGTGAGTTGAAAATATTAGTGGAATGTGGGTCCTACTAGTTTTAATAAAATGTGAGGGGAACCAGTTAATGGAATGTGTTAAGTATAACAAGTATGACTATGATAGACCGACAGAAAAAAAAATTCTTACAAGTAACGATGGACTAAGGGAATATTATTTTACACTCCTTTGCACATAAACTAAATTAATAAAGGTTTTCACTATTGATACCTTAACTAACTTGAAAATTCTTGCACTAAAAACAACAAAGGAATAAATAATACTAGAACTTTTTATATTCATTTAAACAAGTTCAAATTAACATTTTTTTCTATTGTTAATATTTTTACATATGAATAATATTTTCATTGTTCATTAAAAATAATAATTATTTTCATTTTAGTTTGGTCCTTAAAATATGCACTTTATATTTTATAAAAAAAATCTCTAATGAAGTGAGACTAATTCTCTACTAACAATACTTCAATCACTTTTCATTTTATCTTTCTCTTGCTTTAACAATGGTGCATTAACTCAATGTGCCCATTCAAAAGTTCTTAATTTCAAGGAACAAAAGTATTATTATTATTATTATTATTTTCATAAAATGCGTTTAAAGTAACATATTTTTTCTTAAGTGAGATTTCTAGAATTGGAAATGTCATAAATTTGAATCTTGTGGATTCAAGAAATATATGTTGCCCGGATTTATTCTTGCAAAGATACCCAACAACCCAAACAAGAAATATAACAATGAAAAAGATGGGGAAGAAGAAGATGAGAAGTGTTATGATTTAGGTTAAAGCTCAAGAAAGAAAATTTAGGTTAAAGCTCAAGAAAGAAAACCCAATAGCTACTTCCACAAACAACAACCTAATAGCTCCACCAACTAGCAACACAAGAACTAGCAAGCATACCTTAACAAATAATCTAAGTCCGGCAATAGATTAAGAGCAACCACAAGGGATTTTGGATAAATCTTCAATGTTGAAGATGGATGCTCAAAATATGAGTCTTTGTTTTTTCAAATAATGTTCAAAGCTGCCAAGAACAAACCCTAGTGTAGCATTTATACTAGAAGTGAAAAGGGAGCAAAATAAAACAAGTCTTGGTCAAAAAGTTACATCTCGGACAAAACACCCGACCGGGTGTTTCCCATGGCTCATTTCGCCCACCTGCATGAAGGTTCTGAACAAAAATCGAATTTGCGACTATAACGCCCGACCGGGTGTGTTCTAGTTGGCAAAACACCCGGTCGCGTGTTTTTTTCTGCATTGCGCGACTTTTGTAAAACGACCATAACTTCCTCATCCGAGCTCCGATTGAGGCATGCAAGATACTCACGCGATACTATTTCGACGATGAAGACAATTATGTTCTGAGGAGAGCATTTGGACTTTATCTTTATAGGGAAATTCTAGTTTAAATCAGATCTCCACATTCGGCTTGGCTCCTTCTCATGTCTCCACCCTCTTCTCGGACCCTAATCAACCCATGGCCCTAGACATCATTGTATTCTATGATTGTGAATACCCAGATTCATATCAGTCATGTTCTAATTTATTTCTTTCATAAAATTTATTCTTCCTGATAATTCATAAAATTTCATACTGAAAATGAAATGTTTTGTTTCAAATAAGAGCGAATAAATTAGTACTTCTTATGTCTTATAATAGATGTCACACTTGGTAATAACACGGGATTTTAAGAGTATTAGGAGAGAGTGAAGAAAGGGAACGTCATGCTATAGAGAGAGGGAGGAATTTTTTTTATTGCTATTTTTAATTTAATGTCATTATATTTTGATTAAGAGTAATAAATTGATTTGTTTATAGAAAATGGGCTAGCCTTTATATACTACTACTAAGTAGGTGAGTAGTATTTTGTTTCACTTGGTTAAGTAGCATTAATTTCCTATCATCTATGAATTAAGAATGTGGAATATTCATGTTTTTCTGGAGAGATCGTTTTCTAAATCTTTAAACAATATATGGCGTGGTAGTTACTTAATCCGCCAATAAAAGCGTCTCTCAATAAACGAACATATTTAGAAGTTTATTTACAAATACATTTATTTTACTCCCTCCGTCCCATAAAAATAGAGAATTTGGAGACGACACTAGTTTTAATGAGAAATTGAAAAGTATGAGAGATGTAGAAAGAAAAAGTGATCGAAATATTGTTAGTGGAAAATTGGGCTCACCTTATAGGAGATAAAAGACTTGCCAAAAATAAAAAGGATCTACTTTTGTGGGATGGATCAAAATGAAAAAAAAAGACTATTTTTTATGGGACATAGGGGTATTATATTTTTTTTTTTTTACATATTGTTTCACAAGAGTTGTGATCAATGTCGAACCAATCTTAAAGACCGAACTAGAGACCAGATTAGGGCCATCCATTTTCTTAATCTTGTGGTTAGGATTAATTTACCATTATTTTATTATTTTATCCCAAAAAACTTGTTGAAGGGTATTTTGGGAAATCAATTCATTTACAAACATAAAATACGTGTTTCCTCAATTTATCTCTCAATTCTTCGATCGCCGCTCTTTCATTCAATCTTCATCGATCTCCTTCTCGCAATCTCCTTCATCTTCATCGATCTCCATCTCGCAATCTCCTTCAATCTTCATTGATCTCCATTGCCGAAAAATTGTGTTGCCTCAATTCATGATCGCCAGACAATTGCCTCAATCGCGATCTGCCTCAATCGTGATCTGCCTCAATCACGATCTGCCTCAGTTTTCATAATCTTCTTAATCTCATCCATGGAGAATTCCACACGTGAAATTCATCAGCATATCGATGGAGTAGGAACGACACCGACAAATTCTGCGGTGGATGAGAAGCTTCGATCTCGATTTGCCGTCGGAGGATTTGCCTCAGACGGTGGAGTAGTACGACGGCGGCAGCATCAACGGTGGGATTTGATGAATTTCCGTTAGAATTTTGCTATCTCTCTCTCTGAAATGCTGGAGCTTTTATTTAAAATACTAATTTAGTTTTTTTCAATTCTGAATTCTGGCCAAATTGAATGTTATTTTGATACCTGTAAGTTTTGAGCTTGAATTATGAAATCCTAGCCAATTTTAGCCAATTCCGATTTTTGAATCCTAGTCAATTATAACCAGTTCTTAATCTGATATATGTTTTTAACATTGATGAAGTGTTTTAACATTGATGAACAATCTCTTGTTGAACCTTGTTGGTGGATATTTTTTCAATTTTTTTCATGTCTGTTGTATTAACAAATCTATAATGAAGTAACAGTTTGGCTGAATGAAGTAATCCGCAGGTTGAATGAAGTAACAGTTTGGCTGAATGAAGTAATCTGCAGGTTGAATGAAGTAACGTGAACTTAACTGTCTTGTATACATAAGTTTGTGTATAGCTTTAGTTAATATGAACCAAATATCTAGTTGAATGAAGTAATAACATGTTCAATGAACAAATGCCAGTTAATATGAAATGATAATATAAAGTGTATTGTATGCATAAGTACGTCATCAATTGTACTTGTGATGAATTAAATTACCTTTATAGATGAAGTAATAACATGGATGAATTTCTGGTTGAATGATAATTTTTGTTGTTATTGTTGTGGTGGATGAGGCTAGGCAGGAATGATTTGCAAGCAGATTTTTACGAAGTCTTTGTAACACCCGTACTTTTAAGTACTAAATTAAAGCATGTCATGAAATAATTAATATAAAATATTTATGCATGCTATGTATCTCGTTAATGTGCTTTGGAATGTAGTATGGTAATTATGTGATGATGTGATTTAGGACGTCCTTTTGATTTAATTGTGGAACTTTGGGAGACATGTTGAAAGTCTGGTTGAAATAAGGATGACGATATTGCTATATTTAGCATAATGAATGAGATGTGGGAGATGAATATTTTTATGGAAGATGACGCGCGTAAATCGAGGAGCGATCGAAGAAATTATATTTGGAACAACACCAAATATAAGTTGTGACGTTAGGCGTTCTTTAATTTTTTGTGAAGAACAAGATAACGAAATTAAATAAAGTTCCGTGAATTTTTTTTAATTATCGAAAGAAATGGGAGAATATAAGGTACGTATATTTGTGTTTGGGCCTCTCAAATTAAATTAGAGTCCAATGAGTATATAAAAAAAAGCTTGGGCCTTGTTTTATTATTGGGAGGCTATTGTTTTTAAAAGTAGGGCCTTTCTTAATTTTTGGGCTTCCTAATATTAGTTGGAGGAATAAGGTTGTCTAAGTAAATAAAACTTTGAGTCGTCAATTAAATTAAATCGCGGGAAATTATTTAATTAATTCCAAAATATTTTGGAGGATGAATAGTTTTATCCGAAGTCCGAAATAAAATATTTTCGAAGAGAAATAGTTGTGATCATTTAAGTACGCGCTTAAATAAATTTTTTAGAAATTTATTTCGACATCATGGAAAATACGAGGAGCCAACGGAGGAAAGAACGAGCGTAAGCGGCCGACCGGCATCGCACGCGACGCCTTGGGCGGCCGCCGAATAATCGAAAACGCACGAAAAACCGAGAAAACAAATTAAAAGATTTTACTTAGAGTGCATGCATTCTAAATATCTTCGTTACCGAGATTTGATGGGTACTTTATGTATTTTCCGAAAAGGTGGTTCGCACAGCCGCTAAGGTCGGAACGAGAAGCTACTAAGGAAAACTCTAAGCTTTTGAGGTGGGCTTTATTACTTAATCTCTTTTATTTGAAATGATATGTTTATGGTGAAATAAGGGTGGTTTTAAATATTATGTCATGTCGTATTTTATGTTTTTGAATTGCCTAACTGATTTGTCTACTAGAATAAAGTTCTACTAGACTTTGATGGTTAACGAATTCGGGTCTAACTAGGGGCTAAGCCCTACTTAGTCTAGTGCACTGATGGGAATCGTGAGCCGTCCTCTAGGTCGGCAGGTCCAGTGATCGAGTTTGTGGCCACATTCTCATTTCACATGATGGTTCAAATATGGAACATGATGGAGGATGACGATTGTCCGCGCGGACACTATTTTACTTAAGGAATGATTTTTAGTGTTTCTCGGCCTTTTTAAGTAAAACCCGAGTTTCACTCAATGATGGCTTGACATAATTTTATCGATAAATGTATTTCGGGCATGAGTTCACTGAGTGCATCAAGTACTCAGCCCCTGCTTATGTTTTCCCTATGTGCAGGTTGAGCGTGGACGGGAGGCGAAGGATGTTGAGCATTGGACCGAGACCATATTCAATAAATGTTCCGGTTGCTATTGTGTCTTCATACATAGTAGTAGCTAACTCTCAATTGCTTCCGCTACTCTAAGTTTTACGAACTCCTTTGTTTTTTCTTTAATCCGTTGGACTATTTTTTTCCATTCGAACTTTGTTGTTTCGTGATCTAAAACTATGACTTGATAATGAAGTTTCAACTGTTGATCTACATGTTGCACTCCTTTGATTGTTTTCCCCCTTCTTCCCCGCTTCTTAATTCCCCCATTAGTCGCGACCCACCGTGCTTTCTACCCTTAGGAAGTGCGGTCGTGACAGAATGGTATCAGAGCATTTTTCCTTCCGCTCTGGACCGAGAGTCGTTTATTCAATCTAGTCTAGACTCGTTCCGCTAGACTAAAAGAGTATTCATTGAAGGCTCAACATTCCGTCTCACCGCGCTCAACAAGAAAGAAGGTAAAATGTTTTGAAACGAGGCATGATAGATGTGATAACGAATGGGATATGATTGAGATGTAGACTTCAAAAGCCTTAGATATAGGCTAGTCGTTTATGCGAATTTCTTCGTTTGAAGACGATACATGTATTGATGGAACGAATGGGGCGTGGAAAGGTGCGAATTCCAAGGGATGTTGAGAGGACGAGGCAAGGATAACCTTGTGAAGCGCGACTAACGCTAGATCGAAAGATTGATGAGACTGCAAATTACTACGTTCCTAAAATGCGAAACATCTATCCTTAGATGATAACTTAAAAAGAAAGAATTGTTATGACCATTCTCCTTATGGAAATCGACAGGTATACACACGGTAGCACGTATGACGTTCTCTACGCGTTTTTATCCTTCTCTACCTTGCTTTATGTCTTTTCTTCGACTCGTTACTAAGGAAACTCACTTTCATGTAGATGGCGATTATGATCCATGCGCCGCTAAGGGGAAGGTACGTCAAGAATGGACCGCGGGCGGTGGAACTGTACCGGGGTTTCGAGAGAGACGAGAGGGCCCCTTTGATGTCATATGTTTCCGACTACTTGGCACTATGGCGGGATGCTCATGGGTGTGGAGTGAAGCACTACGAGGGCATTAAGAGGTTGATTGATGGGTTACCGGCGCCTTGGAATAGGTGGGCCGATGAGGCTTCGCGGCCATACATTTGGCATAAGCTCCCCGACTATAGTGTGCAAGGAGACATGCATGGTTTTGTGAAGGTTCTCTTGGAAGCTCTGGTCGATGCTCGTGACGGACTGCCACCCTATGTCCCACCTAGGAACGAGGCATCCTCATCGAGTCTCAGCCCCTACAGCGGGGGTCGGTACGAGAGTGAGACGTCGCAACCAAACTTCCCCAAGAGGAGGAGGCTTGGGATGCGCACCTCCGCACCTCCCGCGACGGAAGTCCTTGTTGTCGATAAGCATATCGACGTAGCTACATATGTGAGGGAGAACGATGAGGAAGAGGAGGAAGATCCTCTTGAAGATGAGGAAAAACCTCTTGAAGATGAGGAGGATCCCATGGAGGAAGAGGATGACCCCGACGAGGATGAAGAACCCCTTGAAAGTGAGATTGAAGTTGAAAGCGAGGGAGGGGTGAATGTCGAGAGAGCACCCGAGGAGTAGCATTTTTTTTTCTTTTTTTCTTTTTCTGTTTTTGTTGGTTTTTTAATGTTTTGTTTTGACGAACTATGTAATGTTTTATTTTGATTTTTGGTTGCACTTGTTGCAAAGACCTTGTGGAAACACGTACTTGTTTTTAAGTTAATAAAAATTCCCGGTGTTTTATCGTTGTGCTCGTTGTTACCTTGTTATGTATGGAAAACTTGTGAAATCGCTTTTGGAAAGGTTGTGTAGTGTGGTGTGGTGATGGTAAAATCGGACTTTTGTACTAATGCGTGTGTTGAATAGAATGTCTCCCCGACGTGCAGCAGTTCATCACGAAAACGAGGCAAGCAATGAGACCCAAAGTAGTGTGGGGCCGGAAGGACAACCACCTCCACCCCCACCACAGCCGGAACGAAATATCGAGAAAGAATTTCGAAAGGAACGCCCTCCCGTGTTTGATGGAATGGGAGATCCGGCCAAGGCTGAAACCTGGATTCGGGCCATAGAGCGCATCTTCAAGTTCCTAAGGTGCACCGACCAGGAGCGCCTATCGTGCGTAACCTACCAGCTCACTGGGTCCTCGGAGTTTTGGTGGGAGACCAAGCAGCGGACGATGACGCGGGAACAACTAGACGCCCTGACGTGGGAAGACTTCAAGGAGGAACTATATGATAAGTATATCCCGAGGAGTTACCGCAAGGCTAAGGAGGCCGAATTCTACAATCTGAAGCAAGGGCGGATGACAGTAACGGAATATGACCGTGCCCTATGCGACATGTCTAGATACGCACCGGAGCAGGTGAATACTGACGAGAAAATGGCGGAGAAGTTTTGTGCTGGTCTGAGGCACGAAATAAGAATGGCTTTTGCATGCCGTGGAAGGCTCTCGTATGCCGAGTCACTATCTCGTGCGTTGGATGTGGAAGAAGCAATGCTACGAGAAAAGACATCTACGCTTACTACTCCAACACCACCTACACCACAACAGAATTTCCGGGATATGAAAAAATGGGACGGGAGTCGAGAACCCTTTGACAACAAGAGATTCCAAGGTACCCCAAACTCTGCACGGGGCAAGGGAAAGCAAACTACTCCATACCAAGGTGGAGAGTACCGTCAAAGAGCACCTCCCTGCGCCAAGTGCCAGAAGAATCATATGGGGGAGTGCAGAATCGGGACAAATGTGTGCTACAAGTGTGGTGGAGTTGGACACTTCGCCAAAGGGTGCCCGAACAATAATAACGCTGGAGTTGGGGGAACGCCAAATGGGCCTCGAGGGAATCCTACACCACCTCAGCAGCCGCAGCAGCGTCGCCAACCATATCCCACTCAAGCTAGGGCCTATGCTTTGGGACGCAAACAAACTAAATCCGCACAGGGAGATCTGAAACAGGATAATCTGGCAGGTATGGGAACACTACTTGACATGCCTGTTGTTGTTCTGTTTGATATGGGTGCATCGCACTCCTTTATATCCCACTCCTGCGTTGATGCTTTAAGACTTCCTGTTGATGAACTTGAACATAAGATGAATGTGAACTCACCAGTAGGAGGTCTTATAGACATTTCACAATCTTGCTCAAACATAGAATTTATGGTGGGAGAACTTAGCTTATTGGCTCACAACCTACATGTTATGCCAATGGATAACGTGGACATTATTCTGGGGATGGACTGGCTAGCTGAAAACTACGCCACTATTCGATGCCAAGAGAGACAAATCTCGTTACAAACCCCGAGGAAGGAGCCCACTACCTTCCACGGGATTTCGATGAATCAACGGACTTATGTGATATCGGCACTTCAAGCAACTACGATGATTAGAAAGGGGCATCCTGCCTATCTCGTTTACCTGCAAGGACATGACAAGAAAGAAAGAAAAGTTGAAGATGAGGCGGTAGTACGTGAGTTCCCCGACGTGTTTCCCGACGCTTTGTCAGGGCCGCCGCCTGATCGACAATTGGAGTTTATTATCGATCTGGAACCAGGAGCTGCACCAGTATCGAAGGCACCTTATAGGATGGCACCGAAAGAGTTGGAAGAACTCAAAATCCAGCTATAAGAACTTTTGGACTTGGGTTTTATCAGACCCAGCGTATCGCCGTGGGGAGCACCTGTGCTGTTTGTGAAGAAGAAAGATGGAACGCTGAGAATGTGCATAGACTATCGTGAATTGAACAAATTGACTCTCAAGAACAAGTATCCTCTGCCGAGAATAGATGACCTGTTTGACCAACTCAGGGGAGCAGGAGTATTTTCAAAAATGGATTTAAGGTCAGGATATCACCAGTTGAGGGTACGAAGAGAAGATATACCCAAGACGGCGTTCCGCACAAGGTATGGGCACTATGAGTTTGTAGTAATGCCGTTTGGACTGACAAATGCACATGCGGTATTCATGGACTTAATGAATCAAGTATTCCATCCATACTTGGACAAGTTCGTCCTGGTGTTCATAGATGATGTGCTGGTTTACTCGAAGAATGAACAAGAACATGAGCAACATCTAAGGATCACTCTAGAGACACTGAGAACAGAGAAGTTGTACGCCAAGTTCAGTAAGTGTGATTTCTGGCTAAAAGAAGTAAAGTTTCTGGGGCATATTGTGACGGCCGAAGGGATTCGAGTTGACCCTGCAAATGTGGAGGTCGTACAACAGTGGAAGGCGCCAAAGACCCCAAATGAAATTTAGAGTTTCCTGGGTCTGGCAGGATACTACCGAAGTTTTATCGAAGGATTTTCCAAAATTGCAAGGCTGATGACCCAACAACTGAAGAAAGGGACCAAGGTCAATTGGACACCGGAGTGTGAGGCTAGTTTCCAATTGTTGAAAGAGAAGTTGACCACCGCATCTATTCTCGTCGTGCCAGAACCGGGAAAATAGACTATGTGGTTTACACTGACGCGTCTAAGGTTGGACTTGGATGTGTTTTTATGCAGAACGGTAAGGTGATTGCCTATGCTTCGCGTCAATTGAGGCCACACGAACTAAACTACCCCACCCATGACTTGGAATTAGCAGCCGTTGTGCATGCATTGAAGATCTGGAGGCACCATCTCTATGGAGTTCGGTGTGAGATTTTTACTGATCACAAAAGCTTAAAATATTTCTTCGAGCAGAAAGACTTGAACATGAGGCAACGCAGATGGCTCGAACTAGTCAAGGATTATGACTGTGGCATTAACTTTCATCCGGGCAAAGCAAATGTAGTGGCAGATGCACTGAGTCGGAAAGCCCAACCACAACTGGCTACCTTTCTCACTCAAGAAGAAAATTTGATTCGCGAATTTAGCAAGATGCGATTAGAAGTAGTGAGAGCTCCCAAGACCGTAAAAGGAAAGATCGCCACCTTGGTAATTACACCCGACCTGCGGACGAGGATAAGAGAAGGTCTGAGAAATGATAAGGATTTGGAGAAGGTTCGACTAAAGGTAAGGAAAGGTGAGTAAGAGAAGTTCCGAGAAGAGGTTGACAATGCCCTCACCTACGAGGGAAGGCTATGTGTGCCGAATGACGAAGGACTTCGAAATGAAATTTTGACTGAGGCACACGAGACTCCATATACCGCTCATCCTGGAAGTACAAAAATGTACCATGATCTGAAGGGATCATTCTGGTGGGATGGGATAAAGAGGGATATAGCTTCGTTTGTGGAGAAATGCTTGGCTTGCCAGCAAGTAAAAGCTCTGCATCAACGACCCTATGGGAAGTTGCAACCGCTAGAGATTCCGGAATGGAAATGGGAACACATCGCCATGGATTTGGTGACGGGTTTGCCAAAGACTCGGCAAGGGAATACGGCCATCTGGGTAATCATAGACCACCTCACTAAGAGTGCGCATTTTATACCTATTCCCATAACTCATGGATCCGACAAACTAGCCCGACTTTATGTGAAAGAAATTATTCGGCTACCTGGAGTGCCAATAACAATCACATCGGACAGGGACACAAGGTTCACTTCAAGATTTTGGATAAGTCTGCAACGAGAGCTTGGTACTCGACTAAATTTTAGTACTGCTTTTCATCCACAAACCGATGGACAGTCCGAGAGAACGATTCAAACTCTCGAGGATATGTTTAGAGCCGTAGTTCTTGACAGAGGAGAAAATTGGGAAGTCGTATTGCCGTTGATCGAGTTTGCCTACAACAACAGTTTCCAGGCAACGATAAATATGGCCCCATACGAAGCATTGCATGGGAGGAAGTGTAGATCACCCCTGTACTGGGATGAGGTTGGTGAAAGAAGAATACTTGGGCCAGATTCAGTCGAAGAAATGATTGAGATTGTGCGACAAATTCTTCAAAGGATAAAGGAAGCTCAAGACCGACAGAAGTCATATGCTGATGTCCGGCGTATCGATTTACAGTTCAACGCTGGAGATAAGATGTTCTTGAAAGTATCTCCATCGAAGGAGATAACGAGGTTTGGTGTAAAGGGAAAGTTGAAGCTACGTTACGTAGGGCCTTATAAAATTCTTGAGAATGTGGGACCCGTAGCGTATAGGTTGGCACTACCACCGAGTTTTGGGACTGTGCATAACGTTTTCCATGTGTCACAATTAAGGAAGTATGTGTTCGATCCCAAACACGTAGTACATCAGGAGGAGATGATTTTGAATCCCGACTTGAGTTATGAGGAGAAGCCCAAAGATATTCTGGACAGGAAAGTGCAGGAATTGAGAAATAAATCAATTTCGTCCCTGAAAGTGCTTTGGAAACATCATGGTCACGAGGAGGCTACATGGGAACTCAAAGATAGAATGAAAGAGAAATACCCGGAGTTGTTCGTTAGAAATGAGTAAATTTCGGGACGAAATTCTGTTAAGGTGGGTAGAATGTAACACCCGTACTTTAATTTGGAACAACACCAAATATAAGTTGTGACGTTAGGCGTTCTTTAATTTTTTGTGAAGAACAAGATAACGAAATTAAATAAAGTTCCGTGAATTTTTTTTTAATTATCGAAAGAAATGCGAGAATATAAGGTACGTACATTTGTGTTTGGGCCTCTCAAATTAAATTAGAGTCCAATGAGTATATAAAAAAAACCTTGGGCCTTGTTTTATTATTGGGAGGCTATTGTTTTTAAAAGTTGGGCCTTCTTTAATTTTTGGGCTTCCTAATCTTAGTTGGAGGAATAAGGTGGGCTAAGTAAATAAAACTTTGAGCCGTCAATTAAATTAAATCGCGGAAAATTATTTAATTAATTCTGAAATATTTTGGAGGATGAATAATTTTATCCCAAGTCCGAAATAAAATATTTTCGAAGAGAAATAGTTGCGATCATTTAAGTACGCGCTTAAATAAATTTTTTAGAAATTTATTTCGACGTCATGGAAGATACGAGAAGCCAACGGAGGAAAGAACGAGTGTAAGCAGCCGACCGGCGTCGCACGCGACGCCTTGGGCGGCCGCCGAATAATCTAAAACTCACGAAAAACCGAGAAAACGAATTAAAAGATTTTACTTAGAGTGCATGCATTCTAAATATCTTCGTTACCGAGATTTGATGGGTACTTTATGTATTTTCCGAAAAGGTGGTTCGCACAGCCGCTAAGGTCGGAACGAGAAGCTACTAAGGAAAACTCTAAGCTTTTGAGGTGGGCTTTATTACTTTATCTCTTTTATTTGATATGATATGTTTATGGTGAAATAAGGGTGGTTTTAAATATTATGTCATGCAGTGTTTTATGTTTTTGAATTGTCTATCTGATTTGTCTATTAGAATAAAGTTCTACTAGACTTTGATGGTTAACGAATTCGGGTCTATTTGGGGGCTAAGCCCTACTTAGGCTAGTGCACTGATAGGGATCGTGAGCCGTCCTCTAGGTCGGCCGGTCCAGTGATCGAGTTTGTGGCCACATTCTCGTTTCACATGATGGTTCAGATATGGTACATGATGGAGGATGACGATTGTCCGCGCGGACACTATTTTACTTAAGGAACGATTTTTAGTGTTTCTCGGCCTTTTTAAGTAAAACCCGAGTTTCACTCAATGATGGCTTGACATAATTTTATCGATAAATGTATTTCGGGCATGAGTTCACTGAGTGCATCAAGTACTCAGCCCCTGCATATGTTTTCCCTATGTGCAGGTTGAGCGTGGACGGGAGGCGGAGGATGTTGAGCATTGGACCGAGACCATATTCAATAAATGTTCTGGTTGCTATTGTGTCTTCATACATAGTAGTAGCTAACTCTCAATTGCTTCCGCTACTCTAAGTTTTACGAACTCCTATGTTTTTTCTTTAATCCGTAGGACTATTTTTCCATTCGAACTATGTTGCTTCTTGATCTAAAACTATGACTTGATAATGAAGTTTCGACTGTTGATCTACATGTTGTACTCCTTTGATTGTTTTCCCCCTTCTTCCCCGCTTCTTAATTCCCCCATTAGTCGCGACCCACCGTGCTTTCTACCCTTAGGAAGTGCGGTCGTGACAGTCGCTCATCTTATTGAGGGCAATATTGATCAAATACGCACATTTAAATATAACATTGCTGAATGAAAAAAGAAGTACTTTGTGATAAACAATCTCTTGTTGAACCTTGCTGATGAATATTTTTTCGATTTCATGCCGGTAGTATAAACAAATCAATAATGAAGTAACAGTTTGGCTGAATGAAGTAATCCGCAGGTTGAATGAAGTATCTTGAACTCAATTGTGTTGTATGCATAAGTTTGCGTAATGCTTTAGTTAATAAGAAGCAAATATCTAGTTGAATGAAGTAATAACATGTTTGAATAAACTTAATTCCGGTTAATATGAAATGATAATCTGAAGTGTATTGTATCATAAGTACTTGATTAATTGTACTTATAATGAACTAAATTACCTTTATAAATGAAGTAATAGCATGGACGAATGAACTTAAATTCTGGTTGAATAATGATTCTTGTTGTTGTGGTGGAGGTGGATATGTAGATTTTTACGATGTCGCATGGCTTATTGAGGGCAACTCATTTGATGGTTCATGAATTTTCCGATTATTTTTTTGGATATCTGATATGTGTTTAACATTGATAAGGTGTTTTAACCAATGTGATTAACAATCTCTTGTTGAACCTTGTTGATGAATATTTTTTCGATTTCATGTTGGTAGTATGAACAAATCATTAATGAAGTAACAATTTGGCTGAATGAAGTAATCCGTAGGTTGAATGAAGTATCTTGAACTCAATTGTGTAGTATGCATAAGTTTGCGTAAAGCTCTAGTTGAATGAAGTAATAACATGTTTGAATGAACTTAATTCCAGTTAATATGAAATGATAATATGAAATGATAATCTGAAGTGTATTGTATGCATAAGTACTTGATTAATTGTACTTATAATGAACTAAATTACCTTTATAAATGAAGTAATAGCATGGACGAATGAACTTAAATTCTAGTTGAATGATGATTCTTGTTGTTGTGGTGGTGGTGGTGGATATGCAGATTTTTACGATGTCGCGTGGCTTATTGAGGGCAACTCATTTGATGATTCATGAATTTTCTGATTATTTTTATGGATACCTGATATGTGTTTAACATTGATAAGGTATTTTAACCAATGTGATGAACAATCTCTTGTTGAACCTTGTTGATGAATATTTTTTCAATTTCATGCCGGTAGTATAAACAAATCAATAATGAAATAACAGTTTGGCTAAATGAAGTAATCCGCAGGTTGAATGAAGTATCTTGAACTCAATTATGTTGTATGCATAAGTTTGCGTAAAGCTTTAGTTAATATGAACCAAATATCTAGTTGAATGAAGTAATAACAGGTTTGAATGAACTTAATTCCGGTTAATATGAAATGATAATCTGAAGTGTATTGTATGCATAAGTACTTGATTAATTGTACTTATAATGAACTAAATTACCTTTATAAATGAAGTAATAGCATGGACGAATGAACTTAAATTCTGGTTGAATGATGATTCTTGTTGTTGTGGTGGTGGTGGATATGCAGATTTTTACGATGTCGCGTGGCTTATTGAGGGCAACTCATTTGATGGTTCATGAATTTTCTGATTATTTTTTTGGATACCTGATATGTGTTTAACATTGATAAGGTATTTTAGCCAATGTGATGAACAATCTCTTGTTGAACCTTGTTGATGAATATTTTTTCGATTTCATGCCGGTAGTATAAACAAATCAATAATGAAATAACAGTTTGGCTAAATGAAGTAATCCGCAGGTTGAATGAAGTATCTTGAACTCAATTGTGTTGTATGCATAAGTTTGCGTAAAGCTTTAGTTAATATGAACCAAATATCTAGTTGAATGAAGTAATAACATGTTTGAAAGAACTTAATTCCGGTTAATATGAAATGATAATCTGAAGTGTATTGTATGCATAAGTACTTGATTAATTGTACTTATAATGAACTAAATTACCTTTATAAATGAAGTAATAGCATGGACGAATGAACTTAAATTCTGGTTGAATGATGATTCTTGTTGTTGTGGTGGTGGTGGATATGCAGATTTTTACGATGTCGTGTGGCTTATTGAGGGCAACTCATTTGATGGTTCATGAATTTTCCGATTATTTTTTTGGATACCTGATATGTGGTTAACATTGATAAGGTATTTTGACCAATGTGATGAACAATCTCTTGTTGAACCTTGTTGATGAATATTTTTTCGATTTCATGTCAGTAGTATAAACAAATCAATAATGAAGTAACAGTTTGGCTAAATGAAGTAATCCGCAGGTTGAATGAAGTATCTTGAACTCAATTGTGTTGTATGCATAAGTTTGCGTAAAGCTTTAGTTAATATGAACCAAATATCTAGTTGAATGAAGTAATAACATGTTTAAATGAACTTAATTCTGGTTAATATGAAATGATAATCTGAAGTGTATTGTATGCATAAGTACTTGATTAATTGTACTTATAATGAACTAAATTACCTTTATAAATGAAGTAATAGCATGGGCGAATGAACTTTAATTCTGGTTGAATGATGATTCTTATTGTTGTGGCGGTGGTGGATATGCAGATTTTTACGATGTCGCATGGCTTATTGTAGTAGTTTATTATATCATTGTAGTAGTTTATTATTCATTACAATAGTTTACTACTGTGAGTGAATAAAATCGTTTGAATTTTCTCTAAAATAGTCAACTATTTCCACTGTAGGAGAAAGTTGGTAAACCACACCATCCTCACTATATAAACCCCATATCCAAATACAAACTCTCCATTTTGAAAAAAGGAAAAAAATACAAACTTGTCCAATACAAGAAATCATCCAAATTTGACACACCAACCCATCTCAATGGGTTGAGCCGTGATTCTGGGCACCGCCCATTTGTTAGGGCGTGGGGACGGCCCATCTAGTGATTGCACAAATGTCATCATCAGCATGTCACCATGTCTCAACTACATCTTCCGAAACTCATCATCCCTCTCCTCCAATTTGATTTTTCACCCCGTTGTGAGTTAGAGGATTTTCCCCTGTGTTATCTTCACCTATATATAAGAAACACATAACAACAATTCAACATTTGAAACATAGTTTATATCATCATTAAAATAGTTTGTAACATTATCATTAGGTTCTTTAGTTCATTACAAGTATACTTCCCAGCTAAATATACATACAAAATATGTCAGCTTATATTACTTCATTTCATGTGTTTATTACTTCATCGAATAAGTTATTTAGCTCATTCAATGTAATTATAAAGCAAAATATGCATACAAAACATGTCAGTTTATATTACTTCATTTCATTAGGTTATTACTTCATCAAATTGGTTAGTTAGTTCATTCAATCTTATTTCCTAGCAAAATATGCATACAAAACACGTTAGTTTATATTACTTCATTTCATGAGTTTATTACTTCATCAAATAGGTTAGTTAGTTCATTCAACTGTTATTTCTTCACAAAATATGCATATAACACGGTTAATAAAATTCATACAACACAGTTAACTTCATCTTATGAATTAGGACTAGGTCATAAATTTATTTTTACCTTTTGGCATAGAGATTTGGCTTGCAGTACTGAACATCAAACGAACTTTTCTTGTGTTTTGATTTATCCACCGGCTGTGATTTAGCTACTGACCTACGAGTATATTTGACACCTACGTTGACCTTCCTCCGCTTTGCTTCATGAAATAATTGGACGAAAATCAGAAACCAAATTACAAACAGATGTAGTAAATTAGAATTTCAAAAACAATAAAGCTTCAAAAGAGTGTATTATTTGAGGCAGACGTTCTGCCAGAACGCAATCACCGTCGTTCACCTTCCATCGACGATTTTCTTGTGTCAACCATTAAAATCAGCGGCAGAAGTATTGTGCTTTGAAATCTGAATTATGAAGCAATGTTTTCAAATTATAAAGTAATAAATCACATTTAGAAGATGCATATCATTTTATGCCACATAATTCAAATGAGTCTAGAAATGAACCAGAAGCACACATTAACCACATAAAATCGAAAAAAATGAAAAATCAAACACTAAATTAATAGCCTCGTGAAATGAAGTAATAACCTCATGAAATGAAGTAATAACCTCATGAAATGAAGTAATATCCTCATGAAATGAACTAAATCGATGATTTCTCTAGCCACACTTTTTGATATATTTCTCTTAAATATCAGAGAAGTACTGTGAAGTAATCTATCCTAAAGTAATCAATTTATGCAACAATCAAATATTGAAGTAATCTATCCTAAAGAAAAATCAAAGAAAAAATCAAATGTGTATTACCTGAACTAGACGTACGACCAGAACGTAATAGGCGTCCTTCACCTTCGGTCGACGATTTGTGTGTGTCAACCATTTCGAATTGATGCCGATTTCAGGTTAGGCTGAAGAGATGTCGATCTCGGCGGATGGAGATTTCTGAATCGGCTGATGGAGATGTTGAATCGGGGATGATTGTCGTCGATTTCAGTTGAAATCGGCCGGAGATGATCAATGGATATGCTAAATCGACCGATGGAGATGCTGAATCAGGGATGGTTGTCGCCGATTTCAGTTGAATCGGTCGGAGATGATCGATGAAGATGAAGAAACCTTGATTTTTCAGAGAGGTTTTCGGAGAGGTTTTGAGAGAAGAAGAGGCGGGAGGGGTATGAGAATGAGTGAAATTTTTGTGATCTACGAATTCTAACTTTTACCCTACTTATAAAATGACTTAAATACCCCCCGTGTTGAAGTAATTTGTGTATGTAATGAACTACTAAAATTTTTACTACATCATCTCATCTCATCCACTAAAAACTAGATCTAAGGGCCCTAATTTGGTCTCTAGTTCGGTCTTTAAGACTAGATTTGTGAATAATGAGACTATGAAATTGCGAAACATAATTTTTGAATTGTTATATTTTAAAAGATTCTTTAGTTTTATCATTATTTTAATTAACTTTTCAAGTGTTAATTAAATATATTTAGTTTTTTATATTTATTTTAAAATTAATTGAATTGTTATAAAGACTAAAGAATTATTAAAAAATGAAAAATTCATTAATTAATAACGGAAAACATCAATAAAATTTTATTTTGTAATTATTTTTAGTTGATAACTAAATAAATTTTAAAATAAATAGGAGAAAAAAAATTTAACTACTATAAAAATATTAATTATAAAAACTTCTTGAATCAAAAATACTTTTATTAGGATCTAACAAAACAAAAAATTGTAAAAGAACTGAATGAACCATAATGCATTAAAACAAAGACCTCATTTTTTTTATTAAAATGATCTAATAAAATAAAGAGGGGCCATTTTTTTAGTATGCGAATTTTGCCAAACTATCATCTTTGATCCATAATATTTGAAAATATCTTTTGAGGTACGTCAACTTCATCTTAATATCTAGTGAGTTGCTTTTTTCTTTTATTGACAAAAATACACTTATGGCCATGAAGGGTAATTTATCCTATTTACTATCTTCATCATTAAAATATTTAATTTTCCGCTCTTTCTTCTTCCCCTTCATCCTTCTCTTTCTTCTTCCTCATCTCAGTCGTCCAGTCCAAGTTGATTCCTACACCAATTTGGAGAATTCAAGGCATCAAAAACAAGAACCCAAATTTACTTTTTCTCTATAACTCCTCGTCACCCCAATTCACTTTATCTGCAGTTGGAGGATGACTTCAACGACATGGTGATGAGGAGTTAGAGAGGGAAAGTGAATTGGGGGAGATAAAGTGAATTGAGGGTGACGAGGAGTTAGAGAGAAAAAGCGATTTTTGGTTCTTGTGTTTGATGCTTTGAATTCTTCAAATTGGTGTAGAAATCGACTTGGACAGAGACAATAAAGATGAGGAAGAAGAGAGAGAAAGATGAAGAGGGAAATTAAATATTTTAATGAAGAGGAGAGAGTACATAGACTAGATAACCTTTTATGTCCATAAGGGTATTTCTGTCCAAAATAAAAAATAGCTTAAATGATATTAAGTCGAAGTTGACGAATCTAAAAACATATTTTCAAATGTTACAGATCAAAAATGATAATTTGGCAAAGTTCATGAAAAAAAATCTTTAAAATAAAATATACTCCCTCTGTCCCACAATAGGAGTCACTCTTATTATGAGCACATGTTTTAAGAAATGTAAAGAATAGTGGGTTGAAAAAGTTAGTGGAATACGAGATCCACTTTTTTATATTAGTTTTATAATAAAATGTGAATGAAGTGAGTTAGTGAAATATGAGACCTGCTTACCATTTATGATAAAAATGAAGTGTGATTCTTATTATCGAAACGGACTAAAATGATAAAGTGTGACTCTTATTGTGGGATGGATGGAGTATTTCGTATTTCGTATAAGACCCTCTATATGTTTTATGTCTAATTAAAAATCGTAATATTAAAGTCATGATTAGCATACATAAAGATTAATGAAGCGCATAAGACAAAAGAAATGAATTAAAGTAAAATATTGAGGGCCCGCCGTGGTGTTGAATAGTAAACCTAATGAAGGGGCCACCATGTGATTGCATTCTCTCATCACTCCTTACAGTTAACCACAAAGTCATACTCACTCTCCAATTACGTTTGCTCATTTACGTCCCATCACTTCCTCTCTCAATCCTTCTCTCCCCATTCACACTCTCATCCCAATCAACAATCAACAATCAACAATCAACCATCAAAAACATCGGTATATATCATCAATTCGATCCCTCCATCTATGGACTCCGCATCCGCACCCGATCCGGGCGATGCGGGGCCGTCGTCTAAAGAGTCAACGGCCCCGCCCAGCCGCTACGAGTCGCAGAAGCGGCGCGACTGGAACACGTTCCTCCAGTACCTCAAGAACCATAAGCCGCCGCTGACGCTCGCCCGGTGCAGCGGCGCGCACGTGATCGAGTTCTTGAAATATTTAGACCAGTTTGGGAAGACCAAGGTGCACTCGACCGAGTGCCCCCACTTCGGGCAGCCCAGCCCGCCCGCCCCGTGCGCCTGCCCCTCCAGGCAGGCCTGGGGCAGCCTGGACGCCCTCATCGGCCGCCTCCGCGCCGCCTACGAGGAGCACGGAGGCAAACCTGACTCCAACCCCTTTGGTGCGAAGGCGGTCAGGATTTATCTCAGAGAAGTCAGAGAGAGTCAGGCCAAAGCCCGAGGCATTCCTTATGAGAAAAAGAAGCGCAAGAGACCGGATCGCGGCGCCAGAGGAGATGATGGCGATGGCGATGGCGGCGGCGGTGGAGGAGGAGAGTTGACCGTTGGGGTATAATTGATGGTCGAAAAATATCCACTACAAAAAACTAGCCTTTTATATAGTCTGACACTATTAGCAGCGGATTGGCGACGATGAGGATGAGAGTCCTCTGCCGTTACAAACAAGTAAAACATGGTACTGTAATTATAAGTTGCTTCCAATTTCTTATAACATTTTATATCTCTTACATTGTGGTTCTTAAGTGTAAATAATGGATTATTATGTTTATATATGAATATGGTCGACAAAAAAATGAGGTAATTAAATTAGGGTTGTCAAACACATGAATTAAGTAAAGGCAATAATACATCGACCGACATTGGTTTTGTTATAGAGGGGTTAATTAGCTAGCACCGACAATGGTTTGTATAATTGTTGGGGTTAGTAGCAATTAATTATCAATTTAGACACACATGTATGTACGTAAGTTAATTTATATGATCTCATTTATTATTGTAATTTATTTCACGAGTATTTTTGTGGAGAGGCTCAGAGGTGTACGTGTTTGCAGTGTGGATTCATAATATCATATTTTTGCCATCTTCATTTTGGATTATTATCCGTCTTCTAATTTCATCTTTTAAAAACGATCTTTCTTCTTATTTCGTCTCTATTTATACTTATATACGTCTATGAACCAAAATACGAATGGTAAATAGTTTGTGCCTCCTCACTCTTATACTCCCTCCGTTCCATGATTCTATGGTAGTTGAGTATTTTTTCATTTTAGAACATTTCATAATTGTTGGGTCATTTCTCATTTTAACAAAAAATAATAAATTAATTTAACTTTACTCTCACTGTTGCTTAAATTTTAATGCCAAAAGGAAATGACTCTACTATATGGAGAGAGAATTGTCATCAAACAAAACTAAAAAATCCATATTCACCCAAGATGCACATAGATATGACAAATCGTGCAAGTTGGATCGCTATAGGTAAACCAGATAACCACTCAACTCAATAAGGTCAAACCCGAACCCGATCTGTTAAGCAAACTCTAAATCTGAACTAGAATTTGACCTGCTACCTTCATAGCTGAATGGTTGAACCTGACAGCTACCATTATATCCACACATGACCCGTACACTACACGAACCTGTTAATGATATGATATCAGTTGATACACATGATAACAACTTGATAACGACATAAACCTGATTTACATGATTGAGACATAATATTGCAGGATAAAAACCTAACTTGCACGATTAAAACCAAATATTACATGATTAACATAATTTTTAAACTTAGTTTACATGATAAAAACCTAATTTACATGAACCTAGATTAAAAATTTATTTTATATCGTTAGTGATGTAATCAAATGCAAACTCTATATATTGTACAAACTCCAAACTATGATCTGGACTGTTAAATTTGCCATCTATTGACTGACGTTGTCAACCGAATGACGTTGCGTTGACATATTGTTGACGTTATTTTGTCATCTATTGACATCAAATCTTGAAATCTAACGGTCCAAATCATAGTTTGTATGTAGGAAAGATGTAGTTTGTATTTTATCACTATCCTATATTTTTAAAAGAATAAAAATAATTAAACTATTAAAATTATAATTTTTTTTAATGGGTCAAGAACCCCCAAAATTATCATGTTCTTAATGAATTAATCTAGTAAGGATACAAACTCAATAATGTTGGACCCAAATTAATTAATTTCATGGGCGTTTATATCATGTCAAACAACTCTAAATATACATCATATATTTTTGTTACCACTCGATTGGGTATCTTACCCTTTTATTTAACAATGAAGAGAGCAAAAAAAGTTCATATATTCCTCCATTCAGTTAGAATGTCTTTCCTTATGTTTAGCACTTCCCCCGTTCCTTGTTATTGATACATTTCTTTTTGACACGAAGATTAAGAATAGTGTGTTAAATGGATAATGAATAATATAAGGGAGAATAAAGTCAGAGAGATAAAGAGAGAATAAAATAAGAAAAATGGTTATTTTTTGCCAAATTAGAAATGACTTGGTTATGTTGGAACTTGCTGAAATAGAAAAATGACTCAATTAACATGGAACAGATGGAGTAATTTTTTCGTCTCCCATTATGTGTTTTAGTTTTCGAATTTGAGACGTCTCTTATTGATTGTCTCTCTTCACTTTTATTAATTTTAGTAATGAGCCTCATTCCACTTAATTATTCCACACATATTTTATTACTCTCTTCGTCCATGAAAAAATATCTTTATAAATGCCGGATAGAAGGATGGAGTATAATAACACAACAAAGAAGGGGTACTACATAGTTATAAAAAATCAAGTCGATTTTGAATGTAGAATTTCAGTTATGGCTAAAACTGGGGTGGGTGGATCTCTGGTCCCCTCTCGCAGAGTGCTGGGCTTTTACCATCTCAAAGCCATACAATCTGGACACTACTCCTATTTCAGCACGTGTTAACTCATTTATATCACTCATATAGAGCCAAAATCAGTGGCTTGATTCATAACTCATTATAGCTATAAGTCTACAATTTTTATTTTTCAAGTATCACTTTAACGAATCTATTGGATATTACACATCCAAAAAGGCATTGTGAGAGTGTGAAGCGATGAACTTAGCCCAATCCCATTTTTCAACTATCACATCAATTTCTCATTTCATTCCAACACATGCAATCACAGCCAGTCCTAATTTCAACCTCATTTTCACCCCAATTTCAACCTCATTTTCACGAATATTCCGAGCTTTTTTCTTTAAAAAATTATCTCTAGTGTTTATGATATAAAAATTCATTAATTAAGTTAAATTTGTTAGTGACTTTAATTAATTAAGATATTTTTCAAGAGTAGTCTAGTTTAAGAAGCATATTTATTATTCGTGAAATAAATTCCAAGCAGCCGGGTATCTGAATAATAAAACTCTATTTCGAACACCTCTTCAGGATATTATGAAACTGGACTCACCCAGCGCAGCGCACATTGTAGTGTAATAACAATTCTTGTAATCTCTAGATGTTGATCACCACTACCCAAGATATCAGGATTATAGGGTTACAATAAACCCTCACCTCTTGATAAGTCAAAGAAGTGCATAACCAATATTGCATGCTCAATGTAAAATACATTGATCTAGAAAAGTTCCCCATCTTTCAGTATATAGCAAGAAAAGCTTATCTCACTGTTAGATCCATTCAGTATTATACCACACAAATGTTGTTCATTTTCTAAAGCTAAAGGAAATATGCAGACTGACACTGCAATATTTCGCGATATGTAGTCAAAGTCTATCTATGTTGTGAAATTTTATTTATCTTTTGTAAAGCATTATATTGAACCGACTATGTTACTTTCTGTAAATGACGTTCAAAACCTATCTACTAAACATAAGAATTAGACTAGTTTACTTCTTATACATTTAAATATTTGAGAAACATCTATAAATGCATAAGCGAACACAGTTTTATAAAATTGGGTTAAAAGAGGATTGTAGAGTTTGTTGTATGCAATCAAGCCTAATCGTTCAAATTGCTCAAAACATGGTTTTTAGTATACCAATATTAACACCTCGTCCATCCGGGAAGTGTCCATATAGATGGTCGTCTGGTACATCGCTTTCCCAATAAATTTCAAGCTTGGGTCCATAGGAAGAACATCAAACGCATCATGAGTGCCAAAACTCTATTCCATAGGAGAGTTCAAGAGTTCAAGAGGGAAGGTGTGGAGGTGGCCTTGTGATGCACTATTTATTAGCACTAAAAATACTTGCAAGTAAATAAGGTAGATCTAGTATATCTAAAGGTCAGTACCGAGATATCAAACACTGGGAATAAGATTGCAACTGTCTATTACATACTAAGCGTCATATACTATTTAGAGACACGAGATTTTGGTTTGATTTATAAACTAGACAGAAAGAAATAAATAAATAAATAACGAAAAACATAAAACATAAATAATACAAAGCAGGCTAAGGTATCCAGAGTTTTAGGAACCACAATCAAAAGCTAATATCTAATCGACTTCCTCGCGGTCTCTAGAGTTATTAAGTGAAGAGGGGGTTTTTGCACGTGTGTCGTGTGCACGTGTCCCTTACTTCAACTAGATTTATAGTTTCCCACTTTTGCAACAAATATTACTAAGTATAAGCGACAAGAGTGGGGTCGAACCACAGAGACCATGGACCTACTCAAGATTGTTTCTACGACACGGGGTTGGTGTTAGCCACCACGCCTTAAGCACTTGAGCATGGACCTAAATACTAAAGTGGGAAACTTAAACTTTAAGCATGAAAACTGATTTTGAGAGCTTAAGCTAATCTAACTAAGGGAGCATGGAAGAGGGTTTTGAAAGCTTCAAGAGAAAATAAGAAGATGGAGACATAGACTTGGCATGGAAATTTCTAAACTAAGGGTGACTTGAAACAAACATTTGCTTGAAATATTTTCAGAAACAAGAGTAGTGAATTTGCAGCTTAAAACATGATCGAGATTCAAAAGTTACAGGGAGAAAATAAACAAGCTTCGAAACACAATTTACTTCTAAACTAGAACAAAACAAGAACGTCTACTCCATGAATCTTGAGAAATTCTACTCAACAACTAGATCTCAACATCTAAGCTACTGGAAATCATATAAACAATATGGATCTAAACATCTAAACCACCAATTGCGAAAAGCATCCAAGAAATATGAGTAAATAACATCATCAACACGAAAATAAACCAAAGCTTCATAAAACTGGAAATAAGTGAGATCCAACGTCGGAGTCGTCAATTCCTCTGCCAAACCCATTAAATCTAACTAGAAAGTGAGGTGTGAAGGAGCTTCTAAGATGGAGGCGTCAATTCCACCTTGAAACGACCAACACACTGTAAATCTACACTAAAGTCTTGAAAACATGAAATTAAACATAATCTCGACGTCAGAGTTGTCAATCCCTCCGTCGAAACCACGAAACTGAACTAAGAAAGCAGCAAACTAAACTAAACTAAGAGAGCGATGGCGTTAAGCGTCTATGAAAGCTTCCTACCTAAACTACGATAGCGTTAAGCGCTTCCTCTTCATTGTGGAAAGCTTCTATTTATAGAGCAGCTTCAACTTCAGCCCTAAGGCAACTTCTCGTCCGATTTGACCATTTTACCCATGCAGTAATTTAGGATCTTCATGTCTTCGTGTGGTGAGTTCCTCTTGATCAACTCAGTGCTCCTCTTGATCAACTCAGTCATCTCATGTCTTCATGTGGTGAGCTCCTCTTGATCAACTCAGTGCTCCTCTTGATCAACTCATCTAGCTAGCCAGGCTCCATTGCTCTGCTTGTCTCCAATTGTTTAATTTGTCTTCAGCTTTGGCCATTTTTCGCTCCTTTTCGAGTTGATCAAGTTGTTTCTACACTCTGCCCCTGCACACTTAAATTCACCACTTTTTCACACATTATCAACCTGGTTAGTGTAATAAACCCCTATAAAACCATGCTTGTAACGAGCCCTATCATTAAGCTATCACGTATGTGAAACTATATCTTCTCTCGAAGCATATAATTTGTAGATTGTTACCTAGAATCGAAGTCTCCTTCCTAGAACTAAGCCAACAACTCCAAAAAGCTCTTAAGACACATATGCTTCATTCAAAGGCTCAAATCTTCCGATTATATTGGCAAAGACGTCAATTTCTCCTCTCTCAAATTAGCCTACTCATCTCCCGATTATTGTAGTAAAATCCACATGTATTTATAAGATGATCTATCAAACAAATGTATAAGCACAAGAGAAATTGAAATAACTAAAGAGCTAACAAGGAAAAACAATTGAATAAATAACTCAAAATCATAGCATGTTTACCAAAAAATTCCTCAAAAGATGTTTATTACTCATAGACAAGTAAAAACAACAATTAAAGTACTAGACATAAAGTAAAACAAAACAAAACCCAAGGTTGAATTATGCAGTCTTCAGTGTTCTCTTGCCTGGATCTGCAGAGCTCCGTTCCAATAGAAGATGGAAGAATAATATATGGAATACGGGATAGAAGAAGCTTAGAGAGGGAGAGGATTGGAGGCTCTGAGATCGAGAAGGATTGGAGACTCTGAGATGGAGAATGATTGGAGGCTCTGAGATCAATATTATGAATTAGGTTATGGGGTATATATAGGCTTGAAAAAGATTTATAATTGGTAAAAAGTATCCTCCAAGTAATAGGAAAGATGGTAAATTCGAATTCTTCAATTAATAAGAGAGATTTGGCAACAATTTCTTTCCTTCCTTAATTTCTGCCTAATTTCCACCAGCTTTTGACTGCGCTGCGCGACATTCGTAGAATGGGCATAACTTTCTCCACAAACTTCGATTTAGATGTTCAAGGTACCCACGTGAAGATCTTTCGTATACAAAGAGAATGGTATGTAGTAGGCACTAATTGGACTTCAAACTCCCTGGAAGAATGGGCTCTAACAGAGGCTGCTGCACCATGGCCTTTTTGCACCTTTTTCTTGTCTTTTTCTATCATTTATCAACAAACACGTCAAAATACCAAAATGTATAACATATGCAATTTAAGAATATAATTTGCATGATTGACATTTAAAACGAGCCAAATCTAGGCCTTAAAAATATACAAAACCCGTGTTTATTACCTTGTCCTTCCATTTCGCAACATTATAACCCATAGGACGAACATTAAACGCATCATGAGTGTCACGACCGCCCTTCTAGGGTAATTAAATGCGGCGATCGTGACCTAACAGGACTTAAATGCAATCAAATAAAAGGGGCTAGGGTTTTATAAAAAGGGGTTTGACCAAGGAAATAAATGAACAATAAATCAAGAGAAAAGGGTCAGGGTGATGCTTTGACAGATGGACCAAAGGAGAAAACAATTATAATCATTGGTATTCAAGATAACAAAGGGTTCAACGTACTCCAAAACGTATCATGTCTTTAGATTCTAAACGGAACTCAAAATAGTGTCAAGATCAAACAATAAGTAAAACAGGTTTCAGCGGAAACATCCAAGAGAAGAGTGAAGTTATGTGTGAAGACACAACGACACTCACAGATCAAAGATAAACAATTCATTCTTCAATTAACTTGCTCAACACCACCATACTCTCGCCGCCGCTCAACCTGCACATAGGGAAAACACATGCAGGGCTGAGTACTATAAAGATACTCAGTGGACTTATGCCGAAAACATTTTCATAAAAATTATTATTTATCATGCCATACATACGTAACCATCGGGGTTTAGCTTTAGAAAGGCCCGAGGCAATCAAAATCATTTCCCATTGTAAAAGTCGACTGATCAGTCATTTTCCCATAGACGTTAGCCATATCTGCCAATACATGACTTGGAATGTGGCCACAAACCAAGTCACTAGACCGGCCAGCCCGTACGCTAGCACACAGTCTACCATAGGTGTACACTAATCCAAGTAGGGTTTGCGGCCCTACGAGGATCCGAATTCAATTTAAGTAATAGTGGCAAAAGCCACATCAGATAGGCACGTTAAAAATCAAACAAGGCATGATAAACACAGTTTCATTCCCATCGATAAAACATTTAGGACATCGTCCTTATATAAAAGGAAGCCCACCTCACTTGTTTAGATAACACAATACACAACTCAAAGCAACCCTCGTTCCTTGTGCTCACGTACGCACGACAACCCTTGTCAACACCACAATACAATCAGCATTTCATCACAAAAATTTATCATGCATGCCCTATCGTTCCTTCCATCGTCTCTTTAATTTACTCATCCCAAGCGTTCATCAACACAAGGAAACACACCATAGCTTACATCAACAAACAACACATCACTTCATCATAGAATGGGTTCCTTAACACATATACATCATGTATATCATTCAAAACTTAACAACATAGATTATTTTTGTATGATAGAAATCTGGCAGAATAGCGCAGTCATTTTGTAAAAATCATTAAATATTCATCCGACCTCCGTTGGAACTGAAATTTTACCAAAATACAGTAGACACATCAAAGATCATCCAGTTAAAATTTCACATCAAAATCACATCTTTAGGTAGGTCAAATCAAAAACGAAACTCACTGCACGAGAATACAAATTCTGGCAGAACTGCGCAGTCGACTTCAAAACGTCATTCAAAATTCATCTTTCGTCCAAAAAGGCTGAAATTTACACACAACACAGAAGACACCTTGAAGTTTACTAAGTTAAAATTTCACCCCAAAATAAGATCGTTTGGTCAGTCAAACACACATCGGAATCTACTATCCGAACACCACAGTTGTCATGCTTCTAAATTTCGAATTAGGGTTTATCAAATATTCATCCAAACACATATATTCATGCTTCCAACACATAATCATGCTTCAAAAAGATCTCACCATCATGTTCTCATATATTCACATAGCATTCACCATAAATCATCTATAAGTTCATTCATAAACAACCATAAACGCATATACATATCTTTTTCTCATGCAACCATCAATCCCACCCGATTAAATCTTAGATCTACGATCTCTACACTCATTATATGCATAAAGGAATCAAAATCAAGGTTTCAATGGAGAGGATGAGGAAAAGAAATTCAATTATACCTTTCTTGATCGAAATGATCGGTAGAAACAAAGTAAAATCTTGATTCTTCAACAATTCTTGAGGCTTCAACTTAAATTCTTCTAAAAAAGGTGAAGAATTCTTGGAGAAAGATAGAAGAAAAATTGAGAGAGAGTAGGAGAGTGGAGAGTGGCGTGTAGTTAGTGGCTAGGGTTAGGGTTTTCCTCCCTTATTTATAGAGATGATTTCCAAGATTTGATTCTCCATAATTAATTAAATGAAAAATGTGGAGTTAGAGAAAGAGAGGGAGAATGGCGTGAATTATGGGAGAAGAATAAGGAGGAATTCAAAATCAAGGCTATTTAATTAGCCTATGATTTAATTTGGTATTTCACGGATAAGAATAAAATAATACGAAGCAGAATAAAATAATAATTTCCACCATTAAAATAGGGAAGTAGGCGATTTTTATTCCTCTCCCACAAGGAATTAAATTCAAATCCTAATTTAAATAGGATATGGCAAGATCTCCTTAGATACGGTAAGATTGCTACGATATTTGTATTTATTCATGGAAGGGAATAAATAAGAGATCAAATAATATAATAAAAAAATTTCCTTCTCCCATAAATAGGAGATTTTTGAAATCTCCCTTGGAACAAGCATAGGGGTTGAATTCTCATGGAGAAAAATAAGGAATAATCGAGTTTGGATTTAATTTGGATAAATATCCCAAGCAATTAATTAAATCCAAGGGAAAAATAGGATTTCTTCTCCTATAATAACAGGGGTCGAAAATGCCAAATGAATACTGATGCTCATATTTAATCTCACTCATCCCTTAAGAAATAATTCGCCACAATATATTTCACCCCGCATAGATTATTCACACAGTCATGTCACAATTTCAACCATTTTCACTTCCATCACATATTCTCGACACTTTGACCTTTCAATGGCCACGTCATATGTTCAACGGATTTGACTAATCAAATCAAATCTAAATTCCAAAACGCAATTAGGTCACACAGAAAACATGCAATTAATTCACTCATCATTTAATTCACATACATCACAGCATTAAAAGCATTAAATGCAAAAAATTTATGCTTCGCAAATTAGGGTTCCGAAAGTGGCGCGTTACAATGAGTGTCAAAACTCTATTCCAGTGGAGAGTTCAAGTCTAACGTCTCACCACCGTTGCTGTTGTAATTTCCTGAGGCATTAATCTTCGTTCTCTTGGGGCTGCCCAAATTAGTACCAATTGCAAACTTCAGATGGTCTCAAAAATGATGATTTGAAAGTGTTCAGCATCATATAATACAATGTCATCGAGGGTCATGGGTTGATTGGGTTTGAAGAAGATGGCGAAGACATGACAAGGAGTCAAGCCGAAGCTAGAGTCTGATTCAAATAGTGATCTGCGTATCAAAATGATGTCCAAATTCACCTGTAAGTCCATTAATGTCTTTATCTTTGAAAGAGACTCGAGTGAATACCTTGCACATCTCAATTGGAGTTCGAGAGAGGAAGTTGTGGCCGTTTTACAAAGATCACACATTCCAGATTGAATTGCGCGAGCCGAGCGTTTTGATGCGTAAAAAGGCGCCACCGGACATTTTGTGTTTTGCATTCCAAAGAGTTTGCATGGGCTAGGTGTTTTCAAAGCCCAATTTTGCGTGACCAATCGTTTTGTGCAGTGCATTCCACAGTTTTTACGCGGGCCGGGCGTTTTCAAAGCCCAATTTCGCATGACCGGGAGTTTTGTCCGGAAATTAACTTTTTGTACAAAACTTTGCTATTTTCCATCTTTTGAGTCATAGTATAAATAGTTATGTTAAGGTTGGTTTACAGCAACTCTGCCTCATATTGATTATTACAAAGTCTCAATATTGAGCACCCATCTTCATCTTTGGAGATTTATCAAAATCAAAATTCATTGTGGTTGCATTGTTCTTTTGTCGGGCTAAGTTCAATGTTAAGGTAGTTCTTGTTTAGTGGAGCCATTAGGTTTTGGTTTTAGTGAAAGTAGCTGATAAGGCATGTTTCGTGCATTGATTTATGTTCATGTTTTGGATTTTTACGAAGATATAATGAACGAATGGGTATATTTAGTGTGCAGATGTGTCACTTGATCAAGAGAAGTGCAAACTGATCTAGAAGAGTGTATATGGAGCAAATAGGAGTACAAATGCAGAAGTGTCACCGAAGTGGTTAAGATGATACATTCCAAGTGTGTCGGCGCTCCATAGAGGACGAAAAGGACAAGAATTAAGAAAACACCATTTGTAAAAGGGTACGATTGTCAAGCCACAACGAAGGATACCCTATGGATGAGTGATCAGAACTGTTCTATAAAAAGGGGATCAACATTGAAGAACAGACATGCAGACTCTAGAATTCTTGATTCCGCCTATGATGCACTTTTGAATACCACTTAAAATATCTGCAAGTATACATAGTGGATCTAGTATTGCTAAAGGTCAGTACCGAATATTGAACACGATGAAATATTTTGAGCTACCAAATACTCAGTTTTATATTGTTATATATTATTTTCATCGTTTACCAATCTCATCATTTCATGTAAATCTTAATGATAAACTTCATAAAAAAATTAATATTACACGGGTGTTATTTTTTCAAAGCTTTAGTAAGTAATCACCTAAATAAATCATTTATTAAATAGCTTCATGTAAGATGGAGTATTACAAAACAAAAATTGATGCAAAGACTGTAACATCATATCCTACTACCCATTAACTCATTACTCTATACTACTTTCTCGGTTCCATAATAGTGGAATTATTTTACCATTTTGGTATGTAGCATAGTAGTGGAGTCAGTTCCTCTTTTAGTAACAGTCAACACATTTTTTCTCACTTCTCCTTTTACTTTATTCTCTCTTCATCTCTTTACATTTTTTATTTCCTACTTTATTCTTCCTTTACTTAACTCACTTAACATATATTTTTTAAAATTGTGCGCCAAAAAGAAACGCCTAGCTCAGAACTCAGAACGGAAGGAGTATTTCTTTAGTTTATCACGAGAAATAATTGAGTTCACTCAAGCGCTGCCTACTCACCACTAATTACTAGTGCAAAAATTATGAAATTGAAAAGGAAAAAAATTGATAATGTCCCTATAGGAATACTTGAAATTTAATAATTAATTTCAGCTATGAAGTTAATAATTGCAACCCCCAATCTGATGGGTCCAAAAAGAATATATATTTTTCATCATTGAACGTCCTCGATTAAATCCACGAACAAAATAATAATGCAAGTGGCATGAGCATTTACATTTATGAATTCTATTTATTCAAGAATAAATTACAAACTGGCGAAGAAATTGACAATCGGCCAACCGTTTGCTTACGACTATTCTTTAATTCTGGGTATATAGTACTTGATCATGTACCTATATATCAGATAATCATTTTTTTTTAATTCTGTATTAAGAATAAATTTATATGATTATTAAATAGTGTATTATTTAGGATGGTCAAAACAAGAATCTTTAATTCATAAGTATAGTACTTGTTCATGTATCTATGCATAAGATATTATTCCCACGGTTCTTTTTGGTGCTAGTTTTAAGAAATTTTAAGAAAAATGGGTGAGAAAAAGTTAGTGGGATATAAGTCTCACTTATATATGTTAGTTTTAAATAAAATATGAGTAGAATGAGTTAGTGGAATGCTATACCTGTATACTCCATCTGTCCCTTAAATTTTGTCACGCTTTGACCGGGTACGGGTTTTAAGAAATGTAATGGAAAGTGAATTGAAAAAGTTAGTGGAGAGTGTGTCATACTTTTATATATTAGTTTTATAATAAAATGTGAGTTGGAATGAATTAGTGTAATATGGAGTCCACTACCAAAAATGGTAAAAAGTGAAATGTGACAAATTTTGTAGGACGGACGGAAATGGAAAAATATGACAAAATTTAAGGTATGGAGGGAGTACTATTTATAGTAAAACGAGCTCAGACTCCTATTCGGGGACAAAGGGAGTAATTTGGAGTGGATGGTCTAAGCATGATGGAGCAGCTGGTGCAGCTGTTGGGGATCAAGAATCACCTGGTTTGGAAAACTAGCCGTTAGACAAATGCATTCGGATGTTAGTTAGCGGTTTGTGGAAAGGGAGTTGAGCCACAATTTCATTTGTGGTTAGGACTCGATTATCAAAAAATAATATTTTAAATGAAATTCGTATTTCAGGCAAATGTTGATTACCAAAATAGTACTTTACTGATCTAGAATTCGTTCATTTCCTTCTAAAGATTGGCAATACAAATTCCACTTTTACCTTTTTCTACGCACGTTGTTCCATTCATTCACACTCGTTCTTTGATTGATTATTCTGCGTAAGAGATCAGTTTATATTTTAAAATTTTGTAATAAACAGAATTTCATTTGACATATTGTCACAACAACAAGTACTATTCTAATATTAAAAATTCATTTGTTTGAAAAATATTATATAAATATAGAAGCATGATAGTGATAAAATGCAAAGTTATATATTGTACAAACTTCAAACTATGATCTGGACCGTTAACAAATTTCAACAAATGATAAAATAGTAGCAACAGAAAATGTCAACACAATACCAACACAGCATCAACCGTTGACACTGTGTTGACATTTTCTGTTACTACTATTTTGTCATCTGTTGACATTTTCTAACAGTCAATATCATAGTTTAGGGTTTGTATAATATTTAGAGTTTGCATTTGATTATATTCCCATATAAGCATTAATTATTAAATATGTAGTCTTGATAAATTAAGAACAAGCGATTTCTAAAGTAGTCTAGCAAAATAATCAAAACTATTAATTAGTTGGAACTTAATTTACTTAACTTATAGCTAATTTTTTTACTTATGAATGAAATTTTTCATCAACGTCCCATTATATTTTGTTATTGCCCCATTTACTTAACATATAGCTAAATTTTTTACTTATGAATATAATTTTCATCAATGTCCCCTTAAATTTTGTTATGGCCCCGCTCGGAATCATGGAATTGAGCCTACGGAATGGAATTGGAGCCTCAAATTCTATATCCATGTTTGGATTTACATTAAATTACCATTTCAATTCCTCTTAATTCCACAATTTGAATTCCATAACAAGGGTAGATAATTGAAATTCCAAATAGTTATAAAATATAAAATTGGGCATCTTCACACCACACACTATACACATATATACACATACTGCAGACACATTGAGCACACACTTATTACTTCCTTAAATTCAATATATATAATTTTAGCCAAACAAAGGATTTGAAATTGAATTACAACTCAATTCTTTCAAGTTTATTTCCGTAGAATTCTAATTCCAGTTATACTCTAATTCTGTATACTGAAGGAACATATAATGTTCGGAGTACCGGGCACCTGGGCAAAGTAGGATTCCATAGGTGATAAGCACAAATTTTGCATGCTTTTAAGACCTATATTTGGCTCGTTTTGAGTGTGATGCATGTGAATTTTGTTCTTAAAATGCATATTTTATACATATTAGAATTTTGACGTGTTTGTTGAGAAATGATTAAAAAAAACTTCAAAAGGTAAATAGTAACTGGAGCAGCGCTGACCCAAAGTCAGCGGTCGTTGAGCTAGTCAACAGTCGACACAAGTGCCTAGTGGCCCGCATCGGAATACGCAAGCTGAGGACTCACGCTCAGCAGTCCGCCGAGAGGCAATTAACGGTTGCCGAGAATTGGGCCGAGAGACCAGAATGATGTCAACAAACCGCTGGCATCAACTCATCGGTCTGCTGAGATAGAGCGGTGACGCAAATAGCTCCAATTCGAATCATTTCTTAGCTTTTGAGGCCAAATTTGTTACCAAATCAGAGCAGGAGCCTCCAAGTCTATAAATACTCCTCGCCGTTTATCATTGAAAGAGATCCAGGTGCTACATGTCTTAGTCCAGTGCATACTTGTAAATCACCTATCAATTTTCTACATATTTCACCTTCATCTATAATCTATCTGGGTAAGAGAAGACTGCGGACTTCAAGATTTAACATTGGGTTTGTATCTATTTATTTCATGTCTAGAACTTTAATTTACTATTTTTCGTACTTGTCTATTAGTAGTTAACTGTAAGAATTCTAGATATTTGAAAGTACCACTTTATGTTCATTTAATTTCAGTCATCCAATACTTCATTTACTTAGTTTAGTTCTATTCAATAATGTATCTGGTTGCTTGACAAACAATGTATGCATGATTTAATACTATGTGGGGAATCGAGATAGGATCCACATATTAGAACAAAATTTATAGCACTATAGTCAATATCCCTAAAGTGGTAAACCTAAGAGTGAGGGTTTTCTATGAAGAGAGAGAAGAGATATATTTGTTTCCAAGTATAGAAAGTGGACATTTTGAGTGAGACAAAATAAAAGGTAAATGTGGACATCTTGAGTAGGACAGTGGGATATATAATTGAACTTTTTAATATTTTACATTAAAAATTATTTATAAATATTAATTGATTTAAAATAAATTAAATACTAATCACTTTGCCACAATTTAGAAAAAAAATGGAAATTTAATTTAAATATTGCATATTTAAGAAAAAACTATTTTTTAAAAAAATATTATATAATTAATTTGAATCAAGTCAAAAAAATGTTAAAATTTGACATAAAATTTCCATATAATTTCTTTCTTATTGTTATAGAATAATATAATACTCCCTCCGTCCACCATTAGGAGTCCCATTTCTTGGCGCCACGGATTTTAAGAATTGTTAAGAAAAGTGGGTGGAAAAAGTTAATAGAATAGAGGTTCCACTTGTATCTATTAGTTTTAAATGAAATGTGGGTGGAATGAGCTAGTGGAAGGTGAGACCCTATTACCATTTATGGTAAAAGTGAACCGAGACTCCTATTCGCGGACGGACTAAAATGAAAAAATGGGACTCTTATTCGCGGACAGAGGGAGTAATGAATAATAAAACTAATTTATAATTTAAATTCAAATTAAATCTAAAAATTAAGGGTATTATGTACATGTACAATTTATGTATAACTAAAATAAATTCATAAATATTAATCGTTACATAATGAATACTATGTAATTAGAAGTCCAATAACGATGTAATATAATATGGGTTGACACGATTTACAAGCTTTTTGCTCATATAAGCTTGGGTCCCTCAGTACTAAGGGTGTTAGATTTGGGTCCTAAACAATACTCTCTTCTTTCCATAAATATATAAGATCATGAAATAGCACCGATTTCAGTACTACCTCCGTTCTCGAAAAGTATGAATACTTTGTTCGACACAAATTTTAATGTATTGTTTGTATAGTAAGAGAGAGAGAGAGAGAGAGAGAGAGAGAGAGAGAGTTAGTAGAAAGTGGATTCCACATCATTATAGTGTAGTGTAATAGTATAAGTTGTAAATAAAATGATGAGTAGGTATAATATGTTGTTTAATTATTCTAAAATTAGAAAGTTCATACTTTTCCAGGGATGGATTAATAAGAAAATAGTTCATAATTTTAGGGACGGAGGAAGTACATAATTGGTATAGTGTGACATAAGTGACATAAATAAAAAGGAAAAAGTGATTGGTGTATTGTTAGTGAAGAATGAGGGTTCACCTCTTCAGAGAGAAAAAAGAAATTGGAGTACTAAAAATAGAAATGTCTATCTTTGTGAGCGAACCAAAATGGCAAAAGTAGTCCATTTTTATGGAACGAAGGAAGTATGTTTTGGCCCATATATTATTAATACCTCATTTCACCTTTATATTTTAGTACTCCCTCCGTTTCTTCATAGTTGAGTCATTTTTTCATTTTGAAAAAACCCCTCATAGTTGAGTCATTTCTTTGTATAGTAACTTTTTTCTCATTTTTACTTTACTCTCTCTTACTTTACTCTCTCTACTTTATTCACTTTCTACTTTATTCTCTCTACTTTTTTTCTCCCTCTTTTTTATCTAGTATTTATTTAACACATTCAACCTCCATTTCTTAAACTCCATGCCGAAAAGTTTTGCCTCATCTATGAAGAAACGGAGGGAGTAATAATTTTACAATAATAATTGAAAACTAAAGCACAAGTTTAAAAGGAGCAGTTCTAAGAAGCATCATTTCTATCTGGCTTCCTGGTAGTCGACTTGTAATCTGTTACTACAATACAATGTCAACTAACCTGATGAAGGAGAAGATGGTAGCCGACCATTCGACTTTGCCCTTCAAGCACATGATTCATACCCTGTTCAATGAATCAAATAAAAACCCCATTAACAACTTCACCTAAAGAGGCTTTTAGCCTACGAATATGTAAAGATCACAACCTGGTTTGAGCCCCAAATATGCCGATAAATTAATGACAAACAAAAGCAGAAATGAAATTCATGATACAGGGAGTGATAATAATCATATTAACTACTCCAAGTTTAATGTACTTTAAAGTCGCGCATCATTGCCATAACAATACTGTTGTAGTTACCAGTACCACATAGTAATACCCCCCGGATGAGAACATCCAAATGCTGATATTCGGGAAAGCGAGATTTTATGTCTTAATTTTCCCAAATATGCACATTTTTGTTGATTCAGAATTAGGAAGCAATTGAAGAAGCAAGAGAAAATTAGCTTAAACAGATCAAAGGGCATTCCATCACCACATGATACATCCAAATACTAATACTAATACTCATATAACACAAGAAAAACAACAGGCAGTCTAATCTTCAAATAAAAAAAAAAGAAGAAAAAGTTAAAACAAGCTGCAAACTGCAACAGAAACTACTCCAAGCAGCACTTTCAATTCAAGACTCCAATATTACAACAGGAGATCTGCATATAGATTGATAATGAGTAATTATCTTGAAAGCACAAATCAAATATATTATTCAGATGATAGTCCTTATGACTGTCATCCTTTTCTAGTTCCAGTGTTATCAATATCTATATACATATATATAAAAAAGGTAGTTTTGGAAGAAATTACATGAATTTAATGGCCCTCACTCGTGAACCGTTACTTATTGGAAAGCACGAATTCTAACTCAACAATTTGTTGTCGTTACTTATTTGATATTACCTCCGTCCTTTAATAATAGAAATTTTTGAAACGGCACGGGTATTAATGCACAATTAGTAAAGTAACAGAGAGAGAGAGAGAGAGAGAGAGCAAGAAAAAATGATTGACATATTGTTAGAGGAGAATGGATCCCACTTAATTAGAGAGAAAAAAGTTTCCTAAAATAGATGTTTCTATATTTAAGGGTAGGGCCAAAATGGAAATAGTTTCTATTTATAAAGGACGGAGGTAGTATAAATAATCATGTCCCACCCGTATAGATAAAAAACAATCTTCAATAAGGTATATTCTGATCGTTAAGAGAATGTCTAGGAATCAAATTTTTTTCAGATCTGTTGCCTCTCAAGTTGAGTTCTAGAATGAATTTAATTTTGTGAAATTAACTTATGGTATCGAAAGTCATCTTATAAGATCATCAGGGATAGTCGATATCACCAGTAATTAAATCATTCTTATCTAGTGTCGCAACTTTCAAATTTTATGATATTGCCAAATCGATCGAGAATACAAAATGGCGTTTGATGACACCACCACATCTTCATTTTTCAGAGACCTTAGTCAGTCTAAATATCTTAATATGTGAAGGCCTTTAGTTCTCTCCCAACATTCACTATAAAACAAGTGTCAGTTCGGGATACCTAACTGTGTCATTTCCTTTTTAAGAGGATGTCATTACTCCAACTAGTTAATTACAACAAAATTCTCTTTCACAAATGTTGTTGATGATTAAATTATGATTCTATTTGTAAACTATGGTTGAAATATGCCTAAGTTTGGGACATACACTACAGATAGAACAAAATCGTCTCCGGCATTATTTCACAACATTTTTCAACTATTTTACTTTTCTCATAAATTATTTTATATCAAATAAACTCCAATTTTATATTTTAGTGATAGTTTTACAATATACTATGTTGATACACACCCCGTACATGGTGTAGGGGAAGGGGTGCAGTGCAATACTAGTTGCAAACTGAAGTAATACTACAAGTTTAAAAGGAGCTCTTCTAAGTAGCATAATTTTTATCTGGCTCCCTGTTTTTAGTGAACTTGTCAGTGGCAGTCGACTTGAAATATGTATTCGATGTCAACTAACCTGATGAAGGAGAAGAGGGTGGCCAAACATTCTGCTTTGCTGCTACTTTTGCATGTCATGGTGACCATGAGGCCCTCCAGGCACATGATTCATACCCTGTTCAATATATGAATAAAAACCCCATTAACAACTTCAACTCAAGAGGCTTTTAGCCTATGAAAATATATCAAGATCGCATCCTGGTTTGAACCCCAAATATGCCCAATGACAAACAAAAGCAGACATGAAACTCAGGACACAGGAAGTGATAATAATCATATTAACTACAAAGCTAATGCACTTCAAAGTCACACATCAGTACCACCTAGTAATACCTCCCAGATGGGAACATCCTTATCTGATATTCGGGAAAACATGAGTTTATGTCTTAATTTTCCCATATAGGAACATTTTTGTTGATTCAGAATTGGTAAGCAATTGAAGAAGTAAGAGACATATAACTTAAACAGATCAAAGGGCATTCCATCACCACATGATACATACGAATACTAATTCTAATATAACACAAAATCCTAAGAAGCAGACTAATCTTCAAAAGAAAAGAAAAAGTTAAAACAAGGTGCAAATGCAACAGAAACCACTCCAAGCAGTACTTTTGATTCAAGACTGCAATATTACAACAGGAGATGTACATATAGATTGATAATGAATAATTATCTTAAAAGCACAAATCATTATATATTACTCATATGGAAATATTCAGATGTTAGTCCTTATGACTGCCATCCTTTTCTAGTCTTAGTGTCATCTATACATATATAAAATGGGAGTTTTGGAAGAAAAACATGAATGCCATTTGAACTCATGAAATAATAGCAAAAAAAATTTCAATTTTTAATGCAGCATGAATAGACGTTTCAAATAATATTTGAATTTCAAGACAATAATTTGATATCACAAATTTTATGTCCATCACTCATTTACCATTACTTATTGGATATCATGAATCCTAACACAACAATTTGTTGTTGTTACTTATTTGATATAAATAATCATGTTACGCCTTTTATTTGTTTGATGGTCACGTATGTTATTTTAAAAAGAGTCTATTTTATTTTTTTGCAAATATAATTCAATTTCTGAAATGATATACCATAAAATAATTGGGATCAACCTTAATCATCTTTTCAGCACATATTTTGGCTACTAGAGTTTATAATTAAATACGACCATTATAATTTTATCCTTACATAAATATAAATTCGCAAAAAGCGTCTAGTAATTTTATATACCCTCCGTCCCGCCATGAGCGAGCCACTTATTTTGGGCACAGGATTTAAGGAAATGATATTTAAAGAGTTAAAGTGAAGATAGTAAAGCATGAGAGAGGAAAAATTAGAGGAGTGAGAAGAATAAAGTAGGTGGGAACATCCCACTTAAAGTAGTAGGACGGAGGGTGTATATGGAATCTTTCTTGAAATAATAACTTATTATTTTGTCAAAAGTTCTTTCTTCCATTATTTCTTTTTTTTCCGGATATGTCATACGTATACATCTATATTAATGAAGCTTAGCCTCACCAATTATATTTTATATTAATTTTTTATCATATAATCCATATTTTCTATTTTATTCCTCATATTTAAAGTTTTCATTCATAGGTTTTGAAATTGGGGAAGTATAGAAGTTTAAAATTTTTATTCTTACCACAAGTGGAGGAAGAGAGGTTTTGGAATAGACTCGTCATTCTTTTTTTTGGACTATAAATATATGACAACTGGTCGCTTAGAATCCACATATTCCTACATTTTTTCCATGCATTCTTCATTTAACTTTCTGCCAAAATTTGCTTCGATTTTAGATATTTTTATGATTTTTCATCAATATTTATTTATCATATTATCCATATTTTCTATCTTATTTCTCATATTTAAAGTTGTTGGTTTATAGGTTATGCATTGCTCCTTATAAGTCAATGTTGGATCCTTTTATTTCCTAAAACAATAAAGATCAAAATTGATCTTAAGTCAAGAGTAAAAATCTAATTATATCTCATTCCATGTTCTTTTTTCTAAAAAAGAATAGTCAATTTCAACTTAAATTCACTAATTATAATAGATTATATTACTACTCTTTTTTAGCAATAAACACACATGCGTAATGCGACATCGTCGTGCATGTGCGCCTCCCGCCACAAATCTTCTTCAGTTGAGCCTAAGATATTATTTTTGCATCGCACTACAATAAAGGTTTCAACATTATAGTTTGAAGCGATGATAATGATATTTTGTCATTTGACTATTCATATGTTAAGTGGTTATCCCCAAATCAAGATTACAATTATTAGTTGTAATTTATTTTTCTATATTTAAATTATATGTTTACACTTAAGTTATTGTTATATCCATATATCCTTATAGATATTATTATTTATAAAATAAAATTATTATCAATATAAAATATATACTCCCTCTGTCCCACAAGAGTATGCACTTTTGGTTGTGCATACTCTTGTGGGACGGAGGGAGTATAATTTACTACTTGGGCGATGGTGTTACACTTGTTGTCACTACTTATATCAAACAAATCAAGGTTATGTTCCAATCATGTACTCAAAATTTTGCACTATTAAAATTTCTCAAAACAAAATTTTTTTCTACTTGTCTTGATCACCATTCTTACAAAATGTCATTGCCATCATCTCTGGAACTCATCCCAAATAATGAAGTGTCACCTTCATCCACTAGTTTCATCCAACCTCTTCTACTTTAGCACATACAAGAGATTGTTGACACCATGATAGACACGCTAAAAACTACTCTTGCCCTTCTTTTTCTCTCACGATAAATCGACCTGAATTATCTACTTTAGGTGTTTACGTTACACATTTTATTATGGCTGAATCTACTCTATATTTATATCTTTAGAAGTCCTTCCAAAAGGACTTTCAAAATTCAGATATTGGTTACACAATTAAGACATCTGTATAGAAGACTCTTAATTATGCTTAATATTATCAATCAATAAGCACACAGGGAAAACTCAGAGTTTATACAAAAAAGGAAGAGAGCGCATTTGTCCTATTAAGCCCTTGTACTGTACTTAAATGATATTTTATTAACTTTTACTTGGAGGCAGTGTTGTTGCGTTTATATAATTTTAATGAGCGTCTGAAAACTTATTTTTCCTAACAATGAATATATAATCTTCGATGTGCAGAAAATATAACTTTGAAAGCTCAGCAAAGCACAATGCTTCAAAGCTTGACTAAGAAGCGCATTTATTTTAAGAAAGGAACGCAGCGCTAGACTATAAGGCCAACAAAACATAATCACAAAATAAAAGGGCTCCAAAATCGCATTTTTGCATTAAGACGTCTGCATAGAAGACTCTTAATTATGCTTAATATAATCAATCAATAAGCACATAGGGAAAATTCAGAGTTTATACAAAAAAAGGAATAGAGCGCATTTTTCCTATTAAGCCCTTCTACTTGTACTTTGATGATGTTTTATTAACTTTTACTTGGAGGCAGTGTTGTTGCGTTTATATAATTTTAATGAGCGTCTGAAAACTAATTTTTCCTAACAATGAATATAAAATCTTCAATTTGCAGGAAAATATTGATACGATCCCACATCGGTTTCACACGAAAGTGTGGAATAGCATATAATAGGGAGTCAACCCTTTACCTTTGACCATGGTTTTGGGTTAAGTTAGGGCTTCCTATCTTATATGCTTATCAATTTGGTGCGGTGAACGTGGATCCGGATGTCCTACGGAAAGGGGCTACCCGTAGGTGTGACCAAGGGGTGCCACCAAAAAAAAAACGTGGGCCCGAAAGGAAAAAAGGGCCGTAAAGCGGATGGTGGGCCCGTGGCGTGTGCCGTCCGTGGACGTCCGGTTTAAAAGAGGGATGGATTGATACGATCCCACATCGGTTTCACACGAAAGTGTGGAATAGCATATAATAGGGAGTCAACCCTTTACCTTTGACCATGGTTTTGGGTTAAGTTAGGGCTTCCTATCTTATATGCTTATCAAATATATCTTCGAAAGCTCAGTAAGCACAATGCTGCAAAGCTTGACTAAGAAGCGCATTTACTTTAAGATAGGAACGCAGCACTAGACTATAAGGGCCAACAAAACATAATCTGAAAATAAGAGGGCTCCAAAATTGCATTTTGCCACACTATATGGAGTATCAGAAATACGGTTTGAATTCATAAAAAATATGAGTGCTACTGCCACTAGGAAACACATCAGACAGACAGACACGCTGTCATAGCAGAATTCAACATAAGGGCAGAAATTTATAGTGAGTTTACAAAGTATTATTACTCCATCACTGTCATAGCAGGATGTGTATGAGATGTTTTAGGTTTGACTTCATGGCATTCAAACTTTAACGATGGGAGATAAACCAAACCTGATGAACAGCATGCTGATCGGGTACTGAATTTCTACCAACTCCAGGTTCAACAAAGCTCTGGGGAACGGCATATCCAGGAGCTGAAAGAGGAATAAGTTATTTAATACAGTTATATTTTTGTGAATATGCTATAGAAAATTAACCAACAAACTCCATGTGCAAGAACATGAGCATAATCCTGTAGGACTAACCTGGGTTGGCAGATGTTCCTGAACCTACACCGGCCGCCATAGCTCTCTTCTCTGCAAGTTCAGCACGCAATTTTTCTGCCTCACGAGCCATGGATCTCAGGTGCTTCTCCATTACTTCACCTAGTTCAAAGTTGGTGGCCTTCATCTTCCTTTCATATTCAACAGCAGCCCTTTATCCATTCACAAACAAAATAATATCAACATTGAAATCGACCACTGATACTACTCAAGGTTAGTTCTAAATATTTCAAACCAAATACATTTCTTTTTAAATGATCTGAAACAAAATTGCAACATGTGCCAATAATGCTTAACTATAATCATCATCTGCTCAATCAAATCCAACACAATTATCCGACAATTCAATCATATAAACTTGCAATTTCGTTGTTGGTGAATCCAATTGATCTGATGAGCAAATACAGATATACATCTTTGGGTAAATCACAATAAAAAAAGATGCATTGTTGCATACCTTCCTTTTTGCACTTCTCTACGCAATGCCTCAATGTCAGCCTTGAGGTCAGAGAATTCCTTCTGCTCGGGCTGAGTCCTCGCGATATCGTCTTCGACTTCCTTCAATTTGACCGATAATTGGTCGCGCTCAGCCCTAAGGTCCTTGATTTGAGCCCTAACGCGGTTCGATTCGGCGGAGCGAGACTCGGCCTCCAATTTGCGGGAGCGCTCGTAGACCTCTCGCACCTGAGCGTCCCTCTCGGCCTTGACGGAGGAGGCGGTGGCGGAGAGGCGGTGGAGGTCCTGCTGCGCGGCGAGGACATCCTGCTTGAGCGCGACATGGGAAGCGGCGAGGCGCTGATTGTCCAGAAGGAGGGTTTGGATCTCGCGGCTGCGGGCGGCGATAAGGTCCTCCTTTAGACGGATTTCGGTCGGAGTGAGGCGGTGCTGATTTCGTCCCGCCATAGCAATTGGATGAGCAGTATCTTCTCCTTTCTGTCGTCACTGAGATGAGAGTATACTTTAGGAAAATTTTGATAAATAAAAGGTGAATTCGGATTTTTTTGAAAAAGTACTCTTTTATTGAATTCGAAGAAAAAGATAAATTAAAAAATAACATTAAAGTAATTACTAAAGTTATTTTTACATGGAAAAGAGATAAAAGATAATATTTTAAATTAGAAAAGATATAGAACTGTCAAGTAGAGAGCAGCCGAGGCCCGACCTAGAGATCCATATCTGATGCGGGCTAGGCTGGGCCTGGTTTTTATTAATTTTGCTAAGCCCATGGCAGCCTATATCCATTTGGCAAGTAGGTCAGGCTGGATTTTGTTTAAATTTTATTATTTATGTATTTTTAAGGAGTATTATATTACTAATTCAATACTTAATTTTTAACTATAATTAAGTAATAGTCATTAGATATTCAAATCAAGAGCCTAGATCTTCAACCCCGGAGTATCAATACGATCAACAAAAAACATCAATAAGGATTTTAAGGTCAATTTACAATAAATTAGTTGTAACTAACTTTTGAAAAATATCTCATAACTTTAAAACGCATATAACTTTCTCAATTTAAATTATTTTTTCACACAACATATATCAAATTAAAGATAATTTCATAACGATTCTAACGAGATCTCACTTGCATATGTTCCGATGTCAAAATTTGAAAAAAAATTCAAAAAAATTCATAAATTTCGTTAACAACTTTATATCAATACACGGCACATAATATGTCAATACAATGCTTGTACAATGTCAATATGAAATTGTATTGACATTGTCATGTCTTTGTGTTGATGTATTTCATACACTGTATTGACATTGTGTTTCTAAACCCTAAATTTGATAGTGGCTATTATCTTTTTAATATTTAAAAATGAAAAACGAAATTACACATGACAAATAGGAGACCAAAAGATTATGGTCTTAAATCAGTTGTAGTTAGCAATTAAATGATGAGTTAGCAATTGATCACTCCCTATGTACTCATATATCAAAGATATTCTAAAAATATTAAAAGCAAAAATAAAATACTCCGTATTTTGTTAAATCAATTGTAATTAGTAATTAAATTATGAGTTAGCAATTGATCACTCCCTATGTACTCATATATCAAAGATATTCTAAAAATATTAAAAGCAAAAAATAAAATACTCCATATTTTGTATTTTTTTCTCATTTCAATGAAATTTAAACTTAAATAATGTTTAAGATTTGTTAATTTTTTTACTAATATCACTTTTTACGTTCATTATTTTATTTAAAAGTGCATAATTCAAGGAAAATCCACTACTGTTAATAGATGGTGGCAATTATTTACTAGATACTGTGGTTTGAAGACATGTTTAATATTCTTAAGAATAAAACTTTACAATCATTCTTTTTATTTCTTAGATGAAAAAATTTAAGAAAAACAATTAAATAGTCAAAGATTGAATGTTGCATTCATTTGGATTTAGTTGTAAATATTAGACCATTAGTGGTTGAGTTCATATGCATATATCCAACAAAATTGGAATGATATAGAGAAGATTAGCATGACACGTGAAAAAAATGACATGCGTTAATCAAGAATTATATTGTTATTAGTGATTAATTACTTAATTACACTAAAAATTTAATTATATAATGTGGGCTTTTGATGGGCATAGGTCGCAGCCAGTCTTGGGCTTGAGCCAGGCTTCAGATGAGCAGGGTCAGGTTCGGGCTTGGGTTTACAAAATGCTCAGATTAGATCCCACTTTAACCCATATAAGTCTAGCTCAGGCTTACTGATGAACCGAGTCCAGTCCAATGGACAACTCTATTGGAGAATGGGGTTTTGTGAAAAAGAGATAAATATGGTAGTGATTATTTTTCTTTACCTCTCTATTTACCTCATCACTTGAAGAAGTTATAAAAGCATCTCTAATCATTTACACTAAACTCACACATTTTAGTGTAACTGTCGTCAGGGATGTCTGTGTAGTCCGCAGCCAGTGAGCTGACCGAATAGCCTGTCAAATTTATAAGGTTATGGTTGGAAATTTCTAGCCCGATAAAATTATAACCCGAATAGCCCGCAACCCGTTAGGGTCAAACTAAAAAACCAGATGGACTGACCCAAAAACCCAGTAAAATATCTATTGTTCTATTTGTTTGACACCTAATTCGTCACTTCATTGATTATTTTTATAATATAGTTAGTTTCAATTTTATATTAAATATACAAATTATATATTAAACTTTTAGTAATATAATAATTGATAAATAAATTAGAAACTTCAAATTCACTAAAAAATATTTAAATTTCTAAAACATGCTTTAAAATTTCTTAAAATATGTTTATGTTTCATTTTGCACGAATCTCCAATATTAGTAACGTTTATGGTTGAGTTTAAGCCTATATCTCAAATTTATCATAATTAAATATTTTACATTTTATAAATATAACTAATTTTCATCATTATATATTGGATTGATTGCATGTTAATTTTATCGGTAGCAACCCGATCAATTTGCGGGGCTAGCCTGAAACCAGAGCTTTTAGGATTATGTTTGAACTTTTATAACCAGAAAAAATACAACCCGATTAGCTCGCACCCGATTAACCTGCAACCCGAGTAGGGTTGGTGACAAGTCAGCTTTCTTATCTCGAGTTTACGCAAATTGAAATAAAAAATAACGCAGATTGATCAAGAAGACGTTGACCAATTTATCAAGACAACTTTTAGGCAATCTACTTGTCGTTGGGTGCGCTAACCATAACGAGAACTGCTTTCAAGACCTTAACCCACGATACTATTAATTAGTAAAGGGAAGTAAGGGTCGAATCCTACAGAGATGAAAGTGTTTCGGCATGTGTGGTGACATCTTGGAGGATGGCTGCTGCCACGCTTTAAGAGTGAGTTAAGTTTTACCTACTTGACTGGACTACTTAAACTGACTTTTATCTAACTGCACAACTTAGACTAAACTATTCTTCAACTAACTGATTGTTACTCTCAACTGATCAACTGAACTCACATCGTAGAAGGTACACTGCAGAAAGTAATCGGGACCACTGACTTAAGAAAAGCGCTGCAAATAAAGCTGAAACAAGCAGAAGGTGACAGAGACTGCTACACTAACTAACTACGATCGTCTTCTTCTCCAAACAAACAAAAATAGGCTAGCTAATCAACTACGACAGATCTGAAACAAAGCATGTAGCGAAAAATAGGAAATCAACCAATCAGCACTAGATCCATGCAATTTAAGCGAATTTAAAGCAGATCAACCTTAACTACTCTAGTTTCATGCAAGCTAACATACGTAAACTTAGATCCGACGTAAATCTAACTAAAAACTGCTAAAGCTAAAACATCAAACAACGATCAGAACGTCACGAACCTAGATCTAAACAATCAAACGACAATCATACGTAACCGAGCATGAACAAAATAGAATTGAACTCTGAAACTCCAGATCCAAACAAACATCCGTCAGAAAACTTCATTTCACCGAACATTTCTCAAAATTCCAGAATCAAACAACAACTCGAAACTCAGATTCAAGATTCAACGACAAAATAACCTTGCGAAAAAGAGTTAACTAAGAAAAACTTGAAAAGTGACAGTAGATTCAAACTTGTATCATGAAAAAAAAATGGAAATGAAATGAAACGATTGTAGCTGCTCCTCAGAGCTTAAGAACACATGAACGAACATGAACTTCTTTCTAGACTAAGTTCTCTCTCTCCAAGTGAGGAAGGAAAGAGTGTTGTTGTGGTAGGACTCCGATACTTGCTGCTATCTAACTTCCTTTCTCTATGATTGTTGCTAACTCCGTGGTGTGTAGAAGTAAGAAATGAGTTTTCCTCCTGATCGCAAATGATCCGAGGCGAGAGATGATCATTTCTTCACAATTTCTTCCTTTATTTATAGGACGGCTTGGCCACCAATCCCTAGGGCAAGGTCTTCATGATTTGGCATTAATACCCTTGCAGAAAAAGACAATCCTTCTTTCTCTCTTATCTGACTCATCCTTCGCAACTCCATCGTGTCTGGACTCTCTTGATCAAGTTGCACGACTGCTCGGCATGGTCATTTAACTCTCGCTCTCTTGATCAGTTTGTCCCAATTCTGGGTCATTTCTGCCTTCTGCGTCCACTCGATCACGACACACTACCACTTCGTTGCTTTTTAATTCCTGCACACTTAAATTTCCACTATTTCTTACATCAATTCACCAATTAGTATGTTAACCACCATTAAACCATGCTTGAAACGAGCCCTATCAGTTGGCCCGAAACACGCAGAGCCGACCCGATTGACATCCCTAAGTCTGTCACATCAGATTATGATTTCACTCGAACCATTTACACTAAATTCAAATCTAAGAGAATATTCTCCATTCACTTACTTTTTATACTTTTCAATGATACATATATATTTTATCTAAATTACACACTAATCCTATAACATTTTCTCAATAACTAAATTAAATTAAATTAAATATTATAATAAAAATTGATAAATTAATATATTATATAATAAAAAATCATACTCCATTCGTTCCATAATAGATGACATACTTGGAGAGTGGCACGGATTTTAGAAGATTTTATTTTGTGTTAGGTGGAGAGAAAAAATAGTATGTTTATATTAATGAGAGAGAAAGTTTTTCAAAAAAAGAAATATGATATCTTTTGTACGACAAACTAAAAAGGAAATGTGACATCTATTATGAGATGAATAGAGTACAATTCAGTAGTAATTTTAATTTTATTTGTTATTGCACTTTTAATTTGGCTTGTGTTATTATTTTGTATTTGGCTTATGTATCTTCTATTTTTATTTTATATATTTGGCTTATGTTTATTGTTATAAAGTTTCGTATGATAACCTAATAACATATCATTTTATAGATTTATATATTTGGCTTATGTTTATTGTTATAAAGTTTTGTATGATAACCTAATAACATATCATTTTATGGATTAACTGCCAATTCCTAGCCATTATATCTAAAAGATCTAATGGTATATAGTGATGCCACGTGAAAATTCATTTTGTATTGCTACTTCAAAAAGGGTATATTTGTGAGTTTTATATATTGCAGTTTTTGTGATTCTCGCGATGTCAACACGGTATAGTAATATTGTCAATTCAATGCCTTGAGAATTTCAACTAAATTGATTGACACTGAACCTGCATATGATTGACAATATTTGTACTATTTATTGACATGGTTCTAAATTAGGGATGTCAATCTAACCCAAAACTCGTGGGTTGGTCCAAAAAATTTTGCGGGTTAGGAATGTAATTTCGCAACCCATATATAAAACGGGTTAGCCCAATAGGGTTGGCGGGTTAAACGGGTTGCGAAAACCCTGAAAATTTGAAGATTTTATGTGATTCTAAAACTAAGAATAAAAGAATATCTAAAATTTAGAATTCTTTTATGGAGGAAAATTTTGATTACAAGAGATTATTTTTAAAAGTTTTTTGCTCGAATAGCCTGAAACTCGATGGATTAGGGTTAGGGTTGAAATTTTACAACTTGTATAGCCCGCACTCAAATGGCACGACAACCCGAACGGGTGGCCCGAACCCGAACGGGTTAGCCCGCTTGACATCCATAGTCCGAAAGTCGAAAATATTGAAAATTTAAATAAAATTATCAAATTTGACATAAAAACATATGCAATTACGATCTTGTTAGAATCCTTGTAGAATTCACTTTACTTTGATATATATTTTGTGAAAAAATATTTTAAATCGAAATAGTTGTATGAGTTTGAAAGTTTTAGATATTTTCTAAATGTTAGTTATAATTAACGAAATTCAGTTTCCATTAATACTCTCGATTGACATTATTTTCACACGAGTTGACATCCGTAAATCCTAGTTTACATATGTCAAAGTGATATCCCCTTGTTTATTCATTTAGGAGAGATAAAGAGATAATAATAAAGTATGAAAGATTAAATATTTTATTTTTAGCTAAAAATTAATCACTTGCAGAAAGACAATAAAAAAAAGGTGAAATCAATCACTTGCAATAAAACAAATGAAGGAGTACAAAATTTGAACTATGCATAATAATCTGGATAAAGAAATATGTTCGAGAATATAAAAAATATTCTTAAACGAATTGTAAGACAACTTTTATTTTGAAACACATTTAAAAAAAAATGAGTGGATTAGAGAATAATGAGAGAAAGAGATAAAAATGAGAATAAAACGTGATTAAATTTATCTCTGAAGCTGAAAGAATAAATAAAAAAACAAAATGGTACAATTCATTAGGCCATCCGCAACGCTGTCTTTTATCTGTCTCTTAACCGTCTCATCTATTAACTATTCATGGGCCCCACTGTACTTTTCACTCCATCTCTTAACTAAGAGTCAGCACCTGCAACCCTCCATTTCTTATCCGTCTCTTAACCATCTCATCCCTTAACTATTCATTCAATTTCATTTTTTTATTTTTATTTCCAACAAATTCAATTAATAAAAACACGCTTCTTTAATTAAATAAAATTACAACTTAAAATCCTAAAAAAATACATAATTAAATTCGAGGCAAAATAAATAAAAAATACATAATTTAAAATACAAATTTATAGAAATTATAAAAACTACTCCACCGGCGATTCATCCCCCGAAGGCGGTGGCGGTGCACCGAATGGAGGCGGAATACCAAATTGTCCCGCCAGATACACAATGCCGGCATGATGGGCTTGATATTGAGTGGGCGTCATCCGGGAAGTGTCCGCCATCGTGACAGTGAAGTACATGGACATTATGGAGGAGGGCGGCCTTGGGAACCCGTCTGGCTTGATTCGTCTCGGCCTCTCCTCCCTCTAGCCGTCTTCGCCGCCTTGGTCCCTTGCGACCGACGGCGCCCATGGGAGGACCCCCCTGCATCGTTTGTCGTGCCCTCAACCTCATGCGAGGCAACCTCTTGTGCGGCGCTGCCTGAACTGCCCCCACTAGACGAGTATTGGCCACCCGCTGTGTGCTTCGTGCGTTTCGAGGTCGAGCCCGTGCTGGACTGGACACCGTCGGCCCATCTTTCGACGTCTTTGACGGCCTCCCAAACATCGACATGTTTGAATTCTTTGCCGTTGTCGTCGAAATAGACTCGCAAAGCCGATCTCAGAATGTCGGATCTAGTGGCTCCGCTTTGGTAATGAGCCGCTTCATTCTTGTAGATGCTGCAGAATTTTTTGACCTCTCTGTCGACTCGGTCAAAATGACTTCAGAGCATCTTCAATGTGTGGCGGCGGGACCCCTTCGGCTTAATCTCGTTGTAGGCCTCGGTGACCTTTTCCCAAAAGCACTTCCGGGATTGTTGATTCCCGACGATGAGATCGTACAAGACGCTGATCCAGGCGTTGTATAGAGCCATCGTGTCCTTGCGGCTGTACGAATGACGACCTACATCCTCCTCCTCCTCCTCCTCCTCTTCCACCACGACGTCGAATGCCCTGGAACTTCCACCGCCTCGTCCTCCTTCCGGATTGGGTTCATCCGGATAATCTTCCCTAATTTGGGATAATCCCTACGAATACCTCTGGGCGGAGGGACGAGCGTATGCATCCACATCAAAATGGGGTGGTTGGTACCCCGCCGGCGTTAACGAGCCTTGGGTCCCCGGCGTCGACAAACCGGAACCAGAACCACCCAAGACATTGTACATGCCCCCCAGTCGCCAAACGCGTTGATGTCAAATCCGCCGGAGCAGCCAGAGTTTCCGTCGCCGGACATTTTGTGATGAAAATTGGAGAGGTTAGATGAAAATTGGAGAGGAGATGGAGATGATTTGGGAAGAATAGATGTGTGTTTGTGTGTATAATGAGGATGAAATAAGAGTATTTATAGATAGAGTAATAAAAGAAAAAAAATTAAAAAAAAACTGTAAAAAACGGTAACATTACCGTTTGAATTTTTAAATATTTTTTTTATTAAATTTGATTTTTTTTAAAAAAATAATTTATTCCGTCAGCGTGACGAAGCCCACTCGCGGGTCGGCGAGTGGGCGTCACGCCTAGCGCCAGCGCGCGCCACGTCGCGCGAGCGCGTGGCGAGCTGGGACGCCAGCCGTCTCGGTGGGACGGCGTCTCGGCGAGACCGGGATGAGTCGGGACGCTGCAACGCGTCTCGCTGCCATCTCGTCTCGGAGGGACGAGATACGAGACACCCACGCGAGTAGGGTTGTCCCATAAAGTAGTCCCATAAAGTAGGGCTGCCGTCTCGTCTCGGCGGGTGCTCTTAAACTAATAAAGTAGTCCCTTTCCAAGGGAGATGCCCTTCATCAAGTGGAAAATTTTATGGGTTACCTCCTCCGTTCCACAAAGATTGTCCCATTTTTCTGTTTTCGTCCATTCCAAAAATTTTGTTTCATTTTAATTTTTACTATTTTTGGTAGTTGACTCTATATTCCACTAACTCATTCTTACCCACATTACCTAACTTTTTCAACTCATATTTTATTACATTTTTTAAAACCCGTATCTAATTAAAATGAGATAATTTTTATGGAAAGGAGTGAGTAAGTGGAAAAAAATAAAGCAAAGGAGAATAACTGAACAAGTAAAGCAGTGATAAAGATGGAAAGTGGGTCATTTGAGTGGGACACGCGGAGTTTATGTAAAAACAGTACTCCCTCTGTCCCGAATAATTTATCACATTTTTTCATTTCGATCCGTCCTACGTAATTTGTTCCATTTCGCTTTTACCATTTTTGGTAGTGGACCCCATATTCCACTAACTCATTCATACTCACATTTTATTATAAAACTAATATATAAAAGTATAACTCAGGTTTCACTAACTTTTTCGTCTCACTTTTCATTATATTTCTTAAAACTCGTGCCCGATCAAAGTGAGATGAATTATCCGGGTGGAGGGAGTAAATTTTAAAAGTCGTGCATCAGTGGAAGCGTGCCCCCAATTTATTGGAGCAGAACCCTAGTTTTGAAGACCTCTCTCCATCACTCTCCTGCGATGCGGCTCACCTTTCACCGATTGAACAATTGTTGAAATCCTAATTCGGTCTCCCATGGCCACCGAGCTTCTCCCCGATTACAGCACGGGAGTCGCCGCCGTGGAGCACGACGGCCTCCAATTCTGGCAGTTCATGATCGCCGGCTCCGTCGCCGGTATGGTGGAGCACATGGCAATGTTCCCCGTCGACACCATCAAGACCCAAATGCAAGCCCTCGGCTCCTGCCCCATCAAGTCCGCCACCGTCAGCCAAGCCGTGCAGTCGATTCTGAAATCCGAAGGCGCCAGAAGCCTCTACCGCGGCATCGGCGCCATGGCCCTCGGCGCGGGCCCCGCACACGCCGCCTACTTCTCCGTCTACGAGGTCTGCAAGAGGCGCTTCTCCCGCGGCAATCCGGACAGCCACGCGGCGCACGCGGCTTCGGGTGTCTGCGCCACCGTGGCCAGCGACGCTGTGCTGACGCCGATGGATATGGTGAAGCAGAGGCTGCAATTGGGGAGCAGTCCCTACAAGGGGGTGGTGGATTGCGTCTCCAGAGTGGTGAGGCAGGATGGGATTGGAGCGTTTTATGCTTCTTATAGGACTACGGTGCTAATGAATGCGCCTTTCACGGCGCTGCATTTTGCGGCCTATGAGGCTGCGAAGAGGGGCTTGACCGAGGTGTCGAATTCACCCGAGACTCTCGGTGAGGAGATGTTGGTTGTTCATGCTACTGCTGGCGCAGCAGCTGGGGCATTGGCGGCGGCCTTCACTACTCCCTTTGACGTCGTCAAAACTCAATTGCAATGCCAGGTACTGGGTTTTAATGCACAATTGGTAAAGTAAGTGATAGATAGATTAGAAAAGTAATTCAAGTATTGATATTGGAGGATGGGTCTCGTCTAGAAAAGAGTTTCTAAAATTAGAAAGTCCATATTCTTATGGAACATACTAAAACGGAAAGAATGCATGTTCTTGTGAGAGGAGGGAGTATTTGTAAACGAGCTATCTTTGCCCTAATTTGCCCATCTACAAGTTAAAAGATATCATTTGTCTTGTGTCAAATTGTCAATGAACTCTATTGTTGTCACTCTTTCCGGTCCACATTAAATGTCCCATATTTGACTGGTGCAAGTTTTAAGAAATTGTTGACATTGTTAGTAAAAGTACGTAGGAAAAGTTAGTGGAATGCGTGTCTTATTTTTGTGTACTATTAGTTTAAGAATAAAATGTGAATGAGAATAAGTTAGTGGACCACTACCACAAATAGTAAAAGTGAAATGAGACATTAGTCGAGCACCATCCAAATAATGAAATATGGGACCAGAGAGAGTATTTAGCAATGAACTCTAGTTCACATTCTGTTATTTGTAAACACAGCCAAGGATTAATGGGTGGATAGGGTAGGTCTAATCATGTCTAGTTGTGGCATATATTGGATGTTTAGGAGAGGTTTGTGGAGTAAGAACCATCAAGCTTACAGTTACAGCGATGTGGGCCTAATCTGTGTTGTTCGTCTCTAGAGAATGTTGGTATCTTTGTTTGTTTTTTTTAAGTATCTTTCTTGTTAAAACCTAAAAAACTGTAATCTTTGTAAGAACTGAGGTGTAGAAGTTAATTAGTTGCTGTGACTATTTGAGCTACATCTTGACACCACCTTGATATGCAGGGTGTCTGCGGATGTGATAGATTTGTAAGTGGTTCAATCGGGGATGTTTTTCGAACAATAATCAAGAAAGATGGATACAGAGGTCTTATGAGAGGATGGATGCCGAGAATGCTCTTCCATGCTCCAGCTGCTGCTATCTGCTGGTCTACGTACGAAGCAGCAAAATCCTTCTTCCAAGATTTAAACAACGGAAACAACATTAACAACGTGACTTAGAAAGCTGATGCAATGCACCTTTTCAGTTTGTTGTATCAGAAACACCAAAGCAATACACAGGCAGAGGCACGATCAATTTAGTCGAGGAGGCAACCAGAGCATTTGATTCGTGTGTGGTGTAGATATTTGTTCTTTGTTCCAATAATCTGGTGAAAGTAGGGTCTATCTTCCCCATTATTTATTTCGTTGATCGTGTATTTATATCACACGGACCTGCACGAGCAGGGCCTTGTTGAGTTTATGATAAATTATGTAGTCTAATTGCACCAGAAAATTTTGATATGGTCACAAAGAAGGAATTTTTATTGTGAAGCTGGAAATTGCTTTTCTGAATTGATTTAAGTTCTTGCAGTTATCATGGATTTATGCAATTGTTGAATTTCCTGTTCTGTCTCCAACATGGGGGTTTAGTAACTTGCTACAGTTTTTACTGTTTTGGGATTTTATCTGACATCAAGATTGTTGTCTGGTGAAGCATAAATCTGATGATCATTTTATTATAATACTCCCTTCATCCGCCATCAGGAGTCCCATTTATGGGCGGCACAGGTTTTAAGAAATGCTATGAGAAGTGGGTAGAAAAAAGTTAGTGGAATAAGGGTCACACTGGTATATATTAGTTTTAAATGAAATGTGAGTGGAATGAGTTAGTGAAAGGTGGGACCCTATTACCATTTATGGTAAAAGTGAACTGAGACTCATATTCGAAGACATATTAAAATGAAAAAAATGGGACTCTTATTCACGGACAGAGAGGAGTATCTGACATCAATAGTAATGTCTTGTGAAGCATAAATCTTTGGTGTCCAAGTGTTGCCGTGAAATGCAATGATGATAGGAAATTTTTATTATTTTCTCCCAAAGTAAATCCCAATGTTTTAAAAACCGGACCGGCAAGTGAACCGGCGACATTACTGGTTCACGGTTCAACCGGTGGAACCACCGGTCTAATCGTTTTACTGTTGCAAATATATATAAAAATATATTAAATTTAGTAAATGATTTACAATTAATAATATATCACAAAACATTAAACCTTATAGATAATTAGTGATGTATAAATATAAATAATATTAAAATTTAGTAAATATATTCAGATATATATATTTAATATTAGTTAATCTAGATAAAAAATTTAATATTTCATGTATTAAAATAGATAATGTTTATACTCCCTCCGTCCCGCACTACTCGCACGTATTTCCTTTTTGGGCATCTCAAGTTACTTGCACTCTTTCCATTTTTAGTAAAAATTTTCACATATAGCCGTCATTTTTTACTTTCCTATACACTCATTCCTTAATCTCCGTGCCGAAAAGGAAATGAGCGAGTAGCTCGGGACGGAGGGAGTATTAATTTAAGAAAATTTATTTCGTAAAATAATATATAATTAAATACAAATTAAGTACTTATTAATTAGTTTAGATAAGATTATTCATTAATGTCAATAGCTAGGGTATATAAATTAAGTATATAATATAAAAAATTTATTTATAGTAAATAATGAATCTTATATGGTACTAATAATAATATAGGTGGTAAGTAGAGCATCATTAACATATAAAGGATGATAATTATAAATATTATAATTAACAATTATATTAAAGAATAATAAAATTAAACTGAATTATTAGTTTTTATAGATAAAATTAATGGTTAATGTATAAAAATATTTAATGTTCAAATTGTTCAATGAGCTCATGTGGTGGAGTGGTAGATGTCTTCTTAACTAGAAGAGAGGTCATGAGTTCAACCTCTACCAACAACAAATTTTAAAAAATTTTGAAGAAAAAAAATAGAAAACCGGTTTCCGGTTCACAGTCCAACCGGTCCGACCGGCCGGTTCCACCGGTTCACGGCAGTTCAATGCAGTGGTGGTTTAAAGGGGTGAACCGGACCGGACTACCTACCGGTTCGCGGTCCGACCGGTCGAACCGGCCGGTCCGGTCCGGTTTTTAAATCATTGGTAAATCCTCATGTACATATTCCCCTAGCAAACAATCAATAAATAGTCCAGGGGCTGTCAAATAAGGTATTCGTGGATGTCCGATCTGAAATTTTCGTCTGATCCCGAAAATCCAAAATAATATTTGAAATTCGAACCCACATCAAAATCGGGTACTAATTACCCGAGTCGGGATCCAGTCCCGAAAATTGGGTACTTTTTTTTTCATACATAGGAGTTCGAGATACATTCGGCAAGCGAACTAGCCCGCCACAGCCCCTCGTGGCTCGAATACTTTAGCTTCCCTCCGACGGGTTCGGGCGTGAACTAGCCAATGTTGGCTCGTAGACTGCACTCCCTCCGACGAGTTCAGCCCCGGTAGATTACCCGCCACCCTCAGACGCGTCCAAGCCAGAAAATTGGGTATTTGTAATACCTGATTCTATGAATTTTTAAATTAATATCTGTATTTAACTGAATTGTGAATATATCTTAAACAAATCAAAGTAAGATGAAAACATTACTGAAATTGACAAATCAGAAACTAGTGGAATCGACATCGGGTTGATGTTGAGGGAGGAGACGCTATTGTCGAGCGAGGTTAAGGGATGGGTCAGTGTTGTGAGTGACTGTTGTCCGGCGAAAATCGAATTCAGAAGGAATTAGGGGAGAACAGAGATGTGTCGGTGCTATTATAGTTATCTCATTGAATCGTGTGACATCAAAACCGTTTTGATTATATCCCCAATAGGAGTTCGTGGCAGAAGTTTGTAAAGGCTAAGTATAAACTTTAGATAGGGGCTTAATTAAGCTCCTCTCCCCCCTTTACTAGTTTCACCTCTGTTAGTAGTAATCATTAGTCTCGTGAGTCAATATTCGTCCTTATCCTTTAGTTATACTAGACTCACATGTCTATTTGCATTTTTCTTTTATGCTAATAAATAGTGCATCGCTAATATAACTCATCGTGCAACTATGTGGCCTTCGATAACAAAAGTACGTACGTGTGAAAACATATTCAGTGATGGAGTTAACCAAGAAATATACTTCTTCTTATTTATTTTATTAAATATTTTTGAAGTATTGTAATTAAATTTTAATAATTTCTTTTTTCCCTATATTTTTTTATTCTGGATCTACCCTGATTCAACTATATTAGGCCACTTAATTCTTCTCCTGTTATTACATCCCAAGATCATAATGTAAAAATCTATAGTATGACATGTGGAACACGTACAGAAGGCAGCATATATAATAGACATATATATTTATATGGGGTGCACTATGGTATTGAAATTGAAAAATAATTTGTAATTAGTTAGGTATTTTCTTTCTTTTATCAGCCTATATAAATGGCTTTTATTCTATTTTTGTAAACACCACTTATTAAAAATGTAGTCTATAATGAAAAACTCTCCCCTTTCGTCCTCTCTCTTCGTCGAGCATTTTTTCTTCATTCTCCTTCGATGGAGATTTATCCATCATCTTCTTTTCCATTTCTCACATGGTATCAGAGCGCAAATCCACTGCGCGCCTCAGATTACCTCTATCTCTTCTCCTTTTTTTGTTTGATTTCCAGCTAGGGTTTGTGATTTTTGTTTTGTGAGAATGTTTCTGCTTTTTAGAGTGTTCATCAAGCGGTTTTGTTGTTTTCTGCCGCAGTTTTACCGATGAAAATCGCCAGGTTCAATCCTCTTTTGGATCTCTTTGTTTCCGATCTGTTTTTTTCAATTCCGATTTTTAATCGGTTCTCTCGTTTGAAATTCTCATATCAATCTCTGTTTCTGGTTTTATTCACTGAGTATAGGTGAATCTATCTCTTTTGTTTGTGAATCTCTGTATTCAGTTTCTGATATGTGAATCATTTTGTATTCTCTCCGATTAAAATCGGTTGAGTGTTTCTGTTTGAGAATATGTTTTCTCAATTTTGTTGTTGAATCTGAATATGTTTTCAGATTTATCTCTGGTTTTCCGATTGTATGTCGGATGTTTGTTTTGTTGATTCACCGATTGTTCGGTTGGATCTATTTCAAGCCTGGTTCGTGGATGTTTGAAATGTGTTTTTGATCTCCATTGAGAAGTTTGCATCACAGCCGAATTCGTTGTTATTTTTGCCGAGGAGAAAGACTTTCTATCCTATGCTTTGATGTGGCGCTGTTCGTAGTCAATCGATGTTGCGATGAAGATAGAATTGGAGTTTTTTTTGGAGAAACATGGTTTGAGGCTGAGAGTTGTTGAGTTGTGGCATCTTTGGAGCCAATTGATTCTTCATTGAAGCTTGTCGAGTTCTGCTATAGCTTCATCAAAGGATTGATTTGCAAGGTGGCAGGCCCTCTCAGGGGAATTCAAGATCTCATAGTAGAAAACAGAGAAGTTAAGGGCCAAGCCAAGCCTAATGGGATGTGTAGGAGCAAGGTCAGTGGAAGCAGCACTAGTGGCAGCTTCGTAAGCCTTGAGTGACTGGTCTGCTGCCTCTTTACGATCATCTGTACCCTTGAATTCAGCTGGATAACGTCAGTTCAACATCCAATCTCGTAACTTATTTCATTGCTTCCACCATTTCATCGTATCTCTCAGCTTGCTCAGCAAGCCTGGCCAAGTAAACTTGCTGCTCTCTGTGCAGCAAGCAGCAAGAGACAATTGCTTGAGCTAGACTGCAGTCTAATAGATGATTGGGGGATTAGAAGTTGTTGTATGGTTTGTGTGGTGATCTTGGATGTACTCGATGCTAGTAAATGTTTTGAGGCATCAAGGTTTTTACCATAATTCCTGCTGCAATGTGATGGTTTGCAAATGCTCAAGATGGTGAGTTAGAATAGTTAGAATTAGATTGAGATGCTAGTAGTTATTTTCCTTTTGTAATGATGTTTTTGTCAAGATGGTTGCATTTGATATGCTTCCATCTTGAGGGAGGCTATTGAAATTGAAAAATAATTTGTAATTAGTTAGGTATTTTCTTTCTTTTATCAGCCTATATAAATGGCTTTTATTATATTTTTGTAAACACCACTTATTAAAAATGTAGTCCATAATGAAAAACTCTCCCCTTTCGTTCTCTCTCTTCGTTGAGCATTTTTTCTTCATTCTTCTTCGATGGAGATTTATCCATCATCTTCTTCTCCATTTCTCACAGTCCATAAGCAAAATTTTGTCAAAAATCAAATAAAATCTCAGCCCTTGGATCCTTAGATTGGATGATTGTGATAATAATATCTGAGCTACATTGTTACACTAAAAACGTTACATTATTAGCCGAGCTACATTATTAGACTACACAATCTACATTATTAGACTAAAACGTAGCATTAATTTAACGGTTACATCACAAGATTCAATGGATGAGATTCACTTAGATTTTTGACAGAATTTCATTTATTGTCATGAATACATCCCTATATTTATATATGCATATAAAAATTAGGTAGTTTGTCTTGGAAATGTCGAGCTAGCGCGATAAATGGTTGCAATGTACCAATATTGACAAAAAAAGTTATTTAAAGTAGGAATATGTAAATGGAAAAGCATAGACAAAGCTACAGTCGGCAACCAACTACCTTAGCTTATGCGAATAAACAAACCCTCAAACGTGAACACATGATTCCTTCATATGACCGTACACTACTTCATATCCCATTTCACATTTTACTCGTCCTTTTCTCATCTATGACGCCCCCCACCCCTATACATAAACACTACCATTTTCCATTTTTTACATCGTTTTTTTACATCCAAATCAATTCGAATTAAATCCAATGTCGCTATGTATTGTAACGAAGGATCTGAAAAGCTCATGAGGGATAGCGCCTTCTCAACTGTTCAAGTTAGGTGACGGCGCTACCCATCCTGAGTTTCACGGCTCCTTCTTGCTCATCTGTTTTGGTACGTACACTTGAGTTTCGTTTTGATTAATTGTGAGTTTTCTTCTTTTGTCGTTCTAGACTATGCCCCGACAAAATGGTGGTGCTTTGTTTTCTTCTATAGATCAAATAACATCAAATCATGAGTTAAAAACTCATTTCTGGCTAAGTTGTTTACTCCCTCGTCCCGTATTAACTGACATTAATTTCCTTTATCGTCCGTTCCTAATTAATTGACACTCTTACTTTTTATTATTTTTAGTAATTGACCCCATATTCCATTAACTCATTCCAACTCACATTTTATTATAACATTAATATATAAAAGTATGACCCACATTTCATTATATTTTTTAAAATTCGTAACAAGTTAATTAGTGTCAATTAATTGAGAACGGAGGGAATAATATATATGCATATGTCTGTGTAGACATCGGACCAAATTATTCTTCATTTTGTCCCATTTGTGTTCTGAGTCATGACTAGTATGCTAAAACTCTAATTTTGATATGATGTCCAAGAAAGAACATGTGATGTTTCTTTTACAATTGAGATGATCATTAAATATTTTTATTTTTTTTCTGTAACCTCAACCACATTTATCAATTTTAAATGTGAGTAACACGATTAAGCTTTTGATGAAGCACAACTCAGACATTTTTCTTCAATTATAATGAGTTAGTTGTGCAAGTCGCTTAGTAAACTTTAATATATAGAAATGTAGATAAGGAAGTTTTGATGACTATGTGAAAATAAATTTGATGTCAGGCTTTTGAATAATAGGCATATGCATGAATAAATGTATTGGCTTCGTTGAGGCCACGGCTTCTTACTTTTCATTGATGTCTATTTTCTTACTTCATCCACTTAATTTAATCTTCATGACATCGACCACATTACTTATCCAAATCGTCAATAATCATCAGACTTCAATTATTACTAATTTACTACTACCATGACTAGTACAATTTGGGGACAGTGGCTACCTGTATTTTTTTCTTTAAAAGACATAGTAATAAATTATTTTTCATTAAATACCCTTGAGATGGTTTTGGCTTACTATCTTTCCCTCCATTGAATCTGGCCGATATTTGAACTTTTTATTTTAATTTCTAAATATATACTCTCTCCGTGTAATAATAGATGTTACACTTTCCCTTTTTAGTTTATTCCACAAGAGATGTCACATTTTCTTTTTTGGAAAAAACTCCATCTTACATTAATATAAATATGCTATCTTCTCTCTCCACCTAACACACAAAACAACTTTACCTAAAATCTCGTGTCAATCCTCAAGTGTGCCATCTATTATTAGACGGAGGGAGTACCAAATATAGTCCCACTCATAAACCCTTAGCTGATGGATGATATGTAAGCATGAATTTAGATGATAATTGTTGGAAAAAAGAAGTATAAACACATTGATTATAGTAGAGTTCCTAGAATATTTAATAAGTGTAAAGTTTCTAGTTGTAGTGTGTTTCCAATACTCATTTATTGGTGTACTTAACGAGACTCTAATCTCCTTATAAATACTAGGGAGATGAGCATATCAAAATACACAACAAAAACATGGAGTACAAGAAATATATCCCTCTACTTTCTCCTTCCAATATGCCTATCAACCTTTCTTTACCTCTCTCGATTAATATTTTAAAATAATAATTAATTAGGAAGGATTAAGGTAGAACTGAAATGGAATGAATCATACATTTTTATGGCTGGTATCTACGTGGAATGAATAAAAGTAGGATTGAGATGATAACGATGAATAATAGTACTTCTTCCGTTCCATTGAAGACGACTCACTATTTTTTTATCCATTTAAACAAATATGACTCATTACTTATTTAAGAAAATAATTAAAATACTCAACTACAAATTCTCTTTGTTATTTTATTCATTTGTGACTTAAAAACATCCAATAATTTTTTCGTTCTTTTACTTTATCCAGCTTTCCTAAACATCCTACAACCTTTTATCTCTATCAACTTAAATTCCTTCAAATAAGAATGCATAAAATCATGGATCATCTTTCCTAGAAGGGAGTTAAGAAATTGTATTGTACTTCCTCAGTCTAAAGTTAGTTTAAGGATATTTTTACATAGAATTTGAAAAATTGACATTTAAATTGGAGAAAGAATAGTACAGTATCAAAAAAGAAAAAAAATTGTAAAGCATGAAAGAATAAGTCCACACAATCCATGACTCCTAGCTCAACTGGTTGAGAAGGGAGGCAAGGATACCGCCCATCTAGGAGGTCTTGAGTTCGAATCCTGGATGGTGCAACCTGGAATTAATTTCCCATGTGGGCCTTTACAAGGCTTGTTGCCTTGGGGCTTGGCAAGCTGACGAGCCTTGACCCGTCCGGGACAGCGCTGGTCTACTGGCCGAACCCGTCGGAGGGTGGCTGGTCTACGAGCCTGACCAAGGCTAGTTCACGAGACCGAATCCGGCTGGAGGGAGGCTAGTTCACGAGCCACGAGGGTTGGGAAGGGCTAGTTAGCTTGCCAAATGTATCACGAACTACGATGTAAGTGTGTTTAAAAAAAAAAGTCCACACAATTTATCACACTCACCACACATTTAAAGTGTAAATTCACTCAACTCACGTACCATCAATCATTTTATTAAAACTTGTTTCATATATATTATGATATACTCCATTCGTCCTTAGAGCATCTACAGTGGTGTGGATTTTCCGACAGACATCCCGACGGACTTCCCAAAAACACCTCCTGCCACGTCATGAGGACCTTCCACTGCACTGCCACGTCATAAGGACATTCGACTGCACAATGACGGACATCCCCAATGACATCTCGACGGACATCCACAATAATAAAAATTCACAAATCCACCAATATGCAATTTACGGAATTAAAATTTCGACACGAATACGGGGAAAATGCAACCACTTTATTTAAAAAAACATACATAATTATTTTTTTTAAAAAATACATAGTTAAAAAAAATATAACCCAAAACTTCGATAAATACGGCCCCCGTATCACTCCTCGTCGTTCCCGGCGCCACTCCCGAGCAGGGGTGGCATTCCCAAATCGCGCCTCAGAGTGTCGATGGCATCCTTCAACATCATCTTGTATAAGGGATCAGTCGCTGCATACCACTTGTCCATGGTGTCTAGCAGGCTCTGCGTTTGCTGCATGCGGGAGAGGTGGTTGAGCTCGGGAGTGACCTGGGAAGGAGCTTCCAATTGGACTTCGTGGGACCCTCTGGCGCTTCCCCTAGCCATCCGCATCGCGGTCTTTTGCCCAACCGGGCGACGGCGACTGGAAGACGATTGAGGGGTCGGGAACTCTGCCTCGACATCGGGGAGGTTGTGGGAACCGACACTGCTGCTGTACTCGCCGGAGGCGTTGATCTTCGTCTGTTGTTGTACTTCGCCGGAGGTTGTTTTGGTAGATGCCGGAAAATCGGTTGAGGTGCCTCCTCAGCCGCTCCCACTGTTTCCGGCATTGCTCTCCATCGTGAGGCTTCCCACCTGGCGGTTTGAATTGGAGGTAGCTTTGGCTAATGCGCCACCACATTTTGTCAATATGTTGCTTAGCCCCGATGTATGGATCCTCGACTACACCAACCCAGGCCTTCGCCAGCGCGACGCATTCCCCTATGCTCTAGATGGTCATTTTTCTCCCGCCGACTTCCTCCCCCTGCTCGCCCCCCGGCCCACCCTCGTCCCCTGCACGCGAGGACGAGGTAGTGCCCTTGCCCTTCCCTGTGGCATCACAGTGGGAGACTCCCTGATCGAAGATAGTCACAACTCCTCAAAAGAGAAAGTCTCTATGCCGGTGAACTAAGTCTCCAGAGGAGTACTCTGGGGGGAATCACTAGACAATAAATCCATGTATGGGCGATAGACATTGTCCCAGGTGATTGGGGGACCCCTGCCTGCTACCCCCCGCAGCGGCAGGCATGCCTTGCATCATCCCGGGCATTTGGGGCATCATCGGGACGGGCGTCATCCCCGTCATCGCGGCACTCACCCCGGGCATTTGGGGCATCATCCCTTGCACACCAAGGGGGTACATATTGTAGTACCCGAGCATCATCCCCGCCATTTGGGGTTTGGGCATCATCGACGCCATTCCGGGCATCATCCCGGACATCAGTGCGCTTCCACTGGTGTTTCCCCCACCTCTAACAGGAAACGTCGGCGTTTGTGACTCGCTCGTGGCGGGAGAATCACTATCGTTGTGCTCCATTTATCTTCAAAAGAAATGAAAGTAGAGAGAGAGAAACTCGTTAAAACAAGTGGTGCTAATGAAATGAAGTTCAACGAGCCGTATAATATAGAGTTTTTTTTAAATTAAAAAATCGGGACCTCCGCCGGGACGTCCGTTGTCGGAAAGCCGCGGATCTGCGGTGTCCACAAGTGACGTCCGCGTCCGCCTCCCGCACGCCTAATGGCGAACGTCCGGCATGCCGGTCCGACGTCCGCCGGGACGTCCTCCGTTGCGGATGCTCTTAAGCAATAGTGTGACGCCCAAAGATTTCCTTGCCATCCTTTTAGAAAAATCAGATTTAATTAGTACTCCCTCCGTCCCATAGTAGATATCACACTTTCCTTTTTAGTTTGTCCCATAAAAGATGTCACATTTCGTGTTTTAGAAAAAGTTCCCTCTCATATCAATTATAAAATTATATTTTCTCCCACCACTTAATACATAAAATAACATCTCCTAAAATCTCGTGCTATCTCCTAAGTGTGACATCTACTATGGGATGGAAGGAGTATAACAGATCGTACTTAGTACTAGGTCCTCATCATTTTGCAATTGTTATACTCTCATGAGTCTTGTTGTGGTAATATCCAACTTCGAAATAAATCTAAGTACTTGTTCGGGAAAATGAGGTGCAAGGGATTTATTAATTCAAGGAGATATTAGTGAAGCACGTGTACTATTAAATAAACATTGAGGTATCATTGTTGTGTTCAAAGAAGTAGAAGTGCCAAGAAGCAAAATTAGATTTTTCGCCCACCAATATTACACGCATATACACACGTACGCATAAGAGATTTTGCTACATAATGTGGGGTCCTCTCTTTGCACTTCTTGTCCCTAAGAAGTGCAAAGATAAATGCTTGGTGTGTATCCAAAAATAGAGGCAAAGACCAAATACTCCTCAAAGCAAGATTCTCCTTTCTACCTCTCCTTTCTTCTTCCCTCGAGTATGCAACCCACAAAGCTCCAAGAGAGCATCCCAAAACAATCAAAAAAAGGGGATGAGAACAAAGCCCAATGAAGTCATAAGAGTACAAGCATTATTCAAATAAGTAGGATGATGGCTGGATGGGATGTCTGCAAATATTTCAAGTGAAGAAGATAGACAAATAAGATGAAGAAAATGTCAGCTCATTTATGAACCCATAAGAGGACAATGGCCAAGATCAAACAAAAAGTGCACTTCCAAGGTTGGCACAAATAGGGCATGGGATGCCCCTCTGTCAAGCTCAAAAGTGAGGAAACCATTTAGCCCAAAATAGGAAGCACAGAATACGAGGAGCTGCACAAGAAGCCACAACCCCTACTTCTGCTCCCCACCTTCACACAACGTAAGGAATTGCAGCAAGGAGTGGAGAGGGGAGCAAGGAGAGGCAGTGGCAGCAAGAGAGCAGCCCCATAGGTCAAGGTAAACCCCACAACACCACCCTCTAGCTAGGCAAGAAGTTAGAAATATTAGAAGTCTCAACCATAACAGTAGAATAGAAAAATCATGTTTAAAGCTGACGAACTTAGAGCTTTAGGGCTTTCACAGTTTCACAGCACACAATTTGGACCAAGAATAACCATAGACCGCCATTTTCTAAAGCCCAGTAACAAAACCACAAGAGTAAGAAGGCATTCCAGTAAGTAATTTCTCACAAGATCAAAGCTTGGTCACACCATTTTCAAGGCTTTTAACCACACATAGCCACTGCCCACATCATATGACTAGTGACTACACTAGGAAAGGATTGAATAAAGAACTTAGCTTTAGGAAGAGAGGGCTGTAGAGCTATTGTTGTTCAGATTGGCTGCCGGCAAGCCTCTGCCCACAACGGCGATGGCTGTCCGGCGTAGTAGCGGCGGCGCTGCCTCTCAATTTGGGGTGGAAACTCGATTGGAACGGAGATTTCGCCGATGAGAGAGGTGAAGGAGGCGCTGCTTCTCAATCCAAGGTTAATTTTCAGCAAATTGGGGATAATAGGAAAATGAGAGGAGTTTGGGAGGAGGAAGAAGAAGAACCGATATTGGGAAGAAAAAAAAAACCGATATTGGGAAGAGTATTTGGGTTGGTCCCATTTAATTAAGGAGTTGGGCCACTTTTTTTAATTGGTGATCTCTCAAATTAGTTTGGGCCAAGAAATTATTTATTTTGGGCCAGAAAGTTTAAAGGAACTTGGATTACTAAATTAAATATTAGTGTGGACCGAGAGAATTAATTGGAATTTGCCAAGTACTACTACACAAAATGGGCCGATTTTTAATAAGGATTGGGCTTAGCATCGGAGTTTAGGCGAAATTAAATTAATTCATGCTTAGACTAGAATTAATTGTGGAGTTAGTGTTTGGAGCTTAACTAATTCCCGAATAAAATATTAAGTTTCCAAATATGGGAAATCATGAAGTTGGGGACGTAGAAGCCGACTGGCATCGCCCACGACGCCTTGGACGGCCTTGGGCAAATTCGAAGGAAAATAAAAAGGAATATCCAAGATCCCTATTTTATTAAATAATTACCCAAGTAATTATTTGCAATAAGATATAAATGAGTAATTAAATCTCGCCACTTAGTTAAGCCCGAGGAAGAATTAGAAATCCTATAACACGAGAGTAAGATATAAGTGCTATCTAATAGGATGTATGCATTCTTTTCTCAAAGCAAATATTTCAAAACTAATTAATGTGCTACACTATTACTTTTCAAAGGGGTTATTTTGCTCGGAGCGGTGTAAAATCGGTACAAGAACTCTAAGTGAAAATTGAGCTTATCAGGTGGGCCTTCTTTGCGAAATTATGCATCAAATAATTAGTGTTGATATAAATCAAATACTTTGTGAAATTATGAAATATCATCTTTTCTGAAAAATGGAGCTGTGATTCATATCAAATTATTGTAATGCCATGAATGTTTGTTTTGATGCTTATCTGTGATGCTAAGTGCCTCTTTGTTTTGGCTACGTCAAAACATTATAATCGAATTCGGGTCTGAGTGTGGGTAGCGTCCTAACACAGACTGGTGTACACAACGTGGGTCGTGAGTCATCCAGTGAGTTGGCCGGTTATGGTGTCCGTGGAAGGTGGCCACTTTCCCGGCACACATTTTTTTAGATATGGTATGGGAGGAGAGAACTTAGTCTGATTAGACGAACTTTTAAGCTCTCAAACAATTTAGTAAGCTCTGGCCTTTTAAGAAAAACTATAACGCCCCACTTTTGGAACCCTAATTTTGGAACCCTAAGACGTTGCATTTATTGCTTTGATTGTCACGAATTAAATGATGAACTGTTATGTGATTGATTCGATGACCTAATTTGGATTTGACCTAGTCAATTTCGTTGATTTTATGGCGTGGCTTAAATTAATTGATGTGGGATGAAATATATTGCGGTGAATTATATTTTTAAGGGGAGTGAGATTTAAGATAGAATCATAAATAATTACCTTGTCCTTTTATTGTTGAAATATTGGCCACTACCAAATTATTGGAGAGGAATTCTATTTCTTGGATTTAATTATTTGTTTTGGGATAATTATCCAAATTAAATCCTAAAGCCTAATTACCTTACTTCATTCTTGATAAAAATCGGCCCCTATTATTTTCTTAGGGGGTTTCGAAATCTCCTAATTTGTAGAAGGAAATTATTCATTATTTATTTTGATCCCTTAATTATTTCTTTCCATGTTTTAATTGGAATGTCCTAGCAAATCTTTCCCTACTCTATTTTATTAAAGATTTGGAAATTATTCCTTGTGGGAGGAATATTTCACACGCCTACTATCATATTATTTGGGAGGATTTTTATTAATTTTCCTGCTCCGTATTATTTTATTATGCTCCGCGAAAACACCAAATTTAAACCAAAGGCTAATTAAATAGCCATGATTTTCGAAATATCCTCCTTATTTCTTCATCAATTACACGCCAATTACCTCCATCAAATCTCCCCAAATCTCTCCCATCTTTATTGTGATTATTCTCCAATTATTCTCTAATTAATTGGGAGATATTATATTCCCTAAACTCTATAAATAAAAGACTCCTAAACCCTACCTCAAATCACACGCCCCCCACCTCAATCACACGCCCCCTCCCTCTTCTCCACTCTCCCACACTTGTTCTTCTACTCTACTCAAGATCCTTTCGATTTTTCCAAGAGATTGTTGAAGAAGCAAGGTTTTTATTCGTTCCTACCGTTTGTTTCGTCCAAGAGAGGTAAAAATCAGACCCTATTCTTCATTCCTCCCCATCTAAACATTCTTTGACTTCCTCATGCATGTAGAGAGTGTAGGGATTTCAAATCTAAGGGATTCAATCGGTGGGAATTTGTGTGTGTATGTTTGATTGCGCTTTGAAGGAATTTGTTTGATGAATTAATAAATCTATTGTGAATGATGTATGATGTTATGAGAGCATGAGTATAAGGACCCTTTTGAGCATATTTGTGTGTTAAACCCATGAAAAGGTTGATTTTGAATAAATAGGGATAAACCCTAATTCGAAATTTTAAAGGCATGAAAAGCTGTAAGTTCGGACAGTATGTTCCGACATGCATTTTACCGACCAAATGAACTCCGATTTGATCGATTCTTTTTCTTGAGTAAATTTCTTGATGTCTTCTATGTTGTGTGTGAATTTCAACTCATTTGGATAAAAGATGGATTTTTGGTGAATTTTTAAAGTTGACTGTGCATTTCTGGCAGAAAATGTTTTCTCGACCAGTAGGTTACGTTGTCCTTTTTGACCGACCAAAAAGGGGTATTTTGATATGAAATTTAAACTGGAAGTTAGTTGATGAGTCTACTGCATTGTGGTAAAGTTTTAGCCCCAACGGAACTCGGGTGAAATTTTAATAATTTTTATAAAATGGTTGCGCAGTGCTGCCAGATTTATATCTTGACAAAAACACTATGTTGTTATAAGTGAATTACTTGATTGATATATGTGATGACATGATGCGCTGTTCAAGGGGGGGGGGGGGGAGGGAAAACGATAGAGACATGCATAATATTAAGTCGATGGTTGTGACTGATAAGATATATATATTATCTAAAGGTAATAACTCGTGCGCGAAGCGTGATAACAAAGGAAAAGCAGTAGTCGAAATCTAAACGGTCGAGGTGGGCTTCTTTTCTACCCTACATTTTTGTGGGTTTTCTTTTACTAAAATCTTTTACGTATGACTGTGGAGCTATAAGGGTGGTTTAAAGCGATTATCATGCCGTGATTTGTTTTAACGTGCCTATCTGATGTGGCTGTTGCCACTGTTATATAAATCAAATTCGGGTCCTCGTAGGGCCGCAAACCCTACTTGGATTAGTGTACACCTATGGTAGACTGTGTGCTAGCGTACGGGCTGGCCGGTCTAGTGACCTGGTTTGCTGCCGCATTCCTTGTCATGTATTGGCAAATATGGTTGATGACGATGGGGAAAAATGACTGCGCAGTCGCTATTTTGAACAATGGAAAATATTTTGGTGCCTCGGGCCTTTATAAAGCTCAAACCCCTATGGTTACCTACGTATGGCATGATAATATGTACTCTTATTTAAAATATTTTTGGCATGAGCCACTGAGTATTTTCAAAAGTACTCAGCCCTGCATATGTTTTCTCTATGTGCAGGTTGAGCAGCGACGAGCGGTTGGTGGTGTTGAGCAGGAATTAATAATAAACTATGGTCGTTTTGAAACTCCGAGTGTCGTCGTGTCTTCACACATGACGTCACTCTTCTCTTGGATGCTTCCGCTGTGATGTTTGCTTTACATACTTTTATTTAAATTCAAAAACTGTTTCATTTGGGATATTTGCAAACTCGTTACTCTTTTTGAATAAATGTTAAACCCTTAGTCATTTACTTGTTGAACATAAATACTTTTGGTCGTTTTATTTATTAAGCTTAAATTCTTGGTCAAACTCTTGTTGAAATCCCTAGTCTTCTATGCCTGTCCATTAAGCCCCTTTAAGTCGCGATCGCCCGCTTTTATTAACCCTAGGGGCGGTCGTGACAGTTTGGTATCAGAGCCTCAGTTCTTTCCTGTCACGACCGCCCCCTAGGGTTAATAAAAGCGGGCGATCGCGACTTAAAGGCGGTTTTAAAGGACATTCAAAGAAGGCTAGGGTTTTCAATAAAAGTGTGACCAAAATTTAGGTTTAATAAATAAAACGACCAAGAGTAATTACGTTTAATAAATAAAGGACTAAGGGTTTAGCATTTATTCAAAAGTAACGAGTTTTCAAATATCCCACATAAAACAGTTTTAATTTAAATAAAAGTATGTAAAGAAAACATCACAGCGGAAGCATCCAAGAGAAGAGTGACGTCATGTGTGAAGACACGACGACACTCGGAGTTTCAAAACGACCATAGTTTATTATTAATTCCTGCTCAACACCACCAACCGCTCGTTGCTGCTCAACCTGCACATAGAGAAAACATATGCAGGGCTGAGTACTTTTGAAAATACTCAGTGGCTCATGCCGAAAACATTTTAAATAAAAGTACATATTATCATGCCATACGTAGGTAACCATCGGGGTTTGAGCTTTTAAAAAGGCCCGAGGCACCAAAATATTTTCCATTGTTCAAAATAGCGACTGCGCAGTCATTTTTCCCCATCGTCATCAACCATATCTGCCAATACATGACAAGGAATGCGGCCGCAAACCAGGTCACTAGACCGGCCAGCTCGTACGCTAGCACACAGTCTACCATAGGTGTACACTAATCCAAGTAGGGTTTGCGGCCCTACGAGGACCCGAATTCGATTTATATAACAGTGGCAACAGCCACATCAGATAGGCATGTTAAAACAAATCACGGCATGATAATCGCTTTAAACCACCCTTATAACACCACGTAATATTTTCGGAAAAATAAAGAGGTTTGAAAAGAAGCCCACCTCGATCCTTTAGATTTCAAGTTTCGCTTTTCCTTTGATATCACGCTTTACGCACGAATTTTCACCTTTGGATAAGGTATTCCCAATTAGTCACTAACATGGACTTAGTATTATGCATGTCCTTAATTTTTCCCTTTTCCCAACAACAAATGGAAATCACATCATAGCATAACATCTTTGCATATCACGTCATCTCGTCACATATATAATTCATGTATGCCATTCAAAACATAGTTATTTTGCAAAGGTAGAAATCTGGCAGCACTGCGCAACCATTTTATAAAAATCATTTAAAAATCATCCGACTTCCGTTGGGGCTAACACTTTACGACAAAGCAGTAGACTCATCAAATAACTTCCAGTTTAAATTTCATGTCAAAATAACCTTTTTAGGTCGGTTAAATAGAAAACGTAACCTACTGGTCGAGAAAACAGTTTCTGCCAGAAATGCGCAGTCAACTTTAAAAATTCACCAAAAATCCATATTTTATCCAAATGAGTTGAAATTTACATACAACATAGAAGACATCATGAAGTTTACTCAGGAAAAAGAATCGGTCAAAAACGAGTCGGAACTTACTGTTCGGAATCACAGTTTCTCATGCTTTTAGGAAATCCAAATTAGGGTTTACCCCCACCTATTTAACATCAACCTTTTCATGGTTTTAACATACAAGCATGCTCAAAAGGGTCCTTAGACACATATTTTCATGAAATCACATATCATTCACCGAGGATTCATTAAATCATCAACCAATTGAAATCAAAATGCATTCACACATACGATTACACATTCCCACCGATTAAACCCTTAGATCCGCATTCCCTACACTCTCTACATGCATGACGGAGTCAAAGAAGGTTTAGGTGGAGAGGAGTGAAGAATATGAGTTTGAATTTACCTTTCTTGGACGAAACAATCGGTAGAAAGCGAATAAAACCTTGGTTCTTCAATAATCTCTTGGGAAATTGAGGGGATCTTGAGTAGAATGGATGAACAAGTGTGGGAGAGTGGAGAAGAGGGAATGAGCGTGTACTTCAAGGGAGGGGGCGATTTTTTTGGTGGGGGCTAGGGTTAGGTTTTGTTTTATTTATAGAGTTAAGATGAAATCTCCAATTAGTTGCATGAAGATATGGAAAATAAATCAAATAAAGATTTGAGAGATTTGGGGAGGGATGATTGGCGTGTAAATTGAGGGAGAATAAGGAGGATATTCGAAAATCATGGTTATTTAATTAGCCATGATTTAATTTGGTATTTTCACGGAGCAGAAAAATAAATAAAAAATCCTCCCATGAACTAGGAATAGGCGTGTGAAATTATTTCTTCCACAAGGAATAATTTCCAAATCTTTAATAAAATAGATAAGGCAAGATTTGCTAGAATGTTCCAATTAAAACATGGAAAGAAATAATTAAGGGATCAAAATAAATAATGAATAATTTCCTTCCCCCACAAGCTAGGAGATTTCGAAATCTCCCTTAGGAAAAATAATAGGGCCGATTTTTATCATGAAGAAATAAGATAATTAGGCTTTAGGATTTAATTTGGTTAACTATCCCAAAATAAATAATTAAATCCAAGAAAAATAATTCCTCTCCAAATAATAATAATGGTCGAAATTTTCTCCACAAAATGGCAAGGTAATTACTTATGATCCTAATTAAATCTCAATCCCCTTAAAATATAAGTTACCACAATATATTTCATTCCACATCAATTAATTTAAGCCACGTCATAAAATCAACGAAATTGACTAGGTCAAAACAAAATTTGGTCATCGAATAAATCACATAACGATTCGCCATTTAATTGCGACAATCAAAGCAATAAATACAACGTCTTAGGGTTCCAAAATTATGGTTCGAAAAGTGGGGCGTTACATTTCCGCTCTGGACCCAAGAGTCTTTTTGAGTCAAAATCTGTGCATGTGTAATTTGGATAAATGATAAACATCGGGAGCTCAAACACCACAACTCGTCCCTGCCCAACCACGAGGAATGAGGTAACAAGTATGTTGATGGAATTTTGATATGAACTGTGAAATGTTGGGAATATCGATGGGAATATTACTCTTGCATGAATGAAAGTACTTCTATGGGGATTTGAGATTATATATCATGTTGAAAATTTTGATTGGAATATGGGTTGATGAATTGATATGATGTGAAATTGATATTTGCGCTTATGCCGAGATGACAAATGTTGTTATGAAAATAAACTTGTATATGTTACTCGAATATGCGTTAAACCTATGAGTTAGATGAAATTTTATGATGATGCTTATGCGATTACATTGTGAAACAATATCTATGATGGTGAACTTGAGCATGCTACTATACCTAGTTATAAATTGGTGCAATGAATGCAAAACTTTGCGATAATAATGAACGTAGAGATGTGAAATGCTTAGTGCAAGGCAAGTAGCCTATGGGGAAGTCGGCATGCTACGACTCGACGAAACGCGAAAACACACGAACCAATAACCTTGGAATATTCAAAACTTTGACATGATGCTACTTACATACCTAAATCTTTTGCTATACATAGCCATCTTCATAGGCATCATGTTCTTAGCATCTCTTTTTGAAACATAAACCCCATTGCTTCCTTCTATCGTTGGACTGATGCTGAGTTTTCTTTGTTGTCCCTTTAGATGGTCCATCAGTATTATACCCCGATGCGAAATCGTTACTCCAGCAATAGGGACCACCCAGTTGAGCGCTACCAAGATTACGAGTGGGATGGGAAGCTTTTCCTTATGTCCTATGTCACCGGATTTTATGATAAGTGGATGAATGCTTATGCGTATGGGGGAGCCACCCATCACGAGGGGATCCAAAAGCTCATCCACACTTTACCACCGCCTTGGGACGAGTGGACCGCTCAGGCATCTCAGTTTTTCATATGGTATAGCCCGCTTGACTACACCGCGCAGGGTGATTTGGTTGGCCTTATAGAGGTGCTACTTCCGGCTATGACAGCTGCTTTTGACGGACCGCCACGTGCTCCACCTCCACATATCTATCTGCCTATTCAAGCCCGCATGCGAAGGAATCGCTGCGACAGGGAGCCACATGTCTCCCATGTTCCTAAGAGAATGAGACTCGGGATGCGCATTTCAGCCCCTTTAAGAATCGACAGAGAGGCCGATGGGATGCCCGGGATAGTACCTCCACCCGTAGGTGTCGAGGAAGAAAGTGAGGAAGAGGATCCAGAGGAGGATCCGGAGGAGGAGGAACCCGAGGAGGAGGAGGACCCAAATAGAGAGAGCGTTGGAGAGACCGGGGCGAAGGAGGATAAGGATGGAAAAGATTAAACATAATAATTCTGGAATATTTTATTTCGATTCCCCACGTTGTTGATACTTTACCTTTTTGCATGACTCTAGTTTTTTCTCTTTCCACGTTGTTTTACCCTTTTGTTTTGATGATGATGGAACTAAGACCTCTTGGAGGCAACGTTTGATAATTCTATGGAAATTTTTGTCTTTTGCTATTCTATTGTGCAATAACTTGATATCATTTCTTATTGTTCAAACTGTGCGATTACCTTTTGCTATACTATATTGTAATCGTCCTTTTCCTAATTGCACAATTATTTGTGACATACTATCTTTGCTACTCGATGGTACAATTGTTTCTTGCCATAATTTGAAATCATCCTAACCATCTCATTATACAACTGTCTTTTGTTGTCCTATTGCACAATCATATCCTACTATCGTTGTCTTTTACCATTCTATTGAAAGCCTATTGATGTGAATCAAATTGTACATTTTTATTCCCCTAACTTTACATGATTTATATAGTTTGATGCTTGCAAAAGTGTGTTTTATGGTGTAGGAAGAGGAGTAAATGGTGAAACAAAGAAGGAACCTCGGAGGGTGAAAAGCTGTGCAGAAAGCTCTTAAAAGTGGCCACCCGGCCGGGTGAATTTCATGCCCATTAATCTACCCGGCCGGGTGGATAAAGTATAACTGCAATATTGCAGTTAAAGGAGGGATGAGAGAGAGAGTGATTGGACGTGTGATTGGGAAAAGGAAAGAAAAAGAAGAAAGGTGGGGGGATGAAAAAAAGGTGTCAGGTGGTGTGACGTGAAAAAGGAAAAGGAAGAAAAGGGAGGAAGAAGAGAAGAGGAAGTTCCGGCCAACTTTTCGACGATCCGACTCCAAATCTCAACTCCACTCACGAGAGCTTGAATCCTACGGTTTTAATTGCAAAATTCACCATGTGTATAGGCTAAGCTCTCTATGTTGCTCCAAGTTGTAATCTAGGCTTGTATGGATGTTTTTACACCATTGATTTCATATGTTTGTGTCCAACAATGTGCTCAATATTTATTCACTATGTTTTTGGCTAATAACGTAGTGATGTTAATTCCTCTGCTATTGTCTCTTTAACATAGTTTATGAATGATTGATTGATGGATTGCTATCGAATTAGAATTGTTCAGAGGATAATTTGATAGTGGATTAAGTAGGAGATTATAGTAGAGGATCTTTTACTCCCGCGCTTCCGCAGGAGTTTAATATCTTTGAAAATTAATTCATGGAACAAGTGTTCAGCTGACTGTGAATTATACGTCACAAACATGTTCAGTGTACGTGATTAGGTTGATGTTTTAATCCCTTCTTATGTTTCATTGTTAAAGGTGTAGAACAATACAAGCCCAGTGAGCAACTTGGAGTGGCATATTTTCCCGTTCGAATAGTCTTCCTCTAGTTAACTTGTAGCTTTACTTTGTCGTTAACTTTTGGAAATCAAAATCTTCAAAACAAAATACTTTCTTTTATGTGTTTTCTTAATTTTGGAGTTAACTAATCTTTACCTTCCCTGTGGATCGACACTCGAAGTATTACAATCGACACTGTATTCTTGCAGTATTGCTGTAATATTAGAGTTTATTAAATTGACTTGTGTGATAATACACTTGATAATTGAACTCGATTTTTACACATCAAGTTTTGGCGCCGTTGCCGGGGAAGGCAATAGATTGTTTAACTTCTAGTTGTGTTTTGTTTTATTTTTGTTTGATCTTTCTTTTATTTTTATAGGTACTCATTTCATTTTCTCTGGAGGTGATAGCCATCTACCACGTCTGGACTTGAAGACGAAGGAGTATATTTTCTAGGTGACATCTTTTTATCTCTTAGCTTAGATAGTTTAGTTTTTCACTTAAGCACACACGTTTTATAGTACTTACCCCGAAGTTGTCGAGAGGTCTCGCTTTCGGTAATAGAAAATATATTGTGCTTGTGCTTGGTGTATTTTCTGTTGTGTAGGTAAAAAAAAAATAAAAAAATATATATATATAAAAAAAGTGAATGCACACGCGATCACAGGGTACACCACCGTTTGGACTACTCTGTTATCAACGAAGAAGTAAGGTTAGAGGTTCAGAGTTTGAGATCTTCTCTGACTATTCGAGTCCATTCAGAAGTAACCGACTCTTTGGTGAAGAAAGGGATCAGGATTCAGACGGTGAATCAATGGCAGAGAACAATGAGATCCCACCACCCGTGGTGAGGTTTGGCGACACTCTTAGATCGGGAATTGAGCACCCGGGGGAGTTCGCTTATGCAAACGACAACGTCAACATTCCACCTCACTACATTAGTTTGGTGAATGGAGGAAATCTTTTCCACGGACGGGATGAGGAAGATCCGGTGAGCCACCTCAATGCCTTTTATGAGCTGACAAACTCGCATAGACCTCCAAATGTGGAGCATCATCGGATTAAGAGGGCCCTATTTCCGTTCTCGTTGAGGGAGAACGCAAGAGCGTGGTATGACTCCCTCCCGGGCTACAACATAGCAACGTTCCAAGAGTTGAAGACGTTGTTCCTCTTGGAATACAATTCTCCTATGAAGATTGAGAAGTTGAGAGAGGAGATCACCTCTTTCCGACAGAAGTATGACGAGTCCTTCGCGGAAGCATGGAAGAGATTCACGGAATTGATAAGGAAATGCCCAAGTCACGGACTAGCTCCGGGGCATGACCTTTTGAAATTCTACAAGGGACTCAACAGTGAAGGCACGGGATTGGTGACTGCAGGTTCGAATGGGAACCTAGATGATCTAACTCACGATGAGGTGAGGGCTTTGTTTCAAAGGCTGGCCAACAATCAACGGAATTGGTACAATCCAAGGCGAGGGGCTGATAGAGCAGGAGATACATTTGGTGCTACAAAGGATGCGGAAAGAGTGACCGCAATTGAGGCTCAACTGGCGGACATTAGCACTCAAATGTCGTCGATGACAAAGGCAGTTAAATCTCTTCAATTGACTCCTCAACCCCAAGCTGTGACTGTGATGAGATGTGGGTTGTGCCAAGGTGGGCACCATACTGATCAGTGCCTAAGTCTTCAAGGACCTCCCGTGGAGGATGTGAACTACATTGGTAACAATCGCCAAGGGTTCAATCAAGGCAACCAATACAACAATCAGCAAAATTGGAGGCCTCAGCAAACGAGTTGGAATCAAGCTGGTCCTAGCAACACTTCGGGGACTCAATGGAGGAACAACACTCAACCTCCGGGTTATGAGAAGAAGCCATCAGTCGAGGATCAATTGGGACAGATTCTCTCTTTTATGACTAAGAGTCAAAAGGAGAACGAGAATTTCAAGGAAAGGACGGTGGAAAAGTTTGGGCAAATGGAGGCGACAATGAGGAATCTTGAGACGCAAATCGGGCAGCTGGCCACAGCATCACGCACGAGGATTCCTAATACCATCCCGAGTAATACCGTACCTAATCCGAGAGGCAATGAACAGTGTAAAGCAGTGGTCTTGAGAAGTGGTCGCGAGTTGGATTCGACACCATCAATGGACGGCCAAGGTACTTCCGGCATCTCACACGCAGGGGCGGATGAGATGTTAGGCTTGCATTCCTCGCACGCAGGGGCGGACGAGGCATGTAAGGGAAGTCCCGCATTGGTGCAGGGTGCCCAACATGGTCAAGAACAGGCTGCATCCGGCAGCAAGGAACATGGTGTAGAATCCGAGGTAAGTGAAAGGTTTTCAGTAGAAGAGAAAGGAAAGAAGAGTGTAGAGATGGAATCAAAGAGACAGATGATGACAAGTCCAGCACTAGATCCGAAAAGCAAGTTCAACTTCCCCGATCACATTCCTCCTCCACCATATCCATCCAAGAGGAAGAAGAGGGTCCCTAAAGAGAAAAGCTTTGAGTGGATGATGAACGTGATCCGTAAAGTGAATGTGGATGTATCATTGGTGGACCTCTTCACTAATTTCCCCAAGTTCTCCAAGTTCTTCAAGGACATGATGGCAAACAAGGAGAAACTTCAAGACGAGGGAATAGTGGCTTTGAGCATGAATTGCTCACAACTGATTTCGGGAATGATGCCAATGAAGAAGAGGGATCCGGGAAGCTGTGTGATTCCTTGTGAGATCAGTAACACAATCTTCACCAAATGTCTGTTGGATCAAGGATCGGGGATCTCACTGATGGCGTTGAAAACGGCACGTGCCATTGGATTAGAGAAGAGGATGAAACCCATCGACATTGCTCTACAATTGGCTGATCACTCCATTGTGAAGCTCACTGGAATAGTAGAGGATGTCTTGGTCAAGGTAGACAAGTTCATCATCCCCGTCGACTTCATAGTCTTGGACATGCCCGAGGACAAAGAGGTACCTATTCTGTTTGGTAGACCGTTTCTTGCCACGGGAGATGTGTTGTTAGGAGCTAAAGACAACTCTGTCACGTTTAGAATTAATGGTGAGCAAGTGACCATTAATGTGGAGAAAGCGATGAAGCATCCTAGTGATGCAAAAGCGTGCTTTAGAGTTGATGTCCTCGACAAGTGCATCTTTGATAAGATGCGTTGCTTGGCAACAATGGAAGGAAGCGTATATGATAAGGGGAGCTTGGAAAGAGATTTTGGTTCGACAATTAAAGTTGACTTTGATTTTGATGAAAGTGAGGATGCTCAAATGGATCAACCAAGTCTCGAGAATGAATGTGTGGTGGATACTTTCGTGGCGGATGTGCAGTCTTCAATTGAAGTACCACCAAAGTTAGAATTGAAGCCACTCCCGGCAAATCTGAAATACGCATTCCTTGGTGAGGATGAATCTTTACCGGTTGTGATATCGGCGATGTTGAATGATGAAGAGGAATTGAAGTTGATAGAGCTACTGAAGTCACACAAGAAAGCTCTAGGATGGTCCATTGCCGACATCAAAGGGATTAGCCCCGCAATTTGTATGCATAAAATCTTGATGGAAGATGGAGCTAAACCGGTAAGAGAAAGACAAAGAAGGTTGAACCCACTTATGCAAGAAGTGGTGGAAAAGGAGGTGAAGAAACTATTGAAATATGGGATGATCTATCCCATTTCTGATAGTGAGTGGGTTAGCCCGGTGCAATGTGTACCGAAGAAAGGGGGAATAACCGTGACCGTTAATGAGAAGAATGAAGTTTTAGCAACTCGATTGGTGAACTCATGGAGAGTTTGCATGGATTATAGAAAGTTGAACACGGCGACGAGAAAAGATCACTTTCCGTTGCCATTTCTGGATCAGTTACTTGATAGGATTGCGGGTTATTCCCATTACTGTTTTCTAGATGGATATTCGGGGTACAATCAGATTGCAATTGCCCCGGAAGATCAGGAAAAAACGACATTCACATGTCCTATTGGTACGTATGCCTTCCGCCGGATGCCTTTTGGTTTGTGTAATGCACCGGCTACATTCCAACGTTGCATGATGGCAATCTTTTCCGACATGAATGAAGACATCATGGAGATCTTCATGGATGATTTCTCCGTCTTTGGATCTTCATTTGACTTGTGCTTAGAGAACTTGAGAAGGGTCTTACAAAGATGTGAAGAGTCGAATCTCGTGCTCAATTGGGAAAAATGTCAATTCATGGTCAAAGAGGGCATAGTGTTGGGACACAAGGTGTCGGAGTTGGGGTTAGAGATGGATAAGGCTAAGATTGATGTGATCTCGAAGTTACCTCCCCCAACGAATGTGAAGGGCATCCGTAGTTTCCTTGGACATGCGGGATTCTACCGACGTTTTATAAAAGATTTTTCAAAGATTGCAAAGCCACTTTGCAACTTACTTGAGAAGGATGCCAAGTTCGTCTTTGATGGGAAATGCCTTGAGGCATTTGAATTATTGAAGAAAAAGCTAGTCGAAGGTCCTATTATTATCACACCCGACTGGTCAAAGCCGTTTGAGTTGATGTGTGATGCTTCGGATTATGCTGTGTGGGCCGTTCTAGGCCAAAGGAGAGACAAGGTCCTACACGCCGTCTACTATGCTAGCAAAGTACTCAATGAAGCTCAACTGAATTACACCACGACAGAGAAGGAAATGTTAGCAGTTGTGTATGCTTTCGAGAAGTTTCGTGCTTACTTACTTGGCACGAAGGTGGTAGTGTTCACGGACCATTCAGCTATCAAGTATTTGATGAACAAGAAAGATGCAAAGCCTCAGTTGGTGAGGTGGATCCTCTTACTACAAGAGTTTGGCGTAGAGATTAAAGACAAAAAGGGGACCGAGAACTTGGTAGCTGATCATCTCTCTAGATTAGAAGGATTGGAAGAGACGGAAGATGAAAGAAAGAAAAGGATAAATGAGAAATTTCCCGACGAGCAAGTGTTGCAAGTGGAGGCTCGGGAAACATATGTGCCGTGGTTTGCCAATTTGGCGAACTACCTTGTCACGGGCATTATACCAGAAGGGTTGTCTTCTAATCAAAAGAAGAAATTTCTGAGTGACATCCGCACGTATGTTTGGGAAGATCCGTTTCTCTTCCGCATTTGTAGTGATGGAGTTATTCGAAGGTGCGTTGGAGAGCATGAGCACCTTCAGATTTTGTCTGCATGCCATGATTCGTTGTATGGCGGCCACTTTGGAGCACGACGAACGGCTTTTAAAGTGCTTCAGTCCGGATTCTTTTAGCCATCGATCTTCAAGGATGCAAAAGCTTATGTAGAGAGATGTGACAGTTGCCAAAGAACCGGCAATATCTCGTGGAGAAATGAAATGCCGATGAATAACATTCACGAGGTAGAACTATTTGATGTTTGGGGAATAGACTTCATGGGACCGTTTCCCAAGTCTAATGGGCAGCAATACATTCTCGTTGCTGTTGACTATGTTTCTAAGTGGGTAGAGGCAGTGGCCTCGGCAACCAATGATGCCAAAGTGGTGTTGAAGTTTATCAAAAATCACATCTTTAACCGCTTTGGGACACCACGAGCTATTATCAGTGATGGAGGAACTCATTTTTGCAACAAATTGTTTGAAAACCTCCTAGGAAAGTATGGTGTCCAACACAAGGTTGCTACCCCTTATCATCCCCAAACAAGTGGTCAAGTTGAAGTCTCCAATCGTGAGATTAAGCGGGTGCTTGAGAAAGTTGTAAGGCCGTCTCGGAAGGATTGGGCTCAAAAGCTAGATGATGCTTTGTGGGCATATCGAACGGCGTATAAGACCCTGATTGGAACTTCGCCATACAAATTGGTCTTTGGGAAGGCTTGCCATTTGCCGGTAGAGCTTGAGCATAAAGCTTTTTGGGCTTTACAAAAGCTTAATTTGGATTATGATGCTGCAGCCGAGAAGAGGATGTGCGATATGAACGAGATGGATGAGTTTAGGCTTCATGCATATGAGAGCGTTGATCTCTACAAAGAGCGTGCTAAGAAGGTACATGATGCAGCCATTAAGCCTCGTCAATTCCATGAGAGACAACTGGTCCTTTTGTACAACTCTCGGCTTAAACTGTTTCCGGGCAAGCTCAAGTCAAGATGGTGGGGTCCTTTTGTGGTGCACAAGGTATACCCCTATGGTGCTGTGGATGTTCGGGATCAGAAAAATGGTAGCATTTGGAAGGTGAATGGCCAACGCTTGAAGGCCTATGTTGGAGTTGAAGGTGGCATGGAGACAGAAGAAGTGATTACACTAGTGGACTCAAGAGTGTAGATCAAGGATGAAGAAGGTCGAGCCAACGACTATAAACAAAGGCGTTGATTGGGAGGCAACCCAAGTTTTACTGTTTTTATTTTTTGGTTTCATATGTTGGAGGTTTTGTTTGCTCAATTCTTTCCTCTAACATTTATTTTGAATTGAGTGTTTCTTTTTGTAGGTTTGTTTCTTTTTTGTAGGAGCAACTGGGAGTTAGGATTGGAGCTTAGGAGGAAGCACACCTGCAAAGGATTTTTACACCCACCCTCCCACCCGAATGCACTATGGACATCATGCCAAGTTTGGGGGAGTTTCCTTTCCCTTTACTTTATTTGTCTTCTCTGCATGCATTGAGGACAATGATGCATTCAAGTTTGGGGGGGTTATGAATGATTTGTGATGTATATTTTTGGGTGTATAGCATGATAAAGATGTTTTGAATCTATGTACTTGACGGGTGCATGTTAGATCTTCAGCTTTCTGGTTGGGAAATCTTGCTTAATTTTACTTGAACTTTGAAGCTTAGGATGAATGGAATGGGTGCATGAATTTATTTGAAAGAGCATGTTGTGATTACAACCGATTTCTTGAGTTGAGGAGAGTATGAAAATCGCATGTCTTGTGGAAATTATGTTGGACTGATTTGCTTTATCGAGTGAAGTGCTTGCGTTCGTTTGTGTCAACGATTTGGGAGGATAAGGCACTAGGATGAACTCTATGGCCAAATGATCACATGCCTAGTCCATCAAATGATCCCCTAGAAGCCACTTTGAGATTAATTCCCTATTCTTTGTGTAAACACTTAGCCAAACACTTAGCTACTTAAATAAGCCTAATTTTAGCCTCATCAATTGACCTTGCTACTATTTGGGTGCTAAATACAAGTTGAGTTTGGTGTTTTGAGTGGTGAGTGTGGGGGTGGTTAACTGTAAAGAGTAGACTTTTCTAGACTTGATAGAATGTGAAAAGAATGAAGTTCTTAGAAAAAAGAAGAAGAAAAAAAAAAGATGTCACGCCCGCATTTACTAAGGATAGAAAACACGGTTGATCGCGACTAGGGGAGGATTAAAGAAGCGGGGAAGAAAGGGGAAAACAACACAACTCGACCATAACTTGAAACAACTGGGAATAGCTCGAATAAAATCAGAGTATCTCAACAATCAACAACTCAAAGAAATGAATATTACCTCAACGATACAAGAACTCAAAAGAAAGACAACTACTTAGCGGAAGCATTTGAGAGAAGGAATATGCCACGTGTGAAGACATGACTCATTCTACACACTTAAATTTCTTCAACGGTCTTGCTCAACACCCACCTCACCCGTCACGCTCAACCTGCAATTTTTAAAAGAAAAGCAGGGCTGAGTACTTGATGCACTCAGTGGACTCATGCCGAAATCATTTTATAAAAAGTATTTATCATGCCACCATTGAGTGACCTTGGGGTTTTAACTTTAGAAATCGCCCAAGACACTAAAATCATTTCCATTGTAAAATTCGACTGATCAGTCATTTTCCCATAGATGTCTACCATATCTGATCCATTGATGACAAAGAATGTGGCCACATTCCAAGTCACTAGACCGGCCGACCCAAAAGACGGCTCACGATCCCCATTGGTGTACACTAGCCTGAATAGGGACTCACTCCCTAGACAGACCCGAATTCGATTATCCATTGATGGCAAAAGCCACATCAGATAGGTTCCATAGAATAAAACAAAACACGGCATGACAAATATTCGTAACATTTTCACATAAAAATATACTTTGGGCATTGCCCATATTTAAAAAGAAAGCCCACCTCGCTTGCTTATACCACACAATCACGACTTTACGCAACCTTTTACTCTTGGTACCCTCGTATGTGCAACAACCCTTGTCAATATCACCACACAATCAGGTTTTCCATTATTACAATTATCATGCATGTCCTATCGTTCCTTTCATCGTTTTCTTAGATTGCCCATTCCCAAACGTTCATCAACATAAGGAAAAACATGCCATAATACTTCTCAACGTGTTACACATAATCATGCCATAGGATACCTTCTTAAATCATACATGCATCATATAATTCATTAAAACTTAGCAACAAGTGATATTTTCACCTAACAACAAAACTGGCAGAATTGCGCGGTTGGTTTGTAAAAATCATTTAAAAGTCATCCGGTCTCCGTTGAGGCTGAAACTTTTCCACAATACAGTAGACACATAAAATATCATTCAATTAAAATTTTACATCAAAATAATCTTTTTAGGTCGGTCAAATCGAAAACGTAACTCCCTGGTCGAGAAAAACAATTTCTGGCAGAACTGCACAGTCAACTTAAAAAATTCACCAAAAATACATCTTTCGTCCAAATATGTTGAAATTCACACACCACACAGAAGACACCTTAAGGTTTACTCAGAAAAAAGAATCGTATAAAAAGGAGTTCGTTTGGTCGGTCAAACATGCGTTGGAACCTACTGTCCGAATACTACAGATTTCATGCTCCAAAATTCGAGTTATCCTAAATGAATGCAAGGAAATCAAGGGTGGGAATTGATCGGTGATTACCTTCTTAGGCGGCAGAAAACTCTCTTCTCCAACTCGGTTCTTTCTCTAAATTTTAGTTCCTGGTTTTTCTTGGTATTGAATTTATGTGTAGAAAGATCGTGGGATTGATTGGATATATATAGGCAAAACTGATAGATATTGATGGATTTGGTGGTTGGAGAGATTTTAGGGAGTATAGATATGGGGAAATCGTTTGGTGATATGGTTTAGAGAAATATATTTGACCAAGTCAACTAGGAAAAGATTTAATTAGATTTATTTGATTTTTTTTACGGGTGTTACAATCTACCCATCTTAACAAAAATTTCGTCCCGAAATTTGCTTACGTCCTTCGAATACAGAATTTCTCCATCATCTTGTCTTCCAAGCAGCTTCCTCATGTCACTTAATTAACATTGTAGTTGAAAGTCACATCGCTGCCACTTTTAATAAATTACGCGAGATTAGACTATATTAAATTAAATTGCGCACTTCGCATCATCCCTCCTTGTCTTGCACCCTCTTTTGCATTTGAACTTCATTTCGTCTTCGCTATCTTCCACTTCTTGAAATCTTCTTAGTCTTCTTTTTGTTTTTGTCGTTCATGGAAAACGTAGGAAATAGTAAAATAGTTCACACATCAAGCTTGCTCGAACGTTTCACGCAATTCCAAGAAAAAGTTTCATGGTCCACCGGCATGCATTCGCACTCTCGATCTCCTTGCCTCGTTGTGCCTTGACAAATTAGGGGTTCTCCCCAAACTTTCAGATTTTCGTTCATTTTTGTCACTCGGGAAAGTGATAGATTATCTCAACTTAAACTATGGTTCGCGTGTATTCAATCTAGTCTACAACATAAGCACTCTATGTTCGCCACATACTTCATCATCTCTCATCTCAACATCTACCACAATTAACGTCATTTATACCACAAGATAAACACACAACATTTTCACATCTCATAGCTAAACACTTTCGCACTTCACATTTGCATTCATAAAATTTTGACACAAAAGCTTTCTTCAAACTCTTTCACACTTTCCTAAAATTTCCACATCTCACTTTTAAAGTAAAAGTTTTGACTCAAAACTAAAATATACTTTCGCATCAACTTTCATCCATCGCATAAGACACTCCATAGAATAATGCATTATACTTGGCACCTCATAACATAAATAACATCACACTTCTATAGCTTAATTTTCCAAAGAAAAAGTTAAAACTATTTTTCTCGAAACTCAAAATTTTTTTTTGAACAATTCATAAACACAACATTTTCCATTGATCAAATCTTTTCATAAAAGATAAGTCACCTCATTGCATAACATATCGCAAAACACACACATATATATTTTTATAACCATAGCTCCTCTATCCCGTTGTAAAACATACTTTGTTTTCATAACCATAGCTCTTCTATCCCATTGTAAAACATATTTTATTTTCATAACCATAGCTCTTCTATCCCATTGTAAAACATACTTTGTTTTCATAACCATAGCTTCTCATCTCCTTTGCTGCAAACTTTCTCATTAAAAAATTTTCATAAAAATAAATTACCTCTTTCTTGATTGAGCGTGGCGAAGCGGGATGTTGAGACTTCAATACACAATTATTATCATTATTATTATCATTATTATTTTAGTCTAGCGAAACAAGTCTAGGCTAAGACTGAAAAAGACTCTCGGGTCCAGAGCGGAAAGAAAAATTGCTCTGATACCACTTTGTCACGCCCGCATTTTCTAAGGATAGAAAACACGGTTGATCGCGACTAGGGGAGGATTAAAGAAGCGGGGAAGAAAGGGGAAAACAACACAACTCGACCATAACTTGAAACAACTGGGAATAGCTCGAATAAAATCAGAGTATCTCAACAATCAACAACTCAAAGAAATGAATATTACCTCAACGATACAAAAACTCAAAAGAAAGACAACTACTTAGCGGAAGCATTTGAGAGAAGGAATATGCCACGTGTGAAGACATGACACATTCTACACACTTAAATTTCTTCAACGGTCTTGCTCAACACCCACCTCACCCGTCACGCTCAACCTGCAATTTTTAAAAGAAAAGCAGGGCTGAGTACTTGATGCACTCAGTGGACTCATGCCGAAATCATTTTATAAAAAGTATTTATCATGCCACCATTGAGTGACCTTGGGGTTTTAACTTTAGAAATCGCCCAAGACACTAAAATCATTTCCATTGTAAAATTCGACTGATCAGTCATTTTCCCATAGATGTCTACCATATCTGATCCATTGATGACAAAGAATGTGGCCACATTCCAAGTCACTAGACCGGCCGACCCAAAAGACGGCTCACGATCCCCATTGGTGTACACTAGCCTGAATAGGGACTCACTCCCTAGACAGACCCGAATTCGATTATCCATTGATGGCAAAAGCCACATCAGATAGGTTCCATAGAATAAAACAAAACACGGCATGACAAATATTCGTATCATTTTCACATAAAAATATACTTGGGGCATTGCCCATATTTAAAAAGAAAGTCCACCTCGCTTGCTTATACCACACAATCACGACTTTACGCAACCTTTTACTCTTGGTACCCTCGTATGTGCAACAACCCTTGTCAATATCACCACACAATCAGGTTTTCCATTATTACAATTATCATGCATGTCCTATCGTTCCTTTCATCGTTTTCTTAGATTGCCCATTCCCAAACGTTCATCAACATAAGGAAAAACATGCCATAATACTTCTCAACGTGTTACACATAATCATGCCATAGGATACCTTCTTAAATCATACATGCATCATATAATTCATTAAAACTTAGCAACAAGTGATATTTTCACCTAACAACAAAACTGGCAGAATTGCGCGGTTGGTTTGTAAAAATCATTTAAAATTCATCCGGTCTCCGTTGGGGCTGAAACTTTTCCACAATACAGTAGACACATAAAATATCATTCAGTTAAAATTTCACATCAAAATAATCTTTTTAGGTCGGTCAAATCGAAAACGTAACTCCCTGGTCGAGAAAAACAATTTCTGGCAGAACTGCACAGTCAACTTCAAAAATTCACCAAAAATACATCTTTCGTCCAAATATGTTGAAATTCACACACCACACAGAAAACACCTTAAGGTTTACTCAGAAAAAAGAATCGTATAAAAAGGAGTTCGTTTGGTCGGTCAAACATGCGTTGGAACCTACTGTCCGAATACTACAGATTTCATGCTCCAAAATTCGAGTTATCCTAAATGAATGCAAGGAAATCAAGGGTGGGAATTGATCGGTGATTACCTTCTTAGGCGGCAGAAAACTCTCTTCTCCAACTCGGTTCTTTCTCTAAATTTTAGTTCCTGGTTTTTCTTGGTATTGAATTTATGTGTAGAAAGATCGTGGGATTGATTGGATATATATAGGCAAAACTGATAGATATTGATGGATTTGGTGGTTGGAGAGATTTTAGGGAGTATAGATATGGGGAAATCGTTTGGTGATATGGTTTAGAGAAATATATTTGACCAAGTCAACTAGGAAAAGATTTAATTAGATTTATTTGATTTTTTTTACGGGTGTTACAATCTACCCATCTTAACAAAAATTTCATCCCGAAATTTGCTTACGTCCTTCGAATACAGAATTTCTCCATCATCTTGTCTTCCAAGCAGCTTCCTCATGTCACTTAATTAACATTGTAGTTGAAAGTCACATCGCTGCCACTTTTAATAAATTACGCGAGATTAGACTATATTAAATTAAATTGCGCACTTCGCATCATCCCTCCTTGTCTTGCACCCTCTTTTGCATTTGAACTTCATTTCGTCTTCGCTATCTTCCACTTCTTGAAATCTTCTTAGTCTTCTTTTTGTTTTTGTCGTTCATGGAAAACGTAGGAAATAGTAAAATAGTTCACACATCAAGCTTGCTCGAACGTTTCACGCAATTCCAAGAAAACGTTTCATGGTCCACCGGCATCCATTCGCACTCTCGATCTCCTTGCCTCGTTGTGCCTTGACAAATTAGGGGTTCTCCCCAAACTTTCAGATTTTCGTTCATTTTTGTCACTCGGGAAAGTGATAGATTATCTCAACTTAAACTATGGTTCGCGTGTATTCAATCTAGTCTACAACATAAGCACTCTATGTTCGCCACATACTTCATCATCTCTCATCTCAACATCTACCACAATTAACGTCATTTATACCACAAGATAAACACACAACATTTTCACATCTCATAGCTAAACACTTTCGCACTTCACATTTGCATTCATAAAATTTTGACACAAAAGCTTTCTTCAAACTCTTTCACACTTTCCTAAAATTTCCACATCTCACTTTTAAAGTAAAAGTTTTGACTCAAAACTAAAATATACTTTCGCATCAACTTTCATCCATCGCATAAGACACTCCATAGAATAATGCATTATACTTGGCACCTCATAACATAAATAACATCACACTTCTATAGCTTAATTTTCCAAAGAAAAAGTTAAAACTATTTTTCTCGAAACTCAAAATTTTTTTTTTGAACAATTCATAAACACAACATTTTCCATTGATCAAATCTTTTCATAAAAGATAAGTCACCTCATTGCATAACATATCGCAAAACACACACATATATATTTTTATAACCATAGCTCCTCTATCCCGTTGTAAAACATACTTTGTTTTCATAACCATAGCTCTTCTATCCCATTGTAAAACATATTTTATTTTCATAACCATAGCTCTTCTATCCCATTGTAAAACATACTTTGTTTTCATAACCATAGCTTCTCATCTCCTTTGCTGCAAACTTTCTCATTAAAAAATTTTCATAAAAATAAATTACCTCTTTCTTGATTGAGCGTGGCGAAGCGGGATGTTGAGCCTTCAATACACAATTATTATCATTATTATTATCATTATTATTTTAGTCTAGCGAAACAAGTCTAGGCTAAGACTGAAAAAGACTCTCGGGTCCAGAGCGGAAAGAAAAATTGCTCTGATACCACTTTGTCACGCCCGCATTTTCTAAGGATAGAAAACACGGTTGATCGCGACTAGGGGAGGATTAAAGAAGCGGGGAAGAAAGGGGAAAACAACACAACTCGACCATAACTTGAAACAACTGGGAATAGCTCGAATAAAATCAGAGTATCTCAACAATCAACAACTCAAAGAAATGAATATTACCTCAACGATACAAAAACTCAAAAGAAAGACAACTACTTAGCGGAAGCATTTGAGAGAAGGAATATGCCACGTGTGAAGACATGACACATTCTACACACTTAAATTTCTTCAACGGTCTTGCTCAACACCCACCTCACCCGTCACGCTCAACCTGCAATTTTTAAAAGAAAAGCAGGGCTGAGTACTTGATGCACTCAGTGGACTCATGCCGAAATCATTTTATAAAAAGTATTTATCATGCCACCATTGAGTGACCTTGGGGTTTTAACTTTAGAAATCGCCCAAGACACTAAAATCATTTCCATTGTAAAATTCGACTGATCAGTCATTTTCCCATAGATGTCTACCATATCTGATCCATTGATGACAAAGAATGTGGCCACATTCCAAGTCACTAGACCGGCCGACCCAAAAGACGGCTCACGATCCCCATTGGTGTACACTAGCCTGAATAGGGACTCACTCCCTAGACAGACCCGAATTCGATTATCCATTGATGGCAAAAGCCACATCAGATAGGTTCCATAGAATAAAACAAAACACGGCATGACAAATATTCGTATCATTTTCACATAAAAATATACTTGGGGCATTGCCCATATTTAAAAAGAAAGCCCACCTCGCTTGCTTATACCACACAATCACGACTTTACGCAACCTTTTACTCTTGGTACCCTCGTATGTGCAACAACCCTTGTCAATATCACCACACAATCAGGTTTTCCATTATTACAATTATCATGCATGTCCTATCGTTCCTTTCATCGTTTTCTTAGATTGCCCATTCCCAAACGTTCATCAACATAAGGAAAAATATGCCATAATACTTCTCAACGTGTTACACATAATCATGCCATAGGATACCTTCTTAAATCATACATGCATCATATAATTCATTAAAACTTAGCAACAAGTGATATTTTCACCTAACAACAAAACTGGCAGAATTGCGCGGTTGGTTTGTAAAAATCATTTAAAATTCATCCGGTCTCCGTTGGGGCTGAAACTTTTCCACAATACAGTAGACACATAAAATATCATTCAGTTAAAATTTCACATCAAAATAATCTTTTTAGGTCGGTCAAATCGAAAACGTAACTCCCTGGTCGAGAAAAACAATTTCTGGCAGAACTGCACAGTCAACTTCAAAAATTCACCAAAAATACATCTTTCGTCCAAATATGTTGAAATTCACACACCACACAGAAAACACCTTAAGGTTTACTCAGAAAAAAGAATCGTATAAAAAGGAGTTCGTTTGGTCGGTCAAACATGCGTTGGAACCTACTGTCCGAATACTACAGATTTCATGCTCCAAAATTCGAGTTATCCTAAATGAATGCAAGGAAATCAAGGGTGGGAATTGATCGGTGATTACCTTCTTAGGCGGCAGAAAACTCTCTTCTCCAACTCGGTTCTTTCTCTAAATTTTAGTTCCTGGTTTTTCTTGGTATTGAATTTATGTGTAGAAAGATCGTGGGATTGATTGGATATATATAGGCAAAACTGATAGATATTGATGGATTTGGTGGTTGGAGAGATTTTAGGGAGTATAGATATGGGGAAATCGTTTGGTGATATGGTTTAGAGAAATATATTTGACCAAGTCAACTAGGAAAAGATTTAATTAGATTTATTTGATTTTTTTTTACGGGTGTTACAAAAGACGACCTCCAAATTCGCAAAAGTCGATGTCTTTACAAAAAAAAAAAAGAAAAGAATAAGCTTGATGGAATAAAGATAGAACTTCTATATTTGTTTGATGTAATCTTGTCTAGAATAGATCTCAAGTTTGGGGGAGTTTGAGTTTGGTTGTAATTTTTCGTTGGTTGATCTTTGGAAGGAAGTTGTAGGAGAAGAATTTGGCACTCAAATGTGTAGCCTTTGAGCTCACTATCCATATTGATCCTACCTCATCCCTAGCCCCATTACAACCTTGAATTAAGACCTTGGACCTTATTGTTGATGCTTGTGGATGTTTTGTAAATAGCTTGGTAGAGTTAATGAAGTTTGATTTGAAATCCGCGAGTCTACGTGATTAGTAATGCTTGACGAGTCAATGATGACGGTTTGAGTTGTATGATCACATGCTTGAACTTACTTTGAAATGCACCTTGACTTGAAGTTCTAGGTTGATAAGTGATGGTTCATGAGAGCGGGAAATCTTGATTGGAATTGTTGGGGGTTTAGATTTTGTCATTCTTGTCTCTATGTGATTCACTCTTTTGAAAAAAACTTTTGTGAGCTGAGCTTTAAAGTTTTATGTTTATTGTGATCTTGCTCGAGGACGAGCAAGAAAATAAGTTTGGGGGTATTTGATGTGAATCAAATTGTACATTTTTATTCCCCTAACTTTACATGATTTATATAGTTTGATGCTTGCAAAAGTGTGTTTTATGGTGTAGGAAGAGGAGTAAATGGTGAAATAAAGAAGGAAGCTCGGAGGGTGAAAAGCTGTGCAGAAAGCTCTTAAAAGTGGCCACCCGGCCGGGTGAATTTCATGCCCATTAATCTACCCGGCCGGGTGGATAAAGTATAACTGCAATATTGCAGTTAAAGGAGGGATGAGAGAGAGAGTGATTGGACGTGTGATTGGGAAAAGGAAAGAAAAAGAAGAAAGGTGGGGGGATGAAAAAAAGGTGTCAGGTGGTGTGACGTGAAAAAGGAAAAGGAAGAAAAGGGAGGAAGAAGAGAAGAGGAAGTTCCGGCCAACTTTTCGACGATCCGACTCCAAATCTCAACTCCACTCACGAGAGCTTGAATCCTACGGTTTTAATTGCAAAATTCACCATGTGTATAGGCTAAGCTCTCTATGTTGCTCCAAGTTGTAATCTAGGCTTGTATGGATGTTTTTACACCATTGATTTCATATGTTTGTGTCCAACAATGTGCTCAATATTTATTCACTATGTTTTTGGCTAATAACGTAGTGATGTTAATTCCTCTGCTATTGTCTCTTTAACATAGTTTAGGAATGATTGATTGTTGGATTGCTATCGAATTAGAATTGTTCAGAGGATAATTTGATAGTGGATTAAGTAGGAGATTATAGTAGAGGATCTTTTACTCCCGCGCTTCCGCAGGAGTTTAATATCTTTGAAAATTAATTCATGGAACAAGTGTTCAGCTGACTGTGAATTATACGTCACAAACATGTTCAGTGTACGTGATTAGGTTGATGTTTTAATCCCTTCTTATGTTTCATTGTTAAAGGTGTAGAACAATACAAGCCCAGTGAGCAACTTGGAGTGGCATATTTTCCCGTTCGAATAGTCTTCCTCTAGTTAACTTGTAGCTTTACTTTGTCGTTAACTTTTGGAAATCAAAATCTTCAAAACAAAATACTTTCTTTTATGTGTTTTCTTAATTTTAGAGTTAACTAATCTTTACCTTCCCTGTGGATCGACACTCGAAGTATTACAATCGACACTGTATTCTTGCAGTATTGCTGTAATATTAGAGTTTATTAAATTGACTTGTGTGATAATACACTTGATAATTGAACTCGATTTTTACACATCACCTATGATTGCCACTCTATTGTACAAATTGTCTCCTATCCTTTACTATCTTGTTGAGCAATCACTCATTTACTACCTTGCGACGCAATTTCCTCTTGCTACACCATTCGGTGATTGCTCTCTTGCTATCATTTTATGCAGTTATATTCGATACAGTGTCTTGCAAAAGCTCCTTATTATTCTATGATGCAATTTCCCTTTGATTTCCACCTTTCAACTATACCACACAACTGTTCTTGGGATTTCGAATAAATACAATAATAATTCTTGTGATTAATCAGAATGCCGCCAAGACGTAACATAAGACGTGGGAACCCCGAACCTACCCCTCAGGCGATGGAGGAGAGTGTGACGCAACCCATCCCTCCACCACCACCTTCTCCACCTCCGGTTGACCGTGAGATCGTGAAGTTGTTCTTAGGTCAGAAACCTCCCGTCTTTGATGGAATGGGAGAGCCGGCCAAGGCCGAATCATGGATACGCTCATTGGAGCGCATTTTCGCAATCTTGGGGTGCAATGACAAAGAACGGTTGAGTTGTGTGACCTACCAACTAACCGAGTCTGCTGACTTCTAGTGGGACATACGGATGAAGACAATGCCCCGAGAGCAAGTAACGGGGATGACATGGGAAGGTTTCAAGGCCGAGATGTATAATAAGTATGTGCCCAAGAGCTATTGGAAAGCAAAGGCGGCAGAATTCTATAATTTGACCCAAGGACACATGACTGTGACCGAGTACGACCGTGCACTCAACAACATGACCCGGTACGCACCTGAACAAGTTGATACTGGCGAGAAGCTGGCCGAGTAGTTTCGTGAGGGACTACGGCCAGAGATAAGGATGTCGTTGGCTAGTCGTGGGAAACTTCCCTATGTGGAAGCACTGGCCCTTGCGCTAGACATTGAGGCAGCTATGCCCAAGGAGAAAGCGAAGGAAAACACTACTTTGGCACTACCTCCACCACACCACTCCCGAGAGAAGCGGAAGTGGGAGGGAAACAGAATCCCATATGACAACAAGAGGTATCAGCACACCCAGAACCAACTGCAATATGGGGGAGGGCAAAACTCATCTAACCAGAGAGGCGACTTCCGACCCAAGCCACCCCAATGCAACGTGTGCTCCAAGTACCACTTTGGAGAGTGTAGAATCCAGAGCACCCCTAAGTGCTTTAACTGTGGAGGAAACGGTCACTTCTCTAGAGAGTGTCCGAGTAAGAGGGTAACAATGGAGTCGAGGCAGAACACTCAAGGACCCCGCATGCAGCCAAGAGCACCACAAACAGAGTCAATGGGAAATCGCGATCAACCTCCGCGACAGCAACAACCCTGCCGCCCAAGACTTCCTCCTCAGGCTAGAGCATATGCCTTGAGTCGGAAACAACCCAAGATCGAACAAGGGAACCAGGAGAACGGAAACCTGGCAGGTATGGGTAAAATCCTCGACACTTCTATCATTGTGTTGTTTGATACGGGCGCATCGCATTCCTTCATATCTGACTTATGTGTGGATACTTTGAGCTTGTCTGTTAACAAATCTGAACATAAGATGATAGTGTCTTCACCAGTGGGTGGGACAATAGAAATCTCACGAACATGCCCGAACGTAGAAATTATGATGGGAAGCCTTAAGATAGTCGCTCATGATCTGCAAGTTATGGCGATTGGGGACTTTGACGTAATTCTAGGAATGGATTGGTTGACCTCGAATTTTGCGACGATTCGTTGTAAGGAGAGACAGATATCTCTACAAGCCCCGGGTAAGGAACCCACCTTATGCTATGGAATTTCGATGAACCGGCGAACCTCTGTCATTTCCGCGCTCCAAGCTAGTACGATGATGAGGAAAGGACGTTTTGCTTATCTTGTCTATCTACAAGGAGAGGAAAAAGGAGAAAGGAAAATGGAAGACGTAGCCGTCGTACGGGAATTTCCGGATGTTTTTCCCGAAGCCTTGCCTGGACCACCGCCAGATCGACAATTGGAGTTCACCATCGATCTAGCACCAGGGTCGGCACTTGTGCCTAAGGCACCATACAGAATGGCACCTAAGGAGTTAGAAGAACTCAAGATACAGCTCCAAGAGCTTATAGACCTGGGTTTTATTAGACCCAGTGTTTCACCATGGGGCGCGCCTGTGCTTTTTGTAAAGAAGAAGGACGGATCAATGAGAATGTGTATCGATTATCGGGAGCTGAACAAGATGACTCTCAAGAATAAATATCCACTGCCAAGGATAGATGACCTATTCGATCAACTTCGAGGAGCCGGTGTATTCTCGAAGATGGACTTAAGGTCTGGATATCATCAGTTGAGAGTCCGACGAGAAGATGTACCAAAGACGGCCTTTCGAACGAGATATGGTCACTATGAATTTGTCGTAATGCCGTTCGGTTTGCCGAATGCACCTGCGGTATTCATGGACTTGATGAACCGAGTGTTTCATCCCTACTTGGATAAGTTTGTCTTGGTGTTCATTGATGACGTGCTAGTTTACTCGAAGAATGAGAAGGAGCACGAGGAACATCTGCGAATCACCTTGGAGACCTTGAGGAGCGAGAAGTTGTATGTCAAATTCAGCAAGTGTGAGTTTTGGCTTAAGGAAGTAAATTTCCTTGGTCACATCGTGTCGAAAGAAGGAATTCGAGTAGTTCCCGCTAAAGTTGAGGCGGTGCAATAGTGGAAAGCACCTTCAACACCAAACGAGATTCGGAGTTTCCTAGGTTTGGCGGGGTACTACCGAAGGTTTATAGAAGGGTTCTCCAAGATAGCGAGGCCCATGACACAACAACTCAAGAAGAGAGTGAAAGTCAATTGAACTCCTGAGTGCGAGGCTGGTTTTCAACTTTTGAAGGAAAAGCTAACTAGTGCACCCATCTTAGCTGTACCAGAACCTGGAGTGAACTACGTGGTATACACGGACGCTTCGAAGGTGGGACTTGGATGTGTGTTGATGCAAAACAACAAGGTGATTGCTTATGCATCCCGACAATTGAGACCGCACGAGTTGAACTATCCAACCCACGATTTGGAGTTAGCAATAGTGGTACACGCCTTAAAGATTTGGAGACATCATCTCCACGGAGTTCGATGTGAGATCTTTACGGACCACAAAAGCCTGAAATATTTCTTTGAGCAAAAGGATTTAAACATGCGACAACGAAGGTGTCTCGAATTGGTGAAGGACTACGATTGTGGCATCAACTACCACCCTGGCAAGGCAAATATAGTGGCAGATGCCTTGAGCCGGAAGAGTCATTCCCAATTGGCCACTTTGCTCGCCAAAGAAGAAAGCCTGGTCCACGAGTTTAGTAAGATGCGTTTGGAAATGGTGAGAGCACCAGAAACAGTGGAAGCGCAAATCGCCAATTTAGTTGTTGAACCTGACCTAAGGTCGAGAATTATAGAAGCACAACGAATGGATGCGAAACTAGAGGAAATTCGAGTCGAAGTAAGAACTGGCGAATCGGGAGATTTTCACGAGGAATCCGACAACGCCCTTACCTTCAAAGGGAGACTTTGCGTACCAATTGACGAAGAACTAAAAAACGAAGTGATGAGTGAAGCACATGAGACTCCTTACACCGCCCACCCGGGAAGTACGAAGATGCATCAAGACTTGAAGAAGTCCTTATGGTGGAATGGTATGAAGAGGGATATAGCGGCATTTGTAGAGCGCTGCTTAGCCTGCCAACAGGTGAAGGCTCTACATCAACGACCTTACGGGAAGTTGCAACCACTAGAAATCCCCGAGTGGAAATGGGAGCACATTGCCATGGACTTTGTAACAGCCTTGCCAAAGACGCAAAGAGGGAATACTGCCATATGGGTAGTTATAGACCGACTCACCAAGAGTGCACGCTTCATACCGATACCCATAACCTATGGATCAAACAAGCTAGCTCAAGTGTATATAAAAGAAATAGTGCGACTGCATGGAGTCCCAGTGACGATCACGTCTGACCGTGACCCGAAATTCACATCAAGATTTTGGATCAGCCTACAACGTGAGCTAGGAACTCGTTTGAATTTTAGCACCGCTTTTCACCCTCAGACAGACGGGCAATCCGAAAGAACGATCCAAACTCTCGAGGATATGTTGAGAGCCGTGGTGTTGGACCGAGGAGGAAGTTGGGAGTCTGCACTACCACTGATCGAATTTGCCTACAACAACAGCTTCCAGGCAACGATAAACATGGCGCCGTACGAAGCCTTGTACGTTGTCCTTTTTGACCGACTAAAAAGGGGTATTTTGATATGAAATTTAAACTGGAAGTTAGTTGATGAGTCTACTGTATTGTGGTAAAGTTTTAGCCCCAACGGAACTCGGGTGAAATTTTAATAATTTTTATAAAATGGTTGCGCAGTGCTGCCAGATTTCTATCTTGACAAAAACACTATGTTGTTATAAGTGAATTACTTGATTGATATATGTGATGACATGATGCGCTGTTCAAAGGGGGAGAAAAGGGAAAACGATAGAGACATGCATAATATTAAGTCGATGGTTGTGACTGATAAGATATATATATTATCTAAAGGTAATAACTCGTGCGTGAAGCGTGATAACAAAGGAAAAGCAGTAGTCGAAATCTAAACGGTCGAGGTGGGCTTCTTTTCTACCCTACATTTTTGTGGGTTTTCTTTTACTAAAATCTTTTACGTATGACTGTGGAGCTATAAGGGTGGTTTAAAGCTATTATCATGCCGTGATTTGTTTTAACGTGCCTATCTGATGTGGCTGTTGCCACTGTTATATAAATCGAATTCGGGTCCTCGTAGGGCAGCAAACCCTACTTGGATTAGTGTACACCTATGGTAGACTGTGTGCTAGCGTACGGGCTGGCCGGTCTAGTGACCTGGTTTGCGGCCACATTCCTTGTCATGTATTGGCAGATATGGTTGATGACGATGGGGAAAAACGACTGCGCAGTCGCTATTTTGAACAATGGAAAATATTTTGGTGCCTCGGGCCTTTATAAAGCTCAAACCCCGATGGTTACCTACGTATGACATGATAATATGTACTCTTATTTAAAATGTTTTCGGCATGAGCCACTGAGTATTTTCAAAAGTACTCAGCCCTGCATATGCTTTCTCTATGTGCAGGTTGAGCAGCGACGAGCGGTTGGTGGTGTTGAGCAGGAATTAATAATAAACTATGGTCGTTTTGAAACTTCGAGTGTCGTCGTGTCTTCACACATGACGTCACTCTTCTCTTGGATGCTTCCGCTGTGATGTTTGCTTTACATACTTTTTATTTAAATTCAAAAACTGTTTCATTTGGGATATTTGCAAACTCGTTACTCTTTTTGAATAAATGTTAAACCCTTAGTCATTTACTTGTTGAACATAAATACTTTTGGTCGTTTTATTTATTAAGCTTAAATTATTGGTCAAACTCTTGTTGAAAACGCTAGTCTTCTATGCCTGTCCATTAAGCCCCTTTAAGTCGCGATCGCCCACTTTTATTAACCCTAGGGGCGGTCGTGACAGTTTGGTATCAGAGCCTCAGTTCTTTCCGCTCAGGACCCAAGAGTCTTTTTGAGTCAAAATATGTGCATGTGTAATTTGGCTAAATGATAAACATTGGGAGCTCAAACACCACAACTCGTCCCGTCCAAGCCTCCTAGCTCAACTGGTTGGGAAGGGAGGCAAGGATATGGCGCCATCCAGGAGGTCCTGAGTTCGAATCCTGGATGGCGCAACTTGGGATTAATTTCCCTGTGGGCCCAAGGCTTGTTGCCTTGGGACTTTGCAAGCATACGAGCCTGGACCAGCCTGAGGGTGGTCTACTTTCAGGCCTGGACCCGCCTGAGGGTGGTCCGCTTACTCTCACGAGACCCGTCTGAGGGTGGTACAGCAGCTAGTTCGTGGGACCACGAGGGAAAGGGAGAGGCCGGTGCTTGGCCTGGACCCGTCTCAGGGTGGTGCAGCAGCTAGTTCGTGGGACCACGAGGGACAGGACGAGGCTAGTTCGAGGGACCACGAGGGGAAGGGAGAGGCTAGTTCGTGGGACCACGAGGGGCTGGAAAAAGGCTGGTTCGCTTGCCAATGTATCTCGAACTACAATGTGTGTGTAGGTGTGTGTGTCCGATGTGTCTGTAAAAAAAAAAAAAAAAAAAAAAAAAACACCATAACTTGTCCCTGCCCAACCACGAGGAATGAGGTAACAAGTATGTTGATGGAATTTTGATATGAACTATGAAATGTTGGGAATATCGATGGGAATATTACTCTTGCATGAATGAAAGTACTTCTATGGGGATTTGAGATTATATATCATGTTGAAAATTTTGATTGGAATATGGGTTGATGAATTGATATGATGTGAAATTGATATTTGCGCTTATGCCGAGATGACAAATGTTGTTATGAAAATAAACTTGTATATGTTACTCGAATATGCGTTAAACCTATGAGTTGGATGAAATTTTATGATGATGCTTATGCGATTACATTGTGAAACAATATCTATGATGGTGAACTTGAGCATGCTACTATACCTAGTTATAAATTGGTGCAATGAATGCAAAACTTTGCGATAATAATGAACGTAGAGATATGAAATGCTTAGTGCAAGGCAAGTAGCCTATGGGGAAGTCGGCATGCTACGACTCGACGAAACACGAAAACACACGAACCAATAACCTTGGAATATTCAAAACTTTGACATGATGCTACTTACATACCTAAATCTTTTGCTATACATAGCCATCTTCATAGGCATCATGTTCTCAGCATCTCTTTTTGAAACATAAACCCCATTGCTTCCTTCTATCGTTGGACTGATGCTGAGTTTTCTTTGTTGTCCCTTTAGATGGTCCATCAGTATTATACCCCGATGCGAAATCGTTACTCCAGCAATAGGGACCACCCAGTTGAGCGCTACCAAGATTACGAGTGGGATGGGAAGCTTTTCCTTATGTCCTATGTCACCGGATTTTATGATAAGTGGATGAACGCCTATGCGTATGGGGGAGCCACCCATCACGAAGGGATCCAAAAGCTCATCCACACTTTACCACCGCCTTGGGACGAGTGGACCGCTCAGGCATCTCAGTTTGAACAAGTGAGAATTGTGAACTCTCACCATCGAAACTCTGATTCATTTTGATACCACATGTATTCTTGATTAATTCCTTGTAATCGAATACTTGGAACCTTATTCTATGATATGGTTTGTCTTGGTTTTTGTGCATATTATCAAGTAAGCAATCCGCCACGGACAAGGTGACGACCAAGGACCGGCCGATGACCTGTGAAACTCACGGTCAGATCTGAACAATACTGGCACCTCGCCTGGTTTGAGCGAAGACAAACCGGTGACCCTCTGGCGTGCAAAAACCCACTCCCGAACAGAAGTTGGCGACCCGCCGGCAATGAAAGTTGGCTCCCGAACAGTAGCAGCGCCTCGCTGAGTTTTGCATGCGATATGGGAATTAGTGGGGAGTTTCATGCATGGAATTGGGAAGAGAAGTTGAGATAGCAAATGGAGAGAGAGAAGGGCATGACTTGGGGAGTATTTAAGGAACAATTACAGGAGAGATTGGAGAGCACGGTTTTGGGGTTAGAAACTGTCAACTTGGCATCTCTCTCGGAATGCATACTCGACATCCCTGAGCTTGAAGAAGAAAAGATTGAAGCTGATTTTTGTCATGTCAGCAAAATGACAAATGTTGATAATGCTGGAGGAATTGATGCCACATCATCAACACCTAATTCAATGAATCGAACGTGGAAAGATGTCCTCATTGGAAAGCTGGAAAGTCTCGATAAGAATCCTTAAACAGAGCATGTTTCATATTCTAAGTAAATGAGAGCATGTTTCATATTCTAAGTTATTAATTCTTCATTCAGTTACATGCATTTGGAGAGTCAGAATGATATTCCAGACTCTTCTATGTATTGCTATATATATGTGGAAATACTTCAATAATAAGATACTTTCACACAAAAACATCTCGAGCTTAATATTGCTTCTCTTGTTTTCAATTCAATGGATTGTCTTAGCTTTTTCTTCATGGTATCAAAGCCTAGGTTCACCTAGGCATGATTTTCTTTTTTCTTTTTTTCTATTTGTTCTCTCCCTAAAATATGATAGAAAGCGAAAATTTCATCGCTACAAATGCAAACCAGCAACTCCCTCTCATTCCTATCTACCCCCAAACTCATTCGATCTCCGTGAAACTTTCTGAAACAAACTGCCTTGTCTGGCGACAGCAAATTATCGCTACTGTGAGAGGATATGGGCTAGAAGCCATTCTCTCTAGAGATCAAGATGTGCGTCAAAAAATGCTCTCAAAAGGAGAAGCAGAAACATCTACACTCAATCTAGAATTTGTCCATTGGCAACGTCAGGATCAACTCTTGGCCTCCTGGATCCAATCCTCATTAAGTGAAAGCACTATGGTTATGATTGTTGGACTAAACTCAGCCCATGAGATTTGGGAAGCATTGCAGTCTAGATACTCCAGCTAATCTAGAGCTAAGATTATGCAGCACAAACTTCAGCTGCAAACAATTAAGAAGGATTCCCTAACCATGACGGAATTTTTAAGCAAGGTGAAGGCGCTTTGCGACCTACTTGGAGCTGCTGGATGCAAGGTCTCTGAAGATGACCAAATCCTACACATTCTTAGCGGACTAGGGATGGAGTACGATCCTGTTATGGTAGCCATAACCTCGAAAGGTGATTCATGGAAATTTCAAGATGTGAGTGCTCTTCTCATGAGCTTTGAATCGAGACTGGAGGTGGCCAAACCCTCTAGTATAAATACTGATGGATCTCAACCTGCTGCTCATCTAGCTCAAACCTCGGGACAACAGAGAAGTCCCCACAATTTCAATCGATATGGACAACAAGACTATCATGGGGGTGATAGCAAGAGAGGAGGATTTCGTGGTGACCGCAGTGGATGAGGAGGCTTTAAAGGTCGCTCTTCTGGTAATAAAGTGGTTTTCCAATTGTGCCAAAAACCAGGCCATACCGCCGACAAGTGCTGGTATAGATTCGAACAAAACTTTGTTCCTCAACCACCGTGTCCACAGTCGAACTTTTCAAATTTTCACCAGCCACAACAGCCTACTGCAAATGTTGTGTGTATGCTCCCTCTGAATATGCAGGTGAAGCATTGCATCAACTTGGTATCCTGACTCCGGAGCCACCAACCACATCTCAAATGATTTCTCCAACTTGAACACTTCTGCTGAGTATCATGGAGGTAATCTTGTCCAACTTGGTGATGGTCATGGTCTTGATATTGCACACATAGGACAATCCATTCTTAAATCTTCCTCCTCCACCCCTCCTAATTCCTTCCTACTCACTAATCTACTACACGTTCCTAAAGTCACTAAAAAATCTCATTAGTGTTTCACATTTTGCTCGTGATAATAATGTATTTTTTGAATTTCAACCCTCCTATTGTCTTGTGAAGGATCAAATATCCAAGGAAATCATCCTCAAAGTTCAGCTTGACAACGACCTCTATAAATTTATTCTCCAAAAAACCACCTCAGTGTCTCCCAAGTTATCAAGTCCTTCCAAGAGTATTTTTGCTCATGCTGCTTGTTCCTTAGCTTTAGGACCTACTACTTTATCAGCTTGTGATATTACTTCTTTATATCTTTGGCATAGAAGGTTTGGACATTGTGCCTTCAATGTCGTTGAAAAGATTCTTAACAGTTGTAACATCCCTTTCCATTCAATAAAATCAAGCTCTTTATGTCATTCTTGTTGTGTATCGAAAAGTCATCGACTCCCTTACTCTTCTTCACAAACACTTACTCTTCTTCACAAACACAATACACCAAACCTTTTTCATCTAGTCCACAGTGACCTCTGGGGCCTGCACCTCTTCCTTGTAGGAATGAATTTATCAACTTTGTCAATTTCATTGATCAATATAGCAGGTACACTTGGCTTTATTTGCCCAAGTCCAAAAGTGAAGTATGCAATGTTTTTCAAGCATTTTATCTACTTTGTCAATTTCATTGATCAATATAGCAGGTATACTTGCCCTTTTAGCTCAAGCTGGCCTTCCTACATCATCCTGGGATGATGCTTTCACCACTGGAGTATATCTTATTAATCGGATGCCAACTCCTCTGCTTCAATCCTGCTCCCCACATGAGAAACTCTTCAAAGCTCGACCAAATTATCCTGATCTAAGAGTCTTTGGATGTCTTTGTTATCCATACACCCGGCCCTACAATCAAAATAAGCTTCAGTACAAGTCCGATGCAACTACCTGTATCAGCTACAGCCTGTCCGATAAGGGCTACAAGGCTCTTTTGCCTAGCGGCAAAATCATTGTTACTCGTGATGTTGTATTTGATGAGAGTATGCTCCCCTTTAAAACCCTTAAGACTCCAGCACCTCCCATCCCCTAAAATTTTTCTTCCGCTCCAATGATTCTCTAGCCTCATAATACTCCTCGGATTACACCTCAAAATCCTCTCAATGCTCCTAATAATGTTCCACATAACATCCCTCATAATACTCCTCATAACTCACCTGATGCCCCTCATAATACTCATAACTCACATCTTGCTTCCTCATCATCACACTCTTCCACTCTTGCTCCTCTAGAACAATCTTCTGTTGCCACACCTCTCGATACACCACCTACCTTTGCATCTTCTGATTCATCTTCACAATCTCCAGACCCTCCTCCTCAACCCACACATCACATGACTACTCGTTCCAAATCTGGCATTTTCAAACCCAAGGTCTTCATTGCTTCTGATGCTAATTCCCATCTCATTATTCCTAAGTCTATAGCCATTGCCTTATCTATTCCTGTTTGGAGACTTGCTGACTGCAGAGTTTGAAAATCTCATCCATAACAAAACATGGATTCTCACATTCCTTCCACCAGGCAAAAATCTCATCGGTTGCACTTGGATTTTTATTCTCAAGAAACTTGCCTCTGGCACCATTGCTCGGCACAAAGCTCGTCTTGTCGCCCAGGGTTTCTCCCAAAAGCCCGGCTTTGACTTTACCGAGACCTTCAGCCTAGTCGTCAAACCCACTACTATTCGCTTCATCCTGACTATTGCCGTCACCATGGGTTGGTCTATATCACACTTGGATGTCAATAATGCTTTCCTCAATGGTGATCTTAAGCAGGATCTCTATATGCGACAATCACCTGGGTTTGAACAAGGTCCTCCCGGCCTTGTTTGCAAATTGAACAAGGCATTGTATGGTCTAAAACAGGCCTCCCGTGCCTGGTTTTCCACCATCACTTTTGTTCTCCTTCGCCTTGGTTTTATTCAGTCTCGCGCGGACACCTCTCTATTCCATCGGCGTACCAAGTCGGATACTACATACCTTCTCCTCTATGTCGATGACATGCTCATCACCGGCACTTCACCTACTGTAATTCGCCATGTGATCCAACAACTCAACTCTCACTTCTCACTCAAGGATTTAGGGGAGGTGACTCACTTCAACTCAACTCTCACTTCTCACTCAAGGATTTAGGGGAAGTGACTCACATCTTGGGAATCGAAGTATCACGAACTACACAAGGACTGCATCTAAGTCAGGGTCCCTACATAAAAGAATTATTGAGTAAGGTCAAAATGCTGGATGCCAAGCCCTTTCATACTCCTATGATGTCCGACTGCAAATTGAGCAAAGATGTTGGAAATCCAACAGTGGATGGAAAGCTTTATAGGAGTGTTGTGGGTGCTCTCCAATACGCCACAATTACCCGGCCAGAAATCACCTTTGCAGTTAACAAGGTAAGCCAATTTATGGCTTGTCCCCTTGATACTCATTGGAAGACTGTGAGAAGAATCCTTCGTTACCTCGTGAATTCTGTAGACCATGGGTTACACATTCGCTCAAGCAACTTCATACTCATTGGATTCTCGGACTCTGACTGGGCATCTGACGCAGATGATCGTCGATCAACTACTGGGTATTGCGTCTACTTCGGTCAGAATTTGATTTCATGGAGCTCAAAAAAACAAAAGGTGGTTTCATGCACAGCACAGAGGCGGACTTCATATAGAAGTCTTGCCCACGTTGTTGCTGAAATTACATGGGTGAGCTCCTTGCTTGACGTGGATCCAAGTAATTTAAGCTCCATTTCCCAAGAATTTACCAATTTATGATGCTTGATCTAGGTATTTTTGTGAGATTGATTTTCAATTTCTCAATAAAAACAAGAGGATAAAAAGAGATCCACCCACAAAAATTGAATCTAAACTAGAAAGGATGGTAGATTAGAAATGGAAAGCATGTGTATAATGATGAGATAAAAGAACTACAACCATATGACCTTAACTAAAACGATGGAGACAACCTTAGACAACTTTTATTAGCTCTATCACCCCTTGGCTCCACTACTCAATGGATACACCCCATTGATGCATACCTCTGCTTGAATCAATCTACGGAATTGAAACAAGCAACCTTCAAGGAAGGAATTAGATACAATCCTCAAAGAGGAAAAACTCACAAAGGAGATATCTTAATTCATTAATCAACCAAAGAAGAAAATAAGATAAAGTCCTATTTATAGTTGAAGGCCAAATTACAAGAAAAAGGCCCACAAAATCTGGCCTCTACGTGGGCCACCCGCCCGGGTGGAAATCATTGATTCCGCCATGCCTTCGGGTAGCCACCCGCCCGGGTGGAATTTGGTGACCGAAAGCCACCCACCCAGGTAGAACGTGCTGATTCCGCCATGCCTTCGGATAGCCACCCGCCCAGGTGGAATTTGGTGGCCAAAAGCCACCCGGCCGGGTGGAACTTTTTCTGCACTGCGCGACTTCTGTAAAACGACCATAACTCCCTCGTCCGGACTCCGATTGGGGTGTGTAAGATACTCACGCGAAGCTCTCTCGAATACGAAGACAATGGTAGCAGTTTCAAAGCTTTTGGACGTCATATCAATAGGCATAATACTGATTAAAGCCAGCTGCAGGTACGAACTTTGATGCACGGCTTCCATGGTCGTATCATTCTCCCCTTCTTGGAAAGGATTTGTCCTCAAATCCGGGCCTCCTCTATTCTTCACATCCTCGGGAGCTCCTCTAGGTTTGTTGGATCCTTGGCATGTCTCCTCTTTCATCCTTGGGCCCCAATCAATCCATGGCTCACGCCGAAGTGAAGACCCTTGACGTCTAGCACTCATGGTCATATCATCCTCCCCTTTTAGAAAGGATTTTCCCTCAAATTAAAATTTCACAAACATAGAGAATAGAACGAGAACAAATCAAATATCAAAGAATGATGATAAAGATTAAGACCACTAACGATTCTCAAAGATGTTACCACATCAAGACGATGGGCATGCTCTAACAAGCTCAAAATTAAGACATAAGCTATGGGTAAACAAAATCCTAGGCATTCTTTAACATTGAAGTCCCAAATAAAGCCATTTGATGCAAAGTCTTTGACAAAATGACAATAAAACATGCCAACTCCATTGAACGGCTTGATTGTCATGCAATGAAAACAATGATCTAGCCAAGACACATATGCATCAAAACCTTTGCCTTTGCTCCCAACCTTACCCACACTACTTAGTCCCATATTTATCAAATCCTTCATAAAAGAGTTGATATTCTCAATAGTGCTAGAGGGGCATAAGGGAAGATCCTCATAATAATACGCGTGAAGCTCATCAAGGTACCCTTCACGCCAATGCTCAAACAAATCCAAAGCATACAAACTAAATTGAGGAGAACAACCCCTCACAAAGTAATCCAAAAAAAAATCATTTATTGCATCACTCTTGCCAAAATATGAATCATTTAACAAACAAAGTTCATCACAATGGATTTCACTTACTTGCTTCAACAATTTCAAGAAGTGGTCAAAAGCATATGCACAATGTATCCATAAATCTTTATGCTCCACATGTATATTAAGCACAACATCATGTATATGTGACTTGTGTAAAGTCATAGTAAGCATCATAAGATTTTTATCAAAATAGACCTTACACAATTCCTCCAACAATATTAAAATAAGACCACAACTATGAGAACAATGCAATTTTAGGCCAATATTCACAACATCATCCTCAAGCGACATATGAGTGGAAAAATCTCATTCACAAAACGGCCATAGAACACTCCAATCCCATTGAAGGGTTTAACCACTTTTCCATGAAAACATAGCAAACACCAAGTTCTAAAGTCGTTATCTATTTTACTACTCTTGGTCCTACTATTCTCATCGACATATTCATGAAGCTCAAAATTACTAACAAATAAAGTCCTGGGCATCTTAGCATGAGAAGAAGTCACCCCAACATTCAAGGTAGATTCCACAAGAGAAATGTCACGTCCATCAATGCTTGTATTTAACCAAAAAGGATCAACATATGGTGCAAATGTATATTTAGGATTCAAAGATTCAAGCTCATGAGTCCACTTTTCACACAAATCATCAATAACAAATCTAGCAACACAAAGGGACTTCTCTAATGTAATCACACTCAATGAATCATCACAAGGAGATAAGGATAGTGCACTTGAACCTTGGGCAAGGAGTTCATCCACTTGCCCTTATTCCTCTTGATCCTTCTCCGGGTGCATAGTTTCCAAGCCATGTGTAATTTGATGCTTCACTTCCATGCCTTCAATTAAATTTCCTACAAATTTATCAACACAAAAAGACATAGAAGAAGTGTTAGTGGGTAAGGGCTTATTTTCCTCACCAAGGGCAAGAGGCAAAGGGTCATTTGGTGCCCACCCAAGGTTGGCATTAGAATCTAACAAGCACCATTTACTCACTTGTGCTTGTGGTTTTTCTCTCATTTGATATTTTTCTTTTCTCTCACCCCCACCACTCTCTCTTGACTTTTTCACCTCACACTCTTGTCTTTTATCACGCACTCTTGGCTTTTTAGATTCACTTTCACTCTCAAGCCTTTTTTCTCTCTTTCTCTCGTTCTTTTTCTCTACTAATTTGGTTTAAGCTCATCGAAGAGGAGACATTTCCATATTCATCAAGAGGCTTATGTGAGAAATGGAAAGAAGAAGATGTTGTCAAACAACTTGATGAGTTACTCATTGGGTTTGTGTCAACACCACCATGTGGGTAGGTAGGCCTCAATCGAGCTCTATATGAGACTTTTTATTCAATTGGCCTCTCAAACCCCTTAAAGCTAGCATGATTTCTCACACTCCTAGAATGCTACTCTCCATGAGACTTTGGAGCTCGTTCCCCACGACTTCCCCTATCAAGTCCATCTTCATGGAACCTTGATTCATAGTCACCTCTATCATCACCATAGAGCTCAACTCACCCTCGTTGATTGCCCATCCCAAATCTCGGTCGAGGTTCCTCCTCATAGTACCTATCCCTCCTAAATCTATCCCCATAAGGCTTCATCCCTCCATGTTGGTTTCCTACCCCAAAACGACCATACCCCCGATTTCCTCCTCCAAACCACCTATTGGCTCCATTACCCCCCCCCCAAACCTTCCATTCTCCAAGTGATTACCCCTACCTCTATCATTCCCTCCTTGCCATCCCTCATATGCCTCCCCTTCATCAACTTCCTCTGGGACCTCATTGGGCATAGCATTGCCTATAGGAGTAGGAGGCCTTGTCCTCCGCTCTTCCTTCAAAGTAGTGATCTCCTCAAACAAAGTGTTTTGGATGGCTAGTGTGCAAGCTTCGGAACTCCTCACCTCTTCTTGGATATCTTCCTTGATATCTTGCTTGAGATCACGTCTAAGGTCGACCATCAATTGGGACATCATGCTCAATAGATCCCCTTCGGGGGGTTTGGAACTAAGTGAGCCCGCACCCTTCCCTACCTCCTCCCCGTGGATGTCCCACATTTTGTTGGATCGAGTAATAGGAGGCATCAAAGTTACCTACAAAACACAATGACAATGACTAGGAACTAGTCTTAGAGATTAGTGAAATAAGAAAGAGAGATTTAAGAAGATAACTCACCCCAATGTAGAACCCTCCCCCCCCCCCAAGTCACTCACCAATGTCACTAGGTAGGTTTAGAATATCTCGATCCAATTCCTACTTGTTGGCGCCCGGACAACTCAATCAAGGTATACACCTCAAGAAAATATAGACACCAAGTAGTAAATACCAAAGTAATAATGATTAAACATATGAAAGCAAGGAAACTAGACCTAAGGTAAACACACACACCAAAGAAAACATGACATGTGATGAAACTTTTGCTGAAATTTAGCTGATCTTTAAGAATTTTTTGGTATTGATCCCCGCGCCCAAATTGGATGAACTTTGGTGGAGAGATTCACAATCAAGTCTGGATCTAGGGAAAAATATTCATATATAGTCAGATCTAATAATTGGATATGTTTTGTATGGTTTCCCCCAACTATGCCAAAAACAGGGCAATGATGTTAATCCCCACAGTTAACTAGGCAAACGAAGGAAATTTTTGATGAAATTTTTCAGGAAGCTAGTTCACATAACATCGATCATACACACCAAATTTCAGCTTAATCTTAACACATTTGATCAATCCGATCATCCCAACAAAAACAGAGCAAAACAAGGAATAAAAGAAAACTCAAAGAAGCAATAGATCAAACACCTAGTGGGTACTAGGCTCTAGATACCAAATGATGTGGATCCAAGTAATTTAAGATTCATTTCCCAAGAATTTACCCATTTATGATGCTTGATCTAGATATTTTTGCGAGATTGATTTTCAATTTCTCAATAAAAACAAGAGGATAAAAATAAATCCAACCACAAAAATTGAATTTAAACTAGAAATGATGGTAGATTAGATATGGAAAGCATGTGTATAATGATGATATAAAAGAGCAATAACCATAGGACCTTAACCAAAAGGATGGAGACAACCCTGAGCAACTTTCATTAGCTCTTTCACCCCTTGGCTCCACTACTCAATGGATACACCACCATTGATGCATACCTCTACTTGAATTAATCTATGGAATTGAAACAAGCAACCTTCAAGGAAGGAATGGATACAATCCTCAGAGAGGAAAAACTCATAAAGGAGATATCTTAATTCATTAATCAACCAAAGAAGAAAATGAGATAAAGTCCTATTTGTAGTTGAAGGCTAAATTCCAAGAAAAGGCCCACAAAATCTGGCCTCTGCGTGGGCCACCCGCCCGGGTGGAAATCACTGATTCCGCCATGCCTTCGGGTAGCCACCCGCCCGCGTGGAATTTGGTGACCGAAACCACCCGCCCGGGTGGAACGTGATGATTCCGCCATGCCTTCGGGTAGCCACCCGCCCGGGTGGAATTTGGTGGCCAAAAGACACCCGGGTGGAACTTTTTCTGCACTGCGCGACTTCTGTAAAACAGCAATAACTCCCTCCTCCGCCGTCCGATTGGGGCGTGTAAGATACTCACGCGAAGCTCTCTCGAAGAAGAAGACAATGGTGTCAGTTTCGAAGCTTTTGGACGTCATCTCGACAGGAAGATACTGATTAAAGCCAGCTGCAGGTATAAACTTTGATGCACGGCTTTCATGGTCGTATCATCCTCCCCTTCTTGGAAAGGATTTGTCCTCAAATCCGGGCCTCCTTTATTCTTCGCATCCTCGGAAGGTCCTCTAGGTTTGTTGGATCCTTGGCATGTCTTCTCTTTCATCCTTGGGCCCCAATCAACCCATGGCTTACGCCGAATCGAAGACCCTTGACATCTAGCACTCGTGGTCATATCATTGCTGGATGAGCTCAGAATCAAATCAAGCAAAACACATGTTGTATGGGTTGACAACTTGAGTACAATCGCTCTTGCGTCCAATCCTGTGTTGCATGCACGAGCAAAACACATCGAGCTGAATATACATTTTGTAAGGGATAAGGTTGCAGCAAAGCAGATCGATCTCAGACATGTGCCAACCACCGATCAAATTGCTGACATCCTTACAAAACCATTAAGCAGGCAATTCTCACGAGGCTCCGTAACAAACTTGAAATTTGTCCGTTGTCCTCCCTCGAATTGAGGGAAAGTGTCAACTTGGCATCTCTCTCGGAATGCATACTCGACATCCCTGAGCTTGAAGAAGAAAAGATTGAAGCTGATTTTTGTCATGTCAGCAAAATGACAAATGTTGATAATGCTGGAGGAATTGATGCCACATCATCAACACCTAATTCAATGAATCGAACGTGGAAAGATGTCCTCATTGGAAAGCTGGAAAGTCTCGATAAGAATCCTTAAACAGAGCATGTTTCATATTCTAAGTAAATGAGAGCATGTTTCATATTCTAAGTTATTAATTCTTCATTCAGTTACATGCATTTGGAGAGTCAGAATGATATTCCAGACTCTTCTATGTATTGCTATATATATGTGGAAATACTTCAATAATAAGATACTTTCACACAAAAACATCTCGAGCTTAATATTGCTTCTCTTGTTTTCAATTCAATGGATTGTCTTAGCTTTTTCTTCAGAAACTGAAGGAAGAAGAATGAAGCCAACATCATCTTCTCCAAATTGCCCCACAATTTCTTGGGTTTCATCTCTACTTGTTATTGTTCTTAGTTTGGTTATGTTAGGCTAAGAACTTTGTGTTGCTCCAAGTATGAATTAGATAATTAAATTGTGAATTGTTCAATCCTTAACTCCTATCTATAAATTGTCTTTTGTCGATGTGTTCATTGCTTTAATCTATTACTTGAGGCCTCTAATGTTGTAGATATTTAATCTTCATCTTCGTCTCTTTAACTTGGATTTGGATGGAATAATCAGCTAAAGAGTTGTTGAGTTTGAATTGTTCAAATGATAATTTAATAACAGATTAGATAAGTTTTTATAGTAGATGATCTTTTATTCCCGCTCTTCAAATCCTGTCCTCCATGCTCGTTCGAAACATATCGAACTTGACATTCATTTTGTAAGAGACAAGGTAGCAGCCAAAATGATAGACCTTCGCTATGTCCCGACCATAGATCAAATAGTAGATATATTCACAAAGCCCTTGAGTCACCAATTCTTCTCTCGTCCGCGGAACAAACTCAGAGTTTATTCTCGTTCCTCCATCGAATTGAGGGGAAGTGTAAACCTTGCCATCTTCAGCAATGGAATCAGAGAATTGAAGATGAATGATGAGTTGGATAGAGCTGGCATTACAAAGAGATCTTTAACAGAAATTATGGAAGATAACAAGCAAGAGCCAGTGATCCTTTTCCATAGATAGAATTCAATCTAAGCAATGTATACATAGCAAGTAATCATTTCCAATTGATATGTGATATTCTCTCATCATCCAATATAATCATTTTTATCAATACAGTCGCCTTGTTCATTTTCTAGTTATGGCTTCAAAAGCCTTATACCAAGCTTTCTTTTTTTACGAAACAATGTAGTTTAGTTATTTTATTATTTTCTAAGTTTTCGTATCTTTATTTCCTTAATTTTGCTACGGTAATTTTGTTAAATCTCTTGTGCAAATCACAAGATATCCACCAAATTTTAGTATATTAGATTTTATTAAATTTTTTCGTGTTTTCTGGTTGATTCCCTCAACTAGGTATCCTTTTCGCTCACAAATTACGTTCGCTTGCTCTCTTATTTCAAAATATATTAAATCTTTTTGTGTTTTTTGGTTGATTCTCTCAACTAGGTATCCTTTTCGCTCACAAATTATGTTCGCTTGCTCTCTTATTTCAAGGCTATTAAGGGTCTATTACATACTTTATCCAAATTTTTTTTATAGCTTTCATACTTTATTCAATTTTTTTTCAAATCTCTTTTAATTTATCTATTTTTTAAATAACTCTATCCACTTTTTTATAGCTTTCATACTTTATTCAATTTTTTTTCATATTTCTCTTAATTTACCTATTTTTTTTAATATGTAACGCCTCGTCTTTCTAAACCTAATTTTTTAACCCTAAAGTACTTGCAATTAATGAAATATTTATTGCGAAGTCCGTGAAATTATTTGTCGAGTGGAATTGATGTTGGATACTTTTCGTGACCTAATTTTCAGTTGGAATTTTGACTGGGTCAACTTTGTTGTTAAATGTTTTTGCTGCTTTGAATAGTTAATGCGGGGTGAAATTAAATGTTTTTGAATAATTGATCATTTGTTATGAGAGCTAGAAATTGCGAAGTAAATCACAACGCGAATTTAAATAATTCCTTTCCATGAGGAATACTTATTGGTACTCAATTCCGTGTTGGATCCGATGAATTAAATAAATAATACAAAAATACAGTCCGGTGATAAATAAATTGTGGGCTGCACAATTTAAATAAAATACAAAGGACCGTGAATCAAACTAATCTAATTAAATCTTTTTCTCGTTGACTTGGTCACCAATTATTCTTTACTTCAAATTTTAAATAAAGATTCTGCAGAGATTTTCCTCCTTCGTGATCTGCAAATAAATTTAAAAATAAATTAAATTAATGAATATCATATAAAAAAAAGGGAAAACAGAATCATCCCCCTCTTCCCACGTTAAAACCGTCCCTTTTCCCTTTAGTCCATAAATCTCTCCCATATCTATCAACCACCTCTCCTCTATAATGTACCTTTCACAAATCAGTTTCTCCTATTTGTTTCTCTGCAACAAGAACACAAGATATACTCTTCTTAATCAAATTCAAGGTAATCTCATACACAGAATTTCCCCCTCATGCTATTCTACAATGTTATGGAAAAATCAACTCATTCATTCTTCCAGTCAGAAACCGAGAACTAAAGCGAGGGGTTCCTGTTTCGTTCAGTTGCAAATATGCAAATTGAAGGTATACCCTTCTTCCACCCAATTCCTATCCAATTCCATATTTGTGCATCTCATGAAAAGCAGTAACTGAAACAAATCGATAATTTGAACCATCTAAATCAAAGATTCGAGCTTTAATTCATGAACTCAAATTAAGAACTTATCTGCGGGTTTAGTCGGGGTGGAAACGGGGCTGTTTCGGACGAAGTCGAGGCTGCCGGAGCGGCTACGCAGCGGCTGCTGCGGCGCCGAGCGACGGCGGTGGACGCGGGTGACGAATCGGAGCCAGCAGCGGCGTCGACTCTGGTGCAGCGGCGAATCGGAGAAACGATGGTTTCTGTTTTGGGACTTAAATTTGTTTTGTTTTGTTTTGTTTTGTTTTGTTTTGTTTCGATCTATTCTTTCGAGAAAAAAAAGCTGAAGGGAGAGAGAGAGGTGGAGTTGGGTTGTTCTGTTTAAAGAAATGCAGTAGAGAGAAAGAGGGAGTAGCCGATAGTTTTGAGAAAGGAGTATGTATCATCTGTTCACTTTTAAAATTTTAATTACTATTCTTTTCCTTTTATTTTGGTGGATGGAATTGAAAAAAATGGAATGGAGAGTGGAGCATGTGTGTCATTTTTGGAAGGAGAGTTTGTTTTTCTCTTGTTTTGTTTATTTCTTACCGACTTCTTTAAGTATTTTAGTTTGTAGTTCTTCCTAAAAGAAAATGGGAGTTTTTGGATTCTTATTAAAATGTAGTGTATTTTGGGAAGGGGGTATACATGTACTGTTTTGGAGAAGGGAGTGTTTTCTTTTTAAATTTCTTTTTCCTTTAAGTATGGAGTATTTGGTTTAAAAGTAGAATGGCAGTAGTGTGTACGTGTCTTGAACTAGGAGTATACGCTTTGCTATTAAAATCCTTTCTCTCTTATGTTTGTAAAGAATGGAATTTTTATTTAATGTATAGGCCAGCAAGCAGGCCGAATTATTTAATTCGTTGGACTGTTTTAATTGGTTGGGCCTGTTTTAATATTTTTTTTGTTGGGACATGAACGGCCGAAATTAATCAAAAATACCTTAGCCTCTAATCGTGGAAAATTTGTAATCTTGAATGAGGAAAGTAATTGGAGACATAGGATGCATGCATCTTATTTATTTAATTTGAAAGTGTGTTGATTTATGTATTAACTAAATGATAAAGGTGAATCATCGCAAGTGAAACGTGATACCAAGGGGAAGAAAGTGCTTGTGAATTAAGTAGTCGAGGTGGGCTTTCTTTTACTAAACTCTTTTGCGCTTTGAAAAGTATGATTATGGTGGAATAAGAGTGGTTTAAATTGTTATGTCATGCCATGTTTGTTTTGATGATGAGATTGTCGCCTGATGCCTAGTTTGTGAGTTCGCTCCATTAGGCTATAGGGCTATGTTGAGATTGTGCCTGATGCCTAGTTTGTGAGTACGCTCCATTAGGCTATAGGGCTATGTTAAACGAATTCGGGTCTGAGTAGGGCCGCAAACCCTATCAGGCTAGTGTACACAGGTGGGATCGTGAGCCGTCCTTGCTAGTCGGCCGGTCTCGTGGGCGAATAGTGTGGCCACACTTTCGTCGCACTATGGAAAGAGGATGTGATTGAATGATTGTTGAGAAAGTGGGGAGATTGTTTTTACTGGCCAGTCTATGAAATTGTTTTGTGATACTCGATGATATTTCTTTTCTAAATGTAAAACTCGAGTTCACTATGGTATGGATGACATAACTTTCATCAAATTTTTTCGGCATAAGCCACAGAGTATATTAAGTACTCAGCCCTGCATGTGTTTTCCCTATGTGCAGGTTGAGCGGCGACGAGCAATTGGTGGTGTTGAGCAATTTAAAATTGAAGCATGTTTTGGTTAGTCGTAAACTACGAGTGTCGTTGTGTCTCCACACATGACGTCACTCTTTCTCTTGAACGCTTCCGCTGAGACATTGTTTTTACTCATTATTCATTTAGCTTTGAACGTAATTATTTGGATAATGTCTACCTCTTGGCCCTTTTTATTAAATATTAATTATTGGTCAAATTCTTTATTGAAACCCCAGTTTCCTTCGTCTGTTTATTAAGTTCTTTTAATCACGATCGCCCGTATTTATTAACCCTAAAGGACGGTCGTGACATAATATCTCTGAAAGTAACCGATTAATAAAATATAAATAGTACAAGAAATGAAGAAAACTAATCTAAACTAAATGAATCAAGTTAAATCTCATAAGTGGATGTGGATCAATTTACTAACGTCCTCATACTCCAAAGTTATCGGACATTTTGAGTCGATGATCATTCTCATAAGGTTCTCCTAAGGTGGTGCTCGGTTTATAAGATAAAATAATACCAAGATACAATCTAGGATTGAGTTGTGAGATTATTTTTAGGATTGAGTTGTGAGATTATTTTAGTCATAGAAGTTAGTTATAACTAATTATCCTATGATTATTTATCTAGGTTGTGGAGTTGAATCTCATGAACTAAACAGATTACAAATTTAATTCTATATATAATCTCGCAAACTGAACCTCTCTAAATGTTTATTCCCCATATTTATTTTTCATGTAATGATTATATACTAAGTCGCTACAAACGTACTGACAATTTTTCATCGTTTAAAAAAAAGTCGCATTTAGACGATTTAGTTGGAAATGGATAAACCTTTTTGCGCGATAAACCCCACTCTCACATCCACATTCCAAGAAGCGAAGAGGAGGCAATGTTGTCATCTTTTTCCGCACTTCCTCTCTGCAAGAATTGCTGCTTTATCTCTCATCTCTCAAAGTGTTACCCTCCCCCTGTTGCTTTCTCTCTCCCCACCGCCTTCCGCCGTCAGTTGCACCTCCGGAAGCCTTCCACTGCTCCGTTGTTTGCTACCAATTTCGATATCAGTGAAGAAATTGAGCTACATGCCGAGATTCACGGACAAGAAGCGCCATCTGATGGAGACCAAGACGAGGAGGAGGAATTGGAGAATTTCGACGCTGAAGAACTTGACATTGAGGCTAAACGGGCGGTCAAGGAGTTCTCTGATTCCTTGTCTCGAGAATTGAACATTGGTTCGTTTTATCAAATTCGTGACTCGTGAGCTATTTGTTTTTTGAAATTCTCCCTTCTTACTATGTATGGTGAAAATTTGGGGGTGAAATTTAGGATAATCTAGCTTATAAGCTAGTGATGGATTTATGTGTTTGAGAGAGAAAGTTGAAGAGAGATGAAATTGAAAAAGGCTTATATTGTAAATTACAAACCATAGTATGGTTGCGATTCATAAGTGATTGCTGCTTATAAGATTATGAAAAATTAAGTTGGGATTGAGCCGAGGAAGTTATTTCTTTGTGAAGCTTATATAGGCTATTTTGAAGGACATAAGCTCAGCCAAACACCTCCTAATTTTGGAGGTTTAAGGACTACATTTGATATTTTTTGAGTTTTGCAAGAAATAAACCTTGGGAAATGATTTGAAATAGTAATTTTTTTGCATTTTTATTTGTGAATATGGAAATGCTGACATCCTGTGTTTGGATGTTTACAGAGGGTGAAGTTTCCAAACAAAAGGGAACTCGAGGAAAGCAGAAGAAGAGCACAAATCCTATTAGCAATGTCAGTGAAACTCATGTGTCTTCTGGATCTCTGTTGTTCTTTTGGTTGATTACCATGGAGTTTTAATTACAATGCTCATGCATTAGAAAGATATCGAAGTCACAGTAAATTTTGCTTTTAATGTGAGTTTGTAAATTCAGTACATTCAATCTAATAAGTACTCTGTATTGGAAAATTCTCACGAGCTTTTGACCCATGCCAGCATAAAACCTGTTTCCTCCACCTTGTGAGGTGTGACCTTAAAAAATCATAGATATTACAGCAAAAACAGTTTCTATACTTATGGACGTTTAAAATGCTGCTTCTAATTATCAACCTGATTTTCTTTAGTTTAATATTTTCTGTAGGGTAGAATTTTTCCTTGTGTTGATTGGCAAGTAATTTTTTGGCAGATTCCTGACCATCTTCTTCCAAAGGTTGCAATAGTTGGAAGGCCAAATGTTGGTAAATCGGCATTATTTAATCGCTTGGTTGGGGTATGTACTGTTAGCTCTGGTTGAAATTGCTCTTGCCAATTTCATCTACAAGTATATGTTGTGTTCGTGCCAATTGTTTAAGTTAATTCTGTATTTTCGATGGAATCCTGATTTAGCAGCAAAGTTTTATTTATCAGAGGTGCCTCTTTGCAGGGAAACAGAGCAATTGTGGTTGATGAACCTGGTGTTACCAGGGACCGTTTGTATGGTAGATCTTATTGGGGTGATCATGAATTAATGGTAGTGGACACCGGAGGTGTACTTACAATTTCAAAATATCATGAAGAACGAGCTATATCAACAACAATTGGCATGGAGGGTATTCCTCTCGTGTCCAGGGAAGCTGCTGTTGCTAGGATGCCTTCCATGGTTGAAAGACAAGCTACTGTTGCTGTGGAAGAGTCTTCTGTCATTATATTTGTTGTTGATGGTCAGGTGCGTTTGTCACTGCGTTATTAGTTCTTTAAGAAGCTTAATGTTGTGTACAACTAGTTTTGCTCCTGCCCGATGCACGGTAGCTAAATTAGTAGAAAAATATATAAGTAATATATATTTTATGATTATTTTTCTCTATTATTGAGATTTGAATTTATTATGAATTCATTTGATATCATTTTATATTGTATACGTGTCAAATCAATGACCAAGATTCATCAACATGTTTAATCTATTAATCATTATTAGTTAGTTATAAATTCATTAAAATATCTCTGGAATATTTATTTAAGGTGAAAGACTACTTTGTTTTAGTATACACTAGATTTCTAGGTTTTGTTCACGTTCTTTGACAAATTTTAAAAGAAACTGAACCTACACTACGCTTTATTATTGTTGTGAATTTTATGGAGTTTGTGCGTTATAATGTTACATCACAAGTCTTATTCCTCATGGGAAGTCTATGATGAAGATGAACAATTAACAGGCAGGTCTGACTGCAGCAGATGTTGAGTTAGGAGATTGGCTGCGAAAGAACTATTCACACAAGTATATTGTTCTTGCTGTTAACAAATGTGAATCTCCTCGCAAAGGTACCTTACAAGCGTCAGATTTCTGGGGTTTAGGGTAAGCGCTCTTTTCTTTTTTTTTTCCAGTCAACTGTTTCATGGATTCTTGTCATTGATCTCTAATTCTCTGTACTATTTAATCTCATGATGTAAGAGGGCTTAATGAAACTTATTTTTCCTTCAAGCTGATAACCATATTAAGTTAGGGAGCCATAACTTAACCCAAAACCATGGTCAAAGGTAAAGGGTTGAGTCCCACTTATATGCCACTCTACCATTCGTGTGGAACCAATGTGGGATTCATATCAATCCATTCCCCTTTCAAACTAGACGTCCACGGAAGACACACACCCGGTGGCAAACCCAACACAACTACACAAGCCCACCAACCATTTGCTGCCCCTTGGTCGCAAGTTGCGCCCGAAGCCATTTGGCCGAGGGCACGTCTGCCTGGGCGTCACGCATCGCGTCGCCCCCCACTCTGCGCGCCTAGCGCCCCACATCTTCGGTGGCAACCCTTTGGTCTCACCTTCGGGTAGCCCCTTTCAGTAGGCCGTCTGGATCCACGTTTACCTCTCCAAATTGATAAGCATATAAGTTAGGGATCTCTAACTTAACCCATAATCATGATCAAAGGTAAAGGATTGGCACCTACTTTTACACCATATTGCTATTCCACACTTTAATGTGGGATTCGTAAAACAGCAAACTTTATAAAGTACAGAAAAGAGGAAAAGGTCAGGTGAATTGGAGACATGAGTGACTAGATGGATAACTTATGGTTTTACACATCCATTACTCAATTTTCTGTTTATGTTTGTAGAGATAATCTTGTCATCCATCTCCTCTGTTCCCTTACAAAAGCCTATTTAATGCACTGGCCATACTATGCATAATATATAAAACTAATTTAAAACTTAATAAATAAAATATAACTAAGTAATTGAACTAATGCTTCTTCCTCTAATAATAATAGTTCAAAGGCGGCACACATTCACTATCATATTGCAGCTGTGTTCTCTATCGTGACATCTAAATCTACAAAGATGCTGCTTTCAATCTATACAAAGAAAAAGGAAAAAAAACTGTTAGTTGAATTACACTGTATATATTATATGTGGGCACCTGCACTGGTATCTATGTTTAACAAGTTATTTTATTTCTTTGATCTACTAGGTTTTCTCCCCTTCCAATATCTGCTATATCTGGGAGCGGAACTGGGGACCTTCTTGATTCTGTCTGTTCTCAATTGAAAAAGATTGAGGTTAGTTTTATTGCACCAGGCAGTGAGATGCTTCAGCTTTTACGCTTTTAAATCATCGAGTATATGATCATTGGTATATCCAATCTATTGAAAAAAAAATTGTTATTGTAAATGATTTGAAAATAAAAATTGATTGTTTTCATCCCTTGCAGCATATAGAGGACCCTGATACGGAAGAATATGTTCCTTCCATTGCCATAGTTGGCCGACCAAATGTAGGTAAAAGTAGTATCTTGAATGCTTTGGTTGGGGAGAATAGGACAATTGTCAGTCCAATCAGTGGAACCACCCGAGATGCTATTGATACTGAATTTACTGGACCAGATGGCCAGGTTGGTTAATGGAGCTTAACATTGTCATATCCTTTATTCCTTTGTATATTAACATGCTCATAATTCTTTGTACAACCAACTCTGTCACATTTCCTCAACGAAAATGTTTCACTTTCTGTTTGACATTTGGATGCTCCTAAGTCCTCTGTTCGGCTAATTTAGCATGCCTATATTGATTTCTCTAAATCAACATTACATGTAAATGTCTAAATGATGTTATCCGGATAGTGGTTTGGAAATTGGAATATCTCAACTTAATATTGCAGTGGAACTGTAAATCATTCAATTTTGTTTCATCTTTATGGTTTCCAAATCATTACAATTTGTAAAACCTCATCACTTGAAATTCTTAAAGATGTCTACTGTAAACCCGAACAACTGATTTCAATTTCAAGGGACTTCAAATCCATTCATTCGTGATCCGTGATATCTAAGAAATGATTTTCTGTTACCTTAAACAGTTGATATTTCCTTTCTTCAGTATTTCTAGTTTTTCTTGCACTTAACAAGGCAGTTCTGAAGATGCCCATTTGATCTAACATGACTCTTAAAACGAATATAACAAGAAACATTCAGTTCTGAAATTGAGTTAATGAAAAGCAGTTGGTAACTGTATATTTCATGTGTTTGCAGAAATGGCATCTAATAGATACAGCTGGTATCAGAAAAAAAGCATCTGTAGCTTCATCAGGCAGCACTACGGAGGCCCTGTCTGTGAACCGAGCGTTTCGTGCTATTCGACGTTCTGATGTTGTTGCCCTGGTAATTGAAGCAATGGCCTGCATCACAGAACAGGTAACATGTGCATAATTTTTGCAGTTTGATTAATTTTATGTATGCATATGTTGTTGATTATATCTATAAGATTCATGCATTTATGATTGAGTGAAAAACTGGACTAAATTAAGACTGTAACTGTTAGAATAGAGGAGAACCTCAAAATAATATCACAAAATAAGAATTTTGGAACTGGATTAAATGAACAACTGAAAACCATAAAACAACACTGGAGAGATCTCCAGTCTCCACTCAGCGCCGATTGCTCAAATGTATAGTTGGAGGATGCAGCATGTATAGTTCTGGGCATCTTTGTAGTTAGTTTGGCTTCTCAGCTCTCTTCTAAATATTTGAAATTTATAAGTGGATTTGGAAGTTGAGAAATTGTACTCTCTAAACTACAAGCACTATTGCAGATTTCATGTAAAAGTGTTGTTGAAAAATAGCTTTTTCCTTGCGACTCCCGTATGGCTGGCTGATGCAAGAGTTCAATTTTAATTTTCCATTTCATTTTTGGTATCTGTTCCACGTATCGTAATGAGGCTGTCTTTTTATAAACTATAACTTGAGTAAACATCATGGTTTTGACTTTCAAGGATTTCAAGATAGCTGAACAAATAGAGAGAGAAGGGAAAGGTTGCCTAATTGTTGTGAACAAATGGGACACAATACCTAATAAAAACCAGCAAACTGCTATGTTCTACGAAGAAGATGTGAGAGGGAAGCTCCGCATTCTTAGTTGGGCACCCGTAGTGTACTCAACAGCAATAGAAGGGCAGAGTGTTGACAAGTACGCTTCCAATTAGAACTTTGCATGCAAAATCACACTATCATTAAATTCATCCACATGTCTTTAAATCATATTCTTATCTGCAAGAATTCATAAACTGTGTTCCGATATATGTTTTCAGTACTTTTGACTTAGTATTTCTCTTCTGCAAGAATTCATTAACTGTGTTCCTATATATATTTTCATTACTTTGACCTGGCAAGCAAAAGTATTGTCTTAAATTTCCTCAAATGTGTGCTGAAAAAGAAGTTAGTTTATAGAATTTCTCAACCTTATCTTATATACCCAGCTTTTAGTTAGCTGAAATAGTGAATTTTAAGTTTTTTCCCCAACATTTGTTAGGAACTATTTGATTGCTTTTTATGCCTATCACAGTTTGAGGTTTACAATATTATACTTACAGGCCATGCGCCTTTTATTTGGTTGCTTTTCCTGATTTTATGCCCATCTTCAATTTCAAAGGATCACTGTGGCTGCTGGTCTAGTGGCAAAAGAGAGATCAAGGAGATTATCAACAGCAACATTAAATCAAGTTGTCAGTGAAGCTGTTGCATTCAAACCACCTCCAAGAACTAGAGGAGGAAAGAGAGGCCGTATTTATTATTGCACCCAGGTACTTATTGGCTTCTTCTCATGTCTTCATGGAACGATTACTTGGATGATTTTTCTTCTATGGGTGCATTCTCTTTTACGGAAAAAGGGGATAAATTTTTTTCTCTATTTTCCTGCTTATGTGGGGTGGATAATTTTCCTCTTAAATAATTATTTTTTCAGGGCAACCCTTTTCCCTAATTTTCCTCTAAAATGCTTGTCCTGCTACCTTTGTATCTGATTAACAAAATATTTTGCAGGCAGCTATAAGGCCACCTACCTTTGTGTTCTTTGTAAATGATGCTAAGCTTTTTCCTGAAACATACCAACGGTATATGGAGAAGCAGCTAAGGTCAAGTGCAGGGTTCCCAGGCACTCCAATTCGGCTTTTATGGCGCAGTAGAAGAAAGTCAGAGAAAAATGGTTAGTTTATACAAAACTGCTGTATCCTTAACATGCTCCATATGATTTTAATCCTGTGGTGACATCTCGAGCCTGAACTAAAAAATTTTACTAGTATCAACGTTGTTCACTTAATTGCCCAAGAGCTGTTGTGTCGCCTGCTGAAAACCAATGTAATCTCGCTTAAGTGGTGTTCGAAAATTGTGACTTGAGCTATTAAGTGAACAACGGAGTATATTTGTAATGTTTTTAGTTGAGACTGAAAAATCACCATGGGATCAAAGTTAGGCTATGACTTGAAAATTACCCTAAAAGCAAATAAACACTAGACAAGTTTTGGCATTTCTTTTTTTTGCAAGAACATTTGAAAGTTGAAAATTGCAAAGCCTAATCAGGTAATTGGTGTGCTTATCATGTTTCAGGAAAAGAAGCTTCTGTAAGGGAACAATGAAAACGATATTTTCATTCGACTCTTGCCTTAACTGTATATATTCGCAGCCCTCAATGCGAAGTGGCCATTGATTGTTAACTGTACAAGTGCATTTTCTTTGGTTCCACATTTTGTAAGAAACCAGTTCTCAATTTTGTAATCTCAGATTCTTCAGTGTGGTCTGGTGGAAAATGAAAAAATGGAAAACTATTGTCACCTTTTAATATAGAAAAAATGACTATAAACTTTTAATACTGAATAACATTATATTTGTACTAAGAAATAATAACAAACATAATTATAAAAAGAGTTACATGTATATGAATAATTAGCTATGAGGTAAAAAAAAAGAAACTATCATGTGAAGTTTCTTTGACACGAATATAAATGAAGTAACTACGTCAATAAAAAAATAGTCCTATTTTTTCATGTTTTGTTGTTTGCTAAAATTAGTCTCTATCTATTTATTGTGAATGAAGATAGAATAAATTTATATAATTGAATATTTTAAATAATGTATTTAACTTATTTTTGGCTTACACTAGAATGGAATCCAATGCATTATTTTTTTTATAAGCGTTAGTGGTATATATTTTGACAAGTATTATGTAAAATCATAAAAATGACTAACTAATGAAACTATGTGCCCCTACACGATACAAATGGTGTGATCTTCTGTCTTGAAATAGAGAAGTATAGGATTCAAACTCTTACCATTTTCTTACTCTCAAGTAAAAAAGGGTAAATCGTTGAAAAGGTTACTATAAAATTTGGTAAAATTCTAATCCATTTTGTAACTTTAAAAATATGCTGAAAATATCTACTGTATTTGTTATCTCAGTTATCACATAACAAAAAGATTCGATCGAGTCTTGATGCTTTTCAACCAATTGAACCAAATAACATTGTTTTCTTTACTAATAAACGCCGTCGTTTTAGATAATATAATACATTCGAGTTCATACTTAGAATCTAGATATTAGTCTCGGTATAAACATATACTATAATTTTAGCTATTTATAAAATTAAAATGTCCACTTATTTTAATATGTTAATGCTAACAAAAATTTACATCAATTATTAAAGAAAACAGATCAATTTATGTGATCTGATTCTAATCCAACATATATTGAACAATCGCTCTCGATCCGGTTTCGAAATGTTGTTTTTTATTCCACGAATGTGTATGCATGTTTGTATTATTTAACATTACTCAAATTGGCCACTCTTGAAAGAAGGCAAAAAAATGGTATCAACAATTCAAGCACCTACATTTTCTCCCTATTATTAGTCACACTAGTGTCATGAATGTTGACTCCATATAGAGTTATAAGTGGTTTTATATACAAATAAATAAATAATTAATCAAGTTACATTAATTAAAATTAATACCACTCCCTATATATGTGAATTCCAAAATCAACCGGACAATGATTAAGAAATCAAACAACATAATTTGGTTGTATTGAATATTGTAGTAATCCATTTTTATGGAAGACCATCCATCTAAAGGAGGAGTATTATTTTGTGATACAAAAATACTATATGCTAGTATATAAAATTATTTTTATATCGAGAAAGGTAATAGGAAAAGTAAAATTGATTATTCCTAATTTGGGAATTTGTGAGAAGATTGCAGGCTGCACTCTGCCACCATTACAGAGTATTTTATTTGTTTTAGGGTAAATGGAAAAAAAATCATGAATTTGGTCAAATTTTGGTTTATCCCGCAATTTAAAAAAAAGACCACGGACATTAACATATATCATAATCTTGACATTTTTCTTAATTATCCCATAGTTTATGATTTGGGAGAAATTATGTATGTCTTTGGTAAACAAAAAATATCATACTATGAAAAAACATTCAACTATTTAAACGACGTCATTCATACATTTAGTGCATTATATCTTTAATTTTTACATACGTATGGATACGTGGATAAATTCAGAAACGTGGCATGATGAAATTTTTTGCTATGCGACAATCGAAAAAATTGTCAAAGCTATGATATAGTAATTGGCTGTCTTTTAAAGTTGCGGGATAGATCAAAAGTTGCGTGATGGAGACCAACTTTATGTTTTTTTTTCATTTACCCTTTTTTTTATGCGGACACATCATATACATACACACACCTATACATACACTTTTATATATAGCTCAAGCTTTCCCATGCCATTTCCACTTTTTCCTCCATTTCCACTTCTCTCAATCCCAATTTTTCCCCTTTTCTTTCCTTTCTCAGCTCTGCTTCTTCAATTCTCCCGCAATCAAGTAATTCTCTGCTCTATCCTATACCTTCAACTGCGTAATTCAATCTTATCATTCACTGGAATTAGGAATCCCAAGCTCAAAATTACTAGGAAAATTCAGAAAAATGTTTGCAATTATTTCGTCAACCCTACATATATTGTTTTGTATGTGAATTCTGCATGCATTTATTAGCTTCAATAAATGAACTGCGGATCATCGTTGTTGTTTCCATATTTCGTAAATACGGTAGTAATCGTCGATGAAATATTCAGCTATAAGTTATGATTTTTTCCCCCTAGTTTTTGAGATTTCGAGATTATTTGCGATTAGCTGTTTCGTGTGTTCATCAATTGAGTGTTGATCTCGCATTAATTTATCTTTTAAAAATTGTGGATGGTTTTAGGTAATATAGTTCTCTGTTGTAGCAGTTAAAGTTCCGGATTCATCAACTACTTATGTTGTGTTATCACTTTTCCTTTCCATGTGTATATATGTGAATTCCAAATGTAGCCATGGAAGTATATAACTAAACGATTTCTGCGTAATGTATTAATTAATTTAATTTGATCCGTTCTTTGATTTTGTAGCTGTTTTGTGGATTATAAGGTTTGTTAGATGTGATTGAGAGAATGGGCCACAGCAGTACTGCTGAGAGTGAAGACGGCGTGGTCTCTGCTGAGTCGCCTCTGAGTAACGATGGCGATAATTTTTGTGGAAGCTCTAGTGGGGGTGCTGTGATGAAGAAAGGTCCGTGGACATCGGCTGAGGATGCAATTTTGGTTGAGTACGTGAAAAGACATGGAGAAGGCAACTGGAATGCAGTTCAGAAGCATACAGGGCTTGCACGGTGTGGGAAAAGCTGCCGGTTGCGCTGGGCTAATCACTTGAGGCCAAACCTGAAAAAAGGAGCATTTACATCAGAAGAAGAGCGGCTTATAATCGAGCTTCATGCAAAGATGGGGAACAAATGGGCGCGGATGGCAGCACACGTAAGCTTCAAGATTCACTTTCACTTGTGTATGGTTTTTTCTGACATTAATTAGAACCTAAAGTATTTGATTGGATAGTAGACTTATTGGAAAGACTCCCATGGTGTTTTTATGTAGATTGGGCGATTGTAGTTTGATGTTCTTATATGATGGTTGCATCAAACATATAATCTGTGCTCTGTTTGTGAGATCAAATTTTCTGTAAGCCTTATAGAGAGTAAGAACTTAAACATCAGGAGGTAGTCTAGGTGAACAATGGTAGGTTAGTTCCCATTAGCATGTATTTTTGGGCTTGCAGTTGGTGTTTATATTGCTCTTCTTTTAAAAGAAGCACATCGGTACTTCTCATGTCACCATCTAATACTCACTTTTTTCAGTTGACACCTCCCTGGTGGAAAGATAGGAACGAGCTAAACAGTGAACATACCAAATATTTATTTGTCTAACTCTCATTTATAGTAATTATTGGTGATGAAAATTTTCAAGTATCATGAAATAAAAAATTGCCATTGATGAAAGAAGATACCAAGATGGTAACGATATGACATTCTGATGATGAAATTAAGCAATTAACGTTGGTAATGATATGACATTCTGATGATGAAATTAAGTAATTAACGTGCAATGTGCGGTTGCTATAGAAGTGCTGCATGCAAATAGTTTTTATGGGTGAAAGAACTACACAAAAACGAAAAGATAAGGAATTTCAGTACGTGGTAGGTTAAGAATACCTTTCAGGAATTGACAAATTATCCTCTGATTTTTATATTTGTATAATCGGTCTCTGCACGTTCAGATATAATGTTATTTGAGTTTCCAATAATATTTTAAATTCTACTATTATTCATTCTTACCTCTGACCTTTAGTTTTTCCCCTCTAATTTAAGTTTCCGGGGAGGACAGATAATGAGATAAAGAACTATTGGAATACTCGAGGAAAAAGGCGTCAACGTGCCGGTTTGCCCCTTTATCCCCCTGATTTATCCCAACACTCTCTTCCGGAGAGTCAACAGCAACTTAGTCCGCCCAGGATATATGGTGGAGATAAAGCATGTGACATCTTGCAAAGTAATCGTTACCGGGCACCTGATATAGTGTTTGGTAATTTTAATATTTTAACATTCGCACCAGAAGTTCCAGGGATTCCTGGCAGTATATCGATGGATAATGGTTTTGCTTCTCCTCACTCCTATGGTTTTGTCCCTCAAACTATAGTAGTTTCTGAATGGGCTCGAGAACCAGATGAGCCTGTGTCAGACTACGGATGTGGTGGTGTTAATGAGGCACCTACATTTAACAGGGCTCGAACTGATAGTTGTGTTGACAAATCATTTCAGTTTGGTCCATGTGTATCTTATGACACTGACCACACCAAGAAACTGTTGTCTTCTGTTGTAAATCAGGATACTCCTTTTATGTCAGATGTCATTTACTCTGCTTCGGAGCACTTTGCAAATGCTCAGAAGTCGGAGCTCCCTTCACTCCAATATCAAGACACTGGACTAGGTGTCTGGGACCCTCCACCTGAATCATTCGATTCTTTGGTCCAGTATCCTCCTCTATCAGGCCCACTCCCATCATATTGTCCTTCACCAGGGAGCAGTGGCCTTTTAGAAGATTTAATTTATGAAGCTAAGGCTCTAAGAAAGTTGGAGAATCACTCCTCCGCCTGGGCTACTTCATCTAACGTCAGCCATGGAAAAGTTACAGATGGTACTGGCTTTAAAACATGTTCAACAGAGTTCAAAGGCTATATTGATCCCAATTCCCCATCAGGTAACTCAATGGGGTCCCTTTTCAACAGGTACACTCCTACCACTGGAAGATTGTTGGAAGACGATGTGACTAGTAAGTACCCACTCTTTCTCTATTGAAGTAACTAGCTGTTGATGATATATGGAAAACTCAGATGCATTCGTTTACTTTTTGTTGCTGTCAAACTAGTGTATTAGCCCAAAAAACTTGATCCATATCCAGCTTGTGACCTATTGGGATTAACTTGTGATTTGCCCAATTGATGCTCTGAGGCTTAATTTTTTTTTTCTTTCTTAAATCGACTCTTAAAGTTTGTTGAATAGATTCTTTTAGGCTATGCCCCTTTAGACTTGTCCCGGTATCATGATTCAGTCCTGGATGCTATTGCTTGATGCATTTGTTAGCTTTGTTGCAGTCAAACTAGTACATATTAGCCATAGAAACACAAAACTATGCTCTTATAACTTGATCTATATCCAACTTGTGACAACTGACAATTTGGGATTATTTTGCAATTCGTCAAATTGCTGGCTTTGAGGCTAAAAGTTCTGATTAATCAACTCTTAAAGTTTGTAACAATAATGATTCTTTTGTGTTCTGCCCTTTTAGAATCGTCCAGATATCATGATTCAATCCTTGATGCTATTGCTTGACGCGTTCGTTTAAAATTTGTTGCAGTCACACTAGTTGATATTAGCCATAAAAAAATAGACCTATGCTCTTATAACTTGACCTATATCCATCGTGTTACGAATTGGGATTAACTTGTAATTCACCAAATTGCTGGCTAAAAGTTCGGATTACTTGAATCAGTTCTTAAAGTTTGTCGGCATTGGTTAATATGACTTTGTGCAGTGCACCATGTGAAATCAGAAGTGTTTGATCCAAGTTGGATCGTGGGTGCTGAAAGCAAAGTGGATTATATGAGACCAGATGCTATACTAGGATCATGCTGGGTCGAGCAGAGTGGTATGGCTTCGAAGCAAAGGGGCTTGACAACTGATTCTACCGTTCCTCTTCTGGGCGACACATCTGCTTCTGCTTCAACTTCAACCTGGGGCTTTACTTCGTGCTCGTGGAATATCATGCCAGCAGTCTGCCAAATCTCAGACATTCCATGAACGGCCAAAACTCCTCAATTTATAACATTGTTTGGTGTATGAACCGAGGCGATTATGACAATAACTCTCTTGTATGTAAAATTCCTTTGGTGAAACTATCCTTCATTTTGCCAGTCATAATATAACCTTGTTCTGATGCTGCCCTACAACATGTATCACTGTCTTAATTTTTGGACCAAGATTTGGCTGTCACCTTGTTTTCAAATTTTAGAATTGAATTTGACCAACTAGCTTCTCAGTTCACTGTGTGTCTGTGACTAAGGTTGACAATTTGTGTGTCGGGTTGATATGATAATGATTCGAGACGGTAAAGCAAACATAAACACTACCTGTTGGCTGTTGAGAATATGTTCGACACGAACACGATTTGTACTGACATGGATATGACAAAAATATGACACGAACACGATAACAATACAATGAGGACATTATAATTTTTTGTTGACAAGAAATTATAATGTCCTCATCGTATCGACACAAACACAATAAAACTTGACACTGATTCATTAATTTCATACTACCAATCCTTTTATCTCATTCTGGCCGCTGCCAAATATGGATTGTCATAACACCTCAACTTGCTTCACCCACTTTCCACAAGCTCTATATATCTAACATGTACACTAATAATGAAAATGTCTTGTTTACAAATTATGAATTTTGTATAGTACTCCCTCCGTCCCACAAGAAAATGCACTCTTTTCTTTTTAGTTAGCCTCACAAGAATATGCATTCTAATTTTGGAGACTCTTTTCACTCTAATGAGGTGAAACTCATTCTCCACTAACAATACTTTTATTACTTCTTCTTTCTACCTCTCTCTTACTTTACCAATTTTGCATTAAACTCATGCTGAATCCAAAGTACATATTCTTTAGGGACGGAGGGAGTAATATTTTGTCATATTTTGAAATTAATACATTAATTTAATACACAAAAATACTATAAGCTTGTATATTAGTATTTCATTAGATGTACATTAAAAATCTATCTTGATTGAAATCCTCAAGTTAAATTGGTCGAGTTAAAATATAGACATTAGTTTAAGATTTTTGAAGTACACCATAATTTGTTTATATTCACTTCCATTTGCAATAATCCTGATTATAAAAAAAATAAATTGGTAGTGCTATTTAGAATCAAATATTTGAAGTAATTCTTTATTTTATATTAATAATCACATTAAATGTACAACTCTTTAGAAATGCCCCACAATTAATTCAAAAATATTCTAAAATGATAAATACAAAAAAATATTCACACTTCCTCCGAAGAATCCAATTGCGGAAGACAATTCTGGTTGCGATTTGCAGTTGCTACAAAGCGGGCAGCTCAGCGCACAACCTATCAACAAAACATGAGTTGATTAACTGAAAGAACCCAACCTGATAACTGAACACTACCCAAATCTAATCAATATTAATCAAATATAACCCTAGTAGAGGCATTTATTTTCGGCACGAGATTTAAGAAATTATGTTAAAAGTGAAAGTGAGTTAAATGAAGGGAGAATAAAGTAGAAGAGGAAAAAGATAGAGAAATGAAGAGAATAAAGTAGAAGAGGGTAAAGTAAGAAAGAAGAAATAGGTTGTTTTTTTCCAAAAAAAAGAAGAAAAGAAATGATGAGACAAACCAAAAACGAATACGACTTAGCTACAAGGGTAAGGGACGGAGGGAGTATCACATAAAAAAATGTTATATTTGGATCAATTCTTTTAATCCATGTGATTTGGAAGGAATGACTATTCCCTCATGAATGGAATGATCAATTTCACTCCACCCTACCAATCATCTCCTTACTAGCAACCCAAAACAACTAGATCTTGCTGTATAAAATAAAATACCTTCTAACCATATGAATAACATAACAAAATGGTATAGCACTCACATTAAATTTGGTTTCATTTAGCTAAACATTTTCCAGAAGCTGCTGCCATTGCATTCAGTTTTATATAAGTACTCGCTGAGATATTAACTGGGAAAACAAACCTTCGTATTCTCGACGAATCTAATTCATAGTACTTCTTGTACTCTTTTGAGGTTTTATTTATGACTGCTTGCTTGGAAGAAACAAGTCCTTTCCCAGTTCCAACATCAGATGTTTCAAGGGCACAATCAACCGAAAGAGCTTCGACATCAGATTCCTGAAAACTCTAGCTCGGGTAAGAGTTGAAATTATGCTGCACTTTATAAAAATAGCAGCTGAAAAATGCTGCAAAATGAATTCTCATCTTTTTCGAACAAAAAAAGGAAGTGCAATAATCTACCTTCATCATTAGAATCTTTGACAAGTGTTCCACTGGGTACGGTTGCAGCTTGTATCCTCCATAACTGATACAGGATAATGCCAATTTCCGTACCTATGTGTAGTCAATTTTATCAAAACACACAGGATCAGCTCTGCTAAAGATATGGAATACATATAAACTACTACATTCAATAAGCACACCTCACAGACAGGCTAAAATATTCAAAAAATGTACTGCTAAAAAAGCCAACACTTAAGCAATAACCTATAAGAATTTAAACAATTTTAGCAGTTCTAAACAAGAAGGACGATTCTTAAAATTCCTTTTGGTTTTTTTCATTTCTTTCTGTAAAAATTAAGTCGTACTCTTTCTTCTTTTACTTATTTTTTCCCAATCATTTCTTATTTTCCTTCAACGAGGCATCTAAAATTCATTAAAATACTGTCTCTGATGTGTGTATTTTGACACACAATTAGGGGTGAGCAAAAAACCGGAAACCGAATATCCGAACCGAACCAAACCGAAATTTTGAAATTCGGTTCGGTTTTTTCGGTTTTTCGGTTCGGTTCGGTTTTAAAAATAAAAAAAATTCAGTTTTTCGGTTAGGTTCGGTTTGGGCGAAGAAAAAAACCGAAAAACCAAAAAACCGAATTATATATATATTCTATTAGTATATATAAAATAAAATAAAATACACATATATAAATATATATTTATATTATATTTATTGTTTTCAGGTTTTTCGGTTTTGTTCGGGTTTTTCGGTTTTTTAAGTTCGGTTTTCGGTTTTTCATTTTCGGTTTTTCGGGTTCGGGTTCGGGTTCGGTTCGGTTTGGATTTTGAACTAAATTCGGTTTTTCGGTTTTGGTTCGGTTTTGGCAAAAAACCGAACCGAAACCCGAATGCACACCCCTACACACAATAGGAGGTACATCATCAGATCAGACAATACTTCCTCTCAGCCAATTAACCTGATTTCATTTCCAATTTGTGGTGTATGTAATTATAATAACCCACCAGATGGCCCAGATCAATTACATCAGGGGTAAAAAGGAGATGCAGAGATCATACAGGAGGTGCACACTTTTATAAGGGAAAATGAGAATCAATAAAATAACCTCACTGATATAAGGTTCGACAATGCAGTATTGGAGATAGGATGCTTCCTCTTCTGTGGTAGAAATGAATCGCTTGTAATTCCCTAGTCGGTAGTATCTGCAAGAAGCACTTAATGAATTCAAAAAGAGCCTAAAAAGATAATATGAGATACAGGAATCACAGGCAATGAAAGATAAAGAACCACAGGCTTCTAGTAACCTCAATATTCTCCGGGTAAAACTCATAGCTCTTGACTCCATTACCGGCGAAGGAATGCGGCGAAACCACAGGGATAAAGGTTCGACCTGCAAATAGGGGAACAAGCAACTATAAAAATTCACGAGCCAGAATATTAACTGCAAGTTTAAAGACTAATTTTGAAGCAACTACAAGGCTGTATTACTTGGTTGTCGGGACTCAGATGGAGAAGAAGATATAATGAAAAAAATTCAGCTTCATTCTGAGATGCGGAATGTGAAGCTCGATTTACTTCGTACAAGCTAAACAAAGTTGTCAGAGCTTTCATAAGCTGCTCCAGGTTGAGGTGTGACATAGAAGCAGTATTTGGAGTCTGAGATGATCTGTGAAGGTGGTGATATGATATAATGTGAAATTTGACCTGCACATAAGGAACATAACATCCATTATCTGAAATGATAAGGTACTTTTATATCATGACCTTGCGAGAGAACTAAAGGAAATATCACCTAGAAAGAAGTACTTTGTAGCTTTGGAAATATAAGTTGAAAGCCAAATACATTGGAAGCCAGTGACAATTAGCGTGTAAATATTAGTCAAAGTACATTCACATATGTAACTCTTCTAGAGCCACCCCTTTAGAAGGGTGCATTTGGCTTGTGTGCAAAGCATAGAGCAAATAGGCACTATAATAACAAAACTATATTATTGAAGAGGAACCAAATATAAGATTGTTGCGTAAGATAAAACAGTATCATTTATCACATAAATTGATTAGCAGGCATACCATTCTCTCATACATGTGTATCACTTGGTCACTGACAACGTTCTGCATGCTTAGATCTTGCCTGATGGATCTTGTCCTATCAAATATGAAGTCATGGACCACATCAAAAGGATGATCACTAGAATGCAGCAGGTCGAGAAGATAATTTAGAGTGTCCTCCAAGACAGGAACAGGCCGGACATCAGAAGCTTTCATATCTTTTGAGCTTATAGTTCTGCAGAACTGACCATAGAAGAGAGCCCAAATTTAGTCATACTACTAACATGCAGGCTTCATTTATGATTTTTATCTATCAGCATTTAATATAAAAGAACTAGTAATTGATTGAACAAGAAGATTTAGTGTTGGTCTGCCAGAGAACAAATCATTTGTGATTTCTTTCCACCTGTCCAAATATTAATTACCAACACCATTCTACACGAACTATCAAGTATCACCAAATTTATATTTTGCACATGAACCAAAAGATCTATATCCAAATACTCAAACCTTGAATTGTTTTGATTTTTCATACGGTTGTTGATTGCCTCCAAATTAACATTTAGTTGGACGCGTGGAGTGTCTACATGGCCAAAATAGGCAATGTACTAACCAATGTAGTTGGAAGTCTACATCACTCGGCTAGTCATGATGATATAACTTTATCACTTTAGGTAGCCACAATGATATTAAATCACCTAAAATCGAGAACCCATGTGGAAAGTTTATTCAACTGAAAGCTCGTATATTTGGAGGCAAGTTTTTATTTATGCTACCCCTTAAATGTTATGTATTTCCAGTCTTGGTGTTAATGACGATTCTCATATTCTAATTCGATTTCTTTGGCAATGGCAATAAGATAAAGTATGGCAATATGAAAGAGGTAACTTGATTTCCTAGTTTATGTTCATTGTAAAAGCAACATCCTTCCTTCAATCTCATTACTTATTCACCTAAACTTCATTTATCAATGTGTTGATCACAAAATCCAGCCTTCACATGTGAAATCAACAGATACACAATCACAACTTTTTTGCTTTATAATAAAGGGGCAAATTAGTAAGTAATCATTGTAGCACCTTTTTCACAGCAAGAGCAGGTGATGTTTTAGCATGATTTCCATGGAGCCTCTCAAACACAGCTAAATCCCTCAACCTCTCGCGTCTTTGCCTCTCTTCCACTGCAATTGAACATTAGTTCCATCAATTCAATTGGTAGTTGAAATAAATACCTAACTGAAATTGAAGAAGGAGGAGGTTACATGGGCACATGAAAGGGCAGGTCCCAATTAGGTTCGGGGGTTCTTGATCTCCGTCTTCATAATAACTATTTTCAATCCTGCAGCTGAATTCACCAGTTTTGGAACTAGAGCTGGAGGTTTTGTTGGAGTAGATTTGATTAGAAGCTTTTGGAATTTTGGATTGGGTGGAATCGGAGTGCGACGAATAGGAAGAAGAGGAAGAAGAATTGTTGATTCTAGGTTGGTAGGGCTGAGGACTTCTGTTCGCCATGGTTGAACACCGTGAGCTCTTCTTCTTTTCTTCTTCTCCGTTGAGGAATTCGATTTTTATATTCAGTACAGTGCAGCCTGTTTTTATTCATAATAATGAATAAAATTGTACACACCAAAGAGTAGTAATTAATTATACACAATACAATAAGTTAGGGCAGAACTAAAACCTAATTAAGATCATAGTACCACTTTTAATCTAACATGTACATAAAGTTACGTGGCAAATAGATTAGAGGTAATTAAACCGAAAAGGATACTAAACATAGTTAGTCTAAGTTCACAATTTGGATTATGCATATTTTGATTTTATAATATTGTAGACCCAATATGTATTTAATAAAATTGATTCGTTGTTATAAATTTTACACAAAAATCCAATTTAGTCTCTTACATTTGTCATAAAATTCTTTTTGGTCCTATACATTAAATTTGTGACCTTTTGATCCATTACATATTATTTTGATACATTTTAATCCCAAACATATTGTTTTGATCCAAAATAACCATTTTCTGTTAAAATTAACAGTCAAAATGTTTGATCAATTTAATAACTTAATTATAATCTAGGACTAAAGTCCATTTTGGTCCCGTACATTTTTCATAAAATTCTTTTCGGGTCTCATACATTAAGTTTGTTACCTTGTTTGAGACCAAAATGTACCAAAACAATATGTTAGGGATCAAAAAGAATTTTAGGTTAAATGTAAAGGAGCAAAATTGGACTTTAATCTAAATTTTAAGAATATGCAATGATATTTTGTCGATCCTAAAATAACTAAAAAATATAAGGAGGGTAGAGTTTCAAAGTTTTATCGTAACACCCCTGCCCGATCGATGACCACCCTTGTAAGAGACGTCACAATTCTTGTATCGTAAAACCTGATAAATTTAAAATCCATTTTACCAAACATATCGTAAAAATATCATAGCAAAACACATTAAGTCTAATTCTGATAGTACCAAATCCATAGGTTTTTAGATAATTTACAATGTAGTTGAATCTAATATACAAAAGTTAGTTACAAATATTCTCTAGTCTAACAGATTAGATTTATAACAAAATATGATAAGTGACCACATATAGCGTAAGCAGTATTGAGGCAGACAAAACAACGAAAGGGATCCAGAACTTAGCACCGTGCACTATACTTACCATTAATTCCAAATTCAAATAAAAACAATATGTCAGTAGTAAAAATTTTTAAGATCACTAGTTATGCTTGTTAAGCCAATCACTAATCGGGAAAAACGCATTTCTAGGCCAGTTGGCCTCAGAAATAACGGAAATGTACCCGTTTTATTATATGTTCCATATATGGGAAAAATGTCAACCGCATTGGCGTTTTTATAAGTAAAAACGCCAACAACAATGGCGGGTTTTAATTTAAAACGCCAACTACGTTGGCGTGTTTTAATTGCAACGTATTTTAGTCGTATTTTTTATGAATACAGTATTGAGTATAAAACGCCATTCGCATTGGCGTGTATAATATGAAACGCCTTTTTCGTTGGCGTGTTTATTCAAGTAAAAACGCCACATAGAATGTCGTTTTGATAAAATACGCCAACGTGGTCGGCGTGTTTCAAAGAAAACGCCACTGCAATTGGCGGCTTTATACAGATCTAATATATCCCCTTCTCCTCCCCCAAATCGCGAAAAACTCAGCCCACACACTCCCAAATCGCGAAAAACTCAGCCCACACACTCTTATCCAAGGTAGACTGCTCCACGCGAATTTGCCCTCCATCCATCTATCGGTGCTATTTTCCCCCAAATTTGTATATTATTTTCGGTTAGTATGCTTATCTTTTACATTATTTGAGTAATTGTTGGATAGTTAGCTAGGGTTTGTAATTGGTTGTGAATTGAGTTGAAATACTGTGCAGAATTATTATTGTGTAGAATTATTATTGTGTAGAATTATTATTGTGTAGAATTATTATTTAGCATATTTGGCTCACTCTACATAATGATGAATGTAAAAATAATACATATTTATTTGTGTTTTACATTATTGCAGATAGTATGACGTGGTGTGTCAATTTATATTGGGGTGGAAAGATAATTCCCGGAGAAGTTATTTCGTATGATTCTCCTTTTGCTAAAGGATTCATTATGTTGGATGAAACAATTTCGTACGATGAGCTTGTGGAAAAAATTTGTGAAATGATGGGGATAATCATATATGAAAACAACATTCAAATAATATGGAAACGTACAATATGCTTTGGAGCCGGAGTCACGTTTGTAGGTGTTCTACTAGACGAAGTATGCATGCAACTAATGTTTAGTGAGAGTATGGTTATTGGAGGTCTAATTGAATTATATGTTGAGTATTCGGCAATTACTCAACATCATAGTCATCATGTCATAAGTTATGATGTTGGTACGTCTACGAGAGCCCAAGAACCATATTTTGCTGCAACACAAGATTTTGATGTTGGTACGTCTACGAGAGCCCAAGAACCATATTTTGCTGCAACACAAGATTTTGAAGCTGGAGGCGTGCATTTAGGGGAAAGTGACAATTGTGATGCGGTTGAGGACGTAATAGGTCCTGATAAAGCCGACTTTCTTGATCCACAATCACCTTATTATTTTGAAGATTCCGACCCGGTTAGTACAGACTCAGATGATGATCCGTCGGATGATGAACAATTTGTTGCTTCAAGACCACCCATTCCACTTGGAGAAACAACAGTTGGAGAAACATCAGTTGGAGGAAGAGTAGTTCCACAGTTTCCACAACATGGAATCAACTATTTTCGCACCTTACCAGGTCCATATGATAGTTTTGATCACAAAAACTTTGAACGTGATGATCCCAGTGTGCATTATTGGAGTGAAAAAGATTCTAGCAATGTCGGTTTGCATACTAAATTTAGAACGAAGTTAGAATTGAAGGCAGCTGTGACTCATTGGCATTTGGAAAAAATCCGACAATATACAGTTGCTGAAAGTAAAGGTAAGAGATGGCATGCAGTTTGTAAGTGGCCGCAAGGAAATCCGAAGGATACCTCATTACCGAAATGTTTGTGGGAGTGCCGAGCAACACTGAGAAAGCATGATGAACACTGGCAAATTAGAGTGTTTAGCACTGCTCATACTTGCATGGGGGATCGTAACTATAATGGGCACGCTAATCTTTCGTCGGGTATGATAGCGTTGAGTGTTCGACATCAGATAGAAAACGATCCTTGCTACAAGGTAAAAGCAATTGTGGCGGATATTGAAAATAGATTTCATGTCAAAGTTAGTTACAAGAAAGCATGGTATGCTCGGAGGACAGAGATTGAGCTTGTATACAGTGGATGGGAGTGGTCGTTCAAAGTGTTACCAGCTTATTTGAATGAATTGCAAAGATAAAATCCTGGCACAATTGTGGAATGGTTGCACGATGACATATTAAGCAATGGTATGAACAAGGTATTCAAGTACGTATTCTGGGCTTTTGGACCAGCTGTGGAGGCTTTTCAACTATGCAAACCAGTTTTAACGGTTGATGGGACTCATCTACGTGGACGATGTCGAGGTAAAATTCTTATTGCCGTTGGATTTGATGCTAATAAGAAACGTTTGCCTGTTGCATATGCCATTGTTGATGAGGAAACCAAAGAAAGTTGGAATTGGTTTATGGAACGCATTAGACTTCATGTAGCAAAACATGAAATATGTGTCATATCTGATAGGCATGTGGGAATCATAGATGCAATGAATTTTCCCATATGGAAAGAAGAACCCAATGTGGGTCATCATAGATTTTGCTTGGTACATGTTAGAAAGAATGTTTTGCAGAATCACAAAGGTATCATGGTCAAAAGACTTGTTTGAAAAATTGGTATTGCTACCAAGAAGCGCAAGTTTAAGATCAGACGTCGTTTACTTCGAAACGTCAACGCCGAGGCTTTGCAGTACCTTGATGCCGTGGAGTTAGAAAAATGGAATCTGGCGTATGACAAACACAAAAGATGGGGTGAGGTGACCACTAATATGGTGGAATCTTACAACAATGTGTTGAGAGGCGCAAGACAACTCCCAATTAAAGCTTGCATTGATATGATATTTTGGAGGACAATAGAATGGTTCAATGACCGGTCAATTGCATCAACACAGTGTGCCACACCACTTACCCCGTGGGCGCATGAAAAGGTGTGCAAAAATGATGCAAAAGGTCAATTACATAATGTGAGAGCACCCAACACAATTGCAGGCCATTATGTGGTTCGAACAACTCGTCGAATTGGTGGAAAGGGCGCTAATAAGTGGAAGGTAAAGTACTTGGAGTCGCACTGCAAATGTCAAAAGTGGCAGATGTGGAGACTTCCATGTTCACATGCAGCGGAATCCCTCTTCAGCATGCACGCCGGGTTTGGTTAAATACACCACAGTGATCTGGTGAAACCAATTCATATATTCTTCCGTTGCAACAGGCTCAGTACTGTCTTCCAGATCAGTCCATATCGTAAAGTGCATGTTGTCCCACTCCTGTATATAATTGGCGTGCCATTGAACCCAATTCTGACCAGATTTTCCACGGCGATCTTGTTTCAAAAAATCAGACCCGTGGAACCGGGGGAGATCCGGGATATACGGTTGGACAATCCCGAATTGGCGCAACACTCGGTGTGGCAGGTGTGGCTCAGCCAGATTCCAACAAATAAGCGTTGTTATCGACTTCCATATAGGACGACCGGCATCACAACTTTCCGGCAACTCTCGGTGGAGATAAGGCCTCCAAATAAACTACATGTGATACAAATTTTTCAAAATAATTTCAATAAAAACAAAAAACAAAAAACAATTTATAAGTATATGAAGTACCTGATTAGGATGCATCATGGAGAACTGATCTCGGAAATTTTCAATACAATGTCCGGGTGCTTTTACATATGACGCCGGACCATTCCATCTAAAAAATTTAAATTATGAGCGAAGAACACGAAGATTGATGAACATTAAGCTTAAAAAATGAATTAGTGAACAACTTACGCGCTTGCACATGGTAGATAGTCTGTATGCACGGGATCTAGCATCCTCGGTCTAATATTTGGGATTCTCTCCCAAGCCCAAAGCTGTAATAGAGTTAAGGCTCCCCCTACATCCGTCCTCCTAGCAACGGCCGCTTCACACAAATTTTGGTACAAGCAAGCAAGCGTCGCACCACCCCAGCTATATGTAGAACACCGTTCTATATCCAAGAAAAAGTGTAGGTAGAAGAATGTAATTTTATTTCCGGAGCCGTTGGGGATCATCAGACCACCAAGTAATAGCAGACAATAGATACGAGCCCGCTGAGCATATATGTTGTGTTCGTGGTCACTAGACAGCTCAATCCTCAATTGACGCGATAAGCTTGTCTGCTTAAAAGCCATTTCCTTCAACTCGGATGCGTCCGGTATGAATTCTAGAAAATCCAAACACATGTCCTTCCAATATCCCGCTTCCGTCGGGGGGATGTAATCTGTCAGAGCCTCTCCATCAACTTTGAGGCCCCATAAGACCTCCACGTCTTCCAGTGTCACAGTCGCTTCACCGACTGGAAAGTGAAACGTGTGAGTCTCTGGCCTCCAACGTTCAATCAAAGCTGTGATAAGATGGTGGTCAATGTCTTTTGGTTTACCACACCTTAATATACCCCCAAACCCCATCTGGTCCACTATTGCCAAGACATATTGATGGATGGGAACATCCCAAATTAATCCTTCATATCGTCGGCAGCGTACATATTCGGATGGAACACCTGCCCATATGTTGTTAGATATGTGTTGTCTCTGAAAATATAATACATATGGATCCGCAGGACCACATGCAAGCCGACGACGAGAGGTTGAAGATGATGCCATAATTTACCTACACAACATTCATAATCCAAATTCAACAATAACCAACCATAAACCATTTCAATAATTAGATACAATTTAATCCAATATCACAAAATTGAACACCAACATCAAATAATTCACCTACACAACATTGCACATTCAAAATCATAATCCAATTCACCTACACAAAATTAACAATTTAAATTAACAATTCGTCCAACCTAACAATTTCAATTTGCCCAATTTCAATTTTGCCTAACCTAACACTTTCAATTTGTCCAATTTCAATTTGACAAACCTAACAATATAAACAAATTTAACAATTCAAACTAATCAACATACATCAACCAAAACCCACATAAACCAAAACAATTTGCCCAATTTTTTAGCTATAACAACCCTAGGGTTTAGGTTTATAATCAAATTTATACACAAATTCACTTAAACCCAAACAATCCAACATAATAATCAACAATAATGTCATTCAACCAATCCAAAATGCATAATATTTCTACTCAATTCACAACCCATTACAAACCTTAGCTAACTATCCACCACTTACTCTAATAATGTAAAAGGTAAGCATACTAACCGAAGAAAATAGATGAATTTGGGGAAGAATAGCACCGATTGATGAATGTAGGCCGAAATCACGGAGAGGAGGGTGATTTCGCGAAGAGAAGGCGCGCAGCTTGGAGAAATCGCGAAGTGTGTGTATTGTGAGATTTTCGCGATTTGGGGGAGACACGGCTGGTATATCAGCCTGTGAAAACACGCCACTCAGATTGGCGTTTTTTGCGACAAGGTAATTACGCCACTCAGGTTGGCGTTTTTTGCAAAAACACGCCACTCAGGTTGGCGTTTTTTGCTACTAAACACGCCAACCAAGTTGGCATTTTTTAACGTACTTGCGATTGGAGAGAATACGCCCAAAATACGACACAATTATAAAACGCCACGTACGTTGGCGTCTTTACGTATAAACACGCCATTAACATTGGCGTTTTTACTTAAAGACACGCTAATTTCATTGGCGTTTTTCCCATATGTGGAATAGATAACAAAATGGGTACATTTAAGTAATCTTTAATGTAAACTGCCCCAGAAACCCGATTTTCTCATCACTAATCACATAAGTCCTTAATGGCTTCTTCAATGTCCTGGTATGTCAACCCTTGGCTGCTGATCAGGTCACACCACGCAGCGGCTTCTTCGTCGGCCTGTTCATACGTATTCTGGGCACGAAGTCTTTCCTGCAATAACTCAGTCTCAAGATATTCTTGGAATAGGGGGTCAATTACATCCACATACCATAAATTTTCAGAATCTATAGGTTTCTTCATGACCTCATCGATATTGAAAGTGAATTTCTCGCCATGAAAATCTATGCAAATTGTTCCCTTAGCCATACCTATAATTGTTTTTGCAATTGATGCACTATTTTTTTTAGCACTACAACTTTTTGCAAGTATACAAAGCAGAAATAATATAGCTAAATGCCAGTATCGGGATATCGAACTCAGGGAATATAATTGCAACTGACTATCATGTACTAAGCGTCAAATACTATCTAGAGAAACAAGCGTTTTGGGATGGATTAATTAACTAGGAAAAAATAAATAAAGCAAATAAAACAAAACATTCAAATAACCAAAGTAAATCAGGCAAAGAGTGAAATTCCAAGGATAGAGCTTTCACAATTATGGTTTACACAAAACACAGTTATGATACCCTGCCACAATTCATGCATTACTAGAGCGAGTCACATAAGTATTGCGCATGTGGCACAAACGTAGATTACAGACACTAGGGGCATCAATCCTAGATTTGTAACTCCTAAAAGCTCAATTAGACCCTCAAGATGTCCTCACTCTCAATTAATATTGCCGTTTTAAAGGAAACTAATTATAGTGACAACTAAGCACTTCTAACTCGCCAACCTCCTCTCACGATTATGTAGCAAGTCAATAGATCATCACAAAATGTATCACTCAAACATGAAGCAATTATCCGACACTTAGAATAAAATCATACAATGAACAAAACGGATACTAGAATTATATAAACCAATAAAAGTTACTAACACTGATATATAATGAAACAAAGAGCAAAAGTGGAAGCCATTGAAGGCATAGCTAATGAAATAAGATAAATGTAGTATTTGATAAATATAGGACAACTTTTGATATGTCTTGGCTCGTGCAAAAGCTATTACATATATAGGAAAGAGAGAATGATTTAGAACAAAGAGTAGATCAAAAGATGTAACTGACTGGAATAAAGTGATAGTTAAATGCTCCCAGATTATTTCTTATTTGTTCCTTCCTTGGTGTAGCTGAAAGGACTTCATTCATGATAGACTTGATTAACACTTCATTCATTTCAAGTCTCTAATTCCATGATTGAGGATAGCAATGTTTACAAACAAATTTAAAGAATTCTTATAGTTTAGTTTTTCATAGTAAAAACTACAAATTAAATTACAAAACATAAAGAAAAAGCTAACAAAACCCAAGGATGAATTGTTGTATAATCTTTAGTCTTCTCTTGCCTTGCTCCAATCTCCAAGAATGGTGGATGGAATGATAGATCAAGGAATTAGGGTTGAAGTGTGGAGGAGCCTTGGGGAATTTTCGTGCCCCATAGGTTAAGGAAAAGATTTGGCTTCACAAGGTAATGTCTTCTTTCTGTTAGGATCGTCGACTGCAACACTAGTTTGATATTGTCCGCTTTGGGTCAAGCCCGCACGAATTTGTTTTTGGGTCACTCCCAAAAGGCCTCAAACTAATTGGGGTTGGACAGGAATTATATACACCTTCCAACTTCTCTCACTCATCCGATGTGGGATAGGTTTGTAACCCAACAAACCTCCCCTCAAACCGAGACCACATCGGAAACGCAGTCGACACAAACATGGGTCGTTCCAACCCTGACCCCTGGGTCATCCTGGGCCCGACTCTAACCCGAGTCCTTCAGGGCCCGACCCTAACCGGGGCTCATCCAGGCACTACCCATAGCTACCTGAGCTCTGATACCACTTGTTATGATCGTCGACTGCAACATTAGTTTGATATTGTCCGCTTTGGGTTAAGCCCGCACGGATTTATTTTTGGGTCACTCCCAAAAGGCCTCAAACTAATTGGGGTTGGACAGGAATTATATACACCTTCCAACTTCCCTCACTCATCCGATGTGGGATAGGTTTGTAACCCAACACTTTCATTCCTTGAATTTCTGCCTAAATTCTCTGCCTAAATTCTGCACTTGACAGCTTTGCGCGACCTTCATAGAATGACCATAACTTTCTCCACAGAACTCCGATTGAGATGATCAAGGTATCATCGCGAAACCCTGTCGAAAACAAAGAGAATGTTGTATAGTACGTCCTGATAGGGCTTCAGAATCGTCGGCAAAGTGAGTTTGAACAGAGGCTGTCGTGCGTGACCGGGCTCAGCGGGCCGCTGGACAGCTCCAGAACTCTCTGGACTCGTTTCAGCGACCGCTGACATGGGTCCAGCGGGCCGCTGGGTTGCGCTTCAGTTCTAGCTTCCAGATTTGACCTTTTTATGCCCCCTTTTCAGCTCTATTTTGCACATTTCTCACAAAACATGTCAAAATACAAAAATGGATAAAATACGCAAATAATGAACAAGTAATGCAAGTTTGACACTCAAAACGGACCAAATAATGGCCTTAAAACACTGCAAAATCCGAGCCTAACATCAATTCTTAAGAAAGGTCTTCCTAAAAGTATCCCGCTAGATTTTCTCTGCAAGACTTGCCATACTATGCTGAAGATTTTCCATATTATTGCACACGATTTGGAGGCTATAAATACACCTCAAGCTTCATCAATGGAAACTTTTGCTGCATAATTTTCGGAGCATAATATTTGAGAGTTTCTTCCACTGTTTATCAAGATCCAAGGTGTTTGAAGTGCGGATTCAAGAGAAGATCAATACTAAAAGATTCAACTTTTGAGTTCTATTGCTTTAGTTTTTATTTTTTATATGTTTTCCCTATCCGTCCCCCTACAAGTGAGACGCTCCAAATCGTACGTTATTTTGTAAAAATGATAATAAATAGTTAGGACTTGTTCATCTTCTTTAGTGTAAAAGAAACATATAATTTTGGATTAGATTTATCTGCATGGGACCCACAGGAATGAACAATTATTCTTGTGTTCATTGTTAAAGAAATAGATCTAGATTTGTCTTACGTAATTTTGTTTTCTATTTATTTTTAGGGCATCCACAATAGGACGGATGTCCCGGCGGACATCCCGACTGAGTTTCCAAAAACACATCCGGCCACATCATAAGGCCACCTCACTGCACTGCCACGTTATAAGGACATCTCACTGCACTGCCACGGACATCCCCAAGGACATCCCGACGGACATCCACAAAAAACAATAAAAATATCAGGACGTCCGTCGTGTCAACGCAATGGCGGACGTCCTAACGGACGTCCCAGAAAGCCGTGGAACTCCGGTGCCCGCAGCGGACGTCCGTATCCGTATGCATGCTGCCTAATGGCGGATGTCCCGCGCGGACGTCCGGCACGCCGGTCCGACGTCCGCCGGGACATCTGCCATTGTGAAGAAGAAGAAGATTCACCGAATTACGGAATCTGGGCTTCTTTGAAGTTCTTCACAGTCTCATCAATTCCCCAACAGTAGCCACTTTTCTTCACTTCTTTCTTGACATATACAGAGGTTGTTCATAGCATGAAATCGAAACTACAAAAAATCGAACCGAACTTCCATTTGGGTTCATACTATAGCATACCATGTTATTTACATATACTGTAGCCAAATTGTTGTTTCACAACCTGAAATCTAGAAGAATCGAACCTTAAAGATCATGAAATAAAGTTAAAACATAACTTCTGAGGGGTTTAACGGGGCTGCAGAAATGGATTGGTGTTGGAAGGAGCGCTACTGATCATGAAGGAGGGAGCGTCGACTGCAGGCGCAAGCAGCTCTTGATAGTGGCTAGACCGGAGCAGAATACAACGGCAATCTGACCGTGTGTGGGAAACGACCAGAGCCGTGCGGGGCGGAGGTGGCGTGGGCTTGCGAGGAGAGCGCAGAGGTGGTGACAACCTTCGAATGTTTCTTTGAATTTGGTAACAATTTAAGAGAGGAATTGAGAACAGGGAGGGAGATGAAATCGGAGAGGCGTTAGAGAGAAGAGTGGATAGGGTGGCAAGAAGAGAGGTGGCTGGTGGGTCCCGCTGCTCGCCAGAGACGGCAACATCACTGGGAGCTTGAGATTTTTTAGATTTGAGATTCATGTGTCCTCCAAGGGGTTGAGATTTGCAGAACTTGAAGGAACAAAACCTGCACTCATAGACTTTTCCAACTTCCATCTTTTTGGAAGAATTGAGGAAGAAGACGAAAATTTGCAGGTGATTTGGGTGAGAAGTTGAATTTTTAAGGGGTGAGTAGGTAATTGTGCATTAATTTTCTTCACACAGTAAACGATACAGAAATATAAACCACCAAATGGATGAGAATTGATTTATGCGTATTACACATCCCAACAGTGCCGGCCTAGTTTGTACCTCGGGCCTCCCATAAATTTATCTTGAAACTCGAACAATCAATAATACCAAGAATTACCCCAATTTCTTATAATATCTAGGAACATGAACACGCCCTTCAGTTTTCGCCATTCCAAATGTATTGATTAAATTCCTTTACTATTTGTATAAGGTTGGGCCCACATATTCTTAAATCAATTTGCGTGTTCGAGGAGGCAGAAATAAACACATATTTGCATTTATGGTATATTTATTTATTCCCTTTTTTATGACTGTGTTCCCAAAAATACCCCTTTTTATGAGTGTCTTCCCAAAAATACCCCCTTCAAACTCCAAACGAAAATTTTCAACGGGCACACAAAAATTAGGCGCGTTTTACCCCAAAATTCGAATTTTCGACTTTCTACAAATTGGGGAGGGAAGTGAAATCTGATTTCAAAACTCGTCGCTTGAGTAGTGTAAGCAATTGGTGAAAGGTATGGGTGAAATTCCCCTTCCTGGGTTGGGGATGTGGTAAAGAACCAATAGTGCGATTAAGAAGAAGAATGCAAAACTGATTCTGATGAATTATTTTGTGATATTGAATATTATTTTGAGTTTGAATGTTATGTTTAACGTGGTTCCGAGTGCATTTAGATTGCATTTCAATGTTATTGTAATTCGAGTTGAGGTAATTTGTTTGTCTGGTCTATGAAATGGTGTTGTTGCTTGATGCCCGTAATCCCCAATTCTGGTAATTTCCTATGCTCGCACGCATATCACTCATTTTGTAGTGTGACTTTGTACAGGTATGCCTAGATCCCAAAGCACAGGAATGGTTCGTGGCCTCGGTAGCCAAAGTCAAGGTCTGGTCTCTGTTCGTCTACATAAACAATTTTTATGGTTGGTCTTACGCTCATATTGGCGTTACGATTTGGGTGATTGTATTGTTGTTTAGGCACATGTACTTTTGGTTCTCCAGGACAAAAGTTCCGCAAAGGTGAAAGATCTCGAAGGATGTGGACGCTAAGGGAGGAGGAGATTTTGGCATCCACCCTGCTGGAGCTAGTTCACGTGGTTGGAAATCCGACAACAGTTTTAGAGCCGAGTATTTACAGAAAATCGAAGATAGCATTCGTGCAGAATTCCCAAACAAAGACCTTAGGGGGAATCCGCATGTCCAATCAAAGATTTACACTTGGAAAAAAAGCTACGGTTGTCTTCGTAATATCCTAGCTCGTAGTGGCGTCGGCTTCAACAACGACGGCTAGTATAGAATCGATTGTGACGACGAACAATGGCAGCAAATTGTTCAGGTAGGCATTACTTGTATCCCATGTATTTCCCATTGTATTGTTGGGAATCAATTGATTTTGATGTTACATTGAATTGGCAAGCATATAACGATTGCGTCCCCTGCAGGCTGACAAAGATGCAAAATTTATGCGTCACAAGTCGTGGCTCTTTGGGAGACTGATAAGGCTAATTTCATGCATAGGTCTAGGGGATAAATTTGTGAATTTTCTCGGTCTAACACATGTTTTAAGCCAGGTGTATAGAAGAAATTCGTCAGGTCCAGGAAAAGAAGAAGGCAATCACACGCCCAAGGAAACTGGCGAATAAGTGAACATTGTGAAAGAAATTGCAAGACAGAGTAAATCTCAGAACTGAAGTGTAGAATGGAGATTTCTACGAAGGTTCGGGAAGATTATGTCCGTGTCTATAAAAGGAAGGTTGCATGCATTCTGGAGGGATCTTCTCAGCGGAGACCTCACTAACAGTCGACAGCTAGTTCACTTTTCTATACACTTGGGTTTTTAGAGGGAAATTCAGGGGGTTCCGCGCTGGGGTTCACTTTCGGCTTTCTCGTTTCAAGTTGGGTTGTAACACCGTCCTGTTGAGGGCGAAGAAACAAGTTCCCGTTTACTTTTCTCGCATTTTGTGGTTTCCACCGAGCTTCACTATTCGAAGCTCGGCATTCTGTTTTATCCACTATTTCCATGTTTTATGCAAGTTTAATTTTCTGTTATGTCGATGTCTGATTTTGCTGTTGTGATTTTCTGGAGTTTTGAGCTAGCTTGCTTGTTTTGGATGCGTTTCGTAATTGATTATTGAATCTGTGCAGAGTAATGGCTGAATCACACTGATCGGAGTTTGTTGGTGAATGAATCGGAGGTCTGAATTTGGTTTTGTAGTTTTGATTGTGGAAACGTTTAAATTTGATGTTGATCGGAGTAGATCTGTTAGATCGGAAGTTCTGGAGTGGAATCTAGTTGTTGTTGGTTTCGGATTGCTTGGATCCGGAGTGGATTAAGCGTTCGACGTGAGATCTGAGCAGAGTTGGTTTATTTTAATGCCTAGTCTTCGTGTTTTCATTTCGCTTCGTCTAGTATATGTAGATCTGAGTTATTTCCGTTTAGTCGCAAGTTTCCGACGACCAAACTTTTACATTCTGTTCGAATCTGGGTATGTGCTCTGTTTCCTTCATTTTCGTGTTTAATCCCGTTGAAGAAATGCATGTTGTGTTAGTTAAATGCTCAGTTAGTTATTTGCTGCTTTTCTGCCGTTCTTGCTATTTCTGGGTCATGGTCCCCGCTGTTAGTTGTTTCCTGTCTAACTAAATTAGGTAGTCGTTTACACGGTCTAGTAAGTTAATTTAATATACCGAAGTCTTGATGATGTTTGATCTCAGCATGTTTACAGTTTTCTAGGTCTAGTGTTTACATTTCCTGCCTAGGTCTAGTAGTAGTAATACCTCAACCCTGTTTGCGTGGCAGCAGCCGCTTTTGTCAAGAGTCTCTAAATGCTTTCTTACGTGTCCATCTTCGTGGGATCGACCCCTGCTTCTCTATACTAAATCATAGTATTCGGGTTGAGGGATCTTTGAAGGGGAGTTAGTGTGTCCAACGACAGAGCATTCCGTGTTCTATTGAGTTCCTAGACCAAGTGATCTAGTGGATTCATAGGACCTGGCATCTCGACCTAGCACATCGCATTTTCACCACACACGTAAACCACGCACTTCAAATGGCGCCGTTGCCGGGGATGGATGGCGTATTTTGTGATTGTTTTTAGAGGTTTTTGGCGTACAAAGTTTTGATTTATTTTTCTTTTATTTTCGGTTTATGAGCAGAGGCTCACGGTCTACCTACTGGAGTAACTCGTCTAGGTGGGAGCAAGGTCAATTCATTTGGCAGGTCAAGGAAACCGCCTCCATAGTAACCACCAGATCAGGTTTCACCACGGGAGAGCCGTTTCCGAGTGGATTTACTAGCGACGAATCTTGGGCGTCGTCAGGACGTGAAGATCCGGAGTCACAACCAGAGTCAGAAACAAGGGAAACAGAGGAAGTAGTCATGGCGCAAGTAGTAGATCCAGATCCAGAGATCGGTTCGTTAACCGCTCATTTAGATGGAGAACCAGCTCAGGCTATAGTGATGAATCCACGCCAGAGGACTATTGAGATCATGACAAACGTACTCGGCATCTTGCCAACATTTTCTGGGCGAAGAAGTGAGTGCCCGTACGAATTTTTAAATGAATTCAGAAGTTGTGTGGTATTCCGAAGAGGCCGAATGATGCAACAGAGGACGATTATCGCCTACGTGCGATTCCTTTCACTCTGAAGGGAGAGGCCAACACATGGTTATTGAGATTTCCCCCGGATTCTATCCGCACATGGAGGGATTTCAAGTTGGAATTCTTAGATTATTTCTTCCCGTCCAACAAGACGAATGCACTGAAAAAGAAATATTAGAGTGTAACTAGGATTACGACGAATCCTTGAGTCAGTATTGGTCGAGATTCAAGGGGTTGTTGGATGCGTGTCCGAATCACCGAATGATAGAGGCAGAGACCTACTCTCTATTTTAAGAAGGGGCGACTCCTGAGTCGAAGGATTTAATGAATTCCTCGAGCGGGGGGAATTTCACCAGAAAAAGGGGAAGTGAAGCAAGAGAAATCCTGGAAAAGTTGATCGACGCTAAGAAGGCGTACGATAACCCTAGGAATGCAGTGAGGAGAGGATCGGTGAATGCCATAAGAGAGCAAGAAGATGATAAAGTAGAAGCAAGGATTGACAGGCTCGAGAAGGCTCTTTTGAACGCGATTGAAAAGACAAATCCACTAGCTTCACAAGGGAAGGAGAAATCTCCTCGTCCAGGAGATAATCAAATTCAACAATATTACGGGACCCAGGAAGGAGATTATCAGGCCCAAGTCAATGCAATGGGATGTTGGAATCCCGATGGGAGCTGGAATCCAGAGAGACAGAGAGATGCACCCTGGAGGAACCATCCAAATTTCAGATGGACTGACAACGAACAGAACCAGTCAGCACCACAACCGAATCAGCAGTTTGCACCTCAACCCGAGAGACAAGGTAATTGTACAGGAAGGAACCAAGAGGGGCAGGGCAACTGGATCAATCGGAACCAAGGAGACCACTCGAGCTGGGGAAACAGAAATCAGAACAATCAAGGGAACTCTTATGTACCACCGCACCAAAGGAATTTTCAAAACAATTACCAGGGTCCAGGAAATCAGTACAACAACTCTTCAGGAGGTCAAGGAAATGTTCGTCAGAATCAAGTGAGTGGACCGACCCTGAGTATGGGGCAAGGGCCCAGTCAGCCACCAAAGCCACCAAAAAGTATCGATGATATGGTGCACGACCTCGTCAGTTCTCAGCAACATATGCAAAACAACCTGCAATCGAACAATGACGTAGTGCACAAGCTTCAAGACGCTCAGCAGGAGCAAAAGGCAGCAATGGATATGCTGGCAAAGTAATTATCCCAGATATTCACTTTTTTGAGTGATATGAGGAGGAATGAAGGAAAGATTCCCGCCTCAGTAAGACCACCTGATAGAGCGAATATAAGTCAGATTACCTTGAGATCCGGGAAAGGATATGAGGGGCCAGTGGTAAGAACGAAGGAAGCGACAGATCCCAAGGAAGGCAAGAAGGAAGAGGATATAATTCCGAGGCCCATGAACTTGGAGGGTGAAAATTCCTTGATCAAGGATGGCTTTAAAGCTGGAGATTTGGAGAGGCCCTTGCCTAGATCAACTGAACCATTCTTCCTCAACCCAGAGCAAGAGATGGAGAACGATGTAGTAAGGGAAGAAACTGGAGAGTTCTCGGCTAAAAGTTCTACAGGAGCAGGGAAGCAACTGAAACCTTTCCCAAGCCGGGGGGAAGCCAAGAAGAAGAAGGAAGAACCAGTAGACTTCATGGATATTTTTGGGAAATTGGAGATCAATCTACCATTCTTACATGCTTTGAAATTGCCGGTGTTTAGCAAGTTCATCAAGGTATTTATAGCTGGGAAGGCTAGACCCAGTGGAAAAATTTTGATAGGCGAGAACGTCTCCGCAGTGATTCAAAAGCGGAGGATGCCTTCGAAGTGCAATGATCCAGGTATGTTTACTTTGCCCATCTCTATTGGTGAAATAAAAATTGAGCATGCCATGTGTAATTTAGGGGCTTCGATATATGTGTTACCACTGTCTATATACAAGAAATTAGTAGGAGTGAGCATGGTGAATACGAAAGTAGTGATCCAGCTAGCGGATAGGTCGTGTATCTATCCTGAAGGAGTGCTTGAGAATGTGATAGTAAGAGTACATGATTTCTTATACCCAACTGATTTTCATGTGATAAAGATGAGCGATAATGAGTCTGCAGAGTCTGGCGGAGTACTTTTAGGGAGACATTTCTTACGTACCGCCAAGACTATCATTGATGTCTTTGATGGCACCATTTGCCTTGATTATAATGGGGAAAAATATACATTCAGCATAGATGAGGCAATGAAGAAACCTCTTGACGTTGAAAATTTGCATGCTGTAGATGTTATTAACCCCCTGGTCCAGGAATATCTTGAGACAGAATTAATGCAGGTACAAATCGAGAAATCCGAGATGAGTCATACTATTGATAGAGAAGTAGCCAGTTGGTGTGAAGCCATGAAAACGAGTGAGTTATCAGATGATGAACTAGCTGAAGCGATTCTGGAATTCTGCACGAACCCGGAGCTAGCTAGATCAAGGAGGACACCTTATGTGGCAAGCATGGAAAATTCTACTAAGTCTACGAAGGGAATAACGACTGAGTCGACAGAGAAAAATCCCTTACCTCAAGAAAAAGACGTTCCTAAGAAAGAGCTGAAGACACTTTCACCTGGGCTCAAGTATGCGTATCTAGAGGAGAATGAAAATTTCCCGGTGATTATTAACAGCAGCTTGACCAAGGGACAAGAAGAGGAATTGTTGAAAGTGATTCGGAGGAACAAGAAAGCTATTGGGTGGACACTCTCTGACTTGGTAGGAATCAACCCAGATCTGTGCATGCATCACATTCGATTAGAAGAAGGAGCATAACCTTACAGAGATCCGCAACGCAAGTTGAATCCGAACATGAGGGAAGAAGTGCTGAAGGAAGTATTGAAGCTGCTATCCCTAGGAATAATTTATTCCATACCCGACAGTGAATGGGTTAGTCCAGTGCATATGGTACCAAAGAAGTCGGGAATACAGATGGTCAAGAACGATAAAAATGAGTTGGTCCCCACTCGACTTGTTACTGGGTGGAGGATGTGTATTGACTACCGTAAGCTGAACGAGGCTACTAAGAAGGATCACTTCCCGTTACCTTTCATTGACCAGATGTTGGAGAGGTTGGCGGGCAAGCAATATTTCTGTTTCCTGGACGGATATAGTGGGTATTTTCAAATCTATGTGGATCCCGAGGACCAGGAGAAGACAACTTTCACGTGTCCCTTTGAAACGTATGCTTACAGAAGGATGCCGTTCGGTCTGTGCAATGCGCCAGGCACTTTTCAGCGGTGTATGATGAGTATCTTCTCGGACCTACTGGAGGATTGCATCGAGATTTTAATGGACGACTTCACTGTATACGGGAACTCATTTGACTCATGTTTGACAAGTTTGGATATAGTGCTGAGGAGGTGTCGGGAAAAGCATTTGGTTTTGAATTTCAAAAAATGCCACTTTATGGTCCCTGAGGGAATTGTCCTAGGGCATGTGGTATCAGAAAGTGGAATACATGTAGATCGAGCAAAGGTTGAGGTGATCTCAAAACTGCCTTACCCGACGAATCAGAAAGAAGTGAGAGGATTCCTAGGGCACGCAGGATTTTATAAAAGGTTTATAAAGGATTTCGCAAGGATTGCTCAACCACTCACTCACTTGTTACATAATGATGTTGATTTTGTTTTCGATGAGGAGTGCAAGAAAGCTTTTCAGTTGTTGAAGGATAGATTAGTTTCTCCTCCCATTATCAGAGCACCAGATTGGAGTTTGCCATTTGAAATCATGTGCGACGTGATTTTTTATGCGTCAAAAACGCTCAATCAGGCCCATAAAAACTATGATACCACGGGAAAGGAAATGTTGGCAGTCGTGTATTACTTTGAAAAATTCCGACCATATTTGCTTGGGTCGAGGGTGATAGTCTTCACTGATCACGCTGCAATAAAGTAATTACTGGCGAAGAAGGAGTCTAAGCCAAGGTTAATCCGTTGGGTGTTACTTTTACAGGAATTTGACTGGGAACTTAGAGACAAGAAGGGAACAGAGAACAAGGTAGCCGACCACTTGAGTCGTATTTTTCAAGGTGAGACCGACGAAGCTATATCTGATGCATTTCCAGAAGAGCATCTGTACTATGTAGGGATATTTCCTAGACCTATCAGTTGGGAAAAGATCATGGCGCTAACAGGTCCAGGAGATTCTGAGAAGGGAAAATGTCATCTGAACGATGAGCCATGGTTCGCAGACCTGGCAAATTACTTGGTCACTGGAGAGGTGCCCAGTTCGCAGGAAATCTCCCGGGCCCAGAGGATGAAGCTCAAAAGCGAAGCCAAGTATTATTTCTGGGATGACTCATATTTGTGGAGAATGGGAGCTGACCAAGTGATCCGGAGGTGTATCCCGGAGTGGGAACAGAGGGATGTGCTGAATCATTGCCATGCCCTAACTTGTGGAGGTCACTTTGGACCTAGGAAAACTGCAAGGAAGGTGTTAGATAGCGGGTTTTACTGGCCTACATTGCACAAGGATGCTTTCGAGTTTTGTCAGAACTGTGAGAGGTGTCAACAGACGGGGGGAATCTCCATGAAAGACGAAATGCCGCAAGTTCCAGTGATTGTTTGTGAGATCTTCGATGTCTGGGGAATGGATTTCATGGGTCCATTTCCGTCTTCATACGGAAATACGTACATACTTGTGGCAGTTGATTATGTTTCGAAATAGATAGAGACCAAGGCGACCACATCTTGTGAAGCTAATGAGGTAGCGAAATTTCTTAGAGCCAACATCTTTAACAGGTACGGAGTGCCCATAGCGATAATATCTGATAATGGGACGCATTTGCGTAACCAGACTATTGAAGCTCTAATGAGAAAGTACGGAGTGCACCACCGCCTTTCCACACCGTACCATCCTCAATCAAATGGGCAAGCGGAGATCTCCAACAGGGAGATAAAGGCGATATTGGAGAAGACGATTAATCAGTCTAGGAAGGACTGGAGTAAGAGGCTTGGAGATGCACTATGGGCTTACAGGACAGCATACAAGACGCCTATTGGGATGTCACCCTACAGGCTTGTGTTTGGCAAAATGTGCCACTTGCCCGTGGGAGTAGAACACCGAGCATATTGGGCGGTCAAGGAGATCAACATACGACCCTAGTCCTGTGAAGAAGAACGAAAATTGCAGCTACAGGAGTTGGAGGAGCTGAGGCTGGAGTCATATGAATCGGCAATGTGGTACAAAGAAAAGACGAGACTCTAGCATGACAAGAATCTCCGGACCAAGGAACTACAAGTTGGGCAGAAAGTTCTCCTGTTCCAATCCCGACTCAAGTTAATGCCTGGTAAGCTGAACTCTAAATGGATTGGACCATACACTATTGTGAGTCTTCGTGCAAATGGAGCAGTAGAGATCTAGGGAAGTGCTTCAAACTCTACTCATTTTCTTGTCAATGGTCATAGGGTGAAGGTATTTAGGAATAACTCGGAGATGTGTGTAGTGGACGAAGTGCCGCTACACGCACTCCCTGATATCGCCTAACTGGCCTGGGAAGGAAGTGTTCTCAGTGAATTCCTCGGTCAGGTGACTAGGAAGTTTTTTTATAAATATATCTTGACCTAGGGAATCTTGAGAGCACTTGAAAACAAAATTTGTAAATATTTAATCGTTTTCTTTAAATCAAGAAAACCCAAACAAATTAATTTTTTTTTCCGGAATACCAGACTCCTTAAGAGAAATTTTATATTGTCATATCCTTGACCTGGGAGTCTGGCGTTTCATTTTTAGTTTGATGTTTTTTCTAAGTATGGTATTGCAGAGATATTCACATGGGGCAGGGAATTGAGGATTAAAATTTTGGAGGGAGTCAGCGCCGTTTCGAATTTCAAAAGGTAACTTTATGGGGAGGCGTACGGTTGCTAGCGTCACGCCTGCAACAGCCTGCAAACCGTCCTCTCCCATACCCACAGGCTATAACCGTGCTGTAGCCTTTATTTTCCATATCATAACCACTCTCTCTCTACAAAAATTCCCCAAATTTCTCTCTCAAATCCTATCTTTTCTCTAACCCTAATCGGAGCAATTTTCTTCCGAGTTCTTTTAACAATTCTACAGAATCTGCCATGGAGAACACAAAGAACACAGGAAGCATTTCAGGATCTGGCGATTCTAACGCAGCGGCGTTCATGGCCGACCTATTGCAAAAGCTTGGGGGGCCGGAAGAAGCGATGAAAGCATTCGCTATATTCACCACCATGATGGAACAGACCGCACAGGCCGCTTCAACATCTGCCGCACCACCACCACCAAAAATTTCAGGGGCTTCACCACCCCAACCAGAGGTCGTTCATACCGTCGCATAAACAACCACCGCAGACATACGAGGAGATGAGGCAGATCTGGTAGCGGGGTTGGAACTGTTGGCTGTAAGCCAACCAAGGTTAGATTCGTTCGTTGAGGGGGAAACCCCTGTTCTGTCTGATAAAGAAACTGTTGTCTCTGAGGGGGTGAACGCTGTTATAGCTGCTGTGGATTTTGTTGGGAAAGAAACCCTAGGTACATCTGTGAGTGTGGATCTGTCTGCTGTTTGCCTGTTAGTATTACTGAGGGGGAAACCCCTGTTGCTGAGAAATTCGAAGAGGGGGAAACCCCTGGTGTTTGTGTGAGTGTGAGTGTTTCGGAGGGCGACGAAGCCCTAATTTCCGAGAAGGCTGTGGAGGGGGAAACCCTGGAAGTTTTTGGGGGCAGTAAGGCCCATGTTTCTGAGAATGTAAGTGAGGGGAAGACCCCTGAAAAAGCTGTGGGTACTAAGGCCCAGGATGAGGAAGAGTTGGTTGGGGTAGAAACCCTTATCTACATCACGGGGGCAACCCCTTTGTTGAATGAGGAGGGAGAAGCCCTCGTTTCTGAAAATGTACAGGAGCCCGCCGACGACGGGATGAATTTGTTGGTAGATCTGATCGATGTTCCAGAGGAGACTGTTTCGCCGATAGGTGCAAGGGAAGTAAGGAGGCAAGCTCGTCGGAGCTTGATTGATGAGATTGACGAATCCGTCCAGCAAACGGAGGAAGGATCGCTGGGTCTAGCAACCGCAGCCCCTGAGCAGGCAAACTCTCCCAGACCTAGCACTGGAGAGAAAGAAGAGGAGGAAAACCGCCAGGCGACCGAGAGAAAGAGGAAGGGAAAACAGATTGCTCCTTCCTCGACCAAGAAAGCAAAAGGGAAGTCCGTTGAACCCTCCCCTTCCTCCACCTGCTAAGGTACCATACGCTGCTGGATCCGAAAGCCCTGCTAGGTCCAGTGATTCCGACGAGGAACTAGAAGAGGAGCTCAATTTTGAGCCTATAGAAATCTAGATCACCAAGGAATTGATGGACGCTGTGAGGAAGTTCACTGACCCAAAACGTGCCGTGACGTACAAAGAGAAGAGCGCCGTGGGAAAGTATGCTAAGTCCGGGAAGATGTATGACCCAGAGGAACTCAAGGAGATTGCGTCCAACAACGAATTTCGGGAGTACATAGAGGCAATCGGATTTGACTGGCTGCTCAAGCACAGCACCTTCGAGGTTCCGATCGCCTTGGCACGAGAATTCTTTTCGACCTTCCGGTTTAAGTCCACCACTGACTTGGATGCTGACTCCATTAACTTTCACCTCTTCAATGAAGAGCACGTGATGAGCATCAGAGAGTGGACTCTCCGGATGGGTTTGCTGACACGTACACAGGACGACGAAGATTTATGGAATGAGAGAATGGCAGGACCGCCTAAGTCCACACCCGGTTTCAAGCCACAGAGTGCTTGGGAGTTTGTTACCCACCCAAGGGTGGGCCAGTTTAAGACCAGCTTTTCGAAAGCCCACCACATCGAGAACAGAATCCTGCGATTTGCCCAGACATTTATTAGCTATAATCTGATGGGCACCGCCAACAACACCTTGAAAACCCCCGACCTTTATTTTACTTGGTGTATGGCCAAGGGGGTCCGTGTTCATCTAGGCTATTGGCTTTCCCAGGCTTGCCACCAGGTAACTGCCAACCCTTCCAGGCATTTATACACATGTCATCTCCTAGGGGCTTATTTGCAGCGCAACGTGATCTTGAAAGTCCATAAAGCCTACCGAGGAGTGGAGATGTGCCTACCCCCGGAAGTTTTCAATATGGATTATTTCTTCAATAAGGGGCTCCTATATACGCATGGAAAGGAGGTATGTTTTTACGAGGTTGGCGGGTCAGAAGTTCTGGTGAAGCAGGAAACGGCGAGTGTGGAGACAGGTGCTAAGATTGGAGTTGAAGAAATGAGACAGGAGGTGGGATGGATGCGATCCGAAATTAAGATGGTTCTGGAGGGGATTGTGACCCTACGGGGTAATAAAAAGGACAGTGTCGAGGTAGAGAAAATAAGGAAGGAGGTAACTAAAGTCAGAATGGAAGTCGGGCGAGTCAGGGAGGAAATCGTGGCCCTCAAGGGGCGCATTAATGATCTTGTGGCCACATCGTCTAAGCACACTGAGAGGATAGCGGAGGGCGTCTCGCTAATGATGATGATGGCAAAGTGGTTTCGTGAGAGATTCACTGATGCACCAAAGTCACTTTCTGGACCTGGCAGCGGTTCCAAATCACCGGGTCTAGGAAGTGTAGCTATTCCGAAACCCCCACAGGCATCGAAGCCCTTGACTACCCCATCCTCCACTAGACCGTTGATCGTGAAGAAGACAGTCCCCAGACCGAGTGAGACAGAGAAGGAGACGCCGGAATCTCCGGCAAAGTAGAAAGCAAAGGTGACCCAACCGTCTGTCCCGCTCAAGTTTGGCTCCCGCGGGGGCCAGACCCCTAATTGATTCCTCCCCAAACCAAGTAACTTTTACTTTTCATCTTTTAATTTTTTTCGTTTTCTGTTTGCGTTTATCTGTGCCAGCATGCTCTATTCTGTATATACGTGTTGCAACTTCCCACACTTAGCCCACTCCGTGGTCTAAGTGTGAGATGGGGTTGTTCTGTTTTTGCATGTTTTGGTTTTGTTTGTTATGATTTCTCCTACTTAGCCCGGTGTACGGTCTAAGTGTGAGAAGTTTGTTGTTTGTTTGTTTTGTGTTGTTTGGTCTGTGTAGTGTTGTTCTTACTTCCCTATTTCCCCCCTTCACTAGGATAGCTTGGGGACAAGCTTAAGTGAAGTGGGAGGGGGGGGGGGATTAAGTGCAGTTTTTGTTTTTGTTAGTTTTTGTTTTTGTTTTTTTTAATAAGAGTCTTAGAGTCTCTAAGGTTTTGTGTTTGTGTGTTGCATGAGCTAGTGGATATAATAAGGCAAAGACTTCCCTTAGTGAGAGCGATTGAAGAAATGATACACGTCAACTTTGATGCCTTTTTCCTTAATAAACTAAAAGCGGTCTGAATGAAGTAAGGACGATAGAAAATGCCTTAGATAACTTAGCTGTGAAGCCCTATTATAAAAGCGAGTTATAAGCCTAAACACTTTGAGCTAACATGAAAAAAATGGGCTGCCACTTGATGCTTACGGAGTAGAGTCTAAAGGAGAAAAAAATGGGTTATGGAGGAATAAGCTGGACGAAGTCCAGGAAAATGAGGTATAAGCTAGACGAAGTCCAGGGGAGGAATAAAATAACAAATCGGAGGTATAAGCTGGACGAAGTCCAGGGAAAAAGGGGAAAAAGAAGATTAATTACCCAAGGGAGGGAAGTGATAATTACCTGACCCAGGAATGAAAAAAAAATATATAGAAAAATTGGGAGACAATAGAAAGGAGAAAACTCTCATAACCCGACGCATCAGTGGTGTAACTTTAACTTTGGAGCATTTCGATCCTAATATCCCTGGTGAGGAATGAGTGATCGAGCGAACCTAACCACTGGGAAATCAATAGGCTATCTTGACGAACCGACGGACCGTTTAGGTAGAAGAAGGAAGGGGGAGGATTTGAAGACTGTAGACGATCAGAGAGAACTTAAGCTTGTGGGGACACTCGCCTAAAAATTGAAACTAGTTCATGCTTATCTGTTGTTTCTTTTTGTGTGTTGTCTTCTTTTATGAGTCTGTAGTTGTCTAGGTCTAGGAGTCTGTTTTGTGTTAGTGTCTTGTTTGTAGAGTCGTTCTTGGGGACCGTGCGTTGAAATTCACCTTATTCTTTTTCTTGTCTTTCATGCTTGAGGACAAGCATGGTTTAAGTGTGAGCAGTTTGATAAGGCTAACTTCATGCATAGGTCTAGGGGATAAATTTGTGAATTTGCTCTGTCTAACACATGTTTTAAGCCAACTGTATAGAAGAAATTCGCCAGGTCCAGGAAAAGAAGGAGACAATCACACGCCTGAGGAAACTGGCGAATAAGTGAACATTGTGAAAGAAATTACAAGACGGAGTAAACCTCAGAACTGAAGGGTAGAATGGAGATTTCTACGAAGGTTCTAGAAGATTATGTCCGTGTCTATAAAAGGAAGGTTGCATGCATTCTGGAGGGATCTTCTCGGGGGAGACCTCACTAACAGTCGGCAGCTAGTTCACTTTTCTATACACTTGGGTTTTTAGAGGGAAATTCAGCGGGTTCCGCGCTGGGGTTCACTTTCGGCTTTCTCGTTTCAAGTTGGGTTGTAACACCGTCCTGTTGAGGGCGAAGAAATAAGTTCCCGTTTACTTTTCTCGCATTTTGTGGTTTCCACCGAGCTTCGCTGTTCGAAGCTCGGCATTCTGTTTTATCAACTATTTCCGTGTTTTATGCAAGTTTAATTTTCTGTTATGTCGATGTCTGATTTTGCTGTTGTGATTTTCTGGAGTTTTGAGCTAGCTTGCTTGTTTTGGATGCGTTTCGCAATTGTTTATTGAATCTGTGCAGAGTAATGGTTGAATCGGAGTGATCGGAGTTTGTTGGTGAATGAATCGGAGGTCTGAATTTGGTTTTGTAGTTTTGATTATGAAAACGTTTAAATTTGATGTTGATCGGAGTAGATCTGTTAGATCGGAAGTTCTGGAGTGGAATCTAGTTGTTGTTGGTTTCGGATTGCTTGGATCCAGAGTGGATTAAGCGTTCGACGTGAGATCGGAGCAGAGTTGGTTTATTTTAATGCCTAGTCTTCGTGTTTTTATTTCGCTTCGTCTAGTATATGTAGATCTGAGTTATTTCCAGTTAGTCACAAGTTTCCGATGACCAAACTTTTACATTCTGTTCGAATCTGGGTATGTGCTCTGTTTCCTTAATTTTTGTGTTTAATCCCGTTGAAGAAATGCGTGCTGTACTAGTTAAATGCTCAGTTAGTTATTTGCAGCTTTTCTGCCGTTCTTGCTATTTCTGGGTCATGGTCCCCACTGTTAGTTGTTTCATGTCTAACTAAATTAGGTAGTCGTTTACACGGTCTAGTAAGTGAATTTAATATACCGAAGTCTTGATGATGTTTGATCTCAGCATGTTTACAGTTTTCTAGGTCTAGTGTTTACATTTCCTGCCTAGGTCTAGTAGTAGTAATACCTCAACCCTGTTTGCGTGGCAGCAACCACTTTTGTCAAGAGACTCTAAATGCTTTCTTACGTGTCCATCTTCGTGGGATCGACCCCAGCTTCTCTATACTAAATCATAGTATTCGGGTTGAGGGATCTTTGAAGGGGAGTTAGTGTGTCCAATGACAGAGCATTCCATGTTCTATTGAGTTCCTAGACCAAGTGATCTAGTGGATTCATAGGACCTGGCATCTCGACCTAGCACATCGCATTTTCACCACACACGGAAACCACGCACTTCAGAGACTTGGAAAAGCATATTTGGCAAAGATCGGGCCACTGGAGTTGCTGCTGAGCAGTTGGATGCGGCTGCCGATGCATTGCGTAACAAGCGATCAGTGGGGAGTGAAACCAATGAGAACGATTATCATCCATCCTTTGAGGACTTCCTTGGTGGCGAGATGCCTCATGTCGCAGATCAGGCTGATACAAATGATGTCAGCTCAGACACCACTACGAGGAAGATATCAATTAACAGATCCTCTGCCCTGAAACGCAAAGCCCCGACCAGTGATGATGCTCTTATGGATTTCCTAGGCAACCTATATGCCGAGACTAACAAACGTCTCGAGGTGATTGCATCACGGATCGGATACGAGTTTGATTTTGGAAAAGCTAGACAAGAGGTCTTTGACAAGCTTGGCACCGTTGATGGAGTGACTCTCGGGGAGAGGTACGAACTTTGTGACATCCTTTGTGAAAAATCTCAACGCTTAGACATTTTCAATGGTATGCCCCAACTGCTCGGCTAGGATATGTGACTAGGTTTCTCACAGATTATCCTAAGGCCATCTGAAAAGCAGCAACATCTAATGGTATTGTGAAGTATCCTAGTAGTTTATTTATGGTAATATGGCCATAATGGCGTACTAAATATCATCTAGGCCACTGACTTTTGAAATGGCTGCTGCGTAGCCATTGTTTGTGTATAGTTTTTGAACCGTGGTGTGTCTAATCTACACCATCAGTGCTTGTTATTTTGACTACACTCCATCAACTATGCAACATAGTATTTCGAAAAACTTTGGGAACCAATATATATATATATATATAGAGTTGTGATCAATGTCGAACCCTTCTTAAAGACCAAACTAGAGACCAAATCTCATCCACCCATTAATCACATCTAATGGTTATTAATAATTACACATTAGCTGATTTTTTTATTTAATTAAATTAACACAAGGGTAGTTTTGGAAAACCCAAAATGATGGAGTTACGTGTATACACCTCTTCCCTTCCCATATCCAATCCACTTCTCTCTCTCTACATTTCTCTCTCACCTATCCCCGGCGTAACTACCTCCATCGTGCAACCTCCCCGGCCCACCTTATCGGAGTTGAGGAAGAAACACAACTTTGCAGAGTGGATCTTCGATCTGGTGGAGATGGAGAAGCTCTCTGACTACACATGGAACGAGGCATACAACGTCGTGGAACAAGCTGATGGCGGAGCAGAACAGATTCGTGGAACTGATTCGCGGCAGTTTCTCGCTGTATCGCGCGCGGATGTGGTGCAGGCAACATACGATCTGAATATGATGATGTCGCCATAATGGGTGTTGGTGATGGGGAGGATGGTAGATAACATGGTGTTGCACTTGCTATTCAGCATAGGGAAGGTGGTGCATAAGAAGATAATTGATGAGGTTATGGTAATGGGCTGGAGGGGATGTTGGACGAGTTGCCGTCAGTGGCTGAGAAGAGGAAGAAGCTGCAGAGCAGCATCACCTTCTTCAGTCGTTACGATTGATCGGAGGCATTTCTGAGTGGAGAAGAAAGTCTGGAAATCGTCATTATTTAGATTTCTATATTACTTCAAACACCTAGGCTATAACTTCATTCAGTTAGATTATTACTTCATTCACCTAGGTTATTACTTCATTTTACTAGGTTATTACTTCATTTTATGTTCTATTACTTCATTCAAATAACGCTAAGGGTTGAAGTAGTCAGGAAGTTTCACGACTTGAGAAAAAAATAAAGAATATGTCCAAGCCTGACTGTAAATGTGTCAAATGTGGCGAGGTTGGTCGGCTTAATTCAAGGAATTGTGACAAGATACAGAAGAAGAAGAAGAAGAAGAAGAAGAAGAAGAAGAAGAAGAAGAACTGATGAGCTTATTTCCTTATAGTAAATTATTCATTCCAGTAAGTTTTCTACTTCATTCATGTAGTTATTTACTTCATTCCAGTTGCTTATTACCTCACTACACTTTGAATTTGAATTTATTTAAATTTTTGGCACACATGAAATCAAATAGACTATATGAAGTGTTTTATTAATGAAGTATTTATTCTTTATTATGATGTATTCGTATGCTAAGACTGAACCTGCCTATTAATCGACATTGTATGTTCAATACTTCATTGTTGTAGTTTATTACTTCACTCCAGTAGTTTATTACTTCATTCAAGTAATTTATTAGTGTGCATGAACTAAAATCGTTTGAATTTTCTCCAAAATAACCAACTATTTCTACAGTAGGAGAAAGTTGGTAAACCACACCATGTTCACTATATTAATCTCATAACCAAATACAAACTCTCAATTACATTAGTTCTTTTAGTTATATTATTACTTCATTCAACTAGGATAATAAACAAAGAAAGAATGGGGAAGAAGTATGGAAATCGTCATTATTTAGATTTCTATATTACTTCATTTGATTAGGTCATTATTTCATTTTATTAGGTTATTACTTCATTTGACTAGGTCATTCACCTAAGTCACGGATTTAGGGCAAACAACAACTATGATATAGTTATACATCTATGGTTCTCGATTATTTGCAGATTATGAAATTTGTTTGAATATTACTTCCATCAGAATTTTGCTCTCTATCTCTATCTATCTCTCTCTCTCTGAAACGTTGAGGCTTTTGTTTGAATCCTAATTTGTTTTATAGTTTCTGAATTCTAGCCAAATTGGCTGTTGTTTTGAGCTGTGCATATTCCACTTTAGCAGCTTTCAGTCTTAATTAGTTTATCCAATTTAGCACTGGAAAATCTCCATCGCGAGGAGGCTCGATATTTTTGACTGAATTGAATAATAGTGAGAAAATAATTCTGCCAAATCCACGACCTTTGAGTTATATGATTGGTTGAGTTAATCTTTGTGTGTGTTTCTTCTTGTTTCGTATTGTTTAGTTGTGATGCAGATTACTGGCAAGCATGCAATGCAAAATAAAAATACTACTTGGGAGGATTATTCAAAAAAGAAATGCATATATTGTTTGATTCGGGCTAGAGAAGCTTCGAGAACAATTTATCGTCATCTGATTTGATTTAGAAGGATTTCTGGTGGAAATCGTCGCTGTAGATTGAAGGAATTTTGGGGAGTGGAGAAGAATAGTTGGAGAACTGTGTTGTATGTATAGTTTGTGAAGAATTAATATTGTAATGAACTAAATAACGCACTTGATGAATTTATAACCTCAAATAATGAAGTGATATGAACATAATTGTATTATATGCATAGTTTGTGAAGAATTATAATTTTAATGAACTAAATAACACACTTGATGGAGTAATAACATCAAGTAATGAAGTAATATGAATTGAACCGTGTTGTATGCATAGTTTGCGAAAAATTATATTTGTAATGAACTAAATAACGTACTTGATGAAGTTATAACCACATGTAATGAAGTAATTAACCACTGAAATGAAGTAACAAAATTACTGGAATGAAGTAACAAATTACAAACAAATAAATGTATCATTATATTGTCAGAAAACAAATAAATGAAGTAATAAATTACAAACTAATAGATGAAGTGATGGAACTATCTGAATTAAGTAATAGCTTGGTTAAATGAATTAATATATAATGAATGAATAATATTAGAAATGAAAAGAACCAAATGACTATTAATATTGACGTATAACATATTGTACTAATAAATTGAAAAATACCAGTACAGAACTTATTTCCAGTAGGTATTACTTCATTTTAGTAGGTGTTTACTTCATTCCAATAGGTTTATTACTTCAATACAATACGTAATAAATTGAAAATGAATATATTTTTACTTCATTCTAGTACGTTTATACTTCATTCAAGTAAGTGTATTACTTCATTCCATCCATTACGTAATAAATTGGAAATGAACATATTTTTACTTTATTCCAGTAGGTTTATTACTTCATTCAAATGTGTCATTACTTAATTCAAATAGTATGTTAGTTCATTCCAATAGGTTTTCACATGATTCAACACATGTTTCTTTCAAATTCATTGAACAAGGTTTTTTACTTTATTCACTGTAAATAATAGTACAATTTATTCCAGTAGGTTTATTACTTCATTCCAAAAAGTTAATACTTCATTATACTAGGTTTTTATTTCATCCAGTAGGACTCCAAATTCTTCTACAAATACTTCGTTTCTGCAGTGTCCACAGAAGAGCCTTCAGCTTCAGAAAACCAAAACTCTGCCCCAATAATTAAACAAATGGATTGAGTAATCAAACAAAATGCATCACCTTTTCCGCACCAATCTCGCTTGCTCATCGCATTTTTTAATCAATTATGGCCATCATTTCAGGATCCAAGAGTTATTTGTACTCAGAAACAGCAGGGAAGCAGTTCTGTCCATGGTGGTCACTCGACTGCAGCAACGAACACGGTGAGCAGATGCAACACGAAGGAGATGACGACAACGTAGCTTCGAGTGGAAATAGGCAGAGGTGGAGCCAGACAACTCTGAGCGCAAACCGATGGTGGCTGGTATGACGCATCTGCGACTATGGTGAGGTGACAGCGCTGAAAGGGCGTGACAGCCGTGAGAGTGACGGCAGCACATGCCGTCTCACACCGGCGACGGCAGCGGTACCGCGAAGGAGGGCCAGATGCATTGAGGACGACGAGTTCTAGGGATTTCAATTTTGTTTAGAGAGAGAGATGGATGGAGGAGAGATTTAGACGGAGGAAAGATTTAGAGAAGATGAGATGGAGTAGGAGATGAGCTGATATATGTTTTGACCGAAATACCCCTGCATTGAAGTAAATTGTCTACCTAATGAAGGAGCGAAATTAATATAGCATGGTCTAATCTCATCCATTAAACCCTAGATCTAAGGGCCCTAATTTAGTCTCTAGTTCGGTCTTTAAGACTGGATTTGTGAATAATGAGACTATATATATATATATATATATATATATATATATATATATATATATATATATATATATATATATATAGGTGTATTATAAAGATAACCCCAATTTGTGTGATAACCCTATAACTAAATCTCCACCACACATTTTTAAAATATGTGGTCTAGATTTAATCTAACAAAACTATCATTTTATCAAATAAAACTATCATATTTCGGTTATATAAGGGTAAAATTGTCATTTTGTTATAAAATTGGGCGCGTAAAAAGAAAACATGAACTAAACGTTGCATTCAATTTCTCTCACACTCAAACCCTCCGAATCTCATTCAAACCCTTGCTTCTTCAGTTTCGAAGAAAAAACCATCCAAATTCTGGAATATGAGGACGAAAAATGATCAAGCATCATCGAAGAAAGGGTGGATGAAGTTTTTTACTTATTTCACTTTTGTTTTTGCTCGATTTTATCATTTTGCCAGCGATTCTAATTTTTTTAGATTCTATAGTTTTTTAGTGTAGATTTAGAGTTCCATATGACAGCATGCTGAATTTACTTTGAATTTACTACACACTTGGTTTTGTATCATCAATTCATACCTTATTCCATATTATTGTGTACAACAGTAATGCAGATTCGAAGCAGTTTATTTGAGTGCTGAATTTGTGAGTAGTGTTTTGTTCTACTTAAGTGACAAGTTATGCTCTCTCTGTTGTTTTGAACTCATTGAAATTTAGCAAATGATAGTTTCAGAAGGTAAAATGATAGCTGCACTTGATAAAATGATGGTTTCAGGGGATAAAATGATAGTTTCAGAAGGTAAAATGATAGTTTCAATCTGCTAAAAGTATCATTTTATAAGCCCAATGTATCATTTTATTAAACAAAAATGTCATTTTATACACCAAAAATACCTATCATTTTATCTGTTAAAAGTATCATTTTATCGGCTGAAAGTGTCATTTTATATCAAATGGCTTCAATCTGCCGTCTCATTGAATCTACCACAATTTCTTGAATCATGACGACCCATCTTATGACATTTACCACACCGTCGTAGAGGCTTTTTTGCTTTCCTTATTGCACTCTCCCTCTTTGATACTTTGCCACTAGCTGATCCTTTGGTTCTAACAACACTCTTGTTCAGAAAACACATCACTCTTATTCTGATTTTATTTCACTTTTGTTCACAAAACACATCACTCTTGTTCAGAAAACACATCACTCTTATTCTGATTTTACTTCACTTTTGTTCACAAAACACATCACTCTTGTTCAGAAAACACTTCACTCTTGTTCACAATACACATCACTCTTTTTCACAAAACACATCACTCTTGTTCAGAAAACACTTCACTCTTGTTCAGAAAACACATCACTCTTATTCTAATTTTACTTCACTCTTGTTCACAAAATACATCACTCTTGTTCAGAAAACACATCACTCTTATTCTGATTTTACTTCACTCTTGTTCACAAAACACATCACTCTTGTTCAGAAAACACTTCACTCTTATTCTGATTTTACTTCACTCTTGTTCACAAAACACATCACTCTTGTTCAGAAAACACTTCACTCTTATTCTGATTTTACTTCACTCTTGTTCACAAAACACATCACTCTTGTTCAGAAAACACTTCACTCTTGTTCACAAAATACATCACTCTTGTTCACAAAACACTTCACTCTTTTTCACAAAACACATCACTCTTGTTCAGAAAACACTTCACTCTTGTTCACAAAACACATCACTCTTATTATGATTTCACTTCACTCTTATTTGCAAAACAACTATAAATAAAATCATGTAAACATAATACAAAGGCATACGATTTTCATTTGAGAACGCATATAATCAAAAATCATTGAGCATCTGAACCATCAATATTGGACATAATATCGCGATAACCATTTCTAATATCAATAATATCACATCCAACATTTTCAAGTCCACCCATTATCTCCTTCAAAAGTTTGAATGTGAGTGTGGGACCAATATTACACCTGCCACAATCCTCCATAAACCTCCGATGGATAGGATCCAGACTGCGATTGGCTGTCATAAAATGCCTATGCTCACCGCAACCATTAAGTAATTATGATACTCAACAAACTGATAAACCTCATACCCTTTGCTCATGCCATCTGAAAAATATCTCAAGTTGAGATTAGCAAGACATTCACACCTAAATGACCGACACCTACGCTTCTTAACAGACACTTCAGTTGATTTGGATGCAACACCAGGTATAAAATTCTTAGAGTCTTGTCTGCTGCAAGCCAAATACTGCCACTTAATAATACCATGAACTGATTTGTTGCCCAGTTTACGAATGCCAAAACCAACTGAACGAGCATAATGTTCATAGAAATCAGATGCTTCTACTAATGTATTGAATTTCATACCAATCATTGGCTTCAAAGCATCATCACAAACAGGAATGTACATACCTACAAATCAGTAAAACTATCATTTTATCAACTCAGAGTATCATTCTATCCGGCAAAACTATCATTTTATTTATGCAGTAAGCCTAACATTTATAAGCCAAAAGTATCATTTTATCAACTCAAAGTATCATTCTATCCGGCAAAACTATCATTTTATCAACTTAGAGTATCATTCTATCCGGCAAAACTATCATTTTATCAACTCAGAGTATCATTCCTATCATTTTATTTATGCAGTAAACCTAACATTTATAAGCCAAAAGTATCATTTTAAAAACTCAAAGTATCATTCTATCCGGCAAAACTATCATTTTATCAACTTAGAGTATCATTCTATCCGGCAAAACTATCATTTTATCAACTCAGAGTATCATTCTATCCGGCAAAACTATCATTTCATTTAAAGTTCAAAGATATTTTTTTTTCAAAAATTCCAACAACTTTCCACAACATAAATATTTTTCCTCAATCATACTCCACTAGAACAACTAGTCATTAATATTGCAAAACAATCAACCTCAAAATCATTTTCCCATTTTTTTTTCTACATGTCAAACACCATGCAAATCTTCCAAAACTCGTAACGCATTTGTATTCCAGACAAAACACTCATGCACTTCGCATATATGTTTGAAACAACATTTTTAGTTACTCATCTTTTCTCATAAATTTCAACATTCTCAAAACAACTCATCAATTTCCATTTTTGATGTAAAACACTTCATCTTCCTATGTTCGCATGCTTACATCGTAAAACTTTCACACATAACACATATTTATGACATTATGTTACTCATACTTATGTTTCACATAAGCATACCAGAACAATATCACATTCTTACATACAACACGTGTTTAGATCATCTTGACAATCATGCTCATACTCAACAAAACCATACTATCACAACATCGTACTCATATATATATCACGTGCTTAGATTATCATGGCAATCATGCTCATATTCCACATAATCATGTCATTACAATTCATCTTCATGCATAATGTTCATTCACATGCATACACTTGCCAAACACCCTCATCATATCATCATCAATTACATGCATCGATCTCACATGCTTTCAACAACTTAAAACATACCTCACTTTCTTTGGTTGAGGGCGATGCTTTGGATGTTGAGCCTTCGTTATACTTCTAGTCAATAAGGATTCACTAATCTAGACTTAAGACAAAGAAGACTCTCGGACCAGAGCGAAACACTAAGCTCTGATACCACTCTGTCACGACCGCCCATACTAGGGTTACTACAAACGCGGCGATCGTGACCAACATGCATGGACAACGTTTTTAAAAGGAAACTTAATTAACTTAAAGGCAGAAGATAAAAAAAACATTTTTGTTTAAAAAAATATTTAAGGTTAAAATTGTACTATTAATTAGAAATGACTCATGATAAAAACTTTTAAAAGAAGCAGCGGAGAAAATAAACTTTAAGAAACCCAATTAAATTCTAAAGTAAAACATTTAATTTAATTCACGGAAAAAACCATTTTCAAAGACAACGTAATTACTTGGTTAAAACCTAACACAACCATACATGTTCAAACACAATACGGAAACGATTTAAAGTCTTGAGACATAGTTAATAATATAGCAGCGAAAAAAGGTTTAAAGAGAGAATCAAGGATCACGCCTATGTATGAAGACACAACGCAGCTCAACATCCTACGCAACATCCCGCTCAACCTGCACATAAGAAAAATAATATGCAGGGCTGAGTACTTGTTGTACTCAATGGGCTTATGCCGAAAACAGTTTATAGTAGTTATGTCATCCATACCAGTGATCTCGAGTTTTATATGTAAAGAAATATCACGAGAGCACAAAAACATTTCAAGTCTGGCCAGACAATTTATCTCCTCACTTTTCACATCATTCCATCAATCACAATCATCATATCACAGTGCGACGAAAGTGTGGCCACACTATTCGCCCACGAGACTGGCCGACTAGCAAGGACGACTCACGATCCCACCAGTGTACACAGCCTGATAGGGTTTGCGGCCCTACTCAGACCCGAATTCATTTCACAACAAAGCCATATAGTCTAACGGAGCAAGCTCAGACGAACTAGGCATCAGACAACAATCTCATAAACCAAAAACTATATGGCATGACATAACAGTTAAACCACCCTTATAACACCACAACATATTTTCGGAAAATAAAGAGATTTGAAAGAGAAAGCCCACCTCGTTCGCTTAACAATTCACAATCCAACTTATGGCAACTCTCGTTCCTCGAGTTCACGAAAACACAATCACCCTTGTCAACGACAACACAAGTTAGCCTTCCACAAAATCATATTACTATGCATGTCCTATCGTTTCTCTCTCATCGTTATTCTCAATTTACCCAACCCAACATTTGTCCAAAGGTGGAAAAATACACCATAATATAATTCAACGTATCACACGTGATCACATCGTTAAACATGTTCCTTGGACTTACATGCATCATATAATACTTTTAAACTTGGAAATAAGTGTCATTTTATCAAGGCAGGAAACTGGCAGAACTGCGCGACAGTGTTGTAAAAATCACTATAAATTCACCCGACCTCATGTGAAGCTAAAATTTTGTCACAACACAGTAGACACATTCAAGTTTCATTCAGGTAAATTTTCACACTCAAATCATGTCTTTTGATCAGTCAAAACATTAATACAACTCTCTGGTCAGAATATAAAAATTCTGGCAGCATTGCACAGTTTATTTGAAAAAATCATCATAAATTCATACGATGTCTAATAAGGCTGAAATTTTTACAAGACTCAGAAGACACTTCAAAATTTCACATAGTTTAAGAATCACATCAATCAGAGGTCATTTAGTCGGTCAAACAGATTTCGAAACTTTCTGGTCGAGAACACACGTTACTGACAGAATTGCGCAGTCGACTTCAAACATTTTTCAAAAATTCATTTTTCATCAAAAAGGGCTACGAGACACAGAGCACACCTCTAAATTCACTCAGTAAAAGTTTCATACCAAAATTCGATCGTTTGTTAGGTCAATCATACATCAGGAAATACTGTTCGAACGTCACAGATTTCAGACTCACAATTTCGAAATTAGGGTTTCTCTCCCAATCACCCAAACACAAATTCTCATGCTTATAACACACCATCATGCTTGATAAGACTCTCTCAAACATGTTTGCACATAAACTTAGATCATTCACCAAAGATTCAAATCAAACTTCACACAATTCAATCAAAAATCGCATAACTATCAAAGTTCTCAAGCAAACTCACTTTCCCACCGATTAACTTTGCGATCTATGATTCCTACACCCACTACATGCATGTAGGATTCAAGAACATGGTTTAAACGAAAAGAATGAGGGAAAGTAAAGCAAATATACCTTCTTTGACAAAAATGAATCGGTAGAAACAAGAAACGGTGCGATTCGTCGGAGACTCTTGAAAATAAACTTCAACGGATGCAAGAACAAGAATTGAATGGAGGATTTTTGGAGAGATTGTAGAGAGGGAGGGGGAAAAAACGTGTGGAGTGAGGGAGAATGGGGGCTAGGGTTTGTTTAAGTGGTATTTATATTCTAGGTTTAAGTCCATGAGTAAATTAAATAAATAAATTATAAAGAATTAAAATATAGGCTAATGAATAAAAATTCCACAATTATAAGAAGCCTAATTTTCGAAAATTTGGGCTGCAATTAAACAAGGGATTTTTTTTATATTTTTACTTGGAAAGAAATAAATCCACAATTTAGGAAATAAAACAATGAGTATTCCATAAACAAGGGAACAAAATAAATTAAATCTCCAAGTTGGAAAAATGAAGTAAGGGCCGAAAATTTAAGCGGAATTGCACAAGGTAATTATTTAAATCCTCAATTAAATAGAATAGGATTTAAATTTGGTAATTTCTTTATGGGAAAAAGGCTCCCATAAAATAGGTAACAAATAATTATATTCCCACAAGGAAAAATACTAGTGTAGGGCGTGTGACATGAAGGATACAACATAAGGAAATGTTCACATCCCCAATCAATTTGGCATAGGTATTAGTATGGTATTTAATTGAATAAAAAGGGATCCCACAAAATAGGAAACAAATAAATTATCCTTCAAAAATTAGTGAAGGGGCCGAAAATTATTAGGCTTAAATAGCCAAGGAAATATTTCAACTCTCTATTTATTTTGGGTGAAGAAATAATAGGTGGCATGATTTAATTGGATTTAATTCAAAAGAAAGGAGTCAACAAAGCACCAATTAAATCAAAGAAAACAATTCATCCTCCTATTTTAAATAGGAGATTTTTGAAACTCCCAAGGATAATAGGCTAGAGTTCGAATTTCATGTAGTACTATTTAGGTATCATTTGGTTTGGATTTAATTTGGATAAATATCCCAAAACAATTAATTAAATCCAAGAAATGAAATACTATTTCGATAATTAGGAAGGGCCGAAAATTCCCATGAATTGGCTCGAAAAAAATAAATGCATGATCCTACTAATTATTTTCCCCACATTGGAAAATATAAAATATCAAGCACTTCATTCCACATCACTCACGACAATTATTTCACGCAATTCACTTAATCTCATAGAAACAAAAGTCTCATAATTGAAAATTTCAAATAAACATATAAAAAGAGTCACAAAAATTTGGGATGTTACACATCCTCAATCAAATGGGCAAGCGGAGGTCTTCAACAGGGAGATAAAGGCGATACTGGAGAAGACGGTTAATCCGTCTAGGAAGGACTGGAGCAAGAGGCTTGGAGATGCACTATGGGCTTACAGGACAACATACAAGACGCCTATTGGGATGTCACCCTACAGGCTTTTGTTTGGCAAAATGTGCCACTTGCCCGTGGGAGTAGAACACCGAGCATATTGGGCGGTCAAGGAGATCAACATGAGACCCCAATCCTGCGAAGAAGAGAGAAAATTGCAGCTACAGGAGTTGGAGGAGCTACGGCTAGAGTCATATGAATCGGCAATGTGGTACAAAGAAAAGACGAGACTCTGGCAAGACAAGAATCTCCGGACCAAGGAACTGCAAGTTGGGCAGAAAATTCTCCTGTTCCAATCCCGGCTCAAGTTAATGCCTGGTAAGCTGAAGTCCAAATGGATTGGACCGTACACTATTGTGAGTCTTCGTGCAAATGGAGCAGTAGAGATCCAGGGAAGTGCTTCAAACTCTACCCCTTTTCTTGTCAATGGTCATAGGGTGAAGGTATTTAGGGATAACTCGGAGATGTGTGTAGTGGACGAAGTGCCGCTACGCGCACTCCCTAATATCGCCTAACCGGTTTGGGAAGGAAGTGTTCTCAGAGAATTCCTGGGTCAGGTGACTAAGAAGGTTTTATATATACCTTGACCAAGGGAATCTTGAGGGCACTTGGAAACAAAATTTGTAAATATTTAATCGCTTTCTTTAAATCAAGGAAACCCAAACAAATCAGAAAAAAATAATCTTCCAAAAATATTTTTCGGAATACCAGACTCCTTAGGGGAATTTTTATACTGTCATATCCTTGACCTGGGAGTCTGGCGTTTCATTTTTAGTTTGACGTTTTTCTAAGTATAATATTGCAGAGATATTCACATGGGGCAGGGAGTTGAGGAGTAAAATTTTAGAGGGAGTTAGCACCGGTTCGAATTTCAAAAGGTAACTTTATGGGGAAGCGTACGGTTGCTAGCGTCACACCTGCAACTGCCTGCAAACCGTCCTCTCCCATACCTACAGGCTATAACCATGCTTTAGCTTTTATTTCCCACATCATATTCACTCTCTCTACAAAAATTCCCCAAATTTCTCTCTCAAATCCTATTTTTCTCTAACCCTAATTGGAGCAATTTTCTTCCGAGTTCTTGTCAAAATTCTACAGAATCTGCCATGGACAACACAAAGAACACAGGAAGCACCTCTGGAACCGCCGAATCCAACGTGGCGGCGTTCATGGCCGACCTAACGCAAAAGCTTGGGGGGTCAGAGGAGGCGATGAAGGCGTTCGCCATGTTCACCGCTATGATGGGGACGACCACACCGGCCGCAACCACCACTGCACCACCACCACCACAAGTTTCGGAGACATATAAAAAGAGTCACAAAAATTTGGGATGTTACACATCCTCAATCAAATGGGCAAGCGGAGGTCTCCAACAGGGAGATAAAGGCGATACTGGAAAAGACGGTTAATCCGTCTAGGAAGGACTGGAGCAAGAGGCTTGGAGATGCACTATGGGCTTACAGGACAGCATACAAGACGCCTATTGGGATGTCACCCTACAGGCTTGTGTTTGGCAAAATGTGCCACTTGCCCGTGGGAGTAGAACACCGAGCATATTGGGCGGTCAAGGAGATCAACATGAGACCCCAATCCTGCGAAGAAGAGAGAAAATTGCAGCTACAGGAGTTGGAGGAGCTACGGCTGGAGTCATATGAATCGGCAATGTGGTACAAAGAAAAGACGAGACTCTGGCATGACAAGAATCTCCGGACCAAGGAACTGCAAGTTGGGCAGAAAGTTCTCCTGTTCCAATCCTTGCTCAAGTTAATGCCTGGTAAGCTGAAGTCCAAATGGATTGGACCGTACACTATTGTGAGTCTTCGTGCAAATGGAGCAGTAGAGATCCAGGGAAGTGCTTCAAACTCTACCCCTTTTCTTGTCAATGGTCATAGGGTGAAGGTATTTAGGGATAACTTAGAGATGTGTATAGTGGACGAAGTGCCGCTACGCGCACTCCCTGATATCGCCTAACCGGTTTGGGAAGGAAGTGTTCTCAGAGAATTCCTGGGTCAGGTGACTAAGAAGGTTTTATATATACCTTGACCTAGGGAATCTTGAGGGCACTTGGAAATAAAATTTGTAAATATTTAATCACTTTCTTTAAATCAAGGAAACCCAAACAAATCAGAAAAAAATAATCTTCCAAAAATATTTTTCGGAATACCAGACTCCTTAGGGGAATTTTTATACTGTCATATCCTTGACCTGGGAGTCTGGCATTTCATTTTTAGTTTGACGTTTTTCTAAGTATGATATTGCAGAGATATTCATATGGGGCAGGGAGTTGAGGAGTAAAATTTTAGAGGGAGTTAGCACTGGTTTGAATTTCAAAAGGTAACTTTATGGGGAGGCGTACGGTTGCTAGCGTCACACCTGCAACTGCCTGCAAACCGTCCTCTCCCATATCTACAGGCTATAACCGTGCTTTAGCTTTTATTTCCCACATCATATTCACCCTCTCTACAAAAATTCCCCAAATTTCTCTCTCAAATCCTATTTTTCTCTAACCCTAATCGGAGCAATTTTCTTCCGAGTTCTTGTCAAAATTCTACAGAATCTGCCATGGACAACACAAAGAACACAGGAAGCACCTCTGGAACCGCCAAATCCAACGTGGCGGCGTTCATGGCCGACCTAATGCAAAAGCTTGGGGGGCCAGAGGAGGCGATGAAGGCGTTCGCCATGTTCACCGCTATGATGGGGACGACCACACCGACTGCAACCACCACTGCACCACCACCACCACAAGTTTAGGAGACGGAGAGACCCCAACCGGAGGCCATACATTCGAAGGCCGAACCAGCCACCAGCGTAGCAGAAACAACCGCCGCGAACAAACCTGAAGAGGAGGCAGATCTGGCGGCGGGTTTGGAACTCTTGGCTGTAAGCGAACTGAGGTTAGACTCTGTTGTTGAGGGGGAAACCTCTATTTTGGCTGATAAATCAGTTGGTGTGTCTGTGGGGGAAACCCCGATGGATGTTATTTCTGGGGTTATTGCTAGTATTTCTGAGGGGGAAACCCCTGTTACTGAGGAGTTAGGAGAGGGGACAGCCCCTGGTGTTTGTGAGAATGTTGAGGGAGGAGAAACCCTAGAAGAATTTGGGGGCGATGAGGCCCAACTTTCTGAGAAAAACGTTGGTGAGGGGAGGACCCCTGAAAAGGCTGTGGGTACTGAAGCCCACAATGAAGGAGATTTGGCTGGGGTGGAGTCCCCTATTTATATCACAGGGGCAACCCCTTTGATGTCTGAGGAGGGAGAAGCCCTCGTTACTGAAAATGTACAGGAACCCGCTGAGGGTGGGGTTAATCTCATGATAGATTTGACAGATGTCCCAGAGGGAATATTTCACCGATGAATACAAGGGAAGCCCGTAGACAAGCCCGCCAGAGCTTGTTAGATGGAATTGACAATACGGGAAGGGAAGTGCTGGCTCCAGAGACCGCAGCGGAGAAAAAGGACAACTCTCCCAGACCCGGTGGTGGGGAGGGTGACGAAGAAGGACGCCGCCAGGCGGCAGACAGAAAAAGGAAGGGAAAGCATGCCCGCTACTTCCTTGACCAAGCGAGCGAAAGGGAAATCTGTAGAAGCTTCTATCCCTCCACCCGCAAAGGTTCCTTATGCTGCCGAATCCGATAGCCCTGCCGAGTCTAGCGACTCCGAAGAGGAACCTGACGAGGAGCTCAATTTCGACCCTACGGAAATTTGGTTGACCAAGGAACTACTGGATGCCATGCGGAAATTCTCTGACCCCAGGCGTGCAGCAACGTTTAAAGAAAAGAGTGCCCAGGGTAAGCTTGCGAAGTCCGGGAAAAGATATGATCCCGCGGAGCTAAAGGAGATTGCTTCCGATGCCGAATTCCGGGAATATATCGACGCAATCGGGTTCGACTGGTTACTGAAACACACCTCTTTCGAAGTCCCAACAGCAGCAACGCGTGAGTTCTTTTCAACCTTTCGGTTGAAGTCTACGAATGATTTGGATGCCGACTCTATTACTTTCTCTTCAATGAAGAGCACGAAATGAGCATCCGCGAGTGGACGCTCCGCATGGGGCTGTTGTCACGAACGCAGGATGATGAAGGACTGTGGAATGACAGGATGGTAGGTCCACCGAAGTTTACTCCAGGTTTCCGTCCAAAGAGCGCCTGGGAGTTTATAACCCACCCGAAGGTGGGTCAGTTTAAGACAAGCTGTTCGAAGGCTTCCCACATTGACAACCAGATCCTGCGATTCGCTCAGACATTCATCAGTTATAACTTGATGGGAACTGCGAGCGCTGCTTTGACCACGCCCGACCTATACTTCACTTGGTGTATGGCCAAGGGAGTCCGTGTGCACCTGGGCTACTGGCTAGCCCAGGCTTGCCATCAAATGGCCGCAAATCCTTCCAGACACATGTACACATGCCACATCCTAGGGGCATACCTGCAACGCAACGTAATATTAAAGATAGCCAAGTCGTGCCGGGATTTGGAGATGTGCATGCCCCAGAGGTTTTCAATATCGACTATTTCTTCAATAAGGGGCTTCTGTACATGTCTGGGAAGGAGGTATGCTTTTATGAGGTCGGCGGGTCAAACATCCAGGTGAAACAGGAAACAGCAAGTGTGGGGGCAGGAGCCAAGGTTGAAGTTGAAGAAATGAGGAAGGAGGTGGGATGGATGAGATCAGAAATCAAGATGGTTAGAGAGGAGATTGTGGCCCTACGGGGTAAAGAAAAGGACAATGTCGATGTTGAGAAAGTACGGAAAAAAGTCGCAGGAGTGAGAACGGAGGTAGACGAGATGAGAATGGAAGTCGGGAAGGTCAGAGAGAAGGTCGTGGCCCTCAAGGGACGTCTTACCGACCTTGTGGCAGCGTCGACAAGGCACACTGAAAGGTTGGCAGAAGGCGTCTCGCTGATGATGATAATGACGAAGTGGCTCAAGGCAAAGTTTCCCGGGACGCCGGAATCTCTTCCTGGCCCTGGCAGCGTTTCTAAATCACCAGGGCAAGGAAGTTTATCTCTCCAGAAGCCTCCCCAGGTGACGAAGCCTCTAACTGCCCCGTCCGCGACTAAGCCCTTGACCGTAAGAAAGGCAGTGCCGGGACAGCGTGACGAGATGACAGAGATGCCGGATTCGCCGGTAAAGAAGAAAGCTAAAGTGACCCAACCGTCCGCCCCGGTCAAGGCTGGCTCCCGCGGGGGCCAGACCCCGAATTGATTCCCCCCCAAACCAAGTAACTTTTACTCTTCCATTTCTTTTAGTTTTTTGCTTTCTGTTTGTATTTATCTGTGCCAGCATGCTCTGTTCTGTATATATGTGTTGCACCTTCCCACACTTAACCCAATCCTTGGTCTAAGTGTGAGAAGGGGTTGTTCTGTTTTTGCATGTTTGGTTTTGCTTGTGTGCTTTCTCCCACTTAGCTCGGTGTCCCTAGGTGTGAGAAGTTTGTTTTGTTCGTCCTTCCCTATTTCCCCACTTCACTAGGATAGCTTGGGGACAAGCTTGAGTGAAGCGGGAGGGGGAGGGAGTAAGTGCAGTAAGTTTGTCTTAGTATCTCTAGGTTTTTATGTTTGCGTGTTGCATGAGCTAGTGGATATAATAAGGCAAGTTTCCCTTAGTAAGAGCCATTGAAGAAAGGATACACGTCAACTTTGATGCCTTTTTTCTTAATAAACTAAAAGCGGTCTGAATGAAGTAAGGACGATAGAAAATGCCCTAGATAACCTAGCTGTGCAGCCCTACTATAAGAGCGAGTTATAAGCCTAAACACTTTGAGCTAACATGTAAAAATTGGGCTGCCACTTGATGCTTAGGGAGTAGAGTATAAAAGAGGAAAAAATGGGTTATGGAGGAATAAGCTGGACGAAGTCCAGAACTGGAGGTATAAGCTGGACGAAGTCCAGAAAAATGAGGTATAAGCTGGACGAAGTCCAGGGGAGGAATAAAATAACAAATCGGAGGTATAAGCTGGACGAAGTCCAGGGGGAAAATAGAAAAAAAAGAGGGAAAAAGAAGATTAATTACCTAAGGGCAGGAAGTAAAAATTACCTAACCCAGGAATGAAAAAAATATATAGAAAAAAAGGGAGACGATAGAAAGGAGAAACTCTCATAACCCGACGCATCAGTGGTGTAACTTTAACTTTGGAGCGTTTCGATCCTAACATCCCTGGTGAGGCATGAGTGATCGAGCGAACCTAACCGCTGGGAAATCAATAGGCTATCTTGACGAACTGACAGACCGTTTAGGTAGAAGAAGGAAGGGGGAGGAATTGAAGACTATAGACGATCGGAGAGAACTTAAGCTTGTGGGGACAATCGCCTAAAAGTTGAAGCTAGTGCATGCTTATCTGTTGTGTTTTGTTTCTCTTTGTGTGAGGTTTTCTTTTATGAGTCTGTAGTTGTCTAGGTCTAGGAGTCTGTTTTTGTGTTAGTGTCTTGTTTGTAGAGTCGTTCTTGGGGACCGTGCGTTGAAATTTGCCTTATTCCTTTTTCTTGTCTTTCATGCTTGAGGACAAGCATGATTTAAGTGTGAGCAGTTTGATAAGGCTAATTTCATGCATAGGTCTAGGAGATAAATTCGTGAATTTGTTGGGTCTAACACATGTCTTAAGCCAGGTGTATAGAAGAAATTCGCCAGGTCCAGGAAAAGAAGGAGGCAATCACACGCCCGAGGAAACTGGCGAATAAGTGAACATTGTGAAAGAAATTGCAAGACGGAGTAAATCTCAGAACTGAAGGGTAGAATGGAGATTTCTACGAAGGTTCTAGAAGATTATGTCCGTGTCTATAAAAGGAAGGATGCATGCATTCTGGAGGGATCTTCTGAGGTGGAGACCTCACTAACAGTCTGCAGCTAGTTCACTTTTCTATACACTTGGGTTCTTCGAGGGAAATTCAGGGGGTTTCGCACTTGGGTTCACTTTCTGCTTTCTCGTATTTTCAAGCTGTGGTGTAACACCGTCCTGTTGAGGGCGAAGAAACAAGTTCCCGTTTAATTTCTTGCATTTTGTGGTTTCCACCGAGCTTCGCTGTTCGAAGCTTAGCATTCTGTTTTATCGACTATTCCCGTGTTTTATGCAAGTTTAATTTTCTGTTATGTCGATAATGTTGATTTCTATTTTTGCCGTTGTGATTTTCTGGAGTTTGAGCTAGCTTACTTGTTTTGGATGTGTTTCGCAATTGTTTACAGAAACTGAGCAGAGTAATGGCTGGATCGGAGTGATCGGAGTTTGTTGGTGAATGAATCGGAGGTTTGAATTTGGTTTTGTAGCTTGATTGTGGAAACGTTTATATTCGGAGTTGATCGGAGTAGATCTGTTAGATCGGAAGTTATGGAGTGGAATCTAGTTGTTGTTGGTTTCGGATTGCTTGGATCCGAAGTGGATTAAGCGTTCGACGTGAGATCTGAGCAGAGTTGGTTTATTTTGATGCCTAGTCTTCGAGTTTTCATTTCGCTTCATCTAGTATATGTAGATCTGCGTTATTTTCGGCTTGTCGTAAGTTTCCGACGACCAAACTTTTACATTATGTTCGAATCTGGGTATATGCTCTGTTTACTCCAGCTTCGTGTTTAAATCCGTTGAACAAAAGCATGCCGTTGTTAGTTATTTTCTCAGTCAGTTATTTGCAGCTTTTCTGCCGTACTCGCTATTTCTGGGTCATGGTCCTCACTGTTAGTTGTTTCCTGTCTAGCTAAATTAGGTAGTCTTTTCCACGGTCTAGGAAGTGAATTTAATATATCGAAGTCTTGATGATGTTTGGTCTCAGCATGTTTACAGCTTTCTAAGTCTAGTGTTTACATTTCCTGCCTAGGTCTAGTAGTAATTATATCTCAACCCTGTTTACGTGGCAGCAACCGCCTTTGTCAAGAGTCTCTAAATGCTTTCTTACGTATCCATCTTCGTGGGATCGACCCCTGCTTCTCTATACTAAATCATAGTATTCAGGTTGAGGGATCTTTGAATGGGAGGTTAGTGTGTACAACGACAGAGTATTCCGTGTTCCCTTGAGTTCCTAGACCAAGTGATCTAGTGGATTCATAGGTCTTGGTATCTCGACCCAACGTAGCACATCGCATTTTTACTGAAAACACACTCGCTCATATACATTACTTCCCTCTCTTCAACTATCAATCATTGGCTTCAAAGCATCATCACAAACAGGAATGTACATACCTACAAATCAGTAAAAGTATAATTTTATCAACTCAGAGTATCATTCTATGCGGCAAAACTATCATTTTATAAACCAAAAGTATCATTTTATCAACTCAGAGTATCATTCTATCCGGAAAAACTATCATTTTATCAACTCAGAGTATCATTCTATCCGACAAAACTATCATTTTATTAACTCAGAGTATCATTGTATGCAGGAATGTACATACCTACAAATCCATAAAACTATTATTTTATCAACTCAGAGTATCATTCTATCCGGCAAAACTATCATTTTATCAACTCAGAGTATCATTCTATCTGGCAAAACTATCATTTTATCAACTCAGAGTATCATTCTATCCGACAAAAGTATCATTTTATCAACTTAGAGTATCATTCTATCCGGCAAAACTATCATTTTATACAGTACACCTAACATTTATAAGCTAAAAGTATCATCTTAACACTACATAATATAATTAAATAAGAAGTTCAATACATCAGAAACATAAACCAATTGACAGCTAATATTAATCTAAAATCAAATTCAATACATGAAGCAAAACAATCAATAAATTAAAATATGAACACAATCAATAAGCTAAATAATAGATAATGATTGTTACCTTCGTTATTTGCTACAGACTCCATCGAAGTGAATTCTGACAACAATTGAACAGGTAATCAATGAAAATAAGAACGCAAAATTGAAAACATCTCACCGGTCACAATTCATAATTATGCGAGAAATATGGAAACAAAATCTGGAGATTATGGAATAATGAACCAAATCGGATTCAAATCTGGGAACAAAATCGATGAGAAGAGGAATATGGAAACAAATCGCTGAAAAAGATGAGAGAATCGAACTGAGAGAGAATGAAAGAATGGAGCGAAATTCAGAAATTAAATGAGGGAAATGACATATTTACCCTCTGCGCCTTTTTTATGAAGTAAATCTAAGTTTGAATCTCAGCCACAAGATTAGAAAATATGTGTGGTCCAGATTTGGTTATAGAGTTATCACACAAATTAGGGGTTATCATATGATCACAACTATATATATATATATGGGAGCGTTATTCTCCTATTCATCCCTTAGATCCTCTATTCTTCTTAATATGAGCCGTTAGATCTCATTCATCAACGGTCCAGATGATCTGCATTATTACACTATAATGGTGCATTATTAGTCGGTGTGCATTATTCAACTAAAAATCTGCATTATTACACTATAATGGTGCATTATTAGTCGGTGTGCATTATTCAACGGAAAATCTGCATTATTAAATAACACGTGGCACTAATCTAACCGTCGGATGACAAAATCGTGGGGCTGAGATCAAGAAGGAAAAAGGAGAAAATATGCAAAAAGGAAATGAATACATCTATATATATATATATATATATATATATATATATATGATGGTGGTTTTGTAGTATTGCACTTATATGGAGCCAATGACTCGTATTTTATTCGGCTGTTTGTGTAAATGTTAAAGTCACATTTGCGTTTACTCTGAAACTTGTATAATATTAGCTTTGCAAGGTTCATACACATAAAGACTAATGGCAGCATTCAAGTCATTCCATGCTTGATTTGTAGTAGTTACAAACATTTTGCAAACTTACGGCAAGGGTAGAGTCTACCAATTACAAAAGCTTAGTTAAGAAGTGAAGGGGTTGGCAGCGGAAGCGTGCGTTCTAACGGATCACATAATAATTCTGATCTATATAGCAGATTATTTAGACAAAATCTATTCACGTAATTCTCACATGTATCATGCTCATAACTTGAATTTAAACATGCTTTAGCGCAATTAACAACTAAAACATGTTTGCTACGGAGTAAGCCAATTTACCTCGTCGATTCACTGAAGAATCAAAGATAGCTCGCGCCTTCTCCACGTGAAAATCTTGAGTACTAAACAACGGATCTTCTGACTGGTTCCCGGACTGTAATCTGATATCAGTGTGGGTTGATCTCACCAGAATACTAGGACTCAAATAAAGAAGACGGAAACTGCTCACGGAGAGAGCAAAAATCGTCCCCTATGATGGATAGGAGCTGGACGAAAATTTTGTGAAAAATACAAGTGTATTTTCTGTCTCCTTTATTCTCATATTTATATTTAGTCACATATTGGGCCCAGTCAGGGATCTATGGAAGAATTTGGATATGACCTCCCCAAATTAGCTTTTTACTAATTAAATTAAACCCACAATTTAATATAAGCTTATATTGGAATATTACGAGTAGCCACTACAGAAGTAATATTGCACTGCCCATCAAATTCCGAAATTACAAGTATTCCGGGTTTCCATATGTTTGTCATCAATTTCCCGCGCTTAAGATAGAAACGTCCATTAATTTATCAATGTCTGCTATGGACTTAATTAATTAACATATTATTATCTCCTAGAGTGGACTTAGCAAGAAACGCTTATTTATTATTCATAGAGTGATCAAACTTCAACTAGCTAGGTTCCGAATAATAAAACCTTGTTTCGAACTCCTCTTGTGGACGTTATCAAACGAAACTCACCTCGCGCACGATTCAATATAATTGCAATCCTAGCACCGCTAGATATTAATCACCACTACCCAGTATACCAGGATTCTTGGGTTACGAAAAACCCATACCTTTTGGTAAGTCAAAGTAGTGCATAATCAATATCGTATGCTCAATGCTAATGTACATTGATTAAGAAATTAATTATCAAGACCTCGTCTTTCAGTAGATAGCATAAAGACTCGTCTTGTTGTTAGATCCAATTCAGTGCTATACCACACTAATGTCATCTTATTTCAGTAAGGCTTAGAAATATGCGGACTGACATTGCAACCTTTCACGATAGGTAGTCTAGGCCTATCTAGGTTGTGAAATTCTTATTTTTCTTTGTTCAGAACTGACAGTGTTACCATAAAATGGACGACGCCCACAATCGGTCTACTAAACCAAAGACTTAGACTTTGTTACGTTGCTTATACATTTAAATATGCAATAAACATCCATTAAATGTAAAACATAACAACATTATGACAAAAATAATCAGTTTCATTCATTTGAAAAATAACATATAGAATTTTACAGTATTTAATCACTCGAAATGTGATTTCTAGTATACAAACTCTAACAAAAAGTAGGTCACACAATGACTTCACTTACAAAGGCTTAGTTAAGGTGATTAACCAAAAGATTTACCGAAGGGCATTCATAAAACTAAAAGCAACTAAATCAACCACTAATACTAGTCTAGGGTGGTCTTATGGCATGCAAAGCCCTTCATCTACAAAGCACCAATTGACTCACTTGGCTAGGTGCGGCCACCACGCTATTGGGCTGTTCGACCCGCAAGAACTGGTGTGAGGTGACATGTTTGAGGGACCACCAGTCTGAGCTTTAGAACTTGGTCCAACACCCCTTGGACCACTCGGTTGTGGTACTGCACGGCCTTGTTCAAACCTGGTACGCAACTGCCCATCCGGGGCTAGATCGATGAAGCAAATGCCAGGTTCCGTTGTTGACTCTCAGTCTATAGGCACCGGCGGCTCAGGGAAGAGTTCGCGACGGACAGTGGGCGGGGGGAACACTGCGGGTGAGTTAACTTCTTGATTCACCTCAACTACTCCATCACCACAATTCTCGTCGCTAATCAGTACCTCGGTAGTATCAGAGATAACAATGACATCTTTTCAGTGCTCAACCTTTACTCCAGACAATCCAAATACACATGCCAACTTCAAATACTCTGCCTCGTCCTTGTGGTAGTAAGTTCCGGCGAACCAGTTATGTTGTGGAGATAGGACCATTTGATTAAAACGAACGACATGTATAGACAAAGCAAAAGTAAACAGAGCTTAGTTATGTATCATACCTTCAAAAATTTCTCTCATAGCTCGTCGGAAGCGTCATCTCTTTTCTTAACTTGGTCCCAATGTCCACGGTTAACACCGACGACACCCTTAAAGACTCGGTAGCGCTTGTGGAAAAACTCCACACGCTTGCTCACATCCTCTTCGGAGGCTGTCACACCTAACTTATTCTTCAGCTGGTCGACCAACGTCATCATGAACCAGTGTGGAAAATTGTTGTCGGACCAGCATGTTTCCTTCTTCAAACTTATGAGGGTATCCAGTATGATCCGGTCAGCTTCTGCTGTCCACACACCATGGTAAAAGAAGGCAGATTGACGAGGGAGATTTATGTTACAAAAGGAATTGAAAAGAGCATGTAGTGGGATGAGTGAATGTCTTCATCCCCAACCCTCTTTATATTGGCTAAACCAGATTTAATAACTTGAATGACACATAACCACCCTGAAGAATGATTACACACCTGCAGATAGATATAACTCCACCTGATCTCCTCTCTAATCACTAATTTAATATATCCCACCGCCAGAAATGTAGTGGTCAATGATCCACTCAACTTCCCACTTTTGTGCACATTTCAATGTTTGAATTGACACAAATACTTGCACTGCCATATCTTCATCCAGAGATATGCCACAAGCAGATGCAAGTGTTGTAATAAATATATGGGAGGGACTATCAAGATTGGCAGGAGTGTATTAAATTTTGTATTTTTATCAAATCTGCAAGTGGTTTGGCTATGCATTTCGTAATCACTCTCATCGGTGAAACATGCTTGGTGTTCGGAAGGGATCATCTCATGCATTGCATACTACATTTTATAATTTGAGCAAATTTCATGTTTTATATAGCTAATATCGAAACACAAATAATATACAAAACATAGTACTCCATAAAAATATTTAAAAAATATAGACAAATAATTATGTCAACTTTTTTTTACATCACCAAAATTTTGCAATTATTTTTATATAATATATATATATAATTAAATTTTATATTGAGATAATAGCTATATACAGTAAAACATAAAAGCTTTATTTATTACAATATTATATAAGAGCGACAATCTTTTAGTGATATTCATAATAAAATAAAAATAAAACGGGAAATTTTGTACTTTTTAAATTTTTTTTATAATACATAAAAGTTACACTTTTTTATATAAATCTTTAGAAAAGTAAAATTTGACCTGTGATATATTTTTAATAAAAGTTAACAAATTTATTTTGATTAAATATGGTAGTAAGAAAGTGAAGGAAATAATTTTTTGAAATAACTTTTTAACCATAAAATAGGATTCACTTGTCAAATACTCCCTCCGTCCCGCACTACTCGCACTTATTTCCTTTTTGGGCGTCTCAAGTTACTTGCACTCTTTCCATTTTTAGTAAAAAATTTCACCTACAGCCGTCATTTTTTACTTTCCTATACACTCATTCCTTAATCTACGAGCCGAAAAGGAAATGAGCGAGTATCCCGGGACGGAGGGAGTATTTAATGGTGTATTATAAAATGTACTCCCTCCATCCCAGATAATTTGTTCCAGTTCCTTTTTCACACTCGTTTTGCCAAAATAATAATAAATAGGTAAAGTTGAGAGAAAGTAAAATAAGATAAAGAATAATGTAGGTAAGACTATTTAATACTCCCTCCGTTTCATAGTAATAGAGACATTTCTTTTTGTGCACTCGTTTTGAAAAAATAATTATAAATAGTTAAAGTGGAGAAAAAGTAAAGTAAGAGAGAGAATATTGTAGATAAGACTCTTCTCAACATTATTCTTTCTCTTACTTTACTCTCTCTCCACTTTAACTATTTATTATCATTTTTACAAAATGAGTGTAGAAAATGAAATGACTCTATTACTATGGAATGGATGGAGTACATTATTCTCCCGTTTACTTTACTGTTTCTCATCTTTAACTATTTATTATTATTTTTGCTAAACTAGTGTGAAAAAGAAACTGGAACAAATTATCTGGGACGGAGGGAGTATTATGCAAGGGATGACATGATCCCTTCTGGTTTGCGTTTGCATATTGTAAGTCCTCTCCTTTTGTTTTGGAGGAAGTATCTTATTCAAGGTTTCTTTAGGAGTGTCTGATGCACATCATTGTAATTGATAACTTACGATCTGATAATAACTTGTATAGCAACGATATCATGGTCGAACTTATATTTCATGGCTGACTTGCCCGCACGCCGGAGCTCCATTTTTCCAGCACCACACACATTTCGAGACATCAGTGGCCATATGGGCTTCCTGCTGAATGTTGCTGTTAGCAAAAATACTAATAAATGCATGCTTATGGCAGAAAATTAGGAATGCAACATATATTAGGATAGTCAAATTAGGTTCGATTCAAGACAGTCATAGGACAGGCATAAGGCCAAAACAACTTCAAAAAATAAACAGTCGTCGAAAGTTTCACATCTTTGAATGTAGCAAGCACTAGCGGTTGTCCCACATATGTTGAGCCAGGTTATCGCGCATTTGTGTCCACTCGGCGGTAGGCTCAACGCAGTTTACATAATGTTGCCAAATGAACTCTTCGTCATTAAGTTGAACAGGTAAGTTCGCATCGAGTTCGACTTCTACCGGGTCGACATCCATTTCACGGCTAGACGTCACCATGGTTCGGGAACCGGCGGTTCACGGTTTTGAACCGCCTGTTCCGGTTCAAGATTTTCTTGAACCTGAACCGGCCCGTCCTAGCTTGGACGGTTCCGGTTTCTGAACCGTGAACCGGCGGTTCACGTCAAGGTCCGGAACCGCCGGTTCCTGTCCGGTTCCGGGCCGGTTCGGCTGTTCATGTTTATTTTTTGTTAAAATTACAATTCAAGTAAAAACTGTAAATATACTTGCATAAATAAAATTAGAATAAGAGCATCCACAACCGTGCTCTTGCCAGCGGCACGGTTGTGGGCCCGGGCGGTACTATTCATGCCTGCTCTCTGGCAAGAGCACAATACCCACAACTGTGCTCTTCCGCAAGGACGAGCACAATTAATATAAAATTCAATTAAACAAAAACATTTCCATAATATTAAAATTCATTTAAAAACCACAATAAATATTACAAATTACAAATAAAATTAAAAATTACATAATTAAAATCCTAAAAATTAAAAATTACATAATTAAAATCCTAAAAATTAAAAATTACATAATTAAACTCCTAAAAATTAAAAATTACATAATTAAACTCATAAAAATTGAGATTTAGAGAGTTGTTTAGTATAGTGTCATTTTTTGTGTTTGAAATGAGAGTATTTATAGATGAAAGTATGAATTTTGGGGTAAAAATAATGAAAAAAAATAAATTAAAAGTGTGGAAAAAATGGATATATTTTATTAGGAAGTGAGAAAATATTTTTTTTATTAATTTTGAATTTTTCAGATTTTTTCGATTTTATTAAAAAAATAATAATAAAAAATGATAAATCAACGGCCAATCAGAAGCTGCCACGTCGCCACCTCGTGCTCTTGCCGCTGGCACGGACGTGCTCTTAGCTAAGAGCACCACCCTGCCAGCGGCAGGGCGCATCAACGGACGAGCTCCGTCCTTGCCAGCGGCAAGGACGGCGGTGAGCATGCTGCTCACCGCTGCGGATGGTCTAATGCGATATACAAATGTAATTTTATTGATACAAATTTAAACTATATTACAAATTACAACTTTAAAATTACAAATTACAACTTAAAATTTACAAATTACAACTTAAAAATTATAAATTACAAAAGACTTAAAGTCTTGATTACAATTTACAAATTACATATTCGAAACAAATGGGAGAAAAAAGAAATAAAGGAAAAGGACTTGAGCTCAATTTAAATTTAAAATTTAAGTTGAGATGCATACGTATCCTCAATGCTCAATTGCATTTTGGAATCAAAGTCCACGTAGTTCTCTTACCTTGCTTACCTATTTGGCTTGATCGGAGGAATTGGCCTACTCTTCGTCGGGGAAGTAGTCTTGGTCTGGTTGTACTACTTGATTGTCTCAATCCGATTCTTGGTCTCTAATTTCGGCGGAGCACCAATCATCAAGTAACATGGTGGCTTCCATGTTTTGCCCGGTGAGTCTACTTCTTCTGTCATCCAAGACGTTGCCTCCAACACTAAAGGCGGACTTGACGGCGACAGTGGAAGCCAGAACCGAAAAGATCTCTTTGGCCATTGATGCAAGGATGGGAAAATTTTTCTCGTGTGGTCCCCACCAATCTAGGACGTCGATTTGTTGGGGAACGGGACCTCCTTCATCATCATTGAAAGAAAAGTGTGAGTCAAAATATAAATCTAACTCACTTGCCGAATTTGTCATCCTTCATCCGCTGTTGTAGCCGTATAGGTCCGCCAATTGGGATTGGGTGTCGGGGTCATCAACTTGGAAGAAGCCAAAGTTATGTGTTTGATGGGGGGTCTAGGTCTCATTTGGTGGGTACTGTTGTACTTAGCTTTGTAATCGTGAAAGAGAGCCCGCAAGTCGAACTCAAAACTTCTTTGCAGGGTTGAGAGGTGGGGAAGGTTTATTTGGAATGTTTGGGCTAGGTTTATGTTGTTGTCGTCGTCCTCGTCATTCAATTGCAAAGCTCGGAGTGGTTCAAAATCAATAGAAGCCAAATTGTTGTAATAAAATTCTAAAATTTTTAAAGTCCCAACTAGTCTCCATTTTGGATCCAAAACTTTTGCAAGCAAAAAAAACCTTTGGGATCTCATTGAAATACTGAAGCCATTTTTCAATCATATAATATAAAACACACATTAATTCAGGATTATTTATAGAATTTTTCATTGCAGTTTTAAAACCAAGTGATATATACATGCAATGTTCTAAAACACGAATGGATGTGCAATAATACATACCCGATAACTCAATGGTGACATTTCTAAAACCTTTGAATAATTTAAATAAACCCATGCTTTGATCCCAACAAGAAGAGGTTAGATATAAATCATTTACAGGAAAAGTTCTATAAAAATCAATCAAATATTCTATATGATTTAATATAGAATGCAACATATCATATGTGGAGTTCCATCTAGTAGACACATCTAAATTAAAAGTTGTGTACCTTATTTTCTTCGAATGGCAATACTTATTCCATGCCTTCCCAATATGAGGCTTCCAGTGGATCAAGGATACAACTGTTGTAATAGGTTGAATATGTATTTGCCATAAAGGCAAAGCATCTTGTACACATAAATTTAAAACATGACATATACATCTTTGGTGAAAATACTTACCACTTATCACCGGTGATCAAGCCGCAATTAATTCGGGTATACTTGCAGTGTTAGCGGTTGCGTTATCAAAACCAACCGAAAATATTTTGTTGCATAAATCATAATTATTCAAAACTTGAATAATTAAAGATGCAATTGCTTGTGCGGTGTGTGGTGAAGGAAATTGTCTAAAACGAATTAAACGTTTATTTAAAGTCCAACTATTATCTATAGAATGACATGAAATTCTCATTTAAGAATTTCTATGGTAAGAATCCGTCCACACATCAGAGCAAATATTAACTTTGTGTCCCAAGGTAGATAAAAATTTTCCTACTTCTCTTTTTTTATCAAAAAACTGTCGGTTGTTAGATCTTTGAGCAGTTGAGGGGGAATTCTTTTTGTAGCAACATTAAATGTGGTTTGCATAGTAACTTCATATTTTTTTGTCATTAAAAAAATTAAACGGAAAATGCTTCATTGCCGCCCATCTTACCATAGCATCGGTAACATTTTTGGGATCATATTTAAATAGAGGCGTACCTGTTTGAGACGATGAGCCGGCAGGGAAGTTTATTTGGCTTTGGGACTTAGTATGCCCATATTCCAAGAGACGTTTTACCTTCAAATGGCGATGGAGAGTACCATATTCCCCACCGATTCCAAATGGATAGACTTTCTCACAATAGTTATAATATGCTTTGAACTCATTTGTCTCTATGGTAGTGGTCGGATCATTAGGATTTGAAATTACCACCTGGACCTTCTTGTAATGTTTGGTCAAAATATCGGATTTCAAATTTGGAGGCATCTTCTTCTTTTGTCGTCCTGAAGGAGGAGGAGCATCGGTCTCCTCATCATTTTCGACAACTTGGCCGGCGCTAGAAGGGGGGAATTGATGCGATCCATCATCGCCTTCGTCCGAATCCGATGATAGATTCACCTCGTATTCGAAATGCGAAGCCGAATGTGAATGCCCTCCTTCTTGGTCGGCGAGGGCAAGTAAAACACATCGATCTTCTTCCTCCTACGAAAATTATACAATTAAGTAAAAATACTAACAAAAATAAAACACATAGACACATAGATGTTAAAAAATGAAATTATGAATTTAATAAAAATAAATTTTAAAAAACAAAAACATATTAGAACTTACTTGTGCTCGAAGAGCGGCTCGCCTTCCCACCTCCTCCGTAACTTGTGCTCTAGTAGGGACACGTCGGCGACGAGTATCACTTTGATCTTGGGCAATTCCCTTGCCCCGATCACCACCACGACGAGATGAAGACATTATATTTATGGAAATTGAAAGTGGAGAACAGAGAGTAGTGTGATTGTGTGAATATGATAACGTGAACAACGTGAGTAAATTATGAGCGCAAATAACGTAAACAACTTGAGCAATTAGAGAGAATGTGGATAGAAAATAGAGAAATTGAGATTGAGAAGAGAAAGACTTGTTAATACAAGAATGGGGTGAGTAGAAATAAAGAGGAAGGGGGTATTTATAGGGGGAAAATGTCATTAAATTAAATAAATAAATTTCAAAAATTCAAATTTTTGAAAACCGGCGGAACCGCCGGTTTCGTCAACGGTTTCTGATGAAAACCGGCGGTTCCGCTGACAGTTTGTGAAAAGCCTAGTGTGTACGGAAATAGGCATGAAAAGCTGCCGAAACCGCTGAACCGCTGGTTCGAAACCTGCGGTTCAAAACCGCCGGTTACGGTTTGTGCACAAATGAAACCTGAACCGGCCTGGGGGAACCGGCGGTAAACGGCGCTTAGATACCGCGTCCATCCTGGAGGTCACAAGTTTGACCCCTGGGAGGCGCATCTTGGGGATTAATTTCCTCTTGGGGGTGACAGTTTACTAGCCATTACCCATGTTTGGGCCTGGCAGTTTACTTGTCAGTACCCATCCAGACAACGAAGCGCAGCTCGGTGGTAAGACGCTAACCTTTCGGTCGGAGGTCCGAGTCATCTCGGGGGTAGATGGGGAACCATCGTTGATCCTCCTTTTAAAAAGAAAAAAAATGGCCCGGGGGAACCGGCGGTTCCGGGCACGGTTCAAACCGTCGCCGACGGTTCCGGTTCCGGTTCGGAACCGCCAGTGACGGTTCCGGGCCGGTTCGGTTCGGTTTGGGGATGTCTATTCACGGCTGATGAAGTTGTGCAGTAGGAAGCAATCCATGATTAAACGGATTTATGCTTTCATTGGGTAAAAAGATGCACTTCGAAGGATACCCCATCCTATTTTGAGTACAACAAAAGCCTACTCTATAACATTACGTGCCTTGGTGTGTCTCATGTAGAACATTTCTTTGCGATTCTGAGGTGCGTCTGTCCCAGGGCCCACTCCTTTAGGTGGTATCTAACTCCTTTATATGGGGTGACAAATCCACTACTATTTGCATATGCATTGTATTTGCATATGCATATGTAATAGCAGCTTGTACAGGAATCAAGAAAAAACAAAGGACTTCAGCCATATTTATGGAATCCGTTCAGACAAAGTACTGCTAAATGAACAGCATCTCTGAGCACTCTTGAGTCTCCAACCGAACCCTCCCATCCCGGTAAAATGTAAATGAACTGCATGTTTTGGTCGCACACCGCTAGGGTATTGGTAGCAGTTTGACCCTTCCGCGTCCGATACCGAGGCTTGTCCGATGCACTGACTAGGACATTTATGTGCGTCCCATCCAAGGCACCAAGACTGAAGGGGCTGGCAGCGGAAGCGTGCGTTCAAAACGGATCACATGAATTTGATCTATTTAACAGATTATTTAGACAAAATCTATTCGCGTAATTATCACATGTATCATGCTCATAACTTGAATTAAAACATGCTTTAGCACATAAAATTCCTAAAACATGCTTACTACGGAATTAGCCAATTTACCTCGTTGATTCAATCAAGAATCGATGATGGCTTTGTAACACCCCTTACCCGATTAATTTCATAATCGAATAAGTGATGTCATCTTTCAGTACCAATCCCTACTTAACAGAAAATCCTTGATTCTTTTTCTTCTTTTTTTATATATACAGAGATATATAATTTTCATTTACTTGGCAAACGGAAAAACTGCTATATAACATTTGAAATTGGACCATAAACTTGTTTCCCAAAAGTTTATATATATTTATACAACTTGGATAGCGAAGTAAATGAAACGTCCAAACTACATTACACTTTCTATACATGCCACAACTAACATATCCAAGAATTACTCGAACTCAAAAGACTGACTAGTGACCTGGCTGAGCAGCTGTACAACAAAAGAGCCAGGTCTGATCCTCTAATCTGCAGAGGGGAAAAAGAAAGGGGTGAGCTTCTACAAGCCCGGTAGTATACTCAACATTAGAGCCTAATTTCCGGGTTAAGTAAACGTTATGCAACCTATGCATTTTCATTTTTATTAATCTAGAAATCACTCCAAAGCTTACCTCATCATATCCATTTACATATATCTAATATTAGAAACCCCCAACATCATAATCATAAGTTTAGGTCACCATTCCTTGATCTCATGGAATTTACCAGATTCATAATCACATATAAATTCATAAATTAATCAGGTAGAACACAAAGGAAAGTTCACATCACCAATTATCGAGTTAACCACAGAATGTCACAATATTATTTATACACCAACGCGCATACAGATCGCCAACATTCTCATAACCATATACATATCAAAATAACCAACAATAAAAGTCTGACCTTTCCTCCTTTGATTTCTTGGGACTTACTGAAGGCATAGTCATATAATCTCATAATATACCAATAAACATGATCAATTTATCAATTGCTAGTGTCGAGCAACATCATAACTTCATAAAACGTCAAATCATATCAAACAATGTCAGATTCACCCTTTTTGCATCAGAGGATCATTAGCATCAGAATATATCAATTAGCATCACATAATATCATTTTTCACATAAGAATATAGCTTTCACATATCCAAACACATATAACAAAATCTGCTTTCATGTACCAGATACATCAGAGTTATAACAGAGGTTTCACACAATCACATATCATAACACATATAACAATCACCATTGTTCTCACATACCGGAACACATATAGCCCCATTAAGTGCTTAGTGACAAACTAGGGTACGCGGACCAGATTAGAAACAGAATCAGATACAGACGCGGCCATGGTCCTCGAGAGGACGCGCACAGACCACCCATTAGGGTGCAGACAGGAAATCAGACCACCCATAGGGTGTATATCAGACAGATCAGATAGAGGCCCATCAGATACAGACGATCCTCGCTTCGGTTATCCAGAAGACGAGTGATCACATATAATGCAGCGCTGCTGTCCTATGGCATGCCAATTGTACCCACAGAACACACTAAAGCACGGGGCATAAGCACAGACAAGTATACTTTATTATCAACGATTTCCAACATAACAAATCCATACAGACATATCAGACGTCATCACAGATCGATCTGACATCTTCACATATAAATCATATAAGTATACATTTCATAGGCATATATCATTTATCTCATTTACCTTAATGCTCACTTCCACATTTATCTCATTAACTTTACAGCCACATTTATATTCATTTTCTCATCAAATTACTTATTTTCAATAATCTTTAACATATCAGATCAACTACTTCTTTTCACACCATATCATATCGAATAAACAAATAAATTCCAATTCAATCAATATCATCACATATCCAATATTCAATATATTTCACGTCAGAAGCAAAATATATAGATCACATAATGTATCACCGATTAACGCACAATATTCTATATGCAATCGCGTAAACTTAATTCAGGAATTAAGACCTAATGTAGAATATACTACCTCAAGTCCAACGAGCCTTGACATCAAAATCCTAGATTCCCGCTCCTCCTTGTCCGTGTTACCTTATATTTTCACAAGGCAAGAAGTGCGACGGGGTGAGGAGCGGCGGCGCGAGGTGGAGGCAGCAAGAGGGCAAACTGGGAGGATTCACCGAGTGAGGTAATCACCAACACCACCCTTTTGCATCATATAGAACAATTAGATAACACAAGAACTTAGAATTTCCCATAGGATCCTCACATCAAGTATGGAACAGTAGCAAACCCATCAAAGTCCTTCCACAGAATTCACATATAAAAGTAGGGACTCATTGCAGTGAGCTAAATGCTCCCAAAGGAAAAGTCAGAACTTTAATACCATAGCCAAAGACCAATTCCAGTGAAATAAATACCACAATTGAGCCTATTCACACCACATGCTTCAATCAAGTTAAGAACACAAGTAATGAGAAAGAAGAGAAAGGACTTAACTTAGGTTGAGGGTCTCGCCGAACAGCAGCAACAGACGAAGTCTCGCGAAGCAGCAACGGCCTCTACTGGATTCCGGCAGTGGTGCTGCGAGCGCCGGGAAGAGCGGCGTGTGGGGAAAGCCGAGAGAGAGGGGGGGCGAATGCTGGTGGCGACGGTGTTCGGTGACCAGAGAGAGGCGCGAACCGCTGGTAGAATTCCAGCGAGACATTCACGGTGGCGTGAATTCGCCGGAGAAGAAGGCGAGGGATGGAACGAAGCACCGCTGCTTCTTCTCAAATTAAGGGTTCCTAATTTGGGGAAAATGTGATGTGAATAGAGTTGAGGGAGAAATAGAGAAGAGAGCCGAGGCACGGTTGGCGCCGGCGGAGCTCCGACGACCGATTGGAACGGCGATTTCGCCGATGAGAAATGGGAGGGGCCGCCTTTGATTCAATTGGAGATTTGAAGAAAAATGGGAATGAGAGAAAGGGAGTTCCCCGTGGAGAAGAGGACAAAGTGGAATGGTGTGTGTAGAAGGTTCCCGTAAGTGGGGAATTGAGATAAAAATCTCAATCCATTTTCCAATTCCCCTTTTTTTTCTATTTTATCTCTAGAATCCTACACCTCATAACTCGAACATTGTATTAAAAAATTAATATAAACATATTTCTAATCAATTAATTTCCTACTAATCCGACACATAAATTTTTACTCACCGACACCTCTAATTTAGACTATCGATTTCTATTGCTGATTTTCAAATTTACGAAATTTTGGGTCGTTACAGGCTTGCTCTGTCTCCTCGTAAAGATCTTCAATACAAGACCTCGGATCTTCTGACTGGTGTCCCGGACTATACGCTGATATTTGTGTGGGCAAATCTCACCAACGTACTAGGACTCGAATAATGGAAGACAGAACTCAGCTCACGGAGGGAGCACAATTTTCGAAAACTCTCTCAAGAGGGGGGGACGAAAATTTTGCAAGATAATTGTTATGTTTTATGTCTCCTTTATTCTCCTATTTATATAAGTCACATATTGGGCCCAATCAGGGATCTAAGAAAGAATCTGGAACAGGCCTCACCCAATTAGCTTTTTACTAATTAAATTGAACTCACAATTTAATATAAGCTTATATTGGAATATTATGAGCAGTCACTACAGAAGTAATATTGCACTGCCTTCCAAATCCGAAATTACAAGTATTCCGGGTTTCCTTTAACTGTATTTGATTCATTTCCCGCGCTTAAGATAGAAACACCCATTAATTAATTAATGTCTGCTATAGACTTAATTAATTAACATATTTCGAATTCCAAGAGTGGACTTAGCAAGAAACTCTTATTTATTATTCATAGAGTAATTAAACTCCAACTAGCTAGGTTCCGAATAATAAAACCTCGTTTCGAGCTCCTCTTGTGGATGTTATCAAACGAGACTCTCCTCGCGCACGTTTCAACATAATAGCAATCCTAGCACCTCTAGATAATGATCACCACTACCCAATATACCTGGATCGTTGGGTTACGAAAAACCCGCACCTTTGGTAAGTCAAAGTAGTAGATACTCAATATCGTATGCTCAATGCTAACGTACATTGATTAAGAAATTAATTCTCAAGACCTCGTCTTTCAGTAGATAGCATAAAGACTCGTCTTGCTGTTAGATCCATTCAGTGCTATACCACACCAATGTCATCTTATTTCAATAAGGTTTAGAAATAATCGGACTGACATTGCAACCTTTCGCGATAGGTAGTCTAGGCCTATCTAGGTTGTGAAATTCTTATTTTTCTTTGTTTAGAACTGACCGTGTTACCTTAAATTGGACGACACCCACAACCGGTCTACTAAAACAAAGACTTAGACTTTGTTACGTTTGCTCATACATTTAAATATGCAATAAACAACCATTAAATGTAAAACATAACAACATTATGACAAAAATAATCTGTTGCATTTATTGGAAAATAGCCATTAGAGTTTTACAATATCCAATCACTCGAAAGGTGATTTCTAGTATACAAAACTCTAACAATCTCCCACTTATACTCAAAACAGCTTTCGAGTATACAAAATAGTAGTGCACACGTCTAAATTTCTCCCACTTATACTGAAAGCGAGTTGAGGTCTTGAATGAGTCGAACTCTCATCCCTTCAACGTGGCACTCGAACGATTTTACCGCCAAAGACTTTGTAAAAGGATCTGCCAGGTTGTTCTCTGAGGCAATCTTGACCACTTTTATGTCTCCTCTCTGCACTATATCTCTAATGATATGATACTTCCGCTCTATGTGTTTGCTCGCTTTGTGAGCTCTTGATTCTTTCGCGTTTGCCACAGCACCAAGGAAATATATTGGATTTTCTTGACACACACAGTTTACAATACAGATGTAGTGAAGCGGCCGAAAAGGTAACTATATATTCTTGCGCCTCACCGGGCTGCACTGATTTTCTCCATTTTTGAAACCTGGGCTAAACATACGTATCAAACATAATTATATACTCCTTCCATTTTCTAAAAATAGGAAGTTTGATGTCTTAAGAGAAAACATATTGGAATTAGTGTCACTTCATTTCTTAAAATGATAAGTTTCTATTTTTAAAAATCATAAACAAAAGAATTTGTATTTATAGGAAACTGAGGGAATAGATAGATACACTATGAATACACAAAATACCCATGATTACACATATATACAAAAGAATTTCTATTTATAGGAATTAGTGTTATGCATAATTTTATTTATTTATTTAGCTATTATTTTATTAATTAATTTAGTTCAATTATATTTGATTAAAAAATTATCAGGTTAATAATCTAATTGACCATATCATTCCTTGACGCAACACAATCTAAAAATAAAACAATAATTTTTTGTTAATTTGAGGAGATTCAAATAACACCCAAACCATAATTCTTTCGGCAAATATAATACTCCATCAATCATTTTTTGAGAAAAAATAATCAAGGAAATTCAAAAAAAGAAATGGAAGTAGAAAAGGCTCAGTTGCAAATATCACCACTTCCGAATTCTATTACTCCCTCCAACCCAGAAAATGACCTCTTCCCTGAGTTGCATGAGATTTTATGCAACTTTATTTTGTGTGTTAAATGGAGAGAGTAAAGTAGGAAAGATAATAAAGTAGAGATAAAGTGGTTCCATTTTTAATAATGAGTCATCTTGATTGGAACAAACAAAAAATGAAAGTGAGTCATCTTTAATGGAACGAACGGAATATAATGAAAGCAAACAAGACCAATTTTGTTATATCAAGGCTCCAAAAATAAAATTGTTTTTCATCACAACCTCGGATTATTGGATTAGAAGAGGACAGATCCAAAAATCAACGTACAACTGATAAACATAGATTTTGCATGCTTTTAAAGCCATAAGTTTTACTCGTTTTGAATGTCATTCATGCAAAATATGTTCATGTTTGGGAATGTCGTTATGTTGCTGTTGGAATGATGAGGAAGCATGAAAGGCAACCTCACTGCTTCCTCAGCTACAAATTAGAAGAGTCAAACACTGATCACACCAACGTTCGTACCTAATTACGTGGTCAAAATGCATTAGTATAAGGGCCTAATAAAACTAAAAATTATAAAAATACCTAATGAAATAAAACATTAGTACAAGGATCTAATGAGCCAAAAATTTGTACAAGGACCTAATGAAACAAAATTTGTTAGTATAAGAACCTGTACATATGTTTTGCCAAAAAATATCAACTCACAATCATTTTCTTTCTCCATCAAACTACCTAATAAGGCAGTATATATTAGCATAAGTAAGTGTGAACATTTATTTCTGCAAATGTATAGCGCTCTCATTTGAGAGAAAAAAGCAGAATTACAATTCCACAACAGGAAGCAAAGGCCCTAGAGCCAAATATAAAAACTTACCAAGCAAAAAACTACATAAGCCCATGTTAACTTGTGAGTAAAAATAGCTTCTTCAGTCGCCCCTTTTTACGAAAACTATCTGCAGACTTGAATCGAGCTGGAGAACGCAGTTATTTGCCTTTGGTTTCAGATTGCCTTCGGATCCTAGCTGCGGTCTTAACTGCAGTGACCAGTGCAAAAACTTTATAAAGTGATCGAATGGTAACACTTTATGTTTGGATCAGATTTGCAAACCTCGTAATGTTCAATCAATGCAGCAAACAATGATGAAATCCCGAGGATGGCTAGCTTTTGTCCCACACATGCACAAGTGCCAGACCCGAAAGGAAGAAATGCTTCGACTTCCTTTGCCACTTTTGCAACGGAGGAAGTATGTCCTGCATCCGACATAATCCAGCAGACACAGTAAACATCAAAACAATGTAAATCTATAACATAAAATTTTGGCTATTTTAGCCTGTTCCTCCTTCCCTTAAAATATTGAACATAAAATTTTGACAATGTAAACGCCAAAAAACGCATTTCCTCCATCCCTTAAAATATTGTCCATTTTGCTATTTTAGTCTGTTCCCCAAAACATTGCTCATTTCAATTTTGGCAACTACCCCACTACCACCCTTTAACCCCCTCTTTATAACAACTTGGTTCTATAAAAACCAAACATTCCACACACTTAAAAAGCATTTACAATTAAATACAATACTCCAACAATGAATGTGGCCCCCCTTTTGTCATTCATCTACACACTTATCTACCACTTATCAAAACCGAGCCATAAAGAAATGGCAATGTTTTAACAAGGAGGGGCTATTATTCTGAACCAATCTTGGATTAGAATCACCACAGTTGCTCCTGATTGTGAGGGGGCTTAAACTATATTTTACCTGTCAAAGTATTTTTTTGGTCAACGAGACATCTGACATTGGTACTTGCTAGAAATCGGCATGGATTGAATTCCGCAGCATTGCTCCCCCAGTTTGAACTATTCATTTGAACCAGCTGAACAGGTACGACAATAATAGCACCAGCAGGTATCACTGTACCATCTTTGAGTTTCAAATCTTCAAAAAGCACCAAAGAAATAAAAATTTAGCCACTGTATCTGAAGGAGAGATTACACAAACAAATGTCTAAGAGAATAACATTCTATAGAGTATGATTCTATACTTCAAGTAGTTTAAGATTTGAGTCTGATTTCCTTTTGATTTGTTACAGAGTTGTATTGGCATTGGACTCTTGATGCATTCATCTATATTTTGGGGGACGATCAAGAAGTAGAAGCATCCAAGGGATCAAAATAGTTGTGACCGGCAAGTGTCGTGAGATTAGGTGTTGGCCTTTCTCGGTTAGGGATTCGTCCCTTTCTTTAATAAATTTAAGTTGTTATCGTTTCTCTCAGACAAATCCCTTATACAGTTTGTGTGTGTTCTTTTTTCTTTCTATAGCATTGTATTGTATTAAGTCAGTTTCATCACATTATTCCAATTCGACCAATCTATCATCCGTCTTTCACTCTGTATCAGCCACATAAATCAAAACTGTAGGACAATAATAGGATAAAACTGCACCTATTCACTATAGCTGCTAAGGTTGTTGTTCCTTCTTCATTATTACTCCCTCAGCCCGCCATTAAATGTCAATTAAATGTTCACTTTTACTATTTTTTAGTAAATGGACCCCGCACTCTACTAACGCATTTAACACATATTTTACGAGGATAAAACTAATAATTCCTTCATCCTTGGTAAATTGACGTGTATTCCTTTGCGGGACGTCCTATGTTAATTGACTCATTTCCTCTTTTGTAAAAATGAACTCTTTGCTCTCTCTCTCTCTCATACTTTATTCTCTCTCAATTTAACTCACTAAACATCTTTTTCTTAATTTTTGTGCCAAAATAACAACCTGAGCTATCGGACAAAGGAGAATATAAAAGTAGGACTCACATTCCACTAACTTTTTCCACTCACTTTCCTTTAAATTTCTTAAAACCCATGCAGAGTCAAAGTGGGACATTTATTCATGGACGGATCGGGTATTTGTTGGAGTTGTAGCTAACAAGGATTGCATGAAATCGCTCTGAAAGGGCTAATGGATAAAGCTTTCTTCACGAATGGATTTACATACTCCATAATAAAAATTCTTTACTAATTACACTAGGAATTCCAATTATAAGTGAACCTATAGGCAGATTTTTATCTTTACAATTGAAGTCGTAAGGAAAAAAGTAATTACCGTGTTGGAGAGAGCATCTTTGCAACAGAGGTCCAGCTTGATGTAAACGGGCTGATTCATATACAACTGCCAAGAGATTGGGTGACATATCAAAATTCTGTTCATCTAGTCTTCTCCCAGTTTTTTGGTCAATAACTATATCCGAATGGATCTATCAAAAGTACATCATCAATCAAAGGCACTACCACTGATATGCAAAACTGGCATGGAATTCAATTGTCATGGAAGAGAAAAAAATGAAATAGAATCATGAAATTCAAAATGTAATCCAGTTTAACATCCAGGTAAAGAAGCTCATATGAGAATTCTTAAGCAATGCACTTATACAATTCAGCCATTCACAAGGGATGCATTATTTTAGCCTCAACTAAGAAGTACTCCATTTGTTCCCTCATAGTTGAGTCACTTCTTTTTGCACTCGTTCTGAACAAATCATAATAAATAGTTAGAGTGGAGAAAAAGTAAAGTAAGGAAGAGTGTTATCTACATTATTCTCTATACTTTCCCGTCATAATGGATTTTTTGTTTGTAAGATGAGGTACCTTTTCTTGTACGTCTGCACGTGTCACAAGCCTTGTCAAGATATTAGAAATAAGAGAAGCCATAGTGAGAGACCCGTGGAACATCAGACTTATTATTTCTCCACATGGCTCATGTTCCGTGTGACCGAGGGCATCAAACTCCCATAAGAATCCTGACTTGCGGTTTTGCCTGCACTCTGTTATAAGCTCCTGCATTAAGCACTTCAACTGAGCGCAAGAACCCTGATACATCCAAAAACCCCTTTTCCAGAAAGGCGTGACGCTATAAGATGCCCAAAAGCATGCGTCTTTAGCTATCGTCAGTAGCAGATCCTTAAAGAGAGTGACTTTGGGCCAATCCAAAAACATATCTCCAAATATTGTAGCTCCGAGGATGGTAGAAGGTAGATGAAGAGAAATTGTTTCAGTGTCCACAGCTCCATCGTGCCTTGCACTTTGAGCATTTTCTATAACACGAACCAATATCTGTTTAGGAATTGAAGTAGCTCTCTCAAGCAACGCACATCCAAGTTTCAGTTCTAATGACTTCCGCTGATGTTCAACCTACAGCAAAAGTGTGAAAAGTTCAACTTCAGAGCAGACTGTTGTTTTCGGCATAGAAAACATATCTATCAAGTAAGCTTCTAGACTAAACATGATAACATGGAAACGGGATCAAACACGGGGGGTGGATATAAGGCATAACTCACTTGTACTAACATGTACATGTACATGTACATCAACTAAAATGCTACTTGAAACACATCCAAAATATAACAAACCTTGTGAAATGAGGAGATAAAAAGGCTAGATCTTCCAAATGCGAGACGAAAGGCCCTCCCTGTCAAAGGCAGCTTATCCTCAGCCTTCAAAAGTACCTCTTTTATAATATCCATTTCCTCTACCGAGACCAATACTTGCGTAGGAGCTAGCCAAAGTTTCACAACGCCACCATATTTCTTATGCATCTTATCAAGCACATCTGAATCACAAGCAAACATGCAGTCCATCATATAAAGGAGCTCTTTATGCATAACACACAAACAGTTGTTCTGAATTTCAAATCATAATCTCTAATAAATACACTACAGTACTCCCTCCGTTTCCTAAAAAAAATCTTCATTTTTGCTCAGCTACTCTTCATTTTAAGAAATGAACCTCACAATCCACTATCATTAATTTCACTACTTTTTCTCCTCTTCTTTCTTACTTTACCAATTTTAAATTAAAATCCGTTTCTAATTATATTTTTAGGGAAAGGGGGGAAGTGTACAATTTAAAACATCATTAATCCCTTCCAAAACCAAACATGAATCTTCCGAAATTGCACAGATATATTCGAAATTAGCAATAACAAATAAGGAGGAAGAGAGAAACCGGGGAGATTGGAGGTGGAGATGAGGCAGGCGTGGCCGTAGAAGGAAGGGCAAGGCGGGCAGGGTATGAGGCGTGCCTTGCGCCATAACTGGAAAATCTTCTCTAGTTTTCCAAGCAAAAAGGAGGTTACGCCGATCAGTGATAGCCATAGGAAGGCATTGATCTCGCGTTCAAGGCTCCATAGTTCCCAAACATCGATCAAACAGAGATGGAGGGATGGGGATTTTGACAGACAGCCATGTAGTATGGTTTTAGTTGACTGTCCCTCTCTCGATTGTCGTCTTCCGAATAAATGTGTAACTTTTACTCTATTTTAAAAATCGAACCGGTGAGTGAACCGGCGAGACTACTGATTCACGGTTCAATCGGTCCGACCGGTTTAACTACTGATCGAACCGTTTTACCGTGCAAATATATATAATTAAATATACTCTTACAAAATATATTAAATTTAGTGAGTAATAATAGTACTCTCTCCGTACCATAATAGATGTCACACTTGGGAGGTGGCACTAGATTTTACAAGATGTTATTTTGTGTGTTAAGTGGTGAGAGAAAATATAATTTTATAATTGATGTGAGAAAGGACTTTTTCCAAAAGAGGAAATGTGATATCTTTTATGGGACCAACTAAAAAAGAAAATATGACGTCTATTATGAGACGGAAGGAGTAATATATAACAAAAAGATATATTAAAATTTGTATATAAATTAAATATGAAGAATATTTAAAATAAGTGAATTATAAAATTTACATAATAATTAAATACATAAATTATTAATTAGTGTAGTTAAAAAAGTAGTACAGATTATACATATATATAAATAGATAAAATTCATATTAATTCAAAAAAGTTTATGTGGTGAAATAATATTATAGACAATATATACAACTAAACACGAATTTTTAGTTAATTTGGATAAATATATACTATACGAGTGTTATTAGTTAAAATATAAAATTAAACGTGAATTATTATTAAGTTTGAAGTAATATTTAATAAACTATATTATATATATAATATTAAATGTTAGTTAAATTAATTATTTAGGTATTATTATACCAATAAAAATAAAATTTAGTGACTGATAATTAAAATTAAACATATCACAACTAACAATTATTTAAAAGTATAAAATTAAGATAAATTATTAATTTGTGTGGATAAAAAATTACAAGTTTAATGTATAAGAATAATTAATGTTCACAATATTTCATTCAAGTACACGTGGTGGAGTGGTAGATATGTTGGTATCTTACCTAGAGGTTTAGGGTTCAATCCCTACTAGTATCATATTTTGAAAACATTTTAAACATAAAAATCGGTTTCCGGTCCGACCGGTCGAATCTAGGGTTGGAACGGTACGGTATACGTGCTGAAATGGTCATACCGCATATCGTACCGTGCAGTATTACCAAAACCAAAATTTAGATATCGTTACAATATCGCTTTTGTCGATATACCGTGTTATTTGCGGTATATACCGTAAATTTACGGTATATACCGCAATTGCGGTATGACGCGGTATATACAAAATGCATACATGTACCGTACCTAAAACTGTCGGTACGGTATGATACCGTACCGAAAAGTACGGTATACCGAAAATTCGGTATTTTCGGTATTTTTTCAGTACGGTAAGTGCGGTATTTCGGTATATTTTCCCAGCCCTAGTCGAATCGGTCGGTTCTGATGGTTCAAGGCGGTCTGACATGCAAACGGTTTTTAGGGATGAACCGGACCGTACACTGCTTTTACTACACCGTGTCCCACAACCATTTGCACTCTTTCCTTTTTAGTTTATCACATAAGAATATATACTTTCTAATTTTAGAAACGTTTTTTCTCTCTGAGATTCATTCTCCACTAACAATACTTTAATCACTTTAATTCTTTTTTTTCTCTAACTCTCGTACTTTACTAATTTTGTATTAAAATTCGTGTTGAACCAAAGTGCATATTCTTTTGGAACGGAGGGAGTAATATTTTCTGATTTGTTCTGAATTTTTGTTTTTTAATTTTTATATTTTTATCAATATATAATTCATATTAAAATGGCACCGATGTGGAATACACTTCGCATATCATTACTTATGTGGCAAAATATGAAGTACTATGACATATTGTTAGCCAAATATATGGACTTTTCGCATTTTCTGAGGTTTCACATAAACTTCATTTTTTATAGTAATTTTAATACTTTCTTCGTCTCATCGAAATAGGCTAATTGGAAATTACACGGATTTTAATGCATAATTAGTAAAGTAAGAGAAAATGAGAAAAAAATTGTTGAAATAATGTAGTGAATGGTGGGGCCCATAGAGGATAAAGTATAAAAAGAGGAGAAAAATGGTTCCATAAATGGATATGGACTATTTCTATGAGACAGACGAAAAAGAAAATTTGGCATATTTCTATGGGACGGAGGGAGTATATGAACTATGAGTTTTTTTAATATTTTTTCCAATGAAAATTTCAATTAAAAGAAAATTATTTTGTGAATTGCTCTGATTTTACCCTTTCTGAATTACTTCTCCATCTCATAGAAATAAGCCGAATTTCCTCTTTCGTCCGTCACATAGAATTAGTCCATATTCATTTATAGAAACACTTCTCCTTCTTTTACTTTACATCCACTACACTATTTCACATAGTTATTAAACTTTGTTACTACTTATTTTCAAATTTTAGTGATTCTAATCAATTTTAAATAACTTTCTCAAATACAAATGAACGCTTAAAAATTAGTACTACTATAAAAGATATTAGTCAATTTCTCTAATTTTCTAATTTATTTTTAAATTTTTTACAACTATTAATTTCATTTATAAGACAAACATAAAACATTAAGACCATATATATTTTTCCATTCTAAATTGGACAATCAGTAAAATATTCTTTTAATAAACTTAAGTCTTAAAGAAACGAGGTATCACATCACAGAACATTTATACTCATGTTTCTGTGCTGACAAAAGATAGTGCTACCAATTTAGAGAGGCGAAAATAAACAACAACAATTAGAACAATCTCATAAGTCGGTCTGTTTTTGATAGATAAAAGGATCAAATCAAACTAATGTTATAAAATTATGTTCACATTTTTGGTTTAGAATGATATTTTAAAAATAAAAAATTGAAATTATTTTGACAATACTTTATTTAAAATCATATTTAATTAAAAACTTTATTGAAATATTATTTTATTTAAATATTGTTTGCTTAATATATAGTCCTCCATAACCAATTTTTTCTTTTTGATTTTTAGAAAAAATGAAAAATTTTCGATTCAGTTCATATTTATTTATAGAATTTCCAGTGTCAAATTAATGTATAACTTCAACCTGTTATATATAATTTCCAGTGTCAATTTAATGTATGACTTGAACCTATTATATAGAATTTCCCGTGTCAAATTAATGTATAACTTGAACCTGTTTGAATTTATAGAGTCTAATTAGATCTATTCGAATTTGGAAAAAAATAATTCATCCTAAACCCTAATATCCTTGCGTAACTGCTTAATAGTATCAATATATTCAAATCATTGGGCTTCTTATTATTTTTTAAGTCCAAATAATATTCAAATATAAGTAAATCTCATAAAACTTGGGTTGGGCCTAAATAGTGCACTCCATGATAAAACTGAGCCCAAATTCACTAGTTTTTTTCTCAAATAATTCTATAACTATGTTAGCTTAATTATATAACTACGTTAGCTTAATTTCAAGTCATCGTGCGAATTTCAAGTTACCTTGCGAATTTCAAGTCATTCTTTCACATACGCAATGCAAATTAAATATACATAAATTATAAATTATTAGAGTTTAGCCTTATATCTGTGGTGTGTCGAATGACTTCTCAGCTCAATTTACAATGTGCGGAATTTAGTTTCTACTTCCGTCCTTGGCTGCAAAGGACTTGTATCATCACCCTGCATTAAATTAATTTAACACGTTTCTTAGTTAACTAAGCAAATGTACGTGTTAATATTTTGGGTGAATGCAGAAATTCTAATAAATATAGACTAATAAAAATCCTTATACACTCACGCTAGTACAATCTTGATAAGAAAGAGCGAGTCATTTTCATGGAAGCCGTATTCGATCCCAAATTGCCACTGCAAAAAAATATAATGAATTAGGAGAAGATTATGTACTATGACACATATGAAGAAGGACATCTCAAATGTGTTCTGTCATAAAACAAGAATCAAAGTTAATTATAGGTAACTAAGTTCAATTTAAAGCATTAATCAACCTCTAATAATTATTAATTAAGAAACTTCAATCTATATTTACCAAAAAGAGAATGAAAAGAAGAAGAGTCAAAACGAGCTAGGGGCGTTTGAACTAAAGTGATTGTTGTATTTGTTGTATGAAGAAGAGTCCAGATGAGTTGGAGCCATTTTTGCCACTGCTATTTCTAGTTTTGCTCCCACAAACAACATTGCCTGCATTGTTATAAACATAATACTATAATATTAGTACTTGTTCGAAAAATAGAAAATTACTTTTTAGAAAATAAATAATACACTCAGAGTAAAGGTAGAAATGAGAACCACATCCATATAAAGACATGCCATCCTTTAGCAATTAATTTGATTAGTCATAAATGCTAATGATATACTACTACTATATACTAGCACATAAATACATAAAATTAAATAGAAGTAGTATTTTGTCATAGACAGGAAGAATTGCCCGAAAAAATATCTCTGCCACAAACTAAAAGGAAATGTGAGATCATAATTAATTTCTACATAGAAAATTAAATTAAAATTAAAAATCCAAAAAATGTTGAATATACTTACAATCCATAGGTAAGTAGAATCTATAGCAAAACTACTCGTAAGTCTCTCTGGATCTATAGCTCGAGTTTCCTTTTCCCAACTATTCTAATAATTATTATATACTATAAAAAAAGTTCTTATATACTCACGCGATTACAATCCTGATAACAAATACGAGCAGTGGCGGATCCAGAATTTTTGATTTAGAGATACGAAAATTATTACTTCAATAATATAGAACTTTCAAAATCTGAGTGATCAGTTTTCTTTTCTTTATTATTTCAAAATTACAATCTTTGCTTTTACTCCTATTTTTTATTCAAGAAACTTAATCATGTACATTAAAATAGATCAATGAAGATTTATTTTAGCTTTCGCAAAATGTGCTATCAAAACCATCTTTCGACTTATTTGAAAAAAAATCATCAATTATTTTTAAAAATAAAATAAAGACGTAATGCATTAGAAGAAAGATTGATTAAAATCTATATACTTTTTAAAAAGTATAATAAAAAAAGTCATAAAAGAGCTACAAATGAGTGCAAGAAAGAAGAGTGCCAAAGAATAAATCTAATCATATTAAACTAAAAGTAGAATTAAACAGAGTCATTAGAAGCTACAAAAGAAGTGTAAGAGAGAATAGACAAAAAAAACACAAATAAATTCACATAGGCTGTAAAGAAGGCCTCTACCGCTGGAGCATTAACATTACACTGATTTAATATGATTTTAATATAGTATATCAGTAGAATTTGGGGTACGGTTGTACCCCTTGCTCCTTACTTAGATCCGCAAGTGCATACGAGTCGAGCATGCAATTTTGAATCCCATATTGCCACTGCAAAAATATAAAATATTATTATTTCAATTAAATAATTTGTCGTGAGAAAAGAAAATATATGGAATTAGGAGAAGATTACTTACTATGACCAATATGGAGAAGGATATATGAAAGGTATTATATCGTAAAACAATCATCAAAGTTAATTATAGATAACTAAGTTCAGTTTAAAGTGTTAATTAATCTCTAATAATCATTAATTAAGAAACTTCTAGCTATAGTGATGCAGTTCTAGCAGTAGACGTCAGCGACGCTGAAAACGTGCCAAAAAATTCTAAGTCAGAATGATTTGAAATTCACACGGTGCTTGTGAATCGAGCTTAGAAATTCGTCAGTGATTATTAGCGATCGATTTTGGCCATATGACATCCACATATGATTTTTTTTCTGCTTCTATACAATTTCACCAAAAAAACCGTTATGAAAAATTGAAAACAAATCCAAACTATATGGTTTTAAAGTCACGGAACTAAACAAATCTCTAGCCCAAATTATTATATATAAAAAACAAACAAATGAAATGAAACAATAATATATTATTAGTTTGTCAATTCAATTAGCTTAATTATATAATGTATGCGTATTATTTTAGTAGATTTAACTTATTATACAAAAGTGGGCATATTATTGTGTACATGCATGAAAATATTTTATACAAGTAAAGTATGCATACGTATACGCGCACACACACTAGTATATTGGTATATATGTAACCATGGCTATAATAAAAATATAAGAGGAAGGATAATATTGTATTAATATATTATTATATAATATGCTTCTACGTGGCAAATTATAAGGCTACATGCAAAATATATATATGAGACATGCAATGATGCAACTTATAATATTAATTAGTTAAATAATTTGGATAAATTTCGATAATATAGCACATAGGTGGCAATATAAGTAATTCTTATGCTTAAATCTAGAGGAAGCAAAAAGATAAGAATTGAGTTCATTTTATTAATTTTGGGCAGAGAAAAAAAGGGACTTGCGTACTAATATGTAGACACATATTTGTTACGATGGAGGAGTTTTCATTTTGAGGAAAGAAAGGGGAGAGGCTAGAAGAGAAACATGAATAATGTCTTAAGAGAGAAAGTTGAGAGATAGACAGAAGAAAAGAAGTAAAAAGATTCAGTTTGGTTATCTTTATAAAAAGGTGAGTATAATTCAGATTTCTAATTTTATAAGTGTCAGGCGATTGATTACTATGCGTTAAATTAAAGTTAATATTTGAACTATATGATGAAATGTGATGGATATATGATTGGTATAAGGGAGTATATTTTAAAGGAATTATTTGATGAGAAATATGTAATTGTCTATCCATATGTTTTACATATGATATATTGAAAGTAGATGAATCATGTGATTAAAGAGGATCTGTGACGGTCTTGCCCTGAATCTGAAATTACAGAGGGATCTATGAGCCCAAATACAGAGGGATCTATGAGTCCAATTACAGAGGGACCTTCGAGTCATAGAGGAATCCCGGGCAGGTACCATGCTCGATTTGTCACAAAATAATAAATTGAACAAAGAGGCATATGCATATGGATGTGCAAATTGTTTATAATATTTAATGTTTATAGTTACATGTATTTTTTATAAAAGAATATGTTTGATAATTGTAGAATATGTTTGACAATTGTTGTAGAAATCATGGTATTAAATATGCCCGGTCAATGGATTTTGACCAAATAATAAATGTGACGAGACATTTAATTTTGTGAAATTAAATGACATAGCGTCGATCTACATTTTACGTAGATAAATGTAGTATATTCACTTTCTCAAATCCGATTTCCGGTGAGTGAGAAATAGTGGATTAAAGTTGGGCATAATTAGCTTTTAATTAAAGCTTGGAGTTGGAGCTTAGGGAATAATTAACTAGTGTTAATTATCCCACATTGGAGGATTAACACATCTTTTAATGTGTATAAATTAAGTGACTTTATGTTACTTAATAATTATAGTGGACCAAGATGGGTGAAAGAGCCCACACGCGCGCACACGCACGCGCCGCCGCCGCCACCGCCGCCCGCCCGTGCTCGTGCTCGCGGCCGCGGGCCGCGGGCCCCGATCTCGATCTCGATCTCGATCTTGGACTTGGACTTGGACTTGGACTTGGACTTGGCAATTGGTCTTTGGGTGGTCTTTGGGCTTGGGGCTTGGGGCTTGGCCCAAACTATTCTTTTTGGACCACCGCCGAGTCAGCAATCCAAGTGGCTTGACACGTCGTCAAGCGAGGCACAGTCACGGCTGCCACGTGAGAAATCCACACGCTCCACATGCGAAAGGCACACGCCTGCCACACGGTCGTAACCGACGTCGGTTACGAATCTGCCATGATGAGCCTTCATGGCTCGGTTGACCCTGCATGGTGGCTTGGCCTATAAATAGGCTAGCCATACCACTGCATTAGGACACACAATTCCAAGCATTCTCTGCATCATAAGCTCTCTCCCTCTCTGCATTGTCTTTCTGTCGAAGCTCTGCCCTCTCCTCCATCCAGTTCGCCGGAGCTCTACTGATTGCGGTGCTGCATCAAAAGAGACGTAGTCGTTTTACCTTTGGGGACGAAACGCCAAAACCGAAGAGCACTACCGGGGCGTATCTCGTCTTGCGGGAAGAGGCCTCCTCGACTCGGCTAAACATTCACGGTTTATTTGTTTCATTGTAATTCAGTTCAGTTTCGTTTCTTGTATTCCTTCTTTTGGGTTGTATTCCGCCCGGCTTTTATCTCTTGTAATCAATAGAACCAACAATCGCAAGACGAGATAACTTGCTTTTGAAGGGTTTTTGACCTCTAAACTGAACTTAAAATTTCGAAACTTAATACACCTTTGCTGGAGATGTCGACGGAATCCAACACCACCGCTGCCGCCACCACCGCCGCCATTCCTTCAACCATGGCGACCACTGGACCTGTCAACACGTCGTCGATTCCGACGATGATGCCCACTCCCGAGCGCTATCCTTCTTCCTCAACAACCCCTCGGGAGTTCGTTAACCCCCTTGGGCTCACTGGTGGATCCACTTCGAGTGGGTCGGTTGGTTCCACTTTGAGTAGTTCCTTCGGGTCCTTTAATGGATCTAGTGCTGGGGCCTTCGGGTCTCACACGGGTGTTGGGGCCTTCGGGTCTCACACGAATGCTGGGGCCTTCGGGTCTCATGCGGGTGCTAGTCCCTTCGGGGCTGGTACGACCATGGCGGGCGCTATGCCTAACGTGAATGGTGGGGGCTCTATGCCCAACCACGTTGTTGGCTCCTTCGGGGGCAACAGAATTGGTTCCTTCCAAGGACCAACTGCGGCACCTTTGACACCAAGAATGATGCCACCTGCCGAGAAGCCACCAAAGTTTGGAGGATCTGACTTCAAGCGGTGGTATCAAAAGATGTTGTTCTACTTGACAACATTGGGCGTCGCCAACTTCCTCACGGAGAACGAGCCGCCCGCGCCAAGCGACCAAGAGACTAGGCTCGAAGTCATGGCGGACTATGAAGCTTGGAGAAAAGGGGATTATCTATGTAAAAATTTTATTTTAAGTGCATTAGATGATAGCCTCTATAATGTATACTCCAATGTAACCACATCTAAACAAATGTGGGAAAACCTAGAAAAGAAGTATAGCATAGATAATGCTGCAGGGACGGAACAAGTTGTAGCATCCAAGTTTATGGACTACAAAATGGTCGACTCTCGACCCGTCATGGAGCAAGTCCAAGAGCTCCAAATGATCATCCACTCATTAGTGGCTGAAGGGATGACCTTGCCCGATAAATTCCTAAGGTGCACGATCATTGACAAGCTCCCTCCAAGTTGGAAGGACTTCAAGAGTTATCTCAAGCACAAGCGAAAGCAGATGACCCTTGAAGACTTGATCGTGAAGTTGCGCATCGAGGCCGACGTGCGCAAAAGTGATCAAAAGGCTAAGGGATTCGCCCCAAATGAAGCCATGGCCAATCTGTTGGAGCGGGGCGGACCCTCCAACAAACGCTCTCGCCCAAACCGTCCAAATGACAAAGGGAAGGGAAAGCAGCCTTCAAAGAAGTTTGAAGGCGACTGCTACAAGTGTGGCAAACCAGGCCACTTTGCTAAAGACTGCCGCAGCAAGAAGAAGAAGCCGGCTGCCCACGTCGTTGAGAAGGAGTTCAAGGACTGGGATGAGAACGACTTCATTGCTGTGGTCACTGAAGAGGTCAACCTTGTTAACAACAACAAGGGTGGCTGGTATATTGATACAGGTGCTACTGCACATGTTTGCGCAGATAGGAGTATGTTCTCCACCTACAACAACGTTGAAGGGAGAAAGATAAACATGGGGAATCAAGCCTCGTCTGAAATCCTCGGAGTTGGTGATGTAATCCTCAAGATGACGTCTGGCGTCTCAATCACCTTGAAGGATGCGCTGCACGTTCCGGACATCCGGAAGAACCTAGTTTCAGGATCAATACTAGTGAATAAGGGTTTTAAACTTGTATTTGAATCCGATAGGTTTGCATTGTATAAGTTTGGGAAGTCCCTCGGAAAAGGTTATGTAACCGACGGACTTTTCAAGCTTAGTGTAGCAACACTGCGTGTTCCAAAGCCACTGGCTAATAAGAATAAAGCATCTACTTCCTCTTATTTGATTGAGTCTTCAAATTTGTGGCATTGTAGATTGGGACATGTGAATTCAAAAGCTATTAAAAGATTAGTGAATTTAGATTTACTAAAGGCTAATGAATTGGATACCCAAGATAAATGTGAAATTTGTCTTGAAGCAAAAATGACTAAGCTGCCGTTTCACTCGGTTGAACGAAGCACAAAACCCCTTGAATTAATTCACACGGACGTATGTGATTTAAAGATGGTGCAAACAAGAGGTGGTAAAAAGTACTTTATCACTTTCATAGATGATTGCACAAGGTATTGCTACATTTATCTTTTAAGAAGTAAAGATGAAGCAATAGAAGCGTTCAAAAATTATAAGAACGAAGTTGAGAATCAACTTGGTTGTAAAATCAAAATGATTCGAAGCGATAGAGGAGGCGAATATGTAGCCCCGTTTGAGGAGTTATGCAACGCAAGTGGTATAATTCATCAAACAACTGCTCCATATTCACCACAATCTAATGGTGTTGCAGAACGCAAAAATCGAACTCTAAAAGAGATGATGAATGCACTGCTTCTAACTTCAGGATTACCACATAACATGTGGGGGGAAGCTGTTTTGACAGCCAACTATATCTTGAATAAGACCCCTCTCAAAGGAAAAGATGTCACTCCTTATGAGTTGTGGAAGGGAAGGAAGTCATCCTACAAATACCTCAAAGTGTGGGGGTGTTTGGCAAAGGTGATGGTTCCTCCGCCCAAAGAAGTTACAATCGGACCTAAGACGGTTGATTGCATCTTCATTGGATATGCACTTAACAGTAGTGCATATCGATTTGTTGTTCACAAGTCTGAAATATCGACTATCACAGTAGGAACAACAATTGAGTCGAGGAATGCTGTATTTCTCGAAAATACATTTCCTTGCAAAGACAAGGAAAAAGTCTCAACCAATTCTGAGACAAGAATTGAAGAAGCCACTAGTTCTAAACAAGTGGAAGAAGAAGCCACTAGTTCTAAATCAGCAGATGCGGAACCTGAATCGCGCAAGCGTGCAAGGCCCGATCCAAAAGATACAGTACTAAGATATTGGTCTAGCCGATGTAATTCTTGGAATGAAGATTCTAAGAACGAATGATGGAATCATCTTAACACAATCACATTATGTTGAGAAGATATTGAATAAATTTAAAGCCTATGATGGCGCGCCGGTTAAGACTCCAATTGAACTCGACGTTCACTTGAGCAAAAACAAAGGCGAGCCCGTTGCACAAGAAGAGTATACACGGGTCATCGGGTGCATTATGTACTTGACTAATTGCACTCGACCTGACATTGCTTGTGCCGTGAACAAGTTGAGTCGTTACACGAGCAATCCAAGCAAAGAGCATTGGAGAGCTCTTGTGAGGGTTTTGAGATATTTAAAACACACTCAAAATCTTGGGCTACACTTCTCGAGATACCCCCCGGTACTTGAAGGATACTGTGATGCCAATTGGATATCCGATAATAGAGACTCACTTTCAACAAGTGGATATGTCTTTACTATTGGGGGTGGTGCTGTATCGTGGAAATCCACAAAACAGACCTGTATAGCCCGATCAACAATGGAATCGGAGTTCATTGCCTTGGATAAGGCTGGTGAGGAAGCCGAGTGGCTTAAGAACTTCCTTGAAGACATTTCATGTTGGTCTAAGCCAGTGCCACCAGTGCTGATCCACTGCGATAGCCAAGCAGCTATTGGAAGGGCAAACAATGGCTTCTATAACGGTAAGTCTCGACATATACGTAGATGACATAACACCGTGAGACATTTGATCACAACAGGGGTGATTACAATTGACTATGTGAAGTCAATAGATAATCTAGCGGATCCGCTAACCAAAGGGTTAAACCGTGATCAAATGAATAAGTTGCTAGAGGGAATGGGTTTGAAATCCACAAACTAAAGAACTATCATAGTGGTAACCCAACCATGATGACTGGAGATCCCAAGAACTTGGTTCAAAGGGACAACTAAGCTATGAGAGTTCATGAGAAACACTCAACTATATCTATTCCCTAGAGAACAATAGAGTGTTGGAGAGCTTGCCTAGTGGTAAAGGCTAAGTCTATGACTTTTAATGGTTCTTAAGGATCTCAAAGAGATGGAATTCTCAAAGAGACCAAGTATGGCAAGGTACTTGACTAAGAATCACCTATGTAAGTGCGAAGTGTGGTCGCTTCATAAAAAATGCACTTATGAATCCAAAGTGGTGTCCAAGACCGCAATGGACACAAAACGTGAGAACGGATGAGGTTGAGGTGTTTAAGCGTTAACACCATTGTCTCGGTGCACGCCGTGGGGGATTAGTTCAAAGCATCGCGCTACTAAGCCGCCTATGTATCCGATGGTGTCGACTATGGAGGGTTCAAAGTCAACAACTACCTATCCTTATGCTTATATACCTCTCGAGGGTTGAGCTTGTGTCTGCATGCATATGCATTCGGCTATTTCCACTCATGTGGGGGATTGTAGAAATCATGGTATTAAATATGTCCGGTCAATGGATTTTGACCAAATAATAAATGTGACGAGACATTTAATTTTTTGAAATTAAATGACATAGCGTCGATCTACATTTTACGTAGATAAATGTAGTATATTCACTTTCTCAAATCCGATTTCCGGTGAGTGAGAAATAGTGGATTAAAGTTGGGCATAATTAGCTTTTAATTAAAGCTTGGAGTTGGAGCTTAGGGAATAATTAACTAGTGTTAATTATCCCACTTATATAGATTAGATGGGATCTTCACCAAGTCGACGTGGGATAGAATTTAGAGAATTTAACACGCCCCCTCACGTGTGGGCCGGAAAGGACATCGGTCTTCCATCAAATGGGTAGGCAATGCAAGAGAAACCATCATCGATGTGGGCCGGAAAGGACATCGGTCTTCCACTCGTGAGGTAGATAAGAGATAAAGACAAAATCATCATCGACTTGGGCCCGCTCTGATACCATATTAGAAATGTCACTCACCCCTTAAAAGGCCTCATAAGGGGGAGGGTTATCCACACTTATATAGATTAGATGAGATCTTCACCAAGTCGATGTGGGATAGAATTTAGAGAATTTAACAGAACTTCTATATTTCCTCGCTTGCTCTTCCAAGCGAATTGCTCAACATACTCGCGTTGCGCACAAAAGTTCCCGTCGGACGGTTGAAGTTGTAGATGTTGCAGATGCGATCCCAGAACTGCCTCCCACTTTAGTTCGTGCTGATGGCTACATCTTTTTGACACTGAAACATAGGCCTCAAACATTTTCTCAACCTCGCCCGTACACTGCATTGGGATCACCGCGATCGCAACCGACATTGAGGGGGTTGCCATCAGAAATTTGGGACAACGGCTGCGTCGAACCAGAGCCAGAGCCGGATTCAGGCGTCCACCCGTGTTGCTCATCAGCGACATTTTGCATATCCACTGAGTAAGATTGGTAGCCACTCGGAATTCCCGAGTCTTGGATAGTAGGAGCAGCCAAAAACCCGTATCCGGCTAGTCGGATGACAGACTCTCAAAAGTCAAACCAATTGTGATTCCAACCGCAGGACATGTTTGCAACACAGAGTGTTTGAGAATTTGAGAGAGAAAATGAGATTGAGAGAGTTGTTTGGTGTGATTTTTTTGGATGAAATGGGGTTATTCATAGATGAAAAATGTGAATTTTAGAGGAAAAAATGAAAAAATAAATTAAGTGGGGAAAAAAGGATATATTTTATTGGGAAGTGATTTTGCATTTTTTGAATAAAAAAAAACATTTTTTGCAACGGCTATAATGAAGCCTTGTCGCGGGGGCGCGATTGAGCTTCACCGCCCAATGTGGGCGCGCCACGTCGCCTAGGCGCGTGTGTCCGTCAGAAGGGACGGAGCTCTTAGCTAAGAGCAGTGATGTGTCGTCGGCACGAGCACAACGATGAGCAGCTCTTTTGCCATGCCGTATGCACGACTCCACTCGTCCGATCGGCACCCATTGGGGATGCTCTTATAATAAATTTACTATTTTAGACCCATATATAATATTGTTTCTTATTTTAAATAAATATTTCATAATTTGAAGAAAAAATGGGCTATGCATAGCACGGGTGTGACACTAGTATTAATAAAGAGAGAGAAGATAGAATTTTTTTTTCAAAATAAGTGGACATTTTTTAATGGAATAAAGCAAAAAAGAAAATGGCCATCTTAAATGGGGTAAATGAAGTATTATAAATGAAAGTATTGTGAAAATAAGATGGAATGGAGGGAGTATCATAAATGAACTACTCCCCCGTCCCATAATAGGAGTCACATTTGGTGTGGGCACATATTTTAAGAAATGTATAAAATAGTTTGTTAGAAAGAGTAGTGGAATATTAGGTTCACTTTTTTATATTGATTTTATAATAGAATGCGGGTGAAGTGAGTTAGTGGAACATGAGACCTACTTACCATTTACGGTAAAAGTGACATGTGACTCTTATTGTGGGACATGACCGAAATGACAAAATGTGACTCTTATTGTGGGACATGATCGAAATGACAAAATGTGACTCTTATTGTGGGACGGAGGGAGTATTTAGTATTGCGAAAATTATATTTTTGGTGAGAATGTGATAATATCACAAAACGTAAGCATACAATCATCATACATATACTACACGAAGAAATACATCGATGGCGTTTGATTCGTTAAACAATATAATAGTAAGATACAATAAGAGATAATCACAAGATACATTATCAAAGTTAGATTATCAAAGTTAGATTATTCATGGGATATAATCTAATCTCGTAATTAGGCAGGCCGATCAAGATACATTATTATAGGACGAGAAAAAAGCAACCAAAAGTCAAGGCCTATAGTGATGACAATCAAATTAGGTTTCACTAATGTATACAAATAAATTACATAAAAGATTAATAAATAAGTAATTCAAACTCTAACAAAGAAGATACTAAGCTCAGGTCCACTATTTCCATCAGGATTCATCATATAGTAGGTCTCAGAGTCCCTGGACCCCACCACCCTCTCAAAGTGGGCCCTCATGTACGTCATCTCCCCCTCCGCCACCGCCGCGCCGCCCTCCACCGGCAGCACCCCAGCCCCCATCGACACCGCATGGAGCAATTGCATGACCTTCAAGTCATCCTCAGTTGGCTCCCTCTTCACCGCATACCCCACTTTCTTCCCATTGCAATACATGCTCCATATGGGCTCGTCCACCAGCTTGATCTTCTCCGAGGGGCTCTTCTCGCTCTCGAGGGCGATCCGCACGAGCCCGAGCCCCATGTCCTGGAGCAACTTCCCCGTCTGAAGGGACAGCTCCAAGACCAGCATGGGGAGGCACCTCGGGTGCTCCTGGATCGCCAGGTTCACCCGAGACTTGCGGTGCCCGAATAGGGTCCCGCTCATCTGCCTCCCCCCGTGCATGTGGCCGTCGTGGGTCCGCCCCGTGTGGGCGGGCCCTGGCATCTTGCACGGGGGGTTGATCACGGGAAAGGACCGGAAGACCGACCTGAACCGTTTGAGGAGCTTGGTGGATTTAGAGGGGTTTTTCTTGTGGGAGGGCGCCTCGAGGGGCCGGGGCGGGGATTGGGCCGGGTTCGGGGACCGTGTCGGGGTCGAGGCCTTGTGTTTGGGTGTTGGCATGTTACAAATATTTTGTTGTGTATGAGATCAAATTCTATGATATATATTGTGTGGGTTTTGATGCATTTGTGGTGGAAGTGTACATGGAGATATCAACTATAGTGGGAAGCACGATTATTTTGCTAAGGTTGGTTTACTTGTTTTATTTAATTAGAGTTTGGTACGTTTCAGTTGTTAGGTTGATAAGTAATTAAACTGTTTTCTACTGTTTGACTTATTTTTGGAAAGAGTTACATGAATTGACCTTATTAGATACTGTTGGGTAAGCCTTGCACTTTAATTCATTCCTGAATTTCTTCTTTAGTGTACTATATAATTTTCTGGGTTTTTCTTCCGAGTTCAAACACCTACAAATTTAATACATAGGTGGTGTTCGGTTTTCCAGATAAAATAGTATCAAGATGTAATTTAGGATTGAGTTGTGAGATTATTTTATTTGGAGGGAGTTAGCTATAACTAGTTATCCATGATTATCCACCTAGAATTAAATTGTGGTATTGAATTTCATGAACGAAACACACTACATATTTAATCCAGAGATACAATCTTGCAAACCGAACACCCTCGTATTGGATGACTCAAACTCTAATCTAATGCTAATTAAAAATAAAACATTTTATCAACTTAATTATGTTTAGTACTATGATACTCGAGCCAAAAAAACGAAAATTTAGATATAAACCTATCCAGGCTTATACTTAGATTAAAAAACAAGAAAAAAACTGATATATTTTCCTCATATACATGTAATTACTCGTCCATGCACAAACATTACATCACTTTGTAATGTGGTTGTTTGGTTCCCTACTTAAAACATAAATATATATTCCGACCAAGAGAAATAATTTTATTATTTTATTTTGTTTTGGGTCGTCCATTGAGATCAATCTTTATTCATTCATGCTAATGAGGTGCATCTTATTTTTCACTAATAATGCTTCAATCACTCTTTTTTTTCAATCTCTTAGCTTATCAATTTTGTATTAAAACTATTTCTTCCACAAATATTACTCCCTCCGTCCCACAAGATTATAAACTTTTAATTGGACACAAATTTTAATGCACAATTGGTAAAATAAGAGAGTGATAGAAAAAAACTAATTAAAATATTGTTAGTGAAAAATAAGATTTACCTTATTAGAGAGAAAATAGTTTTCAAAATTAGAAACTGCATATTTTTGTTTGAATGATTAAAAATTAAAGAGTGCATACTCTTATGAGAGGTAGAGATTTTTTTAGATAGAGATAGAATATGTATTCTTTTAATAAATTATAGTATAGGACTGCATGATACAACTGGTCGAAATATAAAAAATGAGAAAAGAAAGAAAAGTCTAAACAAGTTGAATCTTTAGAAAAATGAATATATACTACAAAATAATAAATAAATATTTAATTTGGTTAAATTTCTAGGAATTTTAAGCCCATGTCATATTTACAAATTTTCTAGAAAGCAACCTTTACACTTGACGGCATGACCTGGTATTCCTTAAAACATTTCATAATAATCAGTAAAGTTTCTATTAAGCTTAGCGACTGAAAATAGATACATTATATCGCAATACATTTCATACAAGTTTAAGTGATACTGTATCTCATTTATATGCCCAAACATAAACATCAAGGTAGATTCTATCTTAACTTTTGGAATCTCCATTTGGAAGCATATTTTGGGTTTGAGCCAATCGTTTGGCCTCCTGCACAAACACGAGTTTTAATACGAAATTAGTAAAGTATAGGAGAAAAATAGAAAGAAACAGTGATTAATGTATTGTTAATGGAGAATGAGGTCCACCTCATAAAAGAACAAAAACTTACCAAAAATGAAAGTGGACTAATTTTGTGAGGCAGACCAAAATAGAAAAAAAAAAAAAAAAAAGAGAGAGAGATAGACTATTTGATACAGATATGCATATCGCAGGATATGCATACTTAGTTAAGTTTAGTTAGGATTTATTATTATTATTTAAATTAAGTTTATTAGGATTTATTATTATTTAAATTAGGATTAGGTTTGTTGCTATATTTTCTCACTTGTAACGTCGCCTCCTTGACTTGACTCCTCCGAACTCCTACTATGGCTGAGGCTAACTCCGACTTGAGCTAAGGACTGAAGAATAGTTGTATGGCCACTCACGAGCTGTAAGCTCCTTAGAGGTAAGTTACATGTCTGTTATCAAAGAAAGAACAAGAACAAGAACAAGGAAGAGTTCAAGACAACAAGCTATCTCCTCTAGTACGTTCTGTCCTCTCACGGAGAGTCCATCTCTTGCCCATGGTGAGTTAGAGGAGAGTTACACTAACAGTTAGAAATAAGAGGATTAACTTTGTCTTGTGTCTCCGAAAGAAATGTAGAAACTTTCAACGTAGACCCGGGGACAAATCTTTGTTTCTTGTATTTCTTTCATTAGTTAATTCTATCCATTCAGATATTTTCCGTTCCTGTTCTTTCAATTCTTTATTTCCAGTATATGTTCTTGTTCATATGTCTCCGGCCTTTACTCTTATCACTATTGTTTGGGGGCCGAGGGAGTAGTTAGTTGCTCAGGCCTTGTCATCACAAAATGCATTCCTAAGCGCAAAAAGAACATGCCTAAGCTATATCGAAACATAAAAGATCAAATGAAGAAAAAGAGACAAGGATAAACATTGCTGCAGCATGCATTGTCATATAAGAAATACAATCTATAAAAGAACATAAAATGTAGAGGAAGCCATAATATAGCAAATATGACTGGTTTAACCTGTAACGAAAGAGAAAACAAGAGTCTAAAAACTTACGGCTGCAGATGCTGCTCGTATCTCCCTATAAGTTTCAACTTCATCAGGAAATACCTGCTCCAGTTCTTCAAGGAGATGTCTTCGCAGGCCCTACATCATTAAAAGAGAATATAAGTTGCTAAAATTTCAAAGATTCAACTCCTACCATCACGAAGCAATACAATGAAATAAGTGCAAAGTGAGCACTAAGGGAAGAATGCGTATTGACTAGGAGTCCAAACCAATTGCCTAGGTTGATCATTCTCTAACAATTTGAATGCTTGTTCCAATATCTAGCCATACTTCTTCAAAAACAACTGGTTCAGAACTGACCACTGAACACTGCCAAGACCTTGCTCAGGTCTATTGAATACCATCTTTAGAAAAGACATAGCTCAAACACTCAACCAAGAACCATAATTATGTTTATTCCAATTAACTACGATATAGTTCTATTGCATAATCTGCAGCACCAACTACAAATGTTCCAAATGATCTTACCATTTAAAAGTGTAATTTGAAATGTCACCAAGAAATCAACAGAAGCTTCGATACATAGATCATTCATAATAGGCTAAAATATTATCCCCATGTTGGTGAGATGAGAGGGCATCAGTACAAACTATAATGTCCAGAATGATCAGATTGTAATTTTAGGTGCATTTTCATGTGAATTAAATATGCCGTAAATCTAACTCGCAAAAAAAGCTCCATTAAGCTCAACCAACATGGAGGAAAAGAAAAGAGACAATCTAGAGGTCCTTCCCTTTTAGCATATCACCTTTTATTACAACATGTTAATCTTGCCACGAAGACATCTACCATGTCTTTAAGACTAAAAACTAGTAGTACATGGGAAAACATATAATGCAAGTTATCTAAGTTCCCGTACAGACACAACATCCTCTGTATTAGGATTATGCCCCACTTGCTGAAGTTAAAAAATTCAGTTTGATTTGGAATAAATGTCATCCTAATGAAGTTCAAAAATCCCTAACTCAATAAAAAATTCCAGCAATTGCTTAAGGCAGCTTCTAGAGCACCAAGCAAACATGTGATTAGTCCAAACCATCCTATCTATGGGGTCAAAACATATTATAAAGTCTAAACCAATGTTCCCACCTTCCTGACTATTCAAATTGTTTATTGCAGAATCTGATAGTTTGCAAAATCGATTAAATAATAATCAAAGAAAAATTAGCATATTCTGGTTTGAGTCTATCAGATAAAATTTGTGTTTCTGGAGGTGTGGGGGAGGTCATCAGCAACCGTTCCTGAATTCCCGATACTTCATTATGATCTGTTTCTTAAAATGCAAAATCATGCAATTCACCAGAACAGATCTTTACTCCTCATTCTTCGAACAGATTGAGTTTGGAAACTCAAAATATAAACTTATCATACAATCTTGGCTTAGGATTTAACATTACAATCACTTATACTAGGATTATCAGATCTATACCCCATTCCCACAATCATATTAGACATTAGCCCCCACAGGTTAAATTGGAATAGACAGCTCTTTGCATAAACAACTTTTTTTGCATTAAGGGGACAATTCAAGAAAAAACATGCACGCAGATAAAGGAAGAAACTACATTAATAAGATGTCCATAGTTTTTATTTTGCTGATGAAAATGCTACAGAAGTTATTTGCATCCATGATTCCTGATGCATATCCATATTCAGACAGAATGTGTACCATTAAACACAATACATGTAAAATAAATATGCAAAATAAAAACAAACGCACATCAAAATAATAAATGTATTATTGTGCAAATGAAGACCAACCTTGAAGGCATCTGTTTTCCCTTTAGTAATCTGGTTCTTGGCAATGCATCCATTCAACATATCCCGTGTGAACTCATCAGGATTCTTCCCATCATCTATCAAACTATATTACAATTCGTGGATCCAGAAGAGGCACAATTATTAGAAAATCTAGTAAAAACCAGCTTTATCAATCATTAAAAAGAAGAAGGAAAAAGAGGGTCTTACTTTAGAACCTCCATGGGCACCTGAATGTTACACTTCTCTGCTAATCTCGTCATATTATCCAATTCCAACACTAGATTATTCCTAAACCACAGGAAATAGAGCCAATCACAGAAAAATCTATGGAAAACAAATTAATCATGATCAATAATAAGATTTTAACAGGAATTAGTTTCAAGCATCAATTGACCAAATAGTACCCAACAACAGCAAACCCTAGAATCCCTAATCCCCAAAAAGTACTAGTACTACTAATTGAAAAAATGGAAGTGGAAATTGAAGGAGGAAATTACATGCGCTGGAGGAGAGGGAGTTGGGAAGCAACATTGTAGGAGGAGACGGTGAGGTAGAGCTGATGGAGGAGGGCGAGAGTTTTCTGGATTGAATTTATAACTTGAGTTAAATTCTGTTTAGGATCGTCAACTGAGGTTGCGGCGGCGGTGGCTGAAGAATCCATAGGCGACGCAGCGGTTGATTGCGAGACCATAATGTTGTTTCCGCCGCCGCCTGTGGTGGTTGCCGGCGATGAATCCATATTCCTCGAAACTCTGATGGATTTTTCTTGAGAGGAAGTCTATAGTGATTTGTAAAACTCAGTCACAACCGATAATATTACCATACAGAAAACAATAATATTGTCAATTTATGCAAGATCAATTATGTAAACTAGGGCTGGGAAACATATCCAAATACCGAAATACCGGCCATATCATACCGAAAAAATATCAAAAATACCGAATTTTTGGTATACCGTGATTTTCGGTACGGTATGATACCTTACCGAAATCTTTCGGTAAGGTAACGGTATGAATTTTCATACACCGTGGTATACCGCTTTATACCGAAATTCGGTATATACCGTAAATTAAGGTATATACCATAAAATATAAATATAATTTATATATTTTTAAATATTAAATTTTATTGTGAAATATAAATATAATTATGAATAAAATATATTTAATATATATATTTTTAAATTATAAAATATAAATAATATTCTAAAAACTCAAATTATTTATTTTCATTGATGTTGAAAGTATGGTATACCGCAAACGTACGGTATACCGAACTTTGGTACGGTATATCGAAAATGAGGTACGACATCGGTATGGAAATTGGTCATACCGGAAATAAGGTATACCGAAGTTCGGTATACCGAAATTTTTAATAAGGTAAAAGTATAGTTTTTTCAGATACCGAATTTACGGTAAGGTATACGGTATGGTGGTTTCAGTAAGGTATACCGTACCTACCCACCCCTAATGTAAAACTAAGTTATATGATTCCCACAATTAACCTTTTACATTTAATATATTTAAAGTAAATTTAATGTTATTCTGTAATATATTTTTGAATTTTAACAACTTCACTTTGGGTTCGGCACAAGTTCAACACGGGAAAGTAAAGTTGGCAACGAAAATAATTCTTGGGAATATGATTCCTAGTAACTTTATTTTCTTGTGTTTGGAAATATCAAGATTTTTAAATTTATATTTAATTTAAACACCAAACTAAAAATAAAACTATTATCATTTTATTTATAAAAAGAATAATAATGTAAAATTTTAATAAATTATTTATTACAAATAATAAAAATTGTATTATATTTATTATTAGGATGGATAGTTTAAATATGGATTACATAATAATAAAATTGTAATTATAGTTACATGAAGTATTATACTAATTTATTATAACAATAAATATTATTATTATTATTATTATAACATTTACTGATATTATAATTGAATAAATTTTATAATTTAAAATTTCACTACAAGTTTATTGATTAATTTTTAATTTATAAAATATAATAGTAATTATTTATTATACAATTTATATTATGTAATTATATTTTAATTATTTAATAAATTATTAATTACTATTATGAAATATTATAAAATATAGTTATAGAATTATGATAATTTAATTCATGGTTATTTATTATACTGAAATTAAGTATGATTTATAATTTTAAATTATTTTTAAAATATTGTACTCCCTCCGTCCCAAGATAAGTGAGCTAAAACTTTTCGGCACGAGATTTAAGAAAATGGGGTTTTGTTAGCTAAGTGGAAAGTTAATAAAGTAAGAGAGTTAATAAAGTTGAGAGAAAAAGTAAGAGAGAGAATGCCAAAAAATGAAATGACTCACTTATCTTGGGACGTCCCAAAAAGGAATGTGAGTCGTTTATGTAATTTAGGATTTTTATGATTTTAATTGTGTAATTTTTATGATTTTAAGTATGTAATTTTTAGTTTTTAGGATTTTAATTATGTAATTTTTATTTTTTTTATAATTTGTAATAGTAGTTCGGTATTTTTAATGTATTTTAATATTGTAAAAATGTTATTATTTAAATTGAATAATAGAAAGATGAGACTTGCTAAAGAGCATAGACGAGGATGCTCTAATATCCAAGCAATTAAAATAAGGAAGTCGGAGTGCTAAAAGTCTTGATCACTGATGTTGGCAAGGCCGGCCAGCTTGCACAATCTACCCTATTACACTAAATTCATATATATCATTAACCCTCTCTTGGACAACTTTATTCAATTTTATTATTGTGTAAATCAGCAAAGTTTTGTGTGCATACACTAAAGTAGCATTCATAAATTTTTAATGGAAAACTAGTAATCTGCAGCAAGTTTTTATTATTATTTTTTTTTCATATTTAGATACTCCCTCTGTCCACCATTACCAAAGCACATTTGATAGGACACAGATTTTAATAAATGTAGAAGAAAGTGGGTTGAAAAGTTTAGTGGAAGGTGGATCATACTTTATATATACTCCCTCCGTCCCAATATAAGCAAATCATATTCCTTTTTGGGATGTCACACTATAAGTGAGTCATTTCATTTTTTGACAAAAAATTCTCTCTTACTTTATTCTCCACCTACTTTATTCTTTATTCTCTCCTCTATTTTTTTCTCTCTCATACTTTACTCTCTTCACTTTAACTATTTAAATACCAATTCATTAAATCTCGTGCCCAAGAGAAGCGCTTCGCTTATCATGGGACGGAGGGGCTATTAGTTTTATAATGAAATGTGAGTGACATAAAGTTTGTGAAATATGAAGTCCATTATCAAAAGTAGTAAAAAAGCAAATGAAAAGTTTATTGGTGGACGAACGAAAATAACAAAATGGAAAGGTTATTGGTAGATGAAGGAGGGAGTACATGATTTAAGAGCACCCACAACCGTGCTCTTGCCAGCGAGCACGGTTGTGGGCCCGACCCCACTTTTTTTGTCTGCTCTTCGGCAAGAGCACAACACCCACAACTGTGCTCTTCCGCAAGGACGAGCACAATTCAATTTAAAATTCAATTAAATAAAAACATTTCCATAATATTAAAATTCATTAAATAACCAAAATAATATTACAAATTACAAATAAAATAAAAAGACATAATTAAAATCCTAAAAATTAAAAATTACATAATTAAAATCCTAAAAATTAAAAATTACATAATTAAATTCGTAAAATTAAAAAAAAAACCACTACTGGTTGCCGAATTTCGCCCACATGTGTTTGATTAAGTCTTCTTTTAGCTCAATGTGGGTTCGGGTATCGCGCATTGTGTGCCTTGTTTCGAGCCTCTCCCCCACTGTCGTATGCCGACCTCGGCGTGGGGGAGACCTCAGGGTTGAGCTTCCGGCTTCATCCTCGTCGTAGAAGCTAGCCGCCCTCGATCCTTCGTCGGCTATAATCATGTTGTGTAAGATAATACATGTGTACATGATGTCGGCAATATTATTCACGTACCAGAGCCGAGCCGGGGCCTTCACAATGTTGAATCGGGCTTGAAGGACCCCAAGGCTCTTTCGACGTCTTTCCGCGCGGACTCTTGACGCTGCGCAAAAAGAACTCGTCTCGGGTCTTGTGGGTTGCTGAGCGTCTTCACGAAAGTCGACCACCTTGGGTAGATACCATTGGCGAGATAGTAACCCATGTGGTATGTATTTCCGTTAATGGTAAAGTCGATCGCCGGTGCTACACCATTCATCACATCATTGAAGAGTGGTGAAGAATAGAGCACGTTCAAGTCGTTGTTGGATCCGGCAACGCCGAAATATGCATGCCAAATCCATAGGCGGTAGTCGGCGACCGCCTCAAGGATAAGTGTTGGGCCGCCGCCTTTGTGACCGCTTAAGTGTTGCCCCCTCCAAGCAGTCGGGCAATTCTTCCACCACCAATGCATGCAGTCAATGCTGCCAAGCATTCCGGGAAAGCCATGGACTGATTCGTGATGACGAAGCAACCGTTGGCAATCATCGGTGGTGGGTACTCGAAGGAACTCATCACCGAAAGTTGTATGAACGCCCTCGCAAAAAAATTTTAGACAGAGGATTCCAGTGGACTCACCGACATGCAAATACTCGTCGAAGTGGTCGGCTGTTTGCCCAGTAGCGAGTTGTTGGATGGCACACGTACACTTCTGCAACGGCGTGATACTTTGCCGGTCGGCTGCATCTGGACCTGTTTGGAAGAATTCAACACGTGCGAACAATGTGTTGACAATTCGCATAAACAAGCGCTTTGACATGCGGAAACGGCGCCTGAAGTAATCTGCCGGAAACCGCGGCTGGTCAGCAAAATAGTCGGCAACGAGCCATTAGTGGGCTCCCTCCCGGTCACAATGGATGTAGCGGCGAGTTGATCTAGTTCGTTGAGGAGGAGGAGCGGGGGTATTCGCCGCGACATATGCTTCATAAGCGGCACGATGTTGTTCGTAGTATTCTTGTTCTTCGCGCTCCGCTTCCGCCATAAGATGGGTGAAATCCATTTGAGGTTTTGAGTGAGAGATGAAGGTGAAGATAGGTTGTATGAAAATTATGAATGAGAGATGAATGAGAGATGATTTCATGTGATAAATGGATGATGAATGTGTGTATTTATAGATGATTTTGGGGAAAAAAAATCAAAAAATACAGAAAAACGTGCAAAAAAACGGTCATATTTTTGGGATTTGGAAAATATTTTTTTATCAGTTTTTATAATTAAATACCGAATTTAAAAAAAATAAAAAATAAAAATATTCAAGCCGTTGCCCAATCGTAGCAGCCACGTCAGCTGCTCGCTGGCACGGACGTGCTCGATGCATCGAGCAGCGCCGTGCCAGCTGCTGACGACCTCCTCCGTGCCGCTGGCACGGACGGACGGACGTCGTCCGTCCACCGTTGCAGATGCTCTAAGTACTAGGAACTCCATATGTGTTCCATCTATAATTACAGTGGCGTTCGATAAAAGTCAACTGGTTAATCATAAGATACAATTTAATTTTTAGCATTATGAAAGTAGATTAAGTACATTGTCGTAAGCTGAGCTTTTAAAAAAATTCAACCAAAAAAGAAATAAGATTAGTCATAGCCTTTAATCATAAGTAATCTTCATTACAATTTAACTATATGAGTATAATGTGAATAATGTAAGAATGATCAATGATTAGATTTATTCGGAGGTGCGGATGTCATAATGTTTGGACGCATGGAGACTACATCCAATTAAGATTATTAAAATTACAATTGAAAATGAACTTCGATTAATCAACCCAAATCAGATGGGTCTCCGTAAGTGTCTCACATGAAGATAACCTTACAAGATAACTTAGTCAACCCATTTTATTTTATTATAATCTGACAGTGATTATCATATTGCTTTAAGTTTGAGTGTCACTATAATCTCTTTGATAAAAATTTAATAGAAAAATATACCAAAGTAGAATACCTGTTTTAACTCAGGTGGTGGAGCCAACATGAAATTTATTGTCAACTATTTCGGCTGGTTGAACAAATCTAGGAATTTGGTCAATATTAGGTTGGTTTTAGACTTTAGTGATTTATGATTTTTCTTCTTTGTTGACTTAATTGATTCGTGACAAGAAGTAAGTTTGCCTAACTTGATTACCAAATTGACTGCCGCCATTTACGAATTAGTGGTGTGCGTTTTTTAGGTTTGCTTCTATCTAGTTTTAGATTTTTTTTGTCGATTTTACTTCTACATGATGTCCTTTATTTTGACAATAATAGACACTCATTTTGTCCATATATATGTATTCTATTTTTTTATTTATTTCGTATTTCAAGAAATTGTTTTACTTCGTAAAAGAAAGTAGTAGAAAAAGTTATTGGAATATGAATCATATTTTTATATATTTATTTTAGAATAAAATGTGAGTGAAATGAGATATCTATTAGCTGACGGAAAAAAGAAAAATAGACATTTACTGATGGACAGAGAGAATATTTTATTATTCAATATTGACATTAACTTAGAAATGTAATGTTATGCTGTAGGAACAAAGAATTTAAGTTAATTGAATCATTATATCTAAATCATATTTCCAAAAATTCAAATTTTATTTGGAAACTTGTAACAAAGGGTTCATAGTCCATAAATTAAAATCACTAATTTTAGATTGAAATTTGATACTTCTCACATACTTAAAATTTGGTCATAAAGAATTATGAATTTCGCACAAATTAGATTTTTCTCCTATTGATCACAAAACTCGTGGCGAATTCTAATTGAGGGTTAGGTTCCTGTTAAATACTTCCTCTGTCCTATTGAAAATGACTCATTTTTCTTTTTAGTTTGTCTCAACTAAGATGACTCATTACTAAAAATGGAAACATCATTTCTCTCTACTTTATTCTTTCTTTTACTTTACTCTTTCCTCTTAACACACAAAATAAAACTGCATAAAATCTCGTACCTCCCAAGGAAGGGTCCATCTTCCTTGGGACGGAGGGAGTAATAAATTACCAAGTGATTTTTCCCTTTTCCTTTTAAAAAACTATTTAGCATACTTTTATTTATTTCTCCCTAGTTGACTTATTTGACACATCTCACATTCTCTTAACCAATCTCTCTATAACTTAATGTTATTTGGCAGGTCCAATCCCAGAAGAAATAAGCAATCTTGAGAACCTACAAGAGATTGGTTTAAGCAACAACACTTTGAGTGGCTCTATACCAGTTGGAATGATCAACATTTCCACATTGAGAATAACTCCATGATCATGAACAATCTCTCTGGATCTCTCCCATCCACCATGGGCCACACAACTTGCCCAATCTTGAATATCTGTTTCTCTACATGAACAACCTCAGTGGTAGAATACCAGACTCCATCTCCAACTCAACCAAACTCTTACAAATAACTCTTCAACGAAACAAGCTCTCCGGCCCCATTCCAAACTCCTTGGGAAGCCTCAAGCTCCTAGATTGTCCACTTATTTGGCAACCAACTAACAAACAATGAACCTGATCAAGAACTCACCTTCCTTAACAAATTGTCCCAAGCTTAGAGACCTAATCGTGTCGTACAACCCTCTTCGAGGTCGCCTGCCTTCTTCTATAGGCAATTTCTCCACTTCCCTGCTTAGGCTTTACATATCGGGTTGTATGCTCGTAGGGGAAATCCCGGATCATATAGGAAACCTTACCGATTTAAACAATTTAGACCTAACAGGTAATGACTTGTGTGGATTTGTTCCAAGCACGATCCGAGGTATGCTACGCCTGCAAGGGTTGTCACTTAGCCAGAACAAGCTACAAGGAGCGTTGCCGGATAATCTATGTGACATGCCAGAGTTGAGCCATTTGAAATTAGGGCAAACCCTAATTTCAGGTCCTATCCCAAATTGCATAGGAAATGTCACTTCTCTTAGACTACTTCATTTGAATTCGAATAGATTGAACTCGACTCTTCCACGGAGCATTGGAGCCTCAAAGACCTCCTGGAGCTTGACCTATCTTCAAATTCTCTGACTGGCAACCTGTCTGAACAAACTGAAGATCTGAAGGTTGCAACTTACATAAACCTCTCTAGAAACGCGTTCACTGGCACCATCCCTGACGCGTATGGCAGCATGAACAACTTGATGATCTTTTCTCTTGCGAGCAACGAGCTCCAAGGATCCATACCACACTCTCTTGGCAAAATGATAAGCCTGGTTTCGTTAGACTTATCAGACAACCTTCTCTCGGGGGAGATACCTACGGCTTTAGAAAACCTCCAATTCCTAACCTATTTCAATGTGTCTTTCAACAAACTAAGTGCTGAGATCTCGCCTTTCAGGAATTTCAGCTACTCCCTCTTCGCGTCGAATGAAGGCTTATGCAGTGCTCGTGACTCGCCATACGTGGATAGATGTAAGAAGAAGAAGAAGAAGAAGAAGAAGAGTGAAAGAAGAATCATAGTTGTGGTGATTGCATCTGTCACATTCGTGGCATTGCTCATCACATTCTTCTCAGTCCTAACATGGACAACGAGGAGGCGTAGAAGACGAGCAACGGAACAACCTAGCTCACACGACATCAAAGACATGGAGAGGTTTTCATACCAAGAGCTCAAACAAGCTACCAACGACTTCAGCAACGAAAAGCTACTCGGAAGCGGGAGCTTTGCCTCGGTCTACCTGGCGAATTTCGACAATGGGAACCACTTTGCAGTCAAAGTGTTTAATCTCGGGCGAGAACATGCTTCTAGAAGCTTCGAAAGGGAGTGCTATATGCTGAGCAAGTTGAGGCACCGGAATCTGACGAAAGTGATCAGTGCGTGCTCAAATCATGATTTCAAAGCTTTGCTTCTCGAGTATATGCAGAGTGGGAGCCTCGAGGATTGGTTGTATCGCGATGGATCCTTCTTGGATGTTGTGCAGAGGATTGACGTGATGATCGACGTTGCGTCGGCTTTGGAGTATCTGCACCATGGCTATGTGAAGCCTGTGATTCATTGTGATTTGAAACCGAGCAATGTATTGTTGGATAAGGATATGGTGGGGCATATCACTGATTTTGGGATTACTAAGTTGTTGGGAGAGGAAAACAGTGTTGTGCACACACATACTTTGGCTACTCTGGGTTATATGGCACCAGGTAATTAACTTAACTTTCTTTCTCACTATATACACAAACTTTCATACTAGTTACTAGTAGTTGGTTGGCATGTTTAACTTGTTGGAATATGAGAAATATGTTTGGAGTAAATGTTTGAGAGGACAATTGGTGGAATATATGACAAATGATTTAGGAAATGATATGTGGGAAACTAAGAAACACGTTTTTTTCAAACTTCTCACTTAATGCAAAATGATACAACTCACTCATATTCATTCCTAACTTTTTGTTTTTAGAATATGGGAACGAAGGAGTGGTCTCTAGTGCATGTGATGTATATAGCTATGGTATTCTATTAATGGAAACATTCACAAGAAGGAAGCCGACCGACGACATGTTTGGTGGAGAATTAAGCTTGAGGAGTTGGATAGATGCTATGCTCCCTGACTCAGTTAATCAGGTTGTGGATTCAGCCTTATTGAGAGAGGAAGAAGAGCATTTTACTGAAAAAATGCGGTGCGTTTCGTCAATTGTCCTTGGCCATGACTCAATCTCCCAAGGATAGGACGAATATGAAGAATGTGTTAGCAGCTTTGGAAAAGATCAAGCTTCATATCACCTCTACGTCGGATGTTAGCATATAAGTATCTTTGCATATTTTGTAGATATATTTTGATTGATTTGGCTTCTAGCGTTTGGAAGCACTGCAACAATAAAAAAACCATTAAAGACATTTTTTAATGCACTTAAGGATGTTAATTTAAGTTTCTAAATATACCACCAACACTTCAAAAAACATCCTTATTGTCAGTATCCCAACTAAAATTAGAGAACGCAAATGAAATTATTTCAATAAATATGAAATTGATTTTCTGAAAGAAATTGTAGCATTATCTTCAGAGTTCAGACAGCAAGTCTAGAATATGTAAAACCGTTCATTGCACAAACCCATCGTTAGATCTTTGTTGCACGTGAACAAATTTGACTATAGTGCAGTTTTGTAAGAACGAAAACAAGATTAAAAGAAATTCGTATGATTGAGAATGTCATGAGACTGAAAGGAATCATCACCAAAGTGTCCACAATTCCAAAATGCAACACTGAGGCACTACCTCAATGAGTTCAGCGACAAATTTTATTCACAAATACAGAAACAGACGCAGCCTAAATCATGACTGTTGCACAGTTTCGCGAAAGAAAAGTAATGACGAAAGCACCGCTGGCTCGATCATGAAACGGTTACTTGTACCTAGGTAATTGGATGAGGCTGCAAGGCTTTCTGGACAAGTTCGGTCTGCTCCTTGACGTGAACTTGGTAAAAGCCGGTAGCAGTAGCTGCAGACGGACCTCGGCCAGCGTACTTGACGTCCTCCACGGTACCTCTATCGAGAGCTTTCATCGCAGTTCCAAGCCGTGGCAAGATGTGGCTGTATGCTCCCATGTTCATGGGCTCTTCCTGGCACCACACGACTTCAGCATCTGAAACAATCACAAACCAAAGAAGCAGACACAAAACACGATTAACCAAAAATCAAAATCCACCTCAATAGGTTATAATCCATCAACAATCCGGTGGGTTGACTCATTCTGTTTCGAACATATCAAGCAATACATAAATTAAACTTTTTGACAAGTTGGGGTTTAGAAGAAAAAATGTAAGTTGGGGACATTTCTTGAAAAATGACAGTAAAAGTTTGGGACACAACATGATTAACCCTTATCAATATTGAATAAGTTGCTTAAGATGCCAATTAGTCTTCTACTAGAATAGAAAGACAATAGTTTATGTATAGCTATTCAACTAAACAACATTTATTGTACAAGAGTCACGTACTTGGGTATCTTTTCAGCTCACGCTGGATAAGATCATACGGGAAGGGGCAAAGCTGCTCAACCCTACAAATTGCGACGTCTTTCCCCTTCACTTTTTTTCTTTCTTCATCAAGCTCATAATAGATCTGCAAATATGAACAGTAGATTATAGTTGTGAAAGCGTAATCAATATAATAATAGACTCTCAAGCATTGACTATGACAACATGCCTATTCGTTATTCCTTTATTATTTATTTTAAATTTCTCTTTTTTTTTTGTGAGGGCAGAGATTCAGAAAGAAGAATATCTCATACCTTGCCAGAGCAAAGAACCAAACGTCTAATACCCTCTTCAAGATCCGAGTGGTCATTTTGGTCCTTTATGAGACGTTTAAATCTTGTTCCTTGCTTGTCAAAACCTGGGTGTCCTTGAACATCATCAAACTCAGATAAATTTGATTTGCATTCCTTGTGACGAAGTAAATTCTTTGGGGACATCACAATGAGGGGTTTACGGAATTCCCTATGAATCTGGAACAAATACGCAAAACGTGAGAAACTCGATACAGCTGCTCAGTCTTAGGGATTTAGTGAGTTAAAATCACTTACCTGGCGACGCAAAACGTGGAAATAATTTGCAGGAGTAGTAACATTAACCACCTGCCAATTGCATTCCTGAATCTGTTTCCTAAGGGTAGGGTCCATCTCGGGGATAACATAGGGATGTTCATCACTCATCTGTATTGTAGCATAAAGTCACCTATTCAGTTCAAGAATGAAACAACCATACACATAGACTTAGAAACTATATGTGACTGACCAGATACAATGTTCTGAAAGACACTGTAATTTAAGAAAGGGGGGCTAAGAGAGTGTTTGGCAAACAATAAGCCCTTCAAAATAGAGTATGAGAGAGGGTTTAGAGCTTAAAGCTCCTTGACAATGGATCTTATTAGCTCTTAAAATAAGATGTCAAAAGTTTATAAACTCTTCCGGAAAAGACGGGAAAGCCACAACTGAGCGCAGGAAAAGGTCCTAATTCTGGAAGCCAAGAAGATAACTATGAAATACTGCACTGTTTCAGTGGCTAGAAAACATAATTTGTTCTAATTTTTTCCAGGAAAATAGTTAATGGAAGATGATGAAGCGCAACCTAGTTGGTGAAACGCTTCTCCTCCACCCAAGAGGCCGGAGTTCGAGTCACCACGGGGGTAAATGGGGAACCATTATTGATCCTCTTTTTAAAATAGGAAATGTACTTTTAGAATGGAGTGGAATACCCCTCTGTTCTAACCTATCTTTATTACTCTTCCTCAATGGACTTTTAGAATGTCTTTAAAAACATCATTCAGCCAGTGAAGACAAGTAACACAATAATAAGTTATAAGCAGAGTAGAAAGATCAAAAAGAGATACCTGAAGTAAACGCTCCAAACGAGCACTTGAGTGTTCAGGACCTTGACCATCATATCCATGAGGTAGTAGGACAACTAATCCAGTTTGACGCAACCATTTTGCCTCCCCACTGCTAATAAATTGGTCAAATATCACCTGAGCCCCGTTGGCAAAGTCACCAAATTGGGCTTCCCAGAGTACCAACGAATTGGGATTTTCCATGGAATAACCTAGTTCGAAACCTAAAACTCCAAACTCTGAAAGAGAGCTGGAAATGGGCAAGAAACAATAGTAAATATTAGAATTTTCACATGCTCGTGAACAATTACCTAAGAATTTGAGAGCCCTAAAGGAAAAGGACCAACCTTGTATCAAATAAAAAAGCAAAGAACATATGTATTTTTTGGCTTTCTAAACTGATACGGATGTTTGTTGGAGGGGAGAGGTTTGACCAGAATAATAGGGAAGTGGTTAGAGGGGAAATCCCAATATTATCTCGCCTGATTAGTTAGTTCAATTTCGGAGATTTTATTGTTATTTTGAATTATTGTAGATTTGTTTATCCGCCTATATAAGGCGGGTCAGTAGGAGTAGCCGATCATCTTAGAGAGATCATTTGTATTGGACGACTTGGTCGTAGGCCTCTGCGGAGGATTGTTATTTCTTTACATTCTATTCAATCAAGTGATCATTCCTCTATTCTCTGCATTTACACATTGTTGCTTTGATTAAGGAGCATAACTCGTGCTCTCTGTTCCCCTCACGCCTTTCACTCCTAACAATTGGTGCGGTGAACGATGGTGAACTCTCGTGCGGACACGCGACTGGATGAATTGGAGAAGGCGACGTATGATTTGCAGCAGGGTAGACTCTTGTTGGACGCGGCAGCAGGGTAGACTCTTGTTGGACGCGGCGGTGAAGGAACTGAATGCTTAGTTCCGCCGCACTGATGACCAGGTAACAGAGATCCGAACCGAACTGACCGCCATGCTTCAGGAGATGCGCGCGGGTTTCGCTTCGCTGAAACTCAAGGACACTTCCAACCCTGACGACGGATCCACCTCAGCGAATCAGGGGTCAAAGACGACAACCGCCGGTGGTACTTCGGCGTCACCCATGCCCACCTTCGATGGCTCGGACGCCCTCGCTTGGCTTGCACGGGCGGAGCAATACTTCTTGATCTCGGGAACCGCCTCCGAGGACTGGGTGGGCGTCGCAATGGTGGCTTTGGCAGGCACTGCCCTCCCTTGGTACCTGTTGTTGCGACAGCGAGTTCCGGATCTGACGTGGGCTCGGTTTGCAAGGGAGTTGATGAAACGCTTTGGCGGCAATGGGGCGTTGAATGTATATGAAGCATTCGCCGGAGTACCATCTCCTCCCCGTCCACCTACACTAGCAAAGATGACAGCTCCAATGTTGTCCTCTAGTCCGCCTACAACAGCCAAGGAGAATACTCTACACGCCATCCAACAGCCCCTACCTATACAACAAATGTGCACACCCTTGACAGTACAACAACCCATTCCACCTCCAGTTTTGGTGCCTCCACCATCTCCTCCCAGTCCACTTACACCAGCAACTCCACCTACACTAGCACCAGTGACAGCACCGCTGTTGTCCACCTCCGGCCCTTACATTCTGCAGTTTCAATCTCCGTTCTCGTCCTTGCTGCGATGTTTAGTTTCCGCTGCCCACCAGTCCACACCTATGGCGGTTTCCTTTCCAGGATCTCTATTTTCATTAGCAAGCGCTCCATTCTCCTATCTGGTCATGCTGCGATTTCTACATATAGTTGGCAATCTTCTATGGTTCGATGCTCTGGCTGCTACTCGAAAGCATGAGTTTGAACCTCCACCGGTCAGAGTGATGTATTTTGAATTTTAACATAGCCTTGAGGACAAGGCTGTTTCGAGAGTGAGGTAGTTGAAACGGATGTTTGTTGGAGGGGAGAGGTTTGGCCAGAATAATAGGGAAGTGGTTAGAGGGGAAATCCCAATATTATCTCGCCTGATTAGTTAGTTCAATTTCAGAGATTTTATTGTTATTTTGAATTATTGTAGATTTGTTTATCCGCCTATATAAGGCGGGTCAGTAGGAGTAGCTGATCATCTTAGAGAGATCATTTGTATTGTTATTTCTTTACATTCTATTCAATCAAGTGATCATTCCTCTATTCTCTGCATTTACACATTGTTGCTTTGATTAAGGAGCATAACTCGTGCTCTCTGTTCCCCTCACGCCTTTCACTCCTAACATAAACATCCAAAATTACAAGAGTTCAAAAGGCACAGGAATCACGTATCGGCACTCTTTTTCTTTGTATGTAAGAACTTTTTAACTATTGTATAAAAAACAAGGTAAAAAGTTTCTAACAAACAAGTATTTCATCCCAGTCAACTCCATGGAAAAATAAATATCACATTCAATGTTTCCTTGTGCTCATATTTATCGACAGCCTTTACTCCGTATCAATTTGGTGCGGTGAACGATGCTCAATTCTCTGACAGACGCCACACTCGTGTGGATGGATTGGAGAAGGCTATAGCAAAGATGAAGTTGCAGTCCCAAAAGACGGCGGATCAAATCGAGGCTTTAAATTCTAAGTTAGAGGATTCCATATCGGAGATTCGAGCTTCCCGTGCTTCACCATTGATGACCTTTCCGAAGTTTGATGGATCTGGGGCTCTCGTGTGGCTCGCGAGGAAACTTTAGCCAGGGCATTACTGGACTGGATATGGCATTGATGGCTACGTCGACACGTCTATCCCATGGTGTTTTGATGATGAGGAAATATTGGTTTGCCCACGAGCCACACGAGAGGCTTAGATCGATCAAACTTCAGAAAGGTCATCTGTGGTGAAACATGAGAAGCTCGCAACTCCAACATGAAATCCTGAATTCAAAGCCTCGATCTGAATCGCCGTCTTTTGGGACGGTAACTCCATATCCGCTATAGCCTTCAACAATCCATCCACACACTCGTGCCTTCAACAATCCATCCACACGCACGAGTGTGGCATCTGTGCAAGGATTGACCATCGTTCATCGCACCAAATTGACCCAGAGTAAAGGCCGGAGACTGATGAACAATAACATAAACTAGAAGGAAACTCTGATACTTAAAGAAAACGATAGAAATGGAAAATAACTGAATGGAATTAATCGAACTGAAAGAACTACAAGAAAATAATCCTCTCGTAGGAGGCCACGATCAAAATACCATTCTACCTCTGATCTTTTCCCAAAATGTCTCTAACTAATAAGAGGCATCCTTTATATAGAAAAGGATATTGAATCCTACTGCGATTAGAAAAGAAAACTAATCCTAATCCTAATTAAAACAATTAATAATATTGGACACAAATAAGATAAAATCAAATCAAATCCTAACTAACCGATTAAGGAAGTAAATTAATAAATAAAATCTAATTCTAACTAAATATAAGTATGAATATCCTGTTATATCCATATCAAATATCGTTCTGTATCAAAGCGTGCAAGGAAAAAGTATCTCGTTAGCATGTGTATTTGCATCATAAATAGGAACATAAAATACCTGTTGCTAACAGTAAACGTCTCTTCATGTTGGTTTATCATAACATGATCTAAGGGGCAATATTCTCCCCCAGTTTCTTGATCGTGTAAAACAGAATGCCTGTGGCTGAAAGTACCTCGCTCAACATCCTGCCCACTTAACCTGACATGATTTCCCTCAACCAACAAGGTTGCAAAAGCAAGTGCTTCTCCCATTGCCCAGTCAATGCCCTCACCTGTTTCAATCATCTTTGCACGATCTTCAAAGATCCTCTTCACTGCTCGGTGAGGTTTAAAAGTTTCTGGAAGAGTTGTGATAGCCTTGCCAACATTTTTCAAAATCTCAGGTTTTACTCTGCAAATAAAATAATTTTAGCAACCCAAATTACAAGAGGCAATAAACAAAGTCATCATTAGAGGATCTATTAGCCAAAAATTTACCCAGTATTACGAATGCGAGAGAGCTGTTCCGGAGATTTGAAACCACCCCAGTACGCTGAAAGCCAGTCCCTTTTCTGAGGCACGTACTCTTTACTGGCCATAAATTCTTCGTTGAGAATTGAAAGGACTTTGGTGTTAATTCTATCAATGTCCTCTTTTGTAGCCTGGCCTGATTCTAGAAGTTTGTTTTGGTAAATCTGAAGTGCGGAAGGATGATTCCGGATGATCTATAAAAAAAATTAAAGTACAATATTTTAGAAGCTTCTACCATGAATGAAATTGAGAAGAAACAGTAAAAGAAGAAGAGCTTGATTTCACACGAAAGTTGAAAAAGAGGATTGACAAAATGGACCTTATACATATTTGGTTGAGTAAATGATGGTTCATCAATTTCATTGTGGCCAAATCGACGATAGCACACGATGTCAACAACAACATCTGTATGGAAAGTTTGACGCCACTCTGCTGCAAGTTCACACGCATGGACAACAGCTTCCACATCATCACCGTTGACATGGAAAATTGGAGCACTGAGAGCTTTCGCAACATCTGTACAGTACTGAGAAGATCTTCCAGCTCTTGGGTCAGTAGTGAATGCCACTTGATTGTTCACGACAATATGAATGGTACCACCAGTAGTGTAGTTTGGAAGAGCACTAAGATGCAAAGTTTCATAGACAACACCCTGTCCGGCAAAACTACCATCACCGTGTATCAAAATGCCCATGTTTTTTGTTCTATCAACATCATTAGAGTAATACTGTTTGGCTCTAGTTTTTCCAACCACAACGGGATCCACAGCTTCCAAGTGACTAGGATTTGCAACTAGTGACAAGTGGATTCTCTTGCCTCCCCTTGTTGGACGGTCATAAGAAGTTCCCAAATGATATTTAACATCACCAGTTCCAGTGTATAGGCCAACCTCATCCACAGGTTTCGTGCCACCACTAAACTCACTGAAGATCTCTCGGAGGGGTTTCCGCACAACATTGCCCAGAACATTCAATCTTCCTCTATGTGACATTCCAATTACTATGCTCTCCACTCCAAGATCTGCCGACCTATCAAACATTTCCTTCATGCCAGGAATCAATGTCTCACAACCTTCAAGCCCGAACCTCTTGGCCGCAGTCCACTTGGCAGCTAAGAAGTTCTCGAATTGGGTACTCCAAATAAGCCGGTCAAGGATCACCTCACGCCGCTGGCTACTATACTGAGTTGGTGTTGGAGTCTCAATCTTGTCTCGCAGCCAGTTACATTTTTCCCGATCAGCAATGTGCATGTACTCGTAGCCTATGTTTCCACAATAAGCCTGCTCAAGTCTTTTCAATATCGCCCTCAGGGTTTGCACCGGCCGGTTCTCAGACAAGAACCCAGCCATTCTCCATACCCCAATGAAGAACTCTCTATCAAGATCAGCTTCTGAAAATCCATAAAGGGCTGGATCAAGGTCGTCAGTAACAGGCCTCTCTTCTAAACCTAATGGATCCAACTTGGCTTTCGTGTGACCATAAACCTGGTAAGCTCTGACGAGCAACAACAGCCGCATACTCTCTTGAATGGTTTGCCCTGAAATCCCAGGTGAAGTAGCAGCCTGCCCAACAAAGTTCCTGAAAAAATTGTCCCACGATTCATCAACACTACTAGGGTCCTGCTCCCAAGCCCTCTGGAGCTCTTCCAGATAAACGCTGCTCGTCCCATCCAAGAAGCTGTCAGTCAACCTGGACAGTGGAACTGGACGAGGAACAGGTGCAGATTGCGCCTTTGACCTAAAAACTGTAGAATGCAAATATCTGTTTCTGGAAGATAGAGTCCTTGTCCGAGTTGCATACGAACAACTATGTGCTAAAGTTCTCTGAATAGCATGCTTTGCAACACTAGACCCCACTCTAAACCAGGCCATTGTTATGCACAATTTCCAATCAAATCCACCACTCAGTATCCAAATTCAGCCCTTCTCCAATAAGATTAGCCAGTATGAACTCTCAATCCATCACCATCAAAACCTAATCAACAAATGAACATTGATAAACGCATTGAAACTCCTTATAAGCCTAAAAAAACAAAATTTCCCTAAATAATTAGCCTAGAGAAGCATAACAAATTCAGTACCATTCCGAATTATGAACTAATTCCACGGAGCAGTCAACCAAATTTTAATAATCATAACAGAGCACAAAAAATGGAGAAAACACTCTAAAATTACAGTACACAAACACAAACAAACAAAATTCAACTACACAAATTAAGCTCGACCACTTAAAAATGGTGAGAGTTGAAGCGAAGCTCATACGGAAATTTCTTAGGCAAATCGATTTGAAAACTGTTTGACTACGAATCAATTTCAATACCTCAATTGTGAGAGAAATCGAGACAGAACCCCAAATCTGAGATGGTTGTGTTTTCTCTTTTATTTTTTTCGTTCTTTACTGTTTTCCAGTTTTAAATTTTTTTTACTTTTCCTTGACTGAGCTGAATTTTCCACCTTTTCCCAAGGTGAATAGTACTATTGATAGAATTTCAGAAACAAATTCACGGCAACTAAGAGCATCTCCAATGCACCCACTCGGACATCTACTAGAACTTCCCAAAAACACCTCATGCCATGTCACTAGGACTTCTCATCCCACTGACACGTCACTAGGACTTCCCCTGCACAATCCGCCCTTCCCATCGCCCTTCCCACTAGGACTTCCCGCAATAAAAAAATTCACAAATTCACAAATAAAGCAATTTACGTTTACGTAAATAAAATTTCAACACGAATACGAACGGGAAAAATTAACAACTTCATTAAATTATAAAAGTATATAAATAGAGACTAAAACTTCTGAAATTGAGATTTGTAGAAGCAATTAAAAAATTATAACTCGGACGTCCGCGGCGGACGTCCGACCCACGCCACAATGGCGGACGTCCACCTGCCCGTCGCGCGGATATCCGAGGACATCCGACGTCCATGCGGGACGTCCGTATCCGACTGTATGTGTTACAATGGCGGACGTCCCGGTCGCCCGTCGCGGAAGTCCGACCGGACGTCCGCCATTGGAGATGCTCTAAACTGTAAACTCATCTCAATTGATTGTCTCATGCTCTCTCCATTCAATTAGTAGGTCATTTTTCTATTTTGATAAGTTCCACCATAGTGAAGTCATTTATCTTTTTTAATAAAATTCAACATATATTTTTTACTTACTTTACTCTCTTTTTTCTCTCTACATTTTTCATTTTCTACTTTAATCTTTCTTTAGTTAACTCATTATCTTAAATCGCGTGACGAAAAGAAACATCTTCACTATTACGGAAAGGCGGGGGTATTTAACTGTTGTAAGTTTGAAGACATGATTTGACTTTGTAAAAAAAATGGATGAAAAAATGTGCAAAATACGAGTCTTATTTTTATATCTTAATTTTATACTAATTATGAGTAGATGGAGTTAATAGAATATAAGATTCACATATTAAAAATAATAAAAATAAAATAAAATATTTATTGAATACTATCCAAAAAAGAAAATATAAGATATATAATGGGAACCGGAGGAAGAAGTAAATATTTCACTATACCATTCTACATAGATTTTCTTTTATTTTCTTTTTGAATTCTAACTAATATTTTTAACTATACATTTCTACATAGATTTTCTTTATTTTCTTTTTGCATTCTAACTAATATTTTTAAGTGTATTATCTAATGTATTTTTTAGAGTTACATACTCATACATCTGTATATCATCTAATATTATCTAATACATCTGTCTCATTAAAAATGAAATATTTCCTAAAATGGAGACAATATCATTCTACTTTTTCCTCTATCTTATTTTATTCTATTTTCATTAACTCACAAAACAACATAGCATAAATTCTTATGCCGGAAACTAATGTTTCATACTTATTGGGATGGAGCTAGCTAGTACTAATTAAATATCAGATAAAAACATAAAAGAAGAATTTGAAACATGAAAATAAAAGTTTGTTGCAAGGGAAGTTAATTAGGTAAACATTGGTATGCGTGTTTTGAAGTTCATTAAAATTTCAATATGATTATTTGATTCAAAAAAAATGTGCTACTTGATTTTTTTTAACTATTTTGAATTAATAAGGTCATCCACAACACTATCTCATATTCATCACTTATCATCTCATTCCTTCACTATTCATGGGTCTCACAACACTTTTTACTTCATCTCTTAATTAAGAGACAACACCTACAACCCTTCCTCCCTTATTCTTCTAATTCTTCACTATTCATGGGTGTCACTATTTTTGTTCTTCAATTTAAAATGCAACTAATAAAAATAAAACATTTAATAAAACAACACTCTATTAATTAAAAAACCGAAAACAAGTGATTCAGGCAACAAAGGAATCGAAATGATTTCACAACTTTAGTTTATAAATCAACAATTAAGATATCCAATTTGTGACTATAGAGTTACCAGGGTGAATCACACAATTAATCTGCATTAAATAGCTTAAGATCGTCAATCAAAAGCTTGCAACTCCAAATAGTTCCTAAGACCCTTAAAAAGCCTACACTCTTTGATTTATCCTTTTTGTGATTCTAACTATAGTGTTACCAATTCTAATCTAGTATGTGGATTATCTCTCAATTCCCCACACACATAAATCATGGATTATCTCTAATCTAATAGTGTTACCAATTCTAATTTAATATGTGGATTATCTCTCAATTCCCACACACATAAATCATGCATTCATTGTTTGCCAAGCAATCAGAAGCATTTTCGTATAAAATTGAACAAAGTAAAATGAAGTCTTAGATACTTTCAATCCCTAGAATTCATGCATTTTAGCTACCAAAAGACAAAGTGGCACAAATCATAATTAAAGTACTAGACATGAAAGAACAACTAGATAAAACCCGAAAGTCGATCCTAAAGTTCTTGAAAGATGGATGAAAGAGAAAGATGAAATATGAATGTGTTATAACACTAGATCTTGAATTTTAGACCTCTTCAATGATACATTATGGAGACGGGAGAGTGTTTGTATAGTGGAGGCTCATTCTCTGATTTGGTAACAATTCCAGCTTCAATAGGTAATGTTTGGCTTAAATTAGGGTTCAACACATTCGTCGTAGAGATGGAATCTCAGCGGATTGCTAACATGGTGTCAGCAGGTCGGCGGACCGCTAGGCGAGAGGCTGGCTCTAGTGTTTTTTGCAACGGGCCGCTGGGGCTCTCAACGACTGGTGACTTTAGGTTAGCGGACCGCTGAATTGCTCCAGTGAGTCTGAACATCAGTTTCAGTCATTTTATACTTTTTTCTAAGTCTTTGTGACATTACTCAATAAACACGCCAATAATCTTAATGTATACAATAAAAAACATAATTCACATGCGTTGTAATTGTAATCAAATCGAGCCAAATCCAGATTTTAAAAGCATGCAATTCCATGTTTATTTGTGCCCATACCCGACTATGATGGTTATCGGCTAAACACTAACTGGCCTTATAACTAAATAACCATCTAAGTAGCCCTACTAAAAATCACAAAACTATTGGATCATCGTGAACCAGAAAAATGGATGATTAGGCTGAAACAGTAGGCAGGATGGCCTAGTTTCTATAAAAAAAATAGAACAATAGCCTCCTTTTCTAGGCTTTCATTAGAGCATCCACGTCCGTGCTCGCCTGGATCCACTTTTATTTATTTTTAATTTCCTACTCTTTCGCAAGAGCACAATACCCACTTCCGTGCTCTTCCGCAAGACATGCTCTTACAATATTCATGGGTTTCACTATTCTATTATTCAATTTAAATACTTCAATTAGTAAAATCATTTCCATGATATTAAAATGCATTAATAAAACCCGAAATACTATTACAAATTCCTAAAAATAAAAAAGTTTATAATTAAAATTCTAAATATTAAATATTACATCCGTGGAAATTTAAATTGCGTAATTCAAATTCGAAAAATTAAAAAAAGTACACATTTCAGGTTTGCAAGAGAGAGAGAGTGAGAATTTGAGAGAAAAAGAGACTGAGAGAGAGTTGTTGGGAGTGGTGTGACTTTTTTTTGGGTGAAATGGTTATAGATGAAATGCGAATTTTGGGATTAAAAATTGAAAAAAAAAATTAATAGTGAAGGAAAAAAGGATATATTTTATTGGGAAGTGGGAAAATATTTTTTCATTTATATATGATTTTTCAGATTTTTCGTAAGATTCGTATCACATGCTTTTCCTTTCTTCAAAATAATGCATCTGCTTTTCATCCTGTTATTTATTGATTTCATTTTATTCTACTTTTTTATTAAGACAATGTGGTCAATATTTTAATGTTTTGCTTCGGAGGTTTCTTTTTCCTTATCTAGAAACAAGGGAAATGCATAGAAAGTCACCATCTTAAACATGCGTCACGTCTTACATCATTATTTGACTAAAGACTCGACTTAGTACCTCATTTTCTCTAGTTTCAATCAATGTACTCCCCGTACCAATATTTTAAAAACATCGATAAATGAATCGTCAAGCAACTAGTTCATGATTTAATCGGTTTGATCGGATGAACCACTAGTAAACCATTTTACTGTTATAAATTATATATATAGAATATAAAATATATTTAATTTAATGAATTATAAAATAAAGTCCATATATAACAAAATACATTGAATATATAAATATTAAAATTTAGTAAATGATAAAATCTAATTAATTTTTATCAATAATATAATTAAATATACAAATTTACAAGTCAATGTAGATATAAAAATAGATAAGTTCATATTGCTTCAAAAGCAAATTTGGCAAAATATATTATACTATCTAACTATATAAATAAACATGAATTGTTAGTCAGTTTTAATAAAAGTATATATAGTAAATAATACTAATATATATACAGGCCATAAAATTTAATAGATGATAAATATATTATCATATTAATAATTACTCATTAGAATATAAATTTTAACATGAATTATTAGTTTGAGTAGATAAAAAGTATTTTGTTTTAATATTATACTCCCCCTGTCCCAAGATAAGCGAGTCATATTCATTTTTGGAATGTCCCACTGTAAGTGAGTCATCTCTCTTTTTAGCAAAAAATCATCTATCTTACTTTATTCTCCACCTAATTGATTCTCTCTCCACTCCTCTACTTTTCTATCTCTCATACTTTACTCTCTCTACTTTAACTCTTTAAATATCAATTACTTAAATATCGTGCCCAAAAGAAATGTTACGCTTATCTTGCGACTGAGGGAGTAATAACTAATGTTCATATTATTACCATGAAATGCTTGTGGTGGAGTGGTAATAGTCTTGGTCTCTTGACCAAGAGGTCATGAATTCGACCCCCACGATCTCTCATATTTAACAAAAATTTTTAAAATTAAGAAAATCGGTTTCCGGTTCCCGGTCTGACAGACCAATTTTGATGATTCATGGTGGTCTAACGTGCTAACGATTTTATACGGCAAACCGGACCAGACTACATGTCAGTTGAAAGGCTAGCAAATTAGTTCCTTTGTGTGGGACTAGAGTTGTTAACTGGGTTGGGCTGGATAGTTGTTAACCAGACCAATAAAAAATATTAATTATATAAGGTGAGCCTCTGATGGGCCAAGCCTCGGTCCTGGGTCTGGGTTTATAAAATGGCCCAAATGGAGCCCATTTCAACCATTGAGCCCAGCCAAGGACTGCTCCGTTTCACTGAAGGCCCGGCCCAGGACCGGTGTGGGCCAACCCAGGTCCGATCCTTCAGTGAAACGGAGCAGTCCTTGGCTGGGCTCAATGGTTGAAATGGGCTCCATTTGGGCCATTTTATAAACCCAGACCCAGGACCGAGGCTTGGCCCATCAGAGGCTCACCTTATATAATTAATATTTTTTATTGTAATTAACCATTACTAATAGTATATTTCTCGATTCATGCACGACATCTTGTGCACGAGTCTTGATAATATTCTCTGTATTGTTTGAATTTCATTAGATGTCACCGAATGAGTTTAATATATACCCAAGTTCTCAACTAAAGTCACATGAATGCAATATTCCATCATGATTGTATCCAATTTTTTTTCTTATACTCCCTCCGTCCCATAAAAATAGGCCATATTTCCTTTTTCGTCTGTCTCATATAAATAATCCATATCCATTTATGACAACCTTTTTTCATTCTCTTTTACTCTATCATTTATGGGTCTCATCATACACCACACAATTTCAACTACTTTTCCCCATTCTCTCTTAGTTTACCAAATTAAGCATTAAAACTCGTGTCAACCCTAAATGACCTATTTATATGGGACAGAGAGAGTATTTATTTTTGTCCAAGATGTAAAAAGGATGATTGTGAAGTTTATTTTTAAAAATACTACTCATATCTTGGTATTCAAACCTCAATCTCTAATGAATAATTATGGAGTAGAATTTTTTAAATTTATTAGTTAGTTCATAACTTATATGTTATAATCTACTTAGTTTTTCATCTAGTTATGCATTTTAGATAGAGTAAAGAACGTAAAAAATGATATTAGTACAAAGTCAACAAATGAACTTAATCATTGTTTAAAGTTAGATTTCGTATAAGTGAGACATAAATACAAGCAACAAAATATATGCTTTATTTTTACATATAATATTTTTAGAATCTCTTTGATCTACATAAATAAAAAAAATTGGAATAAAGCTCAATCCGGCTGATGCTTGAAAAGTTATTAACATGAAAGAATGTCATTCAAATTAGAGGTGCCCAAGGTTTACGGTTCTGACGGTTAACCGTGAAACCGTAACCGACGGTTACGGTTCTGAACCGGAACCGTGAGAATTTACCCGAACTGAAATCGTCGATTTTAGAACCGTGGTTCGTTTCAGGTTCAAAATTTTCCGAACCGAAACCATGCCAGAACCGCCGGTTCCGAACGGTTCCAAAGCGGAACCGAGTAAAACCACCGGAAAATCATGAAACCGAGCTGGAACCGTAAAAAACCGCCAAAACCGGCGATTGGGAACCGAAACCGGCGGTTTTGGAAGTGGAACCGGAACGGCAAAACACCCTCGCGATTTTCAAAACCGTAACCGGCGGTTCCGGAACCATGGGCACCTCTAATTCAAATTCATAGATTTTATTTCATTTGCGATTACTACTTTGTTTCTCTTAAATATGTAATAGACCAAACCTTGGTAGTATTTTGACCGTTTGTCATAATCTAATACTCTCTCTTTTGTTTTAACTTTGAAGATGAATTCGATTGAGAATGATGCATATGGATTCATTTAGTAATTCTGATTATGTAAGTGTTTTGAAAGTTTTTTTCTTGAATAACTCAATGATTATCTCAAAATTCGAAGGGTTAGAGTTGAAATTTTATAATTCAGAAAAATTATAAGGTGAACAGCCTGCACCGAAAGAATACAACAATCCGAACATGTTGGCACGGATTCGAGCTGGTTAGTCTGATTGACATCCCTAGATATTCATAGTATTACTGTATGTATTTTGAGATGTGAGGCAATTCCTTCACAACGCCCAAAAGAGTGAAAAGGTTTCATTATGTTGTTTTTTCAATTAAAAAATAGAAAACGAATGATTAGCAACTTTTTTGGTATTATTTTCGTCCTAGACTATCTGCACTTATTTTTTTTATTGCATCCTACCAAATTGAACTATTTTTATTTTAAGTCAAATTTAGGGTATTTAATTAAGATATTAGAGTATGCAGTACTCCCTCCGTCCCCTAAAATAGGAATTTTTTAAATGGCAAAAGTTTTAAAATAAAATTGGTAATATAAGAGAGATAGGAAAAAAAGTGTGTTTGTGGAAAATGAGTCTCACTTTATTAAAGAGAAGAAAAATCTTAATTGGAAAGTTTCTATTTTTAGAGAATATACTAAAAAGAAAAGAGTTTCTTTTAGAGGAAGGAAGGAGTGTTATATTTGTAAGTTTCAAATCTTGGTAGTAAAATGAAGCTGATTATATCACTATTAAATTTAATTTTTTTACTATTGAAAAATAATTTATCAATTGTCCACAAGTAAGACACAAAAATAAAATTGGAATACAGTACATAATATTGACTCCTTTGAGCCCTTTTAGTTCGATTTAGGAAGAAATTTGTGTCCACAAGTAAGACACAAAAATGGATCACACCTTATTAAATTGTATAATTTCTAAAACTAATGACATAATATATAAAATTTTAATTATTATAAATATTATCACTATACTAAAGTTTCATGATATTAGAATATTAATAAATTTAAATTGATCTAGATCTCTATATATTGTTAATTTCATAGAGGTTCACTTTATATAGTGATATTAATCGGGTCAGCTCAACAAGTTTTGGACCAAGCCTACTTGAATTGCGAGCAAATCAGGTTATAATTTTTATCGGGCTATAAATACTCAATCCTAAAGATTTGGGTTTCGAACTAATTCAACAATCGGGCTGCTACTGATAAAAAAAATATGTGATCAATCTAATTCATGATAATAAAAATTAGTGATATTTATATGATGTAAAACATTTAATTATGATAAGTTTGAGATATATCGTTAAACGCAAACATGATTAAATACTAACTTAATATTTGTATAATTAAATTAAAATCTAAGCATATATAGATAAATTTTAAAGCATGTTTTAGATATTAAAAAATTTCTTATTGAATTTTCTAATTTATTTATCTATTATTAAATTAATAAAATTCTAATATATATAAAATATAAAATTAAAGTTAATTAATTATTTTATATTACTCCTCCGTCCCATAAAAATATGGGCATTTTCATTTATAGAAAATTGTCTCTAACTCATTACCACTAGAGCCCACTATTAAAAACTAATAATAATATGGGTTCTACTATCCACTGACACTACTTTAATCATTTCTTCTTCTCTCTTACCTAGGGGTGGGTAGGTACAGTATACCTTACCGAAACCACCATACCGTATACCTTACCGTAAATTCGGTATGCGAAAAAATCATACATTTATTTTACCAAAATTTTCGGTATACCGAACTTCGGTATACCTTATTTTCGGTATGGAGAATTTTCATACCGATATTGTACCTCATTTTTGGTATGTCGTACCAAAGTTCGGTATACCATTCTTTTGCGGTATACCTTACTTTCAATATCAAAGAAAATTGAATATTTGAATTTTTAGAATACTATTTATATTTTATAGTAATTTAAATAATATACGGGTATTGAATACTAGTATATTTTATTCATATTATATTATATTTCACAATAAATTTTATAATTTAAAAATATATAAAATACTTTATATATTATTATATTCATATTTTACGGTATATACCTTAAATTACGGTATATACCTTAAATTACGGTATATACAGAATTTCGGTATGCCGCGGTATACTGCGGTATATAAAAATTCATACATTTACCTTACCGAAATATTTCGGTAAGGTATCATACCATACCGAAAATCACGGTATACTGAAAATTCGATATTTTCGATATTTTTTCGGTACGATAAGGCCGGTATTTCGGGATTTCAGTATTTTTCCCCAGCCCTACTCTTACCCTACCAATTGTGTATTAACTCTCGTGTCGTCCCAATTATTATATTTTTATAGGACGAATGAAGTATAAGTTTCGACAATGAAGTTATAAATTAGGTGTCAAACATACAAAATATTGACAATAGTTGCATCTATATTGATAAGGCTAATTTCATGCATTGATTATAGGGTTGAATTAATGCATTTACAGGGTCTAACACATCTTTTTAAGCTAGGTGTGTAGAAAGTTCGCCAGGTCCAGGAAGAGGAGAGTACAATTGCATGACCCAAGGAATCTGGCGAATAAGTGAGCATTGTGGAGAAAATGACTAGACGGAGGAAATCACGAAGCTGAAGGGCAGAATGGAGATTTCTGCGAAGGCTTCTAGAAGATCAAACCCGCACCTATATAAGGGAGAGAGCATGAAATTCGAAAAAAAAAAACTTCTTTTTTGGGGCACTTTGCTCTTGGCTCTCTTAGCTCACTCACTTCCACACACTTGGGGGGAATGTTCGGGAATTTGTAGGGGTTCGGGTCATTTCATTTGCTGTTTAATGTTGGGTAACACAGTCCTTGTGTAGGGCGAAGATACAATTATTTGCTTTCGTTTTATTTGTCATTGTGAATTTCACCGAGCTTCCCTGTTCGAAGCTCGGCCCTGTTTCTGTTGAATTCTCGTTATCTATTCATTTTCTGTTTCCATATTTACTTTACTACTGTTGATTTCGATTATGGATGCAAATTGTTTTGAGTTTGACGTAGTTGCTGAACTGGATGTTTGTTTTTCGCGTGTGCTTGGTTGAATTGGAGTAGAATCGTTGAGGATTGTTGTTGATCGGGGCAGATCTGTTGAATTGAAGTTTATGGAGTTAATTTTGATGGTTGTTGAGTTCGGATTGCTTGAATCCGGAGTGGATTGAGCATCCGACGTGTGGATCTGAAACAAAGTAGTTGAAGTTTGATGCCGAGTTTTTGTGTTTTCATTTCATTCAATCTAGTATATGTAGATCTGTTCTATTTCCGGCTAATTGCAAGTTTCCGACGACCGAACTTTTACATTTTGTTTGAATATGGATTTGTGCTCTGTTTTCTTCATGTTCGCGTTTGATTCAGGTAATGAGATGCACGTCATTGTTAGTTAAATTATGAGTTTGTTAGTTGCAGCTTTCTTCCGTACTTTCTGTTTCTGGAAAATGGTCCCCACTGTTTACTCGTTTTCTGTCTAGCTATATTTGGTGGTCGTTGGCTCGGTCTAGGAAGTTAGTTTGATATCTTGTAGTTACAATGATGTTCGATGTATGCATGATGTTTTCAGTCTCCCAGGTCTAGTGTTAGATTTTGTTCCTAAGTCTAGTAATAGTTACTTCTCAACCCAAATTTGCGTGGCAGCAGCCATTAACTTTCCAGAGTCTTCTAAATGCTTTCTTACGCGTCCATCTTCGTGGGATCGACCCCTACTTCCCTATACTAATCTATAGTATAGCTGGTTGAGGGTTTTTAAAAGCGTGGGGGGTTTGTGTGTCCAACGACCGAGACTTCCAGGAGCCTCTGAGTTCCTAGACCTTGTGATCTAGCGGATTCTCTGGACCTGAGGGCTCGACCTAGCATAAAAGTATTCACGAATCTTCGGTTAAAAATACCATGCTTCAAATGGCGCCGTTGTCGGGGATGGATGACGTAGTTTATGATTGTGTTTAGAGATTTTGGCGTATATAGTTTTGATTTGTTTTTCTTTCTCTTTATTTGCAGTTTATGAGCAGAGGCTCACGGTTTGGACACTGGGGGTAACTCATCTGGGTGGAGGAACGATCAGTTTACTTGGAAGGTCAGGAACACAGCATCTACGGTCACCACCAGATCGGGGTTATCTACGGGAGATCCATTCCCGTTTGGTTCGGAGAGTGACGACGATTGGAGTTCGTCAGGAAAGGAGGATCCAAAGTCAACTTTTGAAACAGATACAGAGGAGGCAGAGATCAGAGACATGTCACACGTAGTCGATCCAGATCCGGAGATCGGTTCGCTCACTGCCCATCTAGATGGTGAGCCAGCTCAGGCTATAGTTATGAATCCGCGTCAGAAGGCCATCGATATTAAGACAAATGTGTTAGGCATTCTACCGATGTTCTCTGGACGCAGGAAAGAGTGTCCATACGAGTTCCTAAATGAGTTTAGCAAGTTGTGCAGTATTCAATAAAGGCCAAACGATGCGACGGAGGAGGACTACCGCTTACGTGCAATTCCGTTCGCCTTGAAGGGAGAGGCCAATACATGGTTGCTGAGGCTGCCCCCGGATTCTATCCGTACATGGAGGGACTTCAAGTTGGAGTTCATGGATTACTCTTTCCTTTCGAACAAGACGAACGCCCTCAAGATGGAGATCGTGGAATGCAAGCAAGAGTACGATGAGTCTCTGAGTCAATATTGGTCGCGATTCAAAGGATTGCTAGATGCTTGCCCAAATCACAGGATGATCGAGGCACAGATTTACTATCTGTTCTATGAAGGAGCAAACTCCGAGTCAAAGGATTTGATGAATTCTTCGAGCGGGGGAAATTTTACAAAGAAAAAGGGAAGTGAAGCAAGAGAAATTTTGGGAAAGCTGATAGAGGCTAAGAAGGCGTACGACAGTCCGAGGAATGTTATGAGAAGAGGAACGGCAAACGCTCTTAGAGAGCAAGATGACGAAAGAGTCGAGGCAAGGATAGATAGGCTTGAGAAAGCACTTTTGAATGCAATCGAGAAAACCACCTCACCAACCTCACAAGAGAAAGAGAAATCTCCGGGTCAAGGAGAAATCTTACCCGAGCAGTACTATGGCTCTCAAGAAGGAGATTATCAGGCCCAGGTGAATGCAATGGGTAGTTGGAATCCTGATGGGAGTTGGAACCCCGGGAAACAGAGGGATGCACCCTGGAGGAACCATCCAAATTTTAGATGGTCTGACAACGATCCGACCCAACCACTTCCACAACAGTACGCCCAGTTAACACATCAACCAGAAAGGCAGACTAACTGGTCTGGGAGAAATGAGGAGGGGCTGAATAGCTGGAGCAGCCAGAACCAGGGAGATCATTCAAATTGGGGGAATATGAATCAGAGCCATCAGGGGAACTCTTATGTACCGCCACACCAAAGAAACTATTCCGGAAGTTATCAGAATTCCCAAACCAATTACCAGGGAAACCAAGGGCCATGAAATCAGTACAACAACAGTTCAGGAGGCCAGGGGAACTTTCGCCAGAATCAAGGAAGTGGACCACATTTGGGTCCAGGACCAAGTTCCGGCCAGTGTAGTTCTAAGACACTAAGGAATCTAGATGACATGGTGCATGATCTAGTTAGTTCTCAACAACATATGCAGAAGAACTTGCAGTCCAACAATGACGTGGTGCATAATCTTCAGGATGCTCGGTTGGAGCAGAAGACAACAATGGATATGCTGGAAAAGCAATTGTCTCAGATCGCAACTTCCTTGAGCGAGATACGAGGAAATGAAGGAAAGATTCCTGCCTCAGTAAGGCCGCCGAATAGGGCAAATATTAGTCAAATCACTTTGAGATCTGGGCGAGGATATGAAGGTCCGGCGATGAGGAAGGATGAAGAAACAACTCCAGTGAAGGGAAAGGAAGTGAAGGATCTAGTTCCCGAGTCTGAAAATTTTGGAGCAGGAAGTTCCGAGAGAAGAGATGACCTTCGGGAAGGAGATTTGAGGAAACTATTACCGAGTATGGCTGAACCATTTTTCCTAGACCCAGAGCCAGAAGTGGAAAATGAGGTAGTGAGGAAAGAATCGGGTGAGTTTTCAGCTGAAGGATCTACAAGTGCTGAGAAACAATCGAAACCGTTCCCGCACCGAGGAGAGGCAAAGAGGAAGAAGGATGAACCGGTGGATTTTATGGATATCTTTGGAAAGTTGGAGATCAACTTACCATTCTTACAAGCTTTGAAATTACCGGTCTTCAGCAAGTTCATCAAGGAGTTTATAGCTGGGAAGACAAGATCTAGTGGGAAGATTCTGATTGGAGAAAACGTTTCCGCGGTGATTCAGAAGCGAATGATGGCCTCGAAATGCACTGACCCAGGTATGTTCACCTTACCCATTTCAATCGGTGATGTCAGAATTGAGCATGCCATGTGTGATTTAGGAGCATCGATAAATGTTTTACCACTTTCCATTTACAAGAAGCTGGTAGGAGTAGGGATGGTAGATACAAAGGTGGTATTCCAATTGGCGGATAGGTCGTGCATTTGCCCAGAGGGAGTTTTAGAAAATGTTATCGTCAAAGTGCATGATTTTCTGTATCCTGCCAATTTCCATGTTATCAAAATGAGTGACAATGAGTCTGCTGAGTCTAGCGGCGTACTTTTAGGGAGACCTTTTTTCCGTACTGCCAAGACCATAATTGATGTTTTTGATGGAACCATATGCCTGGATTATAATGGGGAAAAATATACATTTAGCATAGATGAAGCAATGAAGAAACCATTAGATGTTGAGAATATGCATGCTATCGATATTATTAACCCCCTGGTCCAGGAATATCTTGAGACTGAGTTGATGCAGGAGCAGATTGATAATTCAGAATTAAGTCACTCTATTGACAGATAAGTAGCTGGATGGTGCGAGGCAATGAATACAAGGGAATTATTAGATGAAGAGCTAGCCGAAGCTATTTCGGAATTTTGTACAAATCCAGAGTCAGCCAGGTCAAGGGGATTAGCTCATGTAGCTAGTATGGAAAATTCTTCCAGGTCTGGAAAGGGAATGATAGCTGATGTGAAGGAAAAAGATCCCTTGCCACAGGAAACAAGTACCCCCAATAAGGAGTTGAAAATGCTTCCGCCAGGACTCAAGTATGTCTACCTAGAAGAGAACGAGACCTTCCCGGTAATCATCAACAGCGATTTGATCGAGGAACAGGAAAATGAGCTACTGGAGGTAATCAGAAAGAACAAGAAGACAATAGGATGGACTCTCTCAGACCTAGTCGGGATCAGTCCTGATCTTTGCATGCACCATATCAGGCTGGAGGAAGGTGCGAAGGCCTGTAGAGACCCGCAACGCAAGCTGAATCCAAATATGAGAGAGGAAGTTTTGAAGGAAGTTTTGAAGTTGCTTTCGCTTGGAATCATCTACTCTATTCCAGATAGTGAATGGGTCAGCCCGGTTCACATGGTACCTAAAAAGTCAGGAATTCAGGTAGTTAAGAATGATAAGAATGAATTGGTGCCTACCCGACTTGTCACTGGATGGAGGATGTGCATCGATTATAGGAAACTGAATGAAGCAACCAAGAAAGATCATTTTCCTTTACCCATCATTGATCAGATGCTAGAGAGGCTGGCTGGAAAGCAATATTTTTGCTTCCTTGACGGATACAGTGGATACTTCCAGATCTATGTAGATCCCGAAGACCAAGAGAAGACTACGTTTACGTGCCCTTTTGGTACATATGCTTATAGAAGGATTCCGTTTGGGCTGTGCAATGCACCAGGCACTTTTCAACGCTGCATGATGAGTATCTTCTCGGATCTACTGGAGGATTGTATCGAGATTTTTATGGATGACTTCACCGTATATGGGAACTCTTTCGAGTCTTGTTTAGCTAGCCTGGACGTGGTATTGAGGAGATGTCAGGAAAATAATTTGGTCCTTAAATTCGAGAAATGTCACTTCATGGTACCCGAGGGAATCGTCCTGGGGCATGTAGTCTCAGAGAAGGGCATACAGGTGGACCAAGCAAAGGTCGATGTGATTTCAAAATTACCTTACCCTACGAATCAGAAAGAAGTCAAGGGATTCCTGGGGCATGCAGGGTTTTATAGGAGATTCATAAAGGACTTCGCAAAGATTGCTCAGCCACTTACCCATCTTTTGCATAATGATGTTGATTTCATCTTCGACGAAGAGTGTAAGAAAGCTTTTCAGCTATTGAAGGATAAGCTAGTATCTGCCCCTATCCTTAGGGCACCCGACTGGAGTCAGCCGTTTGAGATAATGTGTGATGCGAGCGACTTCGCAGTGGGAGCGGTGCTAGGTCAAAGGATTGATGGAAAAAATAACGTGATCTTCTATGCATCGAAGACACTCAACTAGGCCCAGAGAAACTATGACACCACGGAAAAGGAAATGCTGGCAGTCGTGTATTCATTTGAGAAATTTCGCCCATATTTACTAGGATCGAGAGTGATAGTTTTCACCGACCACGCGGCTATCAAGTACTTGCTGGCGAAGAAAGAATCCAAGCCAAGGTTAATCCGTTGGGTGTTGCTTTTGCAGGAATTTGATTGGGAAGTCAGAGACAAAAAAGGGACAGAGAATAAAGTGGCTGACCATCTGAGTCTGATTTTTCAGGGGGAAACGGACGAAGCTATACCTGATGCATTCCCGGAGGAGCATCTGTACCATTTAGGAAAATTTCCTAGACCTATCAGTTGGGAAATGATAATGGCGGTAACAGGTCCAGGAGATTCTGAGAAAGGGAAATGTCATCTGAACACTGAGCCATGGTTCGCAGACCTGGCAAATTATTTGGTCACAGGAGAGGTGCCTAGTCCACAAGAAATTTCCCGGGCCCAAAAGATGAAGCTCAAGAGCGAGGCCAAGTATTACTTCTGGGACGATCCTTACTTGTGGAGAATGGGAGCTGACCAGATAATCCGAAGGTGTATCCCCGAATGGGAGCAGAAGGATGTGCTTAATCATTGCCATGCGCTAGCGTGCGGAGGTCACTTTGGATCGAGGAAGACAGCGAGAAAAGTCCTAGACAGTGGATTTTATTAGCCTACGTTACACAAGGACGCTTTTGAATTCTGTCAGAACTGTGAGAGATGCCAGCAAACAGGGGGAATTTCTAAAAGAGATGAAATGCCGCAAGTCCTAGTGATTGTCTGTGAGATCTTCGATGTCTGGGGGATGGATTTCATGGGTCCATTTCCATCTTCATACGGGAATACATACATACTTGTGGCAGTTGACTATGTTTCAAAGTGGATAGAAGCCAAGGCTACCACGTCTTGTGAAGCCAAGAAGGTGGATAAGTTTCTTAGGGCTAACATTTTAAACATATACGGCGTGCCCTGAGCAATTATATCTGACCAAGGGACGCATTTCCGTAACCGAACCATAGAAGCTTTGATGAGGAAGTATGGAGTCTACTACAGACTTTCCACCCCGTACCATCCTCAGTCTAATGGGCATGCAGAGATCTCCAACAGAGAGATAAAGGTGATACTGGAGAAGACGGTGAATCCGTCAAGGAAGGATTGGAGTAAGAGGCTTGGAGATGCATTATGGGCTTACAGGACAACGTACAAAACGCCTATTGGGATGTCGCCCTACAGGTTAGTGTTTGGAAAGATGTGACACTTACCCGTGGGAATAGAAAACCGAGCATATTGGGCGGTCAAGGAGATCAACATGAGACCCCAATCCTGCGAGGAAGAGCGGAAATTGCAACTTCAAGAGCTAGAGGAGCTAAGACTGGAGTCATATGAGTGTGCAATGTGGTACAAGGAGAAGACAAGACTCTGGCATGACAAGAACCTCCAGGTCAAGGAACTACACGTGGGTCAGAAGGTCCTCCTTTTCCAATCCCGGCTCAAGCTGATTCCTGGGAAGCTGAAGTCCAAGTGGATAGGGCCGTACACTGTTGTCGGTCTTCGAGCAAACGGAGCTGTGGAAATCCAGGGAAGTGCCTTGAACTCTACTCCTTTCCTTGTTAATGGTCATCAGGTGAAGGTTTTTAGGGATAATTCTGAGTCGTGTGTGGTGGAGGAAGTGCCACTATGCGCACTCTCTATTATCACCTGATTGGTCTAGTGAGGAGTGCTCTCGATGAATTCCTGGGTTAGGTGAATGCATTTTTAATCTATATACTGAACCAGGGGATCTCGGGAGTACTAAATTGAAAGTGTAAATATTTAGTTGTTTTATAAAAGTAAAGAAAAGCCCAAGAAAAATTTTTATCTTCCAAAAATATTTTCGGAATGCCAGATTTCTTTAGGGAAATTGTTTTGTCACATTTGAATCCTTGACCTAGGAGCCTGACGTTTCATTTTTGTTGTTTTTGCCTATGTGTGGTATTGCGGGAAGGTAGCGTTTACATGGGGCAGAGAGATTTTAGTTTGGGAGGGAAGTGGTAAAGTTTCAAAATTCAAATTTTCACTTTACGGGAAGGCGTACGATTGCGTACATCATGCTTGCAACCGCCTGCAAACCGTTCCCATCCCTATATAAATTACTTCTTTTCCTTATTTATTCTTTATTTCCCAAACTAAACTCTCTCTCACTCTAAAAATTCCCAAATTCTCTCTCGCAATACCCACCTTTCTCTAACCCTAATTGGAATTTTTCTCCCAAGAATTTTGTGTAATTTTCAGATTCAGATCAGGGAGAACGCACCAAATGCAGGGAACCCTACCACATCTGCCGATTCAAGTGCGGCAACGTTCATGGCAGAATTAATGCAGAAATTCGGCGGTGCAGAAGAGGTGATGAAAGCTTTCGCCCTGTTCACGACGATGATGGAGAAAGCAGCACCTACCGCACCACCACCACCGCAAATTCCGGAAGTTTCGAAGGCCCAACCCGCTATTGTACATACAGTAGCCGAACCGTCCGCCAGCGCACCAAAGAAAGACGCCGCGTTAGGGGGAAACCTCTATTTCTGTTGACGGTGTGATTGAGGGGGAAAGTGTTTCTGTTGAAGTTGCTGAGGGCGAGACCTTGGTCGGTGTTTTGGAGGGGGAAACCCCTGTTATTTCTGAGAAAGTTGTTCAGGGGGAAACCCCAGAAAGGCTCGTGGGCAGTGATGCCCTAATTTCTGATCAGACAGTTGCGGGGGGGGGGGGAAACCCCTGTCTACATTGAGGGGGCGACCCCTATTTTGTCTGAAGGGGGGGAGGCCCCCATTACTAATGAAGTATCGGAGCCCATGGAGAGCGGGCTTAAGTTGATAGTTGATCTAGAGGAGAATCCGGCGAACGCAGATTCACCGGTGGACAAGAGAGAGGCCAGGCGTAGGACCCGGCGAAACTTGAGTGACGAGATTGAAGATCTGACTCTACCCACGGAGGGGGAATGTCTAGCCCCGGGAATGGAGGACGAATAAGCGGAGATAGTCCCTGGGTCTAGCAGGGATGAGGACAAAATAGAAGAGCGCCGCCTAGCGGCAGAGCGGAAAAGGAAGGGCAAACATGCTGCTACTTCCCGGGTCAAGAGGTCCAAGCAGACTACAGAGGGCAAATCTGTTGAAGCAACACTCCCATCCCCTACTCAAGTTCCATTCGCCAAGGAACAAGTTGGCCCTACCCCAGGAAGCGAGTCTGAAGAGGAAGCGTTGGATGAACCAGATGAGGTGCTGAATTTTGAGCTAGCTGAAGTCTGGATAACGAAGGGATTACTGGAAGCAATGGAAAAGTTCGAGGATCCCAAGAGAACGGCAACGTACAAAGAGAGATGTGGTTCTGGAAAGCTAGCAAAGTCCAGGAAACGATATGTTCGGGAGGAGTTGGAGGAGATAGACTCCGACGAGCAGTTTCGTCCGTTCATCGGCGCAATAGGGTTTGATTGGCTGTTAAAGCATAGTGACGCAGAGGTGCCAACTGCGTTGGCCCGGGAGTTTTTCTCCACATTCCGCCTGAAGCCCACCACTGATCTGGATGCGGACTCTATCACTTTCCGATTATTTACAGAGGAGCATGAAATGAGTATCCGAGAATGGTCCCTCCGGTTGGGTCTATTTACCCGCGCAGAAGACGACGACGGTATTTGGAATGAGCGCGTCGTGGGACCACCAAAGTACACTTTGGGATTCAAACCGCAGTCTGCTTGGGAGTTTGTCACGCATCCGAAAGTGGGACAGTTTAAGACCAGCTACTCGAAGGCCTTCCATATCGACAACCGAATCCTGCGTTTTGCTCAAACTTTCATAAGCTATAATTTGATGGGAACTGCCAATTCTGCTTTGACTACAGCCGACCTATACTTCACATGGTGCATGGCCAAGGGCGTGAAAGTGCATCTGGGTTATTGGTTAGCCCAAGCCTGCCATCAGATGGCCGCAAATCCTTCCCGCCACATCTACACATGCCACCTTCTCGGTGCTTACCTTCACCGAAACTCAAACATGAAGATAGCAAAATCTGCGTCGGAGGTAGTGATGTGCGAGCCGCCCGAGATCTTCAGTGTGGACTACTTCTTCAATAAGGGCTTGCTCTACATGCATGGAAAGGATGTTTGCTTCTATGAGGTCGGCAGAATGGAACCCCAAGTGAAGCCAGAACAGGATGTTGTCGAAACGGTGGCCAGTGGAGAGTATGACGAGATGAGAAATGAAGTGGGATTGATGCGGAAGGAGCTTGGTGATGTCAGGGACGAGATTAAGGCCCTTAAGTGTAGTTTTACTGAGCTGGCAGGGAGGTCATCCGCGCAGAACGATCGAATGGCGGAAGCCGTAATCTTGATGATGATGATGATGATGACGAAGTGGCTGAAGGAGAAATTTCCCGAGTCCCCGAAGAAATTGGCCGCTGGACCCAGCAAGGTGTCCAAGCCGCCAGGGCAAGGAAGTTATTCTTTCCAGTAGCCCCCACCAGTTTCCAAGCCCCTGATAACCCTGTCTGCATCGAAGCCCGTGACAGTGAAGAAACCAGTATCGAAACCGAGTGAGAAAGAGGAGGATAAGCCGGAATCACCGGCCAGGAAAAAAGCAAAAGTGACCCGACCCTACGTACCACCCCAGTTTGGCTCTCGAGGGGGCCAAACCCTGAATTGAAAGCCCCTTGACCAAGTAATTTTACTATTATTATGTTTCTTTGCTTGTTGTTTGTGTTATGTGTTTGTTTTTTTTCCAACATGCCGCGTGTTGTATATATTTGTCTGCGCCTATATGTGTCTTCTCCCACTTAGCCCAATTTTTGGTTTAAGTGTGAGATGTTTGAGTTTCTTTTGGGCATGTTTTGGTTTATGTCTGTTGTGCTTTCTCCCACTTAGCCCGTTGCTCGGTCTAAGTGTGAGAAGTTTGTTTTGTTTGTACGTGTCTGTTGTTATGTGTTTCGTTGTAGTTTGTTTAGTACTTCCCTATTTCCCCCCTTCACTAGGATAGCTTGGGGACAAGCTTGAGTGAAATGGGAGGGGGAAGGAGTCGTACAGTTGTGTTTTAATGTGATTAGGTGTCTTTAGGTTTAGTTTCTTTATGTGTGTCGCATGAGCTAGTGAATATAATAAGGCAAGATTCCTTTAGTCAGAGCTATTGAAGATAGGATGCATGTCAACTTTGAGACATGTTTCCTTAATAACTGACATCGGTTTGAATGAAGGAGGAGTAAAATATAAAAAAAAGGAGGTATAAGCTTGACGAAGTCCAGGGGAGGAGTAAAATATAAAATAAATGGTGGTATAAGCTGGACGAAGTCCAGGGGAAATATAAAAATCAAAACAAAGAGAGGGAATAGAAGAAAAATCATAAGGGCGGGAAGCAATAGTACCCTGACCCAGAAAGAAAAAAAAGGAGGCATCTAGGAAGGAGAAACTCTCATAACCCGACGCATCAGTGGTATAACGTTGACTTAAGAGTGATTCGATCCTAACATCCCTGGTGAGGAATGAGTGATCGAGTGAATCCAATAAGTGGGAAGTCAATAGGCTATCTTGACGAACTGACAGACCGATTAGGTAGAAGAAGGAAAAATGAGGATTTGGAGACTGTAGACGAATCGGATAGACCTTAAGCTTGTGGGGACGACTGCCTAAAAATGGAAACTAGTTCATGCATTTGTGTGTTGTTTTCTTTAAGTGTTATTTTCTCTTTGTTAGTCTGTTAGTGTGTCTAGGTCCAGGAGTTTGTGTTTTGTTTGTGGAGTCGGTCATAGGATAATCATGCATTGAAATTCGTCTTATTTCTTTTTCTTGTCTTTATACTTGAGGACAAGTATGGTTTAAGTGTGAGCAGTTTGATAAGGCTAATTTCATGCATTGATTAAAGGGTTGAATTCGTGCATTTACGGGGTCTAACACATCTTTTTAAGCTAGGTGTGTAGAAAGTTCGCCAGGTCCAGGAAGAGAAGAGGACAATTGCATGACCCAAGGAATCTGACGAATAAGTGAGCATTGTGGAGAAAATGACTAGACGGAGGAGATCACGAAGCTGAAGGGCAGAATGGAGATTTCTGCGAAGGCTTCTAGAAGATCAAACTCGCACCTATATAAGGGAGAGAACATTCAATTCGAAAAAAAAAACTTCTTTTTTGGGGCACTTTGCTCTTGGCTCTCTTAGCTAACTCACTTCCACACACTTGGGGGGAATGTTCAGGAATTTGTAGGGGTTCGGGTCATTTCATTTGCTGTTTAATGTTGGGTAACACCGTCCTTGTGTAGGGCGAAGATACAATTATTTGCTTTCGTTTTATTTGTCGTCGTGAATGCTGGGGATTGGAGCCCCTTGCACAACGGAAGTCATGCATTCACAAATAAATCATACATACAGATCTATTTGACCGATTATGGGATTAATTAACTACATGTTAAACACAGAATTGCATCCAAGAACGCACATAATTCATGTAAAAGTAATTAAAACCTAAAACATGAATTCCTACGGTTTAGAATTACCGATCTGATTCTCCAAATAATCGTCGATTGCTTGCGCCTTCTCCACGTGATGTTCTTCGTACTCAACCACATATCTTCTAATCTGTATCCCGAACTCAGAATCTAACCTTTGGGTGGGCAAAGCTTGTCAGAATCGAAAAGGACTTGATTAGGCAGAAGATTAAACTTCAGTTCCGTGAAACTGAAAATTTCGTCCACTCCCTGGAGAGAGGGAGCACGAATTTTATGAGTAAAATCAATTAATTTAGTCTTCTATCTAGTCTCATTTATATAGAGTTATGATGGGCCAGATTAGGGATCCATTGAGGTTGGACTTGGGCCAAACCTGTTGGACTTTTACTAATTAAATTGAGCCCCAATTTAATACAAGTCCAATAGAATATTATTATCATCCACTATAGTATAATAATATTAACTACCCGTCCAATCCCAAATTACGAGTAATCCGGACTTTACCTCTTTAATTTATTATTTCCCGTGTTTAAGATATAAATATCCATTAATTAATTTAAGCCTGCTATTTGACTTTAATTAATTAATATCTTTTTCCAAGAGTTGTCTAGTTCAAAATCTTTATTTATTATTCTAGAATAAATTCCAACCGGCCGGGTTTCTGAATAATAAAACCTTTTTCGAACACCTCTTGAGGATATTATCAAACTGGACTCACCCAGCACACGATTCATTGCAATAACAATACTAGCACCTCTAGACATTAATCACCACTACCCAAGATATCAGGATTCTTGGATTGCGAAAAATTCGCACCATTTGATAAATCAAAGTAGTGCATAATCAATATCGTATACTCAATGTTATATCAACAATGATTAAGAAATAACAATCACCGAGACCTCGTTTTTCAGTAAATAGCAAGAAAGACTTATCTCAACTGTTTGATCCTTCAGTGCTATACCACACCAGCGTCGTTTATTTCCTAAGGTAAGGAAACATGCGGACTGACATTGCAACCTTTCACGATAGGTAGCTAAAGCCTATCTAGGTTGTGAAATTCTATTTCTCTTCTACAAAGGACCGACTGCGTCACCTTTTGTGAACGTCGTTCACGACTAGTCTACTATGCAGAAGAATTAGACGTATTTGCTTCTTATACATTTAAATGTTTGAGAAACATCTTATAAATGCATAAGCAAACACCAGTGCGATAAAATTAATTCTTCTCGCCTTGGGTTAAAAGTGGATTGTAGAGTTTATTGTATACATGCAATTCTATCCATGCAACATGCTCGAAATATGCTTTTCAGTATACCAATACTAACAGTGAATTTCACCGAGCTTCGTTGTTCGAAGCTCGGCCCTGTTTTCTTTTGAATTCTCGTTATCTTTGCATTTTCTGTTTCCGTATTTACTTTACTGCTGTTGATTTCGATTATGGATGCAAATTGTTTTGAGTTTGACGTAGTTGCTGAACTGGACGTTTGTTTTTCGCGTGTGCTTGGTTGAATTGGAATAGAATCGTTGAGGATTGTTGTTGATCGGGGCAGATCTGTTGAATTGGAGTTTATGGAGTTAATTTTGGTGGTTGTTGAGTTCGGATTGCTTGGATCCGGAGTGGATTGAGCATCCGACGTGTGGATCTGAAACAGAGTAGTTGAAGTTTGATGCCGAGTTTTCGTGTTTTCGTTTCATTCCGTCTAGTATATGTAGATCTGTTCTATTTCCGGCTAATTGCAAGTTTCCGACGTCCGAACTTTTACATTTTGTTTGAATCTGGATTTGTGCTCTGTTTTCTTGATGTTCGCGTTTAATTCAGATAATAAGATGCACGTCATTGTTAGTTAAATTCTGAGTTTGTTAGTTGCAGCTTTCTTCCGTACTTTCTGTTTCTGGAAAATGGTCCCCATTGTTTACTCATTTTCTGTCTAGCTATATTAGGTGGTCGTTGGCTCGGTCTAGGAAGTTAGTTTGATATCTCGTAGTTACAATGATGTTCGATGTCTGCATGATGTTTTCAGTCTCCCAGGTCTAGTGTTAGATTTTGTTCCTAAGTCTAGTAATAGTTACACCTCAACCCAAATTTGCGTGGCAGCAGCCATTCACTTTTCCAGAGTCTTCTAAATGCTTTCTTACGCGTCCATTTTCGTGGGATCGACCCATGCTTCCCTATACTAATCTATAGTATAGCTGGTTGAGGGTTTTTGAAAGCGCGGGAGGTTTGTGTGTCCAACGACCGAGACTTCCAAGAGCCTCTGAGTTCCTAGACCTTGTGATCTAGCGGATTCTCTGGACCTGAGGGCTTGACCTAGCATAAAAGTATACACGAATCTTCGGTTAAAAATACCATGCTTCATATATCTAACCTATTAGGCAGCCCATCAATTTCCAACTCTAAACCTCTATATTTGTTAATAATGAATTGCAGGCGACTGTAACATTCCTAGCTCTATATCAAGTTCAGTCTCGAATATTCATGAAACAAATTTGTTAGTATTTTAGTAGATAATAGAAGCCGACGGCAAACTTTCCCTACATGTCCAATTTCTAGTTGAGGATTTAATATTAGAAAAACGAATACATTAATCAATCTTTTTCCACATACCTTTTATTTACACATATTCCATAGGTGTTTCTCTATCATATTCTAATACTCGTATAAAACAGATCCATTACATTTCCCTAGTCACCTAAGGCTGCGCACGTGACGATTATCATATGTCAAATTTCTCTTTCAATGTCAAAAGCAATCATATCCTCTGTATATAAGGTAAAATTAAAAATAAATTAAGAGTTAATATACCAAAACATTTAATAGAAGATTGAATAAAATAATAAAATAAATAGATATTTTTAGCTTTAATTACAATTTTGCTTTTATTTAGCACAAAGTAACATACTCCATCCGTTCCATTGAAGCTGATCCACTTTTCATTTAGTAACTTATTTATTTTTACTTTTCCTTTTCTCTATAGCTAATACATAAAATAAAATTATGTAAAATCTCGTGTCGTTCAATGAAGGGATTATCTTCCTTGGGACGGAAGAAGTATTATATAAGAAGGTCAAATCAATATTAAAAAGGTTTGTGATTGTGGATAATAATTACAGTATAAAATTATCAGACAACTATTTTTTTTATCATTACAATAGCAAGATAGATACTGTCTATAATTGCTTATATAATAAATCAATTAAAATATCATACTGTCTAAATTTACTTATATATTAAAAATTAAATCAAATAAAATATCATACATGGTTGTGTATGAAACCTATGAGCTTGCGGGTCATCCAAGTACCTTTACAGAAACTTCTTTTTATTCCCCTTTCCTACAACCTTCCTATCTCCTGATCAATCCGAATATTTTCCATTTTTTTTCATTTTTTTCAATCTTCATCAATTTCCAAGAAACATCCTTTTGTGGATTGCCTCTTTACATCCACACATAGTTAGATACCTATATATACATATACATATGTATGCCATCTGCTAATCCTACATAAAATTTCAAACAAAATCTTTGTCCCATCATCATCAAAGTCCCTCAAATAATATTTTCCCTATAAAGAAATGAACTGCAATGATCGAAGCATCCCAAGATTGGTGAGGAGCCTCAAGAAAGGTTACAAAGGCAAGAAAGAGAAGAGTGACCAACTCAAAGTAGTTTACATTTCTAGCCCCATGAAGGTCAAGACGAGCGCCTCGAGATTTAGGTCACTTGTGCAAGAACTAACAGGTAAAAATTCCGATGTGTCTCAATACATGGATGAGAACATGGATTATTTGGCAAAAGACTTCTATCATGAGATTGATTGTGACGATCAATCTCTGGCCAAGGAGACGAACGACTGCCAATACCGGACTTATTCATCGGTTTCTACCGAAGATACCCTACTAGCTCCGACTCCATTCAATAGTAGATGGACATTAGTGTGTTCACTTCTCAAATGAGAGAGCAATTTCAAGGGGTATTTTCGTCCAATTCGTTTTATGACCCTTTGCAACTTGATGTTCTTGGAAGCTTTGGATGAATTGCTATGAAATTATTTTTTTTAGTGTTCTTATATAGGCCATGGTCTTAGTATCACTCCATTTGTATTTTTCTCCTATCTTTGTATCATATGTTTATACAGTCATGTAGGATAATATTGCTTAGCATGTAGTAATATTTATTTATTATGGCTAGGGTACTTGGGAATTAGATATTTTTGTATTGAGACATGAATAATACCTAATTTCTAGTTATATCATGAATCATATCTTTTTGACGTTAGTTGTGTGTGCGGCCTGTTGTGGTCTTCGTGCATATGCAATCCAAAGTATATACGGTATGGGAAAAGATAATCATACATAAATTCTATGTACATAATGCCCTTAATATTTTAATTGAACCTAACCGGTTTTATATTAACCGATTATATTATTTACTTACTAAATTACCCTTAATATATTTTAAATCCTTAAAAGAAACATTAATCTTGATATAAATCCCCAAATTAAGATCTCCATATCTATGTACTCCTACTCCATCGATTAATTTTTTAAAGTTCCAACTTTTGCTCCTTCAAATATTTATCCATCTATTAATCTTGTAAGGTTCCACCTTTTTTCTCCTTCAAATATTTATTAATATCTGCAGAACAATTACTACTATAAATATTATCACTTTTAGTTGTTTGTTTATTCATTATTCTATCTTAATATTTCCTAGGTGAATTATTCATTATATTGCTAACTAAATCTCGTATTCCTACTCCATCAAATTAAATGAACCCCAATTCTAAATCTCCTATTCATAGTTCACCGTTTAAATAATAAATATACATTCTAGTCCTAAAAGAAACATTAATTTGAATATTATATTTTGCTTTTAATTAAATTTATATTTTGTGTATACTTTATTACCATTAAATTAATTTGTTTATTAAATACACGTATTAAGGATATAGAGGTAGATTATGCATATATTGTTCATGTATTTAATGACTTGTGTGTGGCATACAACTTTTAAAATATGATCGGATAATATATTTTTAAATTTCTTCCTCTTTTATTGCATGTATTTAAAAGTATATCTTCAAAATTTAAAATATTAAATAAAGATGTATTATTAGCAAATAAATAATATCGGATCTCTTATCAAATTAGTCTTTATAAATTTTAATTCAAATAATTTAATAACAAATAATTAGCGCCATGAAATATTAAAAACTTGTTAACTACTAATAATTATGGAACTGTAAATAATCAGATCTATAACATATGATAGAAATTAATTACTTTTAGTTAAACTGTAATTTTGAATATTAATAAACTTATTCTTTTAGTAACTTTTTAGTCACAAAAATGTTTATAAAATAATAGAGTGTTTAGCTCAATTCACTATAACATCTATCAAATTAAAATATGATACTATATTATATTCTCCTAGTAACTAATTAAGTACTATATGGTTTTGATTTTAAGAATTTTATAATTTTTACTTTTTTCTAAAATTTTGATTTCTTTAATCGAACCTCGATAAAAAAAATCACATTTATTATCTTATCTATTTCATATTTTTAATATTTTCAAATAATAATTTCTCTTTTTACTTTATACAAAACTCCCTTTGTCATATAGAAATAGGCCGAATTTTCTTTTTCGTTCGACCCAATAAACATGGAGTAATAAATTAAAATTTGATATCTGGTGTAATAATATTAATTGAGTTTAGTATTTATGGTTTTGATTTTAATTATTTTATAGTAATTTTTAACTCTTAAATTTTAAAAATTATAATTTATTTAATTTATAATTTTGGAAGATTATGTTGAACCCCGAAAAAAAATTAATCCCATGTTTATAACTAATCTATTTAATATTTTAAAGATATGTGACTAATATTTTCTCTTTTTCGTTATAAAATATTAGAGTTCTTAGCTCAAATAATTGTAACATGCAACAATTAAAATTGAATATATAAAATATGAAATAGTACTCATTAAGTTTACAGTTTTAATTTTAAGAATTTCATAATTTCAAGTTTAATTCTTTACTTTCTAAAATTTTAGTTTATTTTAATTCTTAATTTTTGGAATATTACATTGAACCTCGATAAAATAATCACTATGTTCTTAATTCATATATTAAATATTCTAAAAATATATAGTTAATATTTTCTCTTTCTTTAAAAATACTCCATTACAGTTCTTGGTTCATTCACTATGCCATGCAACAAATTAAAATCTTATCGTACTTATACTTCGTATGATATATAAATACTGATTGAGTTACGTTCTTAATTCATGTATTTATTAGTTTTAAATGAAATGTGTGTGGAGTGAGTTAGTGGAATATGCGGCCTATTACCATTTAAAGTACAAATTAACCGGGACTCCTATTCGTGGACGGACTATAGTGAAAAAACGGGACTCATATTTGCGGACGGAGAGAGTAATTAATAAAACAATCATTTCAAAAAATAAAGAGTATATTTTTAAAATTAAATTTACTTATATGTTACTCCATATTACTTTTTTAACAGATTTAACTGTATTAAAGTCCACAAATATTTATTCAATAAATTATGCATATATTCATCACCAAGAAAATAAAATGTTTCAAAATAAACTATATTAAAATTAATTTTCATTAAATCACTGAATTTAATCAGAACGTTTATTTTGTACTGCATTTATAACAGTTAATGAAACATAAAATTGGATGCAATTATTTAACATATATATTTTTTATTATATTAGTATAACATTATAAAATTTAATTAATATAAAAAAATTGAATATCGCAATTAAACATTATAAGTTAAGAAAATATACAAACAATATCTATAACATAGTAAGAATTTAAAATTTGTTAATATTTTTAATTTATAAGTTAAATTAAATTAAATTTATAAATTAAAATTTTTATATTACAATGTATAAATTTAATTTAATTTAATTTAATTTAATTTAATTTCTATAGTGTATGTACATACTAACAATATACAATATTATTATTTATAAGTATTTGAAACTAAAATTTAAATATATTTAATAATATTATTAATAACATAAATCTGCACACATGGAAGATAGTGGGGATGAGAAAGAAATTGTTAAATAATATTATAATGCTAACTCTAAAAATGTGGAAGACAGAGAGACGAGAGAACTGCATTAAGAGGAGAGAGAGAGATAGGAGCAGAGGGGAGAAGTTATAGATAAGTAATATATTAATTAATTTAAAAATAACAAAAAATTATGAACCGGTTTTGAAACTGAAATTCTTAAAATATTCAATTATGTATGTAAAATTTATGTACGTCTGTAATAAAATAATAGCCCATATCTTCAATAATAATTAACAATACAATTTGGACCATATAATCTTAGGATCTAGTGACTACCATTAATCCCTTTTTTATTTTTAAATGAAAAGACAACTTTGATATTTGAATATAAGATCCCAAACGGTTATTCTTCTGAAATCCTATATGGAAATTAATTTCGCTCTTCTAAAATATTTCAAAATTATAAATTTCACATAACTTTTTTGTGACGAATTTTAACGAAATCCTAATTGTTATCTCAAATGCTGAAAAAATGATATTGTAGCACAAGAATAATGATATATTTTTTTTGTGATGATAATAAATATCATGTTTCTTAACAAAATGAGACTGAGTTCGAAGCAGAATGATATTGCTCAATAAAGAAATCGATACTAAATTCGATACAAAACCAATAATTAAATGGGTTAATTGCGTGTAGAATCATAGATCAAAATCCGATTTATCCTACCCCTTTCAAAAAAATTTGAATAACAAGCCATAATATTTCAAAATTCCCAATCGTCTCATTTGATCAAATTTGTGCTATTATTGTCACGACCGCACTTTGCCAAGGATAGCACAAGTGGATAAATCGCGACTAATTAAAGGATTTAAAGAAATATGGAAGCAATGAAGATAGAACTTGCACATTGAAAAGTCAAACAATATGATAGATAAGATCCAAGTATTCGATTACAAGGATTTGAATAACAATGACATTTCATCAAAATGAATCAGAGTTTCGATGGTGAGAGTTCACTATACTCTCTTAACAAACTGCAGTGGAAAGGTCCAAAGAACAACCTCACGTATGAAGACACGAAGCGTCGAGAGATCCACCTTATTTACTTAAGTAGCATCGACTCTGATCAACACGCCTCCGCTCTATTGTTTAATCTGCACATTTATAAATACATGCAGGGCTGAGTACAGGAGTACTCAGTGGACACGTGCCAAAAACAAAACATAAAAAATATAAGTTGTCATCCATCAACTGTATCACACATGGGTTTTCTTAAAAGGCCCGAGCATACTAAATTCTTTTGTGATCTTAAAAGTCCGACTGCAGTCTAAGTTCTTGATGTATTCCTCCATGTCTGAGAATCCAGTGTGCCGTGAAGGTGGCCGCCTTCACAAGCACCCTCGCCGGCCAACCTCTCTAGGATGGTTCACAGTGCTCGCGCACGAAACTCCGAATAGGATTTGCGGTCCTATTGGGAACCAAACTCGTTACCAAATTTTTGGCATCGCCAAACTTTCGGCATATAGCCCTCACAGACAAGTCTCGAAAACAAACATTTTATGACATGACAACAACTTTAAAATAAATCACATCTCCATTTTTGAGAAAGGATGATATTTCATAACTTCAAAATATTTGCTTTATATCCACACTATAGTGCTGGATATTAAAATAAAGCCCACCTGGTATGCTTATCTCCAATTAAAATCCTCGTTTGGCCACACTTGCCCTAGAATAAATTTTCCTTTAGAAATAAATAGCGTAACACGCTAATTAGTACTCGAACTATTTTTTTTCAGAAAAAAAGGAAAAGAATGCATGTATCCTATAGGGTCGCATCTATCTCTTAGTCTCGGCTCATAGGATTTTTCCTTAATCCTAACTCGGATTTATTGTGCGGCAGTACTAAATTGTTCGCTTTACTTATCTGGGAGAAATTCTATTATCTCTTAAATAAAATGTGGATTCTTAATATCCTCCTTAAATTCCACCTTCTTTGGATTTTTCTTAAGGCCGCCCATGGCGTCGCGGGGCGACGCCGGTCGGCTTTCGCGTTTCCCGTCCTTAATATCTTCCGTTTCCGGACTTAGCAAATTATTTGAGAATTACGTTCCTAAATTTTTCGAGCTCCAAGCTCTCCTCCATAAGTTATTTTTTTTCTTCGACAATATTAATTCCAATCCCGACAAATAAATCATGTAGTCCAACCTTAAGTCCAAAAATCTCTCGGCCCGTCTAATTTAAATGAATGCCACATGGTCCATTTCAACAATAAATGAGGCAGCCCATTTGTTCTCTTAATTCACTTCTAGGCCCAAATTCTCTTCAGATTCTTAAGGCCCAAAAACAATCCATATACTCCCTTCCACTGTGACTCTTTCTCCCCCATCCTTATTCCAATTTCCTTATCAAATCGAGATAAAAAAAAAAAAAAAAAAAAAAAAAAAAAAAAAATCTGATTTCTCTCTCAATCTCTCATTCGATCACTGTCGAGCTCGCCGTCCGTCCCTCGAGTCGGCGCACCAGGCCGCCGGCTACCTCGCCGGCGCCCTCCGTTTCCGCCCAGCTCTCTCACTCTCTCTCGGCTGAATTCGCCAGCGGCAGCCCGTCGAGATCAGCGACACCATCGCCCCTCTTTCTATCTTCACTCGGCGGCATCAGCACCAGTCGCCACTGCCCCGCGCTGCTGCTACTGCAGCGCCGCCGCTCCGGTCAGCCCTCCGGAGCTCCGTCCCGATGCTGTCGTCTCGGAGCTGCCGTAGCTCGACTTCCATCGGATACCCCTCATTTTAAAGCTAAGTCTCTTTCTCTTATTTTCCTTGAAAGCTTGTTCTATTTAGCTTGAGTTCCCCGGCAGTAGCTTTGTAGAGTTGGGGGTCTTAATTATGTGTTTCACTTACTGGAATGAGCTTGGTATTTGGGGCTAAAGTTTGATCCTTTAATTAAATATTGCTACTGTTGCGAGGTTCCTAAAGCCATGATTCTATGTTCTTGAGCCTAGCATGATGTTCGAAATAAAGCAGAGGGTGTGCTGGTGTTTTACTTCTTTCTTGATGATTCATTCGAACGCCGGACTGCCCTTAAGCTCGCCGCCACTCCTTCCTCTCTTGCTGCACTTCTTGTGATTTGTGAATTTCGAGAGGTGTGAGGAAGGAGGTGGTGGTGGGCTGGTATTTATAGCCGAGCCCTTGGCTCTTGTGGCATTTTTTTGGCAGACATTGGAGCTCTATTTTGAGCTAAAGGTTATCCCCTCTTTTGTATTTGATGAAAAAGGTGATCATGCTAAATTGGTGAAATCCTTGGAGGACCTACTCCTTGTCTACGATGCTTCCTATTTTGGGCTAAATGGTTTCCTCACTTTTGAGCTTGACAAGGAGGCTTCCCATGCCTTATTTGTGAAAACCTTGGAAGTCCACTTTTTGTTTGATCTTGGTGATCTTGTCTACTGTCATTGTCTGCTTATGGGTTCCTATTCTTGGCTCCTTTTGAGCTTTATAATTATGTTGATCCTACTAGATTGGTGTAAGCTTTGAGGCTGCCCCTCTTGGCTGTTATCTCAGCCTCGGTTGATGGGGAAAGAGAGTACATTGTTGCTTCTAAAAGGCCTTAGGGATGAGCTCACTCTTTGCTCATTCTTGTTCTTTTTCTTTCTTGGGAGATTGTATCACATAGATTTGCATACTTACTATTTTGGAGAAGTCTTCCACCTTGAGTCTTGTGAAGCCAAATTCTCATACCCTTTTTGGTGTTTCATTTGCAGGTACATGGTTGTCCATACTTGGTGTTTTGTGGAGCAACAATGGAGAGGGAAGAGAGAAGGATAGGAAGATAGGATTTAACTAGTATCTCACAAATGTTGTACCACATGATCTAATCCATATATGTGTAGTCCCTTTCAAAGTACTCATATATACTTGCAATTCCATCATTCTTGTAAAAATACTTCTCAAGTACTTTTCTAATAAAGTATATCTTTTACGTTTATCCTTGAATTAATTTATTTGCCCTTTGATTCCAAGTGTCTCTTCGTCCAAATTTTTTTATACTCCAAAACTTCGTGCACGAAAACTCGGGGTGTTACAATTATATTCAGTTTCTTAAGCTCCAAATTATGTCGTTTAATTATCTATATTGTCTGATGCAGCTCAACCGTTAATGGCATATACAAGAGGTCCCGTATGATATCTACTCATATATGGGAAGAAGAAGACAGTGAAGAAAGAAGAACGAGATAAGCATGAAGAGGGCGCAAAACATATCCAAGAAGATTTGGATGTCTATATACTTTGGAATCCTTTTTTGGTTTAGGACTCTATTCAGTACTCCCTCCCTCCGACTCATAAAATATGTCACACTTTCATTTTTAGTTTGTTCCATAAAAGATGTCACTGATGAAAAAAAATCTCTACTCACATTAATAAAAATATATACTCCCTCCGTCCTATAGTAGATGTCACACTTTCCTTTTTAGTTTGTCCCACAAAAGATGTCATATTTCTTTTTTGGAAAAAGTTATCTCTCACATTAATATAAATATATTATTTTCTCTTTCCACTTAACACACAAAACAACACATCCTAAAATCTCGTGTTAATCCCCAAGTGTGACATCTACTATGGGATGGAGGGAGTACTATTTTTTCTCTACACTTAACACACAAAATCTCTCCTAAAATCACGTATCATTACGTAAGTGAGATAGCTATTATGGAACTAGGGAGTAGTATTTAATTATTTCCTTTCCAGTAATTGTTTTTCCTTTCCTAGATGAAGTAGGATTCTCAAGTAATTGTTCTTAATTTCAAGTTAATTACAGTTTAATTTAGGGCATTTCGATTCTTCAACATGAAAGGATATGGGCTAGATTAGATTAATATGGATTAAGTAATTATAGTTGGGCTATAATTATAATTAGTCTATAAGCCCAACAATCATGAAACCCTAATGACTCTTTGTCTATATAATGGTTATTTATTCTCCATTGTGGGAGATGAGAAATATCGTAACATTAGAGAGAAAATACGTAAAGCTTTGTAGAGAATTCCTAGCTTTCTCTATAGAGCGATTGTACCGAAGAATTGTTCCTGCATCGGATCAGAATACACGTGGACCTCGATAGTAGTGGATTCAACTTGCAGGACACAATCGTAGAAGAAAACACAACAACAAGTAAGATTTAGTTCCGTTGTGTATTACGTGCTCAACTTGCAATATGATTATGAATCTAGATCTGTTATTCTTGTCTGCAATTTCCGCTGCGCTCATTAGATGAATACAAGAATTCCTAACAGTGGTATCAGAGTTTAGGGCTCGATTCATAATTAAATTTGTTTCCTAATTAATTTGTGGATGATTTTGGAAATCAAAATTCTGAAATTGGATTTCAAAATTCTTTCGAAACTAGTGCACCATACGACGCAATTAATGGTAGTTTCGAAAATTTGTTTCCGCTGACGCAATTGGATTTCATCTGTACAATAGAGCAGTACAGTTGATGCAATATATGGAAGAAACAATTGAATTTTATGACGCTAATGCTCTTGTCGCTGGGTTTGCCAAATGAAGGTTTTGGAAAATTGAAATTGGATTTCAACTAAAAGATAATAATTTTATTTTCAACCATATTTGCAATTGAATTTCGAAAATTGAAATTGGATTCCAATCAATTTTGAAATTAAATTTGAGGATAAGATTGGTTCTGGGAACAAATCACCGTCATGAATGAATCTTATTGACCAAGTTTTGAACAACGGAGGTGATCGGTGCTTGGCACTGGAGGGGTTGCTAGTGGTTCGGCGCCGTTGCGGCGTAAATCCAGCCAAAACATTCATCTCCATACAACCGTGCTATACTTTGCTCGACATCTTGGAGATGGCGATCGATTTCCAAGAAAAACGGACTTGGAAGAGCCTCTTCTGGAGACGATGTGACCATAAGAAGAGAAAAGGAAGTCGTAGCAAAAGCTACTGCCTCAAACCCTAACGGGTCTCAGGACTGGATCGGGTTATACCCGATTCGGGCCGCGGGTTTAAGCCCACCGTGAGGATGTATGTGCTGGTGCTATGACTGTGCAGTAGCTGCACTACTTTTATTTGATTCATTTAATTGATCTGTGAAAATTAGTTTCGAACTGAAGGTAATTGTACATATTATATTAATTTGGAATTAACATAGATCAGATAGTTAGTACATTAATTAGATTAATAGATTGTGATTCATCGTTATTATTTTAGAAATAATAATATTGTGTATCTTTTATTGATTTTGAATTAATCATGGACAATTATTATAATATAGATTATTATTTAAATTCATTAATTCGATTACTGAATACTGATAATAATAAATATATACTCCACAACACAATATTAATTTGGAATTAATATTAAATATGTATAATTATATTAATTTAGAATTAATATAATTAAATCCACATTTAATTAGAGAATACAATTTGATTTTATTTGTTGAGCATTATTTGATATCTTATGTGATAAGCATGCTATTTGATTTTATGCTTATTTATTTTAACTATAGTAGTTAGAGACTGTTTTATTGTCTGGGTAGGCGACGCCCAGTATGTGTAGTCCGTGTTATACTATGTCTGGGTAGGCGGCGCCCAGTATTTGTAGTCCGTGTTATACTATGTCTGGGTAGGCGGCGCCCAGTAATTGTTTAAGATTTTAATATTAGATATTAAATTGACAATTAGTATCACAAAATTATTCCCCACAAAATATAAGTCTCGTTTTGAAACAAACGCGACGTCCATCACAATTGTTTGATGCTCTTAGCCTTTTCGACCACGAGTTTTACGCCCTCGCGTTTACTCTAAATCTACAAGGTTTAGGCTCATTCATAGATGCATGGTTGGCATCGTGTGATGGGGTTGACTTGCTTAAATTATTTTTAGTAGCCCTCGCAACCAGAATAATTTATGGACGTATATTAATTAGATTAATAAACCAAGAATTGTAAAATTATTGTTACAATTGGCTTGGAGGCCTACCTGGTGATATTATTGTAGTCATCAGCCCTCGCAGAGGCTGCAATAATATAGACTTGGATCTTGGACCACTAAAATTTATATTAGATATAAATTCGTATTTTATGTTTGGGGGACATAATATATGTTAAAATTAGTGGGAGCTAATCAATACAATAAACCCTTGTTTGATTAGTGATGCGATTGTGATCTTTGTATGCTTTTCTAATTTGCTTTTCGTTTTATTTTATGTTCATATAATATGTCAAACTTATCTTATGAGTGTATGATGGAAACAAACAAATTGACTAGGTCAAATTTCACGGAGTGGCAGAGAGACTGCCCAAAACTCAAGGCACAAGGTGCAATGAGTGGGAGCTCAGCTATGTTTGTCATTGAGATAAATATGTCTATGAATAACTCACAATCCTGGGTATTGGATACCGCTTGTGGTTCACACATTTGTATAATGTGCAAGGTTTAATTGACAGCAGGAAAGTGAGGCCTGGGGAAGTAGACCTACATGTTGGAAATGGAGCAAAAGTTGCTGCCGAACTCGTGGGAACTTATAGATTAGATCTTCCCTCAGGACATAGACTAGATTTACATAATTGTTATTTCGTTCCAGTTATTTCAAAGAATATTATTTCCATTCCGATGTTGGACATCGAAGGTTTTTCCTTCCATTTTGCAAACAGCAGGTGCTCGTTTTCTAATAATGGATTGTTTTATGGAAATGCCTCTTTAGAGAATGGATTATATATGCTTGAATGTAAACGGGATATTCTCAATGTGCAAAATAAAAGACTTAAGCTATGTAATACGGATAATGCTACTTATCTTTGGCATTGTAGACTTGGTCATATCAATGAGAAAAGGATAGCGAGATTGAAAAAGTTAGACTATCTAAATTCATTTGATTTTGAATCATATGGTGCTTGTGAATTCTGTCTCAAAGGAAAGATGACTAATAAGCCACTTTCTGGGAAAGGGGTGCGTGCTAATGATGTGCTAGAGTTGATCCACACAGATGTGTGCGGACCGTTTCCAACTCAAGCAAAAGATGGTTATTCGTACTTCATTACTTTCACTGATGATTTGACAAGGTATGGATATGTGTATCTTATGAAACACAAGTCTGAGGCCTTTGAGAAATTTATAGAGTTTAAGTGTGAAGTTGAGAAACAACTTGGGAAAAGTATAAAAACTCTTCGATCAGATCGAGGAGGAGAATACTTGAGCCGAGAATTTCTTGATTACTTGAAATCGCATGGAATTCAGTCGGACTGGACACCTCCTGGTACACCACAAATGAATGGAGTATCTGAAAGGAGAAACCGAACATTATTAGATATGGTTCGATCCATGATGAGTTTAGCTAGTCTTCCTATATTTCTCTGGGGTCATGCTTTATTGACTGCTATTTACATTCTGAATAGAATTCCATCTAAATCAGTTGAGAAAACACCATATGAGTTATGGTATGGCAAAAAGCCTTGTCTTAACTATATGCGGACCTGGGGTTGTCCACCTTTTGTTAAGAAACAAATGACTGATAAGTTGGAATCTAAAAGTGAAAAGTGTTACTTTGTGGGATATCCTAAACAAACTAGGGGATACGATTTCTACTGTCCTGAAAATCACAAGGTGATAACATCAATGAATGTGACGTTCCTTGAAGACAGTTATGTCTGCAAGGAACAAGGTCAAAATACAGTAGATCTTGAAGAAATTCAAGAACCACAAGTTAACAATGAGGATGATGTATTGTCAAATGGTTTGAACAATAACTCAGTGGGAGTTTTTGATGATCTATTGGGAGGGGAAAATACTATTAGAGGAGACCTTAGAGGGACTCTCGAAGAACCTCCTCAAGACAATGAGATACATCAAATACAAGATGATACAATAGTTGCATCACCTCTACCTCAAGAAGATCATAGTGATATTCCTAGGCCTACTCACAATCAGAATGAACAGCCCGAGCCAGAAGAAAACCAACTCAATAGGCCTAGAAGGATTCGTCGTGCACCTGAGAGACTGAATCTAATGGTTGAGAACCAAGATGATGAAGTTGATTTAGATGATGATGAGCCTAAGACCTATACCGAGGCGGTGTCGGACACCGATCGAGAGAAGTGGCTTGAAGCCTTGATATCTGAAATGGACTCGATGTACTTCAACTTAGTCTGGGAACTAGTTGACTTGCCAGATGGGGTTTATCCCATAGGTTGCAAATGGATCTTCAAAAAGAAGAGAGATGCAGATGGCAAAGTACAAACCTACAAGGCTAGGTTAGTGGCAAAGGGTTATAGTCAGTGCGAAGGCATTGACTATGATGAAACCTTTTCGCCAGTTGCTAAGATCAAGTCCATTAGGATATTACTTGCAATTGCTGCATACTACAATTTCGACATTTGGCAAATGGATGTCAAAACCGTATTTCTCAATGGAGAATTAGAAGGCGATGTCTATATGACACAACCAGAAGGTTTTGTATCGAAAGAAAGGTCGAATGCAGTGTGAAAGCTAAAGAAGTCCATCTATGGACTTAAGCAAGCTTCGAGGAGTAGGAATATTTGTTTTGACAGAACAATCAAATAGTTTGGTTTTGTCAGAAGCAAAGAGGACCCATGTGTTTATAGTAAACGCGAGAATGGAAACGTTGTCTTCCTCATCATATATGTTGATGACATCTTGATTATGGGAAGCGATCGTTCCATGATGCAATCCGTGAAAGAATGGTTGTCTAGTTTCTTTATGATGAAGGATCTGGGTGATGCTTCCTACATCCTTGGAATCAAGATCTATCGAGATAGAACGAATAGGATGTTGGGATTATCACAATCCACTTACATTGACAAGTTGCTAAGGCGCTTCTCAATGGAGAATTCTAAGAAAGGTTTTCTTCCTATGGGACCTGGCATTGTATTGTTAAAGAAGGATTGTCCTTCTAATGACAAAGAAAGAGACAACATGAAAAGGATCCCGTATGCTTCGGCGATAGGATCTATTATGTATGCCATGATTTCTACTAGGCCAGATGTGGCCTATGCGCTTAGCATGACAGGCAGATTTCAGCAAAATCCCGGTGAGGAACATTGGAAAACTGTTAAGACTATTCTTAAGTACCTTAGAAGGACTAAAGAATATTTCTTAGTCTAAGGTGGACAACCAGAGTTATCAGTTACTGGGTACACTGATGCTAGTTTCCAAACAGACCATGACGACTATAAGTCTCAGTCTGGATATGTTTTTGTCCTCAATGGTGGAGCAGTGAGTTGGAATAGTTCCAAACAAGGTACAACTGCCGATTCCACCACCGAAGCCGAGTATATTGTTGCATCTAAAGCTGCCAAAGAAGTTGTTGCTTTGTTAGAGTTCGTTAAAGAACTGGGTGTCATTCCGAGTGCCAATAGTGCAATACCTTTGTATTGTGACAACACTGGTGCTGTTGCGCAAGCAAAAGAACCCAGAGCTACGAACAGAAACAAGCATGTTCCCAGAAGATATCATCTGATCAGAGAAATAATTGAAAGAGGCGACATAAAATTAGAAAGAGTACCCACTGATGATAACTTGGCTGATCCTTTCACCAAACCGTTATGTATAGCAAAACACAACAAGCACTTTGAGAGCTTAGGTGTTATGCATGTTGGTAGATGGCTTTGAATCAGTGGGAGTTACAGTTTTATATGTATTAGAAACATTTTGTGTTGAGACAATATTACTTGATCACATTATATGAAAATTTTATTTCCTATGGGTTTTGTGCACTTATTGGAATAATTGTTTTAAATGTTTGATTTTATTTTAAATATTTGTTCCCTTGAATTGTGATTGTCGTTAATGGTGTGAGACATTAATGATATAGTATAATTCTAAAATAGCCCTAACCAATGATCATCAAGAATGTGATATTGGTGATATGTTATAGGTTAGCATGGGGTTTGCATCACATTCTTCGAGAATATAGTTGTTCTCACAACTATGAGATATTAGATACTCGTGATGGACACATGGTATTCTTTGGAGAGTATTGGTATACCTTACTATTAAACTGTTTTGTTGAGTGTCTACAGTTTATTAGTACATGAAGTATGTAATAGTCCTTGGATCTGAGGTCATTACACATTTTGTTTGTTGAGTGGTGTGTTTTGACCTTGTACAACGCTTTGCCTCCCCTCGAAGGATTAAGACACGGACTTGTGTTGGGTACATCATAAGATAAATGGAAATGGTAGTTGAGCCAGGAATGAGATTCATTCCTCGATTAGAATTTCGAGAGAACACTCAAATTCTCTATATTACTTGACCATTAAGTCATTGGCCAATGCAAAGATATATTCAATTAAAGTAATTGAATATGATCGAATGAGTCATTTAATAAAGATGAGATAAAGTGATTGAGCTATTTGGATGACACATGACAAAACTTAGGCTCAGTCGGGTGGTTCGTGAATGAAAGGATGTTACTATAAACTTTGTGTAAAGGCTTGTTTACCGAATTCACGTAAACGTCCTTCATATATCGAGCTACGCTACCAACGCAGTCTAGGAGTTTTGTGCAGACTTCGATTAGATCGTCGTCGATAATGAGGGCCTAAAGGGTCACACTATAAGTGTATTTTGATCCTCTCAAGGGTACAAAGTTGGAACTGCGTATTATATCTAATGCTAGTTCAAGTGGGAGATTGAAAGGATATGGGCTAGATTAGATTAATATGGATTAAGTAATTATAGTTGGGCTATAATTATAATTAGTCTATAAGCCCAACAATCATGAAACCCTAATGATTCTTTGTCTATATAATGGTTATTTATTCTCCATTGTGGGAGATGAGAAATATCGTAACATTAGAGAGAAAATACATAAAGCTTTGTAGAGAATTCCTAGCTTTCTCTATAGAGCGATTGTACCGAGGAATTGTTCCTGCATCGGATCAGAATACACGTGGACCTCGATAGTAGTGGATTCAACTTGCAGGACACAATCGTAGAAGAAAACACAACAACAAGTAAGATTTAGTTCCGTTGTGTATTACGTGCTCAACTTGCAATATGATTATGAATCTAGATCTGTTATTCTTGTCTGCAATTTCCGCTGCGCTCATTAGATGAATACAAGAATTCCTAACACAACAAGGTTAACGAATTGCTCTGCTATCATTGCCCCGCTAATATGCATTTATGTCATTATTCATTGACAACATTGATATTTTATGTGTGCACCAATTTAACATCAAATTTGCCCCCAAAATACCCCCTTATGCGACAATTGAAATTTTTTTGAAACTTCTTAAGTTATCATTCAATTTTGAAAAGTGAAGGATAAACTAAAATTTGACTAAATTTTATAATTTTATAGGCAAAAACTCTAATTAATTTTGTGGCCATTTGATGTAAATACGATAACTGCCATTATCAATATCAAAGAAAAACATGTATCTCAATTGATAAGAAGTTTAGGAAAATTTATCTCAACTGATTAGATATTTGAAGTAGAATATGAATAAGCATTCCATCATGAATAATTCTTCTATCATTACTTCAAATTACAAGATATAATACAAGGTCGTAATAGAATGTAAATCATAGTAAAGTTTTAATTATTGTCCCAATCTGCAAATGATACTGCACGCTGTTTCATCACCACATTAATCAATTTACAATTCTCATAAATTCCAACACACATCCATTGAGGAACAACACTTTGATGGCTTAGACAATATTTAAATGACATAGTAAAGGCAAATGAAACAACACAGATTGATGTTAATAGCAGTTTTTTTTCAGATGCACAACAAGCATGTGTTGACAGACTATGCAGACTTTTTTAGACGGAGCGTGAACTCATGTAAGGATAAGAGAAGCGCCTTCAGCTTTTCCTTGGTTAATTCGTCATGCAAGTTGCCATCGCTATCGAATTTAGCAGGAGACTCAAACGCGTTGAGGAAGAACTCGGGTTTGTTGATGAAGTGAAGATCAATGTAAACGCCTATCTGACGGAGATGATACTGAGATCGGCCTCCACCAAAACCTCCTCCAGCGCTCACAATTGCAGCAGTTTTATCAGCCCACACATTTGGGGGCCGAGATGCCCAGTCAATCGCATTTTTCAGAGGTCCTAAGCCAATCAAAAACAAAATGCAGGTATTGTTCATACTCATGTATTCAAGTGCTGACTAGAGGCATGGCAAATTAAATGTTGAATACACACATACACAACATATGACAGGTGAGCATGATTATTCAGTGATCATTTCCTACTCAATAGAAGGGAGATATCGGTGTAACATTTCACCATATAATGCCATTATTCGGCTTTCTACCTATTGGGAACATAAAGGCAACAACATTTTCCAAAATCATAACAAGAACTCATAAAATTTCAAATTTGAAACCTTATGTTGTTAGAATTGTAGCCACCATACATGTCATTTTGTATCTTTAATTTTACTAGTGTTTATATCCCTGAATGAGAATTGAGATAAGAGACAGCATTATCATGAATCATGGTGCAAGTTCCATGACTGGTAGCTAGTCCATTCAAGAATCTTGTACCAATTCTATATCATGAATTAGGTTAGTAGTGCGGAGGAAGAAGAATCAGGGGCCAAAATTTACAATGAACTCACAAAAATTCAAGCAAAACTGAATTAGATTAGAGGACAGATAACGACAAAACAGATGCATTCCCTGATGTAAAACAGAATGATATCCTTTTCCATTGTCCCTGGAATTCAATTTTTTCACATCATTCTGTAGATCGCTCAGACGAGATGCATAAAAATTCTATGTTCTTCAATATCTGAGATTTCATTTATTTTTCAAGTGCAAAAAGTGAAAGTGCTAGTTAGATTGTGGTTTCATCTTTCCGTTTTATAGTTAGACTGTATTTTGTAAAGGGACTTCTTCAGCAATATAATCACAGAAATATTAACCAAACTACTTCTATTTTTTGCTCTCTTTTCTCTGCATTTTCAACATTCCTCGCCAAATTAAAAAAAAAACAATTATAATTTCTCCACAAGAAAGACATGAATCAGTCCTTATCAAGTCCTTGCATCAATTATTTTAAAGAATAACGAATCGTGCTAAACTCATCGTTAGCAGAGAATGCGGATAATATAACATCATGAGCTAACTTGAAATGGTACATTACCTCACAGCAAACTCAATACTGAAAGAATAAAGCTCACAAGTATACAAATTCGAGTTAAGAATACAACACAAACTAACCACGAGATTCTGATCAAACTTAAATAGATAATTTGTATGAGACAAGGAATAGGAGAATACCAGTTACAGAGTAGTTGTACTCAGGTGAAGCAAAGAGTACACTATCAGCAGCAGCTATCTTCTCCCTGAAAGCCTCCACCGCAGGCGGATACGTTCCATTCACCTCAAGATCAGTGTTCAAGAAGGGCAACCCTGATATATCCACATACTCTACCTCCAAACCTTGAAATGTCTTCGATATATCGATTGCTGATCATCAATTCAAAAAAAACTATAATAATAATAACATTAGCCCTAGAAAATCTCCTAATATGATCTTCTATTAATTCAACAGCAAAAGAAAGAAAGAAGAAACGGTTATAACAGATCGATGAGTTAGGAAACAAGATAAATAGATTAGAGCTGATGTAATCGGTATCTTTGAAAATCCTAATATGATCTTCTATTAATTCATCATTCCCATCTGCAATACAATTCCTATTATTTCTTTCCACATCACCTTCGATTCGCAAACAATAATCGCAACAATATCTTCAATATATCGATCGTTGATTATAAATCCTAAACAAAATTTTAAAAAAAATTGAAAATAAAAGAAAACATGAACTGTACACACTCTTCTAGTATAATACATCGATCGCTTATCATCAATCCAAAAGATGAACAAATAACACAGAAAATAGCAATGACAAGTCACAAAACAGAATCCGAGATCAATCTCGAACAGCAATAATGATATTCAACGAAGTAGAAATTAGCATTAGTAGGCGAACATCAGAGTAAAATAGCAATGGAATCAAGTAAAATTGGGCAAAAGAAGCAAATATAGCTAGTGTGTGTGTGTGCAAGCAGAAAAAGGTAAGAGAGTAGAGAGAGAAGTAAAAGAGAGAATACCGGCATATAGGAGGCCGCGATTGTAGGAAGATTTACGGAGGGAACCGCAGAGAGCAGCGACTCTGATAAGTGGGGAAGATGTAGGGGCAGCCGCCATTGATTTTGTCGTAGGTGAAGCAATTAGTGTATAAATAAAGAAGAGTTACTGTGATTGGTGTGGATCTGGCTGGCATTGAGGGAAGGGGATGGATCTCCTGCTGTTCCAAAAACACAGCATATTGTGCTGTGCACAAAACGCACAATCATATGTATGAAACGCAGCCAATTTCCTTTTTCTTTTCTTTAATGTTTTCATTATTACTAATGTCAGTACAATTTTAAATACTAAAAAACATTGTAAAATCAAACTATAAAAATATTAATTATGAAATCACTTCTGAAATAAAATGATTAACTCAAATATTCAAAATTGAATGATAAATATATTCTCTAATTTAATATTGAGGAAATCATCAATTATAATAAAATAGTTCAATATATGTAAAGAAATAAGGATAACTCATTTTTCAGCGAATAATTTCATTTTAAAAATGATAATTGTAATAAGTAGTAATATATTAACAAATAAATTTGACAATGTATTTTAGCATTCAATATTATACTAATAATACGTAGTACTTAGTTGGAATATTAAATAAGAATGAAAACATTAAAGAAAAGAAAAAGGAAATGGGCTGCGTTTCATACCTATGACTGTGCGTTTTGTGTACAGCACAATATGCTGTGTTTTTGGAACAGCAGGGCATCCATGGGGATCCATCCCCTATTCCATAGCAGGTCCTACAACATGATTAATTGGGGATCTATTATTGTACCTAAATTAAAAACACGTCATCCTTAATAGGGTTGGAAAGGTACGGTATACCGCGCCGAAATGGTCATACCGCATACCGTACCGTACCGTGCGGTATGACAAAAAACCATACCTTTACCGTACTGCTTTTGTCGGTATACCGCAATTGCGGTATACCGAAAAGTCGGTATACCAAAATTTAAATATCGTTACCGTACCGCTTTTGTCGGTATACCGTACTGTGATTTCGGTATACCGCGGTATACCGTGATTTCCGGTATATACCGCAATTGCGGTATATACCGTATTTGCGGTATACCGTGTTATTTGCGGTATATGCCGTAAATTTGCGGTATAGCGCGGTATATACAAAATGCATACCTTTACCGTACCTAAAACTGTTGGTATGGTATAATACCGTACCGAAAAGTACGGTATACCGAAAATTCGGTATTTTTTCGGTACGGTAAGTGCGGTATTTCGGTATATTTTCCTTAATCATTTTAGATTTAATTGGAGTATATTCGTGTTGTGATCCCATAAACATAATTTGGATATTTTTCGATCATTTTTTAATGGACCCACTAAAATTAATGGCATGAACTAAAATATCGATTTACTCATATATTAAGGAAAAATTCTAAACTTTTTGAAAAATTGATGTGTAATCATTGGCTTGGACAATGAGTTGAACAAAATAATATAATTAAGGTATGTAATCATTTACATCAAATTCTGATTGATTTTATGAATTTAGAAATTAAAAGGTTTAACTTTTTATTCATGGCGAAATGTCGTCTTTTCACGATATTTAAAACGATGTGTTTCGTTAAATAAGTATTTTTTTCTATTATATTTCTATATTTTATTATTTCTCTTTTTATTTATATTGAAATATTGTCGTTAAAAACTTTGATTTGTGCATGGATGAGACATTGAGAAAAATTGAAATTTCATGATATGATATTCCAATTTCAAATTGATGTACAACTCAAAATTGACCAAACTTCATGAATTAAATAACAATTATCCCTATAATTAGAGTAAAGGCCAAAACTGGTCCTGAACATATGCTCATTTTACGATTTTGGTCATAGACATTATCTTTTCAATTTTTGGATCTCAAACATTTCAACTCGGATCACAATCGGTCTAAAGTTAACTGTGCCATCAAATTTTAACGGTCAACGTTTTTAATCCCGATTTGGACCAAATTAAGCTGTTAAATAACACAACAAAATTTAGCGACGGAACAAATCCGTCTAATTGGGAGATTGGGAGATTCCTGGCTGCGGCGGAGGGGGATTCCCTCGCTATCCCATTACACGTTCACCGCCCTCCTCTCCACAAATTCCTCTCTCTTTGCACCGCCGCCGTTGAAGAGGCCGAATCACTGCAGCCCTTGAAGCATTCCATACTCCTTAAAAGACTCGGGCAGCGCCACCTCACGGACTCCCCTAGCCTCCTAAACCCTCACCGCAGAAATTGAGGCATGCTGTTGCCGAAATTGAGGGTTCGAGGAGGAAGAAGGGCGCTGCGCCGGAGACGGCATCGACTTTTCAGGAGCTCGGTTTGAGCGAGGAAGTGATGGGGGCGTTGGGGGAAATGGGGATTACGGACCCTACAGAGATTCAGCATATTGGGATTCCCTCGCTAAATTTTGTTGTGTCATTTAACAGCTTAATTTGGTCAAAATCGGGAATAAAAACGTTGACCGTTAAAATTTGATGGAATAGTTAACTTTGGACCGATTGTGATCCAAGTTGAAATGTTTGGGATACAAAAATTCAAAAGAAAATGTCTAGGACCAAAATTGTAAAATGAACATATGTTCAGGACCAGTTTTGGCCTTAACTCCTATAATTAAACCCCTATGTAATATAAAAATTAGTATTAAAACAATTTATAAAAACTTGTGTCAAATCAAAAGTCTTTAAATGTCAGACATAAAGGAGTAGTGTTTTTTTAAATTATATTTTACTTTATCAATTGCGGATTAAAATCTATGTTCACCGGTAAACACAATTTTTATAAGACGGGAAGAATTTTATATAATTAGTATATAGTAGTATAAATATTACTAAATTATTATAAAAAAATCACAAATACAACAACCTTTAATAAATTTTGGCTCTACTCCAGTTTTAATTTTAATTTTTATTTTAATTTTAATTTTAATTTTTATTTTTATTTTTATTTTTATTTTTATTTTTATTTTTATTTTTATTTTTATTTTTATTTTTATTTTTATTTTTATTTTTATTTTTGTTTTTATTTGCTTCTCAAAATGCGATTGTGTCCAATTTCTGAGATTTATCTCAAGACTGTTTAGAGAATAAATTGCTTTTTATAAAGTGATACCACTTGATTTGTAATCAAAAGTCAACAAAGTCGCTTTTTCAATATTTATATCCATCTCTTTTTATAAGTATTTTTTTATACTCATCAATTTCATAAAAATAAAGATATTTAAGATAGACAGAGATTTTAGTACTCCCTCCATCCCCAAAGAACAATGAATTTGACATGAGTTTTAATAAATAAGGGAAAAAGTGTGTGAGAGAGAAAGGGTTCTGAAAATAATATTAGTGGAGAGAGAAAGGGTTCTGAATTTGACACACTATTATAATGGTATAAATTGTTAATGGTAATAGTATCAGTTGTAAATAAAAAGATATATAAAGGTAATATGTTGATTGGATTTTCCAAAACTAAAAAATTCATACTTTTCAGGGACGAACGAAAAAGGAAATAGTTCAAACTCTTTGAGGACGGAGGAAGTACATAATTGGTAAAATAGAATATAGGTAGGAAGAAAGATTCTAATGGAGTATGTTAGTGAAGAATGAGGCACACCTAATTAGAGAGAATAAGTTACCAAAAATAAAAGTGAATTATTTTTATGCGACGAACCAAAATGGAAAGAGTCTCTATTTTTATGGGACGAATAAAGTAATATACTATTCCCTCCGTCCCATTAAATAAGAAACATTTGCTTTATGTCACAAAATTTTACATAGTGTTGTTTTATGAGTTAATGAAAAGATAATAAAGTAAGAGAGAAAAAAATAGAGATGACGTTGTTTTCATTTCAGGAAATGTTTCATTTTTTATGTGAAACCCAAATAGAAAATTCATTTTTAATGGGATGGAGAGAATACTACTTTAGGCCACAATTAATTGGCACAACTTTCCCTTTTACTCCTTCCACAATTAACTGACACATTTACTTTTTACTACTTTTAATAATGGACCTAGACAACTCAAAGTATTTCTCTGTTCTCTCTCTTTAGCTATCTAGCATTTTAGTTTTCGTTTTAGGAGCATTGCATTATTCGGTACTTGCCTCAAAGTCAAGTTCGTCGGTGGCTACGAGTTTGAGCTTTGAGGTGCTTCTACTCAATAAGAGGAAAATTGTTTAATCTTTGGAGACGTTATGTCAATCCGTGAGCACTAGTCGAGGCGTATCTTGTCTTGCGAAAAGTGTGATACCTCGACTCGATTTGAAGAAGACAATAATTTGCTTTCTTGTAACTTTGTTACACTGTTATCCTTATTTTTATCTTTGTCGTTTTAGTTACTCTATCGCAAAAGTTTGCTGGTGTACGGCTACAATATTTCCTACACGGCTAAACTTGACCAATGATTGGAAAAATTTCCTGCCACTCTTTTGGCGATCGAAAAAAAAATACTTCCTCCGTCTCACAATAGGAGTCACATTTAGCAGGGACGGAACTAGAAAATTGAATAAGCCGACGCTGAAATTATGAAATGTAATTAGTATTTCTTTTTACCTTATTTATTTATTTCGTTATTTAAAATTAGATACAATGCTTTCTATTTTAGAATATGTTTTTTCTTTACAATAAATTGGAATTCATTTTTCAGTAACAATACTTCTTGTTTTTATATATCTATTATTTTACTAATTATACATTAAAATTTTGACGTTTCAAACCTTTTTTATTTGGATAAACTGTCTTAAAAGTCATGAAATTTTGCCAAATTCTGGTTTTTCCCACGAGCTAAAAAATTGGAGTGTAATGTCACGAACTTTACCGGGTTGCTGGTATTTCCCATTTGACCCGACCATGTAGTTTTTCGGTTGAAAACTAACTTACATGGCAAGCCTGAAAGATGACGTGGAGATCGCCGGAAATTTATAAAATGATGGCGTTTTCTTCAGCTAAAATGGCGTCGTATTGTGTGTAGACCCATTGTGGTGGTAAAAATTTTCCGGCAGAACTGATGGCGGCACCGCTGGAGGAGGTGGTTGCGAAGTGGGTGGTGAGCAAGGGTGCAACTTTGAGGGAGGGGAGATCGAGCAGGAGATTTTACAAAGATTTGGATTTGATGAATCCCAGCTCTGAAGCCGCCTCTGTCGCCGGCGGAGGAAGCTTCGCTGCTGGAATTTGAAGAAAGTGAGAAACTGGAAAGAGGTGGTCGGAAAAAGGAGAGCTTCGATGCTATGATGTTGTTGGGTGGGGTTGTTTGCTTTGCAGATTGCTGATGATAGGAGGCTTGAGAAGGACACGTTTGGTGGCAGCGCCTTGGTGGAGGCGGAGGGCTTGGTGGTGGAGGTGGCCTTTGCGGCGGTGCTTGAAGGAGTTGGCAGCGGAAGCGTGCATAAATTACCGATCACATAAATTTGATCTATTTAGCAGATTATTTAGACAAATTCTATTCGCGTAATTATCACATGTATCATGCTCATAACTCGAATTAAAATCATGCTTTAGAATATAAAATCCCTAAAACATGCATACTACGGAGTTAGCCAAATTACCTCGTTGATTCGATCAAGAATCGAAGATAGCTTGCGTCTTCTCCACGTGAAGATCTTCAGTACTCGACCTCGGACCTTCTGACTGGTGTCCCGGACTATACGCTGACATTTGTGTGGGAAAATCTCACCAACGTACTATGACTTGAATAACGAAGATAGAAACTGCTCACGGAGGAAGCACAAATTTCGAACTCTCTCTCTCTAGAGGGGGATGAAAATTTTGATAGAAAAAGTGTATTTTATGTCTCCTTTATTCTCCTATTTATATAAGTCACATATTGGGCCTAGTCAGAGATCTAAGGAAGAATTTGGATCAGACCTCACCCAATTAGCTTTTTACTAATTAAATTGAACCAACAATTTAATATAAGCTTATATTGGAATATTACAAGCAGCCACTACAGAAGTAATATTGCACTGCCTTCCAAATCCGAAATTACAAGTATTTCGGGTTTCCTTTAATTGCATTTAATTTATTTCTCGCGCTTAAGATAGAAACATCCATTAATTAATCATTGTCTGCTATGGACTTAATTAATTAACATATTTTAATCTCCAAGAGTGGACTTAGCAAGAAACTCTTATTTATTATTCATAGAGTAATTAAACTCTAACTAGCTAGGTTCCGAATAATAAAACCTTGTTTCGAGCTCCTCTTGTGGATGTTATCAAACGAGACTCTCCTCGCGCACGATTCTACGTAATAGTAATCCTAGCACCGCTAGATAATGATCACCACTATCCAATATACCTGGATCGTTGGGTGACGAAAAACCCGCACCTTTGGTAAGTCAAAGTAGTAGATACTCAATATCGTATGCTCAATGCTAACGTACATTGATTAAGAAATTAATTATCAAGACCTCGTCTTTCAGTAGATAGCATAAAGACTCGTCTTGCTGTTAGATCCATTCAGTGCTATACCACACCAACGTCATCTTATTTCAATAAGGCTTAGAAATAATCAGACTGACATTGCAACCTTTCGCGATAGGTAGTCTAGGGCTATCTGGGTTGTGAAATTCTTATTTTTCTTTGTTTAGAACTGACCGTGTTACCTTAAATTGGACGACGCCCACAACCGGTCTACTAAAACAAAGACTTAGACTTTGTTACGTTTGCTTATACATTTAAATATGCAATAAATAACCATTAAATGTAAAACATAACAACATTATGACAAAAAATAACATGTTGCATTTATTGGAAAATAACAATTAGAGTTTTACAGTATCTAATCACTCGAAAGGTGATTTCTAGTATACAAAACCCTAACAATCTCCTACTTATACTCAAAACAACTTTCGAGTATACAAAATGGTAGTGCACACGTCTAAATTTCTCCCACTTATACTGAAAGCGAGTTGAGGTCTTGAATGAGTCGAACTCCCATCCCTTCAACGTGGCACTCGAACGGTTTCACCGCCAAAGCCTTTGTAAAAGGATCTGCCAGGTTGTTCTCTGACGCAATCTTGACCACTTGTATGTCTCCTCTCTGCACTATATCCCTGATGATATGATACTTCCACTCTATGTGTTTGCTCGCTTTGTGAGCTCTTGGTTCTTTCGATTTTGCCACAGTACCAGAATTGTCACAATAAATGGTGATGCTCTTAGGCAGATTTGAAACCACACCTAAATCCATAAGGAAGTTCTTGAACCCTACAGCCTCTTTTGCAGCCTCCGAAGCGGCCATATACTCGGCTTCCATGGTCGAGTCCGCGATGCATTTCTGTTTCACACTCTTCAAATTACGGCTCCACCTCCTAAGGTGAACACATATCCTGAAGTAGATTTTCTCGAGTCATGATCAGCTTGAAAGTCCGAGTCAGTATATCCCAAAGGATAGAGCTCGACTGCATTGTAAACTAGAGCATAGTCCTTAGTCCGTTTAAGGTACTTGAGTATGTTCTTTACGGCAGTCCAATGTCCTTGGCCTGGATTCGACTGATATCTTGCCACCATGGCAACAGCAAAGCAAATATCAGGTCTAGTACAAAGCATAGCATACATGAGACTTTCAACTGCCGAAGCATATGGAATCCTTCTCATTGCTTGTATCTCAGACAACATTTTAGGGCACATCTCTTGAGATAAATGGATGCCATGTCTAAAAGGTAATCCTGCATGCTAAAACGACTAAGTACTGTGTTGATGTAAGGTTCTTGAGATAAGCACAACATCTTCTTTTCTCGATTCCGAAGAACATTGATCCCGAGGATGTGTCCCGCGTCTCCCATATCCTTCATCTCGAACTGGTTCGACAACCATGTTCGTACTGATGACAACATCTTTTTATTGTTTCCAATTAGAAGAATGTCATCTACATATAATACTAAGAACACTACATTCCCCTTATGAACTTTCTTATACACGCATCTTTCACTTGGGCACTTTTCAAATCCAAACTTGCGAAAAGTTTGATCGAAACATTGGTTCCACGATCTAGATGCTTGCTTGAGGCCATAAATGACCTTCTTAAGCTTTCAAACCATGTGTTCTTTGCCCTTTATGGCATATCCTTCGGATTGTTCCATGTAGATGGTCTCCTCAAGACCGCTGTTTAGAAACGCAGTCTTAACGTCCATCTGCCATACATCCCAATCCATATAAGCTGCAATAGACAATAGTATCCGGATCCATTTGAGCATGGCCACTGGGGAGAAGGTCTCGTCATAATCGACGCCTTCCTTTTGGGTATACCCCTTGGCCACTAGTCTTGCCTTAAAGACTTTAACTCATCCATCGGGTCCACGTTTACGTTTATATATCCACTTGCTCCCAATGGCAGTACAGCCTTCGGGTAGGATGGACAAATCGTAGACGTCTTTGTCTATCATAGATTGTAGGTCCGAATCCATTGCTTTCACCCATTCACAATGATCGACATTTGCCAGCGCCTCCACAAAGTTCTAGGGATCTAATACATTGCTGTCCGAGGAGTGATCCATAGATTCTCCCAAACCAATGTATCTGTCGGGCTCATGCGAGACCCTCCCACTACGGTGCGCCACTACAATATTTTGAGTAGAAGTTGAAGTTTCGGGAATTGTTTGTACACTTGGTAATGGAACTTGTGACAGAAGTTAGCTCATCAAGAGCCACTTCACTGCTGGGTTTATGATTCATTACATAGTCTTCCTCTAAGAATGTCGCGTGAGTACTCACAATGACTTTCTTGTCTCGGAGACTAAAGAATTCATAACCTTTCGTCCCTTTGGGTTATCCTATAAACAAACATATCTCCGTCCTTGATCCTAGCTTAGTTGGATCCTTTTCCAATACATGAGCCGGGCAACCCCAAATCTTGAGATGTGCTAGATTGGGCTTGCGCCCAGTCCACAACTCATAAGGAGTAGTAGGTACGGATTTTGATGGTAAATTGTCTAAAATATGGCTTGCAAAAAGCAAGACATGTCCCCAAAATGAAATAGGCAGACGTGCATAACTCATTATCGATCGAACCATATTTAACAAGGTCCTGTTCCTTCTTTCAGCCACGCCGTTCTGCTGGGGCGTGCCCGGCGCAGTCAGTTGGGATTTAATTCCCGACTCCGATAAGTAGTCCACAAATTCGGCACTGAGGTATTCGCCTCCACGATCAGATCGTAGGCATTTGATATTCTTTCAATGATACTTCTCCACAAGAGTCTTAAAGTCTTTAAACTTGTCAAAAGACTCTGACTTGTAACGCATCAAATAGACATATCCAATTTTCGAGAAGTCATCAATAAATGTGATGAAGTATCGAAAACCACCTCTTGCCTCCGTAGACATTGGTCCACATACATCGGAATGAACGAGCTCAAGTACTTCCTTGGCCTTATTGCCCTTAGCCTTAAAAGGCCTCTTGGTCATCTTGCCTTCTAAGCATGACTCACACTCATGAAAAGGTTCCTCCTCTAGACCTTTGATAAGATCTTGTTGAACAAGAGAATGGATCCTCCTTTCAGTTGGATGACCAAGTCTAAGGTGCCATAAGTACGTTTCGTTCATTGAACTTGAAGGTTCCTTTCGTTTCTTTGAAATTTTCGATGTTGTATTAAGTTCTGATTTGCGATTATTAAATTGTGTAGAAAGGATTGTGTACATATTGTTTTCCATGATACCGCGACAGATATAAGAACCATCTTTCTTAATAACGCAGTTGTCATTAAAAGAAATCGAATATCCATCAAAAACCAATTTAGAAACTGAAATTAAATTTCTTCTAAAAGAAGGTATCAACAAAACATTCTTCAAAATAAAAAATCTATCACTACTAAAACGCAAATAAATGTCTCCCACTGCAACGGCCGCCACTTTGGTAGCGTCACCCAGCTGGACTTCGATCTCACGATCATCTAGCCGTCTTGTCACCTGCATTAAGTCAGGATCAAAACAAATATGATCAGTAGCTCCTGTGTCAATAACCCCAAGTGCAAGTAGATGTCGAAGTCAAACATGACTCGACTACTAGAGCTTGGTGCATACCTGTAGCCTTACCCCTTTTAGGACAGTTTGACTTCCAATGCCCCTTCTCTCCACACTTGAAACACTTCCCTGAGGGCTTCTTATTTACCCTTTTCTTCTTCTTTCCCTTAGCCACTTTGCCCGATTCTGAGTTCGGTGCCTGTCTTTTTCCTTTGCTAGGCTTGAAGCTAGAGGAACGAGGCACCGAAGTCATCATGGCAGCCTTAGCCTGAACCATGAGGTCCTCTGCCGACTGAAGTTCAGTCAACAGCTCTGCCAAGGTGTAATTCCTTTTGTTCATCTCAAAGTTGAGCTTGAACTGCTGGAAGCTAGGGGGAAGACTTTGAAGGATGATTGTCACTTGGGACTCGGGATCGATCGTCCCTCCCAAGACCTCAATCTGGTTTAGGTGGCCAATCATCTCGAGGACATGGTCCCTCACAGACGAGCCCTCCTTCATTGTCTTCGACATAATACTCCGAAAGGCTTGAGACTTAGCCGTTCGATTCTGAGTACCAAAAAGATTCTTGAGATTCTGCATAATCTCAGTGGCAGTTTCCATGGCAGAATGCTGATGCTTGAGTACTGAAGACATAGATGCCAACATGTAGCACTTAGCCATCTCATTCGCCTTATGCCACTTTCTATGTGCATCTCTGAGTCCTACCGCAACGTTAGCCGCCGGTACTGGAGGTCGCGGGGTTGTGAGCACAAAGTTGTACTCTTCAGCTGTAAGAACGATGTCCAAATTTTGTTTCCATTCTATGTAATTTTGGCCCTCAAGTTTGTTTTCTTTGAGAATTGCAGAAAGAGGATTGAACGACATTGTGACGATTTGAATTGCACTGCAAAACAGATTATTTTACTATTTGTCATAAACTTATGTAAGAAATTTGATTAGATTAACCTTAAAATTTTGCAAAATCTTACAACTGTAAAATTAAAATTTTGTACCCTCCAGAGGAAGTCAATACGCATTAAAATCTTACAATTTTACTGGTCACAACACCGACGAATAGTCCAGAGACCACAGAGTGGCATGGCCGCCTAATGTTGCCTAAGCAAGACCACCGAATTTAGCATTACAGAATCTAATTTCTACAACATACTCCCATAACAATGCTTATGTGCTGCTAACAAAATCAAGCTATCTCATAAATCATATGTGGACTTCTGAATCTCGTAGTTTCTTAGGATTATTGTCCCCACAGAGCATGTGGCGATAATATTGGAAACCACATTCTAGTTCATACCATTTATATTTGAGAAGTCCGCCATATGAACTTGCTATTTCTTAGGATTATTGTCCCCACAGTGCAGGTGGCGATAATATTAGAAAAAAGCTTCATAAATTGCAGACCAATTGGTGGAGACCATATACAAACATTGAGTTCGTAATTATAGCTTAGATATTTTAGGTTATGGTTTTTCTTTAATTATCCTTAGCCTTGAGGCAGTTTAAGGCTTAATTAAATTCTGTTGGTATTTAATTTGCTGGATAATTAAATCTTTTATTAATTGGTATCTTCCTTTAGGAAATTATTGTTCTAGAATAAAATTCTCATTCATGTCTACTATAAGATATGTCTAAAATAAATAATTTATTTAATTCTTAATAAGACATGAAAAATTAAATTCAAATTAATTCCATGTTCAAGATTAGGAAGAGATTTTTCATTATTTAATGTATTCATACATATCTATCCTTTTTATGATCTTAGATATATAAATATTAGGAAACTATAAATTATTTTCATCTATATCATCTAGGAATCAAAATAATATTATTTATTTCCATAGATATAGAAAATAATAAAAATATTCCTAAAGTCTAGATAAATATTAGAAAACTATTAAATTATTCTCATCTATATCATCTAGGAATAAAATAATATTATTTATTCCCATAGATATAGATAATAATAAAAATATTCCTAAAATCTAGACAAATCTTCCAAAAAGATTTTAATTCCATTAAATAATAATATTTTAATGATATCTTTTAATAAAATAATTAAATAATCATTAAAATAATCCTTCATCGTTATCTCATCGTACGAGGTTCGCACAAACGATGAACGACGAAGATCCGACGAGTTCGTCGTCGGAACACGACGCAATCAGCGTCTCGGCCACCGGCGCTCAGGTGGCGCGCCTGCGTCTCGGCCCGTCGAGCCATCGGGTGTCGCCGCCTCTCGGCCAGCGGCGAGTGCCCGTCTCGGTCGTCTCGACCGTCGGGTGCCGACGCGTCTCGGCCAGCGTTCCGTCCGGCGGCTCGAGCTCTCGGCCAGCAGAGCGCACGGTGGCGCGCCTGCTCTCGGCCAGCTCGGACCCCGTCTCGGCCTATCCGATGCTCTGGGTGTCGCGCGCTCCCGGCCAGCAGCTCGCGCGACAGCGTGGCTGCTCTCGGCCAGCGCCGCCATCCCTCTCGACCCTTTCGCCTAGGGTTCTCGGCTTGGTGGCTCGGCACCTCGGCATGTTCTCTGTCGAACTGCCATGCCACACCTTCCGTCGTTTTGATCTCGACGAGGGTTCCGGCTTGGTTTGCGGTCTCGGCCGGTGGCGTGCACGAACCCATGCTCGTCTGCGCGTCGCCTCGTGACCGCGATCCCTCGGCTCCCACTCAATCGACAGCCCTCTCCCAATCGTGCGTGGCACGTTCCACCTCGGCGCGAGCGCCGACGGATCATACGTCTCGTACGATCGAGTGATTCAAGTTCTTTGATTCGATAGTTCTTGAGTTTAACATGCATAATAAATAAACAAAAACACCAAGAACATGCTTCATAATCAAATAACACATGCATACATGAATTTCGCAAAATTTAAATCCAAATAATCAGAGCCAAAGACTGGCTCTGATACCAATTGAAGTGGTTGGCAGCGGAAGCGTGCATAAATTACCGATCACATAAATTTGATCTATTTAACAGATTATTTAGACAAATTCTATTCGCGTAATTATCACATGTATCATGCTCATAACTTGAATTAAAATCATGCATACTACGGAGTTAGCCAAATTACCTCGTTGATTCGATCAAGAATCGAAGATAGCTTGCGTCTTCTCCACGTGAAGATCTTCAGTACTCGACCTCGGACCTTCTGACTTGTGTCCCGGACTATACGCTGACATTTGTGTGGGCAAATCTCACCAACGTACTAGGAGTTGAATAACGGAGACAGAAACTGCTCACGGAGGAAGCACAAATTTCGAACTCTCTCTAGAGGGGGACGAAAATTTTGATAGAAAAAAAGTGTATTTTCTCTCTCCTTTATTCTCCTATATATATAAGTCACATATTGGGCCCAGTCAGGGATCTAAGGAAGAATTTGGATCAGACCTCACCCAATTAGCTTTTTACTAATTAAATTGAACCCACAATTTAATACTCCCTCCGTCCCGTTACAAGTGAGGCGCTCCAAATCGGACGTTGTTTTGGAAAAATGATAATAAATAGTTAGAGTAGAGATAAAATAATGTAAGTAAGATAATAATGTATGAACGACTCTCTTCTATATTATTGTCTCTCTTACTTTAATTTTTCTCTACTTTAACTATTTATTATTACCTTCGCAAAATCACGGCCGGAAAGAAACGCCTCACTTGTAGTGGGACAGAGGGAGTATAAGTTTATATTGGAATATTACAAGCAGCCACTACAGAAGTAATATTGCACTGCCTTCTAAATCCGAAATTACAAGTATTCCGGGTTTCCTTTAATTGCATATAATTTATTTCCCGCGCTTAAGATAGAAACATCCATTAATTAATCATTGTCTGCTATGGACTTAATTAATTAACATATTTTAATCTCCAAGAGTGGACTTAGCAAGAAACTCTTATTTATTATTCATAGAGTAATTAAACTCTAACTAGCTAGGTTCCGAATAATAAAACCTTGTTTCGAGCTCCTCTTGTGGATGTTATCAAACGAGACTCTCCCCGCGCACGATTCAACGTAATAGCAATCCTAGCACCGCTAGATAATGATCACCACTAACCAATATACCTGGATCGTTGGGTGACGAAAAACCCGCACCTTTGGTAAGTCAAAGTAGTAGATACTCAATATCGTATGCTCAATGCTAACGTACATTGATTAAGAAATTAATTATCAAGACCTCGTCTTTCAGTAGATAGCATAAAGATTCGTCTTGCTGTTAGATCCATTCAGTGCTATACCACACCAACGTCATCTTATTTCAATAAGGCTTCGAAATAATCGGACTGACATTACAACCTTTCGCGATAGGTAGTCTAGGGCTATCTAGGTTGTGAAATTCTTATTTTTCTTTGTTTAGAACAAAAGGAAAATATGCAATAAACAACCATTAAATGTAAAACATAACAACATTATGACAAAAAATAATCTGTTGCATTTATTGGAAAATAACAATTAGAGTTTTACAGTATCCAATCACTCGAAAGGTGATTTCTAGTATACAAAACCCTAACAGTGCTGGACTTTGGTGGAGGTGCTGGTGGAGGGGGCGGAGCTGGTGGTGGACTTGTGGGAGGTTCTGGTGGTGGGCTGGTGGCAGCGGTGGAGCTGGTCGTGGGCTCGGGGGAGGTTCTGGTGGAGTGCTAGGTGGTGGTGGTGGCAAGGGATGAGGGTATGGTGGAAGAGGAAGAGGAGGAAGAGAGTAGGGAGGAGGAGTGGTAGGTTGATGATATGGCAAAGTCAACATAAAATTTGTCGTCCACGTCATCCACTCAACACACACTTAGCAGCCACATCAGCTGAAAAAGACACGTCGACTAGCTTCATAGTCAGAAAACCCGCCATGGGAAAACGATGGCGGACTATAAAGTTCTTGACATTATACGCCAATTTTTTAGTTTGTGGGAAAAACTGAAATTTGGTAAAAGTTCATGACTTTTAAAGCAGTTTACCCTTTTTATTTTTATATGAAGGAAGGAGTATAAAATACTCCCTCCTCCCAAGAATGATGTCATCTTCCTTGGCCAGTGAAGAGTCATTTTCGAAACTAAGAACTCAGAGTTTACGTGCAAATTAAAACATGTAGAGTAGCTCAACTTGATCAAGTCAGACAATAGATGGTTCAAGCTGGCTGACAACTACTTGACGATGGGTATGCAAACGGAGAGACTTAGGACTTTCAAGACCTTAACCCACAATACTATTAAACTAGTAAAGGGAAGTAAGGGTCGAAACCTTCAGGGACAGATGCGAGTGGAGTTGGGATTGAGACATTTGGGAGGTTTGGCTACGACCACGCTTTTTAGTAGGTTAAATTTAAACTAAGAAAAAGGGAATTGATCAACTGACTAAACTAAACTGATCTAGCTAGACTAGAGACATCATAACTAGAGAAAGGATAACTTGATCAACTAAGCTAAGAACGTAAAAGTAAAAGCAACTTGGGACCACTGACACAAAATAAGCGCACTACCTAAAAAGCTATAAACATAAAAAGGTGACAGAGACTGCAATCCTAACAAACTACTACCTTCTTCTTCGCTAATCGGTTAAATAAAAACAACGAAAGCAGATCTAAATAGAGCAACAAACATAAAAACAGAAATCAGATAAAATGAATACAGATCCATGTGAAATCGACATAAAGAAAAGCAGATCTAAAGTATCTAACCTATTCTCATGCAAGCTGACGAACTAAAATGTAAATCTACCAACGAGAAAACATAAACAAGGTGGAACTAAAGCAAACGAAAGCAATCAAAACAGAAAACATCAGATCCAACACAACTTGAACTAAAAACTCCATTTCATAAACGATCTTCGGTAAACGTAACTAAAACAGAATTCCAAACAAGGATTCAAAGAGCGATTAACAATGGAAAGGAAACTAGAGTATCAACTGGAAGGAAAACATTAAAAACAACTAAGCTACGGAAACGATAAATGAAAAACAGAATAGAAATTATTTTAACCCCTCGGGGTGCAACAAAAACTCCAACTACGAAGACTTCTACGCAGACCCAAGTCCCTCCTTCCTTGACGAGGAAGAATAGATGAAGACAGAGGTAGAACGGTGACTCATGCTGCTAACTTCTTACTCCATGCTAAGAAAATAAGGTGAAAATGAGGTGACTGAAGGTGATGATTGTGTCGAACTCTTTTCTTGTGTGCACTCTCTCCGTATTTATAGGATGATATTGGGCCCAAATCCCTAGGGCAAGCCCATCCTATCTTGACATTTATGCCCTTGAGATGACATCATTTCTTCTCTCTCTCCTGTGACTCATCACTTCATGTGGTGAACTCCACTTGATCAATTCGTCGGCTAGGCAGGCTTCGCTACTTGCACGCAACTGATCAACTTTGCTTCATTTCTGGCCATTTTTCACTCCTTTTCCGAGTTGACAAAGTTGATCCTGCACTTGCCACTTCAACACTTTATAGCCCCTGCACACTTAAATTCACCATTCTTTTCGCACATAATCAGCCATGTTGGTGTAATAAACCCTTCAAAACCATGCTTGTAACGAGCCCTATCATCTAGCACAGAGATTTTATGCAAATTATTTTTTTGTATAGAGTGGAGAGAATAAATGTATTTTTGTTTTTAGTAATTGGCAATCCTGTTTGGACAAAATAAAATGGGAATTGGTCATTTTCGGAGAACGCATGGAGTACTAAACTTGGTGATGATGGTGACAGTTTAAATATTTTTTCATAAAAATAGAAAAATAAAATAAAAAACAGCTAGAGAAAATTACCATAGAAATTCAACTAACACATAATGGAGTATAGCTTATTTCAATCATTAAAACCGTTTGAATTCCTCTTAAAAAACCAATAAAAATATGTTTCAAAACTAAAACGTATCAAAATTTTTTTAAACAATGTCAATAAGAAGACTCTTTTATAGATAGGATTATAGATATTAGTCTTATAAATTCATAAGCAAATTCGTTTTTAGATATTATTTTGCTTGTATTTAATTATATCGGTAATTAACATATGTGTTACTATATTTTAGTCTGTTAATTGATTATTTCACATTTAATAATGTTTATTTAGATGCATCAATAGTACATTTTCTTTCATAAAATGGAAAAGTTTCAATCACTACAAAACGCTACTAGTTTTTAGAAAATTTAAAATAACATTATTTATTTGATTAAGCAATCTTCATCGATATTAAATGTCTCCGAGTATGATACCAGATAAATATTCACTAGTCCTTCCATACCAAATTGGCACTATGAGTTGGTTTGTCCAACTAATAACTCTTTGACAAATGAAAAAATCTACTTCTAATTAGACAATCACTATTTATGGTAAATTGCTTAATAGGTATTTATATATAGAATTACCGGAATGTGATCAAATGCAAACTTTAAATATTGTACAAACTTCAAACTATGATTTGGACCATTAGAAAATATCAACAGATGATAAAATAATAGTAATAAAAAATGTCAACACAATGTCAATGGTTGATGTTGTATTGAAATTGTGTTGGCATTGTATTGACATTGAGTTGACATCAAAATCTTGAAATTTTACACTGTGTTGACATTGTATTGACATTGTGTTGATACTGTGTTGAAAAGTTTGTAGTTTGTACAATATATGAGTTTGCATTTTATCACTACCCTGGAATTACCATATGTTTTTCACCTCCTATATAATATATACACATAATATAACAATAATATTTTTATGTATACTCTTCATCTCGTGGCGTAAAGAAAAAAATTAGTTATACAAAAACACTTCGTTATAATTATTTGAAATTTATAGGTATAACTTTTTTGTTATTTATTTATGTATATAAATACTCCATATATTAAAGTGAAAAATATACACAAACAAAATGCATGATCATAATTTAATTTTTATTAGCATATTAATTAATTTATCTTTCTTGGTAGCATGTCAAAAATCAAGAAATTTTAAATTGAGAAAATTCTAATCAAAGGTAATTCATTTTATATTCTTTTTAAACGGAATAGTTAGAAGATTAGTTGATTTTAAATTTAATGGAAGTATATGAACTTGAATTCCATACATTTAAATTGACATTTGGATATTATTTATTCAGTTATATAATAATTAACATTTACATACAATAATATTATTATATGCAATTTTCTAAGTGACCCTACACACGCTTTTAATAGTCTAATTTTATTATTGCATGATAAGTCGTATTCTAGGCCTTGGTTACTGGTCAGTATAATGTGCATAATTGAAATATATCTACAAAACAGTTGCTAAAGTGTGCAGGGAGAGTGTTCTAGCCAGTATGGGAATGTTCGGATAATTCAGGTGAAAAGGCGTCAGAAGGGTGCAATACTGACCAGGATGCATGCCAAGAAGGCTCGAGATAGAGAGGAAGGATAGCTGGGAAGATCAGCCGCAAGCAAGGGGCAAAAGGGTCATTTCATGAAGAGAGTCAACCCTAAAAATCAAGGGAGGCCTCCCTATAAAAGGAAGCCACTTGGAGAGAGAAAAAAGAGGAGGAAGGGAGGAATGAGTCCATTAACTCCTACGCTTAGTTAGCAATCTCTTTTCGGTAGATCAACCCTTCAGCATTATCCTTCATATTCTCATTCCTCGCCACAGCCATGGTCACCTGAAGACCATCAGTTCGCCGGAGTTCCACATCTTTTCGTTCCAGTCAGCGTGATCGTAGTGTTAACAGTTTCATCGCCGGAGTGGCAAAACAATCTTTATTTGCTTTCTTAGTTAATCGCACTTGTTTTCTTACGTTGGAATTGTTGCACGTTCAATATTTGCTTACTTTGAAGTCTTAGTTGCGTTCCAAACGATTTTATGATACGAAGCTGTTTTTCTGCATCGGTTCTTGTTTGATTTCGTTCTTTTCTGCCTAGATAGCTTAGATCCAGTTGTTACGGTAATTTCTAGTTGTTGCGAGCATGTTTTCATTTCCGAATTGATAGATCTGAGTTTATGAGTTCAGTTTGCTGTTAGATTTTAGATATGAAATGGTTAAGTGTGAAGGCCTAGTTTACGTAGTTTCTGCCACCTTGCATGTCACCCACTAAGTTTAGTTGCAGTTTCGGTATTCGATCTTTTGATTTGAAGTTTTAATTGTAGATCTGTGTTCATGAAGTTGTTAATCTGTGTTTCTATGGTGATAAGTCTGGATTTGCTGATCTGAATTGATTCATGTTGAAGAAGAATACATCTCCATCCACTTTGGGACCACTTTTGCTTTTTCACCACTTTTACTTTTGTCCTTTACTTTTCAGCTGTTACTTTTCAGATCTGTAGGCCTAGTCAACTAACTATCTATTTTCCTCTGATATTCCGTTTAACCTTTTATAGTAAACTCGTACTTTCCATATGTTTCTGAAACATATTGTTCCCCACTCTCACGTACACAGCCGCCTGTCAAACATCTCTCACACCTCTTAGTCAGTAGAGTACCATCTTAAATTCCAACCTAGATTAAGTCTCAACCCAAAGCGTGATAGCTAACTAAACCTTCCAGAATATCACCACGATACCAAAACGCCTCATCTGTTTGGGATTCGACCCTTACGTCCACTATACTAGTCAGTAGAAGTGGGTTGACGAATTTTTGATACCAGGTTCAGGCTTAGCTGGGATTTCCATCCTGATCAGTAGGATACATCCTTTACTCAAAACGACACCTGACACAAACCTGCACTTTCAAATGGCGCCGTTGTCGGGGATGAATGGCGTTATTAGCTGTTATTGTGTGTGATACTTTGGCGTATATATTGTTCATAATTTTTTCTCTTTCTTTTTCTTTCAGTTTATGAGAAGCAGTTCGGCTCCTGACCATCGGAGACCGAAGATACTTCAGCGAGGATCTATACTCGTAACCACTCGATCTGGCTTGTCAACAACTCTGTCTGACATAGGCACGAGTAGTGACGAGGAGCAAGACACCATAGAAGGCGGAATGCCAGAACAGGTACTACAGTTGGAGGGTAACCCAAGGAGAATGGCAGACCACCATGATGACGATCCAGAGATCGGGACGCTGAACGCGCATACCGAAGGAGAACCACCGCAAGCTATAGTAGTCACCCCGGGGCAGAAAGCTTGTGATGTGAAGCCCCATGTTATTGCAATCCTGCCCACGTACTGTGGAAAGAGCTATGAAGGCCATTACGAATTCCTTCATGAGTTCTGTAAGATTTGTAGGGCACAGAGAAGACCAGCAGGGGGGGACCGAGGATGACTACAGATTGAAGGCTTTGCCGTTCGTTCTAAAAGGGGAGGCTAACACCTGGTTCATGCCACTGCCCCCAATTCCATTGAGAGTTGGGAAGATTTCAAGTCGGCGTTCCTAGGGGAATTCTTCCCGTCATCGAAGACGAGCACATTGAAGAGAGAGATAACTAGTGTAAAGCAAGGGTATGATGAACCCTTGAGTGATTATTGGGCGAAGTATATGAGTCTTTTGGATGCATGTCCGAATCATCGTATGGCCGATATAGAAATACATCATACCTTTTATGAGGGGATGAACAAGGCAACGAAAGACTTAGCAAACTCTTCGTCAGGAGAAAGTTTCACGCAGTTAAGGGTCAGCGAAGCTAAAAGGGTCCTAGGGAAGTTATTGAGTGCAAAGAAGGAGTACGACAATTCTAGGGATGGCTACAGCAGAGAAAGAATTGCTAGTGCCTTGTCTACTGACCAGGAGCATAAGATAGAGCAGAAGATGGATTTGAAGATGAATGAATTGAAGAAGACACTCCTGAGCGAGATCGAGAAGAACGCACCACCATCTTCCCCAACTGGGAGCTACAAAGGTGCAGGGCAGGGAATTCAAGGGCCGGGCTATGATCAGCCTAATGATTTCGTCAATATGGAGCAAGTTAATGTTGCCGGGTACTACAATTCTAGTGGGCATTGGATCCAGAGAAGGCAGCGGGACGCACCATGGAGGGACCATCCGAACTTTCGATGGGGAGACGGGAACCAAAATCAGAACCAAGGTCAAGGTCAGAACCAATACAACCCCCACCCGAACCAGAATCCCAACCGTGGCCCAGCAAATCCCGACCACCAGGCCAACTGGTCAGGAAGGAACCAACAAACCTATAACCAGAACCCACAGAACCAAAACTCATTATGTACCACCCCACCAGAGAAACTTCCTAAATTACCAGAGTCAGCATAATCAAGGTTCCCAACATCAGCAGAAAGTAAACCAGTTCCAAAGCCAGAACCATTTCCATGGCCAGAACCAGAATCAATATCATCAAGACCAGTACAACCCTCCTGACCAGTATAACCACTACCCATCTAACCAGAACCAGCAAAACTCCCAAATTACTAACCCAACCAAAACCCCCAGTATAACCATCACCAAGGACCAAATCAGTCCCAATATCCTAACAGGTCGAGGAGATCTATGGAGGACATGATGGGAGAATTGCTCGCTTCGCAGCAAAGTATCAAGGGTGAGTTGCAGTCCAATAATGAAGTAGTGCAGGGGATGCAGAATGCCCAGAAGGAGCATAAGGCGAACATAGACACGATGAATAGGCAATTGGCTCAGCTGGCGAGTTCAATGGGTGAAATGAAGGGAAATTCAGGAAAACTCCCATCTACAGTCCATGTTCCTGAAAAGGCGAACGTGAGAAAGGTCACATTGCGGTCCGGTACTGCCTATGAGGGACCCCAACCGAAGAAGTCCAACGGAGAGCCTAGTGGGACGAATATACTGAAGGATGTCGTCTCGGAGGGAGAGTTCAACAGACCTCTACCTCAGATACAGGATCCATTTTTTTTGGATAAAGCACCATTGGAAAAGAATAAAACAAGGGGCGTACTGCCCAGGAGAGACCTTCCTAAGGAAACGGAACCCACGAAGGAGGCTCCAGCCCAGAATGTACCCAAGGAAAACTCCGGGAAGGCTGTTGAAGGACCGACTGAAGAGGCGAAAGAAAAAAAACCATTCCCTTACCGGTTCGTGACCAAGAGGAAGAAAGAAAACCCAGTGGATTACATGTCAATTTTTGGGAAGCTGGATATCACCATACCATCCCTCCAAGCCGTGAAGCTACCCCCGCTTGGAAAATTTATCAAAGAATTCATAGCCGGGAAAGCCCAGAAGGATAGGAAGATAATGGTGGAAGGAATATCGTCAGCAATTGTGCAAGAAAAGCAACCGCCCAAGAGAGCAGACCCAGGTAAGTTCACTTTGCCCATAACTATAGGAGATGTAAAAATCTAGCATGCAATGTGTGATCTGGGAGCTTCTATAAATGTTATGCTATTGTCAGTTTATAATCGGCTGAAGGGAGTAACGTTATCTAACACTAGGGTATTAATCCAACTGGCTGATAGGTCATGTATAAGTCCTGAGGGTGTGTTAGAGAATGTGTTGGTGAGAGTACATGATTTTACTTATCCTGCTAACTTTTACGTGATCAAGATGGGTGGGTCTGAAACTAGGGAGTCTAGCGGTATATTGTTGGGAAGGCCATTTCTTAGGACAACCAAGACGATTGTAGATATGGCTGAGGGAACAATTTGCATTGATTTTCATGGAGAAAAGTTTACCTTCGATATCAATGAGGCCATGAAAAAACCTATCGATTCTGAAAATCTATGCTATGTGGATGTAATTGACCCCCTAGTCCAAGATTTTCTTGAGACTGAATTATTGCAGGAAAAGCTACAAGCATTGGATGTATATGGGCAGGTTGATGTAGAGGCAGCTGCATGGTGTGACCTGATCATTAGCCAAGGGTTAACTGATGAAGAGATAAAAGGAGCTATTAAGGACTTCTGCCAGAAATCAGAATTTATTGGAGCCGCAGGGGCTAAGCTACCAGTCAGTACAAATGAATTTTCAGAGGGAGAATTAGAAAAGGAAGGGGATGCTGCAAGGAACCCTCTACCAGCAGACACACTTCTCCCACAAGTTGAATTGAAGAAGTAACCAGCAACCCTGAAGTATGCCTTTCTCGGGGAGGAAAATTCATATCCGGTGATCATAAGCAGCAGCCTGACAAAGGAGCAAGATGCAAGGCTACTGACCGTCCTAGGCAGGAACAAGAAAGTAATTGGATGGAGCCTTACAGATTTGGTGGGAATAAGCCCTGACATCTGCATGCATCATACTAGGCTAGAAGAAGGGGCGAAGGAACATCGAGATTCGCAGAGAAAGGTGAATCCCAACATGCGGGAGGAAATATTGAAGGAAATCTTAAAGTTGCTGTCATTAGGGATTATCTATTCGGTGCCCGATAGCGAGTGGGTCAGCCCTGTGCACATGGTTCCCAAGAAGTCCGGGATTCAGGTGGTTCAAAATAAGAGGAATGAGCTGATACCGACAAGGCTAGTCACTGGTTGGCGGATGTGCATAGATTACCGCAAGCTGAACGCCGCGACAAGGAAAGACCACTTCCCTCTACCGTTCATCGACCAGATGTTGGAGCGACTGGCTGGGAAGAAGTACTTTTGTGTTTTGGATGGGTACAACGGGTATTTTCAAATCTACGTGAACCCTGAAGACCAGGATAAGACCACCTTCACCTGCCCGTTTGGAACCTATGCGTACTGACGCATGCCATTCGGACTTTGCAACGCTCCGGGAACATTGCAGCGATGCATGATGAGCATATTTTCCGATCTAATTGAGGAGTGTATAGAAATATTCATGGATGACTTCACAGTCTACGGAGACTCTTTCGACTCATGCCTTCATCATTTGGATGTAGTCTTGGAGAGGTGTCGAGCAAAGAGCCTAGTCTTGAATTTGTAGAAGTGTCATTTCATGGTCACAGAGGGCATCATCCTAGGGCACGTGGTGTCAGAGAGAGGTATCCAGGTGGATCAGGCCAAAGTGGACGTCATTTCCAAACTACCGTTCCCTACTGACCAGAAGGAAATAAGGGGTTTTCTGGGGGCACGCGGGGTTTTATCGTTGATTTATTAAAGACTTCGCCAAAATTGCCCAACCCCTTACCAGACTTCTCCAAAACGAGGTGGAATTCAATTTTGATGATCAATGCAAGGCTGCTTTCAACTTGCTCAGGGAGAGGTTGATATCTGCACCCATTATCCGGGCTCCTGACTGGGAGCATCCTTTCAAAGTCATGTGTGATGCCAGCGACTATGCAGTGGGAGCTGTGCTAGGTCAGAAGATCGAGGGAAGAAGGTATGTTATTTTCTATGCGTCTAAAACTTTAAATCAAGCCCAAAGGAATTATGATACCACTGAGAAGGAGATGCTGGCCGTGGTTTATTCATTCAAGAAGTTTCGGCAGTACTTGTTAGGGTCAAAGGTCATCGTTTATACTGACCATGCAGCCATTAAGTACCTGGTTACCAAGAAAGAATCCAAACTCCGCTTAATCCGATGGGTACTCTTGTTACAAGAGTTCGATTGGGAGGTGGAAGACAAGAAGGGGGTTGAGAATAAGGTTGCGGATCATTTGAGCAGGATAGTGCAGGATGGGAATAGCGAGGAGGTGCGAGATCGATTTCCTGAGGAACACTTGTGTGAAGTGATTTTCGCCGCTAGAAAAATTAACTGGGAAGGAGTGATGAAGCTTACTGGCCAGGATGTGACAGAAAAAGGAAAGGAAAAAATAGGGCAGTAGCCATGGTATGCGGACCTAGCCAACTACTTAGTTTCAGGAGTGCTTCCAGAAGTGCCAAACGTCACCAAAGCTCAAAGAATGAAGATCAAGAGTGAAGCGAAATACTACTTTTGGGACGACCCGTACCTTTGGAAAGTAGGAGCCGATCAAGTGATTAGAAGATGCGTTCCTGACTGGGAGCAGAGGGACGTATTGACGCATTGCCACTCTTTGGCATGTGAAAGACACTTCGGTCCCAGGAAAACGGCAAGAAAGATTCTGGATAGCGGATTTTATTGGCCAACCCTCAACAAAAATGCCTACGAATTCTGTAGAGGTTGTGAGCATTGTCAACTGACCGGTGGAATATCAGCACGAGATGAAATGCCACAAGTCCCGATCATTGTTTGTGAGTTATTCGACATATGGGGGATGGATTTCATGGGGCCTTTTCCCTCGTCGTATGGGAACTTGTATATCTTAGTAGCAGTTGATTACGTCTCCAAATGGGTAGAAGCCAAGGCCACAAGTACGTGTGAAGCAAGAGAGGTAGCCAAGTTTCTCAAAAGTAACATTTTCAGTCGGTTCGGAGTACCAAGGGCCATAATATCCGATCAAGGCACCCACTTCTGTAACCGCACCATCGAAGCTTTGATGAAGAAATACAGTGTGCACCACAGATTATCCAGCCCCTACCATCCACAAGCAAACGGTCAAGCCGAGATCTCTAACCGAGAGATAAAGAAGATTCTGGAAAAAAACGTCAATCCTTCTAGGAAAGACTGGAACGTGAGGTTAGAGGATGCTCTATGGGCATATCGAACAGCCTATAAAACTCCCATAGGAATGTACCATACAAAATTGTTTTCGGAAAGATGTGCCACTTACCCGTCGGGATTGAGCACCGAGCATACTGGACAGTACAGCAAGTAAATGTGGATACTACAGCCTGTGAAGAGGAAAGGAAGCTGCAGTTGCAGGAGCTAGAGGAACTTAGATTGGAGTCGTTCGACTCAGCCATGTGGTACAAAGAGAGAACCAAGTTGTGGCACGACAGGAATCTGAGGACCAAGGATCTCCATGTTGGGCAGAAAGTACTACTTTTCCAGTCGAGACTGAAGCTCATGCCTGGGAAGCTCAAGTCGAAGTGGACAAGGCCTTATATCATCACTGCACTCCGTTCTAATGGAGCAGTGGAGATTTCAGGGAGTCTTCCTAACTCTGAACCTTTTATTGTGAATGGGCATAGGCTAAAGGTATTTAGGCACAATAGTGATATGGCTGTGGTGGATGAGATTCCACTGCAACCACATACTCAGGTTTCATACTGACCGGTAGGATAGGGATTAGAATTCCACTGGGCTAGCTCCTTTTAGCGTAATTTACCTATGCTGGCAAAGTAGAATTCCAATTTTCCTAAGGGAGATGTAAATAGTGTAAATACGTAGTAGTTAATTTAATCTTTGCATGTTAGTTAATTTTAAGAAAACCCAAAAATATTTTCGGACCTCAACTATTAATTTGGAGTATATACTGACCATCATAATCCCATTTTGGTGAAACTCCTATTTTATTTAAGTGTCCTTTTTTACTTTGTTTTTAATCTAGGAAAATATAGGGGGAAATCATTAAATGGCCAAATTTGAATTGGGACTTTGTTGCAGCTTTTGCAGGGTGACAGTGGCTGGCAGGGCGCTTGAGCAGAGAAACGAGAGGCAACGTCCAATCAGAGACCGCCTGAAAACCGCCTGCAGACAGTTACAACCCACAACTGCCTATTCCAACTCCATAACCACACCGTCTCTCCCATTTCATTTCAAAACCCTCACCTGCAATTTCTCTCTGCAAAATTTCTCACCATCTCTCCACAAACACCAAACCCCCACATTACACACAGAAAATCACAGATCTAAGCCATGGGAAAGAAAGCATGGGCAAAGAAAATCAAACCCACTTCAACCCGCAGAGACGAAACTCCAGAATCACCACCGTCGCGGGAAGGACGGCCGCCGAGCCCACAACCAGAACCGCAACTACCGGAGCCGACTCCTCAGGTTCCAACAATGGTCTCCTTGGATGCAATGGCAGAATTCCTTCGACAGCAGGACCCTAATAGAGATTGGGCGGCGGCGCTGGCCGGTTTTAGTCAAACCGGGGAAAAAAGGGAGCATGACCGGAGAAACCCCATCTGAACCGATTGTGCAATCCACGGTACAACCACCCAGCTCCATTCCGACTTCCTCCAAAATTCCACCAGGAAGAGAATCTCCCTCAATTATCGCACCGCCTGAGTCTGCGGAACCCTCCCAAACTCCACAACAGAGTGATTCAATGGAAGTTGACCCCATCTCCGCCCATTACGATTCCGACGTAGAAGAACGTGAAGCGAGAAGAAGAGAGGAGGAAAAGGGCCAGAAGGGAGGCGATGAACCAGAGAAAATGCCAACAGCGGAACCCATTCCTCAAGAAGCAGTAAGGGAAGAGATAGATTTGAATGAGACGGCCAAGAAACAAGGCTTAATGACTGATGACGAATTTCAGGCAATTTTGGATGGAGTAAATCAGAGGGAAGATGATACTGCCACGATGGTTGAGGATTTGGACCTCACATCTAGGGCAGTAGGAGAGGAAGAGCCAGAGTTAGGAACTCTCCAGACAGAGGTGGGGGAGAGTGATGAGCATATTGAGGAAGAGTCAGTACCAAGAGCGGAGGTACCAGAACCAGCAGCACCTCCGGTGACGAAACCAAAGGCAGTCAAGAGGAAGTTGGTGTTGAAGCACTATCCGAGGGCAGAGAGGCCGAAGCCAGAGAGGGTATCACAAAGATGTCTCGGAAAGTGGGTATCTAGCAAGGCGAACCCAAACACAGAGGCAGATCCGGTGGAGATCTTGAGTGATGAGGAAATGGCGGAGGAGTTTTTACCTACTACTGACTTAGAGGATACTGCAAGGGAAAACGAAGCGGTCTCTCCAACACTGAGTGGCCAAGGTGAAGAGGCTGGCGGGATGGCTGAGGGTCTGGACCTCGCATCCAGGTCAGTAGGCCACAAGGAGACCAGTCCTACTGCCCAGGATCAATTTTCAACACAAGCTGAGAAGGAACCCGAAGAAGAGAAAGACGAGGATGATGGAGAGGAAGCTAGATATCAGGAAGAAAGGAAGCGAAAAGGGAAAGTCTTATGAAGAAGAAACCCAGTGTCAAGAGGCAGCGCACAACAAATACAGGCGTAGTCATAACTGAAGCCGTTCAGAGAATCCCACCAAGCCGCAGGGAACAGAGTGATAGCGAATACGCTATCGGTGAAGAGTCAGACTCAGATAACGACATATCCTTGGAGAATGAGGAGTGCAGTGAGCAACAACTCCCGCGCGATCATCGGGAGCTAGTGCACCCCCCAGTAGAGAGACTGCGGTACCGGCGCTGGTCAGTAGACCTTACTGATGATCTGGTGGAGGAAATGAAGTTATTCGACTCTAAGAAGCTACAAAAGGTCTTCGATGGCAAGGATGAAGGGAGTAAGCAGGTTAAAAGTGGAAAGGTACTTCATATTCCCTCTTTGGATGAATTGGGAGCCTGCGAGCAGTTTCTCTTTTATTTGCATGCTTTAGGATTCGAATGGTTGTTGGAGAATGGAAATCCGAACATCAGTGTTAGGTTAGCAAATGAGTTCTTTACCACATTCTGATTTAGGGTCACAACAGATTTGGATGAAGTTTCTATAAGTTTCCGGTTGTTTGGAGGGAAAATAAGTATGAATCTAATTGAGTGGACAGTAAGGTTGGGGATGTGCAGTCTGGAGGAGGCGATAGGATCGGAGTGACGGAGCAGGGAACGGGGAATTCCCCGTAGGCACGTAGATTTCGAACCCCAGGAGGCGTGGGAAGAGTTGACTCACCTAGCCTCCGGGGAATTTGCATCCACTCTCTCTCGCTCAATCCATTTCAATAACCCAATCATACGCCTAGTCCAGCTTCGCTTGGACTTCAATTTGTTGGGGCAGTCGAACTCCGCGGTAAGAACATCAATGACAGAGTTATACCTTTTGTGGTGCGCGAAGCGCGGAAGGAAATTACATCTAGGATTCTGGACAGCGTACCAATGCCATCTAATTGTCACCCACCCAGCGAGAAACCTCACTCTCTGCCATATCTTGGGAGTGTTCGTCAGAAACAACATCATCATCACAGAGGCTGAAGGCTTATCTCCCCAGATCATGGTAGACCCCCTGGGTTGTTTGACACCCCATTTTTCGTCCGGACGAATGCTGTGTACATGAGACAAGGAGTACCACGGTTTTACGTGATGGGTGAGGAGGTTATACCGACTGAGAGATCTGCAGCACATCCGGGGACACAAGATCAAGAGCAGAGACAGGAGAGGCTAGAGAAGGCAGTGGAAGAGTTGGCGAAAGAAAATCGACAAGCTAGGGCAGAGTTGGCTCGCCTGACTAACATGATGGAAGGAATCTTGAAGGAGTTGGGAACGGGGAAGCTAGTGAGAGAAGCCAGACTGAGTGGCCACGGAGGCCAAACTAATGAACCATGAGTATCAGAGGAGGTAGTACCTGAGACGGAAGAAGCAGAGCAGAAAGAAGAAGCGGAACAAGATGAATCTGAGGAAGAACCATCCGGAAACAAGGAAGAGGATTTGGAGGAACCACCTGCACCAGTCCCTGCACCGAGGAGGAGCAGGAGAAACGCGTGACCACCACCCCACCTGACAAGTTAGTTTTTCTTAAGTTATAGTTTTTCGTTTTTTGTTTTTATGTGTGTTTTTTTTAGGTAATATAATTTGTGTAGTATGTAAGCAAACCCCTTTCATAACATTTAGCCTATATAATAGTCTAAGTATGAGAAGTAAAGGGTTTGCTATTTTGACGCATGTGTTCGTGTTTTCTTTATTTTGTTTTCGTGTGCATGTAGCTCACACTTAGCCTACTGCGTAGTCTAAGTGTGAGGAGTTTGGTATATATGTGTTGTGTTTGTTGGGTTCTGTTTAGGTTTTAAATTCACCCACTTAGCCTATTATATAGTCTAAGTGTGAGAAGTTTTTAGTAGACGCATGTGTTTTGCTTGTTTGGTGTGTCTGTGTGTCAGCCATACTGGCCATTACCTTTTTTCCACTTCACAGCTCTATCTGAGGGCAGACACTTGTGAAGTGGGAGGGGGGATGCAATGGCCAGTATGACATGTGTACATATGTGTTTTCTGTGTTTAGTGTTTGTGTAGTGTCTAGGTCTAGTTTTTTTTCGTATGCGTGTGATTGGGCTTAAAACTCAACTGTCTCGAGCTGACAGCGAGGGGAATTGACGGAGATAAGACATGCTGAACAATGGAAACCGACCCCCTTAGTATCTCCTAGTCAGTATAGATGACGCGAGTATGAGAGAAAAGCCCATCCTTAGAGCCCAAACAGAAAAGCCCTCTTTAATTGTGAGATAAAAGCCTAAAGTGGAACCACTTTCCACTAATTCAGGAAAGAAAAGAGTGGCTGCCATAAGTTGCCTAGGGTGAAGTGACCGCGTGTAGCAAACACTGAAGGCAGTAGGAAACCCCCTCCCCCCCCCAAAAAAAACCACCCTGTAGAACCCCACTTTCTAGCCATATATACCCAGATATATCCCCTAGCCACTGGGACTGTTGTGTGGAAGGCATGAGGCAAGGAGGCCACTGGCCAGAAGGACATACAAGAAAGAAACCAACTGGAGCAAGAAATTGAGAGGCAAGGAGAAAATCGACCAGGAAATCATTCCAGGTCTTAAAAAAACAAGAAGGAATAAGGGTGGCGAAGCCACGAAATAAAGAAAAAAATGTGAAGAAAATGGTCGAAAATACTTGACCACAAAAAAATAAAAAAATGTGAACGAACAAGGGTGGCAAAGCCCCAAGACGCTACCGACCAGTTGGGAAACAACTTCAGAAAAGGTCCAGCCAAGCAGAAGTGACAGCCAAGAGCCTGAGCGCACACAGTTCCCCCGCATCAGAATAAAGTAATGGTTTTTGAACCTTAGAGCCTTAGGAACAACCACCCAAACACTACAAGCCAACAGCCACGTTACAAGCTTTAAACTTTCGGTAGCCGCACGTGAGATCTAAGTCCAAAGCATCTATGGTTCAGCATTATGAGAGAATACAGTCCTAACATCCCCGTGAGGAATGAGTGACTGAGCGAATCTGATGTTTGGGTGATCTTGACGAGCGGATATACTGACTAGGAAGGAAAAGGAGGGAGGCGGAAGTTCAAGGCTGTCTAAGGCCGGATTGCACCTAATCCCAAAGGGAGGGATGGTTAAAAATATAGCCCGATTGATGCGTTAATGTGTTTAAGTGTTTTTCTTTTGTTTTTTTATGTGTGGTTGTCTTTGTTTTAGTGTTTTTCTTTGCGTCATAGTTTAGGGTCTAGGTCAGGATAGAGTCGGTCAGGGGTGTAACCAGGCTAGAATTCGACTTACTTTTTTTGTTTGTTCTTCATGCTTGAGGACAAGCATGGGATAAGTGTGAGCAGTTTGATAAGTCGTATTCTAGGCCTTGGTTACTGGTCAGTATAATGTCCATAATTGGAATATATCTGCAACACAGTTGCTAAAGTGTGCAGGGAGAGTGTCTAGCCAGTATGGGAATGTTCGGATAATTCAGGTGAAAAGGCGTCAGAAGGGTGCAATACTGACCAGGATGCATGCCAAGAAGGCTCAAGATGGAGAGGAAGGATAGCTGGGAAGATCAGCCGCAAGCAAGGGGCAAAAGGGTCATTTCATGAAGAGAGTCTACCCTAAAAATCAAGGGAGGCCTCCCTATAAAAGGAAGCCACTTGGAGAGAGAAAAAAAGGAGGAAGGGATGAATGAGTTCATTAACTCCTACGCTTAGTTAGCAATCTCTTTTCGGTAGATCAACCCTTCAGCTTTATCCTTCATATTCTCATTCCTCGCCACAACCATGGTCACCTGAAGACCATCAGTTCGCCGGAGTTCCACATCTTTTCGTTCCAGTCAGCGTGATCGTAATGTTAACAGTTTCATCGCCGGAGTGGCAAAACAATCTTTATTTGCTTTCTTAGTTAATCGAACTTGTTTTCTTACGTTGGAATTGTTGCACGTTCAATATTTGCTTACTTTGAAGTCTTAGTTGCGATCCAAATGATTTTATGATACGAAGCTGTTTTTCTGCATCGGTTCTTGTTTGATTTCGTTCTTTTCTGCCTAGATAGCTTAGATCCAGTTGTTACGGTAATTTCCAGTTGTTGCGAGCATGTTTTCATTTCCGAATAGATAGATCTGAGTTTATGAGTTCAGTTTGCTGTTAGATTTTAGATCTGAAATGGTTAAGTGTGAAGGCCTAGTTTACGTAGTTTCTGCCACCTTGCATGTCACCCAGTAAGTTTAGTTGCAGTTTCGGTATTCGATCTTTTGATTTGAAGTTTTAATTGTAGATCTGTGTTCATGAAGTTGTTAATCTGTGTTTCTATGGTGATAAGTCTGGATTTGCTGATCTGAATTGATTCATGTTGAAGAAGAATACATCTCCATCCACTTTGGGACCACTTTTGCTTTTTCACCACTTTTACTTTTGTCCTTTACTTTTCAGCTGTTACTTTTCAGATCTGTAGGCCTAGTCAACTAACTATCTATTTTCCTCTGATATTCCGTTTAACCTTTTATAGTAAACTCGTACTTTCCATATGTTTCTGAAACATATTGTTCCCCACTCTCACGTACACAGCCGCCTGTCAAACATCTCTCACACCTCTTAGTCAGTAGAGTACCATCTTAAATTCCAACCTAGATTAAGTCTCAACCCAAAGCGTGATAGCTAACTAAACCTTCCAGAATATCACCACGATACCAAAACGCCTCATCTGTGTGGGATTCGACCCTTACGTCCACTATACTAGTCAGTAGAAGTGGGTTGACGAATTTTTGATACCAGGTTCAGGCTTAGCTGGGATTTCCATCCTGATCAGTAGGATACATCCTTTACTCAAAACGACACCTGACACAAACCTGCACTTTCAAATGGCGCCGTTGTCGGGGATGAATGGCGTTATTAGCTGTTATTGTGTGTGATACTTTGGCGTATATATTGTTCATAATTTTTTCTCTTTCTTTTTCTTTCAGTTTATGAGAAGCAGTTCGGCTCCTGACCATCGGAGACCGAAGATACTTCAGCGAGGATCTATACTCGTAACCACTCGATCTGGCTTGTCAACAACTCTGTCTGACATAGGCACGAGTAGTGACGAGGAGCAAGACACCATAGAAGGCGGAATGCCAGAACAGGTACTACAGTTGGAGGGTAACCCAAGGAGAATGGCAGACCACCATGATGACGATCCAGAGATCGGGACGCTGAACGCGCATACCGAAGGAGAACCACCGCAAGCTATAGTAGTCACCCCGGGGCAGAAAGCTTGTGATGTGAAGCCCCATGTTATTGCAATCCTGCCCACGTACTGTGGAAAGAGCTATGAAGGCCATTACGAATTCCTTCATGAGTTCTGTAAGATTTGTAGGGCACAGAGAAGACCAGCAGGGGGGGACCGAGGATGACTACAGATTGAAGGCTTTGCCGTTCGTTCTAAAAGGGGAGGCTAACACCTGGTTCATGCCACTGCCCCCAATTCCATTGAGAGTTGGGAAGATTTCAAGTCGGCGTTCCTAGGGGAATTCTTCCCGTCATCGAAGACGAGCACATTGAAGAGAGAGATAACTAGTGTAAAGCAAGGGTATGATGAACCCTTGAGTGATTATTGGGCGAAGTATATGAGTCTTTTGGATGCATGTCCGAATCATCGTATGGCCGATATAGAAATACATCATACCTTTTATGAGGGGATGAACAAGGCAACGAAAGACTTAGCAAACTCTTCGTCAGGAGAAAGTTTCACGCAGTTAAGGGTCAGCGAAGCTAAAAGGGTCCTAGGGAAGTTATTGAGTGCAAAGAAGGAGTACGACAATTCTAGGGATGGCTACAGCAGAGAAAGAATTGCTAGTGCCTTGTCTACTGACCAGGAGCATAAGATAGAGCAGAAGATGGATTTGAAGATGAATGAATTGAAGAAGACACTCCTGAGCGAGATCGAGAAGAACGCACCACCATCTTCCCCAACTGGGAGCTACAAAGGTGCAGGGCAGGGAATTCAAGGGCCGGGCTATGATCAGCCTAATGATTTCGTCAATATGGAGCAAGTTAATGTTGCCGGGTACTACAATTCTAGTGGGCATTGGATCCAGAGAAGGCAGCGGGACGCACCATGGAGGGACCATCCGAACTTTCGATGGGGAGACGGGAACCAAAATCAGAACCAAGGTCAAGGTCAGAACCAATACAACCCCCACCCGAACTGTAGGCCTAGTCACCTAACTACCTCTTTTACTCTGATATTCCGTTTAGTCTTTTATAGTAAACTCGCACTTTCCATATGTTTCTGAAACATCATGTTCCCCACTCTCACGTACACAGCCGCCTGTCAAACATCTCTCCCACCTCTTAGTCACTAGAGTACCATCTTAAATTTCAGCCTAGATTAAGTCTCAACCCAAAGCGTGGTAGCTAACCAAACCTTCCAGAATATCACCATGATACCAAAACGCATCATCTCTGTGGGATTCGACCCTTACGTCCACTATACTAGTCAGTAGAAGTGGGTTGAGGAATTTTTGATACCAGGTTCAGGCTTAGCTGGGATTTCCATCCTTTGCTCGAAATGACACCTGACACAAACCTGCACTTTCATTGCACATGGATGATTATATAAAGATGGTTATATATGAGTCCAAATATACTTAGATAATTTCTATTTATATATATATATATATACATATATATGTATATATATATATATAGGAAAATGATCAATACAAAACTTGATCTCAATACAAAATCCAGACCAAATCCTGACCATGAGATTTGACAATCCAATGGTCAATAATTAAACAAAAACACGGAGGGTCATTGTAAAGCAGTTTTAGGTCATATTATAAACTTTGGATTTGAGGTCATGTTAAGATCATTTCATGTCATCCTTACTATAATGACGTAAAAATAAGCTTACAATGACCTAAATATGACTTTTGTATGCTTGGTTCTGCATTTTTGTATTAAGAATGGTTTTGCATGGATCAAAACCCTATATATATATATATATATATATATATATATATATATATATATATATATATAGGGAGGTGATCAAAATAAAAATGCATTTAAATCCAGAAATGCAGCCCAAATCTTGGCCCTAGGATTAGATGATCTAATGGTTAATAATTAACCAAAAACACGAAAGGTCATAATTAAGCAATGTTAGGTCATATAATAATATTTGGGTTTAATGTCATGCTAAGATCATTTTAGGTCATGCTTTGTTAGCATGACCTAAAAATTAACTAACTATGACCTAAAAGTGCCCTACGTATGATATTGTTCTGCGTTTCTGTATTTAAATCTAGTTTTGCATCCCTATATATATATATATATAGGGTTTTGATCCATGCAAAACCATTCTTAATACAAAAATGCAGAACCAAACATACAAAAGTCATTTTTAGGTCATTGTAAGCTTATTTTTACGTCATTATAGTAAGGATGACATGAAATGATCTTAACATAACCTCAAACCCAAAGTTTATAATATGACCTAAAACTGCTTTACAATGACCCTCCGTGTTTTTGTTTAATTATTGACCATTGGATTATCAAATCTCATGGTCAGGATTTGGTCTGGATTTTGTATTGAGATCAAGTTTTGTATTGATCATTTTCCTATATATATATATATATATATATATATATATATATATGATAGTGTTAATCTCCTTTTCCTCCCTTAGATTTAAGTTCCTTCTTAATATCAACCATTAGATTGATGGAATGGATGGACTAGATGAAGCATCACAAAATCATCCCGTGTTGCATTATTAGACTCATTCTGTGCATTATATGGGTATAATTGTAAAACAACAATGAATTAAAACGGAAGGAGCGAGATTTCAGCGTGATTCTCATAGACCTTCCATCTACCCACTCTCTCTCTCTCACTCCCACCGTCTCACTCCTCAAATCCACGATTCAGCATCGTCTCCCCAAATTCCCCCCCATTTCCAAACCCTAGCAGCCACTCCAATCCACCGGAAATCAACCTTAGTGTCGATTTTCGTTGTTAATTCAACCTTCCGCCGCTGTTTCACTGTCGAAAACTCACTCCCTTCGCGCGCGACTTCTAGTTCGAGTCGACAACAAGGTAAGGTTTTAACGCTTCAAATTTTTGTAATACCCACTGTTTATCGCCGATTATCACCGCTGACACACCACCTAATCGTCGATTCAATGTTTTTCGCAGTTGTTTTGGTCGAGATTTTCGTAAATCGTAAAATCGTGTTCATTTGTGTTAGGGTTCTGTCTATTATTGAAGTTTGTAGTTAATTACTGGTTGACAATTGTGTATTGAGCGATTTTGGAGAGAATATTGTATCCGATTTGATTTTTGGTTTGTGTCACAGATCCAGGATGACGAAACGAGGCAGGCCTTTTAAAAGCCAACCAACCCAGGCTGTAGGTGAGCAATGTCAACAGCTTAATATCCATGTAATTGAGTGAATGTTGTATTTATTCGTGCATTGTTTGATGCAATGTGTACATTATTGTAGGAATTGTTGTGCATTATGTTTTTGTTTGAAGCTACAGAAATCAGTTTAATAAGAAGCCTGTAAATGAGTGAATGTTGTTATCATTTGTGCATTATTTGCTACTATTTGTTCAGTATTGTAGGGAGTTGTTTACCAAATTTGTTATTGTTTTAATATTCGTTTGAGCATTATTTGTTATGTACATTGTATGGATTGATATACATTATGGTTTTGGGTTGACTGTATGTTATATTATGTCGTGCGTTATTCGATGGAGTGTATACATTATTGTAGGAAGTGTTGTGCATTATGTTTTAGGCATTATAGGTCTGTTGTTGTACATGGGTAAATGAGTGAATGCGGTAGTTGTATGTTCATTAGTTGATTGAATCTGTACATTATGTAGCTATTTCTATGCATTATTTATCATGGTTTAGCCATTATGTGACTTGTGTTGTACATGCGTCATAGAGTGAATGCAATATTTGTATGTTCATTACTTGATCGAATCTGTACATTACGTAGCTATTTCTATGCATTATTTTTCCTATTTTATGCATCATTTGACCGTTGTTGTACATGAGTCTAAGAGTGAATGCAATATTTATATGTTCATTACTTGAGTGATTCTGTTCATTATTTGGTTATTTAAATGCATTTTTATTCTATTTTATGCATCATGTGATTGTTGTTGTACATGGGTCAAAGAGTGAATGGAATATTTGTATGTTCATTACTTGACCGGATCTGTACATTATTTAGTTATTTTATTGCATTATTTATCATGGTTTATGCTTTATGTGACTGTAGTTGGACATGGGACAATGGGTGATTGCAATATTCGTGGTGCATTTGTTGATTTATTCTGAACATTATTTGATTATTATAATGCATTATATATCAGTTTTTAGGCATTATTTTGAGGCTTCTGTACAAGGGTGTATAAGTGAATGCAGTATAACTGTCCACATTATTTATTCTGTCTGTACATTATGTAACTAATTGTATGTTATTATTGTGTATGTTGTACACCATCAAAGCAACTAAGATTGGACATCGACAAGGCAGTCGATGATATACTGCCAGTAGGAATTACCCAGAAATTCCGGGAGCAATTATCGGAGGCCGGGACTAGTATAGCTCCGGAAGAGGCGGAGGATAGGAAACCAAGGGGTAGGCACGTCGACCATCTGTATTGTCGACGAACCCCTACAGAGTTTCTGAATTGTATAAAGAGTTTAACTCCACGGTAGAAGAAAGTCGTCACGAAACTCGTACATGAGTCTAAGAGTTAATGCAATATTTGTACATTATTTAGCTATTTGTATGCATTATTTATCCTGTTTTACGCATCATTAGACTGATGTTGTACATGAGTCTAAGAATGAATGAAATATTTGTATGTTAATTACTTGAGTTATTCTGTACATTATTTGGCTATTTGAATGCATTATTTATCCTATTTTATGCATCACGTGGTTGTTGTTGTACATACTACACCCTAGCCCCTAGTCTTGTTAAACCCTTAAGGAAAATAAGAAACGTGCGCCAAACATCGAAACACGGTACAACTTAAATGAAACGGGGCAAGATAAATGTTCATTACATATCACAAATAATGCATTACAGAAGCTAAAACTACGCATTACACTACATAATATGTACATTATGTATATCTGTTTTAAAAAATGCCTACGCGCTATGCATGTGCAACCCCAGATGAATTACTGCAGCTCGTGTATTTGGACAACGTTTTTTAGACTTAGAACATACTACACCCTAGCCCTTAGGCTTGTTAAACCCTTAGGGAAAACAAGAAACGTGCGCCAAACATCGAAACACGGTACAACTTAAATGAAACGGGGCAAGATAAATGTTCATTACATATCACAAATAATGCATTATAGAAGCTAAAACTACGCATTACACTACATAATATGTACATTATGTATATATATCTGTTTTAAAAAATGCCTACGCGCTATGCATATGCAACCCAGACGAATTACTGCAGCTCGTGTATTTGGACAACGTTTTTTAGACTTAGATCATACTACATCTTAGCCTCTAGGCTTGTTAAACCCTTAGGGAAAACAAGAAACGTCGCCAAACATCGAAACACGGCACAACTTAAAGGAAACGGGGCAGGATAAATGTTCATTACATATCACAAATAATGCATTACAGAAACTAAAACTACGCATTACACTACATAATATGTACATTATGTATATCTATTTTAAAAAATGCTTACGCGCTATGCATGTACAACCCCAGACGAATTATTGCAGCTCGTGTATTTAGATAACGTTTTTTAGACTTAGAACATACTACACCCTAGCCCCTAGGCTTGTTAAACCCTTAGTGAAAACAAGAAACGTGCGTAGAACATCGAAACACGACATAACCTAAATTAAACGGGTAAGGATAAATGTTCATTATATATCACAAATAATGTAGTATACAATCTAAACTACGCATTATACTATACAAAATATACATTATGTGCAACCCAAGACAAATTACTGCAACTCGTGTATTTGGACAACGTTTTTTAGACTTAGAACATACTACAACCTAGCCCCTATGCTTGTTAAACCCTTAGGGAAAATAAGAAACGTGCGTAAAACATCGAAACACGACACAACCTAAATTAAACGGGTAAGGATAAATGTTCATTACATACCACAAATAATGCATTACATAAACTAAACTACGCATTATACTACACAATATGTACATTATGTATATCTGTTTTGAAATATACCTACGCATTATGCATGTGCAACCCCATACGAGTTACTCCAGCTCGTGTATTTGGACAACGTTTTTTAGAATTAGAACATACTACACCCTAGCCCCTAGGCTTGTCAAACCCTTAGGGAAAATAAGAAACGTGCGCCAAACAATGACACACGGCATAACTTAAATTAAACGGGTCAGGATAAATGTTCATTACATCTCACAAATAATGCATTATAGAATCTAAACTACGCATTATACTATACAAAATATACATTATGTGCAACCCCAGACGAATTACTGCAGCTCGTGTATTTGGACAACGTTTTTTAGCCTTAGAACATACTACACCCTAGCCCCTAGGCTTGTTAAACCCTTAAGGAAAACAAGAAACGTGCGCCAAACATCTAAACACGACACAACTTAAATTAAACGCGTCAGTATAAATGTTCATTACATATCACAAATAATGCATTACAGAAACTAAACTACGCATTATACTATACAATATGTACATTATGTGTACATTGTGTGGATCAACGACCGAGTTCACGTTCACCAGCACTTCAAAGACCCCGAGTTGAACCATTCAACTCACCAGCGCAACCTCTTCTACAACCTTCTCAAGACACGGAATTTGAAACCTCAAGTCCATCTGCAATGTGAGAAAATGGTTATACCCTCATACGAGAAGCAAACGAGTACGATAGCACAACTGAATTCCTAATTTCGTGGGCTCACATTTCTGAGGCTATTCTTTTGACAGATAGCAGCAAACATTGCACCATGAATGTCAAAGGTTTGCAATTTCGGATGGCTGTTGAAGAAGTCGACAAAATCAATTATCCGAACAATAAGCATTATCGCAAACCGCTGGAAACTACAGAATCGTGCAGTGAGGGAGAAGGAAGATAACGAATCCTAATCAAATTTGTTGAAAAAACTGCACAGATCCTAGAGGGAGGAAATCATGGAATTTTCCATAACAACCCACATTATTGATTCTCTATTTTGCCCTTTTCGAATTAAAAAATGATTAGATTTAATGAATTCAGCAAATTATTTAGACCATAGGATTTGATTAAATGAACGCATGAGATGAAGAAGGAGAAAGGAGAAATTATGCGAAAAGGATATGAACACAACTCTCTCTCTAAATATATATAAATATGGAGATTATCAAAGTACAACTAATATTAAGTGTATAATTAGAGAATAAATCTCAGTCAGTCATTATCTTAAACTAATGACTAAATTAAGTATTTATTTTCTATTAATAAAAATTGCATGGGGGTATTTTGGGAAGACAAACGGAGGAAGAGAAAAGGTAAGGCGTGGAGGAGGTGAATGGAGCTGTCGTAGTGGGCGAAGGCGGCGCGGTTGGGGTTGGTGACGGTGGCGTACTGGGAGAAGGATGAATACATGGGGTTGGGGTCAGGAAAAGGAAAAAAAAGAGGCCGAAGATTTTATCAAGAAAGAGGGCAAACAACAGCATTCCAAGGAGATCAAGAAAAACTAAATCGATTTAGTTTTCGTTGTCAGTTCTTGTTGTTTAAGGGAGCTTCATTAATGATTTAAATAGAATGCTTTGGATTTATGTTTCATTTGTTGTTTTTGGAGTTGAAGCATCCAATAATTAGCTATAAATGTGGTTCATTTACATAAACACAGTTTTATTAGGTGATGCTGTTGAGTTTCTTATGACGACATTTCTACAAACAGTTTGACTGCATTGAGCTGCAGGGATAAAGCCAATAATAAACTGAGGCAAATAAACACAAATATCCAATTTTATTATTTTATTTATCTTTTAAGATAAAGCCAAAAATAAACCGATAATTTTTTATATTTTTTAACTTATTCTCTCAAATATGTACGTATATTTCCTTTTTTTTTAATTCTTACTCATCTTCATAAAAGAAGTTGCAAAATTTTTGCAGCATTCAATAGTATTTATAATTCACTTATTCTAATCGTATATTCAGTTTGCAATATTCATATATATTCAGTTTGCAATATTCAGTAGCATGTGACGTATTTTGTTATCATCAGTGAAGTAAGTACATGCTTAGAGTGATGTGTTGCAATGCTAGGGTGAAGTCTCTATGATATTTTCTTATAGTGATGTATTTTATTAACATCAGTGAAGTAAGTACATGCTTAGAGTTATGTGTTCTAATGCTAGGGTGAATTATTAGGGATATTTTCTTATAGTGATGTATTTTGTTAACATCAGTAAAGTAAGTACATGCTTAGAGTTATGTGTCTTGTAATGGAGGGATTAATCGAGAAGAGAGGAATTGTAGGAGGAAGGTATCATGTTTCTTATTTCAGTGTATAATATGAATAAAGCTTTCACCCTCTTATAGGTAGAGAGATGATGTAAATATGGTAGAGAATAAATCTGTTCCTAGTAGAATCAATTACATGTCAATTAATAGCTAATTGTGCCCCCTTTCTGGAATAGATGATTTTCCACAATCTTTACTTCTTGACACTCTCCCTCAAGTTGAGCAACGACATCTCCGATGTTCAACTTGCCTAGAACTTCCTTGAAGACTTTGGTGTTGATTGCATTGGTCAAGATGTCTGCTAGCTGATGTTATGACTTGATGAAGGGGAGCTCAATAACTCCTTTATCTAGCTTCTCCTTGATGAAGTGACGATCGACCTCTACATGTTTGGTTCGATCATGTTGAACTGGATTTTCGGAGATACTGATCGCCGCCTTGTTGTCGCAGTATAATCGGCTGCTTTGCGTAGGTGGAAAGCTCATTTCTGACAAAAGTCTTCGCAGCCACAAGATTTATGTTATGCCGCTCTTTAGTCCACGAAATTCGGCCTCCGCACTTGACAAAGCTACCACTTTCTGCTTTTTACTTCTCCATGTTACCAAGTTTCCTCCAAGAAAGGTGAAGTACCCTTCTGTGGACCTTCTATCATTTGGGTTGCTTGCCCAATCGGTATCTGTATACCCATCGATCTCCAAATGTTCCTTTTTCTCAAGTAGGATCCCATATCCCGTCGTGCCCTTCAAGTACTGCACGATCCTCAACGCTGCCTCCATGTGACTTTCTTGGGGTTGGTGCATGAACTGGTTTACTACCCCAACAGCATAGGCTATATCTGGCCTAGTATGCGCGAGATAGATCAATTTTCCGACCAGGCGCTGGTACCTTCCCCTATCGGCCAACTTGCCTCCTTCTTCAATCTTCAACCCATGATTTAGTATGATCTGGGTTTCTGCCGGTTTACACTCAAGTAGGCCAGTTTCTGCCAATAGGTCTAGAACGTACCTTTTCTGACGAAGGAATATGCCATACTTTGATCTCAAAACTTCGATCCCCAGGAAGTATTTCATTGCTCCTAGATCTTTCATCTCAAATTCTTGAAACAAGCTTCTCTTCAAATTCTCGATTTCTTCCTCATCGTCTCCAGTGATAATCATATCATCAACATAGATGATCAAACATGTAATTTTGTCACCTCTCTTCTTCAAGAACAATGTGTGGTCAGAGTTGCTCTGTTTGAATCCAGCGGAAGTCATAGCCTGACAGAACCTCCCAAACCATACTCTCGAAGATTGCTTGAGGCCATAGAGAGTTTTCTTTAATTTGCAGACCTCTCCATTCTTGAATTCTCCGGAATAGCCCGGAGGAGCTTCCATGTATACTTCTTCATTCTTTTTCAGTTCTCCATGTAGGAAAGCGTTGGTCACATCAAATTGGTGTAATGGCCAATCCTTGCATGCAGCTAGGGAAAGCAGCACTCTTACAGTACTCATCTTAGCGACCGGGGAGAAGGTCTCATCATAGTCTATCCCATAAGCTTGAGTGTATCCCTTGGCTACCAATCTGGCTTTGTATCTTTCGATTGATCCATCTACCCTACGCATAATTGTGAACACCCATCGACATCCTACCGACTTCTTCCCTTTAGGCAACACGTGTTTCTCCCATGTCTGATTTTTCATTAATGCTTCCATTTCTTTCTCCATTGCTGCTCTCCAGTGTTTGTGTTTCATAGCTTCTTCGACAGAGCGCGGTATGTCTTCATCTTCATATAGGGCTGCTTCGAAGGCCCTAGCCATCTCAGTCAGTTGTCCAATCACAGTATAGGCTGCAAGATATCTGGACTTTCGACCCTTCCATTCTGGGGAGTACCGTTTGGGTGGGACTCCCCTCGTCTGTCTATAGGGCAGCTTGTACAATCCTGTATCCGCATCCACCCCTTGATCCTCATCTGTAGTTCCCTCACTGGCCTCCCCCTGACTTCTAGCTTCATCATCACCCTGTCTCACATTGTTAGTCTTGTCAACTTGAGAATTACTGTTGGGACTTACCTCAGGAGTATAAGACGGAGATGATAGATTGGGGTGCTGACTATGAGACGTCGTGGATGGCTCGATGATATTGCTATCCTCCTCTGTGGGACCGTCTCCAGGGTCTTGGCCTGTCATTGGGTTGGTTAGGGGATCAAGAAAGGGTGAGGGTGGTTTTGGGGTTGTAATGGGATAGAGGCAACTTGGAGAGTCGCTAGTACTTGTCTCCCCCTGACTCCCAAGGTGGTGATAAAAGTACTCTGTTTCAACAAAGTCACAGTTCATGGTGGTATAGAGATGGCGGTGTTTTGGGTCATAGCACCGGTAGCCCTTCTGGTTAATCCCATACCCGACGAACACACATTTGACTGCACATGGTGAGAATTTTGAATGGTCGTGTTTGGGAATGTGGACGTAGACTGTGCATCCAAAAATTTTGGGTTCGAGGGACAAGGATGATGGTATTTCTGTGATGGTGGATAGGGTATCGAGAGGAGTTTTGAAGTTTAGGATGTACGTGGGGAGTCGGTTTTGTAGATAGACTGAGGTGGCTATCTCCTCGGGCCAAAATGATTTTGGTGTGCGTGACTCAATAAGGAGGGCCCTAGTCATTTCAAGGAGGGTCCTATTTTTCCGTTCTGCTACCCCATTTTGCTCGGGAGTGTAGACACATGTGGTTTGGTGAACAAGACTGTTATCAGAAAAGAAGGTTTGCATTTTTGTGTTAATGTACTCACCCCCATTGTCGGGACCTATGGATTTGGATACGTTGCTTATATTGTGTTTGGACAAGGTTGTAGAAAATCACAAATTTCTCGAAAACTTCGGATTTGTTTCTCAAGAAATATACCCAAGACATTCTAATGCAGTCATCCACAAATAATAAGAAGTATCTAAATCCATTCCCACCAGTAATGGGTGCGGGGCCCCAAATATCAGAGTGTATCAAAGAAAAGGGTGTTTTCACACGATTATTGTTCAACTTAAATGAGTGTCGGTGGCTTTTGGCCAAAAAACAAGTCTCACAATTTAAACTATCTGAAGCAGAAATGTTTGGAAAAAGTAGTCGTAAATATCCTAGGGATGGGTGTCCTAACCGACGATGCCACATCTAAGTTTGTTTGTCTATCAGCCTGTGAGTCAGCATTGCAGCCCCCGGTTGAGCCATCATGTCTACATAGTATAGTCCTTTGTGTTCAGTGCCACGCCCAATTATCCTCCGCGTCTTCGTATCCTGTAAAATGAAGAATTGTGGTTGCATTAGTAAGTTGCAGTTAAGTTCTCTTGTTACTTGACTGTCGAATATCAATTTGTGAGACAACGAAGGAACATATAGACAATTAGACAGCTTTAAATCTGGTGAAACAGTAATCGAGCCAGCCCCTTGAACGTGGGCTAAATCTCCACTTGCGGTCTGTATATAGGATTTTTATGTGGGGGAGATATTGGCAAAATCAGAGGCATCATAGGACATAGTATCAGTGGCTCCACAATCAAATATCCAATGGTCGATTTTTCCTTGTTTTTCGGGAATATTTGGGATAGTAGGTAGGTCGGCTAACACTTGGAAGGCATTTCTACACTCGATATTGGGCTCGGTATAGGAAATTTCATCACTGGGGGCTTTAAAACACGGTTTTAATTGTTCATGGGATTCTTTTTGCAATTTTTTAGGAATTTGGGGACAGATCGACACATAAATGACATATGGGGTCGGAAACTTAATTTTGGACAAGGTTTGGGGCAGTTTTCATATAAAAGAAAGATGTGGGGAGTATGAGAGGTATTAAGGGTTTTTGAGGGATTTGGGTACCAAAAATCCCCTTTACCTCCTGGAGCCCTAGCCGCCATCAATCCCGATCCAATTTCTGCCCGCTGCACTCCGTTTCCGATTGTCACTGCCGACGGGGTCGTCGGCGTGGTACTGCTGTCCGCCGGTACTCCGCTGGGTGTGGTTCGGTGGTGGTAGCATCCGGCCGCCTCCTCCTGCCACCGCCACCGCTACTCTTCTGCCACCGCTTCGGTTCTAGTTTCGGTTGGCCGCCCTTGCTGCTCTGGTTTTCTTCATCTCGTCCCACCATTCAGGGTATCCGATTAGGAGAAAACACCCCTCCTTTGTGTGTTTTTTTCCTCCACAGTGGGAACAAACGAGGTGGCTTTTGTCCTCGTCTCCTGTTCGGTTTCGGTTTGAGGGGTAGCCTGGCGGTGGTCGGTTTATGACGGCTAATCCAGTGCCGATGCCTCCCGTCGGTGGCTCCTTTGATTCAGGTTTGAGGACTCCCGAATTGATTGTTTCCCTTCTAATTATTCCATATGCTTGCTTTACTGTGGGGAGAGGGTCTTTGTTGATGATCTCCTTTTTGACTGCATCGTATTTGTGATCAAGGGCTCGCAAGAATTGGTATATGATAAGTCGTATTCTAAGCCTTGGTTACTGGTCAGTATGATGTGCATAATTGATTATATCTGCAAAACAGTTGCTCAAAGTGTGTAGGTTGAGTGTTCTAGCCAGTAGGCAAAGCTTCAGATACTTCAGGTGAAAAGGGCGTCAGAACGATTACATACTGACCAGTATGCATGCAAAAATGGCTCGAGATGGAGAAGAAGGATAGCTGAGACTGATCAACCACAACTAAGGGCAAAGAAGTCATCTCGCCACGAGGATTTACCCTAAAATCAAGGGTAAGCCTCCCTATAAAAGGAAGCCACTTGGAGAGAGAGAGGGAGCACTCATTCACCATCATCACTCTTAGGTAGAATTCTCTCGTTAGTTTAGTCCTTCAGCCCAGTCCAGAGTCTCGTTCCTCGCCACAGCCATGGTCACTTGAAGATCATCAGTTCGCCGGAGTTCCATTCTCTCGATCCAGTCAGCACGATCGTAGTTAGCAGTTCCATCACCCAGAGTGGCAAAAACAATCTTTATTTGCTTTCTAGTTAATCTTGTTTGTTTTCTCTACGTTGGATCTTTCGCATTTCCTGTATTTTGCTTATTTTGAAGCCTTGGTTGTGATCCAAACGTTTTCTAAATGCTATGAAGTTGTTTTCCAGCATCGGTTCATGTTTGTTTTCGCTTCTTTCTGCCTAGATAGCTTAGATCTAGATGTTACGGTAATTTCCAGGGTGGAATCGCATGTTTTAACTTCTGTAGTTGATCTATCTGAGTTTGCAAGTCTAGATAGCTGTTAGATTTTAGATCTGAATTAGTTAAGTGTGAAAACCCAGTTTACGTGATTTCTGACACCCTGCATGTTGACCAGTAAGCATAATTGCAGTTTCAGTGTTCGATCTTTTGATTCGAAGTTTTAATTCTAGATCTGAGCTATGAAGTTTGTTAATCTGTGTTTCTCGTTCATGAAATCTGAGATTGTTGATCTGAGTTTATTCATGTTGAAGAAGATAACATCCACATCTAAGTTTGGGACCTCTTTTACTTTTTAGTTACTTTTGCTTTTGTCCTTTACTTTTTCTACCTTTTCAGCTGGTACCCTACAGATCTGTCAGCCTAGTCACCTAACTACCTTTTTTTTCCTCTGATATTCTGTTTAACCTTTTATAGTAAACTAGTATTTTCCATATACTTCCTGAAAACTATGTTCCCCACTTTCCACGTACACAGCCGTCTGTCCAACACCTTTCCCACCTCCTAGTCAGTAGAGTACCACCTTAAATTCCAGGCTAGATAAGTCTCAACCCAAAGCGTGGTAGCTAACCAAACCTTTCCAGAATATCACCGCAATCACTCCAACCGTCACCATCTCTGTGGGATTCGACCCCTACCTCCACTATACTACCCAGTAGAAGAGGGTTGAGGAATTATTGATACCAGGTTTTAGGCTTAGCAGGGGATATTTTCATCCTGATCAGTAGGATACATCCTTGTTTGAACGACACCTACGCAAACCTGCTCTTTCAAATGGCGCCGTTGCCGGGGATGGATGGCGTTATTAGTAGCTATTGTGCGTGATACTTTGGCGTATATATTGTGGATAACTTTGTCTCTTTCTTTTCATTTCAGTTTATGAGAAGCAGCTCGGCTCCTGACCAGTGGAAGCCGAAGATACTTCAGCGAGGATCTATACTCGTAACCACTAGATCCGGCTTTTCGACGGCTTTGTCTGACTTAGGTTCGAGTAGTGACGAGGAGCAATACACCATAGAATGACCAATACCGGAAGAGATACCAAGGATAGAGGGAAACCCGAGAAGGATGGCCGCTCAAGGAGAAGAAGATCCTGAGATCGGGACGCTGAACGCACATACCGAGGGAGAACCACCTCAAGCCATAGTTGTGACCCCATGGCAAACTGCCTGTGATGTGAAGCCTCATGTGATCGCAATTCTGCCTACATACTGCGAGAAGAGTTACGAAGGGCCTTACGAGTTCCTTCATGAGTTTTATAAGATTTGTAGGGCGCAGAGGAGGCCAACAGGGGCGACCGAGGATGATTACAGATTGAAGGCTTTGCCGTTCATTTTGAAAGGGGAGGGGAGGAAAACACCTGGTTCATGCGCCTGCCCCCCGACTCCATTGAGAGTTGGTCCGATTTCAAGTCAATGTTCCTAGGCGAGTTTTTCCCGTCATCCAAGACAAGCGCGCTGAAGAGGGAGATAACTAGTGTGAAGCAAGGGTACGATGAACCCTTGAGCGATTATTGGGCGAGGTATATGGGCCTTTTAGATGCATGTCCCAATCATCGCATGGCGGACATTGAGATACATCATACCTTCAATGAGGGGATGAACATAACAACCAAGGACCTGGCCAATTCGTCGTCGGGAGGAAGCTTCACGCAGCTACGGGTCAGCGAAGCAAAGAGGGTCCTAAGGAAGCTACTGAGTTCGAAGAAGGAGTATGACCATTCAAGGGATGGATACAACCGAGAAAGGGTTGCAAGTGCCTCGTCTACTGACCAGGAGCAGAAGCTTGAACAGAAGATGGATTTGAAGATGGATGAGCTGAAGAAGTCACTCCTGAGCGCAATCGAGAAGAATACACCGCCGACTTCCCCAGTTGGGAACTACAAGGGTGCAGAACAGGGAAACCAAGGACCGAGCCATGATCAGCCAAACGACGTGGTCAGTATGGAGCAGGCTAATGCTGCCGGGTATTTTAACTCAAATGGGAATTAGATCCAGGGGAGACAACGGGACGCACCATGGAGGGATCACCCAAATTTTCTATGGGGAGATGGGAACCAAAATCAAAACCAAGGTCAAGGTCAGAACCAATATAACCCCCACCCAAACCAAAACCCCAACCGTGGACCAGCAAACCCGGACCACCAGTTCAACTGGTCAGGAAGGAACCAACAATCCCAAAACCAACACCCACAAAACCAGAACCAAAACCCTGTTTATGTACCACCCCACCAGAGAAACTTCCAAAATTACCAAAATCAGCCGAATCAAGCACCCCAACACCATCAGAACCAAAATCAGTTCCAAAACCAAAATCAGAATCAATATCACCAAGACCAGTATAACCCTTCTGGCTAGTATAACCAATTCCCACCTAACCAGAACCAGCAAAACTTCCAAAATTTCCAACCCAACCAAAATTCCCAGTATAACCAGCACCAAGGCACAAATCAGTCACAATACCATAACAGGTCGAGGAGGTCCATGGAGGACATGATGGGAGAATTGCTCGCGTCGCAACAAGGTATCAAGGGCGAGTTGCAATCCCACAACGAAGTAGTGCAGGGGATGCAAAATGCCCAGAAGGAACATAAAGCAAACATGGATATGATGAATAGGCAGTTGGCCCAACTGGCCAGCTCGATGGGTGAAATAAGAGGAAATGCAGGGAAACTCCCGTCTACAGTCCAAATACCCGAAAAGATGAATGTGAGTAAGGTTACATTGAGGTCAGGAACTACTTATGATGGACCTCGACCGAAACAACCAAGTGGAGAGCCAAGTGGAACGAAGATAGGGCGACACCATCTCAGTGGAAGGGCTTAAGAGATCCATGCCTCGGATGCAGGACCCATTTTTCTTGGGGGAGACGCCATGTGGAGGAGGTGAACCCGAGAATGTACTGGTCAGGAAGGAACCCCATCAAGAGGTAGAATCCAGAACGGAGGCTCAGACCCAGAATTTGCCCAAGGAAGATTCCAAGAAGGTTGCTGAGGGACCGGTAGAGGAGAAAAAGGGGAAGAAACCATTCCCTTTCCGCTTTGTTACAAAAAGAAAAAAGGAGAACCCGGTAGACTACTTGTCGATTTTTGGGAAATTGGATGTCACCATACCATTCCTCCAAGCCGTGAAGCTACCCCCACTTGGGAAATTCATTAAGGAATTCATAGCCGGGAAAGTCCAGGAGGATGGGAAGATTATGGTAGAAGGGATCGCGTCAGCAATTGTGCAGGAGAAGCTACCGCCCAAGAGGGCCAATCCAGGTATGTTCACTTTGCCTATAACTATAGGAGATGTGAAAGTCGAGCATGCAATGTGTGATCTTGGAGCTTCTATTAATGCCATGCCTTTGTCAATCTATAACTGATTGAAGGGAGTTAGATTGTCGAGTACTAGGGTGTTGATCCAACTGGCTGATAGTCATACATAAGTCCTGAGGGTGTTTTAGAAAATGTGTTGGTTAGAGTGCATGATTTTACCTACCCTGCTGACTTTTATGTGATCAAAATGAGTGAGTCCGAGGCTAGGGAATCTAGTGGCATATTGTTAGGAAGGCCATTTTTTAGGACGGCCAAGACAATAGTAGACATGGCTGAGGAACAATTTGCATTGATTTTCATGGGGAGAAGTTTACTTTTGATATCAATGAGGCCATGAAGAAGCCTATTGATTCTGAAAATGTATGCTATGTTGATGTGATTGGCCCCTTAGTCCAAGATTTTCTTGAGACCGAACTATTGCAGGAGAAACTCCAAGCTTTGGATGTGTATGAGCAAGCTGACGTAGAAGCCGCTGCATGGTGTGATCTGATCAGTAGCCAAGGGGTGACGGATGAAGAGATAGAGGGAGCAATTAAGGACTTCAGCTAGAAATCAGAATTCATTGGAGCCGCAGGGGCCAAGCTACCAGTCAGTATAGAGGAACCCCCAGGGGGAGAATTAGAAAAAGAAAGAGAAGCTGAAGAAAACCCTCTACCCGAAGACACACTTCCACCCCAAGTTGAGCTGAAGAAATTGCCATCGAATTTGAAGTATGCTTTCCTCGGATAGGAGAACTTATATCCAGTGATCATCAGCAGCAGCCTTACAAAGGAATAAGAGGCGAGGCTACTGACTGTGCTGAGCAAGAACAAGAAGGCAATTGGATGGAGCCTTACAGATTTAGAGGGAATAAGCCCCGACGTCTGCATGCACCACATTAGGCTGGAAGAGGGAGCAAAGGCACATCGAGATGCCCAAAGAAAGGTAAACCCCAACATGCGAGAAGAAATATTGAAGGAGATCTTGAAATTGTTGTCGCTAGGGATTATCTATTCAGTGCCGGACAGCGAGTGGGTTAGCCCGATCCACATGGTCCCAAAGAAGTCGAGAATCCAAGTCGTTCAAAATGAGAGGAATGAGCTGATCCCAACGAGGCTAGTCACGGGTTGGCGAATGTGCATCGATTACCGAAAGCTGAACAATGCAACGAGGAAGGACCATTTCCCTTTGCCTTTCATCGACCAAATGTTGGTGAGATTGGCTGGGAAGAAGTACTTTTGCTTTCTAGATGGGTACAGCGGATACTTCCAAATTTACGTGGATCCTGAAGACCAGGATAAGACCACTTTCACTTGCCCATTCGGAACATATGCATACAGGCGCATGCCTTTCGGCCTATGTAAAGCTCCAGGTACGTTTCAACGATGTATGATGAGCATATTCTCCGATTTGATTGAGGACTGCATAGAGATATTCATGGATGACTTCACAGTCTATGGAGACTCTTTCGACTCTTGCCTTCATCATTTGGACATAGTTCTAGAAATGTGTCAAACAAAAAGTCTGGTTTTGAATTTTGAGAAGTGTCATTTTATGGTCACTGAGGGGATTGTTCTAGGACACGTGGTTTCAGAGAGAGGAATCCAGGTGGATCAAGCCAAGGTGGATGTTATATCCAAATTACCGTTCCCTACTGATAAGAAGGGGATAAGGGGTTTTTTAGGGCACGCCAGGTTTTATCGAAGATTTATCAAGGATTTCTCCAAGATTGCCCAACCCCTTACCCGACTTCTTCAGAATGAAGTAGAGTTCGTCTTTGATGAGCAATGCAAGGCCGCTTTCAACCTTCTCAAGGAAAAGCTGATATCCGCACCTATCATACGGGCTCCTGACTGGGACTACCCTTTCGAAGTGATGTGCGACGCCAGCGACTATGCAGTGGGAGCCGTACTGGGTCAGAAGATCGATGGGAAGAGGTACGTAATTTTTTATGCATCTAAGACACTGAATCAAGCCCAGCGGAATTACGATACCACTGAAAAAGAGATGCTGGAAGTGGTGTATTCTTTCGAAAAGTTCCGGCCATATTTGTTGGGATCCAAGGTCATCGTTTATACTGACCATGCAGAGATTAAGTATCTGATTGCCAAGAAGGAATCCAAACCCCGCTTGATCTGATGGGTCCTCTTGTTACAAGAATTTGATTGGGCAGTGGAAGATGAGAGAGGAGTCGAGAATAAGGTGGCGGACCATTTAAGTAGAGTAGTGCAAGATGGAAACAGTGAAGAGGTGCACGACAAGTTTCCAGAAGAGCATTTATGTGAGGTAATTTTTGAGGTCAGGAAGATTGACTGGGAAGAAGTGATGAAGCTTACTGGCCAGTACGATGCAGGAAAAGGGAAAGAAAAAGTAGGGCAAGAACCATGGTATGCAAACCTAGCCAACTACCTAGTGACTGGAGAGCTTCCAGAAGTACCGAGTATTACCAAGGCCCAAAGAATAAAGATCAAGAGTGAAGCAAAATACTACTTTTGGGACGACCCATATCTGTGGAGAGTGGGATCCGATCAAGTGATAAGGAGGTGCGTTCCTGACTGGGAGCAAAGGGACGTTCTGATCCATTGCCACTCGTTAGCGTGTGGAGGACATTTCGGATCCAAGAAAATGGCAAGGAAGATTCTGGATAGCGGCTTTTATTGGCCAACCCTCAACAAGGATGCGTACGAGTTCTATAGAAGTTGTGAACGCTGTCAACTGACCGGTGGGATATCTGCAAAAGATGAGATGCCCCAAGTTCCGGTAATTGTTTGTGAGTTATTCGACATATGGGGAATGGACTTCATGGGTCATTTTCCTTCGTCCTATGGCAATTTGTATATCCTAGTTGCAGTGGATTACGTCTCCAAGTGGGTCGAAGCCAAGGCCACAACCACGTGTGAAGCAAGGGAGGTGGCCAAGTTCCTCAAAAGTAACATTTTCAGTCGATTCGGAGTTCCGAGGGCGATCATATCGGATCAAGGTACACACTTCTGTAATCGCACAATTAAAGCCTTAATGAAAAAATACGGTGTGCACCACAGACTATCAAGCCCCTACCATCCACAAGCAAACGGTCAAGCGGAGATTTCTAACCGCGAGATAAAGAAGATTTTAGAGAAGACTGTCAATCCTTCTAGGAAGGACTGGAGTGTATGGTTAGAAGATGCTTTATGGGCATATCGGACAGCCTACAAGACCCCCATAGGGATGTCCCCGTACCGGATTGTTTTTGGAAAGATGTGCCACTTACCGGTGGGAATTGAACACCGGGCATACTGGGCAGTACAACAAGTGAACATGGATGCTACAGCCGGTGAAGAGGAAAGGAAGCTGCAGTTGCAGGAGCTTGAGGAACTTAGATTGGAGTCGTTTGACTCAGCCATGTGGTACAAGGAGCGAACCAAACTATGGCACGACAGGAATCTGAGGACCAAGGATCTCCTTATTGGGCAGAAAGTACTACTCTTCCAGTTGAGACAGAAGCTCATGCCTGGGAAACTCAAATCGAAATGGACAGGGCCTTATGTCATCACCTAACTCCGTTCCAATGGAGCAGTAGAAATTTCAGGGAGTCTTCCTAACTCTGAACCTTTTATTGTGAATGGGCATAGGCTAAAAGTGTTTAGGGACAACAGTGACGTGGCTGTGGTGGATGAGATTCCACTGCGACCACACACTCAGGGTTCATACTGACCGGTAGGATAGGGAATGGAATTTCACTGGGCTAGCTCTTTTCAGCGTAACTTGCATATGCTGGCTAAGTAGAATTTCAATTCTCCTAAGGAAGATGTAAATATGGTACATATTTGGTAGTTAATTATTTTGAACCTTTGCATGCTAGTTAGTTTTAAGAAAAACCAAAAATATTTTTCGGACCTCAAATATTAATTGGGAGTATGTACTGACCATCATAATACCATTTTGGTGAAACTCCTATTTTATTTAAGTGGCATTTTTACTTTATTTCTAATCTAGGAAATATAGGGGGAAATCATTAAGGGACGAATTTGAATTTGTGGACTTTCTGCAGCGTTTGCAGGGTGGCAGCGGCTGGAAGGGGCGCGTGAGCAGAGAGAGTGGACACGCCGACCAATCAGGAGTCAGTATTCTCAACCGCCTCTCCCTCGAAATGACGCGGTTTGGAACCGCCTATAACCGGTTGCAAACCCACAACTACCCTATTCCAACCCATAACCAGCCGTCTCCCCCATTTTCACTTCATAATTTCACTCTGCAACTTTTCTCTCTGCAAAATTTCCACCATCACCCCACAAACACCAACCCCCACTTCATACCCAGAATTTCAAGATTAGGAGCAGAGACAGGAAAGGCTAAAAAGGCAGTGGAAGAGTTGGCGGAAGAGAATCGAAGAGCAAGAGCGGAGTTAAGCCGTTTGGCAACTGTGATGGAAGGAATCTTAGAGAATTGGGAACCGGGAAGTTGGTCCGTGAATCTGGACCGAGTGGCCATGGAGGCCGAACTAATGAACCACACGTATCAGAGAAGGTATTAACCGAGACGAAAGAAGCAGAGCAGAAAGAAGAGGCGGAACAAGAGGAAGGAGATGCCGAAGAGTCGGCAGAATCTGGGAACAAGCAGTCCGAGAATGAGGAGGAGCAACCGGAAGAACCAACTGCACCACAACCTGCCCCGCGAAGGAGCAGGAGGAACAAGTGACCACCACCCCACCTGACCAGTTAGTTTTCTTTTTATTTTCAGTTTTTAGTTTTTCGTATTTTAATTGTGTTTTGTTTTTTTTAGGTAGTATAATCTGTGTAGTACGTGCGCAAACCCCTTTCATAACACTTAGCCTACGCAATAGTCTAAGTGTGAGAAGTAAAAGGTTTGCTATTTTTGGCGCATGTGTTTGTGTTTTTTTCTGTTTTCCTTTCTTGTATGCAGGCCAACTCACACTTAGCCTATTTATAGTCTAAGTGTGAGGAGTTTGTTGTATATACATGTTTCGTTTTGTTGGTTTATGTTTAGATTTTTACACTCTCCCACTTAGCCTATTATATGTCTAAGTGTGAGAAGCTTTTAGTATAAGTATGTTTTGTTGAGTTTTGGTATTTCTGTGCGTCAACCATACTGTCCATTACCTTTTTCCACTTCACAGCCCCATCTGAGGACAGACATTGTGAAGTGGGAGGGGGAATGCACTGGCCAGTATGACATTTGTACATATGTGTTATCTGTGTTTAAGTGTTTGCGTAGTGTCTAGGTCTAGTTTTTATGATTGGGCTTAAAACTCAACTGTCTTGAGCTGACGGTGAGGGGAATTGAGGGAGATAAGACATGCTGGAAAATGGAAACCACCCCCCTTAGTATCTCCTAGTCAGTGTGGATGATGCGAGTACGAGAGAAAAGCCCACACTTAGAGCGAAAACACAATAGCCCTCTTTAAATGTGAGTTAAAAGCCTAAAGTGGAACCACTTTCCACTAATTCAGAAAAGAAAAGAGTGGTTGCCACAAGGTGCCTAGGGTGAAGTGACTGCGTGTAGCAACACTGAAGGCAGTAGGAAACCTCCCCCCCCCCCCAAAAAAAATTTATTTTCCAACCCTTAGAACCCCACTTTCTAGCCATACACATACCCAGATATAACCCCTAGCCCCTGGAATTGTGTGTGCAAGGCATAAGGCAAGAAAGCAACTGGCCAGAAGGTGTACAAGAAAGCAGAATCCAACTGGGCAAGAGTGATTGAAGGCCCAAGGAAGAAAATCGACCAGGGAGTCATCCCAGGTCCCAAAAAAAGAAGGAATAAGGGTGGCGAAGCCACAAAGAAAAAAAAGAGAGAAGAATATGAAGAAAAATGGTCAGAAAAACTTGACCACAAAAAAAGAAAGAGAATGAATAAGGGTGGCGAAGCCACAAGAAGCTACTGACCAGTTGGAGATCAAAGCCAGAAGCGCCAGCCAAGAGAAGCAACAACCAAGAGCCCAAATGCACACAGTTCCCCCACATCAAATAAAATAGAAGTTTTTGAACCTTAGAGCCTTAGGAACATCCACCCAAAACACTATAAACCAATAGCCCCGTTTCAAGCCTTTAAGCCCTTCAGTAGCTGCACGTGAAATCTAAGTCCGAAGCAATTGTGGTCGAGCAATATGAGAGAATGCAGTCCTAACATTCTCGGTGAAGGTATGAGTGACTGAGTGAACCTAGTGTTTGGCCGAGAGTTTGGGCGATCTTGACGAGCGGATATACTGACTGAGAGAGAAAAGGGGGGCGGCGGAAGTTCAAGACTGTCTAAGGCCGGATTGCACCTGATCCCGAGGGGAGGGATGGTTGAAAATATAGCCCAATTACTGTGTTAATGTGTCTTAGTGTTTTAGTTTTCTTTTATGTGTTTGTCTTTGTTATGTGTTTTTCTTTGCGTCATAGTTAGAGTCTGGGGTAGGATAGAGTCGGTCAGGGGAGTAACCAGGCTAGAATTCGATTTACTTCTTTTTGTTTGTTCTTCACGCTTGAGGACAAGCATGTGGTAAGTGTGAGTAGTTTGATAAGTCGTATTCTAAGCCTTGGTTACTGGTCAGTATGATGTGCATAATTGATTATATCTGCAAAACAGTTGCTCAAAGTGTGCAGGTTGAGTGTTCTAGCCAGTAGGCAAAGCTTCAATACTTCAGGTGAAAAGGGCGTCAGATTAATTACATACTGACTAGTATGCATGCAAAAATGGCTCGAGATGGAGAAGAAGGATAGCTGGGACTGATCAACCACAACTAAGGGCAAAGAAGTCATCTCGCCACGAGGTTTTACCCTAAAATCAAGGGTAAGCCTTCCTATAAAAGGAAGCCACTTGGAGAGAGAGGGGGAGCACTCATTCATCATCATCACTCTTAGGTAGAATTCTCTCGGTAGTTCAGTCCTTCAGCCCAGTCTAGAGTCTCGTTCCTCGCCACAGCCATGGTCACTTGAAGATCATCAGTTCGCCGGAGTTCCATTCTCTCGTTCCAGTCATCACGATCGTAGTTAGCAGTTCCATCGCCCGGAGTGGGAAAAATAATCTTTATTTACTTTCTAGTTAATCTTGTTTGTTTTCTCTACGTTGGATCTTTCGCATTTCCAGTATTTTACTTATTTTGAAGCCTTGGTTGTGATCTAAACGTTTTCTAAATGCTATGAAGTTGTTTTCCAGCATCGGTTCATGTTTGTTTTCGCTTCTTTCTGCCTAGATAGCTTAGATCTAGCTGTTACGGTAATTTCCAGGGTGGAATCGCATATTTTAACTTCTGTAGTTGATCTCTCTGAGTTTACAAGTCTAGATAGCTGTTAGATTTTAGATCTGAATTAGTTAAGTGTGAACACCCAGTCTACGTGATTTCTGACACCCTGCATGTTGACCAGTAAGCATAATTGCAGTTTCAGCGTTCGATCTTTTGATTCGAAGTTTTAATTCTAGATCTGAGCTGTGAAGTTTGTTAATCTGTGTTTCTCGTTCATGAAATCGGAGATTGTTGATCTGAGTTTATTCATGTTGAAGAAGGTAACATCCACATCCAAGTTTGGGACCACTTTTACTTTTTAGTTACTTTTGCTTTTGTCCTTTACTTTTTCTACCTTTTCAGCTGGTACCCTACAGATCTGTCAGCCTAGTCACCTAACTACCTTTTTTTTTCCTCTGATATTCTGTTTAACCTTTTATAGTAAACTAGTATTTTTCATATACTTCCTGAAAACCATGTTCCCCACTTTCCACGTACACAGCCGCCTGTCCAACACCTTTCCCACCTCCTAGTCAGTAGAGTACCACCTTAAATTCCAGTCTAGATAAGTCTCAACCCAAAGCATGGTAGCTAACCAAACCTTTCCAGAATATCACCGCAATCACTCCAACCGTCACCATCTCTGTGGGATTCGACCCCTACCTTCACTATACTACCCAGTAGAAGAGGGTTGAGGAATTATTGATACCAGGTTTTAGGCTTAGCAGGGGATTGTTTCATCCTAATCAGTAGGATACATCCTTGTTTGAACGACACCTACACAAACCTGCTCTTTCAGTATACCCGAAATCTTTGTTCCCTCCGGTTGTATTTTTCGATCTCTGTCGGATAACTCATTGGATTTGAATCTCGGGTGTCAATCATGATCCACAAATCTTGGAATTTGTTCCATAATTCGTCCAAAGTCATCGTGCCTTGTCTCATGTCGTATGCTTGTTGGTGCAGATCCCATATCTGGACAGGGTCTGAGCCACTCCCGTATGTGGTAGCGAGTCCGTCCCATAAGTTTCTTGCCGTCTCATATCGGGACACCTCATTGACCAGGCTCGTCTCGAGGTTGTTGATGATCCAATTGAACACCGTATCATCCCGTTGTTGCCATTTTGCGTAACTGGGATCATCGATCGGGGGGAGGGGTTTGAAACTCCAATTACGTGAGAGGCCAATCCTTTTCCCCCGATCCCTTGCTTCATGAGGGTCACCCATAGGGGATAGTTATCTCCGTTCAGTTTGGTTTTCACAGAGACTTCCCCGAAATTCTCGGGTGGTCTGGTTGAACTGGCTGGGTCATTTTCGTTGGTTTGGTTTCTGGAGGCATGTTGAAATTTTGTTTCATGAATGCCGCAAGTTGTGCAGCGAATTCGGGTGGAAAGGCAGCAGATTGGATGCCCTTGGTTTGGGGTTGTTTTGGGGTGTTTGGTTCTGAGTCTGACATGGTTTGGGTTGCTGATTTGCAGGTTTTGGTTTGGAGGAGATTAGGCTAAAGGCCGAGAATGGTTAGGGGCGATGATGACTTTATTTCTGAGTCCCATGGAGTATGGAACCCGCTCTGATGCCATCTTGCAATGGAGGGATTAATCGAGAAGAGAGGAATTGTAGGAGGAAGGTATCATGTTTCTTATTTCAGTGTATAATATGAACAAAGCTTTCACCCTCTTATAGGTAGAGAGATGATGTAAATATGGTAGAGAATAAATCTATTCCTAGTAGAATCAATTACATATCAATTAATCGCTAATTGTGCCCCCTTTCTGGAATAGATGATTCTCCGCAATCTTTTCTTCTTGATAATGTGTTCCAATGCTAGAGTGAAGTCTCTGTGATATTTTTGTATAGTAATGTATTTTGTTAACATTAGTGAAGTAAGTCCATGCTTAGAGTAATGTGTTTCAAGGCTAGAGTGAAGTCTCTGTAATATTTTCGTATAGTGATGTATTTTGTTAACATCAGTGAAGTAAGTATATGCTTAGAGTGAAGTTTCTGTGATATTTTCATATAGTGATCTATTTTGTTACCATCAGTGAAATAAGTAAATGCTTAGAGTGATGTGTTCCAATGAAGCTGAAAGCGGAAATTAATACACCAAAACTAAATTCATAATTGAGAATACAAACCAATTATAAATACAGAACTCTAGTCTTTTGAAGCTTTGTGACACCCCGCCTCCACAGCAAAAATCGCTATAACTGAATTAGGACAAGACAAAATTATGCTCGTCTCCCATGGAACGCTTAACATCATCATCATCATATCCTAACTCGTTGGTTCGCACCTCTGGATCTGTCAAGCTTAGCGCTCTTTGTTTTCAATCTTTTGTTTGCAACTTCTTCGAACAAATTTGGTCCATCGTAGCTATCAATGGGGACCCTTACCTTCTTTCGCTTTCCTTTGTCGTACTCCTCGTCCCAGTAAACAACCATCACAATGTACTTCAGAATTGAATAAACTTCGTCTTCCATGGAAGATGCTAGAGTGAAGTACATGCGTAGACGTAATTTGGCTGCAATCACAATTATACCTCCGCTTTGTTATTGTGGAGTACATTTGTGACTGAAGGAACTAATTTCTTCTTAAATTCGAAAATTACATGTATTCATACTAGCCCTTGATTTTCTTGATATTGTGGCTGTGATTTGTTCTCTAGTTATATAGTTAATGAGCACTTGCCCTAGATTACTACTATATATATATATAGAAGTGATCAAGGTATAACTAATTTTAAGTGTATAACTAGAGAACAAATCTCCGCCATCCAAATAAAATGGAACAAATATTATTTATTTTAATAATGTAAAATAAATGTTGCCCTCGTTTTCTTCCTCGCGATCATTACTTCCCGATTCGAGGAGCGCGATTTCAAGCAAGAGCTGCCGAGGAAGTTGCTGATGGGGATGAGCTGTCTGTTCTCGGGCATAGCGGCGATGCTGCTGTGGTTCTGCCGAGGCATACTTTCATACTGAGGGAGAAGCTGAGGATAGCGGCGGTGCCTATATACGCAGTGGCGATGTTACCGGTCGTACTCTTTGCCATCGGGTAGTTGCCTTTATACTTTGATATTCTCTGGGCTGCCTATGTCAAAGTGTCGCTACGCAGCTACAATATCTTCCATCACTAGAGATCTATTATCTATACATCTGCTTTTATCCTTTATTAATTTGTTTTTGTGTAACAGATTTGAAAGTTGAAATTTTTATATACAACTTTATTACTAGTTTTCATTATAGTATATGTTTAATGTGTTATGAAATGCTACTACTCATTTCCCAATGCAATTTGCAATAATCTTCTATACATTAATTTTGTAAATTGTATTACTTGGTACAGTCGAGTCGATTGCTTGATTGAAGGTTATAAGTACTCCATATTTTATTATGGTATTATGGTGAATATTTTAACTATACTGATCGTATTTTATTAACAATAGTGAAGTAAAAACATAGTTATAGTAATTTAATTCAGGGTTAGAGTGATGTTTCTTTGATTTTTGACTATAGTGATGTATTTTGTTAACAACAGTGAAGTAAAAACATGGATATAGTGATGTATTTTGTTAACATCAATTAAGTAAAAACGCGGTTATAGTGATGTGTTTCAGGGTTAGAGTGATGTTTCTGTGATATTTTGGTATAGTGATGTATTTTGTTAACATCAGTGAACTAAAAACATTGTTATAGTTATGTGTTCCACGGTTAAGTGATGTTTCTTTGATTTTTGGCTATAGTGATGTATTTTATTAACAACAGTGAAGTAAAAACATAGTTATAGTGATGTAATCCAGAGTTAGAGTGACGTTTCTTTGATTTTTGGCTATAGTGATATATTTTGTTAATAACAGTAGAGTAAAAACATGGTTATAGTGATTTATTTTGTTAACATCAGTGAAGTAAAAACATGGTTATAGTGATGTGTTCCAGGGTTAGAGTGATGTTTCTGTGATATTTTGCTATAGTGATGTATTTTGTTAACATCAGTGAAGTAAAAACATGATTATAGTGATGTGTTCCAGGGTTAGAGTGATGTTTCTTTGATATTTTGCTATAGTGATGTATTTTGTTAAAATCAGTGAAGTAAAAACATTGTTATAGTGATATGTTCCACGGTTAAGTGATGTTTCTTTGATTTTTGGCTATAGTGATGTATTTTATTAACAACATTGAAGTAAAAATATAGTTATAGTGATGTGTGATGTAATTCAGGGTTAGAGTGATGTTTCTTTGATTTTTGGCTATAGTGATGTATTTTGTTAACAATAGTGAAGTAAAAACATGGTTATAGTAATGTGTTCCACGGTTAAGTGATGTTTTTTTTTATTTTTGGCTATAGTGATGGGTATGGCATGCTTATTGTGTTGAAGCCACCCGATTAGTGCTTGCTTAACGCAGTCGCAAGCTTAGCACGTAGTTGCAATTATGGGTGAGCATTTAATTTCTGATTTAGTTTTTTTATTCAAATCAAACCAAAAATTCAAAATCTTGCGAAAATTAAAAATGAATGTAATCGAATAATCTGAAAAAGTAATATAAAAAAAACCACAATCTGAACAAGAAAAAATCTGAAATAATATTAATATAACCAAATAATTGTAAATTAAAAAATCTCCCAATAATTAATATTATATCGTATCCAAATTCAAACATAACATTAATATATTTCGTTTATTGCACCTGGCAACGAGTTGAATTGAAATCAACCAAGAGGCAATTTGTCAATTAAAATATTACTGTACATTTGTCGCGAGGAAGAAACAAGGCTTAGACGTGGCAGTGAAATTATTGAATAGTGGTCGGAAATTAAGCTAAGCCATAAGATTAATTTAGAGTATTAAGATGTGTGGCTAAGATTTGTTCTCTAGTTATGTAGTTAACGGACACTTGCCCTAGATCACTACTATATATACCTATTAAGCAATTTACCATAAATAGTGATTTTCTAATTGGAAGTGGATTTTTCCATTTGTCAAAGAGTTATTAGTTGGGTACACCAACTCATAGTATCACTTTGGTATGGACGGTCATAGTGTCACTTTGATATGGACGGACTAGTGAATATTTTCTCGATGATATTAACACCATAGAAAGGAGTCAAAGGACCCTAAATCCTAGCACATAGATGATGTAATAATTAAGACAAATCATGTAGACAAACCTAGATCTAGATCTTTAGTATCCCATAATCTATAAATTAAGGGCCAACTACGCTCAAATACCTCAACTTTCACACTTAACACACGGCGCCAATTTATAAAGAACACAAGATATTATATGGTTAGAATAGAATTGATCTACATCCACAGACAAACAATAAATCTTTTATTCATCACAACAATCAAGATTACAATGTACATTCATTCAGTCACTCTCGACATCAACACTCATACTTGGAATGAAATTTAAAACCTCAAGAAGAATAGTCAACTCACAGTGTTCTTGGTAAAATGTATATGTGTGAAGCTTACTAAAATGAAAGGAAAAAAAATACAATTACATGAGATATTTATATGGAATGTCTCAAGAGCATAGGTAAGCACACGGTTCAGAAATTTCTTGAATCTGAACCGGCCAGGATAGATTTTTGGCGGTTCCGGCGGCGGTTCAGAATTGTCGGTTTTGGCCAAAACCGGCGGTTCTTTTTTTTTTTGTCTTTTTAGTCTTTATTTATCTATGAAATTTACGTAAATAAAATTCAAACAATTAAGATGAAAATTATAATTTTATTGATATAAAAATTTAAACGAGACTACAAGTTACAACAATTACAATTTACAAAATACTTGAAGTTTTAAACAATAAATTTAAATATATGTAAATTTCAACGAGACTACAACGAAGCTATTTACAAATTATACAAAATAGACTTGAAGTTTTGAACAATAAATGTATAAGTATATACTCTTAGTCGGCGAAGGAAATGTTTCTACATAACTAAATTGCGGATACCTTTAGCAAATCAACCTTAAATGTTGAGTTTAGTCTAACAATCAACAATCAGGTAGAATTGTCATAAGTTTTCCAGATTTAGTCTTATAAAGAAGTCTCCTTCACCGACTAGAGTACATACAAATACAATTATTTAATTGTATTTGCATATTTTTAAAGTTGAAACAAATAAAAAAAATAAAGGAAAAATGACTTGAGCTCAACTTAAATTTAGAATTTAAGTTGAGGTGCCTACGTATCCTCAATGCTCAATTGCATTGGGAATCAACGTCCACATAGTTCTTTTACCTGACTTACCTAGTTGGGGATAGGGGCATGCTCATATTCGATCGGGTGAATTGTCTTCATATGACAGAGGAGAGTACGATATCTCATCCCATCATTAAATTTGTAGACTTTGTTGTAGTAGTTACAACATGCATTAAATTCTGATGTCATCTCTTGAGATAGCGGATCAGCACTACTAGACACTATTGGGATCTTTTTGTAATGTTTATCAAATATAGACATAGTTGATGATAACTTAGACTTTTTATTGTTTTGTGGTACGGGTGGTGGAGGGGGATGCATGTCCTCATCATAAGAAGAAGACATATTCAAATTGAAGTATGAGAATGAGAGTAGAAAATATAGACTGAGAAGAGAAATCATTGTCAACACAAGAATGTGGTGAGTAGAAATGATGGGGAATGGGGTATTTATAGGAGCAAAATTGGGAAAAATCAGATTTTAAAAAAAAATTAAAACCGGTTGAATCTGCAGTTCAGTCCACCGTTTCTGACCAAAACCGCTGGTTTCTGACCATTTTTCTGCAACACTACACTTGAAAAGCCTAGGACCTAGTCGGAAAACCTACTTGAACCGTTGAACCGGCGAACCAACGGTTCTAGTTTCTCAAATTCTTAAACTTGGACCGCCGAACTGTCCGGCGGTTCGAACCGCCGCGCCAGTTCCGGGTTACGAACCGTCGGTTCGGTTCGGTTCGGTTTGTGCATGTCTACAAGAGCAATAACCTCCCCTCCGACTTCAAATGAACAATGAGGCCACTGCACTTGCATCCAACTCGACTTGAATATGTGAAGAGGACTCACTAGTAATCCTCAAAGCTCAACGCTGTCGTAAGAGGGTTCAGAAGGCCCTCAAAAGAGAACCAACTAAACTAAGAACCTTTTATACACCACCAGTCTATCTTGCCGAGGTAGAATCATAAGGAGATGTTTGATAAAAAAATGGGGTCACCCCAATATTCCAAATCATGTGAAGGCCAAAATCGTCATCCCTAGTCTGGCTTCGTCGCATCTTATCCTAACTGCCCACTTCAATCAGTGTGGCTCGAATGAGATATAGAACATGGACATGCACACCATACAAAGTAAGCAAATGATGCAACCTATCCACATTCTCACTATGATCATGCCACATCATGTAAACGCAGAAGGGGCGAGGATCACTCCTTGGATGATAATAGGATCGAGGATGAAGGTCCCCGTGACACACGTCACCCCAGAAGTGATCTTCCTCTCACCAAGAGCCCATCTAATAAACCCATGCACACAACCCCTAGTATCATGCAAACGACGCTAAATAGGACTATCATGCACAGACAAGCCACGAAAAGGTAGGATACAATTGTTCTGCATAGCAAATTGCACCCACGATGAATATTGTCTCCAAAATCTCCGCCAAAATTTAATGCTGAAAGCAGTGACGAACTCACGGAAACTACGGATGCCAAGGCCGCTTTCATATACCGGAAAGCAAATCTTTTTTCCAAATGATCCAATGAATCTTTTTGTTCACCTCAATCGTACCACAAAAAAAACCTAGCCATGATCTACTCCAACGCTGTCATAAGGTAAACCAATGGCTATAACTTGGAGGATGTGAAGGGGAACCGTCACCACTGTGCTCTTGATCAGAGCAAGCCAACCTAAGAAAGAAAGGTGTTTGTGTTGTGGATATGGTCAGAATATGTGTAATTAACTTGAGGTAATTACTACAAAAAGATCATTGAAAATTAAGTGCGTTAATTGTTTTCACAAACATTCATCTCGACGAGCTAGCCCCGAATGGATCGTGGTTGAAATATATTAGCCCAAAATTTAAGTATCCCAAAAATAAATTAGCCAACCCAAAATAGTAGATTGGTCTAATTGACATCTTTAATGAACAAAATATATAGAATAATTAGAATTAAAGAATATATTGATTCATACCATTTTTCGTGGTTAACACTCGGTTTTGGGTGTGACGGTAAGCTCTTAAGTTAACGACACCATAAACATTTCTCTTTGTATTTCTTCCTTTAGTGAAAACTAATAACTCAAAAAAAATCTGAAATGAAACTATTCTGCTATTCGAACATACAAACGAATAAAACAACTATACCTTTATTTGTACAGTTTAAATAGCTTCAAATAAATATCCCACTCAGTAACATATAGAGGTGAGCCCAGATGAGCTTGGGTTGGCCACAATCTGCCCACTCCCTTTCTTCTATAAGTTTATCGTCGGCTATATAATCAATGGTGCGTCTCCTCCTCCGCATCTCAGGGAAGCAACTCGAGTTTATTAGCATTGCAAAACGTTGTTGCCTCGATGCAGGGACGGAACCAGAACTTGAAATAAGCCGGTGCTGAAATGTAACGATAAATACGGTAGGACGCGCGATGCTCCTAGAATCTCCAATAGCGGCTCGGTTGCCTTTTCTAGTGGTCTTTAGTGGTGTATCTAGGATTTTTTATTTGCAAATTCTAAGAAAATATTAGTATACACAAGTATACTAATATCTTCATATATTATACTCCCTCCGTTCCATAGTAGTAGAGTCATTTTGCCATTTTGGTACGTTCCATAGTAGTAGAGTCATTTCCCTTTTTAGTAAAAGTTAACACATTTCTTCTCACTTACTTTATTCTCTCTTCATCTCTCTACTTTCTTAATCTCCGTGCCGAAAAGAAATGCCCCCACTACTATGGAACGGAGGGAGTAGTATATCTTGATATCCTAAGAGTTCGCAAATTGAGTTGTTAAAATATTAATTTGACCTAAATATGGCACTCCAACCATCTGCGATTACTTATCCTACTTTGACTCGTTTCAAATATTAAAAATGTAAATTCATAATGGTACTTCCTTCGTCCGTCATTAGAAGTCTCGGTTTACTATTTTAGTTCGGCCGTTATTAGGAGTCTTAGTTCACTTTTAATATAAATAAGTAACGGAAGGAATAGAAAAAAGTAGTAGATAATGCATCGTTTTATATATTAATTTTATAATAAAGTATGAGTGTATTATAGGTTTATTGGTTTATCAGTAAATCAATATGTATGGGCATAAAAATCGAAAATAAACATGAGACAAATAATTATTTTTATTAGTAGTAATTGATTCTTTAAACAATTTTAGAGATAGGAGTAGTAATATATTCTTAAATTAATAATCACCCTAATAAAGAAATGAAATTACCTACTACTCTTAATCACATAAATCAATAAAGGGAAATAAAAGTTGGCTCTCTCCCCTATGCATCGAGTAATTACAAATTTACAAGTCATTTCTATTCCTCTCTCCTCTGCCCCTGCCTCTCTTTCCCATCTTCTTCCTTCATACACGTCTCTGTAAAAAACCCAAATACACTGTAGGTGACTCTGGGAGGAAAGCAACGGCCAAGCGGGGACTCTGGGAGGAAAACAACGGCCAAGCCCCCGCTGGAGCGGTGGCTTGGCCTATGCTATCTCCGTCCCTGCCTCGATGGGGATTGAGACGCCTTAAATTCATCATGGTTAGAAAATATTAGGCACATATCGCTCAACTCTCATCAAGCACGATATCAGCAGGATCACCGATCCAAGGCCTCCCTTCACGCCACCTAAACTTGATCCGTAGTTTCCCAGTCACATCGCCTCCTACTACCTCACCTTTGCTTGCATGAGTCTCTATACCTGATAAGGCCTATTTCATGCATTGGTTTAGGGGTAAAATGTATGCTACTTGATCAGTTTATCGCGCAAAGTAAGTGTTAAAAGTGCAGGAATGCCGCTTAACCAAGGCAACAAGGCCAAGCTGATCAAGCTGGTACAAAGGGCGAAAAAGACCAAAAATCGGGTGAACTGATCAAAGGGGGTGATCAAGCAGTTAGGCGGGGACCACTGGTTTCTAGAAGAAGGACGCGTGAGCTAATGAGTTAGAGGGGAATCATCATTCTGTTATCAAGGACGACGTTCTAGAAAGGGACACGTGCTGATACATAAGACGCAAGGACGGAGCTGGGTCATCATTCTGTTATTGAGGAGCGACGTCATTTTAGAAGGAAGGCACGTATCAATCGATGAGACGCTCGATCACAGTGTGAGCGAATATTCCCTTCCAAGATCGTTATCCAGCTGGAGATCGTCACAGCGAGCTTATAAATAGAGGATGTATCACCATAATCGAGAGGGTCCTTTTAGAGTTCCTTTTCAGCATCTTCCTTTTAGCTTTTTTAGTTTAGTTTTCCAGTTCAGAGGTAGCTTAGTTAAAGAAACAGTTAGAGAGAGAGCGACCAAAGGGAGCGCGACAGAATACTCAATATCTGTTCGGCGCCGTCCCAAGTTTCCAACCGAGAACTCATCGTCCTTACTCACTTTCTTATCCAGAGTTGATAGCTTAGTTTAATTCCGTAGTTAAAGAATCTATATTTTTGTATTCCGAATGTTCACCGCACTGTTCTGAGCTATAAAAGTCGAAGTTGTTTTGTTTTCGTCATCTTGTTTACTATTCCAGTTCAGTTTCACTTTTAAGTCTTCGATTCATTGTCTGAAATTTTCATCATGTTGAATGGCAAAGTGTTTGTGCTTTTCGTAGCATGCCTAGGTAGTTAAGATCTTATTTCCGCCTGTTGCTTACTTGATCCATTAATTGTGTCAGCATGATGAGTAACTTGATCAAGTAGATAGTTTACATTTTGCCTAGCGTAAATCCAGTAGCTTAGAAACTCCCGAACTAAAGCGTGGCAGCAGCCGAACCCTGTTCACTACTCACACACTCGATACACTGGTTTCTCTGTGGGATCGACCCCGTACTTGTCGCTTTACTGTTAATGTAGTGCGAGTTTGAGAGTTATAAATTACATTGGTAGCGAGCGAGAGCGAGAACGCCTTGATCAAGTGGCAACGACATTTGCTAACTGATCCATCCGGTCGGTTATCTTCTATATAACTTGATCAATCCAAATCCGCCTTCCCACGTCCGACCAATACCCCATCCCCACCTGGGTGTTACCAGCCCATCTTTGATCCTCACCTTATCCCCGACTCTGAATGGCCTTAATCTTTCCAGCTCGTGTGTTTTGCAGAGCCATAGCCTGTCCATAAAGCAGAACGCCACCCAAACATCTTTATCTTCTATACGGTGCACAACTCCAATGCTTGAATGGCTCGCGTCCCCCAATGGTGAGTAAGGACAACAATTGGCTTGATCCTTACCCAGTCTCGGATGTAAAGTTCCCTTTCCTTGATAATTTCTATCTCTAAAGGATCCAGACATCCAGCACCCACGATTTGGAGCCAGCGGGTGTGTATATTCTGAGTTTTCCATCAGCATCTATTGCTGATATAGTCCCTATACTTGCATGGTTATGTCCCGACCAACCAAATCTCGGTTGTTTGAACGAGTTCTTAACCTTAACTCGTTGCCCTACCACTAGTTTGTCGACTTTTGCAAGATCACTTGTAATGTCTATCTATAACTCTTGCTCTCCATAGAAAGCAACCAAAACATTTCCATCGCATTCATTTTTGTCGCATTGAATCCCTTGTACAATACCAACACTGTTGGGGCCAACCGATTTCCAACTAGCAGTAGTATCTCCATATCTAACCCACTCCCCCACCTCATACATTTTCTCGACTTCAAAATCTGCCGGATCTGCCCTCCGTAAACCTGGTACGCCATAGAGCACTACTCTCACCTCACCATCCCCACTAACACTAACAATAACACCCTGAGAATCATCCTGAGCACATCTCCAACCCCATCTTGGCTCAACAAGACCATATATGAATTTTATATGTTTTCCAACTTTAAATCCCGAAACCTTTTCAACATCGGAATAATGAGTACTCGACTTTCCCTTGCGGAAACAGCAAGCCAGCTCTAGATAACCAGTATCCTGTACACTATGAACAATTGTTAAACCTTCTTTACCTATGTTGTTCCAATCATAACTTGGTCTGGTGCCCAGACTTGGCTTTGATCACACCCAGTCACCTACTTCAATACCTGGAAGTCTTTCGGCATCACCAGGAGAAACTTTCTAGGGACTATTTCTTCCAGTAACTTTCACCTAGAAATAGATAATTAGGAAGATGTATAAGTGCCAGAACTCATGAAATAGACAAGACAAAAGATGATCTCTCAGTGACTACAAATAATCACTATAGAAGAAATAAAACCAAGGAATTCAGTCTTTCCAATACCACAACGTTTATTCATGGATATTTAGTTTATAAGCGAGAGAGGATAATCCAATCCATCAACACAAAACTATTTATTGAATCGGTAACCAACTTATTCCACCAAAAGAGTTTGGGCACAATCTTTCCATACTCTTAGAGAGAGCAGAATGAAGCTTACATTCAAGGCACCATCCATATTGATCCTCGCTACTTTTCCAATAGTAGCAGGTGTCTCATTTGACCATCCAAGATGAGGCTGCGTAACAGATGGAATCACATGAATCTCCTGATCTAATTCGAAAGGAAGTAGTCTGTAAGAACATCGGAAAAGCTTGCTCCGGAAGCAAAATGCAACTCCCATTTCACCATCCTCCTCCAAATTATGGTCCTACACTGCTCCTTGTGACATCTTCCCATCCATATATAGAGAAGTGAACAGAAGCTTTTACTCTAACTCATTCTCCTACCTGTGCAAGTTGCAGAAATGGATAGTGAATAGAAAGAGACATTTACACATTCAGACCGGCCAATAACTAAGGTAGGTTTACCTTAAAATCTTCCACCTTCTCCATGTCAGAAGGATCAGCCTGCCATGGAATAGGACTATTGGGGATTTCAATTATCAGAAGACCATCATTTTCTATCTCACTAATTCTTCCAACACTATGATGTGTCTCACCACCCCATGCATATCTAGGCTCAGCAATAGAACGTTGAACACAAACCCGATCACCAATTTGGTGAAAATAAGACATTACTGTAACCAAGATAAAAAGAGAGCTTGAGGGAAAAGGAAATTATGGCATATATTCCAATAAACTCCACTTACCCTAAATGGTTCCATATGCTCAACTTCTTCAGGTTCACAATGCCAGGGAGCAGGAATATAGCTTAGTTCCAATAACATACTATTATCAGGTCTAAGTTCTAACACAATAAATTACACCTATGCTTCCTGGAGTCACAGCTCCCATTCCATGTTTATTTGTAGTTAATGTGGGTCGTATACAAACCCAGTCTCCAACCTTGAATTCTTCAACTCTTTTCATTTCTGCAGGGCCTGCCTTCCATCCTAATGCACTTTATATTAGCACTATAAATACCTTCAAGTATACAGAGTAGATCTAGTATATCTAAAGGTCAGTACCGGGATATCGAACACGGGGAATATAATTACAACTGGTTATCATATACTAAGTGTCAAATACTATCTAGAGAAACAGAGAAGTTTTGGGTTTAAATAAATAAAGCAAGTAATTTAGGCAAATAAACAACTGATTGCAATTAAATCACAAAGATAAAGTATGAGAGATAAGAGAATTTCAGGGATGTGCGTTCACAATTATGGTTATACAAATTCCAACTACAATACCCTAGCACAATTTATACTTCGATAGAACGAGTCACATAAGTTTTGCCCATGCGGCACAAGCGTAGATTACCAACACTAGGGGCATCAATCCTAGATCTGTAACTCCTAAAAGCTCCTAAAACCTTTATAAAGTCCCCACTCTCAATTAACAGTGTCGTTTTAAGGGAATCTAATTATAGTGTCTACTAAGTGGACCTAACTCGCCAACCTCTTCTCACGATTATGTAGCAAGTTATATTAATTCGTCACAGAATGTGTCACTCAAACGTGAAGCATTATCCAACAACTTAGGGAAGTAAAAACAAACGGATATTAAATAGAAAAATGGAATTGTATAAACCAATAAAAGTTACTAACACATCCAAATAATCCTATGAATTTAGTTACACATAATTGAATAAGCTAAAAACATAGATTGAAGTGAAGACAAAATGAACATAAGTGCTAAAGCAAATAAAACTCAAATGTTGAATCCTTGTAGCTCTTTGATGATCTCTTGCTTCTTTCTCCAACCCCTTGCACAATGAAGAACTCTCAAATTTATGCTATGGAATTAATTGGCAAAAAGATGATCTAGATGACGGATTAGGGTTGGAGGAGGAGCCATGAAGGCTCCCCTTTTGGGGCTATGGAAGGGTTAATATTATGAATTAGGTTATGCGGTATATATAGGCTTGAAAAGGAATTAAATTTGGTAAAAAGTTTCCTCCAAGCAATAGTATAGATGGAATATTTAGCTTCACAAGGTAATGTTTTCTTTCATTCTTTAAAATTCCGCCTAAACTGCATTTGACAGCTTTGCGCGACCTTCGTAAATTAGCCATAACTTTCTTCACAAAACTCCGATTGAGATGATCTTGATACCAACACGAAGATCTTTCAAAGACGAAGAGAATGACATATAGAACGCCCTGATCAGACTTCGAAATCGTCAGAAAAAATGAGTTTGAACAAAGGCTGTCGTGCGTCGCATTTTTGTGGCGGACCGCTGCACCTTGGCCAATGGTCACCATGCATTGATCTGAAGTTTCTGTCTCTTGGGTGGCAGTAGCCACGCATTGCCCAGCTGTCGTTGGGCGTGTCTTCATTCCATGCACAAATTTCACTAACAGTTTATTTATAGCAAAACACATGACACTTCATGACAGCTGCATGTTCAGATTTTAGGGTTGGATGGCATAAGATTTTCTGAACTTCTTAGAGGTTGTTAACCACTCTCTTTTGAGAATATCAAACGACACATTGATTGGAATATCAAAGGGCTATTAATTAGCTTCTCTTTAGAATATCAAAGTACACATTAATTAGAGATGTAAATAACAATAAATATAGACGTTTCCCCTAAACTTTCCCTGCATCCCAGCCGTACCGCTAGTGCCCCTGGAACGTCACTCACCCCAGCAACCTTAGGGCGATTCCAGTCGCGCGCTCTAGGCACTCTTTTGACAACACCGCCACCAGCTATTGAAGAAATACAATAAAACTAGAGTAACATTTATATTAAAGGTCAATGAAAGCGTGAAAGAAAACAAAATTGATAAAAAATAATACTCCCCCAGTTCCATAACAGCGTAGTCATTTTGTCATTTTGGTACGTTCCATAGTAGTGGAGTCATTTCTCTTTTTAGTAAAAGTCAACACATTTCTTCTCACTTACTACTTTACTTTCTCTTACTTTATTCTCTCTTCATCTCTCTACATTTTTTTCTTTCCTACTCCATCCTTCATTTATTTAACTCACTTAATATAATTTTTCTTAATCTCTGTGCCGAAAAGAAATATCTCCATTACTATAGAACGGATGGAGTAGTGTTTAGTTTCTCAAAATTTGGCATATTCAACAAAATGTGCTTGGTTTTTTGCGTATTTCAGTAAATGTCCCAACTTAACGTATTCTAGAAAATGTTCCTAAACCTTGAAGAAAAAAGAAAAAGTTTATATACATGATGAGGCTTGTTTCACGCATGTGTTCTGTCATAAAACTACATCAAATTCTATGAACTAACGTCTAATTTTGAGCCAGATGTATATGAAAGTTCGTCATGTTCAGAAAACGAGTTGATCAACTGGGCGGACGAATAGATCAGGAGAAGGAGTCAAATTTTCTGCGCAAACGGATCAAGTTGGATCAAATGACATGTAGTAGGAGCACCCAATTAGAAGACTGATGCGTCACACAAGAAAGATCCCCAAGGGTAATGTGTAAAGCAGAATTTTCAGAGAACAAATGTCCTAAGGATCAAAACCTCACGCCTTCCTATAAATGGAAATGGAGATGGAGGAAGGAGGCAGCTTCCAACCCGTTAAACTCATTAGTTTTTCAGCTCTCTTCCAGAGCTGAAATGGGAGTTCCCAACAGTTCATCTTCTTGAATTCCTTCACACACACACTCGGTTCCTGTTCTAGTTCAGTTTAATGGTGTTTTGGTGCTGGTTTTATCACTAAAATCGTTTTGGTTATGTATTTCCGCCTCGAGAAGGAGCGATGAAACAATCTCTGTTTTCGTTTGTCTATTTTCAGTTTACATTTGATGTTGCAAACTATGGATGTTTTTTATTTACTAAATTTAGTATCATGATTTCGATATTTGTTGAAATGTTTGTATACCATGCATGAATGCTGTGATCTATTTTCGATTTCGGTTTTATGATGCTTATCTTAGCTCAAGTGTTTCGTTATGTTTTGATTTGGTTGGATCTGAGTTTTAGAACTATGTTTTGTCTAATTAAGAAGAAAATTATGGATAAGTTGTTTTAGGATGTTTAGATCTGATGGTTGGTTTGTGATTTCTGCATGGTTATGGCTCGGTTTCTTAATTACGTATGCGTAGTTTAGATCTTAGGAGTAGATTTAAGTTTACAAGTTGTTATGATATTTCGTTGTTCGTAATTGTTCAGATCTGCTTTTACTCTGCTTTTCATGTTGATTCCGTGAAGAAGATGAAGTTGTTAGAAAACTTTTACTTTCTCGTACGTTTTGCAGGAGACTGACAGTCGTCCACTTTATTCTGTTTGTCCATTTCAGGAAAGTTTCAATATGAGTTGATCAAGTAGATTTTAGTTAAGCTTTAGCAAGTTGATCAATTCAGTTAGTTTAGTCTCTCAAGTCAAGTATTTTAACTTAACCCACCCCTAGAAAGCGTTGCAGCAGCCATTCCCATTCGTATCCACAACAAATGTAAAACACATCATCTCTATGGTATCGATCCTTACTTCCCTAGACTAGTTAATAGTACTTTGTGTTAAGGTTTTGAAAACGCTCTCGAGTCCTTCCATTCACCTCACTCGAGTCGGATCTAAGTCAAGTTAACCAGCCTGAGTCTCCACCGGATCCACTCACCGGCATTTTGCAGGTAGAAGGTACACATAGGCCAGCTGGATCAGTTTGATGATTCAACTTGAGCAGTTCACAACGATAAAAAGAGGAGAAAGAAAGACAAGAGGAGAGACCTTTTCAATACAAAACACTATTAACTCCTCTTAAATTTTGCTAAACAGACATAGTGTCATGTGTTGTTGTAAAATTTTTGTATGGTAGGATAATTTGGAATACGCTAAGGCCATGTTTGGTTGTCAGGATTCTGTCTGGGAAAGTAATCTGATTCCTTAAATTTTAAATTCTTGTGTTTGTTTCGATTTTTAATCAAACTAGGAAAGTAATCAGAATCCAAGAACATGGAAAGTTAGTACAATTTTCCAAGATTCTGAATCCTAACTTTTCTTAGGTATTCTTTTTCCATGTTTTCGGATTCTTACATATTTAATGCAATATAAGTATAGTTTTATTATTACAATTGTTTATTATTATTATTATTATTATTATTACTACAATGTATTAAAAATGACATAAAATTATAAATCATACTTAATTTCGGTATAATAAATAACTATAATTAATATTATCCTAATCATAACTATATTATTATAATATTTATATATTTGTAATTATCATAATAATAATTAATAATTTAATAAATAATTAAAATATAACTATAAAATAGTACAAATTATATGATAATAATTAATAATTATTATTTTATAAATTAATAATTAATCAATAAAGTCGTAGTGAAATTTTAAATTATAAAATTTATTCAATTATATCATCCGTAAATATTATAATTATAATTATAATAATCATATTTATTATTATAATCATTTATTATTATAATACTCCACGTAACTATAATTACAATTATATTATTATATATTAAGATGAATAGTGCATATTTAAACTAATAATAAATATAACAATATAATTATTATCATTTGTAATTAATAATTTATTAAAAATTTATGTTATTATTCTTTTTATAAATAAAAATAGTAATAAGTAGGAGTATATTTTTAGTTTGGTGTTTAAATCAAATAGTATAAAATTTAAAATCTTGATATTTTCCAAACATAGGAAAGTAAAGTTATTAGGAATCATATTTCTAAGATTCATTTTCCCAGAAATCATTTTCCTTGTCAACTTTACTTTCCTGTCAACTAAACATGGCCTAAACGTTTAGCACATAATGCACATTTCACATAATTTTACGGAAAAACAAAAGTTGACGACATTTAAAAGAAAACAGAATTTAAGAATGTAAAACACTATTAACTTGCAAGTATACATCCACATTATAAATTTTAACAAATGTTAATATTTCAGTGAAGTGATAAAAAAAATACGAAGTGTTTATTTAAAATGTGTGAATGCGAATGAGGCATTCGGTAAATGATATGAATAATTGTTATGACATACTCTCTCTTCCCTATTAAAGAATGACTTGTCATCTAATTATTCTTTGATTTTCGTGATCATATGGGATGACATTGGATTTCACCATCTCTTATGATAAAGAATGACTTGTCATCTAGTCATTCTTTGATTTTCGTAATTGCATGGGATAATATTGAATTTCACCACCACTTGTGAGCACCTTTCATCTATTCATGCTTCGATTGAAGAGCTTATTACACATTGCATACTAAGCAATGCAATTAAAGGTTACATACTAAGCAACGAAAATTAATGGTTATATGGAGTACTAAGCAGCAAAAGTTGAAAGTTGCATACTAAGAAAAATACATTGAAAATAGATAAACTACGACACATTCCAAACAATTCTTCCATTAGATCGTGTTTCAGAGCTTCTTCTTCTGGAGATAAGTCTCTCCTAGCCATCAACAGAGTAAGGATAGTTGCCTTGATATTCAGTTCCTGAATATCATATTCCCTTACACGTGTGCCCTCATTTAACGCAGTGCTGCAGTAAAATCACTAGGAATTGTATATGATGGTGTTGCAACTTCTTTGCCTTTTCTTTTAGCCTTAGCCTTAGCCTTAGCTTTATCTCTTCCAATAGGACGTTGTAATGTTGAAGAAACAGTTCCAGGGTCCTCCCTCCTCACTAGTCCTCGACCTTTTTGAGTTTCCACGACTTTCTTCAATACTATTTTCATCAGGCTGGAATCGCGTTGAACCGATGCTATTCAATTTCAATTCCCACTTGGGATTGTGTCTCATCACACTCTCAAACACCATATGGTGAGTAAACTTACTCTTACCATATATTTGTTGAGCGATTTCTCAATGTCCTCATTAGATTAGCCGCTCGTAGCTCGATCGTGCGCATGTTTGTATGCACCAATCAATTTGGAGTCATTTGTATTGAGTCGTTTGCAGCGTTGTCTCAATGATTCCAAACTCCTTTGTTCGCCCATATCTAGATTTTCTACTCTTGTTTGTTCATATAAATCCAGAATATTTTGCCATCAATTAACATTAGTTCAGAAGGTGCCAACAATTGCGTTCATGCTGACAAAACACCAAGTAGACATTAGTGCAATGTCTTCTTGCTCACTCCAACCATGTCGAGTGTTTGAAGCATTCATGTTAATTTTAGATTGATCAGAATTTGAAAAATCATCAAAGCTAGGGATATAATCTTGGGAATGATTGAAATTTTGGGTTGAATAAAATTTTGAGAAGCGGAGAATATATTATTCTCATCATCATTCATAATGAACAACAAAGGAGACTACAAAATAAGAAATTTCACCAAAGAATAGGGCTGTCAAATTGGATATCGGGTATTGGATACCCGATACCCGAACCCAAAAAAATCGGGTAATTGGATACCCGATACCCAAAAAATCGGGTTTCGGGTCGGGATCGGGTATTGGGTTATTGGGATTTTCGGGTATCGGGTAATTGGATACCCGAATACCCGAAATACCCGAAATTAATAATGTTTAATTTAATTTATCAATTAATTCAATTAGGGTACACATACACATTAGTTACACAACTTACACTCCCGTCTCCCTGACCCTGTGACCCGCCGCTCCCTGTCTCACTTGTCTCCCCTCGACTGCGCCTCTCACCCTCACCCACGAGTCCACGACCCACCGACGACGAGCACCACCGCCTGAGCACCACCGAGCTTGTAGTCTTCTCCTCGGCTCCTCCCTCTCCCACACGCAGACGCAGTCCGCTAAACCCTCTCTGGCTCTCCCTCTCGGCCCAAGCAGTGGCCTCCCCGCCACCGCCGCCCTCCGCCACCTCCGCCATCTGAAGATTGAAGAAGGTACGAATGTTGCTTCAATTTACAGTTTAATATTATGCATTCTTCTTTCAATTATACTATGAATGAAATTTATTATAACTATATAAATAAATATTTTAACACCATTGTTCCAAAGAATTTGATGTTATAAGAAGGTGGGTTGGAAGAGATAAGAATTTGGTGTTGTAAGTATGATAATTGATGATGAATTTGATGTTATAAGAATTTGGCAAAGAAGAAGGATTATATAAGGAGAAAGATGAAATTTTTTGTGTGCGCGGAACTCTAGCAAATCTAATCTCTATATAAATAGGATGAAATTTATGAATTTTGGTTTTTTCATAAATTTAAAAAAATGTTAAGATTTGAAAAACCATGTCAGTGAATGTATCATAAAATGAGTTTATAGACCATGCGAGTCATTGCATACGACCGACCACGATCGCAGAGAGACACCACTTATTTCATTTTTTAACTAGCCAATGATGTCCAGGTCGGCCATTCCATAATCGTAGTCTTAGGGTGTCCACTATAAGGCGGACACCCCAATAGCCCCACCCCAGTTTTTATCCATAGCCTCAATTTTTTTGTCCATAGCCCCAAAATTTTGTTTCCGCCATTATGGTGGACACTTCCAATAGCCCCCAAATTTTATAATCATTTTTTATTTTAAAATGTTTTTAGTTTCAATCAAGTATAATTAAAATTATCGCAATGTAAATAATTAGAAGAAGAGGTAATTGGAGCCGAATATTCGTTGTATTGGGGCCATAGCCCGATTCCTGCGAGCCGAGTGATTCGTCGTCTTCACTGTGCATTTTACAGAGAGTGAAAGTGTAGATAGTGAATGGAGGGATTTTGTGAAAATGGTGAAAAAATAGGTGGTGGAGAGTGGTATTTATAGAGGTAAGTAATAAAAAAATTAAAAATTCGAGGTGACCGTCGGCGCGCCGATCGCCGGCCACTATGGCCGGCGCGCCTATAGGCGCGGCGAAAGGACGCCCGGCGCGTCCTCGCCCTCCCGTCGCCTATCCGTCGTCCGCCGCATACCGTCCTAAATTCGTCGTCCGCCCCGGGGGCGGACATCTCCCACACTATAAACCGCCCCGGGACCGCCCCCGCCGGAGCTATAGGCGCGGCGGTCCCATAGTGGATGCTCTTAGACCACGTTTATTGGTGTTACGTGGTCGACCGCCACGTCAATGGCAATTAAAAAAAGAAACTATTTCAATTGGTCTCTCTCTCCTTGAACGCATTTCATGCGACCACAGACCGTCGGTTGCCCTCTTTATCAGCCAATGAGATTGTGCTAAATGGCACAATCTTATTGGTTGATATATTTTTTTTAATTTGTATATAAATTATAAAAATTATACCAAAATACATAGTTTTTCTTCCTCTATAAATAGAGACCACATTTGCTATAGTTTTGCATACAAAAAAATATCATCTTTTCTCCTCCTATAAATCCTTCTTGTTTGATAAATTTCATGGTATTTTTTAGTTTCCTTTGTTGCTAACTATGGAGGACGATGAGAATAATATATTCCCTGATTCCCCAAATTTTTATCATTCCCAAAACTTCAACCCCTTCCCAAAATTTTAATCATTCTCATGATTATTTCCCTAGCTTTAATGATTTTCCGAATTCTAATCAATTTCAAAGTTCATTTCAAAACTAACATTCAAGCCAAAACATATCACAAACCAACATGAGTGCTTCAAACACTCCACATGGTTGGAGTGAGCAAGAAGACATGGCATTAATGTCTGCTTGGTGTTTAGTGAGCACGAATGCAATTGTTGGCGCCAACCAAACTAGTGCCCATCTATGGCAAAATGTTCTCGATCAATATAAGCAAACAAGAAAAGAAAATCCAGGAATGGGCCAACAAAAAAGTTCGGAGTCATTGAGACAGCGCTACAAACGACTCAACACAAATGTCACAAAGTGGGTTGGTGCATACAAACATGCGCATGATCGAGCTACGAGTGGCCAGTCTAAAGAGGACATTGAGAAAACCGCTCAACAACTGTATGGTAAGAGTAAGTTTACTCACCATAAGGTGTTTGAGGAGGTGATGAGACACAATACCAAGTGGAAATTGAAATTGAATAGCACCGGTTCAACGCATTTCCAACCAGATGAAGATAGTCTTGAAGAAAGTTGTGGGAGCTTAAAAAGGTCGAGGACTAGTGAGGAATGAGGACCTCAAATCGACTCCACTCCTGAGAGTCGTTCTTCAACATTGCAACGTCCTATTCAAGCTAAGGCTAAGGCTAAATTAAAAGGCAAAGAAGTTGCAACACCATCATATACAATTCCTAATAATTTCACTGCAGCGCTGCGTGAAATGAGAGTCACACGTGTAAGGAAATATGTTATTCAGGAAAGGAAGATCAAGGCAGCTAGTGATATTCATTAACGGAACATCAAGATAGCTATCCTTACTCCGCTGATGGCTAGGAGGGACTTAACTCCAGAAGAAGAAGATCTGAAACGCAATCTAATAGCATAATTGTTTGGGAAGCGATCGTAGTTTATCTGTTTTCAATGTATGTTTCTTAGTATGTAACTTTCTACTTCTGTTGCTTTGTACGTAATCTTCAATTTCTGTTGCTTAGTATGTAACCTTTAATTTCTATTGCTTATGTAACTTCCGGTTTATGTGAAAGCCCTTCAATCAAAGCATGAATAGATGAATTGTGCTCACAAGTGGTGGAAGAATCGAATGACATCCCATGTGATCACAAAAATCAAAGAATGACTAAATGACAAGTCATTATCTATCACAAGTGGTGGTGAAATCCAATGACAACCCCATGTGATAACGAAAACCAAAGTATGACTACATGACAAGTCATTTCTATCACAAGTGGTGGTAGAATACAATTATCACCCATGTGATCACGAAAATCAAAGTATGACTACATGACAATTCATTTTCTATCACAAGTGGTCCAATATGACAACCCATATGATTACGAAAATCAAAGTATGACTACATGACATGTCATTTTCTATCACAAGTGTTGGTGGAATCCAATGACATCCTATGTGATCACGGAAATCAAAGAATGACTACATGATAAGTTATTTTTTTCACAGTTCGGCAATCGCAACTGAATGTCTAATTTTTATCTTATGTTTTAAGCATCAATTATGTATTTTCAATTTCGTATTTCAGTTATTGTAATTTATGATTTTTATTTGTTTGTTTTTATTATTTTTAGTTTGTCATTTATTATGTTTTTTTAAAATTTTACTGCACAATAATAAATATTTTATATAATAATATTATTATTATTAAAAAATAATATAAAATAAATATATAATGGAGTGGTTGGATGGTCATTGATAAACCCTCAAAAATGATGTGGTTGAGTTAGATGAATATTGATGATGTGTAAGATAATGTGGAAGAAATAGAAATTAATTAAATATTAAAAAGTGGGTGGTTGCCGATAAACATGGTCTTAGTGACTACGCCACCATTAGCCTATAATACAAAAGACTTCCCACTTACTCCCCCCGTTCCATAAAAAGTCATATTTTGTCATTTCAGTTTGTCTCATAATAAAAGCCCTATTTCACTTTTACCATAAATGTTAAGAAGAACCCACATTCCACCAACTTATTTCACTCACATTTTAATATAAAATTAATATATATAAATAGAACATATATTCCACTAATTTATACAACTCACTTTTCTTTACATTTCTTAAAACACGTGTCATAACTAAAAAGGACTTCTATTGCAGGATGGAGGGAGTATTTGTTTATTTAAAACTTCAAAATCAAGCATTTTCTTTTCATTAAAACTTGGGAAACAAAATTTATACAAAGAACTCGAAACCATGCTTTTCAGTTAGCACTTGCAAGTTTGACTAATTTGGCAGTTCATCGAAATGGAAATGTCTAATGTGTATAATACAAATATCATAGTTCCTCAACACATCTATACAACACAAGGCATTTAAGAAAAAAATTAGGAAAGAAAAATACACACAAGATCAACTCTGGACTGTGAATCAATTTGATGTACAAGACATGAGATAAAATGATCTAGGGCTACATTCGGTAGGACACATTAGCTTCGCGTCGCGTGTATATGCATATCTCCGGTCAATTGGACAAGGATACACACGACGCGATATAGTGAGAGTTAATTTATACAGAATGGAGCATCGACAAAAATCTACAACGACCTCAAACTCTGTCAAATGAAAAAACAAACGGGTGCCAAGAAAAACGAAGCCTCTCAAGCATCGCCTTTTCACCTCTTCCCTTCTGCATCACTCGGTAAGAGGATTTTCCATACCTTGAAGATGCGGATCAAAGGCTAGGAGACGATGGATTGCCAACGAGTCTGCACTGTTCTGGAAGTAGCGAGCAGAGCACCTGCCCTTTGACTGGGAACAGCTCGCCATCAATGCCACATCCATTGTGTGTGTGCTTCCCAGGTTTGATTTTAACGGATTTAACCTGCATATAGCAGAAGAATCCAAGTCAATTCAATCATAGCAAATCAGTAACTGCTGCACTCGTTCGAGTAAGTTTCACTAACCATTTTGTTAAATGGTTATTGTAAAATTAGAGCCCGAACATCGACCTTATGGCAACTTATTAGAGTGAACTTAAAAATATTACAAATATAGCCTGTCAAAATTTCTGGACAACATAAGCACATATGTTTTCAAGATAGATATCAAAACCAATGATATACCTATGAACATGTTGCCCGAAAATTGTAAGTGGACCGTTAAGTGAACAAAGAAGATAAATTCATGTCATATTTGTAAATTTTTAAGTTTGAGCTAAAAAGTCTCAATGCGATCAAAGTTAAAGCCATAATTAAACAATGATCCTTATTCTAAGAACCCCCTAGCACGCAAGAGAGACATCTACTCAATAATCTTTCTTGTTTTTAGCATGTAAATTCTTTTTTTTTTCAGTTTGAATTCATTGCATCTATCGTGTGGGGATACGTGGCTGTGCAAATATTGAGATCCTTCTTTACCTTAATATATTCGACATATGGCAAGGAAAGGCGACTGCCCATCTGCAGACGCAAAAAGAATCTCAACAGCTTAAATCGTCCACCTCCACGAACCAGTAAAAGGTCCAAGGTATTGTCATCGTGCTCGGCCTTGGGCGCCACAACCTGCGAACTCTGGACGGATTTACACGAATGATTGCAAACAAGGACAGCGAGATATTGACCTTTAGCAACCACCCAATTCTCTTCCGGTCTAGGGGTGATTTCCTTTTTCTCCACAGCTTCGCTGCCCTCAGGCGGCCCGCAATTCAATAAGTCGCATTGCCCCGGGAACTTCTAGTGGAATTACTTATGCTAATTGTACCAGCCCAGCCTTTATCCGTCCTCAACTTGGATCTCGTCCTCGGCCAGTTAGGAGTAACAGAATGTGGCGGCTGAGGGTGAATGACTTCTGGCTCGGCTGTTGCATTGCTTCAACCAGCTGAGAGTCGTTTCGACTTTGGATCTATTGCTCGCACATAGTCTGACAGCTCAGTGGTACTGCAGGTCATATCAAAATCATTTCCAGACATTCGGCTTGGGGTCATTATTGAATCGATACTTGATAAGCTGGAGGCCCGAGGAAGACCTTCCTTTCCTGATTTACGCATGATATCAGTGCAGAGCTCTGACATGTCAACGATTTCATGACCATCCGAATCTTTTCCATCTCCAGAGACAATTCGCGCTGGAAGATGTTCCACTTCATAATTGTACTTGGGCAAGCAGAAAAATTTGAGAAAAGCAGCAACAAAATAGCGCAAAGGGCCAAACCGCTTCTGGAATTTCTCGGAGAGCTCCAATACTACAGCAAGTACAGAAAAGACGGGACTCAAAATTAAGGTGGATCAATTAAAGAACTGGGATAAAGGAAACTAAATGCGTTTTAAGATCATCAGAAAGTCATTCCAATTTTTAGAAAAGAAGGAAAGGACAAATAAATAATAAGAGTAAAAACGAAACATAGGTAATCACAAATTTAGCAACTTTACTGGGGGGGGGGACTTGGATTTCATGCACTTCGGAATTTCTGATTAAAAATATAAACAGAAAACAAGGCTTCTAGGACTAACATGAAAGCAAAAACTTTCTCAGGAATGGATGAGAGGGATACAATATAATTGAATCAAATATGGTAAGGGAGGAAAGCCCAACAAAAGGCAGACAAAGGCTCCTTTCATCAGTTCTCAATTAGATATATTGATCGTAATTCTAGAAGACTTTGAAAAATTTAATAACAGTTCTATCTTCAGTAGCAGAGAGTCTAACAACACCGAAGAGGAAATGCAACGAAACAATGTGAATCTGATATAGAACAGCCTCTCCCACCCCCTCGACTTTCTCCTTTTCACTCGTCTATTATTTCCTCTCCATATTCTCTAATTAAAACCACACGGATCAAATATACAATTTTCAGTTCAATCACAATTCTCTTGCATTAATATCCAATCACTCAAGCATCAGATACAGAGTCATTTGGCTTACCTACAACAATATCAAACTATATTCAATTTAAGGAGACCTAAAATGATACCGCAGGCGAAACATGGTAGCTGACTGAATAAGTTGTCAATACAACTAAAAAAAAGAAGCAACGACCAGGGATTAGATTTGTGTATGAAATAAACCTGCAACATCATAAGCCCAATATAATACTCCCTCCATCCCATTCAAGATGACCACCTTTCCTTTATAGTTTGTCCCACTCAAGATGTCAACATTCTATATTCGGAAATAAATATCGGTCTCCTCTCTCTTTATTAAAATAATTCAATCACTTTTTCCACTTTACTTTATCACACTCAACTACTCCACCTAAATACCCGTGCCATCTCGAATGGGACGGAGGGAGTATATTTCAAGAAATTTTCTGGAGACTGGAATATCATGCTTGGGACACAAAGGGGGGACATTGTTCTAGAAAGTTTCCGTTTAGACTTCTATATATCCAGGATCAAGCACTGAAAACTACGTAAGAGAACAATCAGACTCAACTAATGTAAAGTAGGTAAGAAAGCATCAAACACTCTATAGAATTATAGACAACGACAACCTTGAATCATTGGCTTTAAAAATGGATATTACTGTTGTTAAATGTTGCAAATAAAATAGAAAAGGAGGGGAAAAAACATTCATGTTAGAGAAATCATGGCAATTCTTAAAATGAGGATGAATTAAGTAGAACTGCTAAATTACTGTCACTAATAAAACCAAAGTATGTAACAGTCATCCCAAAGTGAATAGCTCCAGTATGGATCCACTCCACAGCAAAAACATCAGTTGCAGTAAGACTGCCCTGAAATCCACCAGAAAAAAAAAGACACCGAGATATGAACCTTGCTGACTCTAGAAATGCTACAGAATGATACAAAGACATCCGCATGAACTCAGCATTAAAAATTGTCAACATTTTACATATAAAAATAGTGATTTGGATCTCGCTTAGAACACAAAAGAAAAATCGTTCAGTAATTCAAGTTTTGAGGACTAGAAAGAAGGGATTACAGCGAATTATATTTCTATGCGATAGACATTCTTTCTAATAAAGATGCAATCATGCATCATATTGTACTTTTATTGGTGGAGTCGACCACACAATAGTTTTAAATTAGGACATTTTGTCTAGTAACCAACATATATATATTCCCTCCGTCCCACTAAAATATGAAACATTTGCTTTTCGACCCAGGATTTTATGTAGTGTTGTTCTGTGACTTAAGTGGAGAGAGAATAAAGTAAGAGAGAAAAGGTAGAGACGATGCTGTTTCCATTTTAGGAAATGTGTCCTTTTTCATTTTTCATGTGCAGAGAGAGTATGAAATAACACTTCTATAAAAATGGAAATAATGAAATGAATACTCTCCCTACTTCAGTACTTCAGAAAAGAGCAAAATAATGCAAGGGGTCCAAAAAAATAACAACCTTAACAATTGTAATTGCTGCAGGTATGGGATCTCTGGCTCCAAGTATCGTCCAAACTAAAGAATTATCAGACCCCGCAGGTATGATTCCAATTGGGATTGAAATTGCTTCTCTCTGGTTCTCTCTACTAAGTAATCCATTCAAAACCTGCACATGGGGATGCCCATCAGTCACATATACTAAGAAAGAACATGCAAAACAAAATATACACCCAAACTCCAGAACATGTAGGAAAGGAGAATTAACCAGTATCACATTGGACCACATGACCTAAAATCCCTGACACCATACGAGTAAACCAACAGTAAAACACAAAGCTAATGAATTTGCAAAAAAAAAAGTACAAGAAAAATGTAACAGTAACGAACATGTCTAGAAAATTGCATGAAAACCTACAACCATTAATACATGACCGAATTATGGCTGTTCCGCAAACTATCGTTTCTTAAATATCACCAGACATGTCTAGAAAATTGCATGCTCCAACTTGTGTGTCAACTTAAAAATTGTTTTAGAACTTTTTTTGTATTTACATCAAGGAAGAAAGTGTTTGTTTCATAAGTGCACCAATGACATCAAACCAAATTTCAAAGAAATCCAATAAAAAATACTTTGAAGCAATGACACAACATGATCGCTTCATAAGAGAGTTATCCTTGTCCGAGGAGTACAAACGGACGAGAAGAAAGAGGTTGTGTAAACCTCATTTATGATTCCGTCTCCTCCTACGCATATAATACCTACAGGGAGTAAAAGTTAAGATGACAATAGTAAAGACGAGTATAATTGCAGTACGTAACTGTTACATAAAACAAAAGCAAGATGTACCATCAGGACATGTAGTGAAATCAACACTGGCTGCAAGCTTTCTAGCATGACCTGCCGATGTTGTTTTGACAACCTATAACTCAAATCCCGCAAGCTGCATTTTAGCCCATCAAAAGAAAAAGGCAGTTATATGAGATACGGCAACAATGAAGATATGGCAGCTAGCCAGGTGAGGTGGCTAAGAGAAAAGTAAACAGGTATCAGCAGTTGACCACACAACATATTTAACCATAAAACTCATCGCGACGCAGCTTTTTAAAACAGTGTTTCCTGGAACCTCTAATCCACCTCGGTTAAAATGCTGGAGATGATAAAATGGACTTGAGCACTGTGGTATTCAAACCAGTTTTACAGGATGCATGTCGGAGTACCCTGGTATAGACTACTGCATGGGTGGAAAGTGGAAACAGCTTTCCAGGCAAGAAAACTTCCTTATGCTCTGCTAAATTCACTCAATTAAACTACCAAATTGCTATCTATTTCTTTTCCAAGAAGAACCGATCATCATATTCAAAAAAAACTTCTCAAGATTATCAGAAAGGAGATCTCCATGTATGAAGCATGAAAAAGAGGAAAGTTAAGAAACTAAATAGGAAATCAGGGGAGAAGAAATGGTCCATGAGCTGAATTTATGTTATTTAGGTGCGTGAGCCTTGACTGTTTAAAAAATGTGCCATGAGCTAATTGTATCCTGTTGGACAACTCAGCAACCTGCTGCTAGATGCCCCTTCAACAACTATGTCTATGAATCTATGACCAAAAATACGGTGTTGTAGAGCACAACCAAGCTGAATATGGCAACGTTTCTTTTGGTTCCTTTATTATCAAGCCATGTGAGCTTATCCGACCTTAATCGAGCTTAAACAAGCTTTTAATATATATATATTGTATACAGTAGTAGATTATTTACAAAGCAGGATAAATATTCAAAAGAATCTATGGCTTTCTTCTAATAAACATGTTTAGTTATATATTGGTCATAAGTGCAAGTATACAAAATACCTTTAAGTATCCAATTAGTATATCTATAGTTACGAAATTCACGAGCCAACAAACCAAATATTCCCAAACTTGTGATTGGTTAGTTTGTTTGACCAAATCTCACTGGAATCAAATCTCAGGTGAGCTTTCAATGAATCGACACCTGAATTGCTCACAAGTAACTTGGCTGATTTTGTACGCTACCAAAAGCTATGTTCAAAGCACAACAAAAACAAAATAAAATAAGAAGCGGAAAGCACCATAAACAAACTTACTTTAAATATAGGTTCTACCAATGCATTGAAAACTTTGCTTGAACGGCCACGACCAGAACGAGGGTTTAAAATGACAAGCATTTTGGGTGGACTTTTACATCTAATATATGACTCGGGTGGAAACTCATCGAAAATTGAATCCAAATTCTGCTTCTTAGAAGCCATAGGGTGAGGCAAGCAATTCACAGAGCATTTCTGATCTGCAAAGGCATTGACCCACTGGATTGCATCCTCAGGGGTGGAAGCAAAAATTTGGAAGTCCTTCCGACTTCTCCCACTTTTCATCAAAAAGCATGAACCCTTTCTAAATGGATATGAATGGGCAGTAAAATGTCTGAGCCCAACACAGTAGGACAACTGCCAATTTTTAGAAGAAATCAGGAACAAGAAACTGAATTTGAATTTAATCAGGAAAGAATTAGCAAAGATACAAAGGAATTACCGAAATCACATCATCCAGATGCAACATCTTAGAACCCCAAATCAGTGCCTTGCTTGTCAGTTAAGCATTAACCGCGTCTGAGTTGGAATTCTCCAAAGTTTGTAGCTCAGAGTTCTTACTGGATTTCGTTTTGTCGAGGGAAAGTTTTCCACTGAACAGTTCATATCCAAGTAAATCAGATTTCTCATCTCCAACATCAATCCTGTGTTCTGTCCTCTTAGCCCCATTTGGATCATCATTGCCGACACTGAGTTCTCCACATTTTGTGGTCTTCCCTCTACTATTACGTTTTTCTGGAAAGACAATAGGTGATGTTTGTCGTGCCGTTGAAACTTGAGAACAAAGACCGAGACGATGAAGTGACTGTTGAGTCGTCAGTCGCAAAGAACTATGCTTGGACAGACTCCCACTATTCTGCATATCGGCTCTCAAGCACAAACAGATTGACAATAAAGAAAAAGGACATCTACTAATACAGAAGCTCCATGGTCACATATAATCTACAGTCCAATTAGGGATTGGATGTAAAACAGCCTGCATTATTCGGCAGAAAATTTTCATTACCATCCAAACAAAATGAAAACTTTACTAGAAACCCATCTTAATTCAACAATTCCAAATTAAAAAATTAACAGTGGCAGTGGATAAACATTTCTTGGTTATTCTAGCATAGCTGAATTACCTAGTCATACAATCTAGTGATCTAGTTGCGTAATTGTTTGTATATGCAACAAATTAGCAACCACAAAACAATGTAAACATTTAAGACTGTGAAAATGATAAGTTATTAAGGATTAAAAGTCAAAAACTGCCTTGATTCTATCATCATACTAAGATACGGTTATAAAGCATGACAAATTATTAGATTCATTACAGAAGAAACAACAGGATTTCAGTATAAATGAAGATGGGGATATCTCTATAAAAACAGTATAGTAGAGCCATAATATGATACTTCAGACCGAACAAGATATTAGAAATATAACAGCAAGGTAATTTAATGTTTTAAGGTCCCTTCAGATTCTTCCATTATCTTTGACTAAGGTAAAAGATATACATAATCCACAAGCACAAATCTTACCACATAAGTTGAAGTATCAGAATAGATTCATTCAAAAATATAAACTTCAGAAACGGAAGTCTTTGAGGAAAAGCTTCTGAAAGAAATTAATAATGGGTGCAACAAAATAACACCACTTGAAACATATGAATTTAATCTGAAAATGTGTTGATGATTTAATAAAAACAGTACTAAAAAGAATTATCATCATCAAAGATTTATCCGAAACAAAAGTATCGCTTTTATACAGCAACTCAACAACCAAAGCTCCAATCAAGGTAAAACTAGGTCATGACTAGGTAGTACAGACAATGGAACACAGCTCTCTTGTAACTACTTGAAGAGATGCAAACAGTGAAATATATAATAGAGCTACATGTATAATGTGTGTTAGCTCAATCAAACATGTCCCTCGGTGCACCAAAATCACCATAGAGCTACACAATTTAATCAACACTATAACCTCATAGAGCAATTGCAAATTCTGGGTTAACAAAAATACCACTGTCTAGCCATGTAGAGAAATTGCAAATTTTGACTTATCAAACAATTTCTGAAAACCAGAAGAAAATACACTGAACCCTATTGACTACAGAGAGCAACCGGAGCTAAAATAGGAGCTGCTGTAAATAAATGTAGCTTTTTTTCCTAGCTGAATACAGCATTGATCATTCCAATTTCCAGTCTCCAAAGGTAAATCCTCAATTGGATCACCGAAAAAACAGAAGCTAGTCAACCATTAAAAAAAATACCCAAACGCAATTGAAATTGAACTTGTTTACATAACTGGACGATTAAATAAATCCGCGTTTAAAAAATCAAAACGAATTTAGCCCAATCCACCCCCAAAATTATTCGATCAAGCCTATAAGCGCAAAATAATAATAAATTCCAGTTGAAACCTTCCTGCGTTGAGGAAAAAAAAAAGACTTGCCTTTTGTTTTTAGAGAAAGGTCACGGATTTCCCCCGGCGGCAGGCGGCGGAGATAGGTGGTGGTTTGGAATAAAAAGATGGAGATACGAGCAGAACCCAGAGACTGGTTTTCTTGTCTTATTTCAATTCTCCTGGATATTTTGCTGCAGCTTAATTAATTCTTTTTGCTTATAATTTCAGATATTTATTTGTTTTACAAATTTCTTTTTATCGAATATTCAATCTAATCAAATGTTGAAAATCCGAAGTAGTCAAACCAGAAAGGGTAAATGGCAAAATAAAATAAATTAAAGTTTTGTCAAACTCTTGTCTATCTAATTTTTAAAAATATCAATTATATCATAATTTTAACCATTTTTTATTGTGCCATAGTTTATAATTTAAAGAAATTCTGTTATATTTTTTGTAAACAAAAAATATCATAAGAATAAAACATTCGACTATTTAAACGACGTCATTAATACATTTAGTCAATTATATCTTTAATTTTTATATATGCATGAACTACGGGGATAAGCAGAAACGTGCCATAATGAAATTTTTGCTACGAGACAATTGAGAAAATTGTCAAAGCTATAATATAATTGGTCATTTTTAAAATTGAATAAAAGTGCAAAATTTAGTCATGGTAAAATTCTGGCTAGCTGGAAAAGAACAAAATAAAGTCACATTTTTATGGTCAAGCATGATTTCTCCATTATATGAGTTAGGTTGTAAAAATGAGATTACAAATTACTAGGATTTTTGTAACATTCGTCTCTACATTTCTACATTCTTGTATTATAAATTATGTTAGTACTACTTTTTTATACTAATAGATTCAGTAATTGGGTAGGTGAACAAATTTGCCCAATTTATAAAGTTGGTGTTGAAAATTGAAATATAAATGTTTAAAAATTAGGATGTTAGTCGAGTCAATATGCTCGGGTTCGGGTCAACGTGCTCGGTTGTCGGACTATTTCAGTGCAGTCTATTTGAATAGAAAATTTTCAGTGTTATAAATTTTCAACACTAACTCTTCAGGTTTCGGGTTAATTGGGCTCGAAAATTTTTAGAGTAAAGACTAAAACTGGTCCTCAACATATGTCTATTTTATGATTTTAGTCCTATACTTTATCTTTTGAATTTTTGCATCTTGAACATTTCAACTCGGATCACAATTGGTCCTACACTAACAATTCTGTCAATTTTTAAACGGTTTTAACCCGATTTTGACCTATTTAAAACCATCAAAATCGGTCAAAATCGGGTTAAAACCGTTTAAAAATTGACGGAATTATTAGGGTATGACCAATTGGGATCCGAGTTGAAATATTCAGGATGCAAAAAATCAAAAGATAAAGTATATGACCAAAATCTTAAAATAGGCATATGTTGAGGACTAGTTTTGGCCTTTACTCAAGTTTTTATAATAATTTTAACAAATAGTACTTATATCTTTATTGATGTTTATATTCCATCTGTCCCATGAAAATATGGGCAATTGATATGACACATGAATTAAAATATGGGCAAGTTTTTATGGGACGCTGACGGAAATGGAAAGTGCACATAATTTTTTGAGACGGAGGGAGTAGTATCTATAATAAATTGAGACACATATTTTAATTCAAAACAAATACTCCATGTGATCAAAATATAAATTTATTTCTTAAATAATGATTAATTTGTTAATATATACTAGTTTATAACATCATATTAATAATTATTCTTTTATTATGATGATAAGTTGGACAAATTATAAACTAACTAACGGTGTTTAAAATATTTAACCGAATGTATTATTTTGGAACACTAAGTAAATTTTTTGTATGAAATAGGTAAACTTAATATTTTTTGTACTAAATTGAAATAAATGTAAAATATTTTGTATGGAAACATGTAATTAGCCCACCCAAGTATCCATAAGCCACAAAATTAATTTGGACTCCAACATGGAATACCACTTGATTAATTCTAATTTGAAAATAGTAAAAAAAAATCTAATTTGGAAATAAATTCTAAATTAAATAAGTAAATATGTTAAAGAAAGAAAAAGCACATGTTTAACCTTAAATTGGCCTCTGTTTCTCTGAATCACGTACACATACATTCTCTTCTCAATGGCGACCTTAACCCTCTCGCTCCTCCTCTCCTTCCTGGTCGCCACCGCCTCCGCCCGCCCCTGCAAAACTCTCTTCTATTTCTCCGCCACAACCACCTATTACCCTTCTAATTCCCTCAATTCAAACCCTAACGATCCCAATTACGCCCTAATTGAAAATCCCCAATACATTACCCTAATCTTCTCCACCTCCACCGTCTCTCCCCAATTCCCCAACCGCCAATTCAACGATGCCGCCCAATCGTCGCCGTCCGAATTCCCGCTGGATTTCTACTCCTCCGTCTCCAGCTCCGTCCGCGATCGAACCATGGACATCCTGAGCGTCGTCGGAGCGCTGCTCTTCGGCGTCGGATGCGGGGCCGTCGCCGCCGCGGTCATGTTCTCCCTGTGGTCGCTATTCAATCCCCGCAGCGTTGACTTCGACGACCTCTCCTCGTCCGATGACGATGATGACGATGATGATGATGTCACCATCGCGAAGAAGATCGGTTACGTTGCGATCCCGGCGCAGCGTAAGGTGATTGATTGTGACCTCGAGAAGGCCGCGGAGGGGGTTTGAATGCTTCAATTTGGGAAAACTTGATTACCTTCTTACAGTCTGTGAATTGAATTTGTGAGTTTGTTGTTGCTAATTGCAATTTCTTGTTTTTAAATTATACTTCTACTAAAATGGCTGTGTTTGAATTGTGCTTACTTTGGAGATGAATGTATGCATAGCTTCTCGAGTTCATACATTTTGTTGGAAGGGGCATAAAAATGACTGAGTTATGCTTGTTTGGTTTATGAAAAAAAATTTAAGACTCTCTCGGTCCCATTTGAAATGATACGTGAATTAATGCATAATTAATAAAGTATGGAAGGGAAGGAAAAATAGTTGAAGTAGTGTTAGAGCATCCACAATAGGGGCAGACATCCCGGTGGACAAGCACAAGGACATTCCAAAAACACCTCATGTCACGTGATAAGGACATTCCACTGCACTGTCATGTCACTAAGACATCTCACTGCACAATAGCATAAAAAATGCAAACATTTTATTTAAAAAAAAAATACATATTTAAATAAATAAAAATATATTTCACGAAAAAAAACATCCTAAACCAAAAAACAATTCAAATAAAGTACATGTTGTGCCTTGAATCTGTATAGTTTGTCGATAGCCGAACGAATATTTTTGTTTTAGGCAGTGGCGGACACAGTAAGAGGTGGGGAAGGGCTTAAGCCCCTCCCAAGAGTTCCATTTTCTTGGTTTTTCTACTTTAAATTTTTTTTAAAATTCTGAAAATCATCTTCAGCCCTCACTAAAATATTGTTTTAGACGACTAAATGAACAGATGTTGAAAGGTAGGGAGGGGCTGAACGAAATTTAAAAAATCGAAAATTACAGAGGTGAAAATGTAGCAACAATGGCTGCCGTGTGGTTGAGGAAGGAGAAGACAAGTTTAAAACAAATATTAATAATATTATATTATTCCTATTACTAAAGAGCCTTGTAAAATGTGTAAATGTTGACCGCTGGTCACTTAAATGCTCTCGTTTCGATATATTTTGATTTTATTTAAAATAAAGTACTGCTTTAAAAATGTACCATGTAAACTGTATTTAGTAATTTGGATTGACCACAAAATTTTAAAATGAATATCAACCAATAGAAATCTAATTGTAGGAAGTCACGGCAAAAATCATCATTTACAAAATTTAATTTTAATATCCTTTCCATGTAATCTATGTAAATTAAATAATTTAAAAGTATTGGACTAGTTTTATATTAAATGTTTATGTATGTGTTATGTGTATAAGTGTTGTGTTTGTAATTTATCATAATATGATATACTCCCTCCGTCCCTCCGTAGTAGAGACGTTTCATTTTGAGCACTCGTTTTGAAAAAAATAATAATAAATAATTAAAATAGAAAAAATGTAAAATAAGAGAAAAAATAATATTGAGAAGACTCTTAACTATATTATTCTCTTTTTTACTTTATTTTTTTTACACTTTAGCTATTTATTATAATTTTTTCAAAACGAGTGCTCAAAATGAAACGTCTCTACTCTAGAGGGACGGAGGGAGTAGTATTATTATATATATGGGGAGAGTGATTAATTGAGAACTAAATTAAAATTAGAACTTGATAACTTATCAGTTTCTCGATAATAATTCGTTGATTCATGAATATCAGTTGAATTTTATAATATTGAAAAATAACAATTAATATATACTATAATCAGCGAGTGATAAGTTCTTAAATTCCTTTTTAGTTTAGTTATCAATTGATCACAATTATATATATACACTTTCTTGTCTCATAAAAAAAGAGATTTTAGAAATATCAGTTTTTAAGAAAAAGGAAGAAAAAAATAAATTAACATTAGTAGATAATGAGACCCACATTATTAACAGTATAATTTGTGGTAAAAAAATCTCTAAAAATAGAATTGAACTGCATTTTATGGACGAATCAGAAAAAAAATAGAGACTATTTTATGAGGACAAAGGCCACACTGGTAATATAGTAGAGCCCCTGCCAATAAAATTTCTTGCGTCCGCCACTAGTTTTAGGCTTTCATTTTTAACGATCATGTGGTGCATGATAATACATGCGTTAGCCGGTCGCTCATCCGTGGTGCAAATGAAACAAAGTGCAACTAGGTGTATATATTGAGTTTTGAAAAAAAAATAAAAAATTGAGATATTCGTCGGGACGTCCGTCGAGTCACCACAATAGCGGACGAGATGACGGACATCCCGATGGACATCCGCACATGGCCGCAGATGACCTCTCATCCGTCCCGGATGTCGGTCGAGCTGATGTCGGACGTCCCGGACGGACGACCCGCTAGCCGGTCGGACGTCTGCCGGGAAGTCCGCTATTGTGGATGCTCTTTAGCGGATAGTGGAACCCAGGTTAATGAATTGTAATAGCATGTCAAAGTGATATAGTTGTAAATAAACTGATGTATACGAGGAATGAGTTGTGGATAACTTTTTTTTTATGAGTTGTGGATAACTTGTTATGAAAGAAGGGTTGGATAACTTGTTATGAAAGAAAATGTCCAAATTTTTATGTGACGGACGTAAATGAAAAATATAAATGTTCATGAGAAGGAGGGTGTATAACATTGGCTATCTCATTTAAATCTTTTATGAACACTTTTATTGGCTACTTAATTTTTAATTTGAAATTAAATTTACTACCCCTCCTACCTACCTTAGAGTATGTATTCATGAGCATTTACAAATAGTAAAATATAAAAAAACAAAGTAGAAGAGACAATAAAAATTTTATTTAAAAAATATTCTATTCATCTAAAAAAATAGATAAGTTTTATATCGTTTTTTGTCGTACATCAAAATTAGACTAACTCTAAAAGTAGAAAGTTTTAAGCCAATACTAACCAAACACTGCATTCTAAATGTGGATCTCACAATCCACTAACACTATTTTCATCACATTTTCACCCTCTCTTGCTTTACCAATTATGCATTAAAATTGTGGCACTTATAACTTTGTCTATTTTTTTACGGATGGAATATAATCTATACTAATCTAAAGTGCAAGTTTGATGAAAAGTCCTTAATGCCCTTTTTGGAGGGAAAATGGAAAGATGAGGTGTCTTCTACTCAAAAATAATTTTTTAAGGCAAAAACAATTGGACAAATAATAGCCGAATAAAATGCCAACTTCTTGAAGAAGTGTTAAAACACATTTAAATAGTGCATTACCATTAAAAAAAATTTATAATTAAGTTATTAAATTTATATATTAATTAGCCTTATATTTTAGTTAAATTGGAATTGTGCTAGAGAGTTTAGTTTGCATTCCATTGATTTAGGTTAAAATTGAGATTTAATCATTTATTGCAATACTTTTTCTCCTAATTAATTCACAAGCTAAACGACAACACATATATGTAATGCTTACAATTTACATCTTATATTTACTCAATTAAAGTTTTTAGTTCTTATATTTTAATTCGCCTCTAATTAAACAATACTACTAAGTTTATAGATTAAACTAAGGAATAAGATGACATTATATATATTTAAAATTAAATCTAACTTAGTATAACTTCTTAATATAAAGAGTAGTGTAAATTCTCACATTATTCAAAACAAACAAGATGCATAAAATATTATCGTTATTTTAAGTGATAGTAGTAATTTACTTTTTATACGTATATGTGGCGGGAAGTAAGAAATTTATTCTTTCCAATATAAAAAATTCATTTAGTCTTTGGAAATGTATATCAAGTTATGCTATGGTCTGAAATTAAAAGAAAGAAATAAACAATAAACTAAAATGTGATTATTGGATAATACAAATTTTCTAACTTGACTTCTCAAAGAAGTTTTAAATTTATATGATTTAAATTATTCATATATTTAATGTGGATATGCTTAATATTCCATATATTTTTTTCATATTAATTTTTTATAAATTAAGCTATTAAATTTATATATTAATTTACCTTTTATTTGGATTAATGACTTGCATAACACTGTCAATAAACATCTTTACTCACACATATTTTCTTTATTTGTATATCTTATTCTAATTAATCTCTTTGATCATTAGTCACACATCTTATTTTTGTCATTAATTTTATTGTTTTTACTTCACTTAGATTATAAATTAAAATTGCATAAATGTTTCATTCACTGGGGAGTAGTAAATTCTTCATTTTTAGTGAGACAAACATTTCTGTTTTTTAAAATCTCCATATTGCTTTCAATTCTTATTTTCTATATATTTATTATATTTTATATTCATTATTTGAAACTCTTATGTGCCGTGCATAGCTCGGGTGTTAATACTTGTTTAATTATCATAGCCCACTTCACAATTCACCTTTTGTATTTGTTATTGTTTTATGTTGAAATAGAATGGGCAAATTGCCTATAAGGGCATCCACAATGGCTTTCGCCCAGTCATAGTCTAGCCACAAACTCCTCCTGCCACATCATCAGCACTAAAAATCCTTCTGTCACATCATCAGGATAAGCAAATAGCCCAGCAATAGCCTAGCCACATCACTCCTAATTATATAAAATAAATAATAATTGACAATCACACAAAATACGGAATTAAATTTACGACACAGATACGGGAAAACTCAATAATAATATTAAAATTTTAAAAAGTACATTAATTAAAAAAACACAACTAAGAATGAGTTTGTCCCACATCAAAAGTGGAATATAAAACATTCAAGGATGTCTCTATAAAAGAGAAACAACCAAGAATGAGTTTGTCACACATCGAAAGTGGAACATAAAACATTTAAGGATGTCTCTATAAAAGAGAAACAACCAAGAATGAGTTTGTCCCACAAAAAAACATTAAATAAAAAAAATTAAAAATCGGCTGGCCGATTGCTCGGCGATTGGGAGCCTACAATGGCGGCCAGCCGATCGGCGAGCGCATCGAACAGCGCCCGAGAATCGGCGTGGGTACGCCGATTTGGCGCTCGCCGGTTCCAATGGTTCGGTGAGCGGACCGGCGAGCGCCGGAAATCGGCTAGCCGGCCCGCTCGCCGCCATTGGAGATGCTCTAAGTCATGAACTTTCACAAAAGTTTGGTTTTTCCGTTGAACTTTAAATGTTGTGTTAAAAGTCGTGAACTTTACCTGGTTCTGCAAATTTCCCATCCGACCCGATAATTTTCCGGCATAAACTTATCCTACATGGCAGCCGGAAGCCTGACTTAGCAGTCGGAACACAAAACGACATCGGTTTGTGTTTGTTAAAAAAAATTAAAAATTTAAAATAATCGATCAACTCCCTTCTCCACTCTCCTCACTTCACCTCACCCAAATCCCGTCGCCTTCCACCTCCACATCATCCACTGCCGGCCGTCACCTCGGCGATTCGCCGTCGGAGAAGTGCCGGAGAGTCTCCCTCTCCGCTATCTCCCTTGCCCGACGGAGATCCCCAACAGAGAAATCCCCAAAATCCCGTCAACACCCCGATTCACTCCACCACCGCCGTTCTGCCTCCTCGGTGGAGTCACCGATACAACGGAGTTGCGGGCTATTGTTCGGACAGCCGCCAACGTCGTTTTTACATTCCTCCCTCCCGTCGAGATTCCTCCTCCTCCATCTGCAATTCCTCCCGTCGCATTCTCCGGCAGCCTAAACCGGCGCACGAACTTGCCACTGATCTGCAGAATGCCGCCATCCTCCACCTCAACCTTAACTTCCTTCTTCTTCAGTTTGGGGACATCGACTTTGAAGAGATGGGCCTCCGGCGTCTCCTTCCAGTCGACACGGGCGTTGGCCTCCGCGGTGGTTTCGCGGGCGGAGGAGGGAAGTTGGTGGAGAGAGGGAAGTCCTCGAAGGGGTCCCATATGTCTAGGGAGAATGGGTCGAAGACGTTGTTGCGGCGGCTGCCGAAGAAGCTCGGAATCATAGACATTTTAACTTGCTAATCAAATTGATGAAAGCTTGTGAACTTGGATCAGGGAAAAAGTGTTTTTGTTTATTAAAAACAAAAATTAAAATTTGACATCTCACCACACACTTATTAACCAAATCATCTTCCACGCCAGCATAAATATATACATCATCACACTGCTTAGCCAGAATACCTGACACGGGGGTAAAGTTCATGACTTTTAACGTAACAATTAAAGTTCACGGGAAACACTAAACTTTTATAAAAGTTCATTACTTTACAGGCAATTTATCCAAATAGAATAAATAAACTTGATTTTTATTGTAGAATTTTTTAGATATGATATGAATATATAGATATTATATTCTAATTTTTTTTAAATTAAGTAGTAGAATATGTATATAGTTTATAGAATTCTCTGGAATATAGATATTATCTAAATATCCATATTTTTATACAAAAAAATCTAGATATATAGATTATTAAAGAATAAAGTATAGAATAACATAATAGGAAATGAATGCCTATAAAAAGAGGTGAGTTAGTATCACTTGAACAAGTTGAGAAGTTTGGAAAATATTCACTTACTTTACTTTGGCTTACTTAATTCTCTCTAAATTTTTTTTATTTCTTACTTTACTTAATTCACTTAACCCAATTTTTCTTAATCTTGGTGTCAAAAAGAAATGCATCCACTACTATGGAAAGGAGGGAGTAGAGTGTTTACTTAGTTTCCCGTATCACCAACATCTCCTAAATTATTTCTCATAAACATTCCACCATTTGCCCTTTCAAATAGTTCCTCCAAAAAAAATCGCTCTTCTAACATATACTTTTATATTTCAATTCCAACATTTTGTTACTTCGATTCCAAAGAAAATGAATAATGTGAGTGAACCTTATGCAAACATTCGTTCCACCTACTCCTACAACACTAGTCGTCATCGCCGCTCTGTATGCTCAGCTGTGCGCCGCCTTCACCAGAGATGTTGCTCGGCCGGTCTATGACGTGGATGTGGGGTGTCGCCCCGGACCTAAAAGTCATGGAAGAAACAGAACGTGATAGAAGGGATATATAGGCGTGGTTTGTCACACCTCAATCTATATACTTATAATAAACAAATACTTAAAAGAAATCACATATCAATTAATCACCGTCCAAATACTATAATGGTAAAATTCATCATTTATTAGGGTTTATTTACAAATGTCTAAATCATGTTGAAACCCACTCATTAGAGGTCCCCAAACCGAACCGAACCGGCCCGGAACTGTCACCGGCGATTCGGAACCGGAACCGTCGGCGGCAGTTCGAACCGTGGCCGGAACCACCGGTTCCACCGGGCCGGTTCAGGTTCCATTTTTGAACGAACCGTAACCGACGGTTCGGAACCGGCGGTTCGACGGTTCCCGACAACTTTTCAGGCCTAAAACCGACCCACCCCTAGCCTTTTTAGAAACCGGTCAAAAACCACCGGTTTTCGTTAGAAAACCGTTGACGAAACCAGCGGTTTACACAGAAAACCGGCGGTTCCGCCGGATTTTCAAAAATTTGAAATTTGAATTTTTTTTGTTTTCTATTTAATCACAATTTTCCCCTATAAATACTCCCCTCCTCTTCATTTCTACTTACCCCATTCTTGTGTTAATAAGAATTACTCTTCTCAATCTCAATTTCTCTATTCTCCATCCTCATTCTCTCAAGTTGTTTACGTTATTTGCGCTCATAATTTACTCACGTTGTTCACGTTATCATATTCACACAATCACACTACTCTCTATTCTCCACTTTCAATTTTCATAAATATCATGTAGTACAACCCGAAATTAGAGACCAAGAACCGGATTTGGACAATCAAGTAGTACAACCCGACCAAGACTACTTCCCCGACGAAGAAGAGTAGGCCGCCAATTCCTCTGATCAAGCCAAATAGGTAAGCAAGGTAAGAGAACTACGTGGACTTTGATTCCAAAATGCAATTGAGCATTGATGATACGTAGGCATCTCAACTTAAATTTTAGATTTAAGTTGAGCTCAAATCATTTTCCTTTATTTTTTTTCTCCCATTTGTTCTGAAAATGTAATTTGTAAATTGTAATCAAGACTTTAAGTCTTTTGTAATTTATAATTTTTAAGTTGTAATTTGTCAATTTTAAGTTGTAATTTGTAATTTTAAAGTTGTAATTTGTATCAATAAAATTGCATTTGTACATCGCATTATTCTAATTTTATTTATGCAAGTATATTTACATTTTTTACTTGAATTAAAATGTTAATAAAATTTTTTTCCATGAACAGGCCGAACCGGCGGAACTGGCCTGGAATCGGATAGGAACCGGCGGTTCCGGGGGTTGCGATGAACCACCGGTTCACGGTACAAAAACCGGAACCGCCAAACCTTGGACGGGCCGGTTCCGGTTCAAGCTTTTCTTGAACCGAAACCGGCGGTTCCGAATCGTGAACCGCCGATTCCCGAACTGTGGTGACGTCTACCACTCATTATTTATAAACAATTATCTCCGTCCCATTCAAGATGTCCACTTTTCCTTTCAATTTGTGTTACTCAAGATGTCAACTTTCTATATTTCACAATAAATCCATCTCTCATCTCTTCTCATTAAAATATTCAATTACTTTTTTTTCATGCTTACTCCACCTAAGAACTCTTCCTAAAATCCATGTCACTCAAGAAGGTGGACATCTTGAGTGAGACGGAGGCCGTATATATTTGTCTACGTGCAAAATGGTGAAGATGAGGAGAAGGATGTCAAAATACGACAACTACCACCACAATCAACCCCTAAGAGCATCTCCAATAGAGATAGCTCAGCCATAGCCCAGTCATAGCCTAGCCACAAACTCCATCTGCCACATCATCAGGATAAGCAACTGGACAAGCAATAGGTCAACCATAGTTTAGCCACAATAAACAAAATTATAAAAAATAAATAATTAACAATCACACAAAATACGAAATTAAATTTACGACACAGATACGGGGAAAATTCAATAATAATATTAAAAATTAAATAGTACATTAATTAAAAAAAATTACATTAATTTTAAAAAAAAACTCCTCCTCCACACACGAGCCCCCCGCTTCCACCTCACTCATCGCCGTCGTCGCCGCTATCCGGGACCCCCAAATCTGCGACATCTGAGCCCGCGTCTGAGCCCCCCAACTGTGCCGCGGCAGCATTCAAATCGGCCCGCATACTCACGAGCATTGAGTGAAGAAAACTCTTTTCCTCGGGGTTAGTTGCCGTCTTCCAGTCAGCTAAGATCTTGTACATCTGAGCCCGCGTTTGTTGACGCGCGAAGAAGGCGAGCTCGGCTGTCGACCTGCCAATAGGTGGGGATACTGACTGGACCTCCTGGGACCCCTGGCGAGCTCGTTGCGCCCGCCTTTGACCAACCGGGCGAGTGCGGCGAGTAAACGCGGAAGGGGACGGGAACTCCTGAACATCCTCGGGGAGGTCGTGGGAACCGCCGCTGCTGCCACCGCTGTAATCACCGGTATAGTTCAGTCGCTGCTTTTTCGGCCAGCCAGCATCGACACCTGCCCGAAACTTCTCGGAGTCCATCAGCTCCTCATAGCAGTTCCAGTAGGTGAACTCCTTATAAAGCCCGGGCACGGGGAAGGCTTTCTCCGCTATCCTCCTGCAGTCCTCGTCAGTTTGACCACTGGTCTGCATGCGGAGGGCGTTGGTGTACAAGCCCGAAAATCGGGAGACCGCAGCCCTGATTCGGTCCCACCCCTTCCGACACTCCTCCCCGCTGCGTGGCCTCCCCTCCGGGCAAAATGCCTTATAGGCTGCTGTTATTTTAGCCCACAAGTTGACGATCCTCTGATTGTTCGAGGCGAGGGGATCATCGCAAACACCCACCCACGCCTTGGACAGCGCGACGTTCTTCGCATCCGTCCACTTCCTCCGTGTCGGGATCTCGTCATCAGCCGGCTGCGACGACTCGCCGACCACCCTCTTGCCCTTGCCCTTCTTCTTCTTTGGCGCGCCCCGATCCTGCCCTACTCCCCCTGTTTGAATGGGAGTGTCCGCATCCCTGAGATCTATCCCCAACTCCTCTAAGGAGAAAGTATCACACCCAGTGAACTGCGTCTCCGATAGGGTCGATGTGTGCGAAGAAGCAGTCAAAAAATCAAAACTGGGGCGATAGACGTTGTCCCCCCAGCGTCCCCTGTATCCCCGACTGCATCCCCGACTGCCACCCCATCCCGGGTGCCCACCCCGGCATCATCTGCATCCCAGGTTGCATCCCGGGTACCCCCTGCCCGCCCGGCATCGCCGGTCCGCCCTGCATCCCCTGCCATCCCGGCATACTACCCCCGGATGCCATCCCAGACATCATCTGCTGCCAATGGTACATGTTGTAGTACCCGGCCATCGGACCCCATCCACTTCCCACGGGTACCGTGGGAGTTTGAGACCCGCTCGTCACTGGAGTAGACTCGTTGTTGTGCTCCATTTCGCGTTGTTGCTCTTGTACATAAATTAAGATAGAGAGAAAACTCGTTAAAACAAGTTGTGCAAATGAAAATGCCGTGCAAATCGCGTATATATAGTGTTTCGAAAATTAAATAAAAAAAATAAAAAATTGGCTGACCGATCGCTCGCCGATCGGCGAGCGCATCGGTCAGCGCCCAGGAATCGGCTTGCGCTCGCAGTTTTTCTCGCCGATTTGGTGCTCGCCGACTGCAATGGTTCGGCGAGCGGACCGGCCAGCGCCGGGAATCTGCTAGGCGGTCCGTTCGCCGCCATTATGGATACTCTAAATTCTTCCCGGCGCTGGCCGGTCCGCTTGCTGCCATTGTGGATACTCTAAATTCCGTTCTATTTCTGCTTCACATTTTTTCTTAATTGCCCCCATAAAAAAAATATCACACATTTCATTTTCATTCAGCATCCTCCTCCACTTTTGATTATCTATCTTCTCTTTCGCAGTGTGTTTTTAGCCACTAGATGACGACGTCGTTTGCGGCCGCTGCCGTAGCCAAGGACCCTGCCATCCCGATTTTTCCGTCCACCTTCACCGGCTTGAACTCCGCTTCCACCTATCTTCTCCTCTCCAAACGCCCCCACCGTTTCCTTTCCTCCGCCGCCGCTTCACATCACTCCTTCATCAGAGCCGTCTCCACGGTATTCCTTTTTAAAAAATTATTACTATGACAATGTGCACGGATCGTCAATTTTTTATTCCTTACTGCTCAATTTCGAGCTATAGGAAATCTATATGAATAGAAAATTAATTAATGGTAGGCAGGATTAATGGATTCAGCTTTTCCTTGTTTCATTTCAAAACTAGTAGTATTGTTTATTTTTGTTGTACTAGTTGCTGATATAATCTTCAAGTATATATTACAAGTTGAGTGGATGTATATTTTGTTTGACCAAAACACCTGATCACAGAGTATCGCCGACCTAACCATCAACCAACACCATTTGGTTAATTTAATATTGGAATGAGAAAAAGTGTCATTATATTTAAATGGTTCATATGATTCCTTGAGACAAGAGTTCTTCTCTGGTTAGATTTTCTCTCTGCTGCAGTAGTCACCAGAAAAATGACTAGAGATTCTGAACATTTTTGTTGGCAAATGTTCACGTGAGTAGAGAACCTGCCCTTGTACTGAACAAATGACTCTCTCTTTTTCCCATTTAGAGTAAGAATTTCAAGGAATGTTGCTACTTATTCTGCTTTTGAGCTCCAATCGTACATTTTGAATTGGAAATGCTTTATCAAATGACCAGTTTTATTAAACATGGGATGCAGTTTGAACTTCAAGAATGTTTTCAGCTGATTCGACATGATTCAATTTAAAATATTATGTCAATGTGATAGAATAAATATCAATGGAGTGGCTTCTTATGTGAATAGTCTGGAATTAATTAATTAATTGAACAGAACAAAAACTGACCTTGGGAGCCATCCCATGACCTGTGTTTCCCCCCATCAGACCCAAAGTATCTAGAACCGTTTGCCTATCTTCCTTCTATGACTAAGATTATATTAATACCTAAACTATAATTAAGAGACCAATTAACAATAGTTGCATGTAAATAAAAGAAAAAAGATGAATCCGTGTTGATTGGCGACAAGTCAAGGACTCAAGAACCCTATCATGCCATCATAATTCTTCTTTCTTTGGGTTGGATTAGAAGGAAGGCTTAATTTATTTGTCGCGTGCCTCTCGCCAAACTGGCACAATCCGTCAAACTAGCATAATCCATGTGTTGGCTGCACTCATGTTCTCTTATTATCACACGTGATGCTGCATATATACCTAATTGTATGCTACTACCATAACCTTTCCTTAAAAATTGTAGCTCAAGATAGTTCACATTATGTTGATGATCTTAACCTCCTTACTGGTGTTAAACAGTGAGTGTTCACCTTTCCTTTTGTGGAAAATTTGTGGTTGAACAGAAAGTGCTTTAATATGGTTCTTCTTCAGCTAATTCATTATTTTACTGACATTGCATTTCTTCACAGCCTGTAAAGCCAGATGCTCCTGTTGAGCAGAAACGCAGTAAGGTCGAAATAATCAAAGAGCATAGTGACTTCATAAGATATCCTCTCAATGAGGAGTTGTTAACTGATGCCCCTAACATCAATGAGTCTGCCATTCAATTGATCAAGTTCCATGGTAGCTATCAACAGTACAATAGAGATGAACGTGGGGCAAGGTCTTACTCCTTTATGCTCCGTACTAAGAATCCTTGTGGAAAGGTTTCAAACCAACTCTACCTGGCCATGGATGATCTAGCCGATCAGTTTGGGATCGGAACACTTCGTTTGACTACAAGGCAAACCTTTCAACTTCATGGTGTTTTAAAGAAAGACCTTAAGACAGTAATGAGTACAATCATTAAAAGCATGGGTTCTACACTCGGTGCATGTGGTGATCTGAACAGAAACGTTCTTGCTCCTGCAGCACCCATCTACAAAAAAGATTATTTGTTTGCCCAGAAAACTGCAGAAGATATTGCTGCACTCTTAACCCCACAATCAGGTTTTTACTATGATATGTGGGTGGATGGGGAAAAAGTTATGTCTGCAGAACCTCCTGAAGTAGTGAAGGCTCGAAATGATAACTCCCATGGTACAAATTTTACTGATTCACCCGAGCCAATCTATGGAACTCAATTCCTACCAAGGAAGTTCAAAATTGCGGTAACTATACCAGGAGACAATTCTGTCGATCTATTTACAAATGATATTGGCGTGGTAGTTGTGTCTGATGCTGATGGAGAGCCCCATGGCTTTAACATATATGTAAGTGAATTTACTTCAGTTGGTAAATTGCATGCTATCCTTGAAACTCCACAGTTCTAATTCTGATACAATGATCATTGAAGGTTGGTGGTGGGATGGGGAGAACTCATAGAATGGAGAACACCTTCCCTAGGCTGGCAGAGCCATTGGGTTATGTTCCAAAGGAGGATATATTGTATGCTGTAAAGGCTATTGTCGTCACCCAAAGAGAAAATGGAAGAAGAGATGATCGCAAATATAGCAGGATGAAATATCTAATTAGCTCATGGGGAATTGAGAAATTCAGAGCTGTTGTTGAGGGGTATTATGGAAAGAAATTCAAACCTTGCCACGAGTTGCCTGAATGGGAATTTGAAAGCTACTTGGGTTGGCATGAGCAGGTTAGTTTTATTGTTAAAAGTATGCTTTATATTTTTTGAACTTTCTCAGTACATAAGGAATATTTTTCCTTTTACTTCCTAAGTATTTCATTGACCTTTTCCGTATGTTTATTCTTGTCTTTTTTAGTTTATTGTACAAATACTTGTTTTTACAGGGAGATGGTCGACTATTTTGTGGCCTCCATGTAGATAGTGGTCGAATCAAAGGGATAATGAAGAAGACATTACGAGAAGTAATTGAGAAGTATAATTTGAATGTCCGCATTACCCCAAATCAGAATATCATTTTGTGCGACATTCGTCAGGCATGGAAGCACCCAATCACTACTGTTCTCGCTCAGGGCGGTTTATTGGTGAGATGTTGGCTGAGAATATTGAGATAATTGTGTTATCATAATCTCTTACACAATGCAATAAATATATCCAGGTAGGAAGAGATTAAGAATGCTGCTTCTGAATATAGCTGGAATTGATTGCATTGCATCCAAGAAATCCATCTTGGTTATTTTATTCCAAATCACTTAACTGTTTACTACTATTGTCATTTACTTTGTGAAAGAAAAGGGCAAAAATATATGTAAATTAACATTATCATATTTTATTTATATACTCCCTCTGTCCCACTTTAGCAGACCCGAATACTCTTCACTACATTATTCTCTCTCTTACTTTAACATTTCTCCACTTTAGCTATCTATTATCAATTTTATAAAACAAGGGCAGAAAAGTCGATGGGACTGCTAACGTGGGATGGAGGGAGTATATTATAGTCCTTTTGGGATGAATCTGCTTTTTGATATTTCAAGAGGCTAATATGAACCATTTCTTTTGATAGCAACCAAGGTATGTTGATCCTCTGAATGTGACAGCAATAGCATGCCCAGCTATGCCACTTTGTCCTTTGGCAATTACAGAAGCTGAGCGTGGAATACCTGATCTCCTTAAGCGAGTCCGAACTGTATTTGAGAAGGTGTAGTTCTTTTATTTCTGGAAATATAGTCATATACTGATATTAATCTGAGTGGAAACTGGAAGATTTCATTCAGTCTTGCTGATGGAAACTCATTTCATATTATTTAAGGTCGGCTTGAAGTATAGTGAAACTGTGGTTATAAGGGTAACTGGCTGCCCCAATGGTTGTGCAAGACCTTACATGGCTGAACTCGGCTTGGTTGGTGATGGTCCAAATAGTTATCAGGTGAGGGAGGATGTCTGCTTTGACATTCATCATCTTTATTGGCAATTTAATGCTTGTATACAACGGCACAGTTTTGGCTAGGAGGGACGCCCAACCAAACTACACTTGCAACAGTGTTCAAAGAGAAGGTTAAGATTCATGATCTGGAGAAAGTGGTAGAACCATTGTTTTATCACTGGAAACGCAAGCGGCTCTCCAAGGAATCATTTGGGGAATTTACAAACCGCATGGTAGGTAGTTGATTTGGATAGAGGTGTATGGTATATGACTTATTCATTAATCACAGAACTAAAAGGCATTGATTTGGACAGGGCAAAGAGAAGATGTTGGAGTTGGTGGATAAATGGGAAGGAATGCCACAAGGGCCATTGCGGTATAATTTGAAGCTTTTTGCTGACAAGGAGACGTACGAAAAAGTGGATGCTCTAGCGAAACTTCAGGGTAAGAGTGCTCATCAATTGGCAATGGAGATTATCCGCAATTTCGTGGCTTCCAACCAAAACGGTTGAATTATAGGGTTAGTTTTGTGCGAGGAATAATTCCTCATGCTTCGCTCTTGCATCCTTTATTTCTCTAGGTTTATAAAGAAATCTGTATACAATGATCATATACTAGATTGCATTATATTCAACTCACACATGGATGTGAATTGAACTTTAAGATCTTAATTAGTATAGACTGTATTATGTCCAAGACAACCCTCCCTCCGTCCCTAATAAAAGCAAAATTTTTTGGTCAAATTCTCAAGTTTGATACATGAGAATAATTTCTGTTTGGCCTGGGAAACTGTGTGGGACCCAACACAGCCCAAGGTTCTATTTTGGAGGTTTTGTTTTCGGCCTCCATCCCCTTCGATTATATTCACGCCTCTTCTTTAACTGTATCAAGAAAAGAAGAGGCAAAAATTTGTATCTTTGTCCCATCTCCATTTCCACCTCACTAGACCAAATTTCTTGGGCCTATGTTTTTTATGTACACAAAAAATTCCTCTTAAACTGATTGTTGATGGTGAGGTATTGAAGGTAAGTCTGCGGTCTATCCTCTTTCACACTCGACATATCCAATAGTCGACTGATGCTTCCGTTTACCTACTTGTGGGATCAAAGTGGTTTGCTTGAAAAGAACTCACGAGTCCAAACTCCACAAGTTCTTTGCGGTTGTCACATCGAAGAGGAGGGAATCAATGGAAGAGAATAGAGGGACGCAGGAGTGAAATATAGAGGAAGCCGGCAGTGAAATTAGATAGAGGTTAAACCACGGAAAAAAGGATATATATGAGGATTAAAATGTCAAATTCCTTTTTTCCAAGTGAGGGTTATGCAGGATCCACTCCTAAAAATAGCATGTAAACGTGAAAGGTTGTAAATTTTTGGGGTAGGACAAAATTAAAAATAAGTGACAAATTTTCAAAAGGAGATAGTACCTTTCATTGACAGTTGGTAACTACTAACTCGCATACATAAGTAATGCTATCTAGACCTGCACAGGGTTAAAAAGCAGTCGGTTTCGAACCGGAACCGGCAGTTCACGGTTCAAAAAATCCTTGAACCTGAACCGGCTCAGCAAGGTGTTCGGTAGTTCCGGTTTCAGGTTCAAAAAACCGCCGATTCAGGCGGCGGTTCAAAACTGCCGATTTTGAGCCGAAACGAGGGTTCCGGTTCGATTCGGTGGTTAAATTTTATTTTTTTTGTCTTTTTAGTTTTTATTTATTTACAAGCGGCGTATAATTAAAATTCAAACAAATGAAAGTTGCAATTTTATTGATATAAATTTCAACGAGACTACAAGTTACAATTATAAGTTATAACGATAACAATTTACAAAAGACTTGAAGTCTTGAAGTATTAAACAATAAATTTAAATATACTTGTAAATTTCAACGAAACCTACAAAAAAGGCTTGAAGTTTTGAACAATAAATTTATAAGTATATAATCTTTGTCGGCGAAGGAAATGTTTCTACATGACTAAATTGAGGACACTAGTGCACTATTTTTTAGCACTATAACTACTTGCAAGTATACAAGGCAGAAATAGTATAGCTAAAGGTTAGTACCGAGATATCGAACACAGATAATATAATTGCAACTGGCCATCATGTACTAAGCGTCAAATACTATCTAGAGAAACAAGAGTTTTGGAGTGAATTAGTTAACTAGGGAAAAATAAATAAAGCAACTAAAATAAAACATTCAAATAACCAACGTAAATCAGGCAAGGAGTGGAATTCCAAGGATAGAGCTTTCACAATTATGGTTTACACAAAACACAATTATGATACCCTAACACAGTTCATACTTTAGTAGGACGAGTCACCTAAGTTTTGCCCATGCGGCACACACGTAGATTACATACACTAGGGACGTCAATCCTAGATTTGTAACTCCCTAAGGCTCCTAAGACCCTTGAAAAGTCCTCACTCTCAATTAACAGTGTCGTTTTAAGGGAAGCTAACTGTAGTGTCAACTAAACCGTTCTAACTCGCCAACCTCCTCTCACGATTATGTAGCAAGTTAATAGATCATCACAGAATGTATCACTCAAACGTGAAGCAATTATCCAGAACTTAGAAGAGAAACGAAGTAATGAACAAAACAGATACAAAAAACTGGAATTATATAAACCAAAAACAAAATTACTAACACATCCAAAGAAATCTTATAGTTTAGCTACTCATAAACAAATAGCAAAAACTGCAAATTAAATTACAAAACATAAAGAAAAAGCAAACAAAATCAAAGGATGAATTGTTGTGCAATCTTTAGTCTTCTCTTGCCTTGCTCCAATCTCCAAGAATGGTGGATGGAATGATGGATGGAGGAATTTGGGTTGAAGAGTGGAGGAGGAGCCTTGGGGGCTCCCCAATTTTGGTAGCTATGAATGGTGAATATTATGAATTAGGTTATGGGGTATTTATAGGCTTGAAAAAGATTTAAACTTGGAAAAAAATTTCATCCAAGTAATAGCAAATATGGAATTTTCGTGCCCCATAGGTTAAAGAAAAGATTTGGCTTCACAAGGTAATGTCTTCTTTCCTTCCTTGAATTTCCGCCTAAACTTTGCACTTGGCAGCTTTGCGCGACTTTGGTAGAATAGCCATACCTTTCTCTACACAACTCCAATTGGGATGATTAAGGTACCCACGCAAAGCTCTTTCAAAGACGAATATAATGGTATGTAGCACGCCTTGATCAGACTTAAGAATCGCCGGAAAAATGGGTTTGAACTGGGATTGTCGCGCACAAATAGGCCCAGCGGCCGCTGGAGAGAGTCAGAACGTTCTGGACTGGTTTTCAGCGACCGCTGGTGTGCGCCAGCGGCCCACTAGGTTGCCTTCAGCTCCAGCTTCCAAAATTTGACGTTTTTATGCCATTTTTAGCTCTATTTTGCACATTTCTCACAAAACACGTCAAAATGGATAAAATATGTAAATAATGGACATGTAATGCAACTTTGACACTCAAAACGGACCAAATAATGGCCTTAAAATAGTGCAAAATCCGAGCGTATTAGACACCTTTAGCACTTTAACTTTAAATGTTGAGTTTAGTCTAACAATTAACGATTATGGTTGAATTGTCAAAAGTTTCTCGGATTTAATTATATAGAGAAGTCTCGTTCACCGACTAGAGCATATATAAATACAATAATTTAATTGTATTTACATATTTTTAAAGTTGAAACAAATGAAAATAAAATAAAGGAAAAAAGATTTGAGTTCAACTTAAATCTAAAATGTATGTTGAGGTGCCTACGTATCATCAATGCTCAATTGCATTGGGGAATCAAAGCCCACGTAGTTCTCTTACCTTTCGTACCTATTTGGCTTGGCCGGCGGTTGACGGTTGGCTTATGCTTCATCCTTGGTGTATTCTTCGCCTTCTTCCTCAACACGAGTGTCCCAATTTGGTTCTTGTTTTCTCATGTCAACTTTGGCCCAATCATCAAGTAACATCACGACTTCCACATTTCTCGCCGAGAAGCTACTTCTTTTTTCTTCCAAGACACATGCTCCAACAGTGAAAGCGGACTCGACAGCTACAATGGAAGCCGGAACAGAAAAAATCTCCTTGGCCATTGACGCAAGTAAGGGAAAATCTTCCTCGTGTGTTTCCCACCAATCGAGGACGTCGATTTGGGTGGGAGTAGGACCTTCATCATTAAAGGAAAAGCATGAATCGTAATATAAATCTAATTCACTTACCGTACCTGCCGAGCTCCTTCCTCCGGTGCTGTAGCTGTATAAATCAACTAATTGGGATTGCGCACCGGGGTCATCATAATGAAATCCGGAGCCAAAATCTTGTTGTTAAGGGGTAGGTCTAGATCTGACTTGGTGGTTATTGTTATACATGGTTTCATATTCGGTATAGAGAGCATGCAAGTTATACTCGAAGGTATGTTGGACAAGTGACCAGTTCGAGAGGTTTATTTAAAATGTTTCAGATAGGTTTACTCTCAATTCGCCATTGTTATCCTTATGCAATGCTTGAAGTGGACCAAGATTTACTCAAATTGTTATAATAAAAACCTATAATCTTGGATGTACCAACTAATTTCTATTTCGGATCCAAGACCTTTGCAATCAAAAACACCGTTGGAATCTCAGTGAAATATTTAAGTCATTTGTCAATCATATAATATAGAATACATATCAATTCAGCAGGTAGCATTTTTCATCGATGTCTTAAAAGTAGGTGATAATACATGCAATGTTCTAAAACACGAACAGTTGTGCAATAATAAACACCTGATAACTCAACGGTTTCATTTTAAATTTTTTTGAACAATTTAAATAAACTCATGCTTTGCTCCCAACAACTATGCGACAGATATAAAATGTCACACCCCAACCCCTATAATGTATTTACTAATAATTAACAAAATACACGTTAAAGTAAATAAATCACATATCTATTACATTACCATCCAAAAATCTATAATTACAAAATTCATTATTTATTAGACTTATTTACAAATATTCTAAATTCACACATATAAATAAACATCAAATATCATAAACAAATTCAGATTCATATGCATATGTCTCTCTACTCAATTTATTATTCTGTGACAAATCAAGTCTGATATCTGTCCGGGATTTCCATTGTATACGACCCATAGGTCCCATTGCCTTTGTACATATATATGACCCGGAGGTCCATTGCCATTGTATAATATGACCCGGAGGTCTCATTGCCATTGTATACATAATATATATGACCCGAAGGTCCATTGCCATTGCATATATGACCCGTAGGTCCATTGCCATTGTATATGACCCGTAGGTCCATTGCCATTGATATTAGACTCAGATAAGACTGTCAGAGATCCTCTTTAGTCAAATGATCCATATAATTCCAATATCATATGTAAAACACATCCATTGCAACAATCACGTATCCATATCATATTCCAAATTTTTTTTTCTCCCATTTTTTTTCTCTAATCCCCCCGCCCCCCCTCTTACTACGATCTACGTGTACATATAAAATAAGCATACTAATGTCGGCTAACTATACCACATGTATATGATTTCAAATAAATCCACCTAGATGCAAGACATGCACTCTTTCATGTGACTACACCTGTCCTCTCCTATTTTATATATAAAAATACATTTATTAAGTATAAAAAAATGCAAATAAAGACAATTTATAAGTTCACATTTATATATTTTTTGCAGCTACATTAAAAGCATTTATAATTACCTCATATTTTTTGTAATCAAAAGTATCAAAAGGAAAATGCTTCATTGCAGCCCATCTAGTCATAACATCAATCCCATTTTTAGGATCATATTTAAAAAGAGGCGCACCTGATTGAGTCAAACCTGAGCCATTGGGAGGGAAGTTTAGTTGAGTTTGGGTAGCGGTTGTGCCACATTCTACATGAAGCTTTGTCGTCAAATGACGATGGAGAGTGTCATATCCCCCACTACTCGCAAATTTCTAGTCTTTGGTACAATGGTTACAATATGCATGAAACGCCGATGTCTCTTCTTGAGAGAGCGGATGATTAGGACTTGGAACTACTACCGGCACCTTCTTGTAATGTTTAACAAAAAATCAGATTTCAATGCCTTTTTACCGGGTGGAGGGGGAGGAGGCATGTCCTCATTTCCGCCAGTGCTCGGCGGAATACGAGAACGAGATCCATCATCATTGTTGTTGTCCAAGTTCGGTAACTACCACCCCCTCTCCCACCTTGTTGCATTTGAGTGAGTAGCATGACAGTCATACGATCTTCTTCAATATACAAATATTATATAAGTAGAAGATATGAATTAGGAACACAAAAAAATCAAGAACTCAATCTTATGAAATTATGAATTCTAAAAATAATTTTATGAAATTAGGACTTGCATGATTCAGCCGCCATTCGGGAAACCTCTTCCATAACTTCTCGACAATAAGGTCGTCTTGATCTTTGAGGACGACTACTTGGATCTTGGACAATTCTTTTGACGCGATCACCACCACTAGAAGACTAATTACAATGTGAAAGTAGTACTACTATGGAATATGGAGTATTGAATGGTAATTAAATAACAACTTAAGTCAATTATTAGCATAACAACAAGTAGTAAACAACTTGAGCAAATTAAAGAGAATGGAGATAGAGAATAAAGAAATTGAGATTGAGAAGAGAAATCCTTGTCAACACAAGAATGAGGTGAGTAAAAATGATGAGGAAGGGGATATTTTGAGGAGAAAAATTGGCAGAAATTAGATTTAAAAAAATCAATTTTCAAATTTGGCCGGTTCACCACCAAAACCAGCGGTTTAGTGCAAAAGCGGCGGTTCAGTCCTCGATTTCTGACCAAAACCAGCTATTTCTGTCGGAAAACCAGCGGTTTCTGGCCGGTTTTCAGGCCTACACCTGCACCCCTATGCCTGCCACCTGAAAAGCTGTCGGAACCGTCAGAAACCGGTTTGAACCGCCAGTTCAAACCGACGCTTTCTGATAAAAACCACCGGTTTTCTGCACACCTACACCTACATTGCCTGAAGACCTATAGCCCTAGGCGGAATCCTACTTTGAACCGTTTGAATCGGCGGTTTTGAACCGACGGCTACGGTTTCTCAAAATCTGGAACCTGAACCTAACTGTATGAACCGCCAAACCGTCAGGCGGTTCGGAACTGCCGTGCCGATTCCGATTCGGTTTGCAGGCCAACGATTAACCGTCGGTCCGATTTGGTTTGTGCAGGTCTAATGCCATCTTTATTTGCTTGACTATTTGTAGTTTACTGAAATTAATTGTCATTTAATAAGTATTTTAAAAGGGTCTCTGATGCCAACTTTAATAGAGGAAAATAAAATATTTTTTTTGGCAAAACACATTTGGTCATTGTACTAATATGTTTTGTTTTAATTGGCCCTCTTACAATTTTTAGTTTCATTGAATTTTTATACCAATGCATTTCGATTTAAGAGGTTTTTATACTCTTATTTTTGTTGTATTTTTGTTGTATTTTTATTGAATAAACTTAACGATTTGATTAACTTTTGAGTTAGTTAATTTGTTTTCTCTAGTTTATTTGTAATATTACTCAATAATAATTGAAAAATGGAAAATATATTAATATCGCATGTTATCAACATTATAATTTTTTTTAATTTTCTAATATTGTTTGAATCAATATCACAACTAAATTAATTTCAAAATAAATAAAAAGGAAAAAAACAAATAACGCAAGGAAATGTAGTTAAATTCTGAAGTGTGGTAAGAAAAGATAAACAATATAAAAAAATAGTATAAAAATCTTTTAAATCAAAATGTATTAGTGTAAGTATGCATGTCAATGCAGTTCACGATCCATGGGCTGACCCGAATAGTCTACTAAATTTAGAGGGTGAAATTTGGAAATTTTCAACTTGGCTGGGCCAGACTCGAATCCCAATTGGCCGGTCCGGTGGGTTAGACCTAGGTACAACTATTGTCTATTATTTCTTCATGTTTAACACATAATTTGACATTTTATTAATTATTTTTAGAATATACTCTCTTCGTCCCAATAAAGATGATCCAATGTCCTTTTTAGTTTGTCTCACGCAAGATGATCAATTACTAACAAAAGAAATCCATTTATCTTTACTTTATCATCTCTCTTACTTTGTTCTCTCCAGCTAGCACAAAATAAAATTGTATAAAATCTCGTGCCGCTAAAGGAAAGGGTCATATTCCTTGGGAAAGAATGGAATAAATAACTAAAAAAACCTTCAATTTTATATTTAATGTTAGATTTTTATTAATATAATAATATACAAATAAATAAAAATTTTCATATTAAATATAAGATAGATTTTATTTTAAAAATATGCTTCAAAATTTCTCAAAACATGTTTAACTTTTATTTTATTTATATAAATTTAAAATTGAAATTTTTATGTTCAAGTTGAAACATATATCTCAAAATTATCATATTTACATGCTTTACATCCTAGAAATATGACTAATTTTCATCATTATTTATTAGATTGACCACATGTTAATTTTATTGGTAGCAGTTCGATTAACCCGCTGGGCTAACCCGAAACCCGAACATTTAAGGTTATGATTAAATATTTAGAACCCGATAAAATCACAACCAGATTAACCGCGTCCATTAGCTTGCAGCCCGAGGAGGATTGTCTCGAAACCCGCTAGGCTGATTGACATCCCTAAGTGTAAGGATCTAATGAAACAAAAAAAAAAGTAAAATAACCTAATGAATAAAAAATTTGTAGAAGGGCATAAAGATTGCATGAGACAAAACTAAACATTTCACTACCTTCGTCTCTGAATCGGTTCACTTGGCAAATCTGCCTTTGACTCATGGCCGCATTTCGTCGTTCGCCTTCCACTTTCGAATTTGCATGGATTCCTCACCAAATTACAACTTAGGCTTCTTGCATTTTGGAAGTCTATAGAGGCTTTAGGGCTTGGTGTAGGATTAGGTAGAGTGCTTATGGAGTCAGTTCGAGTTTCTACTTGAGGAATTAACTAAAGCCTAAAACCTTGTGGATTTGCTTCCTTTTAGCATCTTGGGTTGTAAAAGTTTGAATCTTTTTCCCCTTCACCGATGTAAGATGTTCATAATGTTGGTTTTTGAATTACAATAAATAACTTGGCGTAATACAACCCAAAAGAAGGAATACAGAATGAAGAATTGAAATGAAATTAAAATAACAAATTGTAAACAATAAACCATGAAGTAGGAAAAGCCGGGTCGAGGAGTCCTCTTTCCGCAAGACGAGATACGCTCTGGTAGTGCTCTCGAATTGGCGTTTAGTCCTCAAAGATAAAACGACTACTTCTCTGATGAAGCAGCACCACTATCAGCAGAGCTCCGGCGAACTGGACTGAGGAGAGGGCAGAGCTTTGACAGAAAAATAAATCAAAGAGGGAGAGAGCTTATGATGCAGAATGCTTTGAGTGTTTGATGTGTGAAATGCATGAAATGACTAGCCTATTTATAGGCTCAGTCCACTGCAGGGGTCAACAGCCATGATGACTGTCATCATTGCAAGATCGTTACAGCCGACCGTTACAAGGCGTTATGAGAGCTGGAGAGGCTGCTCCTGGACGGACGTATCGGGACACGTTGCGCGTCTAGGTTCGTTCACGACGTGGACTTCATCACGTGTCATCCACGTTGGCTTTACCGCGTCATATTGACGAGGTGTCGTCCTGCTTGGCTTGCTGACGTTGAAACGGTGGTGGTCTAAAAAGAACTAGACCAGCCTCGGGTCAAACCCAAGCACCGAGCCACACGACGGGCCCAAGAACAGTCCAAAGACCACCCAAAGACCAATTGCCAAGATCCAAGTCCAAGGATACGGGGCTCGCGGCATGGCGGGCGGCGGCGCTCGCGTATGGGTTTTATAGCCCATCTTAGTCCACTGTAATTATTACATGGGATAATTCTTCTTATTAAATACTTGATTAATAAGGTTGTAACTTCCAATGTGGGATAATTAACTCTCTTAATTAATCATATGACTTCTCTCATAGCTCATTTAATTAGTTTGCAATTTTGCACAACTTTAATACATTATTTCTCACTCACCGGAAATCGGATTTGAGAAAATGAATATACTACGGTCATCTACTCCGAACGTAGATCGAAGCTATATCATTTAACTTCACAAAATTAAATGTCTCGTTGAAATTATAATTGGTCAAAATCCTTTGATCGGGCATAGATTCCAACACATAATTACTTCACCTTTCTTTATGAACTTTGCATTGACGTTCGTTGGCGGGAGGGAGAGGAGCCGGAAGAGCTCGAGTGGCCTTATCCGAACGGGAGCGGCGGGTGGAGGGGTGAGGGAGCGGTGGAGACCGGAGATAGAGAGGGTGAGTTCATTCCAACGGAGACCGGAGAGATAATATAATAAGAGATGCAAGAAATACTGCATAATCGTTAATGTCATTAACTTAGGGCATTTTCTGAATTTTCCAATAAATTAAAAAAATAGTCAATTATATTACTCCATCAGTTCCATCACAATTGAGTTATTTTTCTATTTTGAAAAATTCATTCATAGTTGAGTCATTTCTCTATATGATAATAATAATTAACTCACTTTTCCTTTTCTACTTTATCTCTCTTATTTTATTCACTTTTTTACTCTATTCTTTCTACTTTTTCTTCTCTCACTTTTCTCTCCCTCCATTTAACACAACAAATATTTTTTTTCTTAAACCCTCAACTATGGCGTAATAGAGAAAGCACTCACTTTTGAGTTTGTGTAATTTTCCCATGGCGGTTTTCCTGCGTATCCAAGTAGATTTATAAGCGTGGCACGTAAATGAATATTGTAACATATTCCTTACCATAACAAAACAAACCAAAACAATAAAAAACAACAATCTTTACTATTCAGGGTATCAATGTTCATAGCGCTATTAATTTGTAGAACCCAACAATACATATGTTCAACCAACAAATTCAAATTATTGCATCAGTAAACATATTCTCAAGAGAAAGGGCATTCAGATAGCTGATGGAGGTTTAAACAACTTTTTCTCTTTCAAGCTTTCAACAGTTTCTTTGATTCCTTCTTCAAGAGGAGTGAACTCGACACCTAGAGATATCAATTTTTCTTTGGAGACCTGGTATAAAGGCACAAATGGCTTGTCGTCGGCACACCTGCAAGAGGCTCCCCCCAAAATAATCAAAACTCAAGAAATTCATAGAAGGGACTTTTAATAGAGACGTCACTAGGGTAGAGATTTACTTCCTCAAATGAAAGCAGGAGTAGAAACTTGCAAAGGAGATGCATGTTCGAAGAAGAAGAAAATAAAAATGATATCCAGAATATAAGATTGTAGATCATGTCCGCTAAACTTATGTAAACTTCACAATTTAACATGGCTACTAAAGAAACCCAAAAAAACATATAATGAACAATGTTAAAGGAGACATCCAAAAAGAAAACGGTTCAAAAGTTTGACTGGGGAAACCGGTCGTGACATGTCTTAAGTGAAAATTATGACAATAAACATTACAAATTCATTGAAACAGTATAGTATATATATACCAACCTAAAGAGGGTCAATCCTGATCTTAATTTTACTAGGGCAAGATTTTGGTGAGATATAAACTAAAGTCAGCTCTCGTAAACACTACGTTAGGTATTGTTATCAGTTGCAAGCCTCACCATCAAGGCTGGGAATTCTAGTTTATACATCAAAGTACCATCTAAATAAAAATTTAAAAAAGTTGATCACAATAGAAATTGCACATTCTTGGAGGAAATTTCAAATGAATATGGGAGTAATAACCAAACGGACTTACTTTTCAGGAAGTTTGTAAGTAGGGTAGAGTTCACGTAGTATTTTGACGATTTCTGACAAGTGTGCAACCCTCTCCACTAAACAATATCTTCCATTTGCTGAAGGATTCTCAAATGCCAAAATATGTGCATGAGCAACATCTTTGACATTTATCCATCCAAAGGTAGAATTCGGGTATGTTTCTGCACCTGCATATTCCAAGACAGTATTACTGTGCTAACATGAAATTCTAAAGCTGCCGATTTAAGAAAGGCAACACCATGTCAAGAGGCTAAGTTTTTGAACTATCCAAGAACTATCTCAGCATAGATGCACAATTGAAAGATAAATGAATATTCCAATTGGATCTGCATATGACAATATATTAACTAATCTAAAACCTCTAGCCTCTAGCCTCTAGGTATGGTCTGCTCAGGATACAAAAGAACTGAAAAAAATATACCAAGTGTGGGAGAAATCTATAATAATTAACAAATCCAAAAAATGTTGCAAAACTGAAAACGAAATGCCAGCAGCAAATATAACTTTAGAATAGTGCTCATCTAAAAATCAGTTTAACAAATTTGCAGGAACTTACCATTGATCAAGTTCAATAGTGCTGCAGAACTTGTGTTTAGTGTTGGCTGCAATAATGGACCAATAACCATTGCCGGGTTTATGGCAACCATTGCAATACCTTTCTCTTTCACGAACTTCCAAGCAGCATCCTCAGCCAATGTCTTTGAAAGAACATACCACATCTGGCAGAAGCAAAATTGATTAACAAAGTAAAAAAGGGGCATTTAGTATGCTTCATGAGTAAAAGGAGAAGGGTGGGAACATCCATCACGAATGATAGATAATGGCTATCACTCATCAAGCATACTGAGAAAATAAGTATTCCTCCCATCCAACTTATTGTCTATCTAGCATATTGAAAAGATATTAATAAAATTATTCTCCCAAATAAACCCTAGTCAATGATCATTTATCTTCATACTCTCTCCACATATATAAAAATGCCTAACTAAGGGGCACGTGGCATTGTTTGTATGGAGTGTATAGTTATGATATTATTGTAACAGTATGTGGTGGGTGGTCAGCAGTGTGCAGGGTGGAGGAGAGGAACAAACGTGTTTATTGTTGAGTATGGAGCCTTGAAGGAAGTAAATCAGCGTATGATTTTCTGCTATATGTATTTTAGGCCCTAATGTTTCGTACCCTAACTATGATTTGTTTCCTTTATTTATGTTTCCTAGTGTGATTATGATTGCCTATATATAGAGCTTTTCTCACATTGTAATTTGCATCCAAAAATTATATAGTGAAATCCATGGCTTAGCTTCGCCCCTGGATGTAGATGCACATCGTATCTTTCTGGATAACACAATTCACGTGTTCATCTCTTTTATATTTGTGATCATCTGTGTTTAATTCCTAATATGGGATGGATGGAGTATAGAGTTTGGTGAAAACACTGAAATTAGGTCTTGATGATGGGAGAAGATACAGTAAACTAATACAGGGAAATAGAAGAAAGCTTAATCAACATAAATGTTGAGAGTTAAATGAGGGTAAGTTTTCCATTCTAATCCAAAACTGTCATGGCTCTTGTATATTGCCAATGACTCAAAATCACAAACAAAAATCAATATAAGCGGGAGGGAGTATTAATTAGGCAATGCATACTATGATGAAATAAAAGCACATTACTCAAAATCCAAAAACTGAAAAATATTGACGAAACTTTAAATAAAAGTAAATATTTAGTTCTTGCCATAAGAACCCAGGGCATGATCACAAATCTCCCGTAAGTAAAAGAACTGGAACATTACCTGCATCTGTTCGCAAACCTCTGGTGAAGACCACCACGTCTCATCGACTACCACTTCAGGTGTGCGCGGCTTCCCATTGTATGCAACTGCAGCTATAGAAGATGTCAAAACAATCCTTTTCACAGAGGGCGCTTTGGCACAAGACCTAAGAACATTCAGTGTTCCCTTCACTGCAGGATCAATTAATTCTGCCTGATGGAAATCAAAACTTATGTGAGCAGCAAGATCTTGCTAAACGTAATAAAGATCACTGAATGAACCATCAGTTGACTACAAATTTCCGTATTCAATAATATGCCTACAAACGAATTGAATAGGATACATTCAACCATTTTCTCTGTCACCCACTGAAAAGCTGTATAAAGAATGAAAGTAACACATGAATAACCCATATAATTGAATAGTTGTAATTATTTTCTGGTTTAACAAAACAAATGGCAAAGAGGAAGCTAAGCCAGACTAGAAAATACTACGGAAAAATTAGGTCTGAGATATACATAACACGATATGCATCATGCAGGCAGTTACTTGTTTTGCAGCGGTTTCTCAATAGAGGCAGAAGTTGACAGCCGTTAGAAGGATGACGAGAGTAGTGCTGTGTTTATCAGTTGGAGTTATGCAGCCTTTAATATTAATAATAGCTATGCGTTACTGTTACCGTTGTACGTGAGATGTGGAGCTGGCAATAATCCACAGTTTATCATTATCCTTACATAAATGTTATTCATTTCCTTCTTGGCATTATAAATAGAGTCCTTGAGGTTAGAAGGGGACTATCGTTGAATATTGTAAGAAACGGTATTGTATGAAACGGTAAGTAGGTTAGAAGGGGACCATCGTCGGACAATACTTCCTTGTCCACAACACGCCAATGGAACACGTGTAGGTGGCGCTCATTGCTCTATCCGGTTCAGCAATGGAATGGATTCAAATCCTCCTACGCCGTTCGTCATTGATCACTTGGGAAAACTTTGCACATTAACTCCAACAGCGGTGTGAAACGAGCTCCACTTTGAACGCTAAGAAGTTCTACGTGCCACTACGCAGGACAGGTACTTGGACGCAGTGTTGTCAAAATGTCGTCCGGGTCGCTCGGGTCGCCCGGGTCGCCCGGGTCGAGACCATCACCGCCCCAACATGGGTGGGTTGATCGAGATACACGGTCGCCGCTGGGTCGGCTGGGTCGCCTGGGTCGAGTGAGTCGCCTGGGTCGCCCTAAACACATGCTATCTCTGATTTTCTCAAATCTCTCACATGTTTTCTGACTCTCTCAATCACAATTCTCTATATATATGCATGCACCACATCAAACTTTTCAAACCTACTTTCTACACTTTAGAATTCGGCCTCTTCACTCCTAAACAAATAAACAATTCAAAGATCTGTTGATGCCACACTTCATATATTCCTTTGTTTTGATATTTTCAGACAATGGTTTCAATTATTTATTATGTTATGACTTATGAATTGTTTTGATATTTTGATCATTTCTATTTTCCATTTTATCTCTATTCACATGAATTGCGTCTACATTTTTATTATTTGATATATTATAAACATTAGAGCAATATATTTATTTTATTTAATATTAAAAGGCAAAAAAATTAACCTAGCTTTGTGGGTCTCTCGACCCCTTCGACTCGTCGACCCGCGACCCGAATTTTCACCCCATCGACCCGGTGCGCCCCGCGACCCTAACAACACTGCTTGGACGAGTATGCTGTGGCCTTTAAAAGTCGTCTAGCTTGGCTTTCGGGTTTAACAAAGCTTTCGGGTTTAACAGACTAGCAGTACCTTTGTTTTTTCTAGGGGGACTAAAACTGCACATACGGTTATAAGTTAAAGATCGAAATATCGGAAGCTGGACGGGGTCTTGATGGCAAAAAAGATTAACTTTCTCTACAATCCCTCTGTACACCCCTAACATTACCCCAACCTCGAGCTCCATCCCACGAACGAGGAGCGCTCCAGCGCTCCCAGTGGCGGACATGGACCTAGGGACAAACTCTTCGCCATTGAAACAAGGTACATGCTTTACAAGTGTGGGTTAAAGTTTGGTCAAACCCATCGATGTCCGCCGAATACTTTGCAAGTTTTAGTTGGGGAGGAAGATGCTAAGACCAATGACATGTTCCACAACGTCAAGAACGTAGGACGGAGGATGTCACGATCCTCGAGGACGTTTGGCGCTAGAACTGTTTGTTTAGCCTTGTGGACAAGTCTATTTCCACGGGGGTGCAATTGATAGGCATCATGCAGGCAATTACTTGCTTTAGAGAGAGTGGACAACAGCTATGCAATAGTGGAAGAAGTGAACAACCACGTTAAGGATGTTCTAGACAAGGAGATAGGGGCAGCGGTTTCAATCTATGAGATTAATGGTTTCGGTTATAAGTTGGAGTTACGCAATCTTTATTATTAACATGTTGTCAGTTACTCCCTCCGTCCCATTCCCATTTGAAGATGACCCACTTTCCTTTTTGGTTTGTCCCAACCAAGATGACTCATTACTAAAATTGGAAATACCTTTAACTCTACTTTATTACCTCTCCCTTACTTTCCTCTCTACACTTAACACATAAAATCCCATGCCGCCCAAGGAAGGGGTCATCTTCCTTGGGACAGAGGGAGTACTAAGTTACAAGTTGGTGGAGTGGAGGTTACTTGTGCATGAGATGTGGAGCTAGGAGCAATCTACCGCTCATCATTATCATTTCATGAATGTTATTTAGTTCCTTCTTTGCATTTTAAATAGTTTCCTTGGAGGTTAGAAGGGGACTATCATTGAATATTGTAAGAAATGGCAAGTGCCAAGGCCCTAGTATGAGGGGGAGTATTTACATTCTACTGCATCGCTTTTACAGTTCTTATTTTCTTCCAACTATCATTCTATGCACCTTCTCCTTGCTTCATTTCTCTAACTGTCTATCATAACCACTGCCATCATTGTTTCTTTTGGTAGAAGTGTTTTTCATTTTCTCAATATTGTAAGTGCTAACTTTATGCCTTTGGTAAAAGTCTAGGAAGAATGTAAACTAGAAAATCTCTTCATAGGGGGAGAGAGAAACCTGTGGATCTGTAACTGCATGGTAGAAAGGAGATGCAGTATGGAAAACACCTTCACAGCCATTAACTACAGAATCAAAGGACCCTTCTTCCAGCAGGTTTGCTTTCATCAAGTGAAGTCTCTCCTTGGCTCCATCAAGTGCAAGCAAGTGTTGTGTCTTCTTTGAATCACCTGTTCCATGTTTTGAATGTCAGAGATAAATGGAAACACTAGTGGCATGATCTAACATTTAAATTTTAGCATAATGGCTTAATACTAAGGTAAAGAAGAAGGTATCCTATCTTCATCAACAAACTCAAAAATTAGTAAGTGAGCATACCAAATAATATGGGAACAAGAAGATGATCATAGACATACAATTTCTCTCTTCATGCCGTGTTATTCCAACCATGCATAAAATAACTAAGAACTCAACAGAATCAAGTAAAATTATCAAACATGTTTTGAAAATACAACTAATACAGGCAAATGCAGACATATAAATCGAGCTACCTGTCGACTAGTGTAAAAACAGCAACATCAAACAAAAATGGAGATGCAATATTACTTGTAGGCTAAATGTTTCAGGTATTCAAAAAATTATAACTTAAGGTTCATATTCTCACCCTGCAATTTGCACCTTGTAGGATTTACTTATTTTTTAATTTGAAGGAGGTGTGTACTTTGAGTGATAGAATATATTGATAGAAATATATGATTGACTATTTCAAAAATAAGATGTACTTTATCAATTCATCAAAGTGTATGATAAATTAGTGTAGACAGATAATCATAATATCCCTTGATTTTATCTAAATGTGGTGCCCAATGCCCTCTCAATCCCTAGACAGATTGGTCCCTCTTTAGCCAAAAGTGAACAATTTCGTGGCAACTGCAAATTACCCTATAAAAAGCCAGGCATCTTCATAAATACTGTTCACTTATAATCTTTTTCCCCATTGGAATTCGACAACCAGCAATAAGTGGATGTGACAGAGACATAGATATCGCATAACATCAATTTCAATCGGTGGAGAATGAAATGGAGCCCTAGATCCATCGATTAAAACAGGTCAAAATTGATAGAGGGAAAACTGACTGGGGTCGCGAACGGAGGCCTTGACCGTATAACCTTTGTGGAGCAGGAATTTGACGAGCCATGAGGCGATGTAGCCCGATGCACCGGTTACACACACAGTCTTCGCCGCTGCAATGCTCATTCTCGAATCACTGACACTCTCTGTTTGTTTCAGTGTGAGAATGAGTAAATATATACTCCCTCTGTCCCGTTAGAAATGAAACGTTTTCCTTTTTGATCTGTCACATTAGAAATGAAACGTTTTTAAAAATGGAAACAATACTCTCTACTTTTTCTTCTCTCTTACTTTACTCTATCTTTATTAACTCACAAAACAACACTACATAAAATTCCGTGCCGAAAAGCAAATGTTGCATATTTAATGGGACAGAAGGAGTATGTACTAATTGCGTTTTACTAGTATATTAATGACATTGATTGAATTAATCTCCTACATATGGTAGTCAAATCACCATCATTATTTTTTACTTTTAAATGATTAACACTTAATTAATACTCCATCAGCTAGCATCTCCAATAGAAATAGCTCAGCCATAGCCTAGCCACAAACTCCTTCTGCCACATCAGCAGCACTAAAAACTCTTCCTGCCAAATCATCAGCACAAGCAACTGAACAAACAATAGGTCAGTCATAGCCTAGCCACAATAAACAAAATTATAAAAACAAATAATTAACAATCACACAAAATACGAAATTAAATTTACGACACATATACGGGAAAACTCAATAATAATATTGAAATTTTAAAAAGTACATTAATTAAAAAAAATACATTAATTAAAAAAAATTACATTAATTTAAAAAAACTCCTCCGCCACACACGAGCCCCCCCTCCGCCTCACTCCTCGCCGTTGCCGCCGCTATCCGGGACCCCCAAACCTGAGGCATCTGAGCCCGCGTCTGAGCCCCCCACCTGTGCCGCGGCGGGATTCAAATCGGCCCGCATACTCACGAGCATTGCGTGAAGAAAACTCTTCTCCTCGGGGTCAGTTGCCGCCCTCCATTCAGCTAAGATCAGTACATCTGAGCTCGCGTTTATTGACGCGCGAAGAAGAGGAGCTCGGCTGTCGACCGGCCAACAGGGGGGATGCCGACTGGACCTCCTGGGAGGCCTGGCGAGTGCGGCGAGCAAACGCGGGAGGGGACGGGAACTCCTGTACATCCTCGGGGAGGTCGTGGGAACCGCCGCTGCTGTAATCACCGGTATAGTTCAGGCGCTGTTTCTTCGGCCAGCCAGCATCGACACCTGCCCGAAACTTCTCGGAGTCCATCAGCACCTCATAGCAGTTCCAGTAGGTGAACTCCTTATAAAGTCCGGGCACGGGGAAGGCTTTCTCCACTATCCTCCTACAGTCGTCCTCAGTTTGACCACTGGTCTGCATGCGGAGGGCGTTGGTGTACAAGCCCGAAAATCGGGAAACCCCAGCCCTGATTCGCTCCCGCCCCTTCCGGCACTCCTCCCCGCTGCATGGCCTCCCCTCCGGGCAAAATGCCTTGTAGACTGCTACTATTTTAGCCCACAAGTTGACGATCCTCTGATTGTTCGAGGCGAAGGGATCATCGCAAACACTCACCCACGCCTTAGACAGCGCGACGTTCTCCGCGTCCGTCCACTTCCTCCGTGCCGGGGTGTCGTCATCAGCCGGCTGCGACGACTCGCCGACCACCCTCTTGCCCTTCTCCTTCTTCTTCTTTGGCGCGCCCCAACCCCGCCCTACTCCCTCCCCCCCCCCCCCCGTTTGAAAGGGGGTGTCCGCATCCCCGAGATCTATCCCCAACTCCTCTAAGGAGAAAGTATCACACCCAGTGAACTGCGTCTCCGATGGGGTCGATGTGTGCGAAAAAGCAGTCACAAAATCAAAACTGGGGCGATAGACGTTTGGAAGACCTCGAAAATGAGAGGTTGCGTGAATGGATCAAGTTATATGGAAGATAACCGGACCGGTTGGATCAGTTAGCATATGTCGTTGCCACTTGATCAATGCAATCCTGCTCTCACTTGATTCCTACCAAAGTAATTTATAACTCCCAATTTTTCACTACTTTAACAGAAAAGCGGCAAGTTCGGGGTCGATCCCACAGAGAAGCTAGTGTATCGAGTGTGTGAGTAGTGAACAGGGGGGTTGGCAGCTGGCACGCTTTAACTTTGGGAGTTTTTAACTACTGATTTTAACTTAGACAGAAAAGTAACTATCTACTTGCTCAAGGGAAATTTAACTACTGGGTCAAGTGAATTTCAGACAGGAATGAAAATTTAACTATGTAAGCAGTAAACACCATGATGAAAACGAAACAACTTCGATTAAAACTAAACTCAAAAACAGTACAGCGTGAAATCTAAACTAAGCTAACACTTCGGAAAATACGAAAGCAAGTAAAACCGAGGAGATCCTCTGCGGGAAACTTAAGAAAACGCCGACAGATATCAAGTATTCTGCAGCGCTCCTTCGATCGCCCTTTCTAACTAAGCATTACTTTATCTAAGCTTAGCTAAGCTATTCTAGAGAACTGAACTAAGCTAGAGAACTGAACTAAGCCTCGGCGTCCCCTGCATCCCCGGGTACCCCGGCATCCTCTGCCATCCCGGCATACCACCCCCGGATGCCATCCCGGTCTGCTGCCAAGGGTACATGTTGTAGTACCCGACCATCGGACCCCATCCACCTCCCACGGGTACCGTGGGAGTTTGAGACCCGCTCGTCCCTGGAGTAGGCTCGTTGTTGTGCTCCATTTCACGTTGTTGCTCTTGTACAGAAATTAAGATAGAGAGAATACTCGTTAAAACAAGTGGTGCAAATGAAAATGACGTGCAAATCGTGTATATATAGTGTTTTGAAAATTAAATAAATAAAAAAATCTGCTCGCCGATCGGGAACCTGCAATGGCGGCCAGTCGATCGGCGAGCGCATCGGCCAGAGCTCGAGAATCGGCGTGCGCTCGCCGTTTTTCTCGCCGATTTGGCGCTCGCCTGCTGCAATGGTTCTGCGAGCGGACCGACGAGCGCCAGGGATCAGATAGCCGGTCCGCTCGCCGCCATTGTGAATTAGATAATGCCGATTTAAAAAATTGTTTGTCTTTATTAAATAGAGTAGGTAGAAAAGGTTAATAGAATGAAAATCCCTCTTTTTTATACTGAAAAAACATAGTGCAATGTGAAGCTTATTTTTTTACAATATTAGTTTTATAATAAAATGTGAGTCAAATGTGGGTCTATCTAGTACTATTTATAGTAAAAATGAATCAGGATTTCTAATGGCAGACGAAGAGAGTATCAGTTTTGTAATAATTGTGAGTAGATAAATTAGTGGAACGTGGAGACCCAGTTATTAAAAATAATAAAAGTGAAATATGACATTTATTGGGAACCATCCAAATAAGGAAATACTAGTAGACATTTAATGAGGATCAGAGAGAGTATTCCCTACGTTCCAACTAAGATAACACATTTTCATTTTTATTTGTCCCAAATAAAATGACATGTTTCTATTTATGAAAATAATAAAGTACATTTTCTCTCTCTAATTAAACACTAAGCCATATTTTTTCTCTTCAATTAAAATATCCAAACACTTTTTCCCTAACACTCAATTTATTAAAAGATAATATGAAATTAAAGATATTTAAATTTATCAATATTATACAACAAAAACAGAAAATTAAAAAATATTTAAATTAGTCCAAAAATATTAATTAATTTTTTTTGGATATTTAATATAAAAACGACAAATAGGCATCAACAATATACAATTAAGAATACATATAGTTGAATAGTGAAACAATTATAAAAAAGAATATATATAGTTGAATAGTGAAACAATTATAAAAATTAAAAACAAATACTCCCTCCGTCCCATGTTACTTACACTCTTCCATTTCGGCTCGTCACAAACTACTTACACTATTCATAGTTTAAGTTAGAATTAATGTATTTAATTAATATGTTAGATTAAGTTAAGAGCTCATTTATTAAGTGATGTCTCATTACACTTAAAATTCTAATTTAATAACACTAAAAAATCAATCTCAAATTTACGGGCTAAAATGAAAAGTGCGAGTAACATGGGACGGGGGAGTATAAAACTTGGCATGAAAGTACGAAACACTAATTCATAAGCTTTAAAAAAATTCTTTGTTACGGAAATTTCATAAATACTATTAGTAATACAATGAATTGGGGTTCGTTACCCTTAAATTGTCAACTATAACTAAATGATATACATTAAATCTTCAAATTAAGAGCTAAGATTGTTCAGCATGAGTATCAAGACAATGAAAAAAATGTCAATTAGTGTATTTACGTTAATTAACAATAAATCAGTTCTAATTAACTTAAAAATATCTCATAACTTAAAATGCATATAACTATCTCAGTTTTAATTATTTTTTCAAACAACATATATTTAATTAAAGATAATTTTATAAGGATTCTAATGAAATTTCACTTGAATTTGTTCTGATGTCAAAACTTGAAAAAAAAGAGTAAAGGACAATTTTGGTCCTAAACATATGACCAAAATATGAATTTGGTCAAAAGCATTCATTTTTTTTTGAAAAATGTGTCCATAACAAATGAAAATATTGCCGTAGTAGTCTTTTTTTATGGATCTGTAAAAAAACTAACAGTCAACGCTAATTGCACAGTGGCATGACTGTTAGTTTTTTACGGAACCGTAAAAAAAGGACCACTCCGACAAGGATTTCATTTATGGACATGTGTTTTCAAAAAGTGAATGTTTTGAGTCAAATTCGCATTTTGATCATATGTTTAGAACCAAAATTGACCTTTACTCTTAAAAAATCTTGAATTTTCGTATTTTTCAAGAAGCGGTTAATATCAAAATAGTCATCATAATATGTCAACATAATATGCATAAAATGTCTTTTCGAAATTTTGTTGACATACTAGAGGCATCGTACTGATATGTTTAATAGACTATATTGACAATTTGTCCCCAAACTCAAATTTGGTATTTTTTTCTTATCTTTTTAAATTTAAATAATAATAAAATGAAATTATACATGGCAAATTATAAACCACTAGATATCTAAAGATCATATGATCTCTAATTAGTTGTAATTAGCAATTTAGGCCATCTCCAATCATTTACATCAAACTCAAATCCATTTTTGAATATATGTCACCCTAAAAAATAATTTTACTCCAACTATTTGCACCAAATTTAAGATTTACACCATTTTTGGGATTTTTGTCTCACAAAATTTTTGCAGTAATACCAAATATGGTGTTATTTCACAAAAAAACCTAAAAATGAGTTTGAGTTTAGTGTATGATTGGAGAAGATTTCTACACCAAACCTCATTTTTGGTGTATAGTTGGAAATGACCTTAGGGAGAATTAGCAATTGATAATACTTCTACAATGAATGTTGCACAAAAAACTGACAACTTCTTCTCTCAATTTTATAAAAAGTCGGAGAGAGAATGACACAGCTAGCGGAGATGAAATCAGCGAGGAAGCAGCTTTCCATCGACTTTAATGCTAGAAATTCAGTCCGATCGAAATCTGGTAGATGGGAATCAACTTCTTCCTCATAGGCAACAACAAAATATTCAACAATTAGAGTTAATACATACTTACTCCCTCTGTACCTTATAATTTGTCACAATTTGATCCGGTACGGGTTTTAAGAAAAGTAATAGAAAGTGAGTTGAAAAAGTTAGTGACATATGTTCCTACTTTTATATAGTAGTAGTTTTAAAATAAAATGTGAGCGAGAATGAATTAGTGGAATATGAGGTTTACTACTAAAAATGGTAAAGGTGAAAAGTGACAAATTTTTAGAGACGGATGAAAATGGAAATAAGTGATAAATTTTCAGGGACGAGGGAGTATGTAATTTAGATGCCATGTCTCGATGAATTACACACACATACATGGATTGAACTCAATTATTATGAAATATCTCACCGGAAATTTGGGGCTTCCGACCGCCCCCGCAGCAGCGATTCCTAATGCATGGTACGGAACGTCGGCACTTTTGCCGATTCTCGGTGCTATAAAAAAAATAAATACCATAATAAATAATAACGTACTCAACTAATAACACAAATAGATATTGGTCACATGAAGGAAAGGTTTATAGTAATCAATTCGCAAATTCAATAGCACTTTTTTTGTTATGAGTTTTTTTTTAAATGATATTTTGTGTATATATTTTGGGGTTGTCTTTTTTGTTGAGCTTCACGTAACTGCCCTCTAAAGAAAGGCAATTTGGAGGGGTTATCTAGCGAGTTAATTTAACTGCTCATTTTCCATTTATGTTACTAAATTTTTTAATTCATGCATAAAAATTAGTATGATATACTAATCTTATAATAATTTCAATAGCATTATATTATTATTTTCAAAACTCTCCTTTTATATTTGTATAAATATAGATATAGATATAAATAAGGGATCAGAATAACCACATCCATTGCCAAAATTATTAGAATGAACTTTGAATTAAAATAAAATGAAATTTAAATACACATGCCAAACAGAACATTGAATTTGAAAATCAAACAGCTTATATCGATTCCTATTTTGTTATAAGTATTAAAATCACCCTTCAGTGGTTATTCATTGATACAAAAACAAGCTGAACATAGATAAAACTAGCTCATACAAGTTGAGGGCTAAGGGAGCGGAGAGTTGAGGCCTTCTTGAGAAGACAAAGAGTGGAGGTGGCTCTTGGACGAGGCTCTTCGCTTGAACGACGACCTCTTCTTGAAACGATGCAACGCCCTCTTGGCGTAGATGGACTGGAAGTATTCGGCTGTTCTCTCCTTCCCCTTGAGCACGATGAAGAAGAGGATTCTATAGCATAGTATGAGGCTGAATAGAGCCACCAAATCCCACCACTTTGAACGATGTAGAGATACACCAAACATTTTTGTAATCACATCTTCCCCTGATATTTTTGGATCTCCTGGTATTAGAGGATCAAATACTAGTCCAATCATATCATTCTTGTATGATCCCTGCATATATCACAACTAATTAACTAACTTCCTTGTTAAAATACTGTTACGGACTCAATGTCCCATATTGGTTGTAAGAGCAACTGATGTGCGGTTTATAGAATAAATGAACTGTCTATCCTCATAAACAGATTAGTCTTTTGAGATGAGTAACAAAATACCTGAAGTGCCCATGCACCGTACCCAATAAACGATATCGGATAGCGCCAAAATGGTTTGGGAAGGTCTGGCAGCCGCCGAAAGAAACCAGCTGTCATCATCATGATCCCCTAACAAATATACACACATATTAATGATTCAGTTTCTTAGATAAAATAGTACTATCAAGATATAATCTAGGATTGAGTTGTGAGATTATTTTAGTTGGAGGGGTAGCTCACAAAATTATTCATCTAGGATTAAGTTGTGAGATTGAATCTCATGCGCAAACACAATACATATTTAATCTCGAGATAGCATAATCTTGCATACCGAAGAGTCCCTAAGAATAGTTGGTTGATATCTAAATGAATGAATGAGAGAGAAGGGTATTGTATTACCAGAACTCCAGCCCCAGAAATGATCCCCATTAAGAAGTTGGGAACCAAAGAAGCTACTATCATCATCACACTCTCAACCATAGCAATGCTTCCAAAGATATTAAGGCAGAAGAAGACATAGCGAGAGAATTCCGCATGAAACGCCATGTAAAAAGTAATCGTCCCGGTGATAATCGACACTGCAACCAAGAAGGGGAAGGAAGCCAAGAAATTCGATAGTATAAACACCGCCACGCCATAATACCCATTGATTCTCTCTCGCGTAAAGATCTGCAAATCAATCCATATTATCCATATAATTGTTAGTCATTTATAGAGGAGTTTATATAATTTTGTACGTACCTTCATCTCCTCGATGAAGGATGGGAAGCCTCCGATGGACATAAAAGTCATGAAGCCTGTGACGAAGCCCCCACAAGCCCCCCTTGCGAAGATTGCAGTATAACTCGTACCCACATCGTAGAACAGAGTTCCAACGCAAACAGAGACAATGGTGTATATCACTATTCGCGACCAATAGTACCCAACATCTCTACACATATTCACAAATGATCTTCGTGTCAATGTCGTGAGTTGCTTCCACCAGCTCGCATGGCTTCCTTTAATCGTTTCGATCTCCACTCCTTCCTGCAATTCATTTTCCTATTAGATATTTTTATTTGTTCCAGGTATATATTTCATTGATCACGTAAAAACTAAACAAACCCCATCTTCTCCTATTATACTCACACACACACACAACTTACAAAGTTTGACATTTCTCGAGCTTTCGATGTCGTCTTCCTAGCATACTCCGACTTCTTATATTTTTCAATTAATACTGATTTGATATCAGCAGTCGCAAGATTCATCAGAGGATCCGATGGCATGTGTGTTTCCTGTCATTCACACAACACAAACACCACAGTTATAGAAATGGTTACTATTTAGGTTAATGCAGTCTCCTAATAATAGCATTATTTGATTCGTACACGGTGCCTCTGTGAACCTCTCAAAGTGGCTGTTACGACGTCGAAATCCGAGTTGATGCAGCGTAGGAAGTGATCGGATGGATTCCTCCTACTTGGACAGGGGAAACCTGCTTCAGCAAAAAACTGCAAAAAACCAAAAATCACTCAATCTTAAATGATGTTCATTTTTAAAAACACGAATCTAATTAAATGTACAAACTCCAAACTATGATCTGGACCTTTAGATTTCAAGATTTGATGTCAACAGATGACAAATAACGTCAACGGAAAATATTAACATTGTCAACCAGTTGATATTATGTTAACATTTTCCGTTGACGTTATTTGTCATCTGTTAACATTAAATCTTGAAATCCAACGGTCCAAATCATAGTTTGTACTCCCTCTGTTCACGATTTAAAGTCTCACTTTGACCCAGTGCATGTTTTAACAAATATAAAGAAAAGTGGGTTGAAAAAGTGAGTGGAATGCGGTCCCACTTTATATATATTGCTTTTATATTAAAATGTAAGTGTAATGAGTTAGTGAAAAGTGAGATCTAGTGGAAAAAGTACATGTAGAGATTATTTTGTGGATGGACCAAAATAGCAAATATGGATATTATCTCATGGAGTAGTTTGTAGGAAAGATGCAGTTTATAGATTATCACTATCCTATAAGAACATTTATAACACAAGACAGAGTAAAGTGAGGAAAAAAATAAAAAGAGATTAAATATGTTGAATTTTGACTGCAGTTCGGTACTTACCTTAACGGCCATCTTGGCTTCACCGCAGTAAACGGTTTCGCCACCGGAGAGAAGAAAGAGATCATCAAAGAGGGCAAAAACTTCGCTGCTGGGCTGATGAATGGAGGAGATGACAGTTCTTCCGTCTCGGGCGAGATTCTTGATGGATTGGATGACGAAGAAAGAGGCGGCGCTGTCGAGACCGGTGGTAGGCTCGTCGAGAAACAAGAGACGGGGGCGGACGAGAATCTCGAGCGCAATGCTGAGCCTCTTCTTCTCCCCGCCGCTGATGCCTCTCATTTGCCAGTTTCCGACCTGGCGATCGGCGCATTCTAGGAGCCCCACTTCCATGATGGTTGCTTCTATGATGTCGTTGATCTCTTCGTTGGACATGGAGCTGGGCAGCCTTAGATTTGCAGAGTATGTTATGGTTTCTCTCACTGTTAGAGTCCCCATTAGCACGTCTTCTTGCGTCACGTATGCCTGTATCATGTTCAATGCTTCATAAGCCACTGCCCCTATCAAATTGCTCCCTTAGTGTAACCATCATCATCACCATTCACCAACACACACCTTCCTCACTCCCTCTTTAATTAGCCTCAATTTTCTTTTTTCGTCGTCTGTCCTCAATTAATTAATCCCCTTATTTTTTTACTTCTTTAGTGGCACAGAATTTAGTAGGAATTGTTAAGTAGAATTAGTAGAGAGAAAAAAGTAGTAGTTGAATATTCTAATAAGGAGATAGGAGAGAGAAATTTATTTCTAAATATAAATTGTGGACATCTTGAGTGAGACATATTAAACCGAAAAGGTGAACATCTAGATTGGGACGGAAGGAGTACTATTTTTGGTAATAGACACTACTCACATTGTATTTTATAAATTAATATACAAAAGTATGACTCCTAAACTTTTATGCTCATTTTTCATTTTATTTTTTAAAATTCGTGCGAGAACGGTAATAGTACTTTATTCCACTTACTAAATCAGGATATCCATTGAGTATGAAAATGCAAGGAAACTTACAACGACGCCGTATCCGTGCCGGCGTTTCTTGCCGTTGAGCAGTATATCTCCCATCATTACAACATTCCTCGATAATCTACCTGTTGCATAATCAAAGTAATGACTTTGTCGATATGGAATGTTCACACTTATTTTTCTTGTCATTGCACATAATTTTCTAATCTTTTATTCTTATTTTTTTACTTTTAATAATTGTGCAACATATGACCATTAATCTGTTTATAAAAAGGTCATATCATCAATATATTTCATGCATTTTATTTTTGTATCTTTTACTTCAACATTTTCTTCCTTTCGCTTTCAAATCTTTTGTTTCTTCATTTCTTTCTCTAATTTCAGCCTCTGGTAATCCATCCTAGTATTGTTTTAAAAGTTCAACTGAAATAAAATTAGAAACCTCTTAAATGCTTTCCAACTTTGGTCGACAAAAATTTTAAATATAAAAAGTAGTAACGTGATTATGAATCGAGTCGCAAAGAGAGAAGGACAGTTGGCTTATCATCATTTACTAAGGCTATCCACTTCAACTACTCCTCCTACCCTATTGATTACGTTCTCATGTGTATACTTTTAATATGTGAATCCAACATCGCTCAATATTTCACGAATTAAATCGAAGCTATATTATATCTATCCTATGAGAAAAGATAAACTTTTGTGGAAATTAATTTGATTCCAAAATGTGGGGTTGAAGAAAATCTGTTTTTTACGGTGTACTAGTGACGCAAAATGACACTTGAATGTTTGATTAAAAGCACAATGAACTTTTATATACATTAACCATATACTTCATCCTCCGTCCCACTCTAACTGAATTATATCATTTTCCCATTTTGAAAAGGTATCTTTACCTCCCCATCAGTAGAGAGATAAAATTCTATAACTACTCTATTTGTCTTTTTTTCATGAAAAATCGTTCTCTAAGGGAAAAAAGATATTTGAGAAAAGTATATTTCATTTTTTTAGAAGGTAAATATATGATATACTTTTTATATAGCTTCTCTTCTTGTAGACAGTTCTTAGAGTAGGACTTGGGGAATAGTATAATAATAATATTTTAATACATTTAATTGAATTTAATATTAATTTTTAATCCGAAGCAGATCTATTTGTTTGACTTTGATCTGACAATCACCGATCACCTTAACTATTTTTAAAAAGTTGGTTCGACTCATTTATGATTGCTAAATTGAGCATTTATTAGACCTACTAAATGAGAAACCAAATCATGTTGAAAGTAGCACCACAAAAAATAACGCAAATTCCTTAAAAACGAATTCATAAAATATCTTCGATACCTCTATTTTTAAACCATGGAGTATAAACTTTTGAAACAAGAACAAATTTTAATACATAATTTATAAAGTTAAATAGAAAGAATAAATTATTGAAGTATTGTTAAGTTAATAAAGAATCATCCCTTATCAAAAAGAAAATTGTTTCGAAGTATAAAAAGTTTCTATTTTTAATGAATAAGCCAAAATAAAAATAGTTTCTATTTTTAAATAACGAATGAATGTAATATTTTTAATTTGTGAAGATAAAAAGATAGTTATCGAATGAGAACCACATTAAAATGAGAACCGACAAGTATATTAATTCAATAATTTATTAATATCAGTTGTTGACTTTAATATCACAAAATCCTACTGATATTATCTACTCTATAACTTAAGCAACTAATATTGAGTCAAAAACCTATATGTTTTGCAATGCCAACTGATACTAATAAATGAAAGAATTAATATGGTTCCCCGTTCTTATATTAGTGACTGTATTAGGTGAAAAAGATCCTATATATGTTTCACTAAACAATACTTTAAGCCAAAAATAGCTATCCGATCCTGTTAATTCTTACAACTAACTCTTATCAATAGCAAATATGAATATTGAACATATCATTAATATCAAAATTAGAATTATAGATGAAGAAGTCACATTGAGAAGAACATTATATCGAAGCAAAACTTCATTTCTAATCTAGAGAAGAGATGGTTGAACTTTTTTATGTACATATGGTTTTAAAATATGTTAGGATTCAAGATAAAGATGCAGGGAGAAGAAATAAGATACATACCTGCTAATGAGTCAAGAAGGGTGGATTTTCCGGATCCGGATGGCCCCATAATGGCCATGGTCCGACCCGGTTCGGCATAGCCATTTAGCCCATTAAGCAACTTCCTCACCGGCCCTTGCCCAAAATTCGGCAACATCACCGTCAAATCCCGCCACACCAAACACGCCTCATTGCCTCCCCGTCTCCGCCCCATTTCCACATCGCTTCCACCGGAAGCGGCCACGCCACCTCCCGCCACCTCAATTTCCATGGTGGGAATATTTTTTATGGAGTATATATATATATATAATGCAGTACTTCTTTTGTAACGATTTTCACTAAACAAGAAGTTTTCCTTTTTCTTGGTTTTTTCTTTTTCTCTTGAAATGGAAGTTTTTGCTTCATGTTGTAAGTTAGGTAATACTTGGATTTAGATATAGGAGTTGCATGGCTAACAAAAAAATTACTAAAAATTGAATGCAGGTGGGGCCCAATCAATGACAATGGAATTGCATCTCTCAATTTCTTCCTCTTACCCAATGGGGCAGATTAAATACAGCTGTAGCTGCACCTATTTATGAATGTGCAGCAAACGATAAATGGTTGGCAATAACTATTAATCACTTCAGTTTTTAAATTGTTTGGTCATGAAAAGAAGTACTAAAAGAAACAAGTTTTTTGTTAAGTTTTCAATGGTTTCAAAGATTTTCAAAATCATTCAGCCTTTTTTACCATATCCGTGTCCACGAAATTTAAAAATCGATCGTATTTTTGTGATATAGGTTCCTAAATTAGTAAATTCATAATTATTTTGAATAAAGGACTATAGTATTAATGTTGGATAGTTGAATATGCATACAAATTTGATGAATATAGACTGATCTAGAAGTTTTAACTGCCCATTAATGTTGGATAGTTGAATATGCATACTAATTTGATGAATATAGACTGATCTAGAAGTTTTAACTGCCCATTATGGGCGAAATACAACATGTCTCACTTGCCAATAATGGGCACAATGTTATCCTCGATCATCAATATTTATGTTTTTATAACTTCATCTGGCTATAAAAAATTAATCTTTTTTTATTTATGGTCAATGCATTTTTTCACTAAGTACTGCAATTTGACGTCTTATACTATCCAAACCAAAGATTTTTAAGGTTTGTTATAACTAAATAAATTGAATTAATTAAAATTAGATAAAGATTGCATATGGAAAACAAGGTTTAATCAATCAAACATGAGAATGGCACTGATTTCATTTACTCATCAGTAATTTAATTATAGAAATTAACATTCAACTACAACTAAAGTTAAACTAGAAAAATCACAAATATGCTCAGGGTGTGGCGAATGCCCGCACTAAGAGACATCTGAGATATCTGATTCGAGAACACAAGATTTTGTTTGTGGCTGTGATTGAACCACAAAGGACACCACCAGCTTTAGGGAGGAACTTTCAGGGCCTTCGATTTGAGGGATCCAATGAAAGTGGTCATATTTGGATTCTTGCCCATGAAGATTGGACAATGGAAGTGGTTGATGACTCGAGACAGGCCTTACACGTTAAGATCTATGTCGCAGTCTTCCCTTTCCCGATCTACATCACCATAGTATATGGGCGACACACGAGAGAGACGAGACAAGCACTTTGGGAGAAGTTGGGAGACATCTCGCTGGCTATGGAGGGAAGGTCGTGGCTTGTGGGAGGGGATTTCAACATGTTCCTGACCAATGAAGAGAGACAGGGGAGTGACACGGACAGGCACACAGACATGATGGAGTTTGCCGATGCTATTGCCGAGTGCCAGCTGATTGACCCAGGTTTCGATGGACCGATCTTCACGTGGCACGGGGGGGGGGGGGGGGGGGGGGGGGCTTTGGGAGAGGTTGGACCGCATCTTGATTGGAGAGCATTGGACATCGGTGTTTGCTACGACGAGAGTGACACATTTGCCGAGATTTAGCTCTGATCATGTACCACTTTTTGTGGGATGTCAATTCTCTGTCCAGACCACGAGACCGGCGTTCAGATTTCACAATATGTGGGTGAGACATGAGACTTTTAGGGGCGAGATTGCCAGAGTCTGAGAGGCAGAGACAGGATATAATGGTATGATGAACCTCCAACTCAAGCTCGTCAGGACCAAGAAGCTCCTAAAGGTTTGGAACTAAACATGCCCACGGTTCACGAACCGGCGGTTCCGGTTCGGAACCGCCGGTTCCGGTTCGGTCGTCTTTGGAACCGGAACCGAACCGTGAGGCTATTTCACGGTTCCGGTTCCGGTTCGAAAACCGGCGGTTCCGGTTCCGGTTCGGAACCGCCGGTTTTCCGGCGGTTTTGGCGGTTCCGGTTTTCGAACCGGCGGAACCGCCGGTTCAATTTTTTTTTTTTTAAAAAATTTGAAATTTGGCTTTATACAATAAATCGGAACAAGACAATGCATAATTCAAGCACAAATAAGACGAATAAGGAGAAAATGAAATAAATTTTATTGATTTTGAGTTGTAACGGAGAACGATACGTTACAATTTACAATATATAAGTATACAATACAACAACATACAACAATATAATATAATTTACAAGTGTCGTCGACTCGTCGCCTCGTGGGACTCGGAAGGTAAATAAAAAAAACATGAAATGGGGGGGAAAAAGGAAAAATTGAAAAGGGCTTGGGATCAACTTAAACTTTCAAAGTTAAACTTTTCAAATTTAAGTTGAGTTGCCTACGTATCCACAATTTTATTGAGGAATCAAAGCCCACGTAGTTCTCTTACCTTAGGATCAACCATTTTTTCTTGCAAAATGTTGCCCATTTTCTAAGCAAACACATATCAGCACGCCATATACACATTGCTGCATTTCTAATAGGGGCAATTTGATCTTCCAAAGCAATCAATGCATCTCGAACACATTGATTGCTTTGGAAGATCAAATTGCCCCTATTAGAAATGCAGCAATGTGTATATGGCGTGCTGATACGTGTTTGCTTAGAAAATGGGCAACATTTTGCAAGAAAAAATGGTTGATCCTAAGGTAAATTTTACTTGAAGATCATTAAAATATATTCCCCATTTGATAAATATCTTATTGGTGAAAAAGTGGGTATCTTTGAGGCAGATGGTACTGGAACACAAATTTATATATGGAATCTGGATGATACTTCAAGATCATATATAAATTTGTGTTCCAGTACCATTTGCCCCAAAGATATCCACTTTTTCACCAATAAGATATATATCAAATGGGGAATATATTTTAATGATACATTACAATTACAAATAAAAAAACATGAAATGGGGGGAAAAAAAAATTGAAAAGGGCTTGAGCTCAACTTAAACTTTCGAAGTTAAACTTTTCAAATTTAAGTTGAGGTGCCTACGTATCCACAATTTTATTGAGGAATCAAAGCCCACGTAGTTCTCTTACCTTGCTTACCTTTTTGGTCGGCTGTGCTCGCCGTTCACCGCCCCCCGTCGACTCATTGCTAATGTTGAGTGCTCTCGCTTCTGACCTCGTCATCGCCATCGGAAGAAAATTCTTCACCATCACTCTCTACACGGAAGTCGAAATCCGGCTCTTGTGCTCTCATGTCCGCCTTTGCCCAATCGTCAAGTAACATAGTGGCTTCCATGTTCTTGGCGGAGAGATTGCTCATTCTGTCGTCTAGGACACAACCGCCGACACTAAAAGCTTGTTCAACGGCGACGGTGGAAGCGGGAACGGCGAATATCTCCTTAGCCATGATGGAGAGTATCGGAAACTCTTTGTCATGTGTTCCCCACCAATTAAGGACGTCAATTTGTTGAGTAGGAGGACCTGCATCTTGAAAAATAGAGCGCGATTCCAAATATATATCTAATTCACTAGTCGCTCTAGTCCTATTGGTTGTAGTACCGTATAGATCTTGCAATTGTGATACTACGTCGGGATCAATCATGATATTGGTAAAATCCCCTCCACCAAAATCAAATGTAGACGGACTAGGAGGAGCACGTACCTGGTGAGCGGTGTTATACCGCATTTCATATTCCGCGTAGAGAGAACGAAGTGCACTATCTAACCTTAGTTTGATTTCATCAACATCCAGAATACTTAGTTCGAAGCATTCTCCTCTTGTCAAGCCCATTTCGCGGAGTTGAGAAAAATCCAAAGCGTGCAAACAACCATAGTACATGTCTAAAATTTTATAAACACCATGCAACTCCACTTTGGATCCAAGCATTTTGCAATCAAAAACACATTTGGAATACGTGAAAAATATTTTAACCATTTTTCAACCATGTAAAACAAAATAGCCTTCAACTCAATGAATTGAGTATTTTTCACACAAGTTTTAAAACCAATTGCCACATACATGCAATGCTCCAAAACGCGCACAGAAGTAGGATAATAAACTCCGGATAACTCAACAGTGGCATTTTTGAAAGCGCGGAATAATCGAAATAAATCCATGCTGTGGTCCCAACAAGCGGGTATCAAAATCAAATCAGAAGGAACATGAGGACAACTTCTAAAAAAATCACATAAATACTCAATGTGGTTCAAAGTCGACTCCAACATATCATATGTCGAGTTCCAACGAGTTGAAACATCCAAACGAAAGTTGGTGTACCTGCATTGCTTACCATGGCAATATCTCTTCCAAGCTCTACCAATAGGAGCTTTGTTATGAATCAACTTCACAGCAGTTCTAATAGGATCAACATACTTTTGCCACAAATCGATCGCATCTTGAACACACAAATTCAAAATATGGGCAATACATCGCACATGAAAATATTTACCATCAATAACAGGAGAACATGCACTGATTAGTTCATCTATGCTAGCAGTGTTAGCGCTAGCATTGTCAAAACCAATAGAAAAAATTTTATTGATCAATTGAAATTCATTCAAAACTTGAATGATCAATTGAGCAATTGCTTGTGCAGTGTGTGGTGCGGGAAATTCCCGAAATGCAATCAAACGTTTGTTTAAAGTCCAACTGTGATCAACGAAATGCACAGTGATGCCCATATACGAATTTTTACAAAAACAATCAGTCCACACATCAGAACAAATAGAAACTTTATGCCCTAAGTTAATAATAAACGTACCTAATTGCGCCTTCTTTTCCATGCATTGTCGAACAACGGCCCGAGTCATTGAAGTTCGACTCAATTTTTTTGCAGCGGCATTATAAACTTGCCGCATACTCGACTCAAAAGCATCGTTATCAAAAGCATTGAATGGAAGATGTTTCATAACGGCAAATCTAGACATCACATTAAGAGCATTTTTGTGATCATATTTCAAAAGAGTATTGCTACACGTACCTGATGTTTGGGATGAACCCGTCCCACTACCGGTCCCGACTCCATGTTGAAAGTTGAGTTGAGTTTGGGTTGGAGCGATACCAAACTCGACCGGATGCGCTTTCTCCATGTGACGGGTAAATGTACCGTATCCTCCACCCCTTCGGAATGTGTATACGTTTTCGCAATAGTTGCAATACACATTATAAGTGTTAGGATCGTTACTATCTTGTACCTTCTTGAAGTGTTTCACCATGATGTTGGAGGTTAAAGACCTGTCAGCTGGTCTAGGAGGTTGAGGAGGACGAGGTTGTCCACGACCACGCCGACTCCTTGGTGGTGGTGGGGGTGGCATTTCTTGAACCTCTTCTACCTCCTCCCCCTCCTCCTCGTCGTCATCATCATCATCGTCTTCATCAACATTCACAGGGGTTGGACTTTGTTGGGAATAGGCACCGCGACCGGGAGCACCACTACCGGTACCAACATAAGCATCGCCTTGGTATTGAGAGCGAGAGAGAGCAATAGCATGTGCCACATCTTGCTCTTCTCGAGCCTACAACATAATATTTGTATTGTAAATACAAAATAAAATTATGAACAATAATGTAATGAAATTCATAATTAATTAAATTAGTAGATAATAAATATTAACCTGCCACTCATCCATGTTCATTTGAGAAATTTCATCAATAACGGATCTCCGAGATGGCCTCTTGGCCTTTCCCTTTCCCTTATCAACACGACCTTCTCGGGATGAAGACATATTGCTATGTAGAAGTAGAAATGTAGAAATATGGAATAATATTTTTTTTGTTTTAGCAATTGAGAAAGGAAGACAACTTATAGATAGAACTACGGGAACAAGTATAAGTGTATACCAATGCGTAATAAGAGTAGCACTTGCGTAATTAAATGGAAGCACAATAGCACAAATGAGAAATTGGAGACAAAGAGAGAGAATTGGGAGATTGAAGAGAGAAACTCTTATTAACACAAGAGTGGGGTGAATGTAAATGAGGATAGAGGGGGGTATTTATAGATAAAAATGGGGGGAAAATGGAAGAATTTCGAATTTGAAATTTGAAAAAAAAAAAAAAAAATTCAATTTTCGCAAAAACCGGCGGTTTTTGGCGGAAAACCGCCGGAACCGCCGGTTTTCCGGCCAAAACCGCCGGTTCCTGGGCCGGACCGCCGGTTCAGTCAACGAAACCGTCTGCAAAAGCTGCGTCATGTCGCCTCGTTTCTCGCGCCGCATCCGGAAGCCCTGAACCAGCGGTTAACGGCCGGTTTTCACGGTTAACGGCCGGTTAACCGCCGGAACCGGCCAGTTTTTCAGCTGAAAAGCTGCCGCCGGTTCCCCCATCAAAATGCCTCGAAATTAGCGCCCGAACCGGCGGTTCGGCCGGTTAACTGCCGGTTCCGAACCGTCCGGAACCGCCGGTTCGGTCACGGTTCCGGTTCGAAATATCTTGAATCGGAACCGGACCGCAACCCGAATTCCAACGGTTCCGGTTCGGGAAAAAGTCCACGGTTCCGGTTCGGAACCGGAACCGGCGGTTCCGGTTCGGCGGTTAACCGCCGGAACTGGAACCGGTGGGCATGTTTATTTGGAACAGAGAAGTTTTTGGCAACATCATCCAGAACCTAAAGGATGTAGAGCAGGCAGTGCTTGAGGCACAGATTTTATATGATAGTGACCCGACACCAGCACATAGAGCTGAATTCAGTCGAGTGTCTGCAGAGCTCATTATCACGGCGAAGATGGAGGAAGAATTTTTGGAGGCAAAAGGAGGCGATTAGATGGGCTGTTGATGGAGAAAGGAACTCCAAATTCTTTCATGGCTGGGTCAGACAGAAGAGAGTTAAGTCGAGAATACACACGGTCGAGTTTGGGGGGCAGGCACTGACAGAGGAGACAGAGATCAGGGAGTCAGTGGCAACCTACTTTCAGCAGCTTCTGACATCGGACGTTGGGGACCTTGCAGAGTCTGACTTATCTCTCATCCAAACACTTCCAGATTCAGTTGACCAGGATGCCCTGTGTGCGCCACCGCAGGAGAAGGAGGTTAGGGATGCAGTTTTTGGGACCAGTGGTGATAGTGTGCCCGGGCCGGATAGGTTCACTTCTTCATTTTTTCAGCACCGCTGGGACACCGTGGGGAGGGATGTGATTGCGGTTGTGGCAGACTTTTTCAGTGGGGCGTTTATGCCCCAAAGCTTCACGTCTACCATGATCGTCCTCATTCCGAAGAAGCCTAACCCGGTCACGTGGGGGGATTATAGACCGATCAGCCTCTGCAATGTTACGAGCAAGATCATCACAAAGATCATTGCTTCAAGACTTGCGCCTTTACTTCCCCTTGTCATTGCACCGAATCAGAGTGGGTTCATCAAGGGCCGCCTGCTTAGTGACAATGCTCTTCTGGCCCAAGAGTTGATACATGATCTGGGGAAGGAGCTTTCGAGTAGAGGGAGATCGCCCAATCTGGCACTCAAGCTGGATATGGCAAAGGCGTATGATAGAGTCCAGTGGTCGTTTTTGCTCAAGGTCTTAGAAACGATGGGATTCTCAACAGCTTGGGTGAGTATGATTAGTAGATGCATCTCTTCTTGCTGGTTCTCGGTCCTGGTGAACGGGGGTCCGACGGGTTTCTTTCAGTCCTCAAGGGGGCTAAGACAAGGGGATCCCTTATCGCCCTCCCTCTTTGTGTTAGCGGCAGATTACCTTTCAAGATTTCTGGATAGGCTGATCAAGGGGGATAGAGAGATGATATACAGATGCCGAAAAAAGGCCCCCCATTATTACTCATCTCTCCTACGCGGATGATATAATCATATTCTCGAGGGCACATAGAGTGGCAGTGGAAAGGTTGGTTGGATGCCTGGATCACTACATTGTTGTGTATGGGCAGAAGGTGAATAATGGGAATACACATTTCTTTTTGGCGACTGAGCACATGGAGTTTGCTAGCATTGTTGAGGAGGTTGGAGGCTTTCAGAGAGGGGTGTTGCCTTTCACATACCTTGGGGTCCCGATCTTCAGAGGAGCAATGAAGGCAGATCATCTTTTGCCCCTCAGGCAGAAGCTCATGGACATAATCCACAGTTGGTCCCATCGACACCTTGCTTTTGGGAGTCGGCTTGCTTTGATTAAGAGCACCCTCGCCGCCATCCCGCTTCACATCTTACAAGTCATGAATCCTCTGCTTGGCTTTCTGGACGAGTTGGAACAAACTCTGGCTAGATATTTTTGGGGTACAGTTGGAGAAAAGAGGAAGCTACACTGGATTTCATGGAGACAGATTTGCTTGCCTTTTGATGAGGGTGGCTTGGGTATTCGCCACTTGAGGGAAGTGTCAGTGGCTTTTGGGTTCAAGCTGTGGTGGAGACTGCTAGCTCAGGATTCTCTTTGGGCCAAGTTCATGAATTAGAAGTACAGTATCATTCCTTGTCATTTGCATACATCTCCGTGTGGGTTGCATGATAGTCCTACTTGGCGTCGTTTGCGTCGTATTGGTCATACATGCATGAGTATATCCGTTGGTCCATGGGTGAGGGGAAGATCAGCTTCTGGGATGATGTCTGGCTTGGGGCTAGCCCCATCCGGAGTCTGTGCGTCCCGGGAAATGATCCTCCTCAATCTCAGGCCGTTGCATCATATTGGCATGATTATGCATGGGATGGGGATATGATGCATAGTTTATCTTTCAGGTTTGGCGTACCTCCAGATGTGATAGACCAGATCAGAGCCACGCCGATCGAGTTGAGGGCGAAGGATGTGAGGCAGTGGAGTCTGACTAGCCATGGCGAGTTCTCTGTGACCTCAGTCTGGGAAAGCATCCAGACTAGATTGCCGAAGAGGGAGATTTTTGGGCTTATCTGGAACCAAGGGTTGACCCCTACCATCTCGGTGTTCATTTGGAGGTTGTTATTTGGTAAGTTTCCAGTGGATGAGAAGTTGCAGAGGATGGGGATTGAGTTAGCATCTAGATGTTAGTGTTGTCGGTCTCCTTCAGTCGAGTCTCTTAGACATGTCTTTTTCTTGAGGCAGTCGGCTTTTTCTGCATGGGAGTTTTTCAATGCCTGGTTTCCTTCCTCGCACACACCGATTCACACGAGCACTGATATTGCACTTAGACTAGGTCACTGGCGGAGGTCCTCTTTCCAGAGGGCTCCCGCCTTACATATTAGTTTTCTTGTTCCCTGTTTGATTGCTTGGTTTCTTTGGACATAGAGGAACGGCTGCAAGCATGGCAGTCGTCCTTTTCGTCCCTCTTATGTTATTTGGCAGGTCACTCACCACCTGCACGTGCTTGTCTTGGCCGACAAGATCACCCCGACCCACTGGAGGGGATGCTCGCCGTCGGTTGATTTCATGCCTTTCTCCCCCAGACAGCGTGTTCTGCGGTCACTCATGGTCCTATGGCATCCCCCTGATACCCCTTGGATGAAGCTAAACACTGACGGTGTCTTCTCTACATCGATAATGGAGGCGGGGGAGGGAGGATTGGTTCGAGGTTTTGATGGAGGACTTTTGCATGCCTTCTGTGCTCCGATAACCGCATCATCGCGCTTTGAGGCAGAGCTGTTGTCTCTGTCGGGGGTTCGAGATGGCTATGGAGCTTTCGACACACATCTGGATTGAGCTTGACTCCGCGGCTCTGGTTACCTTGTTGACATCTAGACAGCTTGGCGCTGCGGATTTCAGACATCACATGGCTTTGATCCAGAGTATGACTTCTCAACGGCATGTTCGGTTCTCACACATCTACAGAGAAGGGAACCGAGCTGCTGACTTTCTTGCAGGTAGGGGGGTTCAGACCCCCCTGCCCTTACTTACTATGATCCAATCTCTGCGCCTCGGTATCTGAAGGCGTTGGTTAGGATGGACCAGCTAGGATATCCTAACTTCCGTTTTCGACGTAGAGATGTGGGTTGACCCAGCGTCTTTGGTGGTTGGTTTTGATAATTTTTCGTTTCTCCCTCGTATATATAGTCAGTTTTCCACTTGATAGTACGGAGGATCTCGACTTGTGGGACCTCTATTTGGCTTCTTCATGTTCTTGTTTAGATCCTAGTCACTTTTGGGCTAAGATCATGTTGTTAGAACATTTTATTTTGATATTATTTACGGGTTGGAGGTCTGCCTAAACCTCCCGCCCACAAAGGGCGTTTTTTATTAAAAAAAAAAGAAAAATCACAAATATAATCATAAACCTCCTTTTGAGAGTGTTCACATGGTTGATTACAAACTGGGCCAATTATGGACCATGAGTGTGCAACTAACTCCTAACAGTTCGTAAGATCTATTATCCTTACACTTGGTCTCAAACATCCTGGTTATCGTTGACTGACCTTCCTTCCCCACCAAGGGTTCTAGTGTAGCAGATAGTCCACCTAGACCAACCAAGTGTTATATTCCAACTGCCTAATGACTTAATCTAGTCTAGCACAATGGTAAGGTGAGTTATCAATCCCAATAACACTATAAAAGGGTAAACTTAGGGGTGAAGGCTTTTTAAGGGTCTAACGAACTATTTGGAGTTGCATGATTTTGTTCAAAGATTGGATATTTAAACTATGAGGAGTGATCAAGGTCTAACTAATTTTAAGTGTATAACTAGAGAATAAATCATAATCATATGTCAATCCAAAAGCTAAAAATAAAGGCAACAAATCTTTCATATTTAATTAACAAAAATAGAATAAGTGCATTATTGGAAACCAAATTTTATGGTAGAAGCATTCAATCTCACCCAGAATTGCTCACACAAAATCAAACTCGGCGACACCGTCCTCCGCTCCGCCACCGCTCGCAGCACCGGCAGACCTCCATGACCGTGACCTCGCCTCCTCCTGCTCCTCTTCCGCCTCCTGCAACTTCATATCCCTCTCATCCATCACCGCCAGCCACTAAGAGGTCTCTGACGTCGTCGATGTGGAGCGGCGTCGCAACAATAGTAGAACCCCTCTCTTCCTCGAAAAATTCCATCGCGTCAACAAGACGTAGCAAGACTCATGCTGATTTGCTGCAATCTTCATCGTTTACGCTGACTCTCAACAATCTCCGTTGTTAATTGCAAAATCTTCATTGCAAGAGCTGATTTCTCCTTCTCACTTGTGGATTTCGCGATCTACTATATCTGTATATCATCTCAAAAGATGATTTCTCCATCGTCAATAGTCGATTTTAAGATATGCTAATTCAATATTTCATCACAAGAGTTGAATTCACCATCTCATGAATTGAATTATGAGATGATCGAAGATGGTGCACTTTAAGATAAAATTAGTTCACTTTACTTTACTAAAATATCAAACATCATATTTAATTCACTATAAACAGCATTTCACTAAATATTATATGCATCACTATATGCTCAATACACTTCACAGAAATGAAAAAATATTACACTATAAGACATGCAGAATTTACTTCACTATATACACAACATACATCACTATATACTCATTATACATTATAAGGCATGCATAAAATGCATCACTATATGCTAAATATACTTCACTGAAATGAAAAAACTATACACTATAAACAATATTCTTCACTGAAATATCAAATATCATATTTACTTCACTATAAACGACATTTACTTCACTATATACACAATATACATCACTATATGCTCATTATACTTCACCGAAATAAAAATCAGTGCACTAAAGTGATGTATATTGTTCATAAATTGAAGTATATTCTCCATGTCTTATAGTGTACTGTTTTTTCATTTCAGTGAAGTATATTGAGCATATAGTGATGTATAATGTGCATATAGTGATGTATATTGTGCACACAGTGAAGTATGTTCTGCATTTGTCCATTTTAGTGAAGTATATTGAGCATATAGTGATGTATAATGTGCATATAGTGATGTATATTGTGCATTTAGTGATGTATATTGTGCATATAGTGAAATATATTGTGCATATAGTGAAGTATGTCTTGCATCCTTATAGTGTACTGTTTTTCCATTTTAGTGAAGTATATTGAGCATATAGTGATGTATATTGTGCATATAGTGAAGTATAATCTACATGTCTTATAGTGTACTGTTTTTTTTATTTCAGTGAAGTATATTGAGCATATAGTGATGTATATTGTTCATAAAGTGAAGTATGTTCCGCATGCCTTATAGTGTACTGTTTTTACATTTTAGTGAAGAATATTGAGCATAGAGTGATGTATATTGAGCATAGAGTGATGTACATTGTGCATATAGTGATGTATATTATGCATGTCTTATAGTGTATTGTTTTTTATTTATTTATTTCGGTGAAGTATATTGAGTATATAGTAATGTATATTGAGCATACAGTGAAGTATATTCTCCATATCTTATAGTGTACTGTTTTTTCATTTCAGTGAAGTATACTAAGCATGTAGTGATGTATAATGTGCATGTAGTGAAGTATATTGTGCATATAGTGAAGTCTATTGTGAATATAGTGCAGCATGTTCTGCATGCCTTATAGTGTACTGTTTTTTTCCATTTTAGTGAAGTATATTAGGCGTATAGTGATATATATTGTGCATATAGTGAAGTATATTCTGCATGTCTTATAGTGTACTGTTTTTTATATCAGTGAAGTATATTGAGCATATAGTGATGTATATTGTTCATAAAGTGAAGTATATTCTGCATGCCTCTTTTAGTGTACTTTTTTAAATTTCAACGAAGTATATTGAGTGTATAGTGATGTATATGCTTTGCGTCTAGTGAAGTATATTGAGCATATAGTGAGCTTTATCCGCGTCAAGCTCTTTGAAACGTTGTCAACAGAAATACACTGCACAAGATCACACCAAATGAATTTTCAAACCTCACATTTCAATAAGAAAAAAACAGGCAGTGATTTTTCCGATTCTCCAACTATTGCTCAAAGAAAAAAAAATCAGAAACTTATAAGAGATTTTAATTTTACAAACTAGATTAGAAGAAAACGCAATCGCAGCAATATTGAGCCGGTGAGGAATGGAGACACAGTGCCGGAAATTGATGGAGGAAATCACGGTGATGAGCCCTAACTATGCAACGACGAAGAATGGAGGAAGTGGCGGCTGGAATGGAGGAAACATGAAGAAGAATGGAGGTCACAGTGGCAGAACCCTATGTGTTCGACAGAGAGAGAAGGAGGTTTAGAGAAGAGACAGACGAAAGTGGAATGTTCAAATTAGGGAAAGAGAAGACCCACCTCATTTTAATTCAGCAAAATGACCAATATACCCTTGAGTGAACTAAATTATTCATATAGTGAATCAAAACCTGAATATAATGCTAGAATTCTAAAAGTAATCTTAGCCCTTAATTTCTTGATCTTGAGGCTGAAATTTGTTCTCTAGTTATATACTTAAGGGGTACTGACTATATATACTTAAGGGGTACTGACTATATTTAAAAGACTATAATAGTGAAATCACATCCCGAGAATTTTTTTATTTGCTTGATTTTCATCAACTTTTTAATTATTTTATTTTCTTATTTACTAATTTTTGCATTAGTTTTATAAATCAAACACAAAAACCTAGTTTGCCTTTTTATTCAATCGTAGATTCAATATCTGTACTAATCTTTAGCTATACTATCTCTACATTGTATACTTACAATTGGTTTTATTATTAATAAACTGTGCATTAACGTATCAAAAAAAATGCCTCAATCTAGAAAGGGCAGAGATAGTATTTAATTATTAGATCAACGGATAACTTATTTATGAAAGGAAAATGATTTAAAGACAAAATGGCATTACCATAATGGGTCAAATTAGTAATTTTGCATAATATTTTATTTATAATTAAATTGATATTTTGTACGTATACCATATTACCTTTTATGCAATCGCTTACTTTTTGGAATTGTAGTACTCCATTTAGGAGTATTAATTACTCCAACGTCTTAAACAAGAATTGCTTTGATTATGGAATATTATATGTGAAAGATATGAAAGGTTAGAGAGGTTGCGACCCACATTTGACCTACACATATATCATTTATCACTTTATTTCCGTAAAATGGAAAGTGTAATAAAAGAATGAAAAGTGTAAGAAAAGGTTTATCAATTTCATCAATTTATTATAAAAATAAAAAATAATAAAAACATACAATTTTAAAAATACTAAAATTTTTAATGCTTTAATAAATTTATAGAAACATATACTATAATATAATACTCTCTCTTTTGTGTAGTGTTCATTTTGGTCTGCCCACTATTATAAATAGTGTCATTTTTATTTGTAATTTTTTAAAAAATTTGTTACTTTTTCTCTCCTCTACTTTATCCATTAATCCATTAATTTATTGGAACATTACGCCAAACGTCTATTAAAAAATAATCACATTTTTAACTTGTATGTTTAGTATTTTAAACCTACGATTTTGATGTATGATATATTGACACTAATCGAACTTACGATTTTGATTTAAAGAATTTCATAATTTTGATTTTAATTTATTTTCCAAATAATACTATTTTTTTAATTCTTAATTTTTGGAACGGTCAGTCGAACCTTAATAAAAAAAATCACATGTTCTTATCTCATATATTTAATATTCGATATTTTATCTTTTTTAATTATAAAAGATAGAATTCTTAGCTCAATCCTACTTATTTTGCAACAAATTAAAATTTGATATATGATATACTAATAGTAATTGAGTTTATGGTTTTGATTTTAATTCATTACTTTTGAAATTTTATTTTCTATTAATTCTTTAATTTATAATATTACGTAGAACCTTGATCAAATAAATAAACATATGTTTTTCACTCGTCTATTTCATTTTTTTAAGTTATAAAGTTAATATTTACATTTCTTTTTGTTTCTAAGATATTAGAGTTTGTATCTCAATTAACTATGCGAAAAATCAAAATATACAGTATTACATTAATATATATTAATACTAATATTAATTGAACCTATCGCTTTAATTTTAAGAATTTTATCATTTTGATTTTAATTATTACTTTCCAAAATTTTATTTTCTTTTTTAATTTTTGGAATTTTTACGTCAACCTTGATAAAAAAATTCACATGGTGTTAATTCATATATTTAATATTTTAAAGCTATATTGTTAATATTTTCCTTGTTTATTTATAAACTACTCCATCTGTCCCATTCAAGATGACCACCTTTCATTTTTTATTTGCCCCAATCAAGATGACCACTTTCCAATTTTGGAAATAACCTCATTTCTCCTCTCTCATCATTAAAATATTCAACTACCTTTTTTTCTCTCTACTTTATTCCACCTAACAACACTTCATAAAATCCTGTGCCACTAAAAAATGCGGTCATCTTGAGTGGGACGGAGAGAGTATAAAAGTTCTAAGCTCAATTAGCTATAAGATGCAACGAATTAAAATTAGTTATATGATATATTGATACTAAATAAGTTTACGATTTTTATTTTAAAAATTTCATAATTTTAATTTAAATTCTTTATCTTTTAAAATATTAATTTCAATAAACGGAACGACACAATTAAACCTGTATGAAAAAATAATCATATGTTTGTTAAATTTTTTACTCAATATATTTAGGTAATATATTTAATATTTTATCTTTTTATTAATAAAATTTTGAAATTCTTAACTCAATTCAATATATCATGTAACAAACTAAAAGTTGATACTCCGTATATGATATAATAATACTAATTGAGTTTACGCTTTTCATTATAAGAATTTCAAAATTTTTATTTTAGGTTTTTACTTTTTAAAATTTTAATTTCTTTTAATTTTTAATATTTAGAACGTACGTCGAACCTTAATAAAAATTAGTAATCAGTTAATTACATATTTTTAACATTTAATATCTTTACTTTCCAAATTGTCTTTAAATTCTTAGCTTTTTAGTTATTTAATATTTTATAAATATATAAGTTGATATTTTACATTTTTGTCATAAAAATTTGATACTATGTGATATATTAAATCTAACCGAGGTTACTATTTTGATTTTAAGAATATCACAATTTTGATTTTTATTATTTACTGCAGTTTTAATTTATTTAAATTCTTAATATTCTGTAATGTTAAAATTGGATCTTGATGAAAAATAATCTCATGATTTTAACTCGCCCATTTAATATTTTAAAGATATATAGTTAATATTTTTCATCTTTATAAAATAGAGTTCTTAGCTCAATCCGGTATAAAATGTAAAAATTAAAATTTATTACTATATAATATATTAATACAAATTGAATCTACAATTTCGAGTTTAAAATTTTCATAATTTTATATTTGATTCTTTACTTTCCAAAATATTATATTCTATAAATTCTTAATTTTGGAACGTTACAACAAACCTCTATCAAATAAATTATCACGTATTCTTAACTCGTTTATTTAATATTTGAACGTTGCGTAGTCCATATTTTTTTATGAAATATAGTACTATTAGAGTTGATAAGGCTCGTTTCATGCATCTATTTTATGTATAAATTCTGTGATTTCTACGGTGCAAACATGCATTTATAAGTCCAGGTGCGTGAAAAATCTATCAGACCTAGGAATGAAAGACAATTACCAGGGCAGAGGGAATAAAGGAGAAGAGTGAAGAAAAAAAGAGTGAAATCCGCAAGGGCACAATCGTCAAATCAGGAATACCGTTGCCCTAGGGATTTGAGCCACGCCTATAAATACCAGGAAGCTTACGAAAAAAGAAGGGACTTAGTTAGAGAATTTCCTTGGTATTTTTTTCAGCTCACTTTTCACTCACTCACTCACTCACGCACGCACTTGGTTCAATGGAGATCTGGGGTAGCTAGTTGGTGGTTTTGTTCAGTTGAAGGTGTAACACCACTCCGAGAATGAGTGAAGAAATAATTTCAATTTCGCACGTACTTTTGTCTCGCCGATTTCCTTGCCAAAAATTCGGCGATTGCTTTGTGACTCGTTTCAGCTTATGCTTGATCTAGTTCCAATTTTCTGTTTTCATTTAATCTTAATGTTTACTGCTCTGTTTACTGAGTAGGATGCTTTTCATAATTGATTTGTTGATCGGAGTTCAGATCGGTGTAGATAGGAGTTGATTTTCTGAATTGATATTGAATCGGAGTTAGATGATGTTGGAAATGGTGGATCTAGTTTGTTTGGTGATGATTCTGGTAGATCTAGCTTAGATTTCTGTTAATCGTTTGAATCTGGAATACGTGAGTTCGGATCTGCACGGAAAACCATGTTACTGCTTGTTTACTTAGCCCAGTAGTTCAGATCTGATAACTGTTAGTTTAATTGAAGTGTTCATCGTTCTATTTGAAGTATGCTCTGTTCTCATGCTCTGTATGGTTCGTTTCGTGCTTGTTTGTTGGGGAAGATGAAATCGCTCGGTAGTTGTAGTGGTGTTACTTTAGTTTGTTAGTTGTAGCTTTTATCAGTGACTAATTAGAGTAATCTGTTTTGCTCTTTACTTTTGCTTACCTTGTGTTTGGTTAATTTAGGTAACTCTTTTACTTGACCCAGGAATTTTGTGAATGCTCTCAAGTTACTTTCGGATACGAATCATGCATGCATTTAAGTTTGACGTACTTTCAATTCTCCAGATATGGTAGTTAGAATAGACTAGATTTCATTTCCCTGGCCTAGTAGTTAAAACTCGACCCTCATGTTGCGTGGCAGCAGCCAAACCCCTCCAAAAGTTCTCTCGATGCATTCCGACCCTTCCATCCTCGTGGATTCGATCCCGACTTCCATATACTAACCAATAGTGTAGATGGTTGAGGTTTTGAGGCGAGGTTGTTGCAATAACGACTGCATTCTGAAAGTTCATGATCTCTTAGACCCTGTGCTCTAGTGAATCCTCCGGACCTAAGAATTAAGCACAAACGAGCAATGCAAGACAACAGTAACAACCACGCGCTTCAAATGGCGCCGTTGCCGGGGATGGATGGCTTTATTTATGTTTGCATCTAGAGATTTTTGGTGTACATAGTTTTCATTTGTTGTTTTTCATTTTCTTTTTAGTTTATGAGCGAGAGCTCAAGGTCAGGACACTGGAGTAACTCATTTGGTAAGAGGGAAGCTCTTCCTAGTTAGCGGATTAAGAAGACAGTCTCCCCTGTTACTACCCGATCTGGGTTGACAACGAGAGATCCAGTCCAGCTGAGTTCGGAAAGTGACGACGACCTAGTCTCACCCGTTAAGGAGGAAGTTGAGTCAACTGCAGACTCAAACGAAGGAACCGTCAGAATGGTGGCTGAACCAGACAACGATCCAGAGATCGGCTCGCTTAATGCTCATTTGAACGGCGAGCCGGCACAAGCAATAGTGATCACCCAAGCTCAGAGATTGATAAACATCAAGACCAATGTACTGGCGGTCATGCCACACTTCTATGGCCGTAAGATAGAATGTCCCTATGAGTTTCTACACGAGTTTTGCAAGCTCTGCAGCATTCAGAAGAGGCCACCTAACTCGACCGATGAAGATTATAGGTTACGTGCTCTACCGTTCGCACTGAAGGGAGAGGCGAACACATGGTTACTGAGGTTGTCGGCAAATTCTATAAGCTCGTGGGTGGATTTCAAGCTATTATTCTTAGATTAATTCTTTCCATCGAACAAGATGAATGCAATCAAGAAGGAGATTCTGGCATGCCGACAAGATTATGATGAGGTGTTGAGTTAGTATTGGTCGCGTTTCAAGGGATTGCTCGATTCATGCCCCAACAATCGAATGTGCGAAGCAGAGGTATACAACATCTTCTATGAAGGGGCGAATCCAGAGTCTAAGGATTTACTAAACTCTTCGAGCGGGGGAAATTTTACCAAGAATCGAGTAAGTGAGGCCCGAGAGATTTTGGGCAGGCTAATCGATGCTAAGAAGGCTTACGACTCTCCTCGCACCATCCTTAAGAGGGGGAGTGTAGAGGCGGTGAACGTGCAAGGTGAAGACCAAATAGATGCAAGGATAGATAAGCTGGAGAAAGCAATTCTGATTGCCTTAGGGAAGAACAATTCCCCAGAACCAGGAGAGAAGGTTAAACAGCTGCCAAGTCCAGAGGAAGTGTACCAATGCTATGGTCAGCAGAACGAGGGCGATGGCCAAGCTCAAGCAAACGCCATGGGAAGTTGGAATCCCAACGGAAGTTGGAACCCAGGCAGACAAATGGATGCTCCCTGGAGGGATCACTCAAACTTCAGATGGTCTGACAATGATCCGAATCTGCCACCCCAACAACAGAGCAACAACTATTCAAACCCTCAAGAGCGACAATCGAATTGGGTAAACAGAAATCAGGAGGGGAACAATTGGGGCAATCGGCAGCAAAACGATCATCCAAACTGGGCGAACATAAATCAGAATAATCCAGCAAGTTCATATGTGCCGCCACACCAGAGGAATTATCAAGGCAACACTCAGAATTCTCAGCCCAACCATCAAGGTCAACAAGGACAGAATCAGCAATATCACAACACGGGAGGTCTAGGGAACTTCCAGCTGAATCAGGGACAAGGCTCAAATTACCCTCAAGGGCCAAACACCAGCAAGCAGAATTCCAGACAGCCGAAAAGCATTGATGAGATGGTGAGTGATTTGGTGAACTCACAACAACACATTCAGAACAACATGCAGTCCAACAATGACGTGTTGCATAAGCTTCAAGATGCGCAGACTGAGCAGAAGGCAGTCATGGACATGTTAGCGAAACAGCTCTCTTAGATCGCGACATCTTTGAGCGAGATGCGTGGGAACGAAGGAAGAATTCCTGCCTCAGTTAAACCACCAGAAAGGGCGAACATCAGCCAGATAACCCTGAGATCGGGGCGAGAGTATGATGGTCCAAGTGTGAAGAAAGATGGGAAGTCCACTCCGACTCCACTGGAAAAGGAAACCGGAAGATAGAAAACCGGAACAGGGGAAGCTGAAACAGGGGAGGTCATAACAAAGGACGATGACTAGAGTACAAACAGAGAAGAAGCAATACCCCGAGCAGCTGATCAACATTTCTCAGGTCCAGAAGTTGAAGCGGGGGTGGAAGAAGTCAGGAGAGAAATGGGAGAATCTTCCAAGGGACACGTTAGCAACAATGAAAGGCAAGTGAAACCTTTTCCCATAGAGGTGAACCTAGGAAGAAAAAAGAGGATCCAGCAGACTTCATGGAAATTTTCAGGAAGCTGGATATTAACATACCGTTTCTCCAAGCTCTAAATTTTCCCATCTTCAGCAAGTTTATCAAGGAGTTCATCGCTGGAAAGACCAAACTGATTGGAGAAACTGTATCGGCAGTGATTCAGAAGAGGAGAATGCCTTCTAAGCGTACTGACCCAGGTATGTTCACTCTCCCCATCTCAATTTGGAACATTAATGTTGAGCATACCATGTGTGACCTAGGTGCTTCAATAAATGTTTTTCCGCTTTCACTTTATAAGAAACTGGAGGGAGTCAGAATGATTGATACGAAGGTGGTGATTCAACTAGCTGATAGGTCATGCATCAGTCCTGAAGGTGTTTTAGAAAACGTGATGGTTAAGGTGCATGATTTTCTGTATCCTGCTGATTTCCATGTTATTAAGATGGGTGAGTACCAGTCTGCTGAGTCTAGCGGAGTGCTTTTAGGAAGACCATTTCTACGCACCGCTAAGACAATCATTGATGTTTTTGATGGAACCATTTGTCTAGAATACCATGGAGAGAAGTTTACCTTTAACATTGATGAGGCTATGAAAAAGCCATTGGATATAGAAAATATGCATGCTGTAGATGTGATTAACCCATTGGTCCAAGAATTTCTTGAGACGGAACTGATGCAGGAACAGGTGGAAAATTCAGAATTGAGTCACTCCATTGACAAGGAAGTGGCTAGCTGGTGTGAGGCAGTCAACACACTGGGAATGATGGATGAATAGTTAGCAGAAGCAATTCTGGGGTTTTGCAAAAGTCCTGAAGTTACAAGGTCTAAGGAATTACTCTATGTCACTAATTACCAAGGAGCCAAAGAAGAATCCATTACCCCAGGAGACAAGTGTGACAAAGAAGGAGCTAAAGACATTACCCCCAAGCCTCAGATATGCTTATTTGGAAGAGAACGAGATGTTCCCGGTAATCATCAACAACAATCTAACTCGTAAGCTAGAAGAAGAGTCACTGGAAGTGCTCAGGAGGAATAAGACAGCCATAGGATGGACTCTATCAGACCTGGTGGGGATCAGTCCTGATCTCTGCATGCACCATATTCGCTTGGAGGATGGAGCCAAACCTCACAGAGACCCACAGAGGAAGCTGAACCCGAATATGAGAGAGGAAGTTCTTAAAGAAGTACTCAAGCTACTGTCGCTGGGTATCATATATTCCATTCCAGACAGCAAGTGGGTAAGCCCAGTCAATATGGTACCTAAGAAGTCTGGCATCCAAGTGGTTACGAATGAGAAGAATGAGTTGGTGCCCACAAGATTAGTGACCGGGTGGCGGATGTGCATAGACTACCGGAAACTAAATGAGGCTATGCGGAAGGACCATTTTCAGTTACCATTCATAGATCAAATGTTGGAAAGATTGGCAGGCAAGAAGTTTTTCTGTTTTCTGGATGGATACAGTGGATACTTCTAAATTTATGTTCATCCGGAAGATCAGGAAAAAACAACCTTCACATGCCCGTTTGGGACGTACGCATATAGGAGGATGCCCTTTGGATTGTGCAATGCGCCAGGCACTTTTCAGAGGTGCATGATGAGTATTTTTTCAGACCTGTTGGAGGAGTGTATCGAGATTTTTATGAATGACTTCACGGTCTACGGGAATTCTTTCGAAGCTTGCCTAGCCAATTTGGATCTAGTATTACAGAGATGCAGAGAGAAAAATCTGGTGCTGAATTTCGAAAATTGCCACTTCATGGTACAGAAGGGAATTGTTCTGGGACACGTGGTCTCGGAAAAGGGGATTCAGGTGGATAAGGCAAAGGTGGATGTGATCTCAAAACTTCCGTACCCTACGAATCAGAAGGAAATAAGGGTATTTTTGGGTCATGCTGGATTCTACCGGAGGTTCATCAAGGACTTTGCAAAAATTGCACAACCACTTACCCACCTCCTGCAGAATGACGTAGACTTCAACTTTGACGAGGCATGTTAAGGGGCCTTCCAACTTCTGAAGGAAAGACTTGTATCAGCCCCTATCATTAGAGCTCCAAATTGGAATTACCCTTTCGAGGTAATGTGTGACACCAACGATTTCACGGTCGGAGCAGTCTTAGGTCAAAGAATTGAAGGGAAGAGCTACGTGATTTTCTATGCATCCAAGACCTTGAATCAGGCCCAGAAGAACTACGACACTACGGAAAAAGAGATGCTAGCTGTCGTGTATTCCTTCGAGAAATTTCGACCATACTTGCTGGGTTCAAAGGTAGTCATGTTTACCGATCGTGCAGCATTAAAGTATCTACTGGCAAAGAAATAATCTAAGCCACGATTGATCCGATGGGTGTTGCTACTCCAAGAGTTTGATTGGGAAGTTAAGGACAAGAAAGACACTGAGAACAAGGTAGCTGATCATCTTAGCTGAATATTCCAAGGAGAAACTGAAGAGGCTATACCAGGCGCATTCCCAGAGGAACATCTATACTACACAGGAGAAACCTCAAGCCTCATTTGTTGGGATAAGGTAATGGCCGCGACTGGAGCTGGAGTTTCTGACAAAGGAAAGTACCCGTTGAATGTGGAACCATGGTTTGCTGACCTAGCAAACTACTTAGTCACGGGGGAACTGCCCAGTACTCCAGATATTTCCCGGGCCCAGAGGATGAAAATCAGAAGTGAGGCCAAGTATTATTTCTGGGACGATTCGTATCTATGGAGAATGGGGTCCGACCAAGTAATCAGGAGATGCATCCCGGAATGGGAGCAGAGAGACGTACTAGACCACTGCCATGCATTGGCGTGCGGTGGGCATTTTGGTCCAAGGAAGATTGCTCGGAAGGTTTTAGACAGTGGATTCTATTGGCCGACATTGAACAAGAACGCTTATGACTACTGCCAAAATTGTAATCGGTGTCAGCAGACCGGGGGAATTTCCACCCGAGATGAGATGCCCCAAATCTCGGTAATCGTCTGCGAGGTTTTTGATGTCTGGGGGATGGCCTTCATGAGTCCATTCCCATCCTCCTATGGTAACTCTTACATTTTGGTGGCAGTAGATTACGTATCGAAGTGGATAGAGGCCAAGGCAACTGCCACATGTGAGGCGAAGGAGGTCTCTAGGTTCCTTAAGACAAATACTTTCAGTAGATATGGGGTACCAAGGGTGGTCATTTCTGACCAAGGAATGCATTTCTGCAATCGGACGATGGAAGCGCTTATGAAGAATACGGAGTACACCACAGACTCTCCACTCCGTATAATCCACAGAGCAACGGTCAAGCAGAAATCTCCAACAGAGAGATCAAGGGAATTTTGGAAAAGATCGTAAACCCATCGCGAAAGGATTGGAGCAGAAGGCTAGATGATGCGCTTTAGGCCTATCGTACTGCGTACAAGACCCCCATTGGTATGTCACCATATAGACTTGTGTTTGGCAAGATGTGCCACCTTCCTGTTGGGATAGAGCATAAGGCTTATTGGACAGTCAGTGAAATGAACATGAAACCTGAGGTCTGCGAAGAGGAAAGGAAGCCGCAACTGCAAGAGCTAAAGGAGTTGAGACTCGAGTCTTATGATGCCGCAATGTAGTACAAAGAAAAAACCAAGTTGTGGCACGATAAAAAACTCCGGACGAAGGAACTGCAGGTTGGGCAGAAAGTACTCCTTTTCCAGTCAAGGTTGAAGCTCATGCCAGGAAAACTGAAGTCGAAGTGGACCGGACCTTACACCATCGTGAGCTTTAGAGCCAACGGAGCCGTGGAGATTCAGGGATGTGCTCCTAACTCTGTTCCTTTTCTGGTCAATGGTCATCGAGTCAAGAGGTTTAGGGATAGTTCGAAGTTGTGTGTGGTGGAAGAAGTTCCACTGCGTGCAATTCCCACTATCGCCTAAAAGATTAAATGGGTTAAGTATTCTTTGGGAATTCTTTGGTCAAAGAAATGACATGGAATTTGAAAATTTTCAAAGCAAAACCAAATTCCCAAGAATACTTAAACAGTTTTTGTACATATTGTAAATATTCCTTTTTGTGTCTCTTAAGAAAACCCAAACAAAGAGAAAAATCTTTTAATCCAAAAATATTTTCGAAATACCGAACAGCCCTTGGAAGGTCAGTTGAACTTTGAAATGTGTTTTCTTATCTTAATTCCTTGACCTGGGAGTTCGGTATTTCATTCTTTTGTTTAATGTTGTTTTTAAGTTGTGCAGTTGAAGGACGTGCAGGAACGCGACAGTTAAAGATAGAGGACAACAATTACACGGTTGTTAAGTTTAAGGGAAGAATTCTTGACAAAATGGGGGGAATTTTCAAAATTTGAAATTTAAAATTCAAAATAGAAGAAATTTTATTTATGATTTTCAAATCTTTTTGCAGAGACGGTACCGTCGCTCACGTCACACGCAACCGTCTCTCTACTCTCTTTTGTTTTATTTAGACTCCTTTATTATTTCCCACTGCCTCTTTCAAAACTTCCCCCTCACGCTTATCTCCCTCACAAACACTTTTCGTATTCTAGAAACCCTAATCTCAAAATTCCTAATTTTCTGTGTGTAAGCTTCCGGCGTTACAGTCACCAGCCGCCAAATTTAGACACTATGGACGCCCGGAGCAGCCAAAACACCAAGAAAGGGAAAGCTGTAGGAGGAAGAGCAGCGGCTAAGCCACCGGTTAAGCCGACTGCTGAGCGACAGTCCACATCTCAACCCACACTCACCGATCCCCCAACTGCTCCCACCAAGAGAAGGCTGGAGATGCCTTTGGACCCACCCGTCACGTCCGGCATACTAGCAGCTGAAGCCAAACAAGAACGGATCGTGAACGAATTCTTGTAGAAATTTGGTCGGGGAGCGCAGGCTAGTGCAATCTATGCCCGCCTGGCAGAGGTATGCAGGACGGGAGCGCAGGCTAGTGCAATCTATGCACGAAGATAGAGACAGGTGGAAGAAGTGATGGTGGCCACGGGGCCGCGAAAGTTGAGATCTGATCCCAAGGGGAGCGAACATACAACCAAACTCATCAAGGTGCCTTTCGCTCACGAAGCTGAAGAGGTAGCAGGGGGCGAAGATAGAGACTCAAAAGAAGGCGATGCTGAGGAGCCCATTTATTTACAAGAAGAGGTGGTAGTCACGATGAAGCTTCTAGGAGAGATGGCCTATTTCAGTGATCCTAAGAAGGCCAGGACGTATGCTAAACGTGGAACGAAGGGCAAATAAGCCAAGTCAGGGAAGAGCTATCACCCTGAATCCCTTCAAGAGATAGAATCAGAGGAAGAATTCCTCTCCTACATCAATGGATGCTGAACCATAGCACTGTGGAGGTACCAGTAACCCTTGCTAAGGAGTTATTCACATCATTCAAATTTAAATCTACCACGGACATTGACACTGATTCAATCTCGTTCCGTCTATTCAATGTTGACACCACAATGAGCATCAGGGAATGGTCTTTGAGGTTGGGATTGATGACCATGGAGCAATGTTGTCAAATAGCGGCTATAGCGGGGATATTGTGCTATAGCATATCAGTTTTTAATGAAAACGCTATCGCCACACCGATACGTAGCATTTTTCTGTGGCGGCCGCCATACCCGTGGCGGTCGTGGCGCCATAGCGCTACCATATCCCGCAATAGCGGTATTTTAGCCCAATTTTGACTTTTTGGTGCTAATTTTGACTTTTATTGGGCTTTTTATTTTTTAATTTAATTTTGCATAGGCCCAATCAGCCCACCCCAATAATTCTAACCCCAATAATTCTAAACCCTAATTCCACAACCCTAATCTGCCGCTTTTCATCTCTACTCCTTCAGTCCTTCCACAATCTGCCACCCACCATCGCGCCGCCGCCACTGTTGCGCAGCCGCCGCCTGTTGCAGCCTAGCCAACACCCTCCAGCACCACTCAGTGACTCAGCCACCGCCCAGCCATACAACCCCTCCTATTCACAATCTGCACCCTACAACCCCTCCTATTCACAATCATCCCCACTCAGTGACTAAGCCACCGCCCAGCCACTTGACGCCGCCACCCCCGTGCCGCCGCCACCCTCGCGCCGCCGCCGCCGCCACATGAAGCAATGGAGGATGAAGATGAAATGGATGCCGATGATAGTGATGATGATGAGCTAGAAGACTATGTTGAGCTTGATGATTGATGTCTATTGAGCTTATCATGGTTTTATGTTTTGTTGAACACTTGAACTAAAGACTTTAATTGCTAGACTTTTATATAATTGTTTTCTATTTTATGCTTTATTACATGTTTTTAGAGTTTTTAATGTTATATTTTTATTATTTTCTAATTTTTTGAATTATATATGAATATATAAATATTATTTTATATATTTAATTAATGACCGCTATATCCCGCCATACCGATACGCTATATCCCTGTGGCATTTTTCGGGCGAACCGCCATGAACCGCTATACTGCTTTGACAACATTGCCATGGAGGAAGATGTTAGAGGAGGATGGGATGAGAGACAAATTGGCCCCCCTAGGAAAACCCCAGGGTTTGACACGCAGCAGGCGTGGGAGCTCATTACGCACAAACGCGGAGGTCGTTTCAAGACTAGCATATCAAGGGGAGTCCACATCACCAACCACCTCCTTCGCTTTGCCCAAATTTTCGTCGGCTATAATCTGATGGGGCAGGTCAGCTCCACCTTAACAACACCTGAACTATATTTTACCTGGTGTATGTTGAAAGGTGTGAAGGTCCACCTTGGCTACTGGTTAGGCCAAGCGTGCCATCTGATGACGACACACACGTCACGCCACCTCTATACTTGCCATCTACTCGGAGCCTATCTGCAGCGTAATATCACGATGACGATCGCGAGGTCGGTGCCATCTCTGGAAATGTGCGATCCCCCAGAGCAATTCAATTTGGATTTCTTTTTCAACAAGGGGCTATTGTACACAAAAGACGACGAGGTCTATTTCTATGAGGTTGGCCAGACTGAGGCGGCGGGTAAAGCGGAAGGGAGCTCAATATCGGAAGCAGCCACACTGGAATGGAAGAAGGAGATGGAGGGACTCCGGGCCGACGTTCGGGATATCAAGACTAAGATATCTTCGTTGACCTCAACAGTCCTGGGGATGAAGGAGCCGCTAGGGGTGCATATGGCTAAAATGACCGAAGCCCTCTCCTTAATGATGAAGATGGTCAATTTTGTGGGCCAGAAAATAGCTCGACCCCCACATGACCCCTCCATTGGAACTACTCCCCAGAAATCCACCCCGGTTGCCTCAGTGACTATGCCAGTGAAGAAGAGAAAGGAGCCCACCCCATCTACCACTAGTGAATCAGCCGGCACATCAACCAAACGTCAGAAAGAAGAAGATACCACAACCACCACCACTATGCTAGCGAGAAAGGAGATCCCGAGGCCAGGAAGGATGCAGCCACACCGACACTACCCAAAGGAGCCCCCCGGAAACCTGGTCCCCGCAGGGGTCAGGGACAGAATTAATCAGACCCCCCAAGTAACCAAATAATTTTTAGTTTTTGTTTTTAGTTTTAGTCTTTTTCAGCTTTATTTTTTTTAGTTTGCATGCTAGGTTGTTCGTTTTTTTCATGCTCTCTCCCACTTTGGCCTAGGCTTGGCCTAAGTGTGAGAAGTTTATATGGCTAGTTTGTTTTTTTTTCTGTGTTTTCTTGCGTATCTACTCACACTTAGCCCATTACTTGGCCTAAGTGTGAGAAGATTGTTTTGTACATGTTTTGTTTTGTTTTTGCCTTCTTACACTTAGCCCAACGCTTGGTCTAAGTGTGAGAAGTTTGTGCCTTGTTGAACTCTGTTTTCTGTTTGTATCGCCACTAACTGCCCTGCTTTCCACTTCATAAGGATTGCTTGGGGAAAAGCATAAATGAAGTGGGAGGGGGAAGCAGTTAGTGCAGTTAGTGTCTTGTACATATTCTGTTAGGTCTACGAGTTGTTAGTTTTTTTTAGGTTCTGTGTTTTGCATAACTGGTATAATAGATAGCAAAAGCCCCTTAGGGAGAGCAATCGAAGAGGAAATACATGCTGATTTGTGAATCTTTCTTCCGAAATAAATCTAAGTCAGTTGGAAGAAGTAAGGACGATAGAAAATGCCTGATTTTAAGCTTACTGTGAAGCCCTCTTAAAAGTGAGTTATAAGCCTAGAGTAGAACACTTTCTACAAACACCAAAAAAAGAGAGAGAGAGGCTGCCATTGATTCTAGAGGAGAAATGACATAGATAGTAAGGACTAAAGGCAATAAGAATAACCATTTTTTAGCTTAATTCTTTCGAACTTGCTGAACCTGCCTCATTGGAAGGGCACCCCTTAGTGAATTCTTTGGGCCTGTACGAAACTAAATCCATTCGTTGGAACCTTTAAGCCTTCATGCCATGTGAACAAAGGGGCAGGGATATAGTAGCTCGATGGTAGGGGTATAAGACAGATTGAGAAACAAAAGAGAAAAGGAAAATATGTAGAAATAATAAACGGGCAAGGAAAGTTGTAACTTGACCCGAGAAAAATAGTTAGGATATGGGCAGAAAAAAAGAGATATACATGTTACCAGGCCCAAGAAAACAAAAAAAATTGAAAATAAAACGGGCAAGAAAAAAATTATGGCCCAGAGAAGTAAGGAAAATAAGGGTAAAAAGCCAAGGAACATCTCTATAAGAATGGAAGGATAAAATCATATACGGGAGTTGTTGATAAGCTTTGTCCCTGAGTTCACATGTCCGCTTTATGTTTTACTTATACTGATAAACTTAGATCCTTAGGATTCTCACCAATAAACACTGTAAACCTCTTAGCCCCATTATAACCCAGTGAAAGACCTTAAGGAACTATTCTGTGGCATCAATCTTAAGGCATCAATGGTATGGCAGAATGAAGAGCGAATGATCATTACGTCCCTGGTAAGGAATGCGTGATCGTGTGAACCTAACAGAGGCAAAAATTTAGGCTATCTTGACGAACTGACAGCTGGACTAGAGGGAGGGGGAAGAATCTGAAGCTGTAAATGCTTGGATTGACCTTAAACTTGTGGGGATGGCTGCTAGAGAAAAATACCAGTTTATGCGCTTCTGTGTTTTTCTTTTATTGTGTTTTCTGTGCGTTTTCTTTTTTCTTTGTCTAAGTCTAGGAGTTCTCATTTTTTTAGGATGGTTAATAGAGGAGGATGCATTGAAACTTGCCTTATTTCTTTTTTTCTTGTCTTTCATACTTGAGGACAAGTATGGTTTAAGTGTAAGCAGTTTGATAAGGCTCGTTTCATGCATCTATTTTATATATAAATTCTGTGATTTCTACGGTGCTAACATGCATTTATAAGTCCAGGTGCGTGAAAAATTTGTCAGACATAGGAATGAAAGACAATTACCAGGGCAGAGGGAATAAAGGAGAAAAGTGAAGAAAAAAAGAGTGAAATCCGCAAGGGCACAATCGTCAAATCAGGAATACCGTTGCCCTAGGGATTTGAGCCACGCCTATAAATGCCAGGAAGCTTACGAAAAAAGAAGGGACTTAGTTAGAGAATTTCCTTGGTATTTTTTTTGGCTCACTTTTCACTCACTCACTCACGTACTTGGTTCAATAGAGATCTGGGGTAGCTAGTTGGTGGTTTTGTTCAGTTGAAGGTGTAACACCACTCCGAGAAGGAGTGAAGAAACAATTTCAATTTCTCGCACGTACTTTTGTCTTGCCGATTTCCATGCCGGAAATTCAGCGATTGCTTTGTGACTCGTTTCAGCTTATGCTTAATCTAGTTCCGATTTTCTGTTTTCATTTAATCTTAATGTTTACTGCTCTGTTTACTGAGTTGGATGCCTTTCGCAATTGATTTGTTGATCGGAGTTGAGATCAGTGTAGATCGGAGTTGATTTTCTGAATTGATATTGAATCGAAGTTGGATGATGTTGGAAATGATGGATCTAGTTTGTTTGGTGATGATTCTGGTAGATCTAGCTTAGATTTCTGTTAATCGTTTGAATCTGGAATACATGAGTTCGGATCTGCATGGAAAACCCTATTACTGCTTGTTTACTTAGCCTAGTAGTTCAGATCTGATAGTTGTTAGTTTAATTGAAGTGTTCATCGTTCGATTTGAAGTATGTTCTGTTCTCATGCTCTGTTTGGTTCGTTTCGTGCTTGTTTGTTGGGGAAGATGAAATCGCTTGGTAGTTGTAGTGGCGTTACTTTAGTTTGTTAGTTGCAGCTTTTGTCAGTGGCTAATTAGAGTAATATGTTTTGCTATTTACTTTTGCTTACCTTGTGTTTGGTTAATTTAAGAAACTCTTTTACTTGACCCAGGAATTTTGTGAATGCTCTCAAGTTACTTTCGGATACGAATCATGCATGCATTTAAGTTTGACGTACTTTCAATTCTCCGGGTATGGTAGTTAGAATAGACTAGATTTCATTTCCCAGGCCTAGTAGTTAAAACTCGACCCTCATGTTGCGTGGCAGCAGCCAAACCCCTCCAAAAGTTCTCTCGATGCATTCCGACCCTTCCATCCTCGTGGATTCGATCCCGACTTCCCTATACTAACCAATAGTGTAGAGGGTTGAGGTTTTGAGGCGAGGTTGTTGCAACAACGACTGCATTCTGAAAGTTCATGATCTCCTAAACCCTGTGCTCTAGTGAATCCTCTGGACCTAAGAATTAAGCACAAACGAGCAACGCAAGACAACAGCAACAACCACGCTCTTCAAGAGTCTTAGCCTAATTCATCATGCAATAAAATTTAATATATCATATATTAATAATAATAATAATAATAATAATTGGGTTCATACAATTTTAATTATAAGATTTTTCATAATTTTTATTTTTATGTTAATTTTTAAAATTTTAATTCTTTAAATTCTTAAAATTTTAAGTAAGGAGAAAGCTTAATGGTAAAAAGTTATATAATATATACCTTTTAAGAAAAGTCTAAAGTAAAATAAGTATAAAGAAAATTTTGAAAAGATATGCGGCTACATATCATTAGGTAGGGGAGTGATCAAATGCTAACTCTTCATTTAATTGCTAACTACAACTAATTTAAGACCATAGGATTTTAGAAAACTTGTGGTCTACAAATTGCCACGTGTAATTTTCATTTTTATTAATTAAATCGAAAAAGATAAAAAAAAACTACCAAATTAGGGTTTTGGATAAAAATGTCAATATAGTGTTTCGAAATTATCAACACAATGCTTTGAGAATGTTAACACATTGCTTATATTGACATATTTTATATATCATGTTGACATTTGTTGCTATACGAAAAAATTAAAAATTTTTGAATTTTTTTTTCAAATTTTGACATTGGAACATATGCAAGTGAGATCTCGTTAGAATCCTTATGAAATTATCTTTAATTTGATATATGTTGTGCGAAAAAATAATTTAAATCCAGAAAGTTATATATGTTTTAAAGTTATGAGATATTTTTTAAAAGTTAGTTACAACTAATTTGTTGTAAATTGACCTTAATACCTTCCTTTATTGACATTTTTTGTTGATCGTATTGACACTTCGGGGCTAATGATGTAGACCCTTAATTTAAATATCTAATGACTATTATTTAATTGTAGTTAGCAATTAAGTATTGAGTTAGCAATATAACACTCCACATCCTCTATATATATATATATAATGCTCTCCAATTTTAAATTAGTTGAATTAAACCACAAATTAGTTACTTCTATCGCAATAAAAAAGAAATTATATGAAAATTTTATGGCAATGATTTCACTTGATTTCGGGCTTAATTAGAAAGAACAGGAAATCAATAAAAAATATTTTATTCTTAAAATATGTAGACATACAATTTAAAATTTTAATGTTTTAATAAATTATTATAAAATAATTAGTACGTAATTTTAATTAAATTAACTAAAATTTATAAATTATATTAAAGGTAAAAAATTAGAAAAGTTCAATAATTTATATACTCCCTCCGTTTCAAGGTAGTTAAGTCGTATTGTTTTTTGGATTGTCCTAACGTAGTTGAGTCATTTCATTTTTTGGGCAAAAAATACTTAATGCATATCATTCTCTTCGTCTATGAAAGAGCTTCGTGTGGGTATCTCACACGCCTGAATCGAAGATTTTTAGAGAAAGTTATGACCATTCTACGAATTTTGCGCAGAGCAGTTAAAAGCTGGCGGAAATTAGGTGGAAATTCAAGAAATGAAGGAAATTGTTGCGCCAAATCTATCCTATTACTTGAAGGACTCGAAAATACCATATTTTCTATTACGTTGATGACACTTTTTTACCATGTCTAAACCTTTTTCAAGCATGTATATAACCTAATTCATAATATTTATCTCAGAACCTCTAATCCTTTCCCCTATATCATTCCAATTTTATTCGATGTCCCCGAAGAGACCTCCACTCTTTTTCCCTCTGTACAAATAAATTCTTCTTACCATATTTTACACTTAAATTCATTCATCTTATATAGGAGCGGAGTCCTACAAATCCATGCAAGAAAAGACTGTAGACTACATAATTCAACCTTGAGTTTTGTTTTGTTTTACTTAATGTCTAGTACTTTAATTTTGTTTTACTACCTGTCTGCGAGTAGTAAACATCTTTTGCGAAATTTTTGATAAATATGCTATGACTTTGAGTTATTTATTCAATTGATTTTCCTCGTTAGCTCTTGAATAAATTGAAAATCAATTGAATAAATTACTCAAAGTCATAACATATTTACCAAAAATTCCACAAAAAGATGTATACTACTCATAGACAAGTAGTAAAAACAACAATTAAAGTACTAGACATGATGTAAAATGAAATAAAACCTAAGATTGAATTATGCAGTCTTCAATCTTTTGTTACCTGGATCTACAGAGCTCTGCTCCTATGAATGAAATATGATATCTAAGAATTTATGTGAAAAGAGGAAAAAGAATTGGAGGCTATGACATAAACATTATGAATTAGGTTACATGGTTTGAAAAATGTTTTGACATTGTAAAAAGGGTCCTTCAAGTAATAGAAAATATAGTAGTATTTTCGAGTGGCAACAATTTCTTTCCTTCTAAATTTCCGCCTAAGAGCATCTCCAATGGCGGACGTCCGGTCGGACATCCGCGACGGGCGACCGGGACGTCCGCCATTGTGGCGTGGAAGGTAGGATACGGACATCCCGTAAGGACGTCGGAGTATGTTTTAGTACGGAGTATGTTTTAGTACATTGTAAATTGATATGTTCAATTGTATTAATAAATGTCGTTTTATTTTTCATATTTAAAAAGACCCAATAATTTTACAAGAATACCCTTTTTATATTATGTTTTACATTGTAAATTGATATGTTCAATTGTATTAATAAATGTTGGTTTTATTTTTCATATGTAAAAAGACCCACTAATTTTACAATACTACCCTTTTTATATTAAATTAAAGAAAAACTTAAAATATTCCAGCTACATGTGACATTAGTGAGATCCATTAAATCTTAGTAATATCCAAGAAATGAGATTAGTTGTTTCACTTGATAACCTTATCTTATTTTATCACTCTCCTCTCTCCCTCTCTATGTATATGGAATTAGGATGATTCATTGTCGATATATATTAGTGACGAGACAATAAGAGATATAACATCAGGGGTGCATTATAATGATAACCCCAATTTCCGTAATAACCATATAACTAAATCTGGACCACACATTTTTAAAATCACGTGGTCTAGATTCAAACTTAGATTTACTTCATAAAAAAAAGCGTGGGGGTAAATATGTCATTTCGCTCATGATAAAATTTACGTATCCAAATTTCGCTCATTTAATTTCTGAATTTCGCTCATTTTATCATTTTATCAGTCAGTCAAAAGTAACATTTTATCAACTCAGAGTATCATTCTATCCGGAAAAACTATCATTCTATGCAATAAACCTAACATATATCATTTTATCATTTTATCAGTCAGTCAAATCAGACTATCATTCTATGCAATAAACCTATCATTTTAACATAAAGCAGTAAACGTATCATTTTATCAACTCAGAGTATCATTTTTATAAGGTTACTGTCATTTTATCCGCTTAGATTATCATTTTATCAAGTAAAAGTATCATTTTATTAAACAAAAATGTCATTTTATACACCAAAAATACCTATCATTCTATCGGCTGAAAGTATCATTATATCCGGCAAAACTATCATTCTATCGGCTGAAAGTATCATTCTATCCGGCAAAACTATCATTTTATGCACTAAACCTAACATTTATAAGCTAAAAGTATCATTTTATCAACTCAGAGTATCATTCTATCCGGAAAAACTATCATTCTATGCAATAAACCTAACATATATCATTTTATCATTTTATCAGTCAGTCAAAAGTATCATTTTATCAACTCAGAGTATCATTCTATCCGGCAAAACTATCATTCTATGCAATAAACCTATCATTTTATCATTTTATCAGTCAGTCAAAAGTATCATTTTGTCAACTCAGAGTATCATTCTATCCAGCAAAACTATCATTCTATGCAATAAACCTATCATTTTATCATTTTACGTGATATTTGGCGAAATTCAAAAATGAAATGAGGGAAATGACATATTATCATTTTATCAACTCAGAGTATCATTCTTTGCAAAACTATCATTCTATGCAATAAACCTAACATATATCATTTTATCATTTTACGTGATATTTGGCGAAATTCAGAAATTAAATGAGGGAAATGACATATTTACCCGCGCTTTTTTTATGAAGTAAATCTAAGTTTGAATCTCAACCACAAGATTAGAAAATATGTGTGGTCCAGATTTAGTTATAGGGTTATTACGTGATTTAGGGGTTATCATATGATCACAACTCTATAACATCATTTCTAACACGGGATATGATGTATTCAAATTGCTTTTTATTCAATCCTAATTATTAAATAGCTCAACCGACAAAATCATAAAAAAGTTACAAGAAATAGGGGAGTGATCAATTGCTAACTCACCTCTTAATTGCTAACTACAATTAATTTTAGACCATAGCATTTTAGAAATCTTGTGGTCTACAATTTGCCATGTGTAATTTCGTTTTTTATTTTTTTAATATTAAAAAGATAATAGCAACTATCAAATTTAGGGTTTAAAAACACAATATCAATTTAGAAACACAATATCAATACAGTGTATGAAATACATCAACACAAAGACATGACAATGTCAATACAATTTCATATTGACATTGTACAAGCATTGTATTGACATATTATGTGTCGTGTATTGATATAAAGCTGTTAACAAAATTTATGAAATTTTTTGATTTTTTTTTTCAAATTTTGACATCGGAACATATGCAAGTGAGATCTCGTTAGAACCCTTATGAAATTATCTTTAATTTGATATATGTTGTGCGAAAAAATAATTTAAATCGAGAAAGTTATATTCGTTTTAAAGTTATGAGATATTTTTCAAAAGTTAGTTACAACTAATTTGTTGTAAATTGACTTTAATACTCTTATTGACATTTTTTATTGATCGTATTGACATTACGGGATTGATGATCTAGGCCCTTGATTTGAATATCTAATGACTATTATTTAATTGTAGTTAGTCATTAAGTATTGAGTTAACAATATAACACTCATCTACTTATATATATAACAATTTACCATATTTAATTGAATCAACCCTTTAATTTGACCTTTAAATTAGAAATATCCATAATTATTTTATTAAGGATATATTAGTCACAATATAAAATAAAATTATGGCTTTTTGCTATAAGGGAATTATGGTATAGAGACATTATGTCTCTAAATCACTGTCCTTTTATGAAAATACCCAAAGTTTCTATATGTTATCTCAGTGCTAGCGATGAACAAGAATCAAAATAATAGAAAAGTAATGTTGTCATTGATAGGAATTCGGATGAGTTTGACGCTGATGAATATATGGTGGTTGTTGATACAAGATTACAAAAAATTATTGACAGTTGTGGATATTTGAGATCCTATTCGTAAAAAAATACATAACGAAAGATCCTTATCAAATCAATACTTTATGAACCGTTTCTCAAAAAATAGATACCTTTTGTCCCTTAAAAATATAACCTATTCCTATTTTGGACCGTTTCTCAAAAAATAGAAACTTTATGAACGTTCTAGGACGTGAACCTCACAATCCATTAACACTACTTCCACTACTTTTCTCTTCCTCTTTTTTTTTTACACATTTTTCTTTTCCCCTATATTACTTTATAATTATTCTTCTTACTTTACCAGTTATGCATTAAAATTCGTGTCATTTGGAAAGATCTATTTTTCGTTAAAATTGTAAGAGATACTTAGACTAAAGATTCTTATTATTTTATTATTCCTTATTTTATCAAACAATTGATTTGTATGATTTTTTCTTCAATTAATCAATTGCTTATATTGCTGAGAGTGAATTGTAATTATACATGTGAATCGTGAAATTTTTTTTATTTTGGTTGAAGGTGAAATTCAGCTATTTAGATATCCAACTATTTACACTAAATTCAAATTCATTTTATTATAAAAAAAGCTTAGACTTAGATATCTTCTTAATACTTTCAGATTTACTACACGATTATCTAAGAATGAAGTTTATATACACATGGATTTAAAGTTTCATATGCAAGTATGTAACCGATGAGAATTAGAATATGCTGCGTTACATTGTTTAGTTTTGATTCAAAACGAAATTTTAGTACTGTATCTTTCACTTGCATAAAAAACAAAAAAAAAATATAAAAAGAATTATGATGTTAGAAAAGCAACAACCAATAAATAAGGTAAGGAACACACCACCTGTTAATACAAAACATTCTTCAACTACAGTATCACTTAATCGCAGGCCAAGAAGGGAGCAATCCGAAGAAGCCTCATAACCGTTAATACATATGAAAAGAAGTGTCGATGAACGAAAACTGGCAACAGAAACAACCGCACACATTGTTAAAACATTAACAAACACGTACATCGGTATCTTCACTCTAGATCAAAGCCCCAAAAACTTTCACATGCCCTCCATGATCAGAATCTCCTCCTTGGACTCCTGGAACGATGACCTCGAGGTGATCTGTATAAGATTTCAATAAAGAGATTACTCACGAAACAGTACCAGACAAATAGACAATTCAGGTCACATTGTGATAATATGTGGCTGTTCCCATTTTTGTCAAACCAGACGATTCAATATTATCACCAATCAAAGAGTGGGATACTCAAAAACAGACTTGAAAAGCAACGTCTTACAGATTAAAAGTGGAAAAAGATTTTTCAACGTTAGATTTCATAACATTGCTTCACCATGTCTGAATTACGACAAACCCAAACTGTTAACGAAAACATTTAACATACCCCCTCGACATCGTTCAAACACCATTTTACCTCTCATAAAAAATTCCAATGATTTGGAGTATATGTAAGTTAAGGTAATAATTGAGGCATGGACATTTCCAATATCAGTTTTTCTCAAGCTCTGCAAATCATCTCTGGCTTATACGGGGAGTAGTACTGTTCAATATTGCTATTTTCTAGTCCTATATTCTTCTATGAGCAACAGTAATTTTAGAGCACGTACCTCCTCCTGACGTTCCTTCTTCTGAATGGACCTTTGCTGAACGCCCAGTCAACATTCATGGTCTGGGTTAGGAGTTCAGTTCCATCCATCTCTCTTATGGCTCTTTGTGCCTCCTCAAACTTCTCAAATTCAATCAGAGCATAGCCCTAGAAAACACCATAACACAATTAGTTGACAATGGATATATGAGAAATATAGTGCAGGGAAAGATAAATGGAATATTATTGAGAAAATATAAGGGTGTCAGGCAGAAAAAGAAACATGATCCCTAGTCCCTTTGTGAGCAAAGGCTGCTCCAGAGAAAAAAATAAGCTGTTATAAGACTCAAAAACTGATCCCGGTCAAAAATGAGTTTAGAGGATCCTCGATTAGCTGTGGATAGAGAGATGTATGCTATATATCATCTAAAGCGGTGGCCGAAAGGAAGACATGCCAATTTCAAATTCAACATAATATAGTGGATGAAGAAGAATTACATAGCAAAAAAGTGGAAGATCAGAACATTTAAAGATAAACCTGGCAAACAGTATACAATATCTCATAAGATTTCTCTTTAACACATTGACAAAATTACACTGTAACAGGCAACTTGCACAACATATAAAAGAAAACAAGATTTACACACCTTGACAAAACCCGTACGGCGATCAAGATTCAAGTGCAAATTCTTTATCTCTCCAAAATCACCAAATGCATTTTGTAGATCGTCCTCTTGAGCTTCTTCGTGAACTCCAGTAACCAGAATAATCCATCCTTCAATAGCTACAAAAGTGCAACCACAAATAGAACTCAAACTTCTATCCCAATATATACTTGAAGCTCATGCAGAAAAAGAAAAATAGTGTCATCCAATCAAACATGCCTCCACTTTGAATTCACATCAGACAACAGTACCAAACACTCGAACAAACTTGATCAGTAGTACTCTAGAGCTTAATTCTCCCACACTGTAAGTGCAAAGGAAAATGTAACCACTACCGATAAAACAACCCAAGCGAGTACATCTAGCTCAATTTTACTACTCTCTCCGTCCCAACTAAGACGACACACATTCCTTTTTAGTTTGTCCCAACCAAGATGACACATTTCTATTTTTGGTAACTTTCCCTCTCCAACTAATATACCCAACCACTTTTTCGCACTCCAATTAAATATTCAATTCTCTTTCCCTTTCCATTCAATACTTACACCCACTCTTTCTCTCTCCAACTAACCATACTAACCAACAACTCCAAAAATCTGGTGTTAAAATGTGTCTTCTTAGCCGAGACAGAGGGAGTAGTATATACCAAACCTTCAATAGCAATTATCCCCTACCAATTATCAAATTTCTGTACCAAATTTTTGAAAGAAGTATCCATAGCTTGACAACTCCATAAAAATTGCATAAAATCAACAAACAGATCTTTCAATTTTTCGATACAGCCACTATTCAACAACATCCGCACAAAGATATCAACAGAAACAGTTACGAGCAAGGTGAATTCGTACAAACAGAAAAGCAAATAACGAAATATTTCAAAACAATTAAGGTTCTATACACTGACATCGTTCGGGGCCAGGACCGCCTTCTGAATCGAGCGAATCGAAGGGGCCGGACATGCGAGCATTGCGGTCGGCCTCAGCAGCGGCCTCGTCGCGAAATCCGCGGCCCTTGGTCTTCTTCGGAGCGGTGGAGGAGCCACCGCCAGTGATGGCGGACTTGAGGCGAGGAAGGGCGGCTCGACTGGGGGAGCCATCGCCGACGTCCTCGTCCATGAGATCGTCCTCCTCCGGCTCGAAATCGACGGCCTCCGCTTCCGCATTCGCCATTGAAGCAGATAGTTTTTGCTAGGTTTAGACTTGGGATTGAAGGGGAGATGGGTTTAAAGAGACTGGCAAAAATTAAAAAAAAAAATTACTCCTAGAATTATTAATTTTGTTAATTTCTATCTATTAAATGAAATTTAAAATTAGAATATCAAATTATAAAGTTTTAGTTGTAGTAATTTATATCGATTGTTTCAGCTATATACAAAATAACGTCTATAAATTATATTTAAAATTGTGTTTCATTTTATTTTCATCTTTTTTTCTTACTTTAATTAAAAATTTCATTTTGAACATTATCAAAAGATGATATTTTGTACTCCCCCGCCTCACAAGAATATGTATTTTTTAATTTTGGAAAAAAATTTCTCGCTAATGTGGTAGGATCTATTATCCACTGACAATACTTTAATTACTTTTTTTTACCTCTTTTGTAATTTAGCAAGTGTGCATTAATACTTTTATCCAATCAAAAGTGTATATTCTTGTGAGACGCAAAGGTTATATAAAAGAAAAAATTTAAGAAATATTAAAACTTCATGATTTAATATTGCAATTTTAAACTTCATAGGACAAACCAAAATCTGACCAAACTTAATGGTATATATAATTATTAAAAAAAAATTGAAATATTATTAATAGAAAAAAAGTGAACTCAATTCAGTAGAAAAAGTGATTTATCATAGTATATAGATAGAGACTAACTTTGGACATGACCCAAAACCCAAATTTAAAAATAAGACTAATTTTTTGTAGAAAATGATAGTATATATTAGGATTAGGAATGTTCGAAAATAATTACTATTAGATGAAAAAAATGGATGGAATAGAGTTTATAATTCGGTGTACATTATATATACACGAACGAAGAATTTCGTTGGTAAACTTTTTTGATGAACATATGGTATATATTAGGGTGGTCGATTATAGAGAATCCTTTTTAATGTATTAAGTTATAAACTTATAACGATTGAAAAGTTTTTATATATTGATTGCAATATGTCATACTACTTATTATTACCATAACGTTTAAATGTATTTTTATAGGTTTTGTTATTGTTTATTTACAAAAATTGGAAAACGTCGTCAATATTACTTGAAATTCGCACGGTGCTTGCAAAATTGTATTCTCGACGAGTAGAATTCCCACATCCAACTGTCCATGTTCAACGCACAAATGCAGCACAGTGAGGCCTCAGCCCACCTTCTGTCGAGAATCCGATGGAGCTCTCGAGACGAGCGCCTCCAACTGGACCACGCCCTTGATGGACACTGCGTTGGTACGCATGAAGTTCTTGAAAGCTAGCTCACGGCCTCCCTTGCTCTGTGTGGCTTGGGCAGCAAGGGTGTCGTTGTCAAAGTGTGTGGAGGGTCCCGTCTTGGAAAGTAATGCTTGCTATGAGGATAGCAATCACCAATATGGCTTCGAATTTCTAGGCCAGCCAATCCTGCTTCAGATGGTATTTGCTTCTGGGTACCTCTTGAGCCTGCCACACAGAATATGGTTGATTCGTGAATATTGTGGCTCAGGTAGGATTTGCTCGGAAAGAGACAAACTCCTCCAGTAGCCCGACCTCGCCCTTGATAGCCGCAAGATGGAGAGGGTTCCGGCCCTTGAAAAAGCCTCTTCGCGATCTCCATTTTGCCCCGTGATGAGGCAACATGGAGAGGTGATGCGAATTGAGCTCTATAGCAAAGTGAGGGTTGAGCCTTTAAGACTGCTTCCACATGCCGCTACGTGTAGAGGGGTGTTGTGTGGACATGTGAGTAAAACTCTATGCAGGAGAGAAGAGTAACCTGCCCAGTAGGAGTGAGCATTCGGGTTTCAGTTTGGTTTTCCCCCAAACTGAACCAAACCGAAAAATTAAATTTTGTTCAAAACCCAAACCGAACCGAACCCGAAAAATCGAAAACTAAACTTCAAAAACCGAACTAACCCAAAAAAACCGAAATTATATGAAAAAACCAAAAAAATTGAAAAAGATCATATATATATATATATATATATATAGGGGGGCCTTATTCTCCTTTTCCCATCTTACATCCTTTTTCCTTCTTAATAATTCGCGTTAGATCTAAGGTATCAACAGATCAGATTGATTCTACAAACCCTTTTCCGTGTTGCATTATAGAAGCATGGTATATGCATTATAGGGGTAATCTAGACATTTTGGCCGCATATGAACCGCCATATTTTTGGAATGAGCGACTTTCGGGGGATTTGAAATGATCCCACTATTCTTCTTTCTTCATTCATTATTCTTCCAACCCATGAAACTCCTTCCACTCTCTCCACAACCGAAACCCTAGAAAGCTCCCTCCAAGCGCCTCGTCTGAAGATTGGGGATTTTGTCGACCAAATTTCGGAGGGAATAGCTATCACCGATAACATCTACTGAGAACACCGATTCGTTTCGACTAGGTATGTTTCCACAGTGATTTAGGCGTTTCTACTAGGTATGTTTCCACATCTACTCAGAACATCGATTAGCGATTTTGCAGACCCATGTTTGTAAAATTGAATCTGTGAATGCGCCGAGGCGCAGAAATCTCTGAAAGTAGTTGTTCGACTAGGGTTGTCACTGATTAGCTTGACGTAGAAATTGTGTTATGTTAACTAGGGCTGGATTTAGGTCTCTTATGTTTCTGTTGTTTGCCAGGTTAAAAATGCCGAAAAGAGGTCGTCCGCGCTCCCAAGCATCACATGATGCAGGTATATTGCCGTTGCATCTTGTGATTTTCAGTAAAGGATTAGTTTATTGTGTATAATGGTATTCCCATGTTTGTGTGTTGTTTGTAGTAACTGTGCTAGAGAATAAAATATTTAAGGTGACGTGGTGCATTTTTTAGGGCATAAAGTGCATTATGTATCATTATCTATGCATTATATTGCTGTTAACATGGAGTGTTGGTTGTATCATTATCTATGCATTATATTGCTGTTAACATTCCAGGTTTTGTTGCAGTTTAGAGGTGTAAGTAGTGTCTTCTGTGATGTGCTGCATTATGTTTACAAGAAATTGAATGTGCATTATTGAACAAACACTGTGCATTATTTAACATGATTTATGCATTGTAGTCAGTATTTTAAGCATTATTGCCAGTCTTAGCTGTCGTGGTTAAGTTGAAGCCATTCTTTTTTATGACTTTAGCATCATATATTGTGCTATACATATGAAGCACTAATCAAATTCAGTTAATGAAGTGTTTTTCGGTCCATTTCAGATAACCAGCTTAGAGTTGACATAGACAGTGTTGTCGACGACATTATTCCCGTGGCGCTAGAAAAAAGATTTAGGGAGAGGTTAGCCGAGATAGGCCCTAGGACCTCTGGTAGTCAAGGTCAACCTAAACCACCTACGGGTCGAAAGCAGGATCGACTCTACTGCCGCAGAACCCCTTCTGAGTTCATTGAATGCTTGAAACAGCTGAATCCTCGACAGAAAAAGGCTGTTACAGAAATTGGATTTGGGGCGGTCCTTAATTTCGGCATTACGGAAATCCCTCCGTATCTGGCATATTGGGTACAGAGCGCCTTAAATCTTGCCCGCTGCCAAATTCAGCTTAGAGGCGGTGAATACCTTACGCTTGACGAGGATGATGTACACCTCACATTGGGGTTCCCTCGGGGTCCATTAGTCATATCAAGGCCCGTCGACAAGCAGTCAAACTTCACATTTAATGACCTGGTGGCAGCGAGGTGCAATAAGGGGCGATTTAAGATGAGCCCAAAAGATATTGCACAGCTGATGATGGCCGATGTGGATGGTGGGGATGACTTCAAGAAGCTATTCATGTTCCTACTTGAAAATGCTTTGGTAGAAACTCCTAGTGACGACCACTGCAAGCCGAAGATTCTACATTTTATCGACAATGTAGCCGAAATCAGAAATCTTAATTGGTGTGGCTACGTGTTGTCGGTCCTTGAGGCAACCTACACAAGCTGGAGTAGCGGACAATCTCCGTTGTTCTCCGGGCCAATACACTTCCTGGTGGTAGGTGTATAATACAAAACAGATGCTATATATTTATCATCCAAAAGCTGCATTATAATGTCTTACATAATGCATTATTTTTAATGTACTTTGCATTATTGATCCATTACCGTTTTTTGCATAATATGTCCAGTGCTGCTATGTGGACCGCGTGGTCCACATCCGGCGACGAGTAATACGAACCTGGCCGACGATGAAAGGGTGGACAGCCGATTCACTAAAGCAACGTGAGGATGTAGAACGCGACAAGTTTGGTACAGGGAGATTAGAGCCTCGTCTAGACAAGGACAGATTGGGAGCGGTGGAGGAGATGCAAAGGCGAGAAACGCTGGCTGCAGGAGAAGGGTCCTCTACAGGACTCCACAAAGCGAGGCAGATTAGAGAAAAGTTTGTTGGTTCCAGCGCTTTGATGGCCCACGCTATCTCCATGTGGGTTGATGATTTCATGAGTATCCCTCTGGAGATACTCGACGATGGGTGCATCCGCGTTGGAAGTCAAATTGGCAGAAAATTGTTGGGGATTCCTGAGGAAGAGGAGGTTGGAGATGATGAAATAACAACCACCTTGACCCAAGCAAGGGAGGACGAGGAGGAGTACAGTCCGGAATGGATTGCTGAGATGGAGAAAATGATGGCAGCATACGACAAAAAAAAAAGTCCATTACAAAAAGCTTTACACGACCATCTTTTGTTTTAGATGGATTTGAATGCACCGACCCGTTTGCCACACAGCCAACCCCGGAGGCATGCGTTAGCGCTGGAGGAGTACAATCTCCCAAACCTGATGGCCGAGCAAGTGTTGCACCGGATGTGGATCGGCCGGAATATGAAGATTATCAGGGAGGCGCAGCCATGTCTGATCCATTAGGTGATGTTGCTGGAGTTGGAGTCCCAACAGATGTGCACACATCAGTTGCAGCAACACACATGGAGGTGGTTGGTGGCGTGAGTATCCCAATTAGTTTGACGCGCACATATTTTTTGTTGTTGTGACTACATTTAATTGATTGTTGAATTGTGCAGAACATTGGTGGAGTAGCAGAGACGGTACACGAGCGAACGGAGATTACGGAAGGTGGAAATGCTAACGTGGGTTCGTCGGGTGAGGAAAGCAGAGGAGTGAGAGAAGGTGGTAACGAGGTGGTGACAACAACAAAACCCAAGAGTGTTAAGGTAATCAAAGATATGCCATGTTCAGATGGGAGAGTGAAGGTTTGAAGTAATTTAAAATCAACTGCATTATATCATGTTTATGTTAACTTGAAAAATCACATATCGGACTGACTTGAAAACATAGGGAAAGGCAGAGAACATAGCAGGCCTGACAAAGGAAATGGCTTTGAAGCGTGGCCATGGGAAACAACCTGCCGTGACAAAGGTTGTTACTAATCTAAACTTGGTATGTCAGTTGTAATGTGCATAACACATTATATTATGTTCATTGTTTATTGTGTGTGATGCATTATATGGCATATCTTATGCATTATGTTAAATTATCTATTGCTTGTGTTGGTTTGGTTAATCACATATTTGATATGCATGCATTACTTGTTTGATGGAATGTTAAACTGACTATAGTTTTAGCAATTTAATTTGTGTGCATTATTTGGTTGGTTCTATGCATTATTAAGAAGACATGAAGCATTATTTATTGGGATCTTTGCATTATTTGTTGTGTATTGAGCAAATTTATTATGACTACTGGATAATTTGTTTGGACATATTAACTAAATGTTGTAGTTTATGTATTATATTGAATTGTATTCTAACCTTGCGTTTACAGAGACCTCCCCTGACCAAGAAGAAGGGGATAGTGATTGCCGAGGCTGGGACGGGTGGTATTAGTGCCGACTTGCATTTGAAAACTACGGCTGGTCTTGTAAAAGGAAAGGAGAAGGTGAACAAGGCTAAGGAGGCTGTCCGATCGGTAACAAAATATTAGATAACATCTTGTACGGATTTTGCCTTATTATTGAATGAATATTGTATGTTTGCAGGAGGCTTCAAACATTGAAACAGCACGTGTAAGGAAAGCTAGTCCGGCTATGCGGTCTCCTTTCAACGAGCGTGCTGTAAGGCTTACAGCCAAGGCTAACGGCAACGACAAGGAGCTATATTTCTGGGTCTTAAGCACAGCGGAGACGCATGAATCTATATGGTGTGTATTATTTGTTTTGCATTTCGATGTGAAGAGGGTGATTCTCTTTAATGGTTGTTTCTGTATTGCAAGTATTAAGTTCTAAAGTCTACATACAGTGCATATGTGCATTTTTGTATGTAGTTACTGCATTATGAAATTTTCATTGTGCATTATGTAATCATATAGTACTAGGATTTTATTACCAATTCGGTTTGCTATTCTGTGAAGACCGTAATAAACCTACTGGGTAGTACATAGATTCATTAATTGGATGGAATAGTGCATTATGTAGCCAATTGGTAACATTACATTTGAAATTGATATGCAGGGATGCAATTGTGTATGAAGACTCTTACAAACAAACAGTGCAGTCCGAGTTCCTTTCGCTGGCACCATTTAAACCTGTCAGCCCGGTCATTGTGGACACTTGGTGCTCATACTTGAACAATATGGAGAAGCTCAAGGCACCAGACACAGCGTCCAGACTCTTCTTTTCCACAAGGCCATGCGTGAGTCAAACTTTTTGTTATCTATTTACCAAATGAATATTACTCTGCAACATTAATACCTGAAGTACCAACAACGATTGTAGGCACAATCATTGGTACACAACCCTGAAGAGTGGGATGAGGAAAGACGATTTGCGTCTTTTTGGACCATTCTTTTTGAGGAGGCACTTGCAGCCGGGTACACCAAATGGGAGAAACACGATCTGGTTAGTCTGAATATAAACTTGTATGTATGAGAAGCAATGGTTTAGGACAGCCTACAAGACCATTTATTGTTATCTTCACCGTGTAGTTATTCTTCCCAATTTGGGGGAAGACACATCAATATGTGGTCTGCTTCGATGTGCCAGATGGCAAGATGAACATTATTGACCACACCCTCACAGAGTCGCACGCGTCGTTCGGTGAAAAATATGGGGACACGCCATCTATGCTGGTATGTAATGGGACCACTCTTTTTTTCGCATTTTAAGCATACAAACATATTTTGTTGATGCGGTGCAATTATGTCTTTATGTTTTAGCGGAAATTCATGGCTGACGCAATAGATAAGTGCCACGACCCTAGGCTGGCTGATGTGATCCGAAAATGCACTACACATGTAGTTGCAATGCCATGGCGGAACAACCTGTCCATAACAGAGAATGGTGTGTATGTCATGCGCCACTTGGAAACATATTTTGGAGAGAAGGAGAAAGATTGGGAATGCGGGCTGAGCGCGAAGGGAAGCAAAAGTCTACAAATGTTTCGAATCAAGTTCACAAGGGCGCTACTGACTTGTCCTCACAATGTTCGCACTGCCGCAAACCAAAAAAAGGCAACCAAGTTCTGGAGGGATAAACCAGCACATTTCAATTTCGAACATTGGGTAGATAATTATGGGTTGTAGTGCTTGATGGTTTATGGTTTTTGTTGTAAGACTTAGCACGTTGTACATTTTAACAACCTTGAATACACTGAACAATGTTTTTGCGAAGACGCTTTCTGGTTTTGATCATGTGAACATTCAGCCGAACCGTAACTGCGTTCTTTTTAATCAGACGAATGCAAATACTTTTTGTGTAATTGGTGTACTATGTTATTTTTCTTGTTTGTAATTTTTTTTGGAATGTAAAGGTGGCCAATTAACTCTCGTAATGCTTAACACATGCCAAATAATGCACTAATCCTGGTGCGCAATGCAATGGCAACACTAAATAATGAATTTTAATTATACACCTAATAAATTAAGCCCCGTATGCCGGACGCCTTTATTTTATGTGTATCATATGTGCTTATAATGTAAGTATTCGTATTAGATTATGCATTACAAAACTTTGTTTGTTTATATTACACAAATAAAGCAACAATCGTTGTGCGTAATGCTATCGCCTCCACTAAATAATGCATTCGTTTATTGCACACCTACTAATTTATAACGTATATATAGTACGCCTCAATTGTATGTGCATCATATATGTATATAATGTAAGTATTCGTGTTTGATTATGCATTACAATAGTTGTTTGTGTATTTTATAAAAGTAATGCAACAATCGTGGTGTGTAATGCAATGGCACTTCTAAATAATGCATGCGTAAATTGCACACCTACTAATTTAAAACGTACATTTACAACGGATCAAATGTATATATAGGTTCAGTAAAATTTTGTAATGGTTAATGGAAACCGCCAAATGTATGAGACATTTAACGCTTGTGTTAAAGTAATGCTCATTAATAGTGTTAGGAACAGATGTTTAATCCTCTAAAAACCGTGAAATTATTCCCACAAACCAATTAAACCAAGGGATTCTATGACAACCATTCTACTAAAAATAAAGAATTGACCAAAAGAACGACCAATGCAGCATATTTTTATAAGATATGATTCAAGCTGGATTTTTCCCCTTGCGGGCAACTTTCTCCGTCCTCATCTCTTTAAGCACATGACAGTTCCTGGAGTCGTGATGACCCACCTCATCGCAACCCTTACACCGTCTAGGAGGCCTAGTCGCATCCTTTATAGCCTTCTCTCTCTTTGAAATCAGACGGCTAGCCGAGCTGCTGGCGTGACCTTTCGTCTTCACGACATCGGGAGGATGCACTGCAACAGTTTCAGGCCTTACCATGCCGTAAAACTCTTCAACCATACGCCTCTTCTCAGCGACTGAGGTTACCAGAGTACCAGTTTGAATAGATTTGCCAAGGTCTTCGACGCCAGCAACAAATGCACGTAAGGCATCGACGTCGGTCTCAAACTGTCTAAGAAAACCATAAAACATCGAAATCGCTTGCTTTGACACAGTTTGCCTATTGTCAGAGGATGAGTGGGTCAGCAAGCGATCCTGAAACTCCCCGTGTACAACCTTGGCTAAGGGAGTCTTCATCCATCGGCTTTCACAGTATTTATCCGGGATTTTTTTCACCTCATTGTTCCGAAACAAGAAAAAAATATGACTACACAAATAACCATGCCGACCAAAAAGCTTGCATTCACACGAGTAAGAATCATCCGTCTTGTCATGACGAACAGAATATGCATTGCGCTTGCTATCGCCAAGATTGTATGTGTCAACAGTTTCTCCTGACATAAAACTCAGCACACGACATCTGTCATTACCTTCCACAATTTCTTCTTGTATTTTCCTGAACATACTGTCGGTAAACAAAGTGGAACCATGTTTCTCGAACGGCAGAGTAGTTGCGAGTATGGGTATGGAAGTGGCATCGTGGTAGTCCAAAGCTGTTCTACTGTTCCGCTGGAATTCAATGGCGTGGTTGAAATTCAGGTAGAATTCGGCTATGTTTGCTCGGGGCTTCAGAAAATTTTTGTAGAAACTGTTCTCTGATTCAGATATGGACGTAGTCCGAATCATGGAACCCATAGGAAAATCCCTAAAGTACGCCGGTATCCAGTACTTCCTATATGCGTACAGTGTGTTGAACCAGTCGATGTCCTCAAGCTGATGATGTTTGACCAATCTATTCCACTCCTCCTCGAATTCGTCCGGCTCTAACAGGTCCGACCACACACAAGCGTTAAACTCCTTTTTGAAATCGTCATCCCGCAATAATCTGTTTGGTACCTTGACTGCCAATTTATGCATTATATGCCACATACACCAACGGTGACGTGTGCCGACTAGGACCTCTTCAATAGCTGATCGCATACCCAAATCTTGATCTGTCACAATCAATCTGGGTGCTACACCCATACAATGTATAAAATGTCTGAACAGCCAAGCAAATGCCCCTGTTTTCTCGCTACACACCAACCCGGCCGCAAATGTCACAGGACTTCCATGATTATCCTTTCCAGTGAAAGGCGTGAAGATCATACAGTACCTGCGAACATGACAAAAACCGGTCGGCATAGGCGTAATCGCATCATAATGCAACTTACGTTAGTGCGTAATGCAGTAACATTCAGGAATAATGCACAGTATAAAAAAGATTAATAGAATATAACGTAAACAACACAGTATGTAGTTGGTACCTATTTGTGTTGTACGTGGAGTCGAAGGACACAATGTCACCAAACATGTGGTAATTTCTCTTCATCACACCATCGCACCAAAACAGAGCAACCAACTGGTCAGATTCGTTAACTTCGTAGTGATAGGTGAAAGCCTCGGACATCTTCTTCTTCCTAGCCATGTCATCCAACACCATTTGTACATCAAATCCTTGTGCATATGCTTTGATGTCCCGTGAGGCATTCCTGATGTCCCCAACAGTGCAACCAGCCAGGTCAAACCCACCGAGAATCTCCTTCAATACCTTAAATGTAAGCGTGGGTCCTATATTCGCCCTTGAACAGTCTAGAATAAATTTGTGATGTACATCATCCAACTTGGGATTACTTGACATGAATCTCTGATGTTCCGTCTCAACCATAGGATGGTTATGAATCTCATTGAACTCCTGAATTATGTATCCTGACGAGCAATCTTCCGAGAAAAACCTGAAGGATATACTAGCTGTACAACCACACCGCTTAGATAACTTCCTACGCTTGATTGTGAAACCAGAATGGGCATTCAACTGGTCATCCGCTTCGCCCTTCTTCCTTCCTTCCCTATTGCATACAACTTGATACCAGATGGTGACATCTTCAACCTTCCTCATAGCTTGTTTCCGCGTATCAAAGCCAACTGCGCGGGCATACACGTCGTAGAAAGCGAAAGCAAAATCCAATGATTGGAATTTCTGACCTACTACAGGCTTCACCTCAGGAGGACATTCAGGTACAACAACCACTGTACACAATTGGAAAAAAAAGGGTCAGCATAAAATAACACCTTCGCAATATAATATGCTGACAAGTAATGCACGATTTTGCACGTATTCAGTATGTCAAATTATTCAGTTGGACAAACACGTGAGTTATGCATACGTATAACACACGCTATTAAACACGTCGTTTTTTATTTGAACATACTATACCCTACCCCCTACCATTATTAAACCCTTTGGGGAAAACAAGAAACGTATGCTATAATTAAAAGCTAACAACCGATATTTACGCACTGGGGAAACGAGACATAAAATCATACCTATCTTGATTCGTACAACATACACATTGCAAATAAAATATTATGCATTATACATACAGTACAGAGCATTACGTATATACACATTATGCATTACTTGTACGGACTTACGTAATATGGGTATGCATTATACATACAGAATAGAGCATTAAGTATAATCACTTTATGCATTACTTTTACAAACTTACGTAATATCATTAAAGGTAAAATATTATGCATCATAGATACGAAATAGAGCATTACGTATATTCCGTTTATGCATTACTTTTAAGAGCTTACGTAAAATAGTTGTACGTCAAACACAAAGATTTGTTAAACATTGTTATTAATGGTTACATACTACACCCTAGCCCCTAGGTTTATCAAACCCTTAGGGGAAACAAGCTACGTGCGCCACAAATCGCAAACCCGACAAAATCATTTTACCGGCAACATTGCCGCTCACGAATGATGCATTATATAGGTAACTAAGTTCATTACATTTCGTCAATATGTGCATTACATGCTTCGTTTCAACATAATACTGTACATATGACGCAAGCGAATCCATGGACAAAGTTTTGACAACAAGCAGTAATGTTATACCATGGCAACACAAAAGACGCTTTAATTGGTGATTAAAAATCAGATAATCAAACTGCTACAACTTGTACTGAAGCATCCGAAGCATAAACAAAGTCAGGCTGATTCGTAATTTACCTTCTTCCATTGATTAAGACCAACCTCTGACTGCCGAGGACTGATTAACGATAGAATTGAGATGTGTGATAATTGAAACCTTGCAAAAAACTAGCGATGCATAATCATATACGCCTGCGCCGTGTCGTCCTTCTTCGAGGGGAGAGAAGTAAAAAAACCGTAATATTTGCCAATGAGAGAATCATGGAATTTCCATAACTAACAAGTAAATCTCTACCAAATCTACCCTTAATCGATTTTCACTTAATTAAATTTAAATGGAATCAGCAATTTTTTCAACCATCCGATTAACGTATTTAAGGGTTGAGATTAAAAAGGAAAAAAGAGGAAATATAGGAAAAGGAAAAAAGAGGAAATATAGGAAAAGGAAATGAATACATCCCTATATATATATATGGTAAGTATTTGATCACACACTTATAGGGATGTATTTATTTCCTTTTTGTATCTTTTGTTCTATTGTTATTTTTAATCTCAGTCCCACGATTTTGTCATCCGACGGTTAGATTGATGCCACGTGTCATTTAATAATGCAGATTTTCAGTTGAATAATGCACACCGTCTAATAATGCACCATTATAGTGTAATAATACAGATTTTCAGTTGAATAATGCACACCGACTAATAATGCAAATTTTTCGTCAAATATTGTAGATCATCACAACCATCCAATTCAAGGATCCAATGGCTGTGATTAAAAAGAACATTGGACTAAAAAGCTGCGAAGGACTTTAACACACCCCCACACTTATATATATATATATATATAGGTTTTTGATCTATGCAAAACTAGATTTAAATACAAAAATGCAGAACAATATCATACGTAGGGCACTTTTAGGTCATGCTAACAAAGCATGACCTAAAAGGATCTTAGCATGACATTAAATCCAAATATTATAATATGACCTAAAATTGCTTAATTATGACCTTCCGTATTTTTGGTTAATTATTGACCATTAGATCATCTAATCCTAGGGCCAAGATTTGGGCTGCATTTCTGGATTTAAATGCATTTTTATTTTGATCATCCCCCTATATATATATATATTGAAATATAGTATAATATATTTTATTATATATAATATATATATATAATACATATTGCATAGAATATATATATATATATATAATACATATTGCATAGAATATATATATATATATAGGGGAGCGTTATTCTCCTATTCATTCCTAAGATCCTTTATTCTTCTTAATATGGGTCGTTAGATGTGGTGGATGGAGGGTCCGGATGAAATCCCATTTTTTAATCCCGTGGTGCATTATAGGGTGGATTCTGTGCATTATAAGGGTAAACTAGTAAAATAACTACATTGAAAACCGCCCACAACGGAATGAGCGAAATTTCAGCGGGATTGATTCAACCTTCCATTTTCTCCCACTCTCTCGTTCCAAACGTCAATCCCACAACTCACTTCTCTCTGCAAATCGTCTCCCCAATTTCCACCCACTCTCCAAACCCTAGCCGCCAAGGGAAGCAACCGGGCATATCCAGAAATCGCACATTTTTAGGGTGGTGAAGGACAAGCTTTCCCAGCTCTCCATCGGCTCCGAGATTACCGTTTTCCGCGACTCGTTCCTCGCCTTCTCTGAGAGCACACGCATCTTCATCCACTACCTCTCCGCCATGTAAGCCTCCGTCTCTCTCTCTCTCTCTCTCTCTCTCTCTCTTTCTCTCTCTCTCCGCAACATGTGTGACTTTTTTATTACTCCTATGCATCTGATGTTTCTGTATTGTGTATGACCTCTACTGTTAGCGGTATTTTTGTTTGTTTTTGACCCAAGATCAATAGCAAATTGGTTGGGCATGTGATTTGTTTATATGTTATTGACTTTTGGTTTCTGGATTGCTTGATTCGTGGAGTATGTCAGCTTATTGCCACAATTTGGTCTTATCTAGGGTTTTATCTATGAATTCATCTTCGTTTCTGGTTAATGGCGGGAAGGGTAATTGCATGACTGTTTAGTGCGTATTAGGTAATCTAAAATTTACATTGTTCATGTACTTGGATGCATTATTTGTTAAATAATCTGAATTAGGGACCCGGTTTAGGTAGTGTATTATGTAGCTGTTAATTGTCATTATCTGAGTATATTATGCATTATTAGAGGTATTGTGTATATGGGTTAATCAACGCAGTGAAGATTACATATGTGCCTTATTTGGTTGCGACATTGCATTATGTAGTATGTAATTGTCATTATGTGCAATATATTATGCATTTGAGAGATATTGTGTATATGGGTTAATCAACTCAGTGAAGATTACATATGTGCATTATTTGGTTTAGACAGTGTGTTATGTAGTATCTAATTGTCATTATGTGCAGTATATTATGCATTATAAGAGATATTGTATATATGTGTTAATCAACACAGTCAAGATTACATATGAGCATTATTTGGTTTAGGCAGTGCATTATGTAGTATCTAATTTTCATTATGTGCAGTACATTATGCATTATGAGAGATATTGTGTATATGGGTTAATCAACTCAGTGAAGGTTACATATGAGCATTATTTGGTTTAGGCAGTGCATTATGTAGTATCTAATTGTCATTATGTGCAGTACATTATGCATTATGAGAGATATTGTGTATATGGGTTAATCAACTCAGTGAAGGTTACATATGTGCATTATTTGGTTTAGGCAGTGCATTATGTAGCAGGTTATTGTCATTATTTAGAGTATATTAGGCATTAAGAGATGTATTTTGTATATGGGTTAATCAACTCAGTGAAGATTCAAAGTGCGCATATCATGTTGTATTCTGTTTTAATGATAATTTTCTGATGTTTTATGTTGTTTGTTCCATATCAAAGAAGCGGCTAAGACTCGACATCGACAAAGCGATCGACAATGTAATTCCGGTAGCACTTGCGAAAAGATTCAGGGATAGATTGGCCGAGGTGGCCCAAGTACAGCTGGAGATCAGGTTGAGCCGAAGAACCCTAGAGGAAGAAAGGGCCCTCGTCTCTTACATAATATGTACATTATGTAAATCAGTCAAAGTTAGTGCATATCCGCGATTATAACTAAACACTAGTTTTATAAATTAAACTAATGGTCTTTGTTAACGTTGTTATTAATGTGTACAGACCCTAGCCCCTGGGCTTGTTAAACCCTTAGGGAAAATAAGAAACATGCGCCAAACATATAAACACGGCCCAACTTAAATTAAACGGGGCAGGATAAATGTTCATTACATATCACAAAACATGCATTACATAAACTAAACAACGCATTATACTCTACAAAAAATGTACATTACGTACATCTGTTTTAAAAATGTCTACGCTCTATGAATGTGCAACCCCAGACGAATTACTGCAGCTCGTGTATTTGGAAAACGTTATGTAGACTTAGAACGAACTACACCCTAGCCCCTAGGCTTGTTAAACCCTTAGGGAAAACAAGAAACGTGAACCAAACACAGAAACACGACAAAACTTAAATTAAACGGATCAGGATAAATGTTCATTACATATCACAAATAATGCATTACAGAAACTAAAATGCGCATTATACTATAGAATATGTACATTATGTATATTAGTAAAAAAAACCTACGCGCTATGAATGTGCGACCCCAGATGAATTACTGCAGCTCGTGTATTTAGACAACGTTATTTAGACTAGAACCTACTACACCCTAGCCCCTAGGCTTGTTAAACCCTTAGGGAAAACAAGAAACGTGAACCAAACATCGAAACACGGCACAACTAAATTAAACGGATCAGGATAAATGTTCATTACATATCACAAATAATGCATTATAGAAACTAAACTGCACATTATACTATATAATATGTACATTATGTATATCAGTAAAAAAAAACCTACACGCTATGAATGTGCGACCCCAGATGAAATACTGCAGCTCGTGTATTTGGACAACGTTATTTAGACTTAGAATGTACTACACCCTAGCCCCTAGGCTTGTTAAACCCTTAGGGAAAATAAGAAACGTGAACCAAACATCGAAACACGACACAACTAAATTAAACGGCCTAGGATAAATGTTCATTACATATCACAAATAATGCATTACAGAAACTAAACTGCGCAATATACTATATAATATGTACATTATGTATATCAGTATAATAAAACCTACACGCTATGAATGTGCGACCTCAGATGAAATACTGCAGCTCGTGTATTTGGACAACTTTATTTAGACTTAGAACGTACTACACCCTAGCCCCTAGGCTTGTTAAACCCTTAGGGAAAACAAGAAACGTGAACCAAACATCGAAACACTGCATAAGTTAAATTAAACGGGTCAGGATAAATGTTCATTACATATCACATATAATGCATTACAGAAACTAAACTGCTCATTATACTCTACAGATCAGAATTCAACAAAGTATCGCATCACCTTTCACGCAGCGCTCCCTCTCTCTTAGAAAATTCTCCGTCGCCGTCAGCCATTGTCTAGGTCTGCTCTCCCTCCTTCGTCGGTGTTCCGTCGCTGAACTGCTGCACGGCTGTTGTCCTTCGCGCAGCTACTGCCCCTGTTCCCAACCTTGCTTTCTCTGCCCTCCTATTTGTACTCCGTCGTCACCGTCGGCGAGCTCGAAAGCTCAGCTCTCCGCCTATCTTCTTCTCTCATCGCCACTGCGACTCTCCATCATCGCTGTTGATCAGCCAGCGCTGCTGCCACTAGGGTCGCCATTGAACGAATGTTGCTGTTCTCCTCCCGCCGTGGCTGTGCGCGATCCTGCCGAGAGCCGACGTCGCATCAACCCCTGTTCCCCGTCGCTGCCTCTCATAAAGCACAGATGTAAATTTTTGGGAGAGAAGATATGTTGAAAACGTGATCTTAATTCATAATAACTGCAGAGATTTAGGGAGAGGAAATCATGGAAATTTCCATAACCACCAAATTAGTGTTTCCCTATTATGACCTTCCTCGAATTAAATTTGATTAAAATGTAATATTTAAATTCAATATTTTCAGCCTTAGGATGGAGAAAATAAACGGCTGATATCAAGAAGGAAAAAGGAGGAAATATGAGAAAAGGAAATGAATACATCCATATATATATATATATATATATATATATATATATATATATATATATATATAGGGTTTTAATCTACCAAAAGAAGCCCTTATGCAAAGAAATACAGACCAAATATGGACCGTGAGATCTGGAAATGAATGGCCACGATCTGGTTTTGTGAACGATTTCTTTGGGTCATAATAGGAGTGTTCTGTGTCATGTAAGGGTAATTTAGGTAGAGAAAATATAAACAACTGCCTTCCGGTTTTTAAGAGTGGATTAATTGGGATCATTACTCCACATGTTATTAATATGATTCTTCGGTTCCTGCACCATTAAATTCGTCTCTCTCACCAAAATCTGAACTCAAAAAACCCAAACCCTAGAATCTGCTCTAAAAAACACCCAAATCTTCTTGGCATCCGAATCGCCCAAACCATACAAAGCTCTAAAAATTAGTCGTCCCCTCCACTATTTCATCGTCGCCTGCACCAAAAATCGCCTCTGCCAGAAAAACCGTTTCCTCGACCAAAAACCTAGTCTGAATCCAAAACTCAACGAAGAAGGGGAAGAAAACATCTAATTCAACCATGGTCAACAGGTTAGTAAGATGTTGTAACCCATGACTTGAAGTTGATAAAATCAGGCCGATTAATAACTTCAGTTTGTTGTTCACGTAGTTTATTAGAGAACGTCCTCGAAGAAAAAGCTACCAAGGATCCAAAAAACTCCGACAGGAAGTACGATACCAAATTCTGGTATTTTGATGCATGTAGTTTTGATTCTATTTTGGAATTTGGTATTTAATTGTGGTTTTTTGTTTCATAACCAAAAGTCCAAAATTCAATAGAACCCTCAACTGAAGCCATTCCTGATATCCATGACATAAATGAAGGTTAAAGTTATATATTTTTAACCTTATTGTAGCTCTGCTCTTTAATAACTGATGAATAAGTATGCCATATATGTGAAAAGAGTTATGGAATAAATGAATATTTATATGCTTTGTTTGTTGTAATGTTATACGATAATTTATTTATGTTTCAGTTATGGAAACACATAGCAAAGTCATTCCACAAATTGAAAAAGAGAAAGAGTATGCAGGTGATTTACCCATTTCTGGAAAAGGTGCGTGCTGCTCCCAACTAGTACTTACTTGATATGATTGTGATGGTATTTGTAATTCACTTTTGTTTTGTTATGACACTTGGGATTAAGTTGGAACATGTCATATATTTCTCTCTGTGCTGGTTAGGTACTACCCATTGTTTGTGGAAAAAAAAGTTTGATCTTTGGTGACAGGCTGGAGTTTATATAAATGTCATTTTTGTTTAATGTTTGTAATATGTTTCTGTAAAAGTATCACGTAGCTACAATATGCTTTCAGATACGGGAACTCATACAAAAATCATTCAAGAAGGGGCTAAAGGGAAAGAGACGGATAAACATGTATCCAATTCTGGAAAAGGTATGTACATGAAAAGAATAGTAATAACTTGCTATGATTGTGGTGATTTGTCTATTACACAATAGTTTTGTTATGACACTTATGACTCAATATTAACCTCTTTCTCATGCTTACATTGCACATTGCACATTATGTAATTAAATCCAAATATGACTCAACCATTTAATTCCTAGTTTTACAAATGTAATGTAATAATCATTACTTTTAAATAAAACCACTGATTTGTGGATATAATGACTATTACACATATTATGACCTATCTCTGTGTGGTTTAATATGTTTTTTAGTTTAATGTCGTCATGACCGAAGTGACATTCATAATGAATACAACGTGCAAGTATTATGACACTGAAAAACTATTTAATTTTTCCAATAAATGTGTGGCTATAGGTAGGACTGGTCTGTCCTTAAACAAGGCAAATGAAATCATTATCAGAAAAAGAGCCAGGGCTAAGGAGAGCCTAAAAAATATGAACTTGGAAACATCTGGAAGTGATAAGGCTGATACCTCTCATGTCTAAGAGACTGTTGCTCTTACCGATTCGCCTGATATGTCAAAAGGTATTCCTCTATTGATTGAATGACAACTAATACTATTAACAATAAAGAATATTAGTTGATTTGTTTTTATGGTTACAGGTTCAAAGCGCATGAGAGAATCTTTGATGCGTACAAACGATCCAGCGGTAGACAAGAATGACAAAGTACAAACAGAAGAAATGCCCAAAAATGCCCCTGGGACAAAGAAGGTGAATAAATGGAAAGAGAAGGTACATGAGGGAGTTGGAAAAGGAGAGACAGAAGAGGAGAAAATAAGGCACCAAACCTTGAAGCTCAAAACCAGTCCTCGGAAAATAATCGAGATGATACAAGCTCTAAACGAAGAACAGATGAATGAAGTGATAGACATGGGATTTGGAGAGTTGAGGCATTTTGGTATCGCTGAGGTCCCAGGGAAAATGGCCTATGACCTGGTCAGAGGTTTCGGGTAAGTAGACTGCACTATTCAGCTGGAAAACCAACGGCTTGCAATTTACCCGGAAGATGTTTACTTGACTTTAGGGCTTCCTATCGGGGGGACATTGATCAACCGCGTCCATAGGCAAAAAAAGAATCCATTCTTTGACGAGGTTGCTTGAAGAATTGGAAAAAATATCGACCGTATTCTTCCGGAGGACCTGATTAAAGAGGTGTCAAAGTATAAGTCGGGTGGTGAATGGTTTCGCAAGGTTTTCATTCTGATAGTAGACACGGTTCTGATTAATCCTTGTGGGGATGGAAAGTTTCGGACGCGTATAGACTATGTGTTCAGAGACATATCGGTTGTGAAAGAGTACAATTGGTGTGCTTATGTACTCGAAACACTGGCTGTGGCAGTTAAAAACTGGAGGTCTACCAAGAATACACCATTCACAGGACCTATAGCAATCTTGGTGGTATGATCTCTAATACACTTTGTTTAGATATAGTTTTTTTTTAATATTCCCTTTTACAAATCTGCATTATGTACGAAATTTTAAATCATGAAGCATGCCTTATAACTACTTAAAACTTAAACTTCAATTTCAGGCTTTTTATGTGGATCGAGTTTTCCACAAAAAACTTCTGGTGTCACGTGTTTTCCCGACAGTTTTTGGCTGGACAAGTGAAAAACTAAGGCAAAGAGAAAAAATGGAGCTTGAATCTGCCGATACAATCGGGAGGGGAAGTTTAGTAGACAGAGGTGACCCTGACAAGCTGTCGCGTCCATCAAGCATACTTGTTTTTGAAGAGGAAGAAACGGAGGAAAAGGACCAGTGAGAAATTGCAATCGAGGGATTTGCAGCAGCAAGTGAAGATGCTGTGAGGGGGCTGCAGAATTTGTTGATAAGTATGAATGATTTTACTAATGTAATTCTGAACTTTGAAGCAATGAAGATTGCTGGATCAACTGTCTGCAATATGATAGGGGTAATTCCCGAGGTGGAGGTGGATGAGGAGGAAACGGTGGCATCACTGAAGACAGCTTTGGCGAAGGACAAGTTCAATGTACCAGAGCTTGTAGAGGCTGTGCAGAGAAGGTTCAAGGTTACGGCACAACTTACACAGCTTGCTGAGGAAGGGCCACCGTTTGACATCCATCCTTCGTTTGTACTAAAGAATGTAAGTTGAAGACTAACTCGAAACCAGTGTAATTTTTTATGGTGAACCAAGTTGCCTGTACTAAATATTTGAACACTGTTGTGTACAAGACTTATGAAATCTGCAATGGTGCAGTTACAATGTGAAACCCAGGGCCATACTCATTTGGCACGATGTGTAACCTTTTATTTCCATGACCAAATATGTGTTTAATATGACCCAAACGCATATTCTCCATTCGTATGACCTAGGGCCTGCTTATTATAACCCAAATTAAGCGTATGTATTATGACTCTATAATTCGTTTAGTATGACCCAAAAGTTGTTATTGAATTTTGTTGTCATTGTCAGTGTATGCGTTGGTCATATAACCAAGTACCATCTTGTTATGACCCAATTTAACCATATGTTTTCATGACTTAAAAATTCGATTAGTACAACCGAAAACACATATTTTCTGTTTGTTGTACTTGTTAGTGTATTCTCCGATCGTACTAATATTTGGAACCTATTTCAAAGCTTTTCTTATATATATCATATAATTGCTCGTTTAGTTTGATTTTTGATACCATTATCCAAAGTATTTTGTTCGACAAACAACGTGAATTGCAGGGTGATCTCGCAAGAAGAATCGGTGTGAAACAAGGAAAAAGAACTAACATAAATGAATTACAAAATTGTGTTGTTACACCACAAGCTGAAGTAAACAAGGTAATTCTTGTGTAATAATTTTTTACGTTTATTGATATAGACAGCTATAAATAGGGCTCTATAATGATATTATCATTTATTTTAGTCTGTTTTGGAGATTAGTAGCTTCACGGCTATAGGAAGGATTCAAAGCTCGGACACTGAAAAAACTGTTATAAGTGTTGGTTTTGGAGCAGCACGTTTGTGTGCATCAAAGGTAAATGTTAATGTTAAAATGTCATTCGAAAACTATATGTATTGTCCTGTTTGTTGAGGTGATATATAACACTTAACATATATGATTGTTCAAGAGTGAGTACCAGGTCAACAACCCAATAATTGGTACTTCATTTAACGGTGGTAGCGATGCATCACATCAGACGGGTTTAGAAAAGGTACTTCTAGCTTTGAAATATAATCTTGTATGCATCCATTATGAACCAAATATCAAGCAGAACGACGTCAGCCAAAGATTATTACACTGATTAAATGTGCACTGTATTATAAATAGGAAGGATCTATCAATGTGGAAGAGATTGTAAAATCAGCCATGGCTGACTACATGGAAGGCGGTGGAGATGATGTTGCTGATGAATTTTATTCGGAAGCTTCGGGAACGAAATCAATAATAATTTTGGATAATAAGCTTATAAGCAAGGATGAAACTAATGTATGTGTCTATCCTTAATTACATTATCAAAGAAATACTACAGTTTTGTATGACGTCTTATGTACCTTTATGGTAAAATTAATATGTAGGATAAGGAACTCGATGTGGAAGCCATTGTACAGTCTGCATTGGAAGCGTACATGGAATGTGATGAGGTTGATGAGGATTTTGTCACACCGTTCGCTAAAAAGTCAGAACCAAAACTGGGCAAAGAATTGGTTTTCTATACAAACGAACAAGTAAGATTTGTTGTAATTATCTATTTAGTTGTACGTAGTAGGGCGTGTACTGCATAAACTGAACATATATTATATTTATACATCATATACAATTGATCTATAATGTCTAATTGTAGCTAAATGACAACATTCAAAAATTGAAGATGAACGTTCGCCCGAAGGCAGACATGAGATGTTCTAATGCATTGCGTTCACCATTTCTTGAGAGAACAGTTACAGTGTCATGCAAGCTTACTCCAGATGAACGAGTTATGTATTACTGGTTGATGACCACTTACCACGGAAATGAGTAAGTGATATGATATCAGCGTACATGTTGTATCTTTGACCTAATAACAAATTAATAATTGTTTGAATGCCAGAAAACATAATATATACAATGACCAAGTTGTTGAAGTCATGCTTTTGGAATTTTGTTCGTTACTACCGCATCATGAGGTTTCTAGTGGAATAATTAGCGCCTTCTGCTCTATACTTAACCATATGGAAGCTTTGAAATCGGTCACTTCTCCAAAAAGGCTATTTTTCACAACCTACCCTGCAGTGAGTTAACCTAAACCGTGATTTTTTAACATGAATTTGTGAACTAACTCTTCTGATATAAATATGTGTAGCTTTACACAGTTGTGGAGACTAATGGAAAAGTTGATGATGAGGACAAACTAGATGAAATTTCCTCAAACATTGACAAAGAAGTCAGCGAAATACCACACTTCAAATGGGGGGACATAGATATGGTATGTTGCTGTTGCATCCATGATAGAATTGCAACTTAATTTGAGAAAGGCCTCCACTCATATTTTCAAAACTGTCTAACATACTATGAAAATATAGGTTTTCTTTGCATTCTGCGTTTCAAAAAGGTACTACACTATGTGCTTCTGTTTCAAACGAAAAGCAGTGGTGATTATAGATGCTTGTAAAGATGGAGAAGACCATGACTTGCGATTCACCTACGGCTGCATTCCAGAGGCATTGGTATGGATGACACATTAGTCGTCACAGTACTACTTAATTGTTGTTGATACTAACACATTGCATGTTTTATAGAGGACGTTCTTTTGTAAGTATTTAGCAATGATTGGTTGTCACAATCAATGCAAATCAGTGAATAACGTACCTATTCAGAGGTTGAAAATGAGTTGGAGAACGGCAGACAATGTTGATGACAACAGGGTTTTTTTGCTTAGACACCTAGAAGTCGACATGGGTGAAAGAGAGGGTCAATGGAATTGTGGACTATCGACTAAAAATAAAGGTGTGCTTCAGTATTTACGAGCAAAATACAACCGTGTGTTGATGTTGGCAGGAAATAATCACAGCGCGTTACTGAATGAAGAGGCAGCATCTAAACATTATGCAACGGAGAATAAGAAAAAAAGATCAACGTAGAAAACATGATAGCAAACTATGGATCTCGCCAAATAATTATGTCATAACTTACATTAGTGGATCATTTTGTTCATTTCATTAAAGATAGTATTTCTCTTGTTTTTGAATCATGTTTTATTCAGCGGGTGGATGTCATTGGTACAACATACTGTTTCATCTATAATCTGAGAAAAAATTCCATTAAAATGACCTTTAAATGCTTTCCTATTGTTTCTTGTAATATATATTGACTGTGTCATAGAATTGTTAGGTAAATCTGTGTCATAATATACCAACAGATGAGGCATGGCGTAAAACTACAAAAAACTAAAATGACTCATACAATTTGATATATATGTTTGCATGCAAAAACCTTATTAGTATTACGAACGAAGAATATTCTCGTGTTTTGAACATATTTAAAAACAAAAACGCAATTCTATGCAAGTTTTTAACCTATTAAAAAAGCTATAACGATTGAATCAGGCAAAAACAATTATTAAGAACATTAATTATGCCTTTGGGTCATACTAAATGATTTTATATGTCATATCATTATGTGGGTATATTGGGTCATATTTAGGCAACATTAGAGTCACAAAAGAAGAAGAGTCTTACACCCGTGAGAAGGACACTGAAAAGGGAAGGATGGTTGAAGCAGAAAAAGTGACCGGTGTGATCCAACCTAGTGATCTTCCACCAAAGAAGACTAACCCAGGGGTATTTACGCTTCCAATCTCCATCAGAGAAGTCCTAATGGAGCAAGCAATGTGCGACCTAGGGGATTCCATCAATGTTATGCCATATTCTATGTATGAAAAGCTGGGTAAAGAAAAGCTAGTCGAAACTGATATGGTGATATAGCTGGCAAATGGATCTTGCATTTACCTCGAGGGAATTTTAGTGAATGAAATTGTCAAAGTGAACAAATTTATGTACCTCGCCGACTTCTTTGTCATAAAAATGACAGAGCCAGAAGCAGGGGAGCCCATTGGAATCCTCTTGGGAAGACCCTTCCTATCCACCACCAACACAGTCATTGATGTCTGCCATGGGACGATGAATCTGGAACTTAATGGAGAGCGACTTACAGTCGACATTAATGAAGCTGCAAGGAAGCCACAGGACAGCGAGAACATACAATCAATAGATACTGTTAGACCTCTGGAGCAAGAGTGTCTGAAAAAGGAACTCCTCATTAAACCACCCTCTGATTCCACTAATAATGAAAAGCTTAAAAAGGAAGCAGCTGACTGGCTCGAAGCAACAATAATTGGGGAAATGGATGATCTCCTATTGAAGAAACAATGACGGATTTATGCAAACCAACACTACAAGCAAAGACAGGAGAGATCACTCAATCAGGAAGAGTCGAAAAACCACCTGACCAAGCTGGCCCGTTAAGAAGAAAGCTAAAGGAGAACTCCGCGCCTACGAGGCAACTACTGCCCTTACCTGGATCGTCCGTTACCTTCAAAGACTTGTTCGATCAGACGTATCACAAGCCAGTCAAACCAAATCTGCAAGAACAAGGAGGGCAACTGATTGAAGATCTAAGGCTACGTCAAGAGGTAATCAGGTGGAAGACAGCAGACCTGATGGAGATGAACACAAAACGATGCATAAATCCAGCCACAGTGGAGAAAGGAGTGACCGACCTCTCTTCAAGGAAGAAAGAGCCCATCGGTGAACAGGAGGAGCTACCATCCCAGTGTCAAATCGAACTGATATCCAGGAAGTGGAAATCAGAATGGGCGAACCCTAATGCCACCATGGCGACATGCACACTGGAGGCAAACATGCACAAAGGAGACTCCCCCAATTTGGTCACCTTCATAGGAAAGAGTCATCGGGTTGAACCCTACAGAGACAAGACTGAAGCAGGCCTGGTGGAAGAAGTTCCACTAGCCCTGCCCAATCTTAACCAGTGACCAGGTAGAGGGAGTGATCGGGTACTCCTGTGTAGTCTGCTTGATCAAGCCACACATTCTAAAACTATTAAACTGATCAAGTGACGTCCTAGGGGAACCCGGTCATATCCTTATAGTTAGTGTAAATATTTCTTGAAGAGTTAGTTTTTTATGTCTTTGAAAATTAAAAGTCGGGAATAGAGGCAAGAAACTGATCAAGTGGAATTATAGAGTTTGCATCTGGATTTAACTTAACACTTGATCAGTGCAACGAAGGCTAACCAATGGCCACAGTGATTTAATTGATCAGGAACAGGTGGTGATAGGACATATGCAGTCATTGGAGAGGTGTCAGGTTGCGCCAACTGTCGCAATGCAGGAACGTCCCAGGGAGAAGGAGAAAGCGTATCAGAGAAGCTAAGCCAGTTGGCACTCTGAAAAGATGCGCCCGTACATGAACAATCACAGAGATCTCAACCATCAGAGATCTCAATAGTCATGATACCAATATAATAGGCAGATCTCAGAGCCATGTTTCACTTTCAACTAAAAGCGACTGCAGTGCATTCCTTTTACTCTCCCCACACCGCTCCAAATTTCGAACCCTCGCCTAGAACATTTTCTCTACCAGCACTCATCACCACTACTAGTAAATATGTTGATAGAGCAAATTCCCACTCCTTCATCATCCTCCAGTGCCGGCGCCGACGGAGGCGACCAAGAAACTTCATCCCAAGTTCATCAAGGAAATCCTAACCCTTCTACGCCAACCACCGCCACTCCACGGCCCGAGGTAGATAAGGAGACTCTATGGCACCTTGACAAAATCCTTCGAAGTATACCCCGCGAATTGGGCGATGCAGCAGCATACGCCGAACTCGAAGCTAGACTTGGGATTTCCCGGTCTAAAAATCCGGCTTCATCCTCTAAACCAAAGACCCCACCTAGCCCTCCTACATCAGCTCCACCATCTACTATCCAACCTTCGCCGCCATCTCTTCCCAAAACCACATTCCCCATCCAGACTTTACCCCTGTCCCCTCTTCCTAGCTCTCCTACATCACCTACAACCCCCCTTCCTAGCTCTCCTATATCACCCTCACCTGAGTCCCCCGTCCAGCCAATGCAACACATCGAATCTACCCCTGACAGGGAAGGATTGGGGCAGGACTATGGGCAGCCGTTTGGTTTTCTGTCGCCAACAAGCGGTGGCGGCTCCGCTTCGGTCCATGAGCCACAATTGACTGGGGGCGGTGACATTAACGATGGAGAGGTGGAGGAGTTCCACCCATTGTTCGAATATGAGAGAACGGAAAAGGAGAAGGTGGAGCCGCTACGCCATCAGACGCGGCGTATGACAACGGACCGGCTCCTGGAGGTAGCTGAAAACCTGAAAACACAGGGTGAGGAGGGAACGGTGGTGCAGAGGCAACGCACAGTACGGAGGGTGGTGGATGAAGAAGAACCAGAAGAACCTCATATCCAGGAGGCTGGAGAGGAGAGAGAGGCTACCGAGGGCAGCCTGGCGAGGGAGAGAAAGAGGAAGGGGAAGGAAAGTGTTCTCCCTGCTCCCAAGAGAAGTCGCCCCGCTAACACAGAGGGCGCCGTTGCAGATGCTTCCGCACACGTTTTCCCACGGCTCGGAGATAAGAGTAGTGATTCGACGGGACAGGAGTTGTGTTGGACCAGAACGTCCAGAAGACAACAAGGAAGGCCTGTGACCTCTCCCTCCACCGCCTACTCTCCTCAGCATGTGGTGTTGACCCCAGCTCTTCACCAACAGATGTTGGAATTTGATGATCCTAAAATGAAGAAGGAGGTGCATCAAAGGGTGACATCCCAGAAAAAGTTAAAGGCAGGGAAGATGCTGCACCAGCCATCCTTGGAGAAGATAGAGATGAAGGAAAGGTTTTCTGCCTACATTTCCGGCATCGGTTTTGAATGGTCGCTAGAGGTCGATGAGACCCCTGTGCCGGAGGACCTGGCCAAGGTGTTTTTCACATCCTTCCGCTTCACCGGAAGTTCAGACCTGAACGACAAGAGTGTTTCATTCAGGGTCTTTGGCCAGGAACAACTGATGAGCCTAAACGACTTCTCCATCCGGATGGGCCTCTACACGAAACAACAGGTGGCTGACGGGGTCTGGGTTGGGCGTGATATCGGTCTCCCTCAGAGGAAAACCAAATTCGATCAGCAGGCTTTCTGGAAGGCAATTTGCGGAGGACGTGCCCCTACTTTCAGAACTTCTAAATCCAGAGGACATCTTATTGCTGATCCTGCCCTCCGCCTAGCCCAGGTTTACTTGGCCTCCAATCTCTTCAGACAAGCCAACACACTGGCGATCCTCACTCTGGCTGAGCTCTATTTTATGTGGAGCATGAGAGAACAGAGGAAAGTCCACCTTGGGTTTTGGCTGGCGTATTCCATGAACCAAATGGCTACCCATGCTGCCCGTCATTTGAACATCTGCCACCTCGTCGGGGCTTACCTGAGGAGGAACTGGATCATGAAAAAAGTCGGACGCCCAGTCTTTTGCCCTAGTCCTGAAATGTTTGACCTTAACTTCTTTGTTAGAATTAAGGTTTTAGAGAAGACGAAGGGAGGGAATTTCCAGTTTTATGCAGCAGGTCAGCGGGAGCAGCAAAGAAGCCAGCCCCAGAGGAGAAGAAGGCTAGAGGAGACCTCAGCAACCCTTACCGATGGAGAAGAGGAGGATACACACCAGGCACCCACTCCAAGGATGGAGCAGGAGGAGGCTGCAATCACTGACAGTGCATGGAAGCTCCGAGTAGAGCACACATTGATGCAGCTGGTGGATAATTCAAATGCTCAACTGGTCCTGCTGGCCAGGTTGTTGGGAACCACCCAAGACCAGACCCCTGCCAAACGACCACCACCTCCCTCTTCAAGCTCTCAGTCTTGGTGCCCGTCATCCTCCAAGCATACCTCAGCCTCTCCCAGTAATCCTCCCGGAAAGCATTGAGTACAACCCCCCCGTCTCAGCTCACGTTAATTTCAAAACAATTTTAATTTTAATTTGTTTTTTGTATGTGCAACTGTTATTCTATTCCGCATCACTTAGACCTGTGTTAGGTCTTAGTGTGAGAAGTATGCATGCCATTTTTGTCTGTTTGTTGCCTATTCGTTATTCTGTTTTTGATAGCATGTTTTGATTGTTGGCACTATCTCACACTTAGTCCAGTATCTGGTCTAAGTGTGAGAAATTTCCCTTGTTCGTTGTTGTGCCGTTGCCTGTGCTTAACCCTTTTTTCCACTGCATCCAGTCCCTCGAGGACGAGTTCATATGCAGTGGGGAGGGGGGACGGGTTAGTTATAGTAGAATCATACATGCTCAAAATCTTAAAAAAAAATCAAATTCCAGTTAGTAATAAATAGGCAATATGCATGAAATCGGATGAATGGAAGACTTGATTACTTTTTGGAAGAGTTAGAAAAAGGATTCAGTATGCTCACATGTAAAAACTTGATTGCAACAACTTGATCAGTTTGAACGACGCAAGTATGATGGAAACGCTCAATTTTTAAACCAACTGTGAAAGCCTCTCTATATGTGACTTATAATCCAAGAGTAGAACACTTTCTACTATTTTTACAAAAGAAAATTTTACGAGAGGCTGACTTTTAATATTGAGATGAAAATTACACAAGTAGTAAGGACTAAAGGCACTAGGACTTAGCCTTTTGAGCCGTTTTTCTTCCTTCGTTCCGCAAACCCGCCTCATTAATCAAGGCACCCCTTAGTTAACCACTTTTGAGCCCATACACTCTTACCCATCACTTGAAGCCTTAAAATCAAATTCAATGTTTCATATCACATGAGGAAAGAGGGTCAAAGAGATGAAGTTTGTCAAGGGAAACAAAAGGGGATAGCAATAGAATGGTCGAAATAAAGGGTAGACGGGTTGATCAAGTTAGACAATTGGGTTGATCATATTAAAAAAAATTGAGAAAAGGTTTGAGAAAAAAGGGCAGGAAAAAGTTGTAACCTGACCCAGAAAATCAAAAGTCAGGAAATAAGCCAAAAATTTAAAAGGCTAAAGGTCGAACTCTGACCAAATATCCAGTAAGACAATAAACATCCCACTTTGATCCAGCAAGTTTAGTCGAATCTTTGGTCTTTTGACTCATGTGATTTTCTTTTTACAATTTAAAATTTTTATTTTAAACTTAGAACCCCTAGGACCCTGCCTTAATACGTTACTACCCTTGAGCCTCGTTACGACCCAAAACAAAGACCTTAAGGAACTATCTTGTGCAGTTCGATTCAAGGTATTAAATTTGTGGCAACACTAAGTGAACAGTTGATAAGTCATATTCTAGGCCTTGGTTACTGGTCAGTATGATGTGCATAATTGGAATATATCTGCAAAACAGTTGCTAAAGTGTGCAGGGAAAGTGTTCTAGTCAGTATGGAAAAGCTCGGACAACTCAGGTGAAAAGGGCATCAGAATGTTGCTATACTGACCGGTATGCATGCCAAAAAGGCTCGAGATGGAGAAGAAGGATTGCTGGGAAGATCAGCCACAAGTAAGGGCAAAAGGGTCATTTCGCGAAGAGAGTCTACCCTAAAAATCAAGGGCAGGCCTCCATATAAAAGGGAGCCACTTGGAGAGAGAAAGGAGGATCGTTCATAGGAATTTTTAGGAAAAACACTCTTAGTTAGAGTAGTTATCTCTCGGCAGATCAGTCCTTTAACCTAGTCTTTCATATTCTCGTTCCTCGCCACAGCCATGGTCACCTGAGAGTTTCATCAGTTCGTCGGAGTTCCGCATTCTCTCATTCCAGTCAGCGAGTTTTGTAGTGTCAGCAGTTCCATCGCCTGGAGTGGCAAAACAATCTTTAATTTCTTTTTTAGTTAATCGCACTTTATTTTCTTACGTTGGATTGGTTACATTTCTAATATTTGCTTACTTTGAAGTCTTAGTTGTGATCCAAACGTTTTTATGATATGAAGTCGTTTTTGTGCATCGGTTCTTGTTTGATTCTGTTTCTTTCTACCTAGATAGCTTAGATCTAGTTGTTACGGTAATTTTCAAGTGTTGTGAGCATGTTTCATTTCCGAATTGATAGATCTGAGTTCATGAGTTTAGATAGCTGTTAGATTTTAGATCTGAAATGGTTAAGTGTGAAAGCCTAGTTTACGTGATTTCTGTCACCTTGCATGTTACCCAGTAAGCGTAATTTCAGTTTCGTTAGTTTAATCTTTTGATTTGGAGTTTAGATTGTAGATCTGTTTTTGTGGAGTTTGTTAACCTGAAATTCTCGTTCATGGAATCTGAGTTATTTGATTTGTGTTCGTACTTGTTGGAGAAGACAATGTCCACATCCAAATTTGGGACCACTTTTACTTTTTAGTTACTTTTTGATTTTGTCCTTTACTTTTCTCTACTTTTTCTGCTGGTACCCTACAAATCTGTCAGCCTAGTCACCTAACTACCACTTATTCTCTGATATTCCGTTTAGCCTTTTATAGTAACCCCCCGTACCTTCCACATATTTTCTGAAACATAATGTTCCCCCACTCTCACGTACACAGCTGCTTATCAATCATCTTTCACACCTCCTAGTCAGTAGAGTACCACCTTAATTTCCAATCTAGTTAGAATCTCAACCCAAAGCGTGGTATCTAACCAACCTTTCCAGAATATCACAACAATTACCAAAGCACATTCATCTATATGGGATTCGACCCTTACATCCACTATACTAGTCAGTAGAAGTGGGTTGAGGAATTATTGATACCAGGTTCAGCCTTAGCTGGGACGTCCATCCTGATCAGTAGAACTCATCCTTTGCTTGACGCGACACCTGCACAAACCTGGCACTTATCAAATGGCGCCGTTGCCGGGGATGAATGGCGTTATTTACTGTTCTTGTGTGTGATACTTTGGCGTACATATTGTGTATAACTTTTCTCTTTTCTTTTTCTTTCAGTTTATGAGAAGTAGTTCGGCTCCTGGCCATTGGAGACCGAAGATACTTCAACGAGGAACCATACTCGTGACCACTCGTTCTGGCCTGTCGACAGCCTTGTCTGACTTAGACATGAGTAGTGATGAAGAGCAAGACACCATAGAAGGACCAATACTAGAAGAGATAACACTTTTGGAAGGCAACCCAAAGAGAATGGCTGAACGCGCATACCGAAGGAGAACCACTGCAAGCTATAGTTGTCACCCCAAGACATACGGCTTGTGATGTGAAGCCCCATGTTATTGCAATCCTGCCCACGTACTGTGGGAAAAGCTATGAACGCCCTTACGAATTCCTTCATGAGTTCTGTAAAATTTGTAAGGCACAGAGAAGGCCAGTGGGGGCAACCGAGGATGACTACAGATTGAAAGCTTTGCCGTTCGTCCTAAAAGGGGAGGCCAACACATGGTTCATGCGCCTGCCACCCGACTCCATTGAGAGTTGGGCCGATTTCAAGTCAGCCTTCTTAGGCGAATTTTTTCCGTCATCTAAGACGAGTGCGCTGAAGAGAGAGATAACCAGTGTGAAGCAAGGTTACGATGAACCCTTGAGTGATTATTGGGCGAAGTATATGAGTCTTTTGGATGCATGTCCGAACCATCATATGGCCGATATAGAGATACATAATACCTTTTATGAGGGGATGAACAAGGCAACAAAAGACTTGGCAAACTCGTCGTCAGGAGGAAGCTTCACACAACTAAGGGTTAGTGAAGCGAAAAAGGTCCTAGGGAAGCTTTTGAGCGCAAAGAAGGAGTACTACAATTCAAGGGATGGCTACAGCAAAGAAAGATTTGCGAGTGCCTCGTCTACTGACCAGGAGCAGAAGATAGAGCAGAAGATGGATTTGAAAATGGAAGAGCTGAAAAAGACACTCCTGAGCGCAATCGACAAGAACGCACCACCACCTTCCCCAACTAGGAGCTATAAGGATGCAGAGCAGGGGAATCAAGGACCGGGCTATGATCAGCCTAATGACTTCGTCAACATGGAGCAAGTCAATGCTGTAGAGTACTATAACTCTAGTGGGAATTGGATCCAAGGGAGACAGCGGGACGCACCATGGAGGGACCATCCAAATTTTCGATGGGGAGATGGGAACCAAAATCAAAACCATTTCCAAGGCCAAAACCAATACAACTCCCACCCGAACCAGAATCCCAACCGTGGCCCAGCAAATCCAGACCACCAACCCAACTGGTCAGGAAGAAACCAACAACCCCACAACCAACAACACCACAACCAAAACCCACAAAACCAGAACTCGAACCCTGTTTATGTACCACCCCACCAAAGAAACTTCCAAAATTACCAGAATCAACCCAACCACGGTCCACAACATCAGCAGAACCAGAACCAGTTCCAAAACCAGAACTAGTTCCAAAGCCAGAACCAGAATCAATATCACCAAGACCAGTACAACCCTCCTGGCCAGTATAACCACTAGCCACCTAACCAGAACCAGCAAAACATCCAAAATTTCCAACCAATCAAAACCCCCAGTATAACCAGCACCAAGGGCCAAGTCAGTCCCAATACCCTAATAGGTCGAGGCGATCTATGGAGGACATGATGGGAGAACTGCTCGCTTCGCAGCAGAGTATCAAGGGTGAGTTGCAATCCAACAATGAAGTAGTGCAGGGGATGCAGAATGCCCAGAAGGAGCATAAGGCGAACATTGATATGATGAATAGGCAGTTGGCCCAGCTGGCAAGTTCGATGGGTGAAATGAAAGGGAATTTAGGGAAACTCCCATCTACAGTCCATGTACCTGAAAAGGCAAATGTAAGCAAGGTCACATTGCGTTCCAGCACTGCCTATGAAGGACCCCAACCGAAGAAGTCCAACGGAGAGCCTAGTGGGATGAATATACTGAAGGATGTCGTCTCGGAAGGAGAGCTCAACAGACCTCTACCTCAGATACAGGATCCATTCTTTTTGGATGAAGCGCCATTGGAAAAGGGTGAAACAAAAGGCATACTGCCCAGGAGAGACTCTCTTAAGGAAACGGAACCCACGAAGGAGACTCCAACCCCGAATGTGCCCCAGAGAGACTCTGGAAAGGCTGTTGAAGAACCGGTTGAAGAGGAGAAAGGAAAAAAAACCATTCCCTTACCGTTTCGTGACCAAAGGAAGAAGGAAAACCCAGTGGATTACATGTCAATTTTTGGGAAGCTGGATGTTACCATACCATTCCTCCAGGCGGTGAAACTACCCCCACTTGGGAAATTCATAAAGGAATTCATAGCTGGAAAAGCCCAGGAGGATGGAAAGATCATGGTGGAAGGGATAGCGTCAGCAATTGTGCAGGAAAAGCTACCGCCCAAGAGAGCCGATACAGGTATGTTCACTTTGCCTATAACTATAGGAGATGTAAAAATCGAGCATGCAATGTGTGACTTGGGAGCTTCTATAAATGTTATGCCATTGTCAGTTTATAATCGTTTGAAGGGAGTAACGTTATCAAGCACTAGGGTATTAATCCAACTGGCTGATAGGTCATGCATAAATCCTGAGGGTGTGTTAGAAAATGTGTTGGTGAGAGTGCATGATTTTACTTATCCTGCTGACTTTTATGTGATCAAGATGAGTGAGTCTGAAGCTAGGGAGTCTAGCGGTATACTGTTAGGGAGACCGTTTTTGAGGACAGCTAAGACAATCGTGGACATGGCTGAGGGGACGATTTGCATAGATTTCCATGGGGAGAAATTTACCTTTGATATCAATGAGGCCATGAAAAAGCCTATCGATTTTGAAAATCTATGCTACGTTGATGTAATTGAACCCCTAGTCCAAGATTTTCTTGAGACCGAATTATTGCAGGAAAAGCTACAAGCATTGGATGTGTATGGACAGGCTGATGTAGAGGCAGCTGCATGGTGTGATCTGATCAGTAGCCAAGGGTTAACTGACGAAGAGATAGAAGGAGCAATTAAGGACTTCTGCCAGAAATCAGAATTTATTGGAGCCGCAGGGGCTAAGCTACCAGTCAGTACAGATGAATTTTCAGATGGAGAGTTAGAGAAGGAAAGGATGCTGCAAGGAACCCTCTACCAGCAGACACACTTCCCCCACAAGTTGAGTTGAAGATATTACCAGCAACACTGAAGTATGCTTTCTTAGGGAAGGAAAACTCATACCCAGTGATTATCAGCAGCAGCTTGACGAAAGAACAAGAGGCAAGACTACTGACCGTTCTAGACAAGAACAAAAAAGCAATTGGATGGACCCAAACAGATTTGATGGGAATAAGCCCCGACGTCTGCATGCATCGTATCAGGCTAGAAGAGGGGGCGAAAGCACATCGAGACTCGCAGAGGAAGGTGAACCCCAACATGCGGGACGAAATATTGAAGGAAATCTTAAAGTTGTTGTCATTAGGGATTATCTACTCGGTGCCCGATAGCGAGTGGGTCAGGCATGTCCACATGGTTCCCAAGAAGTCCGGGATTCAAGTGGTTCAAAATGAGAGGAATGAGCTGATACCAACAAGGCTATTCACTGGTTGGCGGATGTGCATAGAATACCGAAAGCTGAACGCCGCAACCAGGAAAGACCACTTCCCACTACCGTTCATCGATCAGATGTTGGAGCGACTGGCTAGGAAGAAGTACTTTTATTTTTTGAATGGGTATAGCGGGTATTTTCAAATCTACATGGACCCTGAAGATCAGGATAAGACCACCTTCACTTGCCCATTTGGAACCTACGCGTACAGACGCATGCCGTTCGGTCTTTGCAACGCTCCGGGAACATTTCAGCGATGCATGATGAGCATATTTTCCGATCTAATTGAGGAATGCATAGAGATATTCATGGATGACTTCACAGTCTACGAAGACTATTTCGACTCATGCCTTCATCATTTGGATATAGTCTTGGAGAGATGTCAAGCGAAGAGCCTAGTCTTGAATTTTGAGAAGTGTCATTTCATGGTCACAGAAGGTATCATCCTAGGGCACGTGGTGTCAGAGATAGGTATCCAGGTGGATCAAGCCAAATTGGACGTCATTTCCAAACTACCTTTCCCTACTGACCAGAAGGAAATAAGGGGTTTTCTGGGGCATGCAGGATTTTATCGACGATTTATAAAGCACTTCGCCAAAATTGCCCAACCTCTTACCAGACTTCTTCAAAACAGGTGGAGTTCAATTTTGATGAACAATGCAAGGCTTCTTTCAACCTTCTCAAAGAAAAGTTGGTATCTGCACCAATTATCCGAGCTTCTGACTGGGAGCATCCTTTCGAAATTATGTGCGACGCCAGTGATTACGCAGTGGGCGCTGTTCTAGGCCAGAAGATCGAAGGGAAAAGGTATGTGATTTTTTATGCATCTAAGACATTGAATCAGGCCCAAAGGAATTACGACACCACGGAGAAGGAGATGCTGGCCGTGGTGTATTCATTCGAGAAGTTTCAACAATACTTGTTGGGATTCAAGGTCATTGTCTATACTGACCATGCAGCCATTAAGTATCTGGTTGCCAAGAAGGAATCCAAACCCCGCTTGATCCGATGGTACTCCTGTTACAAGAATTCGATTGGGAGGTGGAGGACAAGAAAGGGGTCGAGAACAAGGTTCCGGACCATTTGAGAAGAATAGTGCAAGATGAAACAGCGAGTACGTATACGACAGGTTTCCAGAGGAACACTTGTGTGAGGTGATTTTTACTGTTAGAAAGATAGATTGGGAGGAAGTGATGAAGCTTACTGGCCATGATAGTACAGGAAAAGGAAAGGAAAAGGTAGGGCAGGAGCCATGATATTCGAACCTAGATAACTACCTAGTTTCAGGAGAACTTCCAGAAGTGCCAAACATCACCAAGGCCCCAAGAATCAAGATCAAAACTGAAGCAAAGTACTACTTTTGGGATGACCCATACCTTTGGAAGGTGGGGGTAGATCAAGTAATAAGAAGATGCGTTCCTGAATGGGAGCAGTGGGACGTATTAACCCATTGTCACTCCTTAGCATGTGGAGGACACTTCGGTCCCAAGAAGACGGCAAGGAAGATTCTGGACAGCAGGTTTTATTGGACAACCCTCAACAGAGATGCCTATGAATTCTGTAGAAGTTGTGAGCGTTGTCAACTGACCGGTGGGATCTCTGCACGAGATGAAATGCCACAAGTACCGGTAATTGTTTGCGAGCTGTTCGACATATGGAGGATGGATTTCATGGGTCCATTTCCTTCATCTTATGGAAACTTGTATATCCTAGCTGCAGTTGACTACGTCTCCAAGTGGGTAGAAGCCAAGGCCACAAGTACGTGTGAAGCAGGAGAGGTAGCCAAGTTCCTCAAAAGTAATATTTTCAGTCGGTTCGGAGTACCAAGGGCCATCATATCAGATCAGGGAACCTACTTCTATAACTGCACAATCGAAGCCTTGATGAAGAAGTACGGTGTGCACCACCGATTATCCAATCCCTACCACCCGCAAGTGAACAGTCAGGCAGAGATCTCTAACCGAGATAAAGAAAATTCTGAAAAAAACCGTCAACCCTTCGAGGAAGGACTGGAGTGTGAGATTAGAGGATGCTCTGTGGGCGTATAGGACAGCCTACAAAACTCCCATAGGAATGTCCCCATACAGAAGCATTTTTGGGAAGATGTGCCACTTACCAGTTGGGATCGAACATCGAGCGAACTGGGCAGTACAGAAAGTTAATATGGATTGTTACAAAACTGATTCCGAAACTAAGAATTGAAGAACACTTTTGATTTGAGAGAAAAATTGTGGAAATCTTATTGAAACGCTCTTGGAATCGAGCTGAACAAGAAAGTGAGAAAGGAATGAATTGAACTAACTAACTAACAGCCTATATATGAAAAGCTAACGGCTAGTACAATCAACGGTCCAGATTAGAACTAACTAATCTAAGGAGATCCAACGGCTGCTGAACCTCGACGGCTTCATCATTCCATTTCCAGCTCTTGAGCTCAAACAAGCTCAGTAACTCGACGATTAATCACACATATCACAATCCTCCACCTTGATTGATCAAAGCTTACTCAGACTTCAGCCAGCAAACACTCACCAACTTCTTGCATAGATCAAACTTCTCTCTCGGTAGAGGCTTTGTTAACATATCTGCTGGATTGTCATCTGTGTGAACCTTGAACACCCTCACGCTTCCTTTCTCTATCCCTTCTCTGATAAAGTGTAAACGGACATCTATATGTTTACTCCTTTCATGATATACCTTGTGTTTTGCCAAGCATATCGCGCTGTTGTTATCACAACCGATTGAGATGGCATCTATTTCACAACCAAAATCTCCAGCAATCCCCTTTATCCAATAGCTTTCCTTCACCGCTGCAGTCAGCGCCATGAATTCAGCTTCAGTAGTCGACAAAGCAACTACACTTTGGAGACTTGATTTCCAGCTAATGGCTGCTCCAAACATAGTGAAGATGTATCCGGATTGTGACCTTCTATTATCAAGATTCCCTGCAAAATCAGAGTCACAAAAACCAACTATAACATCTCCCTCATACTCACCATCTCCTCTGAACAGAATGCCAAAGTTCCCAGCTCCTTTCAAGTATCTTATTAGCCATTTCAATGCGCACCAATGCTCCCTTCTATGATTGGACATGTATCTATTGGTCACACTCACAGCTTGAGCCACATCCGGCCTTGTTGATATCATAGCATACATTATTCCCCCAATGATGTTAGCATATGGAATCTTTTACATCTCTGCGGCTTCAGCCTCTGTTTTGGGACACTGATCTTTAGATAACTTGAAGTGTTGGGCTAGTGGAGTTGCAACTTCCTTAACATTGCTCATGTTGAACTTCTGTAGTAATCTTGATACATAGTCATGTTGTGAGAGCCATATCAACTTCCTTCTTCTGTCTCTGATCAAGTTCATGCCCAGAATCCTCTTGGCTGGACCAAGATCTTTCATCTCAAAAGCAGCCTTCAAGTCATCTTTAACTGATTGGATTTCATTCTTGCAAGATCCTGCCAGCAGCATATCGTCCACATACAACAAGAGATAGGCAACAGGAACACCATCTCTCCTCTTAATATACACACACTCATCATAGAGTGACTTCACAAAACCGCAGCTCAGCACATGATCATCAAAACGCTTATGCCACTGCCTACTTGCTTGCTTCAGTCCATAAAGACTTCTTTTGAGTAAACAAACCTTCCCTTCATCTCCTGGATTGACAAACCCCTCGGGCTGTGTCATATATATAGTTTCCTCCAACTCACCATGTAGAAAAGCCGTTTTAACATCTAGTTGCTCCAACTCCCAATCCCTCTTGGCACCTACAGCAAGCAAAATTCTTATGGAAGTGTGTTTCACAACGGGGCTGAATACTTCATTGAAATCTACCCCATGTTCTTGAGTGAATCCTCTAGCAACTACCCTTGCTTTAAATCTGATATGCTCTCCATCGACTGACTCTATTTTCTTCTTAAAGATCCATCTACAACTCACAATCTTTCTGCCTTAGACCCTATCAACCAGTATCCAAGTCCCATTCTTAAGGAGAGACTCTATCTCCTCTATCATAGCAAGCATCCACTTGTCTGCCTCCTTGCTCTCAACAGCTTCTCTGTAGTTGGCTGGCTCAGAATACTCCACCTCCTCAGCCACACACAGAGCATAAAACAACATCTCAGCATCTGCATATCTTGAAGGTGGCTTTATATTCTTCCTTCTTACTCTATCTCTAGCAAGCTGATAGTTATCTAGATTTTCTGATTCTTCAACCTGCTGATCTGTGTTGGTATTTCCTGGACTCTGAGCAGAACCAGGATCAGCATCATCAGCCACTACACCTTCAGTCTCCACCTCAAACTCAGCAATCTTATCAGCATGATCAGGTTTTGGAGATTCATTGAGAAATGGCATCTGATCCTCCCAGAAAACCACATCTCTAGAGATCACAATCTTTGAATTCCCAAGTTCTACACACCATAACCTGTAACCCTTTACCCCAGATTGATATCCAAGCATCACACATCTCTGAGCTCTTGCTTCTAATTTCCCTTGCCTGATGTGAGCAAAGGCTTTACAGCCAAAACCTCTCAGCCCAGAGTAATCTCCATGAGCCCCATACCACCTAAAATCCGGTGTATCACCATCGATGCTTGAAGATGGACATTTATTCATCATTTTTACAGCCGTAGAAGCAGCCTCTGCCCAGAACTTCATTCCCATGCCCGCTGACAAAAGCATGCATCTAACCATTTCAATGATAGTTCTATTGGCCCTCTCTTCCACACCATTTTGCTGAGGGTTGAGTGGGACTGTTCTGTGCCTTTTTACACCTTTGCTCCTGCAAAACTCATCAAACTCCTTTGATAGATACTCCAAGCCATTATCAGTGCTGAGACACTTCAGCACTGCCCCTTTCTCTAGCTCAGTTTCAGTGCACCAGTCCCTGAATTTAATGAATGCTTGTGACTTCTCCTTCAATATGTAAATCCAGATCTTTCTTGAGTAATCATCTATGATACTCATATAGTATCTGCCACCACCAATAGAACTAACTTGGGCAGGCCCCCACAAATCAGAGTGGGCTTAATCCAATGGCTTGGCTGATGTGTGCTTGCCCTTTGATAGGTGAGCTTCTTAGATTTCCCAAGCATACACTCCTCACATCTGAGATGCTCCACCTCCAGCTGAGCCTTCATGACCCCAGATTTCACCAATTCTCTGATACTCCCCTCAGCTGGATGGCCCAATCGTTTATGCCATAACTCCAAGCCCTCAGACACTGAGTTGATCTCTGCCTTGAGTGGCACCTGGACCTCAGCTAGCAGATAATATAGGCTAGCTATTCTTTCTGCCTCCATCACAACCTTGTTGTTCTTAGACACCACCATTTTCCCTCCAGCAGAAGAGAACACACAGCCTTTCCTTTCAAGAAGGCCAAGAGAAATCAGATTTCTCTTAACTTGAGGTATGTATCTTACCTCTGTCAAGACTCTAACACAACCATCCTGCATTTTTAGCCTTATGGTGCCAATTCCTTTAACATAGCATACCTGGTTGTTTCCAAGAATGACAGTGCCTGAGTGCTCCACCAGCTCCTCAAACCACATCAGATTAGAGCTCATGTGAAAGCTGCAACCTGAATCCATTATCCAAGATCCACCTATACCACCATCAGCCACAGTCAGAATTTGATTCTCCTCACTATCTTCCACACAATCTGTTGCATTAACCATTTTCTCCCTAGCCTGTGCCTGCTTCCTCTTCCAAGCATGGCAATCCTTCTTCAAATGGCCAGGTTTCTTGACCCAATAGCAAGACCGAGTCTCTCTTTTATCAACATGACCAGCCTTAGACATATCCTGATCATTCTTGAAGGCTTTCTTGAACTTGTGGTGCCTTATATTTAAGCTCTCCGCAACAGCAGAGCTGGAACCCGAACCAATTGCAAACCCACTATTATGGAGTTCCTTTGCTCGAATTGCGTTTTGAACCTCCACAAAGGTGATAGCTCTGTCCCTCCCATACAAAATAACATCACGAAGTTGATCAAAGGATCTTGGGAGAGCATTTAATAGTAGGATCGCTTTATCCTCATCCCCAATCTTAGCATCAATATTTTCAAGATCATCAATAGCTTTACTAAAATCCTCCAACTGCTCCAACACCCCTTTTCCCTCCAAGAATTTATAGGAATACAGTCTCTGCTTCATATATAAACGATTCGACAACGATTTCGTAAGATAGAGATCCTCTAACCTGGTCAGAATGCCCGCAGCAGTCGTCTCCTTTGCCACCTCCCGCAAAACCTTGTCGGCGAGGCACAATACGATCGTGTTGTGTGCTTTGGCCTCGATCTCAGCTTGCTTTAACATAGCTTTTTCATCGAGAACCCCCTTTTCTTTCTGATCTTTTGGCTTCGGATCCAGAGCTGATGCGAGTCCTTGCTGCGTCAACATCGCCTTCATCTTCATCCTCCATTATCCGAAATCGTTGTTGCCCGTGAATTTCTCGGCCTCAAGACGCGCTGCCATTATCAAGAAATCGTAAGGAAAAACTCTACTTCAATCTTGAGCTCAGAATTTGAAAATTGCTATCGGTGGAAGAAATCGCTCGTCGCCTCTCTTCCCACAGACGGCGCCAATTGTTACAAAACTGATTCCGAAACTAAGAATTGAAGAACACTTTTGATTTGAGAGAAAAATTGTGGAAATCTTATTGAAACGCTCTTGGAATCGAGCTGAACAAGAAAGTGAGAAAGGAATGAATTGAACTAACTAACTAACAGCCTATATATGAAAAGCTAACGGCTAGTACAATCAATGGTCCAGATTAGAACTAACTAATCTAAGGAGATCCAACGGCTGCTGAACCTCGACGGCTTCATCATTCCATTTCCAGCTCTTGAGCTCAAACAAGCTCAGTAACTCGACGATTAATCACACATATCACATGGATGTTAAAGCCTATGAGGAGGAAAGGAAGCTGCAGCTACAGGAGTTAGAGGAACTTAGATTGGAGTCATTTGATTCAGCCATGTGGTATAAGGAGAGAACTAAATTGTGGCACGACAAAAATCTAAGGACCAAGGACCTACACGTTGGCCAGAAAGTACTACTCTTCCAGTCGAGATTGAAGCTAATGTTTGGGAAACTCAAGTCGAAGTGGACATGACCTTATGTCATAACCGCAATCCGCTCTAATGGAGCAGTGGAGATTTCAGGGAGTCTTTCTAACTCTGTACCTTTTATCGTAAATGGACATAGGCTGAAGGTGTTTAGGGAGAATAGTGAGGTGGGTGTAGTGGATGAGATTCCACTACAACCACATACTGGGGATGAATACTGACCGGTAGGATAGGAATTTGGAGTTACACTGGGCTCGCCTCTTTTAGCGTAATTTATATATGCTAGCCTAGTAGAATTCCAATTTTCCTAAAGGAAGATGTAAATATTGTAAATACGTGGTAGTTAATTTAATCTTTTCATGCAAGCTAAATTTTTTAAAACCCAAAAAAATATTTTTCGGACCTCAAATATTAATTTGGAGTACGTACTGATCACCAGAATGCCAATTTGGTGAAACTCCCAATTTTATTTAAGTGTCCTCTTTACTTTGTTACTAATCTAGGAAAATATAGGGTGAAATCATTAAGAGACGAAATTTGAATTTGGAGGCTTGTTGCAACTTTGCAGGCGGACAGCGACTGGGAAGGCGCGTGTGCAGAAAAAGATAGACAACGTCCAATCAGGAGGCAGAGCTCTCAACCGTCTCCCACACGAATCGCCGCGACCTGGAAACCGCCTATAACCGGTTACAAACCCTCAACTGCCCTTTTTCCATCCTCATAACCAAACCGTCTCTCCTATTTCACTTCACAAACCTTACCTCCATCACTCTCTCCAAAATTTTCACCATTCCCATCCCAAAAGCCAACACCCGCATTACCACCAGAAATTCACCAAATTAAGCCATGGGAAAGAAGAGATGGGCGAAGAAAATCACCGGTGAGAAACCTACTGCAACCCGCAGGGAAGAAACCCCAGAATCGCAACCACCACTGGAAGAGCGCCTGCCGAACCCGTAACCACCGGAGCTGACTCCTCAGGCTCCGACGATGGTTTCTTTAGACGTAATGACGGAGTTCCTTCTACACCAGGACCCGAATCGAGATTGGACGGCTGAGTTGGCTGGTTTAAGCCGAGTCGGGGGCAAATGAAGCATGACCGGAGAATCCCCGGCAGTACCTGCAGCAGAACCGATCGTGCAGCCCACAGTACAACCACCCACTTCTATTTCTGAATTGTTGGCAGCGGAAACGTGCAGAGATTATCCGATCACATGAATTTGATCTATTTAGCAGGTTATTCAGACAAATTCTATTCGCGCAATTATCACATGTATCATGCTCATAACTTGAATTAAAACATGCTTTAGCATATAAAATCCCTAAAACATGCTTACTACGGAATTAGCCAATTTACCTCGTTGATTCAATAAAGAATCGATGATGGCTTGCTCCGTCTCCACGTTAAGATCTTCAATACAAGACCTCGGATCTTCTGACTGGCGTCCCAGACTATACGCTGATATTTGTGTGGGCAAATCTCACCAACGTACTAGGACTCGAATAATGGAAGACAGAAACTGCTCACGGAGGAGACACAAATTTCGAACTCTCTCTCTCTAGAGGGGGACGAATTTTTTTTTTATGCAGAAAAAAGTATTTTCTGTCTCCTTTATTCTCCTATTTATATTAAGTCACAAATTGGGCCCAGTCAGGGATCTAAGGAAGAATTGGATCATGCCTCACCCAATTAGCTTTTTACTAATTAAATTGAACCCACAATTTAATATGAGCTTATATTGGAATATTACAAGCAGCCACTACAGAACTAATATTGCACTGCCTTTCAAAATCCGAAATTACAAGTATTCCAAGTTTCCTTAGAAATAAGGCTTAGAAATAATCGGAATGACATTGCAACCTTTCACGATAGGTTGTCTAGGCCTATCTGGGTTGTGAAATTCTTTTTTTTCATTGTTCAGAACTGACCGTGTTACCTTAAAGTGGACGACGCCCACAACCGGTCTACTAGAACAAAGACTTAGACTTTGTTACGTTCTTATACATTTAAATATGCAATAAACAACCATTGAATGTAAAACATAACAACATTATGACAAAAATAATCTGTTTTATTCATTGGAAAATAACAAGTAGAGTTTTACAGTATCCAATCACTCGAAAGGTGATTTCTAGTATACAAAACCCTAACAATCTCCCACTTATACTCAAAACAGCTTTCGAGTATACAAAAAAATAGTGCACACATCTAAATTTCTCCCACTTATACTGAAAGCGAGTTGAGGTCTTGAATGAGTCGAACTCCCATCCCTTCAACGTGGCATTCGAACGGTTTCACCGCCAAAGCCTTTGTAAAAGGATCTGCCAGGTTGTTCTCTGACGCAATCTTGACCACTTGTATGTCTCCTCTCTGCACTATATCTCTAACGATATGATACTTCCGCTCTATTTGTTTGCTCGCTTTGTGAGCTCTTGGTTCTTTCGAGTTTTCCACAGCATCAGAATTGTCACAATAAATGGTGATGATCTTGGGCAGATTCGAAACCATACCTAAATCCATAAGGAAGTGCTTGAACCATACTGCCTCTTTTGCAGCCTCTGAAGCGGCCACATACTCAGCTTTCATGGTCGAGTCCGCGATGCATTTCTGCTTCACACTCTTCCAAATTACGGCTCCACCTCCTAAGGTGAACACATATCCTGAAGTAGATTTGCTCGAGTCCTGATCAGCTTGAAAGTCTGAGTCAGTATATCCCAAAGGACAGAGCTCGACTGCATTGTAAACTAGAGCATAGTCCTTAGTCCGTTTAAGGTACTTGAGTATGTTCTTTACGACAGTCCAATGTCCTTGGCCCGGATTCGACTGATATCTTGCCACCATGCCAACAACAAAGCAAATATCAGGTCTAGTACAAAGCATAGCATACATGAGACTTCCAACTGCCGAAGCATATGGAATCCTTCTCATTTCTTGTACATCAGACGGCGTTTTAGGGCACATCTCTTGAGATAAATGGATGCCGTGTCTAAAAGGTACGAAACCTTTCTTGGCGTCCTGCATGCTAAAATGACTAAGTACTGTTTTGATGTAAGGTTCTTGAGATAAGCACAACATCTTCTTTTCTCGATTTCGAAGAACCTTGATCCCGAGGATGTGTCCCGCGTCTCCCATATCCTTCATCTCAAACTGGTTCGACAACCATGTTCGTACTGATGACAACATCTTTTTATTGTTTTCAATTAGAATAATGTCATCTACATATAAAACTAAGAACACCACATTCCCCTAATCAACTTTCTTATATACGCAGCTTTCACTTGGGCACTTTTTGAATCCAAACTTGCGAACTAGATGGTCTCCTCAAGACCGCCGTTTAGAAACGTAGTCTTAACGTCCATTTGCCATACATCCCAATCCATATAAGTTGCAATAGACAATAGTATCCGGATCGATTTGAGCATGGCCACTGGGGAGAAGGTCTCGTCATAATCGACGCCTTCCTTTTTGGGTATACCCCTTGGCCACTAGTCTTGCCTTAAAGACTTTAACTTGTCCATCGGGTCCACGTTTACGCTTATATATCCACTTGCTCCCAATGGCAGTACAGCCTTCGGGTAGGACGGACAAATCGTAGACGTCTTTGTCTATCATAGATTGTAGTTCCGAATCCATTGCTTTCACCCATTCGCAATGATCGACATCTGCATGCGCCTCCGCAAAGTTCCAGGGATCTAATACATTGCTGTCCGAGGAGTGATCCATAGATTCTCCCATACCAATGTATCTATCGGGCTCATGCGAAACCCTCCCACTGCGGCGCGACACTACAATATTTTGAGTAGAAGTTGAAGTTTCGAGAATTGTTTGTACACTTGGTACTTGTTCTTGGTTAATGGAACTTGTGACAGAAGTTAGCTCATCAAGAGCCACTTCACTGCTGGGTTTATGATTCATTACATAGTCTTCCTCAAAGAATGTCGCGTGAGTACTCACAATGACTTTCTTGTCTCGGAGACTAAAGAATTTATAACATTTCGTCCCTTTGGGGTATCCTATAAACAAACATACCTCCGTCCTTGATCCTAGCTTAGTTGGATCCTTTTCCAATACATGAGCCGGGAAACCCCAAATCTTGAGATGTGCTAGATTGGGCTTGCGCCCAGTCCACAACTCATAAAGAGTAGTAGGTACGGATTTTGATGGTAAATTGTCTAAAATATGGCTTGCAGAAAGCAAGGCATGTCCTCAAAATAAAATAGGCAGACGTGCATAACTCATCATCGATCGAACCATATTTAACAAGGTCTTGTTCCTTCTTTCAGCCATGTCGTTCTGCTAGGGCGTGCCCGGCGCAGTCAGTTGGGATTCAATACCCGACTCCGATAAGTAGTCCAAAAATTAGGCACTGAGGTATTCGCCTCCACGATCAGATGGTAGGCTTTTGATATTCTTTCCATGATACTTCTCCACAAGAGTCTTAAAGTCTTTAAACTTGTCAAAAGACTCTGACTTGTGACACATCAAATAGACATATCCAATTTTCGAGAAGTCATCAATAAATGTGATGAAGTATCGAAAACCACCTCTTGCCTCCGTAAACATTGGTTTACATACATCGGAATGAACAAGCTCAAGTACTTCCTTGGCCCTATTGCCCTTAGCCTTAAAAGGCCTCTTGGTCATCTTGCCTTCTAAGCATGACTCACACTTATGAAAAGGTTCCTCCTCTAGACCTTTAATAAGATCTTGTTGAACAAGAGAATGGATCCTCCTTTCATTTGCATGACCAAGTCTAAGGTGCCATAATTACGTTTCGTTCATTGAACTTGAAGGTCCCTTTCGTTTCTTTGAAATTTTTGATGTTGTATTGAGTTCTGATTTGCGATTATTAAACTGTGTACAAGTGATTATGTACAGATTGTTTTCCATGATACCACGACAGATATAAGAACCATCTTTCTTAATAACACAGTTGTCATAAAAAGAAATCGAATATCCATCAAAAACCAATTTGGAAACTGAAATTAAATTTCTTCTAAAAGAAGGTATCAACAAAACATTCTACAAAATTAAAAATCTATCACTACTAAAATGCAAATAAATGTCTCCCACTGCAACGGCCGCCACTTTGGTAGCGTCGCCCAGCTGGACTTCGATCTCACGATCATGTAGCCGTCTTGTCACCTGCATTAAGTCAGGATCAAAATAAATATGATCAGTGGCTTCTGTGTCAATAACCCAAGTGCAAGTAGATGTCAAAGTCAAACATGACTCAACTACTAAAGCTTGGTGCATACCTGTAGCCTTGCCCCTTTTAGGGCAGTCTGGCTTCCAATGCCCCTTTTTCCGCACTTGAAACACTTCCCCGAGGGCTTCTTATTAGCCCTTTTCTTCTTCTTTCCCTTAGCCACTTTGCCCGATTCTGAGTTCGGTGCCTTCCTTGTTCCTTTGCTAGGCTTGAAGCCAGAGGAACGAGGTGCCGAAGTCATCATGGCAGCCTTAGCCTGGACCATAAGGTCCTCTGCTGACTGAAGTTCAGTCAATAGTTCTGCCAAGGTCTAATTCCTTTTGTTCATCTCAAAGTTGAGCTTGAACTGCTGGAAGCTAAGGGGAAGACTTTGAAGGATGATTGTTACCTGGGACTCGGGATCGATCGTCCCTCCCAATACCTTAATCTGGTTGAGGTGGCCCATCATCTCGAGGACATGGTCCCTCACAGACGAGCCTTCCTTCATTGTCTTTGACATGATACTCCGAAAGGCTTGAGACTTAGCCGTTCGATTCTGAGTACCAAAAAGATTCTTGAGATTCTGCATAATCTCGGCGGCAGTTTCCATGGCAGAATCCTGATGCTTGAGTACTGATGACATAGATGCCAACATGTAGCACTTAGCCATCTCATTCGCCTTATGCCACCGTCTATGTGCATCTCTGAGTCCTACCGCAGCGTTAGCCGCTGGCACTGGAGGTCGCGGGGTTGTGAGAACAAAGTTGTACTCTTCAGCTGTAAGAACGATGTCCAAATTTTATTTCCATTCTATGTAATTTCGGCCCTCGAGTTTGTTTTCTTTGAGAATTGCAGAAAGAGGATTGAACGACATATTGACGATTTGGTTTGCACTGCAAAACATATTATTTACCATTTGTCATAAACTTATGTAAGAAGTTTGATTAGATTAACCATAAAACTTTTCAAAATCTTACAACTGTAAAATTAAAATTTTGTACCCTCTTGAGGAAGTCAATACGCATTAAAATCTTACAATTTTACTGGTCACAATACCGACGAATAGTCCAAAGACCACAGAATTGCATGGCAGCCTAATGTTGCCTAAGCAAGACCATCTCGTTAGCATTACAGAATCTCATTTCTACAACACACTCCCATAACAATGTTCATATGATGCTAACAAGATCAAGCTATCTCATAAATCCTGTGTGAACTTCTGAATCTCGTAGTTTCTTAGGATTATTGTCTCCACAGGGCAGGTGGCGATAATATTGGAAACTACATTCTAGTTCATACTATTTATATTTGAGAAGTCCTCCCTCATGAACTTGCTATTTTCTTTAGGATTTTTGTCCCCACAGAGCAGATGGCGATAATATTAGAAAAAAGCTTCATAAATTGCAGACCAATTGATGGAGACCATATACAAACGTTGAGTTCGTAATTATAGCTTAGATATTTGTGTTATGGTTTTTCTTTAATTATCCTTAGCCTTAAGGCAGAGAAAGGCTTGATTAAATTTTGTTGGTATTTAATTTGCTGGATAATTACATCTTTAGATTAATGTTGTTATCTTCTTTTAGGAAATTGTTGTTCAAGAATTTAATTCTTATTCATGTCTACTATAAGGTATATCTAAAATAAACAAATTATTTAATCCTTAATAAGACATGAAAAATAAATTCAAATTATTTCCTGGTTCAAGATTAGGAAGAGATATTTTATTATTTAATGTATTCATACATATCTATCCTTATTTGGATCTTAGATATATAAATATTAGGAAACTATTAAATTATTCTTATCCATATCATCTAGGAATCAAAATAATATTATTTATTTCCATAGATATAGAAATTAATAAAAATATTCCTTAAATCTAGATTAATATTAGGAAATTATTAAATTATTCTCATCCATATCATCTAGGAATCAAAATAATATTATTTATTTCCATAGATATAGAAAATAATAAAAATATTACTAAAATCTAGGCAAATCTTCCATGAAGATTTTATTTCCATTAAATAATAATATTTTAATGATATCTTTTAATAAAATAATTAAATAATCATTAAAATAATCCTTCATCGTTACCTCATCGTACGAGGTTCGCACGAACGATGAACGACGAAGATCCGACGAGTTCGTCGTCGGAACACGATGCACGCAGCGTCTCGGCCACCGGCGCGCCAGCGTCTCGGCCCGTCGAGCCATCGGGTGTCGCCGCATCTCGGCCAGCGGCGAGCGCCCGTCTCGGTCTTGTCGTCCGTCGGGTGCCAACGCGTCTCGGCCAGCTGCGAGCGCCCGTCTCGGTCGTGTCGACCGTCGGGTGCCGATGCTCCTAGGCCGTCTCGGCACGTCGGGTGACGCGGTCCTCGGCCAGTAGCGAACACGACGGTGGTGCTGCTCTCAGCCAGTTGCTGTCGCCCGTCTCGGCCTATCCGAGCGACGATGCTCCCATCCCAGCGGCACACGGAGTGCGACTCGGCGAGTCCGTCTCGGCCAGTGGCTCAGGACTCCGTCTCGGACCTTCCGCCTAGGGATGGAGTTCCCTCGCGTCTCCGTGTCTCGGCCGGTTCTCGGTCGAACCGCCGCACCACGCCAGCATCCATGTCGGTCTTGACGCGGGTGCGTCTGGGGCGTGCGATCTCGGCCTGCGACGCACACGAGCCCTCGCTCGTCCGCGCGTCGCCCCGTTATCGCGAGTCCCCGGCTCCCACTGTCTCGACATCCCTACCTCGATCGCATGTGGTGCGATCCGTCTCGGTGCAAGCACCGACGGATTGCACGTGTCGTACGATCGAGCAATTCAAGTTCTTTGATTCGAGAGTTCTTGAGTTCATCATGCATAATAAATTAAACAAAACACCAAGAACATGCTTTGCAATCAAATTGGACATGCATACATGAATTTCGCAAAATTTAAATCAAAATAATCAGATCCAAAGACTGGCTCTGATACCAATTGAAGGGGTTGGCAGCGGAAGCGTGTACAGATTATCCGATCACATGAATTTGATCTATTTAGCAGGTTATTCAGACAAATTCTATTCGCGCAATTATCACATGTATCATGCTCATAACTTGAATTAAAACATGCTTTAGCATATAAAATCCCTAAAACATGCTTACTTCGGAATTAGCCAATTTACCTCGTTGATTCAATCAAGAATCGATGGTGGCTTGCTCCGTCTCCACGTGAAGATCTTCAATACAAGACCTCGTATCTTCTGACTGGCGTCCCAGACTATACGCTGATATTTGTGTGGGCAAATCTCACCAACGTACTAGGACTCGAATAATGGAAGACAGAAACTGCTCACGGAGGAGGCACAAATTTCGAACTCTCTCTCTAGAGGGGGACGATTTTTTTTGTGTAGAAAAAAGTATTTTCTGTCTCCTTTATTCTCCTATTTATATTAAGTCACAAATTGGGCCCAGTCAGGGATCTAAGAAAGAATTGGATCAGGTCTCACCCAATTAGCTTTTTACTAATTAAATTGACCACAATGTAATATAAGCTTATATTGGAATAATACAAGCAGGCACTACAGAAGTAATATTGCACTGCCTTTCCAAATCCGAAATTACAAGTATTCCAAGTTTCCTTTATTTGCGTACAATTCATTTCCCGCGCTTAAGATAGAAACATCCATTAATTAATTAATGTCTGCTATGGACATAATTAATCAATAATATTTAATCTCTAAGAGTGGACTTAGCAAGAAACTATTATTTATTATTCATAGAGTAATCAAACTTCAACTAGCTAGGTTCCGAATAATAAAACCTTGTTTCGAGCTCCTCTTGTGGATATTATCAAACGAGACTCTCCTCGCGCACGATTCAACGTAATAACAATCCTAGCACCGCTAGATAATGATCACCACTACCCAATATACCTGGATCGTTGGGTTACGAAAAACCCGGCACCTTTGGTAAGTCAAAATAGTAGATACTCAATATCGTATGCTCAATGCTAACGTACATTGATTAAGAAATTATTATTAAGACCTCGTCTTTCAGTAGATAGCATAAAGACTCGTCTTGCTGTTAGATCCATTCAGTGCTATACCACACCAACGTCATCTTATTTCAATAAGGCTTAGAAATAATCGGACTGACATTGCAACCTTTCACGATAGGTAGTCTAGGCATATCTGGGTTGTGAAATTCTTCTTTTTCTTTGTTCAGAACTGACCGTGTTACCTTAAAGTGGACGACGCCCACAACCGGTCTACTAGAACAAAGACTTAGACTTTGTTACGTTCTTATACATTTAAATATGCAATAAACAACCATTAAATGTAAAACATAACAACATTATGACAAAAATAATCTGTTTTATTCATTGGAAAATAACAAGTAGAGTTTTACAGTATCCAATCACTTGAAAGGTGATTTCTAGTATACAAAACCCTAACAATTTCCTCAGCAATTCCACCAGAAAGGGAATCTCCCTCGCGACCACACCGCTAGAGCCATCGGAACCCTCCCAAACTCCGCAACAAAGCGACTCGATGGATATTGACCCCGCTTCCGCCTATTACGACTAGGACTCAGAGGAACGTGCTGAGAGGAGAAGGAAGGAGCAGAAGAGCCGGGAGGAAGGAGATGAACCAGAAAGGACGCCGGTAGCGAAAACTATCCCCCAAGAAATGGCGAGAGAAAAAATAGATCTGAATGAAACGGCCAGAAAGCAAGGCCTTATGACCGATGAGGAATTTGAAGCGCTTTTGAGCGAAGTGACTCGGATGGACGATGACACTGCCACGATGGCTGAGGGTCTGGACCTTGCATCAGGGGCAGTAGGAGAGGGTGGAGAAGCAAATACAGGAAACAACTCGGAAGACCAAGTCAACCAACCAGAAGACGAGAGAGAAGAAGAGCTAGAGTCAGTGACCCCCCAGCCAGAAGCAGGGGAGAGTGATGCGCACATTGAAAAGGAGGAGACAGTAGCAAGAACAGAGGTACCAGAACCGGTGGCACCTCAAGTGACGAAACCGAAACCAGTAAAAAGGAAGTTGGTGTTAAAAGGCGACCCTAGGGCAGAACAGCCAAAGCCGACGAGGGTGTCGCAAAGGTGCCTAGGGAAGTGGGCATCTAGCAAGATGAAGGCAAACACGGTAGCAGATCCAGTGGAGGTTCTAAGTGAAGAGGAAAGGACCACTCCCACAAAACCTGGGGAGGAATCCTTATCAGCTACTGACATGGAGGATGCTGCGATGGCAACCGACAAGGTCTCACCAATGCCGAGTGACTGAAGAGAGAAGACTGATCAGATTGCTGAGGGTCAAGACCTCGCATCTGCACCAGTCGGTCACGACGAGCCAAGAAATGAAAGTACCCGCATCCGTGTAGAAACCAACCTTCCTGCCCAGGACCAGCCTTCAACACAAACGGAAGAGGAGAAGAGGATGAAGATAGAGATGAGGACATGTACCAAGAAGAGAGGAAAAGGAAGGGGAAAGCCCCTGTTACAAGGAAACCAAGCCACAAGAAGCAACGCACAGTAAACATAGGCATCGTCATCACAGACCCAGCTCAGAGAACCCCACCGCACCGTCAGGAGACAAACGACAACGACTATGCTCCTAGTGAAGAGGAGACATCCGACAGCTACGTCTCCCTGGAGGATGAAGTGTATAGTGAACCACAGCATCCACTGAACCATCAGGAACTAGTACATCCCCAGGTGGAGAGATTGAAGTATAGACGTTGGACAGTGGAACTCACTGATAAGTTGGTGGAGGAGATGAAGTTGTTCGACTCCAAAAAGCTACAAGATGCTTTCAATAATAAGGATGACGGTAGCAAGCAAGTTAAGTGTGGAAAGGTACTCCATTTCCCTTCCCTCGATGAGTTGGACGCCCGTGAACCTTTTCTATCTTATGTGCGTGCGTTAGGATTTGATTGGTTATTGGAGAAGAGGGATCCGAATATACCTATTAGGCTAGCGAAGGAGTTTTTCACTACATTCAGATTTAGGGTCACCTCAGACTTGGACGAGGAGTCAATAAGCTTTAGATTGTTTGGAGGAGAGATAAGCATGCGTTTGATTAAGTGGACAGTCTGTTTGGGGATGTGTAGCTTGGAGGAGGCCATAGGGCCAGAGTGGAGAAGCAGGGAACAGGGGATTCCCCGTAGGCACGTAAGCTTCGAGCCCCAGGAGGCATGGGAGGAATTAACTCACCCGGCCGCTGGGCAGTTTGCATCCACTATCTCTCGCTCCATCCACTTCAACAACCCGATTTTACGTCTGGTACAACTCTACTTGGATTTTAACTTGCTGGGGCAGTCGAATTCAGCCGTCCGAACATCAATGACAGAGCTATACCTTCTTTGGTGCGCCAAGCGCGGGAGGAAAATACATCTGGGATTCTAGATAGCTTACCAGTGCCATCTCATTGCCACCCATCCTGCGAGAAACCTCTCCCTCTGCCATATCTTGGGAGCATTCGTAAGAAACAACATCATCATCTCGGAGGCTGAAGGCTTATCCCCCTAATCATGGTGGACCCCCCTGGTCTGTTTGATACACTATTCTTTGTCCGAATGAATACTGTTTACATGAGGCAGGGAGTCCCGCGTTTCTACGCTATGGGAGAAGAAGCTATTCCAGCTGGAAGAGCTGCAACAAGCCAGGGAACATAAGCTCAAGCGCAGAGGCAAGAGAGATTGGAGAAAGCAGTGGAAGAGCTAGCGGAGGAAAATCGGCAAGCTCGGGCAGAGTTAACTCGCCTGACAAGTGTAATGGAAGGAATTCTGAAGGAGTTAGCGGCAGGGAAGTTTGTACGAGGAGTTGGAACGAGTGGCCACGGAGGCCAGACTGATGAACCAAGGGTAGCCGAGACAGAAGAAGAAGCAGCAGAGGAGGAAGGTGCCGGGGAACAGGCAGAATCCGAGGGAAGCGAATCCGAATCCAAGAGAGAGGAGTCAGAAGAACCACCTACACCAGCCCCTGCCCCGCGGAGGAGCAGGAGAAACATGTGACCACAACACCACCTGACCAGTTAGTTTTCTTTTTCTTTTCAGTTTTAGTTTTCGTATTTTATTTGTTTTTCTAGTGCTTTTAGATAGTATAAGTTGTGTAGTATGTGAGCAAACCTCATTCATAACACTTAGCCTATTCAATAGTCTAAGTGTGATGAGTTAAGGGTTTGCTATTTTGGCGCATGTGTTTTTGTTTATGTGTTTTATTTTTGAGCGCATGTTAGCTCACACTTAGCCTACTGCGTAGCCTAAGTGTGAGGAGTTTTTGTACATATGTGTTTGTGTTTGTTGGGTTCTGTTAGGTTTTAAACTCCCACTTAGCCTATTATATAGTCTAAGTGTGAGAAGTTTTTAGAAACAACATGTGTTTTCTTATTTGGTATGTCTGTGTGTCAGTCATACTAGCCATTACCTTTTCCACTTCACAGCCTTATCTGAGGGCAGACACTTGTGAAGTGGGAGGGGGGATGCAATGGCCAGTATGGCATATGTATATATTGTGTTTAATGTTTGTGTTAGTGTCTTTCTAGGTCTAGTTTTTAGGTATGTTATACGTGTTGATTGGGCTTAAAACTCAACTGTCTCGAGGTGACGGTGAGGGGAATTGAAGGAGATAAGACATGCTGGAAAATGGAAACCACCCCCTTTAGTATCTCCTAGTCAGTATAGATAATGCGAGTATGAGAGAAAAGCCCATCTTTAGAGCCAAACACAAAAGCCCTCTTAAAATGTGATTTAAAAGCCTAAAGTGGAACCACTTTCCACCAATTCAGAAAAGAAAAGAGTGGCTACCACAAGATGCCTAGGGTAAAGTGACCGCGTGTAGCAAGACTGAAGGCAGTAGGAAACCCCCCCCTAAAAAAACCCACCTTTAGAACCCACTTTCTAGCCGTATATACCCAGATATAACCCACTAGCCACTGGGACTGTGCGTATGCAAGGCATAAAGCAAGGAGGCGACTGGCCAGAAGGACATACAAGAAAGAAACCAACTAGAGAAAGAAATTGAGATGCAAGGAGAAAATCGACCAGGAAGTCATTCCAGGTCCAAAAAATAATAAATAAGAAGGAATAAGCAACAAAAAGAAATGAGAAAAATGGAAAGAAAATGGCCGAAAATACTTGACCACAAAAAAATTTCAGAAGGAATAAGGGTGGCAAAGCCACAAGACGCTACTGACCAGTTGGAGACCAATATCAGAAAATGTCCAGCCGTGAGAAGTATCAGCCAAAGGCTCAACTGCACACAGTTCTCCCACATCAAAATAAGTAGTAGTTTTGAACCTTAGAGCCTTAGGAACAACTACCCCAAACACTATAAACCAATAGCCCTGTTACAAGCCTTGAAGACCTTCAGTAGCCACACGTGAAAACGAAGTCCGAAGCATCCGTGGTTCAGCGCTATGAGAGAATACAGTCCTAACATCCCCGGTGAGGAATGAGTGACTGAGAGAATCTGGTGTTAGGCCGCGAGTTTGGGTGATCTTGACGAGCAGATGTACTGACTGGGAAGGAAAAGGGGGGCGGCGGAAGTTCAAGGCTGTCTAAGGCCGGATTACACCTGATCCCAACGGGAGGGATGGTTGAAAATATAGCCCGATTAATGTGTTTAAATGTTCCTTGTGTATGTTTTGTGTGTTTGTGTTGTTTTTGTGTTTTTCTTTGCGTCATAGTTAGAGTCCAGGTTAGGATAGAGTCGGTCAGGGGTGTAACCAGGCTAGAATACGACTTATTGCTTTTTTTTGTTCTTCACGCTTGAGGACAAGCATGTGGTAAGTGTGAGCAGTTTGATAAGTTGTATTTTAGGCCTTGGTTACTGGTCAGTATGATGTGCATAATTGGAATATATCTGCAAAACAGTTGCTAAAGTGTGCAGGGAAAGTGTTCTAGTCAGTATGGAAAAGCTCGGACAACTCAAGTGAAAAGGGCATTAGAATGTTGCTATACTGACCAGTATGCATGCCAAAAAGGCTCGAGATGGAGAAGAAGGATTGCTGGGAAGATCAGCCACAAGTAAGGGCAAAAGGGTCATTTCGCGAAGAGAGTCTACCCTAAAAATCAAGGGCAGGCCTCCATATAAAAGGGAGCCACTTGGAGAGAGAATGGAGGATCGATAATAGGAATTTTTAGGAAAAACAGTCTTAGTTAGAGTAGTTCTCTCTCGGCAGATCAGTCCTTCAGCCTAGTCTTTCATATTCTCGTTCCTCGCCACAGCCATGGTCACCTGAGAGTTTCATCATTTCGTCGGAGTTCCGCATTCTCTCATTCTGGTCAGCGAGTTGTGTAGTGTCAGCAGTTCCATCGCCCGGAGTGGCAAAACAATCTTTAATTGCTTTCTTAGTTAATCGCACTTTGTTTTCTTACGTTGGATCGGTTACATTTCCAATATTTGCTTACTTTGAAGTCTTAGTTGTGATCCAAACGTTTTTATGATATGAAGTCGTTTTTGTGCATCGGTTCCTGTTTGATTCTGTTTCTTTCTGCCTAGATAGCTTAGATCTAGTTGTTACGGTAATTTTCAAGTGTTGCGAGCATGTTTCATTTCCGAATTGATAGATCTGAGTTCATGAGTTTAGATAGCTGTTAGCTTTTAGATCTGAAATGGTTAAGTGTGAAAGTCTAGTTCACGTGATTTCTGCCACCTTGCATGTTACCCAGTAAGCGTAATTTCAGTTTCGTTAGTTTAATCTTTTGATTTGGAGTTTAGATTGTAGATCTGTTTTGGAGGAGTTTGTTAACCTGAAATTCTCGTTCATGGAATCTGAGTTGTTTGAGTTGTGTTCATACTTGTTGGAGAAGACAATGTCCACATCTAAATTTGGGACCACTTTTACTTTTTAGTTACTTTTTGCTTTTGTCCTTTACTTTTCTCTACTTTTTCTGCTGGTACCCTGCAGATCTGTCAGCCTAGTCACCTAACTACCACTTATTCTCTGATATTCCGTTTAGCCTTTTATAGTAACCCCGTACCTTTCACATATTTTCTGAAACATAATGTTCCCCCACTCTCACGTACACAGCTGCGTATCAATCATCTTTTACACCTCCTAGTCAGTAGAGTACCACCATAATTTCTAGTCTAGTTAGAATCTCAACCCAAAGCGTGGTAGCTAACCAACCTTTTCAGAATATCACCACAATTACCAAAGCGCATTCATCTCTGTGGGATTCGACCCTTACATCCACTATACAAGTCAGTAGAAGCGGGTTGAGGAATTATTGATATCAGGTTAAGGCTTAGCTGGGACGTCCATCCTGATCAATAGGACACATCATTTGCTTGACGCGACACCTGCACAAACCTGGCACTTATCATCAGTCCTAACATCTCTGGTGAGAAATGAGCGACTGAGTGAATCCAACAGTGGTTTAAAATGAGAAATCTTGACAAACTGACACCTTGATCAAGCAAACGTGAAAAAGGAGAAACAAGAGCTACTGGCAAATAGATTGACCTCGACCTCGGGTATGATTGTTGGAAATTTATTCGGTCTAATGCATACATGTAAATATGTGTTTTTAGTTTCGAGTCTTGTTTTTCTTTTCATCTTTTTTTACTTTCTTGAAATGAGCAAACCATGCCTGAAATTTGTCTTATCTTTTCTTTTTCTTTATACTTGATGACAAGCATGTTTTAAGTGTGAGCAGTTTGATAAGGCCTATTTCATGCATTGGTTTATGGGTAAAATGTGTGCTATTTGATCGGTTTATCGCGCAAAACAAGTATTAATGGTGCAGAAATGCCGCTTGACCAAGGTAGCAAGGCCGAACTGATCAAGTAAGTACAAAAGGCGATAAAAGGAAAAATTCGGGGGGAGTTGATCAAGGGGGATTAATCAAGCAGTTAGCTGGGGACCGCAGGCTTCTAGAAGAAAAACACGTGAGGAAATGAGCTGGATGAGGCGCACCATTCTGTTATCAAGGACGACGTTCTAGAAGGGGACACGTGCTAGCATATGAGTCGCAAGGACGGGACTGAGTCACGAATTTGTTACTGAAAAGCGTCGTCATTCTAGAAGGGAAGCACATAGCAATCAATGAGTCGCTCACTCTCAGCATAAGCGAATATTCCCTGTCAAGATCGTTATCCAGCTGGAGGTCGAAGTCGAGCCTATAAATAGATGATGTGCCACCACAAGAAAAGGATCCGATCTTTTACTTTCCGTCTAGTTTAGCTTAGTTTAGTTCTCTAGCTTAGTCCAGTTCTCTAGAATAGCTTAGCTTAGATAAAGTAATGCATAGTTATAAAGGGGGGAACTCGCAATAGATGATGTGCCACCACAAGAAAAGAAGCGCTGCAGAATACTTGTTATCTGACGGCGTATTCCTAAATTACCCGCCGAGATTCTTCTCGGTTTTACTTGCTTTCTTATTTTCTGAAGTGTTAGCTTAGTTTCAATTTCACGTTGTACTGCTCTCAGTTTAGTTTAATCAAAGTTATTACGTTTTCATCCTCGCATTTACTGTTACGTTTTCACCTGCAATTCACTTGACTCAGTAGTTAACTTTACCTTGATCAAGTTAGCAAGTTTAATTCTGCCTAGAGTAAAAACAGTAGTTAAAAACTCCCAAGTTAAAGCGTGGCAGCAGCCAACCCCCTGTTCACTACACACACTCTCGACACACCAATCCAATTGGTTCAGTTATTTTCAATATAACTTGGTCTGAATTCGTGCCCCTCACGAGGCCTTCCAAAATGGCGTTGTTGTCGGGGAAGCATGGTGTTACTTTATGTTTGTGCATAGTGCGTAGGTGTATATAGTCTTATTTCCTTGTTTTCTCATTTTGTTTTTCACGGTTGATGAGAAGGTCCCAACGCGGTGGACACTAGAATCACCCCTTTTTATACAGAGAAACTAACGCTCATTGGAGAGTCCAGGAAGCCGGCGTGGTCACCACTCGTTACAGAGCAGCATTAGAAGCTGCGGCAGCCGCTGAACAGAACACACAACCACCACCAGCAGAGATGGCCCTTGTCGCTGACGACTCCGGGATTGGCTCTCTGCACGCTCATGATGAGAAGGAGCCCACATATGCCATTGCCGCTACTCCTGGGATGCGGATCATCGCGATCAAATCGGGAGTGTTGGCCGTTTTATCCCACTTCTACGGTCTTTCGAAGGAGTGTCCGTACGCCTTCCTAGAGGAGTTCTGCCGATACTATAATATTCAGCCCGTGCCGGCTGGATCCACATCCGAAGATTACATGCTCAAATCTATTCCCTTCATTTTGAAGGGCGATGCAGGTGTCTGGTTGTCAAGGCTGCCAAAAGGATCCATCAAAGACGAGTGCCCTGAAAAGAGAGATTACAGAAGCCAGACAGGAGTACGATGAACCCCTCGGCCAATATGACAGATTTCAAGGGCTGCTTCAAGCATGCCCCAATCACAAGCTGTGGGAGTGGGAGATCTACTCGATCTTTTATGGCGGACTCACTGTGGATAGCAAGAATGATCTCAACCTCGCAGCCCAAGGGGGTTTCTCAAAAACCCAATTCAGCCAAGCCAAAAACATCCTGGAGCGGCTTATTGAAGCCAAGCGGTCGTACGAGACATCCCGAGGACAGTATAGAAGAGGGGCAGTGCACGCAGCAGAGGTGAGCAATGATGAAAAGTTTGAGGCTCGGTTTGAGCAGATGGAAAAGAAACTGCTGGAGGCAGTAGAGAAAGCCAGACCACCTCCACCACCTGCACCAAAGGAAACGCAGTATGTGCCGCAACCGTCCTCACCAGAAGAGCATCACTACTTCTATTGCAAGTTCCCCCCTGAGGTAGAGCCGTAAGCCCAAGTAAATGTCGTTGGCCACTGGAATGCAAATGGCAACTGGATCCAGGGAAAACAGAGAGATGCCCCATGGAGAGACCACCCAAATTTCAGATGGACTGATCAGAATCAGAGCCAACCACCACGACCCTCGACACAGCAGATACAACCCTCTGACGGGCAGCTAAACTAGCCTGCTTGAATCCAGGAGAGGCCAAACATTGGAAGGAACAGAATGCAGGGAGGTCAGGCAGGTTGGTCAAGTGGACCTCAAGGGAACTGGTCAAGTGGAGGACAGTCTAACTGGTCAAGTCGACAACAGGAAGGAGACTGGGGGTACCAGCACCAAGTCCCTCAGTTTAGCAATCAGGGAAGGCAGTCGAACAATCAAATGGTGAATTATGTCCCGAAGTACCAAAGAGGAAACCAGCAACCCCAAGGGAACTCACCGTACTTCCAAGGGAGCCAGCAAAATCATTTCCCCCAGAACCAACCGGAGCAGTATGGACCTTCCGGCTACTACCAGCAAGGCCATGGAGGAGGCCAATTTAATCAGAGGTATAACAAACAGCAAAATGAAGGTTCAGAAGATGTGATGATCCCGCATTAACCACAGGATGCAATGCGAGAGATACAAGAAACCCAGAAGGAACATAGGGCTGCACTCGAGATGCTTACAAAGCAGTTATCTCAGGTTGCTTTGTCACTAGGCGAACTGAGAGGCAATGAAGGAAATATTCCGGCTACAGTGCAGCCAACCACTGGGCGGGAGAATGTCATTGCAATTGCTCTGAGATCGGAAGGGGTTATTCAAAACTCAACTGCAAGTTTCCTAGCACCCAAACCCAGTCATAACGAAAGCCTTGAGTCTAGCACCCTTGATCAAGTCACAAAAGAAGAAGAGTCTTACACCCGTGAGAAGGACACTGAAAAGGGAAGGATGGTCGAAGTAGAAAAAGTGACCGGTGTGATCCAACCTAGTGATCTTCCACCAAAGAAGACTGACCCAGGGGTATTTACGCTTCCAATCTCCATCAGAGAAGTCCTAATGGAGGATGCAATGTGCGACCTAGGGGCTTCCATCAATTTTATGCCATATTCTATGTATGAAAAGCTGGGTGAAGAAAAGCTAGTCGAAACCTATATGGTGATACAGCTGGCAAATGGATCTTGCATTTACCCCGAGGGAATTCTGGAGAATGAAATCGTCAAAGTGAACAAATTTATGTACCTCGCCGACTTCTTTGTCATAAAAATGACAGAGCCAGAAGCAGGGGAGCCCATTGGAATCCTCTTGGGAAGACCCTTCCTATCCACCGCCAACACAGTCATTGATGTCTGCCATGGGACGATGAATCTGGAGTTTAATGGAGAGCGACTTAGAGTCGACATTAATGAAGCTGCAAGGAAGCCACAGGACAACGAGAACATACAATCAATAAATACTGTTAGACCTCTGGAGCAAGAGTGTCTGAAAAAGGAACTCCTCATTAAACCACCCTCTGATTCCACTAATGATGAAAAGCTTAAAAAGGAAGCAGCTGACTGGCTCGAAGCAACAATAATTGGGGAAATGGATGATCAGGACATTGAAGAAACAATGACGGATTTCTGCAAACCAACACGACCAGCAAAGACAAAAGAGATCACTCAATCAAGAAGAGTCGAAAAACCACCAGACCAAGCTGGCCCGTTAAGAAGAAAGCTGAAGGAGAACTCCGCACCTACGAGGCAACTGCTGCCCTTACCTGGATCGTCTGTTACCTTTAAAGACTTGTTCGATCAGACGTATCACAAGCCAGTCAAACCAAATCTGCAAGAACAAGGAGGGCAACTGATTGAAGAGCTAAGGCTGCGTCAAGAGGTAATCAGGTGGAAGGCAGCAGACCTGATGGAGATGAACCCAAAACGGTGCATACATCCAGCCACGGTGGAGAAAGGAGTGACCAACCTCTCTTCAAGGGAGAAAGAGCCCATCGGTGAACAGGAGGAGCTACCATCCCAGTGTCAAATCAAACTGATATCCAGGAAGCGGAAATCAGAATGGGCGAACCCTAATGCTACCATGACGACATGCACACTGGAGGCAAAGATGCACAAAGGAGACTCCCCCAATTTTCTCTCCTTCATAGGAAAGAGTCATCGGGTTGAACCCTACAGAGACAAGACTGAAGCAGGCCTGGTGGAAGAAGTTCCACTAGCCCTGCCCAATCATAACCAGTGACCAGGTAGAGGGAGTGATCGGGTAATCCTGTGTAGTCTGCTTGATCAAGCAACAAATTCTAAAACTATTAAACTAACCAAGTGACATCCTAGGGGAACCCGGTCATATCCTTATAGTTAGTGTAAATATTTCTTGAAGAGGTAGTTTTTTTATGTCTTAGAAAATTAAAAGTCGGGAATAGAGACAAGAAACTGATCAAGTGGAATTATAGAGTTTGCATCTAGATTTAACTTACCACTTGATCAGTGCAACGAAGGCTAACCAATGGCCACAGTGATTTAATTGATCACGAACAGGTGGTAATAGGACATATGCAGTCATTGGAGAGGTGTCAGGCTGCGCCAACTGTCGCAATGCATGAACGTCCCAGGGAGAAGGAGAAAGCGTATTAGAGAAGCTAAGACAGTTGACACTCTGAAAAGGCGCGCCCGTACATGAACAGTCGCAGAGATCTCAACCATCAGAGATCTCAACAGTCGTGATACCAATATAATAGGCAGATCTCAGAGTCGTGTTTCACTTTCAACTAAAAGCGACTACAGTGCATTCCTTTTACTCTCCCCACACCGCTCCAAATTTCGAACTCTCGCCTAGAACATTTTCTCCACCAGCACTCATCACCACTACTAGCAAATATGTTGATAGAGCAAATTCCTACTCCTTCATCATCCTCTAGTGCCGGCGCCGACGGAGGCGACCAAGAAACTTCATCCCTTCATCAAGGAAATCCTAACCCTTCTACGCCAACCACCGCCACTCCACGGCCCGAGGTAAATAAGGAGACTCTATGGCACCTTGACAAAATCCTTCGAAGTATACCCCGCGAATTGGGCGATGCAGCAGCATACGCCGAACTCAAAGCTAGACTTGGGATTTCCCGGTCTAAAAACCCGGCTTCATCCTCTAAACCAAAGACCCCACCTAGCCCTCCTACATCAACTCCACCATCTACTATCCAACCTTCGCCGCCATCTCTTCCCAAAACCACATCCCCCATCCAGACTTTACCCATGTCCCCTCTTCCTAGCTCTCCTATATCACCCTCACCTGAGTCCCCCGTCCAGCCAATGTAACACAGCGAATCTACCTCTGACAGGGAAGGATTGGGGAAGGACTATGGGCAGCCGTTTGGTATTTCGTCGCCAACAAGCAGTGGCGGCTCCGCTTCAGTCCATGAGCCGCATTTGACTGGGGCGGTGACATTAACGATGGAGAGGTGGAGGAGTTCCGCCCATTGTTCGAATATGAGGGAACAGAAAAGGAGAAGGAGGAGCCGCTACGCCGTCAGACGCGGCGTATGACAACGGACCGGCTCCTGGAGGTAGCTGAAAACCTGAAAACACAGGGTGAGGAGGGAACGGTGGTGCAGAGGCAACGCACAGTACGGAGGCTGGTGGATGAAGAAGAACCAGAAGAACCTCAGATCCAGGAGGCTGGAGAGGAGAGAGAGGCTACCGAGGGCAGCCTGGAGAGGAAGAGAAAGAGGAAGGAGAAGGAAAGTGTTCTCCCTGCTCCCAAGAGAAGCCGCCCCGCTAACATAGAGGGCGCCATTGCAGATGCTTCCGCACCCGTTTCCCTACGGCCCGGAGATGAGAGCAGTGATTCGACGGGACAGGAGTTGCCTTGGACCCGAACGTCCAGAAGATAAAAAGGAAGGCCTGTGACCTCTCCCTCCACCGCCTACTCTCCTCAGCATGTGGTGTTGACCCCAGCTCTTCGCCAACAGATGTTGGAATTCGATGATCCTAAAATGAAGAAGGAGGTGCATCAAAGGGTGACCTCCTAGAAGAAGTTAAAGGCAGGGAAGATGCTGCTCCAGCCTTCCTTGGAGAAGATAGAGATGACGGAGAGGTTTTCTGCCTACATTGCCGGCATCGGTTTTGAATGGTTGCTAGAGGTCGATGAGACCCCTATGCCGGAGGACCTGGCCAAGGAGTTTTTCACATCCTTCCACTTCACCGGAAGTGCAGACCTGAACGACAAGAGTGTTTCCTTCAGGGTCTTTGGCCAGGAACAACTGATGAGCCTAAACGACTTCTCCATCCAGATGGGCCTCTACACGAAACAACAGGTGGCTGACGGGGTCTGGGTTGGGCAGAATATCGGTCTCCATCAGAGGAAAACCGAATTCGATCAGCAGGCCGTCTGGAAGGCAATTTGCGGAGGACGTGCCTCTACATTCAGAATTTCTGAATCCAGAGGACATCTTATTGCTAATCCTGCCCTCCGCCTAGCCCAGGTTTACCTGGCCTCCAATCTCCTCGGACAAGCCAACACACCGGCGATCCTCACTCTGGCTGAGCTCTATTTTATGTGGAGCATGAGAGAACAGAGGAAAGTCCACCTTGGGTTTTGGCTAGCGTATTCCATGAACCAAATGGCTACCCATGCTGCCCGCCATTTGAACATCTGCCACCTCCTCGGGGCTTACCTGAGGAGGAACTGGATCGTGAAAAAAGTCGGACGCCCAGTCTTTTGCCCTAGTCCTGAAATGTTTGACCTTGACTTCTTTGTTAGAGTTCAGGTTTTAGAGAAGACGAAGGGAGGGAATTTCTAGTTTTACGCAGCACGTCAGCGGGAGCAGCAAAGAAGCCAGCCCCAGAGGAGAAGAAGGCTAGAGGAGACCTCAACAACCGTTGCCGATGGAGAAGAGGAGGATACACACCAGGCACCCACTCCAAGGATGGAGGAGGAGGAGGTTGCAAGCACTGACAGTGCATGGAAGCTCCGAGTGGAGCAGACATTGATGCAGCTGGTGGATAATTCAAATGCTCAACCGGTCCTGCTGGCCAGGTTGTTGGGAACCACCCAAGACCAGACCCCTGCCAGACGACCACCACCTCCCTCTACAAGCTCTCCGTCTTGGTGCCTGTCATCCTCCAAGCATACCTCAGCCTCTCCCAGTAATCCTCCCGGAAAGCATTGAGTACAACCCCCCCCCATCTCAGCTCACGTTAATTTTAAAAAAAATTTAGTTTTAATTTGTTTTTGGTATGTGCAACTGTTATTCTATTCCGCATCACTTAGACCTATGTTAGGTCTAAGTGTGAGAAGTATGCATGCCATTTTTGTCAGTTTGTTTCCTTTGTGTTATTCTATTTTTGATAGCATGTTTTGATTGTTGGCACTATCTCACACTTAGCCCAGTATCTGGACTAAGTGTGAGAAGTTTCCCTTGTTCGTTGTTGTGTCGTTGCCTGTGCCTAACCCTTGTTTCCACTGCATCCAGTCCCTCGAGGACGAGTTCATATGCAATGGGGAGGGGGACGGGTTAGTTATAGTAGAATCATACATGCTCAAAATCTTCAAAAAAAATCAAATTCCAGTTAGTAATAAATAGGCAATATGCATGAAATCGGATGAATGGAAGACTTGATTATTTTTTGGAAGAGTTAGAAAAAGGATTCAGTACGCTCACATGTAAAAACTTGATTGCAACAACTTGATCAGTTTGAACGACGCAAGTATGATGGAAACGCTCAATTTTTCAACCAATTGTGAAAGCCTCTCTATATGTGAGTTATAATCCAAGAGTAGAACACTTTCTACTATTTTTACAAAAGAAAATTTTACGAGAGGCTGACTTTTAATATTGAGATGAAAATTGCACAAGTAGTAAGGACTAAAGGCACTAGGACTTAGCCTTTTAAACCGTTTTTCTTCCTTCGTTCCGCAAACCCGCCTCATTAATCAAGGCACCCCTTAGTTAACCACTTTTGAGCCCATACACTCTTACCATCCCTTGAAGCCTTAAAACCAAATTCAAAGTTTCATATCACATGAGGAAAGAGGGTCAAAGAGATGAAGTTTGTCAAGGGAAACAAAAGGGGATAGCAATAGAATGGTCGAAATAAAGGGTAGCTGGGTTGATCGAGTTAGACAATCGGGTTGATCATATTAAAAAAATCGAGAAAAGGTTTGAGAAAAAAGGGCAGGAAAAAGTTGTAATCTGACCTAGAAAATCAAAAGTCAGGAAATAAGCCAAAAATTTAAAAGGTTAAAGGTCGAACTCTGACCAAATATCCAGTAAGAAAATAAACATCCCACTCTGATCCAGCAAGTTTAGTCGAATCTTTGGCCTTTTGACTCATGTGATTTTCTTTTTACAATTTAAAATTTTTATTTTAAACTTAGAACCCCTAGGACCCTACCTTAATACGTTACTACCCTTGAGCTCCGTTACGACCCAAAACAAAGACCTTAAGGAACTATCTTGTGCAGTTCGATTCAAGGTATTAAATTTGTTGCAACACTGAGTGAACAGTCCTAACATCTCTGGTGAGAAATGAGCGACTGAGTGAATCCAAAAGTGGTTTAAATTGAGCAATCTTGACAAACTGACACCTTGATCAAGCAAACACGAAAAATGAGAAACAAGAGCTACTGGCAAATAGATTGACCTCGACCTCGGGTATGATTGTTGGAAATTTATTCGGTCTAATGCATACATGTAAATATGTGTTTTTGGTTTTGAGTCTTGTTTTTCTTTTCGTCTTCTTTTTACTTTGTTGAAATGAGCAAACCATGCCTGAAATTTGCCTTATCTTTTCTTTTCTTTTTCTTTATACTTGAGGACAAGTATGTTTTAAGTGTGAGCAGTTTGATAAGGCCTATTTCATGCATCGGTTTATGGGTAAAATGTGTGCTATTTGATCGGTTTATCACGCAAAACAAGTGTTAATGGTGCAGAAATACCGCTTGACCAAGGTAGCAAGGCCGAACTGATCAAGTAAGTACAAAAGGCGATAAAAGGACAAAAATCGAGGGGAGTTGATCAAGGAAGAGTAATCAAGCAGTTAGGCGGGGGCCACTGGCTTCTAGAAGAAGAACACGTGAGGAAATGAGCTGGATGAGGCGCACCATTCTGTTATCAAGGACGACGTTCTAGAAGGGGACACGTGCTGGCATATGAGACGCAAGGACGGGACTGAGTCACGAATTTGTTACTGAAAAGCGTTGTCATTCTAGAAGGGAAGCACGTAGCAATCAATGAGTCGCTGCAGAATACTTGTTATCTGACGGCGTATTCCTAAATTACCCGCCGAGATTCTTCTCGGTTTTACTTGCTTTCTTATTTTCTGAAGTGTTAGATTAGTTTCAATTTCACGCTGTACTGCTCTCAGTTTAGTTTAATCAAAGTTATTACGTTTTCATCCTCGCATTTACTGTTACGTTTTCACCTGCAATTCACTTGACTCAGTAGTTAACTTTGCCTTGATCAAGTTAGCAAGTTTAATTCTGCCTAGAGTAAAAACAGTAGTTAAAAACTCCCAAGTTAAAGCGTGGCAGCAGCCAACCCCCTGTTCACTACACACACTCTCGACACACCAACTTCTCTGTGGGACCGACCCCGAACTTGCCGCTTTACTATTAAAGTAGTGCAAAATTGGGAGTTTACAAATTACATTGGTAGGAAACGAGCGAGAGCGAGTTTGAATCGATCAAGTACCAACGATATTTGCTAACTAATCAAATCGGTTAAATTATTTTCAATATAACTTGGTCTGAATTCGCGCCCCTCTCGAGGCCTTCCAATCTTTATCTTAGCAATAGGATCACACCAGAATAAATGCATCAGTCGACTACGAGAATCAACTTCATACTCGTACGTGAAGGCGTCACAATTTTCCTTCTTCTTCTTCATCTCATCTATTATCATTTGGGCGTCATATCCTTCAGCATATCTTCTAATGTCCCGTGTGTAGTTACAGATGTCCAACACAGCACACCCAACAGACTCATATCTGCCCATCAATTCAGTCAACAACTTAAAAGTGAGAGAAGGACCTATATTAGCACCAGCACAATCCGAAATAAATTTTTGGTGAACTGGTTCAAGTTAACGATTTAATCTCATGATCTTCTGGTGTTGTATCTCAACCATTGGGTGGTCGTGTTCTTCGTTCAAATGTTGAATGACGTAACCACGATCAGAATTGAATTTGAATGCAACACCAGAATTACATCCACATTTTTTCGATTTACGTCGTCGTTTGGGTTGTTGATCGCTAAATTTCTGTTCACCTTCTCTGTTACACACCATGTAAAACTATATGGTGATATCATCAACCTTCTTTGAACCGTTCTTCCTTGTATCAAAACCAACACGTCGCCCATAGTTCTCGTAAAATTCAATTGCGTTGTCCAATGTGGGGAAGCTACGACCAACAAATGGTTTAAGTTCTATTGGGCATTCTGGTGTATTTAAATCTGTAATAATTCATAATCAGAAAACACCCAAAAAAATTATTAATTAAAGACAAGATTCCATCTACTGGATGTATAATGATAATAGGTCATAATAGGATAAAATTGCGGCATACAACTCATACCACTATCTTCTTCGAAAATGGGTCATACTATACACAAATCGAAACATAGCGGACAAATCGGTCATACTTAGTGGATATAAACGGTCGTACAATAACATGTCATATTAGCACCACAACTAAGTCATACTTACATCATTAATGATACTGATACAGAATCAAGAATAAAAATAATTGATGATAAAGTTATGTCATACTAAGTGCGGATTGAGGTCATACGTAATAATGTCAAAAATAATAATAATTCATGATTGTAAAATTACTAAAACAAAATGACGAGATTGTCATGGTTGTAACATTACTAAAATTACAGTCACAAAGTTAAAATCATAACTTGTATTCTCAACAATGTCATTGAAGCATGATTGATTATCTACATGCGAAGTACATGGCGTTTCAGATTCTATTTCCGAAAATCTATACCATAACATAAACCAACAGATCTAGATATCAAAACATTAAACAATATCAACGAAAATTCGGATACTTAAATTCTAGGTTAAATAAAAAATGCCCGCCGAAATGATAAATGAGATGAAAAACTGAAGTACATTGTATTAACTTACAGTATATATTGGATCGAGCAACAAGAAACACAAAAGTAACAAATTGATGCAAAACGTAATGTTAACAGAAATAGTTAGTTTTCGAGAATTTGTAATGCAAACTCAAAGGTTGGCTGTAAAGAAGTCTATACCGCCCCAATCAAATTGTTAAAGGATATTAGCAAATCTATAAATGTGGAAACTTAGTATAAGGGAAAATGAATGGAAGATCGTCAGAATTTTCATGGAAGATAGGAAGGAGATGAAATTATGGATTGTTAAATAACATAACTAACGCTGATGATTAGTTAGTGGAAAAATGAATATGCAACATTATAGGAATGTCTATAACCAATGTAATCATGGATTGACATAATTAACCTTTTAAGAATATTAGTGAATAAATTAATAATATCTGACAAATTAATCTATCCGTTAGATAATCTAATCTTAAGATGAGATTGGCTAATCCTATGGACAAAAAAGGGTCTGTATTTCTTGATTTAAGGCCATACTTGTTTTGATCAAAAACCTATATATATATATATATATATATATATATATATATATATATATATATATATATATTATATAATATAATATATTAAATAAATAGAATATATATAATATTATATTTAAAATATAATTTGGTTATTCTGTTTTTTTTCTCCTAAACCGAATCGAACCGAAAAATCAAAAAAATCGAACCGAATTTCAAAATTTCGGTTTGGTTCGGTTCGGATATTCGATTTTTTTGCTCACCCCTATTTCCTAGTGTTTTTATTTGTTTTCAAAGCTTGATTCATGCATTTTTTAGGTACTTCTTTTACATTAATTTATATCTTTATCACTTCACTTTTTTACTACACCAGTTCACAATTAATAAACATGAGTTGACTCAGATTGAATTTTAAGAAATATAAAGAAATGATATTTATTAATTTTTTTATCACTTCACTTTTTTTACTACACATGTCCACGCCAAAATGACTTGAGTTACTCAATTGATATTAAGAAGCATAACAAATGAATGGTAAAGTTAATGAAATATGAGTACTAATTTTATAATGAGTGAACTACATCAAATATCCCTAACGTTTCCGAAAGTTTCGTTGCAGGCCACTAACAAAAAATATATCTCCACATAACCCTAACCTTCAAGGTAATCACAAATCGTGTTTTTGTAGCCAATTTTCGGACCATTTTGCCCAAATGCCTTCAGGGGCTTTTCAGTAAACTTCCACATAATAGGAGGACATGCACCGCAGACCTAATCTGGCGTTGCAGAGCTACCCTATGTACTACCACTGTTCACAATCATTTCATTCCCACTCATTCGACCTATACATCTGTAATGCACAAATAGTATGATTCTTAATTCCCCATTTTCACTCCTGCACTCATTCACTCATTCTTGCACTCTTTCCTTCAGGCATCCATATCGCTGAGTTTGACATCGCAATTTTTAGGTGAGTTATTCCACTGTTCTGTGACCGGTTAAAATGTAGGATGTTTTTAGTTCACATTTGGGGGTTTTTGTTCAATTGGCGGCTGATTTCGGTTTTGTTCAATTGGGGTTTTTTTTCCTATTGTTGAGTTTCACACCGCAATTTAGGTAATTTATTGGGTTGTGACCGACCGGTAAAAGGTAGGGTGTTTTTAGTGAGTTCATGCGGCTGATTTGGTTTTTTTCAATTGGGGTATTTTTTCCCTATCGCTGAGTTTCACATCACAATTTAGGTAATGCATTGCCTTGTGACCGGTAAAAGGTATGGTGTTTTTTCCGAGTTCATGCGGCTGACGTTGGTTGTGTCTTAGGGTGTGTCATTCCAATTTTTGGGCATTCGTTTGTCAAACATTGTTGGTTAATGAAGTGTGACAACATTGTTGGTTAACATTTTCAAATCAGGTCCTTACTGCAATGTCTGCCTCTAGTTCACAATCTTTCGGCTCAAGTTTCAATTGGGATTGGCCGCTTCCTCAGACTGTGTACTGTCAGCATGATCTTGAGGCTGAGCTCATGATATCAAGGTCGGCTGCTAATCCTGGGCGACGTTACTATCGTTGTCCAATATAGAAGGAAGACAATTGCAGATTCTTTCGTTGGTTTGATTCGGATCTATCGCCAAGCCAGGACACGTACTTTCAAAGAATCAAGCTCGAACGAGACAGGTTTGAAGAACAACTCCGATGCAAGAATAATGAGGTGTGTGATCTTGAAGAAAAATTGCGCAAGAATAGTGAGGAATGTGAAGAGTTGAAGTTAACTTTGAGCATGAAGACTGATGAGTGTCAACGTGTTAGTGTAGAAGTTGTTAAAATCACCAAAATGTGTCAAAAAATGAAGATCTTAATATTATTTTTATGTGTTGTAATTTTTTTCCTAATGTAATGGTACCACTTGTGCATCACCGAACTTATATGGGGAATTTTGATAAGAGATTATTGTACACAATTGAAGTAGGTTCCCACTTGAAATTTAAATTATAATAACAACTTACGTACCCCGCTTTTTCGCGAAATACCACCGTAAGTACCCAGCTTTTGTTGAATACCACCCGATGGACAAAACTTCCTATGAAATAACATTTTGGGTACATAGTTAGACTATATGTACTACTCAATCAATTACTCTTTTTTGAGAAATACCACCTTAAGTACCCAGCTTTTGTTGAATACCACCCGATGGACAAAACTTCCTATGAAATAACATTTTAGGTACATAGTTAGACTATATGCAGTACTCAATCAATTACTGAACACAGAAGAAGGTTCTAAACCAAAAGCATACACAAAACTATACACTTAATTAATAGAACAAAAATATTGCTTGTCAAAAACAACCATACTTGATCCCACAGTTAAACCAACACTTAAACCATACTGTTTGTCAAAACAACCACACTTAAACTAACACCATTTTGAGACATTTCAGGTTCCCACACTTGATCTCCGCTAACATTCAATCCTGATCCCCGCGATGGCCACATCGTTGCGGCTGAGTCGTAGCGCGACGTGTGTTGGCCCTTGTACCAGTGGGATTGCTCTGCAACCAACAACAACACGGCCAAATTGGCTACCAATGGATAGGAAACGAAAAGCAAAAAATTGATAATGGAAACTACCTCTTGGGTTGGACGCGTAGACTGACGTGTGCGAGGTAGTCCCAGACGAGGTTGATTGGTCTGTAACAAACAAGCCATTAACATACATGGCAACGGTTAGGGCATTAATATAACTAACGACATAATTGTACCTCTTGGTTTGGAGCAATGGTAGATGACTCAGCCCTGACACCGCCATCCGTCATGGGAGGCTCACTTGGATGTGAACTCTCTCCAACTTCGGTTCGAGCATCAACACGGGGATCATTGGTGCATGTCCTCCTGTTAAGACCCTCTTGTCCACACCGACGACATCTGAGTACAAATGTTCGTCGGGGTGACTCAAATCCATCCGCATGATGACGAACCTGGGGCTCTTCACGCCTCACTTTCTTTGGCCGTCCACGCTGTCGCTTCGTCCGTGGGGGTGCCAGTACAAATCCAACCTCAGTATTCTTGGGCCAGTTATCAATCCCATTAATTGGGAACAGGACATTCTCGTATAGAATCAACATTGTTGACCGCAAATAATAGCGGGAGAAGTAATCTGATACATCCTTCCCATTCTTGTTAATTGTAGCAATGGCATGAGTGCACGGGATCCCAGTCAGCTGCCATGATCTGCACGAGCAAGTAAATTCATGCATGTTTACTACATACTGTCCTGCCGATCCAGACACTTGGTACGCATCCTGCCCGTTCCATATGGATCTCCAGGAAGACGCCCTCGCGTACAACTTATCGACGATCTCTTTGATAACTGGCGGTAGTGCGTGATCGTATGCTTTGATCCACTGGCCTCTGATCTGAATCCTCTCCATCTGACTCGTCCGGATATCCTCTAGCATTGTGATAATGGCCAGCTCGCGTGCAATTGATATCTTCGAACTAAATGTCTCGCAGATGTTGTTAAGGATTATATCACAGCAAACATGTGACGCGAAATATGCTTTCACCCACTTTTCTTTTGGAGCAACACCGAGTAGGTATTGATGCGCTTGCGGATATATAATCCGTAATGCATCCATCCTCTCCCCGCATTGTTTGGTGGTTGTGCTCGATGCAAGCTCCCACAGTAATTCCTTAAAATTTTCCCCAATGAACCTCTTCTTGAAATTGTTGTAGATGTGCTGAACACAGAAGCGATGCTCGCTGTGTGGGAAATCCTCCACTATGGCTTTTGCAAGACCCTACCAAATTCATGCAACACATGAGCACATGTTTAGGCCATATCACAACATCTATAATTCATGCAACACATTAATATTTAGTGCTAAATCACAGATAATGTACGTTTATTCAATTAATCACATTTACAGTATGCACTATTTGCTGAAATCACATTAGTAGTACCCTTTGCTGATCAGACATGAAGACGTATCTTGGGGCATTATCCTGTATTCGAAGGTCCTCCGAGAGGTATGTAAGGAACCATTTCCAATGTTCGTAGCTCTCGGACTCAGTCACTGCCCACGCAATAGGCCACCAACCGTTGTTTGGATCAATTCCCATGGCAGTCATAAGTTGTCCTCGGTACATACCTCTCAAGAAACATGAATCCAAGAAAATAATTGGACGGCAAAAATGCATCCACCCAGTTTTCAACGGTCCTAGGCAACAGTAAAACCTCAGGAATCGCGGACCATCCACTTCAGGATCCCTGAAGTTTTCGTAGTGTATATGCACACTCGACCCAGGATGTGTTCATTCCAATTCAGATTTATAGTCGAACAATTTCCGGTATTGGCGTCCGGCCTTGCCAAAAATACCTTCCAATGCAGTGTCTCTTGCGTGGTATGCCTTCATTCTACCAACTTTCAGCCCGAACTCTTCATCCACACACTGTCGTATCGCTGACAATGGAATGTGGGGATTCGCTTTGATTTTCTCCAAGTATCGCTCAGCTAGCCACTTTGACGTGAGCCATCTCTGATCCAACACTTGCGAACACGTGTGAGCATGATCTCTCTGCATAGTTATTACCATATAATCGGTATTGTTGTGGGATTCTATCTTCCTTGCATACACATACCATTCACATGCCTTGCCTCTACATATGGCACGAAGTCGCTTGCCATCATTTTTTGCTACATGGACAGGTCGTCTGGTCATTATCGCGTACTGGCGAATGACCTTATAGAAGAAATCTTGATCCTTAAAAATATCACCAAGCTTCCAAACTGGAAGCTCTCTGGTCAGTTTGAATGGGTGTACTTTATACCATTCTTTTCTAACCCCTCCAAATCTTCTAGATCCTGCAGATCTTGTAGCTCATCAACTGTTTCTTGATCGTGTAATGGGTTTGCATCTGTCTTGCTCCTTTGTTCTACAACACGAGAATACTTGCGCCGTTTCTTCGACCCTCCACTACCATCACTAGTCGACTGTCCAGACCCCTGTCCTTCGGGCTCCATTTTCGCCGACCGTTGTTGTTCCCCAACTTCATCTGGTTGTTGCTGATGTAGGGGTCGTAATAGGATGTAAATAGTTGCTCATCCCGACACATGTTCGCCAAAGAGATAAAATGGCCAACCTCGTCCTCATCATCATCATCACTCGGAGAACCCTCGTTATGAAGATGGCATCCGTCCGGCACATACTCCACAGTAGGGAAATTTTCCTCATCGTGGGGTAATTGTCCTGCATTTGGTTCGGGAATAGGAGTTGCATCAAACAAAACAGAACAAAATCACAAATGGGGTACTAAATCATTCATGTAAATCACAACTCACAAACGTGGGTAATATATCCATACAAGTTTATTTGGCTTCACAAGTAATTACCTCATGCACGTGTGCATGGAAGTCTTCTCCTCCAACTTCCTCGACATCAGCCACAGCTTCACCTTCATCTGGTATTGGTTGTGGTATAGCTTCAATAATGTCTGGGACTATTTCGACTTGTGGCATAACTTCATTTGGTATGGGGACTGTTTGAACTTGTGGCATAACTTCGATAAATTCTGGGACTGGTTCAACTTGTTGTGGCATAATTTCGATGAATGTTGGTATATCATCTGATACTTTTCCATCCTTGGCTGCTACAACTTCAAAGGCTTTCTGCAGATTTTGACGGGCTACCTCGGCGTTCCTTTTCCTCCTAGTACGGTCAGTTTCTAGACTATTTATAAGAAATTCCTCAAACTCTACATCTTTTTCATACCACCCAATCATCAAAGGCTGCTTATTTTGCACAACCACAGGCTCCTGCATTCTCTTCCTTCTCGGTGGACGCACTGGGGCAGTTGGCTGAGGTTCGTCAATCTCTTCAATAATCACTCATGCGGATTTCGCAGGCCAGAATTTGAGAACCTCTTGCACTTCATCTTTCATCTTTTTTAGTATAGCGTCTGCCCGGGTAATCTCCACCACGTATATGTGAACTAACTTTGTGCTCGTCGCAGCAACTTTGAGGAATTCAACTAGGTGTTCATCCTCAACAATGGGCGTCAACGGGCTTCCTACGGCCTTGGCCCCGCATCCAGGACTGTACTTAGGATGACAGTAATAAAACTCGCATATTGTCTTCCTGTCATACTTCAACTTAAGTAACATACTAGACAAGTCTATCAGCCCGAAGTGGTTAACGTCGCACTCATCGAAGTAAGTCAGTCCACCCCCAACATACTTCTTCTCTTCTTTGGTTTCGAAGAACGCACCACCATGATGGAACGCAACGGAAAACTTACCAGGAGCGTCCCCTGTGAAGTATATTCAAAATCAGACAAACTATGAAATGGAATTAAATCAAACCAAGACATATTTCTGAATTAACAATATTTACAAATTTCGGAGCCTTAAATCACAAACTGAGCCTATCTACAAGTGAGAATATCACATACCGAGCCAATCTACGTGTGAATTTGAAAATTGGGTTTTTCAATTTTATTTCACTTACTGTATTCTTCTTCGGGATAGAAAAAATCCAATTCAGGATCTCGAACATCCCAGGTTTCTGCGTCCACATCGATTACCTCCGGTCGACGTCTGTGTGGTCGTGGTGGCGATGATGATGATGATGGCGATGGCGGTGGTGGTAGTGCCGGATGTTTTTTACACCGAGGCCCATTGCGTGAGGAGGAAGCACCAGACGACCCAGTCCGCTTTCGTTTTGGGGCCATTCATGCAAGAACCGTCAGAGGCGAATGAGAGGTTACTGAGAGGGGTATGGGAGAGGTTAAGTGGTGTGGAGGCGAAGGATTTTACTCGTGAATAATTTGAAAATGTTTCAAATACCCGCCCCGTGCCTTTTTTTTAATCTCAAACGAGTCCTACGTAATGGCTGCACAATATGTCACATCGCCGGCGAACCCAACCATCCCCTACATCAGCCACAGTGACCGTGACAGCAGGGCAGTCCAGGCTCATGTCAGCCAATGGACGGAATTGACGGTAATGCCCTTTAAGGCCTAAAGGGCAATATAGTCACAGAAAACACGATTTATGATTACCTTGAAGGTTAGGGTTATGTGGAGATATTTTTTTTGTTAGGGGCCTGCAATGAAACTTTCGGAAACGTTAGGGATATTTGATGTAGTTCACTCTTTTATAAAAAAATGTAAATGGGATAAGTTAGTAGAATTTGGAGTTCATTACTCAAAATAATAAATGTGCTAAGTAATTTTGGACGGATGGAAAAAAATGCCAATTAGTCATAGACGAAAGTTTTATATCCTTAACATCCCTTTTTATTAGTGGTTAAATATTTTCGAATATCAACTCAGCCAAAATAGGCCACATGGCCCTGAAGCTAGAAGCTTGGTATTACACAGTGTTTTAAAAACCGGACTGAACTGGTCGACTTGATCGGTTTGAACCGCTGCGAACCGTTTGAACCAACCGTGAACCGGAAACCGATTTTTACCATTACATGTCAAATTTTTAAAAATTTGTTACTTGGTAGGTTTGAAACTCAAGACCTTCCCTCGAGAAGAGGGACACTTGTACCACTCCACCACATGAACTTTTGATGGTATCGTACTCATTATATATTATTATATATTAAACATATTATTTTATCCACACAAATTTATAATTCATGTGTAACTTTATGTTTTCTTTTAAGTATAAAATAGAATAGTATTTAATTGAGTAAAGGTCAAAAGTGGTCCTAAATATATAGCAATTTTATGATTTTGGTCCAAAAAATTATCTTTTGAATTTTTTCGTCCATCACAATTGAAAACGGGTCGGATTTAGTCCTTTTTTAACGGTGCCGTTTAAAATTGACGGTCAACGACTGAATTAAGAATTTTGATTGGATTATGAGCTTAAATTAGAATATTTAATTTTTTTCTTGATTTTTAAGGACAATTAATTTTTACTCTCTCTCAACAGAAGAAAGGCGGTGTACCTTAAATCCACCCTAATCTAATTCCTCCATTAAAACATAAGAAAAAAAATTAATTATTCTAATCTAATTTCTAATTCAGTCAAAATATCTTAAACAGACGTTTACCGTCAATTTTAAATGATGTAGTCCAAAAAGGACTAAATCCGGCCCATTTTCAATTGTGATGGACGAAATAATTCAAAAGAAAATGTTCTGGACTAAAATCGTAAAATCGTCATATGTTTACGACCACTTTTGGGCCCTTACTCTGTTTAATTATAGACTATTTATTGATACTGATAAAGTATTTTTTTACCAAAACTAATTAATTTTACTAAAAAAATTATTTATATTTTATCATTCACTATGTTTAATATTTTTATATTTTATAATTTCGCATATATAACAAATTATAGTTAAGATTTAATGTATTTTTGATGCATTTGTAATTATAATTTGTCATTGCAAAATTTAATATATTTAATATATTATATTTAATTTTATATATTTATAAAATTACACAAAATTAACTAAAACAAAAATGCAAAGGCTAATAAAACCATTTCATACCTCACTTAGACTTGCCCACGGTTCGAAAACCGGCGGTTCCGGTTCGGAACCGCCGGTTCCGGTTTTGGCGGAAGCGGAACCGGAACCGGACCGTGAGGCTATTTCACGGTTCCGGTTCCGGTTTGAAAACCGGGCGGTTCCGGTTCCGGTTCCGGTTTGAAAACCGGGCGGTTCCGGTTCCGGTTCCGGTTTGAAAACCGGGCGGTTCCGGTTCCGGTTCGGAACCGCCGGTTTTCCGGCGGTTTTGGCGGTTCCGGTTTTTGAACCGGCGGTTTCGCCGGTTCAATTATTATTATTATTTTTTTTAAAAAATTTGAAATTTGGCTTTATACAACAAATCGGAACAAGACAATGCATAATTCAAGCACAAATAAGACGAATAAGGAGAAAATGAAATAAATTTTATTGATTTTGAGTTGTAACGGACAACGATACATTACAATTTACAATACATAAGTATACAATACAACAACATACAACAATGTAATATAAGAGAAATTGGAGACAAAGAGAGAGAATTGGGAGATTGAAGAGAGAAACTCTTATTAACACAAGAGTGGGGTGAATGTAAATGAGGATAGAGGGGGGTATTTATAGAAAAAAATGAGGGGGAAAATGGAAGAATTCGAATTTGAAATTTAAAAAAAAAAAAAATTGAAATTTCACAAAACCGGCGGTTTTGGCAAAAAACCGCCGGAACCGCCGGTTTCCGGGCCAAAACCGCCGGTTTCCGAAATAAAACCGCCGGTTCGGTCAACGAACCGTCTGCAAAAGCTGCTCCATTGTCGCCTCGTGCTCCGCGCCGCCTCGAAAGCCACTAAACCGGCGGTTAACCGCCGGTTAACCGCCGAAAAACCGGCGGTTCCGACCGGTTTGGAAGATCAGCACCGGCCCCCATCCCTCTGCCTCGATTTAAGCGCCGGAACCGGCGGTTCCACGGTTAACTGCCGGTTCCGAACCGTCCCAAACCGCCGGTTCGGTGACGGTTCCGGTTCGAAATATCTTGAACCTGAACCGGACCGCGAACCGAATTGCGACGGTTCCGGTTCGGGAATATTGCGCCGGTTCCGGTTCCGGAACCGGAACCGCCGGTTCCGGTTCGGCGGTTAACCGCCGGAACCGGAACCGGTGGGCATGTCTAACCTCACTACACCTTCACGAGATGCCAACTTGAATTTTAAATTCAAGATGTGTAGGGTTTTTCATTAAGAGAAACGTTCAGAATAACCCCCAATCACCAATCACCCACCTTTTTTTTCTTTTTTTTTCCCACACACAAAATATGACATTCAATTAGAATCTCTTTTTCAATTAGCTATCATTTATAGTAACCTTTTCACAATGCCAATCATTAATGAGTTTATGGTTGATAATTTGTGTTATACTATCAATGTTAATTAATTACAGTAAGTCTAAATTGTATGCTTAACCAATTCACACCCCGTTGTAAATATACCTCTCTATCTACCGTTAAAGGCCACATTTTGCCATTTCAAAATATTCATTATTACACATCTTATTTACTACTCTCCCGCCCGCCATTAGGATTTCCATGTGAGTTCAACACGGGTTTTAAGAAATACACATTCATGTCTCAAAAAGCAGATTAGTTTTCTCATTTTGAGCTGTTCCCCAAATTAGACAAAGTTTACCTATAGAAAGTTTTTAACCAATTATACACCACTAAAAAAGTGGATCTAACAATCCACTAACACTACTTCCAAAATATTTTCCCTTTATCTTTTTCACTTTTTTCAATCTCTCCCTTACTTTACTAATTACACATTAAAACCCGTGCCATATACAAGTTTATCTATTTTTAGAGGACGGATGGAGTATAAAGAAAAATGGATGCGAAAAGATAGTATAATGTGTGACCCATTTTTATATACTGTGTTAGTTTTATAATAGAATGCAAGTGAAATGAGTTAGTGGAAAGTGATGTGTACTACCATCTCTTTTTAGTAAAAGTGAATCGGGACTCCTAATAGCGGTCAAACTAAAATGATAAACCGAAACTCCATATGACAGACAAAGGAGATATTTTCATTCATAGAGTTTCATCCCTAAATGAATTATCCACTCTATAACTCATATTTAACTTATAGTCCTAGTATATTTATCAAAAAGTTAATATATAAATATAAACCTAGTATATTTATCAAAAAGTTAATATATAAATATAAAATTTATATTTGAGCAATTCTTTCATACTGTATTTACTTGGATTCGATAAAAATCGATTCAAGTAATAGGGATAGGATAGAGAGACTGAAAGAGGAATCTATCCCAACTATCCCTTCTCTACTCTTCTCTCCCCTGCAAAGTTGCTCTGTAGCAGGAATCTTTTCTGAAACGTCACTCACACAAGCTCTGTAGCAAAAAACCTCAGCCGCTATGGATGCCTGCGAAGCAATGAAAATAGTGATGCCGAGAATCAAGAACTTGGACACCGAAAACTCCTCCAGAATCATAGGATACATTCTGATGCAGGATCAAGGGGAGAAGGAGATGATTAGGTTAGCCCTAGCTCCCGATGCCGTTCTCCTATCCAGCGTCAATCAAGCAAAGGCCAGTTTAGGGCTCGTTTTCCCCAATTCACTTTCGAATTCGAACACTCTGCCGCTCAATTCCGGAATCCGGCCTACCGCATTTCCGAATTCACCCCGCTACGGCTACTTCGGCGGCAGCCTCTCTCCCCCACCTCCAATTTCGCCCAATTCTAATTTTGGCGGGAATGAGTTGAGTGATGAGTTGTTGAGCCCTAGTGGCCGGAGTGATTCTCTCATTTTCCAATTGAGTGAGGAGGGCGGCGTCGGTGGGTCCCCTCACCCTCTCCCTCACTCTCACCATCCGTTTCATCGGCGGAGCTATTCGGTGAATGATGTATTTCTGTCTCGTGTTGAGGAAGGGGGTGGTGTTGGATGTAGGCCGTGTACCTATTTGGGGAAAGGGTTTTGCAGGAATGGTGATTTTGTTGGCGCTGGTGATGAATTGGGGTCTTTTCAGCAGCAGAGGTTTGGAGTCAGGGCTCCGTTTGCTAATTACAACAAATCCAGCAACTCTTTGAATGCGAATCAGAGGTAAATTTTTGGCAATCTTTGCTTTTTGTGGACATTTTCTTTCTTCATGCTTTGTAGTTTCTTGAGCAAGTTATAGTATGTTAATTTATCTGATTTTTCCCGCTTGTAATTCTTGCATATTATGTGTGTCCGTGTATATTTCAACATCGTGTCTCTCCAATTTTGGAAATTGATGCTCTAAATCTGTGTGTGGATGCTTACTGTCGTGCATATTAGGGTATTTATGCGTGATATCCTGTTTGAATGCGATGCATTTGTTAGATAAAGGTAATAACTTCCACTAATTCAATAGGTGTGGTCCTAGGAATGAGCTTTCACGAGTGGGAATGGGAATGAGTGCTGCTATGGCTTCTAGCTCACGGCAGATTTACTTGACCTTTCCGGCTGACAGTACATTCAAAGAAGAGGATGTTGCCGGCTACTTTAGGTAAATGCCCAGTAATGGTAGCTTCAGTGATCTTATAAATGCAAATGGTATGATACTTTATGCTTTTTTTTTCTTCATGGTTTATAGTATGTTTGGACCCGTGCAAGATGTTAGAATTCCATATCAACAAAAGCGGATGTTCGGGTTCGTTACATTTGTGTACCCAGATACTGTAAAACACATCTTGGCGAAAGGGAACCCTCACTATGTGTGTGATTCTCGAGTGCTGGTAAAGCCATACATGGAAAAAGGAAAAGCTCCAGACAAGTATGAATATTTTGCTTTACTTTCTCTCCTGTTGATTTTATCCCGGTAATGACATCTGTGCATTGAATGATTGTTGGTAGGAAACAATTCCAACAGCAATATCAAAATCTAGAGAGGTCTGAGTATTCACCAAACATAAGCCCTTCTACAATGGATTCAAAAGAACTCTTTGATGTTCCGATTGGTGAGCATGCGCAGCTGGCTGCAGGACCCGGAATGTTATTCAATAGACAGGAGATGCTGAGGAGACAGTTGGAGAACGAGGCTGAATTACATAATGTCATTGAACTTCAAGGTCGAAGGATGGGGAATTTACAGCTGATGGACGTAGGATATCAGCAGCATAATAATCGCTTTCTGCCATGCTTTCCAGCTGGTCTCTTGGTTTCCTCCCCGAGACAGTCGCAGCCAGTAGAAAACATGATTGTTTCTTCTGGTCGTGCTAATCCAAATGTTTTGCAAGGTTAGGATTACATTTTGCAGGTGTTCATCTTGTATTTTCTTCTTTTGAACTCAGTTATATTCATTTCTGCAGAACTCGATGACTGGCAAGAATCATCGAAAGCTGATTATGAGAATTCATTGCTGGAAGAAACTGAATCTCCCTTGGATAACAATGTTTCGAATGGCAATAGAAACCGACATGTAAATGATGACGACTCTTATCTCCCTGCAAGGTACATCATTTTGTCTCCCCAATACAAATATTGTAAGGTTCAAAGTATGCTAATCTGCTTTTCACCTGATTTTGACGTGACACAGTTTGGAGCATTTCCTACCCGGCACTCTTTTCTGCTCGTCAACAAAACCAGCTTCGGAGGATTAATTTGCATCCTCACCAGCTCATCAGAAGACAATAGTCCTCTAATTAGGACATCCTTCTAACTATGCTCCAAACGACAAGGTACACTAGTTAATTCAACTCCATCACTTTGCCATTTTAAAGAATTTGCGCTTAGGAACAAGGATGACTTGCCAACGACAATGAAGGTGTTTCTACCAGTCGTCGTTTGTGAAATGGGAATGAATAGCCTAGCTTGGTAAGTAGGTCAGAAGTCCTGAAACAGTAGTTCTGAAAATTAGTACATGTTTGCTTTAGATGGCTCATTTTGCAATCCAGTTAGCTGTGTATAATGATCAATGAACAGATAATGTGAGTTGGAACAATATAGAGTGTAGTATGCAAGAACTGATTTATGGGAGTGGGGTCTCTCCTTTGCTTTATTTTGCGACCCTTTCATGTGATGGTATGGACCACAGATGAATTGTAGCACATCACTAGACAAATGAAGGTTAGTAGCTTTATATCTTTTGACTGCTGTCCTTTTCTTTTACTCTTTTTTTTCCATTATCAATTTGTAAAAATGTTAGGAAATTTGAAAAGAAAAGGGAATGGGCATTTAGTTCTTAGATGTATAGTATCTGGTGTCCTTCCTTCCTGTCATTTCCTTTGTTCCGTTTGAGGCATTTATTATTCATGATCAGTTAAGTACAAGGATTAGTTAAATAAAAATAAGATACTCCCTCTGTTCCACGTTACTTGAGACATTTTTTTTTTTTTTTGCGGTCGTTTTAGAAAAATGATAAATAAATAGTTAAAGTAGAGAAAAAGTAAAAGAAGAATAATATAGAGAAGATTCTTTTCTGCATTATTCTCTCTCGTACATTACCCTCTCTCCGCTTTAACTATTTATTAGTATCATTTTTTTCAAAACAAGCGCAAAAAAAGAAGTAACTCAAGTAATGTAGGACGGAGGGAATACGTGGTAAGCATTGAAAATATTTTCCCCTTAAGGGGTTATTAGTGGCAAGATTGAACAAGAAAATCTATAAGCATTGATATTTTAGATTGTCGGTGGTGTTTGGTTAGTTAGACAAGCTAAAAGTGGGACATAATATGGGATAAGTCATAAAGGATTTGTTTAGAATTAAATTAGTCGTAGAGGTGAAAGTGAACTGATTAATCATAAGATACAATCTAATCTTGATATTATAGAGAAGGGCTAAGTTACATTATCACGTGAGAAAAGCGTAACTAAACAAAAGATAACATTAGTCATGACTTTTAATCATAAGAATCATGACAACCGAACAACCCTGAAGTCTACTGGTCTAGGCTATGTTAGCATTTAGTTTTTTAAGGCAAAAGCTTCGATGCCTTCGTTTTTATTTGTTGCTGGCAAGGAATTATTAAAAACGAGAACTTAAAATGTTGGTGTAATTACACAATTTATATAAAATGTCTCACCTTAGTTTCGTATTATCAAAAAAGTTTGAAGTTTATAAAAATAATACAAAAAGTTTCACTAGTATTTCACTTTAATACATTCCGTAAATTTATGTTTGCATGTTGTTAACTCTTTTTCGATGTGGAATATAAAAGGTTTCATTATTGTTTCATATTGATACAAAAAGGTTCTATCACTATTTATATCGGTATATAAAATTTCATCATTGTTTCTTGTTTTATACGCGACGTAGTTAAAGGCTTCCAAGCGGAATGTATTAAATTGAAATGCTGATGACATTTTTTGTATAATTTATGCAAAATTTTGAACAATTTTTACTAATATGAAACAAAGTTAAAAAAATTTGTATGAAATATGCAACTTACTCCTAAAATGTTTAATCCCATTGTTGAAAACTATTGAAAACAATTTAAGTTATAACTTAACTTTTATTACATTTGATACTAAGAATTTGTGATTTCGTCATCAGAGCTGTAGATTGTTTTTGGAGGTATAAGCGCTTAGCGACTTTTTAAACAAGCGTTTTTCGAAATATTCCCTCCGTCCATGATTAATTATCTTAAGTTGATTTGACACAAGTTTTAAGAAATGTAATAAAGTGGGTAGAAAAAAGTTCGTAGAGTGTGAGTCCTATTTTTATACGCTTCCTCTGGACTATGTTACTCCCACTTTTCTATTTCGGCTCGTTCCAAATTACTTAAACTATTTCTATTTCAAGTGGAATAAGAATCAAGGTATTTAATTAAAATATTAGAGTTAATTAAGTGTTCCCTTATTAAGTGATATCTCATTACACTTAAAATACTAATTTAATTACTAAAAGATCAATCCTAGATTGACCTCAAATTAAAAGTGTGAGTAACATAGGAAGGATGGAGTATTAATTTTAAATTAAAATGAAGGTGTGCTAAGTTAGTGGAATATAAGGTCTACTATCAAAAGTAAAAAAGTAAAAAAGATATTTAATTGTGGATGGACGAAACAGGAAACTTGAGACACTTAATCGTGGACGGAGGGAGTAATTATTATTGGATTTTGAATTGAAAATTCGAAAGTGTTTGTCAAAGGGGAAAATTTTTGAGACACAGAAATACATAAGCCAAGACATTTCTTATAAGAAAGTCTAATTTTGGTTGGATCTCATAACATGAATGAAATCGGAATTTCGAAATGAAATTGATACTATATCAAATTTTTACGGTACATCAAATACGGTATGGTGTATCGAAAAAATCTTATGGTATCAATATTTATAATCAGTCATATAGAAATGTCGATATACTAAAAAAATTGGTAAATCAACGTTATGATATTGAATTTACTATTGTTTCGTCTTTACAAGGTTCTCAAATGTATACTGATTCATGTTGTGGTTGGCGCAATGTGTCTCTATATGCAAACAAGTGATGTACTACTTCAATTAGCCAAGATGCGTTATGATATTAAATTTACTAATTGTTTTGTCTTTACAAGGTTGTCAAATGTTATAGTATTCTTATTACTCTGTCTCTCCGGAACCAACTGCACTGCTCATGCGAGCTATTGTCAAATGTATACATAAATTAATGTTTGTGGTGGGTGCAAGGTGTGTCTATATAGCTTAAACAAGTGATGTACTAGCCAATCTAGTTCATGTCCGTACTACTTGAATTAGCCAAGATGTGTTATGGTATTAAATTTACTACTCCATTGTTTCGTCTTTACAAGGTTGTCAAATGTGTACTTAATGTTGTGGTGGGTCTATATGACTTTAAATAGGTGATTTATTAACCACTATAGTTCATGTCTGTACCACTTCCAGTTAGCCGCATGTCTATACTACTTTAATTAGCAAAGATGTGTTATAATATTAAGTTTACTAATTGTATGTGTTATAATATTAAGTTTACTAATTGTATGTGTTATAATATTAAGTTTACTAATTGTATGTGTTATAATATTAAATTTACTAATTGTTTCATCTACACAAGATAAATGTATACTCCCTTCGTTCTGTCGTAGTTGACACATTTCTTTTCGGCACGTAATTCAAGAAAAATTGTATTAAGTGAGTTAAAGTAAAGGAATAATAAAGTAGAAAATGAAAAAAGGGTAGAGAGATAAAGAGATAATAATGTAAGAGAGAGTAATGTAAATAAAAACAATGTGTTAACTTTTACTAAAAATGAAAATGACTCAAGTACTATGGAACGTATCAAAATGTCAAAATGACTCTACTACTATTGAACGAAGGGAGTACTGATTATTGTTTGTGGTGGGCACAAGGTTTGTTTATATGGCTTAAACAAGTGATGTATTAATCAATATAGTTCATGTTTGTGTTACTTCAATTAGCCACAGGTCTGTACTACTTTAATTAGCCAAGATGAGTTATGATATTTAATTTACTAAATGTTTCGTCTTTACAAGGTTGTCAAATGTATATTAATTCATGTCGTGGTTGGCGCAAGATGTCTATATGGTTAAAACAGGTGATGTATTAATCAATATAGTTCATGTCTGTACTACTTCAATTAGCCAAGATGATATTAATTAGATATTTCATTTCTCTAAATAAATTTTAATTTGTCTAAAACTGATAATAATATAATAAATATATAATTGAAATTTATAAATGTGAAGATGAAATGTTTAGTTCATATAATCATTAAAACTTGTGTATTCATTTCTGGAAATCCAGAATGTATTCTGGATGATAATCAAACTATAATACTCCATATAACAAATTAATAACTCTTAATATCCATTGGATTTGAAGATCTTACGATATAATTTGACACATGGCGATAAATAAATTTAAAGCAAAAGGATAAATATGTAATGTAGCACAATTTTCAATTATGGTATTACCTATTTTTTGCCACTTTAATTATGTTAACATAATTAACATTATTTTTTGTTATTGTCGTCAAGATGAATTTTAGATGAATAATTCACACGATTATCATATATTCATATTTGTCATTATAGTCAAGATGAATTTTTATCACAATGTTAACAAATCTTCATTTCATGCATAATGTCTTCCATTCTAAATTTTTTTTTCATTACTCAATTAAGTGAATGCATTTTAGACAATGATACTCTTATAATGGAAACCTTTACTTCTCATAATCCAACTCGTATCCTTCAATCTCGTCCATCACTCTATTAGACAATGAAAACGACACATAAAAATATACTTAAGCTAATTAAAGTTCATGGACCATTTGCGGTGCGAAACGTATACTTCAGGGACCATTTGGGTAGTTCACTCCTACGAATAAAAGTGAAGCAAAAGAAGTAAAAATTCGAGGGCTCAAATTTGTCTATTTTCAATTCAAAAATAAATAAGTATATCGGCATATGAACCTTAAATATACTTTAATTAAGTATATCGGTATATGAACCTTAAACCCCTGCCTTCAATCTTAAGCTAACGATCCTTCAATTAGCTTCAAAAAAAATGGCAGCAAAATGCAGTCTTCTTTGTCTTGTAGTTCTGGTAGCGACATCGATCTTGAACATTGCGGATTTTTTTATCCGAGCATTGCGGATTCAAATAAGAATTGGGGCAATGGTATCTGTTACTATTTTTAGGATGTAAATTAAGTTCATAGAACAAGTTATAAATTCATAAAATTATCACTTTTGCAAGTATTCAGACATGCAAAGTACTCCCCCGCCCCACTCAAGATATCCACATATTTAGCTGCACAGAATTTTAGGAGGTGTTGATAGCAGCGATAGAACTAAACTTCTAAATAAGCCGGTGTTGAATTTTAAAAAACATAATAATAATATTAAAATACTAAATTTTTATATAATATCTATACAATTTTTACGAGTCTCTAGATGACAATTGTTTTCGACGAGTCGTCAATTCTTGAAACCTTATATAGCGACCAAAATCTTGGCTATTGGAGAACTCGAGTTTATCAACTAGTATATCACTAATAAAAGTTTTAAGTTTATTGGGAAGAGTGATACATTTAGTGCACAAGAAGTCATTTGGATAAAGTTCTGCGAGACGGACCAACTTATTTATATTGAAGCTAGCTAAGGATTTTTTGGACTAAGACAACTTATACAAGTAAGCAATTTTGTATTCGTTTTTGGGAAATAATTATTCATCTCTTGAATAAGTAACAAGAACCTAACAATTATGAGAAAATATGAATTTAAAATCTAATAAATTTTCCTTGATTTTTTAAGATAATATCGATGCATAATGAATAAAATAATGAATAACTACTTCCTGCACAAGAAAGAGGAAACTACATTAATAAAATATTGCAGCCAAGTACTCGAGCATTACTACATAATTTTATAATCAAATCTCAAATTATAGTATTTCACAATTATAAATATTGGTACAGTATAGTGTTTTTATGCAGTGAATGCAGATTAGATGTATTTTGCGTAGGAGAGCTGCTCTACTTGGGCTTAAAAAATCAACTATAAAGGGCTTTTCTATTTCCTTCCATTATTTTACAAATTTACTAATAAAAAAATTCTTAAAGGCCTAAGGCACAAGACCAAAAGTCCACAACATAATAAAATTAATACCCCACTTAAAAATCCAATTGAGTTTCTTCGCGCATAGATACAGAGGTAGTCTTCAAATTCTGGCCATCCGAGGCGCCGGGGCAGAAATAAGGCGGGGGAGGGTCTGGCAGCGTCCACCGCTCTCGGCTGGAGCGGTGGCTTGGCCGCCGGTGTCTCCGTCCCTTGTTGTTAGGTGGAGTAAGTAGAGAGTAAAAAATAGTTCAATATTTTAATGAAGAGAGATGCGAGATGAATTTATTTCCAAATATATAAAATGGAGATCTTGAGTGTTGAGTGGGCGTGTTCAAGTTGTTTTATATGGGAAGATGGGAAATAAATATATATCAGATTTGTCACTGTTCGACATAGTATATGCAAATACGTCTATGAGTGTTCATTTTATAGAAATAAACCAAGAAATGGAATGAGCAATTTTTTAATCAAATTATTGACTTAGTCAACTGTGTTGTATGGCCATAATACCCTGTGATGCAATGAAAAGAAAAAGAGTTGGGGGCTGCGATTTTGGGAGAAGACCAATTTTTCAGGGGTAAATTAGGTTTTTGATCTTCATTTCTTGACACACAAATCCAAGCAGAAATAAAAACCAAGGAATGCCACAGAATTGTTTTAGGTGTATTAGAGTGTCCACTATAAGGTGGACACGCCCAATAGCCCCGCCCCAGTTTTTTGTCCATAGCCCCAATTTTTTGTCTATAGCCCCAAAATTTTGTGTCCGGCACTATAGTGGACACATCCAATAGCCCCCAAATTTTATAATCAACTTTCATTTTATAATGTTTCAAGTATTTATGTACAAATTTATCGAGCTATACGTAATTAGAAGAAGCCGACTATACGAATAATTGGAAGCCGACTATAACAAATTCATGTCTTTTTCCTTTTCCTTTTTTTTGATTATTATTCAAAGAATTAAATCTCCCATACACTACAATGCTACAGTGTGTTTTCGTCGCCAATTCTCACTTCTCTCTCCATTCGGTTGCAATCTCCTTGGCAGCAGAAACCGCCGCGGCCTCCATCCCCCACTATAGGCGCGGCTATAGCCCCCCCCCCCCCCCCGCCGCGTCCTCGCCCCGCACCCGGCTATCGAGCGTCCGCCGCCTCCCTCCCCCTTCGCCGCGTCCGCCCCCGGGGCGGACACCCTTCCCACTATAAGCCGCCCCGCTTTCGCCCCAAACGCGGCGTCCGCCGCGTCCTCATTATAGTGGACGCTCTTACATAGGCAAACAGTTCGAGCCTACTTTTCAAACTCGGGCTCTCCATAAATGGACATTGAAACATGAACGGTGAATAATGCCGAGAATTACACCTATTTCTTATTATTCCTTGAAACTTGAACACGCCCTAAAAAGGAAGGTGAACATCTTGATTGGACGGGTAGTAGTACTTAAGGTGTCGAATTCAAAGGAAGGAGCTTAATTGTTAAAACTAATTAAAACTACTAAAAAGCGGTCAATTTGTTGTTTTATAGGTTTAAGGACCGTGTTGATTTTACACTCGCTCGCAGCTGGTCACTGATTGAGGAATTATATACCTAAGGAAGGCTGATGACGTCTTTTAGGCTACACTCACTAACCTATCACCCTTACAAGACGCATAGTAAGCTTTAGATTAACTTCGGTCACAGTTCAACATACAAAGATCCACCCCCGGTTTATCCCTTAATAAGTTCTAGCCTGAAAGGTCCTTATCTTTATTTGATGCTTATTCAAAGTTAAAGAGACATTAGATAGGTTAGAATTAAGGCAATTCCAAAATTATGTATTCTTGCTAGACTCAACATGGATAAAAATAATCTCCAAAGATAATGCTAATAAGCAAAGAAAATCATACAAGTTCAATTAAAGGAGTTCATACTGAAAATATCGATATGGAATTTCGTCATACTAAAAATAAGGTATACCGAAAATTTTGATAAGGTAAAAGTATGATATTTTTGCTTACCGAATTTACGGTAAGGTATATAGTATGGTGGTTTCGGTAAGGCATATCGTACCCACCCACCCCTAGTCTACGTACCTAAACTTACTTTACTACTCAGTGTTTCCTTTTTTTCTTTTAGGAATAGGTACATTTACTTATTTCAATGTAGAGATTTAGCCAAATATTTCATTCGTCATTCTCCAAGTGGAACATTTTTTGTTCGACAGAGAATTTTATGTAATGTTGTTATGTGAGTTAAGTGAAGAGAATAAAGTAAAATAGGAAAAATAAGAGAGATTGATGTTTCTATTTTTATAAATGTATCATTTAGAGTGAGATATTTTAAAAAGGAAAACATATGAGTTAGAATGAGATGAGAGTAAAGGCATATATAGTCACCAATGTGCTTGTACGTATATAAATGATGTGAATGCTATTTTAAAAATCAATTTACATTCGTTCTGAATTACAAATGCTTGAATAGAATTTCTGTCTACATCGATCGATCAGAACAAGAAATGAAAGTTGTACGAATTTGAATACAACATGAACTAACTGTCGCCGCCTCTAGCAAAATCTCTCACAAGATGAACTAGTTGTACGAAAGTTGTACCCTTCTAACATTTCTCACGGACACCTTAAAACACCAAAATGCATAAATCACAGTATAGCATTTGAAACTGCATATTACAATATCCAATAATGCAATAGTTGGATACCACTAACTCATGCCCAATATCTCATATAATCTCGGAACAATATAACCATATAAATTTTAAATATTTGAATACTACCACAATCATGTATGAAATCACACAACACTAAGTTGTGAAGTTTATGTCAAACCAACTTATACGTCACAACTTGGAACACACGATATGACAATAGTCAACTAATTAGTAATAATAGTAATAATAGCATAGCACTACACACGATGGGGAAGAATGGTGATCATAATTATGTTAGGAAATAAACACAGACAATCACGAATATGAAAGAGAATGAACACCAGAAATTGTTTACCCAGTTCGATACAATGTGTATCTACGTCTGGGGCGATGTCAAGCCAGGGATTTCACTATATAATTTCAGAATAAGCATAATTTAACAATGAGGGAGCACCTCTATTTATAAGCAACTAGAGAGCCCTAATTCTAGTCAAACTAGGAAACATATATCACAAGGAAAAAATATTTCAAGGAAACAAATCCTAAACATGGTAGGAGATAAATTAGGCTCCATAATTAACAATCTTCTACTTGGAGACTAACAACTCCTAAACAACCATTTCCTCGTGATCTCATCCCTTCATCCGCTTAGCATCGCCTAACCTTCTCTTCAAGTTCTAAGGCCAATTGAAGCTATGCATAGCTTCAATTTCTCTAAGGTCACCACCTTAGTAAACATGTCTGCAGGATTCTCACTTCCAAGTATCTTCACAAGTTGCAGGATTTTCATCTCTACTAGGTGTCGGATGTAATGATACTTCAACTCCACATGCTTTGTCCTAGAATGAAACGCTGGATTCTTCGCCAAGAAAATAGCAATCTGACTATCACTGTAGAGTATGCTACTCTTGTTCTCCTTCCCAAGTTTATCTAAGAAACTCTGCAATCACACCATCTCTTTGCTTGCCTCTGTCGCAGCTACATATTCAGCCTCCGTAGTAGACAAAGCAACGGTCTTCTGCAACTTAGAAGTCCATGAAATAGCAGTACCACCATAAGTAAATACATACCCGGTTGTGCTTCTTCTCCCATCAAGATCATTGGACGCCAAGTCTGCATCCACATAACCTGCCAGCTCGACATTCTTGCCATTGAAACATAAGACACTTTCTGTAGTACCTCTCAAGTATCGAAGGATCCATTTAACTGCTTCCCAATGTTGCTTGCCCGGATCACCTGTAATATCCGAAAAAAAAAAATATATAGAATTTTATTCTTTTAAGTAAGGTTTGAATTTTTGTGAATATCTTGTTTAAGATATGGTTGGTAAATCTTATTTGTTTATTTTATTTTTTTTTTGTGGATATGTTTTTACCTAAGCATTTGTTAGTTGGGATAATTAATTAATCAATGAATTAAACATCCTAATTAACTAATTGTTTTCTCTCCCTCTCCCTCTCTCTTTTTCGAAAACCCCTCCCCCTCTCCCACTAATTTCTCAACCTCTCCCCACTCCTCACAACCGATCCAAAATAGAAAAAAAACTATCTACTCTCTCTCAACCTTTCCCTCTCACCGTCGCTCATTTCTCTCTCTCTCGAAGTTGTTCTCTCACCGGTAAGGCTTCTCTCTTTCTCCCCCTCGGTTCTCACCTTTTTCCTTTCACTCCCTCTCATCGAATCTTGGATTCTTCAAGGTGTTACTCTCTCTCGTTGTGAATCGGAGTCGGAAGAGGAAGTAAAGCGTTTGAACTACGTTTGAACTATCCGGGAAAGGTAACCCAAGACCCTAACTCATGATAATTTCGAAAACACATGCATTTAGGACGTTTTGAATGTTTTAGATGCTGTATAGGCTTTGTGATTATGTGTTTGTGTGGGGTATGTCTTCGGTGGTGACTGACAGTGGGTTCCGACCCCTTTTTGACTGAGCAAACGATCTCCTTTTAGTACGAAATTTTAACTGTTTAAACATTGGATGTCGGATGATTTTATAATGATTTTTGTAAGTGAACTGCGTTTTTCTGATGGATGTATGTTTTTGGGGGATGTAGTTGTGTGCAATGGGGGTGATTCTGGGTGCTTCGATAGTGTGAGGTATGTGGATGTGTTTGGCCAGGGGATGGCTCGGGGAAAACAGCGTTTGGTTCGGGTGGTTTGTGTGTGTTGGCCGAGAGTTTTGGGGTTCGGCCTAGGGCAGTGTTGTGGAGAGTTTTGAAGGGTTGATCCCATGGGTTTGGGTGTGTTTTGGGATGTAGGATGTATGGTGGGAATGTCGTATAAGGTTTGAGAATCGTGGGTTGGGGGAAAACGGGTGTACACTTGATCGGGCCAGGTGCCGAGCTAGTGCCGAGACAGGTGCCGCGCCAGGTGCCGAGCCAGATGCCGAGACAGACGCCGAGCCAGTGCCGAGCCAGGCGGCCGAGACGGTCGGCCGAGGTGCCGAGCCAGGCGGCCGAGACAGTCGGCCGAGGTGCCGAGCCAGGCGGCCGAGACGGTCGGCCGAGGTGCCGAGCCAGGCGGCCGAGACGGTCGGCCGAGGTGCCGAGCCAGGCGGCCGAGACGGTCGGCCGAGGTGCCGAGCCAGGCGGCCGAGACAGTCGGCCGAGGTGCCGAGCCAGGCAGCCGAGACGGTCGGCCGAGACACCGAGCCAGGCGGCGAGACAGCCGGCCGAGGTGCCGAGCCAGGCGGCCGAGACACCGAGCCAGGCCGAGACGCCGATCCTTTTTCCGAACCTTTTCCGAGCCAAGTGAGCCGTTTGCACAGTGAGGGTATGCCGGGAGTATGAGTGTTGCGTGTGTGTCGTGTGCGCGTCTTGAGTACGTTGTATGCGTGTCGGGTGCGTGCGTGGTGTGTTCCGGACGTGTGATTTTGTGTGATTGGCTTATAAGATGTTGTTAAGTGTGTGTACGTGTAACGTGCTAGATGTTGAAGTCATCCACGTAGGAATCATGCATTGTCGTTTAAAACCTCGTCTTTCCTGACTCTAATTATGATATTTATTTATCTTTCAAAAGGGTGATCTTTTACGAGGAAATTGTGGTTGAAGAAGGGAACTATTTAAAAGCTAAGCAATTGAGGTGGGCTTTTCTACCCTACTATTTTGTGGGTTATCTTTAATACGGACGCTGTTCCGGAAATGTTTATGGAGATGAACTGTTTGTCTTGCCAACTGTTTTGTTTTGAAACCTATCTGAAGTGGTTTACCACATATGTTTAATCGAATTCGGGTCTGTTGGGCTGCGAACCCTCAGGCTAGTGTACACGAGATCGGGAGCCATCTGAGAGCAAGTTGGCCGGTCTAGTTGACCTGGGGTGTGGCCACGCCCCTTGTCACCCGTTGGATCAGATAGTGTATGATGGTGGGAATAAGGGTGGCAATATCTGAAAATGACTGCGCAGTCGAATTTATGAAATATGTTTTAGTGTACTTGGGTTATTTTCTTACACTTAAAACCCCAAGGTTACACTGATATGGCATGACAAACTATGATTTTGGCGTGTGTCCACTGAGTGCAATAAGTACTCAGCCCTGCATGTTGTTTTCTTAATGTGCAGGTTGAGCGACGATGGGGATGACGGATGTTGAGCAATTAAAGTCAAAATTGTGTTTTTACTTTGCCTTTTGGATGGTGTCGTGTCGTCATACCCGGCATTATCTATCTCTTGGTCTTTTCCGCTGCTTTGTAATCCGATACAATGTTTTCATTTAAACTCTGTTTACTTTAACTTTAGAAATGTCGCTACAGTACATTGTTTAGAAGTGAACTTCCTCTAATTAAACATTTTCGGGTCAAGTATTCTTGTTCTCCCCTTTCTTCCCCGCTTCTTTATTCCTCCCCTAGTCGCGGTCCACCGTACTTCCTATCCTTAGGAAATGCGGGCGTGACAGAGTGGTATCAGAGCCTAGGTTTTCTTTCTGCTCTGGATCCAAGAGTCTTTTTCTGTTTTGAGTAAGTTTTCAAAAGTGTCATTGGCTAAACATCCGACTCATCGCACTCAACCTGAAATGAGGTAATGAAAATTTTGAATTTTTGGAAAGTATATGGAAGTGGAGGAAATTGTGATTTTGGGTTTTGAAAATGATTGTTGGAAAGTTTAAGTAAATATTGATGCATGTGGAAGGGTACAAAGTGATGTGAAAAGTTGGAAATTATGAGAGTTATGAACTGTTATTGTGTGTTGAATTTATATGAAAGCATGTGGCTGATGTGTGATGCTATGATGACGTGAATGTTGATGTGAGCTTTTACGTGTGAATGTGTTGGCCTTTTGAATGATTGAACTTAGACGTGAGAGGTTTCACTAGTGCTTCTTGGACCTATAGTAGATAAGGACTTATGGCCTTTGAACACCAGCGGGCTTGAAATTAGAACAGCGATACGTCTGCATACACATATCTCTCTCTTCTTCGGTTATGCACCCTGTTTTTATATGCGAGGCGATTGTTTCTATTTTTCTATAGATGGCGCGTATGTTCCGAACCCCGCGACGGAGTGATCGTGATAGACTTAGGGCACAGAGGGTGCTCAGGGAGTATAGAGTGTACCGGAAGAAGGATCACATACCGTTGATTGAGTTCGTAGCGCACTTCGATACCCTCTGGAGGGCAGCTCAGGAGTTCGGAGTGACAGAGCATGACGGCATTGAGAAGCTAATAGAATTGCTCCCTGACAGCTGGAAGGAGTGGGCTGAAAGAACGGCGAGGAGGTACACGTGGCATGAGCCCGTTACCGATGACATGGTGGGCGACATGGCTGGCTTTCGGAAGGCCGTGTATTGTGCACTGGTAGACTCTCGCGAGGAGCAGCCCCCACAGGATGTGCAAGAGAGGATCGTGTATCAGGACAAGTACGTGAGTATGTACGAGGATGAGCAAGGGTTTGAAGATGACTATGAGGAGGAACCCGAGGTGGCTCCGCAAGGGAATTCCGAGGAGGACGATGACGAAGACCCGGAGGAAGGGCCTATGGATGAGGATGATCGAGTCGTAGTCTAGAAATAGAATAGTTGATGTCTTTTTAGTTTTGTTTTTAGTACGATCTGCTCTTGGGAAACAACGTTTGACCTCCTTTCTTTTAATGAGAATTTGATTTTGATATATATCCTATGTGTTGCATCTTACTACATGAAGATTATGAGAAAATTTTGAGAAAGTGGTAATTTTGGATGAGAATTGTAGTAACACTTTTTGGATATTGAATCAGAATGCCGCCAAGACGTGTACGCCAACCACGACAAGGACCCAACGTGGAGGCACCACCTCCACCACCACCTCCACCCCCGCCTCAGCAAGAAAGATTCATAGTTACGTTCTCCAGGCAGAATCCCCCTAAATTCGATGGACAGGGAGATCCCTCAAAAGCCGAAGAGTGGATACGCGGCCTCGAGCGTATTTTCAGGGTCATGGAGTGCACAGATAGGGAGCGCATTGCTTGCGCCACCTTTCAACTATCAGGTGATGCCGATTACTGGTGGGAGACTCGGCAAAGAACTATGAATCCTGCACGCTTGGAAGCGTTAACATGGGAGGAGTTTAAAATGGAGATTGATAACAAGTATGTCCCAAAGACGTACAGACGGGCCAAGGTGGTAGAATTCCACACGCTGAGCCAAGGCCGAATGACTGTAACTGAGTACGACCGAGCCCTCGCACAGATGGCACGATATGCGCCCGAGTTGATGGACACCGACGAGAAATGGGCGGTGAAGTTCCGGGCCGGGCTCAAGGATGAGATAAAGGCCGCATTGGCTTGTCGAGGAGAACTCTCCTACTCGGAGATCTTGACTTGTGCACTGGACGTGGAAGATGCACTCCCTAAACCAAAAGTGGTGGCGACAACAAACGCGACACCCCTACAAGCTCAGTCAGGTCATCAAGAGAAGAGGAGGTGGGATGGTGATCAAACTCAGTATGGTGGCAAGAGGCCACAACACATGAAGAACCCACCCTACAATGGCGGGAGACAGAATACCTATCACCCGAGGGCAAGCTTTCCGCCGAGGAACCCTCAATGTGGAAGATGCTTCAAGTACCACACCGGAGAGTGTCGAGACCCCAGATGCTTCAGCTGTGGTGGAAGTGGCCATTACCTCCGAAATTGCCCGAGTAAGAACATGGGAACGGGAATGAGGCAGAACCAGTTAGGTTTCCGTCCACCATCCCAGGCACTACCTGCACCTCAACCGCCACAACGCCGCCAAGGACTGCCGTCGCAAGCAAGAGCCTACGCCTTGAAGGGGAAGCAGCCGGCAAACGGGAAAGAAACCTTTGGGCAAGGAAACTTGGCAGGTATGGGCACCCTTCACAACATGCCTATAGTTGTCTTGTTTGATACGGGTGCATCGCATTCCTTTATATCAACTTCTTGTGTGGATACATTAGGATTACCTACTGTTAAGACCGAACCCACTATGAGTGTGACCTCACCGGTAGGCGGGACTATAGATATATCCCGATCTTGTGCGTGTGTGAACTTTGGAATAGGTGAACTCAGTTTGTTGGCTCATAATTTACAAGTAATGACGATGGGTAGCGTAGACATAATCTTGGGTATGGATTGGTTAGCGGAGAACCACGTTACCCTTCATTGTAGAGAAAGGGAAATTTCGTTTGAAACCCCAGGAAAAGAGCCGACGAGGTTTTACGGAATCTCAATGAACCGACGCAAGTCCATTGTCTCCGCGCTGCAAGCCACTACAATGATGAGGAAGGGATGTCCAGCGTACCTTGTTTATTTGAATGGGGAGGAGAAGAAAGACAGGAAGATAGAAGATGTGGCGATAGTGAGTGAATATCCCGATGTCTTCCCCGATGCATTGCCGGGACCCCCACCCGACAGGCAAGTAGAATTCACGATCGATCTGGAGCCCGGATCGGCACCAATATCCAAGGCACCTTATAGGATGGCGCCAAAAGAGTTGGAGGAGCTTAAGGTGCAACTACAAGAGCTACTGGAATTGGGATTCATTAGACCTAGCGTGTCGCCATGGGGAGCACCAGTGTTGTTTGTGAAGAAGAAGGATGGAACGATGAGGATGTGCATCGACTATCGAGAGCTAAACAAACTGACGCTGAAGAACAAGTATCCACTACCAAGGATAGACGACTTGTTTGACCAACTTTGAGGGGCAGGAGTCTTCTCTAAGATGGACTTGAGGTCTGGGTACCATCAGCTGAGGGTTCGGCGAGAAGATGTACCCAAGACGGCTTTTCGAACAAGATATGGTCACTATGAGTTCGTTGTGATGCCTTTTGGACTGACGAACGCCCCGGCAGTGTTCATGGACCTTATGAACCGCGTGTTCCAACCGTATTTGGATCGGTTTGTCCTAGTTTTCATCGATGATGTGCTCGTTTACTCGAAGAACGTGGAGGAGCACAAAGAGCACTTGAGAACCGTCCTAGCAACTCTAAGGGACGAGAAACTATATGCCAAGTTCAGTAAATGCGAGTTTTGGCTCAAGGAAGTGAATTTTCTTGGACATGTAGTAACTTCAGATGGAATTCGTGTAGATCCGGCCAAGGTGGAAGCGGTGCAGGAATGGAAGTCGCCTTCTACACAAAATGAAATTCGAAGCTTCTTAGGACTGGCGGGCTATTATCGAAGATTCATTGAGGGATTCTCGAAGATAGCCAGGCCAATGACACAGCAACTGAAAAAGGGAGTCAAGATGATTTGGACACCAGAATGTGAGGCGAGCTTTCAGTTGTTGAAGGAGAAATTGACCACCGCACCAATTCTAGTTGTACCGGAGTCAGGGACTGACTATGCGGTGTACACGGATGCGTCGAAGGTGGGACTTGGATGTGTACTTATGCAGAAGGCGAAAGTGATTGCATATGCATCGAGGCAATTGAAGCCCCACGAGCTGAATTATCCGACACATGACTTAGAACTGGCAGCCGTGGTACATGCACTGAAGATCTGGAGACATCATCTCTATGGAGTCCGTTGTGAGATATATACGGACCATAAGAGTCTAAAGTACTTCTTTGAGCAAAAGGAGTTGAACATGCGCCAACGTAGGTGGCTCGAGTTGGTGAAGGACTACGATTGTGGTATAAATTACCATCCGGGAAAAGCAAACGTAGTGGCCGATGCTCTTAGTAGGAAGTCTCAATCACAGCTGGCCACCTTTCTTACTATCGAGGAGAGTCTAATCCAAGAGTTCAGTAAGATGCGGTTGGAAGTAGTGAGAATGCCCGAGACTGTGGAAGGAATAGTAGCCACGTTGGTGATGGAACCCGACTTAAGAGCCAGAATTGTGGAAGCTCAACGGCGAGATACGTTACTAGAGAAGATTCGCTCAGAAGTGAGGACGGGTGAACCCGGAAACTTTCGTGAGGCAGCGGATAATGGTCTCACATACAAGGGAAGGTTGTGTGTGCCTAAGGATGAAGGCCTGAGGATCGAAATCATGAGAGAAGCACATGAAACCCCATACGCTGCTCACCCAGGAAGTACCAAGATGTATCAAGACATGAAGAGGCAATTTTGGTGGAACGGTATGAAAAAGCATGTTGCAGCATTTGTGGAGAGATGCCTGGCATGTCAACAAGTAAAGGCGCTACACCAACGGCCCTATGGGAGATTGCAACCCCTTGAGATTCCAGAATGGAAGTGGGAACATATTGCAATGGACTTTGTGATAGGACTGCCAAAATCCCAGCGAGGAAACACTGTGATTTGGGTGATTATAGATCGTCTCACCAATTCTGCTCATTTTGTACCGGTTCGTGCTACTTATGGATCCAACGAGTTGGCTAAAATATATGTGCGGGAGATTATACGCTTGCATGGAGTACCAGCGACAATTACATCCGATCGCGATGCCAAATTTACTTCTAGGTTTTGGACGAGCCTGCAGCGCGAGTTGGGGACTAAATTGAATTTTAGTACTGCCTTCCACCCACAAACCGATGGGCAGTCAGAGAGAACGATTCAAGCCTTAGAGGATATGCTGCGAGCCGTGGTGCTAGATCGAGGTTGGGGTTGGGAAGAAGTGTTGCCTTTGGTTGAGTTCGCTTACAATAATAGTTACCAGGCGACGATCAAGATGGCTCCATATGAGGCATTGTATGGAAAGAAGTGTAGGTCGCCACTTTATTGGGATGAAGTGGGTGAGAGAAGAATTCTCGGACCAGACTCTGTAGAAGAGATGATAGAGATTGTCCGACAAATCCGTGGGAGGATCAAGGAGGCACAGGATCGACAGAAATCATATGCGGATGTTCGAAGGACCGATTTACAATTCGAGGTCGGAGAAAAGGTCTTTCTGAAAGTTTCCCCTTCTAAGGGAATAACTCGTTTTGGTGTGAAAGGAAAGCTGAGACCCCGATTTATCGGTCCGTACGAGATTTTGGATAGAGTCGGCGCGGTAGCATACAGATTGGCCCTACCACCAAACTTTGGAAATGTGCACAACGTCTTCCATGTGTCACAATTGAGGAAGTACGTGTTTGACCCCACACACATAGTTCACCAAGAAGAGATGATGGTCCTAAATCCCGATCTAAGTTATGAGGAGAAGCCCGAGGCCATTTTGGATCGAAGGGTGCAAGAATTGAGGAATAAGTCAATTGTTTCGGTGAAAGTACGGTGGAGGAATCATGGGGTCGAAGAAGCAACATGGGAATTAGAAGATAAGATGAGAGAGAAGTTTCCGGAGCTGTTTGAGTAATCTAGGCAAATTTCGAGACGAAATTTCTTTAAGGTGGGAGGAATGTAATATCCGAAAAAAAAAATATAGAATTTTATTCTTTTAAGTAAGGTTTGAATTTTTGTGAATATCTTGTTTAAGATATGGTTGGTAAATCTTATTTGTTTATTTTTTTTTTTTTTTGTGGATATGTTTTTACCTAAGCATTTGTTAGTTGGGATAATTAATTAATCAATGAATTAAACATCCTAATTAACTAATTGTTTTCTCTCCCTCTCCCTCTCTCTTTTTCGAAAACCCCTCCCCCTCTCCCACTAATTTCTCAACCTCTCCCCACTCCTCACAACCGATCCAAAATAGAAAAAAAACTATCTACTCTCTCTCAACCTTTCCCTCTCACCGTCGCTCATTTCTCTCTCTCTCGAAGTTGTTCTCTCACCGGTAAGGCTTCTCTCTTTCTCCCCCTCGGTTCTCACCTTTTTCCTATCACTCCCTCTCATCGAATCTTGGATTCTTCAAGGTGTTACTCTCTCTCGTTGTGAATCGGAGTCGGAAGAGGAAGTAAAGCGTTTGAACTACGTTTGAACTATCCGGGAAAGGTAACCCAAGACCCTAACTCATGATAATTTCGAAAACACATGCATTTAGGACGTTTTGAATGTTTTAGATCCTGTATAGGCTTTGTGATTATGTGTTTGTGTGGGGTATGTCTTCGGTGGTGACTGACAGTGGGTTCCGACCCCTTTTTGACTGAGCAAACAATCTCCTTTTAGTACGAAATTTTAAATGTTTAAACTTTGGTGTGTCTTCTGTGTGGTGTGTAAATTTCAGCTTCATTGGATGTCGGATGATTTTATAATGATTTTTGTAAGTGAACTGCGCTTTTCTGATGGATGTATGTTTTTGGGGGATGTAGTTGTGTGCAATGGGGGTGATTCTGGGTGCTTCGATAGTGTGAGGTATGTGGATGTGTTTGGCCAGGGGATGGCTCGGGGAAAACAGCGTTTGGTTCGGGTGGTTTGTGTGTGTTGGCCGAGAGTTTTGGGGTTCGGCCTAGGGCAGTGTTGTGGAGAGTTTTGAAGGGTTGATCCCATGGGTTTGGGTGTGTTTTGGGATGTAGGATGTATGGTGGGAATGTCGTATAAGGTTTGAGAATCGTGGGTTGGGGGAAAACGGGTGTACACTTGATCGGGCCAGGTGCCGAGCTAGTGCCGAGACAGGTGCCGCGCCAGGTGCCGAGCCAGATGCCGAGACAGACGCCGAGCCAGTGCCGAGCCAGGCGGCCGAGACGGTCGGCCGAGGTGCCGAGCCAGGCGGCCGAGACGGTCGGCCGAGGTGCCGAGCCAGGCGGCCGAGACAGTCGGCCGAGGTGCCGAGCCAGGCAGCCGAGACACTGAGCCAGGCGGCGAGACAGCCGGCCGAGGTGCCGAGCCAGGCGGTCGAGACACCGAGCCAGGCCGAGACGCAGATCCTTTTTCCGAACCTTTTCCGAGCCAAGTGAGCCGTTTGCACAGTGAGGGTATGCCGGGAGTATGAGTGTTGCGTGTGTGTCGTGTGCGCGTCTTGAGTACGTTGTATGCGTGTCGGGTGCGTGCGTGGTGTGTTCCGGACGTGTGATTTTGTGTGATTGGCTTATAAGATGTTGTTAAGTGTGTGTACGTGTAACGTGCTAGATGTTGAAGTCATCCACGTAGGAATCATGCATTGTCGTTTAAACCTCGTCTTTCCTGACTCTAATTATGATATTTATTTATCTTTCAAAAGGGTGATCTTTTACGAGGAAATTGTGGTTGAAGAAGGGAACTATTTAAAAGCTAAGCAATTGAGGTGGGCTTTTCTACCCTACTATTTTGTGGGTTATCTTTAATACGGACGCTGTTCCGGAAATGTTTATGGAGATGAACTGTTTGTCTTGCCAACTGTTTTGTTTTGAAACCTATCTGAAGTGGTTTACCACATATGTTTAATCGAATTCGGGTCTGTTGGGCTGCGAACCCTCAGGCTAGTGTACACGAGATCGGGAGCCATCTGAGAGCAAGTTGGCCGGTCTAGTTGACCTGGGGTGTGGCCACGCCCCTTGTCACCCGTTGGATCAGATAGTGTATGATGGTGGGAATAAGGGTGGCAATATCTGAAAATGACTGCGCAGTCGAATTTATGAAATATGTTTTAGTGTACTTGGGTTATTTTCTTACACTTAAAACCCCAAGGTTACACTGATATGGCATGACAAACTATGATTTTGGCGTGTGTCCACTGAGTGCAATAAGTACTCAGCCTTGCATGTTGTTTTCTTAATGTGCAGGTTGAGCGACGATGGGGATGACGGATGTTGAGCAATTAAAGTCAAAATTGTGTTTTTACTTTGCCTTTTGGATTGTGTCGTGTCGTCATACCCGGCATTATCTATCTCTTGGTCTTTTCCGCTGCTTTGTAATCCGATACAATGTTTTCATTTAAACTCTGTTTACTTTAACTTTAGAAATGTCGCTACAGTACATTGTTTTGAAGTGAACTTCCTCTAATTAAACGTTTTCGGGTCAAGTATTCTTGTTCTCCCCTTTCTTCCCCGCTTCTTTATTCCTCCCCTAGTCGCGGTCCACCGTACTTCCTATCCTTAGGAAATGCGGGCGTGACATCACCCATGAACCGGCTCACTACTCCCACTGCTTGTGCAATATCAGGCCTCGTACACACCATTGCATACATAATACTGCCAATTGCTGAAGCATAAGGAATTTTCTTCATTTCAGCACGTTCTTCTTTTGTACTCGGCGACTCCTTCTTTGACAGCTTAAAGTGATTGCCTAAAGGCACACTTACTAGCTTCGAATTATCCATGTTGAATCTTTCCAAAACCTTACCAATGTAAGCAGCTTGCGAAAGATACAATTTTCCTGCCGCCTTGTCACGCTCGATTCTCATGCCTAAAATTTGATTAGCCTCTCCAAGATCTTTCATGGAGAATCGTTCAGACAATTGCCTTTTCCACTTATCCATCTCCTTTTGATCACCTCCTGCGATCAACATATCATCAACATATAATAACAGAATAAGATAGCTCTTGTCAAACCTCTTGTAGTAACAACAATGGTCAGCGTAGCATCTTTTATAGCCAATCTCCATCATGAATCCATCAAACTTCTTGTACCACTGCTTTGGAGCTTGCTTTAAACCATACAAGCTCTTCTTCAACTTGCACACAAGATTTTCCATTCCTTTTACTACGAATCCTTCAGGCTGTGTCATGTACAACTCATCCTCCAAATCACCATGAAGGAATGCCGTCTTTACATCCATCTGATGTAACAATAGATTTTCTGCAACTACCATACTCAACACTAAACGAATCACAACAGGAGTGAACACATCTGTATAATCAATACCGTATCGTTGCTCAAATCCCTTGACAACCAGCCTAGCCTTGTAGCGCTTGCTACCATCAGCTTCACATTTGATTCGATAGACCCACTTGCAATGCAATGCCTTTTTCCCTTTAGGAAGTTCCACAAGCTCCCATGTGCCATTCAGGAGAAGAGAGGAAAACTCATCATCCATGGAAATTTTCCATCTTCGTTTATCATGGCCTTCTCCTGCCTCTGCATAACACTCGGCCTCACCACCATCAGTAAGTAACAAATAGAAATTAGAGGGCGAGTACCTATCAGGTGCACGTCGGTTTAGGCAGCGGAATAGTCGGTGGTGGAGTGCTTGGTTCTTCTTCAAGCACCTCTTCAGCATTCTGACTCTCCTTGCTCCCACTCGAGTTTGAGATGTCTAGCTCGACCACTTGTGGCTCAGAACTGCTGGGACTCGACGCCTCCCATCTATCATTGTACAATACCTGTTCATTGAAAATGACATCTCTACTGCGAATAACCTTACGGTTCTGCTCATCCCAGAGTCTATAACCGAACTCATCGCCTCCATAACCAATGAACGTACACTTAATAGATTTAGCATCCAACTTGCTTCTCTCAACGGAACTAACATGAGCATAAGCAACACAACCAAAGATGCGTAGGAAAGATAGATTTACCTCTTTTCCTGTCCAAACCTCCTCGGGTATCCGAAACTCCAAGGGAACTGATGGACCTCTATTAATTAGGAATGCAGCTGTGTTGACTGGATCTGCCCAAAAACTCTTTGGCAATCCACTTTTCAATCTCATGCATCTTGCTCGCTCGTTCAACGTTCTGTTCATGCACTTTGCGATTCCATTCTGCTGTGGAGTTCCTTTCACAGTTTTCTCCATGCGGATTCCATTCTCGGGTCAGAACTCCTTGAACTTTGCAAGTTCATATTCTCCTCCATTATCGGATCTTAGACACTTCACCTTCAGCCCGGTTTCAGTTTCAACAAGGGCTTTCCACTTCCTAAAAGCGTCAAACGCATCGGATTTACTCTTCAGAAAATAAACCCATAGCTTTCGAGTAGAGTCGTCGACGAAAGTCATATAATATTCAGAGCCTCCTAGGAACTTCACAGGTGCTGGTCCCCATAGATCCGTGTGGACCATCTCCAACTTCTGTGTCTTCAATTTTCTGCCTCCTCTTGAGAAACTCACCCTTTTCTGTTTCCCAAACACGCAATCCTCGCACAGGCCAACTTCAACAGTTTTCAGGCCAGGCAGTAAACCTCTTGAGCACATTATCTTCATCCCTTTCTCGCTCATGTGGCCAAGACGACAGTGCCACAAATCTGCATTATTTTCCTCACTTGCAATATCAATGCAATCTTTGGAGTTAGTTGTGGTATACAACGTACCCTCCTTCTTACCTCGAGCTACTATCATAGCTCCCTTGGTAATCTTCCAATTGTTGCAGCCAAACGTCACGGTGTACCCTTCTGCATCAAGCTGCCCAATCGAAATCAAACTTCTCTGCAATCCAGGAATGTGTCTGACTCCATTCAGTTTTATCACGGATCCATTGGATGTCACTACCTTCACGTTTCCCTTTCCCACGATATCTAAGGGCTCGTCATCAGCCAGATGTACCTTCCCAAAATCGCCAGAAACGTAGTCTTCCATTATCTCCACATTGCTGCAGGAGTGGAACGACGCTCCAGAATCCAATACCCACGATTCCATCGGACTACTGACACTCAAGACCAACGCCTCGCCATCGTCATCAGACATGGTAGAGTTTGCTGTCTTCTTGTTCTTCTGATCCTTATTCTTATACTTCTTCGGTGCCTCACACTGATTTCTAAAATGCCCAAACTCATCACAATTCCAGCATTTAACTTTATCCAAATCCTTCTTGGATTGGCTCCTCCCTCTGGAATTTGATCTTCCACGATTTTGCTTTCCCTTCGATCTGCCTCTTTGTTCTGTATTCAGTGCTGATCCCGAAGTAGAAGAGTCTGATTCTCTCCGGCGAACTTCCTCACCAATCATCAGATCTCTTACTCTGTCAACTGTTAGGTTTGTCTCTGCAGCAGTAACTGCTGTCACTGTGCCAGTCCAACTCTCAGCCAGAGATGATAGCAAATCAGGGCAGGAATTTCATCATCGAATTTTATATCAACCGAGTTCAGTTGCGAAGTAATCATGTTGAACTCGTTGAGATGTTGTTGCACCAGCTTTCCCTCTTGCATTCTAAAATTAAACAATCGTCTAATCAGATGTACCTTGTTTGCCGTTGATGGTTTCTGATACATGTCCTCCAAGATCTTCATCATCTCCTTTGTCGACTTTGCTGCAGTCGTGTGACAAGCCACATCCTTGGACAACGATAGCCTAATCGCGCTCATCGCTTTTCTGTCCAGCAGCTCCCACTCCTCATGTTCCATCTTTTCGGGTTTGGTTTTTAAAGGCTTCCAGAGATCTTTACCGTACAAGTAATCCTCAATCTGCATCTTCCAAAATCCGAAATCAGATCCGTCGAACTTCTCTACAACAATTTTCTCGTCGATCCCCATCGTGATTTCTGCCTCTTAAACCCTAGGCTCTTGATACCAGTTGTTGGGAAATAAACACGGGCAATCACGAATATGAAAGAGAATGAACACCAGAAATTGTTTACCCAGTTCGATACAATGTGTATCTACGTCTGGGGGCGATGCCAAGTCAGGGATTTCACTATATAATTTCAGAATAAGCATAATTTAACAATGATGGAGCACCTCTATTTATAAGTAACTAGAGAGCCCTAATTCTAGTCAAACTAGGAAACATATATCACAAGGAAAAAAATACTTTAAGAAAACAAATCATAAACATGGTAGGAGATAAATTATGCTCCATAATTAACAAATTCTTGCATTGATTGCATCCATTATATATCACACTATAAATACGCCTCAAATCTGCTCTTCTAATTGCATTAATCAACTAAGTTTTCTCAACTATTATCTTCTAATCTCTCTTAGTTATTCATAATTAACAAATTCTTGCATTGATTGCATCCATTATATATCACACTATAAATACGCCTCAAATCTGCTCTTCTAATTGCATTAATCAACTAAGTTTTCTCAACTATTATCTTCTAATCTCTCTTAGTTATTCATTTGTTAGTACATAATATGATGCCTCCGATACTCTTTTATTTTTTGATGTTCTTGGGCGCTACTACGACTGCTGTGGTATCTCAGTTTCAAGGTGAATTGTTCAATTTCTTAATTTAATTCACCAATACAAATGCATTTTTTTTATCTATTCTTATTGTCAGTCGGAATTTATCAATTTGTATCTAAGCACTAGCCATTTTTTTGCATACGTTTTTTAATTGGGGAGCGAAAATCGGTGATTGCTTTCACTAGCCATCGCCCCGTTATAGACATTACCATTTTGGTGTCCTATTTTCATTTTTCATAACTTTTTTCCGTCTTTCAGTTGTACAATTATTTCTTAAAATTATATTTTAATTTTGTAAAGTACTCCATTCCAAGATATAATACATACTCCCTCCGTCCCTAATAATTCATCACCATTTGACCCGACACGAATTTTAAGAAATGTAATATAAAATGAGTTGAAAGAGTTGGTGGCACGTGGGTCATACTTTTATATATTAGTTTTACAATAAAATGTGAGTGTGAATGAGTTGGTGGAATGTAGGGACCACTACAAAAAATAGTAAAAGTGAAAGGTGACAAATTTTTAGAGACGGACGGAAAAGGAAATATGTGACAAATTTTTAGAGACGTAGGAAGTATTTCTTTCGATGCACAAATTATGAATTAGATATTTAATATATAAAAAATGAAATAGCAGAGAAAAAAGTTAAAATAGAATAAAGTAAGAAAAATTAATACTCCATATTATTTTTTTAAAAAAAATTTGAAATGAAAAGTCTCAAATAGAAGTACAACTCTATTAATGTAGATCACATGACATGAAGTAATAATTATTTACTACCTCTGTCCTTTATTACGAGTTCTATTTTATCATTTTCACCGTCATCTATTAAGAGTCTTATTTCATTTTTTACTATAAATGGTAAGCAGACCTCACACTTCACAACTTATTTTATTCATATTTTATTATAATATATATATATATATATAGATGATTAAAGCATAACTAATATTAAGTGTATAACTAGAGAATAAATCTTAGCCACACATTATCTTAATCCAATGACTAAAATAAGTAAACATTTTTAGTTAATAAAAATTGCATAGGGGTATTTTAGGAAATCAACCTTGTTCTCATATTTTCACATATACACACCATTCACGCTCACACACAAACACACACTCCCTCCTTCTCCCAAGAAGGAGGTGGCGGAGCAGCTTGCACCTCATCTCCTCGTCGATTGTTTGCTTCGTTTCTTCTTCGTAACTATTTTTTAGGTGTCGTTTTCAGAGTTGTGCTATGGCCGTATTCCAGCTAATTTTAATTAATTAGTTTGCTGACTTTTTTTTAAGATTGGACTTTTTCAATTCGATTAGCAAATTCTAGTTTTCCTACCTTCTTCGAATTTTCTCTGAGTGTCGATCAAGCAAACAAACTCTTATCGCGATGTGCAGCGAAAAAAGCGACGGCAATTTAGTTTCTGGATCGAATCACGTTTCAGCTGAAAAGAAGGACCAAAAATTGACGCTCTTTGAAGATCTTTTTCAGGATTCAGACACTGTAAATTCGAATAGTGATGTATTCAACGACAATTCTAGCCCCTCCGACTGCGAGAGCGGCGTTTCCAGCGGCAAAAACAAGATCGGAAATGGCGGTGGGGAGGAGATTTATGGGATAATTACGAAATTCTAATCAATGATGTTGTTGCACCCACCCCAGATTGGTCTTCTTGTTCGATGGAGAGCCCGAGTGCAGCCCACAGGTGTTTCAGGTCAATGGGAATGTTAAGCAGCCCGCAGGTATTTTAGTGAAGTATATTGTGCATTACAGTGATGTATATTGTGCATTAAAGTGATGTATATTGTGCATTACAGTGATGCATATTTCTGCATGCTTATAGTGTATTGTTTTTCATTTTAGGGAAGTATATTGAGCAATTAGTGAACTACAATATGCTTACAGTGAAGTGTATTGAGCATGCCTTGACATGGAGTATATTGAGCATATAGTGATGTATATTGTGCATTACAGTGATCCATATTTCTGCATGCTTATAGTGAATTGTTTTTCATTTTAGGGAAGTATATTGAGCAATTAGTGAACTACAATATGCTTACAGTGAAGTGTGTTGAGCATGCCTTGACATGGAGTATATTGAGCATATAGTGATGTATATTGTGCATTACAATGATGTATATTTATGCATGTTTATAGTTAATTGTTTTTCATTTTAGGGAAGTATATTGAGCAATTTGTGAACTACAATAAGCTTACAGTGAAGTGTATTGAGCATGCCTTGACATGGAGTATATTGAGCATATAGTGATGTATATTGTGCATTACAGTGATGTATATTTCTGCATGCTTATAGTGAATTATTTTTCATTTTAGGGTAGTATATTGAGCAATCAGTGAACTACAATATGCTTACAGTGAAGTGTATTGAGCATGCCTTGACATGGACTATATTGAGCATATAGTGATGTATATTGTGCATTACAGTGATATATATTTTTGCATGCTTATAGTGAATTGTTTTTCATTTTAGGGAAGTATATTGTTCATATAGTGAAGTATATTCTGCATGCCTTATAGTGATTTTCATATGTTATTTATTATATATATATTTGTTATGGATATTCGTCTCTAAATAGAATAATGGATATTCATTTCTAAAATTATAAACTTTGATCATATTTGTGTTTTTTCACTGATTCTAAAATTCGTAGTTACTGTGCAATCAAGAGAATAAATTTTGAAATATTTTAAAATATAAAAAGAAAATAAGAGAGAAAAAATAGTGGAATATCTACCGGTTTTCCAAATAATTAAGGTACAGTCATTTTCGGTGAAATGAGGATAATATGTTATAATTAAGTTAACTAAGTTTTGAAGATGAATTATTTCCACAGAATATAAGTTGCAACTTGATAGAACCACAACCGCAGAATTCAATAAACAAAAGCAATAACAATGAATCAACGACCAAAAACTGCCGGAAATGGGCATCTCAACGTAGCGGTTGGTGTGCGCAGCCAATTTTCCTCCGCCACCGACCTTCTCCCGCGCAGCTGGGAAGCACAAATCCAATAGCTTAGCCTTAGCTCCGTTGAGAAGCGCCGCTGATCAGGTGAAGCCATTGAAGTGGGCGGTTAGGGTCGCCGAACAACAACTCCCACCAAAATCTGATGTTAATAAAATAGATCACTATAACAAAAAATAAAAGATACATCACTCTAACCGTGGAACACATCACTATAACCATGTTTTTACTTCACTAATGTTAACAAAATAGATCACTATAACAAAAAATCAAAAAAACATCACTCTAACCCTGAAACACATCACTATAACCATGTTTTTACTTCCATGATGTTAACAAAATAGATCACTATAAGAAACCCCACTCTAACCGTGGAACACATCACTATAACCATATTTTTACTTCACTGATGTTAACAAAATAGATCCCTATAACAAAAAATCAAAGAAACATCACTCTAACCCTGGAACACAACACCCTAACCATGTTTTTACTTCACTCATATTAATAAAATAGATCACTATAACAAAAAATTAAAGAAACATCACTAAAACCCTGGAACACATCACTCTTAGCATGTTTTTACATCACTCTAACCTTGGAATACATCACTCTAAGCATGTTTTTACTTCACTGGTGTTAACAAAATAGATCACTATAACAAAAAAATCAAAGAAACATCACTATAACCCTGGAACACATCACTATAACCATGTTTTTACTTCACTGATGTTAATAAAATAGATCACTATAACAAAAAATCAAAGAAACCTCACTCTAAACCTGGAACACATCACTCTAGCCATGTTTTTACTTCACTGATGTTAACAAAATAGATCACTATAACAAAATATCACAGAAACATCACCCTTTTCCATTAGTTTGTCAAAAATCTTTCCATCCAGATCCTGCTCAAATCTCAATCGCCTGTTTCCGCCGCAATCCAGAAGCAACAAAGGCACAAATTCTACGAATTCTGGCGATTAGAGGCTAGTTTTAATTCAGTGGCGGAACCCATTAGAATAGATATGCAATGTGAAGTTGGGTTGTTGATGCGAACACGTCACACCCACAAGAAAATCAGAATTCATGCTTGTTTGTTTAATTACTAGCATTTATTTTGGACCAAATCGATCAGAGTCCAAATCCGATGAGTACCGCCGCAATCTCTGTCGTGGGTCTGGCCAGTTGGGGCCAGAGGACAGGCTGACGACGTCCGCCGCAAGCGGCTCTGGTGGAGGCGGCGAAGCCCCGATCACTCAGAGGCGGCGGTGAAGAGGAGGGCTGAAGAAAAATTCTCTAAATGAGAGAGATTCATGTTTTACCCAGCTTTGTTTGTTAAATGACTATTTTACCTCCGCCTACTTATATTGTGAAGTAATTTTCTAGATCTTGTGGTTGAAATTTATTCTCCAGTGTTGAAATCCTAAGCTGATTTTTCAACCTTTGATTTCTTAATCTTGTGGTTGAAATTTATTCTCTAGTTATATACTTAAGGAGTACTTGCCCTATATCACTACTATATATATATATATATAAGTGAAATTCATATTCCACTAACGTATCCAATCTAATTTTCTTTACATTTTTTAAAACTCCTGAAAACGAGGGGAGTATTTCATATTGATTATATTATGGGTGTCATAATCATTGAAGGTCCAATCGGAGGGTGACACGGTAACAATCTACCACTGGAGGGAAATGTCGTCGAGCTCTACAAAGCCAACGGAATAAAGAAAATGCGAATCTACGGCCCCAACGACACCGCCCTCCGCAACTCCGATATCAACCTCATCCTCGATGTCCCCAACGACGATATCTCCTCCCTCCAATCCGACGCCACCCAATGGATCCAAACCAACGTCATTCCCTACTTTCCCGCCACCAAAATCAGCTACATCACTGTCGGTAACGAAATCAACCCCTCCGATCCCAATTTCGCCCCTCTCTTTCTCCCTGCGATGCAATCCCTCTCCAAATTCGGACTACAAAACCAAATCAAGGTCTCCACCGCCACCTATTCCGGAATATTGGCATCCACCTCTCCCCCTCGGCGTCCGATCATTCATGGCCCCAATCGTCGATTTTTTGGTGAAGACAGAATCTCCACTTCTCGTGAACATATATCCTTACAGGAATATAAATCTCGATTTCGCTCTGTTTAAGTCTGAGGGAGTTGAATTTGTTGACGATGGATTTGAGTATACGAATTTGTTCGATGCCATGGTTGACGGCGTTTACTACGTGCTCGAGAAGGTCGGAGGGGGCGGCGTGGAGGTGGTGGTTTCCGAGACTGTATGGTCGGCCGGGGGACGGAGATGGGGTGGTGGAGATTGTCGAGAAGGAGGCGGAATATTACCGGAATTTGATCGGGAGGGAAGGCGTTGGAGACTTACTTGTTTGCGATGTTTGATGAGAATGAGAAGAATGGGGCTGAAACCGAGCATCATTTTGGCTTGTTTAATCCTACTCATCAAACTCCTAAATACCAGCTAGCATGATCATTATGAAAATGTATTTATAAATTAAATACATAAGGGCATCCACAGTGGGGCGGACGATAGTCCGCCCGATGCATCCGTCGGACTATCGTCCACCACTGTAGCCATGCGGACGATGCCCGATGCATCGTCCGCGCCCTATGCTTCATCCGCGGATGATAGGTGTTGGAGCACGCATCGTCCGCGGTATCGTCCGCCCCACTGCGGGCGACGCGGACGATACCGCAGACGATGCAACGCGTTTTATATTTTTTTTAATTCTTTAAAATTTATATATATAAACTCTTCCATTTTTCTTCCTTTTATAATGACATATTCTCTCCTTTCTTTGTTATACTACCAATGTGGGACAATGGTAAATATAAACTAAAATGGCATATTCTTTCCTTTCTTTATTATACTAACGATGTGGGACAATGGTAAACATAAACTAGCTTAATTATTTTTTATATATAGTTATTTAATAGCTACTATATATAGGAACTTCTAAAAATACTATTTAATAGTTGTAAACTATTAATCTCGGATAAATTTGTAGTTGACAAAGAACTCTATTAAGATTTATTTAATCTCAACTTTATATCTACTGTACTAATATTTATAGAATCTAGGATTTTATGGAAATATTATTCTAAGAAAATAGAAAAAGAAATTTAAACATGAAAAAGAAATTAACAAGCTAGGCTGAAACTATTTGCCAACATCTCATAAAATAAAATAAAAATTAATTTTATAAACTATATAAAACAATCATATTAATCTATTTGTATTATTTAAATTTAAATTTAAATCATGCCTCACCTCAAATTCACCTTCATTATTATTGATTTAAAACTCTGTTTTAAATCAATAATAACGCAAGTTGTGAATGATGTAGCGTATGCCCTTTTTATTGTAATGAAGTTGTTTTTTATTTCTAACTCTTGTAACTTTTTTAATTAAGTAATGTAGGATTTGCCTTTAAATCGTGGTGCTTTTTTTATTATTTTGTACGACATATTTGAAAACATAAAATTATTTACCAAAACAATAGTGAAAACTATAGAGCGGACTTTAGGGTGTCCCACTGTAGGTGGAAGGGGGATGTCAGTGTAGCCCGCAACCCGTGGGCTAGCCCGAATAGCCCACCAAATTTATAGGGTTAGGGTTGAAAATTTCTAGCCCGATAAAATCAAAACCCGATTAGCTCGCACCCGATTAACCCGCAACCCGTTAGGGCCAGACCCGAAAACCCGATAAAATTTCTATTATTCTATTTTTTACTCCTAATTCGACACTTCATTGATTAATTTTATAATATAGAAAACTAAAAAAACAACTTTCAATTTTATATTGAATATACAAATTATATATTGAATTTTATTAATATAATGATTGATAAATAAATTAAAAACGTCAAATTCACTAAAACAATTTAAATCATGCATTAAAATTTCACGAAATATCTCAAATATTAGTATTTGATCATATTTTTGATTGAGCTTAAGCATATATCTCAAATTTATCATAATTAAATATTTTACATTTTATGAATATAACTAATTTTCATCATTTTTTTATTGGATTGATCACATGTTAATTTTATCTGCAGCAACCCGATTAACCCGTTGGACTAGCCCGAAACCCGACCTTTTAAGGTTAGGGCTAAACTTTTATAACCCGAAAGAAATCACAACCCGATTAGCCCGCACCCAATTAACCCGCAATCCGGTAGGGTTGGCCCGAAACCCGACGGGCCGACCCGATTGACATCCCTAGTTAGGAGGATAGAATGATGATGTGGCGGAGCATAGGGCGCCCTATAGGGCGGACTATAGGGCGCCCCATTGTGGATGCTCTAAGGAATATAAAATAAATACTAGTACTATTATTATTGATGTTATTTAAAAAGAAAATCAAGTATAATTATGCTACAATTACTCTAAGGGCGTGTTTGGGTAATTATGCTATAATTATATCAATTGAATTTTGTTGGTATACAAATGTGACTTGTATTGTGGGACGGAGGGAATACATAATTGAAATCTTAAAAATTTAAAATTGCATAATTTAAATTTTAAAAGTCAAAATTATATATTTCGGGTTCGCATAGATGAAAATTACTCTTCCGGCGGCAGGTTGGACGTCCTGAACCATTGGTGGTTCCAACCGCCGAGGGTGTGTGGGGGTTGTTGGTCGGACATGTTAGCAAAATATAGACAGAAAAGAGTGTTGGAATATTTGAGAGCGAAAATGCGATTGAGAGAAGAGTTGTTTGGTGTGATTTTTTTGGGGATGAAATTAGAGGTATTTATAGATGAAAAAAGGTGTCTATTGGATTAAAAAATGAAAAAATAAATTATATGTGGAGAAAAAATGGATATATTTTATTGAGAAGTGGGAAAATTGCAACGTCTGATCAAGTTGCAGACATCTTTACTAAGCCATTGGATCGACAAGCCTTCGAGAGATTGCTGGGAGTAGTGTCGCAATCTGCGTTCGGATTGAGGGAGAGTGTTAGCGAGCCTTGCCAAAAGACTGGAGATTTAACCTTCGACCTGTCCATTTACAAAATCAAAACTTACGAAAGATATGATCCAAAAAGGAGAGAAATTGAATGCCTGTCAATGCATCATTAGATCGCACTAATGAAGATCTGTCTGTGAGAATAAATTAAGAGTAAAGGTCAAATATGGTCCTAAACATATAATATTTTTATGATTTGGGTCTTAAACATTATGTTTTAAATTATTACATCCTATACATTTGAACTCGGGCCAGAATCAGTCCATTTTGGATGGATTCCGTTAGAAGTAACGGTCAACAGCCATTTAGCACTAGATTAAGCATTTTTATAATTTTTTTTTAATTATTTCAAAATAAAAATAAAAATTATTATTCTTAAAATTTAAAATTAAAACTTTAAAACCTTTATCCCCTGTCAAAGGCCATCCCGCCCCAAATTCATAGCCTACTCAACCGCTGCCGGCCGGCACCGCTTACCCTTACGGAACAGAAATATAATCTCCACTCATCTCTCTCACCTACAACCACCACACTAATCAATCCACCGAAGATCTAAGTCCTAAGCTCAATCAAGAACATGAACACACAAAAAAAGATAAGTAAGCCTTTTCAAATTGTTTTTTCATTTCCTTTCTGCTCCCCATCATTCCAGTACTATTCAGGCAAATTGTATGCTCCTTTCAAATCCTAATTCAGCGGAGTAATTGGGGATTTAGCATAAACCCTAATTCAGTTGAAATGCTGGAAATTAATTAATGCGAATTGGAACTTTAATCGACAGATGTCGTTGTCGTTGATGGAGGTGGGGGTGGTGCCAGAGGCGGATGGGAGCGAGAAAGCGGCGGTGGGACGGACAGAGAAGCAAGGGTGATGAGGTACAGGAGAAGAGGAAGAACAAGAAGTTCGAGAAGACAATCCGGTACGCGTAGAGGAAGGCGTACGTGGAGACGAGGCCGAGAATCAAGGAGAGATTCGCGAAGCGGTCAGAGCTAGAGGTGGAGTCTGCGACGTACGGCGCCATTCTTCAACAAGGTTTTTTTGGACCATTGAAGATATGATTATGAAGAAGAAGAATTTGAGTTTGTAAATATTCTATTTCTCTGAAGAAGATAATGAAGGATTTTTTGTTTTGCATTTTATGTTTTAATTTATTTTTATGTATTTTAGTTTCACTATTTTGCTAATAAAAATTAATGAGATAGGGTGCTAATAAGAGCATCCACAACCGTGTTCTTGCCAGCGAGCACGGTTGTGGGCCCGGACCCACTTTTTCTGCATGCTCTCTAGCAAGAGCACAACACCCACAGCTGTGCTCTTCCGCAAGGACGAGCACAATTCAATTTAAAATTCAATTAAACAAAAACATTTCCATAATATTAAAATTCATTAAAAAAACCTAAATAATATTACAAATGAAAAATAAAATAAAAAAGACATAATTAAAATCCTAAAAATTAAAAATTACATAATTAAAATACTAAAAATTAAAATTACATAATTAGACTCCTAAAAATTAAAAATTACATAATTAAAATCCTAAAATTTGAGATTGAGAGAGTTGTTTGGTATAGTGTCATTTTTTGTGTTTGAAATGAGACTATTTATAGATGAAAGTATGAATTTTGGGGTAAAAATAATGCAAAAAAATAAATTAAAAGTTTGAAAAAATGGATATATTTTATTAGGAAGTGAGAAAATATTTTTTTTATTAATTTTGAATATTTCAGATTTTTTCGATTTTAAAGAAATAATAAAAAAACGATAAATCAACGGGCCAATCAAAGCATGCCACGTCGACGCCTCGTGCTCTTGCCGTTGGCACGGACGTGCTCTTGCCGTTGGCACGGACGTGCTCTTAGCTAAGAGCACGTCCGTGCCAGCGGCAAGAGCGCAGCTGCGGCGGAGCTCGTCCTTGCCAGCGGCACGAACGGACGGACGCCGTCCGTCCACCGTTGTGGATGCTCTAATAGCACTTAATAATTTAATTGGGTCAAAACTGGTTTAAAAGACGTTGACTGTCTTTTTTTAACGGATGATGTAATAATTCAAAACGTAATGTCTAGGACCAAAATCATAAAAAGGACCATATTTGGTAAATCAATAATGGAAAATGTGATTTAGCATGAATCACTCTTTGCATTAATATGTAATAATTTGATCATACAATAGATACAACATTTCCTATATTTTATAATCAGTTCTATATAAAGAGATGGTTACTTTTGCATTACATATGTACAATACCGAACATTGTTCTAAGCAAGATACTTTATCTTTAACAATATGAAAAGCTTCAGTTTTCTTCACTAATAATTGGCCCAATTTATATAATCAATTAATCTATCTCAGTGTCCTTATGCTTCGACCTGGATGTATCTCTGTTAATATGAGTAAGCAAAACATCTAAAATTCAAAAACCGAATCAGACCGAAACAAAATATTTCTGTTCAAGTTCTTATTATTTTAGTACTCCATTAGACTAGGTTTTTTAAGGTTTAATTAGGGTTTATTTAAACATTTCAAAACATAGAATAAAAATAAGAATTAAGAAAATCGATGGAGCTATATATTATACTATCTTTATTTGAATATGAAGAGAATATTTGATCATACAAGAAAATTATTCTCTCAAAATAATTTCCATCTAACCATATATAAGCGCGAGAAATATTGGACAAAATCGACTGAAGTTATAGAGTTTGGAAAGAAAAATATTCTCATTCCAAAACTCGAGAGTTTTCCATGTAATTAACTCTTGTGTAATCGTCCAAATTCATCTATTTAAGCCAAACCATTCTGAAATCAAAATATTCACACTGCAAATTTGGTCAATTCATTAGCTAGTGTAAGGATGATTCTCTTTTACCTATTAATCCTCTTGGCCGCTACTACCTCTGCTGTGGTATCTCAATTTCAAGGTAAAAATTAAAAACTTTATTGTCGAATTTTATTTTGATAAAATTCTTATGTATATATGCTAACTAATTAATTTCAATCCAAAACTCGGGACTTTTTCAATTTTGTATGTTAAATTATCAACGCAAAGATATAAGTATATAAATATTTAAATTTGCATGTTCTATTAATAAAATTATGTATATGTGGTCATAATTTTAATATACATAATTGAAAGTTTGCATTCTGAATAGAAAAATATTTTTATTATAACGTGATCCTATATATGCTTGTTTTATGTATGTTGACATCAGGTCAAATTGGAGTATGCAACGGGCGAGTCGGCAACAATCTACCACCGGAGCAAGACGTCGTCGAGCTCTACAAAGCCAATGGAATAAAAAAAATGCGAATCTACGACCCTAACCCGGCCACCATCTCCGCCCTCCAAGGCTCCGACATCGAGCTCCTCCTCGGCGTCCCCAACGTAGACCTCCCCTCCCTCCAATCGGATGCCACCGCATGGATCCAAACCAACGTCATTCCCCACTTTCCCGCCACCAAAATCCGCTACATCGCCGTCGGCAACGAGATCGATCCCTCCAATCCCGGATTTGCCCCTCTCCTTCTCCCCGCCATGCAATCCATCTACAACGCCCTCTCAAAATTCGGACTACAAAGCCAAATCAAGGTCTCCACCGCGGCCTATTCCGGAATACTAGCGTCCACCTCTCCCCCCTCAGCGTCCGTCTTTAAAGATGCTTCATTCATGGCCCCAATCGTCAATTTTTTGGTGAAGACAGAATCTCCACTTCTGGTCAACATATATCCTTACTTTGCCTACCTCGGAGACAAAAATATAAGTCTCGACTTCGTCTTGTTTAATTCGGAACGGGTGGAATTTGTTGACAATGGAATGGAGTATAAGAACATATTTGATGCTATGGTTGACGGGGTTTACTACGCGCTGGAGAAGGCCGGAGGGGGCAGCATGGAGTTGGTGGTTTCGGAGAGTGGGTGGCCGTCCGGGGGCGGAGATGGGGTGGTGGAGAGCGTTGAGAAGGCGGCGATTTATTACCGGAATTTGATAGGGCACGTGGAAGGAGGAACACCGAAGAGAAAGGGGAAAGCGTTGGAGACATACTTGTTTGGTATGTTTGATGAGAATGAGAAGAGTGGCAGTGCAACCGAGCAACATTTTGGCCTCTTTAATCCTATTGATAAAACTCCTAAATACCAACTTGCACCAACACAGTAACACACTAGTATTTTAGAATTACATGTTTTGCATTTAATTTAAATACGATTGATGTTTTTGGTCTAAAATACTATAGAAGATTAGATTAGCCAATTAACTCCTAAAATGACTACTTTAACCTCATTATGTCTTAGACATTATGTCTCCAAAACATTTTTCTATTGAGAAATAGGGTTAGTTCTAGTTAAAAAGCTTAAGCTTTTTTGTTTGCAAACTCAATTTTGACATATGGCCACTAGCTATAATTCTTGAATTCAATTAATTATTTTTTATTACAAAGAATAACTACTAGGAAAAATGGTGTTTTACTGCCAAGAAGAACTACACAATCTATAATTAAAAAAATAAATAGCCACCTGTTACGATTCTCATCACGGAAAAAATTAACGAACTTGAGGAGACGAGAATGATTCACATTGGGGCCATCATCATCTTCTATATAATCAAGCTTCCTACAGCCCCTACATAGTACTAATATGTTACAATGCTATAAAATCATTTTAACTGTACATATTTTCCAGCTCTCTGCAAGCAGTGAAAAGCTCCGTAGTTTTGCCTTTTTCAATCCACTGAAGAACTTGTTCCACCACTTTCGTCGTCTTCACTAAAACTTGATGGCATCTCTGTTGCGGACCTAAAGATACAAATACAGTTTGTTGCAGCATTAGGTCAAACGAAAGACGATGAAAGAGCAGCAGACGACATTTCTAGATTGAAATAGGAAAAAGACAAGGCAACGCATGCTAGAACATTTCTCCATAATGCAAGATTCAGGCATCAATTAGTCCATTTGTCAAATGATTGAGTACGTAATTTGTTTGAGAAGATGAGTGTCCAGATGCATCAAGCAAACGCAGCAATATCAATCAGTTGTCCAAAAACTTACTATTAATATATATTGACCAAATCTAACCTTAAGACTTGATAGTTATGTGGTGTTGTATCCACCATCAATGTTGCTGTTGAGGGTTGCTGATGTGGAAATTCTTCCCTTAATCTTTTCTTAGCCTATAAATAAGAAACATGCAAAGAGAAAAGTGTATCAATGACTATTAACTAATTAGTCTATGCATATTAGCAAAAATGCAGGGGCGTAAATTACAATTGTATCATTCTTGATGGGGATCTTCATTTGATGTTCATTTGTCATCCTCCTATCAGTATATATTGTATCATCCTGCATAAAACATTGTGTGAAGGCACAAAACATCAGCACACCAGAGGGACAGAAAGAGAAAACAATTAGTGGGAAGTAAGAAAGTTAATATAAGAGAAAAGAAAACCTTAATAACTTCTCTTTGTAGCCCTTTGTCCGCAGAGCTGTAGTAGCCATTTCTTCTTGTGGCCAAGGTGGAATTCACATGTTCTGTATATTCTCCAAAGGGAACCCCTCCATTCACATCATTATATTTTTGAGACCAAGACTCTGCTCGTTTCTCTCTCACTTTGCCACCAAAAGCTTGCAGATTTGAATATCTTGGCACTGTATCCATTGTTGTTACTTCAACACCAGGTCTATGCCTTGAACCATACTCATCTCTACTCACAACTCCGGGTATATCTCTGCCAGTACCTCCCGTAAATTCCACTAAAGAGTTACTCCTTGGATAATAGGAACCACTGTTGGATAAAGAGGTCTTTATCCTGGACTTCCGGTAAATGTAGCTATCAGGAATATCAGAGCCACTCCTTGTTTTGAAATTCGTACCATCAATATCAGAGTTAAATGGAGCCATGCTGGATGGGTATTCAGATCCCTGTACGAATTTTGATTACAAGAAAAACTAGACCATATTAGATGCACTGTCCACTCAAAGTCAGTATAAAAGATAGTAATGAAAACATTACAAGATGTGCGCATAAGGTCTGTGGCTGTTCTGCTTAACCAGAAAATTCATCAATCAGTAAAAAAGGCTGTTCGGCTTAGACAGAAAAAAAGAGAATGATAGCAAGATCAGCAGCTTATTTTTGCAATTACATTCAAGGTTTAAGACATGCAACAAGAAATAGAGATGGAAAAATCAGTTCAGGCTAGTTGCTTGCAGCTTACTTAATGGATAAACTATAAACATCAAGAATTTTAAAATGGACAGTGGAGATATCTCCGATTAAGATTCTACAAAAGACTAATAGATCATGCATACACACTGCTATGCTCTTGTTTTGCATTCATGCATCTTCGCACGCAGTGGCAAATAGACTGCATTATTCAAGCTCCCAAAACTTATTAGCGGAGACTCGCGTATGACCTGCTAGGTTGTATAATTACTTGACCAATAAGCTCAAGTACACACTCCTTGAGTAATAGGTGGTTTGATGTTTCAAAATCATATTTGGCATAAGCAGGAGATGTAAAACTAAATGTAATTATCAGACACCGACTCACCTTGAAAAACTTGGAATTCTGCCGAAGATTCAAAAGATCAGGAGAACCACGTACATCTTCTCCAGTGTGATAATTTTCTAATACAAAGGTCAAAGTATAATGATGAACACTGTGAACTGTGAATCTCCATATTGTAAATGCAAAACAGTTGAAAATTCACTTTCTTAAAAATAATTCAAAAGAAAAAGAAAAACAAACACTTGAACATATACATATTGTCACAAGCTAGAAGGCGAGAATTGTTGAAATGCAGTTTGTAATAAGAATCACAAGCCTGATCTCATTGGGAGACTAACGGTGACATCAGGAACTTTTGAAAGGGACATATACATTTATATTACAAAACATCATTATAATAACTTACCTTCAACCGGCTCCTGCATTGAGGATTCAAATGCACCCGGAGGAAGTGGATCAAATTCAACGCCAAGAGGAGGACCATCCTCCCGATAATGCTTTCCCAGCTGTCTCTTGACTGCAGTTATAGCAGGATTTTCCATACGACCCTTCACTTTTAAGTAACCTGATGGGCCAGGCCTGGGTTTTATACCCCTTGTATCAGATGGAAGTTTTGGCATTAGGTACCTTGAAGTGGACATGTCAGAGGGATCCCCGTTCTGGTAATTAGGAGGTGCATTCCGCAATGAACTGCTACGTCCTGAAGAATCATCAATTGTACGATTGTAGTTTCCAGCATAATGATTGTCATGCTCATACGTAAGGTCTGCAGCAGAAAAGTCTTTTGAAGTCAACCTTCCACTTTCCACTTCCCTGGTATCGAGATTCTTATCATCCCCCTGTTTTGTGCTACCACATGAATCTTGCCTATGCCCGCTGCCACGGTCTTGTATGACTCCACTTGACCGATCTTGCCTTACAGTGGCATGATTTTCTCCATTGATTAATTTTTTATCTTTTAACCTCCTATGGCAAAACCATCCAGAAACTTGCTTCTCTGTCAAACCTATGGACTCCGCAACTTGTATTTTCATGGATTCTGAAGGATATTTATGCTCTGGTAGAACAAAACCAGCCCTTAAATTAACAACAGTGTAAAAGAAATTTCACAAGCAAACGACAGGACAGGATATATCACAATATTAAGAATTTAAGAGACTAACTCACCATTGTAAAATTTCTCTAATGCTTGAACCTGAGCCTGTGTCTTCACTATCCTTTTCTTGTTCTTCTCTGAAAGAGATTTATCATCTTCATGCTGCATCTCACATGATCCTGAAAAACATTATTACATTAATAATCAAAATCATATGTGGCAATTATTAAAGAGCTATCAGCAAACATGCACCAACAATTTTGTATTCATTAGCAACTTCCTATCGGACATATGTGATTGGAGTAAAAAATCATAAGGTAGGAAAACAACTTATTTAGCACTTCATTTAGAAGATAAGGAACAAATCTCAATTGTGTAAATATTTTGATTTTCCATCACTCACTTCTTTTGGATCTTCTACAGACACTTCGACAAGGAATATACATACTTGATGTTTCACATAAAGATAAAACATAATACCAACATAAGTAGATCTTATGCATACATGAAGGCAAATCATTATCTTCATCAATGAGAGATTGTATCTCATTAATCTCTGCTTCTCACATTATATTACGCACATAGAGAGCATTTGTATGCCTCAAAAGAGCAATAACGTATCCAGGCATTTTGAGTCAAGACAAAGTTACTATTGGAATGAATTGCTATCTATGTGTTTATATTTCAGTGCCCATGGATGAATGAATCTTAAAATGTTGGCATCTTCTATCTTCAGGCTCATAATCTCTTGACAAGCTCATCGATAACTTTTAACTGGCAATATGAAGAATGTTGTTCCTCTACATATATGAACATTGCTAGGGAAGGATACACAATGTCGTAACAGCAAACTACTAAGTAATATTCAAACCAACAACAATATGACAACTTTATGTCATCTGGTTGAATAGTGGAGCACATTGTGAAGAAGGAAAAGATCTATTAACTTAATACTAGATAATAACAAGCATCCAAAGATCAGAGTCCTTAATATGCCTCGTTTTTCACATAACTTCCATGCATCGCCATTCAGCTAAAACCCAGACTGCTCAAATACATCATGTATGTAGTTCATCTTTTCATCGACAAATTTCAAGAGAATAAACACCTAAAGTAAGAAAATCATCTTAATGTTTTGCAGCTTTCAGCAGCAAAAGCAACAGTAACAATGATGAAACGGAAAAAATTCACACAAATCTTTAATACAATATCATCTAAGAAGCACATCAAAATTGAAAACAAAACTCAAAGCCAATTCCAAAAAAAAGTGAACAATAAAATATGGATAAAAATTCACAACGACATTGCACAACAAAAATCTCAAAATCAAACTCGGGAAACAGAAGGATACCTAAATGTGGAATCCAACTAAATCAAGTTCTCCAACAACAGCACGAGTCAATCGTGATCTGATACGTTAATTAAACTTGAAAAAATATCAATCCATACCTTCTCTCATGATTCAGCCGCGAGCAACTATTCCTCAATTGAATTTCCCCTTTCAAATTAGGTTTCAACCCGTTCTCTGAATCGAACCATCAACGCTCCATCCCCCACTCAACTTGGCGGTGAATTCAAGTAGAGAAAGAAAACTAATCTCGACGGACTATCAAATCAATCCATGTATAGACAGAGAGAGAAAGTGGAACGTGAAAAGGATGAACAAATTTTTATTTTCTGGGTTATTTTAATTATGTTTGCCGTTTGATCTGAGATTTTTCTGCTTTGTTTTGAATATTTGATTATTTGGTTTCTTGAATAAATATTCGTTGCATTCTTGCTTAGTCTCGAACTAACTGCTCATTAATATTCAAATTTTAATAGCCTTCTTAATTAATTGCAGTCAATATTCCTGAAAATCTCACAAGAATACAAAAGTTACATTGAAATTCTTCACAATATTGGTATATTCTTTCTGCACAATTTTGGGTTTGTTTTTCATATATGTTTCAATTTTAATAATTTCCTTTTTCTCTGATCGAAAAATAAATTTGATATACTTATTCATTGTTTTCTCTCTACCACCTACTCAAAAATAAATACGATATTTTGATTCAAATCATTCTGTGTGAAAATGAGTTTTCATTTTCTCAGATTCAAGAAATTTCTCAACATCTTCCTTTTATTACTGAAAAAAATATGGATTTAACTATTTTTTATCCATTGTCATCAAATAACATGTAAGAGCATCCACAATAGCGCCTAGCGCACCGCCTAGCCGAGCGCCGGCGCTAGGCGGTGCGCTAGGCGATCTATTGCAGCCGCCTAGCGGATTTCGCGAAAAAAAACCGCCTAGCGTTCGGCGGTTCCGTGGCGCTAGGCGGTGCGCTAGGCGATCCGCTAGGCGCTATTGCAGCGTCCGGATAGCCTAGCGTGAATTTTTAATTTTTTTTTGTTTCCGAAACACTATATATACGCGACTTGCCCGTCATTTTCATTCGCACCACTTGTATTAACGAGTACTCTCTCTATCTTAATTTCTGTACAAGATCAACACCTAAAAATGAGTAACGCCGGTGGTAGTGGTGGGAGTGGTGGGGATGCTGAGGAGTACGAGCGTATAATGAACGAGGCGCTAGATGCCTATACGAACCGTGAGATTGATCAATGGATGCAGAGGGCCTTGCAGCCGGCGGTACCTGTACCTCGACCAGTGGTACACCGCCGAGCGGTGATTGATCGTGATCACGTAGCTGCACATCAGCGCCTATACGAAGACTACTTCGCACAGGAGCCGCGGTTTAACGCCAACCTTTTCAGGCGCCGTTTTAGGATGCGCAGGTCCCTATTTATGCGTATTGTTAACGGATTGGAGCAACGATATCTGTATTTCCGCTTTAGGCACGATGCGGCTGGCAGACCCGGCCACACTCCTATTCAAAAGTGCACTGCGGCAATCCGGCAGTTGGCCTATGGAGGCGCTGCAGACATGTGGGACGAGTACCTCCACATCGGTGAGACGACTGCCCTGGAGTGTATGAAGTATTTCTGTCACGGCGTGATTGAAATATTCGGTGATCAGTACCTTCGAAGCCCTACCCCCGATGACTGCCGGGATCTGCTGCGGATGCAGGGGAACAGCATGGGTTCCCAGGGATGTTAGGCAGCATAGATTGTATGCATTGGGAGTGGAAGAACTGCCCCGCTGCCTGGAAGGGGATGTACACTACCGGCTACAAGGGAAAGAATCTCATGATGATCCTCGAGGCCGTAGCTGATTACCGGATGTGGATTTGGCATGCGTATTTTGGGATAGCTGGTTCGAACAACGACCCCAACGTCCTCAACTCGTCGCCACTTTTCAACGAGCAGTGTCAGGGTGTCGGTCCGGCCATCAGTTTTGTCGCCAACGACAACCGACATGATATGGGCTACTACTTGGCGGATGGGATATACCCTAGGTGGCCCGTCTTTGTGAAGACGATCCGATGCCCAGGAGATGAGAAGAAGGCCTACTTTGCGGCACGGCAGGAGTCGGCGCGCAAGGACGTGGAACGCGCATTTGGTGTGCTCCAGGCTCGATGGGCGGCAGTTAAGGGGCCAACGCGTTTGTGGCACGTCGACTGCATTGCTGATATAATGTACGCCTGTATAATCATGCACAACATGATTGTCGAAGATGAAGGTGGACAACTGACTGATTGGGCCAACGACGATAATGAAGCTGGTCCAAGCCACGGCGTTGCCGCCCCTAACGTACGGAGTGGGGTACCCCACGATGAAGACGGCCGCCTCCAAGCACATGCCGACATGCGCCAAACGGAGGCTCATATTCGACTCCAAAAGGATTTAATTGAAGAGTTATGGGCGCGGAGGACTGCACGACGTTAGTTTTTTTTTTAATTATGTAATTTTTTAAATTAATGTACTTTTTAAATTTTATTAATAATAGTGAATTTTCTCGTTTTTGTGTCGTAAATTTAATTCTGTATATTGTGTGATTGTTAATTATTTCATTTTGTACATATTTGTTAATAGTGATGTGGATAGTATGTGGCTAGGCTATGACTGGGCTATTGCTGGGCTATTTGCTTGTTTTGATGATGTGGCAGGAGAATTGTTAGTGCTGATGATGTGGCAGTGGCTAGGCTATGGCTGGGCTATTGCTGGGCTATTCCTATTGTGGATGGCCTAAGTGTGTCTGAGTTGTAATTAGTAAGAATTACTACTTACTTCCCTCGGTTCTTTCAAATTTGGCACCATTTAATCGGGCACGAGTTTAAAGAAATATAATAGAAAGTAAGTTAAAAAAGTTAGTGATATATAGATCCTATTTTTATCTATTAATTTTAAAATAAAATATGAGTGAAAATGAGTTAGGGCGTCCCCACCTGCCACTCATCCTGCAACACTCATATTTGGAGTAGAGTTCACCCTCGTGGCTCCAACCATACTCCATATCCCTACCCAAAATTCGTTTTTTGAATAGTGATGCACCAAAGATGCAGTAGCACTGTAGCTACTGCATTTCACTTTATGAAGCTTCTGAAAATTGCAATTGGATCCCTCATAATTATGTATTTTGGAATAGAAATTTATGGAGATGCTTGACGATTGAAGAGGTTGGCGAAATTTTTCTGAGATGTAGAGAGAAACGAAAAAGAGAGAAGAAGAGAAGGAGCAGCGAAATTTATGTAGAGAGAGAAGATTATTTCGATTTAAATGGGCTCGGTCATAAATAAAATTCTATATTATACTCCATGTATTTGTAGATAGGATATGTAGATGGATTTAAAATAGTGAAAGTTTATGTTATGTACTTGTTTGAGGATTTTTTTTTTTAAATGTACTTGTTTGAGGATATAGGCGGTTTTTTTTATCAATTATTTAGTCAAAAATTATTTAATATTCATTTTAAATTATATCATTGATATTTAATATTATAGGAAAATAAATTAGATAATACTCCACATAACATAAACAATTGTATTTAAATTATTTAATTATGTTTGAAAATTTATTGATAGAGTTGAGTAGTTAATGTGTAATTTAAATAACTATATAGGTAAGATTGAAAAAGTAAAAAAAAAAGTAGGTGAGTATTGAAATTTTATTTGAGTATGAGTCTAGTGTAAATGGTTAGAGTAGAATTAATGTTTAATGTGACAGAACTGAAAAAATTGATTTGAGTCTAGAGTAAATGGTTGGAGATGACCTTAGTGGAATGTAGGGTTCACTACCAAAAATGGTAAAAGTGAAAGGTGACAAATTTTTAGGGACGGACGGAATAAGAAATTAGTGATAAATTTTTAGGGACGGAGGGAGGGGAAAAATGAACACCATGAAAACTACGAAATGTTTGATTAAAAATGGGAGGGAAAAAAAGTAATGTATGTAGTACATTTCAGTGACTGTGGATCCATAAGCATTTTTAAAATAGGGTGAATTACATAAATAATCTATGATGTTTCGGTCATGAACATGGATAGTTTCTACGAGATTTTTATAGCTTTTATTGATACTTTTGATATTTTTCAAAAAAAAATGCTTCCAAGTCATGGAGGACATTTCTGAACTTTCCACCCAAGTAGTACTAAGGCCATGATTAGTTGGCGGGAAAGTAAAGTTGGCAAGGAAAATGATTCCTGGGAAAATGAATCCCGGGAATATGATTTCTAATAACTTTACTTTCCCGTGTTTAGAAAATATCAAGATTTGAAAGTATATATTTGATTTAAACACTAAACTAAAAATATACTTATCATTTTTTATTTATAAAAAATAATAATACATATTATTTAATAAATTATTAATTACAAATGATAATAATTATATTATTTTATTTATTATTACGATGGATAGTTTAAATATGGATTATACATCATAATATATAATAATAAATAAGATTATTATTATTATTATTATTATTATTATTATCATATTTACTTAATTTTTAATTGAATAAATTTTATAATTTAAAATTTCACTACAATTTTATTGTTAATTACTAATTTATAAATTAATAATTATTATATTATTATATAATTATAATTATATTTAATTATTTAATAAATTATTATTATTATGATAATAAAAATAAAAATAAATATTAATAATATAGTTATAATTATGATAATTTGAATTATAGTTATTTATTATCCTGAAATTAAGTATGGTTTATACTTTTAAATTATTTTTAAAACATTGTAATAAATAATAACGATGATGATGATGATGATGATGATGATGATGATGATGATGATGATGATGATGATGATGATGATGATGATGATAATAATAATAATAATAATAATAATAATAATAATAATAATAATAATAATAATAATAATAATAAACTATACTATATTGCATTAAATATGTAAGAATCCTAAAACTGGGAAAAAGAATATCTAAGAAAAGTTAGGATTCAGAATCCTGAAAAGTTGTACTAACTTTCCTTGTTTTAGGATTTTGATTACTTTCCCAGTTTGATTAAAAACGGAAACAAACACAAGAATTTAAAATTTAAGGAACCAGATTACTTTACCTGACAGAATCCTGGCAACCAAACATGGCCTAAAGTCTAAATATAATAACTTTTCATCCAAGTTCTAAATATGATAATTTTCCCACATTGGTTACTTGAAATGATATTTCAAATTGATGTTGTAAATTTATCCCGAATAAATAAATATAATAATTTCTATCTTTCTTTTATGTAAAAATTATTAAAAATATTTTTTTGACTCTTTATGTATGAATAAACAAGACATAAAGGATTGTTTTAATTAAAATTTAATATTCTCACTTAGTCAATTTTACTTTGTAAAGTGAATTATCTTAGACAGTACTATTAGTTTTTTCCTCTTATTTTAATTTTACATGGTACCAAAAGAAAAAATAAGGAAGGGGAAAAAGAAGACATGATCACATGAAAGAGAGAGAGGAAGAAGAAGGACGAAAATAAGGATGTCTTATTTAACTAAGAAAGACAGAGATATAGATGATTTGACATAAATTTTATTTATTTATTTTGGATAAATTGACAACATAAATTTAAAATATTATTTCAAGTATTCAAACACGAAAAAAATTATCTTATTTAGTATTTGGATAAAAAGTCCAAAAAAATATTATATTTAGTATTTGGGTGAAAAATTCAAAAATACCATCCATATCTAGATGAATAAGGCTATAGAAATTCATAAATCATAAGTTTACTCTTAAATAATATGACTCAATCCTTGAGGTTTCGATTTGTGTTAATCCATAAGTTTCCGTTATGCATTATATTTTGTTATTTTTAATATTTATAAATTCCTAGCTTCAGTCATGCATGTAGCACATGGCTTAATTGAATGAACAATGAAGTGAAAAGAGACTAGCTGAAAGTTAATTAAACTAGATTATTTCATTAGAGAAATTTGTAAATATGTAGAATTAGTATTTGTGTCATTTCTACCAAGTTATGTTCGTTATTCAATAAAATTCGATTCATTCATATTTTGTACTTTGATTAGTGTGTATCGAGAATGCCGCTAGGGCGAGGGCAGAGTTGTCATGTTTTGGAGTTGGAAGCCGTTTCCTGGGACGGTGGGGTTGTTTGACAACTCTGTCCTCGCCCTACTGCTAATTTCCCCTTACTCTTGCCGGAAAACCGTCATGGTCGCCACCACACTGAAGAATAAAATGGAAACAAATTCCAGCAAACGAATTTGTGTGAGAGTTTGGGCCCAATGCAACTAAGCCCATTAGCCCAAGAATGAAGGAACCAACTAAAACAAAGTTTCAGTACATTTGAATGATATGCAATGCAACATAGAAACATAAGAAAATTAGGAAAGCAAGGTCTAGAATTAGTGACACACTTTGATTAATATGAAACCATAATCTACCTTTTTTTTAATATAGTTACTAACTAGTTGACTAAAAAGAAAGATATCGATAGCGATTGCAAATAAAGTTGCATTGCATTAAGGAACACATAAACCGAATACAGGCATAAGAGTTGGAAATGAAGGTGCAATTTTTACAGTATGAGAGCATAATATATGTGTGAGAAATCAAATCCTTGAAGGGATCAAAGGGGTGGTGTTCTGTAAGTATGCGGCCGCAGCAGCGACACCGCTTCCGAGCTTCACCGGATATCCGACGTCCTTGAGCACCATCTCCACCCCACCAAGACACCCCAATAGTTGCAACTACAAAATCAATGATCAGCCAATGTCAATGATACTAATAGAAACTTTTAAAACGATACAAATTTTAATGCTCAGTTTTTAAGAGAGATAGAGTTGGTAAAGTAAGAAAGAGAAAGATAAAATAGGTAAAAGAGATGAAGAGCAAAATAAATTAAGTGAGGGAAAAAAAAGCTAGTGGAATTTGTGTCCATTTTTATATATTAATTTTATAGTAGCATGTCATGTAATGATTAGTGGAGAATAAGGCCCACTGCTAAAAGTGGAAAAAAGTTAAATGTGTCTTTAAATGACAGACACCCAAAAATGGCAAAATGTGTCGGGTTTTGGTGGTGAACGAATGGAGTATATGTGAATTATGGATGAAAGACAAGACACACCTCATTAAGGTTGCCAAGATGGCCTATTCTGAAAACCTTGCCAGCCACCTTGTTGAGGCCAAGCCCCAAGCTCAAGTTGTAGCGCTTCCACGCCCTCCGCACGATCTCCGAGCTGTCTATGTATCCTGGAACTACCACCGCAGTCACTGTGTCGCTATGCCACTCCTCCTTCTGCGTGCAGTTCTTCAGCCCCCACGCCTCCACAGCCAGCCTATCCAACCATATACATATAACAGTATAACTATAACAACATCTCATATCAGTACAAAAAGAGAACTGAAAGTCTGAAACTACTATATAAGTAATTAAGTCTCATCTTATAGTTCGCTCCTCCTATCACTAATTAGTTTTCTAATACATACCTGGTGGCGGTGGCGAGGCGGTTGTGCCTGGCAATGACATTGTCAAGTCCTTCCTCAAACAAGAGATCAAGAGCTGCCCTCAATCCATAGAGCAGCTGAATGGAAGGTGTGTAGGGCCAATAAGTCCCCATCTTGTAGAACTTCAAGTAGTCCTTCCAATCGAAGAACACTCGCACCGATTTGGCGCTCTTGGACACCTCGATCGCCTTGGGGCTGGCGCACACGATCCCAATCCCGGTGGGGAGGGAGAGCGCCTTCTGGGACCCGGTGAGGGCCACATCCACGCCCCACTCGTCCATGCGGAAGTCCAGGGCGCAGATGGAGGACACGCCGTCCACCAGGAGGAGGGCCGGGTGGTTGTACTGGTTGAGGATCTTCCTGACCGTGGAGAGGTTGTTGGTGACACCCGTGGCCGTCTCATTGTGGACGATGCAGATGGCCTTGATGGTGTGGGCACTGTCTTCGGCCAGCTTGGAGGCCAGGGCATCCAGATTGGCGCCCTGGCCCCACTCGCTCTCGACCACGTCCACGTTGAAGTTGAGGCGCTGCTGCTGGTCGATCCACAGGAGGCTGAACTGCCCGATCAGGAACGACACGATCCGGTCGCCAGGGGAGAGCGTGTTCGTTAGGGCGCTCTCCCACGCGCCCGTGCCTGTTCCATTTTTTCACACTAATTAGCCTTTAAATCAATTATAAACTAGCTTCATTTGATTGTAATGTCATAAAACTGTTTTTAAATTTGGGATATCCAATTTGAATGGTAGAGCTCCTTCTGTAGTCAATTGAATAGATATAGACTATTAACCTCCCAACTCACAGTCAAAGAGATGCATATGTTGATGACTGAAAATCAGGATTTGAGAACAGAAAATCATATCAGTTTGTTGATACATTAATATCAGCAGCTGACATCACAAAACATATCAGCCAGTCCTGATATAGAGTGTTTTGTTCTGTTCTCTCACAGTTCTCATTTTAACAAAGTTTTCAAATGAACCATATCCTATATATGTGCATAAAAAGAGTAACTAACTAGTAAAGTAATATTGGAACCTGTAGTGGGGAAGAGAAAAGGAGTTCCAGAGGTGGTTTTGAAGATCTGCTTGACATCCTCAAGCAAGGTTTTAGTGAGAGCAGGGATGGCCGGGGAGCGGTAGTCCTCGTTGTTTCTGCTCATTGCCCGGATAACCTGATCCGGAATATTTACAGGCCCCGGAACAAACAGGTGGTTCCTTCCGGGTCCATTCACATAATCCATCTTCTTAACACTCCCTAACAAATACTATGAGTTAGATACATACATACATACATATATATTCAAACAATCAAACAAGTCCATACATAAAACATAACATATTTTGAAGAAAACTTATCCTCTCTCACTCTTGTTTGTAGGAGTAGGACCACTTCAATTCAGTGGGAATACAGAAATCAGTTTATTTTTTTTTGTTACTTATTAATATATGCACCTCATGTTTGAAATACAGAAAATTATCTCTGTATCCAGTAGTAAACTAGATGCATGGCATATTGGCATGGCTCATGCATGTAAAATAAAAACAAACACCAAAATTGAATGGAGAGGAAAAGGAAATATGTTTACCTGTGTGACAGTGGAATTTGAGCAGAGAGAGAGATAGAGAGTGCCCAGTGAAAGATGAATAGAGTTGAATAAAATTTTATAAGAGGTCGTGGGTCCCACGTTGGGCTTCTTACGTGGCAGATAAGAGTTACACCAATATAAAGATTTTTTTATTCGTTATGCACTCATACCCCTCCATTTCTTCTTATATTCCAAATCTGCCTCTACATTTTCTAAAAAATACTAAATGTGCAATCTAATGAGTGCTTGTGATTGATTTGTTGTATTATCATTTAACGATAAAGGACTGTTTGATGCGGTTGATTAGGGCATAATGCAACCTTCTAATCTACTGTTTTCTACTCCCTCCGTCCGTCATTAGGAGTCTCATTCCTTGGCAGCACGGGTTTTAAGAAATGTTAAGAAAAGTGAGTGGAAAAAAGTTAGTGGAATATGGATCTCACTTCTATATATTAGTTTTAAATGAAATGTGAGTGGAATAAGTTAGTGGAATGTGTGACCCTATTACCATTTATGGTAAAAGTGAACCGGGACTCCTATTCGCGGACGGACTAAAATGGAAAAACGGGACTCCTATTATCGGACGGACTAAAATGGAAAAACGGGACTCCTATTCGCGGATGGAGGGAGTACAAAGCAAACAATCATTTATGGGGAATTGAATTGCCATTAATAATTGTGATTAAAAGTCATAACTAATTTTATCTCTTGTTCGGTTATGTTTTCGAAAAGATTGGTCTATGACAATATATCTTGATTTGCCTCTATAATGTCAATATTAAATTATATCTCAGGATTAATCATCCCACATTCACCTATAACTAATTTACTCGTAGAAAAATCTACTGAACGACACCATAGTATATAGATTTGTTTTGTGTGATTCTTCTAGATAACATTCGGGCATCTCTTACCTAATTTAAATAATAATTATAATTAATACCCTTTTTGACACACTAAATATGAAATATTTATTTTTCGGCATGCACATGGTTTTTTATGTGGTATTGTTTATAAGTTAAGTAGAGAGAGAAAAAGAGAGATGGTGATGTTTTCTTTAGGAAATGTGTGATTTTTATTGGGATAACCTATATAGAAAAATGTTTCATTTTTAATGAGACAAATGAAGTATTAATTAAATTTAATTATAACATATTATCTATTATTTAAAAACATGATATTAAATCAGATTTAATATGTTACATATCAAAATATATGCTCGTGGGACAAATGGGTGATGCAAATAAGGTATTTATGGAAATTATAAGATTTGGGGATTGGGTATAGAATTGAATTCATATTTTCTAAGATAGATTTTTACAAATTATGCATAAAATGAAATCTTGATACATAAATGTGTGCATGAAATGCAATATTGATACATAAATGTGTGCTTAATCTATAAATACAACAAAAGAAGAGAAGGTCCACAAGTATACACACCATAAAAGAGTTGAAAAGATTGAGGTGGAAACAATATGGCAAGAGATAAAGGGATAAAGGGCTTTCAGCCACACCATTCTCTATGGATACCAAAGCCACACAACTATGCTTTTCTGCATTTTGTTTTTTATCTTTGCCTTTCTTTTCTATTCAACACTATTTTTGTTTATATCTTCTCATCCTAACAAAAGCTATCAATATGCAAACACCATATTTTCTTGTACATGCATTTTCTTTCAATTATTGAAGTCAACTGAGGCAGATATACGATCACGTCGACAAGTAGTGCAAAATATTAATAACTGCTAAAATGAGCAAAGGAAAAGGTTGAAATACATATAATTGAATCTTGGAAATGAGAGGTATTCGGTTGATTGGGTCGGTAGAAGGTAATGATCTTTAATTAATTTGGATTTTAGGTTTAATAAGGGGACATTTAATTTAGTGTAATTTTGTACTGCAATTAAATGTCCTAATTTTTATCCAAAATAGAAATGGAGCAATTAGCTTGGGATGGAGAGAGGGTAATTTTTTATTATAAAAAATAGGGGAAATAGCTATTTAAATCACCAAGTTTGGTCAAAATCTGGTCTATCCCACAAAGTTTGAAATCCGCTAATTAAATCATGAAGTTTCAATTTTTCTAGTTTGTCCCATGAGTCTAATTTTAGGTGGAATCTTTGTTGACGTAAATTGAGATTTAAATCACAAAAAAGATGCGTGTATAATTCAAAGTGTAATCACAAGGAGCTTGATCATAAAGTTGGATTGAGATTTCAAGATGGATTTCAGTGTACACATGCAAATATTACACCTAAAATTTGACCCATGGGGTAAACTAGAAAAAACGTAACTTCGTGATTTAATTAGTAGGTTTTAAACTTTGTGGGATAAACCAGATTTTGACAAACTTGGTGATTTAAATGGCTATTTACCATGAGGTAAGCCTAAATCTTGATAAACTCGTTGTTTTGTAGTTGTTGACTAGTCGATTGGTGTGTTTATTCTCGAGTTTTATAGTTCGAATCATGTTTTTATGTCAATTACATACCAATTGGTTAAGTGACGAGTTTGTTGAGCATATGTAAAGATGGATGAAAATGGCAAAAGAATGGACAGTGAGAGGGCTCCAGAGATATCTACTTGGGCGGGTATGCAGAGATTGTAAAGCCACTCGACCGAGTAGGTAGTCGTGAAGAAACATAGAGTTCACACAACCTAGGTAGAAAAAGGACATTATCTCACTCGATCAGTCTTTTGGTGGCAGTGTACTCTAGAGAGTTTTAGCAAACCGGTCAGTGGCAATGCATCGAGCCATTCTAGTACCTTCTACCTGGCCGAGTAGAATTACTCTACAGTTTCACCTACAGGTCTATGTGCAGATTCAGTTTGTGCATGCCCTATTATTAAGCCATTTAAAATCTTGTTGTAAGGGAGAGACGTAGGGTACAAAATATCGATCAGTTATCACATTATTTACACAACAGATAATAGAATACAGAAGCAGAGAGCATACTAAAGAAGAGAAGATCCCATTCATCCCAAAGGTGAAGGCGCTTTAGTTTTAAATTCTTTCATTCAATTGTTCTTCTTATGAACATTTGTGACTAAATCTTCTGTGGAATTCTACGAGGGATATACATTGACTCATATGTTTAATTGATTTTCGGTAATAATATCTTGGTATTTTGGTTACTCCTGCAACTTTATACTAATTATTTGATTGATCATCTTGTGCATGCATGTTGACTTTCCACAATAATTGAGAGATGAATAACTTAATTTTATAAAGGAACAATCGACACCTTAATCGATAATAGTCAAGAGACTTAAACTTTTGAATGAAGAATTAAATCCTAGGAACATGAGTTGCTAGTTTAATTTTAAAATGAGACTTAATTTTTAAATTACAATCTACAAATTGTGTACTTCAAGTCGTGATTTCACTTCAGTGACAATTTAATAATTCTTGAGACTCATTTAGTATTTGATTAATAGTAGGGCTCTACCCCGGCCCAAAACCTACCCAAAGTCGCACCCGTATGTACAATCAGGTACTCCCTTGTTTGATTTGGTAGCTATGTTATGTTTCGACTAGACATGATACAAATAGTGATAATTATCATAGTTTTCGAAGATTATTTTACCCTTTTAAAAGAAGGATTTTCGAAGATTTTTCTTTTTGATTCAGTTTTTTATATATAAATATATTAAAATATAATATAATATTTCAACATATACTGATTTTTTGATATGCACCAAGGATTTGGTACACGTATAGAAAAATTGATACTGTTACCATACCGAAAGATAAAATTGCGGTATACCGAAAAAAGGTATTTTTGATATTTTTTCTGTGCGATATTTCGGTATTTTTCCACACCCCTAGTTTTATTTTATGCTTCCTGTTGTGGAATGAGATACAAATCTTTCCGGACGAAAATTACACGGAAAGAAAACAATGAAAATTACACGTTACAACTGAAAAAATTACACGGGAAAATATCTGTGGAAAGTGGTAAGCCGATTAGACAAGAGTTGTGATCATATGATAACCCCCAATTTGTGTGATAACCCTATAACCAAATCTGGACCACACATATTTTCTAATCTTGTGACTGAGATTCAAACTTAGATTTACTTCATAAAAAAGACACAGAAGGTAAATATGTCATTTTCCTCATTTAATTTCTGAATTTCGCTCCCACTGCATAAAATAATAGTTTTGGCGAATAGAATGATACTCTGAGTTGATACAATGATACTTTTACTTATTTGTAGGTGTGTACATAAAATGATAGTTTTGGCGGATAGAATGATAGTTTTGGCGGATAGAATGATACTCTGAGTTGATACAATGATACTTTTACTTATTTGTAGGTATGTACATAAAATGATAGTTTTGGCGGATAGAATGATAGTTTTGGCGGATAGAATGATACTCTGAGTTGATACAATGATACTTTTACTGATTTGTAGGTATGTACATAAAATGATAGTTTTGGCGGATAGAATGATAGTTTTGTTAGAAATAATGGGAAGAAATTCCCAAGCCGTGTACAGGCGGTACTCTAACTATTACAATCAAAAGGAAACTTGCAATAAAAAGAGGAATGAAAATTACAACGGAAATAAAGCAAACCAAATTTATAAGTCGAGTCGAGGAAAGGCCTCTTTCCGCAAGACAAATTACGCCACGGCTAGTGCTCACAGAATGGTGTATTGCCCCCAAAGATAAAACGACTTCCTCCTAGCGTGTAGAAGCACCTCAAACCCGCTAGGCACCGGCGAACTTGATGGAGTTCCGAGAATCGAGCTAGACAATGCTCCTAAGATGCACACTAGAATGCTTGAGACTAGAGAAAGGGAGAATGATTGTTGGTGTTTGTATATCTATCTCTCAAATCCACACCTATTTATAGGATAGGAGTGGCCACATGAGAGGTCTCAGCATTAAGGCACCTCATAAACACTTGGAGGTTGAAAAGCCAAAAGACTTAGGAAAAGGAAAGGTTTTGAGACCATTCTAATTTCCCACATGTTTTTCCTACAATCCCCCACATTGGTTAGAGCGCTGCAAGCTCAAACCAACACCAGACACAAATGCATGTATGCAGACTCTTTTGCTCAATTCTCGAGAAACAATATTTCATTTGGAATAGTAGCTTGGGGCTTTGAACTTTCCATATTCAACACTATCGGGCATATCGGCGGCCTGGTGGACATGATGCCTTGAACCATTCCTCCTTGGTGTATACCGAGACAATAATATTGACACAATATTATTTACAAACTCATCAGTTCTCACGTTTGTGTCCATTACTGGCCATGGAACACCACTTTGGATTCATAAGTGATTCACATGTTGAAGCGGCCCACACTTCTTCACTTACATAGGTGATTCTTTTCCAGGTATCCTGCAATACCCACCTCCTCGAGGTTTCTAAGAATCATTAAAAGTCAAAACTTAGCCTCTTACCGCATGCAGGTTACAACACTCAATGCTTTTTAAAGAATGGGCGAAGATTAAAATCTTCTGAGTGTTACAGCTAGATTTGTATAGCTTCGTTTTCCCATTGAACCAATCCCATGGGATCTCCAATCGTATGGTTGGGTTACCACTATACTCATCTTTTAAGATGTGGTTTTCATTCCCATTCCTTTTAACAATTTATGCATTTGATCACGGTTTAAACCTTTTGTTAACGGATCCGCTAAGTTATCAACTGACCTTACATAGTCAACTGTGATAACACCACTTGTGATCAATTATCTGACGTTATTATGTCGCCGACGAATATGTCGAGACTTACCGTTGTATAAGCCACTATGTGCTCTCCCTATAGCTGCTTGGCTATCACAGTATATCACTATTGTCGGCACTGGCTTCTTCCAACATGGAATACTCCCTCTGTCCCATTAGAAATGAAACGTTTTCCTTTTTGGTCTGTCCCATTAAAAATGAAACGTTTCTAAAAATGGAAACAATACTCTCTCTACTTTTTCTTCTCTCTTACTTTACTCTCTCTTCATTAACTCACAAAACAACACTACATAAAATCATGTGCCGAAAAGTAAATGTTGCATATTTAATGGGACGGAGGGAGTACATTCTAGGAAATTTCTGAGCCACTCGGCTTCTTCCCCTGCTTTATCCAATGCGATAAACTCAGATTCCATGGTGGAACGAGCAATACACGTCTGTTTCGTTGATTTCCACGAGACAGCACCACCCCCCACAGTGAACACATAACCACTCATCGAGAACGAGTCTTTTGAATCAGAGATCCAATTTGCATCACAGTACCCTTCAAGTACTTGGGGATATCTTGTGTACTGCAGCTCAAAGTTTAGAGTATACTTCAAGTATCTCAAAACCCTACGCAGAGCTTTCCAATGTTCCTTGCTTGGGTTGCTCGTAAATCGGCTCAGCTTATTCACCGTACACGCAAGATCTGGTCGGGTGCAGTTTGTGATAAACATCAAACTACCTATGATCCTTGCATATTCTTCTTGAGCTACAGGCTCACCCGTGTGCTTACTCAAATGCACGTTGGGTTCCAATGGAGTCTTAGCTGGCTCACAATCGAACGAGTGAAATTTCTTTAGCACTTTCTCAATATAATGAGATTGTGTCAGAGCAATTCCCTCATGATTCCTTTTAATTTTGATTCCGAGAATCGCATCAGCTAAACTCATATCTTTCATGTCGAAATTTCTCTTCAACATATTTTGGTTTCGTTGATAATGACACTATTGCTGCCCATAATCAACATATCATCTACATAAAGACACACAATAACAAAACCGTTATTTGTGTTCTTAATGTAAACACACTTATCACACTCATTGATAGTGAACCCGTTTGACAACATCACATTGTCAAACTTCAAGTGCCATTGTAACGGCGTTTGCTTCAACCCATATAATGATTTTACCAGTTTGCATACTTTACGCTCTTGCCCAGGCACAACAAACCCTTTGGGTTGTTCCATATATATTTCTTCTTCCAGATCACCATTCAGAAACGTAGTTTTCACATCCATTTGGTGAATCTCAAGATTGTGCAAAACAGCAATCGCAAGAAGTACCCGAATGGAAGTGATTCTCGTAACAGGTGAATAGGTATCAAAAAAGTCATACCCTTCTTTCTGCTTAAAGCCTTGGACAACTAGGCGAGCTTTGTACTTATCTATAGTACCATCGGGCGTATATTTCATTTTCAGAATCCACTTGCACCCTAAAGCCTTACAGCCTTCAAGCAAGTCTACTAACACCCAAGTGTTATTTCTCATGATGGATTCAATTTCACTGTTGATAGCTTCTTGCCACCACGTTGCGTCTGGGCCAGACAAAGCTTCCGCCCCTGACTTTGGTTCACCATCCAACATGAAAGTTATGAACTCTGGACCAAAAGTCTTAGCAATTTTAACTCTTTTACCATGTCTTGGTTTTATATCCTCAGGACTTGAACTCGTCCTTTTTTGGAGGATTAGAACTAGTGGATTCATCCATCATTCTTTCACTAGAACGATCCTCCTGCTTCTTGCAAGGGTACACATTCTCAAAGAATATAACATTCCTTGACTCAATCGTTGTTCCTTCAGCCACGCCAGGCACAGCTAACCTATGGACTAGGAAACGATAGGCACTACTATTAAGTGCATGACCAATAAAGATGCAATCGACTGTTTTAGGGCCTATTGCAACTTGTTTCTGAGGTGGCACTTCTACCTTCGATAAACACCCCCACACTTAGAGGTATGAATACGAAGGTTTCTTCCCTTTCCACAACTCATAAGGAGTCACATCCCTATTTTTTAGTGGAATTTATTTAGGATATGATTCACTGTTAACACAGCCTCCCCCACATGTTCTGGGATAAACCAGAATTAAACAACAGAGCATTCATCATCTCTTTAAGTGTTCGATTTTTTCGTTCAGCAACTCCATTTGACTGGGGAGAATATGGAGCCGTTGTTTGGTGAATTATACCACTTGCATGACATAATTCTGCAAACGGAGCTACATACTCACCACCTCTATCACTTCGAACACACTTAATTCGACAATTAAGTTGATTTTCAGCTTCATTTTTGAAGTCTCTGAACGCTTCAATTGCCTCATCTTTACTTCTTAATAAGTAAAGGTAACAATACCTTGTGCAATCATCTATAAATGTGATGAAATACTTTTTACCACCTCTTGTTTGCACAAATTTCAAATCACATACGTCTGTATGGATCAATTCAAGAGGTTTTGTGCTTCGCTCTACCGAATGGAACGGCAGTTTAGCCATTTTGGCTTCAACACACACTTCACATCTTTCTTGTGGGTTAAACTTATCTACTTTTAGTAAATTAAGATTTACTAATCTTTTTATAGCATTTAGATTTACATGTCTCAATCTATTATGCCATAAGTCAGAGCCTTCAAGCAAATAAGAGGATGTGTCATCTTCCTTATTGCTTATTCCTTTTCCACGTTGAATGACCGTAACATTCTGCTCAAAAAGACCATTCACTAGGTGACCTTCACCTATGAATTTTCCATTCTTGGTCAATATAACCTTTTCGAATTCAAATTCTAGTGAAAATCCATGATTTACTAGAAGTGAGCCTGACACCAAATTATTTCGGATGTCTGGGACATGCAGCACATCCTTGAGGGTAAGAACCTTTCCAGATCCTAATTTTAGGAACACATTACCCACACCAACCACCTTAGAAGAGGCTTGGTTTCTCATGCGTACTTTTCTACCTTCAACAAATTTGTAAGTAGAAAAAACGCTTATCTCGGAGCACACATGACATGTGGCACCCGTATCAATAAACCATTCATTTGGATTATTACCATGGTCCACGTCGGAGACCATTGCGACCACCTCGTGATCATTGTAGTTTATAACAACACGTTCAAATAATTTGCACAATATTGTCTCCACCAATAAGTACACAATTATATTGAACCATATGTGCATTGGTATATTCAACAACCCATGCATCCCAATTACTACTACCAAGTCTAAATTGGTCTTGCTTGTCAAATGACAAACGATAAACACAATTCTCAAAAGGATTGATCTCAGGGAATTAATCATTTTGTAGCCCATGAACATTGCGACTGTTCGTTTCTTCATTCCAGCTTTGGAGCTCATGTTTCCTTCAACTTCGATTGGTATAATCTTGTCTTAGAAGAGTACACTAATTTGTCTTGCGACTGTTAGAAATAATGGGAAGAAATTCTCAAGCCGTGTACAGGCGGTACTCTAACTATTACAATCAAAAGGAAACTTGCAACAAAAAGAGGAATGAAAATTATAGCAGAAATAAAGCAAACCAAATTTATAAGTCGAGTCGAGGAAAGCCCTCTTTCCGCAAGACAAATTATGCCCCAGCTAGTGCTCACGGAATGGCGTATTGCCCCCAAAGATAAAACGACTTCCTCCTAGCGTGTAGAAGCACCTCAAACCCGCTAGGCACCGGCGAACTTGATGGAGTTCCGAGAATCGAGCTAGACAATGATCCTAAGATGCACACTAGAATGCTTGAGACTAGAGAAAGGGAGAATGATTGTTGGTGTTTGTATATCTATCTCTCAAATCCACACCTATTTATAGGATAGGAGTGGCCACATGAGAGGTCTCGGCATTAAGCCACCTCATAAACACTTGGAGGTTGAAAAGCCAAAAGACTTAGGAAAAGGAAAGGTTTTGAGACCCTTCTAATTTCCCACATGTTTTTCCTACAAGTTTTGCCGGATAGAATGATACTCTGAGTTGATACAATGATACTTTTACTGGTTTGTAGGTATGTACATAAAATGATAGTTTTGTCGGATAGAATGATACTTTGAGTTGATACAATGATACTTTTTTTATAACAAACTCAGCCCAATTCACTTGGCAAAGATGCATCTTTAGTTTCTTTGTTTCTTTTTGGTGATAGTCTCGAGCTATGGTACAATGCCATACTGATCCTTTTGACGGGAAATTTGAAGAATGCTAGGGTCGCGGTTGATGCTCTTTCGATCTGGTATAATTCAATCTGACCTCGTACTAATCTTGTAACCTCAGCTTCATCATATAACTATTGCTTTCTGTCTTGTAGCCTTAACATCAATGGCTGGAAATGATGATATCGCTTGGTTTCTTGGCTGCCGCAAGGTATGAAATTTTTGCTTCATCCTATTGGTAACCAACTTGTATTAGACTAGATGAACTCGTTTTAAATGGATCGTCTTCCTACTCTTTGTCACAGTGTACGGGTCTCAAACGAGCTTGGAGTGTTTTCTGAACAAGAGTGATGTGTATTGTGAACAAGAGTGAAGTGTTTTGTGAACAAGAGTGAAGTGTTTTCTGAACAAGAGTGATGTGTTTTGTGAACAAGAGTGAAGTAAAATCAGAATAAGAGTGATGTGTTTTGTGAACAAGAGTGAAATGTTTTGTGAACAAGAGCGATGTGTTTTGTGAAAAAGAGTGAAGTGTTTTCTGAACAAGAGTGGTGTGTATTGTGAACAAGAGTGAAGTGTTTTCTGAACAAGAGTGATGTGTTTTTTGAACAAGAGTGAAGTAAAATCAGAATAAGAGTGATGTGTTTTCTGAACAAGAGTGATGTGTCTTTGATTTTTTGCTATAGTGATTTTTTTTCTCATATCCATGAAGCTGCTGCAGCCGAAATAAGGTCTAAGATGCGTGATTGAAACACGATTGCAAAGGACACAACAGAGGACACGACAAAACACGATTTGTAATTGAAACTATCATTTTATCATTTCAAACTATCATTTTATCCACTGAAACTATCATTTGAAACTATCATTTTATCATTTTATGCAAAAGTATCATTTTATCATTTGAAACTACATTTTATCAACTGAAACTATCATTTTATCCACTGAAACTATCATTTTATCCACTGAAACTATCATTTTATCAAGTGCAACTATCATTTTACCTTCTGAAACTATCATTTTATATGATAACTAGTATCACGCTCGTGCGATGCATGAGTCATTTTAATTTTTTTATATTTATTTCATTATGCGAAATAAAATTTGTGAAATGATAAACAAAGAATATTCGACGTCCTCTTATTTTGGATTATACTTTATCAATCACATTAACCCCACATGGCCACAAGAGTGCATTTAAATGCTAACTTTTCTTTAAAATGTCAATACGATCACATTAAAATTTCAACACATATTTGTGTTGACATTTTAATAAACTGTATTGACATTTAAATATCAGACTTAAAATTAAAAAGCATTTTAATTCTGTGAAAATATGAATTAATCGTTGAGTTATAACTGTAGGAGCAAGTTTACGTTGCTATAATTTAAGATTGCACTGGTGAGAAACTTCCTAGTCGAGATTCATTTCATTGCAATATAGTGACCCTATACACTAAAAACTCAAACCTTGAAACCTAAATCATAAACCATTAACTTTAAAATATACTCATCATGACCAACAAATGAGCCAAATATCAATAAAATTCTCCCTCCGTTCCAGTTCAATTGTACTTTGTTGATCACTTATTCTATTTTGGGGGTTTTAGATCTATATTTGATATCTTACATTGGGTCGGCCGACTTGATAATCCTTACTGATAGTGGAGGTTTTTTACCTGAATCTTGTCTGTAAATTTGTTTATATGCTCATATCAAGAAAGTGCTTTACAATAGGGCTATGTGAGCGGTAAACAAAAAAAAATCTTGCTTGCATTCATCCAAGCATTAAAATGAAAAGGTTTTTAAATCAAATAGCATAAATGGCTATTGAAATATCAAACGTTAAATATTAGAAGTGATAGTAAATTTATTTAAAAGATTTCTTCAGTTACATAACTTGTGTAATTATTTATTTTGGAAATTATGAAAGAGAACGGTTGGAATTGAGAAGGTCGAGATGCCGTTTAAATGTAAAAAAAAATCTGTGTGAATTAATTGTACATTTCATATGCTACTAAATTGGGGATTTTCAGCTTTTGGCTTGTCATTTTAATCAAATACTAATAATATTGTAACTGAAGAAATCTTTTAAATAAATTTACTATCACTTCTAATATTTAACATTTGATATTTCAATAACATTTATGTTATTTGATTTAAAAACCTTTTAATTTTAAAAATTTAAATCCTAAACCCTAAACTCTAAACATATATCATAACAATTGGAAAAACATTTGACTTTCCTCACTAAGACATAGCAGTATTTTATAGCAATTATATGCACGACCCATTGTATTTCCTTCAAAATTATATTATGCAATTATTATGCGTAAAAGTCAGAATATAAAAAACAATCATTCATTAAATATAACCTATAAATAGTGACTAAAATATTTTTTATATCTAATGCAAAAACTACAAACACAACAATATATAATCAAGAACACGTGTACTTCAATAGTGAAACAACGTTAATAAGAAATATGGGTCTCATTTATTTTTTCGGTACTAACTTCACATTATCGATTAATTAATTGAAATGGAAAATGATATCATTGTACAAAATCTAAAACTAAGAAAATGTATAAGAATTTAAAAAAAAAACATAAAAGTCAATCAATTTGACATTTAAATAACGCAAATACATACTCCGATATATTTTGACTATAATACTTTTGGATCTCTATTACAACTTTAAAAAATTATACTAATATTCAAAATATCAATATAGAATAATAAATCACAAATTATAACGTTAAATGCATAAAATATCTATGACCATAAAAGTAATAATCATATATGAGTATGAAAACAATTTGAGTAAGATTAATTACTAAAATATTATTATAGATTTTAGAGGAATACGTTGGTATTAGCTATACCAACATATATGGAGACCATGATAGTAGTAGAAGCTCTTCACATCACCATCTCTCACACTACTCTCATTCTACTTCCTCCTTCACTACCGTTGCAAAGGAACTATAGTCACCCGCCGAGTACTCGGTTCTAAAAAATCTATCTACTCATTATTCTAGCTGCAGGCATAGCTCCTCTTCTTGTGGATTCCATGTTTTCAACCCTTCAAAGATTTTATTTTAGCATGCTTATCGCATTGGATATTCCTCTGTCGATAACCACATTGTATGGGATGCAACACCATCACATGATAACGCCCACCGACCGCACTCGTTTCTCCTCCATGGCCATGAGTCCATGATACTTTTGGTTTATGGGTTGGTATTTATAAAATAATTGGTGGCGATTGGCATTATTCCCTTTTGGTATTCTTACGATCCCTTTGACATTCTTCTCTGAAATGACTCTTATTGATAGTAAATGTTGAGGCTGTTGATACGTATGTCCTTTGAATTTCCTCATTAAATGTATGTCATTCATCTTTTAGAAAATAATAGTAACTCTCTATTTTGGAAACTGCCGCATTGAATAAAAATAAAAATCGTAACTGCTAAATTTTATTTTATAATTTTCCACCAATTGTACTACAAATAATTACTCTTTTCATTTTCAGTATTTATGATATGATTAAAACTATAAATTAAATTAAATTACTACATATTATAATACTTTTTGAATCAATTTTAATTAATTAGTTAAAATTAAATAAAATATTAAAAATTATTTAATTATTGAGAATCAAGTAATGACAAAAATAAAAAAACATTTTCACTTAACATACTCATTAATTTTATTAAGCAATCCATATTATTAATCTCAATTCAATTTTATTACGTACCATGCAATGCAATCCTATAATTGATTATGTTATTAATTATTTTTGGTAATATTGAAAATTCAAAATAGTTTTCCATAAGTGATTCTATTATTGATTATTATTAATAATGTTGAAAATTAAAAATATAACTCATCTATTACACTTTAATACCCAACAAAAAAAAGGCAATCTCACTTTTCATCAATAATTCTTGATTACCAGTTAGAAAAGTCAATCCCACTTTAATACATTATGTTGATTGAAAAAAAATAATTCGCATAATATATATTTTATTATACATCTAATATTTGAATAAGGAATGATCTAAATCTTTCAATCGGGAAGTAAATTTACCCCATTGACATCAATATTATTGAAAGTGGTAATTAATAGTACTATATTAGTATGTGGTTGTATATTATACTTTCTAAGCTAAATCTGATTACTACCATTTAAGAATTTCATTAATTGAAAATCAATTAACAATAAAGTACTATTAATAAACTCTTTTAATCAAGAGATTATAGATTAGAAAGAAAATGAAAATTTCAATAAATTCAATTAGGTTAAAATCTGTTTTCCACTTCCATCTTCTCTTTTGCTCTAATATGTTTCCATATTACCTTCTCCTCGCAATCATTTACTTCCGCCTCCATCAACCTTCATATTCTCTGGTAATCATCTCATCACTTAATTTCATAATCTTGCATTAGAGTCATCTTCTGCATCAAGTCAGTTTACCTCCATTTGAGGTAACGGAATTTCAAACACAAATGAATCACATATCCTATATTGTAATTTGTTTGTAGACCATAAAAGTTTATGATATAACATTGTGCAAGAAGGCCAATATTGAAAAATCACAATACACACAATTCATGACTATGAAATTCCCAAAAAAATACTCACCAATTTCAAACCCAAATTTCGCATTCGCACTCCTTGTTAAATTTGAGTACACAGCCAACCTTCCTTTCTTTGATCTTTTTCATCGTTGGAATTGTGAGTGAATTGTGAATGAGTATTTATAGAGATTTTTTTATTTGATATTGTAATTAAGAGTCTCTTCTTATTCCTATATTAATTAGGATTAATTATAAAATAAAGAAAAGACTAATATGTAATTATGTAGAATAAAGTGAATAGACCCTCCGATTCAAATGATCCTTCTTATTCTTCAATTGTTTTCTATTTTTATTTTATTTTATTTTATTATAATATTTATAATGACATCAAAATAATTGGAAAGAGATCAACGTTTTGCTAAACGCCGAAATTCAATTACTCTCTAATTTAAAAATCAATGCAGAAAATTAGTATTTGAAATAATTAATGGGTTCAAAGATTAATCCATGGAAGTTACTAAATTATCATCTTTCTCCATATATAAACATCTCCTTTATGGTAGTTACTACTTACTACACGAAAATGTAATACTATTTCAAATAATGGTGCTCAAAATTTAATCCAATGGCACGTCCAATTTGTAACTGAACATATTTATTACTGTAACAAACTATCAATGATCCACACTATTATTTACAAATTAATGTAATCTGATTGTCTATATATCAAATGTGGTGTAGTGCTCAATTCATTAACTGACATTAATTATTAGTTTAGTGTATGCTCAATTCATTAGGTAACTATCATATTACGAAAATACTCAAATTAGTCCAAAACTTAATAATATTTAAATTCACATCCAAAAGTTCATAAATATTCTAAACCAAGGCCAAAACTCAACTTTTATATATGTATAGATATTAGCTTTCAATACAACTTTCAATTTGTTGCGATTTTATTAACAAGCTAAAATCCCCAAATCAAAAATTGAAGATCAGTCCCTACGTTTGGTCAAGATATTTATTACCGATAAGTAGCACTATCCAATTCCATAAATTTTGGTACAACACAACACAACACAACACAACACAACACATGCATCCCTGTTTAACTAACGAATCAACTCTCCCAATTCCCAATTCCTTTCTCCTAGAACTCAATTTCGGCTGCATTGATTCACCATTCACTTCTCCAAAATGACCACGGTGGCCAAGCTGCCCCTTCCGCCGCTCGATTGCCACAACCACTCTCTCCAACCGCCGCCGTCCCGGATAATTCTCCGGGATGCGGTGGCTGTGAAGGCGCGCCGGAGAATTTCGATTCGGCCATGCAGGTCGTTCAAGTCCGATCAGGAGGGTTCTGGATTTCTATATTTTTTATATATCCGAAATGACAATTTTGCCCTTATATAACTGAAATATGATAGTTTTATTTGATAAAATGATAGTTTTGTTAGATTAAATATAGACCACATATTTTAAAAATGTGTGGTGGAGATTTAGTTATATGGTTATCACATAAATTAGGGTTGTCATTATAATGCACCCCTGAAGGATTATTATAACTTATTTCATATTTTACTACTACTATTATATATCATATCTAATTTCTATTCATGAATTTTGTGTGAAGAAGAAGATTAATTTACAATCTTAAGATTAATTTTAAAACAAAATAATTGAACATAAATGACTATTATCAATTCAATTTGTTGGAGTACATATCATGCTTAAGTTTGTCTCATGGTTTTTACGTGAATAAGATGTAGAGTATACAATGAAATTGAATTAATGATTAATGATCATTAATTAGTTTTGTGATACTAGCACTGAGAAATTAAATATTACATGAAATCATTTTTATAATTTACAATCTTAAGATTTATTGAAAAATAAAATAATTGGACGTGAATGACTATTATCACTTTAATTTATTTTTCACTAGTATATTTCATATTAATTTTGTTTCATGATTTTTACGTCAAGATGTAATATATGCAAAGTAATCAACTTAATGATTATCAATTAATTAGGTGATACTAATACTAAGAAATTAATTAATAGTAGTAGTATATATTACATATATTAATTTTTATAATTTATAGTCTTAAGATTTATTTAAAAATAAAATAACATGAATAACTATTACTCATTTTAACTTATTTTTAACTAGTATACTCTCTATTTAGTTTTGTTTCAGAATTTTTTATTGGAGATATAGAGTATACAAGTAAATCGATTTAATAATCATAATTAGTTAGTTGGATATATCAATCTCTATTTAGTCAATTTTATAATTTATAATCATAATAATTATTTGGTAATAAAATAGTTAATTTTTACTAGCATTATGTAACATATTTAATTTCATTTCATAAATATAAAAATAATGGTGAGATTGTCTAATAGTGAATTAATAAATAATTAAAAAGACCGTGTATAGTGAAAAATGGAAACTGAATTAGCAGAAATTTAATGTTATGCCTACACCATTCATGTATATTAAGTAATTATATTAATCTCTATATAAAATGAGTAAGATATAATTAATCTTTTCCTAAATCACTACATATCCGATTTGGAAACTTAATATTTTTTAAATGGTCATGTAAGGGTAAATATGTAATGTATTAAATTAATGAATCATTATAAATTTATTACAATGTAAAATATCTAAAATATCCTATTTTGTATATACAATTTTTGTTAATTTATCACTACCTAGAAATATATGAAATTTCAAGTTGATGTTTTACCTTGGATTGAAAACCGTTAGATTTTTCACTGAAAACCTTCAATTAACCTTTTGGTTTAATTTATATTAATTTATAGTAGTATGTATATTTGTAGACGTTATTTATATGTATTATGGTTATAAAAATTCTAGCTTATGGATCATCCTATTCTTATTTTTCTGATGTATTGAAATTATATATTATCGTACAATTTCATCTAATGAAAAAAATTAAACAAACCTACTACAAAAATATTATATTGCAAATGAAACCTCAAACCATGAATTAAATGAGTTGGAATATAATTCATAACTCCATTTGCTGTATAACATAAATTTAATGTCAATTTAATCTGTATCTTAGCTTATTTGATGAACTATTCTCTTTTACCTGTAAAATAGAAAATCTGTGACAACTATAACAATATATTTTCAAAATCCATTAAGAAGCGTAACCACGTATTACTTCCTCCGTTCTATAATAGGAGTCACATTTAGTGTGACACAAATTTAAGAAACGTAAAAAATAGTGGATTGGAAAAGTTAATGGAATATGTGACTCACTTTTTTTATATTAATTTTATAATAAAATGTGAGTAAAGTGAGTTAGTGGAATATGAAACATATTTATCATTTATGGTAAAAGTAAAATGTGACTTTTATTGTGGGATTGACCGAAATGGAAAAATGTGACTCTTATTGTGAGACAGAGGGAGTAATATTTGATACCTGATCTTTCACTTTCGCACATAAATATTACCTGATCTTTATTTTATATCGTTTTTGGTACCTCGTGACAAAAATAACCCTAGGTACCAAACATGCGATTTTTTGGTTATAGAGGATATTTTTGGAAATTTCCATTAAATACATGTGATTTTTTTTCCTTCTTTTCTTATTTCTTTTTTTCTTCTTTAGTTTCTTCTTCTTTCTTTTTTCTTCATTTTCTTCTTTCTTTTTAGTATTTTATCTTCCTTTCTTCTTTCTTTTTTCTCCTTAGTTTATGTTTCCTCTATTTTTCTTTTCTCTTCTTTTTCTTCTTTCTTTTTAGTATAAATCAAGAACAAAATACTTAATTAAATTAATTATTTAAAATAATTTAATCAATTGAATATTTTTATTAAATTATTTTATGCTCATTGATTTAACACCTAACTAAAAATATTCAACTCTATGAATACAATTCACAATTTTAAATTTTTATTAAGATTATATTGATTAGTTATTAATTTAATATAAAATAATAATTATTATATTATTATTATATAATATTATATTATTTATAATTTGAATAATTATACTAATTAATTATAACTAGTTTTAGTATTATAACAATAATATTATTATAATAATTAAATATAATTATAACTATAATTATAATTAAGTACTCTCTCCGTTTCTTCATAGTTGAGGCAAAACTTTTCGGCACGGAGTTTACGAAAGAGATGTTGAATGTGTTAAATAAATAGATAAAAAAGTAAGAGAGAGAAAAAAGTAGAGAGAATAAAGTAGAAAGTGAATAAAGTAGAGAGAATAAAGTAAGAAAGAGTAAAGTAAGAAAGAGAAAAAAGTTACTACCTCCGTCCCCAAAAACTTGTCCCACTTTGACCTGACATGGGTTTTAAGAAATGTAATGAAAAATTAGTTGAAAAAGTTAGTAGATTGTGGGACCTACTTTTATATATTAGTTTTATAATAAAATGTGAGTATGAATGAGTTAGTGGAATATGGGGTACACTACCAAAAATGGTAAAAAGTGAAATGAGACAAATTTTGGGGGACAGACGAAAATAGAAAACTGAGACAAATTTTCAGGGACAGATGTAGTACTATATAGAGAAATGACTCAACTTTGAGAAAACTTCCCAAAATGGAAAAATGACTCAACTATGGAGAAACGGAGGGAGTAGTATATTTGAATGATATTAAAATATAAATTAATTATTAAGATATAACATCAGAATAATAATATTAATATGATTAATAATAATAGTATAAAGAGTGAGGAGAATGAGAGAAAATATTATAATATCATTTTTTGTACTAGTTTTGTGTATTTGCCTAAAATATCCTGTACGACACAAATGAAAAAACGTACTGTATTTGTTTAGAGGACACTTTGGAGTGAAAATTGCATCAGGTATCAAAAATGTGATTTATAGGTACCAAAAACGATATAAAATAAAGATCAGATACAATTTATGTGCGAAAGTGAAAGATCAGATACCATTTATGTGCGAAAGTGAAAGAGCAGGTACCATGTATGTAATTCACTCTATTTTTAAATACTTATCATTTGAAATTATGATATTCTTTGCTTTGTTTTTAATCCATTCTTCTAATATTTCTAAAAAAAAAGATTTTTAAATTGAATTGTGTTGTCAATTCTTTTCTGAACTATGTTTATACCCAATTTTTTGTTTGCACTTATGAATGCCTATGCTTTGTTGATCGAACGAAATCATGAACTATTTATTCGTTTAAATTATTGCTTTTTTTTCTTTCTTTTGGTTTTAGTAGTACATTCCTTTATTTATATATATCTTATTCTATTTTATCCATATGTCTCATATTTTGTTATTTCTTTTATTTAATATTACCACATTCATAGTATTAGATATTAAAATTGTGCCTTGAGTGGGTAAACGGTAAACCATTGAAAGACTGTACACGCCTTTGACTCCAGACCCACAAAAGTTGACCGAACGTACAACACCGCATACACAAAGGTACCACACCTCCAGCTAAAAGTACAACCCAGTGTTGAGAGAGAATATTCCGTTTAATATATATATGCGTTCCATTTCACCGCCACACCCCCTCGGTTTAAAGCCCTACCCTTCTTCCTCTCCTCTTTCTGGAATCGGAATTATTCTACAGAATATCACCTCTTTTGCCCCTTCTTTTTCTTTTCTATTCTTTTTATCTTTTCCCTCTTCTAATTTGTAGATTAACAGATTCATTTTCTAGGGCATTTAGTTTTTTCTTTGATTTTTTCCTTGAATAGATTTTGAACATTCCAACATCGCCATGTCTGCTGATGAGATCTGTGATCAGAATCTAATTGACGGTGTTCCAGATCTCGCAGTGCAAGATCAGGTTCGACCTCTCTCCTTTTATTTTTCGAAAATGTGTTTTAATTTTTTGTTATTCCTTGTCTGTTTAGGGCTCGACTCATTTGATTTGTTCCTGTGATTCGGATATTGTTCATTTCTTTGATGCGATCTAATGCGCGAACAAAATTCTTATTACTTTGTCGCTAATTGAGTTGAAATTTGTGAATTCCAGAAAACAAATTGTTTCTGGAAGAGTAGAGAAATTAGAATCTATCCATAGGAGTTTTTTCTGATTTTTGTCAGAGATTGTGCCTTTTTTGGTTGATTGAGGCGAATTTGTGGATTTCAGGAAAGTTATGTGTTCCTATAAGACGAAGAAATAAGTATCTTCATATTGAATTTATTTTTCTTATTATTTTGTCAGTTATCTTTTGGTTGATTGAGCACTGACCTACCTTTTTTATATCAACGGAGAAATTAATTTCTACTAATTGATTTTTTTTTTCAATATATTGTTGCCAGATATATTGCTTCTTTTTGTTGATTGTGCTGAACTTGTGCATTCCACAAGCCTAATGTGTTTATAACATGGATAAATTAGTATCTATTCATGGAATTATTATTTCTAATATTGTCAGAAATATTGCCCTTTTGGTTGATTGATTTGAGTTTTGTGTACAGAAGAAGGATAACTGTACAGAATCAGGGGAGACTAATCCTAACAGTAGTAGTATTGCTAATCATCACGGTTTCTGTGCGATCTGTTTGAACAAAATCGTTCTTCAAGAAACCGCTCTTGTAAAAGGTTGCGAGCACGCCTACTGGTTTGTCTGAATCTCTTTGTTATTTAAATATACCAATGATAATTTGCTTAATTGAGGATTTACTTTATGGGTGCTTAGAGAGCAGTGTTGTTAGGGTCGAGGGTCGCACCGGGTCGATAAGGTGAAAACTCGGGTCGCGGGTCGACGAGTCGACTGGGTCGAGAGACCCACTAATCTAGGCTAATTTTTTTGCCTTTTAATATTAAATCAAATAAATATATTACTCTAATATTTATAATATATCAAATAATATAAATGTAGACGTAATTCATGTGAATAGAGATAAAGTGGAAAATAAAAATTATCAAAATATCAAAACAATTCATAAGTTATAAGTATAACACAAAATAAATAATTGAAACCATTGTCTGAAAATGTCAAAAGAAAAAAGTTATGAAATGTGCGTCATTTTGTATGTAGTATTAACTTATAATAAAATAGGAGTGGAATGTGAAATCTATTTTAAAAATTAGTAAAAAATAAATGAATATGTATTAGTAGACAAACCTATATAAAATATGAGAGGAATAATTACAGAAAAATTAATAAATAATTTGATTAATACAATAGATTATTATACAAATAAAATAATAAAACAAATAAAATAGTAAAACTTTAAATAGTACAATTTGAATCTCGAAACGTGTATATAGTAGAAGAACAAATATTAATTTATTCCTAAAATAATATACTCATTTTCCACCATTAAATTATACTCCAAACATTGGATTGACAATATATCCATGTAAATATATTGAATTTAATTTAACTAATCAAAAATTTGGTAAAATAATATTTTTATTGCTGCCTAAAAAATGAGATAAACTATATCTATTTTTTATATATTCCTAATCCCACTAAACAAATGAATAGTGACAAATGATGTACTCTATTCCCAAGGCTCATAATTATACTCCTCTCTCCTCTCTCCTCTCTCTTCTCCATCATCTTCCTTCAGCCATTCCTTCAATCTCTGTAAAAAAAAACGCAGAAACACTGTAGCCGAAACGCTCGAACCCACCCGAAACGCTCGACCCCGCCGACCCAACTGACCCAGCGCGACCCATGCATCTCGATCAACCCACCCATGTTGTGGCGGTCATGGTCTCGACCTGGGCGACCCGGGCGACCCGAGCGACCCGAGCGCCAAATTAACAACACTGTTAGAGAGTCATGTGTTTGAAGTTGGAACAGAATCTGAGAGAATGAAACGAGCATTGATACTATTTTCGATTGATTGCATGAATAAGAGTGTAACTAAGATTGTGGCACTCTTGTTAAGTTAACGCGTGATCCATGGATGTTTGCTTGTTTTTTCTATTATCTGATTCTTGCTTTGGAAGTTTTAGTGCGTCTATGGTAGTGAATTGCTTCTTATTTTGGTTGTTTCTGTAGTGTGACCTGCATCCTGAAGTGGGCTTCGTGCAAGAAGGAACCCACGTGTCCTCAGTGTAAACATGGATTTGAGTTCCTTAATGTTCATCGGGCACTTGATGGGAGGTATGTTAGTGCATCTTTCTTTTCTTGTAATTATACTCCATGAGTATGTTTATCAGTTCTATTCAGGAAATGGGAAAAAGTGATATTTTGATTGCAAATATAAATTATGTCATGGTGTGAAATCTTGTTTAGATCACAGCCGAGATGGTAAAAGGTCTAATTTTTATCGATTATCATCAATAATATACCAACTTAAATAGAAGGAAAGACCCATGTTGTTTTAGGTCAATGACTTTTTGTTATAGTAGCTAACACAAATTTATCTCTGCTCTGAGCAGCATTCATGATTACATGTTCGAGGAGAGTGTCTGCCTTCTTCTAAGGGCCTCATGGTTTACACCTTTGGTTTTGGTGGAACGGGAGGAGGTAGCATATGAGGAAACAGAGTACTATGATGAGGACGAAGAAGACCTGGATGACGTTTACTTAGATAGCTCCTCAAGTCTCCGCATTGGAAACCGTAGATGGGGGGGCAACGGGTTTGTTAGGGCAGGAAGACAAGAAGCAAGGCCAGTTTATCGCCCGAATGTCCAGGACTCAGGTGCTGGACCATCTCGCCGGGCAGAGAAGAAAGAGACCAAGGAAACAGTCGGGCGACGAGCAAAAAGGACTCAGAAGCGCGAAGCTGCAGACAAGGCTGCTGCAGTGAAGCATCAGCAGCATCTAGCGAGGCTGGGCCGCTTGCAGGTATGATTGCAGTGGAGGAAACGTCGTATGGGCCTCATCAAGAGGCTCTTCTGTACAGTATGTAATTTCCTACATCAATGAAATAAGGAATACTCGATCCGGGACTTGAAACGATGGGCTGCATCATAATATATTGCACCTGCTGTCCTCTGCCAAGATTTGGTTTTCACCTATGTTGCTGTAAATCCGTTGCATATACTAACTCTGCTTTTAGATTCTTCATAAGTATAATATTGCTTCCAAGTAATGGAGTTTGCTTTTCTTTATAGTTTGGTTGTTACATAGAAGTGGTTGGTGTTGGTGTGGGTATTGGCTGTTTATATGAGTAGATGGAATTTGTAATTGTTAGCAGTTCTAGTTGAGCATTTAGCAAGATGAATCATTACTTAGGCGAAAATTGATTTAGTTACAGTTTTAGGCGAAAATCAGAGCTTGTTTTGTGTATTTTGGTGATGATAAGATTAACTAGACGAAAATTTAAGATATTTCATGCTAATACCAAATGACATCATGTTTCTTTTTCTTTCTTTCTTGCATGTTTTTAAGGCCATCCACAACGCTGTCACTAAATCGTCCCTTAAATTACTATTCGCGGGTCTCATTGTACTTTTTTACTTCATCCCTTAACTAAGGGATGGAACCTGCAACCCCCGTCCCTTAACCGTCCTTTAAATTACTCCCTCCGTCCCGCACTACTCGCACTTATTTCCTTTTTGGGGGTCCCAAGTTACTTGCACTCTTTCCATTTTTAGTAAAAATTTTCACCTACAACCGTAATTTTTGACTTTCCTATACACTCATTCCTTAATCTCCGTGCCGAAAAGGAAAGGGGCGAGTAGCCCGGGACGGAGGGAGTACTATTTATTCAATTTCATTTTTTATTTTTATTTCCAACAAAATTCAATTAACGCACTTATTTCCTTTTTGGGCGTCACAAGTTACTTGCACTCTTTCAATTTTTAGTAAAAATTTTCACCTACAACCGTAATTTTTGACTTTCCTATACACTCATTCCTTAATCTCCGTGCCGAAAAGGAAAGGGGCGAGTAGCCCGGGACGGAGGGAGTACTATTTATTCAATTTCATTTTTTATTTTTATTTCCAACAAAATTCAATTAAAAAAAACACTTAATTAAAATAAAATAAATTACAACATAAAATAAAAATACAACTTAAAATTCAAAAAAATAAAAAAAGATATAATTAAAATCCTAAAAAAATAAAAATGACATAATTTAAAATACAATTTTATAGAAAATAAAAAAAACTACTCCGTCGGCGAATCATTCCCGAAGGCGGTGGAGGTGCACTGAAGCCGTGAGGAGGCGGAATGCCAAGTTGTGCTGCCATAAACGTAATTCCGTTAAGCCAGACTTGGTATTGGGCGGGCGTCATGCGGGAAGTTTCCGCCATTGTGGCGGTCATGTACATGGCCATAAGCGAGTTGCCCCCCCCCCGAGCCCGAGCCCGCCTGGCTTGATTCGGCTCGGCCCCTCCTCTCTCTAGCCGCCTTCGCCGCATTTCTCCCTTGCGGCCGACGGCGCCCACGGGATGAACCCCCAGCATCGTCTGCCAGGGGCTCAACCTCCTGCGAGGCAAACTATTGTGGCCTGCTGCCCGAACCGCCCTCACCAGATGAGTATTGGCCACTCGCCGTGTGCTTCGTGCGCTTCGAGGTCGAGCCCGTGCTGGATCGCACACCGCCCGCCCACCTTTCCTCGTCCTTGACGACCTCCCAAACATCGACATATTTGAATTGTTTGCCGGTGTCGTCGAAGTAGACCCGCAAAGCCGACCTCAGAATGTCGGCTCCCATGGCTCTGCTTTGGTAATGAGCCGCTTCATTCTTGTGGATGGCTCAGAATAGTTTGACCTCTCTGTCGACTCGGTCAAAGTGAGCGCGGAGCACCTTATATGTGCGGCGGCGGGTCTTTTTCGGCTTAATATCGTGGTAGGCCTCGGTGACCTTTTCCTAGAAGCACTTTCGGAGTTGTTGATTCCCGATGATGGAATCGTACGAGATGCTGATCTAGGCGTTGTACACCGCCAGCATTTCTTTGGGGCCGTACGGATGCCGACCTAGATCCTCCTCCTCCTCCTCGTTCGCCTCGGCCTCCTCCCCCGCCTCGGCCTTCTTCCTGAGTGGGTGGTTGAATCGGATAATCCTCCCGAATATGGGATAATCCTTGCGAATACCGCGGGGCGGAGGGACAGGCGTATGCATCAACATCAAAATTGGGTGGTTGGTACCCCCGGCGTCGACGAACCCTGGGTGCCCGGCGTCGACGAACCGGAACCACCCAATGTGTTGTACATGCTCCCCCAGTCGCCGAACGCGTTGAGATCCCACCCGCCGGAGCCGCCACCGTCGTAGTTTCCGTCGCCGGACATTTTGTGATGAGATGTTAGATGAAAATTGGAGAGGAAATGGAGATGATTTGGGAAGAATAGATGTGTAGTTGTGTGTGAAATGAAGATGAATTAGGAGTATTTATAGAGTAAAAAAAATAAAAATAATAAAAAAAAGGAAAAATGACTATTAACGGTAATATTACCGTTTCACATTTTTTAGTTTATTTTTTTATTTAAATCAAATTTTAAAAAAATTGAATTATTGCGTCAGCGTGACGATGTCCACTCGTGGGACGGCGAGTGGGTGTCACGCATGGCCTGGGAGCTCGCCACGTCGCCTCGGCGCGTGGCGAGCCGTACGGGACGGGTGACGGGCTGGGGACAAGATGGGGCGCGGCAACGCGTCACGCCGCCGTCCCGTCCCTGAGTGACGGAATATGGGCCACCGCACGCATTGCGGATGGCCTAAGAGGCCACAAATCTCTCTTCCAACAGTGAACTAGGGCACTTCCCAATACATTTATTGAGAGGGTGGTGTTGAATGAGAACTAGTTGAAGTTGCGTAAATGTATTGGTTTCAATTATACTTCCTCCGTCCACCAAAAATAGTTCAAGTTTGCTATTTTGAGATGTCCACAAAAAATAATCATATTTCTTAAAATGGAAAGTTTCTCTTATACTTTTCTCACTTTTTCTCCTCTCTCATACTTTTTATTTTTTTCTCTCTCACACTTTACCAATTTTTCATTAAAACTTAGGACATCCATAAATAGAACAATTTTCAGTAATATCTAAAGCCAACAGTAATATCTAAAGCAAAAAGTCTAATGTTTGTATCTATCATCACATGACCTTTACTAATTGTTATATTCACCAATTGACACCAATCACATCACCTCACCAATTGACACCAATCACATCACCTCACATGCCAACTTATCAAACTCACATTTTATTATAAAATTAATATAGATTATATTCTGCCAACTTATCACATTCACATTTTATTATAAAATTAATATATAAAAGTCAAATAAACATTCCATCAAACTTTTTTAAAACCCAAGCTGAGTCAAACGGGCTCAATTACATACTACAAAAATGTTTGTCAAAAAGGCAAACATACAGAGCAGCATTGTTGTTCCAAGAGAATGGCAATATAAAACACAATTAAGTTTAACCATTCAAAAACACAACAGAAGCACCTGTCGCCAGTGCCATGGTGGCGACGACAGTTAATACACAGAATCTTGAGTTGTGGAACTGTGGTTCGGATCCAGGTTGTGGAGTTGCTCCATCAACTGTGACCTCCTTGCTCTGACGAAGTCGAGATGGCTTGTTAGTTCTACCAAAGCTGATGAGGTTCCAAGTCGCAGCCGATAATCCATTTTCTTGCTCTGTAGCCAAATAATGCATTTTTAGTATCCGGCTCGTTTAAACGGGTGTATTATATATATCTATGACACCTTTATGCCAAAACACATGGCATATACTTAATACAAATACACAATGCATCAATTTAAAACATGTGTCACATGTCGCAATTATTTTAAATTTTTGATACATCCCCATGTATATAGACAACAAACTGATTAGAGCAAGAGAGCATTCTGAGACAACTAAAAGAAAGAGTCATATATGTAAAAGCCAGGCTATATAGACGACGACAGTGCGAAATCATGAAATCAGCTCATAAGGGGTCAAGGGTTCATGAAATCTAAAATTGCATCATATGATAAAAGTTTAAACTGACTAAATAATGAGCCTTACTGCAGCTGCCGTAGAAGTAGAAAGTACACTCACCGACTCCACAACTGGAAAATCATCCATGGCTAGACTTGTGGAGGTCTCGGTACTTTTAGAATCACTCAAGCTTGGTGGTTCAATTAACTGCTTGCGAGAAGGCGGCCTACCATTGCTGCCATACGGCAACAGTTGTCCTTTAATATTTCTCTCATCCGATCCCATTGACTCCTGCAATGTCAGATTAAGCATCAAAAGATTAACAAGTGTTTAATTTCTTAGATCAAAAGCATCAACTGTTTCAAATGGTATTAGTTTCATTGAAGTCCATCTCATTAAACAGCCTGATGTCGAGACCAACATATATGTCAAGAAAAGGTCTAGACAAACCCAAAAACCACAGATCCTAATGGTAAATCTAAAATGGGAAAGATTAAGCAATACAATCTATAACTGAGATGCACATAACAAGCATAGAAGTTAGAGGCAAGAAACAAACCTTTCACTTCCAGAAAAAAAGAGAAATGAAAATGAACTGTAATCGTACCAAGTTAACTATGTCAAAAAAATTTAATAAAACAGAAGAAAGGCAACCACCTCTGTCCTTTGTCTTCTTTCACGGTTATAAACAGCAAATGTTGTATCAAAAGATTCAAAACCATGCTTGATAAAATTCCTGCATGTAGGATTCAACTGTCAGAAATTTTGCAATAGAACAACATAAAAGTGATATTCACCTCAAGTGTTCTACTACAGTTGATTAGTAAATCCGCTTGACTACAATGCTCATTTTGCAACTAAATGAAAATTCGTAATATTTATGTGTATACAGTATTGATGCTTTGCAACTCATCACGCAAAATTGTAGGTTTAAACCATTTTACAATTCAAATTTCAGGTCAATTCCAAGTAGACAACTAGACTAAAGAGAATTATCCTATGGAGTAAGGACACGAGAGGAAGTAAAGGTTGGATGACACTAATAAAATGACTCACTTCTGAGATGTTTGGTTTGCTGTGTGTGGGTATCTATCACAAGCATCAGACAAAGAACCAGAGTGGTGCTGCCGTTGCTGATTTAACTGGTTGTGAAGTTCAGCAACTTTCTGCTTCAATCTGGCTACATCTGCTTCAGCAAGAGCTATCTCCTCAAGCTCAGCCCTAGTCTGTGAATATATGTAACATATCAGCATCTTTACTAATTCCTGATTACAAAATTAAAAGATATACAAACCTTAGAATCCATGCCTCGAGAGCCAGAAAATTGCCCAGAAGACATGCTCAAGCCAACTTCCAGAGCAGCTCGTAAGTCTATCTCAGCTTGCAATTGTTCTTGCAATCTTGCTACCTACCCACAAAAAAATACATGCCAATCCAGACTAGAAGAATTAGAAAAGAGAACATTCTAATGTGCTAAAAGATATCGGTTCTTAATCTAAACTGAAGTTCCAGAGACAAGCGCATGTCGCTCACATGCACACACACATATGATGACCATGATTATGACAATTCATGTAATATTAATAAAGAAACCTCACATCTTGTTCAAGCACCAAGCGCCGCTCAAGCAAAGCTTGCTTCCTTCTCTCCTGGCTAACTTGCAAAATCGCATTTCCTCTTGCCTAATATAGATTTTTATGAATTAAGTCATATTTTATTACTCAATACCATGCCGTAGTCATTTGAAAACCCACAATAGTTACCTCCTTTGAGATTCTGTGGCGTAGATCATTCTTTGCAATCTCCAGCCTCTGAATGGCAAGCCTGCAAATGCACCATTGAGCTTCAATCGACACAAAATGAATAACGACAAGAAAGCACATCAGGCACCACAAGAAAGCATCCAGTAGATGAGCAGGCATTATTTGAGAAGTCTTTTGGGGATTATGCGAAAAGTGCACCGAAGAGGTATTACTGAGAAAAATGTTACGAACTAGTAGGAAAAGGAATTTTAAAGACATGAAGACCTAAAAAATAATTGCCTCCTTTGGAAAAGGAGTGTCGAGAACTTTAGGTAATTAAAAATTTTAGGTCAAAAGTTCAAAACAGAGAAACAAAACTGATTCGGTTGATCAGGGTTAAGTCAAGCTCAGAGAACAGTTCTATCTGTGCACGATATGGTAATTCTGAAAAGGGAGCTTAGTTATCGACAAGTTAATTTGTATGTAACCCTTTATCAACAAATTAATAAGTACTTCCTCCGTCCGCCATTAAATGTCTCATTTTTCCTTTTTCGTCCGTCTGCCAATAAATGTCCCATTTCACATTTATTATATTTGGTAAGTGGACCCTGCATTCCACTAACTCATTGCACTCACATTTTATTATAAAACAAATATACAAAAGTAGGTCCCACATTCCACTAATTTTTCTACCCACTTTACCACCTAAAGTCAAACAATTTCTTAAAACTCGTGCCGGTCAAATATGAGACATTTAATCACGAACGGAGGGAGTATAAGATAGACATGGGCTGATTATATTCCACTAATAAGTTTGGAACTGTGCATGTGGAGCATACTTATTAATCAAGTCTCACACCATTTACACCGTAAAACCTTTATATCTCTCAAGCAATTTTCAGTGAGCAAAAAGTCTTGAACTAAATTTCGAATGATAGGGAAAAAATGAGGCAAATTTCTAAGGTTCTTAAGAATGGTAAGTGCTAAGTTTTATGAGTCTTGAAGAAGATAACAATTTTGCAGATTACACAAATCAGAGTAATATATGATTGAAAATGATCGTACCCTTCCTCTCCAAACGAATCTATGGATTCTGATGAAAGGGTTTTTCTTGCCTGCGAGAACAGAAAGATAATATTTGTTATTATTCGTAAAGACAAGATCTATAACAAGTAAAATCACATAAGCAACATTCCCATCCCTTCCCACTAGGTTGGGACAAGTCCAGAAGGTGGTTCACCACCCACAAACAATTTAAATTGCTTTCCATGTAAAATGGATTATCTACAGCTGAATTATCTGAACTTCAATCTAAAACTTCAACTGTTCTAACTAACATGGAGGATTAAGGTACTGCAATTTATTTGCTAGAATATTCCTTTCCCAATTCATTAACAGGAGGCACCCTACAAGATTCTAAAATATTAATTTATTGATTTTATTGCCGTAAGAAGGCGAGGGAAGGATAGTAGTTACTAATTAGGTGGATCCTCATCCATCAACAGAAACCAATTGAAAGGAAAAAGAGAAAGACTCACATTTTTCTTTCCCCAAAATGTTGACTTCTGTGCGCTACCAATATTAGTATCGGTAATTTTGGGTACCATCTTCTCACCCGATAGTTCAGATCCAGGAAAATACTGATGCAGTTCTTGATTCATAGATGAAAAAATTTCTCCTGCAGACCGCTGAGACTCATTGGCAGGTTTCGCAGTAGAGGCATCTGTCAAATTCCCATGTGCATTCAATTGGTCTAGTTGGTCATTTACTGAAGTCTTAGAGTTGCTATTAGATCTAGTGTCCAATGCCACATCTAGTTCTGTTCCCATATTATTATTGTACATGGGAATCTTGTCATCTGAATCATCATTTCTTACAGCCTGATATCAGCAAAAACACCAGCAGCAACTTCAGTGGTCAGTAGACCTTCAATAAATATTATGGGAAAAATTTTCAATTGTGTTTCTGGTACAAGAAGAAGGATAATATCTATATATCAACTAGTATAACTTTGTCACAGACGACTTTAGTAAAAAGATTAAGAAAACTTTGGTAATTGTCCAACTAACCAATCATTTATGAACATGAAAAGACATAATCCAACCCTAACTCTTTAGGGAAAAAGGTCAAATACACTGTTGAAGTTCCCTTCAGCTCTCAAATAGTCTTTTGAAGTATTTTTACCTACAAATACTCACTTGATGTGTTCTCCGATGTGCAAATAAATTCTTCCAAGGGTTTTAAGTACAAATAAACCCTTAAATTGTTCTTTATTTTTTCGAGCTGGTGGATGGGGTGGGTGGGATCCATATCCTGGTTGTTCACCCTTATAAAGGCAAGGAATACGACTGAAGTACAATACTTGGGTAGCAAAATGTTGTTGCAACATTGTGACAGCATTGAGTTATAGCTTATGGAAGTTCATTAATGTTTATTTGTGATACTACGTTATTATTGTTATACAATCATTCTTAAACATTAAAGGGAAAAGGCTCAAATAAACCCACATGTTCATTCAAGGACCTAAACTCCTGAAGTAATTTTAGGATTGAATCGACTGCTTCAGTAATCATTACTGACACTCACACTCTTTTCTCGTGGAACAAAATTGATGTCCACATTTTTTTTAAGTCAAGCTAATACTGAATCCAAATATTTGTATTTATTGATTCTTATTTTAATTTTTACCCACCCATTTTAACACACTTCGGACACTTATAAACACAAGCATACTAATTGATAGAAATACAAGAGAAATAGAGATGTGGCAATGAATCAAAGTTGTTCACAGATTACATGTTTCAATCATTGTTACCCCCAAGTGACTCTTGGAATGAGATAGGTATACTCCAAAGTAATCACTAGAAAACTGAACTTGCACATTAAATTAGTAGAAACAAATTTAGAAAGAAAAATCTTTACATGTATTTATTCATCAAGATTGTCCCATGCATCTTTCACTATATAAATTCAATTTTGAAGTCATTAAAAACCACATGCATAGCCAAGAACACAAGTGAGGGCAGAGACGGAACCTTATAGTCATAAAGATCACTAGCAGCCGAGCCACTGCTTTCACTTAACTTCCCACTGTGTCTTCGATCAGAAACAATATCTGTTTCAGGGTCGACTTCATTTACAGCATCATGATAACCATTTACTTTTACATCTGCATTTTCATCATCACTTGTATCTTCACTTCCACTGTTATCGGGTTTAGAATCTACAGAGATCGAGCACCTGTGCATACTATAATCCTGCATGTAAACCAATGTAATTAGCAAAAAAGAATTACAATATTACTCATGGTTTAATGGCTCTTATGGTTACATGGAAAAGTTTAATATATAGGAACACAATTAAGAAACTAACATAGATGGTGACAAACACAACTCATCTATTTTAGGAACTAAACTAACATTGTGACTTACATCAAAAGTTTTGTCATACTCCTCCAGAAGTGTAGTGATGATAGCTTGGGCAGCATTAGCAGCATTGGCTGCAGCTAGAAGCTGAGCAGAACCATCTTCATTAGTATCGTAGCCATTCTCTAGTTCACATTCACCAGTTAAAAGAGGGCGCAACAGCAATGGAGCCATACAAATAGCAACTGCTGAAGGTGTCATCCGATTCTCAGAAGCATGAGAAGAAACTGTGTGCATCATCTTGAGGACTCTAAGATGAATAGAGGACAAATGAGACAAAAAAATGGTAAGTATTATGATGATGACGAGAAGAATAAGTATAATAATGAAGCTCGTTTCTGATTGAGAAGTTTCTTAGCATGCTAACTACTGATTTTGTCAATAAAATTATTTACGCACCTTTATTAAACTGTAATGCTGTAGTATTTACTAATAAGGAAAAACAATCAACAGCATTTCCCTTTATGCACCTTTATTAAACTAAATTCTGTCCCCCCAAAAATAAAATTTGGAGAAGAATTGGACAATGTGGGAGGGAAGAGTGGGGTTACATGCTAAGAGCTGGAGACATTGTTTTAAGCAAAACAAACCAACATCCTCTCAACAAAAAATAATACTCCCTCCGTCCCACTTTAGGAGTCCCGGTTTACCATTTTTGGATGTCCCACTTTAGGAGTCTCGGTTGAAATATTCCATAAATGGTATTAGGACCCACATTCCACTAATCTTTTTCCACTCACATTTTATTATAAAACTAATATAAAAAAGTAGGACTCACATTCCATTATCTTTTTTCACCAACTTTCCTTTACATTTCTTAAAACCTGTGCCGAACTCAACCGGGACTCCTAAAGTGGGACGGAGGGAGTAGCAGCTTACTATAACAGATAAATCAAATCAAGTTCATTGAGATTGTAGTTTCTTTTTCTTCAACATAGAATTTGTATTTACCCAAATTCTAACAGTATATTTCAAGAATTTGCTATCGCATCAGAATTGGCTAAAAAATCCAAGAGCTATCAGTGGGATAAGTAGTAGTATTTTTTAAATTCTGTTAACTCATTTCCCTCACAGTTAACCACCTTACTTCTGTCTCTGCTTCTTATTTAACCACCTGGTATATAAGCCAATTGGATTGCATGTCGTTGTCTCATTTTTTAGATCTCCCTTAAATTTCATTCAAATTTACTTGTGACATTGAGATAGTTTTGAGATCAACCATCAGATATATACTTCAATATTTCAAAGAGATCAAATACGTATCTGTTCCTATCAGAGATATGACTTTTCACCCATGTCCGACTACTTCTCAAACTTTTTGAAGCTCTTTATCTTAATGAACAAAATCAAGGTGATTCTACTGAAAAATATGTAACAGCACTTGCACATAGATTGATACATAAGTAACATGAGGCAATACCTCTGTAAGAGGCGTCTGTTGGGTTCAGGAAAGGTTTCCAATATGGCAGAGCGCATTGCATTAACCCGAGCTTCCTTCCGATCAATTTCTTCTCAAGATAGCCACAAAGAACCAAATTATGTTGACTTTTAGTAAACCTTAACATTTATAGGAATATGAACAGATCGGAAACTTGTGAAAATAAACATCTAGAGTGAATGAGGAAACAGAAAATTACTATAAGCTTGTAACAATGCAGTGCAGCAGGAAGCAGGAACTGGTGATGAAGGTAGCTCTCGAAGTACATGCTGAAGGAAGGGTAACTCACATAAGTACCGCTTAAATAAATACAACAAAACTAGCCAATTACTCAGATTGAAGTCGAACCTTGACACAGTCACCAATAATATGAGCATCTTCCACTGGATCAAATTCAGTCTTCCCTATTATCAAATAATAACTTACATAATGGTCAAATAACTCAAATATAATAGTGAATCTAAAAGTCAACAATTTGCTATAAGAGGGAAAAAAACTCATATGAAGGACTGTGTATAGGAACAATGGATACACTCATGTATCTGGATTCTGGATCCATTATTGCATGGTAGCACTAGCATTCAATCCGATTGATATCCCACTACAATCTATTAAGTTGGTCTCTGGAGAATATTGCATCTCTACCAATTGAGTCATCATCATATTTATTACAATCATTGGGTGAGGAAGCATCACAGCGAAATGAATGCTAAAGGTGTATGCTGTCTATCTACAGTGGTGTTCAGATTCATAGGAACTACAATTAGAAGACATGCTTAGTACTAACTTATTTAAGAAGGTAGAAAAATAATTCGATTGCACAAGGTTAAATGGTACCCAAAAAGGCATGGTAAGAAAAAAGGTTTTTGTACCTTGTAGATATATTTGTATCTAGGTTTCCTTGTTTATCTATGGTTATTGTTATAGAAGTATATTATAGAATAAGTATCTCACATCGATTACCTAGTCTGACTTAGTCTCTTGTAGTATATATATGTGTGTCTTATTACGTAATACAATATCACTACTTTTCTCTACTATGTCTACATACTTTAAACATTTATCAGAACTTTGTACCAAGCTGGACATGATTGATATTGTTACCACTACCACTGATACTACTATTACTACTATTGTTGTGTCGATGTCTTCACTAAATTGTTGAGGGAAAACATTTATCAGAACTTTGTACCTAGCCGGATATGATTAATATATATGTTCCAGCTTAAGGGGGACTGTTATAGAATATGTTACAGAATAACTATCCCACATCAGTTATGTGACCTAGTTTGGCTTAGTCTTGTTGTACTCCTTTCATCCCGCCATAAGCAAGGTGTGGAAAACATTTTCCAGAACTTTGTACCAAGCTGAACATGATTGATATATATGTTCCAGCTTCAGGGGGAGTGTTATAGAATATGTTGCTCCCTCCGTCCTTAAAAGATAGACAACTTTTGAAACGGCATAGGTTTTAATGCATAATTGGTAAAGTAAGATAGATAAAAAGAAAAAGTGATTAGAGTATTATTAGTGGAGAATGTGACCCACATTATTATAGAGAAAAAAATTTCCTTAAATAGAATTGGTCTATTTTTAAGGATCAGCCCAAAATGACAAATGTGGACTACTTTTTAGGGACGGAGGGAGTACAAAATAAGTATCCCACATCAGTTATGTGACCTAGTGTGGCTTAGTCTCTTGTACTCCCTCTGTCACACCATAAGCGAGGTGTTTCTAGTGGACACTGTATTTAAGAAAATGTTGTTCAGAGAGTTAAGCGGAAAGAGAATAAAGAAGAGAGAGTAATTGTTTAATATTTTGCCAAAAAGGGAAATGAATCACTTTATGTGGGGCGTCCAAAAAAAGAATACAAGTCGCTTATGGTTAGATGAGACGGAGGAAGTACTATATATTTGCTTTATATATATAGGAGACTCCCTTTGTGTGATATAGTACTTTTTAATCTTTTCCCATATATGTATCTATACTTATTAATCTTCACATACCTCAGACACAACTTCGTAATAGTCGGAGTGACCATTTTTTCAAGAACATTTGAGAAAGAAGAAAAAAGAATACACTAAATATTTATAAAGAAATACTCCCTCTATCCCTTATAATTCGTCACCATTTGACTTGGCACGGGTTTTAAGAAATGTAATATAAAGTGGGTTGAAAAAGTTAATGGCATATGGGTTCTACTTTTATATATTAGTTTTATAATAAAATGTGAGTGAGAATGAGTTAGTGGAATGTGGAGCCCACTACCAAAAATGGTAAAAGTGAAAGGTGACAAATTTTTAGGGACGGACAAAAATGAAAATAAGTGACAAATTTTCAAGGACGAAGGAAGTACATTATTACACCCTTAGCATATGAAAAACAGATACAGAGTTGCAACTGTTTGACCTATACAGTACCACGAATTCATTATCAACTGTGACAACACAAAATATACATCACAGTCATTGAAACAAATAAAGAATAACATGCTGAGGTTCATTCACTCCAGTATAGGTATAAAAATCACCTTGTTCATATTCTTGAACTCTTCGGTCCACTTCTGCAACACTTGCAGACTGCCGCAGAATTCCTTCTACTTTAATTCCTATTAAATGTTGTTCAGTCAGAGTATATACTGAAGATAATAACAAAAAGCTTCCAAATCATTTTTGTGTTGCTTTGGTAAGATGAACATCAAAATATGGACATGTGTAGCATGGCTCTTTATGATTTTGCCACCAAATATCCTATGATCCTATCCCAAATCAGTTGGCGCCACCAAATATCCTATGATCCTATACCAAATCAGTTGGCTAAAAGAACGTAACAATGGCGGAGTTTGATAACAAGGGAAACAGGATATTAACAAAAAGCTCGGTTGTGGAACTTATGCATTATCCAGTGTTTTAAAAACCGGACCGGTTCGGCCGCGAACCGGTGCCTATTCCGGTCCGGTTTGAGCTATAAAACCTGTTGGAGGTTGGGCCATTTTGGTCCTGAACATATAGTCATTTTACGATTTCTGTCCTAAACTTTATATTTTGGATTTTTTGGTCCTGTACATTTCAAATCGGATCACAATTGGTCCTGGACTAACTGTTCTGTTAAAAACTAACGGTCAACGGGTTTAATCCCGATCTTGACCAAATTAAACTTTTAATTCTGATTTTTTACTCCCTAATTAATTCCCTATTTATTTTAGTAAATATTCATTTAAAATTAGAAATAAATAATATGAAAAAATAAAATGAAATAGAATTGCTCACACTAAAGCACGCCTGCTCTCAACGCTTAGGAAATTCTCTCAACACTTACGAAATTTACTCAAAACGTCTCTCTCTCTCAAGGATTCACTTCGACGGAACCCTCCTCCGATCGGCGACGGCGAATCCAAGGCAGACGACGGAACCCTCGTACCGGAATCGAAGGTCACGTTGACCGCCGCCACTCCCGCCGGACCCTTTGCTGAAAGTCAATCGCTCCATAACTAGGGTTTGAGAGGAAGGAAGAAGAAAGAAAAGGAGTAAACGCGATGTGATGAAGATGAAATAAGAACCCTAATCTATTATATATATTTTTTAAATGAATATTTACTAAAATAATTAGGGAGTAAAAAATTAGAATTAAAAGTCTAATTTGGTCAAAATCGGGATTAAACCCGTTGACCGTTAGTTTTTAACGAAACAGTTAGTCCAGGACCAATTGTGATCCGGTTTGAAATGTACAGGACCAAAAAATCCAAAAGATCAAGTTTAGGACAGAAATCGTAAAATAACCATATGTTCAGGACTAATTTTGGCCTTTAGTATATAATAAATTATCATTTTATAGTTTTTGTATAAAATTTAAACATTTTATGTATAATAATATAGTAATTTTATTTATCAACCACTAATGAAAATGTTCATCATTTCTAAGTTTTAATTATATTTTTATCTATAATTAAATTTTAGTGTTCGTATATGATATATATACATATGTTAATACTATAATTTAATCATTTTTGTATAATAGTTTATGTTTGATGATACTAAATTATTTTTTAGAGATATATATATGATTTAATTTTTTTGTGAAGTGTAATTAATACAATATTTGATCATATATTAAATTGTAGTAATTTTTATAATATATATTTAATTATGTACAGTATTCCGGTCCGACCAGTGGTTCGACCGGTCGGACCAGTTGAACCATGAACCAGTATCCTTGCCGGTTCACTTACCGGTCCGGTTTTTAAAACATTGGCATTATCAGATTGTGCGACTAAAAATGGTTGGTTCAAGTTATGCAAAATCTGCCATTACTAGGCTATGATCTTTTGTAGCCCTGTACTTTATTTATGTTTTTTAAAACTACATCTGTCAATAAAAAAATAGACAAAGTTCTAAATGACACGAGTTTTAATGCACATAAATTAGTCCCTTTTCATTTTTGGTAAGATGGCCCACCACTTCTTTTCTCTCTCCCCTTTATTCACCTTCAACTAACAATACTCTGGTCTCTCTCTCTCTCTCTCTCCCTTAATTTACGGATTTTAAATTAAAACCCATGTCATCCACTACTAAGACTTGATTGTGGACGGAGGGAGTACAAAATTTATGGTTATGTAGGGCCAGCAGACAGAAAACTGCATAACTGCAAGTGTTGGGGAAGCTGATGCAGCATGGAATTAAGTTATAATAAAAGATCTTGCTATTTCTAGGAGAAACTATTTCAAAGAGGATCACTGCAGGACATCAAAATAAAAGCTTACCATATTTCTCAAGAAACCGAAGCGCTTTCTCCAGGAAGGACGGACCTCCATCTGTATCTTCTAATGCAAGCAATATTGGGCGTCCAACAACCAAAGACTTCACTGGTCGGTTGTCTTTCCCTATATCAAAAGGTAATCCGTGAAGAACTGCAACATTTTTCAGAAAGGCTCCACATTTGGCCAAAGGAAAGTAAAATTATGTACAAACATTGATGGAAAAGCCCCTTAATAGTACCATTTGTATCACTTCTAAAGATCCCATCTTGCCCCATCACAAGAGCAGCATTTGGCGCTTGTGCAAGAGCATGTTCAAGGGCCGTCTTCCACTCATACAAGTCCTCAGATGTTTCAGACTGAAGTTCAGAAAATAGAATAGAGGAAACAGCTTTTAGGTACATGAGATATACAGGATAGCAATATATTAGAAGCACTCTATGAATAACAACAAAGAAGATTCACTAATTACATGAGCACCTTAAGTGTGAATGACCATCCATCGCGAAATAGAACATTTAGCAGCTTCTTGTATTCTCTAACGACAACCCTGAAAGCAGGAAGACATAAAGAATACTGCAAGAGACACACAAAGATAGATGAAGAGAAACAAGATCATTTACCTTCCTGAATTATTTAGCTTGATGCCACCCATTACCTGATTTAATTCACCACCACAATGTGGCAATGCACTCTACATAAAGGGAATGATGTATATTAAAGGCCAAAATAACATGCAATTGAAATCTGAGCAAATAAAAGTTCATGATCCAAACACTATGATGGTTTTCAGTATCATGGAAAACAGGAAACTTGATAAATTAATCAAACAAATGAGAAATGACGATGAAATTGGGACTAACTGGATCATTCCTGAAGAAAACCAAAGCAGTGCGAGTAAGTATAAACCAACGCTTCTTCCAAGGCTTCCACCCTAACCCTGCAAGACGTCTAAGCATTAAGGGATGCATGGCACAAAGAATAGGGAAAAAAACAAAGGCGCATTTGTACATTTCAGAAAATAAAGAGGACGAATGGAAGCCAACAATTTTTCAGTTATTAAGTGGAGCACACTAAAAACTATTATCACTTTGGCACTGCATCCATATACATCGAATTAAACTAGACCTAAAATAAAAACTGCATCAATCGACGATCATTATATGCTCTAGTAGATCCACTTAAACAAATGTTTATTGTACATAAACCACTAAATCCAGAGTCTCATCTTTACAATCAATAATCAAACATAATGCAACACAGGCACATGAAAATTCAACATCCAGTCATACATTCCAGTTTGCAAGTCAAATATTTCTCAAGAGCGAAAAAAAAAACTAACCTTTTGATAATTTGAGCAAATGCCCGCTCTTGAATATCTACATTATCACACCAAAAATCCAATCAGAAACAGAAATAACCCACAATGCGCATCAATTTCACAAATCCCCAATCCATACTACTATTAGGTAACGGTAATCTTCAACATTACCTCGACAATCACTTGAAATCCCCCCAATTTCAAACCCTCTCCTCTTCGCTTTCACTCACACAAAAACATAAGAGTCGAGTAGAAAACGTTACCGTATTCGAGTTCCCTATACGAGGGCGATCAAATTCGAAAACAGTGGGCGACATTTTCCGGCACGAGTTTCCATCACAGCTGGAACTAAGCCGCGGGTGACCCAGATTGAACTCGGGCAAAAACAATCGGTGAAGATATGTGAAAAAAATGAAAGGTTAATAATTTAATGATTATAAATTTTGACAATGTAATTTGCTTAATAATTTAATATTATCTCAATCTTTTAAATTGTGTTTGAAATTTGAGTAAACTAAATGTAAATAATTTAGTTTAGATTGTATTGATATTTTTATTACACATTTCTATATATTAACAGATTAGTTGTATTTTGTGTAGAAAATATTATATGAGATATTATTCTCTTTAATTAATTGTATTTTGTGTATTATAAAAAAATATTATTTGGATTTGTAATAATTATTGGATTGGTGTTATGTAGGTGATGTGAGTGGATGTTTCATGTGTCAAGACAATTTTCGTGATGTGAATAGATATTATATCGTATACCATACTGAAAATATTAGTATGAAAGAAATTTATACTTGTATTGAAAGTTTTGGTACACCGAATTACGGTTCACCGAACTTTCTGTATGGGTGATATGACTAATATCATTGTCGTTACTGTATCAATATTTAGGTATATCGTATCGAACTTCGATATACCGTAGGACAATATACCGAACTTCGATACACTATACTGTCATATCATACCTTTACGTATAATTTATACTGAAAAATATATAAATAACTTTATATAGAATTTATAAATTATTATTTATGGTCTCAATCAATAATAGTGTTAGATTATATTATTATTTTAATTGGTATAAACGTTATATACCGTTAATTCGATACATATGGATTTTGATATATATACTTCAGACTTTCGATATACCGGTAATATCAGTATATACCATGTTTTTGATATACCATTATATACCACGGTATAAGATAATTCATACAGTTACCGTGTCGAAAACTTAAGGTATGGCATCGTACCGAAAATTACGTTACACCAAAAATTCGATATATTTGGATACAGTGATACCATTTTTTGGTATTTTTGACTAACCCTATATGTTATTATATAATAATCGATCATCTATTTTGATTGAGAATGATCCGAGTTAATTAAATTTGGTTCAAAATAAAGGTATTTATCATCACTTTTTTTATCCTGCATGTTAATTGTCATAATTAATGTTTAAGTTGTTTAAGTCAATTAAAATTTGAATTATGTATAAATTTTAAGATAGGTTGTGAATTGTGATATTTGCAATTTCAAATTTCATTTGATTAGAATGATGATTGTTTTTAATTTTATATACTAATAATTTATTTTCACTTTTTTATATGATTATGTAAAAATTTGCATATACTTATATTTTATTTTGATTATATATATTTTTTATTTAAATGATTTGGTTTTTAAAATGTTATTGAAATATAGTAATATTTTTTATAAAAATCACTTAATATTCACACCCAAATTTAAAAGTGTTGGACATTAAATGATTTAGAAAAAATCTATCATAGGGGAAGATATCATAGAGTTTCAAAGTTTAGGGGAAATTCTAGAAAACAACAAAAGATCGTGTATTTTTCAGCTTCAATACTCTTCGCTTTTTGTCACATTGGCACATCCAACGTATACGTCAGCTTTAATTTTAAGAAAAATTATTTTTTGGAAAAACTGAGAGTTCATGTATTTAGATTCAAAAATATAAATTTGAGAGAAAAAACATACAATGTTTGAAAGTTCGTGTATTTACATACAAATAACCCTTTTTTAAAAATAGATTTTCAGAATAAAATGCCACCAAATTCATACAGAGTATTTCTGTACTTTCTTTTTCCTTTACTGTAGCCAAATGGAGACATTAATCTGAGCATTACATTCAATGGACATTTATACATTGGCATTGCACATGTGAAACTAATAAGCTATAAAAGTATTTTAGATGTTACATTCTTAAATTGAAGAATTTTTTTGTATGAGACTTTCAGTGGTGTCTTTGACGCTTTGGTCCACTGAAATAAAATTCATGCCCAATGATCTTGTATTGTCATTGCACACTTGTAACGGCAGTAATGCATTTGGATTCTCCTCAAAGAGAGTTTTGCTGGTATGGTATCAGTAAACCAATATGTTAAAATAAGTTGTATAATTGATTGCAAGTTACTAATTACGGAACAATTCTATTTTTGTTCTAGAGAACTAATGGAATTCCATTTTAATGAATGAGATTAGATTTATTCCGAATGGGGAAGTGACGCACAAGGATTATGCGTCGTTATTATTGAACGACGCACAACCCTTATGCGTCGTTCAAAGACGCATAAGCATTATGCGTCTTACCCTAATGACGCATAACCCTTATGCGTCACACTGGTAAGCATTCCAGCCTGTCACCCGGGTGACCCAGGTTCAATCCCTGGCAACGGCGCATTTTTTTAAGTGATTAGTATTTGATAAAAATGAGTTATTCTAAACATTTGTTTTTGGCAAATAGATATTACTCTTATAAAAGAATTAATTAAAGAAGTTAAGAATAAATGCCCAATCTAATTGGTCCCCCAAAACGAATACATGTACATTGACAAATTAATTTATACTACTATTATCTATGACCACTGTTTATTTTATTTTATATATTAAGTTTATTTTCGAATATCTTAAAAATTACAATTGTTTATGCCGTTAATTGTATAATAACATAAAAATCAAAACTTTATTCACTTATAGATTACGCTTATATAAAATACATGGCATAATATTATATACTATTAATTAAATAATCCAAGTCTTTATGTTATAAGAAAATAAAATAAAATAATTTCCAAAAGTCCTTGCTGCAATATTGATTAATGAATGTTCTACCCACTATTATAAGAAAATAAAATAATGCTTATTATAATAGCGGTGACTATACTCTAATAAATAATAGTAATAATAATAGTAAAAATGCGCCATTGCCGGGGATCGAACCCGGGTCACCCGGGTGACAGGCGGGAATGCTTACCAGTGTGACGCATAAGGGTTATGCGTCATTAGGGTAAGACGCATAATGCTTATGCGTCTTTGAACGACGCATAATCCTTGTGCGTCGTTAACCAATGACGCATAAGGGTTGTGCGTTGTTCAATAATAACGACGCATAACCCTTGTGCGTCACTCCCCCATTCGGAATAAATCTAATCTCCTTCATTAAAATGGAATTCCATTAATTCTCTAGAACAAAAATGGAATCTCCCCTACTAAGTACTTGAGAAAAATTATTTATTTCCACGCAACTATGTCACGACCGCACTTCCTAAGGATAGAAAGCACGGTGGATCGCGACTAGTGAGGGAATTAAGAAGCGGGGAAGAAGGGGGAAAACAATCAAGGGGTACAACATGTAGATCAAAAGGCGAAATTCCATTATCAATTCAAAGTTTCAAATCCCGAAAGTACATAACATGAATGACATAGTTTGACAATCCAAAAGAAATAAAAGAAATTCTTAAAACGTAGAGTAGCGAAGCAATTGAGAGTTTGGCTACTACTATGTATGAAGACACAACAGTAACCGGAACAATTATTGAATACAATTCTGGAATCATTGCTCAACATCCTCCGCCTCCCGTCCTTGCTCAACCTGCACATAGGGAAAACATATGCAGGGGCTGAGTACTTGATGCACCCAGTGAACTCATGCCCGAAATACATTTATCGCTTAAGTTATGTCAAGCCATCATTGAGTGAAACTCGGGTTTTACTTTAAAAGGCCGAGAAACACAAAAATCATTCCTTAAAATAGTGTCCGCTCGGACAAACATCATCATCCATCATATACCATATCTGAACCATCATGTGAAACGAGAATGTGGTCACAATCTCGATCACTGGACCGGCCGACCTAGAGGACGGCTCACGATCCCCATCAATGCACTAGCCTAAGTAGGGTTGAGACCCTAGTTAGACCCGAATTCGTTAACCATCAAAGTCTAGTAGAACATTATTCTAGTAGACAATCAGATAGGCAATTCAAAACATAAAATACGGCATGACATACTATTTAAAACCTCCTTATTTCACCATAAACATATCAATTTCAAATAAAAAGATTTAAGTAATAAAGCCCACCTCAAAAGCTTAGGAATTCCGTAAAAAGTTCCTCGTTCCGACTTTTAGCGTGCGTGCGAACCACCTTTTCGAAAAACACATAACATTCATATAAATTCTCGGTAACGAAGGTATTTAGAATGCATGCACTCCAATTAAAATCTTTTAATTCTCTTTCTCGATTTTCGTGCATTTTCGATTATTCGTCGGCCGCCCAAGGCGTCGCGGGCGACGTCGGTCGGCCGTTTACGCTTATTGACTCCTCATAATTTTCCTCCATCATATAGGATTTAATCCCAAAATTTTGATTAAGCGCTTAACTCACTTTCACCAATTTCTTTCCTTTAATTATTTCGGACTTGACATAATTTATTCATCATTGGCATTAATCAAGAATTAATTAAGTAACTCCCCACAATTAATTATTGGCCAAAAGATTTATTCCACTAGCCCAAAACATTTTATGTTCGAGTCCAACTTAATTATCCGACAACCCACCTTATTTCTCCATTTTTTTAATGAGGCCCAACTAAAAAAAAATAAAATAAAACATCTATCAATTTATTTAGCCCCATTTTTAAAGCAAAGGCCCAATTACAATTCAAGCCCAAGACTCCCTTATTTCTCCATATTCCCCCACGCCTATCTCCCTCTCTACTTCTTCTTCCCTTTTTCTCTCTTCTGCCCGACTCTCTCTCTCTGTCTGTCGACTGCAACCACGAGCAGCCGCCCCTGCCGTGAAAGCAACGCCGCCGCCGCTGAAGTCGCCCGCCGTCTCTGCTGAAGTCGCCCGCCGTCGCAGCTGAAGTCGCCGGGAGCTGGAGTCGTCGCCGTCACCGTGACGCTGCTGCTGCCGCGACGCCGTTGCTGCCACGACGCCACCGCTACTGTCACGGGGAAGATGAGCTACTGCCGTCGCGCCGGGAGCCGCTGTCCGCACCTGGGAACGTCGAGCGCGGCTGTCCGCCGCTGCCCGTCGCCGGCGGCGGCTTCCCCTTCTCCGAAACCAACCCGAACGACCCCGATTCAACTCGCAACACGCGTTATTATTATAAAGTTAAGTTCTTTCGGAGTGTTGATTACAAACGGTGATCTTTGATTTGTTTTACAAGTTGAGTTGGTTGGGTGATTATGGAAAAGTTATGGAATGATTTATGGAACAACATGTATGTATAACTACTTATCTAAATCATGCTTTAGGAATTGAGAAGGGAATATACCTCCAAAATGGTGGGTGAGCAAAATGGTAGCAAGGTCTTCCTTTCTCTGTCTCTCGGCTCCTCTATCTCTCGGCCTCTCTCTCAAATTCTTTGTTTGATGTGTAATGTGTATTGTGTTAGAGAAGTGAAGAGATTGTTATTTTTAAATGGTGTGCCCTTTGGTTGTAGGAGTAAATGAGAGAGGTGGAAGGATGGAAAGATGGAAGGTCTCCATGAAGAAAGGAAATGGCCGAGAAGGGGAGAAGGAAGAAAATGGTGTTGGGCTTGTTCCACATTCTTGGGAAAAGTATTGGGCTCCAATTAATTTAAGTGGTGTTGGGCTCAATTTAATTGGAAGCCCAAGTTAATATAATATTCAAATTGTTAGTTCTTTTGATTGCTATGGCCCAAGGCCATTTTATGTACTTATTGGACTCTAATTTAATTTGAGAAGCCCAAGTAAATACATACTTTATTTTTCCCATATTTTCCTTCGTTAATTAAAATTCACGGGTCTTTATATAATTTTTTGTTATCTCGTTCTTCACAACCAAAATTAAAGTACGTTTAACGACATAGTTTATATTTGGTATTGTTCCAAATATACTATCCCTTCAACCATTCCTCGATTTACGCGCGCCGTTATCCATAGATAGAAAAATATATTCCTTTCCACGTATTTCAGTCGTCTTGCTAAAAATAGCAATTTCGTCGTCATTCTTTCAACGAGACCTTCAACATGTCTCACATCGTTCATAATTAAATAAAATAAGCACGTTTCTTTTTTTCACATGAAACACATAAACCATACGATTTCCCAAATCACATTTATCGAGAAGCATAGTATTCGAAATAATTTTTTCAATTATTTCGTTTCATAAATTAGATTCGTACTTACAAGTACGGGTGTTACATTCTACCCACCTTAACAGAAATTTCGTCCCGAAATTTACTCATTTCTAACGAACAATTCTGGGTATTTCTCTTTCATATTATCCTCGAGTTCCCAAGTAGCCTCCTCGTGGCCATGGTGTTTCCAAAGTACTTTCACGGACGCGATCGATTTATTCCTCAACTCTTGCACTTTCCTGTCCAGAATAGCTTCGGGCTTCTCCTCATAACTCAAGTCGGGATTCAAAATCATTTCCTCTTGATGAACCACGTGTTTGGGATCGAACACGCACTTTCTTAATTGTGACACATGGAAGACATTATGCACAGTCCCAAAACTCGGTGGTAGTGCCAACCTATACGCTAAGGGTCCCACCTTCTCAAGAATTTCATATGGCCCTACAATCGTGGCTTCAACTTCCCCTTTACACCAAACCTCGTTATCCCCTTCGACGGAGATACTTTCAAGAACACCTTATCTCCCGTATTGAACTGTAAATCTCTACGCCGGATATCAGCATACGACTTCTGTCGGTCTTGAGCTTCTTTTATCCTTTGTCGAATTTGTCGCACAATCTCAATCATCTCCTCGACCGAATCTGGCCCGAGTACTCTTCTTTCACCAACCTCATCCCAGTAGAGAGGTGATCTACACTTCCTCCCATACAATGCTTCATATGGGGCCATATTTATTGTCGCCTGGAAACTGTTGTTATAGGCAAACTCGATCAACGGTAGTACAACTTCCCAATTTTCTCCTCTGTCGAGAACCACGGCTCTCAACATGTCCTCGAGAGTTTGAATTGTTCTCTCGGACTGTCCATCGGTTTGTGGATGGAAAACAGTACTAAAATTTAATCGACTACCAAGCTCTCGTTGTAGACTTATCCAAAACCTTGAAATGAACCTTGTATCTCGGTCTGACGTGATTGTTACTGGCACCCCATGTAGCCGAATGATTTCTTTCACATAAATCCGGGCCAGTTTGTCGGATCCATGAGTTATAGAGATAGGTATAAAATGTGCACTCTTGGTGAGGCGGTCTATGATTACCCAAATGGTTGTATTCCCTTGCCGAGTCTTTGGTAATCCCGTCACAAAATCCATGGCGATATGTTCCCATTTCCACTCCGGGATTTCCAACGGTTGCAGTTTCCCATAGGGTCGTTGATGTAAAGCTTTTACTTGTTGACACGCCAAACATCTTTCCACAAACGAAGCTATGTCCCTCTTCATTCCATCCCACCAGAATGATCCCTTCAAGTCCTGGTACATCTTCGTACTTCCAGGATGAGCGGTGTATGGAGTCTCGTGTGCCTCGGTCAAAATTTCATTTCGAAGTCATTCGTCGTCTGGCACACAAAGTCTCCCTTCATAAGTGAGAGCATTATCAGCCTCCTCTCGAAATTTCTCTTGCTCGCCCTTCCTCACCTTCAGTCGAGCCTTCTCTAAATTTTCATCATTTCGTTGTCCTTCTATTATCCTTGTTCGCAGATCGGATACCACTACCAAGGTGGCGATCTTTCCTTTCACGGTCTCCGGAGCTCTCACTACTTCCAATCGCATTTTGCTGAATTCGCGAATCAACTCCACTTCTTGAGTGAGAAAGGTAGCCAACTGCGGTTGAGCTTTCCGGCTCAAAGCATCTGCCACTACGTTTGCTTTGCCCGGATGATAGTTAATGCCACAGTCATAATCCTTGACTAGCTCGAGCCATCTGCGTTGCCTCATATTCAAGTCTTTCTGTTCAAAGAAGTATTTCAGGCTCTTGTGATCGGTAAAAATCTCACACCGAACTCCATAGAGATGGTGCCTCCAAATCTTTAATGAGTGCACAACGGCCGCTAATTCCAGGTCATGAGTAGGGTAGTTCAGCTCGTGTGGCCTCAATTGACGCGAAGCATAGGCAATCACCTTACCGTCCTGCATCAAAACACACCCCAGTCCAATCTTTGACGCATCCGTGTAAACCACATAGTCTACTCCCGGTTCCGGCACGGCTAGAATAGGTGCGGTGGTCAACTTCTCTTTCAACAACTGGAAACTAGCCTCACACTTCGGTGTCCAATTGACCTTGGTCCCCTTCTTCAGTTGTTGAGTCACCGGCCTTGCGATTTTAGAAAATCCTTCAATAAATCTCCGATAGTATCCTGCCAGTCCAAGGAAACTCCGAATCTCGTTTGGGGTCATTGGCGCCTTCCACTGTTGTACAGCCTCCACCTTTGCAGGGTCGACTCAAATCCCTTCGGCCGTCACAATATGCCCCAGAAAGTTTACTTCCTTTAGCCAGAAATCACACTTACTGAACTTGGCGTACAACTTCTCCGTTCTCAGTGTCTCTAGAGTGATCCTTAGATGTTCCTCATGTTCTTTTTCATCCTTCGAGTAAACCAGCACATCATCTATTAATACCAGGACGAACTTGTCCAAGTATGGATGGAATACTCGATTCATTAAATCCATAAATACTGCCGGTGCATTTGTCAGCCCAAACGGCATTACTACAAACTCATAATGCCCATACCTTGTTCGGAATGCCGTCTTGGGTATGTCTTCCCTTCGTACCCTCAACTGATGATATCCTGACCTTAAATCCATTTTCGAAAATACTCCTGCTCCCCTGAGTTGGTCGAACAGGTCATCTATTCTCGGCAGAGGATATTTGTTCTTGAGGGTCAATTTGTTCAATTCCCGATAATCTATGCACATTCTCAATGTCCCGTCTTTCTTCTTCACAAACAGCACTGGTGCTCCCCATGGTGATACACTCGGTCGGATAAAATCCAAGTCCAGTAGTTCTTGTAGCTGGATTTTGAGTTCTTCCAACTCCTTCGGTGCCATCCTATAAGGTGCTTTCGATACTGGTGCAGCTCCTGGTTCCAGATCGAAGCATCGGGAAATACGTCGGGAAACTCACGTACTACCACCACATCTTCAACTTTCATTTCTTTCTTGTCATGTCCTTGTAGATAAACGAGATAGGCAGGACGCCCCTTTCTAATCATCGTAGTTGCTTGAAGTGCCGATATCACACAAGGTCGCTGATTCATCGATATCCCGTGGAAAGTAGAGGGCTCCTTCCCCGGGGTTTGTAACGAGATTTGTCTCTCTTGGCATCGAATAGTGGCATAGTTTTCAACTAGCCAGTCCATCCCCAGAATAATGTCAACGTTTTCCATTGGCATAATATGTAGGTTGTGAGCCACTAAGTTAAGTTCTCCCATCATAAATTCTATGTTCGAGCAAGATTGTGAAAGGTCTATAAGGCCTCCTACCGGTGAGTTCACGTTCATCTTATGTTCAAGTTCATCAACAGGAAGTCTTAAAGCATTCACGCAGGAGTGCGATATAAAGGAGTGCGACGCACCCGTATCAAACAGAACAACAACAGGCATGTCAAGTAGTGTTCCCATACCTGCCAGATTATCTTGTTTTGGATCTCCCTGTGGGGCTTTAGCCTGCTTGCGTCCCAAAGCATAGGCCCTAGTTTGAGTGGGATATGGTTGGCGACGCTGCTGCGGCTACTGAGGTGGTGTAGGATTCCCTCGAGGCCCGTTTGGTGTTCTCCCAACTCCAGCGTTACCGTTGCTCGGGCACTCCTTGGCGAAGTGTCCAACTCCACCACACTTATAGCATACATTCGTCCCGACTCTGCACTCCCCCATGTGGTTCTTCTGGAACTTGGTGCAGGGAGGTGCTCTCTGACGGTACTCTCCACTTTGGTATGGAGTAGCTTGCTTCCCTTTTCCCCGGGCAGAGTTTGGGGTACCCTGGAACCTCTTGTTGTCAAAGGGTTCGCGGTTCCCGTCCTACTTTCTCTTGTCTCAGAAATTCTGCTGTGGGGTCGGCGGTGTTGGAGTAGTAGGTGTAATTGTCTTTTCCCGTGGCATTGCTTCATCCACGTCCAATGCACGAGACAACGACTCGGCATACGAGAGCCTTCCACGGCATGCCAAAGCCATCCTGATTTCGTGCCTCAGACCGGCACAGAACTTTTCTGCCATCTTCTCGTCAGTATTTACCTGCTCCGGTGCGTATCGAGACATGTCACATAGGGCACGGTCATATTCTGTCACTGTCATCCGCCCTTGCTTCAAGTTATAGAATTCGGCCTCCTTTGTCTTGCGGTAGCTCCTTGGAATGTATTTGTCATACAGTTCCCCCTTAAAGTCTTCCCACGTCAGGGTGTCTAATTGCTCTTGCGTCATTGTCCGCTGCTTAGTCTCCCACCAAAATTCGGCGGACCCGGTAAGCTGGTAGGTCACGCACGACAGGCGCTCCTGGTCGGTACATCTTAAGAACTTAACGATGCGTTCTATGGCCCGAATCCAGGTCTCGGCCTTGGTTGGATCTCCCACTCCATCGAACACGGGAGGACGTTCCTTTCGAAACTCCTTCTCGATGTTCCGTTCCGGCTGTGGTGGTGGTGGTGGTGGTTGTCCTTCAGGACCCACACTGCTTTGGGTCTCGTTGCTTGCCTCATTCTCGTGGTGAACGGCTGCACGTCGGGGAGGCATTCTGTTCAACACAAGCGTTAGTACCAAAAGTCCGATTTTACCATCACCACACCACACCACAACGATAAAACTACGGGAAACTTTATTAACTTAAAACCAAGCAAGTACGTGTTTCCACAAGGTCTTTGCAACAAAATAAGGAAAACAAAACGGCAAAAGAAAACGTTACATAGTTCGTCAAAACAAAACATTCAAAGCTAGCAAAACAGTAAAAGGAACACTACTCCTCGGGAGCTCTCTCATAATTCGCCCCTTCCTCACTTTCAACCTCAACCTCCCTTCCAAGGGGCTCTTCTTCGGGGTCATCCTCATCCTCCATAGGATCCTCCTCCTCTTCCTCATCGCTCTCCCTCACATAAGTAGCGACGTCGATATGCTTATCGACCACAAGAACTTCCGTCGCGGGAGGTGCGGAGGTGCGCATCCCAAGCCTCCTCCTCTTGGGGAAGTTTGGTTGCGGCGTCTCACCCTCGTACCGACCCCCGCTGTAGGGGCTGCGACTCGATGAGGATGCCTCCTTCCTAGGTGGGGCATAGGGTGGCGGTCCGTCACGAGCATCGACCAGGGCTTCCAAGAGGACCTTCACAAAACCATGCATGTCTCCTTGCATACTATAGTCGGGGAGCTTATGCCAAATGTATGACCGTGAAGCCTCGTCGGCCCACCTATTCCAAGGCGCCGGTAGTCCATCAATCAACCACTTAATCCCCTCATAGTGCCTCACTCCACAGCCATGAGCATCCCGCCATAGTGTCAAGTAGTCTGCGACATAAGATATCAAAGGGGCCCTCTCGTTCCTCTCGAACCCGCGATACATTTCCACCGCCCGCAGTCCATTCTTGACGTACCTCCCCCTTAGCGGTGCGTGGATCATGATCGCCATCTACATGAAAGTAAGTTCCCTTAGCAACCAGTCGCAGAAAAAGAATAAAGCAAGGTAGAGAAAGATAAAATGCGTAGAGAACGTCATACGTGCTACCGTGCATATACCTGTTGATTTCCATAAGGAAAAGTCATAGCAATTCTTTTCTTTTTTTAGGTATCATCTAAGGATAGATGTTTCGTATTTTAGAACGTAGCAATCTGCAATTTCATCGATCTTTCGATCTAGCGTTTGCCGCGCTTCACAAGGTTATCCTTATCTCGTCATCTCATCATCCCTTGGAATTCGCGTCCCATTCGTTCCATCAATACTTGTATCGTCATCAAACGAAGAAATTCGCATAATAGATTAGCCTACCTTTAAGGCCTCTGAATTCTAGATCGCAAACATATTCCATTCATCATCACATCCAACGTGCCTTATTCAAAACATTTTACCTTCTTTCTTGTTGAGCGCGGCGAGACGGAATGTTGAGCCTTCAATGAATACTCTTTTAGTCTAGCGAAACGAGTCTATACTAGATTGAATAAACGACTCTCGGTCCAGAGCGGAAGGAAAAATTGCTCTGATACCATTCTGTCACGACCGCACTTCCTAAGGATAGAAAGCACGGTGGATCGCGACTAGTGGGGGAATTAAGAAGCGGGGAAGAAGGGGGAAAACAATCAAGGGGTACAACATGTAGATCAAAAGGCGAAATTCCATTATCAATTCAAAGTTTCAAATCCCGAAAGTACATAACATGAATGACATAGTTTGACAATCCAAAGGAAATAAAAGAAATTCTTAAAACGTAGAGTAGCGGAAGCAATTGAGAGTTTGACTACTACTATGTATGAAGACACAATAGTAACCGGAACAATTATTGAATACAATTCTGGAATCATTGCTCAACATCCTCCGCCTCTCGTCCTTGCTCAACCTGCACATAGGGAAAACATATGCAGGGGCTGAGTACTTGATGCACCCAGTGAACTCATGCCCGAAATACATTTATCGCTTAAGTTATGTCAAGCCATCATTGAGTGAAACTCGGGTTTTACTTTAAAAGGCCGAGAAACACTAAAATCATTCCTTAAAATAGTGTCCGCGCGGACAAACATCATCATCCATCATATACCATATATGAACCATCATGTGAAACGAGAATGTGGCCACAATCTCGATCACTGGACCGGCCGACCTAGAGGACGGCTCACGATCCCCATCAATGCACTAGCCTAAGTAGGGTTGAGACCCTAGTTAGACCCGAATTCGTTAACCATCAAAGTCTAGTTGAACATTATTCTAGTAGACAATCAGATAGGCAATTCAAAACATAAAATACGGCATGACATACTATTTAAAACCTCCCTTATTTCACCATAAACATATCAATTTCAAATAAAAAGATTTAAGTAATAAAGCCCACCTCAAAAGCTTAGGAATTCCGTAAAAAGTTCCTCGTTCCGACTTTTAGCGTGCGTACGAACCACCTTTTCGGAAAACACATAACATTCATATAAATTCTCGGTAACGAAGGTATTTAGAATGCATGCACTCCAATTAAAATCTTTTAATTCTCTTTCTCGGTTTTCGTGTATTTTCGATTATTCGTCGGCCGCCCAAGGCGTCGCGGGCGACGCCGGTCGGCCGTTTACGCTTATTGACTCCTCATAATTTTCCTCCATGATATAGGATTTAATCCCAAAATTTTGATTAAGCGCTTAACTCACTTTCACCAATTTCTTTCCTTTAATTACTTCGGACTTGACATAATTTATTCATCCTTGGCATTAATCAAGAATTAATTAAGTAACTCCCCACAATTAATTATTGGCCAAAAGATTTATTCCACTAGCCCAAAACATTTTATATTCGAGTCCAACTTAATTATCCGACAACCCACCTTATTTCTCCATTTTTTTTAATGAGGCCCAACTAAAAAAAAAATAAAATAAAACATCTATAAATTTATTTAGCCCCATTTTTAAAGCAAAGGCCCAATTATAATTCAAGCCCAAGACTATCTTATTTCTCCATATTCCCCCACGCCTATCTCCCTCTCTACTTCTTCTTCCCTTTTTCTCTCTTCTGCCCGACTCTCTCTCTCTGTCTGTCGACTGCAACCACGAGCAGCCGCCCCTGCCGTGAAAGCAACGATGCCGCCGCTGAAGTCGCCCGCCGTCTCTGCTGAAGTCGCCCGCCGTCGCAGCTGAAGTCGCCGGGAGCTGGAGTCGTCGCCGTCACCGTGACGCTGCTGCTGCCGCGACACCGTTGCTGCCACGACGCCACCGCTGCTGTCACGGGGAAGAGGAGCTACTGCCGTCGCGCCGGGAGCCGCTGTCCGCACCTAGGAACGTCGAGCGCGGCTGTCCGCCGCTGCCCGTCACCGGCGGCGGCTTCCCCTTCTCCGAAACCACCCCGAACGACCCCGATTCAACCCGCAACACGCGTTATTATTATAAAGTTAAGTTCTTTCGTAGTGTTGATTACAAACAGCGATCTTTGATTTGTTTTACAAGTTGAGTTGGTTGGGTGATTATGGAAAAGTTATGGAATGATTTATGGAACAACATGTATGTATAACTACTTATCTAAATCATGCTTTAGGAATTGAGACGGGAATATACCTCCAAAATGGTGGGTGAGCAAAATGGTAGCAAGGTCTTCCTTTCTCTCTCTCTCGGCTCCTCTATCTCTCGGCCTCTCTCTCAAATTCTTTGTTTGAAGTGTAATGTGTATTGTGTTAGAGAAGTGAAGAGATTGTTATGTTTAAATGGCGTGCCCTTCGGTTGTAGGAGTAAATGAGAGAGGTGGAAGGTTGGAAAGATGGAAGGTCTCCATGAAGAAAGGAAATGGCCGAGAAGGGGAGAAGAAAGAAAATGGTGTTGGGCTTGTTCCACATTCTTGGGAAAAGTATTGGGCTCCAATTAATTTAAGTGGTGTTGGGCTCAATTTAATTGGAAGCCCAAGTTAATATAATATTCAAATTGTTAGTTCTTTTGATTGCTATGGCCCAAGGCCATTTTATGTACTTATTGGACTCTAATTTAATTTGAGAAGCCCAAGTAAATACATACTTTATTTTCCCCATATTTTCCTTCGTTAATTAAAATTCACGGGTCTTTATATAATTTTTTGTTATCTCGTTCTTCACAACCAAAATTAAAGTACGTTTAACGGCATAGTTTATATTTGGTATTGTTCCAAATATACTATCCCTTCAACCATTCCTCGATTTACGCGCGCCGTTATCCATAGATAGAAAAATATATTCCTTTCCACGTATTTCAGTCGTCTTGCTAAAAATAGCAATTTCGTCGTCATTCTTTCAACGAGACCTTCAACATGTCTCCCGTCGTTCATAATTAAATAAAATAAGCACGTTTCTTTTTTTCACATGAAACACATAAACCATATGATTTCCCAAATCACATTTATCGAGAAGCATAGTATTCGAAATAATTTTATCAATTATTTCGTTTCATAAATTAGATTCGTACTTAAAAGTACGGGTGTTACAAACTATCAGCTGCCCTTAAATTAAAATTGCTACGAAAAATAGTCAAATTTTGGTTTGTCCCATTACTTTTCAAATCATTAAGTTTCAGATGTTTGCAATAATTCCATACGTCATTTTTATAGATGAAACCCACGATGATGTAGCAACCAAATTTATCTACGTGGAAAAAACAGCGGTGACCTATAATGTAGTTGTGTGGTTTATCTAGAATCGATGTTGTTTTAGGTGAATAAATTAAGACAAAATTTGTGTATTTATTTCCTTCACATTAACACATAACAAATTTTGCCCTAATTTATTAACCTAAAACATCGTTTCTAGATAAACCACACAACTACATTATAGGTCATCTCTGTTTTTTCCGCGTAGATAAATTTGGTTGCTACATTATTGCGGGTTCATCAGAAAATGACGTAGGAGACAAATGCAAAAATCTGAAACTTAATGATTTATCATTCTAATTTGAAATGTATGATACAAATCAAAATGTAATAAATTTTCGTGATTTATTCCCTTAAATTAATACCGAGGTCGATATTTAATATATCTATATGGCTTAAACGAACAATGTAGTTAGATGTATGATATAATGAGTTGGAGAGAGAGATTTACCAGATTGGAAAGTTGGCTGTAGGATAGAGTTGGAGTAAGATTTGCAATACTTTAGTGCAACTCAACACTTCTTGTGCAAGATGACAATATCTATTATTTGATGGAAATATTATAGCCTTTTAGACGGACAAACTCTTACTATTACAAAAGAACCAAAAACTAGAAGGTAAATAAAACAAAGTAAATACAATAAAATGAACAAGATGCAAACTATGGTTTTCTTCAAGTCGAGTCGAGGTATCCCTCTCTCCGCAAGACGAGATACGCCCCGGCTAGTGCTCACGGATTGGCGCAACGTCCCCAAAGATGAAACGACTTTCCTCCTACCGAGTTGAAGCACCTTAAACTCGTAGGCTCCGGCGAACTTGAATTGGAGGCGAGAACCGAGCAATGCAATGCTCCTAAGTACGAACTAGAATGTTTGAGAGCTAGAGAGAGAGGAGAGAATGATTTGTTGGTGTGTTCTTCCACTCTAAGATCAAGCCTATTTATAGGCTAGAGAAAGCACTTGAAAGGCCTTACAATCAAATTATCTCTTTATGTATTTGGGGTTACCTAAGATGAAAGGCCATAGGTCTTGGCCACGTCTCCCACATTTTCCACATGTTTCTAATACTATTGGCCGATGAATTCTCAAAAGCTAAGATATGTGCAGTTGCAACATCTCTTACATCAACATATACTAAGTTTCCACCAAGGGTTGCATTGCTATATCCTGCAATTAATTGAATAATTAATTAAATCCTTAATTCAACTATATATAGAGGTTAGTGATCAAGATATAACTAATTTTAAGTGTATAACTAGAGAACAAATCTCAGCCACACATCTTAATACTTTAAATTAATCATATGGCTTAGCTATTTTTACATGTTTTAAACAAAAGGTAATTAAGAAGGGCATTTTTGGAAACTAAATTCAACTTCAATCGTCTCCTTCTAATTTCCAACTCCAATTTCAAAAATGGGGCTTCTATTCACACTCATTTTCCTCTCCCCTCTCTTCCTCCTCTTCCCAACCTCCGCCGCCGAGCTCAAACGCTGTTAATTGGACCAGATTCATCATCAGTATCATCGTTGCTCTCACTTAGTGGATCTGGAGCATCTACGGGTAGAGCTCGCTTCCTCTTCTTGTCATCGTCGCCGTCCATCCCTCCGCCCCCGCTCTCTATTTCTTTCTCTCTCTAGCTAACAATTAGTATTTCTCGATCACATGCAGAGAGGAAGAAGGAGAGTCCTATTTGTTGATATGAAATTGGGGAGAAATGCAGTTTGGAAGGAAGATTACAGCTTCAAATTGCGCTATGTACGCACATTGTGATGATGAATGTGATGGAATATGCAGATTCATTTTTTGAAGAAGAAAATATATGTGATTTTGGATAGAATTGTGGAGGTGAAATATGAAATGTATAGTGTCAAATAATTTAAATAGTCAATAAATATACCATTTTTTAAAATAAAGTTCAACTCTCGAAAGTAGCAATGACTTTAGAGACTAGATTTCTACTACAAAAATATTGGAAAATAGTAGACATTTTTAACGTAATGTGATGGCTACAATAAATTAGACATAATGAATGTGATGAATTTCTATTAGCATGATTTTACTTCACTCTTGTTAACAAAGCATATCACTATTAGCATGATTTTACTTCACTCTTATTTACAAAATACATCACTCTTAGCATGATTTTACTTCACTCTTTTTTACAAAACACATCACTCTTATTCTGATTTTACTTCACACTTGTTTACAAAACACATCACTCTTATTCTGATTTTACTTCACTCTTGTTTACAAAACACATCACTCTTATTGTGATTTTACTTCACTCTTGTTTACAAAACACATCACTCTTATTCTGATTTTACTTCACTCTTGTTTACAAAACACATCACTCTTTTACTCCACTCTTGTTTACAAAACACATGTGTTTTTACTCCACTCTTGTTTACAAAACACATCACTCTCATTCTGATTTTACTTCACTGTTGTTTACAAAACACATCACTCTTATTCTGATTTTACTTCACTCTTGTTTACAAAACACATCACTCTTTTACTCTACTCTTGTTTACAAAACACATCACTCTTATTGTGATTTTACTTCACTCTTGTTTACAAAACACATCACTCTTATTCTGATTTTACTTCACTCTTGTTTACAAAACACATCACTCTTCTACTCCATTCTTGTTTACAAAACACATCACTCTTATTGCGATTTTACTTCACTCTTGTTTACAAAACACATCACTCTTATTGTGATTTTACTTCACTCTTGTTTACAAAACACATCACTCTTATTGTGATTTTACTTCACTCTTGTTTACAAAACACATCACTCTTAGCATGATTTTACTTCACTCTTTTTTACAAAACACATCACTCTTATTCTGATTTTACTTCACACTTGTTTACAAAACACATCACTCTTATTCTGATTTTACTTCACTCTTGTTTACAAAACACATCACTCTTATACTGATTTTACTTCACTCTTGTTTACAAAACACATCACTCTTATTGTGATTTTACTTCACTCTTGTTTACAAAACACATCACTCTTATTGTGATTTTACTTCACTCTTGTTTACAAAACACATCACTCTTATTCTGATTTTACTTCACTCTTGTTTACAAAACACATCAGTCTTATTCTGATTTTACGTCACTGTTGTTTACAAAACACATCACTCTTATTCTGATTTTACTTCACTCTTGTTTACAAAACATATCACTCTTTTACTCTACTCTTGTTTACAAAACACATCACTCTTATTGTGATTTTACTTCACTCTTGTTTACAAAACACATCACTCTTATTCTGATTTTACTTCACTCTTGTTTACAAAACACATCACTCTTATTCTGATTTTACTTCACTCTTGTTTACAAAACACATCACTCTTCTACTCCATTCTTGTTTACAAAACACATCACTCTTATTGCGATTTTACTTCACTCTTGTTTACAAAACACATCACTCTTATTGTGATTTTACTTCACTCTTGTTTACAAAACACATCACTCTTAGCATGATTTTACTTCACTCTTTTTTACAAAACACATCACTCTTATTCTGATTTTACTTCACACTTGTTTACAAAACACATCACTCTTATTCTGATTTTACTTCACTCTTGTTTACAAAACACATCACTCTTAGCATGATTTTACTTCACTCTTATTTACACAAACATCACTCTTAGCATGATTTTACTTCACTATTGTTTACAAAACACATCACTCTTAGCATGATTTTACTTCACTCTTGTTTACAAAACACATCACTATTGCAAAAAATCAAAGAAACACTTAACAGAATATAAACTAATTATTTATTAATTCACATAGCAGAAATGGAAAGATAAGAACGAATACATCTAAATATCAAAATGATAATAATGTGCATCAAAAAATAAAAGAATAATAGTAGGAGTGATAATCATAGAATATTAAAGAAAAAGATAATCGAAGCAGCAGAAACGATGAACGCGCCGATCATCGATTGAAGAGGCGATAAGAAGCTTAACGCCAATCGAAATCGCACTTGCCGGCTCATAAGCCTTCGATGCCGTGCTGTTCGAACTCAACGGAATTTTGAGATCGCAATCGATATTCGGCTTCACTCTGGTGGATTTCACAAACGCAAACTTCATTCTGATGCGCAGATACGACGAAGGCGACGACGATGGCGATTGCTTGAATGCGGTTTGATTTCTAGAACAGAGAAGAGGAGAAGTGAAGACGCTCGGTTGAAGATGCGGTTTGCAATTGAATTCAATTTTTTCGAACTACCCTCATTTTGGAGTTAATTCAATTGGTATGCAATGACCATAGTACCCCTGCATTTTTATTATAGAGTAAATTTGTGATTAAAGGAACTAATATCTCCTTAAATTCAAAAATTAATACTAGCCATTGATTTTTTTGATCTTGTGGCTATGATTTGTTCTCTAGTTATTTGGTTAAGGGGTATTTGCCATAGATCACTACTCTATATATATATATATATATATATATATGGTTTTGATCTATGCAAAAATCAATCTTAATACAAAAATGTAGAATCAATCATACGGAGATCATATTTAGGTCATTGCTAGTGTATTTTTAGGTCATTACAGTAAGGATGACCTAAAATGATCTTAACATGACCTCAAACCCATAATATGACCTAAAACTGCTATATAATGACCCCCCATATTTTTGATTAATTATTGATCATTAGATTGCCAAATCTCATGGACAGGATTTTGTATAGAGATGCATTTTTGTATTGATCATTTTCCTATGTATATATATAGGAATGATCAATTGCTAACTCATCATTTAATTGCTAACTACAACTAATTTAAGACCATAAGATTTTAGAAATCTTGTGGTCTAAAATTTGCCACGTGTAATTTTCATTTTTATTAATTAAATCGAAAAAGATAAAAAAGTACCAAATTAGGGTTTTGGATGAAAATGTCAATATAGTGTTTCGAAAATGCCAACACAATGCTTTGAGAATGTCAACACAATGCTTTGAGAATGTCAACACAATGCTTTGAGAATGTTAACACATTGTTTATATTGACATTCTACATGTATTATATTGACATATTTTATAGACTATGTTGACATTTGTTGTTGTACGAAAAAATTGAAAATTTTTAAATTTTTTTCAAAATTTGTCATCGGAACATATGCAAGTGAGATCTTGTTAGAATCCTTATGAAATTATCTTTAATTTGATATATGTTGTGCGAAAACATAATTTAAATCGAGAAATTTATATGCGTTTTAAAGTTATGAGGTATTTTTCAAAAGTTAGTTATAACTAATTTGTTGTAAATTGACCTTAATACCCCTATTGACGTTTTATTATCGTATTGACATTCCGGGGCTGATGATCTAGGCCATTGATTTGAATATCTAATGACTATTATTTAATTGTATTAACAATTAAGTATTGAGTTAACAATATAACACTCCTATATATATATATATATATATATATATATATATATATATATATATATATATATGAGTCCCATTATTCACAAATCCAATCTTAAAGACCGAACCAGAGATTAAATTTGGGCCCTTAGATCTTAAATTTGATAGATTAGATTAGATAATTAAGGGTTATTTTTCGTAGTTCATTTCATACATAATTTACTTCGACGCGGGGGTATTTATATCATTTCGCATTGGAGGTAAAAATTTTAGGGTTAAACCCATCCTAAAATTTTACTCATTTCACATTCTCTCATCTGCTCCTGCGCTACTTCTTCTTCTCCAAATCTCCAAATCGATTAATCTCACTCCAGCCGATTCATCTCACTCCAATCGATTCACCATCAACTGAAATCGATTCAGCATCTTCATCTCAGTAATCGATTCAACATCTTCATGACAGTTGAAATCGATTCAACATCTTCATCTCAGTAATCTCCAAATCTCCAGCCGATTCATCTCACTCCAATCGATTTCATCAGTTGAAATCGATTTCACCAACGATTCAGCATCTCGAGTCGTTGAGTTCAACATCAACAGCCGCCGAGTTCGATATCTACAACCGACGAGTTCAAATCCGATGACGATTCAAAATTGACTCAAACACTCAACTCGGCTGCATCAGGTAATACACTATTTTAAAGCTTTGCATAGTTCGAAATTTTAATTTACTTAATCTATTTGTAAGTTGGTTAATGATTTTTGTCTTATAAGTTTATCAAGCAAAGCGGAGGAAGGTCAACATAAGCTTCAAATATACTCATAGACCGATGGCCAAATCACAACTGGTCGAGAAAGTAAATCCCGAGGAAAGTTCCTCTGCTGGTCGGTCGGAAGCAAATATTGCAAGTCAAATCCCTCCACCAGAAGGTAAAAATGAAGTAATACTCTGAATGATAAAATGATACTCTGAATTTCGCCAAATATCACGTAAAATGATAAAATGATAGGTTTATTGCATAGAATGATAGTTTTGCCGGATAGAATGATACTCTGAGTTGATAAAATGATACTCTTGACTGATAAAATGATACTCTGAATATCGCCAAATACCACGTAAAATGATAAAATGATAGTTTTGCCGGATAGAATGATACTTTCAGCCGATAGAATGATAGTTTTGCCGGGTAGAATGATACTTTCAGCCGATAGAATGATAGGTATTTTTTGTGTATAAAATGACATTTTTGTTTAATAAAATGATACTTTTACCTTATAAAATGATAATCTAAGCGGATAAGATGACAGTAACCTTATAAAAATGATAGTTTAGCTGAAGAAATTCCATATAAGCTAATAAAATGATACTTTAACGTGACAAAATGATATAAAACTGATAAAATGATAGTTTTTTCGGATAGAATGATACTTTCAGCCGATAGAATGATAGTTTTGTCAGGTAGAATGATACTTTCAGCCGATAGGATGATAGGTATTTTTGGTGTATAAAATGACATTTTTTTAATAAAATGATACTTTTACCTGATAAAATGATAATCTAAGCAGATAAAATGACAGTAACCTTATAAAAATGATAGTTTAGCTGAAGAAATTGCATATAAGCTGATAAAATGATACTTTAACGTGACAAAATGACATAAAACTGATAAAATGATAGTTTTTTCCGGATAGAATGATACTTTCAGCCGATAAAATGATACTCTGAATGATAAAATGATACTCTGAATTTCGCCAAATATCACGTAAAATAATAAAATGATAAAATGATAGGTTTATTGCATAGAATGATAGTTTTGCCGGATAGAATGATACTCTGAGTTGATAAAATGATACTCTGAATGATAAAATGATACTCTGAATTTCGCCAAATATCACGTAAAATGATAAAATGATAGGTTTATTGCATAGAATGATAGTTTTGCCGGATAGAATGATACTCTGAGTTGATAAAATGATACTCTTGACTGATAAAATGATACTCTGAATTTCGCCAAATATCACGTAAAATGATAAAATGATAAAATGATAGTTTTGCCGGATAGAATGATACTTTCAGCCGATAGAATGATAGTTTTGCCGGGTAGAATGATACTTTCAGCCGATAGAATGATAGGTATTTTTTGTGTATAAAATGACATTTTTGTTTAATAAAATGATACTTTTACCTTATAAAATGATAATCTAAGCGGATAAGATGACAGTAACCTTATAAAAATGATAGTTTAGCTGAAGAAATTCCATATAAGCTAATAAAATGATACTTTAACGTGACAAAATGATATAAAACTGATAAAATGATAGTTTTTTCGGATAGAATGATACTTTCAGCCGATAGAATGATAGTTTTGTCAGGTAGAATGATACTTTCAGCCGATAGGATGATAGGTATTTTTGGTGTATAAAATGACATTTTTTTAATAAAATGATACTTTTACCTGATAAAATGATAATCTAAGCAGATAAAATGACAGTAACCTTATAAAAATGATAGTTTAGCTGAAGAAATTGCATATAAGCTGATAAAATGATACTTTAACGTGACAAAATGACATAAAACTGATAAAATGATAGTTTTTCCGGATAGAATGATACTTTCAGCCGATAAAATGATACTCTGAATGATAAAATGATACTCTGAATTTCGCCAAATATCACGTAAAATAATAAAATGATAAAATGATAGGTTTATTGCATAGAATGATAGTTTTGCCGGATAGAATGATACTCTGAGTTGATAAAATGATACTCTGAATGATAAAATGATACTCTGAATTTCGCCAAATATCACGTAAAATGATAAAATGATAGGTTTATTGTATAGAATGATAGTTTTGCCGGATAGAATGATACTCTGAGTTGATAAAATGATACTCTTGACTGATAAAATGATACTCTGAATTTCGCCAAATATCACGTAAAATGATAAAATGATAAAATGATAGTTTTGCCGGATAGAATGATACTTTCAGCCGATAGAATGATAGTTTTGCCGGGTAGAATGATACTTTCAGCCGATAGAATGATAGGTATTTTTTGTGTATAAAATGACATTTTTGTTTAATAAAATGATACTTTTACCTTATAAAATGATAATCTAAGCGGATAAAATAACAGTAACCTTATAAAAATGATAGTTTAGCTGAAGAAATTGCATATAAGCTGATAAAATGATACTTTAACATGACAAAATGACTTAAAACTGATAAAATGATAGTTTTTCCGGATAGAATGATACTTTCAGCCGATAGAATGATAGTTTTGTCAGGTAGAATGATACTTTCAGCCGATAGAATGATAGGTATTTTTGGTGTATAAAATGACATTTTTGTTTAATAAAATGATACTTTTACCTTATAAAATGATAATCTAAGCGGATAAAATGACAGTAACCTTATAAAAATGATAGTTTAGCTGAAGAAATTGCATATAAGCTGATAAAATGATACTTTAACATGACAAAATGACATAAAACTGATAAAATGATAGTTTTTCCGGATAGAATGATACTTTCAGCCGATAAAATGATACTCTGAATGATAAAATGATACTCTGAATTTCGCCAAATATCACGTAAAATAATAAAATGATAAAACGATAGGTTTATTGCATAGAATGATAGTTTTGCCGGATAGAATGATACTCTGAGTTGATAAAATGATACTCTGAATGATAAAATGATACTCTGAATTTCGCCAAATATCACGTAAAATGATAAAATGATAAAATGATAGGTTTATTGCATAGAATGATAGTTTTGCCGGATAGAATGATACTTTGAGTTGATAAAATGATACTCTTGACTGATAAAATGATACTCTGAATTTCGCCAAATATCACGTAAAATGATAAAATGATAGTTTTCCCGGATAGAATGATACTTTCAGCCGATAGAATGATAGTTTTGCCGGGTAGAATGATACTTTCAGCCGATAGAATGATAGGTATTTTTTGTGTATAAAATGACATTTTTGTTTAATAAAATGATACTTTTACCTTATAAATGATAATCTAAGCGGATAAAATGACATTAACCTTATAAAAATGATAGTTTAGCTGAAGAAATTGTATATAAGCTGATAAAATGATACTTTAACGTGACAAAATGACTTAAAACTGATAAAATGATAGTTTTTCCGGATAGAATGATACTCTGAGTTGATAAAATGATACTTTTGACTGACTGATAAAATGATAAAATGATATATGTTAGGTTTATTGCATAGAATGATAGTTTTCCCGGATAGAATGATACTCTGGGTTGATAAAATGATACTTTTGACTGACTGATAAAATGATAAAATGAGCGAAATTCAGAAATTAAATGAGCGAAATTTGGATACGTAAATTTTATCATGAGCGAAATGACATATTTACCCCCCGTTTTTTTTATGAATGAAAGCTAAGTTTGAATCTAGACCACGTGATTTTAAAAATGTGTGGTCCAGATTTAGTTATAGGGTTATTACGGAAATTGGGGTTATCATTATAATGCACCCCTATATATATATATATATATAGGATTGTATTCAAATCCTTTTTCCACTATTAATCCAATCTCCTTTTTAATCTCAGCCGTGGATTTGTTGTGATCGGATGGTTAAAACATTGACAGATAATTAGTTAATTTCTTAAATTTTAAACGTTTAAAGGGCATAATAGAGATTAACATTTGTAGTTAGTTATGGAATGCTCCATAATTTTAGCCGTATTATTTTATGCAGATTTCCCACTAAGTATTTGTGCAGATTTTCATATTATTTTATGCAGATTTCGTTTAATTTTTAATCTCAGCCATATTTAGCTTCGAAGGAGGCATGTTGACATATAAAAACAGAAATGAACATAATGCAGGCACATAGGCAAATAATGTAAGCACATCAACTAATAATGAAGAGCTTATACCGAGTAATGAACAAACAAATATTCGACCAACTCCTTGACAATATAAAAAAACTTTGACATGATGCATGATACATGACATATAATGAATACAAATATACACATTAATGAACATAATCATTTACTTAATGAGCATAAGCTATTTCAACAATGACCAACGGCAATTCATGCATATATGAAAATAATTCATTAACATATGAACGTAATGCAGAGATTATATGAAGTAATGAATAAACAAATATTCCATTTGGCTGTTGACAATTAAAAACAGAAATGAACATAATGCATGCACATAGGCAAATAATGTAATCACATCGCCTAATAATGAACAGCTTATACCAAGTAATGAACACACAAATATTCGATCAACTCCTTGACAATATTATAATTTAAGTTGTGCCGTGTGTCGTTGTTTGGCGAACGTTTCTTGTTTGCCCTAAGGGTTTGACAAGCCTAGGGGCTAGGGTGTAGTATGTTCTAAGTCTAAAAAATGTTGTCCAAATACACGAGCTGGAGTAATTCGTCTGGGGTTGCACATGCATAACGCGTGGGTATATTTTAAAACAGATATACATAATGTACATATTGTGTAGTATAATGCGTAGTTTAGTTTCTGTAATGCATTGTTTGTGGTATGTAATGAACATTTATCCTTACCCGTTTAGTTTAGGTTCTATAATGAACATTGTTTGTGGTATGTAATGAACATTTATCCTAGCCCCTAGTTTAGGTTGTGCCGTAATTCGATGTTTTACCCACGTTTCTTGTTTTCCCTAAGGGTTTAACAAGCCTAGGGGCTAGGGTGTAGTATGTTCTAAGTCTAAAAAACGTTGTCCAAATACACGAGCTGCAGTAATTCCTCGGGGTTGCACATGCATAGCGCGTAGGCATTTTTTAAAATAGATATACATAATGTACATATTATGTAGTGTAATGCGTGGTTTTAGTTTCTGTAATGCATTATTTGTGATATGTAATGAACATTTATCCAGCCCCGTTTCATTTAAGGTGTGCCGTGTTTCGATGTTTGGTGCACGTTCCTTGTTTTCCCTAAGGGTTTAACAAGCCTAGGGGCTAGGGTCTAGTACGTACAACAGTAACCACATGATGGATATTATTGATTATATAATGCACCATATATGAACTGCAATGTATACAATTAAGATGTGTCGTGTTTCGATGATTGACACACGTTTCTTGTTTCCCCTAAGGGTTTAATAAGCCTAGGGGCTAGGGTATAGTACGTACTCGTTAATAACAATGTTTAAACATAAACGTATAATGCACCGAATGGTAACGAGTAATGGATATTGTGGACTATATAATGCACCATTTGTGAACTGCAATGTATACGTATAAGATGTGTCGTGTTTCGATATTTGGCACACGTTTCTTGTTTCCCCTTAGGGTTTAATAAGCCTAGGGGCTAGGGTATAGTACGTACTCATTAATAACAACGTTTAAACCGATACGAATAATGCACCGAATGGAAACGAACTGATACGAATAATGCACCGAATGTTAACGAGTAATGGATTTTATTGACTATATAATGCACCATATTTGAACTGCAATGTATACGAATAAGATGTGGCGTGTTTCGATGTTTGCCACACGTTTCTTGTTACCCCTAAGGGTTTAGTGTAGTACGCACTCAATAATAACAACGTTTAAACTGATACATGCACCGAATTTTTGTTCGTTATTGGATTCTACAACACTGAATTACTCTAATAACTGTGCGGTTAACTCATTGAAGTACTCATCAGCCCGTTGATAGTTCGTATTTCCTACAACAATTAAAATAATGACAACTACTATCTGGTGCCTTCAGCTTCTCCATGTTATTCAAGTAAGAGCACCAAGTGTCTATAATGACCGGGCTGACAGCTTTGAACGGTTCCAACGAAAGGAACTCACTCTGCACCGTTTGTTTTTAGTTGTCCTCATACACAATTGCATCTCTGCATATCAAAATCAAACATAATGTAAAAAAACAGGCTACATAATGCACTATCAAATCCAAATAATGAAATAATATACCATAATGCATTCACATATTCAAATAATGTAGTCATATTGGCAAATAATGAAGAAATTTTAACAAGTAATGAACAAGCAGATTTTCAATGTACTCGTTCACAATCTATAACCACACCAACAACTTTAATAATGTAATCATATAGGAAAATAATGCATTGATATACAGTTTTAATACACATAATCTAACACTAAATACCCTTCCGCTTTTACTGTATAACACAGAATTACACATAATTCAAGGATATATGAAAATAATGCATTCACATATGAACATAATGCAGAGATTATATGAATTAATGAATATATTAATTTTAGATTTGTTATTTGACAATATAAAACAGAAATGACCATAATTCATTCACATTTTAAAATAATGTAGACACATTGACAAATAATGAAGAGATTTTAAAAATTAATGAACAAGCAGATTTTCAATTTACTCTTCCGCAATCTATAACCACACCAACAACATTCATAATGTAATCATATAGGTAAATAATGCATTGATATACAGTTTTAATACACAGAATGTAACACTAAATACCTTTCCTCTTTTACTGTATAAAACAACATTACACATAATTCAAGGATATAGTAAAATAATGCAATCACATTTGAACATAATGCAGAGATTATATGAATTAATGAGTATACTAATATTACATTTGTTATCTGACAATTTAAAACAGAAATGACCATAATGCATTCACATATTCAAATAATGTAGTAACGTTGGCAAATAATGAAGAGATTTTAACAAGTACAGAACAAGCAGATATTTTGCAAATAAAATATCAATTCGAATTGCAAAATTATGTTAAACCATGTCGGAGTAAAATCCAAAAATAAACATCAATTCGAATTGCAAATGAAAAACAAAGGCTCACCCTCTTGCTGGGATTGTTGTGAATTTGTTGGTCGTCCTCTTTTTGTCATTTTAAGAACTGCGAAGGAATTCAACGAAACAAAGGGGAATTAGACTGTATTAACAAATACGGCCGGTCGGTGGTATGCAGTTGAATTGTGGTGTGTTACAGGCGAAACTTGGAGAAAGGGTTGTTGCAACTCGAAAATTAAACTAGTACATACACATTCGAAAACCCTACCTCTTCTTATTGGCGAAAACGGTGATGGTGGCAGTGGAGTATTGTTCAGAACAGAACGGATGACTGAAAATCGAAGGTAACATCAGATGAATTTAAGCTTGTATCGGCGAAAACGGTGGTGGAGGCGGCTAGGGTTTGGCTGGAATTTGAGAAGTCAAAAATGGAGAGAGAAGCTGGAGTAATTAAGGATGATGATGAATGAGGCGTGGAGTACATGGAAAGTAGTGGGTGTATCCCGCTAAAATCTCGGCTCCTCGGTTTCTCCAGATTTGAGCACATATAATTACTAATTCACCCTCACAATGCACGAAATAAACTAAATAATGAACTACGAAATGCTACTATAAGAATTAAATCTAGATCGTTCATCCTCAAGATCCAACGATCCCAATAAAAACGGAACTTAAATCTAAGTGGTATATAGGATTTTAACACTACCCTATATATATATATATATATATATATATATATATATATATATATAGGGGTGCATTATAATGATAACCCCAATTTCCGTAATAACCCTATAACTAAATCTGGACCACACATTTTTAAAATCACGTGGTCTAGATTCAAACTTAGCTTTCATTCATAAAAAAGGCGCAGAGGGTAAATATGTCATTTCGCTTATTTAATTTCTGAATTTCGCTCTTGATAAAATTTACGTATCCAAATTTCGCTCATTTAAATAAGTAAAATCTTATTTCCCATGATATACAGATGTATGAGGTTCAGTTACACGTATGTATGAGGTTCAGTTATACGTAAAATCTTATTTCCCATGATATACAAATTTCGCTCTTTTAAATACGTAAAATCTTATTTAAGTATCATTTTATCATTTTATCAGTCAAAAGTATCATTTTATCAATTCAGAGTATCATTCTATCCGGCAAAACTATCATTCTATGCAATAAACCTAACATATATCATTTTATCATTTTATCAGTCAAAAGTATCATTTTATCAACTCTGAGTATCATTCTATCTGGCAAAACTATCATTCTATGCAATAAACCTAACATATATCATTTTACTATTTTATCAGTCAGTCAAAAGTATCATTTTATCAACTCAAAGTATCATTCTATCCAGCAAAACTATCATTCTATGCAATAAACCTAACCTATATCATTTTATCAGTCAAAAGTATCATTTTATCAACTCAGAGTATCATTCTATCCGGCAAAACTATCATTCTATGCAATAAACCTAACATATATCATTTTATCATTTTATTAGCAAGTCAAAAGTATCATTTTATCAACTCAGAGTATCATTCTATCCGGCAAAACTATCATTCTATGCAATAAACCTAACATATATCATTTTATCATTTTATCAGTCAGTCAAAAGTATCATTTTATCAACTCAGAGTATCATTCTATCCGGCAAAACTATCATTCTAAGCAATAAACCTAACATATATCATTTTATCAGTCAGTCAAAAGTATCATTTTATCAAGTCAGAGTATCATTATATCCGGTAAAACTATCATTCTATGCAATAAACCTAACATATATCATTTTATCAGTCAGTCAAAAAGTATCATTTTATCAACTCAGAGTATCATTCTATCCGGCAAAACTATCATTCTATGGAATAAACCTAACATATATCATTTTATCATTTTACGTGATATTTGGCGAAATTCAGAAATTAAATGAGGGAAATGACATATTATCATTTTATCATCTCAGAGTATCATTCTATCCGGCAAAACTATCATTCTATGCAATAAACCTAACATATATCATTTTATCATTTTAGGTGATATTTGGCGAAATTCAGAAATTAAATGAGGGAAATGACATATTTACCCCCGCACTTTTTTTTATGAAGTAAATCTAAGTTTGAATCTCAACCACAAGATTAGAAAATATGTGTTGTTCAGATTTGGTTATAGGGTTATTACGTGATTTAGGGGTTATCATATGATCACAACTCTCTCTCTCTATATATATATATATATGGTTGTGATCAATTGAGATTTTTTAACCTAACTGAGAATTGAGATGCATTTTCAGCCACTCATTTTTATTAAATGAGTAGTCCAGAATTTGCCACATGAAAAATATATTTTTAGATTAATTAATTATGAAAAGGCAGAATGGTAATTTCATGTTTTAATTAGGAATTCTTCCAGATTGAAAGTCTCGCCGCTCTCCTTGGAATTCTTCACCATATCTATGGCCAAGATCGACGAATTCGGATTGTCCAGCAGCTCCGCTAGCTCTTTCTCCTCCTCCTCGAACAGCGTGTGCCTCAGATCTGGATATTTATCATCATCATCGTCGTCGTAGAATTCTCGTACGCTGCCGATCATTTCACATCCAACAGTAGGTGTGGCAGATTTGGCTTGAATGAGGAGGATGGGTTCCTTTTCGCTCCGTTCTCGATTTCTGGCTGGTAAAGGAATTCATGAATGAATTGTACAAATTTAGAGATAAAAGTTGGGTAAAAGTTTTGTACTTATTGCAGGAAAAAAACGGGAACTAAATTTTGAAGATGTATACCGGAATTTAAAATCGGCGTTGGATGATACTTCTCCTCCTCTGCTCTCTATCTTCTCCGCCGTAGCTCTCTCAGTTGGAGTGAAGGATTATGTTGAGTGTTTGAGCTTTTTGCAAAGCTTAATTGTTTATTCGAGTATGGATTTGAAGGTATTAGGCTTTGCATTATCAATTGTGTTGGATGTGTACTGATATGAGAGATTGATTTTCTAAAATTTTCTTTTGTTATAGGATTTGAACTTTTTGCAAGCTTAATTATTGATTCGTTTATGAAATTAGAAGTTTTAGGGTTTGGATTATCAATTGTATTGGATGCGAGCTGGATTGGGGAATCAAGCTTAATCATAATGCACTCTAGGTGTTTGATGATATTCCCTAGTTGGGAATTAGTTGCTAAGAGTTAGATTCAAGATTTAGCTATTTCCATTTTTAATGTCAACTACGCACATATAATGTTAACTACATATATAATCTATGTCAACTACATATACAATTCTTGTCAACTACACACATATAATGTCAACTATGTGTACAGTCCATGTCAACTACATATACAATTCATGTCAACTACACACATATAATGTCAACTACATATACAATTCATGTCAACTATACACATATAATGTCAACTATGTGTACAATCAATGTCAATTACATATATAATCCATGTCAACTACATACATATAATGTCAACTACATATATCTATAATTATATGTAAAATGTTGTTGTTGACATAAATAATATAGTTCGTTGACATGAAAATAGTTATTGTTGACATTAATTATTTGTAAAATGTTGTTGTTGACATAATAGTTGACATAAATAACGTTTGCTGTTTACATCATAGTTGACATAATATCTTTGTAGTTGACATCACGCGAAAATGACAATTATGCCCCCTAGTTGACATAATAGCTCCGTAGTTGACATCGTGCGAAAATTGTGCATGAGTGGCTGAAAATGCATATTAGTTCTCAATTAGGCCCAAAAATCTCAACCTAACAGAACTATATTTAGGGTGCTGTTAGGTTGAGATTATTTAGCTAAATTGAGAAATGAGATGCAATCTCAGCCACTAATCCACAAGATTAACGAAATGTCAACAACTATCACATTATGTCAACACGGGGGTATAAGTGTCATTTCATTAATCAAATGGTGGAAAAAATTAAAATTAGATTTGAAATCATTTTCTAAAACCGTCTCTAATATATATCGCCACCATCAACCGTCTTCGCCGATCATCAATCAAGCCAGAGACAACGACGCCTCCAGACACGCCCTCTCTCTCTCGCGGTTTAACGTCGCCGCTGTTCATCGCGCTTCGCCGCTCCTGCTGCACGAAGCTCCGAACAGCATTCGTTTCTCACGCCGTCGCTTTGCCGGAAGCTTAATTGTTGATTCGAGTCTGGATTTGGAGGTATTAGGCTTTGTATTATCAATTGTGTTGGATGTGAACTAATTTTTAGTGAGAGAATTCACTACCTATGTTTTCACTGCTGTTGTTCGCGTTTGTCGCCAGAGCTCTGTGTAGAATCCAGAAAGTCGAGGAATCAGCTATTTTGAGGTTCAACTTCGCTTCCATGTTGTTATCAAAATGCTTGAACATTTGGGGAAAAATCTAAAAATACTGATTTCGGCTCCTTTCAATGCTGAATTTTTCTTTTATCTCGCGATTTCAGCAGAGATCTCGCAGTTTTTTATTTAATTTGATTTCTGCTATTTTTTTGTTGATTAGCGATGGTAGAATCGGAAGAGATGGAAATGAACAATGCTGCTGGAAAAAACGGAAGAGAACAAGCATCTTCTTCCAGTTAAGGATTTGTTTAAATTTTTAAGATTATTGACATTTCATACAATAGCTATTGACATAGTTATGATAATATACTTGTGTTTTCTATAAACGTCATATACTTGTCATTGAGATGATATTGTATACTGTTGACATAATGTATGTTTGTTTGGATTGTTGTTGACATTATAAACTTTAACAATTGATATAATAGTAATAAGATAATTGTGCTTGCTTTAAACATGATATACTTGATATTGACATAGTGTATACTTATTAGAATCGTTGTTGACATAATCAAATTGACATTCAGCCTCTGCTGATAGGGAGGTGCTGGTTTTGGGGCTGGCACCGTCTTCCGAGTATACATTTTTGGTGTATGCTTCTCTAGTTGGAAACTATTTCAAGGTTGTGTTTACGTTTTCAATTTTAATTTGATTGAATCAAGGGGATATTAAGGAGTTTGTGGATAAGGTTTAATTGTTGTGATTTGCAGGAAGAGACTGTGCCGATCAGCTTGTACGTTGAGGATGAGTTCCATCGCGCTGGCCGCGGTGGTTCTGGAGGTGTGAAGAGCTTCACGAATTATGTGTCGGTATGTAAGTGTTGCATCTTTCTGCCAACTGTTTGATGAAAGTTCTAAATGAAGTTGGCTACTGAAAGTTCGTCGAAGAGTTTATATTTTTTTATTTTTATGACTTTGATATCAATTCATTTCGTCCTGCTTGTAAAAACATGTTTCTTAGTATGAATTATCGGAATAATGTTTTTGATGCACGACTAAATTTAACAAATTTACAAAGTTCATTTGATATTTAATAGTAGTAAATAAATTATAGGTGAGGTCATGAACTGCTAGTAATCATGGAGAGCAAGAACTACCAAGCAAGCCACTATGCCACTCAGGGCGATGAGCAGACGTTGCTCCAGCGCCTGCATCAAGAGCTTTACAATCTCAAGTTTCTAATCGTGGATCGCGCACGCTTTGCCGGATAAGGAGAACGACAGTCGGATTCTTCTCACCACTAGGCTTCGGAAGGTCTCTGATAAAATTTCTGAAAAATCTAGTTTACTTCATGAGATGCAGCCGCTCGGGCTGGAGCACAGCTAGCAGTTGCTCTGTTATCTTACCTTCGGAGATATGCTGAAAAATGATAATGATGATGTTACATTACCCTGCCCTCCTCACATGAAGGAAATTGGAAGATCGATCGCCGAGAAATGTAAAGGTCTTCCTCTGTCACTGGTTGTGGTTGTGGTCTTCTCATTCAGGAGACATAAAAGATACTGCTGATGCTGCTGCAATGGGGTAGAGTTCCTACTTGGAGATCTTGGCTATAGAGCTACCTTTACTTGCCCGCTAGACTTCAAGGTTGTTTCCTTTACCTCGGTGCATTCCCGGAAGATTGTGAGATACGTGCCTCTAAACTCATCGAACTTTGGGTTGGTGAAGGCTTCTTCCTAAAACCTGCACTACCCACACAAACCATGGACAACTATTGTGGTTTCTGACTTTTGAACTTAGCAGTATGTAATATATATGAAATGTCAATCAGTTCAACAACTTGTATTGAAATGTCAACAACGCAAAAACAATTCTTATAATTAAAAAAGAACAACTATTTTCTCTTAATTTTTTTATTTGAAATAAGTTCCGGTATCATGATCATGCAATACATGTCAATAGCTTTCGTATCAAATGTCAACAACTTATATGAAAATATCAACAACTTGTATATCAAATGTCAACAGCTTGTCAACACCTTGTATATAGCGTCAACAACTCAAAAACAATTCTTGTAATTAAAAATAACAACTATTTTATCTTAATTTTTTTATTTGACCCAATTTCTAGCATCATGATCATACAACACATGCCAATAGCCTGCATATCAAATGTCAATAACTTATAGCAAAATGTCAACAGCTTGTAAACAACTTGTATATAGTGTCAATAACTCAAAAACAATTCTTGTAATTAAAAAATAACAACTATTTTATCTTATTTTTTTTATTTGACACAAGTTCTGGCATTATGATCATACAACACATGTCAATAGCCTCCACCTCCAACACCGCCGGCACACTGTGCCTCATATCCTTGGACGATTTTGTCACATCCACGAGCTCTCGAGATCTGAAGCAGAAGAGTTCCGAATCGGAACCATTGTCACTGAGCTCCATTGTCAAGTCGCTGATCTCCATCCCAGATAATTGAACGGCAACCATGGTGTCCGACAGCTCTGCCCTCGTGGCATCCATTAGCTTCTCCAGTGATTCTGCAGCTCTCTTGAAGGCCTTCAATGGAGAAAAACAGATGATAGTATATCATGTCACCACATCCAATCAAAGAAACAAAATCATTGCATATCAATATCCAAAATACCAAATGTCAACAACTCGTATTAAAATATCAATAACTAAAAAATAACACTTATAATTCACATATCAATATCGAGAATATCAATGTCAACAACTCATATTAAAATGTCAACAACTAAAAAATAACATTTATAATTCGCATTTCAATATCGAGAATATCAAATGTCAAGAACTCGTATTAAAATGTCAACAACTAAAAAATAACACTTATAATTCACATATCAATACTGAGAATATCAAATGTCAACAACTCGTATTAAAATGTCAACAACTGAAAAATAACACTTATAATTCACATATCAATACCGAGAATATCAAATGTCAACAGCTCGTATTACAATGTCAACAACTAAAAAATAACACTTATAATTCAAATATCAATACCGAGAATATCAAATGTCAACAACTCGTATTAAAATGTCAACAACTAAAAAAAACACTTATAATTCACAGATCAATAGCGAGAATATCAAATGTCAACAGCTCGTATTAAAATGTCAACAACTAAAAAACAACACTTGTAATTCACATATCAATAGCGAGAATATCAAATGTCAACAACTCGTATTAAAATGTCAATAACTAAAAAATAACACATCAAATGCATCTCTCAAATCCCCATCCCTTCCATCCGCTGCCGCTGTGTCTCCGTCACCGCCACCATCCACGTCTGAAATCAATTTCAGCTGGAGATCGACGGAGTTCATGAATGAATCGGTAAAATCGGGGAATGCTAACCTGAAAATTGGAAGAGAAATATTGACGTCAGGCTCCGCGCTCACCACGAATCGCTCCATCTCGTTGCCGACATACACCAGCAGGTGCCCCTCCGGAATGCCGCCGGAGGAGGAGCGCTTCCGCAGCGACTCCGATCTGAGCAGCCACTACTGTGACGAGTCGCCTACTTTGGATAATCTTCTCATGAGCTTCCTCGGTAGACGGTGGCGGAAACGCCTTCCATTGGCTAATTGGTTGAAGATTTGGTGCAGGCGTTGCTTTAATGGAGGAAATTTGGGAATGAAATTGGAGGAAAATTGGGAATGGAATTGGAGTGCTGGAAACCACGCGTGTTTCATTTGTTTCTAACTTAAATTACCATTATACCCTTTCATAATAAATTAATTTAAAAATATTTTTTGTGTGGCAAAATCTAGACCACTCATTTAATAAAAATGAGTGACTAAGATTGCATCTCATTTCTCAATTAGCTTAAAAAATCTCAATTGATCATGGACATATATATATATATATATATATATATATATACATATATATATATATATATATATATATATATATATACATAGGGATGTATTCATTTCCTTTTCCTATATTTCCTCATTTTTCCTTCTTAATATCAGCCATTAGATTAGAAAAATGGACGGTCAAGATCAACATTGGGTAATTAATCTCGTGTTGCATTATTTGTCCTATTTTGTGCATTATGAGGGTACAATAGTAATCTAATAATGGCTGGAAACCGCTACGAATAATGCACCACATGGTCACGAGTAATGCATATAATTGACTATATAATGCACAATATGTTAACTGCAATGCATACGAATAAGATGTACCATGTTATGATGTTTGGACACACGTTTCTTGTTTCCCCTAAGGGTTTAATAAGCTTAGGGGCTAGGGTATAGTACGTAGACACGTACGTAATCTTCACATGGTAACGAGTAATGGATATAATTGACTATATAATGCACAATTTGTGAACTGCAATGCATACGAACAAGATGTGCTGTGTTATGATGTTTGACACACGTTTCTTGTTTCCCCTAAGGGTTTAATAAGCTTAGGGGCTAGGGTATAGTACGTACGCATTAATAACAAATTATAAAACGATACGAATAATTCACCAAATTGTCACTAGTAATGGATGTTATTAACTATATAATGCACAATATGTGAACTGCAATGCATACGAATAAGATGTACCATGTTATGATGTTTGACACACGTTTCTTGTTTCCTCTAAGGGTTTAATAAGCTTAGGGGCTAGGGTATAGTACGTAGACATTACTAAATGCACGTATGTAATCTTCAATCCGTTGATTAACCCATATACACAATACCTCTAATAATGCATAATATACTGAGATAATGACAATTAACAGCTACATAATGCACAACCTAAACCAAATAATGCACATACGTATATTCCAATAACAACAATTTGTTAGTAATGTCTACGTACTATACCCTAGCCCCTAAGCTTATTAAACCCTTAGGGGAAACAAGAAACGTGTGTCAAACATCATAACATGGTACATCTTATTCGTATGCATTGCAGTTCACATATTGTGCATTATATAGTTAATAACATCCATTACTAGTGACAATTTGGTGAATTATTCGTATCGTTTTATAATTTGTTATTAATGCGTACGTACTATACCCTAGCCCCTAAGCTTATTAAACCCTTAGGGGAAACAAGAAACGTGTGTCAAACATCATAACACAGCACATCTTGTTCGTATGCATTGCAGTTGACAAATTGTGCATTATATAGTCAATTATATTCATTACTCGTTACCATGTGAAGATTACATACGTGTCTACGTACTATACCCTAGCCCCTAAGCTTATTAAACCCTTAGGGGAAACAAGAAACGTGTGTCCAAACATCATAACATGGTACATCTTATTCGTATGCATTGCAGTTCACATATTGTGCATTATATAGTCAATTATATGCATTACTCGTGACCATGAGGTGCATTATTCGCAGATACCAAAATGTGGCAGTTACTTTTCCGTCAAATGTCAATAATAACCCTGTAATGCATACAACCACCTTCTATAATGTAACACGGAACCAGTTTTATAGAATCAATCTGATCCGTTGATGCCTTAGATCTAACGCGTAATATTAAGAAGGAAAAAGGATCTAAGATGTGAAAAGGAGAATAACGCTCCCCTATATATATATATATATATATCTATAGAGGCGTGATCAAATACAAACTCTCTAAAATACAAACTATACAAACTATGTCATCGGAGTGTACAAATTTTGTCACCGGAGTGTACAAATTATGTCAACGGACTGTACAAATTCTGTCACCGGGGGTCGATGTCAACGGAATGTACAAATTATGTCACCGGAGGGATGTACGGAGTATACAAATTCTGTCGACGGGGGTGTCCAAATTCTGATTTTTCGATGTCAAAATGTTGACATTAGAAAAATCTCTTATATTAACCGTTGATTAATTATATTAAGTGAGTATGATTAAAGTTTGTATAGTTTGTATTTTAGAGAGTTTGTATTTTATCAAACCCCTATATCTATATATATATATTGGGTCCTGTTAGGTTGAGATTATTTAGCTAAATTCAGAAATGAGATGTAATATCAGCCACTAATCCACAAGAATTTTAAAAGGGCAGAATGGTAAATTTCATTTATGAATTGCAGGATAATGACGGAGGTTTGATCTTCAATTCCGCGACGATCAAGAGAATGGAGATGCTGATCCTCGGAGCTCTGAAATGGCGGATGCGCTCCGTTAATCCTTTCTCGTTCCTCAATTATTTCGTCTCGCTCTTCGATTTCGGCGACGCCGAGCGATTGATTCAGTCTTTGAAGAACAGAGGAGCTCAGATCATCTTCAAATCTCAGCACGGTTTGCATTAATCGATTAATCAGTTTACACATCTTTTATTTTATTTTTTAATTATTTGATTAATAGATAAATCAAATGATTGCAGCAACAAGAGGTGGCTAGGCAATTCGGCCAGCATCGGCGCGGTGGAGGCTCTGAAGGATCAATTAGGGGTTTACAGATGGAATTACGTGATCAGATCTGTCGAGCAGCGCACTAAATCCAGAGTGCAGACCTACTATCATAAGCACGTTGTTTCACCGGCCTCGGCGGCAGGGGCGCCATCTGGTTCTCGTGCGCCGGAGGGAAATATGTTGGGGCTTCAGGAGAGGGCGGAGAGGAGAGAGCAGAGCGTGAAAAAGGTGATGGATTTGAGTTGTTGGTGTCCGACCACCGTCAGATTCTGATCGGTGGTTGCAACGCCGAGGGTCTTGCGATTTTTGGCTTTGTTTAGAGTTGTTTAGCATTGTTGATTGAAATTTAAATTGGAAGGCGTAGACCATAGAAATCTGATTCAAATGCAGCTCAAGGCGAGGGAGGAAGAGCGGCGGCGAAAAAACAAGCGTCGAAGGATTGTGAATCGATGAGCTTGAGTGAGAAGGCGGTGGGGTTGTATGTCGGCGAGAAAGGACTGCTGTTTTGGCTCACAAATTCGCCTACGCTTCCATCTTCATCGTGATTGGGGGATGGATTCTCTTCTGGTTTGTGGGTCCCGCTTTGAACTTGTAGATGAATTTGTGAAATATGTAGATGAATTTGTGAAATATATGGATAACGTTGTTAATTCGATTGTGTTGCTGGAATTTGTGAATTGTGTAGATAAGGTGTTTGTGATATTGCCTAAAATATTATTATTGACATAAATTATATAAGTTGTTGACATGAAAATGTTTGTTGTTGAGTACGAAAACAATGTCAACTATATATATAATCCATGTCAACTACATATAAAATTTATATCAACTACACACATGTAATGTCAACTATATGTACAAAATTTATATCAACTACACACATGTAATATCAACTATATGTACAATCCATGTCAACTACATATATACAATGTCAATTATATGTAAAATGTTATTATTGACATAATTTATACGTAAAATGTTGCTGTTGACATTAATTATATAGGTCGTTGACATGAATTATATAGCTCGTTGGTGGAGGGTGACATTAATCGAATGGATTCTATTCGAACACTTGTATAAAGTGTCAACAACTCAAAAACAATTATTGTAATTAAAAAATAACAACTATTTTATCTTAATTTTTTTAATTGACACAAGTTCTGGCATCATGTTCATACAATATATGTCAATAGCATGCTTATCAAATGTCAACAACTTATAGCAAAATGTCAACATCATGTTAATAGCCTGTATATAAAATGTCAACAGCTTGTCAACGACTTGTATAAAGTGTCAACAACTCAAAAACAATATCAATAGCGAGAATATCAAATGTCAACAACTCTATTAAAATGTCAACAACTAAAAAATAACACTTATAATTCACATATCAATAGCGAGAATATCAAATGTCAACAACTCTATTAAAATGTCAACAACTAAAAAATAACACTTATAATTCACATATCAATAGCCAGAATATCAAATGTCAACAACTCTATTTAAATGTCAACAACTAAAAAATAACACTTGTAATTCACATATCAATAGCAAGAATATCAAATGTCAACAACTCATATTAAAATGTCAACAACTAAAAAATAACACGTCGATTCCTTCTCTCTCATGATTTTCTTCGTGAATTCACGAATCTCATCGATTTTCTCCCTGTCAAAACACAAAAACAACAAACTGTGCCAAAGTTTCATTATTGCATTTTTACTCCAGCTGCGATCGATATATCGGAGGAATTCGACAGTTCGTCTTTGCTCTCCAAGCATAAGAATAACAAAACTAAGAAAAATTTTGTTCAGAGTCACGTTTGCAGCAACCAAAAAAGTACTCTGTATAGAAGAAGCAACACGCACAAATCTCAACGGAAAAAAATATCATGTGTGAATGGCTTCAGCGAAAAGCTGTTGAATGACAATTGATTCCAACCAAATATTCAATTAACTCCAACAAGTTAATATCCAAAAAATAAAGCAACAATATTTGAAGATTTTAAAACAAATTGAACCTCTCGGCAACGAATTTGCTGAATTGAAGATTTGATTAACTCCCACAAATTGAAGATTTGATGAATTGAACCTCTCGCTGATCAAATTGAGAGCGGAATCAAACACATCCACGAATTCAACCTCCGGCAACGAATTCGTTGAAGCTAACAATGCAGAATCCAACGAGATCGCAGATCTCCATAAAAAAATCAGCGATCTCGAGGAAGAGAATCGCAATATCATTCAAGGAAGGCTGCGAAGAAGAAGATGAGGAGGAACAACAGAAAATAATTGCCGGAGATCGCGCGCTGAGAGGAGGAGGTTTGCCTCAATGCTCCCGAGGAGCAGTGGCGTATTCAAGCCAAGGAGGCGCAAGAGAGATTGCGAGTCGAAGAGGATGTTTGACGGCGATCAGCAGCAACGATATGGCGGCGACAATCTCCATTGTCGTTGACGAAATTGGAAGGATGAAGATGAAGATGGAGGGCCGATGTAACACCCGTACTTTTTATAGTACTTGAAATAACACCAAAGTTACTACGAGACAAATAATTTTTTTTCTAAACGAAAGGAAACGAACAAAAATAAATAAGTTGGGCTTGATTTATTTACAACAAAATAAATCATTTTGGGCCTATGAACTTCAACAAATAAATAAAATGTGGGAGATAGATTTTGAGCCCAATTTCTTCAAAGAATTTCTTTTGCAAGCCCAAACTTCTTCCTTCTTTCTCCCCTAACGCTCACTCATGATCTTCCATCTTCCATACTCTTTATCTTCCATCTTCCACATTCAATCCTACGAATTAAAGGTCACCAATTAATAGAATGATCCTTGTTAAAATTACTTCCTCTCCTCCCCTATTCACTTTCACAATCTACAATCTTTAGCAAAGGAGAGAGAGCCGAGAGAGGGAGTAGAAGAGCTTCTGACTTTCAAGTCTTTACCGGTAATGTCCATTCCATCTTTCTTTTGATTTCCAAGTGTTGATCACAAATAACAAATTTTTCTTCCGATGAAACTCACGGCAGAAACCAAGTGAAGGGCTGCCCAGTCTTTATTCAATAAACATCCAAGTCATAGAACCTAGACCGAGAGTAACAATCATCCAACCTCTTCACAAATCTATTGGCAGAAGGTACATGGTTACTCCTCACTTCCCACCTTTGTTTCATAAAGCATTCATATCATTTTGTAGAATACACAACCTCCCAACTCGACTCCCACATGAACAAATTCAACAATAAACATAACATGTAAAGGAAACTTATCTTTCGGGATTGTGCGGGGCTGTTCGGGTTGGGTTCAGGACGTTTTGGGGCTATACGGTGGCTGTTCGGAGTTGTTCGGGGCTGTGCGGTGTCTGTTCGGAGGGAATCGGGGCTGTTCGGATTGGTTTCGGGGCTGCACGACCACCGACGGAGCAGCGGCTCCCTGCGGCGCCAACCTGGGAATGCACGGACTGCCGAACAGCAGCCATCGGCGCGATGAACTGCTGCTGCCCGCGGCGTTGGTGCACAGCAGCGACAACCGGGCAGTGGTGACTCCACAGCGGCGGCGGCAATCTGCGAAACAGCGGCGGCGGCGGCTGAGCGACACTGCCTTTTCCCTTGCTGCATCGGCGGTTTCCGCGGAGGAGACGACGGTGGTGGTGTTCGGAGATGGTGGCGAAACAGCGTATTGGTCGCCGGCGTGAGTGAGGTCGATGGAGACAGACGGAAATTGAGTTTCTGGAATTGAGGATCTATGATATTGGGGGAATTTGTGAAGGAGAGTGAAGGAGACGGTTTGAACCGAGAGGCAGAAGGGATTAGTTTCCTTTGGACTCTTTTCTTAATGGGCCACAAAATTTTTTTCTTTCTTTTTGTGTTTTTAGGTTGGGCTCCATCATTATTTGATTTGGGCTCAAATTGTTTTTTTTTTTAAATGAAAGGATAAGTAAGTAGTGATGGTAAACCACTTGAAGTAAATATTTGGGTTGATAATTAAATTAATTATGGAGAATTGTTTAATTAATTTCTGGAATATTTCCAAAGCCGAGATGAATATAATTACGATGGGAATTTATTGCGGTACGTTATTTATGCGCTTAAATAATTTTTTGGAAATTTATTCCGACGTCATGGAAAATACGAGGAGCCATGGAGGAAAGTATTGGTGTAAGCGGCCGACCGGCGTCGGCCGCGACGCCTTGGGCGGCCGCCGAATAATAAAAAATGCACGAAAACCGAGAAACGAGATAAAAGACTTTAATTAGAGTGCATGCATTCTAAATGTTTTCTTTCCTTATATTGATGTGTACTTTAATTGTTTTTCGAAAAGGTGGTTCGCACGCTCGTTAAAGTCGGAACGAGAAGCTATTTAAGGAAAACTCTAAGCTTTTGAGGTGGGCTTTATTACTTAAACTCTTTATTTGCAATGATATGTATATGGTGAGATAAGGGTGGTTTAACTGTTATGTCATGCCGTATTTTATGTTTTGAATTGCCTATCTGATTGTCTACTAGGACAATGTCCTACTAGACTTTGATGGTTAACGAATTCGGGTCTAACTAGGGAGTGAGTCCCTACTCAGACTAGTGCACTGATGGGGATCGTGAGCCGTCCTTTGTGGTCGGCCGGTCCAGTGATCGAGTTTGTGGCCACATTCTCGTTTCACATGATGGTTCAGATATGGTACATGATGGAGGATGACGATGATGTTTGCATGCGCATGCACCTTTTTATGGAAATGATTTTAGTGTTTCTCGGCATTTTAAAGTAAAACCCGAGTTTCACTCAATGATGGCTTGACATAACCTTGTTGAAAGAAAATGTATTTTGGGCATGAGTTCACTGAGTGCATCAAGTACTCAGCCCCTGCATATGTTTTCCCTATGTGCAGGTTGAGCGTTGACGAGGACGGAGGATGTTGAGCATTTGGACAAAGACAGTATTCAATAAATGTTCTGGTTGCTATTGTGTCTTCATACATAGTAGTAGCTAACTCTCAAATGCTTCCGCTATGCCAAGTTTTAAAATTCTGATGTTTTATGTATTATGTTGAACTATGTCATTCACACTATGTTACTTAGTGATTTGAAACTTTGATTTGATAATGGAATTTCGCCTATTGATCTACATGTCGTACCCCTTGATTGTTTTCCCCTTTCTTCCCCGCTTCTTAATTTCCCCACTAGTCGCGACTCACCGTGCTTTCTATCCTTAGGAAGTGCGGGCGTTCGTGACAGCCGATTAGCGGTAGTGATTTGGGAAAAAAAGGATTTTTGGGAAGAAGAGAGGGGGATGTGAATTACCATTCTTCACACTAACATAGCATGACCTAAAATGATCTTAACATGACATTAAACTCAAATCTTATAATATGACCTAAAACTGCTTAAGTATGACCTTCTGTGTTTTTGGTTAATTATTGACCATTAGATCATCTAATCCTAGGGCCAAGATTTGGGCTGCATTTCTGGATTTAAACACATACTTGTTTTGATCATCTCCCTATATATATATGGATGTATTAAGATGACAACCTTCTTTATTGTAACACCATACCACCATTTTAGGCCGCTAGATTTGAAGATCGTGTGTGTAATACCCCGACTTTTTCTATATTTTTTTTCAGTTGAGCTCATAACGATATCGAAATTTTACAAGCCAAATTTTCTTTCATTAAATTCTTTTGTATTTGGGCTTGCCTATAAAAGAAGGATAAAGTTCAAATCAAATTATCATATCTGGGCCCTATTTTCAGTTCATAAAAAGCAGCCCAAAGAGATTTTTTTTATTCACCACGATCCCACTTCTTTTCCGCTACAAACGTGATTCTGTTCAACTCTCTGCACTTTTAAATCCCACAATGAATCCCAACAATCTTGCTATCACATAACCTACTCCATTCACATTCATCCATATTTTTTTCTAAATCAAGAAGAGAGGATTCGGAAATGTGTCCGCTCAGAATAAATTTTGATTTTCCTCTCTGCAACCCTCGCCAGATTCTTCGTTCTCAGAAACCTCAAATCCTCGCCCGACCTATCTGAAGTGGCTTCTGCCATGTATGGTTAATCGAATTCGGGTCTGACTAGAGAGTGAGTCCCTACTCAGTCTAGTGTACACCCCGTAGATCGTGCGCTATCTCTTTGAGTTGGCCGGTCTAGTGGCTTGGAATGTGGCCACATTCCTTGTCATGTATGTTCACATATGGTATGGTGATGTTGATGATGTTGAGGTTGATGATGATGATGTTGGTAGGATGTTTTAGTGACTCCGGCCCTTTCAAAGTTAAAACCCCGAGGTCACTCGTTAATGGCATGATAAATACTTTTTTTTTTAAAAATGTTTTCGGCATGAGTCCACTGAGTGCATCAAGTACTCAGCCCTGCATTTTTTTTAAAATGTGCAGGTTGAACTGTGACGAGCGCGGTGGGTGTTGAGCAGAACTGGTGAAGATTTGTGTTTGCTTTTAAATGTTCCGAATATATTATGTCTTCATACATAATATTATTCTTCTTCTCTCGAATGCTTCCGCTAAATATTAATTCTTTTGAGTTCGTGTATTGTTGAGATATCTTCATTTGGAGTTGTTGATCGTTGAGACACTCTGATTTTATTCGAGCTATTCTCATTTGTTTCGAGCTATGGTCGAGTTGTGTTGATTTCCCCATTTCTTCCCCACTTCTTTAACCCTCCCCTAGTCGCGATCTACCGTATTTTCTATCCTTAAAAAATGCGGGCGTGACAGAGTGGTATCAGAGCGACTTTTTCTTTCCGCTCTGGACCCGAAAGTCTTTTTCTGTCTTAGTCTAGACTTGTTTCGCTAGACTAAAATAATAACGATAATAATAATAATGATGATAATAATAATAAGTGTGTATTGAAGGCTCAACATCCCGCTTCGTCACGCTCAACCGCGAAAGAGGTAATATATTTTTATGTGAAAAAATTCTATGAGAAAGTTTTAGAGAAAGGAAGACGAGAAAATTTTTGAGAAAGAAAGATGAGAAAACTTTTATAAGAAGGAGGAAGTAGAATCTTTCTGTGAGGGATTGATTTCGAGTTGAGAAGAGTATTTGCTGATGTTTGAGAAAAGAACGAGTTTTGGATGAGGGACGACGGATTGTTTGTTTTTACATGAAAGATGAAAGTTGATGTTCAAGTATGTTTTGAGTTTTGAGTCAATACTTGTACTTTAAAGTTGAAAGTGAGATGTTGAATTTTTTTTTTGTTTTGAGAAAAGTGTGAGTTTTGAAGAAAATGATTGTTTTGAAAGTAGATGTGAAATGTGAAAGCGTTGTGTTTTGGGAAGCGAAATGTTGTGTATTATAGTACTTGTTTATTTGAAGTATGAATGAATGTGATATTTGTTGGTCTATGAGGTGGTGAAATGTGTTGTGAACTTAGAGTGCCTAAGACTAAGCTAGACGGAACGTGCGCGAACCATAGTTGTAAGTTGACAATTTATCCATCGCTTTCCCGAGCGATGAAAACGAACGAGAAAGGGTAAGTGGGGCGAAATTCCTAGATTATCAAGATACGAGACAAGGAGATCGAGAGTAGAATGTTTGCCGGTGGACCATGGAACTTTTGCTATTTCTTTGGAATGGCGCGAAACGTTAGAGCAAGCTTAGTGTGCGAACCATTTTACTATTTCCTATTGTTTTCCCTAAACGATAAGATCAAAAAGAATACGAGGAAAAATTTCAAGAAGAGGAAGATCACGTAGAAGAAATGATTTCAAACACGAAAGAGGGTGCAAGACAAGAATATTTGTTAGACGATGTATCCATGCAACGACGAGAGATCGTAATCACAATTTAAATTAGTATAGTCTATCTTGTGAGATTTCCTAATAGTATCAACGCGATGGAGACGGCCTTTATTAGAGGCAGAGAAGCACACGGATGATTAAAATGTTTTAAGAGAATGATTGTTATTATATGCAAGAATATTATGAAGATATGACTTTTGACTGACTACAATTACTTTGTTGTAATGACGTGATGAATATCAACTTGGAATCCACAGTTTCTTAGAACGATGTTACCATGTTCGGCCTTAGAAAGACGAGCGAGGGAGTGTGACATCGTAGCTAGAATGAAGGATTTTAATCAACAGTATTTACTTGGATTCTAAGATTGTTTTTGGAACCTTTCAATTAATGGTGAGCCCTTGTCTATTTAAGACCTTATTTGACTCACAATTCGCAATTATTGCACATTATTTCTTTTCCTATATCGAGTCATGACTCACTTTCATTTCTTGAAAATTGGTGCTTACCTTTGTAACTTTGGACATCTTGATTAGTTGTATTCCTTGATTCATCTTTCGTAAGGACAATATTTTGACCTTTTGAGTTTCCGTTATTGAACTTCATTCCTAAAGTTGTTTGCAGTTATGACCTTCAATATGATCACATCTCTCATACATGTTTCTTCAAATGATGGAATATTCTTCTTGGAACTTTTGTACACCTTTTTATTTCGTAACTATGCATGCGACAAGTTCTTTCTTGCAGAAGTGAAATTCTTTTTAGCTCAGTTGCACTACATATATTGTTTCATGCTCAATGATTTTTCTTTATGTAACACCAAGTTAAGGCTATCGTGTTCTCTTTTTCCTTAACGTGTTTGATCTAGCTGATTTTCCTAAAAAGTTCACTTCACATTGGTTGCAAACCTGTGAATCCATTGATGTGATTTCATTATTCAATAACATGTGTCACCGAACCATGATCAGTTCTACTTTATGACATTTGTCTATACTTCTAAATCCTCCCACGATTGACCATCTCATGTCATGACATGTTTGAACCATCATTCATTGATGCCGAAATTTTGCAAATTTGATTTGATAATTTAAATATCTTATTTGGCAGCCTACTATGGAATTTAAGACTTAATTCAGTTTCATCATGTTTTCAAGGCCTATCCCATATTCTTTTGAGCTCTCATCAGAAGTAAAGTCTCAAGCTTTATGAGTTTATCTGAAACCTTAATTCCCAGAATGAACATGATGAGTTCAACGGAACTTAGACCTTGCTTTTTTCAAACCAATTTTTACAAGTTGGTAATGAGATCTAAAAGAGTCGAGCTAGAAATGTTGTTCTTGTTTTCTTGATTATTTTTGCAACCTTTCTGATTAAGACACTTTCAGCAGTGTTGCTACAATTTTGAAATCAGTTCATATCCAAGTAAGACTGCTTGATCAATTTTCGAGTTCTTGATACTAGACTTGAAGGAAAGGGTGAGGTTGAGCTTTTCGAATGCACACATGGAATAAGTTTCTATAATCAGACATGCGTAAAAGTAATACACTAACTAGAGGCATCGATATAACCAAGAACACGAGGTGTTAAATTTTCAGCTTTTACGTACCGCTTATAGCGAGCTGCTAAGGGATCGAATATTATGCTATACATCTAGATATTAGATCTTGAGAAACAATATGTGGTAAAAATGCTTTTATGACCCATAACCGTTTAGTGCTATACGGAATATCGATATAAGTGGTTGATTGATACGAGATTAACGAATGAGAGACGAAGCATTTACGAACAGTGGTATACAATAACATTGTAGAGAAAATTTTGATAACTACCGTAAGAGAAAGGAAATGGAGCCCTACGATCAAGAGCAATAGAGCCCGTACTCATATTTTGAATTATGAAAAAAAATCGAGGCTATCATAGATTGGATTGTACAAGAGCTGAGAAATAAATTCGCTGAAACCGTGAAAATGATGCATGTGGAAACATCGTGAATACTTGGAAGTCGTTTGAGAATTGGATGACAAAATGAATATAGGGGAGGATACTATTTTAGCTTTAGCTATTAATTTTTAAGCGATACGAGGAAGCTGCTTGGAAGTTGGATTACAAGTTAATGGAGAAATATTTTATTCGAAGGATGTAAGAAAATTTCGGGACGAAATTTTTGTTAAGATGGGCAGATTGTAATACCCCGACTTTTTCTATATTTTTTTCAGTTGAGCTCATAACGATATCGAAATTTTACAAGCCAAATTTTCTTTCATTAAATCCTTTTGTATTTGGGCTTGCCTATAAAAGAAGGATAAAGTCCAAATCAAATTATCATATCTGGGCCCTATTTTCAGTTCATAAAAAGCAGCCCAAAGAGATTTTTTTTATTCACCACGATCCCACTTCTTTTCCGCTACAAACGTGATTCTGTTCAACTCTCTGCACTTTTAAATCCCACAATGAATCCCAACAATCTTGCTATCACATAACCTACTCCATTCACATTCATCCATATTTTTTTCTAAATCAAGAAGAGAGGATTCGGAAATGTGTCCGCTCAGAATAAATTTTGATTTTCCTCTCTGCAACCCTCGCCAGATTCTTCGTTCTCAGAAACCTCAAATCCTCGCCCGACCTCCCAAATGACGCCGTCAAAGAAGAATCCGACTCCTCTAATTCCATTCCCCTTTTCTTCCAAGGTTTGCACGGCATTTGGGAAGGGATTTTGGAGTTGCGAGGACATGGCTAGCGGTAGATATCTGTGGAGGAATTTGGGACTGCATCATGGAGAAAAGAAGTAGAGGAAATACCGAGAAAGAGAAGAAGAGTGAGGCAGCGGTGGATGGGAAAGAGAATTGGCGATGTTAGAAGCGTGAGGGCTCCGGTTCAATCGAACGCAGCAGCGGCTGACCGGCCACTACGGTGCTGAGACGGAGACCTTTTTTTTAAAGATTTTCTCGCTCCTCTCTCTTCAAACTTTCCCGGGAAGGAGCCGCCACCGATCTGATCGCGATCTTTGTTCTACTCAATTTTTGTTTCTGGATAACCGCAGTTAGTTTTTGCGCGACGCAGAGAGAGAATTGATACAATAACAAGTGAATTATGGAGGAGGAAGACTACTATATGAGCGACGACGGCAGCGAAGAGAATGATTGTAGTTATTCGTCCGATCAAGACGCCGAACCGCTCGACGATTTTGAAAGCGATGATTCAGATGATCAGTGGGTCGCGCACAAAACCCCTTCTTCGAAGGTTATCACAAAAATGTCGCTGTTGGCTGCTCAGAGAGAAGATCTGCAGACTGTAATGGACTTGCTATCAGTGAGGGAACGCCATGCCAGAACTCTTCTCATTCACTACAGATGGGATGTTGAGAAATTTGATTGCAGTTTATGTTGAGAAAGGAAGATCTCTCACATGTTTTCTGAAGCAGGTGTTTCTATGACTGAGATTGTGAGAGATGGGTGATTCTATGTATATGTGTGAGAGAGATGAGGGAGAAGATAAATGACGGAGGGGTGAGAGGAAATTGAGAAGAGATGGAGGAAGTGAAATATGTGACACGTGAATTAGGAGGAGAAGAGTAATAGGGGCTGTTGTTTACTTTTCAAAATGAGTTAAAACTCATTTTAGCATTTGGGCTGCTGTATAATTTTTTTTTTGTTTGGGCCTAGGGTGATTTAATTAGTTGGGTTGTCGATTAATTGTTTGGACTGGACCTTTTAAGAGATCTTTGCCCGGATGAGTTAAAGAGAAAGAAAAGGAGAGCTGAATTAAATCATAGGATCTTCATGCACGCTTTTCAAGAATGAAACGAAGAGAAAAGATAAGATAAGAGAAGAGAAGCATGGACTCAAGGAAAGGATTTCTCCGTGAACAAAATTGAAGTCGAACTGTCGAAGTAAGATTTATACGTGCATGCATTGTTGAAATTAAATTATTTTCTTAAAGTCTAATTTTTGCATGTTATGTTCTTTTAAAAAGGGTGATTTTTGCATGCTATTTGAGAACGAAAAGGATTGGCAAGTGAAGGATTTAAGAGAACGAGGTGGGCTTTCTTTTTAAATAAGGCCGATGTCCTAAGTATATTTATTTTTTTGCAAAATATGTTTGTCATGCCATATTTTTATGTTGCTACGAGACCTATCTGAAGTGGCTTCTGCCATGTATGGTTAATCGAATTCGGGTCTGACTAGAGAGTGAGTCCCTACTCAGTCTAGTGTACACCCCGTAGATCGTGCGCTATCTCTTTGAGTTGGCCGGTCTAGTGGCTTGGAATGTGGCCACATTCCTTGTCATGTATGTTCACATATGGTATGGTGATGTTGATGATGTTGAGGTTGATGATGATGATGTTGGTAGGATGTTTTAGTGACTCCGGCCCTTTCAAAGTTAAAACCCCGAGGTCACTCGTTAATGGCATGATAAATACTTTTTTTTTTAAAAATGTTTTCGGCATGAGTCCACTGAGTGCATCAAGTACTCAGCCCTGCATTTTTTTTAAAATGTGCAGGTTGAACTGTGACGAGCGCGGTGGGTGTTGAGCAGAACTGGTGAAGATTTGTGTTTGCTTTTAAATGTTCCGAATATATTATGTCTTCATACATAATATTATTCTTCTTCTCTCGAATGCTTCCGCTAAATATTAATTCTTTTGAGTTCGTGTATTGTTGAGATATCTTCATTTGGAGTTGTTGATCGTTGAGACACTCTGATTTTATTCGAGCTATTCTCATTTGTTTCGAGCTATGGTCGAGTTGTGTTGATTTCCCCATTTCTTCCCCACTTCTTTAACCCTCCCCTAGTCGCGATCTACCGTATTTTCTATCCTTAAAAAATGCGGGCGTGACAGAGTGGTATCAGAGCGACTTTTTCTTTCCGCTCTGGACCCGAAAGTCTTTTTCTGTCTTAGTCTAGACTTGTTTCGCTAGACTAAAATAATAACGATAATAATAATAATGATGATAATAATAATAAGTGTGTATTGAAGGCTCAACATCCCGCTTCGTCACGCTCAACCGCGAAAGAGGTAATATATTTTTATGTGAAAAAATTCTATGAGAAAGTTTTAGAGAAAGGAAGACGAGAAAATTTTTGAGAAAGAAAGATGAGAAAACTTTTATAAGAAGGAGGAAGTAGAATCTTTCTGTGAGGGATTGATTTCGAGTTGAGAAGAGTATTTGCTGATGTTTGAGAAAAGAACGAGTTTTGGATGAGGGACGACGGATTGTTTGTTTTTACATGAAAGATGAAAGTTGATGTTCAAGTATGTTTTGAGTTTTTAGTCAAAACTTGTACTTTAAAGTTGAAAGTGAGATGTTGAATTTTTTTTTTGAGAAAAGTGTGAGTTTTGAAGAAAATGATTGTTTTGAAAGTAGATGTGAAATGTGAAAGCGTTGTGTTTTGGGAAGCGAAATGTTGTGTATTATAGTACTTGTTTATTTGAAGTATGAATGAATGTGATATTTGTTGGTCTATGAGGTGGTGAAATGTGTTGTGAACTTAGAGTGCCTAAGACTAAGCTAGACGGAACGTGCGCGAACCATAGTTGTAAGTTGACAATTTATCCATCGCTTTCCCGAGCGATGAAAACGAACGAGAAAGGGTAAGTGGGGCGAAATTCCTAGATTATCAAGATACGAGACAAGGAGATCGAGAGTAGAATGTTTGCCGGTGGACCATGGAACTTTTGCTATTTCTTTGGAATGGCGCGAAACGTTAGAGCAAGCTTAGTGTGCGAACCATTTTACTATTTCCTATTGTTTTCCCTAAACGATAAGATCAAAAAGAATACGAGGAAAAATTTCAAGAAGAGGAAGATCACGTAGAAGAAATGATTTCAAACACGAAAGAGGGTGCAAGACAAGAATATTTGTTAGACGATGTATCCATGCAACGACGAGAGATCGTAATCACAATTTAAATTAGTATAGTCTATCTTGTGAGATTTCCTAATAGTATCAACGCGATGGAGACGGCCTTTATTAGAGGCAGAGAAGCACACGGATGATTAAAATGTTTTAAGAGAATGATTGTTATTATATGCAAGAATATTATGAAGATATGACTTTTGACTGACTACAATTACTTTGTTGTAATGACGTGATGAATATCAACTTGGAATCCACAGTTTCTTAGAACGATGTTACCATGTTCGGCCTTAGAAAGACGAGCGAGGGAGTGTGACATTCGTAGCTAGAATGAAGGATTTTAATCAACAGTATTTACTTGGATTCTAAGATTGTTTTTGGAACCTTTCAATTAATGGTGAGCCCTTGTCTATTTAAGACCTTATTTGACTCACAATTCGCAATTATTGCACATTATTTCTTTTCCTATATCGAGTCATGACTCACTTTCATTTCTTGAAAATTGGTGCTTACCTTTGTAACTTTGGACATCTTGATTAGTTGTATTCCTTGATTCATCTTTCGTAAGGACAATATTTTGACCTTTTGAGTTTCCGTTATTGAACTTCATTCCTAAAGTTGTTTGCAGTTATGACCTTCAATATGATCACATCTCTCATACATGTTTCTTCAAATGATGGAATATTCTTCTTGGAACTTTTGTACACCTTTTTATTTCGTAACTATGCATGCGACAAGTTCTTTCTTGCAGAAGTGAAATTCTTTTTAGCTCAGTTGCACTACATATATTGTTTCATGCTCAATGATTTTTCTTTATGTAACACCAAGTTAAGGCTATCGTGTTCTCTTTTTCCTTAACGTGTTTGATCTAGCTGATTTTCCTAAAAAGTTCACTTCACATTGGTTGCAAACCTGTGAATCCATTGATGTGATTTCATTATTCAATAACATGTGTCACCGAACCATGATCAGTTCTACTTTATGACATTTGTCTATACTTCTAAATCCTCCCACGATTGACCATCTCATGTCATGACATGTTTGAACCATCATTCATTGATGCCGAAATTTTGCAAATTTGATTTGATAATTTAAATATCTTATTTGGCAGCCTACTATGGAATTTAAGACTTAATTCAGTTTCATCATGTTTTCAAGGCCTATCCCATATTCTTTTGAGCTCTCATCAGAAGTAAAGTCTCAAGCTTTATGAGTTTATCTGAAACCTTAATTCCCAGAATGAACATGATGAGTTCAACGGAACTTAGACCTTGCTTTTTTCAAACCAATTTTTGCAAGTTGGTAATGAGATCTAAAAGAGTCGAGCTAGAAATGTTGTTCTTGTTTTCTTGATTATTTCTGCAACCTTTCTGATTAAGACACTTTCAGCAGTGTTGCTACAATTTTGAAATCAGTTCATATCCAAGTAAGACTGCTTGATCAATTTTCGAGTTCTTGATACTAGACTTGAAGGAAAGGGTGAGGTTGAGCTTTTCGAATGCACACATGGAATAAGTTTCTATAATCAGACATGCGTAAAAGTAATACACTAACTAGAGGCATCGATATAACCAAGAACACGAGGTGTTAAATTTTCAGCTTTTACGTACCGCTTATAGCGAGCTGCTAAGGGATCGAATATTATGCTATACATCTAGATATTAGATCTTGAGAAACAATATGTGGTAAAAATGCTTTTATGACCCATAACCGTTTAGTGCTATACGGAATATCGATATAAGTGGTTGATTGATACGAGATTAACGAATGAGAGACGAAGCATTTACGAACAGTGGTATACAATAACATTGTAGAGAAAATTTTGATAACTACCGTAAGAGAAAGGAAATGGAGCCCTACGATCAAGAGCAATAGAGCCCGTACTCATATTTTGAATTATGAAAAAAAATCGAGGCTATCATAGATTGGATTGTACAAGAGCTGAGAAATAAATTCGCTGAAACCGTGAAAATGATGCATGTGGAAACATCGTGAATACTTGGAAGTCGTTTGAGAATTGGATGACAAAATGAATATAGGGGAGGATACTATTTTAGCTTTAGCTATTAATTTTTAAGCGATACGAGGAAGCTGCTTGGAAGTTGGATTACAAGTTAATGGAGAAATATTTTATTCGAAGGATGTAAGAAAATTTCGGGACGAAATTTTTGTTAAGATGGGCAGATTGTAATACCCCGACTTTTTCTATATTTTTTTCAGTTGAGCTCATAACGATATCGAAATTTTACAAGCCAAATTTTCTTTCATTAAATCCTTTTGTATTTGGGCTTGCCTATAAAAGAAGGATAAAGTCCAAATCAAATTATCATATCTGGGCCCTATTTTCAGTTCATAAAAAGCAGCCCAAAGAGATTTTTTTTATTCACCACGATCCCACTTCTTTTCCGCTACAAACGTGATTCTGTTCAACTCTCTGCACTTTTAAATCCCACAATGAATCCCAACAATCTTGCTATCACATAACCTACTCCATTCACATTCATCCATATTTTTTTCTAAATCAAGAAGAGAGGATTCGGAAATGTGTCCGCTCAGAATAAATTTTGATTTTCCTCTCTGCAACCCTCGCCAGATTCTTCGTTCTCAGAAACCTCAAATCCTCGCCCGACCTCCCAAATGACGCCGTCAAAGAAGAATCCGACTCCTCTAATTCCATTCCCCTTTTCTTCCAAGGTTTGCACGGCATTTGGGAAGGGATTTTGGAGTTGCGAGGACATGGCTAGCGGTAGATATCTGTGGAGGAATTTGGGACTGCATCATGGAGAAAAGAAGTAGAGGAAATACCGAGAAAGAGAAGAAGAGTGAGGCAGCGGTGGATGGGAAAGAGAATTGGCGATGTTAGAAGCGTGAGGGCTCCGGTTCAATCGAACGCAGCAGCGGCTGACCGGCCACTACGGTGCTGAGACGGAGACCTTTTTTTTAAAGATTTTCTCGCTCCTCTCTCTTCAAACTTTCCCGGGAAGGAGCCGCCACCGATCTGATCGCGATCTTTGTTCTACTCAATTTTTGTTTCTGGATAACCGCAGTTAGTTTTTGCGCGACGCAGAGAGAGAATTGATACAATAACAAGTGAATTATGGAGGAGGAAGACTACTATATGAGCGACGACGGCAGCGAAGAGAATGATTGTAGTTATTCGTCCGATCAAGACGCCGAACCGCTCGACGATTTTGAAAGCGATGATTCAGATGATCAGTGGGTCGCGCACAAAACCCCTTCTTCGAAGGTTATCACAAAAATGTCGCTGTTGGCTGCTCAGAGAGAAGATCTGCAGACTGTAATGGACTTGCTATCAGTGAGGGAACGCCATGCCAGAACTCTTCTCATTCACTACAGATGGGATGTTGAGAAATTTGATTGCAGTTTATGTTGAGAAAGGAAGATCTCTCACATGTTTTCTGAAGCAGGTGTTTCTATGACTGAGATTGTGAGAGATGGGTGATTCTATGTATATGTGTGAGAGAGATGAGGGAGAAGATAAATGACGGAGGGGTGAGAGGAAATTGAGAAGAGATGGAGGAAGTGAAATATGTGACACGTGAATTAGGAGGAGAAGAGTAATAGGGGCTGTTGTTTACTTTTCAAAATGAGTTAAAACTCATTTTAGCATTTGGGCTGCTGTATAATTTTTTTTTTGTTTGGGCCTAGGGTGATTTAATTAGTTGGGTTGTCGATTAATTGTTTGGACTGGACCTTTTAAGAGATCTTTGCCCGGATGAGTTAAAGAGAAAGAAAAGGAGAGCTGAATTAAATCATAGGATCTTCATGCACGCTTTTCAAGAATGAAACGAAGAGAAAAGATAAGATAAGAGAAGAGAAGCATGGACTCAAGGAAAGGATTTCACCGTGAACAAAATTGAAGTCGAACTGTCGAAGTAAGATTTATACGTGCATGCATTGTTGACATTAAATTATTTTCTTAAAGTCTAATTTTTGCATGTTATGTTCTTTTAAAAAGGGTGATTTTTGCATGCTATTTGAGAACGAAAAGGATTGGCAAGTGAAGGATTTAAGAGAACGAGGTGGGCTTTCTTTTTAAATAAGGCCGATGTCCTAAATATATTTATTTTTTTGCAAAATATGTTTGTCATGCCATATTTTTATGTTGCTACGAGACCTATCTGAAGTGGCTTCTGCCATGTATGGTTAATCGAATTCGGGTCTGACTAGAGAGTGAGTCCCTACTCAGGCTAGTGTACACCCCGTAGATCGTGCGCTATCTCTTTGAGTTGGCCGGTCTAGTGGCTTGGAATGTGGCCACATTTCTTGTCATGTATGTTCAGATATGGTATGGTGATGTTGATGATGTTGAGGTTGATGATGATGATGTTGGTGAGATGTTTTAGTGACTCCGGCCCTTTCAAAGTTAAAACCCCGAGGTCACTCGTTAATGGCATGATAAATACTTTTTTTTTTAAAAATGTTTTCGGCATGAGTCCACTGAGTGCATCAAGTACTCAGCCCTGCATTTTTTTTAAAATGTGCAGGTTGAACTGTGACGAGCGCGGTGGGTGTTGAGCAGAGCTGGTGAAGATTTGTGTTTGCTTTTAAATGTTCCGAATATATTATGTCTTCATACATTATATTATTTTTCTCTCGAATGCTTCCGCTAAATATTAATTCTTTTGAGTTCGTGTATTGTTGAGATATCTTCATTTGGAGTTGTTGATCGTTGAGACACTCTGATTTTATTCGAGCTATTCTCATTTGTTTCGAGCTATGGTCGAGTTGTGTTGATTTCCCCCTTTCTTCCCCACTTCTTTAACCCTCCCCTAGTCGCGATCTACCGTATTTTCTATCCTTAGAAAATGCGGGCGTGACAGTGTGATTCTCAAGCTGCCACGTGGCAAAATTGGTATTCTTTATTGTCAGTTTGTTACTAGATTGCAGTCTTACTTTATGAATATTGCAGTGTTACTCTATGAATATTGCAGTGCTAAGTGTCTTTATCATGCGTAATAGTTTTTTACCTTACCAGATTGCAGTATTACTCTATAATATTGAAGTGCTACGTGTCTACATCATTCATAATAGTTTTTTACCTTACCAGATTGCAGTATTACTCTATGAATATTGCAGTATTATCAAGTAGTATTTGCAGTTTACATATTATCGAATCCGTTTCTGAGTTAAATTTTTGGGAATTGACTAAATACCCACGACTGCAATACCCAACACATAAGACTGCAATCCAAACTCTATTTTATCAATTCAATCCTAGGCGTCCATCTTATAAATCAAAGGGCTAGGATTAGTGGTATGTTTTCACTCTAAATATGGTGCACCCTAATGCTCCCCTATATATATATATATATATATATATATAGGATTGTGATCAAGATAGAACCATTCTTAAACGTAGAACCATTCTTAAACGTAGAACAAATGCCAAACGGAGGTCGTTAGATCTTTTAATCCAATGGTGTTGATTTGCACAGCAACTTCCCATTACAACCAAAACTATTATTAATGGGTGAATGCAGAGAAGTGAAAAAATAAAGCATGCATGGACTCTTCTTCGTTTCATTCATTCTTCCATCAACATGTGAGTTTTTTCACATGTTGAGTGCGGAATGTCGTGAAAACATAGTCTAATATGTATGATTTTTAATCTTGACCGTCATTTTTTCCTCATCCAATGAATAAAATATGTAGAGTTCTAGGTTCTACACTTAAGAATGGTTCTATCTTTAACGCAACCCTATATATATATATATATATATATATATATAGTAGTGATCAATGTATAACTAATCTTAAGTGTATAACTAGAGAACAAATCTCAGCCACACATCTTAATGGAACAAATATTATTTATTTTAATTATAGAAAATATGCTGAGGGTAATTTTGGAAATTGTTTTCTTAATTTAAATCTGCGATCAAAACATGCAAATCTGCGATCAAATTACTCCACAATCTGACCGCCACCGTGTGCCGATCTCTGACCGCCACCGTGATGCGTCGGACGCGCTTCGGCAGAGAAACGTGGAGCTAGAGAGGGTGCCCGATAACTGCGATGCCTTGCAGCGGTAGGGTGGAAATTGGCGCAGTTAGCTAAACAATAGGCGTGGAGTTCGAATTCTGTGGATTTGTAACGAATTTGCTGGCCGATCTCGATGCGGAGATGCTGGAAATTAGGGCGGGCGATGATGAGGAGATGATGTTTTTTTTTGCTTAGTTTAAAGTTGATTCATAAAATTCACAAAAGGCAGTGAGTTTTGATTGCCCTGAGTTTGAGGCATTCGGGTTTATTTGCATTAGTTTTGATTATGTATGAAATGAAGGCAATCAATTATTATATGTGAATTGTGATTACTTCAATTTAGATTAAATGATTTCTACAGATTTATTTATATAATATAAAAGAATTATTATTTAAAAGAAAGAAAGAAAAACCAAGCTTCACTCTTGTTCACAAAACACTTCACTCTTGTTCAGAAAACACTTCACTATTGTTCACAAAACACATCACTCTTATTCTAATTTTACTTCACTCTTGTTCACAATCACTCTTATTCTGATTTTACTTCACTCTTGTTCACAAAACACATCACTCTTATTCTGATTTTACTTCACTCTTGTTCACAAAACACTTCACTCTTGTTCAGAAAACACTTCACTCTTGTTCACAAAACACATCACTCTTATTCTGATTTTACTTCACTCTTGTTCAGAAAACACTTCACTCTTGTTCAGAAAACACTTCACTCTTGTTCACAAAACACATCACTCTTATTCTGATTTTACTTCACTCTTGTTCACAAAACACATCACTCTTATTCTGATTTTACTTCACTCTTGTTTACAAAACACATCACTCTTATTCTGATTTTACTTCACTCTTGTTTACAAAACACATCACTCTTATTCTGATTTTACTTCACTCTTGTTTACAAAACACATCACTCTTATTGTGATTTTACTTCACTCTTGTTAACAAAACACATCACTCTTATTCTGATTTTACTTCACTCTTGTTAACAAAACACATCACTCTTATTCTGATTTTACTTCACTTTTGTTTACAAAACACATCACTCTTATTGTGATTTTACTTCACTCTTGTTTACAAAACACATCACTCTTATTGTGATTTTACTTCACTCTTGTTTACAAAAGTGATTGTTGGAATGAATTTGATATTCCTTCTTCTTCTTGGCAGATTTTCGCTTCTTCGCACCTGGTGTTTTTTTATGTTTTTCATGTTTTTTTATGAATAGCTAAAGTGACTTCAATTACAATATGGTTAAGCGTATCAACAATACTATTACGATATTAATTAAAAACTAATTTGTACACAGCTTTCGCAGAAACCAAAATCAAATGGATCAGCTGAAGCCAAGTCCGCTCAATTCAAGGCCGCTGACGCCGATCAGCTTCATCGAGAGAGCCGCCACCGTCTACGCCGACTGCACCTCCATCGTCTACGGCTCCACCACCTACAGCTCGAACCGCCACTCAATCGCGGCGGATCTCGACGGAACGCTCCTGATCTCCTGCTCCTCCTTCCCTTACTTCATGCTCGTGGCGATCGAGGTCATCCGCCTCCTCCGCAGCCTCATCCTCCTACTCGCCTTCCCTCTCATCGCCGTTTCTCAATGAATTTCTCAATGAATTCAATTTTGCACCTAACATGATTTTGGATTTAATTCGGTCTGCAATGACAATAATACCCCTGACTTGTTATTATGGAGTAAATTTGTGATTGAGGGAGCTAATATCTCATTAAATTCGAAAATTAATATTAGCCCTTGATTTTTTTGATCTTGTGGCTATTATTTGTTCTCTAGTTATATGGTTAAGAGGTGTTTGTCATAGATCATGACCCTATATATATATATATATATATATATATATATATATATATATATATATATATATATATATAGGGAGATGATCAAAATAAAAATGCATTTAAATCCAGAAATGCAGCTCAAATCTTGGCCCTAGGATTAGATGATCTAATGGTAAATAATTAACCAAAAACACGGAAGGTCATAATTTAACAATTTTAGGTCATATTATAATATTTTGGTTTAATGTCATGCTAAGATCATTTTAGGTCATGCTTTATTAGCATGACCTAAAAATTAACTAACTATGACCTAAAAGTGCCCTACGAATGATATTGTTCTGCGTTTCTGTATTTAAATCTAGTTTTGCATAGATCAAAACCCCATATATATATAGGGTTGTGATCAATTGAGATTTTTAGCCTAATTGAGAATTGAGATGCATTATCAGCCACTCATTTTTATTAAATGAGTGGTCCAGAATTTTCCATAAGGAAAATATTTTTAGATTAATTAATTATGAAAGGACAGAATGGTAATTTGTGAAACAACGATTATTCCAATTTCACCGCCAATTTATAAATATCACTCTCCTTTATATGAGAAACACACACTCAACATTTTCCGCCATTTTTTTGTTGTGAAATTTTCTCTGAATCGGTGAAATGCAGGTGGTTATGGATAAATCGCTCTCCTCAAGCTTCATCATCTATAGCAAAGTCACCGAAATTGCAGCTCGGACTGTCGATGAATTCGATTATGATGAATTTTCCGACAACATGAAAAATTACGCTTCTTTTTATGCCGTTTTCTTGCATAGACTTGCTTATCCTCTCCAGACTCGATGTAATTTGTGAAATCTCAGACCTTAATTGGTGGAGTGAGTAGCTATCTTCAAAAATGAAGGAATATTTGCGGACGAACTGGCTGATGCCTCTTCTCTTTGAAGAAACTTGATAAGCTGCGTTTCTTTCAATGGCAGATTCTGATATGTAGACGAGATCTCTGATTTCCGAGATCCAATTGAAGATCATACTGCTTTCATGTCGTCGTTTGTCTGCGTCTTTGAGGAAACACTTCATCTCTTTAAGTTGGAAGGCTGAAGAGGAGGCTATCAAACCCCAGCAGAAGGCTCAGAAAGTACCCACGCAATTCCACCAACAACGATTCGTCAGTCTCCGACAAGCTAGCGGCGTTGAGGAGCCTCATCCCCTCCGAAATCGGAGATGCGGAGCCTGAGCAGCTGTTCTGCGAAACTGCCGACTACATCGTGCTCCTTGATGAGGCTTGTTTCATACATGTGTTATGTTGTAAAACTACATCAAATTCTGTAAACTAACAGCCAATTTTGAGCCAGGTGTGTGTGAAATCCGCCATATTCAGAAGAAGGAACAAATCAGTTGGGCGGACAAACGAATCAAGAAAAGAAGTAAAAAACTGCGGCATTGGGTTGATCAAGTCAGAAATTAGATGGAGCCAGTAGGAGTTCCGCATAGGATAGAGCTAAAGACCCCACCACAAAATGTGAAGGGCAGGAATGACATTTCAGAGAGGATGGTACCCTAGGGATCAGAGCCTACGCCTCTCTATATAAAGGAAGCCCAACAAAAGAAGAAGAGAAGACCGAGTCGTAGGTAGAAGGGAGGTCTCAAACACGCTTAGTTAGAATATCTTTAGGAATTCATCTCTCTTCTAGGGTTGAGATCGGAGCTCTTTTACTTCATTTTCTTGATTCCTGTTGCGCACACACACTTGGTCCTAGCTTAGTTTAGTTTTAGTTGGAGTTTGGTGGTAGTTTTCTGCAATGTTATCTTTCTGTTCTAGCTATTCCGCTTCGAGAAGAAGTGATGAAACAATTTACTGCTTTCCTTGTTAGTTTTTTTCAGTTTGCTTTTGAAGTTATCGACCTTTGATGCTTTTGATTTAGTAGAATTTGAAGTTATGTTTTCGTTTTCAATTGATGTGTCTGTTTTCCTGCATGATGTTTCTGATCTATTTTCGGTTCCTTTTTTTTATGTTGCATGTCTTAGCTCAAAAATGCCTTGTTTTCTTTTGATTTGGTCAGATCTGATGTTTTATGTTTGAGAGTTCTTAGGAAGTTTAGATCTAGCAGTTTATGTTTCGTTTCTGCATGATTATGGTTAGTTTCTTGTTTACGTAGTCATAGTTTGATTTTAGGAGTAGATCCAAGTTTACATGTTTGTTATGAAGTTCCATCTTCCGTAGTTTTTCAAATCTGTTCTGTACTCTGTTTACCATGTTGATTTTGTGAAGAAGATGAAGTTGTTAAAAAGTTTTTACTTTATCGTACACTTTGCAAGGGACTGACAGTCCCCGTTTATTCTGTTTGTCCATTTATGGAAAGTTCAGTTAAGTTGATCAAGTAGTCCAGTTAAGTTTTCATGAGTTGATCAGTTTAGTTATCTCAAGTCCAGTAGTTAACTTAACCCACCCCCTAGAAAGCGTGGCAGCAACCATCCCCAAGTCGTGTCAAGCAAACAAATGTCAAACGCCTCATCTCTGTGGGATCGATCCTTACTTCCCTATACTAGTTATTAGTATTGTGGGTTAAGGTTTTGAAAAATCACTTTTGAGTTCTGCCATTCTTCTCACTCGAGTCGGAGTAAGTCGAGTTGATCAGCCTGAGTTTCCACTGGATCCACTCACCAGCATTTTGCAGGTAGCAGGCGTATATAGGCTGGCCGTATCAGTTTGACAATCCAACTTGAGCAAGCCACAACGATATAAACAAAAGAGAAAGAAGAACTGAGACTGAAAAGAGCGAACTTCAAATGGCGTCGTTGCCGGGGATGATGGCGTTTATCATACATTTGTTGTGAAACACCTTGGGTGTAAATATTGTTGATATTTTCTTTGTTTCTTTCTTTTGATTTCAGCTTAGAGACAACTCAAGGAAACAATAGTGAGGAATCAATGCCCTTATCTATGTGGATCACGAGTTTTTCCTGCTGGTGTGAACCAAGGGAACTACTGGAGTGAGGGAACACATAGATGGGCAGAGCGTCTGATGAGTCTCGTTCTCGGCCTTGGTTACTGGTCAATATAAGGTGCTTTATTGGATAATTTCTGCAAAAATAGTTGTTAAATAGTGCAGGTTGAAGTACTAAATCAGGAGAAAAGGTTCAGAAGGAATTCGAGTGAAAAAGCTGCGAAAAGTGTGCAAACTGGTTAGTATGAGCAGAAAATACGCAAACTGGTCAGGATGGATGCTACAGAACTGGACACGAGAAGGAAGGACTTGCTTGAAATAATCACCTATCTAAAGAAGGGCAAAATTTTCATTCCACATGAAGAGAAAGCCCTAGGAATTAGGGCAAGCCACCCTATAAATAGGAGCTGAACATAAAGAAAACGGGGGAATTTTGACACCACTTCACTTAGAACTTATCATCACTACTACATCACTTTTGAGGAGAATAGCTCCACTAGCTCTTAGTTCCATCTAAATCCAGCAGCCTGACTTGAAGATTCCGGCCACCTGCCGGCGAGAAGTGTAACGCCGCACTTTTCGAACCCTAATTTTCGAACCCTAAAATTTTGCATTAAATGTTTTAATGCCGTGAAGTATGTGGATTAATTGACGAGTGAATTAATTGCTTGATTTCTATGCGACCTAATTTTGTTTTGGAGTTGAGAGGTGGAATAGTCAATCTTGTCGAATTGATGATGTGGCCTTAATTAATCGATGCGGAATGAAATATAGCCGCAAATTATATTTTTATTTTGGGGAGTGAGATTTTAATATGATCATCAATAATTGCCTTACCCATTTTATTGGAATTTTCGACCACTATGAATTTATGGAGAGGAATTATTTTCTTGGATTTAATTATTTGCTTGGGATAATTACCCAATTAAATCCAAAGCCTAATTATCCTATTTCTTGATGAAAGAACCGGCCCCTATTATTCCTAAGGGAGATTTCGAAATCTCCTAGCTTGTGGGAGAAGAAATTATTCATTATTTATTTTGACCCCTTAATTATTTCATTCCATGTTTAATTGGAATATCCTAGCAAATCTTGCCTCATCTTATTTTATTCAAGATTTGGAAATTTTTCCTTGTGGAAGGAATATTTCACACGCCTATTTCCATTTATTGTGGGAGGATTTTTATTAATTTTCTTGCTCCGTATTATTTTATTCTGCTCCGTGAAAATACTAAATTAAATCAATGGCTAATTAAATGGCCATGATTTTCGAAATATTCTCCCTTATTCTCCCTCATTATTCACGCCAATTCCCTTCCCCCAAATCTCTCAAATCTTAATTTAAGTTATTCTCCCAAATCTTCAATTAATTGTGGGATATTCCATTCCTTAAGCCTATAAATAGAGACTAACTAAATCCCTAAACCTAGCACTCAATTTCACACGCCTATTCCCCCTCAATCACACGCCCCCTCCCCTCTTCTCCACTCTCCCATTTGTTCTTCCACTCTACTCAAGATCCCCTCAATTTCCCAAGAGATTATTGAAGAACCAAGGTTTTATTCGCTTTCTACCGATTGTTTCATCCAAGAAAGGTAAATTCAAACCTATATTCTTCACTCCTCTCCATCTAAACCTTCTTCGACTCCGTCATGCATGTAGAGAGTGTAGGGAATGCAGATCTAAGGGTTTAATCGGTGGGAATGCGTAATCGTATGTTTGATTGCGTTTTGATTTCAATTGGTTGATGATTTAATGAATCTATGGTGAATGATATATGATATTACGAAAACATGAGTATAAGGACTCTCTCGAGCATGTTTGTGTGTTAAAACCATGAAAAAGTTGATTTTGAATAAATAGGGATAAACCCTAATTCGAATTTTTAAAGGCATGAAAAGCTGTAAGTTCGGACAGTATGTTCCGACATGTATTTGACCGACCAAATGAACTCCGATTTGATCGATTCTTTTTCCTGAGTAAACTTCATGATGGCTTCTGTATTGTGTGCGAATTTCAACTCATTTGGACGAAAGATGAATTTATAGTGAACTTTTAAAGTTGACTGCGCATTTCTGGCAGAAAGTGTTTTCTCGACCAGTGAGTTACGTTTTCAATTTGACTGACCTAAAAACGTTATTTTAACATGATTTTTAAACTGGAAGTTATTTGATGAGTCTACTGCGTTGTGGTAAAATTTTAGCCCCAACGGAAGTCAGGTGAATTGTTAATAATTTTTATAAAATGGTTGCGCAGTTCTGCCAGATTCCTACCTTTACAAAAACACTATGTGTTATAAGTGATATACATGATTGATATATGTGATGACATAACAGTTCAAAGATGGGAAAAGGGAAAACGATAGGGACATGCATAATATTAAGTCAATGGTTGTGACTGATAAGATACATACATTATCTAAAGGTGATAACTCGTGCGCGAAGCGTGATAACAAAGGAAAGGCAGTAGTTGGTATCTAAACGGTCGAGGTGGGCTTCTTTTCTACCCTACATTTTTGTGGGTTTTCTTTTACTAAAATCTTTTACATATGACTATGGAGCTATAAGGGTGGTTTAAAGTATTTATCATGCCGTGATTTGTTTTAACGTGCCTATCTGATGTGGCTGTTGCCACTGTTATATAAATCGAATTCGGGTCTTCGTAGGGCCGCAAACCCTACTTGGATTAGTGTACACCTATGGTAGATCGTGTGCTAGCGTACGGGCTGGCCGGTCTAGTGACCTGGTTTGCGGCCGCATTCCTTGTCATGTATTGGCAGATATGGCTATTGTCTATGGGAAAATGACTGATCAGTCGAATTTTACAATGGGAAATGATTTGAGTGCCTCGGGCCTTTCTAAAGCTAAACCCCGATGGTTACTTACGTATGACATGATAAACTATATCTTTATTAAAAATGTTTTCGGCATAAGTCCACTGAGTATTTTATAAGTACTCAGCCGTGCATATGTTTTCCTTATGTGCAGGTTGAGCGGCGACGAGCGGTTGGCGGTGTTGAGCAAATTAAACGAAATGATAATATTGTCTTGAAACTCCGAGTGTCGTCGTGTCTTCACACATGACTTCACTCTTTCTCTTGGTCGTTTTCCGCTGCGATATTTCTTTTACTTATTAGCAATTGGGCTCGAACTTGAATTTGTTCCGTTATTGGATATTTTAAAGTCTTGTTGGATAATGTCAAACTCTTAATCTTTTCCATTAATATTAATGTCTGGCCCAACTCATTATTTAAACCCGAGCCCTCATCTTGTTTTATACTTAATTGCTCGTTTAATATGTTGGTCAAGCCTTATTGATGAAACCCTAGCCTATTTTCCTTGCTATATTTAAGTCTGTTTAAGTCGCGATCGCCCGCATTTATTATACTCTAGAAGGGCGGTCGTGACAAGAAGCATCATGCCTGATTCATTCCAGCCACCGTAGTTCCAGAAATTCCTCCAGTTTCAGTTTCCGATGAGCCAAACAATCTTTTACTTGCTTTGTTTTTAAGATTTCTTAGTTTAAGTACTTGTTTTTGCTTGCCTTTGACTTGGATTCCAGTAGCTATTTAGTTGGAACATCTTTTGGGTGATAATCTTGAATGCAATGGAGTTTATTGTGGTTTTATTTTGTGTTTCAGCTTGCTTATTATCTCTTTCTGCCTAGTAGCTAGATCTGATAGTTTTACATTGATTTCTGTTGTTTAAGTGCTTGAATCTGCTTTCCTTAGTTAGATCTAGTTTTTCCTCAAGTGCTTACAAGTTTTAATCGATTTAAGTTTTTAAAAAATGCATGGAATTCGTTTCTGCTTGTTTCTGTCACCCTGTCCCGCTGACCAGTTTGCGTAGATCTCAGTTTTCTTAGCTTTCGTTCTTGATTTCAAGTTAAATATTGCATTCACGAATTTTCAAGCTTGAGCATTCATCAATGGAGTTTGTCAGATCTTGTTAGTTTAGCTTGGTGAAGAAGAAAATGTCACAATCAAATAATGGGACCACTTGTGTTGCTTTTGTTGCTTTATGCTTTTGTACTTGCACTTTTTCTGCTTTTCTGCACACCCAGTAGACAGTCTGCCAGCATGTCCTTTGATTCCCTTTACCTTTTATCTAGCCATTTTTAGTAAGTTTCGTCTAGTAGCTTCTCACATGCACACTAGCACCTTAGTTTACACACGCATTTTGATTTCTTTTAGCATGCAGCATTTAGAGCCCACCTCGGCCTACTGGTCAGGAGGGGTATAGGTTCCATTTCATTTTCCGACTAGGTAAAACTCAACCCCAAAAAAAAGCGTGGTAGCTAACCAACCGCTCCCAGAATGTCATCGCAAGTGTATCTCGCCTACATCCATCTCTGTGGGATTCGACCCTTACTCCACTATACTAGCCAGTAGAAGTGGGTTGAGGTATTTTTTTGTTGATAGGGAAGATAGACACAGACCCAAAGACACAACTAGGTCTAGGTACCCTCCTGGCCAGTTGACACACATACAGAGTCATAGTCTCATCTTCTCCCTCTATCAAATGGCGCCGTTGCTGGGGATGGATGGCGTTTTTGCATACATTTGTTGCATGACACTTTGGTGTACAAATAGTTAATTGTTTTTCTTTTCTTTTGTTTCTTAGTTTATGAGGAGTTTTGTTAAGAATTTTGGTGTGAATATTGTAGATAAACTTTTCTTTATTTTTTGTGTTCCGCAGTTAAATGAAACTGAGTCCAACTGGCCAAGGGAAGAATGGGTAAAGTCACCACTCATTTAGAATTAACCACTGTCTTGCCTGTTGACTTGGATGCGAGTGGTGAGGAGGATCGCAGTACAACCATCAAGAGTGAACCAGAATCAATATCCGCAACTGAAGAGGAGAAAGCCAACATGGCTGACCAGGAAAATGATCCCGAGATAAGCTCGTTGTACGCTCACTTGGATGGCGAACCACAACAAGCAATCGTCACGACCCTAGGACAAGAAGCAATCTACGTGGAGCCCCACATTATGGCCATCTTGCCTGTGTTCTTGGGAAGGAGTTGTGATAGCCCATACTAGTTTTTGCATGAATTTTGCAAAATCTGCAAGGCTCTAAAGCGGCCAGCGGGGTCGAGCGAAGACGACTACAGACTGAGGGCCCTTCCCTTTGCCCTTAAAGGGGAGGCGAATACTTGGTTCAAGAGGCTGCCACCAAATTGTATCAGAACCTGGTCTGACTTCAAGATGATGTTCTTGGATCAGTTCCTCCCAGCGGCCAGGACAAGTGCACTAAGAGATAAAATCCGAGGAGTTACACAAGGTTATGATGAGACCCTGAGTCAGTACTGGTCAAGATACATGGGTCTGTTGGACGCATGCCCAAACCACCACATGTTGGAAGTAGAAATTTACTCGATTTTTTATGAGAGGATGAATGCGGAGAGCAAGGACTTAGTGAACTCATCAAGTGGATGAAGTTTTTCCAAACTACGAGTTAGTGAGGCCAAGAGAATCATGGAAAGACTTCTCTACGCGAAAAGAGCCTATGACAATCCACGTACTCTCCCGTCCAGAAGAGGTATGGCGAATGCTGCCGCAGTAGGAAACAATGATCAATTAGCGAGTCGGATTGACAAGCTCGAGAGGGCACTTTTGTCAGCAATTGAGAAGAGTAAACTACAAGTTCCTCCAGTTAATGCCACCATGGTAACTGCCCAAGAGGATCACTATCCAAATACGACTGGGTTTTGTAATTCAAATAGGAACTGGAATCCTGAAAAGCAGGAGGACACGCCTTGGAGAGAACACCTGGACTTTAGATGGGGAGAGGGAAACTCTAACCATCCCAACCCACCTCAGAATGCATACGATGGACCCCCAACCCAAGATTCACAGTCGAACTGGTCAGGAAGAAACCAACATAATCTGCACCCACCAAATCCATATCAAAATACCACCTATGTGCCACAATATCAGATGGGAAACCAGAATTACCAATCCCACTCACCCCAACATTGCCAAAATCACCCATGCCCTAACCCTAACCAGCATCACCACTCCAACCAGATCAGTCAGTACCCTTCACACCAAAATCAGCCAAACTACCCTTACAATCAAAACCATCCCATCTACCAGTCGCATCCCAACGGCCAGTATAACTCCCATCACCAGCAAAATCCCTACCTATACCACCTGAATCCCAATCACAGTCAACCCCACAACTCTAACCAATTCGGCCAGTACCCCTCTCATCAAAATCAGCCAAACTATACCTACCACCCATACCCTAACACCCAGTATAATCCCCACCATCAGCAAAATCCTAACCATTTCCTACACCAAAACAAGTCAGGAAGATCTATGGAAGAGATGATGGGAGAGATGCTTGCTTACCAGCAAACCATGAGGAGCGAATTTCAGTCAAATAATGAAGTGGTGCAAGGCATGCAAAACGCCCAGAAAGAGCATAAGGAAAATATGGACATGCTGAATAAGCAACTGTCCTACCTGGCCAGTTCGATGAACGAGATTTGTGGGAATGCGAAAAGGCTCCCAGTTACGGTGCACATACCTGACAAGGCTAATGTGAGCAATGTGACATTGTGGTCAGGAACATCCTACAAGGATCCTGAACGGAAGGAGTCATTTGGGGAATCAAGCAAGACGAAGGATAAGGGGGACATACTGACCAAGAGGAGTGGTCCTGATGAAACTGAACCAATTGTTGAACCTCAAATCAATCAAGTTCTGGAAGAGAATTCAAGGGAAACCACTAAAGAACCTGATGAAGAGGATATTGAAGAGACTATTTGTCAGAAGTCAAGATTCGCTAGAGCCACTAGGGCTCACCAAATGGCCAAAAAGAAGGCAGAGAGAAATCAATGGCCGAAGCGCGCATCGAGGCGAATCATCGGGCGTAGGATTGAGAAAAAGAAGGGGCCCGACAAGGTTCATGATCTTGTAGAGATCTCAAGCGAGGAGAACAAGACTCCTTGCAACAAAAAGAAGAGCAAGGACACTGATACTGGCCGGGAAGATAGTGGACCTCCTACAAAACCTGGGGAGGATCCAAAACATGCTACAACCAAGTCTGAGACCCCTGCTGTTGCTGGACATCCGTCATCGACCCTTACTATCCAGGAAGGGGGTTCTCCTACAAAACCTGGGGAGAACCCGACTGCAACTTTCGCCCAGCCAGTACAGGAGGCCAACATCGACAATCCACTTACCATCCCTGCTGCCCAGAAAGAGACACCAGTACCAGAAACCGACTTAGAGGAAAATCAAGACAAAGAAGAAAAATGCAACCAAGAAAGAAAGAGGAAAGCAATGGGGCAGCAAAGCAAAAGAAGGAGACCAAGAAGCCCTGGGTGGTCCTATCGGCCATTATCATCAAGAAGCTGGGACAAGTGCCCAAACTGATTGGGAGCAAGGTCCCCAGCAACCATCGTCTGCGGCCCATGGAAAAGAGGAAAATCAAGGTGACTTTCAAGAATCATAAGAAAAAGAGTGATACCCCTGATGCGTACCAACAAAGGAACCCGAGAAGGAAACTGCACAAGGCTCCTGACCAAAGAGGATCCAGAGGAGAAGATGACCGACTCTACCAACTGACCAGTTAGCTTTCTTTTCATTTTCAGTAAACTTGAGTTTTTTTTTCTAGTTGTGTTGTTTCTATTTTTTTTTGTACATGTTTTAGCATGCGTATACCCTCATTCATAACACTTAGCCTATTTCATAGTCTAAGTGTGAGAAGATGAGGGTTTACAACGTAATATGTGTTTAGGATGTTAGAAGTTGTCTTTGTTTTGTGTTTTTTTTATATGAGTCCTATACCTTCTCCCACTTAGCCTATTGCATAGTCTAAGTGTGAGAAGTTTTTATTGACATAATATGTTTTGCATATTAGTTCTTGTTCCACATTGTCTATGTGTTCTCTATGTTCGTTATTCTTCTCCCACTTAGCCTATTGCATAGTCTAAGTGTGAGACGTTTCATATATAATATGTTTTCCATGTGTTATGTGTTTTCTGGTCTTTTGTGCTTCTATGTGTTGGATGCTGGTCATCCTGTTTTCCACTTCACTAAACTTGCGTGAAGGCAAGCAAGGATGAAGTGGGAGGAGGAGATAATAGCCAGTATAATTGTATATATGTGTTGTCATGTGTCGAGTCAGTCCCTAGTAAGTCAGTTTAGGTTAAGTTTTGGTTTTTTTAGGACATGTGTTAAAACACGGGCTTAAAACTCAACTGATCCAACCTTAAGGCGAGATGATCGATGGAAATAAAACATAAGAGTAGAAACCACCTTTCTTAGTATCTCCTAGTCAGTATGGATGATGCAAGTATGAGAGAAAAACCCATCCTTAGAGCCAGATACAAAAGCCCTCTTAAATGGTGAGTTATAAGCCTAAGTGGAACCACTTTCCACCAATTTAGAAAATAAAAGAGTGGCTGCCACATGATGCCTAGGGTAAGGTGACCGCGTGTAGCAAGTCCTTAAGGGAGTAGGAAACCCCCCTAAAAAACATCCCTTAGAACCCCTTTTTCTAGCCAAATCTATACCCAGATATAACCCAATAACCACATGGACTGTGTGAGTGTGAGGCATAAGGCAAGAAGGTGACTGGCCAGGAGGACATACAAGAAAAACCAACTGGAGAAAGAAATCGAGAGGAAAGGAGAAAACCGACCAGAAAAAATCCCAGGTCCAAAAAAATAAGAAGGAATAAGGGTGGCGAAGCCACATAAAGAAATGTTGAAGAAAATGGTCGAAAACACTTGACCACAAAAAGGAAGAAGAAGGAATAAGGGTGGCGAAGCCACAAAGAAGCTACTGACCAGTTGGAGTCCAATATCAGAAAACGACCAGCCGAAGAGAAGCAACAGCCAAGAGCCCAAATGCACACAGTTCCCCCACATCGAAATAAAGTAGTAGTTTCTGAACCTTAGAGCCTTAGGAACATCTACCCCATACACTACAAACCAATAGCCCATTACAAGCCTTAAAACCCTTCAGGAGCCGCACGTGAGATCTGAGTCCGAAGCATCTGTGGTTCAACATTTTGAGAGAAAACAGTCCTAACATCCCTAGTGAGGAATGAGCGACAGTGAATCTGGTGTTTGGCCGAGAGTGTGGGTGATCTTGACGAGCAGATATACTGACTGGGAAGGAAAAGGGGGGCGGCAGAATTTTGAAGTTGTTTATAGCCGGATTAATTCAACCCAAGGGGGAGGATTGATTGAAAATATAGCCTGTGTAATGTGTTTATGAGTTTTTTTTCCTTTTGTCCGTTTTCTTGTTTTTTGTTTTCTGTGAGTGATCTATGTGTTGAAGAGTCTTTTAAGTTTTAGAGTCTTAGGTCGGTGAAGGGAGGTAACCAGGCTTGTGAACTTAACTCATTATTTTTATTTAGCTTGTTTCTTCATACTTGAGGACAAGTATGTGTTAAGTGTGAGCAGTTTGATGAGTCTCGTTCTCGGCCTTGGTTACTGGTCAGTATAAGGTGCTTAATTGGATAATATCTGCAAAATAGTTGTTAAAGTGTGCAGGTTGAAGTACTAAATCCGGAGAAAAGGTTCAGAAGGAATTCGAGTGAAAAAGCTGCGAAAAGTGTGCAAACTGGTTAGTATGAGCAGAAAATACGCAAACTGGTCAGGATGGATGCTACAGAACTGGACACGAGAAGGAAGGACTTGCTTGAAATAATCACCAATCTAAAGAAGGGCAAAATTGTCATTCCACATGAAGAGAAAGCCCTAGGAATTAGGGCAAGCCACCCTATAAATAGGAGCTGAACATAAAGAAAAGGGGGGAATTTTGACACCACTTCACTTAGGACTTATCATCACTACTACATCACTTTTGAGGAGAATAGCTCCACTAGCTCTTAGTTCCATCTAAATCCAGCAGCCTGACTTGAAGATTCCGGCCACCTGCCGGCGAGAAGCATCATGCCTGATTCATTCCAGCCGCCGTAGTTCCAGAAATTCCTCCAGTTTCAGTTTCCGATGAGCCAAACAATCTTTTACTTGCTTTGTTTTTAAGATTTCTTAGTTTAAGTACTTGTTTTTGCGTGCCTTTGACTTGGATTCCAGTAGCTACTTAGTTGGAACATCTTTTGGGTGATAATCTTGAATGCAATGAAGTTTATTGTGGTTTTATTTTGTGTTTCAGCTTGCTTATTATCTCTTTCTGCCTAGTAGCTAGATCTGATAGTTTTACATTGATTTCTGTTGTTTAAGTGCTTGAATCTGCTTTCCTTAGTTAGATCTAGTTTTTCCTCAAGTGCTTACAAGTTTTAATCGATTTAAGTTTCTAAAAAATGCATGGAATTCGTTTCTGCTTGTTTCTGTCACCCTGTCCCGCTGACCAGTTTGTGTAGATCTCAGTTTTCTTAGCTTTTGTTCTTGATTTCAAGTTAAATATTGCATTCACGAATTTTCAAGCTTGAGCATTCATCAATGGAGTTTGTCAGATCTTGTTAGTTTAGCTTGGTGAAGAAGAAAATGTCACAATCAAATAATGTGACCACTTGTGTTGCTTTTGTTGCTTTATGCTTTTGTACTTGCACTTTTTCTGCTTTTCTGCACACCCAGTAGACAGTCTGCCAGCATGTCCTTTGATTCCCTTTACCTTTTGTCTAGCCATTTTTAGTAAGTTTCGTCTAGTAGCTTCTCACATGCACACTCGCACCTTAGTTTACACACGCATTTTAATTTCTTTTAGCATGCAGCATTTAGAGCCCACCCCGGCCTACTGGTCAGGAGGGGTATAGGTTCCATTTCATTTTCCGACTAGGTAAAACTCAACCCCAAAAAAAAGCGTGGTAGCTAACCAACCGCTCCCAGAATGTCATCGCAAGTGTATCTCGCCTACATCCATCTCTGAGGGATTCGACCCTTACTCCACTAAACTAGCCAGTAGAAGTGGGTTGAGGTATTTTTTTGTTGATAGGGAAGATAGACACAGACCCAACGACACAACTAGGTCTAGGTACCCTCCTGGTCAGTTGACACACATACAGAGTCATAGTCTCATCTTCTCCCTCTATCAGCGTCTCAAGTTTTATTTAAGAATTTTAGTTTAAATTTTGTAAATAAACTTTTTGTTGTTTTCTGTTTTCCTCAGTTCGAAGGCACCGAGTCCAGGGGGCAAACAAAAGGAGAAGAAGGAGTGGAGCCACAAACTGCTCAAGACGAATCACCTCCCACTCCACCAATCGACTCGAGTACCAACTGTGAAGAAAGTGAGGACGTCACCTTTGTGAGTCCGCTTGAATCCATAGCCACCCCAGATAAGGAGGAACCCACCATGGTGTGTAATCAGGAAGAAGATCTGGAGATAGGGTCACTCTATGCCCACTCAGTGAATGAGTGAACATCTGCCATCTCTATCACTCAGGGGCAGGAAGCGGTGTAAGTGAACCCAGAAGTTCTTGCTATCTTACTTACCTTTCTGGGAGCTAGTGAGGAGAACCCGATTGAATTCCTTCGTGAGTTCGACAAAATTTGCAGAGTGCAGAAAAGGCCAAAAGGATCAAGTGAGGAGGATTTCAAGCTAAGAACTATTCCTCTCTCCTTAAAGGGTGATGCGAATGCTTGGTTTAGTGATTGGAACCCAACAATATCAAGACGTGGTCAGATTTCAAAATGAAGTTCCTGAACCAATTCATTCCAGCAGCGAAAATAAATGCACTCAGAAGGGAAATTAGAGAAGTTACCCAAGGGTACGGCGAGAGCTTAAGCAAGTACTAGCTAGATACAGAGGTCTTCTGGATGCATGTCCAAATCACAACCTGATGGAAGTGGGGTCTACTCAAAGTTCTATGATGGAATGGATGCAAAGTGCAAGGACCTAGTGAACTCATCAAGCAGGGGAAGTTTCTACAAGCTAGGCTGAGCAAGGCTAAGATTGTCCTGGAAAAGCTTCTAAACTCAAAAAGGGAGTACGATGATACATCAGTGACTCCATTGCAAGAGAAAGTGAAGAGTACTCCAATAAAGGACAATGACAATCTATTGTAGAGCCAGATTGACAAGGTAGAGGAAACACTCCAGTCAGTGATCGAGTCAAGCCAACCTCAAGTCCTTCCAATCCAAACCCACTTCCAGACTGATCAAGTGAACCTTTACCAGAATACAGCGGGGATCTGGAGTTCAAATGCGAGTTGGAACCTAGGAGGTCAAGCGGAGGTGCACCAACATGAATACCCACACTATGGAGAATGGAGCTGGGCAGAAGAATACACACATTTCCCATACCATACAGAACCCTACCCGATCTCCACCCAAACACCGTATTGGCAAATGGGATATCCACACTACCAACCTTACCCTGAATTTCAAAACCATGAGTTTAGCCTACCAACATACTCACACACCCACCTGACTATTCAGTCATTACCCTTCATTCCCAAGTCATCCTTGTCAGACCTACCCTCCCGAGATAGGGGAAAATTTTCCTACATGGTCGAATGAGGATTGACAAACTCAAGATTCTCATTATTACCAAGACCAAACTTGTCCTAATCAACACCAATATCAACCTCAACAGAGTTTTGAACCATCCTTGAACGAAAATCAATATGCAAACTCTATAGAGGGGGGAATTGAGGGATTGAACGCTTCACAATAGAGCGTGAGGAGCTGCACGAGGTCAAATGATGAATTGGTGCTAGAAATGCAACGCACTTATGACGAGCAGAAATCCAACATGGATGAAAAGTGCATGTGCTTGGTAAAAAGGTGGAAGACTCTACGACTGCGGTGGGAAGAGAGAATGCACCAGCAGAGAGACCACCTCCAGTGATCGACAAATCCGAGGGGTGTTGCTATGAAGAAAGTGAACCAGGACTGAAGGAAGAAAGATCGAGAAGAAAAGCTGCAAAATCTATATACTAGGTGCAGCTACAACCATGGCCGGAGCCGCTTAGGATGGAAAAACCTCCTAACCGTGGATTACGTCCTAAGGAGAATAAGAAAGTTCAGGGGACGTATAAGAATCACAAGAAAAAGCGGGGTATCATGTCGGTGACGTGCCCTCAGAAAAATCGATGGATAGGAAAGAGAAGAGTCACTTCAGGATCTCCAAGTGATGACCATTCCCGTAGAAGTTTGCCGACGTCTGAACTTATCAAGTTAAAAAGGGACTCGGATTCACTTGATCCAGTCAACTGCAAAAGTGGCGACGAGAACCAGAGAATGGATGACTATGGGGAGGAAATGAAGCTGCCAACTCAAAAGTACAGAAGTGTAGAGAAGATTAATTGGGCAGAAAGTACTACTTCTCAAGTTTTGGTGGAAGTCGAAGCAAATCAAATTCAGAAGAGCAAGTGCAAACTTGCAACTCAAGTGATCCACCACATCCTAGGAGCTACAAAGTTTTAGGGAGTATCCTACCTTATAACGTTCTCTTTGTCAATCCATCTGAAAAGAAAAGAAAGAAATAAATCAGCAGTATGTGTAGTGGGAGAAATCACACTATGCACACTCAGCTTGATCAATTAAATAAGTGGTCACTAGACAATTCTAAGAAATTGCTTAGGCTCAATACACATGTGTGAATAAATTACTTGCTCAAGTGAACTTCGAGAATTGCCTACGACCTGAAATAAATATTTTTATTTTATCTCTTGTTTTATTTTAAGAAAATGCTCAAGGATTAATTTTTAGAAAATGGCAAAAATATTTTCAAAATTCTTGGACGTACCTGGTAGAGATTTAAATGAAAATTAATCTTGAAGATTTTCTACCAGCGTTTCACAAGACCTTTTATTTTTACCTTATTTTTGAGCACGGTTTTAGCAAATAAGTGAAAAAGAAAGTTACTGTGCAATTTTTGCCTTTTAACTGGGAGAAAGCTAGAAAAGGAAAAAATAAAAGGAATATTATAAATCCCCGAATTTTGAATTTTGGCGCAGGAAGGCGAACAGGCGCTGACGTCACGGAGATCGTTTCACCTTCCTCCGTTGATATCTAAACGTACTTCCTCCAGTCTTTTCATATCCCAACCCAAATTAGACCGCCTATTCTCAAAGGAAACAATTAACATCAAACCCTGATCCTCTCGCCCTCAACCTTCCGCAAAGTATCTTTTCAGCCAAAAAAATGGACAAACCCTCCACCTCCGTTTTTACTTTATCGTACACTTTGCAGGGGACTAACATTCCTCGTTTATTCTCTTTGTAAATTTAGGGAAAGTTCAGTTAAGTTGATCAAGTAGTCTAGTTAAGTTTTCATAAGTTAATCAGTTTAGTTATTTATAATTTCTCCAGTCCAGTAGTTAACTTAACCCACCCTCTAGAAAGCATGAAAGCAGCCATCCCCAAGTCGTGTCACGTAAACAAATGTCAAACGCCACATCTCTGTGGCATCGATCCTTACTTCCGTATACTAGTTAATAGTATTGTGGGTTAAGGTTTTGAAAAAACACTTTTGAGTTCTTCCATTCTTCTCACTCGAGTCGAAGTAAGTCGAGTTGATCAACCTGAGTTTCCACTAGATCCACTCACCAGCATTTTGCAGGTAGCAAGCATATATAAGCTGGCCGGATCAGTTTGACAATCCAGCTTGAGCAAGTCACAACGATATAAACAAAAGAGAAAGAAGATTTGAGACTGAAAAGAGCGAACTTCAAATGGCGTCGTTGCCGGGGATGATGGAGTTTATCATACATTTGTTGTGAAACACCTTGGGTGTAAATATTGTTGATATTTTCTTTTTAAAGAACTAAATTAGTAGATGTCATAAAAAATTATAATAAAATTTTATCGTCATGCTATGCTTCTCGTTAATTTGCTTTGGAATGGAGTATAGTATTTAGGTGTTTTGATGTGGAATGAGACGTCCCTTTTAGTTAATTGTGGAGTTTTTCTAGGAGACGTGCTCGAAAGTTCCGTTGAAGTAATGACGTTGATGTTGCTATGCTTAGCAAGATTAAATGAGATGGATTTTATAGTACTTGGAACAACACCAAGCTACTACGAGGCAAATAATAATTTGTCTAAACGAATGGAAATGAACAAAAATAAATATATAAGAACTTGGGCAGACCCAAGTAAAAATAAATTAAAGTCCCAATGTCCTTAACAAATTTAAAAGAGTGTTGGGCCATCAAACTCTCTTATTTTTTCCCAACTTGAGCCCAACTCCACAAATAATATGTTGGGCCCAATTTATTCCTAAAATTTTGTACAAGCCCAAAATCCTTCCCTCTCTCCCCCACGCCAACTCTAAGCCTCTCAACCTTCCATGATTTTCCATCTTCCACCTCCCAACCTTTCATCTTCCAATCTTCAATTCTACAATCAAAGGTCACAAGTTAAATATCAGTTTCTTCACTTCCACATACATTTTCACATCTGCGAATTTCAAGCAAATCCAGAGAGAGAGAGACGAGAGAGTGAGAAGTTGAAGAAAAACTGCTGCCTTTTTTTAAATTTCACACAAGACAAGGTAATTCCTTTTCACAAATCCATAGTTCAAGCTACTCAATTCCATTTCAGTTTCCAACATATACAACAAATTTTTGACAGAAACGAATCAACCAAGCCAAGGAGCCCATCCCTTTCGATCCCACCAAGTTCATAGCAACGAAGGTACAATCCCTTCCCTTTGATCATTGTTACACAAAGCATATCATCACACACAACACCCACAAATAACTAAATCAATCGAACACACCAATCGGACATCAATAATGGAACTCTCGTTGTGATTAATCGAAGTAACATAATTGTAAAAGAAACTTATCTTTCGGGGCTGTTTCGGGGTTGTGCGGGGCTGTTCGGGTTGGTTACAGGACGTTTTGGGTGAGTCCGGTGATGAACGATGGCTGCCCGAACACGTTCGGGGTAGTACGACAGTCAAGCGGCGTCGAGCGACGGAGGAGCTACCGACCAGCAACGCATAACTGCTCGACGACAGCAGCCAACCGCGAGACGACGGCGACTCTAGACAGCGCCAATACGGAGCAGCGACAGCAGGCGCCTGACTCAACGCTGCTGCTCGGCTGCGGTGACTCCACGACGACTGCATCGACAGCGTCGCGACAGCAGCGGCGATGTCGAGCGACGCCAGCGGCAGTAGCAGCAGGAACCGCGACGGCTGGGTCACTTCCGCTCCATCTGTGACGACAGACGGCGGCGAATCGGAGCAATAGCCGACGACGAGCAGTACTGAAAGGAGAGGCGACGATGACAGATTGAGAACAGCGGCGACGTTCGGTAGAGAGAGAATTAGAAAGATTGAGAGAGAAGAAGATTGGGGCGTGAAGGAGGGAAGGAGTATGAGTGGGCGTCTTTTGTTTTTATTAGAATTGGGCCTCACTAATTTAAATTGGGGTAATTATTAAAGATGGGCTCCATTTAATTGTTTGGGCTTTAATATATTAATTGGAGGTATAAGATGTGGAAATAATTAAGCTTTGGGGCTTTTAAATAAATTTTTGGGCCAATAATTAATTGTGGGGAATTTCTTAAGTAATTCTTGATTAATGTCAAGGATGATTAATATATCTCAAGTCCGAAATAAATATAAATTTTCGAATGGAAATAATTGCGATAATTTACTTATGCGCTTGAATAATTTTGAGGCTTCGTAATTCGATACCATGGAGGAAAAAAATACGAGGAGCCAACAGAGGAAATATTGGTGAAAGCAGCTGACCGGCGTCGCCCGCGACGCCTTGGGCGGCCGCCGAATAATAAAAAATGCATGAAAACCGAGAAACAAGATAAAAGACATTAATCAGAGTGTATGCATTCTAAAGTTGGTTCGCACGCCCGCTAAAGTTGAATCGAGAAGTTGTTTAAGGAAATTACTAAGCTTTTGAGGTGGGCTTTATTACTTAAACTCTTTTATTGGTAATGATGTGTATATGGTGAGATAAGGGTGGTTTAAATGTTATGTTATGCCGTATTTTATGTTTTGAATTGCCTATCTGATTGTCTACTAGAGTAATGATCTACTAGACTTTGATGGTTAATGAATTCAGGTCTAACTAGGGTCTAAGCCCTACTTAGGCTAGTGCACTGATGGGGATCGTGAGCCGTCCTTTGGGTCGTCCGGTCCAGTGATCGAGTTTGTGGCCACATTCTCGTTTCACATGATGGTTCAGATATGGTATGCGATGGAGGATGACGATGATAATTGTTCGCGCAAACACCACTTTATTTATGGAAATGATTTTAGTGTTTCTCGGTATTTTAAAGTAAAACCCGAGTTTCACTCAACGAGGGCTTGACATAACTTTATTGATAAAATGTATTTTGGGGATGAGTTCACTGAGTGCATCAAGTACTCAGCCCCTGCATATGTTTTCCCTATGTGCAGGTTAAGCGTGGATGGGGGACGGAGGATGTTGAGCATTTGGACAAACACAATATTCAATAAATGTTCCGGTTGTTATTGTGTCTTCATACATAATAGTAGCTAACTCTCGATTGCTTCCGCTACTCTAAGTTTTAAAAATTCTTATGTTTCCATAATCTGTTGGACTATTTTCGTACAAACTTTGTTGCTTTCATGTTTGCAGACTATGATTTGTAATATAGTTTTATATTTGGGATCTATATGTCGAACCACTTGATTGTTTCCCCTTTCTTCCCCGCTTCGTAACTCCCCCATTAGTCGCGACCCACCGTACTTTCTATCCTTAGGAAGTGCGGTCGTCTAAGCCCCTACAGCGGGGGTCGATTCGAGAGTGAGACGCCGCGTCCAAACTTTCCTAAGAGAAGGAGGCTTGAAATGAGCACTTCTGCACCTCCTGCGACAGAAGTCCTTGTTATCGATAAGCATATCGACGTAGCTACCTATGTGAGAGAGAACGACGAGGAAGAGGAGGAGGAAGATCCTCTTGAAGATGAGGAAGACCCCATGGAAGAAGAGGATGACCCAGACGAGGATGAAGAACCCCTTGAATGGGAGATTGAAGTTGGAAACGAGGATGCGGCGAATGTCGAGGGAGCACCCGAGGAGTAGAGTTCTCTTTCTGATTTTCTTAGTTTTGGGGATGTTTTGTGTAACATCCCAAATTTTTGTGACTCTTTTTATAGATTTAATTGAAATTTCGATTATGAAACTTTTGTTTCTATGTGATTAAGTGAATTGCATGAAATAATTGTCGTGAGTGATGTGGAACGAAGTGCTTGGTATTTTATATTTTCCAATGTGGGGAATAATTAATAGGATCATGCATGCATATTTTCTCGAGTCAATTCATTGGAATTTTCGGCCCTTTCTAATTATTGAAATAGAATTTCATTTCTTGGATTTAATTAATTGTTTTAGGATATTTATCCACATTAAATCCAAACCAAATGATCCCTAAATTGTACTACATGAAATTCGAACTCTAGCCTATTATCCTTGGGAGTTTCGAAAATCCCCTATTTAAAATAGGAGGATGAATTATTTTTCTTTGATTTAATTGGTGCCTTGTTGACTCCTTTCTTTTGAATTAAATCCAATTAAATCATGCCACATTTTATTTCTTCACCCAAAATAAATAGAGAGTTGAAATATTTCCTTGGCTATTTAAGCCTAATAATTTTCGGCCCCTTCACTAAATTTTGGAGGATAATTTATTTGTTTCATATTTTGTGGAATCCCTTTTATTCAATTAAATATCATCCTAATACCTATGTCTAATTAATTGGGGATGTGAATATTTCCTTTTTGTTCTCATCCATATCACACGCCCATTATGCTTTTATTTTCCTTGTGGAAATTAATTTATTTGTTACCTATTTTATGGGAGTCTTTTCCTATAAAAAAATTCCAAATTTAAATCCTATTCCCATTTAATTGAGGATTTAAATATGGTTATCATTCCTTGCTAATTAAATCAGCAAATTTTGAAATTAATCTCCTCAAAATACATGCCTACCTTGTGTTCTAATTGTGGGACTTTTTATTTATTCCCCCACAATTTATTTATTTTTATTTGGGTGTAAATTAAAAACCTAATACATAAAACAAACTAAACCCCAACCCTAGCCACTATTTTCACACGCCTCCCTCTCCCTCATTCTCTCCCACACGCCTCTCTCCTCTCCCACTCTTTCTCTCCAAAAATCCTCCATTCCATCCTTGTTCTTGATCCGTTGAAGTTTATTTTCAAGAGTCTCTGGCGAATCGCTTCGTTCATTGTTTCTACCGATTCATTTTTGTCAAAGAAGGTATATTTGCTCACTTTTCCTCATTCTTTTCGTTTGAACCATGTTCTTGAATCCTACATGCATGTAGTGGGTGTAGGAATCATAGATCTCAAAATTAATTGGTGGGAAAATTGAGTTTGCATGAGAACTTTGATAGTATGCGATTTGATTTGAGGTTATATGAAATTTGTTTTGAATCATTGGTGAATGATGTAAGTTTATGTGCAAACATGTTTATGAGAGTCTTATCAAACATGATTTCGTGTTATAAGCATGAGAATTGGTATTTGGATGATTGAGGAAGAAACCCTAATTTCGAATTTGTGAGTCTGAAATCTGTGACGTTCAAACAGTAGTTTCTGATGTGTAATTGACCTATCAAACGATCGAATTTTGGTATGAATATTTTACTGAGTTAATTTCAAGGTGTTTTCTGTGTCTCGTGGAAATTTTAGCCCTTTTTGTCAAAAAATGAATTTTTGAAAAATGTTTGAATTTTAGCCCTTTGTGTTCTCGCCCAGAAAGTTTCGTATTCTGTTTGACTGACTAAATGACCTCCGTTTGATGTTATTCTTGAACTATGTGAAAATTTGAAGTGTCTTCTGAGTCGTGTAACAATTTCAGCCTTATTGGACATCGTATGAATTTATGGTGAATTTTTCAAATGAACTATGCAATGCTGCCAGAATTTTTATATTCCGACCAGAGAATTGTATTAATGTTTTGACTGACCAAATGACATGATTTGAGTGTGAAACTTTACCTGAATGGATTTGAATGTGTCTACTGTGTTGTGATCAATTATTAGCTTCATATGAGGTCGGATGAAATTTTGGTGATTTTTACAAACCAACCGCACAGTTCTGCCAGTTTCGTTGTTATGTGAAAATATCTTTTGTACTAAGTTTTGATGAATTATATGATGCATGTGTGATTTGAGAAAAATATTATGACATGTCTTTCTTGTGTTGGTGAATGTTGGGATGGGTAAGAGAACGATAAAAAGGAACAATAGGACATGCATGATCATATAAACTTATGGAAGGCTCATTGTGTTGTCGTTGACAAGGGTAATTGTGTATTCGTGAGCTCGAGGAACGAGAGTTGCCATAAGTTGGATTGTGATTTGTTAAGCGAACGAGGTGGGCTTTCTTTTTCAAACCTCTTTATTTTCCGAAAATACTATGTGGTGTTATAAGGGTGGTTTAACTGTTATGTCATGCCAAAATGTTTTTGTTTATGAGATTGTTGCCTGATGCCTAGTTCGTCTGAGCTTGCTCCGTTAGGCTATATGGTTGTGATGTGAAATGAATTCGGGTCTGAGTAGGGCCGCAAACCCTATCAGGCTGTGTACACTGGTGGGATCGTGAGCCGTCCTTGCTAGTCGGCCGGTCTCGTGGGCGAATAGTGTGGCCACACTTTCGTCGCACTGCGGATTGATGTTGTGATTGATGGATTGTTGAAACTGGGGAGATTATTTGACTGGCCAGTCTACGAAATGTTTTTGTGTTCTCGTGGTAATTTCTTAATTTCATATAAAAACTCGAGATCACTGTATGGATGACATAACTATATAAAATGTTTTCGACATGAGCCCATTGAGTACAACAAGTACTCAGCCCTACAATTTCTTTTAAAATTTTGCAGGTTGAGCAGGATGTTGCGAAGGATGTTGAGCTAGCCTTAGGATGCGTTGTGTCTTCATACATAGGCGTGATCCTTGACTCTCTTTAAACCTTATTTTCCGCTGCTATATTTTAAACTATGTCTCAAGACTTTAATCTTTTCGTACTGTGTTTGAACATGTATGGTTGTGTTAGGTTTTAACCAAGTAATTACGTTATCTTTTGAAAACGGTGTTTTCGTGAATTAAATTAAATGGTCTACTTTAGAAGTTAATTGGTTTTCTCCGCTATTTCTTTTAAAAGTATTTATTATAAGCCTTTTCTAATGAATAGTAAAATTTTAACCTTAAACTTCTTTAAACTAAAATGTCTTTCTTCCTTTAAGTTAATTAGGATTTTCTTTTAAAAACGTTATCCATGCATGTCGGTCACGATCGCCGCGTTTGTGGTACCCCTAGTATGGGCGGTCATGACATTTTGTTTTATCGAACTACGTAGTAGTCTCTTTTGAGTTTTTCGGTTGTACTTGATACAAAGACCTTGAAAGACGTACTTGTTTTGAGTTATGAGATTATCGTTGTTTTATCGTTGTGCTCGTGTTTACTTTGATATGTGTTGGAAAACATGTGAAATTGTTTTGGAGAGGTTGTGTGGTGTGGTGTGGTGATGGGTAAATTTCAGACAATTGTACTAACACGTGTGTTAAACAGAATGCCTCCCAGACGCGCATCAGCTCATCACAAAAATGACGCCCGCAACGAAACCCAAAGTAGTGTGGGACCCGAGGGGCAACCACCACCACCACCACCACCACCACCACCGCAGCCAGAACGAAACATACAAAAGGATATTCGAAAAGAGCGCCCTCCCGTGTTTGATGGAATGGGAGATCCAGCCAAGGCTGAAACATGGATTCGTGCCATAGAATGCATATTCAAATTCCTAAGGTGCACCGACCAGGAACGCCTATCGTGCGTGACCTACCAGCTCACTGGGTCCGCAGAATTTTGGTGGGAGACCAAGCAGCTAACGATGACGCCTGAACAACTAGACGCCCTAACGTGGGAAAACTTCAAGGGGGAATTGTACGATAAGTACATCCCGAGGAGTTACCGTAAGGCTAAGGAGGCCGAATTCTACAATCTAAAGCAAGGGCGGATGACAGTGACTGAATATGACCGTGCCCTATGCGATATGTCCCGATATGCACCAGAGCAAGTGAATACTGATGAGAAAATGGCGGAGAAATTTTGTGCTGGACTGAGGCACGAAATAAGGATGGCTTTGGCATGCCGTGGAAGGCTCTCGTACGCCGAGTCACTATCTCGTGCGTTGGATGTGGAGGAAGCAATGCCACGAGAAAAGACAGCAATGCCTACTACCCCAACACCACCTACACCACAACAAAATTTCCGTGATAAGAGAAAGTGGGATGGGAACCGAGAATCCTTTGACAACAAGAGGTTCCAAGGCACCCCAAACTCTGCACGGGGCAAGGGAAAACAAACTACTCCATACCAAGGTGGAGAGTACCGTCAGAGAGCACCCCCCCTGCGCCAAGTGCTAAAAGAATCATTTGGGGGAATGCAGGATCACCAAATGTGGTGGAGTTGGACACTTTGCCAAAGAGTGCCCGAGTAACAACAATGCTGGAGTTGGGGGAACACCAAATGGGCCTCGAGGGAACCCTACACCACCTCAGCAGCCGCAACCGCGTCACCAACCATATCCCACACAGGCTAGGGCCTATGCTTTGGGACGCAAGCAAGCTAAAGCCGCACAGGGAGATCCGAAATAGGATAATATGGCAGGTATGGGAACACTACTTGACATGCCTGTTGCTGTTCTGTTTGATACGGGTGCATCGCACTCCTTTATATCCCACTCCTGCGTAGATGCTTTAAAACTTCCTAATGATGAACTTGAACATAAGATGAATGTGAACTCACCAGTAGGAGGCCTTATAGACATTTCACAATCTTGCTCGAACATTAAATTTGTGGTGGGAGAACTTAGCTTAGTGGCTCACAACCTACATGTTATGCCAATGGAAAACGTTGACATTATTCTGGGAATGGACTGGATAGCTGAAAACTATGCCACTATTCACTGCCAAGAGAGGCAAATTTCGTTACAAACCCCGGGGAAGGAGCCCACTACCTTCCATGGGATTCCAATGAATCAACGGACTTGGGTAATCTCGGCACTTCAAGCAACTACGATGATTAGAGAGGGGCATCCTGCCTATCTCGTTTACCTGCAAGGGCATGGCAAGAAAGAAAGAAAAGTTGAAGATGTGGCTATAGTACGTGAGTTCCCAGATGTTTTTCCCTACACTTTGCCAGGACCTCCGCCTGATAGACATTTGGAGTTTACTATCGACCTAGAACCAGGAGCCGCACCAGTATCAAAGGCACCTTATAGGATGGCACCTAAAGAGTTGGAAGAACTCAAAATTCAGTTACAAGAACTGTTGGACTTGGGTTTCATCAGACCCAGTGTATCGCCTTGGGGAGCACCTGTGCTATTTGTGAAGAAGAAACACGGAACGCTGAGAATGTGCATAGACTACCGGGAATTGAACAAATTGACTCTCAAGAACAAGTATCCTCTGCTGAGAATAGATGACCTGTTTGACCAACTAAGGGGAGCAGGGGTATTTTCAAAAATGAATTTATGGTCGGGATATCACCAACTGTGGGTACGAAGAGAAGATAAACCCAAGACGGCGTTCCAAACAAGATATGGGCATTTTGAGTTTGTAGTAATGCCGTTTGGACTAACAAATGCACCTGCGGTATTCATGGACTTAATGTATCGAGTATTCCACCCATACTTGGACAAGTTCGTCTTGGTGTTCATAGATGATGTGCTAGTTTACTAAAAAAATGAAAAAGAACACGAGGAACAACTAAGGATCACCCTAGAGACACTGAGAACTGAGAAGTTGTATGCTAAGTTCAGTAAGTGTGATTTCTGGCTAAAGGAAGTGAACTTTTAGGGACATATTGTGACGGCTGAAGGGATTCGAGTTGACCCTGCAAAAGTGGAGGCCGTACAACAGTGGAAGACGCCAAAGACCCCAAATGAGATTCGGAGTTTCCTGGGTCTTGCAGGATACTACCAAAGATTTATCGAAGGATTCTCCAAAATTGCAAGGCCGATGACCCAACAACTGAAGAAAGGGATTAAGGTCAATTGGACACCGGAGTGTGAGGCTAGTTTTTAGTTGTTGAAAGAGAAGTTAACCACTACACCTATTCTAGCCGTGCCAGAACCGGGAATAGACTATGTAGTTTACACTAACGCGTCTAAGGTTGGACTTGGATGTGTATTGATGCAGAACGGTAAGGGGATTGCCTATGCATCGCGTCAATTGAGGCCACACGAGCTAAATTACCCCACTCATGATTTGGAATTAGCAGAAGTTGTGCATGCTTTGAAGATTTGGAGGCACCATCTCTACGGAGTTCGGTGTGAGATTTTTACTGATCATAAGAGCCTAAAATACTTCTTTGAGCAGAAAGACTTGAACATGAGGAAACACAGATGGCTCGAGCTAGTTAAGGATTACGACTGTGGCATTAACTATCATCCGGGCAAAGCAAATGTAGTTGCAGATGCACTGAGCCGGAAAGCCCAACCACAACTGGCTACTTTCTCACTCAAGAAGGAAATCTAATTCGTGAATTTAGCAAGATGCGATTGGAAGTAGTGAGAGCCCCTGAGACCGTAAAAGGAAAGATCGCCACCTTGGTAATTGCACCCGATCTGTGGACAAGGATAAGAGAAGGTCAAAGAAATGATAAAGATTTAGTGAAGGTTAGACTAAAGGTAAGGAAAGGTGAGCAAGAGAAGTTCCGAGAAGAGGCTGACAATGCCCTCACCTACGAGGGAAGGCTATGTGTGCCGAATGACGAAGGACTTCGAAATGAAATTTTGACTGAGGCACACGAGACTCCATATACCGCTCATCCTGGAAGTACAAAGATGTACCATGATCTGAAAGGGTCATTCTGGTGGGATGGAATGAAAAGAGACATAGCTTCATTTGTGGAGAGATGCTTGGCTTGTCAGCAAGTAAAAGCTCTGCATCAACGACCCTATGGGAAGTTGCAACCGCTAGAGATTCCGGAATGGAAATGGGAACACATCGCCATGGATTTTGTGACGGGTTTACCAAAAACTCGACAAGGAAATACTGCCATCTGGATAATTATAGACCGCCTCACTAAAAGTGCACATTTTATACCCATTCCTATAACTCATGGATCTGATAAGCTCGCTCAGATTTATGTGAAAGAAATCATTCGGCTACATGGAGTGCCAGTGACAATCACGTCAGACCGAGACACAAGATTCACTTCGAGATTTTGGATAAGCCTGCAACGAGAGCTTGGTACTCGATTGAATTTTAGTACTGCATTTCACCCACAAACTGATGGACAATCCGAGAGAACGATTCAAACTCTCGAGGATATGTTGAGAGCCATAGTTCTTGACAGAGGAGAAAATTGGGAAGTCGTAATGCCGTTAATCGAGTTCGCCTACAACAACAGTTTCTAGGCAACGATAAATATGGCCCCATATGAAGCATTGTATGGGAGGAAGTGTAGATCACCACTCTACTAGGATGAGGTTGGTGAAAGGAGAATACTTGGGCCAGATTCAGTAGAAGAAATGATTGAGATTGTTCGACAAATTTGTCAAAGGATAAAAGAAGCTAAAGACAGACCGAAGTCATATGCTGATGTCCGGCGTACCGATTTACAGTCTAACGCTGGAGATAAAGTTTTCTTGAAAGTATCTCCGTCGAAGGGGATAACGATGTTTGGTATAAAGGGTAAGTTGAAACCACGTTACGTAGGGCCTTATGAAATTCTTGAGAAGGTGGGACCCGTAGCGTATAGGTTGGCACTACCACCGAGTTTTGGGACCATGCATAATGTTTTTCATGTGTCGCAATAAAGAAAGTACTTGTTCGATCCCAAACACGTGGTTCACCAAGAAGAAATGATTTTGAATCCCGACTTGAGTTATGAGGAGAAGCCCGAAGCTATTCTGGACAAGAAGGTGCAAGAATTGAGAAATAAATCATTTGCATCCGTGAAAGTGCTTTGGAAACATCATGGTCACGAGGAGGCTACTTGGGAACTCGAGGATAAAATGAAAGAGAAATACCCGGAGTTGTTCGTTAGATATGAGTAAATTTTGTGACGAAATTTCTGTTAAGGTGGGTAGAATGTAACACCCGTACTTTTTAAAGTACTAAATTAGTATATGTCATAAAAAAATAATAATAAAATTTTATCGTCATGCTATGATTGTCGTTAATTTGCTTTGGAATGGAGTATAGTATTTAGGTGTTTTGATGTGGAATGAAACGTCCCTTTTAGTTAATTGTGGAGTTTTTCTAGGAGACGTGCTCGAAAGTTCCGTTGAAGTAATGACGTTGATGTTGCTATGCTTGGCATGATTAAATGAGATGGATTTTATAGTACTTGGAACAACACCAAGCTACTGCGAGGCAAATAATAATTTGTCTAAACGAAAGGAAACGAACAAAAATAAATATATAAGAACTTGGGCCGACCCAAGTAAAAATAAATTAAAGTCCCAATGTCCTTAACAAATTTAAAAGAGTGTTGGGCCATCAAACTCTCTTATTTTTTTCCCAACTTGAGCCCAACTCCACAAATAATATGTTGGGCCCAATTTATTCCTAAAATTTTGTACAAGCCCAAAATCCTTCCCTCTCTCCCCCACGCCAACTCTAAGCCTCTCAACCTTCCAGGATTTTCCATCTTCCACCTCCCAACCTTCCATCTTCCAATCTTCAATTCTACAATCAAAGGTCACAAGTTAAATATCAGTTTCTTCACTTCCACATACATTTTCACATCTGCGAATTTCAAGCAAGTCCAGAGAGAGAGAGACGAGAGAGTGAGAAGTTGAAGAAAAACTGCTGCCTTTTTTTCAATTTCACACAAGACAAGGTAATTCCTTTTCACAAATCCATGGTTCAAGCTACTCAATTCCATTTCAGTTTCCAACATATACAACAAATTGTTGACAGAAATGAATCAGCCAAGCCAAGGAGCTCATCCCTTTCGATCCCACCAAGTTCATAGCAACAAAGGTACAATCCCTTCCCTTTGATCATTGTTACACAAAGCATATCATCACACATAACTCCCACAAATAACTAAATCAATCGAACACACCAATCGGACATCAATAATGGAACTCTCGCTGTGATTAATCGAAGTAACATAATTGTAAAAGAAACTTTTCTTTCGGGGTTGTGCGGGGCTGTTCGGGCTGGTTACGGGACGTTTCGGGTGAGTCCGGTGATGAACGATGGCTGCTCGAACACGTTCGGGGTAGCACGACAGTCAAGCGGCGTCGGGCGACGGAGGATCTACCGACCAGCAATGCATAACTGCTCGACGACAGCAGCCAACCGCGAGACGATGATGACTCTAGACAGCGACAATACGGAGCAGCGACAGTAGGCGCCTGACTCAACGCTGCTGCTCGGCTGCGGTGACTCCACGGCGGCTGCACCGACAGCATCGTGACAGCAGCGGCGATGTCGAGCGACGCCAGCGGCAGTAGCAGCAGGAACCGCGGCGGCTGGGTCACTTCCGCTCCATTGGTGATGACAGACAGCGGTGAATCGGAGCAATAGCCGACGACGAGCAGCACTGAAAGGAGAGGCGACGACGACAGATTGAGAACAACAGTGATGTTCGGTAGAGAGAGAATTAGAAAGATTGAGAGAGAAGAAGATTGGGGCGTGAAGGAGGGAAGGAGTATGAGTGGGAGTCTTTTGTTTTTTTTAGAATTGGGCCTCACTAATTTAAATTGGGGTAATTATTAAAGATGGGCTCCATTTAATTGTTTGGGCTTTAATATATTAATTGGAGGTATGAGATGTGGAAATAATTAAGCATTGGGGCTTTTAAATAAATTTTTGGGCCAATAATTAATTGTGGGGAATTTCTTAAGTAATTCTTGATTAATGTCAAGGATGAATAATATATCTCAAGTCCGAAATAAATATAAATTTTTGAATGGAAATAATTGCGATAATTTACTTATGCGCTTGAATAATTTTGAGGCTTCGTAATTCGATACCATGGAGGAAAAAAAATACGAGGAGCCAATAGAGGAAATATTGGTGAAAGCGGCCGACCGGCGTCGCCCACGACGCCTTGGGCGGCCGCCGAATAATCGAAAATGCATGAAAACCGAGAAACGAGATAAAAGACGTTAATCAGAGTGCATGCATTCTAAATGTCTTCGTTACTGAGATTGATGTATACTTTATATTTTTTTTTCGAAAAGGTGGTTCGCACGCCCGCTAAAATTGAATCGAGAAGTTGTTTAAGGAAATTACTAAGCTTTTGAGGTGGGCTTTATTACTTAAACTCTTTTATTGGTAATGATGTGTATATGGTGAGATAAGAGTGGTTTAAATGTTATGTCATGCCGTATTTTATGTTTTGAATTGCCTATCTGATTGTCTACTAGAGTAATGATCTACTAGACTTTGATGGTTAATGAATTCGAGTCTAACTAGGGTCTAAGCCCTACTTAGGCTAGTGCACTGATGGGGATCGTGAGCCGTCCTTTGGGTCGTCCGGTCCAGTGATCGAGTTTGTGGCCACATTCTCGTTTCACATGATGGTTCAAATATGGTATGCGATGGAGGATGACGATGATAATTGTTCACGCAAACACCATTTATTTATGGAAATGATTTTAGTGTTTCTCGGCATTTTAAAGTAAAACCCGAGTTTCACTCAACGAGGGCTTGACATAACTTTATTGATAAAATGTATTTTGGGCATGAGTTCACTGAGTGCATCAAGTACTCAGCCCCTGCATATGTTTTCCCTATGTGCAGGTTGAGCGTGGATGGGGGACGGAGTATGTTGAGCATTTGGACAAAGACAATATTCAACAAATGTTCCGGTTGCTATTGTGTCTTCATACATAGTAGTAGCTAACTTTCGATTACTTTCGCTACTCTAAGTTTTAAAAACTCTTATGTTTCCGTAATCTGTTGGACTATTTTCGTACAAACTTTGTTGCTTTCGTGTTTGCAGACTATGATTTGTAATAAAGTTTCATCTTTTGGATCTATATGTCGAACCCCTTGATTGTTTCCCCTTTCTTCCCTGCTTCGTAACTCCCCCATTAGTCGCGACCCACCGTACTTTCTATCCTTAGGAAGTGCGGTCGTGACAGGTTTTGAAAAAACACTTTTGAGTTCTTCCATTCTTCTCACTCGAGTCGGAGTAAGTCGAGTTGATCAACCTGAGTTTCCACTAGATCCACTCACCAGCATTTTGCAGGTAGCAAGCGTATATAGGCTGGCCGGATCAGTTTGATAATCCAACTTGCGCAAGCCACAACAATATAAACAAAAGAGAAAGAAGAACTGAGACTGAAAAGAGCGAACTTCAAATGGCGTCGTTGCCGGGGATGATGGCGTTTATCATACATTTGTTGTGAAACACATTGGGTGTAAATATCGTTGATATTTTCTTTGTTTCTTTCTTTTGATTTCAGCTTAGAGACAATCAAGGAAACAATAGTGGGGAATCAATGTCCTTATCTATGTCGATCACGCGTTTTCCCTGCTGGTGTGAACCAAGGGAACTACTGGAGCGAGGGAACACGTAGATGGGAATAGCGTCTCAAGTTTTATTTAAGAATTTTAGTTTAAATTTTGTAAATAAACTTTTTGTTGTTTTCTGTTTTCCTTAGTTCGAAGGCACCGAGTCCAGGGGGCAAACAAAAGGAGAAGAAGGAGTGGAGCCACAAACTGCTCAAGACGAATCACCTCCCACTCCACCAATCGACTCGAGTGCCAACTGTGAAGAAAGTGAGGACTTCACCTTTGTGAGTCCGCTTGAATCCATAGCCACCCCAGATAAGAAGGAACCCACCATGGTGTGTAATCAGGAAGAAGATCTGGAGATAGGGTCACTCTATGCCCACTTAGTTGGAAGGGCTTGGAAAGAGACGAAAACGAGATTAGAATGCGGATCAAGTTATATGGAATGATAACCGAACCGGTCGGATCAGTTAGCAAATGTCGTTGCCACTTAATCACTGCAGTCTTGCTCCCGCTCTTCCTTCCGCTCTTCCTTCCTTACCAAAGTAATTTGTAAACTCCCAATTGTGCACAACTTTAACAGTAAAGCGGCAAGTTCGGGGTCGATCCCACGGAGAAGTTGGTGTGTCGAGTGTATGAGTAGTGAACAGGGGGGTTGGCTGCTGCCACGCTTTAACTTGGGAGTTTTAACTAATGTTTTTACTCTAGACAGAATTAAACTAGCTAGCTTGATCAACGGAACTTTAACTACTGGGTCAAGTGAATTGCAGGTGATAGTGGAAAAGTAAATGCGCGGATTAAAAGCGAAAATAACTTTGATTAAACTAAAACTGAGTGCATCGTGAAATTTAAACTAAGCTAACACTTCGGAAACTACGTAAGCGGTAAAAACTGAGATGAATCTCAGCGGGAGACTTAAGATAACGCTAACAGAAATGAGTATTCTGCAACGCTCCCTTCGGTCGCCCTTTTAACTAAGATATCTGGAGAGCTAAACTAAGCTAGAGAACTGAACTAAACTAAACTAAACTAGAGAGCTGAACTAAACTAGATAACTAAGCTAAGCTAAACTAGACGGAAAGTAAAGTATCGGACCCCTCTTCTTGTGGTGGCACACCCTCTATTTATAAGTTCGATTCGGCATCCACCTGGATAACGATCTTGATAGGGAATATTCGCTCATGCTGAGAATGAGCGACTCACTGATAGCTACGTGCCCTTTCTTCTAGAATGACGACGCTTTTGAGTAACAGATTCCTGACTCAGCTCCGTCCCTGCGTCTCATAAGCTAGCACGTGTCCCCTTCTAGATCATCGTCCTTGATAACAGAATGGTGCGCCATATCCAGCTCATTTCATCACGTGTTCTTCTTCTAGAAGCCAGCGGTCCCCGCCTAACTGCTTGATCACTCCCCCTTGATCAACTCCCCCGATTCTTGGCCTTTTATCACCTTTTGTACTTGCTTGATCAGTTCGGCCTTGCTGCCTTGGTCAAGTGACATTTCTGCACATTTAACACTTGTTTTGCGCGATAAACCGATCAAGTAGCATACATTTTACCCTTAGACCGATGCATGAAATGAGCCTTATCAAACTGCTCACACTTAAAACATACTTGTCCTCAAGTATAGAGAAAAAGAAAAGAAAAAGATATGGCAAATTTCAGGCATGGTTTACTTTTTTACAAGTAAAAGAAAAAACTAAAAGAGAAACAAGACCTTAAGATAAAAACACGTATTCACATGCATGCATTAGACCGAATAATTTTCCACAATCATACCCGAGGTCGAGGTCAATCCATTTTCTAGTAGCTTGTGTTCCTTCTCTTTCGCTTTTGCTTGATCAAGGTATCAGCTTGTCAAGATTGCTCAATTTTAAAACCACGGTTGGATTCACTCAGTCACTCATTTCTCACCAGAGATGTTAGGACTGTTCACTCGATGTTGACATAAATTTAATACTTTGAATCGGAATGCACAAGATAGTTCCTTAAGGTCTTTGTATTGGGTTGTAACAGGGCTCAAGGGTAGTAACGTATTAGGGTAGGGTCCTAGGGGTTCTAAGTTCAAAAATAAAATTTAAAAAGAAAAATCACATGAGTCAAAAAGCCAATGATTTGACTAAACTAGCTTGACCATATTTGGGATATTTATTTCTTCCTCTTCTTGATGCTCCTCTCGGTCAAATTTCGACCTTTAGCCTTATAACTTTCGACTTATTTTTTTTATTTTTCTGACTATTGATTTTCTGGGTCAGATTACAACTATTTCCTGCCCCTTTCTTTTTCTCAAACCTTTTCTTCATTCCTAATTTTTTATATGATCAACCCGATTGTCTAACTTGATCAACCCGACTACCCTTTATTTTGAACATTTTATCGCCATCCCCTTTTGTTATATTTCATTTCTTTGACCCTTTTTCTCACGTGATGTAAAACGTAAAATTTGGTTTTAAGGCTTCAAAGAATGGGTAAAAGTGTATGGGCTCAATGTTGTTAACTAAGGGGTGCCTTGATTAGTGTGGCGGTGGTTTGTGGAACGAAGGAAAAGAAACGGCTCAAGTGGTTAAGTCCTAATACCTCTAGTCCTTACTACTTGTGCAATTTTCATCTCAATACTAAAAGTCAGCCTCTCGTAAAAATATCTTTTGTAAAAATAGTAGAAAGTGTTCTACTTTTGGCTTATAACTCACATATAGAGAGGCTTCACAGTTGGTTTAGAAATTGAGCGTTTCCATCATACTTGCGTCGTTCAAATTGATCAAGTTTTTGCAATCAAGTTTTTACGTGCGAGCATACTGAATCCTTTTTCTAACTCTTCCAAAAGGTAATTAAGTCTTCCCTTTATCCAATTTCATGAATATTGCCTAATTTATTACTAACTGGAATTTGTTATTTTTGAAAAATTTTAGCATGTATGATTCTACTGTAACTAACCCGTCCCCCCTTTCCACTGCATATGAACTCGTCCTCGAGGGACTGGATGCAGTGGAAAAAAGGGTTAGGCACAGGCAACGGCACAACAAACAAGGGAAACTTCTCACACTTAGACCAGACACTGGGCTAAGTGTGAGACAGTGCCAGCGATCAACACATGCTAACAAATAAAAAACATACAAATAAGACAGGTAAGCAAAGAAAAATGGCATGCATAATTCTCACACTTAGACCCAACACAGGTCTAAGTGTGATGCGGAATAGAATGACAGTTATACATACTATAAACAAATTAAAACTAAAATTGTTTTGAAATTAACGTGAGCTGAGATGGTGGTAGTACTCAATGCTTTCCAGGAGGATTACTGGGAGAGGCTGAGGTGTGCTTGAAGGAAAATGGGTGCTGAGACGGAGGAGAGCTTGTTGAGGGACGTGGTGGTCGTTTGGCAGGGGTCTGGTCTTGGGTATTTCCCACCATCCTGGCCAGCAAAACCAGTTGAGCATTTGAATTCTCCACCAGCTGCATCAATGTCTGCTCCACTTGGAGCTTCCATGCATTGTCAGTGCTTGCAGCCTCCTCTTGCTCCATCTTTGGAGTGGGCGCCTGGTGTGTATCTTCTTATTTTCCATCGGCAAGGTTTGCTGAGGCCTCCTCTAGCCTTCTTCTCCTCTGGGGCTGGCTTCTTTGCTACTCCCGCCGGCCTGCTGCGTAAAGCTGAAAATTCCCTCCCTTCGTCCTTTCTAAAATCTGAATTCTAATAAAGAAGTCAAGGTCAAACATTTCAGGACTAGGGCAAAGGACAAGGCGTCCGACTCTTTTCACGATCCAGTTCCTCCTCAGATAGGCCCCGAGGAGGTGGCAGATGTTCAAATGGCGGGCAGCATGGGTAGCCATCTGGTTAATGGAATACGCCAGCCAAAACCCCAGGTGGACTTTCCTCTGTTCTCTCATACTCCACATGAAATAGAGCTTAGCCAGAGTGAGGATCGCCAGTGTGTTTGCTTGTCCGAGGAGATTGGAGGCCAGGCTAGGCGGAGGGAAGGATCAGCAATAAGATGTCCTCTGGATTCAGAAGTTCTAAAAGTAGGGGTGCGTCCTCCGCATATTACCTTCTAGACGGCTTGCTGATCGAATTCTGGTTTCCTCTGCGGGAGACCGATATCTCGCCCAACCCAGACCCCGTCAGCCACCTGTTGTTCCGTGTAGAGGCCCATCCAGATAGAGAAGTCGTTTAGGCCCATTAGTTGTTCCTGGCCAAAGACCCTGAAGGAAACACTCTCTTCGTTCAGGTCTGAACTTCCGGTAAAGTGGAAGGATGTGAAAAACTCCTTGGCTAGGTCCTCAGGCAAAGGGGCCTCATCGACCTCTAGCAACCATTCATAACCGATGCCGGCAATGTAGGCTAAAAACTTCTCCTTCATTTCTATCTTCTCCAGGGATGGCTGGTGCAGCATCTTTCCCGCCTTTAACTTCTTCTGGGAGGTCACCCTTTGGTGCACCTCATTTTGCATCTTAGGATCATCGAATTCCATCATCTGTTGGTGAAGAGCTGGGGTCAACACCACATACTGAGGAGAGTAGGCGATGGAAGGAGAGGTTTCAGGCTCCCCTTATTGTCTCCTGGTCGTTCTGATTCAACGCAATTCCTCTCCAGTCGAATCGCTGCCCTCATCTCCTGGTTGTGAGGAAGCGGGCGCAGAAGCATCTGCAATGGTGACCTCTGTGTCAGTGGGGCGGCTTCTCTTCGGAGTAGGGAGAATACTCTCCTTCCCCTTCCTCTTTCTTTCTCTCTTTTCCCTCGCCAGGCTGCCCTTGGTAGCTTCTTCCTCCTCTCCAGCCTCCTGAATCTGAGGCTCTTCTGGTTCCTCTTCATCCACCAGCCTCCGTACTGTGCGTGGCCTCTGCACCACCGTTCCCTCCTCACCTTGTGTTTTCAGGTTTTCAGCTACCTCCAGGAGCCGATTCGTTGTCATACGGCGCGTCTGACGACGTAGCGGTTCCTCTTCCTCCGTCTCCCCATAGTCAAACAATGGGCGGAATTCCTCTTCCCCTTCATTGTTGATGCCGTCGCCCTCAGTCGAATGCGACGTATGAAGCGAAGTGGAGCCGCCACCGCCTGCTGGTGACGAAATTGCAAACGGCTGCCCATAATTCTCCCCCAACCCTTCTTCATCGGCAGTGTCTGCGCTACTGAAAGGTCTTCAGGGTGCGTAGGTGTCGTTCAAGCAAGGATATATCCTAATGGTGAGGATAGAGATCCTAACTAAGCCTAGACCCTGGTTTCAAAGATTCCTCAACCCACTCCTACTGATCAGTATAGTGGTGATAAGGGTCGAATCCCACAAAGATGGTGCGTTTAAACTACCGCGGTGATATTTTGGAAGGTTTGGTTAGCTACCACGCTTGGGTTGAGTCTCTACCTAGAATGGAAATTAAGATGGTGTCCTACTGACTAGGAAGCGTGAATGGTGGTCGACATGTAGTAGTGTACGTGGAATTATGGTGGATACGGTGTAACAGAAAATATGCGGAAAGTACTAGGTTACTATAAAAGGCTAAACAGAAAAACAGAGAATAAGTGGTAGTTGTGGTGACTAGGCTGACAGATCTGCAGGGTGTACTAAAGGTGAAGGACAAAAGCAAAAAGCTTCTAAAAAATCAAAAGTGGTCCCAAACTTGGATATGGACATCATCTTCTTCAACAACCACAAACTAAAATCAGAAAACAAATCCAGATTCAACACGGAAAACACAGATTATCAACTCGCGAACACAGATCTAACACAACGAAATCAGATCTGAAATCAAACACTGGAGCTGGACTTCTGCATACTGGTCAACATGGACGAACGATTCGGAAATTAAAACAAAGCTTTGTATGCGACGATTCACAATCAAACAGTGCCAGATTATACTATCCTAGAGAAACTTGCTACGTAAAACAGAAATTATAAATTCAGCACTTAAAACACCAAGAAACTTTAGATCTAAGCTAACTAGGCAAAGAAGGAAAAGAAAACAACACCATAAACGAAACAGAAATTAACTTCATAGCATAAACACGTTCGGATCTTCATCAAGCACTTCAAAAGCAGAAAATATCCCAAAAGCAACAAAGATCCAACGTAAGGAAAATGCAAGTAAATTAAACTACGAAAGCGAAATAAAAGTGTTTTGCCACTCCGGGCGATGGAATCTCTAAACTATGATCTTGCTGGCTGGAACAAGGATGACTGGTACTCCGGGAACATCTGGACGTCAGGTGATCATGGCTCCGGCGAGGCAAGAAGTGGGACACGGCTGAAAGACTGGTATTACCGAGAGAACTCTCTACCTAAAGATGGTGGTGAATGAGTGAATGTGTCTCTCTTTTCTCTCTCCAAGTGGCTTCCTTTTATAGGGAGGCTTACCCTTGATTTTAGGGTAAAACCTTGCGGTGAGATGACTTCTTTGCCCTCAATTATGGGTAATCCGTCCCAGCTATCCGTCTTCTCCATCTCAAGCCGTTTCAGCACGAATACTGATCAGTATGAGATCATGCTGGCGCCCTTTTTCACCTGAACATTCCGAAACTTCCCTACTGGCTAGAACACTTAACCTGCACACTTTGAGCAACTGTTTTGCAGATATAATCAATTTTGCACAACATACTGACCAGTAACCAAGGCCTAGAATACGACTTATCAAACTGCATACACTTACCACATGCTTGTCCTCAAGCGTGAAGAACAAACAAAAAGAAATAAGTCGAATTTTAGCCTGGTTACTCCCCTGACCGACTCTACCTAAACTAGACTCTATACTACAACGGCAAGAGAAAACAAGAAACACAAAAACAAGCACAGAAAAGAAAACACATAAACGAAACACTGAAAAACTAAACACAAAGATTGGGCTATATTTTAAACCATCCCTCCCCTCGGGATCAGGTGCAATCCGGCCTCAGACAGCCTTGAACTTCCGCCGCCCCCCCTTTCTCTCCCAGTCAGTATATCCGCTCGTCAAGATCGCCCAAACTTTCGGCCAAACACTAGGTTCACTCAGTCACTCATACCTCACCAGGAATGTTAGGACTGCATTCTCTCATTATGCTCAACCACAGTTGCTTCGAACTTAGATCTCACGTGCAGCTACTGAAGGGCTTAAAGGCTTGTAACGGGGCTATTGGTTTGTAGTGCTTTGGGTGGATGTTCCTAAGGCTCTAAGGTTCAAAAAACTGCTATTTTATTTGATTTGGGGGAACTGTGTGCATTTGGGCCTCTGGTTAGTTGCTTTTCTTAGCTGGCGCTTCTGGTTTTGATCTCCAACTGGTCAGTAGCATCTTTGTGGCTTCGCCACCCTTATTTCCTTCATTCATTTTTGTGGTCAAGTTTTCTGACCATTTTTCTCCATTTTTTTTTTTGGCTTCGCCACCCTTATACCTTCTTCTTTTTGGGACCTGGGATGACTCCCTGGTCGATTTTCTTCTGAACTTCCTTGCCCAGCTGGTTCCTGCCTTCTCATACATCCTTCTGGCCAGGGGTGTATATCTGGGTATAAAGAGTTAAGAAAATGGGTTCTAAAGGTGGTTTTTTTTTTTCGGGGGGGGGGGGTTTCCTACTGCCTTCAGTGTTGCTACACGCAGTCACTTCACCCTAGGCAATTTGTGGCAGCCGCTCTTTTCTTTTCTAAACATGTGGAAAGTGGTTCCACTTAAATCTTATAACTCACATTTTAAGAGGGCTTTCTTGTTTGGCTCTAAGTATGGGCTTTTCTTTCATACTCGCATCATCTATCCTGGCTAGGAGGTACTAAGGGGGGTGGTTTCGGTTTTCCAGCATGTCCTATCTCCCTCAATTCCCTTCACCGTCAGCTCAAGACGGTTGAGTTTTAAGCCCAATCAACACACAAAAGAAAAAAAACTAGACCTAACAAGTCACTAACACAAGCACAAACACAACGACTACACATATATACATACTCATCATACTGGTCATTGCGTCCCCCCTCCCACTTCACAAGTGTCTGCCCTCAGATAGGGCTGTGAAGTGGAAAAGGTAAAGGCCAGTATGATGGACACATAGACAAACAGACAAAAACAACAAATTAAAACTAAAACTTCTCACACTTAGACTATGGAATAGGCTAAGTGGGAGAGTTTGAAAACCTAAACAGAACCCAACAAACAAAACACACATATATACAAAACTCCTCACACTTAGGCCATGCAATGGGTTAGTCGGCATGCTTACGAAAAACAGAAAACACAAACACATGCGCCAAAAAAGACAAACCCTTTACTTCTCACATTTAGACTATAAAATAGGCTAAGTGTTATGAATGGGGTTTGCGCACAAACAGAATTTATACTACCTAAACAAACAAAACACAATTAAAAAAACGAAAACTAAACACTGAAAAAAAAAATAAAAAGAAAACTAACTGTCAGGTGGGGTGGTCTATCGGTGACGCCTGCTCCTTCGCGGCGCAGGCGGTGCAGGTGGTTCCTTTTCAGTTCCAGCTTGGTTCTCGTCAAAGTCCGCCGGCTCCTCAGCATGCGCCGGCACATCGGTCTCCTTTTCTTCTGTCTCAGGTACTTGCGGTTCATCAGCTCGGCCTCCATGGCCACTTGGTTCAACAGCTTGTTCCTTCCTCTGGTTGGTATTCTCTCCTAGGATGCTATCGATATTGGATAACATCCTATTCATTGCTTGCTGCATCTTGTAGTTCTCCTTTCCTAAATCTGTCACTATCACCTCCATCGAGGCCTACCTCTGAGCCAACAACTTCTGCTCTGCAGCCCCTTTCAACATTCGTTCCACCACCGATGCCAATCGCATCACCTCCGCTTTCAACTGTTGATTTTCTTCTCTCACTTCTTCCATCGCTTTCTCCATCCTTTCTTGTCTCTGCTCCTGATCCTGTGTTCCCGGATGTACTGCAGATCTCCCAGTCTGTACAGCTTCTTCTCCCATTGCGTAGAATTGGGGTGCGCCCTGCCTCATGTAAATGGTATTCGTTCGGACGAATAAAGGTGTATCAAAAAGACCAGGAGGATCCACCATGATCTGGTCGGATAAATCTTCAGCCTCCGTGATGATGATGTTGTTTCTGACGAACACTCCTAAGATATGGCAGAGAGTGAGGTACCTCGCTGGGTGGGTGGCAATTAGATGGCATTGGTAGGCGGTCCAAAAACCCAGATGCAACTTCCTCCCCTGCTTGGCGCACCAGAGAAGATATAACTCCGTCGTCGATGTCCTAACAGCGGAGTTCGACTGCCCCAATAAATTGAAATCCAGGTAAAGTTGTACATGACACAGAATTGGGTTGTTGAAATGAACGGAGCGAGAAATAGTGGACTGGAATTGCCCTGCATCAGGGTGAGTAAGTTCCCCCCAGGCCTCCTGGGGCTTAAATACCACATGTCTGCGGGGAATTCCCCGCTCCCTATTTCTCCACTCAGGCCATATGGCCTCCTCTAGACTGCACATTCCCAGACGCACGGTCCACTCAATCAAACTCATCCGTATCTCTCATCCAAACAGCCTAAAACTGATACACTCCTCATCTAGATCAGTGGTGACCTTAAATCTAAAGGTCGTGAAAAACTCCTTTGCCAATCTAACCGGGACACTAGGATCCCCATTCTCCAACAACCATTCGAATCCTAACGCGTGCAAATAAGATAGAAACTGCTCGCGGACACCTAACTCATCCAAAGAAGAAATGTGAAGTACCTTTCCGCTCTTCACCTGCTTACTCCCTTCATCCTTACTATTGAAAGCTTTCTGTAGCTACTTCGAGTCGAAAAGCTTCATCTCTTCCACCAGTTCATCAGTAAGGTCCACTGTCCAGCGCTTATATCGGAGTCTCTCTGCCGGCGGATGTAATAACTCCTGATGATCGTTCGGAAGTTTCTGTTCCTTGTACTCCTCATCCTCCATGGACGTATCACTGGCCGATTCAGATTCCTCACTGAACTCATACTCACTATCACTCTGCTCTCGTCGGCTGGATGGGGTCCTCTGAGCAGCTTCAGTGATCACTATGCCAGTGTTCACGAGACGCGGTTTCTTGGTGCTAGGCTTCTTCTTCATAGGGGCCTTCCCCTTTCGTTTTCTCTCCTCACGGTATCTCACTTCCTCTCTGTCAACTTTGTCTTTTTCTTCTTCGGGTTCTTTCTCAGCTTGTGATAAAAATGGATCCTGGGTAGTAGGACCGGTCTCCCTGTGGCCTACTGACCTGGATGCGAGGTCCAGACCCTCAGCCATCCCTTCAGCCTCTTCACCTTGGCCACTCAGTGTTGAAGAGACCGCTTTGGTTTCCATTGCAGTATCCTCTAGGTCAGCAACAGGTAAAGACTCTTCCCCAGGTTTTGTGGGAGTGGTCCTCTCCTCTTCGCCCAAGATTTCCACGGGATCTACCTCTGTGTTCGGCTTCGCCCTACTAGCTGCCCACTTTCCCAAGCATCTCTGCGAAACCCTCTGCGGTTTAGGCCGGTCTGCCTTAGGATCAGCCTTCAATATTAAGCTCCGCTTTATGGGCTTGGGCTTCACTACTGGAGGCGCCTCTGGTTTTGGCTCTAGGATTTCTGCAGCTGGTTCCTCCTCTCCTACCTGCATTCCACCACCCCCTACTTCCACTCGGGGATCTACTGGCTCCGGCTCTTTCTCTTCTTCGTGTACTTCCTCCTTCCCTTCTACTGACTGGGAAGTATGACCTTCCGGTGTGGTTCCTGTAACGGCTTTCTCAACCCCTCCTACTGACCTTGATGCGAGGTCTAGACCCTCAGCCATCAAAGCAGTATCTTCTCTGTGGTTTACCTCTTCCACGATTGACTCAAACTCCGTATCGGTCATAAGGCTGCGCTTCTGTGCCGATTCGTTCAGATCTATTTCTTCCCTAACCCTTTCTTGACGGACGGTCTCCACAGTAGGTGTTCTCTCCGTTTCGCCACTCCCTTCTTGGGTTGTCTCTTCTTGGCTGGTCCTTTTCTTACGCTCCTCAGGGTCGCAGTCGTAATAGGCGGCGACAGCGTCGAGCTCCACCGAATCTGGCACCGAGGTCTCCGACGGCACGGTCGCCGATGAAGATCCCTCCTCTGATTGTTCCTCCGCGTGACTGACCGGTGCAGGTGGAATTTCACTGGGTGCGGTTATATTCCCCTGCCCTCTGATTTGGCTGAAATTCGCCAACTCCGCCGCCCAGTTCCTAGTGGGGTCTTGTAAACGGAGAAACTCCGCCATTGCGTCTAGAGATATCATCGGTGGGGCATGCAGAGTTGGTGCCGAAGGTTGAGGGTTTGGCGGTGGTTGCGTTCCAGCCTTTTCTTCACGGCGAGACGAAGGTGGTTTAATCTTAGTAGCGAACGCCTTTTTCCCCATGGTTTCAGTGGTGATTTGTTGGTGGGGTCTTGGGTTTTGATTTCTGGGAGAGAGTTGGGTTTGAGAATTTCGTGAAAGGGAAATTGAAAATGAGGGTTTGTGAAGGAGAAGGGTTAAGAATTTCTTGAAAGCGAATTTGAAAATGAGGGTTTGTGAGGGAAAAGTGTTGGGACGGTGAGTTTAATTTGTGTGAGAGAGAGCAGTTGTAGGTGGTTGTAACCTGCTATCAGGGCTTGCCGGTCGCGAAGCTTCAGAAGGGAGGCGGTTGAGATTGCTTGCCTCTGATTGGTCAGCGTGTCCCTTCTCTCTGCTCACGCGCCACTCTTAGCAGCTGTCACCCTGCAAAAGCTGCACAAGCCTTAATTCAAATTATCGTCCCCTCCATAATTTCCCCTATACTTACCTAAAAAAAAAACTAAATCAAACGGGCACCTAAATAAAAATTGAAATAGCACCAGATAAGTAATCCCTTGGTCAATGTGTAATCCAAATTAAAATTAAGGCCCGAAAATATTTTTAGATTTTGAGAGATTATCTTGCATGCAAAGATTAACTACGTATTTACAATATTTACATCTTCCTTAGGCAATTTGGAATTCTACTCGGCCAGTATATGCAAACTATTTTCAAAAAGAACTAGCCACGTGGAACTCCAAATTCCTATCTTACTGATCAGTAGACCACCGTAGTACGTGGTTGCAGTGGAATTTCATCCACTACACCCACCTCACTATTTTCCCTAAAAATTTTTAGCCTATGTCCGTGTACTATGAAAGGTTCAGAGTTAGGAAAACTCCCTGAAATTTCTACAGCTCCATTAGATCGGAGTGCAGTGATGGTATAAGGTCCTTTCCATTTGGACTTGAGTTTCCCTGGCATAAGCTTCAATCTTGACTGGAAGAGTAGTACTTTCTGGCCAACATGGAGTTCCTTAGTTCTCAGATTTCGATCATGCCACAATTTAATTCGCTCTTTGTACCACATGGCTGAGTCGAATGACTCCAATCTAAGTTCCTCAAGCTCCTGCAGTTGCAGCTTCCTTTCCTCTTCACAGGCTGTAGCATCCATATTCACTTTCTGTACTGCCCAGTATGCTCGATGCTCGATCCCAACCGGTAAGTGGCACATCTTCCCAAAAACAATCCGGTAAGGGGACATGCCTATGGGGGTTTTGTAGGCTGTTCGATACGCCCAGAGAGCATCCTCTAACCTTACACTCCAATCCTTCCTAGAAGTGTTCACAGTCTCCTCCATAATTTTCTTTATCTCGCGGTTAGAAATCTCCGCTTGACCATTTGCTTGTGGATGGTAAGGGCTGGATAGTCTATGGTGCACGCCGTATTTCTTCATTAAGGCTTCAATTGTGCGATTATAGAAGTGTGTACCTTGATCGGATATGATCGCCCTGGGCACACCGAATCGGCTGAAGATATGACTCTTTAAGAACTTGGCCACCTCCTTGGCTTCACACGTGCTTGTGGCCTTGGCTTCTACCCATTTGGAGACATAGTCTACGGCAACTAGGATATACAGATTCCCATAGGATGAAGGAAACGGACCCATGAAGTCCATTCCCCATATGTCGAATAGCTCGCAAACTATTATAGGTACCTGCGGCATTTCATCCCGGGCAGATATTCCACCGGTCAGTTGGCAACGCTCACAGCTCCTGCAGAACTTGTACGCATCCTTGTTGAGAGTTGGCCAGTAAAAGCCGCTATCCAGAATCTTCCTGGCCGTCTTCTTGGACCCGAAGTGCCCTCCACATGCTAACGAATGGCAGTGTGTTAAAACATCCCGTTGCTCCCAGTCCGGAATACACCTCCTTATCACTTGATCGGACCCCACTCTCCACAGATAGGGGTCATCCCAAAAGTAGTATTTTGCTTCACTCTTGACCTTCATTCTTTGGGCTTTGGTAACACTCGGTACTTCTGGAAGCTCTCCAGTTACTAGGTAGTTGGCCAGGTCCGCATACCATGGCTCTTGCCCTACCTTCTCTTTTCCTTTTGCTGTATCATTCTGACCAGTAAGGTTGAAAACTTCTTCCCAATCAATTTTTCTGGGCGCAAAAATCACCTCACACAAATGTTCCTCCGGAAACTTGTCATGTACTTCCTCACCGTTTCCATCTTGCATTATTCTGCTCAAATGGTCTGCCACCTTGTTCTCGACTCCTCTCTTATCTTCCACCTCCCAATCAAATTCTTGTAACAAGAGTACCCATCGGATCAAGCGTGGTTTGGATTCCTTCTTGGCAATCAGATACTTAATCGCTGCATGGTCAGTATACACTATGACTTTGGATCCCAGCAAATATGGTCGGAACTTCTCGAAAGAATACACTACTGGCAACATCTCTTTTTCAGTGGTATTGTAATTCCGCTTGGCTTGATTTAGAGTCTTGGACGCATAAAAAATTACGTACCTCTTCCCATCGATCTTCTGACCCAGCACGGCTCCTACCGCAAAATCGTTGGCGTCGCACATTACTTCGAAAGGATGGTTCCAGTCAGGAGCCCTTATGATAGGTGCGGATATCAGCTTTTCCTTGAGAAGTTTGAAAGCAGCCTTGCATTGCTCATAAAAAACGAACTCCACGTCATTCTGAAGTAATCTGGTAAGGGGCTGGGCGATCTTGGAGAAATCCTTGATAAATCTTCGATAAAATCCGGCGTGCCCCAGAAAACTTCTTATTCCCTTCTGATCAGTAGGGAATGGCAATTTTGATATAACATCCACCTTGGCTCGATCCACTTGGATACCTCTTTCTGAGACCACGTGTCCTAGAACTATCCCTTCGGTGACCATAAAATGGCACTTCTCAAAGTTCAAAACAAAACTCTTTGCTTGATACCTTTCCAAAACTATATCCTAATGGCGAAGGCAAGAGTCGAACGAGTCTCCGTAAACTGTGAAGTCATCCATGAATATCTCTATGCAATCCTCAATCAAATCGGAAAATATGCTCACCATACATCGTTGAAACGTCCCTGGAGCGTTGCATAGGCCGAAAGGCATGCGATGGTATGCATAGGTTCCAAACGGGCAAGTGAAAGTGGTCTTGTCCTGGTCCTAAAGATCTACGTAAATTTGGAAATACCCGCTGTACCCATCTAGAAAGCAGAAAAACTTCTTCACAGCTAATCTTTCCATTATTTGGTCGATGAAAGGCAGGGGAAAATGGTCCTTTCTGGTTGCATTGTTCAGCTTACGGTAATCGATGCACATTCGCCAGCCAGTGACTAGCCTCGTTGGGATCAGCTCATTCCTCTCATTCTGAACTACTTGGATGCCCGACTTCTTTGGGACCATGTGGATCGGGCTGACCCACTCACTATCCGGTACTGAATAGATAATCCCTAGCGACAACAACTTCAAGATTTCCTTCAATATCTCTTCTCACATGTTAGGGTTTACCTTCCTTTGAGCATCTCGATGTGCCCTCGCTCCTTCCTCCAACCTAATGTGGTGCATGCAGACGTCGGGGCTAATTCCAACTAAATCTGTAAGACTCCATCCAATCGCCTTCTTGTTCTTGCTCAGCACGGTCAGTAGCCTAGCCTCTTGTTCCTTCGTAAGGCTGCTACTGATGATCACTGGATATGAGTTCTCCTCTCCAAGGAAGGCATACTTCAAATTCGGTGGCAACTTCTTCAGCTCAACTTGGGGTGGAAGTGTGTCTTCGGGTAGAGGGTTTTTCTCAGTCTCTCCTTCTTTTTCTAAATCTCCCTCTGATGGTTCTTCTATACTGACTGGTAGCTGAGCCCCTGCGGCTCCAATGAACTCTGATTTCTGACAGAATTCCTTGATCGCTACTTCTATTTCTTCATCAGTCAACCCTTGGCTACTGATCAGATCACACCATGCAGCAGCTTCTATGTCAGCCTGTTCATAAACATCTAAAGCCTGGAGTTTCTCCTGCAATAGTTCGGTCTCAAGAAAATCTTGGACTAGGGGGTCAATCACATCAACATAGCATAGATTTTCAGAATCGATGGGTTTTTTCATGGCATCATTTATATCGAAGGTAAACTTATCCCCATGAAAATCAATGCAAATAGTCCCCTCAGCCATATCCACTATTGTCTTGGCCGTTCTCAGAAAAGGTCTTCCTAACAAGACTCCACTAGACTCCCTCGCTTCATGCTCACTCATTTTGATCACATAAAAATCAGCAGGGTATGTAAAATCTTGCACTCTTACTAACACATTTTCTAAAACACCCTCAGGACTTATGCATGACCTATCAGCCAGTTGGATCAACACCCTAGTATTTGACAGCCCCACTCCTTTCAACCGGTTATAGATAGACAATGGCATGACATTTATAGATGCCCCCAAATCACACATTGCATGTTCGACCTTCACATCTCCTACAGTTATGGGTAGGGTGAACATACCTGGGTCGGCTCTCTTGGGTGGTAACTTCTCTTGCACTATTGCTGACGCTATCCCTTCCACCATAATCTTGCCATCCTTCTGGGCTCTCCCGGCTATGAAGTTCTTTATGAATTTCCCGAGAGGGGGTAGCTTCACGGCTTGGAGGAATGGTATGGTGACATCCAACTTCCCAAAAATCGACAAGTAGTCAACCGGGTTCTCTTTCTTCCTCTTTGTAACAAATCAGAATGGGAATGGTTTCTCCCCTTTTTTCTCCTCTCCTGGTCCCTCAGCAACCTTCTTGGAGTCTTTCTTGGGTAGTTCCTGGGTCTGGGCCTCCATTCTGGGCTCTTCCTCTTGAGGAGGTTCCTTCCTGGTCAGTAGGGTGTCGGGTTCACCTCTTACACTTGGTGTATCATCCAAGAAGAATGGATCCTGCATCCGAGGCATAGGTCTCCCTAATTCTTCCGCTGAAATGGTATCTCCTCCTATCTTCGTTCCATTGGATCCTCCACTAGGTCGCTTCGGTTGAGGCGCGTCATAAGTAGTTCCTGACCTCAACGTAACCTTACTCACATTTGCCTTTTTGTGCACTTGGACCGTAGATGGGAGCTTCCCCGCATTTCCCTTCAAATCACCCACCGAACTGGCCAGTTGAGCTAACTGCCTATTCATCATATCCATGTTCGCCTTATGTTCCTTCTGGGCATTTTGCATCCCCTGCATGACCTCATTATGGGATTGCAATTCTCCTTTGATGCTCTGTTGTGACGCTAGCATTTCACCCATCATGTCCTCAACGGATCTCCTTGGCCTGTTCAAATTTTGGAAATGACTCGGCCCTTGGTGTTGATAGTTCTGGGAGTTTTGCTGGCCTTGATTAGGCGGGTATTGGTTATACTGGGCAGGAGGGGTGTACTGATCTTGAGGATATTGATTCTGGTGCTGGCCTTGGAATTGATTTTGGTTCTGATGGTGTTGGGGTCCTGGGTTCGGCTGATTTTGGAAATTTTGGAAGTATCTCTGGTGGGGCGGCACATAGACAGGGTTCGGGTTCTGGTTTTGTGGGTTTTGGTTTTGGGATTGTTGGTTTCTTCCTGACCAGTTGGGCTGGTAGTCTGGGTTTGCTGTTCCACGGTTAGGGTTTTGGTTCGGATGGGGGTTGTACTGGTTCTGACCTTGGTTCTGATTTTGGCTTCCGTCACCCCATCGGAAGTTTGGATGATCCCTCCATGGTGCATCCCGTTGTCTACCTTGAATCCAATGCCCACTAGAATTGATGTACCCCGCAGCATTAACTTGCTCCATATTCCCGAAGTCATTAGGCTGATCGTAGTTCGGTCCTTGATTTCCCTGCTCTGCACCCTTGTAACTCCCAGCTGGGGGAGGTGATGGAGTGCTCTTCTCGATCGCACTCAGAAGTGACTTCTTCAGCTCCTCCATTTTCAAATCCATTTTCTGCTCCAGCTTATTTTCCTGATCAGTAGACGAGGCAACAGCAGCCCGCTCTCGGTTGTATCCTTCCCTTGAATGGTCATATTCTTTCTTTGCATTCAGTAGCTTCCTTAGGACTCTCTTCGCTTCGCTGACCCGTAGCTGCATGAAGCTTCCTCCTGACGATGAATTTGCCAGGTTCTTGGTTACCGCATTCATACATTCGTAGAAAGTATGATGTACTTCAATGTCCGCCATGCGATGGTTGAGACATGATTCCAAAAGACCCATGTATCTTGCCCAATAATCACTCAAGGGTTCATCATACCCTTGCTTCACATTAGTTATTTCTCTCTTCAGCGCGCTTGTCTTGGATGACGGAAAAAACTCGCCCAGGAATGCTGACTTGAAATCGGCCCAAGTTTCAATAGAGTTGGGGGGCAGGCGCATGAACTAGGTGTTAGCTTCTCCCTTGAGCACAAATGGCAAAGCCTTCAGCCTATAATCATCCTCAGTCGCTCCTGCTGGTCTCCTCTGCGCCCTACAAATTTTACAAAACTCATGAAGAAACTCATACGGCCCTTCATAGCTCTTCCCACAGTATGTAGGTAGGATCGCGATCACATGAGGTTTCACATCGCAGGCGGTTTGCCCTGGAGTAACGACTATGGCTTGCGGGGGCTCTCCTTCAGTATGTGCGTTCAGCGTCCCGATCTCCGGGTGTTCATCTCCCTGGTTGGCCATTTCCCTTGGGATGCCTTCCAACAATGGTTTCTCTTCTGGTATTGGTCCCTCTATGGTGCCCTTCTCTTCGTCACTACTCGTGCCTAGGTCAGACAAGGTGGTCGACAGGCTAGAACGAGTGGTTACGAGTATAGTTCCTCGCTTGAGTATTTTCGGCCTCCACTGATCAGGAGGCGAGCTACTGCTCATAAACTGAAATGAAAAGAAAAAAGAAAATTATACACAATATATACACCAAAGTATCACACACAATAGCAACTCAAAAACGCCATCCATCCCCGGAAACGGCGCCATTTGAAAGGTCTTCAGGGTGCGTAGGTGTCGTTCAAGCAAGGATATATCCTAATAGTCAGGATAGAGATCCTAACTAAGCCTAGACCCTGGTTTCAAAGATTCCTCAACCCACTCCTACTGATCAGTATAGTGGTGATAAGGGTCGAATCCCACAGAGATGGTGCGTTTAAACTACCGCGGTGATATTTTGGAAGGTTTGGTTAGCTACCACGCTTGGGTTGAGTCTCTACCTAGACTGGAAATTAAGATGGTGTCCTACTGACTAGGAAGGGTGAATGGTGGTCGACATGTAGTAGTGTACGTGGAATTATGGTGGATACGGTGTAACAGAAAATATGCGGAAAGTACTAGGTTACTATAAAAGGCTAAACAAAAAAACAGAGAATAAGTGGTAGTTGTGGTGACTAGGCTGACAGATCTGCAGGGTGTACTAAAGGTGAAGGACAAAAGCAAAAAGCTTCTAAAAAAGCAAAAATGGTCCCAAACTTGGATATGGACATCATCTTCTTCAACAACCACAAACTAAAATCAGAAAACAAATCCAGATTCAACACGGAAAACACAGATTATCAACTCGCGAACACAGATCTAAATCAACGAAATCAGATCTGAAATCAAACACTGGAGCTGGACTTCTACATATTGGTCAACATGGACGAACGATTCGGACGATTCACAATCAAACAGTGCCAGATTATACTATCCTAGAGAAACTTGCTACGTAAAACAGAAATTATAAATTCAGCACTTAAAACACCAAGAAACTTTAGATCTAAGCTAACTAGGCACGGAAGGAAAAGAAAACAACACCATAAACGAAACGGAAATTAACTTCATAGCATAAACACGTTCGGATCTTCATCAAGCACTTTAAAAGCAGAAAATATCCCAAAAGCAACAAAGATCCAACGTAAGGAAAATGCAAGTAAATTAAACTACGAAAGCGAAATAAAAGTGTTTTGCCACTCCGGGCGATGGAATCTCTAAACTATGATCTTGCTGGCTGGAACAAGGATGACTGGTACTCCGGGAACATCTGGACGTCAGGTGATCATGGCTCCGGCGAGGCAAGAAGTGGGACACGGCTGAAAGACTGGTATTACCGAGAGAACTCTCTACCTAAAGATGGTGGTGAATGAGTGAATGTGTCTCTCCTTTCTCTCTCCAAGTGGCTTCCTTTTATAGGGAGGCTTACCCTTGATTTTAGGGTAAAACCTTGCGGTGAGATGACTTCTTTGCCCTCAATTATGGGTAATCCGTCCCAGCTATCCGTCTTCTCCATCTCAAGCCGTTTCAGCACGAATACTGATCAGTATGAGATCATGCTGGCGCCCTTTTTCACCTGAACATTCCGAAACTTCCCTACTGGCTAGAACACTTAACCTGCACACTTTGAGCAACTGTTTTGCAGATATAATCAATTTTGCACAACATACTGACCAGTAACCAATGCCTAGAATACGACTTATCACCTACATTGCATTGGTTGGGTTGGGGACGAAGGTTTGGGTGATGTAGGAGAGCTAGGTGGGATCTTTGGTTTAGGGGACAAAGCAGGATTTTTAGACCGGGAAATCCCAAGTCTAGCTTTGAGTTCGGCGTATGCTGCTGCATCGTCCAACTCGCGAGGTATACTCAGGAGGACTTTATTGAGGTGCTGGAGGGTCTCTTCATCTATTTCGGGACTTGGAGTAGCGGTGCTGGTTTGTGGTGGTGCGGTGTTTGACATACACAATTTAGGATTTTCTTGACGAACTTGGGATGAAGTTTTCTGGTCGCCACCGTCAGCTCCGGCGTTGGGGGATGATGAAGGAGTGGAAATTTGCTTGATTAACATATTTGTTGGTAATAGTGATGAGTGCTGGTGGAGAAAGCAAAGTTTCAAAACTTGAAGTGGTATGGGAAGAGTACAAGGAATGCACTGTAGTCGCTTTTGGTTGAACGTGAAATTAGGCTCTGGGATCTGTCTATTGTACTGATGCTACGACTGTTGGGATCTCTGACTGTCGAAATCCATGTGACTGTTCACGTACGAGCGCACCTTTTCAGAGTGCCAGCTGGCTTAGCTTCTCTGATACGCTTTCTCCTTCTCCTTAGGACGTCCTTTCATTGAGACAGTTGGCGAGCCTGACACCTCTCCAATGACTACATATGTCCTATCACCACCTGTGGCCATTGGTTAGCCCTCGTTGCACTTATCAAGTGGTCAATTATATCCAGATGAAAACTCAATAATTCTACTTGATCAGTTTCTCGCCTCTATTTTCGTCCTTTAACATTCTAAGAAATAAAAAACTAACACAAGAAAAACTATTTACACTAACTATAAGGACTTGACTGGGTTCTCCTATGTTGTCACTTGATTAATTTAATGGATTTAAAATTTGTTGTTTGATCAAGCATACTACCCAGGAGTACCCGATCACTCCTTCTACCTGGTCACTGGTTGAGATTGGGAAAGGTTAGTGGAATTTCTTCCACCACTTCCGCTTTGGTCTTGTCCCTCTAGGGCTCAACCATTTAACCCTTCACATCGAAAAAGAACGAATTGGGAGTGTCTCCTTGGTGTGTGTTTGCCTTGAGGGTTTCAGGATCTGCCCATTCTAAATTCCGCTTTCTGGTCAACAGTTTGATTTGACGCTGGAATGACGCTGGAATTTCGCTTGGCTGGTTGTGATGGCTGGCAGAATTCCATAATTGCCTTTTCAGTGGCTTCATCATCCATTTCCCCAGTCATTGTTGCTTGTAACCAGTCAGCTGCTTCCCTCTTAAGCTTCTCAACATTAGTGGGATCAGAGGGCGGTTTAATAAAGAGTTCCTTTTCCAGATACTTTTGCTCTAGAGGTCTGACATCATCTACCGATTGAATGTTTTCGATGTCCTGTGGCTTCCTTGCAGCTTCATTAGTGTCCGACTGTAAATCGCTCTCCATTAAACTCCAGATTTATTGTCCCATGGCGGACATCAATGATTGTGCTGGCGGTGGATAGGAAAGGTCTTCCCAAGAGGATTCCAATGGATTCCTCCGCTTCTGGCTCCGTCATCTTTATAAAAAAGAAGTCGGCGAGGTACATAAATTTGTTCACCTTGACGATTTCATTCTCCAGAATTCCCTGGGGGTAAATGGAAGTCCCATTTGCCAGTTGTATCACCATGTCGGTTTCGACTAGCTCTGCTTTCCCCAGCTTTTTATACATAGAATATGGCATAACATTGATGGACGCCTCTAGGTCGCACATTGCTTGCTCCGTTAGAACGTCCCTGATGGAAATTGGGAGTGTAAATACCCCTGGGTCAGTCTTCCTTGGTGGGAGATCACTAGGTTGGATTACACTGGTCTCTTCGACCATCCTCCCCTTCTCAGTAACCTTTTCATTCGACTCTTCTTTTTTCTCGACTTGATTGAAGGTGATGGGTTCAAAGCTTCCGTTATGATCGAGTCTAGGTGCTGGAAAACTCACAGATGAGCTTTGACAAGTTGTTTCTGATTTCAGAGAGACTGTATTGACAATCTCTCGTCCTGTATGTTGTTGTACTGTGGCTGGAAGCTTCCCTTTATTCCCTCTCAGTTCGCCCAAAGACATGGCTACCTGAGATAACTGTTTTGTAAGCATTTCGAGTGCAGCCCTCTGTTCTTTCTGAGTCTCTTATACTTCTCGTATTGCATCTTGGGGCTGATGCGAGATTATCACATCTCCTGGGCCTTCATTTTGCTGCCTGTTATACCTGTGATTAAATCGGCCTCCTCCATTGCCTTGCTGGTAGTAGCCAGACAATCCATATTTTTCCGGTTGATTCTGGGGGAAATGATTTTGCTGGTTCCCTTGGTAATACTGTGAGTTCCCTTGTTGGTTTCCTCTTTGGTACTGCGGGACATAATTCACCAGTTGATTGTTTGACTGTCTTCCCTGATTGCTAAACTGAGGGGTTTGATGCTGGTACCCCCAGTCTCCTTCCTCTTGTTGACTTGACCAGTTAGACTGTCCTCCACTTGACCAGTTCCTTTGAGGTCCACTTGACCACCCTGCCTGACCTCCCTGCATTGTGTTCCCTCCAGTGTTCGGCCTATCCTGGATTCGAGCAGGCCAGTTGGGCTGCCCTTCAGAAGGTTGCGATGGTTGGCTCTGATTCTGATCAGTCCACCTGAAGTTGGGGTGGTCCCTCCATGGAGCATCCCTTTGCTTCCCCTGGATCCAGTTGCCATTTGCGTTCCAGTGGCCAACGGCATTTACTTGGGCCTGCGGCTCTACCTCTGGGGGAAACTCACAGTAGTAATAATGATGCTCTTTTGGTGGTGACGACTGTGGCACATATTGCGGCTCTTTTGGTGCAGGTGGTGGAAGCGGTCTGGCTTTCTCTACTTCCTCCAGCAGCTTCTTTTCCATTTGCTCAAATCGAGCTTCCAACTTTTCATCATTGTTCGCTTCTGCTGCGTGTACTGCCTCTCGTCTGTACTGCCCTTGAGATGTTTCGTACGACCGCTTGGCCTCAATAAGCCTCTCCAGGATATTTTTGGCTTGGCTAAATGCGGTTTTCGAGAAATCCCCTTGAGCTGCCAGGTTGAGGTCGTTCTTTCTATCCACAGTGAGTCCACTGTAGAAAACAGAGTAGACTTCCTTCTCCTCCATCTTGTGGTTGGGGCATGCTTGAAGCAAACCTTGGAATCTGTCTCAATACTGGCGGAGGGGCTCGTCATACTCCTGCCTAGCCTCTGTAGTCTCCCTTTTCAGGGCACTTGTCTTCAATGCTGGAAAGAATCGATCGAGAAATATCATGCAGAACTCAGCCCATGTCCTGATGGAACCTTCTGGCAGCCTTGACAGCCAGACACCCGCATCGCCCTTCAAAACGAAGGAAATAGCTTTGAGCCTGTAATCTTCAGATGTGGATCCAGCCGGCACAGGCTGAATATCATAGTATCGGCATAATTTCTCCAGAAAAGCGTACGGACACTCCTTCGAAAGACCGTAGAAGTGGGACAAAACGGCCAGTACTCCCGATTTGATCGCGATGGTCCGCATCCCAGGAGTAGCGGCAACGGCCTGTGTAGGCTCGCTGTCGTCATGAGCGTGTAAAGAACCGATTCCAGAGTCATTGTCGGCGAAGGCCATCTTTGCTCCTGCTTGTTCAGGTGGTGGAGGTTGTGTATTTTGCTCGGCGGCTGCTGCTGCTTATAATACGGCTCTGTAACGAGTGGTGACAACTCCGGCTTCCTGGACTCTCCAATGAGCGTTAGTCTCTCTGTATAGAAAGGGATGATTCCAGTGTCCACCGCGTTGGTACCTTCTCATCAACAGTGAAAAAAATGAGAAAACAAGGAAATAAAACTATATACACCTACGCACTACGTACAAACATAAAGTAGCACCATGCTTCCCCGGCAACGGTGCCATTTTGGAAGGGCTTGGAAAGAGACGAAAACGCGATTAGAATGCGGATCAAGTTATATGGAATGATAACCGAACCGATCAGATCAGTTAGCAAATGTCATTGCCCCTTAATCACTGCAGTCTTGCTCCCGCTCTTCCTTCCTTACCAAAGTAATTTGTAAACTCCCAATTTTGCATAACTTTAACAGTAAAGCGGCAAGTTCAGGGTCGATCCCACATAGAAGTTGGTGTGTCGAGTGTGTGAGTAGTGAACAGGGGGGTTGGCTGCTGCCACGCTTTAACTTGGGAGTTTTAACTACTGTTTTTACTCTAGACAGAATTAAACTAGCTAGCTTGATCAACAGAACTTTAACTACTGGGTCAAGTGAATTGCAGGTGATAGCGAAAAAGTAAATGCGCGGATTAAAAGCGAAAATAACTTTGATTAAACTAAAACTGAGTACAGCGTGAAATTTAAACTAAGCTAACACTTCGGAAACTAAGAAAGCGGTAAAAACTGAGATGAATCTTAGCGGGACACTTAAGATAACGCTAACAGAAATGAGTATTCTGCAACGCTTCCTTCGGTCGCCCTTTTAACTAAGATATCTGGAGAGCTAAACTAAGCTAGAGAACTGAACTAAACTAAACTAAACTAGAGAGCTGAACTAAACTAGATAACTAAGCTAAGCTAAACTAGACGGAAAGTAAAGTATCGGATCCCCTCTTCTGCAAATGGGATATCCACACTACCAACCTTATCCTGAATTTCAAAACCATGAGTTTAGCCCACCAACATACTCACATACCCACCTGACTCTTCCAGTCATTACCCTTCATTCCCAAGTCATCCTTGTCAGACCTACCCTCCCGAGATAGGGGGATCACTTTCCTACATGGTCGAATGAGGATTGACAGAAAGTTTGCCGACGTCTGAACTGATCAAGTTAAAAAGGGACTCGGATTCACTCGATCCAGTCAACTGCAAAAGTGGTGATGAGAACCAGAGAATGGATGACTATGGGGAGGAAAGGAAGCTGCCAATTCAAAGTAGAAAAGTGTAGAGAAGATTAATTGGGCAGAAAGTACTACTTCTCAAGTTTTGGTGGAAGTCGAAGCAAATCAAATTCAGAAGAGCAAGTGCAAACTTGCAACTCAACTGATCCACCACATCCTAGGAGCTACAAAGTTTTAGGGAGTATCCTGCCTTATAACTTTCTCTTTGTCAATCCATCTGAAAAGAAAAGAAATAAATAAATCAACAGTATGTGTAGTGGGAGAAATCCCACTATGCATACTCAGCTTGATCAATTAAATAAGTGGTCACTAGACAATTCTAAGAAATTGCTTAGGCTCAATACACATGTGTGAACAAATTACTTGCTCAAGTGAACTTCGAGAATTGCCTACGACCTGAAATAAATGTTTTTATTTTATCTCTTGTTTTATTTTAAGAAAATGCTCAAGGATTAATTTTTAGAAACTGGCAAAAATATTTTCAAAATTCTTTGACATACCTAGTAGAGATTTAAATGAAAATTAATCTTGAAGATTTTCTACCAGAGTTTCACAAGACCTTTTATTTTTACCTTATTTTTTAGCACGGATTTAGCAAATAAGTGAAAAAGAAAGTTATTGTGCAATTTTTGCCTTTTAACAGGGAGAAAGCTAGAAAAGGAAAAAATCAAAGGAATATTATAAATCCCCGAATTTTGAATTTTGGCGCATGAAGGCGAACATGCGTTGACATCACGGAGACCGTTTCACCTTCCTCCGTTGATATCTAAACGTACTTCCTCCAGTCTATTCATATCCCAACCCAAATTAGACCGTCTATTCTCAAAGGAAACAATTAACATCAAACCCTGATCCTCTCGCCCTCAACCTTCCGCAAAGTATCTTTTCAGCCAAAAAAATGGACAAACCCTCCACCTCCGTTTTTACTTTATCGTACACTTTGCAGGGGACTAACATTCCTCGTTTATTCTATTTGTCAATTTATGGAAAGTTCAGTTAACTTGATCAAGTAGTCTAGTTAAGTTTTCATGAGTTGATCAGTTTAGTTATTTTTAATTTCTCCAGTCCAGTAGTTAACTTAACCCACCCTCTAGAAAGCATGGCAGCAGCCATCCCCAAGTCGTGTCTAGCAAACAAATGTCAAACGCCTCATCTCTGTGGCATCGATCCTTACTTCCCTATACTAGTTAATAGTATTGTGAGTTAAGGTTTTGAAAAAATAATTTTGAGTTCTTCCATTCTTCTCACTCGAGTCGGAGTAAGTCGAGTTGATCAACCTGAGTTTCCACTAGATCCACTCACCAGCATTTTGCAGGTAGCAAGCGTATATAGGCTGGCCGGATCAGTATGACAATCCAACTTGAGCAAGCCACAACGATATAAACAAAAGAGAAAGAAGAATAGGGACTGAAAAGAGCGAACTTCACTCCTCAAAGGTGTATATAGGCTGGCCGGATCAGTTTAATCATAATGCACTCTAGCTGTTTGATGATATTCCCTAGTTGGGAATTAGTTGTTAAGAGTTAGATTCAAGATTTAGCTATCTCCATTTTTTAATGTCAACTTCGCACATATAATGTTAACTACATATATAATCTATGTCAACTACATATACAATTTATGTCAACTACATATATAATTTATGTCAGCTACACACATATAATGTCAACTATGTGTACAGTCCATGTCAACTACATATACAATTCATGTCAACTACACACATATAATGTCAACTACATATACAATTCATGTCAACTATACACATATAATATCAACTATGTGTACAATCCATGTCAATTACATATACAATCCATGTCAACTACATATATCTATAATTATATGTAAAACGTTGTTGTTGACATAAATAATAAAGGTCGTTGACATGAAAATATTTGTTGTTGACATTAATTATTTGTAAAAATGTTGTTGTTGACATAATAGTTGACATAAATAACGTTTGTTGTTAACATCATAGTTGACATAATGTCTCTGTAGTTGACATCGCGCGAAAATGACAATTATGCCCTCTAGTTGACATAATATCTCCGTAGTTCACATCGCGCGAAAATTGTAAATGGGTGACTGAAAATGTATCTTAGTTCTCATGTAGGCCCAAAAATCTCAACCTAATATATATATATATATATATATATATATAGGATTTTGATCTATGCAAAGTCCATTCTTAATACAAAAATGCAGAACCAAGCATACAAAGGTGATTTTTTAAGTCATCATAAGCTATTTTTACGTCATTATAGTAATGATGACATAAAATGATCTTAACATGACCTCAAACCCGAATTTTATAATATGACCTAAAACTACTTTATAATGACCCTCTGTGTTTTTATTTAAGAGGGAATATCTTTTTAGGTCCACGAACTTTTCCAAAGTATCATTTTAGGTCCGTGAACTTTGAAAATATCATTTTAGGTCCGTCAACTACAAGTTAATATCATTTGAGGTATTTTAAACTTTTTCCGGATGAAAATGCCCTTAAGACATTCAAAGGTCAATTTGGACAATTCTTTCGCCACTCATCTTGCATCTGAGACCTAGAGTCCAACAATTTTTAACCACAAATTTTTATATTTAAATTCAATTTGGATGTTAATTGTTCTCAATTCTGAAATTCATATAAATAATACCTCGAATGACAATCCAAATTAATAGCTATCTAATTTCAAAACAAATAAACTAAATATAATTCACAAATCACCTATAGTAAGTTCTTAAAATGCAGTTTAGATTGAAAAAATAAAATAAAGTATCAACTCTCAATTCACTATCCCTAAATAATTGGTCATCTAATAATTGAAAAATTAACACATATTTTTTACTTTAAATTGTAATTATATTTAAATTCAATTTGGATGGTAATTAAATTAAATAGTAGTAAAAGAAATTGTTGGATTCTATATCTTTGACGCAAGATTAGTGGCAAAAGAATTGTCCAAATTGCCCTTTGAAGGCCTTAAGGGCATTTTCGTCCAGAAAAAGTTTAAAATACCGCAAATGATATTAACTTGTAGTTGACGGACCTAAAATGATATTTTGACAAAGTTCGTGGACCTAAAAAGATGTTCCCTCTTTATTTAATTATTGACCATTAGATTGCCAAATTTCATGGTCAGGATTTGGTCTGAATTTTGTATTGAAATCAATTTTTGTATTGATCTTTTTCCTATATATATATAAATATAGGGGAGCACTATGGTGCCACCATAGATAGGGTAACACCATACCACCAATATAGTCTGTTAGATCTCATTTATGCACGCCTAGGATTAAATTTCATGAACAAAACACGGATTGCAGTCTAATGTATTAGATATTGCAGTCTTGGTAAACTACAATATTGTTGTGGTAATACTGCAATATTCAATGAATAACACTGCAATCTGGTAATGTAATAATTAAAGATTTCCTATTTTACCCCTCCACGTTTTTAATTGATTCAGCATAATGCTACGACATGGCAGCTTGACAAGCACACGATTTTCAGATCCAATGGCCTAAAATGGTGGTATGGTAGCATAATAAAGAGTGTTGTCATTTTAATACATCCATATATATATATATATATATATATATATATATATATATATATATATATATATATATATATATATAGGGTTGTATTCAAATCCTTTTCCTAATTTTCCTCCTATTTCCTTCTTTATCCTAGCCATTGATTTTCGAAATCATATGGTCGATTTTTTTTGTATTAACAATAAATTTAATGATTAAAATAGGCGAAAAGGGCTAACTTGGAAATCAATTTGTGGGTTGGTTATGGAAGTTCCTTAATCTACGCTATGAAGATTTGGACGGTTATTCATCCCTGTAACAAGTTTCAGACTTGAATTTCGCCACACTCACTGCGCCGCAATCGATTTTTTTCAGTCACCACTGTTTGGATTTATCGGATATACGTTCACGCGTCCTCATCGTTAATATGTATTGTTGACTGTGTCGTAGCGATCGGTGTTCTGCCAAATATGGAAGAAGGTAAATAAGATACGACGTCCTTAGTTTATGTATCGATTTTTTTAATATCTATCAACATATGTCCGTTTAGTCGCCTTTTGTTGTGCAAATCCGAGTAGTCCCATAAAAATAGCGTTGTGATTGTATTGGTTGTCTTTAAACAACCTGCCCATTTTTTAGTAGTTGTTCTTCACGATTCATTTAAATTTGTTGGTTTGCTATTCTAGGCGATAGGCGTGTAACATAGGTTGTGAAACGTAACCACTATGGAGTACCGCGTGTATGAAACAATGTTTAATTGTGTAGATATTGACCTGGGTAGGCTAGAAGTGTTATACAATACGAATAATGCACCATATGACACTGAGTATCGGATGTTATTGACTTTAAAATGCAAAATATGTGAAATGTAATGCTTACGAATTAGAGTGAAGATGTTTCCTTGTTTGGCGTATTGGTCGTTGATTCGACTGAATGTTTAATAAGTTTATGGGCTATGGGCGTAGTACGTACTCATTTTTAACGAATTATAAACTTGTACGAGTAATGCACAACATCCAAACGCGTAACGGAAATTAGTTAACATATAATGCACAATATGTGTACTGCAATGCATATGAACAAGATGTACCGTGATACGATGTTGGCACACGTTTCTTGTTTCCCCCAAGGGTTTATTAAGATTAGGGGCTAGGGTGTAGTACGTACACATTAATAACAAATTATAAACCGAGCCGAATATTGCACCAATTGTAAGGAATAATGGATATTATTCACTATATAATGCAAATTGTGTGAACTGCAATGCAAACGAATAAGATGCAATGTGATACGATGTTTGGCACACGTTTCTTGTTTCTCGCAAGGGTTTAATAACACTAGGGGCTAGGGTATAGTAAGTACACATTTATAGCAATGTTTAAAATAATCGCTTATTTGTAATTGTATGCGTTCGCTGATCTATTTGATTTTTTTTACAGTGGTGGTTGTACCTGAGGTAGAGCGAAACGCGGCGGTAGAAGGGTTGCGCTGGTGAGTTGAATGGTTCAACTCGGGGACTTTGAAGTGCTGGTGAACGTGAACTCGGTCGTCGATCCACATAATGTACACATAATGTACATATTGTATAGTATAATGCGTAGTTTAGTTTCTGTAATGCATTATTTGTGATATGTAATGAACATTCATGCTGACACATTTAATTTAAGTTGTCTCGTGTTTCGATATTTGGCACACGTTTCTTGTTTTCCCTAAGGGTTTAACAAGCCTAGGGGCTAGGGTGTAGTATGTTCAAAGTCCAAAAAATGTTGTCCAAATACACAACCTGCAGTAATTCGTCTGGGGTTGCACATAATGTATATTTTGTATAGTATAAAGCATAGTTTAGATTCTATAATGCATTATATGTGATATGTAATGAACATTTATCCTGACCCGTTTAATTTAAGTTGTGTCGTGTGTCGTTGTTTGGTGAACTTTTCTTGTTTTTCCTAAGGGTTAGACAAGCCTAGGGGCTAGGGTGTAGTATGTTCTAAGTCTAAAAAACGTTGTCCAAATACACGAGCTGGAGTAATTCGTCTGGGGTTGCGCATGCATAACGCGCAGGTATATTTTTAAATCGTTATACATAATGTACATATTCTGTAGTATAATGCGTAGTTTAGGTTCTGTAATGCATTATTTTGTGGTATGTAATGAACATTTATCCTTACCCGTTTAATTTAGGTTGTGCCGTGTTTCGATGTTTTACGCACGTTTCTTGTTTTCCCTAAGGGTTTAACAAGCCCCGGGGCTACGGTGTAGTATGTTCTAAGTCTAAAAAACGTTGTCCAAATACACGAGCTGCAGTAATTCGTCCGGGGTTGCACATGCATAGCTCGTAGGCATTTTTTACAACAAATATACATAATGTACATTTTAGTATAGTATAATGTGTAGTTTAGTTTCTGTAATGCATTATTTGTAATATGGAATTAATATTTATCCTGACCCGTTTAACTTAAGTTGTGTCGGGTTTCGATGCTTGGCGCACGTTTCTTGTTTTCCCTAAGGGTTTAACAAGCCTAGGGGCTAGGATCTAGTACGTACAACAACAACCACATGATGCATAAAACACGATAAATACTGCATTCAAATAGCCACATAATGTACGGAATCACTCAAGTAATGAACATACAAATATTGCATTCATTCTTAGACGAATGTACAACAACAATCTAATGATGCATAAAACATGATAATTACTGCATAGAAATAGCTAAATGATGTACAAATATTCCATTTACTGTTAGACTCATGTACAAGATCCGGGACGGCTTCCTTCTGTCGTGGAGTTAAACTCTTTATACAATTCAGAAACTCGGAAGGGGTTCGTCGACAATACCAATGGTCGACGTTCCTACCCGTTGGTTTCTTATCCTCCGTCTCTTCCGGAGCTGTACTAGTCCCGGACTCTGATACTCTCTCTCGGAATTTCTGGGCAATTCCTACTGGCAGTAAATCATCGACCGCCTCGTCGATGTCCAATCTTAGCTGCTTTGATGTTGTACAACATACAGACTAATAACATACAATTAGTTACATAATGTACAAACTGAATAAAATTATGTGGACATTTATACTGCATTCACTTATACACTCTTGTACAAAAGCATCAAAATAATGCTTAAAAACTAATACAAAATGCATTTTAATAATCAAGTAATGTTCAGAATAAATAAACAAGTCCACCATGAATATTGCAATCACCCATTGCCCCATGTCCAACAACAGACACATAAAGCATAAACCATGATAAATAATGCACTAAAATAACTAAATAATGTACAGATCCGGTCAAGTAATGAACATACAAATATTCCATTCACTCTTTGACCCATGTACAACAGCAATCACATGATGCATAAAACAGGATAAATAATGCATTCATATAGTCAAATAATGAACAGAATCAGTCAAGTAATGAACATATAAAATTTTTCCATTCACTCTTAGACTCATGCACAACAGCAGTCAAATGATGCATCAAACATGATAAATAATGCATAGAAATAGCTACATAATGTACAGATTCAGGCTAGTTATGAATATAAAAATATTCCATTCACTCTTTAACCCATGTACAACAGCAGGCACTTGATGCATGAAACATGTATATAATGCATAGAAATAATTTTAAAATGCACAACATCAACCTAATAATGCATAACATTTACCCAGGAATGTACATTTAGAAAATAAACATTCAGCCTTCGCTCATACTACAATAATGTACCACACCAACCAAATAATGCAACAATACAACATAAATACTGGACTCAGATTGCAAGAACAAGACCTCAATCATCAAACAGTAGTTATTATACTGCAAATTTTGAAATATGCCAAAACAGGGTCGTGCAATAATCTGGTCACTAATGTCCCACAGCAAACAAATAATGCAGGCACTTTACCTTCCACAGAAACAAAAAAGAGATCATAAAATATAAACCTATAAGATACACGAAACCATGATTTCAAACCCACGACATTGCCTACCCGTTGGATACAAAGCAAAACATGAACAAACAACTCTATAGTTCTGATTTCCAAATGACACTACATATTTGAAGTTCCACATTAAATTATTTCGTCTACACAAAATCAGAACACTAATACTGAGATTCGCTTCACAGACATACCTTGATGAATGTTTGAATACACCAGAAATCGTGTATCCGGAAATGATTCGTCGTTGGGTGGGTGTACGTCGTCAAATTTGTGAGAGGCTTCCGATTTCTGACTACGGCTAACATACCATGATGAATGTTTGAATACACCAGAAATCGTGTATCCGGAATTGATTCATCGTTGGGTGGGCGTAGGTCGTCAAATTTGTGAGAGGCTTCCGATTTCTGACTACGGCTGGTGGATCTAGGGTTTGTGGAAGTGGAGAGAATGGAGAGGGTTGAGAGAGAATTGAATGAGAGTGGAAGAGAGTTGAAAAGACGTGAGTAAATCGCACCAAAATCGGACTTGCCAAATTCTGGCGGTTCACTTCAATAATGAATTGACAACATTACCCTCATAATGCATAAACATAACGTGTATAATGCAACGGGAAACAGAATGACAAATTCAATCTGGGCCGTTAATGAATAAGATCCAACGATTATTAATAAGAAGAACAAAGGATCTTAGGGATGAATAGGAGAATAATGCACCCCTATATATATATATATATATATATATATATATATATATAGCTGTGATCATATAATAACCCCCAATTTATGTGATAACCCTATAACCAAACCTGGACCACACATATTTTCTAATCTTGTGGCTGAGATTCAAACTTAGATTTACATCATAAAAAAGGCGCAGAGGGTAAATATGTCATTTCCCTCATTTAATTTCTGAATTTCGCTCCATTCTTTCACTCTCTCTCAGTTCGATTCTCTGAGTTGATAAAATGATAGTTTTGCCGGATAGAATGATACTCTGAGTTGATAAAATGATAGTTTTGTCGGACTCTGAGTTGATAAAATGATAGTTTTGCCGGATAGAATGATACTCTGAGTTGATAAAGTGATAGTTTTATTGATTTATAGATATTTACGTTCCTGCATACAATGATAGTTTTGCCGGATAGAATGATACTCTGAGTTGATAAAATGATAGTTTTGCCGGATAGAATGATACTCTGAGTTGATAAAATGATAGTTTTGCCGGATAGAATGATACTCTGTGATGATAAAATGATAGTTTTGTCGGATAGAATGATACTCTGAGTTGATAAAATGATATCCCTGGTATCATTTTATCATTTGAAACTATCATTTTATCCCCTGAAACTATCATTTTATCAACTCAGAGTATCATTCTATCTGGCAAAACTATCATTTTATCATTTGAATGCAGCGTTTGATTCACGTTTTCTTCTTACCCGCCCAATTTTATAACGAAATGATGATTTTGCCCTTAATATATCCGAAATATGATAGTTTTATTTGATAAAATGATAGTTTTGTTAGATTAAATCCAGACCACATATTTTTAAAATGTGTGGTGGAGATTTAGTTATAGGGTTATCACACAAATTGGAATTATCATTATAACGCGTCCATATATATAGGGTTATCACACAAATTGGAATTATTCATTTCCTTTTCTCATATTTCCTCCTTTTTCCTTCTTAATCTCAACTGTTAATTACATCAATCGGATGGTCTAAAATATTCGCTGATGACATTTAATTATAATCAATTAAAAATCGATTAAGGGCAGATTTGGTAGATAATTATTTGTTAGTTATGGAAATTCCAAGATTCTCTCATTGGCAAATATTGCGGTTTTTTTACTTCTATCACGTTGAACAAGGAAGGGAAGGCTCAGGCGTATATTATTTTGCTCCGCTAGTTTTTTGCAAGATTTCAATTATCACAATTCTCAATTTTCTCGTTAATCAATCCTCGGCAGTTCAAGCTTGTCTACTTGGCGTTGTAGCTACCAGTTGTTGTTCTTAATCAATGGAAGAAGGTAAATCACGAATCAGCCTGATTTTGTTTATGTTGCGGATGTTTCAGTACAAGTTGTAGTAGTTTGATTATTTGATTTTTAATCAGCAATTAAATCGTGTATTGTGTTGCCATGGTATAACATTAGCGCTTGCTATGAAAGCTTCCTCCATGGATTCGCTCTCGGCATATCTAGGGTATTAGGTTGAAACGAAGCATGTAATGCACATATTGACGAAGCATAATGAACTTAGGTGTCTATATAATGCATAATTCGTGAGCGGCAATGTTTCGGGTAAAAAGATGTCGTCTGGTTTGCGATGAGTGGCGCACGTTGCTTGTTTCCCCTAAGGGTTTGATAAGCCTAGGGGCTAGGGTGTAGTATGTAAACATTAATAACAACGTTTAACAAATCTTTGTGTTTGACCTATAACTATATTACGCAAGTCTTCAACGTACATAGTATACTGAATAAAGTTCTTAAAAATAATGCATAAAGTGAATATGCGTAATGCTATATATTGTATGTATAATGCATAGTATCTTATTTGCAATGTGTATGTTGTACGAATTAAGATAGGCATATCTAGGGTATTAGGTTGAAACGAAGCATGTAATGCACATATTGACGAAGCATAATGAACTTAGGTATAATGCATAATTCGTGAGCGGCAATGTTTCGGGTAAAAAGATGTCGTCTGGTTTGCGATGTGTGGCGCATGTTGCTTGTTTCCCCTAAGGATTTGATAAGCCTAGGGGCTAGGGTGTAGTATGGAATGGTAAGGCCTGAATCTGTTGCGGTGCATCCTCCCGATGTCGTGAAGACGAAGGGTCACGCCAGCAGCTCGGCGAGCCGTCTGATTTCAAAGAGAGAGAAGGCTATAAAGGATGCGACTAGGCCTCCTAGACGGTGTAAGGGTTGCGATGAGTTGGGTCATCACGACTCTAGGAACTGTCCTGTACTTAAAGAGATGACGATGGAGAAAGATGGGCGGAAGGGGAAAAATCCAGCTTGAATCATGTCGTATAAAAAAACAACATTGGTCGTTATTTGGTCAATTTTTTATTTTTTGTAGAATGGTTGTCATAGAATTCCATGGTTTACTTTGTTTGCGGGAATAATTTTTGGGTTTATTAGAGCCTTATACATCGGTCCCTAACTCTATGAATAAGCATTATTTGATCTCAATGTACAATGCTTCATACATTATTCAGTTTGAATTAAGCATTACAAAAGTTTACTGAACCTATATATACAATTATCGTAATGCACATTGATTTCAATTTGGTACGTGTTGACATTTTGTTGTGGTCCAATTTAACATACCAAACACAATTAACGACAGAAAGTATAGATTTACGTCCATGTGACTTTCCACAAAACCAATTCACCCAAATACACACACCAAGTTTACTAATGCATAATCTAATACGTATACTGACATTATATGCAGATATGATGCAAATAAAATCGAAGCGTACTATATATATGGTTTAATATTTTAGGCGTACAATGTACAAATGCATTATTTGGTTTTGCCATTGCATTACGCCCAAGGATTGGTGCATTATTTGGTAAAAATACACAAACAACGTTTAGTAATGCATTATCTAATGTGAATACTTACATTATATGCAGATATGATGCACATAAAATTGAGGCGTAATATATATGGTGTAATATATTAGGTGTACAATGCATTATTTAGTGTTTCCATTGCATTACACACAACAATTGGTGCATTATTCGGGTAAAATACACAAGCAGCGTTTTGTAATGCATAATCTAATACGAATACTTACCTTATATGCTGATATGATTCACATAAAATAGAGGCGTACTACATACATGGCTTAATTATTAGGTGTATTATATACAAATGCATTATTTGGTGTTGCCATTGCATTACGCACAAGGATTGGTTCATTATTTGATATATGTTAAGTATTACGAGAGTTAATCGGCCACCTATACAGACAAAAAACATAATACAAACAAGACAAATAACATAATACACCAATTACACACTAAGTATTTTAAGCCGTCTGAGTAAACAGGATGCACATACAGTTCGACTGAGTGTTCACAAGATCAAAATCAGAAAGAGAGTACTGCACCAAAACCAATTTCCGTGAAAGTCGCAGATTCCAAAACATTATGCGGTTTGAATTAAGCATTACAAAAGTTTAGTAATGCATTATCTAATGCGAATACTTACATTATATGCAGATATGATGCACATAAAATTGAGGCGTACTATATATATGGTGTAATATATTAGGTGTACAATATACAAATGCATTATTTAGTGTTTCCATTGCATTACACACAACAATTGGTGCATTATTTGGGTAAAATACACAAGCAACGTTTTGTAATGCATAATCTAATACGAATACTTACATTATATGCTGATATGATGCACATAAAATAGAGGCGTACTACATACATGGCTTAATATATTAGGTGTATAATATACAAATGCATTATTTGGTGTTTCCATTGCATTGCGCACAAGAATTGGTGCATTATTTGATATATGTTAAGCATTACAAGAGTTAATCGGCCACCTATACATACAAAAAACATAATACAAACAAGACAAATAACATAATACACCAATTACACACTAAGTATTTTAAGCCGTCGGAGTAAACATGATGCACATACGGTTCGGCTGAGTGTTCACAAGATCAAAATCAGAAAGACTATTCTCAAAAACGCAAGATAGCTAGGGATTTCTTTAATGTCGAAAGAGAGTACTGCACCAAAATCAATTTCCGTTACAGCCCTTTTCTGCCTGGGATTTAACTACTTCAAGCAGTTCAGAAATTCCGACGGTGTTCGTCTGCAGTAAAGACGATCAGTCTTTCTTCCCTTAACTTGTGTCTGTTGAACATCACCTACTGAGGTACTAGGGGCAGCCGCTGCCAACCGATCCCTCAACTTCTGTGCCAACGCTACCGGAATTAAATCATCAACAGCATAGTCGAGTTCAGATCTTACTCGCTTCTCTGAAATTGCACAAACAAAGTACCAAATCACAACCTTTTCAATAAAGTAGACTACGTTCTGTGTAATGATGTGTTCATATTAATGTTTACATATTAATGCAAACAACGTAATTAATCAGATCACATGAATGATTGCGTAATGCATTCGCATAACGCATTAAACATCACTGATAATGCACTAAATATTACTGATAATGCATTAGATACTACTGATAATGCATTATTACATCATTGAAATGCACATTTTTTCAAAAAACCTCTCTGATGCATATATTATTAAACATAATGCATACATTATGTTCCGAAATGCAATGACCTGATAATGCATTTTCTCAAAAATGCAAGTGTACATCTGTTACACAAAAATTGTATAAAAAACGCACATTTTCAGTTCGACAATTCATTTCCCAATGAAAATAAAAAAACAAACGATCCTGCCTGAGAATATTTAACAACACTCCCTAGTATCCTCTGTAATGCAAATTGTGGTAAACATAATGCATAAAATATGTTAAATAATGCTTAGTTTATATAAATTATGCTCCATATAAACAAAATATATTACACTTTATAACTAATATACCTCATATAATGCAGACAGTAACACCAAAAAATGCATGCTTATAGTTACACAATTCATTGATTATATCTGAAATTATGAACTCTGTCATGTATTTAGACACCACACCACACAACATGGATAATGCGGATTCAACAGATTTACTAATACCCTTACTCACAATCTAAAAAAAAAGATATTGAATTGAAGCAGGTCGATGTAAATTTTACCTGCAGCCTCTGTTACTTGAGATAGAGGACGACCCCTCTTAGGCATTTTCGATCTGGCAAAAACCACAAAAACATATCATGATACCGGAATTCATCATTGTTTAACCGAACCCAAAATGGGTCTGCAAAATCACGCAATCGCAAAAAACGTATTCACGCCCCATTAAGAGAAAACCATAAACAATATGGGTCTGCAAAATCACGAAAAAAAGACGCCTAAATCACTATTGAAACATACCTAGTAGAAACGAGTCGGTGTTTCTGAGTAGATGTTAATGTTGATAGCTAATTTCCTCCAAAATTTTGGTCGACTAATGCTCAATTTTCAGACGCGGGGCTGGGGAGGGAGAGTTCTAGGGTTTCGGTTGTGGAGAGAGTGGGATGAGTGGTATGGGTTGTGGCCGTAATGAATGAAGAAAGAAGAAGAATAGGATCGTTTCAAATCCCGTGAAAGTCGCAGATTCCAAAATATGGCGGTTCATCTTCAGTTAAATGTCTATATTACCCATGTAATGCATAACGCCACCTTCTATAATGCAACACGGAAGTTGATTTATTGAAACAATATGATCCGTCGATTCCCTAGATCTAACGGGTATTATTAAGAAGGAAAAAGGATGTAAGAGTTGAAAAGGAGAATAAGGCTCCCCTATATATATATTAAATTATTAGTATAAATTACCTTGTGTAATCAAAGTAAGAAAGCATTGCGAGGTTTCATTGAGAGTTGGCTGGAGAAGAGGGCCAATCACTAGCCCATGACTACCAAATCAATGCCATTTTCTTGTGCAAATTTGAATGCAGCTTCCTCCGCCAATATTTTTTACAAAACATACCATTGCTGAAACAAAAGTTTGTAAATTTTCATACTTTCACATATATGTAGGGTCCTAATCCCTTAAGACCATTATTTATATGAGAACCACGAACCATTTTGGTCCAGTAGATCGTAAAATGGATTATCTCGATTTTCATGACTTCAATATCAGTTCGTTGAATCATGAATATTAGTAGAAGTGAAAATTAATTTCGAAACATATAGTAAATTGGAACAAACTGATAAGCACAGATATGTTTTAAGATGTAAACTAATATGTTTACTAATATTACTGAATTAACGAACTGATATGGTTCTTGATTCTCAGTTTAGATGTGGTTCTCATGTGATAATATACTCCATTCATCCGTAAAAAAAATGTCCCATTTTACTATTTTGGAACATCCACGATTAACAGTCGCATTTAGCTTTTTCCATTTTAGGTAACTGGATCTCATATATAACTAAATCATTATGCTCATACTCTATTATAAAAACAATATTCCACTTCCCATAGAAATAGGCTAATTAGGGATGACAAAAAGGTCTTAATGTATAATTGGTAAAGTAACTGAGAAGGTGAAAAAGTACTTGAAATAATGTAATGGATGATGGAGCCCATAAATGATTAAGTAAACAAGAAGGAGAAAAGATTTCTATTATTGGATATGGACTATTTATACGGGACAGACAAAAAAAGAAATTTAGCCTATTTCTACGGGACAAGGGGAGTATATAAAAGTGTGGTCCACTTTCCATTAATTTTTTTTCTCATTTTTATTCACAAAGTCAAAGAATTTCTTTAAATTTGTGTCGTGTTAAAATGCGACTATAAATGGCGGACTTTCACCGAGGGAGTACATACTAATAAAGATATGCAGAAATTAAGCTGAAGCAAGGATATACTGACCTTCATTTCTTGAGCAAAGATTGGATCAGAAAAGCAATTTTCATCAATCAAAAGGTTAGAGATTTGGTGGGTTTCTTGAAGGCAACAGTAGCCATATAAGAGGTTAAGACCACTCTCTTCACAGACTGTGCCTTTCCGCATGAACCAAGAACATTTAGTGTTCCTTTCACTGCTGGTTCTATAAGTTCCACCTGCATCCCCTCACCAAATTCTTTATTTTTTCCATTTCTCTTTCTTTTTCCAAAAACAAAATAATTAAGATGGTTAGAAATGGACCTGAGGGTCATTGATATGATCAAGTATAACAGGAGATGCAGTGTGGAAAACAGCATCACAACCATCAATCACTGAATCAAATGATCCTTCATTCAATAAATTAGCTTCACACAAATGAAGTCTTTCTTCCGCTCCTTCAAATGCCTTTAGATGCTCTACTTTACTTGGATCACCTATTCACCCACACATACATCATAAATATTAATATATGGAAAATTGCATTAAAAAAAATCATGAAGTTTGGTCAATCCCATAAACATATTTCTAAATTGTCCCATGGATTTTGATTTGAGAGAAAATTAGGTACTTAGAAGCTGAAATCCATAATTATTTTGCAAATTTGTGCTCCATATTAGGGGTGAGCATTCGGGTTTTGGTTCGGTTTTTGGTTCAAACCGAACCAAACCCAAAAACCAGAATTTAGTTCAAAATCCAAACCGAACCGAACCCGAAAAATCAAAAAACCGAAACCGAAAACCGAACTTAAAAAATTCGAACAAAATGAAAAAACTGAAAAACCGAAAAAATATGGAGTATATATTAATATATAGGGTTGGGCTCAATTGATATTTTTTAGCCTAATTGAGAATTGAGATGCATTATCAGCCACTCATTTTTATTAAATGAGTTGTCCAGAATTTGCCACATGGAAAATATTTTTAGATTAATTAATTATGAAAGGGCGGAATGGTAATTTCATGGTACATTTTATTCAATAAATAATTTTTTTAATTTTAAAATTTTTAATTTTTTTTTAAAAATTTAAATTTTTTTTTGTCAACTACATATACAATTCATACAATTCATGTCAACTACACATATAATATCAACTTCATATACAATTCATGTCAACTATAAGTTGTTGACATTTGATGTGCATGCTATTGACATTTGATGTGCAGGTTATTGACGATAATACCCCCGAGTTGACATAATCTATTTGCAGTTGACATTTCGAAAATGTTGTGGATGCGTGGCTGAAAATGCATCTCAATTCTCAATTAAGCTAAAAAATCTCAACCTAATAGAAACCTATTAATATATATATACCGAGTCCCGTTATTCACAAATCCACTCTTAAAGACTGAACCACCGAACCATACCAAATTAGGGTTTTTAGATCTAGTTTTTTATGGATGAGAGACACAAATTTATCAATTATTTTCGCCTTCATCGCGAGCCTATTTTAATTCATCCGAAGGTAAATAAGTCATACTAACATGTTATGAAGATTTAACTTCATTCCAGTAGGTTTTTACTTCATTCCAGTTTACTTCATTCCAGTAGGATTATTACTTCATTCCAGTACGTAAATGCGGTTTTGCCGTCGCGTGCCGTTCTTTCTCTCTACAATATCAATCACCACCGCCACAACGCTGATATGGTGTAATAAACACATGGAATGATGTAATAAATTATTGGAATGAAGTATGTGTAGAAGCATTTGAAGTCCTACTGGAATAAATTAAAAACCTTATCCAATGAAGTAATAACGTTTCTGAATGAAGTAATAAACGCACTTGAATAAATTGCATTTTTTAATGTAAATAAAGTAAAAACTCAGGTCAATGAATTCAAATGAAACATATGTTGAATCATTTCAAAACCTACTAGAAGAAAGTAAAAACATGTTATAGTTTCAAGGTATTACGTACAGAATGAAGTAATAAACCTATACAATGAAGTAAAATGGGCTTGTAATGAAGACCGAAAAATTTACACAGCAGCACGTCTCATAAAAAAACTAGATCTAATGGCCCAGATTTGGTCTCTAGTTCGGTCTTTAAAGTTGATTCGACATTGATCACAACTCCATCCCTATATATATATATATATATATATATATATATATATATATATATATATTTATAAATTGACGTTCCTATCTTACTTATAAGCTTGTGCCCCACAATTATTTCTCATCTTTTTATGTCTCTTTCTACATGAAATGAAGTCCACAGACTTCAAATGTAACTTTAAAATCTACAAAGCAAAGACTAAATTCACATATACGTGTAATCAGTACCACATCTCCTTTGTCTCATTAACAATGTAACTCGATAAAAGGATGTTTTGTCGTGACCCAACTTTGCTAATTATAGCAAGGTTTGATAAACCGTGACTGAGGTGGATATTAAGAATGTGGGTTGGGTACGAAAAGAAAGATTTAATGGTTGAATTTTCTGTCTGTAGAGTATAGACGGTGAATACATGAATAGAATGACTCGATCATAATGACTCGAGTCGGGGACCATACAATATACTGGCTAGTTATTAGAGTCTTTAGAGACACAAAGGATTTCACTTGCTTCAATGCACTTCGTAAGGAACTGAACGCGGTTCCATGTATGAAGACACGAACCTCCGAGAGTAATGAACGGAAATATAAGTAGGTCTGGTTTAATTAGCACCCTCCACTCCATCACAGCTCAACCTGCACATTTAGAAATACATGCAGGACTAAGTACAAAAGTACTCAGTGAACACGTTGCCGAAAAATACAATTATACATTTGAAATATTGTCAAGCCATTATCACAGTAAGACTCAGGGGTTTTATTAGAAAGACCTGAGCTTAATCATTTTTCGACTGCACAGTCTAAGTCTTTCTATTCTTTGCCATACCTGAACATCTTGTGCCATAGAGATGGTGTTCTCCTACGGTCACCTTAACATTCATGTGCCGGGAAAGTGGCCAATTTCCACAAGGACCGGACTGTCCAACCTTATCGATGACCCACAGTCCACGTGTATACTAGTCCGAGTAGGGACTCTCCCCTTGCTGGGACCCGAATTCAATTCTTACTTTATTTGGCATAGCACATTCGGTATAACCAAACAAATAGACATCATTACATAAAATAACATCTTTTATGGCCAGGCAACATCATTTGGATAAATAAATATTATCTCAAATATACTTCATATTTTTATCCACATTTGTATGTAGGATAGAAAAGTTAACATCGTACGCCTTCGACTCCGTATAACAATATACTCTCTTGGAGTTTAATTCCGTGCGATGGACCTTGTCCAATAAAGGATAATAGTCTATTTAGCGTCGAGAAATAAATAAAAGTGGATGATATGCTCCTAGGATATGCATCTTATTTTCTTCTCTCTTTCATAAACCCATTCACTTTAATTAAATTCGAAGATTTAATTATTAGCATTAATTAATCGAGAGATTAATTAATTTAATAAATTCGAGGATTCTTAGCCAAAAGATTTATTTGCAAGAAGAAATGAGCGTACTTTTCTGCTTCTTTATATTAGTTCAAGCATAAAACAAAAACCATAGAGAGTCTAGCCCTTTAAATAAAGAAGCCCACCTAAGTTAAAAGGGAGGGTCCTCATATCTAAGTTAGCACATCCCATTCCTCTCTATTTCCCTCACCGTGTCTCCTTCTCTCTCTCCTCGCTGAAACTCTCTCTAACTCTCTCTCTCTACTTCAGGTTTCTCTCTCTTTGCTCTTTCTTTTCATTTTCGCCAAACAAGAGATAGTCTCGGTTTCCTTCACGATCGGAGGTCCAAATAATGTCTGATCGTCCCGACATTTTAACCGAAGGTAGATGACTCATAAAGCATCATTTTAACCAAAGGAAATCGAATTTTAACGGTTAAATCTTCTAAAATTAATTTCGGAAGTGGCTGTCGTTTCCTACAGTAGCAGTGTCGATTTTCTACACTATCGCGAGTTTAAACGTTGTCCGATCGCTCTGAAATTTTAAAGGAAGGTAAACAACTCTTCTAACTTCACTTTGACCGAAGAAAATTACATTTGAAGGTGCTTATCTTCCAAGGAGAAAACATTTTAAGAGTTTTTCCTACTTTCTAATCATTTTATTGATTCTAAGACTTTGCATATGTTGTATGTAAATTAGGCTCAGCATAGAATAAAATGGTTTTCATACATGAATTTGAAAAGAAAGAATTGAAAGATTGTTTATGAAGCATGCTTAGTTGTGATTCTATGTTCTATGCTAACATGACATGCTTGATAAAATCATGCTTGAAAAGATTTAACTTGTGGTTTGAGAATCTTTACCTCAATAGAATGATAAGAGATTTCTATGATGTGTACTCCAATTTGAAATTCTCCTTCTTAACGAAAACTTGAAAACTTGGTATTGGAAGGTTGGAAAGTTTTCCGTCTACTTGCTTGAAAATAAAATTTAGAGGTGAAAGAGATTTTGGGTAGGCGTTGATAATGGAAGTTGATACTTTCTCTTATACACTAACTCCGTACACAAGTTATGGCTATGCATTTTTCTCGGTTAATATCCCAACATCATCATTCTTTTTTTTTTCATCTTATCACATTTTTGCAGAGGTAAAATTAAGGGGAGTGTTTGTTGGCGGAGTGATAAGGCTCGTTTCATGCATTGGTTTTAGATCAAAATTTTGTGTTTTCAGTGCACTAATGTATGTTTATAAGTTCAGGTGTGTGTAAAATCTGTCGGACCTAGGAAGCACATATAATTTACCAGGGGCAAAGGAAAAGGAGGAAAAAGAAGTGAAAACACCAGCAATTTACCAGACCTAGGAGATGAAAAGGAATGTTGGCAGAATAAAAATGGAGCAAGGAGCAAATGTAAAGATGAAGGGTAAAAAAGATAAATTATGAAGAGAGAGTGCCCTAGGGATTGCTGCCTATATAAAGGGACAACCCCTTTTAGAAGAGGGAGCCTTCCCTTTTAGCATTTTTTGATCTTTTACGTTTAGTTTCCTTAGCTTCACTCTCCAATCATAGTTCACTTCACTTCACACGCACTTGGCACTTATGGGGTGACTTCCGGCTACTGTGGTGGTTCTTAGCTAGTTTCTGTGGTGTAACACCGTCCTTACGAGGGCGAAGATACAATTTGCTTTTATTTTTTGATGTTTATTCTCGCCGTGAACTTCCTTGCCGGAAGCTCGGCGACTGTTTTGTGTTTTGGATATTATTCTCGTTGCTATGGTAGTTTCTAATTTCTGTTTTACTTTGGTTTTTGATGCTTGATGTGGTTTTACTGATTTTTTATGCTTTTCGCAATTGATTGTTGAATCGGAGTTAAGGTTGGTTGAATATAAGGTTGTTTGTTGAATGTTAGGAGTTGGGATTTGTTGGTTTGTTGGTTTGTTGTTGGAATTGTTGGATCTGATTGTGGAGACGTTGGATTTTGTGAATCGTACTGGATCTGAAGTTGCGGTTTACATTCTGCATGATTATGACTGTTTACTGTTTGTTCTCGCATCTGCTAGGTCCAGTAGTTTAGATCTGTTGAGCTTAGCCTTTAATTCCTTGTTTAATCTCAGATCTGGAACTTGCTCAGTTTTCATGATGTTTATTACTCTGTTCTATTCTGTTTTCCCGTTGGATACCTGAAGAAGATGAAGTTTGTTAGTAGTTAGGATCAAATCTGCAAGTTGTCTGTTCTCTCTGCTTTGTCTTTTTACTTTTCTGCAGCTTTTCCAGAACCTGGACATTTAGGGAAATTTGATCCCCACTTTCTGTGCTAGTTTGTTCGGTCATTTTAGGAAAGCCAGTATGGTCCCAATTCGTTGATTTTGTCTCTTAAGCTGATTTACATTTTGAGTCATGCATGTTACGTACGTACCCGTTTCTTGGACCCAGTAGATAGAATTGTTAGTTTTCATTTCCTTAAGTCTAGTAGTTTAAAATTCTCGACCCACTTGTAGCGTGGCAGCAGCCGAACTCTCCCAAAACCGTCCAAATGCATGCTAACTCATCCGTCCTCGTGGGATCGATCCTTTACTTCTCTATACTAGCCAATAGTGTAATGGGTTGAGGTTTTTGAAGCGGGAAAGTGTGTGTCCAACGACCGGATTCTGAAGGTTCCACGATCTCTTAGACCCCGTGATCTAGCGAATCCTCTGGACCTAGGGGTTTGTGATATATCAATAGCACAACGCACTATCTTTTCTTGAACTCTTCACGGAGCTCCCGGGATGGTGTGGGATTTGGTAAAAAAACAAAGTCTTGGTACTATTCCTCCCTTCCCCACTTCCTATTCTTTTTCCATTAGGTAGATATGCATACAAGATGACTTCAGGTCGTTTTCAGTGAATAGTGTCGCACTATTCATATGTTGACTATGGTTAAAGATGGTAAGAGTTGTTTTTGTTACGGTATTATTATTGCACTGTCGTTTCTGACTTGTCCCATCATTTGTAGGAAGTCGGGGTTTCCTGAAGATAGAATACTAGCTTTGTCAAGAAGCCTTAGCTCATTTTTATAACATCATAAATTAAATACAATTAGTACATTTCTCATTTGAAGAGAAATTATTATATTTTGTAAATAGACATTTAATATCCATCTGATTTATAAATGTACATGGACAATTATTTTATCGCTTCATGTATCTTCTTGCACATCAAAGTCCTTGATCAAAATTAGTTTCACATTGGCGCTTAACTATCAATTAAAACCCATCAAGGATTTTAATACAACTAAACATAGGAGTTTAAAATACTACTTGCTTTAATATAATTATTTACTCTATAAACATTTAATGACGTTAATTTGAGTGAGGTATTACATTCTACCCCCTTAAAAGAAATTTCATCCCGAAATTTGCACGATTTAATTATGAACAACTATGGACCTTGTACTTTCACAGTGCTCTAATTGTGTTATACGATTTTGTTCTTTTAACCATTGCAACTCTCCCAAAGAGCTTCTGGTCAAAGATCATTACTCAAATTCAAATTTAATTGTTTCCTCTTTACAACACTTCAGGTTGTACACGCGAAAGAATCGTGTTCATTTTTCATGGTTTGATAGTAATATCAAATGATCATTCCTTCGATAGCTCTTTTCCTTTTCTATTTTAATGCCTTATCGATCTTAGTTATTCTTTCGAGGAAAAGAGATACTTTTAGGAATCTTAGTCTCCTTTAGTAAACGGTAACTTAGTGCGATGAGCATAAGGCATGTTTGTTATTAAGATCTTCTGCTAGTGGAAAAATTATTGGAAACTCTCGTTATTTGCGGAATTTCGCATTGAATCTCCATAGAGGTCATGCCTCTAGATCCTTAACACGTTTACTTCATAAGTTAAATCTAGTTCACATGATTTTTTTCGTGTGGTCTAGGTTGTCGTCACGATCAGGGACATTTTAGTCCAGTCTTTGATGTAACGGTGTAGGCACGCTAGCTTGTTTATTGTACAATTATCGTTAATACTAGTACCGTCGTCCATTTCTTTTTGAAAGCGTTCTTCTTTTTACAAGGTCCATGAGAATATTAGCGCACATCTTTGAATTTAGTTCATAGGCCTTGCGTTTTATTTATTTATTTTTATTTTCGATAGGGCTAACTATACTTAAGAAACCTTGAATTTAGTTCATAGGCATTTCTATAAATGTGTACTTACTATACCCTAGCCTCTAGTGTTATTAAACCCTTGCGGGAAACAAGAAACGTGTGCCAAACATTGTATCACATTGCATCTTATTCGTTTGCATTGCAGTTCACATAATTTGCATTATATAGTGAATAATATCCATTATTCCTTACAATTAGTGCAATATTCGGCTCGGTTTATAATTTGTTATTAGGGGCTAGGGTGTTTCCTTGTTTGGCGTATTGGTCGTTGATTCGACTGAATTTTTAATAAGTTTATGGGCTATGGGCGTAGTACGTACTCATTTTTAACGAATTATAAACTTGTACGAGTAATGCACAACATCCAAACACGTAACGAAAATTAGTGAACATATAATGCACAATATGTGTACTGCAATGCATATGAACAAGATATACCGTGATACGATGTTAGCACACGTTTCTTGTTTCCACCAAGGGTTTATTAAGATTAGGGGCTAGGGTGTAGTACGTACACATTAATAACAAATTATAAACCGAGTCGAATATTGCACCAATTGTAAGGAATAATGGATATTATTCACTATATAATGCAAATTATGTGAACTGCAATTCAAACGAATAAGATGCAATGTGATACGATGTTTGGCACACGTTTCTTGTTTCCCGCAAGGGTTTAATAACACTAGGGGCTAGGGTATAGTAAGTACACATTTATAGCAATGCCTATGAACTAAATTCAAGGTTGCTTAAGTATAGTTAGCCCTATCGAAAATAAAAATAAATAAATAAAACGCAAGGCCTATGAACTAAATTCAAAGATGTGCGCTAATATTCTCATGGACCTTGTAAAAAGAAGAACGCTTTCAAAAAGAAATGGACGACGGTACTAGTATTAACGATAATTGTACAATAAACAAGCTAGGGTGCCTACACCGTTACATCAAAGACTGGACTAGCCTTGCGTTTTATTTATTTATTTTTATTTTCGATAGGGCTAACTATACTTAAGAAACCTTGAATTTATTCGGGTATTGGTAGTCTCAAAAATGGCACGACTCCCCCTTTCGATGAGCCATTGGGATTTCATCAGTGGCTAGCAGGTTCACTTTGTTTGAATCACGATTCGTACTTGTAAAGCTTAGCGCAGGGCCTTTTTGCACTTATTTGTCCAACGTTTTCCTTCTTATCATACGGGTAGGTAGGTACGTCATCTATGAAGACGTAGATAAACTTGTTGGATACGTATTTCCTAAGTTTCACGTATATTGTCGGTACATGTTATTACCACTTATTCCTTATGATCATATAAAGATTGAAAGGGCGCTCCAGGATACGTTATTTGGTTGTATTTCTGGTTGGTGACAGTCATATTTCAATTTCATCTATGAAATACGTCAGCTCTCTTCAGTTGATCGAACCACTTCGTCTATGTACGTTATCAACGTTCTATCTTTTCCTTTGTAGCAAGTACATATGATCTTCCGGGCAATACGTTAGGTTTGAGAATACCTAAATTTAGGGTCTACCAAATTATACGTTGTGTGATTTTATTTTCCTTTGTTCGGTACGATTTTCTAGAGGTCGAAGGTGAACTCTAATTGTTAACCTAATGGTAACTTGGGTAAACTGTTGAGAAATAGGCCTGGACATTCACATGGTATTTCAATTTTCGATATTTCTTTCTTCTTTCGACTTATTGGTTTGGTTAAATGAGGTAAAGAAAACATCACTAGCGTGGTGCTTGTATGCGTATTCATGGTAATCTCGTAGGATCTTATTTTCTATCATATGGCTAGGAAAGCAATTTGTCATTCCTTGGATTGTAATGTGATTTTCAGTCATCTCATCCATTCGTAACATGATGTCCATAATTCTAAGTCATGTGTTAAGACTTTACGTTCTTCCCTTAACGTGATTTGATAAGGCTAATTTCATGCATAGGTCTAGGGGGTGAATTCATACAATTATAAGGTCTAACACATGTTTTAAGCCAGGTGTGTAGAAGAATTCACCAGGTTGAGGAACAAAGAAGGTGGATTCCAAGGACCATGCAATTATGGTGAATAAGTGAGCAACTAGACGGAGGGATCGTGAAGCTGAAGGGCAGAATGGAGATTTCTACGAAGGTTTCTAGAAGATCCTACCGCACCTATATACGGAAGGAAGCATGCAATCTGGAGGGATCCTCTCGGTGGGGACCTCAGTAACAGATTAGTTTGCAGATCACCTCACTTCTACACACTTTTTGGGTTCTGATGGGGAAATTGTAGGGCAGTTCTGGGTCACTGGTTGCTGGTTAGTCGTCGGAGTAACACCGTCCTCGTGGAGGGCGAAGAAACAATTTAAATCGCTTTCATTTTAGTTTTCTGTCGTGAATTTCACTGACCTTCGCCGTTCGGAGCTCGGCCCTGTTTACTGTCGAATTGCTTTAGTTTATGAATTTTCTGTTTTCCGCCATTAACGAGTTCTAATGATTTTGATTATGGGTGTTCATTATTTTGCGTTTATTGTAGTTGGTGAGTTGGATGTTTGAGTTTTGTGTTGGTTGACGAGTTTGGTGAAATTGCTGGGATCTGGTGTTGATCGAAGTAGATCTGGGTGAATCGGGAACCATGGAGTTGATGTTGGTTGCTGTTTGGGTTCGGAAGGCTTGGATCCGGAGTGGATTGAGTTTCCGACGTTGGATCTGAAGAGTGATTGAGACTTATACCTAACTTTCGTGTTTTCATTTCATTCTGCCTAGTATACGTAGATCTGTTCTATTTCCGGTTGTTTGCAAGTTTTCGACGTCTGAACTTTTACATTTTGTTTGAATCTCGGTATATGCTCTGTTTTCTCCATCTTCGTGTTTGATTTAGTTGATGTGATGCATGTCGTTGTCAATTGGATGCTTTGTTAGTTAGTTGCAGCTTTAATTCCGTATTTGATATTTCTGGAAGTTGGTCCCCAATTCTTAGTTGTGTTTCTGCTTAACTATAGTTGGTAATCGTTTGCTCTATTTAGCAAGTAGGTTTAAAAATTCTGTAGTTCTAAGGATGTTAAAGCACTGCACGTTGTTTACAATTTACTAGGTCTAGTGTCTAATTTCGTGCCTAGGTCTAGAAGTAGAATACCTCAACCAAAGTTTGCGTGGCAGCAGCCGTTTTCTAACCAAAATCTCTAGATGTTTTCTTGCGCGTCCATCTTCGTGGGATCGACCCCTTGCTTCTAGTCTATAGTATAACGGGTTGAGGGATCTTTGAAACACAAGAGTTTGTGTGTCCATAGCCAGAGTCTTCCGTGTCGCCTTGAGTTCTTAGACCTAGTGTTTAGTGGATTCAGTGGACTTGGCAGCTCGATCTAGGAATTTATCATACACACGCTCACACGACAGACACAAGCGTTTCATGATTCTTAAGCTTTTGGCGTGTGTAAGATGTTTTTACGATTCATCCTACTGATGGAGCTACTCTTATTTTCGACTCAAAGTATCCTACTATGAGTCTTAAGTTATTTGCAAATCTTTCGTGTCTCTTTTCAGGCTGCTTTTACCTTCGTGCGTATGTCCCTGTTTGTGACATGACTCTTTATCGATGTCGTCAACGAGGTAGTTATTGCGTGTTCATCTAGGGTTGAGCTTAGAATGCTTCCAGCTGTTGACACGGATTCGCTCTCGCTTCTACTTTTGGAGGTTTAGGTGATTTATTAGACGTGATAATTCTTGATAAAGCAAGTCCCGATTTTATAGCGGTTCGTGTTATATTTAGAACACCAGGTAACATTAGGTTAATAATCCTCCCTTACAGGTTGAAAGTAGTTGGCTTTCTTAATTCTTTCATTTAGTTCTATCATGGTCATAATTCCCTTCGTTATTGACGTCACATTTTCTTCCATTCCCTCTTGCTTCGAGGTTCTGGTATATGTATTGTAACCAATGCTGGTTTTACTTCGGGTGTGGGCACCTCGATGCCTAAACTTGACAGAGGGCTCGGGGTATGATAGTCCTACGTAGCTTATTAACGTCATTCTTATCTCGCGCATATTTCTGTATCCACTCGAGTGGGCATATCTTGGTCTGTAGGTCATAGTTGGTTACTGAAATTCTTCTACGTTTCAGATTGTAACAATCTTTATTTATTTGTTATTATTATCGCGATATGTTTTAGTAATGTACTTGTCGTACAATCCTCCATTGGCTTGCTCCCAAGTCATGTCTGTTGGTTGCTCGATGTCATTATCCTTCTACGTACTTCCCATCATAACTCTGTAGATCTAGTTGGTTGGAAAGGTATCGTACGCAGCCTAAACATTTCAAGTTTGTGTAACATATAAAGTAGAATATACACTTTAACTCGTGTAATCTACGTATCGGTCTTAGCTGGGTCTCCTATTCATCGAACATTGATAGGTTTTTCCGTAGAGTTAGTTCATTTTTATTCGACTATTGGAAACGGTTCAAGTAGTGGTGGTAAAGAAAAAATGTTGTATTCTCATGTTTCTCATTTCATTCACCTTACTTCAATTATTATTCCTTTCCATGTCTTTACTCAAGGATTTTGAGTCGTCCGACTCTTTTGGGTGGTGTTTTGTTTTGTTCGAAACATAATTGATAGCGTACTGAATGTTAACATGAAATCGTAGACGACACATATGGTCTTTTAGATACTAAGATACGATATCCTTATATAGCTTGCCGGAAAGAAAGACAATAATGAAAAGAATATAACCGAATAAATATAAAGGAAACTGGCACAAAGGGGATGAGGGTCTTATCATAGCAACTGGTTACAAGGAGACAGATATCGTGGTCACAACTGGGAAACACTCTGAGATATCAATGTTCTGGTGCAGGTTGGGTGGGGTTGATGTCTGGATTGCCATTGGGATATTCTTCGGAATTCTCCTTCTCTGAGCTTTTATCTGCATTGGTCATAGTCGCACTACTCCTTCTACGTGCCATTTTGGCTTTAGTTGATTCACGCTGGTGAGGCTCCATGTTTTCATTAGAAGGAATCTCATCGAGATGCTTCGTTTCTTGCTTGGAGTTCGAGGGTGCATTGGGTTCTGGTTCAAGGAGATCCATCCAAGGGGACTGTGGTCTAGGCTTTCTACCAGCAAGGTTTGGGGAGGCATACTTCTTGTCTAGCTTCATCTTCGGTCGCTTCATGTTGCCCACAGAGGTCTCTTCCGATGGCGGGCTGGTCCTTGCTCAAACTAGGGAGGGGCGTGGTTTATCGAGGATCCGTAAAAGCAACATTCTAGTGTAAGTGGCTCGTGGGAAGGAATTCTTCTTTAGCTTCGACTTAACTGTGGCCTTGCCCCGTTGGTGTGCCTCGCATATAGCCTTGAGTCGTTGAATGTTTGCCGCTATGTCTATAGACTTATCACTATCGGATGAAGTTGATGACGATGATGATGATGATGATGAATCGATGATTAACTCTATGTTCCTTTGAGATGGTCCTGCTTCATTCGTTTTCTTTGTTGGCCGTATTTGGATGGTTGTTGAAGGTTTCTTCTGAGATTGAGGAGTAGGCTGCTTTGCTGCTTGTTTTTCTATTACTGGGACTCGACTTTCAGGTCGAGCGTCGGGTCCTTGAGGAACCTGACCGTATACGATTTACGTATAATGGACTTCCCCGAGGAATCCAAGAAGGTCTCCTATTAGATCAAACTGGGGTCCATGTAGCCAATGTATCGGTGAGCGATTCCTACAGCCCATAACTGCTAATCCACTGGTAGTAGAAGGATCAATCGATAAATCCCATCAAAGCCGGTTACTCTGTATTGATAGGCATCGACCCACAGTCGGCGATAGTGTGAAAAGAATTCCCCTAAATCATCATTGGGACTGGGAGCATAGTTTCGGTATCTTGCGATCACGCGAGCAGCTCGTGGGATGTTACGTTTTCGTTCAGCGCTTTCCTTACTAGTCATCTGTAGAAAACACTCGTTCACCATATATTGCATATAGAAGAAATCTAAGAGGGCTTATATTCTTAATCATTTATTATTTTCAAGCATCGGAAAATGCTTGGGTGATACTCTAAGGTATCATATGTGGTACTTGCATTTAGATCATAATCGATTTGAAGTATTCACATGGCTAGAACACTTAAAGCATGTCTAGCAACGCCATTCACTTACTTTATTCATCATTTGTTTCTCGCTCAGGAAGGCGGAAATGAATTCTTTCTATTGCAGATAAAATCTCTAAATAGTGTGACGAACCGATTCAGAAATTCCTCAAGTTGATTCGTCAATCCCCCTGATAGAATTTCCATTCCTAATAAATTATCAGGAAGAACTGGAGGGGTCACGTCTGTCCCACTTAAAATCCAGACTCCTAGACAGAATTTATCAGCACGGTGTAGTTATCACTATTAAGGCCCATGTAGTAAACACACTACTTCATTCAAGGATTCACTTTAAAGAGTACGAGTTACTTCATTCATCTATCATGCACACAAATAGAGCAAGAAATCTCTATTACTCACGTGTTCGAATATCATCAACTTTACCTTGGGAGAGGAAATTACCTCTTTCTTGGTTAAGCGTGATGAGTTGGAGTGCTGAGCCTTATTAGGCTACCGGGTTAGTCTAGCAAAACAAGTCTAGACTATGGCTGAAAGAAGACTCTCGGGTTCAAACAAGAAAAGAACTGCTCTGATACCACTCTGTCACGACCCAACTTTGCTAATTATAGCAGGTTCAATATACCGTGACTGGGGTGGATATTAAGAATGTGAGTTGAGTATGAAAAGAAGGATTTAATGGTTGACATTTCTGTCTGTAGAGTATAGACAGTGAATACATGAATAGAATGGCTCGATCACAATGACTCGAATCGGGGACCATGCAATATACTAGCTAGTTATTAGAGTCTTTAGAGACAAAAAGGATTTCACTTGCTTCAATACATAACAGAAGGAACTGAACGCGGTTCCATGTATGAAGACACGAACCTCCGAGAGTAATGAATGAAAATATAAGTAGGTCTGGTTTAATTAGCACCCTCCACTCCATCACCAACCTGCACATTTAGAAATACATACATGGCTGAGTACAAAGGTACTCAGTGAACACATTGCCGAAAAATACAATTATACATTTGAAAATATTGTCAAGCCATTATCACAGTAACACTCAGGGGTTTTATTAAAAAGACCCGAGCTTTCTAAAATCATTTTTCGACTGCACAGTCTAAGTCTTTTTGTTCTTGCCGTATCTGAACATCTTGTGCCGTAGAGATGGTGTTCTCCTACGGTCACCTAAACATTCATGTGCCGGGAAAGTGGCCACTTTCCACAAGCACCGGACCGGACAACCTTACCGATGACCCACAGTCCACGTGTACACTAGTCCGAGTAGGGACTCTCCCCTTGCTGGGACCCGAATTCGATTCTTACTTTATTTGGCATAGCACATTCGGTATAACCAAACAGATAGGCATCATTACATAAAATAACATCTTTTATGGCCAGACAACATCATTTGGATAAATAAATATTATCTCAAATATACTTCATATTTTTATCCACATTTGTATGTAGGATAGAAAAGTTCACCTCGTACGCTTTCGACTCCGTATACCAATATACTCTCTTGGAGTTTAATTCCGTGCGATGGACCTTGTCCAATAAAAGATAATAGTCTATTTAGCGTCGAGAAATAAATAAAAGTGCATGATATGCTCCTAGGATATGCATCCTATTTTCTTCTCTCTTTCATAAACCCATTCACTTTAATTAAATTCGAAGATTTAATTATTGGCATTAATTAATCGCGAGATTAATTAAATTAATAAATTTGAGGATTTACTTGAAAAAAAAAACATACAAAGTCACTTATTTAACTTAATTCAAGAGAAATCTTAGCCAAAAGATTTATTTGCAAGAAGAAATGGGCTTACTTTTCTGCTTCTTTATATTAGTTCAAGCATAAAACAAAAACCATAGAAAGTCCAACCCTTTAAATAAAGAAGCCCACCTAAGTTAAAAGGGAGGGTCCTCATATCTAAGTCAGCACATCCCATTCCTCTCTATTTCCCTCACCGTGTCTCCTTCTCTCTCTCCTCGCTAAAACTCTCTCTTACTCTCTCTCTACTTCATGGTTTCTCTCAACATCATCATTTTTATCGGTTAATATCCCAACATCATCATTCTTTTTTTTTATCTTATCACATTTTTGCAAAGGTAAAATTAAGGGGAGTGTTTGTTGGCGGAGCTCCCGGGATGGTGTAGGATTTGGTAAAATAACAAATTTTGGTACTATTTCTCCCTTCCCCACTTCCTATTCTTTTGCCATTAGGTAGATATGCATACGTGATTACTTCGGGTCGTTTTCAGTGAATAGAGCCGCACTATTCATATGTTGACTATGGTTAAAGATGGTAAGAGTTGTTTTTGCTACTGTATTATTATTGCACTGTCTTTTCCGACTTGTCCCATCATTTGTAGGAAGTTGGGGTTTCCTGAAGATAGAATACTAGCTTTGTGAAGAAGACTTAGCTCATTTTTGTAACATCATAAATTAAATAAAATTAGTATATTTCTCATTTGAAGTGAAATGACTATATTTTGTAAATAGACATTTAATATCCATCTGATTTATAAATGTACATGGACAATTATTTTATCGCTTCACGTATCTTCTTGCACAATAAAGTCCTTGGTCAAAATTAGTTTCACATTGGCACTTAACTATCAATTAAAACCCATCAAGGATTTTAATACAACTAAACATAGGAGTTTAAAATACTACTTGCTTTAATATAATTATTTACTCTATAAACATTTAATGGCGTTAATTTGAGTGGGGTATTACATGTTTAGGTGACTTAGGTAAGTAATATGTCTTTACATAAAGTTTATGTAGGGAAAACACAAAGAAGCATAATTCTAGCGGTTTATTTTGTAAATTCCTTATTTTCCTAATATTAGAGAAGAAATTTAATTATCACAGTGTTTGTAATGTATCATTATTTGTTGATTAAGTTCGTAGAAAATCATTTTCTACATTATAAGCAGATAGGTGGATATTACTGATTAAAGAAAATCTTTCACTTGTACCTTGTTAAAAGTAATAGATATTTTCAACTAAAATAGGCGTGGACAATTTATCGTCAATAGTTGGTGGTATTGATATGAAGTCACTTTCTATTATGGATGACTGAAGTGTGGTATAACCCCTGAATGATCACAATGAGATAAAAACTTCTTGCTTGATTAACCATGTGAGATCTATGTAATTATTTATCTTTTAAAATTTACAAGTGACATTGAGTACGATGTTGGTTATACGCTACTTTAATTTGTTAATTAATGCGAGGTTTCTATCACCTAATACCATGACATCTTGGTTAACGGTGATGGAAAGTAAAATTGAGTACGATGTTGGTCCACGTGTGCACATTGGTCCATATGTGCACATTGATCGGTTCGTCCAAATTAAATACGAGAAATAACATTTAGATCTATGGTTTGCAGGTAGAATTTTTCATTATAATAATAAAACTAAATACTCCCTTCGTCCACAATTACAATCAAGTTTAATCGGGCATGAGTTTTAAAAAATGTACTAAGTGGATGAAAAATATTAGTGGAAGGTGGGTCCTACTTTTATATTGTGAAATGTGAGTGAAATAAAGTTAATGGAATATGAGATCTATTAACAAAAGTTGTAAAAAAGCAAATGAGACATTTATTGGTGGACGACCAAAAAATGCAAAATGGGATGAATATTGGTGGACGGAGGGAGTATTTCATACTACCAACGTCCACAAAAAAAAAGACTAAGTTTATCATTTTGAGTCGTTCACCAAAATTAGACAAATTCTAAATATGGAAGGTTTTAAACCATTACTAACCCTACATATCATTCTAATTGTAGACCATACAATCCTCTACCGCTACTTGTACCACCTTTGTAAATAGAAGACTTGTAGGTGTTTAGCATAATGTGAAATTTCAACAAACTAATTTCCTTCTTGTTTCTATTGAAGTTCAGTATGAAAGATTGGAAGATAAGATTTTTGAGATTTTGTGCGAAGTGTTGTTTCAGACATGCTATGAAACTGGGATCATTCATATAGCTTACACTTGAATAAGTTTAGATCTATTTCATATTGTATTATTTCTGGGCTTCAAAATCATTCAAACACTTAAGAGAAGAGTGATCAATTGCTAACTCATCATTTAATTGCTAACTATAACTAATTTAAAACTAATTTAAGACCATATAATTTTAGAAATCTTGTGGTCTACAATTTGCCATGTATAATTTCATTTTTCATTTTTTAATATTAAAAATATAATAGCAACTATCAAATTTAGGATTTAGAAATACAATGTCAATACAGTGTATGAAATACATCAACACAAAGACATGATAATATCAGCACTATTTCATATTGATATTGTACAAGCATTGTATTGACATATCATGTGTCGTGTATGGATATAAAGCTATTAACGAAATTTATGAAAATTTTCAAAAAAAAATTCAAATTTTGACATCGGAACATATGCAAGTGAGATCTCGTTAGAATCCTTATGAAATTATCTTTAATTTGATATATGTTGTGCGAAAAAATAATTTAATTCGAGAAAGTTATATGCGTTTTAAAGTTATGAGATATTTTTCAAAAGTAAGTTACGACTAATTTATTGTAAATTGACCTTAATACCCTTATTGACGTTTTTTGTTGATCGTATTGACATTCCGGGACGATGATCTAGGCCCTTGATTTAAATATTTAATCGTAGTTAGCAATTGAGTTAGCAATATACCACTTTCTACGCTTGAAATATCTAAAGTTCTCATATGAAATAATGTGTCATGTTATTATTCATCATTTAGACAACGTGATATTCTCAATGTGTTTCTTATTAGCTATGGATTAAATACAAAAATAGTGCTAATATATGTATATGCATAAAAAATAAAAATTGTTTAATGAAATGTGTCGTGATTAATGCATTCATGAAATAAACATTGAGTGATTTTGTAGGTTTGGGCCGCGCTTATAAGGGAATTATGAAAGGCCCATTTACAAAATACAACCAAAATGACCCGGCCCGATTAAGTGCGTCTTCCACAGAGTCTCCTCATTTGTGAATCGCCCTTCATTTCAGGAACGCCAACCCTTTTTCATCTCAGAGCTTGCCCTTTTCACAGCACTCCTCTTTCTGAATGCGTATTTCGGTGTGTGTGGTTGTGGATTTTAAAATGAGGGCATTTTGGTGAAAACTTGGCAATGATTAGTGTGGGAAGTTTGAAATGAAATTGAATTTATTTTGTTCCTTGTTTTGTAGGACAGCTTTGTTAGGGGTTCCTCAAAGGTGAGATTTTACTTTTTCAATTTTGCAATGTAAAACAATTGATCATATTTGTTTATCCTACACTCAAAGGTGATCATATTTGATCTTGGAAATGATAGCATAGAAATAGAAATATTTGACGAGATTCATGACTTATATAGGTATCTCACAGCCTATGAAGTGCTGGCAACTTGTATTTCATACCTGGACATAGTAGGAGTGGTGGTCTCCTTGTACCAATACGAGTTTGCTGTATCACTTGTCGAATACTCAGACTCGCTCCCGGAACCACTCGGCCGTTTGAGCACGCTGGTCCCGACCGGGAACAGGTAGTTAAACGGTTTAGGAGGTGGCATGACTTCAACTCCTCCTTCCAGCATCTTCACCACAGCGCTCATCGTTGGCCTCGCATTTGGCGAGTCTTGGACGCACCATAGCGCCACCTTCCCCGCTCTCTCAGCCGTTATCCTATCCTTCTCCTCAATCTCACAAGCTTCCACCAACGCCATCAGCTCGCCTTTTTCGTACTCTTCCCACACCTTCTTCGGGAACCAGTTGAGACTCTCTGAATCTCCCCTGCTCATCGCGTTTCTCCTTCTCCCAACTATCTCGAATAAAAGAATTCCAAAGCTGTACACGTCGCATTTGTAGGTTATGGGGAAATTCTTCAGCATAAACTCCGGGGCCAGGTAGCCTGGAGTGCCCCTGCAACCGGTCATGCTCACATGCGTGTCGTCTCTGTTGCAAAGCTTTGCTAGTCCAAAATCCGCAACCTTAGGGTTGAAATTCGAGTCAAGAAGCACGTTCCCGGGCTTTATATCATAGTGAATGATCCTCTGCTGGCACTCCTCGTGCAAGTATGCGATCCCCTTCGCCGTCCCAATCGCGATCTCATGGAGCTTCTTCCACTCCAGCTCCCGAGTCTCGCTGAACAAATGCCGGTCCAGCGATCCGTTCTCCATGAACTCATACACGAGCGCGCTCATGAACTGGTCGTAGCAAAATCCATACAACTTCACCAAATTTATATGATGAGTCCTCCCGATCGTCCCCACCTCCGCCATGAACTGCCCCTCGATGCTGCTGCTTGCGCCAAGGGAACTTCCCCTTGTACACCTTTCCGAAGCCTCCGGAGCCAAGCACGGTGGAGTAGTTGTCGGTGAAGGTGAACATCTGCTGAGCGGTGAAACGGAAGGGCTGGTCTCGAGCAAGATCGAGGAAGAACCTTTCCATGGTGGGGGCGTCGGCCACCCAGACTTGGAGGCTCGACGAGGTTGGCGGGGCGACTGCTGCCTTTAGCTCGGACACTATCCGCTGCTTCATCTTGACGCCGCAGTAGCAGGAGACGACGACGATGACTAATATGATTACTAAGGTGATGACTACAGCTGCAGGGGAAGATGATTTGTTTGTTTTGAGATGGATAAAGATGAATTTGAAGTAGCGAATGAGATGATGGGTTTACCTGCGCCCGTGTTTCCTTCGTTCTCATTAGGTGGAGGAGGAAAGTTGAAACTAGACATAGTCACATAGATGATGGAGTATTAACTAAGACCTTAGCTTTGTAACTAATAATGACCTTTTTTAGCTATGAATGCATTTGTGTTGGTTTTATCCATGATTGGGCAGTTGACTTGACCCGGTCTTCGCAATGACTTAGATACTCCCATTTCTATATCCCTCTCACAAGTCAACACGCACTTCCTCCGTCCTCCACTAAGTGGCACAAGTTGACACGAGTTTTAAGAAATGTAGTAGAAAGTGGATGAAAAAAGATAGTGAAATGTAGAGTATATTATAAATAATAGTAAAAGTAAGGGTGCCAATTAATTAAACACAGACGAAAAAGAAAATTAGTGTCAATTAATAGGGGACGGAGCGAGTAACAATTACTACTATCTCCGTCCCACTCCAACTGAAACATCATCTTCCATATTATATTCTCAATTTTATTGGATGTTCAACAATTGAGAATTATAGCTAGGAGGTTGCATTGTACTCCCTCCATCCTACACTATAATGACACCATAGTTAAAATGATAGTCTAGACAAACAATTTGTACTACATAGGCAAACAACTCGGCATATGGTTTCAAAAGTAATCTGCGATACAAAATCAGAGATAATAAAGCAATATGCGATACATAGGCAAGCTAAGGTTGAATCTTTTCCTAAATCTACGGGTTATCGTCTAGTCGAAGAAAACTCTCTTTCCACAAGACAAATTACATCACGGCTATTGCTCTCGAATTGACGTATTATCCTCAAAGATGAAACGACTTCCTCCTATAACAACTCAAACCCGCTAGGCACCGGTGAACTTGATGGAGTTCCAAAAATTGAGCAATACAATGTTCCTAAAATATACAATAAAATGTTGAGAGTTTGAGAGAGAATGGAGAATGTTTTTGTTGATGTGTAATTCATCTACAACTCTATGGCTTTTATGGGTACAAAATTAGGATATAAAATATCATGGAATTAAAACATCATAAGTTATAAAATTAAGAGAATAGAGGTTACAAAATTTCTTAAGTGCTCCTTATCCTATTTATAGATTTGTAACCGCCAATTACTTATTAAAATATTTAAATAAATATTCATAAATGGAGTCATCTAATGCACATTCTAACAGCTTAACACGTTGTCAAACTAATAAAGAAGGGTCAGTCACAACAATTGTAACAGCCCCATAAATATAAATTCATAAACATTTATAAGTAAAACTTCCACACTCTAACTATTACTAATATTACATAAAAAGATGAAATTATAACGGCCACATACAAATTCCACCCTATAACTATTATTACATATTTTTATAAATATTCAAATTCACCCCATAACTTTTAAATATATCAAAATATTGCCAAAACTCGCCTTTTATATATATATATAGATATAGATTTATGAAAATGTCATTTAATTGAAAAATTATATGATTAAAGAAAAAATGTATAATGGGGGCTCTAAACATATGATTAAATGTTAAAACGTACGATTAGGAGAACTCTAATACTAACTAATAACGCATTTCTTTAATAAACCGAAGACAATGACCATTGGAATTTGGGTGATGTGTTGTAACTGATATCCACGTAAATTTACACTATGCAGTTACGTTATTTTTTTGGCTATAGTTGAATTTGTCTAGGCATGTGCATTATTCAACTAAATTTCTGCATTATTACACTATAATGGTGCATTATTAGTCGGTGTGCATTATTCAACTGAAATCTGCATTATTAAATGACACGTTGCATCAATCTAACCGTCGGATGACAAAATCGTGGGGCTGAGATTAAAAAGAACAATAGAATAAAATATACAAAAATGAAATGAATACATCCATATATATATATATAGGGATGTATTCATTTCCTTTTCTCATATTTCCTCCTATTTTCTTCTTGATCTTAGCCCTTGATTTTCGAAATCCTATGGCCTAAATTTGTTTGTAAAAACATTAAATTTAATGATTAAAAAACCCAAAAAGGGCTAAAATGGAAATCAAATTTGGATCAGTTTCTCTCCACCCTTAATTCACGTGTTTCCTTATTTACAATATCTCAAAATCGTCTTCAATGTGGAAGGAAGATATTCACGCAATCGTTGTGCCAATCAATTCATTCATCAATATCGTTGTCGACACCAGTGAATTATATCCTTCAATTACTGTGATTTGTTCTCGAAATCCAGAGAATGATTCGTTATCGAAATCGGTGCTGCCCGTAACCGCCGTGTGTGACCCCAAGCCGTCAGAAGAGTCGTCGTCGTTGGATCCAGTTTTGGTGGTTGATTTTTTGAACGAAAGAGCCGCCCGTACTTCCGCGATGAACGTCTCGAGCTGAGACCCAATCGCCGTCACTCGTTCATCAGTTTTGAGAAACTGGACGTTCAGTTCGTCGACCGCAGCGTTAAACGAGACCGTACTTTTCTCACATTAATAACGAATTATAAACCGCTACGAATAATGCACCACATGGTAACGAGTAATGGATATTATTGACTATATAATGATCAATATGTGAACCGCAATGCATGCGAATAAGATGTGCCGTGTTTCGTTCTTTGGCACAGGGTTATTGTTTATCCTAAGGGTTTAATTAGTTGAGGGGCTTGGGTTTAGTAGCTACGTCTAAAAAAACGGATACATATAATGCACCAAATGAGTATGCATAATGATATCTACTGTCTGTATAATGCATAAAACGTTGGAGGACGTAATGAAGGACCTCGAGTATGCCTCATTCATTTAGGTTTTTGATGTGCCGTGTTTAGATGTTTGGAACACGTTACTTGTTTACCCCAAGGGTTTAATAAGCATATGGGCTAGGGTATAGTACTTATATATATAAATCACGTTTTTTTGTAATTAAAATTTTTTACCGAATAAAGTTATGAAAAAGGTGCACGGTTACATATAATGCACCAACTGAAAGTGCATAATGAAATTTATTGTCTGTATAATGCATAATACGTTGGAGGAATTAATGATGGACCGCGAGTATGCCTCATGAATTTAGTGTTTTGATGTGCCGTGTTTCGATGTTTGCCACACGTGTCTTGTTTACCCCAAGGGTTTAATAGGCCTAGGGGCTAGGGTATAGTACTTACACATTAATAACAACGATGTAAAATAGCGCGCGGTTGACCTATATATAAATCACGTATTTTTTAAATTTACATATTTTACCGAATAAAGTTATGAAAATGTTGCATTACTTGTCAGAACACTCGATTGCTGCATTGTACGTTTTTGCTAACCCATTTTTTTTGCTTTTCTCTATAGTGAGTGTTGTTCGTGAATGTTCTTCGGAGCTGAAGCCTCATGTCGGTCTGAAATTCCAATACTTGGAATTCGCTTTTGCTTTTTACGAGGTATACGCCCGCGCAGTTGGCTTTGATACGCGCAAACAAGCGAAGAGGTTGCGCTGGTGAGTTGAATGTATCGATTTGGTTTAAACATTGCGCCCAATGCTTATTAGTTGTTCTAGACGATTCGTTTAATGGTGTAGGTTTGCAATTCTGGGCGATAGGTGTGTAACATAGAGTGTGAAACGTAACCAATATGGAGGACCGCGTGTATGAATCAAATTTTGAGGGTGTAGATATAGACTTGACTAGGCTAGAAGATTAACAAAATACGAATAATGCACCATATAGTAATGAATAATGGATATTATTGAATATATAATGATCAAGATGTGAAATGCAATGCATACGTTAAAGATGTACACCGTGTTTCATTTTTTGGCACACCCTTCTTGTTTCTCCTAAGGGTTTAATAAGTTTATGGGATAGGGTTTAATAAATGTAAGGGATAGGGTTTAGTACGATGACAGTAATAATGAATTGTAATAACCACCGAATAATGCACCAAGTGTAAACGAGTAATGGATATAATTGAACATATAATGCACAATATGTGAAATGCAATACATACGAACAAGATGTACCGTGTTACAATGTTGGCACATCTTTCTTGTTTCTCCCAAGGGTTTAATAAGATTAGGGGCAAGGCTATAGTACATACACATTAATTGCAAAATGTAAACCGATTCGAATAATGCACCAATTTGTTACTAATAATGGATATTAATGACTGTATAATGCAAAGTATATGAACTGCAATGCATATGAATAAGATGTACCGTGGTACGATGTTTGGCACACGTTTCTTGTGTTTCCCTAAGGGTTTAATAAGGCTAGGGGCTAGGGTATAGTACGTACACAATAATGATAATGTTTCCAAAAAGCGCTTGTTTGTGCTTGTATGCATTAGCTGATATATTTGTTTTTTTTACAGTGTCGTGTTTCGATGTTTTACTCACATTTCTTGTTTTTCCTAAGGGTTTAACAAGCATAGGGGCTAGGGTGTAGTATGTTCTAAGTCTAAAAAACGTTGTCCAAATACACGAGCTGCAGTATTTCATCTCGGGTTGCACATGCATGTATTTTTTAAAACAAACATACATAATGTACAATTTAGTATAGTATAATGCGTAGTTTAGTTTCTGTAATGCATTATTTGTAATATGGAATTAATATTTATCCTGACCCGTTTAATTTAAGTTGTGTTGTGTTTCGAAGTTTGGCGCACGTTTCTTGTTTTCCCTAAGGGTTTAACAATCCTAGGGGCTAGTATGTATAACAGCAACCACGTGATGCATAAAAACAAGATAAATAATGCATTCAAATATCCAAATAATGTACACAATCACTCAAGTAATGAACATACATATATTGCATTCATTCTTAGACTCATGTACAACAACAATCTAATGAAGCATAAAACATGAAAAATAATGCATAGAAATAGCTAAATAATGTACAAATATTGCATTCACTCCTACACTCATGTACAATTTCCGTGACGGCTTCCTTCTGCCGTGGAGTTAAACTCTTTATACCATTCAGAAACTCGGTCGGCAATACAGATGGTCGACGTTCCTACCCCTTGGTTTCCTATCCTCCGTCTCTTCCGAAGCTGTACTAGTCCCGGCCTTTGATACTCGCTCCCGGAATTTCTGGGCAATTCCTACTGGCAGTATATCATCGACCGCCTCGTCGATGTCCAATCTTCGCTGCTTTGATGTGGTACAACATACAGAATAATAACATACAATTAGTTACATAATGTACAAACTGAATAAAATAATGTGGATAGTTATACTGCATTCACTTATGCACTCTTGTACATAAGGATCAAAATAATGCCAAAAAACTGATACATAATGCATTTTAATAATCAAATAATGTTCAGAATAAATCAACAATGCCCCATGAATATTGCAATCACCCATTGTCTCATGTCCAACAACAGTCACATAAAGCATAAACCATGATAAATAATGCACTAAAATAAATAAATAATGTACAGGTCCGGTCAAGTAATGAACATACAAATATTCCATTCACCCTTTGACTCATGTACAACAGCAGTCACATGATGCATAAAACAGGATAAATAATGCATTCAAATAGCCAAATAATGAACAAAATCACTCAGGTAATGAACATATAAAAAATATTCCATTCACTCTTAGACTCATATACAACAGCAGTCAAACGATACATAAAACATGATAAATAATGCATAGAATTAGCTACATAATGTACAAATTCAGGCTAGTTATGAACATAAAAGTATTTCATTCACTCTTTAACCCATGTACAACAGCAGACGCTTGATGCATGAAACATGTATATAATGCATAGAAATAGTTAAATAATGCACAACATCAACCTAATAATGCATAACATTAACCCAGTAATGTACATTTAGAAAATAAACATTCAGCCTTCACGCATACTACAATAATGTACCACACCAACCAAATAATGCAACAATACAACATAAATAATGGACTCAGATTGCAAGAACAAGACCTCAATCATCAAACAGTAGTTATTATACAGCAAATTTTGAAATATGCCAAAACAGGGTCCTGCAATAATCTGGTCAATAATGTCCCACAGCAAACAAATAATGCATGCACTCAATAATGTCCCACATCAAAAAAACAAATAATAACCATATTGAATCTTGACTGAGTTGCTTAACCATCATAGACAATACTCGTATTAATGCCTAATATAGACAGCATAATGCAAAAATCATGGTACATAATGCACAGTCCAAAATAAATAATGCACATATATAATTTTGCCAACAATTTGACATTATAACGTTTAAAACTATAATTTTCCCAAGTAAGAAGATTGGATCGAGTTGATTACATCCAGATTCATAAAATAGAATCCACTTTGCAAAAATGCAGAATGTTATTGACTAATAGTTTCAGAGATGACACAATATGCAAAGGAGAAACCATAAACTTAACCAAGAAAGGCTGAATTAATCTCATAGGAATAGGAATGCTGACCTGCCTTCGACGCCATTGAAATCGCAGTGTAGCAGCCTCTGAAAGAAGTCTGAGTTCAGCCTCCTCTTCCAGTTTCAAATGAAGGAGTTCTGTTGCACTCTCATAAGTTAACATATATGTTGGTTTGATGATTCCAGAAAAATCTTTTCAAAAATACCTAGTTGAATTGCTGATTATAATTGAAATCGTGTAGCCTGCTTTGGTTCGCTGACACCTCTGGGTGGAGAAATCTCGGAATTTTTCAAACTTCTGACGAATGCTCAGAGAGGCGGACGGTATTAGGGTTTATGGTAGTGGAGAAAGTGGAGAGAGTGGAGAGAGATTACAGAGTATTGAATGAGGGTGAATGAAAAGACGGTATGATTCAAATCCCACCAAAATCGGACTTGCCAAATTCTGGCGGTTCATCTAAAATGTGACATGACTGTAATACCCTCATAATGCATTAATAAACGCCCTATAATGTAACTCGGCGACAGAATCTTAGAATCAATTTGGGACGTTGATGGATCGGATCTAACGACTAATAATAAGAAGAAGAAAGTATCTAAGGGATGAATAGGAGAATAATGCTCCCCTATATATATATATATATATATATATATATATATATAGGGATGTATTCATTTTAGATCTTTTATTCTTCTTAATATTGGCCGTTAGATCTCATTCATCAACGGTTCAGATGATCTGCATATTACACTATAATGGTGCATTATTAGTCGGTGTGCATTATTCTCCTATTCATCCATATATATATATATATATATATATATATATATATATATATATATATATGTGTGTGTGTGTGTGTGTGTGTGTGTGTGGATGTATTCATTTCCTTTTCCCATATATTCTCCTATTTCCTTCTTGATCTCAGCCGTTGATTTCCTACATCCAATGGCCTAAATTATTGGCTTTAATCATTAATTTTAATCCTTTAAAAAACCGTGTAGGGCAGAATTGGTAAACAATATTTTGTTGGTTATGGAAACTTCCTTAAACTCCGTTGAAGATCTTCCTCAATTTGTTGGCCTCCAATTTGCTGATTTCCGCCGACGGAATCCTCAAAGTCGCCGATTTTGGCCAGGCATAGATAAATTGATTAGTAAATTTAGGGCTTTTCCTTTCTGTTCATTGCTCGAGTGTGTATTGAATTTAAAAGCTATAGAATGTGTATTGGTTATCTTTTGCTTAGAAAATATGACGAATTGCGATTTTCAGTGTCTCTACATTTCATCTTTGATAATGAATTTACTGCTAAAAACCTTAGCAAGCAACTCAGCCAGCACATATATATTGCTTAAAATTAATGTTGGTGGTTGGTATCTTTCAAAAATTTATGCGTCTGCACTCCACAAATATCATGGCGCCTGAAGTTCGTCGTAGGATTTGGTTATTGAAGAAAACCGTTCATTTATATATTGCAACAGTAGATGTGCAGTCTATTGCAACCGTTCGTCGATGATTTCCGGGTGTGCCTCGTTGGTGTTTGTTATTAATTGAACAATGGAAGAAGGTACATATCGTTTATGTTCCAACACTGTGTTCGTCGCCTGCAGTTCATCGCCGGATTTGGTTTTTAAAACAGATGTACATAATTTACATATTGTGTAGTATAATGCGTAGTTTAGTTTCTGTAATGCATTATTTGTGATATGTAATGAACATTTATCCTGGCCCGTTTAATTTAAGTTGTGCTGTGTTTCGATGTTTGGCACATGTTTCTTGTTTTCCCTAAGGGTTTAACAAGCCTAGGGGCTAGGGTGTAGTATGTTCTAAGTCTAAAAAATGTTGACCAAATACACGAGCTGTAGTAATTCGTCTGGGGTTGCACATGCATAGCGCGTAGTTTTTTTAAAAATAGATGTACATAATTTACATATTGTGTAGTATAATGCGTAGTTTAGTTTCTGTAATGCATTATTTGTGATATGTAATGAACATTTATCCTGGCCCGTTTAATTTAAGTTTTGCCGTGTTTCGATGTTTGGCGCACGTTTCTTGTTTTCCCTAAGGGTTTAACAAGCCTAGAGGCTAGGGTGTAGTATGTTCTAAGTCTAAAAAACGTTGTCCAAATACACGAGCTGCACATGCATAGCGCGTAGGTATTTTTTAAAACAGATACATAATGTACAGTTTTGTGTAGTATAATGTGTAGTTTAGTTTCTGTAATGCATTATTTGTGATATGTAATGAACATTTATCCTGACCCGTTTAATTTAAGTTGTGCCGTGTTTCGATGTTTGACGCACGTTTCTTGTTTTCCCTAAGGGTTTAACAAGCCTAGGGGCTAGGGTGTAGTATGTACACATTAATAACAACGTTAACAAAGACCACTAGTTTGAGTTATAAAACTAGTGTTTTGTTATAATCGCGGCTATGGACTAATTTTGATTGATTTACATAATGTACATATTATAAATAATAATGGTTGTCTTAGGTTCATAATGCAATGTTGTAATCAAATAATGCACTTATCTGTCTACTGATGAATTTATATCCATATTTAATAAAACATGCATCCCTGAATTCTGGCGCAACGTTTGAATAAATTAGTGCACTTATTTGATTAAATAATGCAGCCCATTGATAGGTCGTATTACTTACAACATTTTAAATAATGATAATTTCTCGATAAATAATGCAACGTTTTAGTCAAATAATGCACTTATCTGTCTAATGATGAATTTATATCCACTTTTAATATACCATGCATCCCTGAACATAAATAATGTACACGTTTGTTTGACTGATGCCCACAATGGTAGTTAACTACTTTAATATCCCAATTACCAAAAGTACTTAAGAAACAATACAAAAACACACGCATGGTAATTAATATTAAACCAATGCACCCATATACACCATACTTCCTATAATGCATAATATATTGCAAATAATGACAATTTACATACACATAATGCAGAGCTAAAAAAACGTAATGCACAATGTATATTGCTGAATAATGATAATTTCTCGAAGAATAATGAAAGGTTTAATTCAAATAATGCACATTTCCATATCCCTTAGCTACATCCATTTTTGACAAACAATGTATCACAGAACATAAATATTACAAAGTCACGGCTAATCTCTGAAATGCAAAAGTACCAAAACTATCCATAAACTATTCTGACGGGGTCCGTCGACAGTACCGTCGATCACCCTTTCGTCCTTTAGTCTGTGTCTGCTCACCATCATCTCCAGACGTACTAGGGCCTCCCACGGCCAACCTATCCCTAAACTTTTTCGCCAGCGCAACGGTAATAACGTCGTCCACAACATCGTCTACTTATAATCTAAGTTGCTTCTCTGATATGGAACAAACAAATTAATACATCAGAAAATTATCATTAATCAGAATACATAATGCTATTAGCTTTTTAAGGATTAATACATATATCATATCAAATAATGCATAAATCATACTAAATTATGAATTAAAAATGACTCATAATGCGTCGGACAAGGCAAGTAATGCACATTTGATACATACACTACCTGCTTCACAATGTAAGTACAGATACAAATTACCTTTGATAATGTTTAATTTACTTCACTTAATGTAAATATCATGGTACATAATGCAATGTCTAAACCCAAAAATTCACATGTATTACATACAAAGGTTATTAACCCATATATAGAATACCACTCGAAATGTACAATATACTCCAACAAATGCATAATTACAGATCAATACCGCACTGCCCACACCAAATAATAAACATATATAATCTTGACTGAGTTGCTTAACCAACACAGCCAATACCCTTATTAATGCATAATATACTCAACATAATGCATAAATCATTGTATATAATGCACAGTCTAAACTAAGTAATGCACATATATAATCTTTCCTGTGATTAGTCACTAAAACACACAATGCCCTACATATTGCATAATTTACTGGACATAATGACATTTTAAATATATACATAATGCACTACTCAAACCAAATAATATATACATGTACTCTTGACTGAGTTGCGTAAACAATACACACAATACCCCTAAAATGCATGATATACTGCAGATTATGACAAAAAACATGTTCATAATGCACTTCATAAACAAAATAATGCACATACAAATCAAAATAATGCATATAAAATTCATTCAGGAACCACTTTTTCGCACAACAACAACAAATCCTGGTACATTAATCAAATTTTTTTCCAATAATGCAACCCAGTGCATCTGCAATGCGGTTTTAATATGGCCTAATGCGCACTAAACAGACATGCAATTACCCTTCCACACACTCAACACATATGATTTTGAATTGCACAATTAGCGACACAAATATACCTGCAGCTTGTAAAGGTTGGGAGCGCGGACGACCTCGTTTAGGCATTTTAAATCTGTCAAAACAAACAGATATAAGATAGCATAATCCACGATTTTAAACCGAATACTCTACGGATACAGATAACACACGGATTTTTCAAGTTATTATTCTGAATTTCAAAAGACGCGACATATTGGAAGTTCCAATTTTTACTTTTCGTATCTACAAAATCTTGAATACGACTTCCAGAAAGCCCTTTCCGAACATACCTGGGCGATTTGATGGATACAAAAGGAGAGTTCTTGGCGGTTTGGCTTCGACTTTAGCACCGGTGGAGGTGGCAGACGGGATCTTGGACGATTGATGTCAAGATTTTCACGGTCTCACTATGAGAGCAAAACGACGGCCTACACTATTCGATAAGGTAGCGAGTGGAGAGAGTGGAGAGGAAATACAGAGTATTGAATGTGTGAGAATGAACCGTCTCCTGATTTGAAATCTCCAAATCTCCCAAATTTCGGAACTACCAAAATTATGGCGGTTCATTTTCAGTCTTTGTCCATAATACCCTCATAATGCAGTAAGATAACCACTATAATGCAACGCGGAGATTAAAATGAGGCGTCAATCTGGACCGTTTATTAAGATAATCTAACGACTCATATTAAGAAGAAGAAAGGATCTTATGGATGAATAGGAGAATAATGCCCCTATATATATATATATATGTATATATATATAATCGTGGGGCTGAGATTAAAAAGAATAATAGAACAAAAGATACAAAAAGGAAATGAATGCATCCCTATATATATATATATATATATATTTGAATGTTTGAATAATATTTACTTGAAGGATATGAATACATCCTTAAATATATATACACGCGTCCATGCTGTTATAGTATTTTTTTGCCATGAATTTGATTAGATGTCATAATAAATAAATTTTATTTATAAAAACAGTTAAAATAGTTGCACACAAAATCGTGTAACCGTCAAATATTTAATATTGGGATTTAACTCTTTCATAATAGTCCAAATTTCACACCCTATATTTATAAATATTCAAATCTTTTATTGAATGGATGGAGTGTATACGACAACTATCGATGGGAACGCGTTTTCATTTGAGGACGGTTTACGCAATCACTTCCAACCATTTATTAGTCAGCTGGATCTTATATTATTTTAAATTTTGTATGACGCAACATAAACTTTCGTACACCATATGAATATTAAATTGGATACAGAAGAATATCAATAAGATAAATAAATAAATGAAAATTGACAGGTTACTATGGATATTTGGAAACATCTAGGAAAGGGGATTCATGAAACTTGCACCGAAGTTTGAGAAAGATTAGTACTGCACATCTATCCCATTAAATATGAAACATTACTTTTTAACATATATTTTGAAAATAATAATAATAAATAATTAAATTAGAGAAAAAATTACTTAAAAAGAGAATAGTGTAAAGGGGACTCTCCTCTACATTATTCTCTCTTTTACTTTATTTTTTAATCACTTTAGTTATTTATTATAATTTTTCCAAAACAAGTGCGCAAAAGCAAACATTGCATATTTAATGGGACAGGTGGAGTATTTCATAGGAGACTTTAGCGACATTCCATTTTGAATATTGGTGACAAGAAGGGAAGGGTAGGGAGCCTAATTGGCAATTCACTTCAACGGTTGCAGAGATGATATTTTTATTTATTTTTGTTGAAAAGTAAAATGCGGAAAATAAAAAACACAAAAACCTTTATGGACTACATTGTATTAGACTTGAATTGAATTCTCTCAATGATTACACGACCTTTTATAGGTTCTAATTCTAGCTATATATGAAAAATATATATTCTAATTATACTATATCCTTTATATTTGATTTTCCATAATCTTTAATTGATTTCCTTCTTTATTCTTGCCATAACTTAATCTCTTGTCTTCTTGTTCTCTAATCAATTGATTTCCTCATTCCAACACCCCCCCTCAAGTTGAGTATCGAGTTTTTCGACACTTAACTTGCACGACCTTTAGTTTGATAAATAGTTTATACTCGTATTTAAGAGTTCTTCAATTACCATTGATAGTTTATGCATGTATCATAGAGCTTCTTCAATTCATCATTGTTAATTTATACTTGTATCAAAGAGTTATTGAAAGTTTAGACTCGTTTCAAGGAGCTCTTCATTCATCATTGAAAGTTTAAAGTCGTTTCAAGGAGTTCTTCAATTTTCTATTGACGATTTTAACTCGTGTCAAGGAGCCAATCGAGACAGTTTTAACTCGTGTCCGGGAGCTTGTCTAAACAGTTTTTACTCATATTTAGGAGCTATCATAGATAGTCTTAGCTCGTATCCAGGAGCCATCTTAGATAGTTTTAACTCATATCAAGGAGCCATCTTAGATAGTTTTAGCTCGTATCCACAAGACATCTTAGACAGTTTTTGCTCATATCCAGGAGCCATCTTAGACAGTTTTGACTCTTGTCGAGCAGCTAATTCAGACAGTTTTGACTCTTGTCGAGAAGCTAATCTAGACAGTTTTTGCTCATATCTAGGAGTCTTTTCATTATTTTTTTCTGACTAACTTGATTTGGCTCTTCTTCAAATTTTTGCAAAAGACATTTAGTCTTATTGCAATTCTTCGAGCATTTGGGAACATTATTCAATCTTCTTCAATTAAGAAACTGATTTGCAATTCCTTAGAACTTGAGGAACTGCACTATGTCCGATGAGTTTCTCCTAGGCTGTCCAAACCTTCCCAATGGCTCCAAATATTTTACTGATCAACTCCTCATCTTCCTTGGTTGCTGCATCCCCTATAGTAATAACAGACGCAGCCACACCAAGCAGCTAGGGTGTTGATCTTCTTCTTTCACGGCTGTTCTCTTCTCCAGACAACTGATTATCCACCATCGTTGGTTCTCTTTTTGATGACAGTTTCTCCCCCAGTGACGAATTCCACTTGAAGCCGACACAAGCTTTTCCAAACGGTGAGAATTCTCCCGTCACGTTTTCTGATTCATTAACAGGCGACGCTTCGCGGCCATTGTGCGTCTCCCATCTCTGGATCTTCTCTCATTTACTTTAAGAATGCCTCATCTTCTCTTATTGGCTTTGGCTTTTCCCAACATCGCCTTTCTAGCCTTTCTTCCGGTAGGGTACTTCCTTTCCCCCCTCTGTCGGATAACTACTTCTAGATTTTCTTCTCTTTTGGGGGTGGAGACTCGATCTCTTCCATGACTGCTCCTCTGCAGCCTTCTTGTCTGTTTTTGGCGGTTCCTCCGCCGACTCATAGGTGTGTGTAAACTTCGGCCACTTAGTCTTCAACTTGGCCACCATGACTCCAAGATTGCTTTCTCGGAGCTTCTCCTGTCGGCAACCGCCTCGAAGACCCCCTCTTCCTGGTGACAGCCTCTCCCCCTCTGACGGATTCCAAGTTAGAAGCCGGCAACAGGCTGTCTCCGGGAGATTTGAGATAAACAAGCTGATATTCAAGATCTGGACTATTTATTAGTTTTGATTTTTCTCAACCAACAGAAGATAGATCCAACCATGAACGAACACAAATCAGTTTTTTTTGTTTTTTTTGATATAGAGACAGTGAATGATCCCTTTGATCGAACCTGCTCTGATACCATGTTGAAAAGTAAAATGCGGAAAATAAAAAACACTAAAAGCTTTATGGACTACATTGTATTAGACTTGAATTGAATTCTCTCAATGATTACACAAACTTTTATAAGCTCTAATTCTAGATATACATGGAAAATATATTCTAATTATACCAATATACTTTGTATTTGATTTTCCATAATCTTTAATTGATTTCCTTCTTTATTTCTTGCCATAACTTCATCTTTTGTCTTCTTATTCTCCAATCAATTGATTTCCTCATTCCAACAATTTTTACATCTTCAAACAACATTCTTCTTTTATTATTTTATTATATTTACTCCATTCATAAAAAATAGTATCGCTTTGTCATTTTGTGACGTCCACAAAAAATAATTCTAATTCTAAAAAATGAAAGTTTCCCTTTCATACTTTATTCACATTTTCTTCTATCTCTTACTTTATTCACATTTTCGCCGCTGTCTCTATCTCTTACTTCACCTACATTTTTTTTCCTTCCCTCCCTTACTTTACAAATTTATTATTAAAACCTATGTTATCCACAACTGGGACTATTTTTATGGACGAAGGGAGTATATTTTTTTATTTTCTCCCTCGATAAATATTCCTTTCCATTACATTTATTTCATTCCAATTCATCTCAATCTAATTTTCTAATTCCTTCCTTCATCTTCTATTTTTTTATATAATAACAAATGGATCCAAACAACAATACAAGCTATACTGCTTAAATTGCCCACATGTCATGAAAATGAGAATAATTATATTCTCGTAGTAATTTTATGTTTTTCCTGAATATTTTATTTCAGTATAGAGAAGCTCTTTAATTAGGGAAACGAAATATAATAAAGATATTTTTACCAAATTTAAGATTCTTGAGTGAAGGTAGTGACAACTCCACTCCACTAGCACTAAGTGAGAAGTTGAGAGCTGAAATTGGAGCTAAAAAGGCTGATTCGTCTACATCTAGAAGTTGTGTAGGTGGTTTACTCTGTGTAACTGCCACTAGACTATACATAATGTAATAGAGACTACTCAGGTTTCCCTTAGTATGTATCAACAAGCCAACAATAATATCATACTTTATCATAGTGGGTATGATAATATTCTCCTTGAACCAGAGGCGGAGCTAGAAATTTATAGGAAGAGGGGCAAATTTACACATAAAGAAATTTTAAGAATTTTTAAAAATAAATTTTAAGAAATTGAACATCCTGAATCCCCATAACTTTAAGTGAAAGAAAGCTTGGGGTAAAAGTAGTGATGCTAGAATAAGAGTAGTTATAGTGTTGCAGAAAATTAGAATACACGACAATTTCAGTGCTTTCGGAGTAAATATACAGGCGATCACGATCCAGTGTGAACAACAAATCATCGTTGTCCAACGATTTCATGGGGAAGACAAGTCCAACGGATCTAAGCTCTACAGGTGGTAGTAAGCTAAAGGTATATTCTTTTACCCAAGAATTATTATCGACATAGCTACTTATCTGCCAAATAACAACGTTGCAACCACTTTTACAATCACTAAGACACAGCCGGCCCTCCAAAGTAAATAGTCGATATTCGTGAAACATATGGTAATAGAGTCGGGAGTAGGAGGGGAGAAAACAATTAAGAGTTCAGTTTCAAGATCAAATAAGCAAATCCAGTGTTTCTCCTCAAGCACCCAAAACTAGTTCCATAATTATTTTAAAATTTTAAAGAAATCCATAATTATTTTGCAAAGTTTAGGTCTATCTCATATTCTATTTCTGAGGTTCTAAATCATTAAAACTCTTGAAATGTCTAAACTTCTTATACGAAACCATGTGTTCATGTTATTTATTCAGTTCAAATTTCGTAGAATATTTCATGATCCAATATTAAGGCGAACGTGATTTTCTCAATGCATTTCTTATTAGCTCTATCAATTAAATACAAACATAGTGCTTATATATGTAATTGCATAAAAATTGTTTAATGAAATGTTTCGTGATTATAGCATTCTTGAAATAAAGATTGAATCTGTATTTGTAGAAGTCAGTGATTTAGTAGGTTTGGGCTGCGCTTATAAGGGAATTATGAAAGGCCCATTTACAAAATACATCCAAAATGACCCGGCCCGTTTAACTGCGTCTTCCACATCATCCCCATAAGCAGAGGAAAATTCATAATTTTATTTGTAGAAGTCAGTGATTTAGTAGGTTTGGATTGCTAGGCCAATGACGCAACAACTTAAAAAGTGCATCAAGTTTGTGTGGACTACAGAATGCGAACACAACTTCCAACTACTTAACGAAAAATTAACAACAGCTCCGGTGTTAGCAGTCCCTGAATCAAGAGCGAACTATGTAGTTTATACTAATGCCTCAAAGAATGAGTTGGGTAAAATGGAAAAGTAATTGCTTATGCGTCACGGCAACTGAGGCCCCAAGAGATGAATTACCCAACGCATGATTTGGAATTAGCCGCGGTAGTACATGCTCTGAAAATATGGAGGCACCACCTTTATGGAGTTCGATGTTAGATTTTCACTGATCATAAGAGTCTCAAATACTTCTTTGAACTAAAGGAACTGAATATGCGACAGAGAAGATGTCTTGAATTAGTGAAAGATTACGATTGTGGTATAAACTACCACCCAGGCAAGGCTAATGTGGTAGCCGATGCTCTTAGTCGAAAATCTCAGCAATTGGCAGTGGTGATCACTCAAGAAGAACTATGGCGAGAATTCGACAAAATGGGGCTAGAAGTAGTACAAACACTTGAAATAGTGGAAGCAAGGATTGCCACCTTAGTGATGGAACCAGATTTGAGAACTCAAATTATAAACGCACAAAGACAAGATGACATCATGGAGAAAATTCGAGCAAAAGTACGATCTGGTGATGAAAACTCCATATTTCCAACTTCGACTTTTAGCTATCTTTTTTGGCTCAAATATGCACATTTTCACAAAACACGTCAAAATACCAAAATAGATAAAATATACAATTAATGGACGTGTAGTGCAACTTTGATACTCAAAATGGACCAAATAAGGGCCTTAAAACAGTGCAAAATCCGAGCGTATCACCGACCGTGTTACATATTGTGAACGAGACTCACAACAGTCTACTGTGCAAAAAATTTAGACTTGTTTGCTTCTTATACATTTAAATATTTAAGAAGCACCCAATGCAATATAATTACTTCTCCTTATCTTAGGTTAAAAGTGGATTGTAGAGTTTACCGTATACAAACAATTATAATCGTGCAAACTGCTAAAATATACATTTTAGTATACCAATCCTAACACAGTAGCTATCTCATTTCTATAATAGTAGTATAACGAGAATGATATTTAAAATCTTTGTTTACTCGAGTATTCTAAAAGAATTCTCCACACACAATATCACCATATAAATTTTCGAAAGATAAGCTCTTTGGTTTTCCACTAGCATTTCACCAAAATAAAATATTTGAGGATGACACGAGTTTTAATATTACATATTAAGGTACGAGAAAGAAATATAAAAGTATTCAAGATAGTGTTACACGGTGAGACGAAAGTATTCATAGGGCAATGTGAGAGAAAATATTTAAAAAAACAGAAAATTGACTAATTTTATAAGACAGACTAAAATGACAAAATAAGACTCGATTTTGAGGTGGAGGTAATATCTTGAACTTTATTTTTCGTCAGAGTGTAGCAATGGTAATTTCGTACTTGTTCATAACGGGAGTAGTGGGTTTCTCCTTAATCCAATATGAATCCATTCCTTGGCTGGTGGAAGAATTGGATGTGGTCCTAGTAAGTGAATTGCCCATCACAGTATTTTTAAACCAGTAACTGAATGGCTTGGGTGGCTGTAGAATCTCGACATCACCTTCCAGCATCTTGACCACCACACTCATGGGTGGCCGCGTCTGTGGCTGATCCTGCACGCACCATAATGCCACCATACACATCCTCTCGGCCTTGCTTCTCTCGTTTTCCGGAATCCCTCGACTTTCCACCAACGCAATCAACTCCCCCTTCTCGTACTCTTTCCACACCTGCTCCGGAAACCAATCTACACTATCACTACTATTACCTTTCATTTCAGTGTTTCTTCGTCTCCCAACTATCTCAAACATCAACATCCCAAAACTATACACATCACATTTGTACGTTATAGGATAATTTTTGAGCATGAACTCTGGGGCCATGTACCCCGGAGTTCCTCTGTACCCTGTGAGGGAAACGTGAGTATCATCTCTATTGCAAAGCTTTGCTAGCCCGAAATCGGCTACTTTTGGGGAAAAGCTTGCATCCAGAAGCACATTCTCCGGCTTAATATCATAATGTATAATCCTCTTATCACACTCCTCATGCAAATACGCGATCCCTTTGGCAGTGCCTAGTGCGATGTCGTGCAACTTCTCCCATTCCAACAACTGATTTTCACCGAATAAATGCCTATCCAACGATCCGTTTTCCATGAATTCATAGACGAGGGCACTCATAAACTGATCGTGGCAAAACCCAAAGAGCCTCACTAAATTGATGTGATGAACTCTACCAATACTTCCAACTTCGGCCATGAATTGTTTGCTCACATCATTGCTGCTTTTATTGAGGACTTTCACCGCAATTTTGACCCCATTGGGGAATTTTCCCTTGTACACTTTTCCATACCCGCCGGAACCCAATATTTCGGCGTAGTTGGTCGTGAATGTATAGAGCTGTTGAGCTGTGAAACGGACCGGTTTATCTTGAGCCAATTCTTTGAAGAATCTGTCCATCGTCGGAGCATCTGCTTCCCAAATCGGGATACTATTTGACGACGGCGGTGTGGACGTAGCATTTCTTCTTAAATCAACAATTTCTTTGCCTATTTTTTGTCTGTTCTTGCAAACATAAACAACAACCACAACAACAATCCCCACAATCAATATGCTCACCACACCTACAGTGGAAAATTTGTACACATTTTAATCATGCATTCTGCTAGCTCTAACATGATTTCACCAAATCCATAGGTTCACCTTAAGAAAAAAAATGAGAGATGTAGGACAAATGATTTTTAGTTTATGGCCCGAACCGAATGATCAAGGACAATCCAATATATCACTCATCCCCTAATTTGTTTTCTCTCCTCACCCATCCCTTTCTTGCCTATGCTATAAATTCATGGCTTGTCGTCCAATGCAATTAAAACTAAGCAATGAAGTTCGAAATGAAAAGCCGATACTTACTTGAAATAATCGATACCGTTTGTGCCGTATTGGTGAGCCCTTTGAAAGAGTCATCAACGGGAGAAGAGTCTCCGTTGAATGACATAATATATGTCGATGACAGAAACACAAAGTAAGCTGCACGAAATTATTACTAATATTACGACTTATGTAAGACGGAGATGCCACCATTCCAATACCATAAATATGTTCCTTTTTACGAATATTTAAAATCAGCATTTGCAAAATATATATACGTGTGTATTATAAAGAAGAAAAATCACGTCATATATCTACCAACCATATCATATAGCTACAACCATATGATATGGCAGACAATCGCATCATATATTCCCATTAATGTGCTCGGTAATAAAAATGGGACGCACACTAATCATTTTGTATTGCACTGTAACTATGTAATCGACCAAGCATGGCCAAAACACATAAATTATCATGTTCACTCATTAACCCACTTACCTCCAATTCGTTTGTCAATTCATATCCTACCCATATTTACCTCACTGTGCTAACATCTCACATGTACACAATTAATCGCAAAAACTATATAATAGCACACACAGAATTAAGCTTTTAAGTGCTGAGCATGCTACCTTATAAACTTATGAGCGTAAGCCTTATTACCATCTTAATGTTTCGTTCACTCCGGATCCTTTTCCCTTTGATCGTCTATTGCCCGGAACCCTCTTTCTTTACTTACTAATCAATACAATTCATATTAATCTCATAAGCTTTAACATTAATCATGTTTCTATAATTCTTTGACCTTTAACTCTTCATTTCCAAATATTAATCGATTATCCTGATTATTACTATTAGCCATACATTATACACTTAATCCATAATCTATTTATTCTTCATTTATATTTGTAACTATTACTCACAAGCTACTGTTAATGGATTATTTGAATTAATTGGAGTCATTTTGTTTTACACCGCAACACTTGATCACCCTAATTTTATGCTAAGTGTGTTGTCCTTTAACTTAGCAATTCATAGAAAAAATCACTTAAAATTCAAAAACCAACTAAACAAAGTCTAAAATTTTGGATAAATTCATTTAGACGTTATCGACGGTCTGGAATCCAAATTCAATATCTAAACTATCAAAATAAAATAACTACATATTGATCCCCTGGCTGATCAGTTTTATCCTTTTCCTGATTTCAACCTAATCTTCATTTTTCTTCCGTTTTTCGATCCTAAACGCAGTTTACGCGTCGTATAACTATATCTCTATCCAAATCAAACTAAAACCCAACCATATTCTACACTGAACAGCCATTACATTCTGTCATTTCATGACCATCTAGCCAAGGTTTCCAAACTTTCAGAATAGAAATCTAAACATGCTTATCGACATCCTAACGTTACGTATCCGACAATTTATCAAACATAAACTCACATACTAAATCAGGCCTTCTCAACCAACAATTTCAGGTTTTATAACTTCACAAATGGAGTACTAAATTTCAACATGTCAAAATGGTATAGATAGATAGGGCTTACTCGATTTATTAGATTTTACGCGATTGGATCAACATTTGGACGGAAAATTGAACTTTTTGCAACTCTTAATCACCCTAATTATATGCTAAGTGTGTTGACCTTTAAGTTGAAATTCATAGAAAAATTCACCTAGAATTCGAAAATCAACTAAACAAAGTCTTAAATTTTCAATAAATTCATTCTAAAGGTTATCGACAGTCTAGAAACCAAATCCAATATCAAAATTATCAAAATAAAATCACTACATATTGAACCCATGGCTGATCAGTTCGATTCTCTTCCTGATTTCAACCTAATCTTATTTTTTTCTTCCATTTTTCGATCCTAAACGCATTTCTACGCATCGTATAACTGTATCTCTATCCAAATCAAACTAAAACCCAACCAAATTTAACATTGAACAGCTTTACATTCCGTCATTTCATGATCATCAAGCCAAGGTTTTTAAACTTTCAAAATAGCAATCAAAACATGCTTATCGACATCCAAACGTAACGTATCCGACAAGTTATCAAACATAAAATCACACACTAAATTAGGCCTATCTCAACCAACAATTTCAGATTTTATAACTTCATAATACTAAATTTCAACATATAAAAATAGTATAAATAGCTAGCGTTTACTCAATTTATTAAATTTTACGCGATTGGAACAACATTTCGCCGGAAAATTGATGATATTGCTCATAGTGGTGGACACACTAAGCACAACGGAGGTGCTTAAGCCCCTACCCAATTTATTTTTTATTTAGTTTCCCACTTCAAAAATTTTTAAAATTTTCAAAAACTAAGTTAAGCCCTTATCAAAACTATACTGATATAGAATAAATTGCCATAGATGCTGAAATTACCGAGGAAATGATGAATTGCAGAGAAAAAAGGATAACAATGACTGTCCTCCTTGCGTTGAGTTTAATGAAGAAGATGATAATAAAAAATAAAAAAATGTTATCAAAATAGACAAACTTGTATATATGATATGAATTTTAATGTGCAATTGATAAAGCAAGACATAGATGGAAAAAAATATGAAAGAGAAAGGGAAAGGGAAAAGATAGTAGAAGTAGTATCAGGGGTTGTGGGGTCTACATTTTTATTGATATGTAATTAATTAAAAACATTTCATATTTAGACTTGGTCTAATTATATATGATACGAATTTTAATGTGCAATTGATAAAACAAGACATAGATGAAAAAAATATGAAAGAGAAAAGGAAAAGATAGTAGAAGTAGTATCAGGGGTTGTGGGGTCTACATTTTTATTGTTGTGTAATTGATTAAAAACATTTCATATTTAGACTTTGTCTAATTATATATGATATGAATTTTAATGTGGAATTGATGAAGCAAGACATAGATGAAAAAATATGAAAGAGAAAGGGAAAAGATAGTAGAAGTAGTATCAGGGGTTGTGGGTCTACATTTTTATTGATGTGTAATTGATTAAAAACATTTCATATTTAGACTTGATCTAATTTTGGGAGACGACCAAAATAGTAAAACTAGTCTATTTCTTTTTAGGACAGAGTCACAGACCAAAACGGCGACTTCACTTTAATCTATGAAAAACTAGATTTAAATACAGAAACGCAGAACAATATCATGCGTAGGATATTTTTAGGTCATTGTTAATCTATTTTTAGGTCATTCTAACAAAGAATGACCTAGAATGATCTTAACATGACATTAAAACCAAATCTTATAATATGACCTAAAACTGCTTAATTATGACCTTCCGTGTTTTTGGTTAATTATTGGTCATTAGATCATCTAATCCTAGGGCCAAGATTTGACCTGTATTTCTGGATTTAACTGCATTCTTGTTTTGATCATCTATATATAGGTCTGTGATCAAATACTAATTAATTTACAGTAATAACTAATATCAATTGTGTATGTTAAAAATATCAACACAAAGACATAAATTTATCAATATTCTTGTGTTGATAAATTTATGTCTTTGTGTTGATATTTAAATTTACATGTTGTATTGATATAATTATGTCTTTGTATTGATAATTTTAATATACAGAATTGAAGGTTATTAGTTATTACTGTAAATTAGTTAGCACACTAATGCAATCCTAGGGGAGCATTAATGTGCCACCATAATTAGAGTGATAACATACCACCAACATCGTGCTGCCATGTGGCATGCTATCCAGCAATATTAGGGGTGTATCCAGCAATATTATAGTAAGCATTTTAGATGGATTTCTACAGATTGCATGATAGTACTACGTGGATTGCTGAGTATTGTTGTATTAGCTATACAACAAAATAATGGTATAAAAAAGCAATCTATCTATATATATACTGCAACTGAAACATTTATGCCTATACAGCAATACTCAACAATCTACACAACAATCCACCTATTACTATCATGCAACTGTAAACGCATACTAAATGAATATTGTTGGATATGCCTCTAATATTGCTGGATAACGTGCCACGTGACAGCACGAGATTGGTGGTACGTTATCACTTTAAAAAGGGTTGTCATCTTAACATAATCATATATATATATATATATATATATATATATATATATATATATATATAGAGGGATGTATTCATTTCCTTTTTGTATCTTTTGTTCTTTGTTCTTTTTAATCTCAGCCTCACGATTTTGTCATCCGACGGTTAGATTGGTGCCACGTGTCATTTAATAATGCAGATTTTCAGTTGAATAATGCATACCGACTAATAATGCACCATTATAGTATAATAATGCAGATCATCTGTACCGTTGATGAATGAGATCTAACGGCTCATATTAAGAAGAATAAAGGATCTAAGGGATGAATAGGAGAATAACGCTCCCCTATATATATATATATATATATTAATTTTATAATAAAATGTGAGTAGAATAAGTTGGTTGAATGTGAAGCCTATTTACAAATTTATAGTAAAAGTGACTCTTATTGTGGGACGGGGAGAACTACACCAATGGTACAAACGATTCTGGTCGCTACAATTAAATCCAATACTTTATCCAATTAAATCCAATCCTTTATCAATCTTAATAAGTGTATATAAACTTCCAATAAGATATAATAATCAAAATTAGGATATAATCATAGTGGAGACGTACTGCGAATCTAAATGGATTGGCGCCTCCTATACCATACGAGAACTAATTAAAAGTGTCGCAAAGTAAAATAAGAAAATTTATGAAAGATCTTGATCAATATAAATTACTTCCGTTTTCCAAAACAGTGGAAAATACTCCATATGATTACTATTAAGAGTCCCGGTTGATTTTTACTATATGTGATAGATAGACCCTATATTCCACTAACTTATTTAACTCACATTTTATTATAAAACGTATATAAAAATGAGTCTCACATTACACTACTTTTTTCACCCACATTCCTTCATACACCCCGTCCCAACTAACACTTTTAGTAACTTTCTCTTTCCAATTAATATATTCAATCACTTTTTTCTATCTCTAATTAATTTTCCAACTCTCTTTTCACTCCATTTAATATTTACTCCCACTATTTCCAATTAAGCACATTAGCCAATAACTCTTAAAATCTCGTGCCGATTAAGAAATGAATCATCTTAGCTACGACAGAAGAAATATTTCTTAAATGCCATGCCGTACATAAATGAAAGTCTAATGGCAAATGGAAGGAGTACACAATATATTTTATGTCATTTTCTACTATATATCTTTGGAATATGTGAGTGAAGTGAAATTTTTGTCTGCAGAGAGTAAATTATTACACTGACACTAACACTAACACTAACACTAACACTAACCCTAACCTCTTCTCCAGATATCTTGAATTTGAACTCTTGAATTTATCAAACTGAAGATGCTACAAATTGTATGATACAATGCTGAAAGACAACTGGAATTTATACACTAAAAAAATAATAATCCAAGGAAATCGCTTGTAAGTTGCTGTAGGACATTAATAGTCGGTTTGAAAAATTGAAGTCGAAAATTAATTTCGTTCACATAATAAAAAGGAAAATAATTTCCATTGTAGTTGACATTTTCAAATTCCTTTCCCATTCTACGCGTTTTCAGTTGGAAAACAAAATTTCCACGTATCTATAACATAGCAATTGTATTTTAGTATTGATATTTTCGATAGGTATAGGAGCACTGTTATAAAAACACAATTGTTTACCAAGCACTTTCCAAGCACATGAGTCTAATAGTCAGAATGTTAAAGAAACTGTGCACATTCTGAGCACGGTCAACGTACTAGGGATGCTCTTGGCAATTGCGTATAATTTTCCGAAAACAGTAAGAATGTGCTAGGAAATTTCCGAGTAATTTAAACAATATATTTTTAAATAAATATATACATGAAGAATATCCACCGATGTTTTCCGAGAAGTGGTTGATGCAGAATTTTGTAATTAGGGGGTCCAATCTCATGGTAACAATTTCAAGGTATTTTTTGATGTCAGCGTAGCTGAAAGTTGCGACATTATTACGATATGAGGGAGAGGAATAATAAGATAGAAATAATTAAATGATATAGAAACTAGAGATATGTATATATATAATATTATTAATTTAAATTTTTTTGGAAATAACATGAAAATTTTGTGTATAATAGTCGTATAGAAATAAAAAATAAAAACATCACAAAAAATAGCTAAAAGAAAAATTTTAATTATAGAATAAATTTTGAAATAAGTTAATTAATTAATAAAATACTACTCCCTCCGTCCCATAAAAATATGTGCACTTTCCATTTTCATTCATCCCATAAAAATATGTGTATTCTATTTTTTGGAAAGTTATTATCAATTTAATAATGTATGTTCCACTATAAACTAACACTACTTTAATTACCATTCTCCTCATATCTTAGTTTAACAATTTTGTCCTAATTCTCGTGCACGCCCATGTTTTTATGGGACGGAGGGAGTATAAAACGTGAATTTTTGGTATATAAAAGCGGTAAGAAATATAAAAAAATCATAAAAAACAGTAAAAGTAGAAATTGAAATAATAAAAAAGCCCAGCTAATTTTATGTAGGGTTGTTTTGTAAGTTAATGAAGAGATAGTAAAGTAAAAGAGATGAAAAAGTAGAGATAAAGTTGTTTCCATTTTAGGAAACGTTTCATTTTTTAATGGGATAGTCCAAAAAGGAAAATGTTTCATTTTTAATGGGACAGATAGAGTATATTATTGGACTAAAAATCTTAGATTGACTAAAAAGCTAATATTATTAGTCTAGCTACATTATTTAGACTAAAAATATATATTATTAGATGACATATGATGTTAATCCAACAATTAGATTATGAATTCCAATGGTCTCACAAGTGTTTTATAGCTGAGTTAGACCTGCCCAAGGTTTACCGAACCGGCGGTTAAAACCGAAACTGTAACCGCCTGTTACGGTTCCGAACCGAAACCGTCAATTTTTGAACCGTGGTTTGGTTCAGGTTCAAAAATTTTCAAATTGAAACCATGCCGTAATAGCCAAAAACCTCTAGAAAACCGTGAAACAATGCCGGAATCGCAAAAAACCGACGGTTCGGAACCGTGAAAAACCGTAAAAAACCGCCGGAAAACCTTCAGTTCGGAACCGTAACCGTAACCGCAAAACACCCTCACGGTTCAGTTCCGGTTTGGCAATTTCTAAAACCGGAACCGACGGTTCCGAACCGTAACTGCCGGTTCCGGAATCGTGGACACCTCTTAGTTGAGTTGAGATATGAGTACATCCCAAATTTGTACTACTATAGGTGATTATCGTGATAAGCTTATAAATAAGCATAATACCGGGGTAATTCTTTTGTTGTTCTAGGTTGTATTTAACATTCCATAAGTGTACTAGACTTTTTTTATTCCTGCTTTGGGAGAAACGCATGAGGGTCATGCGTCTCCCGTTAATGAAACGCATCATGGTCATGTGTTTTTGTGTAAGACGCATGAGAGAAATGCGTCGTCTATTTTTTTTATTATTTTTAGGAGACGCATGAGAGTCATGCGTCTTCCTGTAAAATGCATCCTGCACATGAGTCTCTTTTTTTTATTAGACGACGCATGACCGTCATGCGTCTTAGGGTAAAACGCATGAGGCTCATGCGTCTATAATTTTCATAAAACAGACGGACCAGGGCAGTATCTCCCATTTCTGTGCGAGAGAAAGAGGCAGACGCATTCCTTCGCGATTTCTTGGCATTTCCGGCGATTTCCCATCATATTTCGGCAAGTTTTCTTCAATCTTTCCACATTCCTCCCTTATTTGTTGTTTATTTGCATATTTTGTGTAGGTTTCTCCCAAATTTGTAAATTAGGGTTTATAACAAATTGTTCAATGTTGGTCGATGTTTTGTTGTTTTGTTAATTGTAATGGATTTTATTGGTGAAATTCATTATATTGTATAGTTTTTGATTTGTTTGTGATGCGTGGTGTTGTGATTTTGGTTGTTATTGGAGAAGAGAGTAGGGGTTGAAATTTATCTTTTATTTAACATTCATTGGCTTATTATATTGGGTAATTTTTGCAATGACTACTTACTTTGATTGTGATAATAATTCACAAGTTATATATACATTGAAGTGTAATGAATTGTGAATTTCTAATTTAGTAATTATATGTAAATTACGCCATATACATCATGAATTGTGATGAATTGGAGTTTCAAATATATAGTATTCAATGGATTAGGAGTGAATCATTTGGTTTATAATATTTTATTGTTTTGATGTTGAATTTGAATTTATATGTTGTTTGTATTTTAAATGTGAGTTTGTAATTCTTGTTTTGTGAATATGTTATTAGATTAGATGGAAACTTCATGTTCTAGCGGACAGTTATTATATGGACCTGAAGATCCGTCGGTGCTATATCTTCAGAAAAAACACATTTCAAATAAACTACAGAAAGGTGGCACAACACAACTTTTCAAAGTTCGTCGGACGGAAAGTAAGACATGGGATGTGGACATTCATGACAATGTGAGGTATTGGCTTGACCTATTTGGTTTCAAAGGCGTGATGGATTGTGGGAAGTCGATAAAGGTTGACAATGAGCTTATCACGGCTTTGATTGAGCGTTGGAGGCCGGAGACGCACACTTTCCATCTACCGATTGGAGATGCGACGGTGACCTTACAAGATATGCAAGCCATTTGGGGCTTGAGAGCGGACGGTCGAGTTTTCACAGGTCGTGACCATCATGTCGGATATACCGATTGGCCTACCAAGTGCCGAGATTTGTTGGGATGGATACCAGATACAAACACAGAGACAAAGAAAGGCGGTTTGCTGATGACCGCTCTGATCAACTAGACGAGGATACCTTTGGGTGATGACCTACCTACATATGTATACATCCAAAGGGCACGTATCCATGCCCTAATTTTATTAGGAAGACTCATTCTACCAGACACCACGGGGTGTAAGGTGCCTTTTATGTGGTTGAATGCATTTGAGGATCCGGACGAGGTGCAGAATATTAGTTGGGGAAGTGCGGCTTTGTCGTACCTGTATCATTATCTGTGCGAGGCTTCCATGGATAAGAGGAAAGAGTTGGGCGGGCCTATGATGCTTCTGCAGCTATGAGCGTGGGAAAGAATGCTCACATTGAGGTCGTCGTTCATGGGAGCACTTGTGCACGAGCCATATACGCCATGTGGCGGCAGGTATATATTTAAATATTTATTTGTTTATGTATCTTGGGTTATTTTTTTACATCAGTTTTATTTATAGATGGAAAGGAACTACGCAAATAGGAAATGCTCCTAGATTTTCGGTTGAGCATTACCGTGATCAAATATCCTTGATTAGACCTGACCAGGTGAATATTATTTTAATGTTGACTTAATTTATGAATTTATTATGAAGTTAATTTGGCGTTTGCATTGCTGGTTTGTAGTTTATGTGGACGCCATATGCAGATTGCATATTGTCTGACTACTGCAATGATGTGAATAGATGCTCCTTGTGCGACACTTACTTGGTGTGTTGGTCCTATGTCGAGACACATGAGGCTGGACGAGTGCACCGACAGTTTAATCGGTACCAGGATATTCTTCAATTTGTAGATAGGATACTAAAAATGCCGATCATTTGGGCAAAAATGATCGGCGTGGTAAGAAGGGTAACAATTGTAAAAACACGCATCAGTTCTACATTGGGGAGTGGGACAAGAGGTATGAAAGATTCCAGGCAACCGAAGACGCCGCAACAATGTCCATGAACATTCCTATTAGTCCGGGGTATATGGCTTGGTATAACAGGATTACAGTGACGTACCTGACTCAACCTGGGGTACGGTCAACTGCTGGGATGAATGAGTCGGCTTCTTCAATGAGATTACTTGTAAGTTTGTTATATTAAACTATATGCTTTCATGTGTTATAGATTGTTTCGTATTGATATTTGTATGATTTTTTTTATCTAGGTTGAGGGTTTTCAGCAGGTTTGGCATTTAACTATTGAAGAAGAAATAGACCCAAAAATGAGACAAATTAGAGAAATTGCTAGGCATGTCCTTCAGTCTACGAACCACGCCGATGTTATGGAGTACCCGGCTTCCCAACACCAAGATGTGGTCATGCCTTATGAACCACAAGTAATTCTACCACGTCGTGGAGTGACTAGTGTTCGGACTGGTGGACACGGTTTCACAAAACAGTTTAGGATGTCGCAGCCGCATCCCGATTATGTAGTACCAAAGCCGATGCATTCAGAGCATGACCCACCTCAGTGGTCTTTATATCCGACGCATGAGTCTCAATCACAGTGGGACCATCCCCTATTTTCTCCAAGCCAACCTGAGCCTGATTGGAATCGTCGCCCATATTCAAAAAGCCAAGATATGCCGCAATGGAGTGGAGCCCGAGCATCAATCGATTCATTCTTCCAAAATTATCAGTTTGTGCCTCTTGAACGAGTTGAAGAAGGAGATGATGATGAAAGAGAAGAAGAAAATGATGAAAGAGAAGAGGAAAATGAAGAATAAGTGGTTGTTCAGAACATCCATGTACAACCTCGACCAGTTGCGGAGGGTTCATCACGCCGCGGGGTTGGGAAGTACATGAGCAAAGTGTACAAGAGATTGTCAACCAGGAAGAATAAGGGGATTGAACCATCGAAATACACCACATCGTCGTATAAGTAGCTCATTTTTCATTATATATTGATGTTTTGATACTTGATTAACAGGTTTATGGTGACATATTTTAAGATGAATTCTTGCAAAATTTTAAAATTAGGCAACAAGAATTTACGATGCCTTTTAAGATTTATTCCTTGATTTTTTTACGTTTTTGTTTAACAATGTTATGATTGGGCGTTGTAAAACTCCCTTGGAACTATGCACCTAACTAAAACGTCATTTTATCCTTTTGTATAAGATAAGTTATTATCCTTATTTTTAAAAATACTAGTTTTACCACCCGTGCTATGCACTATGCACGGGCCATGAAACTTGTAAAAGGTTCTAAGATAAATGAAGTAAAAAAATTCACATGATTAACTTTTGTATTGTTATGCTTGCAAACAGAGAATTTGTTGTTTGTAAAAAAAACACATCATAAATATCCAGAGAAATACATAAGTGTCTCTTTATACATACCACAAAATTGTTATGCATTTGAAACGCAGATATGAGAGGAACAAATAAAATATAATACATAATAAGGATGAGATAATGATACTTATATACATACATTATACGTAAGACAATAGTAAAATAAGTTCATTACAAAACGCAATATTCTTAAATAGAAACTTACTAATACAACAAAAATTCAAGGTTCATAAGTTTTGAAGAACTTCTTTATAAACAATGTTAACAGTAGAATCACCATAGCCTTCACCTTGTTCATGTTTACACACCAAAATCTTCAAACCTTCACGACTTGTGACTCTTGATATAGCAACATACAGCTGTCCATGATTGAAAACAGGTTTTCTCAAAAACAATCCAACATGAGAGAGCGATTGACCCTGACTCTTGTTAATGGTCATTGCATACGACACAGTCAAAGGAAACTGTCTTCTTTGGAACTTGAAAGGCAATCTCGGATCAGACGGTATTAGGGACATTTGAGGAATCAACACTTTATGGCCAATATTATGGCCACCCAATACCCGTCCTTCTAACACATAATCACCTAATCGTGTAATTATCAATCTTGTGCCATTACACAACCCATTTGACAGGTCTATGTTCCTCAACAACATCACTGGTGTACCAACTTTCAACAACAATTCATAGTTAGGAGTACCAGAACACTTCAAACTGTTCAAGAACTCCACAAAATGTATCTCAGCGAGACCATTTGATGTGAAATCAGATTTTGAAATACTATCAGAACTTAAGTAAACACGACCTGGAGACTGATCCAAAGAAATCATGAATTGGTTAACCTCATCAACTACCTCTAATGTAGGAGCAAGTATAGCACGGCCATTCAAACAGCTAATCAATTCTTCAGGAATCATGTAAGAAGGATAGACATTTGAAACAATGGTTCTTAGAGGATCACCAGAATTTGACAAAACAATGTCAGCAGGAAGTTGAATACTCACTTCCCCATCATTTGGACCACCAACAACACCAACGCCAATAGTAGCAACCCAAGAGGAAAATTCCTTCAATTTGGAGGCTTCATCAACATTTTCCACATTCAAAAGCCTCATATTTTTTGTTAGCCTTACAACTGTGCAACTCTTCCAAAGATAAGATGAGTTAATAGTAGCATTCACAACATCTTGACGACTGCCTTTAGGAACAACAAGCAAAATTTGTCTAAAGTCACCACCGAAAACAACCGTTTTTCCACCAAACGGCTTGTTCATGTTTAATTGATCAGATACACGCATAATATCTCTTAAAGTTCTATCCACGACTTCTATGCAATGTTTATGAATCATTGGAACTTCATCCCATATAATAAGCTTTGCTCTCACAATCAACTCAGCAAGTGCACTACCTGGTTTAATATTGCACATAGAATCTTCATTCACAATAATGGGAATTTTAAACCGAGAATGGGCCGTTCTACCACCCGGCAATAATAAAGATGCTATGCCACTTGACGCCACATTTAAAACAATATCGCCCTTCGAACGAATCCCTGCAGACAATGCTCTCCAAATGAAAGTTTTCCCAGTACCTCCATACCCGTTTACAAAAAATATTCCTCCATCATTAGAATACACAGACGACATTATAGTGTCATGCACACAAAGTTGCTCGTCAGTGAATTTGGAAATACATTCCGAATATTCACTTGCTAAAACATCGCGATCATAACACAACTCATCAATAATCAGTCTATTTTCACATGATTCAAAATACTGAATATCAGGATACGGCAAACCATGGAGATCACGCAAAGTTTTGCCAAGATTCTGCAGCAATTTCTCTATTTCTGCCAACGCAAAATTCTGAATTTCATCCTCACTCAAGATCAAACCTATAGTAATTACAAATACATTGATAGAATTATTGTCAACTTGTCAATTAAAATGAATAATAAATAACATAACAAAAGTGCAACGAAAATAATTAAAAAATAGCTTACCAGGATTATTTGTTAATTTTCGACGGCTATAAAGAATATCTTCGGACAACTGTTTCCAACAACTTTGCCAAACAAAATCCGGGCGTGAAATAGATTCTGATGTTAACAAACTCACATACAACAATCTCAAAGAGTGAGCTGAAGCCCAAAAAGAAGCCTTCACAATTCCATGAACATATTCCTTATCATCATCCAACAACCCTAAAGCAAAGCAAGCATCTCTAAATGTAGCATACTGAACGCCATTAACACATCTGATGTCTTCATAGGAAGAAGCTCCTTTAACAATATTTAACAAACATCTGAGATAATACATATCACCAGAACCAGGAGCAACATAAAACAACCTTCCAATAGAATATCTTTGTTTCTTAGGTTCCAGTGATTCTTCTTCCATACAAATTTCGTAGGAAATTCACCATAAGTGAGGTCCCTACCTTGAGAATATATCTTATTTGCTTCCATCCAAGCCAAGAACTTACTTTCATGAATTGTCTTACTATTCAAAACAGTATCCAAGTCAGCTGCTTCATCAAATATGACATGTTGTTGATCTGGAAGATGAAAACTCAATCTGTCAACAGGAGGATCTTTGTATTGAATTTCAAATCCAAATATTCTCCAAGCAGCTTCACAATACGATATATACCTACAATCGTAGTACAAACTTACTTCATCAGTACATCGTTCAGCACCATCCGCACCAGATTGGAAAAAAGAAGTTGTCACACGATCATAACCCTTATTTATATACTTAAACAAATACTTAATAGATTGCGACTGGTTGCACCACTCAACGTTGACATGACCGCCATACTTCATAAAAAGATAACGATTGTGTGGAACAACATATCTATTATCTAGGGGCGCACCATCCTTCACAACAACACGACCATTATCTCTACGTCTGTAAGCAGGATAGCCATCTTCATCAATGCTTTTGACCGCAAGATATTTTTTGGGAAAATATTTGGAACAACATCCATTGACCATGCAAGGAGACGATTTTCGAACGACACCACACGGCCCATGCATCATGTATTCTTTCACATACTCATAATAGTGAGGATCAACTACTTGGTCGGGAAGTTCAGCTGAAATAATCTCATCAATGCGTTGAGGCTTAGGCTGTTTGTCCTCATTGCTTAAAAACAACAAAATATGAGCATGGGGCAATCCACGTTTCTGAAACTCAACTGTGTACACAACTGCAGAAAATAATTTACTAAATTACTTATTCGAAAACAACTTTAAAAAATATTTGAAAGCAAGGTCTTTAAAAATACCTGCTTTCACAGCTCCAAATATTTTTTTACTCTTAAGATCTCTTATCAAATTATCCAACTTGACTTTAAAGATTCTACAAATAATATCAGGACGATCATCTGATTTCAAGCCCTTAGATGCAAGATATCGACATATCTCTGGCCATTTAGGATTGCACGTAAAGGTAATAAATAAATTTGGGTACCCAATCCACCTACAGATCGCCATCGCATCTTGATAATTCTGAACCATATATCGAGCTCCACCAACAAAACTGGAAGGCAAGATAATTCGTTTCCCATGCCTTGAACCATCTGTCTCACCACGAAGAACAGCTTCCGCCAGACCACTATACAATTCAGCCCGCAACCTTTTTTGATGGGTTCGTACAAAAGTAAGACGTCCAGTCTCAATCATCGTGTATGCATCAACGACAAACTGCTGAAACAATCGCCTTCCAAATAAAAGAATAGAATACTCAGAAATTCTTTCATGTAAGCGGAAGGAAAAAAATTCTTTAGGACTAATACTTTTTCTATGGGTCGATGAAGAAGAACAATTTTTAAAAAATCCAATATCTTCTCTATAACCTTCCTCCCCATAAGGAAACAAAAGTGGATACTGGAGTGGAAGATAAGAAGGATGCAGTTCACTAATGCGCTGCAATTGCCCTGACTTCTTTACAACAACAATATCTCTGTCACCCAAAGCTTCATCGAAATCACCAACGACAAGCACATCAACCTCAGAAACGGACGGTAGGTTATAGGTTCTTCCATCCCTACCTCTCTTACCAAGCAACCTCAAACTTACATTGGGTTGATTTTCATGTCCAATCTTTTCTTTGGCCATACGAAAAGACTTCACTAACGCATTATTTTCATCCAACATATGTTGCAAATCACTGACAATCTCTAAATGAAGGTTATTCACTGCATCCCTTTGCCTTTAAAATAAAAAATACTATATTTATTTTTAACAAAACTAAATATATATTTAATTTGTTAGCTAATGAAAACTTAATTACCTCACGGACATTATTCTGTAATTAATCTCGTTGTCTGTATCATACACATATAACTTGGCAAACTTCGGCTCACAACCGTCTAATGGTAGTAAACTACCAATTAAGTGGTAATTTTGCCCGTGTAAACGAAAAACAGGGGGGCCACCACCAGTGTTAACACTATTGTCAACTTTACCTCCCATGGAGGTAAAACCAAACATCGAATTATATGAACGAAAATTTTTCAAATAGTGACTGCTTTTGGCGTCATTAGAGAACATTAATTGGTGCAAAACGTCAGGTGGAGAAGTCAACTTAGGAATCTCAACATTCCCATTCATACAACAACCCGAATATCTTGGATTTGTGGCCTTATTGGGGTTGCCAAGACGTTCCTCATACCAAAATAATGCTCCACAATGTGAACACATATACGAAGGATCACCAATATCCCAAAATTCTATACAAAAAATTAGTAAAGCATAAACTATTCACATATACAATTTGACATATATAATCAGGAAAATACAAAATTAGAAAATTAAGTCAGTAACCAAGATACGATAAAACATACCTCCATCTTGATTAACATAAGATGAACCGAAAGATCTGTCATTAACAATAAACTGATTGCGTTCATCAAGCACATCATCACTTATAACAATAGGACTTTCAAGTGATCCACACACAACAGCTACAAAATATAGAGCAAAATTTGAATCACATTAGTCCAAAATATATGATTTGAGTATTACTAGCCAAATTAAAAGAAATACAATACATTGTTAATAAATTTAAAAGATTACTTTTACCAAAAGTATTCTTTCATACTTTAAACAATAGTACAAATTAATATCTTCGCAAAACAAATAAGTAAGGGCCTACAATTGGAATTATGCTTTCACTTCAGAAAATGTAAACAATTATTCTCTATGTATTCATTATATTTTTGTCTATATAACAATTTCCCACTCCTATGCATATTGTCAGAAAGTAAAAATATAAAGTCTAATAAAAGGCATAATAATACTATCAACTCAAAAATAAAAAGTCTAATAAAGGGCAGAATAAAAAGTCTAAAAAAGGGCAAAATAATACTAAATAATCACAATGGAATTGTTTTTTCACTCTTTTAGAGAATTCGAAGAGTTTGTAATAATTGTTTTATAAAAAACAATTAATAAATTTTGGACCAAGGATAGATAATTCTTAGAATAACAAATTTTATTATAGAACTCGATTCGTTGACAAAATGGGAGCGAATTATAAATAAAGTCCTTTCTAAATATGAAACTAAATTATTTGATTGTTAAATAACTTCAATCATTTGTCGTGGTTATTTGCAATTTAGCCCAATTTTCTAAATTTCAAGCAATGTTAATGAAATATTAATCCATCTAATCAATGTTAATTTAATCCAACCCATCACTATCATTTTTAATTTCAGGGCCCAAACACCCCTAACAATTAGGAAGCATAAAATTGGGCCCCTAAAATTTAAAACAGAAGCCCAACTGAATTAGCCCAAATTATGGAGGCACAATAATAATACCTAAGCATCTAGGGTTTGAGAATCAAGACTCCCTACTTCCCGATGAAACAGCCGACCAATCCATCTCCCTGTTACTCCACCTACGTCGCGGCCTATGAACGGCGAATCGACTCCGTCTCCGGCGAAGCGACTCCATACACGGCTAATTCGAATGTCTCAGGTTCTGCTTACCGTCAATCTTAATATATTTCTAGCTCGGCCTCCCCTAAACCATAAGCATCGATCCCTCAATCGATTCCCATAATCAAATACCTCAAAACCCTAACCCACAAACCGAGAAAAAATGGAAGCCTCAAAATCGAAACCTAATTCCAGACGACAGTGTCCAGGACATACTCGCTCATCACTTGGATAATGGATCAGAAGGGAATCACAGTTTCCTCACCAAAACCGAGCAATCCAATTCTAAAAAGGTAGCAAAAATTTCACAAAGTATGTAATCTGATATTTCCATTCACTGTATGTTGCTTGATTAGGTTAGAAGCTCACTGCAAATGCATGTTTAGAACCTACAAAAGAACCCTATATCTGATTGGAAATGCATGCTTAGAAGCAATCAAAGAAGCCCACATCTGAATGCAGCTACAGACTTAGATGTTGTCACAGATTGTTTGACACAAATGGCCAAAACACATCTGTAATCGTTGGACACAAATGATTAGAAGGCAGAAATAGACAAATAATTGAACTTGGAGCATCACCATAGTGAATAAATTTCAAAGTTTATTTTTTGCCATTACAGATAAACAGAATTGCTTGATTTGGCTACTGGATCCAACTACTGACAATAAAAGTCCACAATCTGTTTCTGCATAACATTTCCCAAATCATTGCATAGCAAAGGCTCTTCTTCATTTTTATACAGGTGGAATAAATGTTAGGATGTAATACAAAAGGTACATGTACTAAATGAATTAAACAAAAAAAATCATAGAGCTTTAGGGAAAATTTCAGAAGAGTAAGAGTTACATGTTTCACCTGATGTTGGAGTTGTTATCTGTTGAAGAGCAGAACTTTTAAGTATAGCTGACCTTTTTAACTTCTTCATTCAATAAGATTCTCAACTTGAATGACAGAGCAGGTAATAACAACTTATCTTTGGAGATATAAGAATCTTCAGAGTATAGTAAGGATATACTAATCTCTGGAGAACTGCATATTTAAAGGAATAAAAAATTCACATATACCAAGAAGACCTTTCAGATTTTCCCACAAACACATATTATTTAAATTGTTATTTCAGAAATTAAAAGGATAAAGACCAGAAAAGTTTCTCTAACAAAAAATATGGAGTCAAAGATTAGGACATTAAGAAAGAATCTGGAGTAGAAGAATAGGAATTTAAGAAAAAATATGGAGTATCAGATTAGATCAAGTTAAACACTTAATCAGACAGCTTTTAATAACAAATCCATGATAATGTGCCAATAATTATGCTTGTTATGTTCAAAATATAGAATTTGCTTGGAATTAGGACTTTAACTTTACATATATCAGCATCAAGATTAACCTATCAGTTTAATGCATTAATGCTGACTGCAGTGTGTACAATATCAGTCTCCTTTCTCTTTGACAAAAATTATAATATCAGTCTGCATTCTATTTTCATTGTGTTTGATTAATCCACAATAAATCCAAGATAAAAGATCATGTTCCTTTGACATATATCTGCTACTGAATGCTGATTAAACTAAATAAACTCAGTCCTACAAATAATGACACCAATTTGATGAAAGATAACTCAACCTTTATTCACTGTTTACTATTAATTTTTTGTCCACAGGAACATAGAGAAAGAAACGGGGATGGCCTTGAAGCACCTGTTAGAGTAGTGGGAGGGAAACTTTACTTACACTTATTCATTTATTCTACACTTATTAATCAGTTATATTCACTTTTAAAATTCTACAATGTTGTGGTCTTTATCTGGCAGAAGCACCTTTTGCATGAAATGAGAATTTGCTACACACTTTCTTGGTTATATGCTTGAAGTTTGAAGTGGGGGAAGATTATAGGTTTGTCCTACCTTGTTAGACATAGATTACTTTTCCTCAACCTCTCAAAATTATATTATCTAACTTACTATTGTGTTTTCAAATGCAAGTCCTGTTGAGTCTATCTCCTTTTTGCTACCTTTGCTATGTCACATAACTAAGAAGACCTTTCAGACAATCCCACAAGACTTCCAGTGTTATACAGGTTAGTCTATCTCCTTTTTGAAGCTAATATTGCTTTATAGTATAAATGTTACAGTAATATATGTATAACTAAAATGAATCAGAATAATTGCCTCTAAGATTAATAAACTTTACTTAATTTTATGAACTAATGTATGTAATGCATGAAAAAAATTGCAGGTATGTTTATTAAATTAGTAAAACTCTTTTACTGAGCTTTATGATATATTTCATCCTTAAACATTGTCAAACATTAAAAACAGAACAATAACACTAAACCCTATAACCTAATAAGAGGAAAAACAGAACAATAAAGTAAAAACTTGCATATAAAATGTTGGGATAGCTGAAAATTCAAAATTCAGTCTGAAGATCTCATATTACTAACTTCACAACATGGAAAACAAAAACATGCCCTAACAGCATCAAAAATTGTCAATTTCAGAGATAATATCCATAACCAACGCAAAAAACAGACTGACAATTGTTTTAAAATGCTAAGTAAAAAACACAGCAGTTCATAGACACCAAAACAACCTGCCCATCTAATTAGAACCAGCAATTTTGTCTTTCTTCTTCATCTGAACTTCATCAGCATCATCACAAATGTCAAAATCTAAATCCAAGCATCGCTTTGCAGAGCCTTCAACACCCCATCATTTATGTTTCTCATTACAAACAGTGGAAAGATCAGGTGTAACAAACACTTTCTGAGAACCCTATATTCAAAGGAAAATATGATAAATAATTACAATTACAAAATATGATAACTAATTACAAAATAAACAATATAGCTATAATATATACAGAAATACCTCAGCAACATCAACTCCAAAATTTAATTGAGAGCCTCCAACAGAAAACTCACTGCTATCATCATTATCAAGAATGGCCAGATCACTTGTACCATAGGGCTTCTGAGACACCTATACGTAAAAAGAATTCAGAAAAAAACATTCCACACAACTTTTAAAAAATGCAGAAAGGTGTACAACTGCTGAATAATATCAAAATTAAAATACCTCAGCAAGATCAGCTCCAAAAAGTAGATCAGATAACTTAGGTTCAAAGTTAAAGATCTGTTCACCCAAGTCTTTAGGAGTATACCTATCAACTACTTCAGGGATATTACACACTTCGTTGACAATGAAAGTGTAACTTCTGTAATATTCAATATGGTTTTTCAACTGAAGTTTAAACAGCACGTTTTGACCCACAAGTATCTCTTCAATAAGTGAAGGAATAGAATTATTAGGAGCAACCTGCTGAAATAAATTTTAAATTACATTAGAACTCTCCATGATAGAAAAAGAAAGCAAATTACAGTGTTTAGACATACAAACCTGACCACCATTTCCTAAGAAATCAGTCACATTTCTCCCTAACAATTGAGTACCTTCCCTATCCCACAATAACAAAGATGCATTGCTAGTATGATCAACAACATTCACCACAAACTTGAACCTGAATAAGATAAAAGAATACATACAAATTACTTAACTACATTTCAGTTATAATCTAAACTATCAGAGACAAAGTATCAAACCTTTTAACAGCATAAGTATGGGTTTTTGTACATCCAGAACAATTGAACTTGTTATCAACCTCTCTGACCTTCTTAACACATGTCTTACAAGCCAAAAAATACCATTCACCATAGTGGCACTCAACTGAATCAATTTTGCCAAATACCCAACATGAACCTTCCTGTGAATCACAAAAAGAAATAAACTATTGAAAAGTTACACATAAAACTAAAGATAAATGAGACCAATAAAAGACAGAGATGTGAAACTTATTCAATACCTCTAGGCAAGATAAATCCTCAAGGGACTTCAATTGTAGATCATCATATTCACCCCCAAGCCTTTGTCCTCCTTCAATGACAGAAACTTGCTGAACAAATCTGCTATCATCCCTTATCCTAAATAAAATAAAATTACATTTAGATAAACTGAGTAATATGTGAATACAAATCAGTAGGAATAAACAAAAATTGATGTCCTAGACATTTGACTTGAAAATCAAATTATGGATAATGAATACCTCATCCTAAATTCTGTAACTTCTTTAACATCAGCATTTATGACAACCTTAGAAGCTTGAAAATGTGTAGAAATGCGAATTTCACCTAAAACACAATCACTTAATGATTACCACACCGAATGACAAATAAAAAAAGAGTACAAAAGACCTGAAATATAAAGAACATCTAAATAGATTGCGCTTGCAAAACTGAATAATAACAATTGGAATTGTCCCTTCACTCTTCTTCAACTGATCCAGATATAAGTCCACATTTGATTCCCAAATTGTACAAAATAGTTTGTTATGGCTGTTAAAGAAGATATACACTTAGTTAGTTTAACATATGTACAATATAAAATGTGAATACCAGGCCCAGAAAGGAACTTACTTCTCATTAGAAATCTCAATTTCAATCAATCTATACTTAGATTGAGAGATCACTCTACCAGGTCCGGTTATCACACCAATGACATCTAACAAACAGAAATTACAAATATGAAAACTTAATCAACATTTCTTCCAACTTGCAGATTTGAGGCTAAATCCACTACACATAATGAACAATAAATTTCAGCATAACAGACAATCCACTACAGATATCAATTGCATTAACTTTCAGAAAGCATAACACAATAAGTTAACAACTGTTACAGAAACTAAGAGGAATATACAGTTGCAATTTTATTCAAAATTAAGTAGATTGAAACTTAATTCAATAATCAGTGGCAAGTAAATTGAAGAAGTACACTAAAGTAAATGTAAGGAGCAATAAAATCATTCCAAAGAAGGATGAATCATCAACATTTTCATATTGTGATATTTCAGCAAAGGGCTTGAAGTCAAACATTTCTCTCAAAAACCTATGATCATTAACCTCAACCATCTCTGTCTTGACATTCATTAGCAATCTAAATTGGTGATTTGATGCTTTGTTTCTGAGTGTATTAGGTCTGACAAAGAAATTTTTAATACAAAAAATCCCTCCTTCCCTGAGTTTACTTCCAAAGTTCTGGACCAAACTATTTGGAAATGTAGCTTGAATTCTAGTACCCTGAAAATCAGAACAAAGATTTATGTTATAAAGAACACCATCAGTTCTTAACTGTAGTTCAAAAAATAGAATCTGTTAGCTTGCATATTCTGCATTAATGAATATATACCTTCGAGTCATGAAACACACATTCTAAGCTTTTATCATTCTTATCTTCGGGTAAACCTTGATAAGCCCGAACACACCTGACTTTGATTGTTGAATTGGTGATTGACTTGCTGAGATTGTTAACACATGTAATGAATGGAGCCTTTATTTCACAAGTAAACCTGTAAAAAGATAAAAAAATGCTTCAAATACAGCCATATATAATGACTTCAACAACTCAGCATTTGTTCCTATTATATAACACTCTTTTCCACTGTTCTGCAGATATCTTATAATCCATCAGCAATGCATGAAGGAGGTCCTAAAATGAAAGCTACATATATAGGTAATGACTTCAACAACTGATACAAAGCTATTATTTAACACTCTTTTACACTGTTCTGCAGGTATCTTATACCCCATTAGCAATGCATGAGGGAGGCCCTAAAATGAAAGCTACAAATATAGGTAATGAAACGCTATTTTTATATAAAACTTCTAATAATATCTCCAGCCAAAAAGTGTATAAAAGAGTAGTCACAAATGCTGAACACATATCTCACTGTATATGTTGATATATATTTTCTGTCTAAAACTCATTCTATTTATTTCGACAGCTTATAAGGTGTGAAATGAAGGACCATTAAAGTGACAACAAAGGAGGGAAACAAAGCAATAAACACAGGTTAGACCTCTCAGCATACATAATGCTAATAAATAATAATTAGATCCATGTAAAAATAGAAACAATAAATGTATAACAAACAGTTTATGTAAGTGATTAAACTCTGAATGGACACAACTTGAGAAATAGCAGCTTAAAAGTTTTGAGAGCTACCTAAAATCTGAATAAGCAGAAATGATGAAGTGAATGGAATGGACTGAAGGGTTTTGAACAGAAATGGGTATTTATAGAGATAATCAGGGAAGAAATGGCGTGTAGAAAGAAGCCTACTGCCTAAAAAAACATAATGATGAGAAAAACCCTTCACATGTACTAATAGGAAATAACAAATATCTATTTTAATATTGTTTACATATATCATTATGAAAATTACCTATTTAGAGATATTTTAAACATATTGAATTAAGGCATGCACTACCTAGAAAAGGCTGCAGATTCCCAATAAACGGCCCCTTATTAATTGCAATATAAGGAAATCTTAAAACATAAATGCAATTGGATATTCAATATATGGGCCGAATCAACTCTAATATTAAATAGCTTATTTTAGATTTCTGCATTATTTAACAACAGCATTAATTGTAGGAATACCAATGGTTTTAAATAAAACCCTAAAGACATGAGCCGCCTCTCCTATAGCAAGAAATGGAGAGACCATTCTATAACAGAACCTAAAGACACAATCATTTTATACAGCTGCAGAGGACTGCTTCAAGCATGGCACCTATTATGGTCTACAACAGAACCACAAAATAGGAGGAATAGAGGAAAAAGCCATACACAAGGTATGCCATATATTCAATTTATTATCTCTACTAATACTTTGACATGGATTTAGATATGAATTCATAAGGTATATATTCAACATAAGTTTATAGTAGATATTATGATTAGATATAATGTACATACTAATGAAATTGAACCTGTCCATATCTACACATTCACACACCAACATAACTACAGAAAGAGAACCTTCAACAGAAGTTTCTAATAGATATTATGATTAGATATAATGTACATACTAATTTCATTCCCCTCTGTCCATATCTACACATTCACACACCAACATAAGTAAAGAAAGAGAGCCTGTCCAAATACTTAATAACACATTTGTAGATACATAGACCATAAATGAAATTAACTTATTCTGTCAAATGTCTTCATATATAATTTACTTTAATGACTTGAGGTAAATAAAACTTAAACATTCCAGCTGATTCTGAAACTTGTCATACATCCTTTTAATAAATTCAATATTTAATACAAATAGCCACCAAAATGTAAGTTGGAATGCTTAGAGTAGTAGTGATACTATATATGATAATTTGCTTAGATTTGCTTAGATAAAGTAGTGATACTATATCTAAACATTTGCTTGGATTTTAACTAATGATGTATTTCATTTTTCAGGTATGGATTACAGCAATAAGATTAATTCTCAATACAGATTCTATTAAACCATTTTATTCATTGTTAGGATTTTTTGTGTTATATTTAATAGTTATATGTATATGTAATATCAAATATTGTAACTCGTGCGCCTCTACAAAGTAGCCCTCAAAATGGCAGTGTATAGATCTGCTTCTATACTATTTTTCACAAAAAAATACAATCAATCTAGTAAACAGGTTAAAAATGCAAAAAAAAACGTCAAAATACAGCAGTCATTCTGCCAAATTTCCCGCCAAAAAGGCCAAAATCGTCATTAAAAAAAGTTTCACAAAAACTGTCCCTTTAGATATTGATAGATTTGACTAATATTTATCATTTGCGTTTTAACTTTCTTCTCCCATGCAAGTCCATATATATTTTCTTAAATTAAGATATGAATTAAATAAGTAATTAAGATAAAAAAGAAGAGAATCTTTTTATTTTTAGTTTGACTGTGTGGACTATTTCAAAAATAAAAATATTATGTCATGGCCGGTAAATAATAAGTAAATAATGACACTATATATAATGCCATAATTTATTTTTGCCAAAATAAAAGTGTACTTAAAGCTCAATTACTCAATCAAACCATCCCAGAATGAGAAAACCATTACATAAAAAAGTTCCAGCAAGGCAGCAACATGCTTTTTATCCAACCGCAGTAAAAACACTGTCTTCACCAACAAGTCCTGTTACAACAGAAAGAGTATGATTTCTCATAACACGAAATTAAATTTATGAAAATCAAAAGTTGAGAAGAAAAAATACCTGCACTACAAATGTCAACAACTCCTACATAACACGACCGACTAAGCAATTTTTTCGGTCATGCCCCTCTACGCCGCAATTCCTGCACTTGCGGGGAGCTCTTGGTTCATCTTCCTCGCGGACATCAATTTGATTAGGAATCCTCCTTGTTATGCCTCATCTGCGCTTTCGAGGAAGCAACTGCTCAGGGGTGATACGCAATTTCCATCCAGGTTTAGCCCAATAGTCTTCGTGTCTTGGTGCGTGAAATGGGCCACCAGAGTAATGTGCTTCCCATGTAGCTTTATGGTTGTGTTTATCAATTAGTTCAAACATAGCGTTACCTCTATCTCTAGCAACGACGCACGCATGTTGAAAGGACCTAAGGTGCGTAGGTGTCGTTCAAGCAAGGATATATCCTACTGATCAGGATAGAGATCCTAACTAACCTAGACCTTGGTTTCAAAGATTCCTCAACCCACTTCTACTGATCAGTATAGTGGTGGTAAGGGTCGAATCCCACAGAGATGGTGCGTTCTTAAACTACCGCGGTGACACTTGGAAGATTTGGTTAGCTACCACGCTTGGGTTGAGTTTCTACCTAGGCTGGAACTTAAAGGAGGTGTTCTACTGGTCAGACGGTAAGGAAAACATTTGGAATGTAACTGTGTACGTGGAATGGGGAGACAATTTTGTAACAGAAAATATTTGGAAGGTACGGGTTTCTATTTTGGGCTAAACAGAATATTCAGAGTGTAGTGGAAGTTTGATGACTAGGCTGACAGGGCTTAACTAAAAGTGAAGGACAAAATCAAAAGCATCTCGAAAAGTAAGTGGTCCCCTCCAATTGAAATAGACATCATCTTCTTCAACAAACACTTCCAAAATTCAGATAACAATTCCAGATTCAACACGGAAAACTCAGATTAACAACTCACAAACACAGATCCAAAACTAAGAAATCAAATCTGAAATCAAACACTGAAACTGGACTTCTGCATACTGGTCAACATGAAAGAATGATTCAGAAATTAAAACTAAGCTTTGCATGCAACGATCTACTTTCCGATCAAACAGCACTTGTTTATCTATCCTAAAGAAATTTGTTACGTAAACGGAATTGAGAGATTAAGCACTTTGAACACCGAGAAACTTTAGATCTAAGCTAACTAGGCAAGGGAATAAAGAAACACCACAATAAACGAAACGGAAATCAACTTCATAGCATAAACACGTTCGGATCTTCAACAAAGTACTTCAAAAGCAGAAAATATCCAAAGGCAAACAAGATCCAACGTAAGGAAAGCGAGAAATTTAAAACTACGAAAGCAATATAAAAGTGTTTTGCCACTCCGGGCGATGAGACTCTAAACTACGATCTTGCTGGCTGGAATGGACGATGACTGGAATTCTGGGAACATCTGAACGTCAAGTGATCATGGCTACGGCGAGGCAAGAAGCGGGACACGGCTGAAAGACTGAAACTACCGAGAGAACTTTTTACCTAAAGATGGTGGTGAGTGAGTGAATCTCTATGTATCCGAATGTAGATGATGATGTCTCTCTCTCCAATTTGGCTTCCTTTTATAGGGAGGCTACCCTTGATTTTAGGGTAAATCCTCGTTGCAATTTGACTTCTTTGCCCTTAATTGTGGGTAATCCGTCCCAGCTATCCGTCTTCTCCATCTCAAGCCGTTTTAGCACGAATACTGATCAGTATGAGATCATGCTGGCGCCTTCTTCACCTGAACATTCCGAAACTTCCCTACTGGCTAGAATGCTTAACCTGCACACTTTAAACAACTGTTTTGCAAATATAATCAATTAAGCACATCATACTGACCCGTAAACAAGGCCTAGAATACGACTTATCAAACTGCTCACACTTACCACAGGCTTGTCCTCAAGCGTGAAGAACAAACAAAGAAAAAGAATAAGTCGAATTCTAGCCTGGTTACTCCCCTGACCGACTCTACCTAACTTAGACTCTAAACTATGACGCAAAGAAAAACACAAACAAACACAGAGAAACATAAACACATAAAAGACTGAAAACACATAGATCGGGCTATATTTTCAACCATCCCTCCCCTCTGGATCAGGTGCAATCCAGCCTTAAACAACCTTGAACTTCTGCCACCTCCCCTTTCTCTTCCAGTCAGTATATCTGTTTGTCAAGATCGCCCACACTCTCGGCCAAACACTAGGTTCGCTCAGTCACTCATACCTCACCAGGAATGTTAGGACTGCATTCTCTCATTATGCCCACCACAATTGCTTCGGACTTAGATTCCACGAGCGGCTACTGAAGGACTTATAGGCTTGTAACGGGGTTGTTGGCTTGTAATGTTTTCGGTGGATGTTCCTAAGGCTCTAAGGTTCAAAATTTCTATTTTTTTATTTATGCGGGGGGGACTGTGTATATTAGGCTTCTGATCAGTTGCTTTCTTTAGTTGGCGCTTCTGGCTTTGGTCTCCACTGGTCAGTAGCATCTTGTGGCTTCGCCACCCTTATTCCTTCATTCATCTCTTCTTTTGTGGTCAAATCTTTCTGACCATCTTCTTCATTTTCTCGGCTCCTTTTTTTTTCTTTCTTTTTTTTTCCCGTGGCTTCGCCACCCTTATTCCTTCTTCTCCTTTTTTTTGGACTGGGAATGACTCCCTGGTCGATTTTCTTCGAACTTTTTCGCCCAGCTGGTTTCTGCTTTTTCCGCACTTCCTCCTGGCCAGTAAGCTCCATTTGTTTCATGCCTTACACAGTCCCTGTCGGCTGGGGTGTTTATCTGGGTATATAAAAGGTTAAGAAGAAAGGGTTCTAAAGGCGGTTTTTTTTTTTTTTTTTTTTTTTTTTTAAACGGGGGGGGGTGGTTCCTACTGCCTTCAGTATTTGCTACCCGTGATCACTTCACCCTAGGCGAATTGTGGCAGCCTCTCTCTTTTTTTTTTCAATGTATGTGGAAAGTGGTTCCACTTTAAGGCTTATAACTCACATTTTTAGAGGGCTTTCGTGTTTGGCTCTAAGTATGGGCTTTTCTCTCATACTCACCTCATCTATCCTGACTAGGAGGTACTAACGGGGATGGTTTAGGTTTTCCAGCATGTCCCATCTCCCTCAATTCCCCTCACCTTCAGCTCAAGACGGTTGAGTTTTAAGCCCAATCACACACAACATAAAACTAGACCTAACAAAACAAAACAAAAGCACAAACACAAAGACTACACATATATACATACATCCTACTGGCCATTGCGTCCCCCCTCCCACTTCACAAGTGTCTGCCCTCAGATAAGGCTGTGAAGTGGAAAAGGTAATGGCCAGTACGATGGCACACAGACAACAAACAGCAAAACTAAAACAAAAACTTCTCACACTTAGACTATGGAATAGGCTAAGTGAGAGAGGTTTTATCACCTATACAGAGATCAACAAAACATAACCACAAACACATATATACAAACTCCACACACTTAGACCATGCAATGGGCTACGTGTGAGCTAACATGCACGCGACATAGAAAACAAAACAAACAAAACAAAGAAAACATGCCCCAAAGAAACAAACCCTTAACTTCTCACACTTAGACTATGGAATAGGCTAAGTGTTATGAAGTGGGGTTTGCGCGCAAACACAAATTATACTACCTAAACAAAAACCAACTCATAACAACAATACGAAAAGTTAAAAGAAAAACTGAAACTTAAAAAGAAAAACTAACTTGGTCAGTAGGGGGGGGGGCTATCGGAGTCTCCTGCTCCTTCGTAGGGCAGGTGGTGCAGGTCGTTCTATCGGTTGGTCCTCCGGTTGGTCTGTCTCCATTCCAGCTTGGTTCTCATCATTCTTTGTCGGCTCCTCGGCAGTTGCCAGCACCTCGGCTTTCTCTTCCTCTTGCTCCTTCACTACGGTCTCTGGGACTTGTGGTTCAACATCCTGGCCAGCATGGCCGCTTGTTCCTGTAGCTTGTTCTTTCTTCCGGCTGGTCACTTCTTCCAACAACACATCTATCACGGATGCCATCCGGACCATCTCCGTGATCAATCGATGATTTTCCTCTCCCAAAGTAGTCACTAACGTCTCCATAGCGTCTTGCTTTTGAGCCAATGTCTCCTGCTCTGCAGATCTCTCCAACATCCTTTCCATCACTGCCGCTAGCTTGACCATCTCTGCTTTCAATTGCTTATTCTCCTCTCTAACTTCATCCATTTCCTTCTCCATTCTGGCTTGACGCTGTTCCTGGTCCGATGCCAATCTGATCATGTCTGCCCTTATCTGCCTGCTTCCCTCCGCTATCTTCTCCACAGCTTTTTCCATCCCCTCTTGTCTCTGGTCGTGTGCCGGTGCTTCATGAGCTGCTGCCAACCGAGCAGTGGGTGTAGCTTCCTCTCCCATCGCGTAGAAGTGTGGCACGCCTTGCCTCATGTATATCGCATTCGTCCGGACGAATAGGGGGGTATCAAACAATCCTGGGGCGTTCACCATCGTCAAGGGGGTTAAGTCTTCGTCCTCTGAAACGGTGACGTTGTTTCTCACAAAGATTCCTAATATATGGCAGAGGGAAATATTCCGTGCTGGGTGGGTAGCGATGAGGTGACATGTGTATGCAGTCCAGAACCCTAAGTGCAACTTCTTGCCTCTCTTGGCACACCACATAAGATACAATTCCGTCATCGATGTCCGGACTGCCGAATTCGACTGTCCTAAAAGGTTGTAACCCAAGAAGAGTTGAACCAGGCGTAGATTAGGATCGTTGAGATGGATAGATCGGGAGATAGTGGACTGAAACTGTCCTGCCCCGGGGTGAGTAAGCTCTTCCCAAGCTACCTGGGGCTCAAAGTCCACATGCCTGCGGGGAATCCCCCGCTCCCTATCTCTCCACTCGGGCCCTATGGCCTCCTCCAAACTGCATATCCCTAGCCGAATAGTCCATTCAATCAAATTCATCCTAATCTCTCCTCCAAATACTCTGAAACTGATGCACTCTACATCCAAATCCGTTGTGACCTTGAATCGAAAGGTCGCGAAAAATTCCTTGGCCAAATCGACCGGAACATTCAAATTCTCATTCCTTAACAGCCATTCAAAACCCAATTCGTGGAAAAGGGCGAGAAACGATTCCCGAACCTTCAATTCATCTAACGAGGGGAGATGAATTACCTTTCCACACTTAACCTTCTTGCCTTTTGCGTTCTTGGTGCGATAGATGGATTGGAGCTCCTTGGAGTAAAAAATTTGCATCCCCTCCACCACGTCATCTGTGAGCTCCACCGTCCAACGCTTATATCGGAGTGGTTCTGCAGGTGGATGCAATAGTTCCCGATGATCGTTAGGGAGTTGCTGCTCCTTGTACTCCTCATCTTCCATGGTCGTATCGCTATCGGATTCAGATTCTTCACTGATCTCATATTCACTGTCACTCTGTGTTTGCCGGTTTGATGGGGTCCTCTGGTCAGCCTCAGTGATCACGATGCTTGTGTTCACGGTACGCGGTTTTTTGGTACTCGGCTTGTTCTTCACAACGGCTTTTCCTTTCCTTTTTCTTTCTCGCTGATATTGTGCTTCTTCCTCCTGAGCAGTAGGCTGTGCAGGTTCACCCCCTGCCTTCGTTGGAGTGGCTTGTTCTTCCTCGCTCTCGATCTCTACCGGGTTCTCAGCCGTGTTTGTCTTGGCCTTGCTGGCTGCTCTTTTGCCCAGGCATCGCTGAGATACCCGCGTCTTCAGTACCAATTGCCGCTTCACTGGGTGGGGTTTTAAGACGGGAGGCGCCACAGTTTCCGGCACTTGAGTGTCTACGGTTGGTCTCCCCTCCTCTACTTGCATTCGATCATCCCCTGCTTCCACTTGGGTATCAACTGGCTCTGGCCCTTTCTCTTCACTCTGTTCTTTCCGCTCCTCTTCCCCTACTGACTGGGATGTCTTATCCTTCGGTATGGGTTCTGTAAAAGCTTGTTCATCCTCTCCTACTGCCCTCGATGCGAGGTCTAGACCCTCAGCCATTAGAGCAGTATCTTCCCTGCGATTCACCTCCTCCACTATTGATTCAAACTCCGTTTCCGTCATGAGGCCGCGCTTTTGGGCCGACTTATTCAGGTCGATCTCCTCCCTAATTACTTCTTGGTGAACCGCTTCCACTTCCGGCGTCTCCTCAATTCCTTCTCCCCCTTCCTGGTCTTGTTGCTCCCTTCTCAGCCTTTCCGCTCTTTCTTCTTCATCAGAGGCATAATAAGCCGCAATGGCCTCGAGATCCTCAAGTTCGGCTTCCTGGGTCGTCGGAAAAAATTCTTCCGTCTTTGTCATTTCGGCTTCAGTTGAGGAGTTGCTTTCTTGGGGAATCATCGACGGAATCGGCAATGTAGATGAAATAGGGGTCAAGGGTTGCGTAGTGGTTACTGGCATGGTTGCCGCATGAGTTGCTCCGGCTCCGCTCCCTTGCCCTCTACCTTGGTTAAAATACTCTAACTCCGCTGCCCAATTCCTATTCGGATCCTGCAATCGGAGAAACTCCGTCATTGCATCCAGAGAGACCATCGGCAGGGCTGGTTGTGTTGGCGCGGGACGTTGTGGGTTTGGTGGTGGTGGTATTTCGAGGTTTCTTTCCTCACTGACCTTCTTTGAGGGCGGTTTGATTTTGGTAGCAAATGCTTTCTTCCCCATGGCAGAAAATTAGGGCTTGTAAAGAGTGGAATTTGGTCTTGATATCCGGGAGAAAATGGAAGAAAATGAGGGTTTGTGGTTTACGCTTTCTTGAGAGAGTATGGGATAATATCTCTTGAGAAAGGGAATTTGAAAATGAGGGTTTGTGAGGGATAAAGTTTGGGACGGTCGTTTAATTTAGGCGAGAGATAGCAGTTGCAGGTGGTTGCAACCGGCTATAGGGAGTTGCCGGTCGCGACGCTTGGACAGAAGGCGGTTAGGAATGCTGGCCCCTGATTGGCTATCGCGTCTACATCTCTCTGCTCCACGCCACTCCAGCCGCTGCCACCCTGCAAAAGCTGCATAAGTCTTAATTCAAAATTTCGTCTTTTCTCGATACCTACCTAATAAGGGAAATAATTCAAATGGGCTCTTAAATTAGAATTGAAATAGCACCAAATAGGTAGTCTCTTGGTCAATGTGTATTCCAAATTAAATTTAAGGCCCGAAAATATTTTTGGATTTTCTTAGAAATTATCTGACATGCAAAGACTAATTACGTATTTACAATATTTACACCTTTCTTGGGTAATTTGGAATCCTACTTGGCCAGTATACGCAGAAAATTATCAAAAAGGAACTAGCCATGTGGAATTCCAAATTCCCATCTTACTGATCAGTATGAAACCGATGTAAGTGTTTGCAGCGGAATTTCATCCACTACACCCACTTCGCTATTCTCCCTGAATATTTTCAACCTATGTCCATTTACTATGAAAGGTTCCGAGTTAGGAAAACTCCCTGAAATTTCTACTGCTCCATTGGATCTGAGTGCAGTTATGATGTAAGGTCCTGTCCATTTGGACTTGAGTTTCCCTGGCATAAGCTTCAATCTTGACTGGAAGAGTAGTACTTTCTGGCCAACGTGGAGCTCCTTAGTTCTCAGATTTCGATCATGCCACAGTTTGGTTCGCTCCTTGTACCACATGGCTGAGTCGAATGACTCCAATCTAAGTTCCTCAAGCTCCTGCAGCTGCAGCTTCCTTTCCTCTTCGCAGGCTGTAGCATCCATATTCACTTTCTGTACTGCCCAGTATGCTCGATGCTCGATCCCAACCGGTAAATGGCACATCTTCCCAAAAACGATCCGGTAAGGGGACATGCCTATGGGGGTTTTGTAGGCTGTTCGATACGCCCAGAGAACATCCTCTAACCTCACACTCCAGTCTTTCCTCGAAGTGTTCACAGTCTTCTCCAAAATCTTCTTTATCTCACGGTTAGAGATCTCCGCTTGACCATTGGCTTGCGGATGATACGGGCTGGAAAGTCTATGGTGCACACCGTATTTCTTCATTAAGGCTTCAATTGTGCGATTACAGAAGTGTGTACCTTGATCTGATATGATCGCCCTTGGAACTCCGAACCGGCTGAAGATATGACTCTTTAAGAACTTGGCCACCTCCTTTGCTTCACACGTACTTGTGGCCTTGGCTTCTACCCATTTGGAGACGTAATCTACCGCGACTAGGATATACAGATTGCCATAGGAAAAAGGAAAAGGCCCCATGAAATCCATTCCCCATATGTCGAATAGCTCGCAAACTATTATAGGTACCTGCGGCATTTCGTCCCGGGCAGATATTCCACCGGTCAGTTGGCAACGCTCGCAACTTCTGCAGAACTCGTACGCATCTTTGTTGAGTGTTGGCCAATAAAAGCCGCTATCCATAATCTTCCTTGCCGTCTTCTTGGATCCGAAATGTCCTCCGCATGCTAACGAATGGCAGTGGGTTAGAACATCCCGCTGCTCCCAGTCAGGAATGCACCTTCTTATCACTTGATCGGATCCTACCCTCCATAGGTAGGGGTCGTCCCAAAAGTAGTATTTTGCTTCACTCTTGATCTTCATTCTTTGTGCCTTGGTAATACTTGGTGCTTCTGGAAGTTCTCCAGTTACTAGGTAGTTGGCCAGGTCCGCATACCATGGCTCCTGCCCTACCTTCTCCTTTCCTTTTGCTGTATCATTCTGACCAGTAAGTTTGTACACTTCTTCCCAATCAATTTTCCTGGGCGCAAAAATCACCTCACATAAATGTTCCTCTGGAAACTTATCATGCACTTCGTCACTGTTTCCATCTTGCATTATTCTGCTCAAATGGTCTGCCACCTTGTTCTCGACTCCTCTCTTATCTTCCACCTCCCAATCAAATTCTTGTAATAAGAGTACCCATCGGATCAAGCGTGGTTTGGATTCCTTCTTGGCAATCAGATACTTAATGGCTGCATGGTCAGTATATACTATGACCTTGGATCCCAACAAATACGGCCGGAACTTCTCGAAAGAATACACCACTGCCAGCATCTCCTTTTCAGCGGTATCGTAATTCCGCTGGGCTTGATTCAAAGTCTTGGACGCATAAAAAATTACGTACCTCTTCCCATCGATCTTCTGACCCAGCACGGCCCCTACCGCAAAGTCGCTGGCGTCGCACATTACTTCGAAAGGATGGTCCCAGTCAGGAGCTCGTATGATAGGTGCGGATATCAGCTTTTCCTTGAGAAGATTGAAAGCAGCCTTGCATTGCTCATCAAAAACGAACTCCACGTCATTTTGAAGTAGCCTGGTAAGGGGTTGGGCGATTTTGGAGAAATCCTTAATAAATCGTCGATAAAATCCGGCATGCCCCAGAAAACCCCTAATCCCCTTCTGATCAGTAGGGAACGGTAATTTAGATATAACGTCCACCTTTGCTCGATCCACCTGGATTCCCCTTTCCGAGACCACGTGTCCCAGAACAATCCCTTCGGTGACCATAAAATGGCACTTCTCAAAGTTCAAAACCAAACTCTTCGCTTGACATCTCTCAAGAACTATATCCAAATGATAAAGGCAAGAATCGAACGAGTCCCCGTAGACTGTAAAGTCATCCATGAATATCTCTATGCAATCCTCAATCAAATCAGAAAATATGCTCATCATGCAACGTTGAAACGTACCTGGAGCGTTGCATAGGCCGAAAGGCATGCGCCGGTATGCATAAGTTCCGAATGGGCAAGTGAAGGTGGTCTTATCCTGGTCTTCAGGATCCACGTAGATTTGGAAATATCCGCTGTACCCATCCAAGAAGCAAAAGTACTTCTTCCCAGCGAGCCTCTCCAACATCTGGTCGATAAAAGGCAGAGGGAAGTGATCCTTCCTTGTTGCATTGTTCAGCTTGCGGTAATCGATGCACATTCGCCAACCCGTGACTAGCCTTGTTGGAATCAGCTCATTCCTCTCATTTTGGACGACTTGGATTCCCGACTTCTTTGGAACCATGTGGATCGGGCTGACCTACTCGCTGTCTGGCACTGAATAGATAATCCCTAGCGACAACAACTTCAAGATTTCCTTCAATATTTCCTCTCGCATGTTAGGGTTTACTTTCCTTTGGGTATCTCGATGTGCCTTTGCTCCCTCTTCCAACCTAATATGGTGCATGCAGACGTCGGGGCTAATTCCAACTAAATCTGTAAGACTCCATCCAATCGCCTTCTTGTTCTTGCTCAGCACGGTCAGTAGCCTAGCTTCTTGTTCCTTCGTAAGGCTGCTGCTGATGATCACTGGATAGGAGTCCTCACCTCCGAGGAAGGCATACTTCAAATTCGAGGGTAACTTCTTCAGCTCAACTTGGGGTGGAAGTGTGTCTTCGGTTAGGGGGTTTTTCTCGGACTCTTCCCCTTTTTCTAAATCTCCTTCTGATGGTGCTTCTATACTGACTGGTAGCTGAGCCCCTGCGGCTCCTATGAACTCCGACTTTTGACAAAAATCCTTGATTGCTCCTTCAATTTCTTCATCGGTCAACCCCTGGCTACTGATCAGATCACACCATGCAGCAGCTTCTACGTCAGCCTGTTCATAAACATCTAAAGCCTGGAGTCTCTCCTGCAATAGTTCGGTCTCAAGAAAATCTTGGACTAAAGGGTCAATCACATCAACATAGCATAGATTTTCAGAATCAATAGGTTTCTTCATGGCATCATTTATATCAAAGGTAAACTTCTCCCCATGAAAATCAATGCAAATAGTCCCATCAGCCATATCCACGATCGTCTTGGCCGTTCTCAAAAATGGTCTTCCTAACAAGACTCCACTAGACTCCCTCGCTTCATGCTCACTCATTTTGATCACATAAAAATCAGCAGGGTATGTAAAATCATGCACTCTAACTAATACATCCTCTAAAACTCCCTCCGGACTTATGCATGACCTATCAGCCAGTTGGATCAATACTCTAGTACTTGACAGCCTCACTCCCTTCAACCGGTTATAGATAGACAATGGCATGACATTTATAGACGCCCCCAAATCACATATTGCATGTTCGACCTTCACATCTCCAACAGTTATTGGTAAGGTAAACATACCTGGGTCGGCTCTCTTGGGTGGTAACGTCTCTTGCACTATTGCTGACGCTATCCCTTCCACCATAATCTTGCCATCTTTCTGGGCTCTCCCGGCTATGAAGTCCTTTATGAATTTCCCAAGAGGGGGTAGTTTCACAGCTTGGAGAAATGGTATGGTGACATCCAACTTCCCAAAAATCGACAAATAGTCAACCGGGTTCTCTTTCTTTCTCTTTGTAACAAATCGGAATGGGAATGGTTTCTCCCCTTTTTTCTCATCTACTTGTCCCTTAGCGACCTTCTTGGAGTCTTTCCGGGGTTGTTCCTGAGTCTGGGCTTCCATTCTGGGCTCTTCCTCTCGATGAGGTTCCTTCCTGGTCAGTAGGGTTTCGGGTTCATCTCCTACAATTGGTGTAGCATCCAAGAAGAATGGATCCTGCATCTGAGGCATAGGTCTCCCTAGTTCTTCCGCTGAAATGGTACCGCCTCCTATCTTCGTTCCGTTAGATCCTCCACTAGGTCGTTTGGGTTGAGGCGCGTCATAAGTAGTTCCTGACCTCAACGTAACCTTACTCACATTTGCCTTGTCGGGCATTTGGACTGTAGATGGGAGTTTACCTGCATTTCCTTTCAAATCCCCCACCGAACTGGCCAGTTGGGCTAACTGCCTATTCATCATATCCATGTTCGCCTTATGTTCTTTCTGGGCATTTTGCATCCCCTGCACGACCTCGTTATGGGATTGCAAGTCTCCTTTGATGCTCTGTTGTGACGCTAGCATTTCACTCATCATGTCCTCAACGGACCTCCTTGGCCTGTTCGGATTTTGGAAATGATTCGGCCCTTGGTGTTGATAGTTCTGGAAGTTTTGCTGGCCTTGATTAGGCGGGTATTGGTTATACTGGGCAGGAGGGACGTACTGATCTTGAGGATATTGATTCTGGTGCTGGGCTTGAAACTGATTTTGGTTCTGCTGGTGTTGGGGTGCATGATTTGGCTGATTTTGGAAACTGTGGAGGTTTCTCTGGTGGGTTGGTACATAAACAGGATTCGGGTTTTGGCTTTGTGGGCTTTGATTTTGGGTTTATTGGTTTCTTCCTGACCAGTTGGGCTGGTAGTCTGGGTTTGCTAGTCCACGGTTAGGGTTTTGGTTTGGATTGGGGTTATACTGGTTCTGTCCTTGGTTCTGATTGTGGCCCCCGTCTCCCCATCGAAAGTTTGGATGATCCCTCCATGGTGCATCCCGTTGTCTACCCTGAATCCAATGCCCACTGGAATTGAAGTACCCCGCAGCATTGACCTGTTCCATATTCACGTAGTCACTAGGCTGTTCATAGTTCGGTCCTTGATTTCCCTGTTCTGTACCTTTGTAATTCGCAGCTGGGGGAGATGGTGGGGTGCTTTTCTCGATCGCACTCAGAAGTGACTTCTTCAGCTCATCCATCTTCAAGTCAATTTTCTGCTCCAGTTTATTTTCCTGATCAGTAGACGAGACAACAGCAGCCCGCTCTCGGTTGTATCCTTCCCTTGAATGGTCATACTTTTTTTTTGCATTCAGTAGCTTCCTTAGGACTCTCTTTGCTTCGCTGACCCGTAATTGTGTGAAGCTTCCTCCTGACGATGAATTTGCTAGATCCTTGGTTACCGCGTTCATACCTTCGTAGAAAGTATGATGCACTTCAATGTCCGACATACGATGATTGGGACATGATTCCAAAAGACCCATGTATCTTGCCCAATAATCGCTCAAGGGTTCATCATACCCTTGCTTCACATTAGTTATTTCCCTTTTCAGCGCGCTTGTCTTTGATGACGGGAAAAACTCGCCTAGGAATGCTGACTTGAAATCGGCCCAAGTCTCAATGGAGTTGGGTGGCAGGCGCATGAACCAGGTGTTGGCTTCCCCCTTGAGCACAAATGGCAAGGCCTTCAACCTATAATCATCCTCATTCGCTCCTGCTGGTCTCCTCTGCGCCCTACAAATTTTACAAAACTCATGCAGAAACTCATACGGCCCTTCATAGCTCTTCCCACAGTATGTAGGCAGAATCGCGATCACATGAGGCTTCACATCGCAGGCGGTTTGCCCTGGAGTAACGACTATGGCTTGCGATGGTTCTCCCTCGGTATGCGCGTTAAGGGAACCGATCTCTGGATCCTCATCTCCGTTGGCGGCCATCTGAATTGGAATGCCTTCCAACAGTGGTATCTCCTCTGGTATTGGTCCTTCTATGTTGTATTGCTCTTCGTCGCTACTCGAACCTAAGTCAGATAAAGCCGTCGACAACCCGGATCGAGTGGTTACGAGTATCGATCCTCGCTGAAGTATCTTCGGCCTCCACTGGTCAGGAGCCGAACTGCTTCTCATAAACTGAAAAGGAAAGAAAAAAAAAGAAAGGTTATGCACAATATATACACCGAAGTATCACTCACAGTAATTGCAAATAACGCTATCCATCCCCGGCAACGGCGCCATTTGAAAGGACCTAAGGTGCGTAGGTGTCGTTCAAGCAAGGATATATCCTACTGATCAGGATAGAGATCCTAACTAACCTTGACCTTGGTTTCAAAGATTCCTCAACCCACTTCTACTGATCAGTATAGTGGTGGTAAGGGTCGAATCCCACAGAGATGGTGCGTTCTTAAACTACCGCGGTGACACTTGGAAGATTTGGTTAGCTACCACGCTTGGGTTGAGTTTCTACCTAGGCTGGAACTTAAAGAAGGTGTTCTACTGGTCAGACGGTAAGGAAAACATTTGGAATGTAACTGTGTACGTGGAATGGGGAGACAATTTTGTAACAGAAAATATTTGGAAGGTACGGGTTTCTATTTTGGGCTAAACAGAATATTCAGAGTGTAGTGGAAGTTTGATGACTAGGCTGACAGGGCTTAACTAAAAGTGAAGGACAAAAGCAAAAGCATCTCAAAAAGTAAGTGGTCCCCTCCAATTGAAATAGACATCATCTTCTTCAACAAACACTTCCAAAATTCAGATAACAATTCCAGATTCAACACGGAAAACTCAGATTAACAACTCATAAACACAGATCCAAAACTAAGAAATCAAATCTGAAATCAAACACTGAAACTGGACTTCTGCATACTGGTCAACATGAAAGAATGATTCAGAAATTAAAACTAAGCTTTGCATGCAACGATCTACTTTCCGATCAAACAGCACTTGTTTATCTATCCTAAAGAAATTTGTTACGTAAACGGAATTGAGAGATTAAGCACTTTGAACACCGAGAAACTTTAGATCTAAGCTAACTAGGCAAGGGAATAAAGAAACACCACAATAAACGAAACGGAAATCAACTTCATAGCATAAACACGTTCGGATCTTCAACAAAGTACTTCAAAAGCAGAAAATATTCAAAGGCAAACAAGATCCAACGTAAGGAAAGCGAGAAATTTAAAACTACGAAAGCAATATAAAAGTGTTTTGCCACTCCGGGCGATGAGACTCTAAACTATGATCTTGCTGGCTGGAATGGACGATGACTGGAATTCTGGGAACATCTGAACGTCAAGTGATCATGGCTACGGCGAGGCAAGAAGCGGGACACGGCTGAAAGACTGAAACTACCGAGAGAACTTTTTACCTAAAGATGGTGGTGAGTGAGTGAATCTCTATGTATCCGAATATAGATGATGATGTCTCTCTCTCCAATTTGGCTTCCTTTTATAGGGAGGCTACCCTTGATTTTAGGGTAAATCCTCGTTGCAATTTGACTTCTTTGCCCTTAATTGTGGGTAATCCGTCCCAGCTATCCGTCTTCTCCATCTCAAGCCGTTTTAGCACGAATACTGATCAGTATGAGATCATGCTGGCGCCTTCTTCACTTGAACATTCCGAAACTTCCCTACTGGCTAGAATGCTTAACCTGCACACTTTAAACAACTGTTTTGCAAATATAATCAATTAAGCACATCATACTGACCCGTAACCAAGGCCTAGAATACGACTTATCACATGTGAACAAGGAACTCTCCACATCTGCCACTTCCCACAAGTGCACTTTGAATCCCTTAACTCGACCTCTTGTCTGTTATTGCCCTGTGCTTGTCCATTTTCTAAACGTGGACGACTTAGAATTTGGTACTGACCTAGTTCTCAGTCAAGTACTAAACAGTAATGTATTTGCCCCTTCGCATCATTCGCAGCAAGTTTGTCCCTCGCCCAGGAGGTTAATCGACCTTCGGTATGTTGTATTTCTGTTTTTCTATCTGCCCACCATTGCTCTGTTCTCCAAAATGTCAGATCAACCAAAGCTCTAAATGGCAACTCTCTTATACCTTTCAACACTTTGTTGTAGCTCTCAGACATGTTTGTTGAGGTCACCCCCATCTCAGTTCATCATCGTAACAAAGAGACCAATTTTCTTTTTTGGCTTTGTTGAGCTCGTGTATCGCAACAAGAATTTCCTCCTGTAGTGCACGTCTCCTTCACATGTATTTACGTACTTGAGTTGTGACACCCAATGCCCATACCATGCCTTTCACATTAGAGCTCTTACCCTTAAGTTTCGTCAAGATATTTTTCCTCAAATGGATCAAACAAAATTTGTGGTGGCATATCAGCGTCTTATTCCATTCATCAGAACGCATAGCCTTAAGGATTCCTTTATGCTTATCCGAAATGATGCACACCTCCCTTTGGTATTTCACCACATGAATTCTTACATGATCCAAAAACCACTCCCAACTGTCGCTAGTTTCTTCATCAACAACAGCATATGCAATAGGCAAGCATTTCTTGTTAGCATCAACACCACAAGCAACAAGCAACTTATCTTTAAATCTTCCTCGAAGGTGAGTCCCGTCTATTGTTAAAACTGGTTGGCACTCTTGGAAAGCATGTATAGCAGGCCCAAGTGCCAAGAAAACGTAATAGAAGACTTTATTACGTCCCTGGCTCAACAACTCATTGTGCCTCCACTCAACAATTGTGCCTGGATTCCTTGACTGCAGTTCAAGCATGTAGCTTGGCAAATCCCTAAATGACTCCTCCCATCCACCAAATACAATCTCTATAGCCCTTCTCCGTGTATTCCATGCCTTCTTATAACTGATTACCACATGAAATCTGTCATGAACTAAATTTCTTACGGCTGCGGCTTTGTACTTGACATTTTTTAACAATTGATGGCAAATACACAAAGCAATCATTGATGATGAAAAGTTAGCATGTCCTCTATCATTACGATGGCCTTCACAACTATGGCGTCCCATCCACTTCCTAATTTCCCACATATCATCATGGGCCCTTTGTGTAACAGAAACTTCCCACGAACATTCATTCGTTTTTTCAGCGTCGGTCTTGCTGATAATAGCTACCCCATCTTCTGTCCTCCCTGCTGGATATTTGCATACGGCATGCCACCTTCTTAATTTACTCTCAACCACCCTAAATTGTCGGTGTTGCCTCAGACTCCACATAGTAATAGCAATCTCCACATGCAGCTTGCTATCAAATTTTGTTCCCAAATTAATCCGATACGGGTGTGCTTCATCCCAGTACATAGTACTGTGTTCATTACCAACATCAGGTACTTCAGAAGGACTACTCGGTAGTCTGCGAAAATATTTCAGCCCACTGTGAACGTATTCTCGAAGTGGTTGTTCACCTTGCACGACGGGTTTACACACTATCTCCTCATCACTAGAAACTTGGAGAATCATCACTTAAAATAGCATCAGATGATTATGACGACAATGGAGGATCAAGGTCTCTTCGTACAACATCAACATCAATATGCTCTTGAACATTCACTTGATTATTTATTCCAACATCAACAGCATCTGCAACATCTACTTGCTCATTCATACCACAATCAAAGCTCATATGTTCAACCCTCGTAGATGATCCAACACCATAATCAACAACTGGTGGGATTTCTAAATTTCCAACAGACGAATACTCAACAAATAATTCAATATGACGAGTAGAATTTAGAGCCTCATTGAACATAAACATCACACTTTCATCACTGTCAACCCCAACCCAGTACATATATAACTTGTACCGGTACCAAAGAGACAATGCCTCCATGATATTTCGATGGAGTGTTGATATGAATCTATTCTTATCTTAGCACATATAATTGCAACTAATTCAGAGAATGAAACACACGAATTCAATACGATGGAGGCTCTCGCACGAGGAGGATCATAACAAATACCCACTTGAGGAAGTTGAACTATTCTACCACCCCCAATATAAACTCACAAATACTTGCATGATTTCTGTAAAAATATAAATACAAACCAACAACAATTAGAGACATTTTTTTCTATAAACCCTAATATAGTAAATTTAAGATAAATTTGGGAGAAACCTACACAAAATATGCAAATAAACAACAAATAAGGGAGGAATGTTGAAAGATTGAAGAAAACTTACCGAAATATGACGGGAAATCGCCGGAAATGCCAAGAAATCGCGAAGGAATACGTCTACCTCCTTCTCTCGCGCAGAAATGGGAGCTACTGCCCTGGTCCGTCTGTTTTATGCAAGTTAGAGACGCACGAGTCTCATGCGTTTTACCCTAAGACGCATGACGGTCATGCGTCGTCTAATAAAAAAAAGAGACGCATATGAAAGATGCGTTTTACAGGGAGACACATGACCCTCATGCGTCTCCTAAAAAAAATAAAAAAACAGACGACGCATCTCTCTCATGCGTCTTACACAAAAACGCATGACCATGATGCGTTTTATTAACGGGAGACGCATGACCCTCATGTGTTTCTCCCAAAGCAGGAATGAAAAAAAGTCCAGTACACTTATGGAATGTTAAATACAGCCTAAAACAATAAAAGAATTACCCCGCATAATACCCTAACTCACACTCCACACTTGCGATTTCTTCTTCCACCCTAAACTCAGTTTTCCTCTCTCGTCTTCAGGCCCAACCGCCGCCGCTTCTTCCATGGCTCTTCCTCTCACTATGCAACGATTGCTCCGCTACCGGAAGAACTTAAAGCCTCTATTGAAAGTTAATCCTAGGTACACCTTCCCCATTTTTCGACGCCGATAAAATGTGCTTTTAATCCTACATTTCATCAGTGCAGTTTAATTGAACCAATTTATTCTTACTTTGCTCATGTAATGTGATTGAGTGTGGAGTTGTGCATTTGAGATAGGGTTTTACTGTGTATGTGCATCTGGCTTCCTTTTTTAACACTGCATCAAATAGGTCATTTTCTGTTTCTTACTTCCAAAATGCTCATATTTGGAAATGCTTGTGTAGATCCATATATTTAATCATCACTTTATTTCTCAGTTGTTTCTTATTGGATGGGCGTAATTTCAAGGTTTAAGGCTTAATTAGCTTAATTAGAGTTGATAAGCTTCAGAGGTAAGACTATTTTTGGCATTTTGGGTTAGCTGACTTTGTTCTGTCTGTCGCTAAGGACTTTTTTCACATCGATCTATATAGTCCTCTTGATGTCCCTTTTTGGAGATGAATCATGAACATCTAGTGTTTTGTGATGCATGAGTTTACTACACTCTAATATCTGTAACCAATTCTTAGATGGTAGAAACAAAAGTAGATATAGTTTCAAGTGACATGAGTCCTATCCTGGAATTCATTTATACTTTGGCTGTAGGAAAACCTTAAACAAGGCCAAAATTGTTTCAGTCTCTCAAATAATGCACCAATCATTGAGTATCTATTCTATGAAATCCTATTTAATCTTTTCAGGTTACTAATAGTGATATTACTATTAAGCCTCCTCTACTGAAAAACAAAAGAAAGGGGAGTCAGCCACTTCTTATTTTTTTTTCACAGAAACAAATTCGCAGACAACTTCTTTTGTCAGAACTGAAGAATACGCATCGGTATGTCAGTTATCGGGTGATACTTGTATTGTGTTTGTGTTTCTATTAATTTTGAGATAATTATGACCTGCATTATGATGCTTATACACTAATAAATTTAGTCACAGGTTTAAACTGTTTATTTGATGATGTTTAGGCCATAACGCTGTTCCTATACCGTTCCTATACCATTCCTTAAACCACTATTTGAGGGCCCCACTGTACTTTTTTACTCCATTCCTTAACTAAGGAACGGAACCTGCAACCCTCCGTTCCTTAACCGTTCCTTAACCGTTCCTTAAATTACTATTCATTCAATTTCATTTTTTTTATTTCCAACCAAATTCAATTTAAATAAACACACTTTATTAAAAAACAAACACACTTTATTAAAAAACACACAACATTAAAAAAATTTAAACTTTTAGAAAAATAAAAAGCACACAATTAAAATCTTAAAAAAATAAAAAGCACACAATTAAAATCCTAAAAAAATAAAAGTACACAATTTTAATAATTTCATCCGCCAAAATTTGCCCAAATGTGCTCAATTAGATCCTGTTGGAGTTGGGTGTGGGCACTAGAGTCGCGTGTCCTTGCACGAATAGATAACCGTTCTTGTATAGACGGATGCGCTCCACTTCGAGGCGGACTACTTGCGGTTGAGCTTCCGGGGGATTCGTCGTCGAACCAATTTCCCGCCTCGGGTCCTTCGCCTTGTACAATCATGTTATGCAAGATTATGCACGTATACATGATGTCGACCATGTTTTCCATGAACCACGTACGAGCCGGGGCTTTGATGATGTTGAAGCGCGCTTGGAAAACCCCGAACGCCCTCTCCACATCCTTGCGAGCAGCCTCCTGCTTCTGCGCAAAAAGAGCCTGCTTTGGGTTCGCAGACCCACTGCACGTCTTCACGAAGGTAGGCCACTTCGGGTAGATGCCTCGGCGAGATAGTACCCCATTTTATAAAGCCGGTTGTTGGCGACGAAGTTGATGGCCGGCGCTTTACCATCCAAAACTTCGGTCAAGAGGTCGGACTGGTGGAGCACGTTTACGTCGTTGTTCGACCCGGGGACCCCGAAGTACGCGTGCCAGATCCAAAGGCGGTAGTCGGCAACAGCCTCAAGTATAACGGTTGGGTGGGTGCCTTTGTGGCCGCTCGTGTAGGACCCCTTCCACGCCACCGGGCAATTCTTCCATTGCCAGTGCATGCAATCGACGCTGCCGAGCATCCCGGGGAATCCGTGCACTGTTTCGTGAAGGTCGAGCAGGAACTGACAATCGGTCGTGCTTGGCCTCCGGAGAAATTCGTCGGTGAAGGCTGCCCGGACGCCTTTGCAGAATTTGAGCAAGCACATTCGCCCAGTGTTGTCTCCGATGTGGAGGTATTCGTCGAACATGTCGGCCGTTTGTCCAGTCGCAAGCTGGCGGATTGCTGCAGTACATTTCTGCAGCGTTGTGTGGCTGGGACGGCCGACCGCGTCGTACCCTTCCTGGAAGAACTCTTCCCGGGCTGCCAAAGTATTCGCGATGTGGAGAAATAACGGTTTCCCCATGCGGAAACGGCGACGGAAGTACGTATCTCCCCAAACCGGGTTATCGCAGAAGTAGTCGCGTACTAACCTTGCAGCGGCTTCCTCCCGGTTACGATGGATGTACGTACGGGAGCGTCGTTGGGGCGGCGCGGCTTCTTCGGCCTCCCGTCGTCGATCTTCTTCAAGTGATTGTTGCAATATTTGACGCATTTGTTCAAAAGGATCCATTAGTTTGATTAAATTTGGGAGAAGGAAAGGAGAGGTTATTTGAGATGAAAATTGGGGTGGAAATAAAGAGGAATAGATGTGTGTTTGTGATTGAAATGAGTATGAAATAGGAGTATTTATAGAGTAAATAAATAAATAAAAAAAAAAATACAAAACGGATATAAAAAAACAGTCACATTACCGTTGCAAAATTTTTTTTTTTTTTTTATTAAATTCAAATTTTTTAAAAAAAAATTGAATTATTGCGTCACCGGGACGAAGCCCACTCGCGGGGCAGCGAGTGGGCTTCACCCGTCGAATGGGAGGCCGCCACGTCGCCTCGGCGCGTGGCGGAACGTTTCGTTCCGCGTTCCTCCGGAACGGAACGCGGCACGGCATAGGAACGGCATGGGCACGGAATGGCGACGGAACGAAGCCCGCAACGCGTGCCGCCGCGAAACCGTTCCGCCGGAACGGCATAGGAACCGCAACGGCACAGCGTTGCGGGTGCCCTTATGTAAAGTCAATTTTGTTCCATTGTGAATTTTATCACTCCTACTCTGTCGCTCCACTAACATAATTCTAAGAGGAGAAGAAGTGATACAGATTGCAAGAAATATAGATAGGGATGGGGATGTAATATGGCATGGTGGGTTCTAAACTAAGATAAGAAACACTATGTTAAACTGTTTGGAAATCATGTTTAGTGTATTTCTTAGTAATAAGATTGTTACATGTTCATTTCTCCTTTTATAATTCAGTTTTATGTCTTATTTAGTGAACTATAGAGTTGTTGTATGAGGGGCTTTCACGAAATAACGAAGGAGAACATTCAACTGCTGATAACATTGAAGGGGAAGAGGGAGATGTAACAACTAATAATGCAAACAAGTCAAAAAAAGATGGATTTAAGGACGCAAAATGCCGATATATGTACACCTTAGGGATGGAATGTACGTGCTCATATTATTTTATGCACTTAGTGCCCGTTCGGTTTAGCATATAAAACAATAGTGGATACAATATAGGATATGATCGGATGGGCTTTATCTAAGATTATATTAATTTTAGTTAACTATCAAATTGACTAATTAATTAATATTCTCACCCACCCCATCCCAGTTCCCAACACAACCCATCCGTTTCATTCCCAATTTTTCTTCAAGAACTCGCCCAAATATGCAAATTTCCACTAATGGTTTATTAATAAGCCAAATTCCAAAAAATAAAATAAAAACAGCATCTTAAACATCTAATTCTCCCAAAAAACCAGCATCAACAATCTCACCAAAAAAATTATAATCAATTATTCTAAAAAAATTGTAGATTGTAGAGAAAGATAGAAAGCGGGGGGTAAAGTGAGAAGTGAGATTAAAATAGACGGAGGGGTAATAGTCTCGCTTAAAAATGCAAATACATCGGCCGAGATGGGCTGACGCGGGCCTTACGGGCCGAGAATTTCTTGAATCTCAGCAACCGAACACGGTATTAGAGATATAATCTTGGCTAATTCGGCCAACCGAACGGCTCCATATTATATTATTTTAAGTTACTAATTGTATATTAATCTACACATTGTATCCGACTGGCTTAGTGGCCAACATATGCATTAATTCTTTCAAGCACATATTTGACCCAGTAGGATATAGCCCGACAAAGCTTTCCGAAGCATACATTGATCATTATTGGAAAGAATTTCAGGTCAGAATGTGCATTTTGTATTTATAACTCAATTATCTTAAATTATTTAATGTTTTATATTTTGCATAAATATGCCAACTTTGAAGCTTATGATCAAGTGCTATGCAAGATAGCTTTTCGTAGTCAGTGCAAAGCTAGATACGGCGACTACATTGGTTATAAGAAAACGACGAAAAAGAAACCGACCTACTTTACGAATGCCCAATGGCAGACATACACCGATCCCTGGAAGCTTCCTAAGAATATCGAGGTTTTTGAGAGGTGTGTTGGTTTCTGGGGATTACAAGAGATACAACCGGGCGTAATACAACCCAAAAGGAAGAAAAAGAGAAACTAAACTGAATGAAATTACAATTGGAAATCGAAACAACTGAACCAGTATGATAGCCGAGTCGAGGAGGCCTCTTCCCGCAAGATGAGATACGCCCCGGTAGTGCTATCGGTTTGGCGTGTCGTCCCCAAAGGTAAAACGGCTACGTCTCTTTTGATGCAGCACCGCAATCAGCAGAGCTCCGGCCAACTGGATAAAGAAGAGGGCAGAGCTTCGACAGAAAGACAATGCAGAGAGAGAGAGAGTCCTTATGCTGTTATGCTTGTGAATTAGTAGTGTAGATGCATGGAGTGGCTAGCCTATTTATAGGCTCAGTCCACTGCTGTGGGTCAACAGCCATGAAGGCTCATCATGGCAGATTCGTAACCGCCGACGGTTACGAGCGTGTGGCAGGAGTGTGTCTTTCGCGTGCGGAGCGTATGCTTTTCTCACGTGGCAGCTCTGACTGTGCTACGCTTGACGACGTGTCAAGCCACTTAGATTGCTGACTCTGCGATGGTATAAAAAGATTAAGTTTGGGCTAGGGACAAGCCCAAGCACCAACCTCAAAGACCACCCAAAGACCAATTGCCAAGTCCAAGATCAAGATCAAGATCGAGATCGAGATCGAGATCAGGATCGGGATCGGGATCGGGCCCGCGGCCCGCGACCGCGACCGCGGGCTCGGGCTCGGGGGGGGCGGGCGGCGGCGCGTGCGTGTGCGCGCGTGTGGGCTCTTTCACCCATCTTGGTCCACTATAATTATTAAGTAACATAAAGTCACTTAATTTAAACACATTAAAAGATGTGTTAATCCTCCAATGTGGGATAATTAACACTAGTTAATTATTCCATAAGGTCCAACTCCAAGCTTTAATTAAAAGCTAATTATGCCCAACTTTAATCCACTATTTCTCACTCACCGGAAATCGGATTTGAGAAAGTGAATATACTATATTTATCTACGTAAAATGTAGATCGATGTTATGCATTTAATTTCACAAAATTAAATGTCTCGTCACATTTATTATTTGGTCATAATCCATTGACCGGGCATATTTAATCCATGATTTTTACAATCCCCCACATGAGTGGAAATAGCCGAATGCATATGCATGCAGACACAAGCTCAACCCTCGAGAGGTATATAAGCATAAGGATAGGTAGTTGTTGGCTTTGAACCTTCCATAGTCAACACCATCGGATACACAGGCGGCTTAGTAGCGCGATACTTTGAACTAATCCCCCACGGCGTGCACCGAGACAATGGTGTTAACGCTTAAACACCTCAACCTCATCCATTCTCACATTTTGTGTCCATTGCGGTCTTGGACACCACTTTGGATTCATAAGTGTGTTTTATGAAGCGACCACACTTCGCACTTACATAGGTGATTCTTAGTCAAGTACCTTGCCATACTTGGTCTCTTTGAGAACTCCATCTCTTTGAGATCCTTAAGAACCATCAAAAGTCATAGACTTAGCCTTTACCACTAGGCAAGTTCTCTAACACTCTATTGCTCTCTATGGAATAGATATATTTGAGTGTTTCTCATGAACTCTCATAGCTTAGTTGTCCCTTTGAACCAAGTTCTTGGGATCTCCAGTCATCATGGTTGGGTTACCACTATGATAATTCTTTAGTTTGTGGATTTCAAACCCATTCCCTCTAGCAACTTATTCATTTGATCACGGTTTAACCCTTTGGTTAGCGGATCCGCTAGATTATCTATTGACTTCACATAGTCAATTGTAATCACCCATGTTGTGATCAAATGTCTCACGGTGTTATGTCGTCGACGTATATGTCGAGACTTACCATTATAGAAGCCATTGTTTGCCCTTCCAATAGCTGCTTGGCTATCGCAGTGGATCAGCACTGGTGGCACTGGCTTAGACTAGGGCTGGCAATTTTCGACACGACACGATAATCAGACACGTATCCGCACGAAATTATTGGGTTGAGGTCAAGTCTTATTGGATCCGTGTCCTTATCGGGTTGACCCATTAAGAACTCGATAATTTCGGGTTGGGTTCGGGTCGGATGCGGGTCGGATAAGGGTAACCCATTAAGAAATAATATTATTATTTTTATTATTATTTATAAAAATATATATTACTTTAATTTTTTAATTTCTTATAAATTAGGTTTAAATAGTATAAAACGAATTTTAATTGTGTAAATTAGGTTAAAAATTAAGGTTTAATCGTGTAATATTAGGTTTTAATCGTGTAATATCAGGTTCGGGTTGTTATCGTGTCGTGTCAACCCATATTATATCGTGTCGATAACAGGTTCATGTCGGGTGCGGGTCGTGTTCGGATTTGAAGGTAGCAGGTCGGGTTCGTGTTCGGATTTACAGTTTCCTTAACAGGTCGGGTTCAGGTTAGGCCTTATTGGGTTGGGTCATTATCAGGTTGACCAGATAACGACCCAATCCGCACGATTTGCCAGCCTTAGCTTAGACCAACATGGAATATCTTCAAGGAAGTTCTTAAGCCACTCGGCTTCCTCACCCGCCTTATCTAAGGTAATGAACTCCGATTCCATTGTTGATCGGGCTATACATGTCTGTTTTGTGGATTTCCACGATACAGCTCCACCTCCAATAGTAAAGACGTATCCACTTGTTGAAAGTGAGTCTCTATTATCGGATATCCAGTTCGCATCACAGTACCCTTCAAGTACCGGGGGTATCTCGAGAAGTGTAGCCCTAGATTTTGAGTATGTTTTAAATATCTCAAAACCCTCACAAGAGCTCTCCAATGCTCTTTGCTTGGATTACTCGTGTAACGACTCAACTTGTTCACGGCACAAGCAATGTCAGGTCGAGTGCAATTAGTCAAGTACATAATGCACCCGATGACCCGTGCATACTCTTCTTGTGCAACGAGCTCGCCTTTGTTTTTGCTCAAGTGAACGTCGAGTTCAATTGGAGTCTTAACCGGCGCGCCATCATAGGCTTTGAATTTATTCAATATCTTCTCAACATAATGTGATTGTGTTAAGATGATTCCATCAGACGTTCTTAGAATCTTCATTCCAAGAATTACATCGGCTAGACCCATGTCTTTCATGTCAAAGTTTCTCTTTAACATGGCCTTTGTATTGTTAATTACTTGAGTGTTAGTACCCAAGATTAACATATCATCAACGTATAGACATACTATAACATGGCCGTTATTAGTGCTCTTGATGTAGACACATTTGTCACACTCGTTGATTTTAAACCCATTTGATAACATCACATTATCAAACTTCAAGTGCCACTGCAATGGCGCTTGTTTCAATCCATATAGAGACTTTACGAGCTTGCATACCTTTTTCTCTTGTCCAGGTACTACAAACCCTTCGGGTTGCTCCATATATATTTCATCTTCTAATTCACCATTTAGAAACGCGGTCTTTACATCCATTTGATGAATCTCAAGATTGTGCAATGCAGCAATAGCGAGAAGCACTCGGATAGATGTAATCCTTGTTACAGGTGAATATGTATCGAAGAAGTCATGTCCTTCCTTTTGTTTAAAACCCTTTACTACTAATCGGGCTTTATAATTATCAACTGTTCTATCGGCCTTAAATTTCCTTTTAAGTACCCATTTGCAACCTAGAGGTTTCGCACCTTCAGGTAGATCTACCAACACCCAAGTGTGGTTTAGCAATCAATTTCGCTTTGAACAGCTTCTCTCCAATGCAGCCCGTCTGGGCCAACAAAGGCTACTTTTATCGATGTTGGTTCTTCATCCAACATGAAAGCAATGTAGTCAGGACCAAATGTTTTTGGTGTTCTGACTCTATTACCACGTCTTAGTACTGTATCTTTTGGATCGGGCATTGCACGCTTGCGCGATTCAGGTTCTGCATCCGCTGATTTAGAACTAGTGGCTTCTTCTTCCACTGGTTCAGAACTAGTGGCTTCTTCAATTCTTGTTTCAGAATTGGTTGAGACTTTTTCCTTGTCTTTGCAAGGAAATGTATTTTCGAGAAATACAGCATTATTCGACTCAATTGTTGTTCCTACTGTGATAGTCGATATTTCAGACTTGTGAACAACAAATCGATATGCACTACTGTTAAGTGCATATCCAATGAAGATGCAATCAACCGTTTTAGGTCCGATTGTAACTTCTTTGGGTGGAGGAACCATCACCTTTGCCAAACACCCCCACACTTTGAGGTATTTGTAGGATGACTTACTTCCCTTCTTCAACTCATAAGGAGTAACATCTTTTCATTTGAGAGGGATTTTATTCAAGATATAATTGGCTGTCAAAACAGCTTCCCCCCACATGTTATGTGGTAATCCTGAAGTCAGAAGCAGTGCATTCATCATCTCTTTTAGAGTTCGATTTTTGCGTTCTGCAACACCATTAGATTGTGGTAAATATGGTGCAGTCGTTTGATGGATTATACCACTTGCGTTACTTAATTCCTCAAACGGGGTTACATATTCGCCTCCTCTATCGCTTCGAATCGATTTGATTTTACAACCAAGTTGATTCTCAACTTCGTTCTTATAATTTTTTAATGCTTCTATTGCTTCATCTTTACTTCTTAAAAGATAAATGTAGCAATACCTTGTGCAATCATCTATGAAAGTGATAAAGTACTTTTTACCACCTCTAGTTTGCACCATCTTTAAATCACATACGTCCGTGTGAATTAATTCAAGGGGTTTTGTGCTTCGTTCAACCGAGTGAAACGGCAACTTAGTCATTTTTGCTTCAAGACAAATTTCACATTTATCTTGGATATCCAATTCATTAGTCTTTAGTAAATCTAAATTTACTAATCTTTTAATGGCTTTTGAATTTACATGTCCCAATCGACAATGCCACAAATTTGAACACTCAGTCAAGTAAGAGGAAGTAGACGCTTTATTCTTATTAGCGAAAGGCTTAGCAACACTGCGAGTCGTCACACTAAGTTTGAAAATCCCATCGGTTACATAACCTTTTCCGAGGGATTTTCCAAACTTATATAAAGCAAACCTATCAGACTCAAATACAAGTTTAAACCCTTTATTAACTAGTATTGATCCTGACACTAGGTTCTTGCGGATGTCCGGGACATGCAGCACATCCTTTAATGTTATTGTGACGCCAGACGTCATCATGAGGATCACATTTCCGATGCCAAGGACTTCGGAGGATGTTTGATTCCCCATGTTGATCTTCCTTCCTTCAACAGCGGTGTAGGAGGCAAACTTGCTCCTATCTGAGCAGACATGAGCAGTAGCGCCGGTGTCGATGTACCAGCCACCCTTGTTATCAACAAGGTTAACCTCTTCAGTGACCACAGCAATGAGGTCGTTCTCGTCCCAGTCCTTGAACTCCTTCTCAACGACGTGGGCAGTCGGCTTCTTCTTCTTGCTGCGGCAGTCTTTAGCAAAGTGGTCTTGTTTGCCACATTGGTAGCAGTCGCCTTCGAACTTCTTTGAAGACTGCTTTCCCTTCCCTTTGTCATTTGGACGGTTTGGGCGAGGGCGTTTGTTGGAGAGACCGCCCCGCTCCAACAGATTGGCTTTGGCTTCAAGTGGGGTGAACCCCTTAGCCTTTTGGTCGCTTTTGCGCACATCAGCCTCAATGCGCAACTTCACGATCAAGTCTTCAAGGGTCATCTGCTTTCGCTTGTGCTTGAGATAGCTCTTGAAGTCCTTCCAACTAGGAGGAAGTTTGTCAATGATCGTGCACCTTAGGAATTTGTCAGGCAAGGTCATCCCTTCAGCCACTAATGCGTGGATGATCATTTGGAGCTCTTGGACTTGCTCCATGATGGGTCGAGAGTCGACCATCTTGTAGTCCATAAATTTGGATGCTACAACTTGTTTAGTCCCTGCAGTATTATCTATGCTATATTTCTTTTCTAGGCTTTCCCACATTTGTTTAGATGTGGTTACATTGGAGTATACATTGTACAAACTATCATCTAAAGCACTTAGAATGAAATTTTTACAAAGATAATCTCCTTTCCTCCAAGCCTCATAGTCCGCCATGACTTCGAGCCTAGTCTTTTGGTCGCTTGGCACGGGCGGCTCGTTCTCCGTGAGGAAGTTGGCGACGCCCAATATTGTCAAGTAGAACAACATCTTTTGGTACCACCTCTTAAAGTCAGATCCTCCAAACTTGGGTGGTTTCTCGGCAGGTGGCATCATTCTTGGTGCCAAAGGTGCCGAACTTGGTCCATGGAATGAACCAATTCCGTTGCCCCCGAAGGAGCCAATAATGTGGTTGGGCATAGAGCCCCCACCATTCATGTTGGGCATAGAGCCCGCCATGGTCATGTTGGGCATAGAGCCCGCCATGGTCGTACCAGCCCCGAAGGGACTAGCACCCGCATGAGACCCGAAGGCCCGAGCATTCGTGTGAGACCCGAAGGCCCCAGCACTCGATCCATTAAAGGATCCGAAGGAACCACTAAAAGTGGAACCAACCGAACCACCAAAGGTGGAACCAGTGGACGCCCCGAAAGGGTTGTCCCAAACCCATGGGACAGTTGAAGAAGCGGCTGGGAAGCTGGGGGTTGGCATCATCGAGGGGATCGATGAAGTGTTGACGGGTCCAGTGGTCGCCATGGTAGAGAGAATGGCAGCGGCGGAGGTGGCGGCAGCAGTGTTCGATTCAGTCGACATCTCCAGCAAAGGTGTTTAAAGTTTCGAAAGTTTTAGTTCAGTTTAATGGTCCAAATTCCTTCAAAGGCAAGTTATATCTCGTCTTGCGATTGTTGGTTTCTGGGGATTACAAGAGATACAACCGGGCGTAATACAACCCAAAAGGAAGAAAAAGAGAAACTGAACAGAATGACATTACAATTGGAAATCGAAACAACTGAACCAGTATGATAGCCGAGTCGAGGAGGCCTCTTCCCACAAGACGAGATACGCCCCGGTAGTGCTCTCGGTTTGGCGTGTCGTCCCCAAAGGTAAAACGGCTACGTCTCTTTTGATGCAGCACCGCAATCAGCAGAGCTCCGGCGAACTGGATGAAGAAGAGGGCAGAGCCTCGACAGAAAGACAATGCAGAGAGAGGGAGAGTGCTTATGCTGTTATGCTTGTGAATTAGTAGTGTAGATGCATGGAGTGGCTAGCCTATTTATAGGCTCAGTCCACTGCTGTGGGTCAACAACCATGAAGGCTCATCATGGCAGATTCGTAACTGCCGACGGTTACGAGCGTGTGGCAGGAGTGTGCCTTTCGCGTGCGGAGCGTATGCTTTTCTCACGTGGCAGCTCTGACTGTGCCACGCTTGACGACGTGTCAAGCCACTTGGATTGCTGACTCTACGGTGGTATAAAAAGATTAAGTTTGGGCTAGGGACAAGCCCAAGCACCAAGCCCAAAGACCACCCAAAGACCAATTGCCAAGATCCAAGTCCAAGTCCAAGATCGGGATCGGGATCGGGACCGGGCCCGCTACCGCAACCACGTGCGCGGCCTCGCAGGTGGCGGCGGCGGTGCGCGCGTGTGCGCGCGTGTGGGCTCTTTCACCCATCTTGGTCCACTATAATTATTAAGTAACATAAAGTCATTTAATTTAAACACATTAAAAGTTGTGTTAATCCTCCAATGTGGGATAATTAACACTAGTTAATTATTCCCTAAGCTCCAACTCCAAGCTTTAATTAAAAGCTAATTATGTCCAACTTTAATCCACTATTTCTCACTCACCGGTAATCGGATTTGAGAAAGTGAATATACTACATTTATCTACGTAAAATGTAGATCGACGCTATGTCATTTAATTTCACAAAATTAAATGTCTCGTCACATTTATTATTTGGTCAAAATCCATTGACCGGGCATATTTAATCCATGATTTTTATAAGGTGCTCGAAAAATGGTAGACATGGGCAGGAGAAGGCCTTTGGAACACAGTGTAATGGTTGTGTTCCATTTGACAAGATAGTTGAAAAATGGTAAAAATTATATTATTCTAGTTTAATTTGTTTACTTTTTTAATTATTTTTTAATCCTTTTTAATGTTGTTTGCAGACCAAGGAAAATAATGGGATATATGTAGTAGTCTTTAGTAAGACCCACACGTTCAGAACAAAAGATTCACAAGGGATGGTTTCGCAATGCGCCACACAAATTCAATCATGTTTCATCTTAATTTGACTAATTTTGGGCTTTTGATCCCTATTTGGTATTTGAGAAAAAAAAAAGATGAAAGCCATTATTGTGCATAGGCTTGAAACTTTATCATTTAGATGACTCCCAGTTATATAATTTCTGACTATTAAATTGCCATTATTGCCACATCATGCTAAAACTTGGAATCGTGAATCATGACACGAATTTGATTATGTGAATATATAACAAACGTAACATGATTAGTAATTTCTGAATATAAAGTCACGACTTTTTTTGTGAACTAAAGATTCAAATTAAGCATTGTACAAAAATAAATACGGTAGTCTATAAATACAGGTTGTAGCTTCTCTTCCTTTTATATGCATGGTATTATTAAACTTAGAGGGACTCCATTTCATGGTCATGTTCTACTCTCCACGTTATTCTTCCAATATTCAGTGGATTGTTTTAGTTAGTTCATATTTTCAAAACCCCACTGCATTAGATATATGGTCTCATAATTATCATGCTACAAAGAGCAAAGAGTAAAAGTATATGATAAAGAAAGGGAAAGTTATAATCAGAAGGTACATTCCAACTTGAATTAATTTATTAGAACTACATGATAATACCTAGTATTGTGAGCTAGCAAAATACAGTCATACAACTTAAGTGAAACAAAATACAGAACCAAAACTGAGATTCCATTGAGTCTCTCATCATTAGTTAGTCCAACCATCTGAACGCAACTGAATTCTCCGTTGCTTGTTGTTCCATCAGCAGGATAACATGCTGCATTGCATTATTGAAGAGAATGTTGTGAAACTGTTTGTTTGTTTGATCGCATACTTATAGTAGTATCTAATTTGTGTTTGCTTGTTGGAAGTATGATGTTATGAGAAGGGCCGAAGAATTAAGAGCTGAAGGGATGGACAACCCGGATTGTGCCATCTTCTTAGAGCTTCATGGGAAGGTGAGGAAGAGAAAACAGATTCCCGGTGCAGGGAGTGCAACAAAATTATACTTCCCATCAGCTACTTCAACATATGCATTTGTGCGCTCGACCGGTAGCTCTTCGAGCAAACGACTGCCAGAAGAGCGTGAGCAAATATATGAGCAAATGGAAAAATAGAGGAAGCGTCGGTTAAGAAAAGGGATCTACTCATGGAACAAATGAAGGAACTAATGAAGATCCTATCCCACAAGAATATGCACTTTTGGTTGGGCAAGAGTTTTAATGCACAATTGGTAAAGTAAGAGAGAAGTAGAAGTAAAAAGTAATTAAAGTAATGTTAGTGGAAAATGGGTCACACCTCATTAGAGAAAAAAAATTTAAATGTAGAAAGTTTATATTCTTATGAGACGGATGATAAGTCGCATTCTAGGCCTTGGTTACTGGTCAGTATAACGTGCGTAATTGGATTATATCTGCAAAATAGTTGCTAAAGTGCACAGGAAAAAGGTCCCAGTTAGTACGAGAGGGTTCGGATAACTCAGGTGAAAAGAGCGCCAAAAGGGTGCAATACTGACCAGGATGCATGCCAAAAAGGCTCGAGATGGAGAAGAAGGACTGCTGGGAAGGATCAACCACAAACAAGGGCAAAAGAGTCATTTCACGCAGAGAGTCTACCCTAAAGAGCAAGGGCAGGCCTCCCTATAAAAGGAAGCCGCTTGGAGAGAGAATCAGAATCGACATTCACACTTAGTTAGAATCTTCTCTCTCGGTAGTGAAGTTCCTTCAGCATCGTCCAAATCTTCTCGTTCCTCGCCACAGCCATGGTCACCTGAACTACCTCAGTCCACCGGAGAATCGCCTTCCATCGTTCCAGCCAGTTCATTTCGTAGTTATAGCAGTTTCATCGCCCGGAGTGGCAAAACAATCTTTATTTGCTTTCCTAGTTAATCTTTACTTGTTTTCCTTTCGTTGGATCTGTTGCATTTTCAGTACTTGTGATCTTTTGAAGTGTTTTGTTAGGATCCAAACGTTCTATGCAATGAAGTTATTTTTATGCATCTCTTTCGATTTGAATCTGTTTCATTCTGCCTATGTAGCTTAGATCTAATTGTTGCGCTAATTTCTAAGTGTTGAAAGCATGTTTCCATTTGGAGTTGAACGATCTGAGATTATGAGTTTAGTTTGTTGTTAGATTAGTTTTGACGTGGTTAAGTGCGAAAGCTTAATATGTGAATTCTGCCACCTTGCATGTCACCCAGTAAGCGTGATTTTTGTTTCGGTAGATTAATCTTTGGATTTTAGAGTATTAATTTGTGGATCTGAATTGTGGAGTTGTTAATCTGTAATTTCATTTATGGAATCTGAGTTTGTTTGTTTTTGCTCATGCTTATTGAAGAAGGTAATATCCACATCCAAGTTTGGGACCACTTTTGCTTTTTAGTTGCTTTTGCTTTTGTCCTTTGCTTTTCTGCTGGTACCCTACAGATCTGACAGTGTAGCCACCCAACCACCACTTTTTCTCTGATATTCCGTTTAGCCTTTTATAGTAACTGAGTACTTTCCACATGTTCCTGAAACACCGTGTCCCCCACTCTCACGTACACAACTACATGTCATTCACTTTAATTCCTGTCTAGGGTTCACAACTACATGTCATTCACGTTGTACACAACTACAACGTACACAACTACACCGTGTCCCACCCAGTCAGTAGAGTACCACCTTTAATTCCTGTCTAGGTAGAATCTCAACTCAAGCGTGGTAGCTAACCAAAACCCTCCAAATTATCACCACAATTACCCAAAGCGCGTCCATCTCTGCGGGATTCGACCCTTACCTCCACTATACTAACCAGTAGAAGTGGGTTGAGGAATTTATTGATGCCAGGTTCAGGTTGGTTGGGATTTCTATCCTGATCAGGAGGGAAGATCCTTGCTTAACCAGACACCGTGAACCTGCAAGCTCATCAACGGATTAAAGAGAAAAGAATGCATATTCTTGTGGAATGGAGTAGCATTTAATGAAAAAAATGGTGAATTATAGAATTTGACTTTAAGCATTTTGAACTTAAATGACTTAATGAAATAATTTAGTGCTTGCATTTGACATTTTGAGTTTAATGTTTTTTAAATTTGTTTATTGTATTCCTATTTTTAATTTAATGTCATTGGATAAAAATTTAAAATGAAACTGAATAATAATAAAAAAAACTAAAAATATAATGAATAATATGAAAAAGTTGAAGGACTGAGCACATAACTCGCAATATAACATGACAATTAAAACCTTCCTAGCACCAAATTGTGCTAGCATTGTTGAAAAATCTATTGTTGCTCGCATATTTTGACCGCATGCAAGTGCTAGGAAGAGTAGGTAGGTGAAATAGGAGCACAAGTTGGTACTTGGGAAATTTCGAGCACTTCCGGTGCACAAAACTTCGCATAGAGGACTTGACCGATACTTTCGAGCACCCGAAAGTCCTCGGAAAAACTAGTGTTCTGCTCACCAAAGTGCTCGGAGATAATTTCGACGGAGCAAATAGCTAGCATGATTTATGCTCGGAAAACACTATTCTTCCTAGCACTTAGGGTTTTCCGAACATTTTGGTGCTCGGTAAACGCAGTTTTTTTTGTAGTGGAGGTGACGCGATCAACCGCCACTAAACATTCTATTTTTCTTTGAACTGAAACCAACCTATTGGATTTGATATGTTGGGTTTTATTTAACCGTCTGATAACCGGTTACAATTTTAAAAGTGGAATTGGCAATCCGATTAAAACCAGATATAGAAATAAAAATATGGGACAGAGGGAGTATTTAATTTCTATATAAAATGATTAAAAATATACTTGAGCATTAATAATCTAACTAAATTTTAAGAGGTTTATTGTGATATATTCTCTCCGTTCCACTGTAAGAGTCACATTTACCATTTCGGTCTGTCCCACAATAAGAGTCACATTTCACTTTTACCATTAATGATAAGTATGTCTCATATTCCACTAACTCACCAATTCATATTCTTTTATAAAACCCATATAAAAAATTCAACCTCATATTTCACTAACTTTTCCAACCCACTATTATTCACAATTCTTAAAAACCATGCCCACACTAAATTTGATTCGAGGGAATATTCATTTTTTGATTAAATTTCATATTTTGACTTTACATGAGTTTCAAAAAATATAAAGGAAAGTGAGTGTTTGAATTTAGATCCTACTTTGTATATTAATTTTATAAAAACTTATGAGTGAAATGATCTAGGTGAATATGAGCACCAATTACTAAAAATATTAAAAATGAAATTAGATATTTAATGATGGATATTACAAAATAGAAATATAGGTTGTTTAATGGTGAACAGAGGAAGTGGTATATTACAACATGGAAAATATATCGTGGACGATTGCTACTGTTGATCTAAAGTCATTTCATATCGTTGTTGATCTAAAGTCATTTCATATCTTAGGTGACAGGCTATACTTGAGTGCTATATAACAGTGGATGAATTGCGTAATGATAAGTATTTCATGCTAGTTAAACTAATTTCGATATCTTCGTGGTGATTTAATCTTATAATTCTGAAATTAACATTGAGCGGGCAGTATTATAGTTATACTCTATTTTGATTTGTCAAGAGGTGCAAGTTTTTCGTAACGGCATATTAGGTAACGATAACTAGTGTATATAAGAATGATTAGGAATCACGTCTCAGTCCGTCGGAGGTGATATTATCCCCAATAGATATTTTGAACAAGACTTAATTTTATAAAACATAGTTAGTTGAAATTTATTTCCAATATAGTGCTCCGTCTGACCCAATTAAGTTAGCTTACTTCTTTTGAACACAAAAACTAAGAAATTATGTTGAATAAATTAAATAATAGTAATAAAATAAAACATGATATAGTAAAAAACTAAGAGAGATAGGAGAAAGTAAAATAGGTGACTGACCAAAATAAAATGATTATATGTTTTGTTTTTTGTCAAAAAAGGAAAGAGTCAACTTTGTTGAGATGGAGGGAGTATATAAATGCCCTGAAACTCTTAACACTTTTTGGACAAAAGTATGATATTAAACCGAGCTAGCAACAAGCTTGATTACTTAATATACATAAAATATCTTAAGCATTAAAAATAAATTTAATTATGGAGTCCGAATTCGGTAATCTGGATTTGGATAATAAGTCAGTTTTGATCACGATTGTGACACTGATCATAATAATTTATACTGTATTATTTAACACTCACTATTTATTCAAGAAAAATAATATTCAAAACACTGGCTTACTTTTTCTTTCAAAGCAAAACTTTTGTTTGATTCTTCTCTTGTTTTAAAAAAGAGCTCTACTCTTTTATTTATGCAAATACAAACTTTAAAGCAAAACTTTTGTGTTGATCCCTCTTTTATTTTGGTATGCTTTAAATAAAGTGCACTAATCATTTTATCATTTATTTACAATAAAGACATACTTTAGGAGCAAAGTCAACTTTAGTTTCTTCTTTTCAGGTTGAAGTCTTCAGTTTAGATTTCTTTTCTTTAATCACTAGTACTTAGAGTGTCCACAATCGAGTGGAACAACAACGATTCCACCAAAGCACAGCCAAAAAAACTTTCCACAACCACAAAAACTTATTCAGCCCGATAACAGTCACGCCACAACCATAAATTGTAGGAAAACACATGTGATAAATTCAAAAGGCTAGGCCTTTGGCCTTTCACATGGTGTAACCTTTATGAGGTGCCCTAATTACAAGACCTTTCACTTGTGTTTCCTAGCCTATAAATAGGCTTGTTTTGAGGAGAAGAAGACAACAAAAACAAATCTTCTCTCTACATCACTTAAGCATTCTAGTGGGCATTCTAGGAGCATTGTCTAGCTCGGTTCTCGCCTCCAATTCAAGTTCGCCGGAGCCTACGAGTTTGAGGTGCTTCAACTCGATAGGAGGAAAGTCGTTTCATCTTTGGGGACATTACGCCAATCCGTGAGCACTAGCCGGGGCGTATTTCGTCTTGCGGAGAGAGGGATACCTCGACTCGACTTGAAGAATACTTTAGTTTGCATCTCTTTAATTTCGTTGTAATTTATTTGTTACATTTACCTTCCAGCTTTGTGTTCTTTGTAATAGCAAGGGTTGCCAGTGTAAAGGCCACTATATCTCCAACAATCGCAAGACGAAATATTGTACTCTTGTTGAAATCATGTCGACCGATGACGGAGGAAACATGAAATTCAAAGCTGGAATAAAGCAACGAACGGTCGCAATGTCGATGCGCTATGGAGTGGTTAATTCCTTGAGATCTATTCTCTTGAGAATGATGTTTCTCGTTTGTCATTTGACAAGCAAGACCAATTTAGATTTGGTAGTAGTAATTGGGATGCATGGGTTGATGAATATACCAATGCACATTTGGTTCAATATAATTGTGTACTTATTGTTGGAAACAATACTGTACAAATTATTTGAACGTGTTGTTATAAACAACAAAGATCACGAGGTGATCGCAGTGGTCTCCGACGTGGACCATGGTAATAATCCAAATGAATGGTTTGTTGATACGGGTGCCACATGTCATGTGTGCTCCGAGAGAAGCGTTTTTTCTACTTACAAATCTGTTGGAGGTAGAAAAGTACGTATGGGAAACCAAGCCTCTTCCGAGGTGGTTGGTGTGGGTAATGTGTTCCTAAAATTAGGATCCGGAAAGGTTCTTACCCTCAAGGATGTGCTGCATGTCCCTGACATCCGAAATAATTTGGTGTCAGGCTCACTTCTAGTAAATCATGGATTTTCACTAGAATTTGAGTGTGAAAAGGTTATATTGACCAAGTATGAAAAGTTCATAGGTGAAGGTCACCTAGTGAATGGGCTTTTTGAGCTGAATGTTACGGTCATTCACCGTGGAAAAGGATTAAGAAATAAGGAAGATGATACATCCTCCTATTTGCTTGAGTGCTCTGATTTATGGCATAAAAGATTGGGACATGTAAATCTAAATGCTATAAAAAGATTAGTAAATCTTAATTTACTAAAAGTAGATAAGTTTAACTCACAAGAAAAATGTGAAGTCTGTGTTGAAGCAAAAATGACCAAGCTACCGTTTCGCTCGGTAGAACGGAGCACAAAACCTCTAGAGTTAATCCATACAGACGTATGTGATTTAAAATTTGTGCAAACTAGAGGTGGTAAAAAGTACTTCATCACATTTATAGATGATTGCACAAGGTATTGTTACCTTTACTTATTAAGAAGTAAAGATGAGGCAATTGAAGCGTTTAAAGACTTCAAAAATGAAGCCGAAAATCAACTTAATTGTCGAATTAAGTGTGTTCGAAGTGATAGAGGCGGTGAGTATGTAGCCCCGTTTGCAGAATTATGTCATGCAAGTGGTATAATTCACCAAACAACGGCTCCATATTCTCCCCAGTCAAATGGAGTTGCTGAACGAAAAAATCGAACACTTAAAGAGATGATGAATGCTCTGTTGATTAATTCTGGTTTATCCCAGAACATGTGGGGGGAGGCTGTGTTAACAGCGAATCATATCCTGAATAAAATTCCACTAAAAAATAGGGATGTGACTCCTTATGAGTTGTGGAAAGGGAAGAAACCTTCATATACATACCTCAAAGTGTGGGGGTGTTTAGCGAAGGTAGAAGTGCCACCTCCGAAACAAGTTGCAATAGGCCCTAAAACAGTCGATTGCATCTTTATTGGCCATACACTTAATAGTAGTGCCTATCATTTCCTAGTCCATAGGTCAGCTGTGCCTGGCGTGGGTGAAGGAACAACGATTGAGTCAAGGAACGCTATATTCTTTGAGAATGTATACCCTTGCAAGAGGCAAGAGGATCGTTCTAGTGAAAGAATGATGGATGAATCCACTAGTTCTAATCCTCCAAAAAGGACGAGGTCAAGTCCTGAGGATGTTGAACCAAGACGTGGTAAAAGAGTTAAAGTTGCTAAAACATTTGGTCCTGACTTCATAACTTTTATGTTGGATGACGAACCAAAGTCATTGGCGGAAGCTCTGTCTGGCCCAGACGCGGCGTGGTGGCAAGAAGTTATCAACAGTGAAATTGAATCTATCATGAGAAATAACACTTGGGTGTTAGTAGACTTGCCTGAAGGCTGTAAGCCTTTAGGGTGCAAGTGGATTCTGAAAAGGAAATATAAGCCCGATGGTACTATAGATAAGTACAAAGCTCGCCTAGTTGTCCAAGGCTTTAAGCAGAAAGAATGGCATGACTTTTTTGATACCTATTCACCTGTTACGAGAATCACTTCCATTCGGGTGCTTCTTGCGATTGCTGCTTTGCACAATCTTGAGATTCACCAAATGGATGTGAAAACTGCGTTTCTGAATGGTGATCTGGAAGAAGAAATATATATGGAACAACCCAAAGGGTTTGTTGTGCCTGGGCAAGAGCGTAAAGTATGCAAACTGGTAAAGTCATTATATGGGTTGAAGCAAGCACCATTACAATGGCATTTGAAATTTGACAACGTGATGTTGGCAAATGGATTCACTATCAATGAGTGCGATAAGTGTGTTTACATTAAGAACACAGATAACGGTTTTGTTATTGTGTGTCTGTATGTTGATGATATGTTGATAATGGGCAGCAATAGTGCCATTATTAACTAGACAAAAAACATGTTGAAAAGAAATTTCGATATGAAAGATATGGGTCTAGCTGATGTGATTCTTGGAATCAAAATATTGAGGACTAATGAGGGAATTGCCTTAACGCAATCTCATTATGTTGAGAAAATGCTTAAGAAATTCAACTCGTCTGATTGTAAGCCAGCAAAGACTCCTTTGGAGCTCAATGTCCATCTGAGCAAGAATATGGGTGATTCTGTTGCTCAAGAAGAGTATGCAAAGGTCATAAGAAGTTTGATGTTTATCACAAACTGTACTCGACCTGATCTTGCTTGTCCTGTAAACAAGTTGAGCCGATTTACGAGCAACCCAAGTAAGGAACATTGGAAAGCTCTGTGTAGAGTTTTGAGATACTTGAAGTATACTCTTAACTTTGGGTTGCATTACACAAAATATCCCCAAATACTTGAAGGGTACTGTGATGCAAATTGGATCTCTGATTCAAAAGACTCATTTTCTGTGTTCACTGTGGGGGGTGGTGCTGTCTCGTGGAAATCAACGAAACAGACGTATATTGCTCGTTCCACCATGGAATCTGAGTTTATCGCTTTGGATAAAGCAGGGGAAGAAGCCGAGTGGCTTAGAAACTTCCTAGAAGATATTCCATGTTGGAAGAAGCCAGTGCCGACAGTAGTGATACACTGTGATAGCCAAGCAGCTATAGGTAGAGCACACAGTGGCTTATACAATGGTAAGTCTCGACATATTCGTCGGCGACATAATACCGTCAGACAATTGATCACAAGTGGTGTTATCACAGTTGACTAAGTAAGGTCAGTGGATAACTTAGCGGATCCGTTAACAAAAGGTTTAAACCGTGATCAAATGCATAAATTGCTAAAAGGAATGGGACTGAAAACCACATCTTAAAAGATGAGTATAGTGGTAACCCAACCAAACGATTGGAGATCCCATGGGATTGGTTCAATGGGAAAACGAAGCTATACAAATCTAGCTGTAACACTTAGAAGATTTTTAATCTTCGCCCATTCTTTAGAAAGCTTTGAGTGTTATAACCTGCAGGTGGTAAGAGGTTAAGTCTTTTGACTTTTAATGATTCTTGAAATCTCAAGGAGATGCAGTATGGCAGGATACTCATGAAAGAATCACCTATATAAGTGAGAAGTGAGGCCGCTTCGTGTGAGTAAGTCACTTATGAATTCCAAAGAGGTGTTCCACGGCCGAATCGGACACAAACGTGAGAACTGATGGAGTTGAGACAATATTGTGTTAATGCTATTGACTAGGCATACACCAAAGAGGAATAGTTCAAGGCATCGCGTCCACTAGTCCGCCGGTATGTCCGATAGTGTTGACTATGGAAGGTTCAAAACCACAAGTTACCTCTCCAAATACAGTATCGTTTCCTGAGAACTGAGCAAAAGAGTCTGCATACATGCATACATGTCTAGTGTTGGTTTGAGCTTGCAGCGCTCTAACCAATGTGGGGGATTGTAGAAAAACACATGTGATAATTTCAAAAAGCTAGGCCTTTGGCCTTTCACATGGTGTAACCTTTATGAGGTGCCCTAATTACAAGACCTTTCACTTGTGTTTCCTAGCCTATAAATAGGCTTGTTTTGAGGAGAAGAAGACAACAAAAACAAATCTTCTCTCTACATCACTTAAGCATTCTAGTGGGCATTCTAGGAGCATTGTCTAGCTCGGTTCTCGCCTCCAATTCAAGTTCGCCGGAGCCTACGAGTTTGAGGTGCTTCAACTCGATAGGAGGAAAGTCGTTTCATCTTTGGGGACATTACGCCAATCCGTGAGCACTAGCCGGGGCGTATTTCGTCTTGCGGAGAGAGGGATACCTCGACTCGACTTGAAGAATACTTTAGTTTGCATCTCTTTAATTTCGTTGTAATTTATTTGTTACATTTACCTTCCAGCTTTGTGTTCTTTGTAATAGCAAGGGTTGCCAGTGTAAAGGCCACTATATCTCCAACATAAATCACATTATTTTATCAATTATTGGTATATTTTAATTGGACTAGAACAAAATTAATTGGACAAAAATAAATATAATGGAATGTAATGAAAAAAATGATTTCGGAATAGTTTTTTTAGATAAAAAATTAAAAAAAAATTGGAGTCGGACACCGCCGCGTTTCCGCCGCCACCGCCATGTCCTCGTTGCAAATGTGGCTCTCTCCCGTCCACCTAACCCCGCCGCGGCGCCCTCCCGTCCCCCTATAGTCCGCTGTGGCCTCCCTACTGTGGTCATTCTTACATTTGAGGGGACATTCTCAACATTATGACAATTGTTCTCGGTAACAATACGTGTATTTTCATATTGCACAATATTGGCTAGTAAATTTTAGCTTGGCCTCTTACTAACCTCTACGTACAATTTCTTTATTTTTGCAGCATATGATCTGTGCCTGAAATGGAAGAAGCAATCCGCGAATTGATAGCAGAAATTAGTTATGCCAAATTAATACAATTACAAATGTTATACCAATAAATCTGCAACCATCTATAAAAGAATTAACATGGATTATTGAATAGTTTGTTATTAACATTTCGCACAGCCATGTATGATTTTATTTTATTGTACATTTGTCTTTACTCTGTTCGATTTTGTTTTGCAAACATTTAGTTAGCATTAGTGAATCTACTAGTTTATAGATAGTACAACGTTTCGAAGGAGCTACATCTTTTTGAATTATTTGTTTATTATAATGTCAAATTTTGAAGAAACATCTTCCTTCCGATTTCTAACTAACCTTGCAGGAACAAGTGCAGAATAAAGTTATTTGGAACTAAACTAACACTATTTTTCGACTGAAAAATCTTTAAATGCACACATATTTATATGTACAATCCACTTAGAAGACCAACGAAATGAAGTTTTGTTTTGTTTTATTTTGGTTTGTTTTTATGTTAAAATAGTTATCTATGTAACATCCCAAAAACATGGCTTAGTTGCAAATCATTTTACGGCGTGAAATTCGCCGATAGGGGGCAAAATTAAATATTGCATAGAATTAATTAATATGATTCAATTAAATTTTATGTGGGATTAAGAAGCTAAGAGCAGTATAATATGAGGATTAAAATAAATAAAAATAATGGCAAGAATTTTTGTAATAAAATAAAACATCTTTGGAAAATCGAATAAATGATTAAGCATTATTTCAAAAGTAATTTATTATTAAAGAAAAATTTAAATATTACATTTTGGTATATAAATATACTATATATGAGATTAGATGATAGAGAAATACTCCCTAAAAAAATAGATACATTTGATACGACACGAGTATTACCCCAAACCCCCTCATTTGGATGTAGGCAGGCAACGAGATATTCAAACTAAGATAATAAAGCTAGCTAATTAGTGAACTAAGGATAAGGATATGCCATAGCACTCCTATGTTTTTTTGCCATAAGCTTAATTTAATTATGGACTAATATATTCTTATATTAAATAAAATAAATATTAAATAAATATATAGCATGTGTCAGTTTATTATAAAAGGGAAGTTAAAATATATAGTATGTATCAGCCTATTGGAATTGATATGTTGGTTTTTATTTAACAGTCCGATAATTGGTTACGATTTCAAAAGTGTAATTGATAATTCGATTAAAACCAGATATGATAGCCCAATATAATAAAGTTTCAATACTGTTAATCACCCCTAATTACAGCTTTAGACTATCTAAAATATTAGAACATGGATCATAATATTATTTAACATGTAAATATGAAAAATTGAACTTAGTTGTATCTCCATGGCCATGGGGTTTCCTCTCTTCCCTCCTAAAATCTCTCCAATGCAGTAACTTCCATTACCCCTCTATCTCTCTCTCCTCATTACCGCGCCCATGCATGCTTCTCTCTCCTCTCATCAACATCCAGCCTCCATAAAAAAAATATATATCCAAAGTTCCTCCTGGCCCTCTTTCCTAGGGCGCCCTCGCCGGCTCCCTCCCTAAACCAATGGGCAACTGCTGCTCCCAGCCTGACGACACCGACACCCTTCCTGCCGACGACACCGTCCCCACCAACGATGACGCAACCGATACCACCGCTCCTGAAGCCCCCCAAATGATCACCCCTCCCACATCCGAATCCCCAAAGGCAGGTTCACCCCCAAAGGCTGGTTCACCAAAGATGGGGACGGTCCTGCAGCGGGCGATGGAGGACATCAACAAGCACTACACGATTGGGGAAGAGGTGGGGCGGGGGGAGTTTGGGGTGACCCATCTTTGCACGGACAAGAAGACAGGGGAGCAGTTCGCGTGCAAGATCATAGCAAAGCACAAGCTGGAGAGCAAGGAGGACGTGGAGGATGTACGGAGGGAGGTGCAGATCATGTACCATCTCACGGGGCAGGAGAACATTGTGGACTTGAAGGGGGCCTACGAGGACGCGCACTCAGTCCATCTCGTGATGGAGCTTTGTGGCGGTGGGGAGCTCTTTGATCAGATCATTGCTAAAGGCCATTACACCGAGAAGGAGGCCGCGACGCTCATGAGGACCATTGTCCAGATCGTGCACACTTGCCATATGATGGGAATCATTCATAGGGATCTCAAGCCGGAGAACTTCCTGATGTTGAATAAGGACGAAGATTCGCCACTCAAGGCTACGGATTTCGGCCTCTCAGTGTTTTATAAACCGGGAGAGGAATTCAAAGACGTAGTCGGAAGCGCCTATTACATAGCTCCTGAGGTATTGAAAAGAAGCTACGGAGCAGAAGCTGATGTTTGGAGTATTGGTGTCATGCTTTACATTCTTCTTTCTGGGGTTCCTCCTTTTTGGGCAGGTAGGTGACATTAGTTTAATATTGCACGCATTTAATTCTGTGTCATTCCCATTAAACAATTTTTCCAACTTCAAGTAAAATACAGTCTAATAAATGGGAAGGTGGTATTAAATTCTAGGTAAGTTAACATTAGTTTATATTGTCCGTTTTGGGCAAGTCTTCACCGATTTATTTTCTGATCATTCTAAAAAGTCCTCAAACTAGTTACAATTAGACAATAATTATATGCTGCTTCCTACTTCAAGAGAAATACAATCTAATAAAGGCAAGGTGGTGTTGAATTTTGGGTGCAGAATCGGAGGCGGAGATATTCAACGCGATTCTAGAGGGACACGTAGATTTCTTAGCGGACCCATGGCCGACCATTTCGAATGGGGCAAAGGACCTAGTGAGTAAGATGCTGGCTTCAGACCCCACCCAAAGGCTCACAGCAGCCCAAGTTCTCAGTAAGTATATCTATGTAGTATATATATTATTGGGATGTAATCAGAATGCAAATTCTAAATATTATACAAATTTCAAACTATCTGGACAGTTAGAAAATACCAACAGATGACAAAATAACAATAACAAAAAGTTTCAACGCGCTGACATCAAAATCTTGAAACTTTACTATTTGTTGACATTGTGTTGACATTGTTGAGGAGTTTGGAGTTTCAACAATAGAGTTTGCATTTTATCAGTACCATATAATCTTGTTTGTTAATTGCATAGCATTTTGTGAGAATATGATGTATACATATAATTGCATTGCAGATCATCCTTGGATTAAGGAGGAAGGAGAAGCACCAGATACTCCACTAGACAACGCGGTCCTCAGCAGGCTGAAACAATTCAGAGCTATGAATAAGTTCAAGAAGGTAGCGTTGCGAGTGATCGCGGGGTGCTTGTCGGAGGAAGAAATCACGGGGCTGAAACAAATGTTCAAGGGGATGGATACGGATAACAGCGGAACGATAACCCTAGAAGAGCTGAAGCAAGGATTGTCGAATTCCGGAACAAAGCTCACCGAAAGTGAAGTCCAACAACTGATGGAAGCTGCCGATGCCGATGGAAATGGCACCATAGACTATGAAGAATTCATTACAGCAACAATGCACATGAATAGAGTGGATAGAGAGGAACATCTTTACACCGCCTTTCAATTCTTCGACAAAGACAACAGCGGGTAATTTTCATTTCATTCACGCGCACCTCTTTTCATGTCTATATTACTCATTTCTTTTCAAACTATATGTACCATCAGCTACATTACCATTGAAGAACTAGAGCGTGCTCTCAAAGAATTTGGCATGGCTACTCACAAGGACATCAATGAAATCGTCTCCGAAGTTGATGCTGATAATGTAAGAATACTACTCTCTCTGTTTCTTTTTGCACATGTTTTGTGAAAATGATAATAAATAGTTAAAGTAAAGGGTGAACTATTTATGATCATTTTCACAACTCATGTGCGATCTGAAACGGATAGAGTAATAAACTACTCCGTATTTTGTAATAGAAATAACTAAATTAGTGATGGATTACATGTTTAAAAACTGTGCAGGATGGTCGGGTGAACTACGAAGAATTTGTAGCTATGATGAAGAAAGGTAATCCAGATAAGGCTATAAAGAAAAGAAGAAGTGGTGTTTTTACCGAGGGCCCCCAAGAGTGATTTATGAGTATTTATTTGTGTATTTTCTGAACTGAATATGCAAATATATTTTCGTTGATGGAGGGAAGGGATACTAATATGACAGGCTTTATGTACAAACATATTTAGATTTGTATTGTAGCATTTTTCTAAACATAACATGTATAATGATGTCTAAGAGAGGAAAAAGAAAATGGCTATAATGATGTCTAAGAGAGGAAAAAGAAAAGGGCCCAGTCTTGCTCTTCTATACCTCTTAGTAACTCAGTAAATTCGCAAAACACAAGGCCATGTTTGATTAGCGGGAAAATAAAGTTGGCAAGGAAAATGATTTCTGGAAAATGAATCACTAGGATATGATTTCTAATAACTTTACTTTCCCGTGTTTGGAAAATATCAAGATTTGAAAGTATATATTTGATTTAAACACTAAACTAAAAATATACTTATCATTTTTTATTTATAAAAAATAATAATACATATTATTTAATAAATTATTAATTATAAATGATAATAATTATATTATTTTATTTATTATTACGATGGATAGTTTAAATATGGATTATACATCATAATATATAATAATATAATAATAAATAAGATTATTATTATTATTATTATAATATAATTATAATTATATTTAATTATTTAATAAATTATTATTATTATGATAATAAAAATAAAAATAAATATTAATAATATAGTTATAATTATGATAATTTAAATTATAGTTATTTATTATCCTGAAATTAAGTATGGTTTATACTTTTAAATTATTTCTGAAATTAATTATGGTTTATACTTTTAAATTATTTTTAAAACATTGTAATAAATAATAACGACGACGACGACGACGATGATGATGATGATGATGATGATGATGATGATGATGATGATGATGATGATGATGATGATGATGATGATGATGATGATGATGATGATGATGATGATGATGATGATGATGATGATGATGATGATGATAATAATAATAATAATAATAATAATAATAATAATAATAATAATAATAATAATAATAATAATAATAATAATAATAATAATAATAATAAAAATAATAATAATAATAATAAACTGTACTATATTGCATTAAATAGGTAAGAATCCTAAAACTGAGAAAAAAGAATACCTAAGAAAAGTTAGGATTCAGAATCCTGGAAAGTTGTACTAACTTTCCTTGTTTCAGGATTTTGATTACTTTCCCAGTTTGATAAAAAACAGAAACAAACACATGAATTTAAAATTTAAGGAATCAGATTACTTTCCCAGATAAAATCTTGGCAACTAAACATGGCCTAAGCTCTATTCTCTACCTCAATACTACACTACGTGTTCATTCATTCCACAACTAAACAATAAAGTGATAAATTAATCTATTGTAGTAGTTTTCATTTTAATTCTAAGTCGCTTAGCACACATTCAACACATAAAAACCACTAAAATAGCTAAAGGTTAATGACTGGGTTTGCACTCACAATGTGCTCGTAAATTACAGAGTACTTTCACTGCTTGGTAACTTTACTCGCTATTCCACACGATAGTTCGAGCCTTCCATCTCGTTTTCCAGTTTAACTATTTATTCTTTCTCTTACTTTACTCTACGTTGATAAAGTGAAAAAAAATCCCGCTGAAGCTACCTGAGAACACATGAATTTCATTCACTGAATCTCTCTTCTTCAGCCTTTTATTCTGCCAGTTCTACCACGAGCATATCAACTCTCTGTTGCAAACTTGCGATGCGCTCATGATCTCCCATCTTTTCACACTTGAGTTTCCTATAGGTTCTTGCGATCTAAAGTCTAATGGCTCTATGATGTCCTTCCCATAGCGTGTTCGCATGCACTGCCAGTAGAAAATTGAAAACAAAAATTAAAGAACAGTAAAAATCCAAACTACTAGCATTCTAGACTTTTCTAAGATATCAATCTAAACATAAAAGTATTTCTAGTATAGGTCAAGGTTAGTATCGGATATCGAACACAGGAAATAGTTACACAGGTTGGCTATCAAGTACTTATTTTCAACTACTATTTAGACAACGGAGTTTAGTTTGAAAAACACAATTAAATAAACAAAAGCAATTAAATAGCAAAGTGAATTAAAGCATAGAATGAATTGACTTGAAAAAATAGAGGAGACAAAGGGAATTATAGGGATAAGGTTAACTACTTCAATTTATTCAATACACAATTATGATATCCATACAACAACTCCAGGATTACTAAGGCAAATCACCTAATTACTGCAGTTGACCGAACAACGTGGATTACTAGCATTAAGGTTGTCAATCTTAGTTAATAGATCCTAAAAGCACAATTTAGACCCTCATAATGCGTTCACTCTTAGGTTTACCTTTTTTTGGATATTAACTATAGTGTCATCAATCTGAATCTAACATATGGATCATCTTTCGATTCCCCCACATGCCAATAAATCGATAAGATGTGTCATGCAACTTGAAGCATTATATAAAAAATTGAACAAAGTAAATATAAGTCTTGGGGTATAAATATAGGAATAAAATAAACATGAAGAACTATTTTCCAATCCTCAGAATTCAACAAATTAGTTACTTATGAATGAAGTAACAAAATTCATAGTAAAGTATGAAACCATTAAACAATCTATGATACAACCCAAAGATAGAATCTTGATGGCTTTAGTCTTCTCTTTATTCTCTTGCTCCAATCTCAAGTGTAGAACGATATTTGGCTTTTCAATGAATAATCTCTTGTAAAAGGAATTCGCAGGTAAAACAGTCTCCCTTTAATGATGATGTATGTATTGTTTTGGATAACTGAGAGGGAAGAAGCATTAGACATTATAGGGAATTTGATTTCAACTTGGTATTGTGAATATCCTACATCTATGTATTTATAGGGATGGAGGAGACTCTTGAACTTACACAATAAATGAGCACATGAACTCTACAAATTGGGACTCATGATATCATAAATGGTATACTCCTAGAAACTACCATTTTCCCTCTATATTTTAACACTTCCCCTCATGCTAAGTGACGGCATCTCCAATGATTAGCTTGTCCAGTACATATTCAAACATCCTTGAGTTGACTGTTTTGGTTAGAATATCTGCAAGTTGGTCTTCTGATCGAACGAAGGGTAGCTCAATGATCCCTTTCTCAATCTTGTCCTTTATGAAGTGGCGATCAATCTCCACATGTTTTGTTCGATCATGTTGGACAAGATTTTCTGCTATGCTGATTGCTGCCTTGTTGTCGCAGAACAATTTGCTTTTCTGAGTGGGTGGAAAGCCAACCTCTGTCAACAGTCTTTGTATCCATAGGAGTTCCGTGATTCCACTCTTGACTCCTTGAAATTTTGCATCAGCGCTAGAAAGTGCCACAACTTTCTGTTTCTTGCTTCTCCAAGTGACAAGGTTATCACCTATAATGCGAAGTATCCGACAGTAGATTTTTGGTCAATCTGATTACTCGCCCAATCAGCATCAGTGTACCCCGAGACTTCCAAGTGCCCTTCACTTTTTAGCAAAACTCTGTATCCTACTGTGCCCTTTAGGTACCTCACCACCCTCATTGTTGCATTCATGTGTTCCTCCTATGGGTTATGCATAAACTGGCTATAACTCCAACAGCATAAGCTATGTCCGGTTTGGTATTGGCTAGATAGATTAGTTTCCCACCAAACATTGACAATGTTCTCTATCTGTGGCTTGTGCTCCCGCTTCTATCTTTGGGCCATGATTCTGTGTCATGGGCGTCTCAGCTGGTTTGCAGTCAAGTAGACCAGTTTCTGTCAGAAGATCGAGAACATATTTCTTTTGCCATAGAAATATACCTTTTTTAGATCTTAAGACCTCAATTCCAAGGAAGTACTTTAGTGCACCTAGATCCTTCATTTCAAACTCGTTAAACAAGTTCGCTCTCAGCTCCTTGATTTCTTTTGTATCATTTCCTATGATAATCATGTCATCCACGTAGATAAGAAGACAAGTTACTTTGTTACCTACTTTCTTGATGAACAAAGTGTGGTCCGAGTTACCTTGCTGGTAGCCATACTTCTCCATTGCTTGGCAGAATCTTCCAAACCATACTCTTGGGAACTGTATTAGGCCATATAGGGTTTTCTTTAAGCGACAGACTTGTCCAGATGCAAAATCATCCGAGTATCCAGGGGGAACCTCCATATATACTTCTTCTTCTTCAATTCACCATGGATGAAGGCATTGGTGACATCAAATTGGCGGAGGGACCAATTCTGATTTATAGCGACAAAAAGTAGGATTCTGACAGTACTCATTTTCGCCACAGGTGAGAAGGTCTCAGCATAGTCCACTCCATAGGTCTGAGTGTACCCCTTTGCGACCAGTCTAGATTTGTACCTCTCAATTTTCCATCAGCTCGTCGTTTGATTGTGAAGATCCACCTGCACCCAACTGGTTTCTTTCCTTCTGGCAATGTACACTTCTCCCAAGTGTTGTTCTTCAGGAGTGCGTCCATCTCTTTTTTCATAGCTTCTCTCCAGTGTTTGTGCTTCATTGCTTCCTCTACTGAGTTCGGTATTTCATCCCCATATAAGGTAGCTTCAAATTCTCGTGCCATTTCAGTCATCTGGGCAGTCATAGAGTAGGTAATGGGATAGCGGGCTTTTCTTCCATTCCACTATGGGGAGTACCGTTTTGGAGGCACTCGTCTGTTAATTCGTGAAGGAAGGACATGAAGGACATGTTTTCCTGAAGTTTCTGGCTCCCCTTGGCTAGTTTCCATTCTATAATCAAGGTCAGTCTTAATAACATCGAATTCACTTAGGTCTGAATCCCTTACCTCAGGATAATCAATCAGGGATCTTGGGGCCTCGCCACTAGGCTCAGCGGGCTTGCTGATGTGTTTGAGGCCTGCTCGGTGGTAGAGCTAACCTTCTCTGTTGGATCCACTTCAAGAAAAGTACTCCATCCGTCCTCCGATATTTATCCACTTTGGTTTGAGCATGGATTTTTAAAAATGTAAATTAAAGCGGGTTGAAAAAGTTAGTGGAATAAAATGTGAAATGTGAATTGAATGAATTAATGAAATGTGAGATATGTTTATCATTTATGATAAAAAAGAGAAAGTGGACAATTAAAGGTAGGATGATGAAAATGACAAAAATGGACAATTAATGGGGGACAGATAAAGTATGAAGCTTGGTCAAATTTTGGTCAATCCAACAACTTTTAAAAATTACCAATTACAGTATATCATAATTTGATGTTTTTCTCAATTGTCCCATCCATAATCTATGATTTGCGGGAAATTATGTATGATTTGATAGACAAAAAATATTACATAGACATTATTTATTACACTTAGTCAATTTTACCTTTATTTTTTATACATGTATGCGCTACTTGGTAAATTAGAATATGATATTTTCTCCATAAGACAGTTGAATTTTATTTTAAATTATGATACATTTGATCTCTTTTGAAAATTATAGTTGTAACCAGAATTTTGTCAAACTTTATAATTATTCGGGCGATCTGCCTTTATTAATTTGTTATATGTCAATTTTGAATCATCCACTAAATTTTAAATAAGATAAATATAGTTCATGTTAGATAGAAATAAAAACTCTTTTCTCCTAATATGTCAAAAAATAAAGAAACTTTTTCTATTGTCGAACAAATTTTTATTTTTATCCGTTCTATAAAATAACATACTCCCTCCGTCCCGCACTACTCGCACTTATTTCCTTTTTGGGCGTCCCAAGTTACTTGCACTCTTTCCATTTTTAGTAAAAAATTTCACCTACAGCCGTCATTTTTGACTTTCCTATACACTCATTCCTTAATCTCCGAGCCGAAAAAGAAATGAGCGAGTAGCCCAGGACGGAGGGAGTATTTTTATTTTTTAATAAAGTGTCAATAATATGAGTATACTTTTTTTAAAACTTTTTAATTTTATTAATTATACATTAAAATTCATGTCAATTAAAAATTTATATTTCTATTCGACAGGAAACACTATCACCCAAAAGTCAATGCATGAAACGTACACTATCACTCCTATACAATGCAGTCATAATTGTAAGCTAGTTCATACACCAACCACTGGTTGATCATATAGAGGTTGCGTTGAGAATTTTTAAATACTTATAGGGAACTACAAGATACAGAGTGATATTAAGAAGGAAGACACCTAGGAGTGCATTGATACACATGCAGATTGGGATGGAATCCAGTTGGCACACGGTCTACCTTAGGGCACTCTACATTTATAAGGGCAAACTTGATGACTTGCAAGAGTGAAAAATAAAAAGTCGTTGCCTTATTTAATGCTGAAGCTGAATTCAAATGAATCAAAAGTGGATCGAAAGAAATAAATAGTTCATGTTACATATTTTTGAAAAGAATATTAGGAAATAAATAAAAAGTACTTCATCCGTCCCATAAAAGTATGTACTTTTAAGTCCATCACAAAAGAGTATGCACTTTCTAATTTTAAAAAATATGTTCTCTTTAATGAGTAGGTGAGACTCTAACAATACTTCAATTATTTTTTCTAACTACATTTCTTTCTAATTTTGTCAATCGGGTCAGCCCCGCGGGCCAATTATTTTACAATTTGTGACGACCACCAAAAGTCCCTATTTTTAGGATTGTCAATCGGGTCGGCCCAATGGGTTTCGGGCCAACCCTACTCGGTTGCGAGTCAATCGGGTGCGGGCTAATCGAGTTGTGATTTTTTCGGGTTATAAAAGTTCGACCCCAATCCTAAAAGCTCGGGTTTCAGGCTAGCCCAACTGTTTAATCAGGTTGATACCTATAAAATTAGCATGCGATCAATCCAATAAATAATAATGAAAATAAGTTATATTTTAAAATGTAAAATATTTAATTATAATAAATTTGAGATATATGATTAAACTCAAACATAAACATGATCAAATACTAATATTTGAGATTTGTGCAAAATGAAACATAAACATATTCCGAGAAATTTTGATGCATGTTTCAGAAATTTAAATATTTGTTTGTGAATTTAATGTTTTTAATTTATCTGTCTATTATTATATTAATAAAAATCTTATATACAATTTTATATTTAATATAAAATTGAAAAGCTATTTTTCAATTATCTATATTATCAAATTAATTAATTAAGTGTCGAGTAAAATAAATAGAATAATAGAAATTTTATTAGGTTTTCGAGCTAGCATATCGGATTTTTGGGTCTAGCCCTAACGGGTTGCGGATTCATCGGGTGCGTGCGGGCTAATTAAATTTTAATTTTATTAGGTTAAAATTTTTTAAGCTGACCCTATAAATTTGATAATCTATTCGAGCCGGCCTGTACCTATTTTAATTGGACGAAAGAGTATAATTTTTTTGGCCTAAACCTCTGAGACTAAAACCCTAGCCTCTCGCCGGCGATTAACTGTCGAATTTGTTCCCAAATCCGATTGAAGTTCGTCAAACTGAAAGTTGCGAAGTTTTTCGACCGAGATGGACATTGATGTCGAATCTTTGCCGATATCATCTCTCAGTGAGGAGGATGAAGTAGGCATGCACAAGGGTCGTAAACCGCCGGTTCCGGGCCCGAACCGGCGGTTCAAGGGTCGAGAAAATGCCGAACCTGAACCGGCCCGCCTAGCTCCCGGCGGTTCCGGTTCAGGTTCAAAAAACCGGCGGGTTACGCGGCGGTTCAAAACCGCCGGTTTTCGGCTTGAACCACCGGTTCCGGGCCGGTTCGGCGGTTCGACGAATTTTTTTTTTTTTTTTTTTTTTTGCATTTTTCAACTTTTCAATTTTAATCAAATTAATTTACACTTTTCAAGTTTGTTTTTGTATGCAATGTGAGTAAATAAAATTGAAAAAAATACGGCTAATGTTGCAATTTTATTGAAATTGCATGTTTACAAATTACACGTGACAAGTTACAACAATTACAAATTGAAAACATATGGCGGTCTTGAAGTCTTAAACAAAATTTAAATACAAATGAGACTACTAGTGAAGAACTAATTACAAATGACAAGAAATGACGTTGAAGTTCTTAAACGTATAAGTGTATTATATATATACTCTTAACCGGCGAAGAAGATCTTTCTACATAACTAAATTAAGGACACCTTTAGCAATTCAACTTTAAATGTTGAGTTTCGTCTAACAATCAGCAATTATAGTAGAATTGTCAAAAGTTTCCCTCATTTAGTCGTATAGAGAAATATACTTCATCGACTAGAGTATATACAAATACAATTATGTAATTATATTTGCATATTTTTAAAGTAGGAATTAATGGGAAAAAAAAGAAATAAAAGAAAAAGGACTTGAGCTCAACTTAAATTAAAAAATTTAAGTTGAGGTGCCTACGTATCCCAATTGCTCATTTGCATTAGGGAATCAAAGTCCACGTAGTTCTCTTACCTTACTTACCTATTTGCTTGGCCGGCGGCGGTTGACGGTTGGCCTAATCTTCATCCCCGGTGAATTCATCTTGTGATCCCTCTTGACGATCATTCCAATCATTTTCTTGTTCTCGGACGTCAGCTTTGGCCCAATCATCAAGTAACATCACGGCTTCCATATTTTTCGCCGAGAGCTTACTTCGTGATTCATCCAAAACGCGCGAGCCAACACTAAAAGCGGACTCGACGGCGACGGTGGAAGCCGGAACAGAAAAAATCTCCTTGACCATTGAAGCATGGATGGGAAAATCTTTGTCGTGGGTTCCCCACCAATCGAGGACGTCGATTTGGGCGGGAGGAGTAGGACCTTCATCACCAAAGGAAAAGAGTGATTCAAAATATAAATCTAATTCACTGACCATACCTGAGGACCTTCCGCCGGTGCTGTAGTTGTATAGGTCGGCTAGTTGGGATTGCGCGTCGGGGTCATCATAATCGGCTTGAAATGCAAAGCCATAGTTATGTTGTGGAGGAGGTGGTCTTCTGACTTGGTGAGTGGTGTTATACTTGGTTTCATATTCGGTGTAGAGAGAGCGCAAGTTATACTCGAGGTTTTGTTGCACAACTGACCGGTCCGGGAGGTTTATTTGAAAGGTTTCTGAGAGGTCGACTCCAAATTCGTCACTGGTATCCGATTGGATTGCTTGAAGGGGACCAAGATCAATTGAACTCAAATTGTTATAATAAAAATCTAAAATTCTAGAGGTACCTGCTAATTTCCATTTTGGATCCAATACCTTTGCAATCAAAAACACGTTAGGAATCTCACTGAAATACTTGAGCCATTTTTCAATCATATAATACAAAACGCACATTAACTCGGGAGAAGAGGAAGCATTTTTCATTGCAGTTTTAAAACCAAGGGATATGTACATGCAATGCTCCAAAACACGAACAGCAGTGCAATAATAAACACCCGACAATTCAACAGTAGCATTTTTGAAATATTTGAACAATTTAAATAAAGCCAAACTGTTATCCCAACAACTATGCGAAAGATATAAATCACGGTAGGGGTTAGTTCTATAAAAATCACATAAAGCATCTTTATGTGTCAAGGTAGAATTCAGACAATCATATGTCGAATTCCATCTATGAGACACATCCATAGTAAAATTCGTGTACCTGACATTCTTTTGATGGCAATATTTCTTCCATGCTTTGCCAATAGCTGGCTTTTGATGGATTAATCTAACTGCATGTCTAATAGGAGAGACATGCTTTTGCCATAATTCAAGCGCATCCTGTACACATAAATTTAAAATATGGCAAATGCATCTTTGATGAAAATACTTACCTCCAATTACCGGTGTACAAGCCGCAATCAAATCGGCAATACTTGCGGTGTTGGCAGTTGCATTATCAAAACCAATAGAAAATATCTTGTTGCATAACTGAAACTCATTCAACACTTGTATAATCAAAGAAGCAATTTCGGGTGCAGTGTGTGGACTTTCAAATTCTCTAAAACCAATTAAACGCTTGTTCAAAGTCCAACTGTTGTCCACAAAGTGAACCGTAATACCCATGTATGAATGACGGTTAAAACAATCCGTCCAAACATCTGAGCAAATGTTCACCCTGTGGCCCATGTTAACTAAATAACGTGATAATTCTACCTTTTTCTCCAAGCACTGCCGAACGGTAGATCGTTGCACGGTCATTCGACCTATTCTTTTGATTGCTACATTCAACCCACTTTGCATAGTAACCTCAAAACTTTTGTCATCAAAAACATTAAAGGGCATATGCTTCATAGCCGCCCATCTAGTCATTGTATCATCAAAATTCTTTTTATCATATTTAAATAGAGGCGCACCTGACGAACCCGAGCCGGCGGGTTGGAAGTTTAGTTGGCTTTGGGTAGAGGCAGTGCCGCATTCTACCGGATGCTTTGCCACTAAATGGCGACGGAGGGTGCCATATCCACCACCGGCGGACCATTTGTACACTTTATCGCAATAGTTGCAGTAAACATGAAAGTCCGAAGTCTCTTCTTGAGAGTTCGGATCGTGAGAACTTGGAATCACCACCGCCACCTTCTTGTAGTGTTTGATAAAAATGTCCGATTTCAAAGCTTTTGCCGTGTTAGTGGGTGCAGGGAGAGGCATCTCCTCATTTCCGCCGGTGCTAGAAGGAATACGAGAATGCGATCTATCCTCATTGTTGTCCGAGTCCGACGATATAGTAACGTCGAACTCCTCATCTTGTTGGGAACGACCTCCCCTACCCCCACCTTGTTGCATTTCAGCAAGTAGCATGGCGGTCCTATGATCTTCTTCCATCTACAAATATTATGTAAGTAGAAGTTAAAAGTATGAACGCAAAAAAAAAATTAATGAAATTTTGTGCATGTGAATTGGAAAACAAATTTTTCATTACTTACTTGCATGCGTTCGGCTGCCAATCGGGAAACCTCTTCCATAACATCTCGACGACTAGGTCGTCGAGATTTTGAGGGACGCGTAGTGCTTTGATCTTGGGCTATTCCCTTGCCCCGATCACCACGTCCCGATCCACCACGAGAAGAAGACATATTGAATATATTGATAAATGAAAAGTAATATTGACTTGGAATGAAATATGTATAAAGTATAAAAGAAGTGGTAAATTATGAGCACAACAAATATAGTAGTGAGCAGAAAGTGTAGAATTAAACTTGCGCAATTAGAGAGAATGAGGAGAGAATAGAGAAATGGAGATTGAGAATGAAATCCTTGTTAACACAAGAATGGGGTAAGGAAATATGAAGGAGAAGTGGGGTATTTATAGGAGTAAAATTGGAAGAAATAAAAAAAAAATTCAAATTTCAAATTTTCAAATTTTCGGCCGAACCGCCGGTTTACCGCCTGAACCGGCGGTTCAACCACAAAACCGACGGTTTTTCCACAAAACCGGCGGGTTGGTCCACGGTTTTCCGACACAAACCGCCGGTTTCTGACCTCACCTAGCCCCTACGCCTGAAAAGCTCCCGGAACCGGCGGAAACCGGTCGGAACCGCCGGTTCAAACCGGCGGTTTTTGTCCAAAACCGGCGGTTTTCGCCCAAAACCGGCGAACCGCCGGTTCATACCAATCCCTACTTTGAACCCCTACGAACCCCTACGAACCCTATGCCGTTCGACCCTTTGAACCGGCGGTTCGAACAGCCGAACCGCCGGTTCAGGTTCAATATATTGCCGAACCTGAACCGGCCCTTCCGACCCTGCGACCCTTCTGCCGGTTCAACCCGCCGGTTCCGGGCCCGGTTCCGGTTCATGAACCGGCGGTTCCGAACCGCCGGTTAACCGCCGGGCCGGGTCGGTTTGTGCATGCCTAGGATGAAGTCGACAACTTAGAGGATGCAGAGAGTGATGAAATTGACGATGACGAGGATCAGATTCCTATGACTTTAGGGTTTGCGAAGGAGCCTAGAAATCCTTGGTCATTGCGCCGCCAATACTTCCCGTGTAAAGCTGGTGGTTCACCGGTAATTTAAATTTGTTAAATTTTGTGATTTCACTTTCAGATTTGGATTTCCAGCTGTAGCACTTGTGTAATTATACTCATGTGTTTGTTTCTATGCATTAATTTTATTATTGTATTATGAATATAACGAAATCTTATTATGATACTTTTGTGATTTAGGCATGGTTGGATCCCATTAATTTGCCTTCGGGAAGCTCCAGTCTTTGTGATTTTTGCCGTCGGCCTTTGCAGTTTCTGCTTCAGGTGTAGTAATGAAATTGATGTATTAAGTTTTGGGGACTACATGCTATATACTCATTCCATTCACAAAAAAAATAGTCTTAGTAGTGGAAGAAGCAGGTTTTATACAAAATAGCTAAAGTAAGAGAGATATGGAGAGAAAAGGTGGTTAATATTACTGGAAATTAGACTCACCTCATTATAGAGTGAAATTTATCATGAAAAGATAGAGATTAATTTTGATGGACAGAAAAAAAATGGAAGAAACAATACTTTATTTCGTGGACGGTGGGAGTATATAGTTTACAAATTGTAACTCGTCCAATTTCTGTTTCTCATTATTTTGTTTTGAGTAGGTTTACGCGCCTTTACCTGAGGAATCAACTTTTCACCGAACACTGTTCGTTTTCATGTGTTTGTCAATGCCCTGCCTTCTTCGTGATCAGCATGAGCAGTGGAGGCGGTCTCCAGAAGTCCAGTCCAGAAGGTAAGTGTTTTCTCATTCGTTATCCCTAAAATTGTTACAACGCATATGAGTTTGAAATGATCAATTGCTTGTTATGTTATGTTTCTGATAACAAAATTGCTTTAACAGTATCAAGGTTTTTCGTTGCCAATTGCCACGGGTGAACCCCTTCTATTCTAGTGTGGCGCCTGCTGAAGATGGGAGCCAGCAGCCATTGACAGCTGGAGGTAATTTTTTGGTAATTTTTATGTACATGTCCTATTTACAGGTTGTTGGTTTGGTTGAAAATTCTTGTCACAGTACTCAACTATTGCAATGACGATAACTTTAATGGTCATTCTCTTCCCCCCAAACCTTATATAAATTTTGGGGTGCAAAGCTTTGGATAGGAAGAAATTTATATTAATGTGGCGGGAATTGTGCAGAACACAATATGGCATTTGCACCTACGAATGAGAGAAATTGAGAAGTGCTATAGTATTGAGATCGAAAGATGGTATTGGTGTGCTGTGTATATGCCTATATGATATACTCCTGCAAATCGGGAGGAACCTACTTATTAGTTACTCCCTCCGTCCCTGAAAATTTGTCACCTATTTCCTTTTTCGTCCGTCCCTAAAAATTTGTCACCTTTCACTTTTACCATTTTTGATAGTGGACCCTACATTCTACTAACTCATTCACACTCATATTTTATTATAAAACTAATATATAAAAGTAGGACCCACATGCCACCAACTTTTGCAACCCACTTTCTATTATATTTCTTAAAACTCGTGCCGGGTCAAATGGTGACGAATTTTGGGGACGGAGGGAGTATTTCTTAATCAGTTTTCATTGGTTCATATATTGTTTGTGTTAGTTTGGTTGCTCAGTCATTTGTATTGGACCCTTCATGGGCTGAAGGTTGGGAAATGGCAGCTATTTAGATAAAAGGATGTTAGGTAAGATGTATAAGTATTGTTTAGTCAATTGTGCAAGAATGAGGATTTGTTTAATTATCTGTGTTTCTTCAATTTGTTTCCTCGAATGTTTCTACTAAGGTACTCGTAATTTTATCTTATCTCCTGAAGTGGTCTCTATCATTGTTGTTATAGAGGGCTGCATGTTATGATTTTATGTAACATATTAATTTGCATGTACACTGATGATTGATAGAATTTTCCAGCAATGCTATGTGATTGGTGTCAGTCGTGGAAAGGAGACAAAAGATGTAGCTGTGGAAGAGTGCGCTATTGTTCTGGGAATCACCAGGTACTTAACTTAGCTAAAGCAAGGCATGCAATATGGTTTTGAGCTTCAGCTAACAAATGGAATACTTGCAGGCTTCTCACTGGCGATCCAGTAGCTCAAATCATAGAGTCCTATGCCAACAGTTGCAGCCATCTGGCATGGAGTCTGAATTAGGTAATAGTTCTAGACTACACAAATGATTATAGTGTGTGTGGCTTGTGTTGACCCATGCTCATATGCTTACTTTCGAGAAGTAAAGATTCTTCTATTTGCTCTGAACTTTAAATGCATATTCCAGTCATATATGCTAATGACAATATCATATGGTTAGTACGTATCTTCCATGTCGAAGGGGGAGTGTGTCCTGGGTACTGGAGGGAAACATTGTTGGATTGTGGAAGTTTCTTAACTATTTACTTCTGTGTCCAATGATCATGATTTTTATTAACAAACAGCTGCAAGCAACTCCCTTTGGTCCGAGTATGAGATCAATGTGAGGATGAGCGTGAATTTGATGAGCCAATATCCAGTGAAAATGGATCTGGTAATGCATTGGTTTCTAGAAGCCGAACAGAGGGTTCTGATGGAAATCTTATGAATAATTTCCTGGTGATTTTTTCTCATCTCTGTAATCTCTTATTTCTGGCCTTAATACTCAAATAAATAGTTAAAATCTGATTTTCTTAATTATTGCTTAGGCATCTGATGACAACAGTAGTTGGGCATCTTTCCAAGAGAGAATATCTTCAGCTCCCAAACAAGTCTTAAGGTGATCAGTTGGAATTGAATATAACGAACTGTGTCTCCAATCTCCATTTTCATAGACATTGCATTTTACTATGTCTAGTGAAATCTTTGAAACGAGTTGCTAGATCATCTGTTGCTTTCTTAACTTCGCATCTGTTTTTTTGATGAGCAGATACTCTAGCTCCTCTCAAGCAAAGCCATTATGGCCCGTTTCTAGTGGCCGGCCGTCAAGAGCCGATATTCCTAGGTGCAACCATTGTGGAGGCACACGAGCTTTTGAATTTCAGGTTATTGCTTCTACAATTCACATTTCATCTAATAAAGTGTCATCGCTGTACTGGCTTTCGTCAGCAACCACGTTTGATTCCTAAACTGATGCTTCTTTTGTTGGTCTCTTGTAGGTTCTACCCCAGATACTCTACTTCTTCCATGTGGAAGGCGACAGAGATTCTCTCGACTGGGCCACCATTGCCGTTTACACATGTGAGGCCTCGTGTGAAGGAGGTGCGAGTTACAAAGAGGAATTTGCTTGGGTTCAACTTGCTAGTCAGTCAATATCACACCAATGAATGCCGAGAGAGAGAGTTGTATCGTTGTGTTAAGACAAGGTTGGGAACCGCAAGTATGCTCATATTCTTGTCTCCATTTTTCACATGAAAGTGAGATGGTGAGTTGCATCATCTTTTTTGTTTTGGTTGAAAGGCGTCGTATTAGATTATTGCAGAGTTGATTTTTGTATTTTTATGATTTGGGAACACATGAAGTTGATACTCGAGTGCCCTTTAGTATTTTTTATTGTTGTGTTCCGCATATATTTATTATTCAATTAAAAATTTCAAAATAATTTTGAAAGTTTGTCTATTTTTACACATTAGAAAATATGTTTAATAGCTTTCGAAAATGCAATTTATTAGTGATTCTTTATTTATAGCTTTATTTATTTGATCTAATTATGTTTTCTTCCACATTCCAAAATTTAAATGATACTCCCAATATTATTCGGCACGGGTTTTAAAAAAATGTTAAGAAAAGTGGGTGGAAAATAATTAGTGGAATATGAGTCTCACTTGTATATACTAGTTTTACATAATATGTGAGTGGAATGAATTGATGGAATGTATGGTCTTTTTATCATTTATGATAATTATGAATCGAGATTCTTATTCGTGGACGAACCTAAATGGAAAAATGAGACTCCTATTCGCGGATAGAGGGAGTAGGTCATATAGTTTTAAGAATTCTTGGTTGTTTCATGATAACTTTTTTGCTGTAAATCCGATCTTAAATTGGTGCATACGTAAATAGTAATGTTAATTTCTTTTAAATATAATCGTTATGAGTCTAAGAGCATACACAACGGTAGGCTTGATGTGGTGCTGGCCTGTCCCATCGGGATGTGTTGTCGTTGGGTCATTGATGTGGATGCTTCCTCCCATCACGTCCCATCGGCCGCCCCTATAGGCGGGGATGAGCCCGTTGTAGCGGTACATGCGCCCCCACATATGTGACGCCTTTAAATTGGCTGTTGGATTTGACCGTTGCATTTCTATTTTAACAAAAAAAATTGGCAAAAATTCAAAAATAATATTCCCTCCGTCCGGCATTAGGAGTCCCGATTGACCATTTTCATCCGTCCGGCATTAGACGTCCCGGTTAGATATTTCCATAAAAAGTGAAATAAAAATATTATAAAATAAAACACTAAAAAGCACAAGTAAAAACACATCCAAATAATAAAGCAAATAATAATACAAATGGGTCTCACATTCCATTATCACACACTCCAATTGTTACACACTCAAACATTTCTTAAAATCTGCACCCAACTCAACCGGGACTCCTAATGTTAGACAGAGGGACCCTGTGCTCTTTTGCCCATGACGGCTTCAAGAATCTATTCGCGAAGATCGAGTCCTCGGAGATGTCGACTTAGCGCCTAGCCAGGGCATCAACTCCTCGGGGTTGTCGTTCCTGCCAGTGGGAGGCTGAGACATCTTCAGCGCTATGCCCTTCCCCTTCCCATTTGTGCGCACCTAGGGAGCAAGAGCCTGCTCCGAAGGGGAGTTTGGAGGCTCGATATCAGAATGCTCATACTTGTTGGTGTTGAAGTTCGGGTCAATGGTTGAGCTGTGTGTTCCCGAGGTACTACCCTATTCTTGGGTATTAATGGCTGGTCGATATACTTCGTCGCCATAGTTAGGGTCGATACCCTGGGCTTGAGAAAAGTTGTATAATGCGACTTGGAGACCAAGAGTCATGGGTCTGCCACCGGGCAACATTGGGGAACCACCGAAGAAGGAACCATCAGCGAACGTCGGATATCCTTCGGGATTTGTTGGGGGACCACCGGGTTTCATTTTTTGCTTTTTTGAGAGATAAATGAGATGATAATAGATTGGAGTGAAAGAGTGATAAAATGGGCTGAAAATAAGATATTTATAAACTGAAAATAGTAAAAAAATAAAAAAATATTGGTGTAACCCGCCACAATAACGCATATCGGAGCGCTGAGGAAATCTCTAAGCTGCGGCGACCGCCATGGCATTTTTTTGAACAGATGGTTTCAACAACGTTGATAAACCCGCCGATCGCATCAGGTGGATGTAGAATAATACCCTGAGGAACGGGATGGATAAGGGACGACCATCATGAGTGCACTAAGAAGCATAAATATAAGTAAAATAAAATGAATCTATATCTATACTAATTTAAGGAGAGAGTTTTGGGATTATTTTCAAAAATGCTATGAAGCTATCTTTTGAAGGGATATATCATAAATTCTTAAAAGAGTTTGGTTACTATATTTGAAACATATTATAAAAATTTATTTTAAAGTCAAAACATAGATCTATCAAAAGTAGAGTTAGAGATAGATTTATTAAAAATAGAGTCAGCTATATTCATTTTATTAGTTAGAAAAAAGCTATTGTGATTGTGAAGAAATACCGCCGAAACTTTTGGGCAAGATAACTAACTAATACATATAATGGAGAGATAATGGCTTCCGGAATAAGTTTTAAATATCTAGAAATACCATATAAAAATGAGCAGTAATTTAATCTAGAATAGTAACAAAACAATTCGAACATAAATAATAAGTTCAGAATACTTAAATTGATGAAAATCAATAACTGCTGCAACAACCGAGGCCGATGAAGCAGGAGGACAGCGAGGCAATGCGGAAGGACATCTGGCGAGGCACATGAGCAAAAATGCGACAAGGCAAGATGAGACAAAGGCACGACGAGTTAGGCCATCTTTATAGGTTTGAAGTGGTAAGATACCTTTGAGAGAGAAACCATTTTAGGAAACCTACTTAATCTACAATTTTTATTTTCAAAAAAAGATCAACAATGGTTCTCTATTTATTCTAATGATGATTTGAAATCCTAACCTATTGGATTGAGATAAAACATGTTATTAACTTAATTGCGCATCATCGTCTTATTATTTTAGTATGATATCATTTGAAATCCTAACCTATTGGATTGAGATAAAACATGTTATTAACTTAATTGCGCATCATCGTCTTATTATTTTAGTATGATATCATTGTACAGGATGTGCTCAAATAAACAATAAGCTTGACTTTTATAATTAAAAATTAAATATAATTTATAATAGTAATATCTATGAATATTTAGAATATATATAAAAAAAGTAGAGAATTCTAGAATTAAAATAATAGTTTTAAAATCCTTAGAACAAATACATATGTGAAGTCTATATATATGCTTGTTATAAATATTTTGTAGATGTTAAGTTATGCTTCTTTTCAGTTTTCAAGTAATAGTAAAGTGATATATTAAATTTATTTTCATAAAATTAATTGAACCGTGCATCGCAAGGGAGTAGATACTAGTTTAGTCAAATGAAACAGTGAAAAATATTTGAAACTTTGTGATTTATATTCAAGTTTTGCAAAATATCGGGAAAACGACAATGTGATCAAACTTCCTAATTTAATAGGCAATTAAGAACATGAAACTAAAGTGATGCTGAACGAATTCTTTGTAACGCCAACTTTAAATGAAAAAAAAGACCCAGAAAATTAATGCACTATTGAAATTTTATTTGCAAATTCCAAACAAATCTCCAGTGAATAAAAAATGACCAAAAGTAAACATGTAAACAAATTCTAAGACAAACAGATCTGCACTTCTAAAACTTTTCTTACACATGAATGAAATAAGAACTGATATTGTACACATAGTCGACCGCCGCGTACCACCACCCGGCATGATAATATTCCACCTTCTCCTCAGTCCGACTAAAGATTGCATGCAGCACCGGCAAGGGAAAACGTGTGTATCTCATTCCGACCGTTCAATGAAAGTGGCAAATAACCTAATATAGGAAGAATTTCACAAGGCTGCAACTTGGCTGCTTGGATTCAAGAAGATAAAGCAATCGGAGGAGGGGCCAGACCCCGAGACATGGAGCTCTGGGCAACACATTTACGGATGACCCCTCAACATAAGCACACATCCAAGACTAGGATGGGTCATATGAAGCAGTGAGGGAGACGCTGGAGAGGCATATGGATGTAAATGGGGACTCGTCTATACCGGAGAATACCCCGGCTATCACTGAAGCTGATGCCGGCACGACTGGGAGGGCATTGGGGTCATATTTATCGCTGACCCGTTGCCTTGATTCCTCGCTGCATGTTTTCCATGTAGACATCCGATAGGAATATGTCTTTGATGTACCCCTTCGTTTTCTTCGTCATTCACACATATTAGATTGACGTAGATTGTAGTATATGACTAGAGATTTTAGGTTTAAACGGTCAAACAATATAAAAATTAACCGTTCATTATTGCACCAGGAAATTCCAAAACGATAATAATATAAAGAAGCAACCAAAAATAATACTTTTACACAAACACGTGACCACGCTCTCCCAACTGAGCTATCCCCGCATGATGTGAGAATGTATTAATATAACCAGGTTTCATATTATTTTTAGTTCAAATAATTAGTTTCAGTGTCTGTAATTAGAAAAGGGGTTGTCGTGATTTTGATTCAGTCTCAGCAAATTTATATGACTAATGACTAGTTCAAAACCTATCATCAAAATATATTGCTCCTTGTTTGAAAAAAAAATCATGGGTGAAAATATTCTTCTCATATTGGTAGCATAATGGCATCCATTTTCTCCATTGTCACTTGAAATTATCATCATAAACAAAAGCATCCGACCTCTTAAAAACTTGTGTGATGTGTTGTTGTTTGTTATCATGTAATTATTTCAATTGAAATAAAGAACGAACAGACCACAAAGTGGATAACAGAAACATATAAATCACAATTACAATCATGAACATATAAAGGGAGAAATTATATCCTTCATGTAAATATACCTACCTTTTTACTCTCTTCGTCCGCAAAATGTTGTCCATGTTTGACTCAGCATGGGTTTTAAAAATTGTGAAAAAAAGTGTATGGAAAAAGTTTGTGGAATGTGAGTTTCATATTTATCTATTGGTTTTAAAATATAATGTGAGTGTAATGAGTTAGTAGAAAGTGGGCACTCCATTTATCAAAAATAGAAAAAAGCAAAGTGGACAATATTCCACTAACGGATCGAAATGACAAAAATAGACAACATTTCACTAACGAAGGAAATACATAGGAGTAATGACTACTATATTCCTATCGTTCCATTACACAAATCACCTTTTAAGGGTTCATTATGAAATGTATTTGATTATGGAAGAAAAGGTAAGGATGGTGGCCACATATTAAACAAAAACAAAAGTAGAATAAAAGTGGTTGAGATGTTCAACGCATTTTGGCTCTTGCAAAGAACACTCCTGCCAACAAACCTATGAGAGAGAATATATAAGACAACAAACCTATGAGAGAGAATATATAAGACAAGATATGTATAATTTAGTAAGAGAATATATAAGACAAGATATGTATAATGTAGTACTCCATGGTAGTGATAAAATACTTACTATAATGTAGTAAGAGAATATATAAGACGAATATATAAGACAAGATATGTATAATGTAGTACTCCATTGTAGTGATAAAATACTTATTTTATATATTGTACAAATTCCAAAATTATGATCTGGACCGTTAGATTTCAAGATTTGATGTCAATAGATAACAAATAACGTCAACAGAATAGGTCAGCACAACATCAATCGATTGACAATGATGATGTTTCGTTGACGTTATTTGTCATCTGTTGTCATCAAATCTTGAAGTCTAACGGTCCAAATTATAGTTTGGAGTTTATACAATATATAGAGTTTGCATTTGATTACATCCATTCATCCCATGTGTACATAATAAGTGTTCAAGTTGTAAACAAGTTACCAAAGAGAATGCTAGCAGAATTTTCCAAGCTGGTAGGCACTTTGAATAGGAGAATTCCGCTGAAACCAAAACAACCGAAAATACTTAGTCCACCGTGACACGGTCTTTAAAAAGTTTTGTTCATTTATCAATTGAAAAATTCCAACAGTCCATAAGAATAAGCAACAACCTTTCATAAATAACAGACCTGTATGTAGTAGATGGAGAAACCACATCGAGTTGAAGCTGATCGCTAAACGTCATCACAACCCAGAACCAACCCGATCTTGTCGTACACATTTTATTTATCAATCTATGCGTACCCCATTACCGTACTCACATACTATTAACTACTTCTGTTTCTACAAGATAATCCACCTCCTTGAAGCCACAAACAAGCACAACTCCTAGAGGCAATGACAGGCTATTGTTTAGCATCACCATCGAGAATTCATTCAACTCCCCCGATTTTGTCACTTGCTTCGCTGTATCCATCACACTACGCAATTGCAACTTCACCAAAACAACAATTCACTATTTTAATTCTGATACTCCATAACTCGCTTCAACAACACAAGATCACTTACGGAGTAAGAAGCTGTCTACACACAATTGATCAACTGCCACAAGTATCCAGTCGCATCAAACGACAGATCAGTGAATCCTCCTGATATTGCTGAAGATTATCTACATAACAGGACCAAAAAACATCACTACCCAATAACTCGATTCTCCAGAGTCCGATGAAAAACCCGAAAATACAGTTGGAAAGCACTCAATGATAGCTTTTTAATGGCATGTGGTACAGGACTCCAAAGTTCGTCAAAAAAAAGAAGAAACGATTTAGTTTCATTAGAGAAACTTTCATGTTCTTCCTCGACCACTCTCCATGACCAAAACCCAATACTATGAGTACCATACCATCCAGAGCTTTCCAATGATACCATGGCATTTTCCAACGGACTCTGAGAAATTAAGTTATTGGCCTACAAAATTGGACTCCTACCAAATTCCAAAACTTATAACATGTCTATTTTATTCAACCAAGAGTTCTGCATTAGTTGAAAACTTGAATGTGGCCATAGCTTGTGTAATTACAGTAACCCTAAAACTAATGTAAAAACTGAGATAACAAGATGAAAGATTTGTACCTAAACATACTCGTAACAAGCATTCCAACAAATATAACATTGACGGGCAACCAGACCTTGATCAATCTCCACTTGAGCGGTTCCGTTTTAATTATGCCAAAGATACTTAAACCTGAGACAACAACTACTGCTACAAAATTCTGCAAGCACAAACAAACATATATATAAACGAACTTGGGAATGGTTTGAATCAACAGAACCTGATTAGAGTCTAGTAAGAAAATTGTGGATGGAATACGACGGGAGAAATTTATATGGAAGGTAACCTGGTACAGCATCAAAGATATTCCGGCATTAAAGTCATAACTGGAGAGGACATACTTGTTAACCAGTATCATTCCGCATGAGGAAAGGCAGTAGGAGATGCCAGATAGCAACGCTTGGTTGTGTAATGCCAGCCTTCTTCTACTTTGAAATCCTCGTTCTCTGTCCTTTTCGAACCTCCCGTTCTCCACGTCAATCTCTTCGTTGTTTATCTTCATCCCTAAAGTAGATCTGGTGAAAGGGAGCATAGAGTTCAACAACTATGCTCGTGGGAGTCGTTTCAATCATAGCAACTTCATTTGAGAAGTAAATGACAACAGTCAATATATTGTGAAAGTTGAAATAAGTGTCGTTTCCAAATTATGACAAGTTCCGTGTAACTATGTCTTAAACAGCAAAGAAGAATGCTAGAATGATTAATCAAATGACAAAAGAAACATATTCTAATCACGACAAAGATCAATAATGAATGGTATGAGAGCTATGAAGCACGGTGAAGAAGAATTCATTCGAGAGTTCATTCATGAACATATTAGTCGCAGTCATATTCCTAGCTTGGGAAAGAAAAAGACATCCTTTCGGTGAAGAGCGATTTGGGGCCAACTCGAATTCCTACGGACTTTCTTTATCTTTACCAGTTCAATAGATCCCCTTATACAGGTTGAGTTTTAAGAAAGTAGGCTAACGCATGCCAGAAACTTGTTTCGAACATGTAAGAAAATATCGTCAAAACATTATCCAATCACAAACCCATACAAGCACCTCTGTTTACCGTTACTTCAAAACAAGATCTCTTATGGTTTTTACAGGATACTTCACAGGGAATCATATCAAGTTTCAACATAAAGCTGCATACCTGCTGGCTATTGCTCTACTAATTGGACTCTGACACCTGATCCATGGAGCCATTTAAAGGGTGACTTGCAATGCCTCTTTCTTCGCGTGGAGATTCCATAAAGAGGATCAGGCGAATCTAATGCTCGATACGAGATCAGCTGCAGATTTTCGTCGAACAATATAACACCAAAGGAATTTCCTATAAGATCAATGCAGAGTTGCAAGAACAGCATAAATTATAACCACTCAAATAGTTCCCGAGTCATACACAAAGAATCGTGCACACTACTCCACTTTAAACAGCTGGAAAGCAAAGTATTTCAATTTGATCACACGATAAAGAATGCTCAATCATTTGTATTTAACAACACCTTAACCAACTTAAGCTCATTTATCATATTGCCATTTTTGGATTGCATACACCAATATGCTACAATTTCTAATCAGATTCCAACCAATATATGCATACAAGATGTCCCAATTTAGCATCAATTCATATTAAGAAAACCCAATCTTCAACTTATTAACTAATCCAAAATCACAAACCCTAGAAATACAGAGCTCAATCAGCAAGATTTGAACAAAAGGGGTAAAATTACTAGAAATAAATGTAATCATCCCATACAAAGATCAAATTTTTATTAATCCCAAATTATAAAATGACGGATTCTCAATCTACAAATCTACAAAACAAGTAAAATCAAATGGAACAAGCCCATCTCACCTAGTCTATTATTCAATTAAAAATTTCAAAATAATTTTGAACGTTAGTCTATTTTTACACGTTAGAAAATATGTTTAATAGCTTTCGAAAATGCAATTTATTAGTTATTCTTTAATTATAGCTTTATTTATTTGATCAAATTATGTTTTCTTCCACATTCCAAAATTTAAATGATACTCCCAATATTTTTCGGCACGGGTTTTAAAAAATGTTAAGAAAAGTGGGTAAAAAATAATTAGTAGAATATGGGTCCCACTTGTATATACTAGTTTTAAATAATATGTGAGTGAAATGAATTGATGGAATGTATGGTCTTTTTATCATTTATGATAATTATGAATTGAGATTCTTATTTGTGGACGAACCAAAATGGAAAAATGAGACTCCTATTCGCGGATAGAGGGAGTAGGTCATATAGTTTTAAGAATTCTTGGTTGTTTCTAGATAACTTTTTTTCTGCAAATAAGATCTTAAATTGGTGCATACGTAAATAGTAACGTAAATTTCTTTTAAATATAATCGTTATGAGTCTAAGAGCATACACAACGGTAGGCTTGATGTGGTGCTTGCCTGTCCCATCGGGACGTGTTGTCGTTGGGTCATTGATGTGGATGCTTCCTCCCGTCACGTCCCATCGGCCGCCCCTATAGGCGGGGATGAGCCCATTCTAGCGGTACATGCGCCCCCACCTATTCTAACAAAAAAATTTGGAAAAAATTCAAAAATAATACTCCTTCCGTCTAGCATTAGGAGTTCCAGTTGACCATTTTCATCCGTCCGGCATTAGGAGTCCCGGTTAGACATTCCCATAAAAAGTGAAATAAAAATATTATAAAATAAAACACTAAAAAGCACAAGTAAAAACACATCCAAATAATAAAGCAAATAATAATACAAATGGGTCTCACATTCCATTATCACACACTCCAATTGTTACACACTCAAACATTTCTTAAAATCCGCACCCAACTCAACCGGGACTCCTAATGCCGGATGGAGGGAATATAATTTTCTCGGTTCTAGTGCTTGCTGAGGTGGTATGCCCTGTGCTCTTTTGCCCATGACGGCTTCAAGAATCTATTCGCGAAGATCGAGTCCTCGGAGATGTCGACTTAGCGCCTAGCCAGGGCCATCAACTCCTCGGGGTTGTCGTTCCTGCGAGTAGGAGGCTGAGACGTCTTCAGCGCTATGCCCTTCCCCTTCCCATTTGTGCGCACCTAGGGAGCAAGAGCCTGTTCCGAAGGGGAGTTTGGAGTATCGATATTGGAATGCTCATACTTGTTGGTGTTGAAGTTCGGGTCAATGGTTGAGCTGTGTGTTCCCGAGGTACTACCCTATTCTTGGGTATTAATGGCTGGTCGATATACTTCGTCGCCATAGTTAGGGTCAATACGTTGGGCTTGAGAAAAGTTGTAGAATGCGACTTGGAGACCAAGAGTCATGGGTCTGCCACCGGGCAACATTGGGGGACCACCGAAGAAGGAACCGTCGGCTAACGTCGGATATCCTTCGAGATTTGTTGGGGGACCACCGGGATTCATTTTTTGCTTTTTTGAGAGATAAATAATATACGGAATTAAACAATTTACGGAACTAAAATTTACGGAACGATTACGGAGTAAAAATTTCATTAAATAAAAAAAAGAAAGGTACATTTAAAAAAACAAAAAAAAGTACATTTCCACAAAAAAAAGTACATCATCATTGGCCCAATCCGTCAGTGCTGGACCTCCATCTTCGACAATCATGTTATGCATGATAATACATGCGTACATGATATCGGCGATGCTCTCAGCATACCACAGTCGTGATGGACCCTTCACTGCTGCCCATCGACTCTGGAGCACACCAAATGCCCGCTCCACATCCTTGCGCTCTGCCTCCTGACGACCCGCAAAATATACCTTCTTTTCTTCTGTTGGGCATCTGACCGTCTTCACAAAGACGGGTCACGTAGGGTATATCCCATCAGCCAAATAATAGCCCATGTTGTGCTGGTTCCTGTTGGCGGCGAAATTGACGGCCGGACCGACGCCCATACACTGGTCGTTGGAAAGGGGCGACGACTAGAAGACGTTGATGTCGTTGTTCGACCCGGCTACTCCAAAATAGGCATGCCAAATCCATAGCAGGTAGTCAGCTACCGCTTCAAGGATCATCGTGGGATTCTTGCCCTTGAAACCCGTAGTGTACACCCCTTTCCAGACAGTGAGACAGTTTTTCCACTCCCAATGCATACAAGCTATGCTGCATGCTGAGTCCCGTGCATATCTAGCAGGGCCTGACAATCTTCGGAGGTAGGCTTCCGAAGATACCTATCCCCGAATTTCTCCCTAACGCCCTGACAAAAATACTTAAGGCAATCGCGGGCAGTCATCTCGCCGATGTGGAGGTACTCATCGAACATGTCGGCCTTGCCTCCGTGTGCCAGCTGCCTGATTGCGGCAGTGCACTTCTGAATCAGAGTATGGCCAGGTTTACCAGCCGCATCCTCCCGCACCCTGAAATACCCGTATCGACACTCTAAAGCGCCCACGATACGCAGAAAGAGCGGATGATGCATCCTAAAACGTCTTCGGAACATGTTCTCCCCAAATCGTGGCTCCGGAGTGAAGTAATCCTCGTACAACCGAATGTGTGCAGCGAGGTGGTCCCGGGGTACTATAGATCGATGATGGATGGGTCAAGGTACCGCCGGCGCCAAGGCCTCCTGTATCTCTCTCTCCGCTGCCTCCCGCACACGTGCATGAATTCGCCTCATAATGTCATCATACCCCCACCACTACCACCCGCACCGCTACCGCCCGCACCAAAACCACTACCAGCCATTCTGGATATAAAAAAGAAACGTAGAGAGAGAGATATTCGTTAATACAAGTGGTGCGAATGAAATGAAATTCAACGAGCTGTATTTATAGAATTTTCAAAAAAAAATATATCGGGACATCCGCGCGGACGTCCGTGGGGTCAACGCAATGGCTGACGTCCGCAAGGACGTCGCGACGGATGTCCCGGGAACGTCGCTGAACTCCGGTGTCCGCAGCAGACGTCCGTATCCGCGTCACCTTTGCACAATGGCGGACGTCCCACGCGGACGTGTGCCGGGACGGGCGCCATTGCGGATGCTCTAAATTAGGGGAATCGGGATTGATGGAAATCAGATTCACACCAGTGTTGACTATTTATGGAGTTTCAGTTATGAGTGATCATTGAGAGCATCTCCAAGGGAAGAGGTAAATGAAGAGGTAAAGTTATATAACTACCATATTTACCTTTTTTGTGAAAAATCATTCTCCAAGTGGAGAGGTATTTGAGAATGTATTATACCTTTTTTTTCCATTTTGAAGAGGTATCTTTACCTCTCTATTGTAAAATTTTATAACTACCATATTTGTCTTTTTTTCATGAAAACCATTCTCAAAGGGAGAAGGTATTTGAGAATGTATTACACTTTATGTTTTTTTAATGCATTTTGTACTATTATTTTATGTTTAAAAAATTATTTACCTTTCTATATACATTTTTCCTTTGGAGTATATTTCTTTTTGGAATGATATATTTCACTTTTTGATGAGGTATATAGATGATATACATCCCACTGTGAGAGCATCTCCAAGGGGAGAGGTAAATAGAGAGGTAAACTAATATAACTACTATATTTACCTTTTTTTTGATGAAAAATCATTCTCCAATAGGAGAAGTATTTGAGAAGGTATTATACCTTTTTCCATTTTGAAGAGGTATCTTTACCTCTCCATTGATGGAGAGGTAAAATCTTATAACTACCATATTTACCTTCTTTTCATGAAAAATTATTCTCCAATGGGAAAGGTATTTGAGAAGGTATTACACCTTATGTTTTTAAAGCATTTTATATGATTATTTTATTTAAAAGAATTAATTTACCTTTCTATATACCATTTTCCTTTGGAATATGTTACTTTTTAGAAGAGTATATTTCACTTTTTAAGAAGGTAAATATATGATATACCTTTTCTATATATCTTCCCTCCTTGGAGATGCTCTAGGTAATGGATTTCTTTAGGATACGTATTTGAAGAAAATGGTACTTCCTCGGTCTCACTAAAGATGATTCACTTTCTTTTTTGTTTGTCCCAATTAAAATGACTTTTTACTAAAAATAGAGGCACGTTTTATCTCTACTTTATTCTATCTCTACTTTATTTTATCTCTCTTACTTTATTCTCTCCACTTAATACACAAAATAAAGTTGCATAAAATCTCGTACTGCCTAAGGAAGGGGTCATCTTCCTTGGGACGGATGGAGTATATATTGAGTTAAAGTAAAAATAAATAAAGTATGAAAAAAACGTAAGAAATATAAAGGGATAATAAAATAAGAAATAGAGAATTAAGTAAGAAAGAGAAAATGAAGTAAGAGAGGATTGAAGTTTTGTTTTTAGCTAAAAAAGGAAATTGATACATGTTGAATAATAATCTTGAACTGATATGAACCTTTGGATTGAGCAAGCTCAGATGTGCAGATAAGATTGAGCACAAGTTAGTTGGTTCGGTTATGTCATTCTTGGGTGGTTTGAAGAGCTCGGTGTATGAGCTGTCAACAGTAAGAAGGTATATATATGAACACAGAAGAGAGTAGCTCAGATTCAGTGAGTGATACACGTTCGTTCATCAAGAGGGGAAGAAACACTTGCAGTTACTATTCAATTCATTTCTTGAGAGGAAGAAGAGAGTTAGATCTTGTACAGTGTTATTCTTGAGTGATCGTGTATTGTAATTTCAGATCAAAGTGAAATCATTTTGCCTTGCCCGTGGATGTAGTAGGATTACATCGAACCACGTAAAGTCTTCGTGTCGATTTACTTTCTTGCTTGATCGATCACCAACCACTGTTTTTATAACAAGTGGCGCCGTTTGTGGGAATCAGAGCGAAGGTGTTTGCAGCTTGATCGAGCGGCTATTGGATTTTTTTCTTGAAGATGTCTACGGCAAGGATTGAAACGGAGAAGTTCTCGGGGAAGAACGACTTCGGATTGTGGCGCTAAAGGGCGATGCTCTGAAAGGGAAGGCAGAGGAAGAGGATAAGAAAACGATCCTCAAGAAACAAGAGATTGCAAAGAAGGCACATAGCTTGATCATTCTTTGTTGGCCGATAATGTGCTGCGCGATATAGCCAGAGAAACAACCGCAGCAGGTGTTTGGCTAAAGCTTGAATTCCTCTACATGACAAGTCTCTAGCAAACCGTTTGTTCATTAAACAAAGGTTGTGTTCCTACAAGTTTTATGAAGATAGGAGTATAAGTGAGCAATTAACTGATTTCAATAAGGTAGTAGATGATTTAGAGAACATTGATGTGAAACTTGAAGATGAATAAGACAATTCTATTACTCAATGTGTTGCCAAAAAGCTATAATCACATGCGACATGCGATGCTCTATGGTATGGAAAATACCATTACTTTTGAAGAGGTGCAGTGTACTACATAATTATAGTACTATATTTAATTTTAAAATAATTCTATAACTTAAGGATGGTGAAGGCAAATAGACTAGAAGTTGTCACTATTGCAGGAAGCCTGGGCACCTCGAGAAGGATTGCTATTTGTGGAAAAGAAAGCAAAATGAGGAAGGATGGACTCAAAACCAAGCTAATCACAAGCTGCTGTTTGTGTTCGGTTATGTTAAGAGCTCGGTTTATGAGCTGTCAACAGTCGATTATCCAGATAAGGAGGTATGTATATGAACACAAAAGAGAGTCTCGGATTCAGTTAGTGAGTGATACACATTCGTTCATCAAGAGGGGAAGAAAAACTTGCAGTTACTGGCTTACTGCTCCATTAATTTCTTGAGAGAAATAAGGAGAGTTAGATCTTGTATAGTGTGATTCTTGAGTGATCGTGTATTGTAATTTCAGATCAAAGATAGTGAAACCATTTTACCTTGCCCGTAGACGTAGGTTTACACCGAACCACCTAAAGTCTTCGTGTCGATTTACTTTCTTGCTTGATCGATCATCAACCACCGTTTTTATAATAGATCACTTATGGTGGAACAATTCAAAATGGAAAGTTGACCACTTGTGGTGGGACAAAAGGAGTATATATCTTTCACTTTTGTATAAAAAGATATTTGATTTTTGTTTTATATCATTTATGGTACTTGTCACTAAAATATTCATTTTTAATTTTTAAATGACACCCATGTCCCATGAGGGTAATGTTGGAATTCTAGTTAGTGTCATTATTATGGTGCAAAGGTTTTCCTTTATATATTTAGTTTTTAGAACCATTTCGTTCTCTCTCTCACTCTATTTCTATATGTTTCTTTTGATGCACCTTCTCAATCTCAGCCAATACATCTAATGTAGAAACATATGGAGAATGGATGGATCAGTAAATAAATTACTCAATGAATTGAGAACCAAGAGTATAAAAATTCAATGTAATATTAATAATCAAAGTTTGTCTTTTTAGTTCAACAATGAGGCCTTTATATAGGCAAAGAGAAATCCTAAACTTATAGAAAATAAAACTAAAAGGAAATAAATAAAAAGGAAAATCTAATTTGATAGAAGGAAAAATAATTACTCATAATATTTTTCCATCTACTAATTCTTAATTCTATTAACTATGAAATAAATAAAACTAAAATTATAACTTGGTTAGCCTCCAAGTCATGTATTTCTGAACTGCATCACCTTCCCTTATCCTAACCAGGGCATCTCCAGTTTGTGGTGGTCGCGAGCATTCTCGAGGCCAAAGTGATCGAGAATAGCTGTCCTCTCATCAACATCACCATCACCATCACCATCAACTCCATCATTCGTGAATCTCACAAATGCATTTGCAGATTGGAGTCCGCGAGGATTCTAGTCTAACTTGAATACAATATAACATTCATAGATGGTATTTGAATGAGAGAGAGAGAGATGTGTTGTGTAACTTATGACGAGGTAGCATTGTCCACAAGCTTATTCAAATATACAACAAAATAAATAAGTCAGATAAAATAAGTCAAATTGCCTCTTCCGTTCATGAGTCAAATAGTAGATGACAAAAAATGAAAAAAAGAAACATTGAATCAATCTATCACAAGGGCAAGAACTTATGGCTCTTGATACCAAAATGATGTGAATCAAAGTACGATATATAGCCCAAGACTTGTTATTATAAGCGACAAGAATAAAGAAACAAACTGAATTAATACTCTGATGTGTTTACAAGAATACCAAGAACACACTATACACGAACACTACATGATTATTTTTCTTATCCAACCATGGCCTACGCCTAATCTTCTCCAACCCAAGGGCGTTGTACAAATGCATTTCCATGGCGTCATTGTACTTAGGGATGCTTTGTGGAATAATTTCTTTGTGTACAGTGAATGAAACTTAATGAAATTGCAAAATACTCCCTTCGTCCCATAATAAAAGTCCTATTTTGCCATTTTCGTTCGTCCCACAATAAGAGTCATATTTTACTTTCTCCCTAAATTGTAAGTAGACCTCACATTCCACCAACTTATTCTACCCACATTTTATAATAAAACTAATATATATATATATATGGTAGTGATCAAGGTATAACTAATCTTAAGTGTATAACTAGAGAACAAATCTCAGCCACACATCTTAATGAAATAAATATTAATTATTTTAATAATGTAAAATAGGCCAAGGGTATTTTTGGAAATTAAATTATCAAATTTAAATGAATTACGCAGATTCCTTTCATTCTCATTATGAAAACGCCATTCTCCCCCGGCGACTCGCTGTTCTTCACCGATGAAGGCGGCGACGATGTAGGCTCCGCCGCCGAACTCATCATCCGCCTCCACCCTACCAACACCACGCTCAAACCTTCAACCTGTGCAGCGGGCGCAAGGCTCCCCGGCGCATTCGCCACGTTACAGCGGCAGTTAGCAATTGCAATTCATCCATATTTCGTCAATTATTTGATCGCATCTGCAAGATCTGATCTCAATAAGAAAGAACTATGGTGGATTCATGCGATTTATGCTATTCAAATTAAGATTACTATGAAATTGATCATTTGCACTGTTCATAGAATCGAACATTTTGATCGATTCTAGTTTGTGATAGCACCTCGTTAATGGCGATTCTAGTTTGTGATACATGGCTATAATTTCATTGGATGATTATTGTAAATTGTAAGTATGAACTATTTTGGTATTGTTTGATCTACGCAGCTGAAAATTGTATGTTGTGATTGGAATACAAGTAGGAATTTGTGTGCGTGTGAATTGTATGATTTGCAAGATTCGCAGTTTGTTAAGCACTTGTGAATTGCATATTTGCAAGATTATGAAGATGAAACTAAAAAAAATTGCACAAATTAAGAGGAATCGGGCAAAAAGTAGCTTAATTATTCAGCAAAGGCAAATGGATTTCGATACCTTCCAATTCATAACCCTGAAATACATCACTCTTAGCATGATTTTACTTCACTCTTGTTTACAAAACGCATCACTCCTAGCATGATTTTACTTCACTCTTGTTTACAAAACACATTACTCTTATTCTGATTTTACTTCACTCTTGTTCACAAAACACATCACTCTTATTCTGATTTTACTTCACTCTTGTTCACAAAACACTTCACTCTTGTTCAGAAAACACTTCACTCTTGTTCACAAAACACATCACTCTTATTCTGATTTTACTTCACTCTTGTTCACAAAACACATCACTCTTATTCTGATTTTACTTCACTCTTGTTCACAAAACACTTCACTCTTGTTCAAAAAACACTTCACTCTTGTTCACAAAACACATCACTCTTATTCTGATTTTACTTCACTCTTGTTCACAAAACACTTCACTCTTGTTCAAAAAACACTTCACTCTTGTTCACAAAACACATCACTCTTATTCTGATTTTACTTCACTCTTGTTCACAAAACACATCACTCTTATTCTGATTTTACTTCACTCTTGTTCACAAAACACTTCACTCTTGTTCACAAAACACATCACTCTTATTCTGATTTTACTTCACTCTTGTTCACAAAACACATCACTCTTATTCTGATTTTACTTCACTCTTGTTCACAAAACACTTCACTCTTGTTCAGAAAGCACTTCACTCTTGTTTACAAAACACATCACTCTTATTCTGATTTTACTTCACTCTTGTTTACAAAACACATCACTCTTATTCCGATTTTACTTCACTCTTGTTTACAAAACAAATCACTCTTTTACTTCACTCTTGTTTACAAAACACATCACTCTTATTGTTAATTTACTTCACTCTTGTTTACAAAACACGTCACTCTTATTGTGATTTTACTTTACTCTTGTTTACAAAACACATCACTCTTATTCTGATTTTACTTCACTCTTGTTTACAAATTACATCACTCTTATTCTTATTTTACTTCACTCTTGTTAACAAAACACAAAGAACAACACATAAATATGAAGTGATCTAATTCCAAACTCAAGCACCATCAAGATTCAAGAAATCAAATTCTCATAATAGTAGTGTTCAAAAATATATGCCAGTGCAGCAAACACAAAATTGAAGCAAATTAAGTGCATTATTTAGCAACATTTATCCAAAACTGAAACTCTAATTAACAAAAATCAATGATTTATGTGAGCATGGAAGTAGAATATGACAGCAGCAGCAGTGGCAATGGCTGTGACCATCCACCTCCTTCCACCGCCGATCTCCCTAATCACCATCTCCTTCTCATCAAAGCACATCTGCATTTCCTACTCTGCCAAATCTTCCGATTCTACTTTCTCCACAATCCTTTCCAAAACATGGATTCGCTCATCTCTAGCATCCAATTCCACCATCAGCGACGCCTTTTTCCTCCAATTCAGCGTCCGATTCCTGCAGAACGTGACGACGGCGACGCCAACATCGACGAGAAGGTTGAATCGCGCGAATTTTGCAGAAGAGAGAAGAAAAGGTTGAATCGCACAATGAGGTTGAATCTCCTGCCGCCGCTGCGACAACGACAGGTACAAGGCGATGATGAGGATGGAGAAGAGAAGAAGAGGAGATGAATTCTAATTTGCCGACGTATCCTATTTTTGGATATGCAATGACCATTATACCCCTGCCTTGTTATTGTAGAGTAAATTTGTGATTGAGGGAACTAATTTCTCCTTAAATTCAAAAATTAATACTAGCCCTTGATTTTTTTGATCTTGTGGCTATTATTTGTTCTCTAGTTATATGGTTAAGAGGTGTTTGCCATAGATCATGACCCTATATATATATATATATAGGGTTGCGTTAAAGACAGAACCATTCTTAAGTGTAGAACCTAGAACTCTACATATTTTATTCATTGGATAAGGAAAAAATGACGGTCAAGATTAAAAATCATACATATTAGACTATGTTTTCACGACATTCCGGACTCAACATGTGAAAAAACTCACATGTTGATGGAAGAATGAATGAAACGAAGAAGAGTCCATGCATGCTTTATTTTTTCACTTATCTGCATTCACCCATTAATAATAGTTTTGGTTGTAATGGGAAGTTGTTGTGCAAATCAACACCATTGGATTAAAAGATCTAACGACCTCCGTTTGGCATTTGTTCTACGTTTAAGAATGGTTCTACGTTTAAGAATGGTTCTACCTTGATCACAATCCTATATATATATATAAAAGCTTATTCAACTACTTTTTTTTATATTTCTTAAAAATCATGCATAAATCAAATAGGACTACTACATGCGGATACGTTTTCAGTTTGAATTAAATTTATTTATATTATTAATAAATAATTTTGAATGATAAAATTAGTTATGTATGGTGTGAATCTTACTAGTAGAATCCCAATTACAGCGGAGCGGAAAGGAAAGGAAAGGATGACCCAATTACAGTACTGCTCATATCAAACTAAAATCTCCCTCTTTCGCTCTCTCCTTCTCTACACGAAATCTTCAGTTGAAAACGATACTAAGTCGCGATGGGTTCCGGTAATGCCACGATTCTAGGTTTTTATCCTTTCTTCATTCATTGATGCCTTCTGTTTTTGATCGTATAATAATGTGGCTGCAGATGCTGATATGGAGGATTACGGCTTCGAATACTCCGACGAGGAGCCCGAGGAACAGGACGTTGATATTGAAAATCAGTATTACAACTCTAAAGGTACAATTTGGTTTCTCAAATTAACCCTCTTTTATATTTGCTGACTCTTACATTACTTGAATTTGGGAATTTGGGGGTTTTGATTGACTAGGTTAAGGACTTGAATCGCCATTTCCGAGTAAAATTCGGGGGGGTTTTGATTGACTAGGTTAAGGACTTGAATCGCCATTTCTGAGTAAAATTCATTGGTTTTTATAAGCCGTTGCTACTAGTTCTGTTATGTGTAATATCTTTCGTTTCCATATATGGTTAGTCGAAACAGACCCTGAAGGGGCACTTCAAGGTTTTGCAGAAGTGGTGCGTATGGAGCCGGAGAAAGCTGAATGGTAATTGATCAGTTGTTGCAGCTATAGTGTGCTTTTAGTTTCTTCTGTTTTGTCATTGATTGAATAAGCTGATAATGGGAACTAGTGTGTTATTCTCATCCCCATTGCTTTATTGTAACTTTGGTCAAAGGTTTTATGGATATTGGATACATATGTGAAAGGTCTTCGTGGAGTGTATTGACATCTTTTTCTCTTTCCTTAATCTGTTGATTTCTTCAGTTGAATTTTTTTTTACTCATTGTTGGAGTAGAAGTGGGCATTATGGATAATGGGATATCATCTTCTACTCTTGAGTCGTGATACAGCTTCTGTTTTGATGGCTCGTGCTGATCTTTGTGGATCAGCTCGATTTGCAAGTCATCTGAATAAATTTCTTTTGCTTTATCATGGGTGAGAAGACAACTGTGTCTTTCATCTTTCCAACTAAAAAATGAGAGGACGCATTTGCATGCTATGTAAGGCCATATCTACTTGTTTGTTCTTTTATGTTTTTCTGATGACAAGCATTGTTAGTTGAAGGAAATTCTATCAGCAATAGGTTCTTTCAACTTGAGTGGAGATCTGTTGGTCTATGGTTTGAAAATATTTAACCATATAACTTTCTCAATTTGAAAGGTTTGAAGTTCTTTACCTGAAGTGATGTTATATTATTCAATATAATATGTTGTAACTTGTACGTGCTATTTGGTTGGGTAGAGGAGATCCCTGTTGTTTTTAACACTCTGTGTCTTGAATAAATCACTGTCTTTTTTGATTGTTCGTTTCTTGTTTATGCTCAGGGGATTCAAAGCTTTAAAACAAACTGTTAAGCTTTACTACAAACTTGGGAGGTACAAGGAAATGATGGATGCCTACAGGGATATGTTAACTTACATCAAGTCTGCAGTCACTCGAAATTACAGTGAAAAATGCATAAACAATATCATGGATTTTATCTCTGGATCTGCTGGTCAGAACTTCAATCTGCTGCAAGAGTTTTACCAAACGACCCTGAAGGCCCTTGAAGAGGCAATGAACGAGGTTAAGTGCTGTTTTTGTTTAATTTAAGTTTTAGTTATTTAATTAATTCATTTTTTTCTTTTGTGGATAATTCTCATGTTATTTATTTTCTTAGTACAGCGGCTATGGTTCAAGACGAATCTAAAGTTGTGTAAAATATAGTTTGATATAGGTGAATATGGGCTGATGAGTAAGGTATTTCTGAAGTTTGCAAGCTAATACACTTGATTCAGTATGTTTTTATTTAAACTGATTCAAATTTATTTTCTCAGATTTTGAAGGAGCTTCATAAATCTTGTCAAAAAGAAGATGGTACTGATGATCAAAAGAAAGGCACACAATTGTTGGAAGTGTATGCAATTGAAATCCAAATGTACACTGAAACTAAAAACAACAAAAAACTGAAGGTACAGTAACATATTTTTACTTTCGGAGTAAAAGAGATCTACTGATGATATTATATATTGTCCCTCTAGTTTAACCATTGCTTTGAATTTATTCTAGGAATTATATCAAAAAGCACTATCTGTCAAATCTGCAATCCCTCATCCAAGAATCATGGGTATTATTCGTGAATGTGGTGGAAAAATGCACATGGCAGAGCGACAATGGCCAGATGCAGCCACTGATTTCTTTGAAGCTTTCAAAAACTATGATGAAGCTGGGAATCAGAGGCGCATCCAATGCCTAAAGTATGCATTAACTTATATATTTCATTTACGACTTTTTGGGATGGAGGGATGGTACTACTATTTTTTTCTTTAGCTGTATTCATGCTAATCTGAGAACACTATCTGGATGTTAGTAAATGAATATACTTAGTCTATATGTGATGCTAGAATTGAGTTTTATTTTCCTCTTTTGCATATCTAGGATAATTAACATGCATTTCAGTTCAAATGTTTGGTTAGACTTGTGTGTCTGTGTGTCTTTATATTATTACCACTTATTTTGAGACATAGGTTGTTTGTGTTGTGTGTGGTTGTATTTTCGTAAAAAATGTAACTTATTTTCTATCCATTTTGAGTCTAATGATTGCCTATCCAATTGACATCCGAGATTTTGTACTTTGAAGTTAGTCATATGTGCCTTCATATATTAATCACAAAAGGCTGGACAATGTTCTGAGGAAGCAGCTCTCACCCTGAGTAGTTAATTGTTATTAGAATCAATGACTGATGAGCTATTTCAGCAACTGTCATCTATGCCAATTGAAACGTAAATAATTATGAACTATGATACTTTTTGCATATATAGGCTGGTTGGGCGGGATACCTTGATAGTTGTTATCCACGAGTTATCTTATTGATGAATCCTATTAGATTATGTAGATGAATGTTTGGACCTTATTTAATTTTATCGACTTTGTTCATGCAGTTGATCTGCTCATTGAATTCAATTAAGTGGTTGTTACATCTCAGGTACTTGGTTCTAGCAAATATGCTGATGGAGTCAGAAGTCAATCCCTTTGATGGTCAAGAGGCAAAGCCGTAAGTTGTTCAATGAATTTTAGCATCTCATTGTTTTGTTCAAGTGTTGTGTACTAGAAAAATTGTTAAACTCAAGTGTATATTTTGAATCTGAACTTAGTTGCCTACTTGTCTCTTTTGCTTTGCAGATACAAAAATGACCCTGAGATTCTAGCTATGACAAACCTAATCGCAGCATACCAAAGGAATGAGATTTTGGAGTTTGAAAAAATTTTGAAGGTATGCTTTTGACCCTTTATAAGCTTATGCATGTAGACCCCTTAATGATTTGTTGGAAACACCGCAGAGTAACAGGAGGACAATTATGGATGATCCTTTTATTCGCAATTACATTGAAGATCTCTTAAAGAATGTGAGAACACAAGTGCTGCTCAAACTCATCACGCCTTACACAAGGATTCGGATCCCCTTCATATCAAGGGTAAAGACAAGTCTCATAGCTTACCAAGGAAACTCTTTCTCCCTCTATCGTCTCTCTCTCTCTCTCTATCATTTTGGTTTGGTTTGTTTTCACATCCTGGAAAGAGTTTAAAAGAATATGGAAGAGTACAGACAGTAAAATCCAATTGTTATGATATTTCAGAGAGCAGAAAGACATATCATGTAAAGTAGATTCTTATATATAGGCTTCTGCATGCTGCATTTATCAAGCAAATGTCATTTTTTGTTTTGTCATTAAATACCATTTAAATTAATAAAGCGTGCAACACACAGGAGCTTAACGTCCCAGAGAAGGACGTTGAAGAGTTGTTGGTGTCGCTTATTTTGGATAATCGGATTAGTGGGCACATTGATCAAGTGAATCGGCTGTTGGAGCGTGGTGACAGGTCGAGCTTTGAACTTTACCTCAACCTCAATAATACGATCTGTTTCATTATCTATACTTCAAGCATGTATATAAAAATCTTTATGTTATGATTGCAGATCAAAAGGAATGAAGAAGTACACTGCAATAGACAAATGGAACACACAGCTAAAATCACTCTATCAGACTGTTGGAAACAGAGTATGTTGAGACCCCCATACAAAAAAAAGTATAGAAGTTATGGTGTGGATCAAGTTTTAAAGTCTCTGATTTTGGGATCTGCTGCTGTAAAAGTATTATTTTGTATCAGTAAGCATGTTAGAAGAGTACATCCTCATTATTCAACTCTGCTATTTTGGAAATTGATTTTGGTCACTCATTGATCCCATCAGAAAAAGTGATTTGCCTCTTTTTCTCTATGAATGATGATTCATTTTTACTTATATTGATTGCATAGTGGAGTTGAATGGATTTGGATCCCCTGCTGTGGAGAGAAGCACAGCAGGGGATGCTGTCTCTAATAATTCATTATTTTATTAAAAAAGAAATTATTATTTTAATGTTATATTTTATGATTAAAATAATAATATGTGAGAGACAGCAGGGGATTTGGAAGGCTGCTGTTAGAATTTTATTTTTGCAAAAATTTGACTAACTCTATTATGTTTGAAATTGTGATGTCATAGTATTTATATAAGTACAGAATACATCCATTCCTTATACTTCTTCAGTCTGTAACAGGTTGTATTTTGTTCGTGAAAGAAAAAGAGAAGGTTGGTGGTTGTCTTTTTTCAATGGTGTAATCCTACTGATACATATTGAATTTATTACCTTTTCAATCTGTTGTGCCTTCGATCCATAAAAAAAATGAAGCAACCGAGTAAAATGAAGATCAAAATTATAGAAAATGTCTAAGTTCAAATTTGTAAAATGAAATAAGGGGGAGATGAAAGTTACCACCTATGAAGAGAGAGAGAGAATAGAAAGAAGAGAAGTTTGAAAAGTTAAAGCATACACTTGCCAAATACTTTCATTACCCCTGCAAAATCATATACTATTAGGCGTGTTGGATAAAATAAAATTTGCAAAAAATCGACAAACATGCAGCTGCATTAATAAGCTAGTGATAGCTAAAAAGAAAAGTTTAATACTCCCTCCCGTTAGAAATGAAACATTTGTTTTTCGGCATGAGATTTTATGTAGTTTTGTTTTGTGTGTTAATGACGAGAGAATAAAATAAGAAAGATGAAAAAGTAGAGATGATATTGTTTTCATTTTACGAAATGTTTCATTTTTATTGGAACAACCTAAAAAGGAAAACGTTTTATTTTAATGGGACACAAAGAGTAGTGTCCTAGAGGTTAAAAAGAGTAAATGAGAAAGAAAAGGTCGGAAAATGTGAAAAAGTACCTCAAATGAATTAAAAGTTTTGTCCAAATATCTCGGGTGCAATTTAATTTTACAAATTACAACAAATATGCATCCTACATTGTTCATGGATTATTTTTACAGTTCACTTCTTGAAATATCTAGATAATCATAGAAGAATATTTGTCCCACTTTTATTGGATGGAAGTTGGCATGAACGTCGTTGTTTTCCTAGTATTAAGGTGGAAAATAAAAAATCTTTCTCATTTTAATTATCATCCATGCCACACCTTCAACCGTTGTTATAGGCTATGATTGAAATTTTCTTAAGATGATGTTAAGAATTGAAAAAAAAAATAAAAGTTCAGGTTATACAAAAAAAATCAAAGTTATGACCATAGACGTTGACATGAATGATGTTGTTTTCCCACACTAAAGTTTCTGTATAAATTGTGCCTATACGGAATATCGACACTAATTCTAAAGTATCAATAACATCATCAGTTTCATTTTCCCCACAAGATGGAATGTAGCTCTAACTATCACACATGAGTTTTTTTGCATTCTGCATAGGCAAAATTTATACCAAAAACTTTAGTGTGTGAAATCCACACAATTCGAAAAATTAGTGATTTTTATGACCATATTTAAAAATATGGAAAATACAAGATTTTTGTGAAAGTTAGATGTTTGACCAATTTCTCTTTTAATTAATCCAAGTCACATTTCAACATTTTTACAGGCTATGATTGGAAGTTTTTCAAAGATGAGGTTATAAACTGTTTTTTCTTTTGAAAGTTCGGGTTACACAAAAATTTTATATCATAGTTAAGACGATAAAATGAAAACAAATTGAAAGTTCAACTTTGCAAAACTAAGTCAAAAGTTGAGACTATAAATGCTAGTAAAACTTAAGTGTATCAATTACCTAATGAAAAATTATAATCCCTCCGTCCCTAAAAAGTATACCTATTTCCTTTTTAGTCCGTTCTGAAAAGTATGAACTTTCTAATTTTGAAAACTCATTTATCTCTAATGAGGTGTGACTCATTCTCCACTAAGAATACTTTTAAAACTTTTTCTTCCTATCTCTCTCTTACTTTACAAATTGTGCATTAAAACCCATACCGAACCAAATATTCATACTCATTGAGGACGGAGGAGGGAATAAGTACTTCCAAATGCATGAATTATGATTGATACGCTTATCAATTAACTCCAAATTAATGTTGAGGTGGGCGCCTAAAATGTCTAGATAATCTAAACAACTATTGTACTAAAACAATTGGATATATTTGAAAGCATATATTTTAATTCATGTATGAAATTGGCACACTATTGACTATACTATTAATGATAGAGTCCTTTTTATTGCTTATAGTATTATAATCCAAAATTAAGACCAAATGTACACCCTTAAATTTTAAAATAAATGGATAAGATTAAACCTCACGAATTTTAATAAATAATAGACAAAATATCAACAAAGGGGTAAAATCGTCATTTAGTTATCATATTATAATTTTCGTGAATTTTTTTATATCAATATAGTGTATTACAAATATCAACACAATGACATGTTTATTTCAACACAAGTACATGAAAATATCAACACAATTTATTGAGATTTTACATGCATTATATTAATTTTTTTTGATGCATTTGTTGATATAAATATGCTTATCAACATATACGAAAACTGAAATTAAAATTATCAAATTTAATCATTCAAACGTCGTCGGAACATATGCAATTGAGATCTCGTTAGAATCCTTATAAAATTATCTTTAATTTGATATATTTTTTGTGAAAAATAATTTAAATCGAGAGAGTTACGTAAATTTAAAGTTTTGAAATGATTTTGAAGAGAGAGAAAGTAGTTAGCTTTAACTACTATATATGAATTGACATTAATATCCTTTGAATTTATTTAAATATAATTTTAATTTATAATATAATCCATTTGACATTATTTCAACCATTAGATCTCTTCATCTAATGGTTAGGAATTTGTCTTAATTTTAAATGCTAATTAATCCCTCGGTTTTTTAAAAATAGCAACTATTTTCATTTTGGGTCGTTCCTTAAAAATAAAAACTTTAGAATCTTTCTATTTTAGGATATGGACCCCACAATCCATTAACTCTACTTTTATTACTTTTTCTCTTCCTCTCTCTTCCTCTCTCTTACTTTACTCATTTTTCTTTTTCTCTCTCTTACTTTACCGATTCTTCTCATTTACTTTATCAATTATATATTAATATCCGTGCCGTTTCAAATGTTTCTATTTTTTGAATACGGAGGGAGTAGTTAGAGCATCCCCATCCGTGCTCTTGCCAAAGAGCACAGATGTGGGCCCGGATCCACTTTTATTACTTTTTTACTCCCTGCTCTTAGGCAAGAGCACAACACCCATATCCATGCTCTTCCGCCAAGACATGCTCAAGGGTCCCACCATTCCATTATTCAATTTAAATAAAAATATTTCCACAATATTAAAATGCATTAAAAATTTCTGGAATACTATTACAAATTTCAAAAAAATTAAAATACTAAAAATTAAAATACTAAAATTTAAAAATTACATAATTAAAATACTAAAAATTTAAAATTACATAATTAAAATCCTAAAAAATAAAAAATTCATAATTAAAGGCTAAAAAATACCCCCGTGGAAGACTATTTCTCTGGCCCTTTCCCCAATGTTCTCCGGAGACCCCGTATCATTGCCAAATGTGAATCAAGTTGCTTGGGGGTCATATTTGACCTATCGGCCAAATTGAGTTGGGCCAAAAGGGTCCACAACGAGTTGGTGGGGGGTTGAGGTGGCACAAAGGGAGCGGGAGCGGGGGCGGATGGAGTCACGGAGCGACGGCGGTTGGTCGTCGCCTTCTTCCTTCCTTGCGGTCGGCGTTGGGAACTGCTCGGGTCGACGTTGGGGCTACCCAAATTAGCTCCGGCAAGCTGGCTAGCCATCTCATCCTCGCCGGCGTCGGATAGGGATGCCGACCTCGACCGTTTGCTGGAGGAGCTGGAGGAGGATGATACACCTCCCCTATACTTCGGATGCACACGCACCTCCTGCCAAGCGCTGAGGTACTTGAACGGTTTGTAATTTATGGATTGGTAGGTCGCCAAGGCAGCACTGATGATGTCGAGCTCGCTCCTACCGCTCCCCGCCGACCGCTCTTCCTGTAGGTAATACCCCTTAAACTTTTGGATTTCTTCGTTGGCTCTGAATATGGCATTGCGCATCATACTTTCATTGCGCTTGATGGTTCCAGCCGGGTGGTTTTTATTGTACCGGTGAGAGACGCGCCACCAAAACCTATCCCTGCTTTGGTTCGTGCCTATCTCCGGATCTTCGGAGATAATCAAATAGGCTTTGAATAATTGATCCATCTCCGCCGAGTGTATGAGGTGCGGACACCACGAGGAGTAGGAGTAGGAGTAGGAGTAGGAAGAGGAGGAGTTTGAGAGCTGCCACCGCCGCTCCCTCCCGATCTAGGTTCGGGTGCCCACCCGTATCGCCCATCGGGGGTATATTGGTCGTCTACCGGGTAAGGCCGGTAGCCACCCGGAACTTGAGAACCTTGGGTTTGAGGAGGGGCCAAAAATTGCATTTTCGGACTAGGAAATGGTTGTGAGCCGAACCATTCGTGGTTCCAACTGCGGGAGTCGGAGGGGTGATCGCCGGAGCCGGACATTTTTTTTGTAAGTAAGAGTGAAAGATTGAGAATTGATAAGAGAAGATGAGAGAATTTAGATGAGAATTGTGTAGTGTGGTGTGAAATTTTTGGTGTGGAAGTGAGTGTATTTATAGATGAAAATGTGAATTTTGGGGGAAAAATTGAAAAATAAATTAAAAGTGGGGAGAAAACGGATATAATTTATTGGGAAGTGGGAAAATATTTTATTTATTTAATTTGGATTTTTTAAATTAAATCTAATTTTAAAAAAAAAAAAAACGAGATTGCGAGGAAGGAATATGAAAAAATTAATGAAGTAATGTAGTGGGAATTTATTTCTTTTATTTCTCTTCTCTCTTTGTGGTGTTAGCATAATTTTTAAGCACCTCCTTTATATGAGATTCGCAATCTGAAAATGACAAACTGAACCTGATTTTTGATTATCCAAGAGTATCTTTAGAAGTGGGATTAGATTTGATAATTACATTTCTTGAATTGAAGAATCCACTCAAACGAATTTGGGAGGGGTAGAGATATGAAGAATAAAGTAACATAACAAATGTCGTGAGATATAGTTTTATTAATTCCAAAATTTCTTTTAAAATCTCAAAGAAAAGTTTATTCCCAATTTGGAATTTAAAACACAGGCTGTTTGAATAGCTTCCACAACGTTTGCGAGTGACAAAAAGAATCTTTTTGATGTCTTTTCTACATTAGTCTCTATTTTTTTTTACTTTACTCAAGATGAGTGCAAAAAGGAAGCGACTCGGCTATGAAAGAACGGAGGAAGTACCATGTTTGTTCGATATCAAAGTGAAGTGGCAAAGACATGGGAGATAAGATTAAAGATAAACCCTCAACTTCTCTAGAAAGCTAGAAAGCAATCCATCAAAGAAGCAAAAGTTAAAGATAGTGATATTTTCATTTTAAGAAACATGTAATGGAACGTCCATAATGAAAACGAGTTACCTTGAATACTACTACCACCACCACAACAAGGTTGGAATCATCAACCCAACTCAGAGGGGATCCAAAAGCAACACTAGTGGGTAAAATATACCAACATCTGATACGCGGCAACCAAATCAGAATCTTCTCACTTTGGCACGAAAAAAGTGTTCCAAAACCAAATTTGTCGAGTTTTAAAGAAAAAAAGCTAGGTTGAAATTCTTCGGCATTTGGCATTATCAAGAGATAAGAGTGGTTGTGAAATTTTAGCTAAGCCAATGTTTATGATAATGCAAACTAACCGATGCTCCTGAAGACAATCATATCTCCTTGAGAGTAAGCATATGCAGGATGCAGCAACTTATAATTGGTCATTTCCATTTAGACATGATTTGAACTTAGAATAGATGGCGAGTGCCTCATCAATTCAATGCTTCAGCTGCATACATAATTGCACTTCCACTTGATACATATAGTACTGATAAACAGCTCGTCTCACCATGACCTTCTGTTGAATTCCCAAGAATTCTGTTGCTCCATAAGGTAATGATACTTATCAAATTCAGTTCGGAAGCGGTCTGCCACGAACCATGCCTTTGGTCTACCAATGTCGTTTACAGGGGGCAGGAGAGAAGACATTATTAACCTACCTATGGTGAAGCTATCACACAGGTTAAGATTTGGGCACTATGTTGTCTATGTTCTTTCACTGGAGCAACAAGAGAAAGATGAAGCAAAAGAATTTGTAATCAATCTCAATCTCTTTAGAGCAATCGCGGACATAGGGGTTTAACCTATTCGATAATGTCTCAATCAGGTTATATATGATGTTAGCTCTAGGATTGGGGTCAAATCAAAGTGTTCAATGGAAATGGTAAACAAAAGACAAAGTCAAGAAATTGGAATATCAACAAATTCTCCACTGATGAAAAAATATCAAAGCACAAAGTTCTCCAAATGTTCTAGACACAAAATACTGAAGGAAAATAGTTGCGAAGACTAACCAAAAGTACTAAAATACAGGGCAAAAAAAAACAAGCATATACTAAAGAACAGCACTTTGAAACAATGCATGCAGGAAAAAACAGGTAAGCACCCAAACAACGAAGCTAATAATGTCAAAAGCACATCTTATCGAACTCCTGCTTCATTTTTTGTCAATCTTAAATACTTAAAAAAAAATTAACTTGGGGAGTTGGTCAGTTTCTCACTTGGCCATCATGACCTTGACGAACTCCTCGTAGTTGATCTGGCCATCGCCATCCACGTCAGCCTCACGGATCATCTCATCAACTTCCTCGTCAGTTAGCTTCTCCCCGAGATTTGTCATCACGTGGCGGAGCTCAGCTGCAGATATGAATCCATTCTGGTCCTTGTCGAAGACCCTGAAAGCTTCCTTGAGTTCCTCCTCGGAATCAGTGTCCTTCATCTTGCGAGCCATCAGGTTGAGGAACTCAGGGAAGTCAATCGTCCCATTACCATCAGCATCAACCTCATTAATCATATCCTGGAGCTCAGCCTCAGTCGGATTCTGTCCCAAAGAACGCATCACAGTTCCCAACTCCTTCGTGGTGATGCAACCTATCAATCAATTTTTCCAGAAAAAATGTAAGAAATTAGCAAGCCACACAATACCCAATCAACTTAATCGAATAAATGTATAATAGAATCCAAGTAAAATTATGCTGTGTATATCACAAGGCATTTGTAAGCTCAAAATGTTCATCACAAAGCATAAGAAAGATTATATCACAATGACATGAAGGAAACGAGCGATCAAATGTGAAAATGCGACCAAATATTTGTTCCATAAATGGCTCGAATAATCTATACTACTCTTATCACTGCAGAACACGATTAGATTTGATTGATTTTTACACCAAAAAAGCAGTGGATAAGGTCATCATTCATAATATATACACCTCTCAACGAAAAAGGAGAGAGGGAGAGAAAACCCTAAGCTCATCGAAAATCCATTTCCAAAAATTACAACCACGAAATTCTACCATAAACGGCAACAATAGAGCGTAAACCTCCATTCCGACGCCCTAGAATTAGAAAATACTGCGATCTATAATTCTCGCAAAAAATCAATTCAGACGACGGCAAAACAAATTCAAAATTAGGGCGAGGAACCATCAGCATTAAACAAGTAAACAGATCTAGGCGGAAACAGATCGAACATGAAAACACAGAAAATAGAGATCGAGATGCAAATGAAATTAGATGACTGACCGTCGCCATCCTTGTCGAATAGAGAGAAGGCTTCCTTGAATTCGGAGATCTGTTCGTCGGTGAGCTGAACCGCCATCACTTATCCTCACGAAGCTTTTTTGGTGTCAGGCGATACTAGAAAATCAGTGTCGAATCGGTGAACCGAGAGAGAGCGTCAACGAAGAAAATGAAGGGAGAGTGTGGGGCTATTATATAATATCGGCAAAGGAAGAGGGAATTCTTTTTCATTTTTCTTTTTTTTAAAGTATTTTTTTATAGTACTATTTCTTTGGACAGCAGAGAGAAATTCTTTTCTTGCTTTTGTTATTGTAGAATATATGCCTCTCTTCTTTTACTACTCCATATATTCGATGCTCTCCTAATCTTTATTTTGCTGCTATAGCCTGGTTATTTGCCGTTTAGATGCTGAATTAAAATAATCTAATTAAAATATTTATTTTTTCAACATACAATAATGCATTTACAAATTAAATCCATAATTACTGCTCCCTTTGTTCAATGAGAATATGCACTTAGGTACAGATTTTAATACACAATTGATAAAGTAAGAGAGAAGAAATATAAAGAAAAAGTAATTAAAGTGTTGTTACTAGAAAATGAGTCTCGCCTCAATAGAGTGAGTGTTTCTAAAATTAGATAGTGTATATTCTTATAGAATAAACTAAAATAAAAATACTATATATTCTTGTGGAACGGATGGAATATATTTTTTCTAAATTTTTTGTGAGGACAAATCCTTTCCAAGAAGGGGAGAATGATGCGACCCCACGTGTAGGACCCACGACAAGGTCCATGGCCAGGCGGCTATGAGAAGGGCTTTCCACTTTCATTCAAAATACCATGCGGGAAGAGTCTATGAAGGCGGAGGAGCCGGCGATGAGGATCATGTTGAAGAATGAAGGTCAACCGGGGGTGCAAGAAACGTCGAGGCAGAACGAACGCCCGGTCGGGCATTTTGCCCTTGAAAATCGCCCGATCGGGCGAAGAGGCGCAACATTCCAGAGAGAACGCCCGGTCGGGCGTTTTTCACCTTGAAATTGCCCGACCGGGCGAAGCGATGATGCATTCCAGAAAGAACGCCCGTCCGGGCGTTTTGTGTCTAACAATTCATCTGACCGGGCAAATCACGTGAACTTAGATTTTGTGGGCCATTTCCTTAAATTTTGAGCCTAAACTATAAATAGCAATTTTTCCCATTTTATTCCTTGGTTATTGATGAAATTAGATGTTTGAGAGATTTGTTCCTCTTGAAGAGGGTTTCCTATTCAATTCCTAGTTATAGGTTTCTTGAATCCATCAATTCTTAGTGAAGCATGGATCAAGTAGAGGATTATGACTGCGGTATTCACTATCACCCTGGCAAGGCGAACGTGGTAGCCGATGCTTTGAGTAGGAAGAACCAATCGCAACTAGCTTCTTTTCTAACTCAAGAGGGAGCGTTGATCCGTGAGTTCGATAGGATGCAATTGGAGATAGTGAAAGCGCCCGAGACAGTAGGAGGAAGAATAGCGAAGCTAGTGATTGCGCCAGACTTAAGAACCAAAATCATAGAAGCTCAGCGACGTGATGAGATTTTGGAAGAGACACGTGTGAAGGTGAGGACCGAGAAACATGAGCACTTTCGTGAGGAGGTGGACAATGCTTTAACATTCGATGGACGATTGTGTGTGCCAAACGATGAGGTGCTGAAAGATGAGATTTTGAGTGAAGCACACGACACGCCTTACACTGCTCACCCTGGAAGCACGAAGATGTATCGAGACTTGAAGCAACGTTTTTGGCGGAATGGAATGAAAGGGGATGTAGCATCGTTTGTGGAACGATGTCTAGCGTGTCAACAAGCGAAGGCCTTACACCAACGACCGTATGGAAAATTGCAACCGCTCGAAATTCCCGAATGGAAGTGAGATCACTTGGCCATGGACTTCATGACGGGTTTACCGAAGTCACAAAAGGGGAACACTGCGATTTGGGTGATCATCGATCGACTCACTAAAAGCGCACACTTCTTACCGATTAGGATTACCTATGGATCAGACAAATTAACTAAACTCTACGTGAGTGAGATTGTACGTTTGCATGGAGTGCCAAAGACCATTATGTCCGATCGTGATATGAAGTTCACGTCAAAATTTTGGATGAGTTTGCAACGGGAGCTAGGCACAAAGTTGAACTTTAGCACTGCTTATCACTTGCAATCTGACGGGCAGTCGGAAAGGACGATTTAAACACTTGAAGATATGATGCGAGGCGTTGTCCTAGACTAAGGGGAAAGTTGGGAAATTGTTCTGCCATTGGTTGAATTCGCCTACAACAATAGCTATCAAGCGATGATCGACATGGCGCCGTATGAAGCCCTGTATGGTAGGAAGTGTCGGTCCCCACTCTACTGGGAAGAGGTTTGTGAAAGAAGAATGTTAGGACCCGACGCTATCAAGGAGATGACCGAAATTGTGCATCAAATCCGTGCAAGTATCAAGGAAGCTTAGGATAGGAAGAAGTCGTATGCCGACGTGCGCCGAAAGAAGATCAAATTCGGTGTTGGTGACAAAGTGTTCTTGAAAGTATCCCCGACGAGAGGAGTTGTGAGGTTTGGAGTGAAGGGCAAATTGTAACCACGTTTTGTAGCTCCTAGTTTTGGGAATGTGCACAACATGTTACATGTGTCGCAATTGCGCAAGTACGTGTTTGATCCCAAGCATGTGATTCATCAAGAAGAGGTTGTCCTGACCCCCGATATGAGCTACGAGGAGAGACCCGAAGCAATCTTAGATCGAAAGGTGCAAGAGTTACGAAACAAGCCCATTGCATCCGTGAAGGTGTTGTGGAAACACAATGGTCCCGAGGAAGCCACGTGGGAGTTAGAAGATAGGATGAAGGAAAAGTATCCCGAGTTGTTTTTGTGAGACGACCAAATTTAGGGACGAAATTTCTGTTAAGAGGGGAAGGATGTAGCACCCCGAAAATTTTCGACTTTTGTTTTGTTAATGTGGATGTTGAATGAGAATTTCTTTTTTGAAATTTATTTGTTCTCGGTAATTGAGTTAATTATGTGAAATAAGTTGTTGTGAGATATGTGGAATAAAGGTGAATTATGTTCCAATGTGTGGATTAAATTAAATGGGATCATGCATATTTGTTCTAGCCATTTTTGTTGGAATTTTCGGCCCTCCAAATTATTTGAAATAGTATTTTCTTTCTGGGATTTAATTAATTGTTTTGGGATATTTATCCAAATTAAATCCACACCAAATTATCCCTATGTTATTCTACATAAAATTTCGACCCCTTGCCCATTTCTTGGCATTTTCAAAATCTCCTATTGATTAGGAGAATAAATTATTTTGTAGATTTAATTGGTACTTTACTTATCTCCTTCCATTGAATTAAAATCCAATTAAATCTCTTCATATCCTATTTTAATTAGGATTTGACTCTTTCCTTCTTTAAGACCTCATAATTTTAGCCCCTGATACCTATAAATTTCCTTGTGGGATTAATTTATTTGTTACCTATTTTGTGAGAGTCTTTTCCTACAAGAAATTATCAAATTTAAATCCTATTCCTATTTAATTTGAGGATTTAAATATTTTTCTCAATTGCTTCCCATATTACACCCCCCTTCTTTTCCTACTTGGAGATTTTTGATTTGTGAGTATATTTCTCTCCAAGTAAATACCAAATCAATTTTTAAGCTAATTAAATAGCAAAATTTCGAAAACCCCTCCCCCACACTACACGCCTATTTTATTTAATTGTGGAATTTATTCATTGACCTCTATTTTATTCTTCCACAATTTTAATTGTTTTATTTAAGTGTGAGATTAAACCTAGACTATAAATTTCAAAACCCTAACCCAAGCCCCCATTTTCACACACCCCTCTCTCCCTCTCCTCCCACACGCCTCCCTCCCTCTCTTCTCCCTCTCAACAAATCCTTCACCAATTCTTTGTTCTTGCTTCATTTTGGAGTTGGAAACTCAAAGATTCATCGAAGAAATCAACCACTTGTCATTCCTAGCGATTGTTTTCAAGAGAAAGGTAGAATATTTAATCCACCTTTCCCCTTCTTATCATTGAATCCATGATTCTTGAACCCCTCATGCATATAGTGAGTGGAGAATCGTAAATCTAAGAATTAATTGGTTGGGAAGGATGGTTGCACAAGAATAATATGTGTGTGTGCGCGCGTATGTTTGTGTGTGTGTAAGTGTGTGGTTAAATCATTGGTGAGTGTTATGAGTGATTATGAAAGCATGGTTGTAATTTCGTTTTTGAAACATGAATATGTGTTGGAAGCATGAATATGTATGTGTGGATGTGATAAGGCTCATTTCATGCATCGGTTTAAGGGTAAAATGTACGCTGCTTGATCGGTTTATCGCGCAAAACAAGTATTAAATGTGCAGGAATTCCACTTGACCAAGGCAATAAGGCCAAACTGATCAAGCAAGTACAAAAGGCGATAAAAGGCCAAGAATCGGGGGAGTTGATCAAAGGGAGTGATCAAGCAGTTAGGCGGGGACCACTGGCTTCTAGAAGAAGAACACGTGAGGAAATGAGCTGGATGTGGCGCACCATTCTGTTATCAAGGACAACGTTCTAGAAGGGGACACGAGCTAGCTTATGAGACGCAAGGACGAAGCTGAGTCATGAATCTGTTACTCAAAAGCGTCGTCATTCTAGAAGAAAGGCACGTAGCAATCAATGTGTCGCTCATTCTCAGCATGAGCGAATATTCCCTGTCAGGATCGTTATCCAGCTGGAGGCCGAATCGAGCTTATAAATAGAGGGTGTGCCATCACAAAGAGGATATACTTTACTTTCCGTCTAGTTTAGCTTAGTCCAGTTCTCTAGAATAGCTTAGCTTAGATAAAGTAATGCGTAGTTAGAAGGAGGATTTAAAGAAGCACTGCAAAATACTTGTTTTCTGTCGGCGTATTCCTAAATTACCCGTCGAGATTCTTCTCGGTTTTACTTGCTTTCTTATTTTCCGAAGTATTAGCTTAGTTTTAATTTCACGTTGTATTGCTCTCAGTTTAGTTTAATCAAAGTTATTTCGTTTTCATCCTCACATTTACTTTTCCGCTGTTACCTGCAATTTACTTGACCCAGTAGTTAAATTTTCGTTGATCAAGCTAGCTAGTTTAATTCTTCCTAGAGTAAAAACAGTAGTTAAAAACTCCCAAGTTAAAGCGTGGCAGCAGCCAACCCCCCTGTTCACTATTCACACACTCAACACACCAACTTCTCTGTGGGATCGACCCCGAACTTGCCGTTTTACTGTTAAAGTTGTGTAAAATTGGGAGTTTACAAATTAATTTGGTAAGGAAGAAAGAGCAAGAGCAAGACTGCATTAATTAAGTGGCAACGACATTTGCTAACTGATCCGACCGGTTCAGTTATCATTCCATATAACTTGATCCGCATTCTAATCGCGTTTTCGTCTCTTTCCAAGTCCTTCCAGGATGTATGATGGACAAACTAGGGTTTGTGAATGTTGAGCATGAAAACTGTTGTGTTCGGACAGTAGGTTCCGATGGGTATTTGACCACTCAAACGATCTTATTTTGACACGAATTTTTAAATGGATGATGTTTTATATGTCTTCTGTGTTATGTCAAAATTTCAGCCTTTTTTGATGACGGATGAATTTTTTAATCGAACTGCGTAGTACTGCCAGAATTATGTGTTCCGTCCAGTGAGTTTCGTTTTTATTTTGACCGATCAAAAGATATGATTTTGGTGTGAAATTTTAACTGAATAAACCTTTATGTGTCTACTGTGTGGTGACCAAAATTTAGGGTCGTATGAGGTCGGATGGAATTTTAATGCTTTTTACAAAATGACTGCGCTGTTTACGGTTTAGGGTTTAGGGTGTTCTGCCAGATTCTGGTTTTGTTGAAATAAGCTTTGTTGACAAGTTTTGAGTGAATTACATGATACATTTGTGAATAAGGAACGTATCCTATGATGTGGCTATGTGTTGGACGTTGTTGTATGCTAGAGTGTTCGTTTCGTTTATATTGGTGAACGTTTGGGAAGGGCAATAAAAGAAAAATGATGAAAGGAACGATAGGGAATGCATGATAAATGTATTGATGGAAAAACTGATTGTGTTATGGTGTTGACAAGGGTTGTTGTGCGTACGTGGGTACGGAGAGCAAGGGTTGCATTAAAGTTGTGAATTGTGTGTATAAGCAAGCGAGGTGGGCTTTCTTTTACTAAACTCTTTTACTTTTTCAAAAGTATGATTATGGAGTTATAAGGGTGGTTTAAAGTGTTATGTCATGCCATGATTGTTTTGATGTTGAGATTGTTGCATGATGCCTAGTTCGTTTGAGCTTGCTCCGTTAGGCTATAGGGCTATGTGTGAAACGAATTCGGGTCTGAGTAGGGCCGCAAACCATATCAGGCTGTGTACACCGGTGGGATCAGGAGCCGTCCTTGCTAGTCGGACGGTCTCATGGGCAAATAGTGTGGCCACACTTTCGTCGCACTGTGGAAAGATGATGTGATTGTTGGATTGTTGAGAAAGTGGGGAGATTGATTGTCTGGCCAGACTATGAAACTGTTTTTGTGATACTCGGTGATATTTCTTTCCTAAATGTAAAACTCGAGTTCACTGTGGTATGGATGACATAACTTTTATCAACTATTTCGGCGTGTGTCCACTGAGTATATCAAGTACTCTGCCCTGCATATGTTTTCTCTATGTGCAGGTTGAGCGGGATGTTGCGGCGGGTGTTGACTAGAGCTTTAGGAATTCTCGGATGCGTCGTGTCTTCATACATGAGCGTCATCCTAAGACTCTCCTTTGATACTTGTTTTTCCGCTGCCTTGCTTGAAATTATTTTCTAGAAGTCTTCCGCATTACTTGATACTGTTTTATGACATTAAGTACCTTGAGACACAAATCCGCTGCTTAACTTTTGCTAGATTAAAATATTATCACTTGAAGCTTATTTGAGGTTCCTGTTAAATGTTGTCTTTTATTGTGTCCCCCTTTTCTTCCCCGCTTCTTAGTCCCTCCCCTAGTTGCGATTTCTCCGTCTTTACTATCCTTAGTAAGGGCGGCCGTGACAATCAATGACATTTATCTTCATTTCCATATTCTACATACCTTGATCTTCCATCTTTTTGGCTTAGATTCAATGTGTTTTTGTTGGATATATTTTTATCTTTTGTTTGTTTGGAAAATTGAAAATCACCACAAAAAAAATTAGTAAGCTAAACATCAATTTGGGTTTTCCTTGGGAAATGGATCTCACAATACATGGATCCTTATCAGCTAGCCCAACATCTAATCACTCCATGGATCTCCATTCTAGCCCAACAAGTCCACCTTATAAATAGTGAAGGGATATGGAAACCCTAGCACACAGTACACAACACATTTCTCTCTAACCCTAGCCGCCATTCACATGGCCTCTCTCTCTCCCTCTTGCATCGATTTTCATGCCTTGCTATAGGGAGATTAGGGTTTTTGGTTTTTGTTGTTGTTCCATCATATTTCATAGGATTAGATCAAGACAATCTCATGTTTTGTTCTGGTCTCCCAAGATCTCATATCAATATTATTGATTATTCAAGTTCTGCCCACCCGTATGAATAATCAAGGACGTGGGAACGGAATGGAAGATTCGTGGTCAAGAAACCATGGATTACCGGGAGATTCGTGGTCAAGAAACCATGGATCAAAAGGTAACAATCAGATCTACATCAAATAAGCATGTTTATGTGTATTTGATGCATTTTATCTATAGATCTAGATTATTTGCATGAAATTGGAATCGAATACATAATCACCTAAATAGATCCGTAAGGAACTGTTTTGTTTTCCGTGTCTTCTGCTGCGGTAACCCCAACACTAACACATCAAACAATTTCACAAAAAGACAATATATTAATTCAACCATCTCAAACCTTCGACAACTACAATGAATCATCTTTGTATTGGGATAATATGTCATCCTACATTCCCTATCATGATTGATTATTCCAATAACATATTCAAATGATGATCTCGATTCATCTTTATGCTTGATGTATGCAGCTGCAAACAAGATAAACTCATTCCGGAATAGATAAAAAACTGATGGAGTATAGATCTTAGAAAGTTGTCTTAACATAGGAGAGCTCTCCAACCTCAATCTGGGTAACTTTTGGCGTGCCTCAAAATCACACTTCAGTTCACTGTACCGTTATCCTCCATAAGATGCTCAAAATTCTTTAAAAATTGGGTATCATACAATTCTTGATACTAGAATTGACACTCTCACTAAGTTGTGTGCTTCTCATACCAAGTGTGAAATCTTTTATGTAGCATCATGCCCATTTTTCCTCTACACTATACATATGCTTCAACCATTTATTATCTTGATGATTAAACTGTGTCAATAAGTTGCTCCAAGCCTCCTCAAACATGGTTTCTTCCTCAAAGCCGTACATACACCTCTTAAAACCTGTCAAAACACAATCCTTCCTTCATATGGTTTCCCAGATATTTGATTCCATTTTGCATTAAATGCCATGTGCATAACCCCGTGAAATGTCTTCGGCATTACCTCGTGCAAGGCTTTTGTCATAGCTTGATCTTGGTCACTGAAGACAATGAGAGGCATTTTGTGTTTGTGTGCCTCTAAAAAATATCAAACAACCATTTGAATGATGTCGTTGTTTCATCATACAAAAGTGTTGCACCAAAAATGACAGCTCTTCTATGATGATTGAAACCCGAGAAGACAACAAGTGGTCTATTATCACAATTTGTACGTATCCTAAGACACAACATCACCTAAGTACTCATAATCAATGAACATTCTTGCATCTGCCCAAAAAACATAGTTATATGCTCTTTCATATCCATTTGATTCGCATGGTAAAATGATGGATTTTAAGATAACTGGTCTTGAAAAAGTACCTCATTAGACAACCGACTTCTCCATACACGATGCTTCTTTGTCTCTTAGATCGAAGATAATTCTTAGCGTCTAAGATAGTGTAACCAATCACATCACTTCTCCCAGCTTGTCTGGTCATCAAATCAAAAGATGATTTCCGATTGAGCCCAACATCATATGCTAAATCAATCTCATGTGCTTGAACTTCAGTAATCTAACATTGAGAAGATAACATATGTACTGTCTCAGAAGGTGGAGGGGATGATTATGTGTTTCCTTAAACTCCTTTGCTTTATATATACCCTTCACATAGGTCACCTCCAACCTTACTTGCAATTTGTTCGAGTCTCAAGTCGAGGATTGAGCGTCAAAGAATCCCTTTTGTCCTCTTTACGCAAACCTTTGCTACAACAAACATATTAATATGATGTTATTTGACCAGTTTTTTTGCATTATTAAAGTAGTGTTTCCGAACTCCGAATCCAACTTTTCCTCCATATTGAACCCGAAACATCAAAGCATCATCTAAGCTATCAAATTCCATATCGATTCTAGGCTTGAAATCAGAATCTAAGCTCATATTCATCGTTGAAAAAAATGTTGGAAAACTCTATTGTAGCGCCACTAAAGCATGAAAACATATATTCCCTTCGTCCCAAGTTACTTGAGTCGTATTCCATTTTCCCAAGTTACTTGAGTCATTTCTTTTTTTTGCTAAAACTAAAACATCTAATCTCACCTACTTTATTCTTTCTTTTACTTTACTTTGTCTTCGTTCTCTTACTTTATTCTCTCATTTACTTATTTAACTCACTAAACACAACTTTCTTAAATCCCGTGCTAAAAAGAAACGCCTCAAGTAACGTGGGACGGGGGGAGTAGATGATATGCAAAGAGAAATTTTTATGTAGATAGAAACATCAATAATAATATACGTGAGATTAACTTCTTCTTCAACTTCAACATAAATCCTAACTCTTCTAACCTATTTCACATTTTCCCTTGGAATAAAATGGTGGAAAAAGCATCACTGATTTGTTACTTTCAATATTTGGCAAGCTCAAATAACAAGTTAAAGTAAGATTATATTCATGAAGGAAAACCATGCATCTCACAAAGCCTTAGGAATAACAAATATTTAGACACCATCAGTTCATAAAAAGAAACAGGAATAACAAATATTACAAGAATCAAAAGAAATACATTCATGAGAAAAAAATTCATACATGTGAAATAACATAGAACTGTAGGAGAGTGATTAATTTTCTCCACAACCCACAAGCAGATTGGAAAGAAGATGATGAGATTATTTTGTTTCTATTGTACGTAAAGAGAAAAGGGGGGAAAGAAAAATTTGGCAATTGATAGAAAATTTATTGGAAGAAGCGTATCCACATTTTTATTAGGTGGCAGATTCGGATAGCATAGCCAAAAGTAAGCGCATGGTATATAATCACAGAAAATACCAGTGTTTTAAAAACCGTTTGAACCGGCCGGTTCGACTGGTTCGACCGCGAACCGGTAGGTAGTCCGGTCCGGTTTACCTATTTAGACCAGTGTGAGGTTGAGCCACTAAAAACCGTCTGAACCGGCCGTTTGGGCCGGCTGGCCGGAAACTGGTTTTTGCTTTTGTGTTGGTTCGACCGCGAACGGGTAGGTAGTCCGGTCTGGTTTACCTATTTAGACCAGTGTGAGGTTGATCCACTGAAAACCGTCTGAACTGGCCGTTTGGGCCGGCTGGCCGGAAACCGGGTTTTGCTTTTGTGTTGGTTCGACCGCGAACCGGTAGGTAGTCCGGTCCAGTTTACCTATTTAGACCAGTGTGAGATTGAGCCACTGAAAACCGTCTGAACCGGCCGTTTGGGCCGGCTGGCCGGAAACCGATTTTTGCTTTTGTGTTCAAAATTTTAAAAACTTGTTGTTGGAAGGGCTTGAACTCATGACCTCCACTCCAATTAACAAGAGCTTAACCACTCCACCACATGCCCCACATGGAAAAATAAGAACATTAAACAATGTTATACATAAAATATTAATATTTTTATTTAAACCAACTAATAATTTATTTATTTTATATTTTTTATGTAATTATTTATTATGATACATATAATTATCATCCTCTAAATTTTATCTATACTTTCCTAGTTACTATATTATTACTATAACGCTTATTACTATCGTTATATTATACTCCCTCCGTCCCATGTTACTTGCACTATTGCTTTTCGGCTCATCACAAACTTCTTACACTATTTATAGTTTAAGTTAGAATTAATGCATTCAATTAATATGTTAGTTTAAGTTAAGAGATCCTTTATTAAGTGATGTCTCATTATACTTAAAATTCTAATTTAATTACACTAAAAAATCAATCCCAAATTTACGGCCTAAAATGAAAAGTGCGAACAACATGGGATGGAGGGAGTAAGATTCGATTTTTTCAATATATTTATTATAGTTTATTATTTACTAAATACATATTTTTATAGCATATATTTAATTTATGTAGCCTAACTATTGATATTAAAGTATTCTTTTGTTTAAACTAACTAATAATTTGTATTCGATTATTCCACCACATATATTTTTTTTTGAATTAATATAAATTTGATTTATTTTTATATGTAAAATATTTAATTTTTATTCACACTAACTAACAATTTGTATATTTTATTATATTCACTAAATTTTAGTGTTTTATATTTGTATATATACTAATTATTTGTAAGATTGAATGTTTTTGTGCTACATTATTGATCATGTTTTATTATTTATTATATTGGACACTATATTTTACATTATAAATTGAATTATACATATTTGTAACAGTAAAACGGTCCGACCAGTGATTAAACCGATCCGACCAGTTGAACCATGAACCAGTAGCTTCACCGGTTCGCTTACCGGTCCGGTTTTTAAAACATTGGAAAATACAATACAAACTATCTATTAGTATAAGTGAGTGTCGTTTACTATCCAGAGAAATGGGGGTTTCAATTTGATTTTTATAAAATAAAACCGAAACAAGTAAATTTTAAAATAAAACAAAATACACATGAGTTTAATTAGACAAAAAAAGGGGATTCCAGAATAATTTTCACTACTTTAATTTACTAATAAACAGTTAAGATATCCAATTATTAACTTCGAAGGTTACTATAACCAATTGCATGACTATTCTAAGTTTCCTCTTGGACAACAAAGAAGGTAATTGCATGTAGGGGGTTGGTCAGACATTAAATGCATGCAGCCCCAAATAGTTAGTCTAAAATCCCTATTGCAACGAACTTTAGTAAATCACATGAATCCAATATAAATTAAAACAATTAGTATGATTCCAATAGGGTGTTGTTTGTCATTACACTGCTAACACAAAAAGACCCTGCCATTGCCATACATGGACTACTCTTCTACATAATATTCTTCTCCATGAAGCATATCTTCTACCTTCATGTGTAATTATTAACTCTATAAGTTTTTGCTTCCAATGCAATATAATAAAGCATCCACAATGGGCGAGCCATTACGAGCGGGTTTCGTCTTGGCGAGATGAGGTACGGGGAGACGCGTTGCAAGCGTCTCCTTCCAGCGAACAGTGGCATCCTATCAGTGGGAAAAATTCTCAAAATAGGCATGTATGTAAAATCATGTCCCTAAATGAGACACCTTTTTTTACTTCTAAAAAAGGGTGTTACGCATTCTATAAATGTGTAACTAAACACGCATTCTTAAAATGTGTAACGCATTTAAGGCAGACAGTCTCATTTCGCGAAATACCTCCAAATTTTACCTATTTTGGACAAAAACAAGGTAAATCTTGACGAATCTTCCAAAACACTAAGGTGTATTTGATGTGTTGTTAATATTACTTCATTTTAGGGTTTTATATATGGTGTATTTTAAATTGTTTAAATATTGAGATAAATGTGTGTACGTACTGCAAGATTGGATACATATTTTGTATGCATTTTTTTCTATTAAGATGGAGGAATAGTATAGATAGGTGGAATTAGTTTTTCTTATGATCCACCTATGGAAAATGCATAATTGTTGGATAACTTGGTTGCATACAATGAGTTTGTTAACAGAATTTGTGATTGTATTGGAATAAGTATTAATTGAGAATAAGACTACTTTGTCATGGAAGCGCGCTATTTATTTGGGTAATGGATATAACTTTATGGACATTTGACTTTGCAAAGCATGTATGAGGGATGAGTTTGCATCTGCTATTCGAACATGTGAAATTGAGTTATTTGTTGAATATCATCCTCAGTGGGCACAACAAGGACCCCGACATACGCTTGTTGACTATCACCTAACCGACTTTACTCCGCACAAATTTATTGCATGACAGTAGAAAGAAGCCACAAATATACGTATTACAGAGTGAAATTATATTCGAAAGGACTCCAAATAATTAGAGATGCCCAAGGTTCCTTGATCCGGAATTGCCAATTACGGTTCGGAACCGAAACCGTGAGAACAATGTAGAATCGGAAAAGTGAGTTTGAAGGATGCGAGCCGGTTACGGTTTGGAAAAAATGGAATCGAAACTGTGTAGGAACCATCGGGTCCGAACCGCGAAACCGCCAGATTTAAAAGTTAAAGAATATTTGGTATCACCAACTAGCTTTATATACAATGAAACTACCAAATGCAGTGCACAGAAGATTTATTGTCGCTTATATCATTAATTGGGTTGTCATTAATTGATACTCCGTACTAAATAATACTCCCTCCGTCCCTGAAAAATTGACATATTCCATTTTTATTTCTCGTTTTGGAAAAATGATACTCCCTCCCGTCCACGAAAAATAGATCACATTTGCCATTTTTGATTGTCCACGAAAAATAGGTCATGTTTTAAAAAATGAAAGTTTTCAGCAACTTCTCTCTTACTAATAATATGGACATCACATTCCACTGACACTACTTCTCTCTTACTTTTATCCCTTTTCTCTTACTTTACCAATTCCACATTAAAACCCGTGTCATTCACAATGTGTCCTATTTTTTGTGGACGGGAGGAGTAATAAATAGTTAAAGTGGAACGAAAGAGAAGTAATAGATAGAATAATATAGACAAGAGACTTCTCTACATTATTCTCTATCGTACTTTACTCTCTCTCCACTTTAACTATTTATTATCATTTTTTCAAAACAAGTGCAGAAAATGAAATAGGACAATTTTTCAAGGACATGGGGAGTATATGCACACATCCGAACTAAAAAAAACGTATGCACTCCAAGAAAATCATGTGCACTAATCCATTGTTTTGGATAGTCAAATACAGTATATAGTCCAAATAATCTTCTTAGCATATACTCCTCCATAATAAAAATTATACACTTTCATCATCAATTTGCATCTTAAAATATAATAAAAATTTATACATTAATACTCATATTGTCTCATTAAAAATGAAATATTTTTCTTTTTGGATTGTCCCGTTAAAATGAAACATTTCCTAAAATGGAAACAGTATTATCTCTACATTTTCCTCTCTCTTCATTAACTCACAAAACAACACTGTACGGAATCTCGTGCTAAAAAACAAATATTTCTTATTTATTGAGACGGGAGAGTACATCATAAGAGTATAAACGTATGAACTCCAACAAAATCATGTCTAGTAACCCATTGTTTTGGATAGTCAAATACAGTATATAGTCCAAATAATCTACTTAGCATATACTCCTCCATAATAAAAATTATACACTTTCATCATTAATTTACATATTAAAATATAATAAAAATTATACATTAATACTCTCGTTATCCCATTAAAAATGAAACATTTTCCTTTTTGGGTTGTCTTGCTAAAAATGAAACGTTTCTTAAAATGGAAACAGTATCATCTCTACTTTTCCTGTAACACCTCAACCCCTCCAACGTACACATTTATAATTCTTGAATATTCTCTTGGTCTCATTTTAAAAAAAAAAGAAACGTTTCCCAAAATAGGAGCTAACATCATCTCTACTTTTTTTTCTCTCTTACTTTACCTTTTCTTAATTCTCTTACAAAACAACAAATATAATCATACACAATATACAACAAATATCATAAATAATTGCATATCCATATGCATATATTAATTATATCACCATCCAAATACTATAATTACAAAAATTTATAAATCAATACATATAACCATAAACATCAAATATCGTCAACAATTTCATATCTCAATGCATATGTCTCTCTATTAAATTTATTATTTTGTGACAAATCAAGTCTGATATATGCCCGTGATACCTCTATGACCCGAAGGTCCCTCTATAATTAGACTCATAGGTCCCTCTGTATTTGACCCGGAGGTCCCTCTATAATTGGACTCATAGGTCCCTCTGTATTTGATCTGAAGGTCTCTCTATATTTGGACCCATAGGTCCCTCTAAATTTGATCCATAGGTTTCTCTATAAATTCAGATTCAATGCAAGACTGTCACAGATCATTTTTAATCATATACTTTAAAAAACTCTAATGTCATATGGAAAACATATCCATTACACCTATCATATATTCATATCATATTTCATCATCAATATCAAATACATAAATGTATCCGATTTAAATTATACAATCCAAAATTCACTCTAAATCAACATATTGCAATCGATCATATAACATATATAAAATTAAAAATGTGGTTTATACCCACATGATTATGTCGGATAATCTAATCGAGCTCTGATTGTGATTTACAATACTCAATCTAATTAAAATAGTGTTCTTCGAGTAAAACAATCTCTCTCCCTGATTTTATTTTGTTCTCGTCTTTTATTCTGATACTTCTAATCTATCTTATGATGCACTCCTTTTTTCCGTCCCCCCTATACAAAGTATGGCTATCAATTTCAATAAGAAACCAACCGACGTGTGAAAAGGTTTTATTATCTTTATCTCAAATATTTGTGTGATTGACACTAAGTTGCTTGATTTTAATACGTGTTTGTAGCACCAATATTTACTATGATGACATTGCATGGAAAAATAATATACTATAGTTTAAAATTATCCATTCATATATTTCTACTGTTGTTTCCTCTCCATTAGTAATATATGCTATTCATTTGTATAGAAAGCATATATAAATGTTTGACTTATTTCCAAAATAACTTTTGATTCCTTTACCTCTATATATATATGGAGATGATCAAAATATAATTAATATTAAATATATAATTAGAAAATAAATCTCAACCACTTATTATCTTAATTTAATAATTAAATTAAATATTCATTTTCTATTAATAAAAATTGCATGGGGTATTTGGGAAATATATTGTTTCATATTTTTGAATGCAGACCACAGCTGTCCCGCTCCCACGCCGGAAGCGGACTCCGGAGACATCAAGCCCGAGAGCAAGCCCAATGCGGCTGATTTGGATAGCAAGGAAGACTCAACAGGTGGAATGAGTGTAGGACAGAAAGGCGGCGTGGCAGTCGAAGTGATCACCCGAGCTTTCGTAGTCGGCGCCGGCGTAATGGTGTATAAGAAGCGGCAGCAAAATATCCAGCTGTCGCAGTACGGGTACGCCGCCAGGAGAGAGATTCTGTAGAATCACAATTTCAGATTTGTATCTTGATCACAATCAGAGTCGTTCATCTATATATATATATATACATATACCTGCTTGTTTTTGTTACTCCATAAATTTGTTATTGTACTTCATTTCATTGGTTCAATGATTTATTAATTCATTACTGCTTATTTACAAGGATTTGTTGCTAAGTTTTTGTAGTAATGTGTTAATCTCGTAGTACAATTCTTGCATTTTATTTCATTTAGTGATCTATTTTGTTCCTATCAGTGAAGTAAAAACATACTTAGAGTGATGTTTTCCACGGTTAGAGTGATGTTTCTGTGATATTTTCTTATAGTGATCTATTTTGTTCACACCAGTAAAGTAAAAACATGCTTAGAGTGATGTGTTCCACGGTTAAGTGATGTTTCTGTGATATATGCGTATAGTGATCTATTTTGTTCACATCAGTGAACTAAAAACATGCTTAGAGTGATGTGTTCTACGGTTAAGTGATGTTTCTATGATATATGCGTATAGTGATCTATTTTGTTCACATCAGTGTAATAAAAACATGCTTAGAGTGATGTGTTCCACGGTTAAGTGATGTTTCTGTGATATATGTGTATAGTGATCTATTTTTGTCACGACCGCACTTCCTAAGGATAGAAAGCACGGTGGATCGCGACTAATGGGGGAAAAAAAAGAAGCGGGGAAGAAGGGGGAAACAATCAAGGGGTACGATATGTAGATCAAAAGATGAACTTTATTACCAATTATAGTCTGAAATCACGAATCACAAAGTTCGTGGGAAACATAGTTCAACAGAATAAAGAAAACATGGGAGCTAAAAAAAACTTTACGTAGCGGAAGCAATTGAGAGTTAGCTACTACTATGTATGAAGACACAATAGTAACCGAAACGTTTATTGAATCTCGTCTTTGTCCAAATGCTCAACATCCTCCGTCTCCCGTCCACGCTCAACCTGCACATAGGGAAAACATATGCAGGGGCTGAGTACTTGGTGCACTCAGTGAACTCATGCCCAAAATACATTTCATCAATAAAGTTATGTCAAGCCACCGTTGAGTGAAACTCAGGTTTTACTTTAAAAAATGCCGAGAAACACTAAAATCATTTCCATAAAAAGGTGCATGTGCATGCAAACATCATCGTCATCCTCCATCATGTACCATATCTGAACCATCATGTGAAACGAGACTGTGGCCACAATCTCGATCACTGGACCGGCCGACCTAGGGGACAGCTCACGATCCCTATCAGTGCACTAGTCCGAGTAGGGACTCACTCCCTAGTCAGACCCGAATTCGTTAACTATCAAAGTCTAGTAGGATATTATCTCAGTAGACAATCAGATGGGCAATTCAAAACATAAAAACGACATGACATACTATTTTAAACCACCCTTATTTCACCATAAACATATCATTTCAAAATAAAAGAATTTAAGTAGTAAAGCCCACCTCAGTAGCTTAGAAATTTCCTTTTATAACTTCTCGATCCGACTTTAACGAGCGTGCGAACCACCTTTTCGAAAAACAATTAAAGTACACATCAATCTCAATAACGAAAACATTTAGAATGCATGCACTCTAATTAAAGTCTTTTATCTCGTTACTCGGTTTCCGTGCATTTTCGATTATTTGGCGGCCGCCCAAGGCGTCGCGTGCGGCGCCGGTCGGCCGTTTACGCTTATAACTCCTTCGTTGACTCCTCATATTTTTCCTCCATGATATAGGATTTAATCCCAAGATTTTGATTAAGCGCTTAACTCACTTTCACCGATTACTTTCCTTTGTGTAGTGTAATGTGTTGAAGAGATGGAAGGCTAATGTAAAGGTTTGGGGTGACTTTTGGATGGAAGCATTGATGGTGGAAGAAGGTCAAAGAGTTGGAGGTAGAGAGTTTTTTTTCGTATGAAAACCATCGACTACATGGAGAAGGAGAAGAAGAAAAAAAAAGGGGGTCTTTGGGCTTGCTCCCATTTACTTGGAGTAATTTTGGGCTTCACTTAATTTAAGTGTTGTTGGGCTCAAGTTATTTTAAGCCCATATTGGAATTATTATTATTTAGTTAGACTTTTAAATAGTTAGGGTCTTTTGTAGATAGACAATTGGACTCTAATTAAATTTGCAAAGCCCAACATAAATTCATACTTTATATTTTCGTATTTTCCTTCGATAATTAAAATTCACGGTTCTTTATTAAATTTTGTTAACTCGTTGTTCACAAACAAAAAAATTAAAGTACGTTGAACGACACAACTTATATTTGGTGTTGTTCCAAATATAATTCCTTCAACCATTCCTCGATTTTCGCACGTCGTCTTCCATAAGAAAATATTCATCTCCACGTACTTCATTCATCATGCTAATCATAGCAACATCAACGTCATTACTTCACGACCTATTTTAATTAGTACTTAAAAAGTACGGGCGTTACAATTTTGTTAACATCAAATATTCATCTCCACGTACTTCATTCACCATGCTAATCATAGCAACATCAACGTCATTACTTCACGACCTATTTTAATTAGTACTTAAAAAGTACGGGCGTTACAATTTTGTTAACATCAGTCATCTCCACGTACTTCATTCATCATGCTAATCATAGCAACATCAACGTCATTACTTCACGACCTATTTTAATTAGTACTTAAAAAGTACGGGCGTTACAATTTTGTTAACATCAGTGAAGTAAAAACATGTTTAGAGTGATGTGTTCCAATGTTAGAGTGATTTTTCTGTGATATTTTGTTATTGTGATCTATTTTGTTAACATCAGTGAAGTAAAAACATGGTAAGAGTGATGTGTTCCACGGTTAGAGTGATGTTTCTGTGACATTTTGTTATAGTGATCTATTTTGTTAACATCAGTGAAGTAAAAACATGCTTAGAGTGATGTATTATTTGAATGTTAGAGTAATGTTTCTTTGATATTTTGTTATAGTGATCTATTTTGTTAACATCATTGAAGTAAAAACGTTGTCTTTGTGCATCGTTTTCTGTTTGATTCAGTTTCTTTCTGCCTAGATAGTGTAGATCTAGTTGCTACTGTAATTTCCAAGTGTTGAATGCATGTTTTCATTTTTAAGTTGATCATTCTGAGTTTGTGAATTGAGTTTGATGCTAGATTTAGATCCGAAATGGTTAAGTGTGAATTCCGGGTTCAGATTCTGCCACCTTGCATGCTACCCAGTGCGCGTAATTTCCGTTTCGCTAGTTTAATCTTTTGATTTGGAGTTTTAACTGTTAGATCTGTTTTCATGAGTTGTTAATCTGAAACTCTCGTTGATGAATTCTGGGTTTGTTGATCTGAGTTTATTCATGTTGGAGAAGATAACATCCACATTTAAGTTTGGGACCACTTTTGCTTTTTAGTTACTTTTTGCTTTTGTCCTTACTTTTATCTACCTTTTCTGCTGGTACCCTACAGACCTGTCAGTCTAGTCACCTAACTACCACTTATTCTCTGATATTCCGTTTAGCCTTTTATAGTAACCCCGTACCTTCCACATATTTTCTGAAACATAATGTTCCCCCACTCTCACGTACTCAGCTGCTTATCAATCATCTTTCACACCTCCTAGTCAGTAGAGTACCACCTTAATTTCCAGTCTAGTTAGAATCTCAACCCAAAGTGTGGTAGTTAACCAACCTTTCCAGAATATCACCACAATTATCAAAGCGCATTCATCTCTGTGGGATTCGACCCTTACATCCACTATACTAGTCAGTAGAAGTAGGTTCAGGAATTATTGATACCAGGTTCAGGCTTAGCTGGAACGTCCATCCTGATCAGTAGGACACATCCTTTGCTTGACACGACACCTGCACAAACGACAGCGACTATGCTTCTAGTGAAGAGTCGGGATCCGACAGCGACATCTCCCTGGAGGATGAAGAGTATGGTGAACAACAGCTTCCACTAAACCATCGGGAACTGGTACATCCCCGGTGGAGAGATTGAAGTATAGACGCTGGACAGTGGAACTCACTGATGAGCTGGTAGAGGAAATGAAGTTGTTCACCTCTAAAAAGCTACAAGATGCTTTCGATAATAAGGATGACGGGAGCAAGCAAGTTAAGTGTGGAAAGGTACTCCAATTCCCTTCCCTCGATGAGTTGGATGCCCGTGAACCTTTTCTATCTTATGTGCGTGCGTTAGGATTTGATTGGTTATTGGAGAATAGGGATCAGAATATCCCTATTAGGCTAGCGAAGGAGTTTTTCACTACATTCAGATTTAGGGTCACCTCAGACTTGGACGAGAAGTCAATAAGCTTTAGGTTGTTTGGAGGAGAGATAAGCATGAGTTTGATTGAGTGGACAGTCCGTTTGGGGATGTGTAGTTTAGAGGAGGCCATAGGGCCGGAGTGGAGAAGCAGGGAACGGGGGATTCCCCGTAGGCACGTAGACTTTGAGCCCCAGGAGGCATGGGGAGAATTAACTCACCCGGACGCTGGGCAGTTTGCTTCCACTATCTCTCGCTCCATCCATTTCAACAACCCGATCTTACGTCTGGTACTACTCTACTTGGATTTCAACTTGCTGGGGCAGTCGAATTCAATCGTCCGAACATCGATGACCGAACTATACCTCCTTTGGTGCGCCAAGCGCGGGAGGAAATTACATCTGGGTTTCTGGACAGCTTATCAGTGTCATCTCATTGCCACCCATCCCGCGAGAAATCTCTCCCTCTGCCATATCTTGGGAGCATTCGTAAGGAACAATATCATTACCTCGGAGGATGAAGGCTTATCCCCCCTAATCATGGTCGACCCTCCTGGTCTGTTTGATACACCTTTCTTCGTCCGAACGAATACTGTTTACATGAGGCAGGGAGTACCGCGTTTCTACGCTATGGGAGAAGAAGCTATCCCGGTTGGAAGAGCCGCAGCAGGCCAGGGAACACAAGCTTAAGCGCAGAGGTAAGAGAGATTGGAGATAGCAGTGGCAGAGCTAGCGGAGGAGAATAGGCAGGCCAAAGCGGATTTGACCCGCTTGACCAATGTAATGGAAAAAATTCTGAGGGAGTTAGCGTAAGGGAAGACAATCCGAGGAGTTAGACCGAGTGGCCACGGAGGCCAGACAGATTAACTAAGAGTAACCGAGACAGAAGTGGAAGCGACAGAGGAAAAAAGTACTGAGGAACCGGCAGAATCTGAGGGAAGTGAATCCAAATCCAAGAGAGAGGAGTCCGAAGAACCACCTGCACCAACCCCTGCCCCACGGAGGTGCAGGAGAAATATATGACCAACCCACTGACCAGTATGTTTTCTTTTCTTTTTAATTTGAAGTTTTTATTTGTTATTTTTGTTGTTTTTAGGTAGAGTAAATTTGTGTAGCATGTGAGTGTTATTCATAACACTTAGACGATTCAATAGTCTAAGTGTGAGAAGTACGGGGTTTACTACTTTTACGCATGTGTTTGTGTTTATGGTGTTTTCTTTTCGTGTGCATGTTAACTCACACTTAGGCTACGCCGTAGCCTAAGTGTGAGGAGTTTATGTATATATGTGTTTGTTTTTGTTGAGCTCTGTTTAGGTTTAAAACTCTCCCACTTAGCCTATTGCATAGTCTAAGTGTGAGAAGTTTTTAGTATCAGCATGTGTCGTTTTGTTTTGGTATGTTGTGTGTCAGCCATACTAGCCATTACCTTTTCCACTTCACAGCCTTATCTGAGGGAAGACACTTGTGAAGTGGGAGGGGGATGCAATGGTCAGTATGACATATGTGTATATGTGTAGTCTGTGTTTAGTGTTTGTGTAGCGTCTTTCTAGGTCTAGTTTTTTTTCTTATACGTGTTGATTGGGCTTAAAACTCAACTGTCTCAAGCTGACAATGAGGTGAATTGAGGGAGATAGGACATGCTGGACAATCTAAACCACCCCCCTTAGTATCTCCTAGTCAGTACAGATGATGCAAGAATGAGAGAAAAGCCCATCCTTAGAGCCAAACACAAGCCCTCTTAAAATGTGAGTTAAAAGCCTAAAGTGGAACCACTTTCCACCAAACTAGAAAAGAAAAGAGTGGCTTCCACATGATGCCTAGGGTAAGGTGACCGCGTGTAGCAAGACCTGAAGGCAGTAGGAACCCTCCCCCCCCAAAAAAAATAAATAAATAAAACCACCTTTAGAACCTTTTTTCTAAGCCATATCTACACCCATATATAACCCCCTAGCCATTGGGACTGTGTGTGTGCGAGGCATAAGGAAAGAAGGCAATTGGCCAGAAGGACATACAAGAAAGAAACCAACTGGAGAAAGAAATCGAGAAGCAAGGAGAAAACTGACCAGGAAGAAATTCCAGGCCCAAAAAAGATAAGAAGGAATAAGGGTGGCGAAACCACATAAAGAATGCTGAAGAAAATGGTCGAAAACGCTTGACCACACAAAAAAAAAGAAAGATAAAAGAAGGAATAAGGGTGGCGAAGCCACAAGACGCTACTGACCAGTTGGAGACCAATATCAGAAAATGTCTAACCGAGAGAAGTAGCAGCCGAAAGCTCAAATGCACACAGTTCTCCCACATCAAAATAAGTAGTAGTTTTAAGCCTTAGAGCCTTAGGAACATCCACCCCAAACACTACAAACCAATAGCCCCGTTACAAGCCTTAAAGACCTTCAGGAGCTGCACATGAGATCTGAGTCCGAAGCATCTGTGGTTCAGCATTATGAGAGAATACAGTCTCAACATCCCTGGTGATGAATGGGTGACTGAGCGAATCTAATGTTTGGCCGCGAGGATGGGTGATCTTGATGAGCAGATGTACTGACTAGGAAGGAAAAGGAGGGCGGCAGAAATTCAAGGCTGTCTAAGGCCGGATTGCACCTGATCCCAAGGGGAGGGATGGTTGAAAATATAGCCCGATTAATATTCTACTTTTACCATTTTCGTCCATCTTCCATTACTTGTCCATTTTCACTTTATGATTTTTATCATAAATGATAAGTATATTTAATATTCCACTAACTCATTTCACTCACATTTTATTACTCACTTCTTCCCGACTAAGATGACACATTTCTAAGTCGCCACGCGATTTTAGGATTTGTTAGTTAATGTATTAATTGGAAAGAGAAGGATTTTGTGGATGTATTAAATGGAGAGAAAGAGAGTTGAACATTAATTAGAAAGAGAAAAGTAGTTTTTTTTTTTCAAAATTAACTTCATATATTTATATCATATATATGAAGGAGGAAATTACAAATCAACTCCTATAACAAGGAGGAAAGACAAATTACGCCACCCAGGGTTCGAACTCCAGACCTCCAGGATGGACGCGGTATCCAGCACCCTTTACCGCTAGGCCAAGGGGCTTGGATTAGAAAGAGAAAAGTAGTTGGGTGTATTAATTTTATAGAAAAAACTACCAAAATGGAAATATATCATCTTGGTTGGAACAAAGTAAAAAGAAAAGTACGCCATCTTAAGTGGGACGGAAGGAGTATAAACCTATATAAAAGTGAGCCTTATATTTCAGTAACTTTTTCAATTCACTTTCCATTAAATTTCTCTAAACCCGTGTTTTAACCAAAGTGGACAATTATTAAAACACGTTCGGAATAATACATTATTATAAAAGGAATAAGTGAATCCTATATGGAACAATTAATAGTTCTTCCAATACAACTTTTCCCCTCTATCTCGTCTCTAGTGGTGGACACATGGTTTTAGTACAAGTGTCCAAACTACTATTAGCAATTGTTGCATATTTTCGTTGTCAGTAAGATAGAAATAATTTAAATTTGAACAATACATAGTTGAAATACATAGTTGAGATAGAAATGGGTAATAAGAGATAATAATTTTAAAATAAGCAACATAAATTAAAGATACATATAGTAACAGTGTCGGTATCGAAATAATTGAAGAATGTATATATTTTTTTAAAATTAGAGTATAACTTTAAAATTAAATCTACTAATATTATACTCCTTTCGTTTCTGAAAAGTATGAACATGTCACGACCGCGCCTTGCTAAGGATAGCATTGCTCGGTGAATCATGACTAGGGGAGAGAATTTAGAAGAGGGGATAGAAGGGGATGAAAGAATTAACAATAAGACACACAAATACTTCTCAATAAGATAAAAGAGGTTCATAAGTCAACGAAGATCGTGAAGATCAAAAGAGTGTTTTCACATGTCAGTCGTCACTAATCATTGTTCTTATGACCCATGATAAGTCGTATTCTAGGCTTTGGTTACTGGTCAGTATAACGTGCATAATTATATCTGCAAAACAGTTGCTAAAGTGTGCAGGGAAAGAGTTCTAGTCAGTATGGTAAGAGTCGGACAACTCAGGTGAAAATGGCATCAGAATGTTGCTATACTGACTTGTATGCATGCCAAAAAGGCTCGAGATGGAGAAGAAGGATTGCTGGGAAGATCAACCACAACAAGGGCAAAAGAGTCATTACATGAAGAAAGTCTACCCTAAAAATCAAGGGCAGGCCTCCATTTAAATAGACCCCACTTGAAGAGAGAATGATCATCAACTTTAGGAGCTCTACACTTAGTTAGAATTCTCTCCGGGTAGATCATTCCTTTCAGCATTGTTCTGCACTTAGCCTTTTATAGTAACCCCGTACCTTCCACATATTTTCTGAAGCATAATGTTCCCCCACTCTCACGTACTCAGCTGCTTATCAATCATATTTCACACCTCCTAGTCAGTAGAGTACCACCTTAAATTTCAGTCTAGTTAGAATCTCAACCCAAAGTGTGGTAGTTAACCAACCTTTTCAGAATATCACCACAATTATCAAAGCGCATTCATCTCTGTGGGATTCGACCCTTACATCCACTATACTAGTCAGTAGAAGTGGGTTGAGGAATTATTGATACCAGGTTCAGGCTTAGCTGGGACGTCCATCCTGATCAGTATGACACATCCTTTGCTTGACGCGACACCTGCACAAACGACAGCGACTATGCTTCTAGTGAAGAGTCGGGATCCGACAGCGACATCTCCCTGGAGGATGAAGAGTATGGTGAACAACAGCTTCCACTAAACCATCGGGAACTGGTACATCCCCGGTGGAGATTGAAGTATAGACGATGGACAGTGGAACTCACTGATGAGCTGGTAGAGGAGATTTAGCTGTTCACCTCTAAAAAGCTACAAGATGCTTTCGATAATAAGGATGACGGGAGCAAGCAAGTTAAGTATGGAAAGGTACTCCAATTCCCTTCCCTCGGTGAGTTGGATGCCCGTGAACCTTTTCTATCTTATGTGCGTGCGTTAGGATTTGATTGGTTATTGGAGAATAGGGATCAGAATATCCCTATTAGGCTAGCGAAGGAGTTTTTCACTACATTCAGATTTAGGGTCACCTCAGACTTGGACGAGAAGTCAATAAGCTTTAGCTTGTTTGGAGGAGAGATAAGCATGAGTTTGATTGAGCGGACAGTCCGTTTGGGGATGTGTAGTTTAGAGGAGGCCATAGGGTCGGAGTGGAGAAGCATGGAACGGGGGATTCCCCGTAGGCACGTAGACTTTGAGCCCCAGGAGGCATGGGGGAATTAACTCACCCGGACGCTGGGCAGTTTGCTTCCACTATCTCTCGCTCCATCCACTTCAACAACCCGATCTTACGTCTGGTACAACTCTACTTGGATTTCAACTTGCTGGGGCAGTCGAATTCAATCGTCCGAACATCGATGACAGAACTATACCTCCTTTGGTGCGCCAAGCGCGGGAGGAAATTACATCTGGGTTTCTGGACAGCTTATCAGTGTCATCTCATTGCCACCCATCCCGCGAGAAATCTCTCCCTCTGCCATATCTTGGGAGCATTCGTAAGGAACAATATCATTACCTCGGAGGATGAAGGCTTATCTCCCCTAATCATGGTCGACCCTCCTGGTCTGTTTGATACACCTTTCTTCGTCCGAACGAATACTATTTACATGAGGCAGGGAGTACCGTGTTTCTACGAAATGGGAGAAGAAGCTATCCCGGTTGGAAGAGCCGCAGCAGGCCAGGGAACACAAGCTCAAGCGCAGAGGTAAGAGAGATTGGAGATAGCAATGGCAGAGCTAGCGGAGGAGAATAGGCAGGTCAAAGCGGATTTGACCCGCTTGACCAATGTAATGGAAAAAATTCTGAGGGAGTTAGCGTAAGGGAAGACAATCCGAGGAGTTAGACCGAGTGGCCACGGAGGCCAGACAGATTAACCAAGAGTAACCGAGACAGAAGTGGAAGCGACAGAGGAAAAAAGTACCGAGGAACCGGAAGAATATGAGGGAAGTGAATCCGAATCCGAGAGAGATGTGTCCGAAGAACCACCTGCACCACCCCCTGCCCCACGGAGGTGCAGGAGAAATATATGACCAACCCACTGACCAATATGTTTTCTTTTCTTTTTAATTTGAAGTTTTTATTTGTTATTTTTGTTGTTTTTAGGTAGAGTAAATTTGTGTAGCATGTGAGTGTAAACCCTATTCATAACACTTAGACGATTCAATAGTCTAAGTGTGAGAAGTACGGGGTTTACTACTTTGACGCATGTGTTTGTGTTTATGGTGTTTTCTTTTCGTGTGCATGTTAACTCACACTTAGGCTACGCCGTAGCCTAAGTGTGAGGAGTTTATGCATATTTGTGTTTGTTTTTGTTGAGCTCTGTTTAGGTTTAAAACTCTCCCACTTAGCCTATTGCATAGTCTAAGTGTGAGAAGTTTTTAGTATCAGCATGTGTCATGTTGTTTTGGTATGTTGTGTGTCAGCCATACTAGCCATTACCTTTTCCACTTCACAGCCTTATCTGAGGGAAGACACTTGTGAAGTGGGAGGGGGGATGCAATGGTCAGTATGACATATGTGTATATGTGTAGTCTGTGTTTAGTGTTTGTGTAGTGTTTTTCTAGGTCTAGTTTTTTTTCTTATACGTGTTGATTGGGCTTAAAACTCAACTGCCTCAAGCTGACAGTGAGGGGAATTGAGGGAGATAGGACATGCTGGACAATCTAAACCACCCCCCTTAGTATCTCCTAGTCAGTACAGATGATGCAAGAATGAGAGAAAAGCCCATTCTTAGAGCCAAACACAAGCCCTCTTAAAATGTGAGTTAAAAGCCTAAAGTGGAACCACTTTCCACCAAACTAGAAAAGAAAAGAGTGGCTTCCACATGATGCCTAGGGTAAGGTGACCGCGTGTAGCAAGACCTGAAGGCAGTAGGAACCCCCCCCCCCCCCCAAAAAAAAATAAATAAATAAAACCACCTTTAGAACCTTTTTTCTAAGCCATATCTACACCCATATATAACCCCCTAGCCATTGGGACTGTGTGTGTGCGAGGCATAAGGCAAGAAGGCAATTGGCCAGAAGGACATACAAGAAAGAAACCAACTGGAGAAAGAAATCGAGAAGCAAGGAGAAAACTGACCAGGAAGAAATTCCAAGCCCAAAAAAGATAAGAAGGAATAAGGGTGGCGAAACCACATAAAGAATGCTGAAGAAAATGGTCGAAAACACTTGACCACACAAAAAAAAGAAAGAGAAAAGAAGGAATAAGGGTGGCGAAGCCACAAGACGCTACTGACTAGTTGGAGACCAATATCAGAAAATGTCCAACCGAGAGAAGTAGCAGCCGAAAGCTCAAATGCACACAGTTTTCCCACATCAAAATAAGTAGTAGTTTTGAGCCTTAGAGCCTTAGGAATATCCACCCCAAACACTACAAACCAATAGCCCCGTTACAAGCCTTAAAGACCTTCAGGAGCTGCACATGAGATCTGAGTCCGAAGCATCTGTGGTTCAGCATTATGAGAGAATACAGTCTCAACATCCCTGGTGATGAATGAGTGACTGAGCGAATCTAATGTTTGGCCGCGAGGATGGGTGATCTTGATGAGCAGATGTACTAACTGGGAAGGAAAAGGAGAGCGGCAGAAATTCAAGGCTGTCTAAGGCCGGATTGCACCTGATCCCAAGGGGAGGGATGGTTGAAAATATAGCCCGATTAATATTCTACTTTTACCATTTTCGTCCATCTTCCATTACTTGTCCATTTTCACTTTATGATTTTTATCATAAATGATAAGTATATTTAATATTCCACTAACTCATTTCACTCACATTTTATTACTCACTTCTTCCCGACTAAGATGACACATTTCTAAGTCGCCACGCGATTTTAGGATTTGTTAGTTAATGTATTAATTGGAAAGAGAAGGATTTTGTGGAAGTATTAAATGGAGAGAAAGAGAGTTGAACATTAATTAGAAAGAGAAAAGTAGTTTTTTTATTTTCAAAATTAACTTCATATATTTATATCATATATATGAAGGAGGAAATTACAAATCAACTCCTATAACAAGGAGGAAAGACAAATTACGCCACTCAGGGTTCGAACTCGAGACCTCCAGGATGGATGCGATATCCAGCACCCTTTACCGCTAGGCCAAGGGGCTTGGATTAGAAAGAGAAAAGTAGTTGGGTGTATTAATTTTTTAGAAAAAACTACCAAAATGGAAATATATCATCTTGATAGGAACAAAGTAAAAAGAAAAGTACGCCATCTTAAGTGGGACGGAAGGAGTATAAACCTATATAAAAGTGAGCCTTATATTTCAGTAACTTTTTTAATTCACTTTCCATTAAATTTCTTAAAACCCGTGTTTTAACCAAAGTACGAACATGTCACGACCGCGCCTTGCTAAGGATAGCATTGCTCGGTAAATCATGACTAGGGGAGAGAATTTAGAAGATGGGATAGAAGGGGATGAAAGAATTAACAATAAGACACACAAATACTTCTCAATAAGATAAAAGAGGTTCATAAGTCAACGAAGATCGTGAAGATCAAAAGAGTGTTTTCACAGGTCAGTCGTCACTAATCATTGTTCTTATGACCCATGATAAGTCGTATTCTAGGCCTTGGTTACTGGTCAGTATAACGTGCATAATTGGATTATATCTGTAAAACAGTTGCTAAAGTGTGCATGGAAAGAGTTCTAGTCAGTATGGTAAGAGTCGGACAACTCAGGTGAAAAGGGCATCAGAATGTTGCTATATTGACCAGTATGCATGCCAAAAAGGCTCGAGATGGAGAAGAAGGATTGCTGGGAAGATCAACCACAACAAGGGCAAAAGAGTCATTACATGAAGAAAGTCTACCCTAAAAATCAAGGGCAGGCCTCCATTTAAATAGACCCCACTTAAAGAGAGAATGATCATCAACTTTAGGAGCTCTACACTTAGTTAGAATTCTCTCTGGGTAGATCATTCCTTTCAGCATTGTTCTACACTTAGCCTTTTAATTATGCATGCTATGTTTCTCGTTAATGTGCTTGGGAATGAAGTATGGTATTATGTGATGATGTGATTTTGGGACGTCATTTTTATGTAATTGTGGAACTTTAGGAGACGTGTGAATGTCTCGTTAAAGTAATGGTGACGATATTGCTATACTTAGCATAATGAATGAGATGGTTGAGATGGATCTTTTAGAGAGCGGTGCGCGTGGACCAAGGAACGGTCGAGGAATTTATATTTAGAACAACACCACATATAAATTGTGACGTCGGGCGATTTTTAATCTTTGTGAAGAACAAGATAACGAAATTAAATAAGGTTCCATGAATTTTAATTATTGAAAGAAATGAGAGAATGCAAAGTATATATATATTTGGGCTTCTCAATTAAATTAGAGACCAAATGTTTATATATAAAAATGGCTTTGGGCCATAACAATTTAAAAGTCTAAACCAATTGATAATATTATACAAACTTGGGCTTACAATCAATTGAGCCCAAAATATTCCAATTAATTTGGGAGCCTAATTCATTCCAAACAAATGGGAGCAAGCCCAAGAATTCTTTTCTTCTTCCTTCTTTCTTTCCCCTCTCGGCCGAATGCTTCCATTGAGACTCTCCACCTCCAACTCTCTTCACCTTCCATCTTCCTCGATTAACTCTATAAAGAAATCAAGAGTCACCCAAGAGTTAAACTTATTTATCTTCCACTACTCTTCTTCTTCATCATCTCAAGAAAGAAAAAAAATTTGAGAGAGAGGGCCGAGAGATAGAGTGAGAGCCGAAAGAGAAGGAAGTAGGATTTGCTACCATTCTTGCTCCTCCACCACCAAGTTCAATCCTTCTTGAGGTATAATCTCTTTTCAATCCCCAAAGCATGAATTTTTGTATATATATATATATATATATTTATATTTACATCATTTCATAATTCACCTCCCACAAGTAATTTAAACATTTCAACAACTAAAAACCAATCGAACATCGCCGTACTTAATCGAAATCGCGATAGAAATTAACTTTGTAATAAAAACGTACCTTGCGGGTTGTTTCGGGGCTGTTCGGGTGGAGTGCGAGGCTGATCGGAGTGGTTCGGGGCGGTGGCGACAGTAGGGGCTGGACCCCGTTGCTAAGGGAGGGAGCCGGCGACAGCAGCTGTGCTGTCCGGCGACTCCAGCAGCGACCGGCGACTCCAGCGGCGACGTCAACGCGACAAATTCCTCGGTGGAATTGAGCCGACGATTCCGTGGTGAGATGGAAGACGAAGGAGGAGAATCCTAAATTCCCCGATTTTTGTCGACGGGATTTGGGAGGAGAAAAGAGAGAGAGAAGGACAGAGAGGGAGAGAGGTGTGGAGAGGGTAGAGTAGGACTTGGGCCTTTGTTTGTTTCTAAGTTGGGCCTTTGTTTTTATTTGGGCCCTATAATTTAATTGAAAGCTTATTTAAAGTTTGAGCTCTCTTTTATTTTGATGGAGCTTATTAATTAAATAGGAGATATAAGATGGGGAAATAATTATGTTTTAGGCCGAATAATCGAAAATGCACAAAAACCGATGAAACGAAATAAAGTACTTTAATTAGAGTGCATGGATTCTAAGTATCTTCGTTACCGAGATTGATGGGTACTTTATGTTTTTTTCAAAAAAAAGATGGTAGTTCGCACGGCCGCTAAAGTCGGAACGGGAAGCTATTTAAGGATATTCTAAGCTTTCGAGGTGGGCTTTATTACTTAAACTCTTTATTTGCAATCGATATGTTTATGGTGAGATAAGGGTGGTTTAAATATTATGTCATGCCGTACTTTATGTTTTGAATTGCCTATCTGATTGTCTACTAGAATAATGTTCTACTAGACTTTGATGGTTAACGAATTCAGGTCTAACTAGGGTCTAAGCCCTTCTTAGGCTAGTGCACTGATGGGGATCGTGAGCCGTCCCTTGGGTCGGCCGGTCCAGTGATCGAGTTTGTGGCCACATTCTCGTTTCACATGATGGTTCAGATATGGTATATGATGGAGGATGACGATGACATGGTCCGCGCAGACACTATTTTATTTAAGGAATGATTTTAGTGTTTCTCGGCCTTTTAAAGTAAAACCCGAGTTTCACTCAATGATGGCTTGACATAATTTTATCGATAAATGTATTTCGGGCATGAGTTCACTGAGTGCATCAAGTACTCAGCCCCTACATATGTTTTCCCTATGTGCAGGTTGAGCGTGGACGGGAGGCGGAGGATGTTGAGCATTTGACCGAGACCATATTCAATAAATGTTCCGGTTACTATTGTGTCTTCATACATAGTAGTAGCTAACTCTCAATTGCTTCCGCTACTCTAAGTTTTACGAACTCCTATGTTTTTTCTTTAATCCGTTGGATTATTTTCATTCGAACTATGTTGCTTCGTGATCTAAAATTATGATTTGATAATGAAGTTTCGACTGTTGATCTACATGTTGTACCCCTTTTGATTGTTTTCCCCCTTCTTCCCCGCTCCTTAATTCCCCCACTAGTCACGACCCGCCGTGCTTTCTATCCTTAAGAAGTGCGGTCGTGACAAGAACCCTACAAAAGAGATGAGACGATCACCAAATCCACTCAGCCACCATTTCATCACTTGTTCAACCTGCACATTTAGAAATACATGCAGGGCTGAGTACGGGGTACTCAGTGAACACTTTGCCGAAAGTTACACATATAAGAAAAGTTATCATTATCATGCCATCACAGTAACACACAGGGTTTTTCTTGAAGGCCCGAGCTTACTAAGTTCATTTTCATGAAGTTCTTCTGATCAGACTAAGTTCGTTCCAGTAATCCGCCATATCTGATAGTTCATTCTATGTCGGGGAAGGTGACCACCTTCCACGATCACATTGACAGGCCAACCCTTACGATGACTCACGGTCCATTCCTTTGTGTACACTAACTCGAATAGGATATTGGTCCTATTGGAGTCCGGATTCGATTTGTTCATTCATGTGGCATAGCCAAACAGATAGGCATCATAAAACAAATAATTTATGGCACGATAACATTTGAAAAGAAAGTAAGTGTGATTTTATCAAACCAAAATCATTTCATATATTTGATAATTTTATCCACACTTATGTGTTGGATATAAAGCCCACATCAAAGCTTCCAAGTAAAACTCTACAAGCTCGACCTCGGAAATCAAACTCCACGAACAAACCCTTCTTGAAAGAGGATATTGATTCAAATTAGTCTTAAGAACATACAAAAGGTGCATGCCATAAAATGATCCTACATGGAATATGCATCCTATGTTCGATCAAGATAACTTCATTCCATCAAAACTTACGGTTCTCTATTTTAAAAGAGACTTTAAAGGTAATTAATCATAAGATTAATTATTTAATCATTTCCAAAAAATCTATTAACCAACAAACAATAAATCTTTAAACCCAACAATTAAATCTTTCCTTATACTTAAATTAAACCCAAGTTTAAAATAAAAAGGCCCAAACATTTCCAACTATATAAAGTTTAAAGAAACTGCCCAAAGTAATAAATAGGAAGAGCCCAACTATTAATTCCTTGGCCGAAAGAGGAGCCCAAAACTCAAAAGAAGTTAGATTTTTAATTTACCCCAACATCTCACGCCTCTCTCTCCGTCACCTTTCTCGGTTGGTCATGGCGTCGCCGGCGAGCGACGCCGGCCGCCTAACTCCTCCCTCTCGTTCCTCTTTCCCTCTATCAATTTATCGGTTTTCACTTTCTATATCTCTCTCTCTCTCTCGGTTCAATTATTTTCAGGCACCGGCTCGCCGAGTGCAGCGGGGTTTGCTCGGGCAGCGGCTGCCGAGCGTGTGTGACAGCAGCGGCGGCACCCCGAGAGGGCAGCAGCTGCACGTGTGTGTGTGTGTGTGGCTGCCGTGAGTGGCAGCAGCGGCGCACTCCTCCGGATGAGACAGCAGTCAGCAGGGGCGCTGTTCGGGCAGTGGCGACACTGGACAGCTCCGGCAGCGGCAGTGGCTGTGTGTGTGCGCAAGGCGGCGGAGTTTCAGACCGTACCTCGGGCAAAGGCCCATCAGGCAGCGCGTTGTTGAAGCGCACATACCCCTCAAAGCTTAGTCTCAACTTGTTTCTTGCTTGCTATGGTTATCTCAACTAATTAGGATTTATGGTACTTAAGGCTCTACTTGATTCATTCTTTCATTCAAAGGATATTGGAGGAGTTAGAACTTGGTCTTCATGATATATCTTTTTTTTCCTTGGCACACGAGCTTGATAAAAAAAAACGTTGGCATCTATTATTGTTGCTAAGTTCAAGAGCATCAAAGGCTAAAGCATGATCTTGATTCGTAATATAAGCATGCTTGAAAAGTGTCCATGAAAGAAGTTAAATATGCTACGTGAGATTTGTTGTTGAGAAAGGAATGTTGTAAAGGAAAGGAAATGGTAGGGCTTGCCATAATATTTGAGCATTCTATGATTCTTGTTCATGCTATGAATAAATTTGATGCTTGAAGATTTTACCTTAAGAAATGAGGAAAAAGTAGGGTGGAGAGACTTGGCTCCTCTTCTTCAAGCACTCATTTGAAAATCCTCACTTTGAAATAAATTTGATGGTGGTTTATGGTGGAACAAAAGATTTAAGAGTAGAGATAGAGTGGTCTTTATAGAGGAAATGGTTGCATAGAAAAACATGGTCAAAAGCTTGATTCAAGGAGGAGATACATTGTCCAAAGGTTATGGACTTTTTGCCAAATGAGGCAAGTTGTCACCTCAATCATTCATTATGCCAAAAATGGCAAGAATATTACATCGTGTCGCCTAAAAAGACGTTTATCAAGTACGGCCGTCGTTTGACAAGCGAGCTTGATGTGATGTGATTTTGTCGATCGTCTCGTCTTGATTTAACATGCTTCTTATCCTTTCGTATAGGTATCGAGGTTCAAGGCGTGACTATTGAGCAAGATCCGGAGGGCAAGGAAAGTATACTTTATTTTTATTCTAGTGTTGAAACTCGATGTAAAAACGTGTACGAACTTTTATTTGAAACTCGGACCTCACAAAGGGACTATAAGAATATTAAATATTGTAATAGAACTATTTTCGATCACCACTCAAATCATACTTCACAACGTTTGATCATAATGTGAGGTAAAAGAAGCTAGGCGCGAAACTAATATATATTAATAGGTCGGTTTTCCAAAAGACTTAGGGAAATAAAAGGGCGGGCGTTACATGCCTCCCCTCTTACAAAAAATTTAGTCCCGAAATTTGTAAGGGTCTATTCAAACAGTTCCTGGTATTTTTCTTTCATCTTGTCTTCCAATTCCCATGTGGCTTCTTCATATCCATGATGCCTCGACAATACCTTTACTGAAGTGATAGATTTATTCCATAGTGTTGTACTTTCGTCTAAGATTGCTTCGGGCTTCTCCTAATAACTCAAGTCTGGGTTTAACATCATCTCTTCGTGGTGAATCACATGCTTCGGGTCGTATACAAACTTTCGTAGCTTCAAAACATGGAAAATATTGTGTACATTTCCAAAACTAGGTGGCAACGCCAAACAATACGCCACAATTCAATTTCCTCCACGATTTCATAGAGTCCAATTAAACGAGATCTAAGCTTTTCATTTACACCAAAAATGTATTATCTTTTCAGAAGGAGATACCTTCAAGCAAACTTTGTCTCTTACTTTGAACTACAAGTCGGTCTGATGAGCATCTGCGTATGACTTTTGTTGGTCTTGTGCTTCTTTGATCCTTCCTTTGATTTGTCGCACGATTTGGACCGTCTCGTTGACCACTTCAAGGCCCAGCATCTTTCTTTCACCAACTTCATCTCAATATAGCGTCGATCTGTACTTTCTCTCGTATAATACTACATAAGGGTATCATATTAATGGTCGTCACGTAACTATTGTTGTAGGTCAAAAAAATTCTATAAACAATAGGATTGCATCAGCTTCCACCTTGGTCGAGCACGGCAGCTCGATGTGTATCTTCAAGAGTCTAAAACGTTCTCTCCGATTATCCGCCAGATTGTGGATGGAACGTAGTGCCGAAGTTTAGTTTTCGTACCCAGTTCTTCTTTCACATAATGTTGAGACAATTTCAAAGTGAATTTCACATCTTGATCTAACGTGATTGAGGTCAGGATACCATGTAGGCGCGCAATTTCTTGCACATAAAGTTGAGACAATTTCTCGGATCTATAAGTGATTGGAATCGACAGGCAATGGGCACTCTTGGTGAGTCGGTCCAAGAACACCATGATGGCATTGTTTCCTTGCTTAGTCTTTGGCAACCCATCTCAAAATCTATGGTTAAATGTTCCCACATTCATTCAGATTTTTTTTTCGTAAGGGTGTTGATGCAGTACTTTAACTCGTTGGCAAGACAAACATATCTCCACAAATGATACTATACATCTTTTCATGGCGTCCCACTAAATTTCGCCTTAGATCATGATATACCTCCGTACTCCTAGGGTGTGCGGTGTATATGTCGTGTCATGAGCCTCACTCACAATCTTGTCTCTCAGTTTCTTATCCTTGGGTGCACACAACCTCCATCCGAAAGTGAGGGCGTTATCTGCCTCCTCGGGGTAGTTCTCACGTCCATTGGTCCTCACCTTTACTCGTATCGTTTCCAAGCCTTCATCCTGCCTTTGCGCAACGATAATACGCTCTCTCAATTCTGGCTCCACCACTAGAGTAGCTATCCTTGCATCTACTGTTTCTGGGGCACTCACCATTTCTAAGTTGAGCTTGCTGAATTCTCATAGGAGTTTCTCCTCGTGGGTGAACATAGCTGCAAGTGTTGCGTCTTTAGGCTTAGAGCATCGGTCATGACATTGGCCTTGCAGGGATGGTAGTTGAAGCCACAATCGTTGTCTTTCACTAGTTCCAACTTTTTTTTGTCTCATTTTCAAGTCTTGGTCATGGAAATATTTGAGGTTATTGTGATCTGTGATATTTTCACATCGAACTCCATAGAAGTGTCACCAAATCTTTAAAGCGGGCACCACAGCAGTTAAATTCCAATTGTGTGGGTGGTAATTGAGCTTGTGTAACCTGCTTGACATGGTACATATGCTATTACTCTTCCATTTTGCATGATGACGCAGCCAAGTCCATTCTTTGGCATCGAAGTAAACTACATAGCTTATCTCCAGTCTTGGGACAACTAAAAGAAAAATATAGCGACGTGGTCAGCTTCTTCTTCAGTTAATGAAAACTCTCTTCAAAGTCTGAGGTCCACAAAATTTTGGTGCGCTTTTTAAGTTGTTACGTCATCGCTATTGAAATCTTATAGAATCCTTAAGTGGATCCTCTATAGTAGCCTTCCAGTCCTAGAATAGCTTCGTATTTCATTGAATGTTGTAGGGGGTTCTAAATTCTACACGATCTCTACTTTTGTTGGATTCATTCGGCAGTCAAAACATGGCAAAGTAAGTTCAACTTGTTGATCCAGAACTCACACTTCCTAAAATTAAATACAACTTTTAAATCTTAGTGTTCCCAAGGTGATTGGTATGTTTTCTTTGTGTTTCTTCTTGTTCCTTGTATAGATGAGCACGACGTCTATGAATACTAACACACATTTATTGAGTTATGGGTGTTGTACACGGTTCATAAGATCCACGAATATTGCAGATGAAAATTGTCGAGCCGAAGGTCATCACAATAAAAATTGTCTTACGGATCTATTTAGGTGATTATGTATTCGATTCCAATGCAATTTAATCTAGATCTATAGAAAATCACATCAAAACACACATAAACATGCTATTTGATGTAGGTTTAATTGTTACCTTTTTTATCCATTGAAGGATTGACGTTGCTAGCTGTATCTCTGAGTAATCCTTGATTTCTTGACCACAAATCTTCCATCCTATTCCCACGTCCTTGATTGTTCATCCGGGTGGGCGGATCTTGAAGAATCAATATAGTGAAGTGAGATCTTGGGAGAACCACACAAAAATATGAGATTGCCTCGATCTAATCATATGAATTAGGATAGAACAAGAACAAAATCCAAAATCCTAATCTCCCTAGAGCAAGGCATGAAAATCGATGCAAGAGGGAGAGAGAGAAGCCATGTGAATGGCAGCTAGGGTTTAGAGATGAGTGAGTTGTGTATTCTGTGTTAAGGTTTCCACATCTCTTCACTGTTTATAAGATGGACTTATTGGACTATAATGAAGATCCATGGAGTGATTAGATGTTGGATTAGCCCATTAGAGAATAAACTTATGAAATCATTTAACCCATTATTTAATATATTATTCAATTGAATATTATTTTATTACACTAAAGAATAATATTGAACTCTCATGTAAATCACCAAATTACGAAGAACTTGGGTTCCATTTTATTTTATAATATTTCACGTGTTTAAGATTATCTTAATCCATTAATTTAATTCTCTATCTGTTATGTGACTTGAATTAAATTAATTATCCAAAGAGTTTTTCTAGTATGAAACTTTATTTATTATTCATGGAATAAAATTCCAACTGCGCAGATTTCTGAATAATAAATTCCTTTTTCAAACACCTCTTAGGGATAAAATCATACCACAATGGGCACGCGAATTCTATGAAATAATATTATAATATTTTCCTGTTATTCAATTACTACCACCCAAGATACCATGATTGAGTTGCGAAAAACTCTCACATATTGATAAGTCAAAGTGGCGTCTGATTAAATAAACAATATCAATATTATTTACATAGACTAAGAAATACTAAAATTTCTGAAGTATATTCTTTCATTAGATAGCAATAAAGAATATATTTCAAGTTGATCCTTTCAGTGCTTGACCACACCGGTGTTACTAATCTCTTCTTAGGTAAGAGAGAATCACAAACACTACAACCATATCAATAGGTAGCCAAGGTCTATCTAGGTTGTAAACTTGTTTTTCTTCTTACTAGATCAGGTCAAGTCACCTGCTGAGAACCTATGAGAATTCATTAGATTCCCTACTATAACCTTCTTAGTAAGAAGCCTTCGACTTGTTTATTTATATTTCAAAAAATAAACTATTACTCCCTCCGTCCCGGGCTACTCGCTCATTTCCTTTTCGGCTCGGAGATTAAGGAATGAGTGTATAGGAAAGTCAAAAATGACGGCCGTAGGTGAATTTTTTTACTGAAAATGGAAAGAGTGCAAGTAACTTGGGATGCCCAAAAAGGAAATAAGTGCGAGTAGTGCGGGACGGAGGGAGTATATTATATTATTTATTCTCATAATTAGGTAAACAAGTGGACGTGGTGTTTCTCGTGTATATGCACAAACTGACTGTACAAAGGCATGTACGCTCGAAGCATCTTTTAGTATACAAACCCCAGCATCAAGTAACTTGGGACATAGAGAATATTTGGTAAGCGAACACTACATTCCACTAACTTATTCCGCTCACATTTTATTATAAAACTAGGAGTATAAAAGTAGGTCTCACATTTCCCTCATTTTTTCGGTACTTAACCACATATATCTACATTTATGTGGGCGCCTATGTAAGAGAGGGATTTATGTGTTTCACTTTCACATGTATAGTACTTCCTCTGTCCTATAAAGGATGCCACACTTTCTTTTTTTCTTTGTTTCACTAAAGATGTCATATTTTTATTTTTAGAAAAAGTTCACCCTCACAATAATATAAATATTATATTTTCTCTTTTCACCTAACACACAAAATAAAACCTCCTAAAATCTCTTGTCGTCCCATAAGTGTGACATATTTTATATTACGGAGGGAGTAATATGTTGTACGCAATTTGAGATATACATTACGCCTTATTTTAGCACAATACAAATCAATGTTTTTAAAGTGCACATAAACAGTAAAAAGGGTAAATAACTAAATACGTAGTACTAGTATTTATTTCATCTAATTAAATTCATACTCTTCTAATTGACCATGGAGTGCTACTATCTTGTTTGGCGGGTACTTTTTTTAGCTGTCTCCTTTATCCTTTAGCTTTGCTTTTTAGTGCTTTAACTTCTATTGTTTGTGGAGTGTTGTTGGATCCTAGATTGTTTTTGAATTTTTGGTTATTGGAAAAATGTGTTGTTTGTTATGGTCGCTGACATGTCTTGTTGATAGGTTGTCAAATACTAGTTTTTGGGTGGTTGTTTTATTTTTTCTTATGCTAGTAGGTTTTGTATAGTGCACCTTCTTGCTCTTTTTTTTTGTTTTGTTTGAGCCTTATTTGATATATCAAAAAAAATACTTCCCATATTTATTTATCTTAAAAATAAAATATAAATCCTTAATGATGCTTACCCACAGGACTATTTCCACTCCACTCCATTCATAAAATTATTAGTAGATGGAAATTATGTTTCATTGTATTAGTATACATCACAATCAGTATCCAAATATTATCAAGAAACAAGGGAATCCTTCTTGTGCTTAATATAACCAATTAAAGTATTCACAATCTCTATCTTTCACAACAAGAAACCAGAGAGAAAATTTACAGGTTGAATATGGGCTAATCCGATTCGGACTAAGAGGGGCCAATACTCGGTTTTCTACCCATTATTTATCGTCCACATAATTATACGTAGAGATTTGTGTTAAAATATGGAAAACAAATATTGTAACTAAGGAAAGAATCATGTAATTACTATGTAATTGATAGCACCAAACTTAGGGGATTCTCTTACCTTGTGTAAATTAGGGCAATCCTCTATATTAAGAGGATTGCTCCATCGATGGAATAAGACACAGAAAACAATCCCAACAATGTCTACTGCTTCTTCCCTCTCGGTTATCCAATTCAATATGGTATCAGAGCAGGTTGAGCAATAGGGACTCAGAATATAACATCATCATCGTCCAGATACCAATCTCGAACCCCCGGCCAAGAGGCAAAAACCTGCAATCGTCAGAAAAAAATGATGTCAGAATCGGAGAACGAGAATAAGAGTTCGATGGTGAACGTCTCGGACGACATCAAAATGAAGTTTGCAGAGTTTCTCCGACACCTCCAGACCGTGCCAATCCCCCCACGACCGACGACGGTAAATGCACACAACCTCGGGTGAGGTAGTCGTCTCAACCAAGTTATCGGGAGACAACTACCCACTGTGGGCGAACCTGGTCAAACGTGCAATTGGGGGAAAAGGTTTAACCTCCCACATCTCGAAGGATTCAGAACCACCGGCAGAAACAGATCTCGGCCACGAGACATGGCAAAAATTGGATCACTGCGTGTTCGGGTGGATCATCAACAACATGGAGCCCGAACTCGTGAACGAGGTATCACAATACCCAACTGCTCGGGAACTTTGGGAAGGGCTAGCCGTGACATACGGCAGCAGAGGAGACTCGCTCCAAGTGTACGACCTGCACCGAAAATCAAGCAACATCAAACAGGGCGAAATGACCCTCGAACAACTGTGGAACCGACTCGAAAGCATTTGGATGTCAACTGATAGAAAGAAGCCAAATCCAATGAAGGACCCGGAATATCATGGTCTACAACCGAGAGAGATAGGAGACCAGGCTCTTCCAGTTCTTAATGGCCTTCAACGACGGACACGAAGTAACCCGAAGAGAAATTCTCAAGTGGGAACCCTTGCCCTCAGTCCGGGACGCCTACGCGACCGTCCGGCGTGAAGCAACAAACGACGGAGTTCTCAAACCCCAGGTCGCCGATGGAACAGAACCTCAAACCAACGGCGGAATCGGGATTGGACTTGTTCTGCGCGGCGGAGAACGACCGGGGCAGACCCCAAATTGAGGAGAAGATCGTCGATTCGACGAGGACCGGAACCGACTTGTGTGCGGTCACTATGGGGGGAGAAAATACACCAAAGATCAGTGCTTTCTCCTCATTGGCTATCCCGAATGGTGGGACGAAATGAAGAAACGAAGAGCTTCCCGAAATTGGTCGAACAGAGGGAACAGAGGAACTCCGGCAGCAGGGGAAAGAGACCGGGCTACCGGCGCTGCAAATGCAACGGGCAGCACCGGAGTCACCTCCGCCGGAAGAAGTGCAACCACCGGGCCTGGGAATGCAGCGACGACGCCAATTGGAGAAGAAATCACGTCGGCTAGGGTTGGCGCAGGTAATGAGGGGTTTAATTTTAAATTAAACCCCTCACCCTCACCTTTATTGCATTCTAGTCCTTCTAAATTCGAGATATATGAGAAAATACCCCATTCTCTATTTATGCGATCCTCAAATAAGCTTAAATTAGAGATTGACCCCATTTACTCACATATTGTTGGAAAAAGGCGCTCTCACTCTAGAAAATTAGAATTCGAGCCTGAAATTAATTGCAAAAATAGATTTCAAGTTCTAGAAAATATGTCTACAGCCTATAGTATGTCTGAATCCTCATATAAGGATAAGGATTGGATTTCTGACTGTGGAGCTATCGACACTATGTCATTTGATGAGTCTGATTTCACTGGGATGTCCAAACCTCACAAGAATTACGTCCAAACTGCCAATGGGGAATTACTTACTGTCCAGGGAATGGGAATCCTTCGTATTTCACCCGCCCTAAAAATCTCAAACTGTCTATATGTGCCAACCTTATCTCATAAATTATTGGCAGTCAGTCATGTCACAAAAGAACTGAATTGCACCGTACTAATGCAACCATCTTTTTGCATGTTACAGGATATTCAGACGGGGACGATTGTTGGGCGTGGCACTGAGCGACGTGGTCTCTACTATATGGATGAGGTAGCTCGACAGAGTATTGCGATGCTGACTCAGGGATCCACAGACAGACAGTCTTGGCTATGACATCGTCAATTAGGACACCCATCACTAGGTTATCTTAAACTTTTGTTCCCTAATTTTGATAAAATTACTCGTATGGATTGTGACACATGTTTTTTGGCTAAGAGTCATCGACATTCTTTTAAGTCTAACAATACCCGTGTGGACCAAGTTTTTTTCCTTATTCATTCTGATGTGTGGGACCAGCACCTATTATGGGTGGTCAAGGGTTTAGATGTTTTGTACTTTTTATTTATGATTGTTCACACATGACATGGATATATTTCTTGAAATCTAAGTCAGAAGTATTTGATAAATTTGTCCTATTCTACACTTTCGTTCAAACCCAGTATAAGAAACATATACAAATTTTTTGCCAAAAAGGGCCTTGTACACCAGACCACCTGCCCTCAAACACCAGAACAAAACGGGGTAGTAGAACGAAAGAATAGGAAACTCCTTGAAATGACCAGAGCCCACCTCATAGAATCCAAAGTCCCAAAATCCTTTTGGCCCGAAGCCATGGCCACCTCTGTCTACACCCTAAATCGTTTACCCACTAAAGGACTCTACAGAAAATCTCCTATCCAGGTCCTATCTAAACATACACAGATACCTCTCCCACTCACTCTTGAACCAAAAATCTTTGGATGCTCTACCTTTATTCACATACCAAAACACGAAAGATCCAAGTTCTCACCATGCGCTATAAAAGGTGTCTTCCTAGGATATGCCCAACAACAAAAAGGTTACCGGTGCTACGACCATAAGACCAAACGCATGTTTATCACAATGAACTGTGATTTCGTAGAAAATGAGTATATCTATCACCAACTTAACAGTCAGGGGAGGAAAATCAACCAGAAACTGCGATTGACCATCTAAGTTTGTTTCCAAGCATCATTACCAGTCATATGCCAAGCTCCAGTCTTGAAGTGGGTCCAACAGAGAAGGTTAGCTCTAGCACCGAGCAGGCCTCAAACACGCCAGCAGATGCCACTAAGCCTAGTGACGAGCTCACAATCGCCTCAACTGTTAATCCTGAGGTAAGAAATTCTGATCCTAGTGAATTGAATGTTATTGAGACTGACCTTGAGCGTAGAGAGGAAACCACCCAAGATGAGCCAGAAACATCAGGACAGCATGTCCTTCCGCCACGAAGCAATAGAGGAGTACCCCTAAAAAGATACTCCCCAGATTGGAAGGGAAGAAAAACTCGCTACCCCATTGCCTACTCCATGACTGCCCAGATGACTGAAATGGCACGAGCATTTGAAGTTGCCCTATATGAGGATGAGATACCAAACTCAGTGGAGGAAGCAATGAAGTACAAACACTGGAGAGAAGCCATGTAGAAAGAAATAGATGCTCTTCTCAAGAACAGTAAATGGGAGAAAAGTGTACTAGCAGAGAGAAAACGACCAGTCGGATGCAGATGGATCTTCACCATAAAAAGGCGAGCCGATGGATCAATTGAGAGATACAAGGGAAGGCTGGTAGCGAAAGGCTACACTCAGACTTATGGGGTAGACTACGCCGAGACTTTCTTTCCAGTAACTAAGATGAGCACAGTGAGAATTCTATTGTCTGTTGCAGTAAATCAGAATTGGCCTTTGCATCAGCTTGACGTTACTAATGCCTTCTTATATGGAGAACTGAAGAAAGAGGAAGAAGTATACATGGAGGTCCCTCATGGCTATTCAAGTGAATTTTGCCCAAGAGAAGTATGTCGCCTAAAGAAGACGTTGTACGGTCTGAAACAGTCACCCAGGGTGTAGTTTGGAAGGTTCAGCCAAGCAATGCAGAAGTATGGATACCGACAAAGCAACTCTAATCATACTCTTTTCCTCAAGCAGAAAGGTGACAACATAACGTGTCTCCTGATCTATGTGGATGATATGATAATCACAGGAAATGACACAGCTGAAATTAAGAGCTACGAGAAAATCTTTTCCAAGAATTTGAGATGAAAGATCTAGGAGACTTGAAGTACTTTTTGGGAATTGAGGTTCTGCGATCAAAAAGGGGGATATTCCTGCGACAGAAGAAGAACGTCCTCGATTTACTGATAGAGACAGGGCTACTACAATGCAAGCCAGCAGAGACACCAATGGTACAGAATCATGGTTTGAAGATAGAAGAAGGAGCACAACCCGTAGACAGAGAGCGCTACCAACGCTTGGTTGGAAAATTGATCTACCTAGCTCATACAAGGCCGGATATCGCATATGCGGTTGGAGTGGTAAGTCAATTCATGCACAGCCCGCAGGAAGAGCACATGAATGCTGCGATAAGGATAGTGAGATATCTTAAAGGGACGGTTGGCTACGGAGTCCTGCTAAAAAGTGAGGGACATTTGGAAGTCTCTGGCTACACTGATGGTGACTGGGCAAGCAATCCAATCGATCGGAAATCAACAGCCGGGTACTTCATGTTCATAGGAGACAATCTTGTCACTTGAAGGAGTAAAAAACAAAAAGTGGTTGCACCTTCCAGTGCTGAAGTTGAATTTCGAGGGGCAAAGAGTGGAATAACTGAAATCATGTGGATACGGAGGCTTCTGACAGAAATAGGCTTCCCACCTACTCAAAAGAGTCAACTTTTATGTGACAACAAGGCAGCAATCAGCATAGCTGAAAATCCAGTCCAACACGACCGAACGAAGCATGTGGAGATTGATCGACACTTCATCAAAGCGAAGATAGAGAAGGGAATTATTGAGTTGCCCTTTGTCCGCTCAGAAGATCAACTGGCAGACATCCTCACCAAAGCTTTCCACTCGAAGGTGTTTGAAGAAGTGTTAGGCAAGCTAAGCATCAGAGATGTCGTCACTTAGCTTGAGGGGGAGTGTTTGAATATGGAAAATAAATATTGTAACTAAGGAAAGAATCATGTAATTACTATTTAATTGATAGCACCAAAATTAGGGGATTCTCTTACCTTGTGTAAATTAGGGCAATCTTCTATATTAAGAGGATTGCTCCATCGATGGAATAAGACACAGAAAACAATCCCAACAATGTCTGCTGCTTCTTCCCACTCGGCTATCCAATTCAATAATTTGAACATTGGCCCCATTAAGCTTATCATGTGTTTCCTACTCTCCTGTATTTATTGCACCATGTTCAAAGTTACAAATAAAACTGAACAGGAACAAAATTAATATATGGAACGTGTTATGCTTTAAAAGGTGAAAATTTGAAATATTAAGGAAAGTTCCAATGTTTTTTGACTCGATGTGTTTAACAAGAATAAATATGAGTTATCAGTGATGGATACTGAAAAGGAAACTCGTAGATTTGAAACTTACTATCTGAAGAAGATCGTCGCTGACTCGCCGGTGTCTTCAATCGTCATGTGGGATGATGAAATGTTTCATTGGTGATCTATCATGTGCAGTAATATCATCTCTAAGAAAAATATGTTGAAATAGAAAAGAAATGAGTAATAAAAACCTGTAAAGCTCCATAGCTAAACTAACAATGGAATTTGTTTTTTTTCATTTAAGATTATATTGTTTCTATCCACATAACATATCGAAGTCCTATTGTTCCATCCACATATGACATAACAAATCATATTGCAAATAGAAAATCTCAATTTAAAATTATATATTATTTCTCTTTACATGGCAAATCTTATTTTATAAAAGAATATAGTGAATATGTGATCATAAAAAAACTGAGTATGTGACTTTTAAATCACTTATTAATTTGATATTACTTATAAGGAGAACTGTTCTGCTGCACAACTTGCTTGAGCGTTATGTGAGCGACTCTGATCCACGTAAGAGAGAGAGGGAAACACGTTCTTATTTTTATTTCTTTTCTCTTTCTATTTATACCTTTTATCTCTCTCCTTTTAGATTTTAGAATTTTGAATATATCTCTTCTTTGGATTTTTTTCTGCATCACCGTGAGTTTGTCGTAAATTCACCGCAGAACGTCACGGCGGGATTGGACATCAATTCGGCGGCGCTCGGGCGCGCCCAGGGGTTGGCGACCTTCGCAGATCTGCAGACTTGGGCGACCGCTGAGACATAAACTTTGTCTTCACGGTGGGGGAGTTCAACGGCAACACGATCAGCACAATAGGCTGTAATCCCGTGGGAAATCCGGAGAGGGATCTGGTGGTGGCAGCACTGGATTTTTTGGTGAATGCTTTTTCACCATCGGTCAAATTCCTCAATTTAATGAAAAGGAACGAGGGGTGTGCGGTGGGGTGGATTTTATGTTTGTGGATTTTTTCAAGAATATCATCTTGGAAGATGAAACTAGAAGAGATCGAGATGCAGTAAATCATCAATAATTTCTCTTCTGATTAACTTAAACAGCAAAATCTCGTCTAAAATTTGTTGCTTAGTGTAGCAAAAAACAAGAAATATGCACTTGTCAAATTACTGTAACTCTTCATTGTTGAGATACTCCTTCGGTTTTTGTTATACGCTTATATGTCACTGGCTCGTGTTTTAGTTTTTGATGTTTTGATTTTATGCTTTCTTCCAAATCTGCAGAACTATTAGGCGATATGAGTAGTTTATACTATTAATTCATATTGAAGGTTGGGCATGAGATGGATGTTCAGCTTCCAAAAGGACTACTTACGTCGGTTTCTTCATCACTCATAATATAAGTGACTAGTAATAATTGAATTATTGCTGATGACCATTAAAGAAATCTCATTCTCGTAATAAGTTTCTGATCAAATAAAGTAGCATCTCAATTCAGCACTACTCCATTCATTAGCTTTGAAGTTCCGGAAAAACACTGCTAATTATTTCAATTGTCTATTCTTTATTATGTGTGTTTTGTACACAATTACCTATTTCAGTCCAATTATTGTGGAGTACATATTTTGTCCATAAAAATATCACAAAATAAATGACCAATCTCATAAAACCAAATTTAATGCATAGAGAAGATGAAAATAAATGATTAATCTCATTAAAAAACTAGATGTACTCTCATAGTATTATATTAGCAGCAATACAGAAACAACATAAAAAATAATTTCAATAACTATGGAGATCAGTCTTTTTCGTTTGCAAAACCATTGTCGTCGCAACCATCGTATGCGACTAATCTGAAATAGTAAAGTTAAATTGATTGATTATTAAAACAACCATAAAATATAAATGATAAAATTCAACAGCAATTCACATACCAGTCATGCAATTTTGGACAATTACGTTTGTCATGTGATACTCCACTTAGTCCACATCCATGACAAGCTCTAGCCTTTAAAGTTGACTTCTCCTTTGACGATAACATTCTCTTACCGCTTCCCTTTGTTCTTATATTTGAAGGATCGCCAATATTTCTGGGTTTATCTAAGTTCTTCCTTGTTTGACTACTGGACACAGTGGTTGAACTAGCACCCATCTCTTTGATTTTGCCATGCAAGGAATCAAGTTGTTCATTCAAAAACTTTGTCCCCTCATCAGTCAAAGATGCATAATCAATCAATATTGAAGCCTTATAGGATAACTTTGAGCGTCGTGTCATCAAAAGTCTTGTTGGATCATCGTTGGTATTTTCATCATCTAGTGCATAAACAACACCAATCTTTGCTTCTTGCGTCCATCTTTTGAGTATATACTTCTTAGGTAGTTCAAATATTTGGCTAATCCGAAAGAAAGCTAGCATGTGTCTGCACGGAATGCCATCAAACTCGAATTTTCCACAACTACAAGACATATGATCTCTTTGTCTATCATGCATGAGTTGCATTGGTTTTGAGGAGGAACTTTGAAAACTTACAACATTGTATATCATGATATCATCTATGCTCCACAAAGTAACCATGACTTTGACTCATTTCATCTTGAAACTCCGTCCATTTTTTCTTCGTGTACACTTTAACCATTTGCGTTTCCATCAGCCAATTTGTTTTGATTTTGGGATGCTCATTCATGTCAATATGATCATCAACTAACTCATTGTGTCTTTGGTGTCTTAGTGCTCGATTGAATCGAGTGATAAAATCCATCAATGAGTTCTTGTGAGAGACATACTTTTTGAAAAATGAATGCGAACTCTCAGATCTCTGACTACTTGACATCCTAGCAAAAAATACATGACTAAAGTATGACGGAACCCACTTATGTCGCAATTCATACATCAACAAGATCCAAGTATTTTGCTCTAAGTTAGCAAATCTAATAACATCTTTCCACCAATGCTCGAATTCCTCAGGAGAAGTAGAATTTTTTATAACATTTTTTATGCTCTGATAATGCTCTCGGAAAGTCACTGCTGAAATCTTTTCCGGAAATTTATTCAATATGTGCCACAAACAATAACGGTGTACTGTTTTCGGCAAAACTTGTGCAAGTGTTTTCGTCATAGCAGGATCTTGATCAGTGACGATTGCTTTTGGAGCACTTGTTGGCACAGCTTCCATGAACTTATTAAGCAGCCACAAATATGATTCTGTCTTCTCATCACTTAGAAATCCACAACCAAAAACAATTGTTTGATGGTGATGATTTACTCCTACGAACGGTGTAAAAATCATTTCGTACTTATTAGTGTTATAGGTAGAATCAAACACAACAACATCACCGAATACACTATAAGCACTCCTTGATTTATGATCTTCCCAAAAACATCTTTTGAACCTATTATCTGAATCTGTCTCATAGTCAAAGAAAAATGATGAATTTTTCTCCTTTTCAGATGTAAAGAATTCTACCAAATTTTCGGCATCGATCCCCTTCTGTTCATCCCTCATATCTCTCTCAACATTCCTGATATCTCTTTCAGTGCAACCTACACTTTCAGGCCCCCCATGCTCTATCTCCATTAGTTGCATTTGCTGACAGGTCGGTATATTAGCTTCTGAAAATTGTTGTGTCAACACTCTCTTCGCAGCAGAGACACTACGGTATGATCGGAGTAAATGCACTTTTGAAGGAGTAGAAAGTCCATGATTATGACCTTCAGTGAATAAGCTAATACTCCAATAGGGTCCAGTTTGTTGTTTGACAATGGAGATCTTTGCCTTACAATAAGTTCTAACTTCACCACGAGCTCTTTTCTTGATCGGGCCACCACTCGACGCTCGATTTTTTGAGCGGACTTCATCAGTTTGACCAGCTTTAAAGCATACAAATTGTTTCCAAACAACTTCATTCATCTTATTCTTTTTGCTATTGCTTATTCTTGCACTAAAACCAGCTTCACAAGCATATTGATTGTAGAATTCAAATGCATCGTCTATTGATGCAAATTTCATTCCAATTTCTAGCTTTCGATCATTCGCAGTTTGAGGAATATGCAGTTCATCATTCATATTTTCACTCCTTAGACTAAAAAATAAATTTAAAAAAATATTAATATATACAAAAAGTAAGTAGCAAACAAAACTAGAGCCTAAATAAAACTAAGGATTAGGGGTTGATTTAGGATTTACAACATCACGCATGTTGTTTAATTAGTTTCTGAACTAAAAACGTATGCAACACAATAATTGTTCTACTAAATTTCTCCGGAGACCAAACTTTTTAATTACAAAATCTATAATTTCACTATTTTGAATAAACATAAGGCAAATAGACTAAAAATATTACCTGACCAAATTTGATGCAACTCGGTAGAAAATCCAGAGAGGGAGAGAGGATACTTCAAAAATTCTGATGGAGGAAACATGTAAAGGGTTGCAGAATATATAATTTTTAATAAAATAGGTCCAATAGATTTGTACAAGTACACAGAGAAATAAAAAAGGAAAACAAATCTAAGCCTAAAATATTGAATAAATTAAGATATACTCTATTATAATGCGTAGATTGAGAATAGAATCCAAAACAGAAAGAACTAAATTTTCGGACTCTCTCCTACGTGGACTAGAGTCGCTCACATAACGCTCACACAAGTTGTGCAGCAGAACAATTCTCTACTTATAAGAGCATTCATAGTGCCTTCCTATAGCACTTCCAAAAATTCCCCCCGACACATCATTAAGCCCTTCCATAAACACCTTCAGCTCTCCCACATCCCTACAATAGTATCCAGCCCTCCTAGTAGCCTTCCCAACAACCTTCCTATTTTAATTCAGTCTCCTATTTAAATTTGTTGGTGTTTTCACCAGAAATAGAACAACAAAATCGAAGTTAATTGGAGGGAAAAAATCGAAGTTCATTGAGTTGACATTGATGAGAGTTTTAGAAAATTTTCGTTGTATTACAATTTTGGAAAACAAATACAACGATAAACACAAACTTCCACAAATAAAATACAAACGATATCAATGTGCAATCCTACGTATCCATAACTCTTCGATTATATCGTGCTGGAGTTGAATATGAGCTTGTTGTTGGCACATAGTAACAAATGCTTGGAGCCTCTCAGTGTTGCCATGAGGTACACCCATCCGTAAGGAGAGCCACCCCATGGCTTGGTCCAACCGCATCTTCATTGCCCCAATTGGTGAGTTCTGTACCTTCATTATCGACTATCATGTTATGCATGATGATACATGCATACATGACATCAGCATCAGGCATAACATGACATCAGCGATACAGTCGTCATAGAACAACCATGCTGGAGCTGTCTATAGCAATTAGAACACACTAAACGCCCACTCCACATCCTTACGAGCAGCTTCTTGCCGATGCGCAAAGTAAACGTTCTTTGGATTTGTTGGGCATCTGATCGTCTTCACAAATACGAGCCAGCTGGGGTATATCCCGTCAGCCAGATAGTAGCCCATATCATGCTGGTTGTCGTTGGCTATGATACTGATAGCAGGACCCACACAAAGGCATTGGTCATTGAAGATGAGCGACAATTGTAGGATGCTGATGTCGTTGTTCGACCCGACAACCCTGAAGTAAGCATGTCAAATCTACAGGCGGTAGTCAACAACGGCTTCGAGGATTATCGTGGGATTCTTACTTTTGAACTCGGTCGTGTACATCCTTTTCCAAGTAGTTGGAAAGTTCTTACACTCCCAATGCATGCAATCAATGTTGCCCAACATTCCAGGGAAGCCGTGCACCCTCCCGTGCAAATTCATCAGGCATTGGAAGTCGAGAGGGGTCGACTTTCGAATATATGTAGGCCCGAATACTTGGATGACCCCTCGACAGAAATATTTCAGACATTCGCGGGCAGTCGTGTCTTCAATATGAAGACACTCGTCGAACATGTCGGCATGTCCTCCATAAGCCAATTGCCTAATAGCAGTCGTGCACTTCTGTATCGGCAAATGTTCGGGCCTGCCAGCGGCATCCCATCGCAACTAGAAGTACTTGTAACAACATTCCAGCGCAAACACAATGTGTAGGAAAAGTTTCCGATTCATTCTAAAATGCCGACGGAAAACTGTTGGCCCCCACCATAGCTCCTCGATGAAGTAGTCAGCAAGCAGCCACTCGTGGGCAGTGACGTGGTCACGGTCGATTGTACGTCGATACTGGATCGGTCAAGGAACCACCGATTGCATCTGTTCTTGAATGAGTCGCTCCATTTCGCAGTCTATCTGCGCTGACGTCTGCTCCCACAAGGCATCCGCGATCTACCTATCAATTGGATCCCCATTACCACCAAAATCCACTTCGAGAGAAGTGTGAAAATTTTAGTGTGGAAGAGTGAAAAAATTTCGTGTGGGAGTGAGATGAATGGATGTGAAAAATGAAATGGGGGTAGAGTATTTTATAGAAAAAAATGCAAAATCATCCGGCGGTTGCTTGGCGAGCAATAGGCGCCGAGCTTGCTCCTTCCCACCGCCCTCTTACGCTCGGCGTCCGCCGTCACCTCGGAGCCCCTCCTTTCCCCCTCCATGGCTCGTCGTCTGCAATGGTAGCCGTCTGACCGCCTCCCAGCACGACAGTGGCACGGGGGGCCGGTTGGCGCCCATTACAAATGCTCTAATAAGAAAGAAAAACGAATATAAAGTTACTATAAATTTAATTCAAGTGTCATTATAAATGATAAAAACCCAAATAATATGAATAAATATTAATAACTGAAACAATAACTATTGATGATGAATATCTCCATCTGAAATAGCGAGATGGAAAGCCATAGTACTCTCTCCGTCCGCTATTAGGAGTCTCATTTTAGTTTGACACGAATTTTAAGAAAGATAAAACAAAGTGGGAGAGAAAAGATAATGGCATGTGGTACCCAGTTTTATATATACTCCCTCCGTCCCATAAACATATGTGCATTTTCCATTTTCGTCCGTCCCACAAAAATATGTAAATTCCATTTTTGAAAAGTCATCCCAATTTATTACCCATATACATCAACTTATTCACAACTTATACCACCATTAAGCACTACTAATAATGTGGGTCCCAATATCCACTAACACTAGTTTAACTACACTTCTCCTCATCTTTCTTACTTTACCAATTTTGTCTTAATTCCCATGTCATCCCATAATTTTTATGGGACGGAGGGTGTATTAGTTTTATTCTAATAGAATATGAGTGGAATGAGTTATTGGAAAGTGAGGTGTACCTTTTATTTATAGTAAAAGTGAACCGGGACTTCTAATGACGGACGAACTAAAATGGTAAACTAGGACTCCTAATGGCGGATGGATGGAGGATGGATGATGATTCAATAGGTATATGAATTATAAAATTATAATTTCTTTGAAATATACTCCTATGTTCTAAAAAATAGACTAGTTTTACCAATTTGGGTTGTCCTTCAAAATTCAACCAACTCTAAATATGGAAAGTTTTTAACTAATTACATGCTAGTAATAATGTGGACCCCACAATTCATTAACACTAATTCTACTACCTTTTCCCCCTCTCTTACTTTTTCACATCTCTCTTACTTTACCAATTGCACATTAAAACTTGTGTCATTTAGAATTTTGTCTATTTTTTGAGGGAGCGAGCATAATAGGTCATACACTATGTAGGTCATGGAAATTGCACAATAAAAATAGAAGGGTCATGAAAGAGGAGCTATAATAGAGACATAGACAGATTAATGAAGTTTTGCTGGTGGTGGGATTGGTCATCCCAGCCGACCACCTAGGTACATCCCTAGAGTAAAATGTTATACTCCCTCTATCGCCGACTAGGAGTGCCGGTTTGCCGTTTCGGCCCGTCTAAGATTAAGAGTCTCAGTTTACATTTAGTATAAATGGTAAATAGACAACACATTTTGTTAATTCACATCACTCATGTTTTATTATAAAACTCATATAGTATAAAAATGGGATCTACAGTTCATTTTTGGTTCCATCCACTACCTTTGGAGTTTTAAAAATCTATGACAAACTCAACCATGACTCCAAATTATTGACGAAGGGAGTACTATAATTTTATGAAAAACATAGTACTCCCTCCGTTCCTCTGTAGTAGAGGCATTTCTTTCCGGCACGGGATTTAAGAAAAATTATTTTAAATAAGTTAAGTAAAAGAAGAATAAAGTAGAAAGGAAAAAGGTAGAGAGATGAAGAGAGAGTAAATTAAGTGTGAGTAAAGTACTTTTTGCCAAAAAAAGAAATGACTCAGCTACAGTTGGACAACCCAAAAAGGAATACGACTCAGCTACAGAGGGACGGAGGGAGTACATCTAATGTGTAGAAGTAAGAGTGAAACATGAACCAAAAACTAACTGCAAATTTGCTCCATTTGTTTTTTTTATGGAAATACTAAATACAAGATTTGTTGATTTCACTTCACCGTTAAATAGAGTACTCAGAACAACATCAGTGGTGTGATAACAAAGTATCAATGTACAACATGATAGAACTAAACATGTAGAAGTTGATCGTCACTTCATCAAATAAAACTTTGAAGGAAGAATTATAGAATTTCCATTTGTTTGATCCGAGGAGCAGCTTGTTGACATACTGACCAAGTTCGTGAATCTTGGAGTCTTTAAGTAGATATATTCTACAAATTGAGTATCGTAGATACCGTTGCTCAGCTTGAGGGGGAGTATCATTGGTGAGGTCTAGATCGACGGATTGGAATTGGATTAAGTTATATGGAAGATAACCGAACCATTCGGATCAGTTAGCAAATTGTCGTTGCCACTTAATCAAATCAATCCTCAAACCGACTCACGCAAGAAAAATATTTATAACTCCCAATTTTGCACAACTTTAACAGTAAAGCGGCAAGTTCGGGGTCGATCCCACAGAGAAGATGGTGTGTCGAGTGTGTGAGTAGTGAACAGGGGGGGTTGGCTGCTGCCACGCTTTAACTTGGGAGTTTTTAACTACTGTTTTTAATCTAGGCAGAATTAAACTAGCTAGCTTGATCAATGGAACTTTAACTACTGGGTCAAATAAATTGCAGGTAACAACGGAAAAGTAAATGCGAGGATGTAAATGAAAAATAACTTCGATTAAACTAAAAACTGAGTACAGTGTGAATTTAAACTAAGCTAACACTTCGGAAACTAAGAAAGCGGTAAAAACTGAGAAGAATCTCAGCGGGAAACTTAAGATAACGCTAACAGAAATGAGTATTCTGCAGCGCTCCCTTTGGTCGCCCTTTTAGCTAAGCTATCTAAACTAAGCTAGAGAACTGAACTAAACTAAGCTAGAGAGCTGAACTAAACTAGATAACTAAGCTAAGCTAAACTAGACGAAAAGTAAAGTGTCGGATCTGCTTCTCTTGTGGTGGCACACCCTCTATTTATAAGCTCGATTCGGCCTTCAGCTGGATAACGATCTTGACAGGGAATATTCGCTAATGCTGAGAATGAGCGACTCATTGATTGCTACGTGCCCTTTCTTCTAGAATGACGACGCTTTTGAGTAACAGATTCCTGACTCAGCTCCGTCCTTGCGTCTCATAAGCTAGCACGTGTCCCCTTCTAGAACATCATCCTTGATAACAGAATGGTGCGCCATATCCAGCTCATTTCCTCACGTGTTCTTCTTCTAGAAGCCAGCGGTCCCCGCCTAACTGCTTGATTACTCCCCCTTGATCAACTCCCCCGATTCTTGGCCCTTTATCGCCTTTTGTACTTGTTTGATCAGTTCGGCCTTACTGCCTTGGTCAAGTGACATTTCTGCACATTTAACACTTGTTTTGCGCGATAAATCGATCAAGTAGCATACATTTTACCCTTAAACCGATGCATGAAATGAGCCTTATCAATCATAATATTGGAAACAATTACACAATTAGATTAGAGAGAGATTGTCTAGAATCAATAATTGACAAGGAAATGATTTGTAATTGATTCAGTCCTAGACTAGGTGATATTTTCCCTAGTTACAATGTGTAGTCCTCTCTATACAAGGAGACAAAGGTGATATTTTCTCTAGTTACAATGTGTAGTCCTCTCTATACAAGGAGACACAGTAAACCTAAACAATACACAAGAAACATGTTTACGCTTTCAATTCTTATCTTTCAATTACCATCTTCTAAGACTTATTTAATTATTTTGTTTTCTTTAGATAAAAACCAGCCCAATTTGTTTAATTTAGAGTGAGGTTGAGAGACAGGGATTGACCTCTATTATACAACCTTCCCTCCACCCAAAACAGAGAAAAATATATTCTTTCATATCAAGTCACGACAATTCACACAAGCCAAGAAGAACATATAAGGATTAAATACTATGAAAAGGAAACGAGATGAAGAGAAATGAAACCAAAAAGAGACCAGGCTTATTCATATTTTCAGCTCATGCTTAGTTCGCCTCTTCACTTAATTAGAGACTAATTCAATCAAAGCCGGCACGCCACCAACTCCGTTAATTAAAATATTAATTCAATTTTTACTCAATCAACAATTTTATGAGTACTATATTGCAACAAGAATTTTTCAAACATATTTCCCTATGTTCTCTTTCCTACGCCGTAATTATAACCATTCCATCTCTCTCTTTCTCTGACAAACAAATGAAAATGTCCACTCCTTTATTCCCCAGTTCCACTCCGGCGCTGCTCTTGGCCTTAGCAATTTTCTCGACTTTTTGCTACCTCCACACCACCTTAGCTCAGCCTCCATGCAACGACGGCGTTTTGATCACGTACAACCACGACACGGCCGAGCGAATCGCCCCGTTTCTATTTCCGTTAAACCGGTTCGACCAGCCATACCGGTTCAACTCGACGCTGACGGTTCTCAACCAGGGGCTGAAGGAGCTGAAGAATTGGCGGGTCTTCGTCGGGTTCGAGCACGGTGAGCTCCTCGTGTCCGCCACGAACGCCGTGCTCGCCAACGCCTCCTTTCTTCCGGCTAACGTCAGCGGTGGCGCTGTTCTATCCGGCAGCTCTGTGACCGACCTCAAAACTGCGATCGAGACCGCTGGAGATATTGAGCAGATGCAGGTGGTGGTGGAGTTGTTGGGGACGGAGTTCGGGGTGGCGCCGCCGGACGTTCCGTTGCCGGGAAATATTACTCTCGCTAATGACGGCTACTTGTGTCAGAATCTCACCATAACAGGTAATAATCGTGAACTAAGAAAATACTTTTGCAATTTAAAAATTAAAAGTAGCTACTACTCCCATGTTCTCATTACGTGTCTCAATTTTCATTTTAATTTAGTTTGAGCCAGTTTTCATTTTGGTCCCATAAAGTTGGACAAAAGAAGAAAGTAATAGAATAAAATTATACTAAATCAAAAGCTTTTTAGTCTTGATAATATTTCGATTATATAATTCTTAAATTATAAAGCTTCTTTTTCCATATAAGGACAAAAATTACTTTTCAAAAATAGATATTATATAAATCTTTTATTGTCTTAATAATTATTTTTTTATCATCGCCCTATTAAAATGAATAGTTTTGAATTTTGAAGAAAGCGTTTCTGGTTAGGATATTATGAATTGGTTGATTTAGTCTATGTGAGTTAGTAGTAGGAGTACTATATATTTAAGGAAGTTTGGTTTAAGGGTGAATTAAATTAAAAATCGTTATTTAATTGAATAATTCTCTGTCTTCTTTCAAACCACGTCAGATAAGTGGGATCATAAGAATATACTCCCCGTCCCTTGGTACGAGTTTTAAGAAATAGAGTAGAAATTAGAAAATGTATGAAAAAAATTAGTTGAGAGTGAATCATACTTTTATATATTAATTTTATAATAAAATACAAATAAAATGCGATGTCTATATTCTACATGTAAAAATGTAAAGGTACCAATTAATTAGGGACGAGAGGTAGTATATGAAGAGAGTACATGACCAAGCCAATGTCACTATTTAAGTGGCCAAAAAAACTACTCCATCCGTCTCTGAAAATTTGTCACCTATTACCATTTTTGTCCGTCTAAAAAAATTTGTCACTTTTCACTTTTACCAATTTTGATGGTGGATCTCACATTCCACTAACTCATTCTCACTCATATTTTTATTATAAAACTAATATATAAAGTATGGTTCATATTTCACTAACTTTTTCAATTGACTTTCTACTACATTTCTTAAAAATTGTGTCGGGTCAAATGGTTACAAATTATTAAGGACGGGGGAGTACGAGAGGCCTAATATTATTATTGCAATTATATAAAACGTGTTGAATATTACTCCAAATCAGATTATATTGATGAAAGTTTAAGGAATTTGATATTATTGTGGATGTAGGTAACAATACTATGACCACTTGCTGCACACCAGACGCGAACACAAAGACAAACATTACATCGGAGCAAGGATTCTCACCCCTCGAGACAGGCGACGTCACAATAATGTATGATGTATTAACATCAAACGATCCTAATTATTGGGCTCAAGTCACAATCTCCAATCACAATCCATTTGGTCGTCTCGACAATTGGAACCTGAGTTGGGAATGGATGCAAGGCGAGTTCATCAACTCAATGCGAGGAGCTCTCCCACAAATCATCGACGCCGGCGACTGCATCTTCGGCCGCCAAGCCCAATACTACAAACAATTCGATTTCTCCAAGGTTCTGAGCTGCGCAACGAGGCCGACCATCGTCGATCTCCCTCTCTCGAAAGCTAACGATTCCGAGTTAGGGCTGATCCCTTTTTGTTGTCGCAACGGGAGCATTTTGTCGTCCGAGATAGATCCCGAGAAGTCCAAGTCTTCGTTCCGGCTCGAAGTGTACAAAATGCCCCCGGACATCAACAAGACTGAGCTTGCCCCTCCTCTGAACTGGCAAATCAATAGCACGGTCGGGCCGGATTACCAGTGTGGGCAGCCTGTTCGTGTCACGCCATCTTTGTTTCCGGACGCGTCAGGGCTGCCGTCGCAGACGGCGGCCCTGGCCACGTGGCAGGTGGTTTGCAATGCCACAATGACAAGGGCGAAAAAGTCAACGTGTTGTGTGACTTTTTCATCCTTTTTCAACGACTCTATTGTCCCCTGCAACACTTGTGCATGTGGCTGCCCCGCCTCCGCGGGTGACACGTGTAGTGCCACGGAGCCAGCAGTCCTCCTTCCAGCTGAGGCCCAACTAGTGCCATTCCACAACAGGACAAAATTCATTAAAGAGTTTGCGGATATTAAAAACCGCAAACTCCCAAATCCTCTGCCATGTCCTGACAATTGTGGGGTCAGCATCAACTGGCATCTTGTCTCGGATTTCAAGAAAGGGTGGACATCAAGGGTAACCCTTTTCAACTGGGGCGAAGCAGATATAATTGACTGGTTCGCCTCAGTTGAGCTAGGTCGGGCCATACCAGGCTATGAGAAAGTCTACTCCATGGACGGGAGAGTATTGTCATTTCCCAACAATGACACGCTCTTCCTTCAGGGGTTGCCGGGTTTGAACTATCTCATCGCGGAAAGGAACGGGTCGAACCCGAGAAAGGATCCGCCGGTTCCTGGATCGCAACAAACGGTGATATCGTTCACGAAGAAGCAGACGCAGTCAATTCAAGTCGCCCGAGGAGATGGATTTCCAACGAAAGTTTACTTCAATGGAGAAGAGTGCTCTCTTCCTACAATGCTGCCGAGCAACGCTCCAAGAGAGATTGCTGCTTCTGTTGTGTTAAGCAGCTTTCTCTCACTAGTTCTGATTTTCAGTTTTGTTTGGAAGTAGATTCGGTACATCATGATCAGTGTAAAGAAATTAAATATTTGTTTTGAATATTAATTGTTATTTGAGATTTATATATTGACCATGTAGTGCAGGCTGGATTAGATACATGTTTTTTTAGTTCATGAAAACTGCGACCCTATTTTTGTTTTACATTGGGCATGATTAGATAAATGTGTTTTTGTTTGTTAATTATTTTGGCCGATTAGTATTGCTTATTATAGTTAAGTGTATGTTTGAAATTTTCATATAAATATTACACACTGGGCACGTAGCAAAATATTACGGAGCTTGTATTAAGCGCTAAAGTAGCCTCGGTGCAACCATTAGTCTATCACTATTCAGCTCTATTTATTAGAACTGGAGAAAATTCTCCATTTACTCCTTCAGTGAGAGCATGAAATTTTATGTTAATTAGGTCTAAATTTTTTTTCTAATCTCCTTTTATATATAGCTATAATGGTCAGAGTAGGTATCTACGGAGGTTGGATTTGGGTCAAACATGTCTTTTACTCTCTCGTCCCTTAATAAGAGTCTTATTTGATTTCGGCACGTGTTTAAAAAAATGTAAAGAAGGTATAGTGAATAAGTTAATAGAATATGAGTCTCATTTATAATAAAAATGTAAGTATACTAAGTTGGTGGAATGTAGAACTATTTAATTTATGATAAAAGTGAAATATAACTCTTAATGGGAGACGAAAATGACAAAATGATACTCTTAATAGGAGACGGATGGAGTACTAATTAAATTGAGCCTCAATTTAATACAAGCTCAACAGAATATCACTCTCATCATCCCACAATATGAGTCACATTTGTTGTAAGCACAGATTTTAAGAAATATATAAAGAAAAGTGGGTTGAATAAGTTAGTGGACTATGTGTCCCACTTATATACTCCCTCCGTCCCCCAAAAATAAGCACTTTGGGTTCGGCACAAGTTTTCATGCAAAATTGGTAGAGAGAGGTAGAGAAAAAAAGTAATTAAAGTATTGTTAGTGGGGTATGTGTCCCACCTTATTAGAGAGAAAAAGGTTACAAAAATTAGAAAGTGCATATTCTGTGACAGACTAAAAAGGAAAGAGTGCATATTCTTATGGGATGAATGGAGTATATTAAGTTTATAATGTGAGTGGAATAAGTTGGTGGAATGAGAGTTTACTTGTCATTTATGGTAAAAGTGAAATGTGAATCTTATTGTGGGACGGCTCAAAATGACAAAGTGTGACTCTTATTATGGGACGGATCGAAATGTCAAAATATGACTCTTATTATAGGACGGATATAATACTATTAGCCACTACAATAATATTGATAGGCTTACTATCTAATATAGGGCTGGAGAAAAATACCGAAATACCGTCCTTATCGTACTGAAAAAATACCGAAAATATCGAATTTTCGGTATACCGTAATTTTCGGTAAGGTAACGGTATGAGTTTTCATATACCGCGGTATACCGCGACATACCGAAAATTATAAAATACCGCGGTATATACCGTAAATTAAGGTATATACCGTGAAATATAAATATAATTATATATAAAATACTATACTTTATATATTTTTAAATTATAAAATGTATCGTGAAATATAAATATAGATATGAAAAAAATATATTTAATATATTTTTTAAATAATAAAATATAAATAATATTATAAAAACTCTAATATTCTATTTTTATTGATGTTGAAAGTCAGGTATACCGCATACTTACCGAATTTCGATACGGCATACCGAAAATGAGGTACGGTATCGATATGAAAATTCCCCATACCGAAAATAAGGTATACCGAAGTTCGGTATACCGACAATTTTGGTAAGGTAAAGGTATGATTTTTTCGCATACCGAATTTACGGTAAGGTACACGGTATGGTGGTTTCGGTAAAATATACCGTACCTACCCACCCCTAATCTAATACTAACAATTTACAAATAATCCGGGCTCATACATCTTCAACATTACTAGCTAGCACTCCATTATTAGGCCATCCACAATAGGCGCCCAGCGACCGCCCAGCCGAGCGCCGGCGCTGGGCGATCTATTGCAGCCGCCCAGCGGGCGATTGGAGAGAGAAACCGCGCAGCACTGGGCGGTCGCGTGGCGCTGGGCGGTCCGTTCGGCGCTATTGCAGCGCCCGGATCGCCCAGCGCACCGCCTAGCGAGAAAAAATAAATTTTTTTTTTCGAAACACTATATATACGCGCTTTGTTCGTCATTTTCCCGTATATGTCTCGTAAATTTAATTTCGCATATTGTGTGATTGTTAATTATTTCATTTTGTATATATTTGTTAATAGTGATGTGGATAGTATTATTAATGTTTCTCGTATATGTCTCGTAAATTAAATTCCGTATATTGTGTGATTGTTAATTATTTCATTTTTATATAATTGTTATTAGTGATGTGGCTATTGATGTGGCTGGGCTATTTATGATGTGGCTAGGCTATGGTTGGGCTATTTAAGATGTGGCAGGAGGATTTTTAGTGCTGATGATATGGCAGTGGCTAGGCTATGGCTGGGCTATTACTGGGTCTTCCTATTGTGGATGGCCTTAAAGATGTGGAAGCATTCTACAAAACAAAAGGTCGCAGCTGGTGATTGAACAACGCAGGAGTTTGGAGACCAATCCGCGTCCTAATTAATTTCCACGTCATTTCTCCTTTTTACCCCCCCTTTTTTTAATCTTTTCCTTTCCCTGAATTTTCTTGCAGCTAGAAAGTGATAAAGCCAATAAACCATCCCCAAACCCTACTATACAGGCGTATAATTCCTCCCCCTGTTTTCAATTTTCCGATTTTGTCGCGTACATATAAATCGTGTATAATTCTTGTAGAGTTTCCTAATTTTTCAGCTCCTACAAAAATAATTCGATTCATTTTAATTCCACATGGCCGATCGATTATACCGTGATTTGGAGATTGCGCTCTCCTCTTTTTCCACACCGTGCAACGGTGAGCTTCGCGAATCGAGGTTCAGTATCTTCGTGATGATTATCGGGGCTGATTGATTTTGTTTTTGTAATTTTTTTTAGATGATTACAATGAAGAGGACGAGGAGAGCGAGGAAGAGTATGAGGGGGAAGAGGTCAACGGTGTCGAAATTGAGGGGAAATCAGAGGACTTAGCTTGCCCTTTTTGCTCGGATGATTTTGATGTTTTGGGATTGTGCTGCCACATTGATGCCGACCACCGTATGGAGGTTAAACCAGGGGTAATTTGACGCTTTTTGCTCTTTTCTGGTTTTTTGGGATGATAAAAACTAGTAGTAGTAGAAGCAGCAGCAGCAGCAGCAATGAGTTTGTTTAGAGCAAAATAGCTGCATTTTTGTGTTTAATGTGTGTTTAGAGGATTTTCAAATGCTTAAAGGGGTGATTTGGTTCATTATTAGTTGCAGAAACTTAGTTGGCATAGTGGTGTGTGTTTCTTTGAGTTGGATATATATTTTGAGGATTAAGCATAAGGCTGGTTTCTAATTTGAGTGGTGAGGACAGTCGGAAGGTGTTTGAATTCGACGAATTGATAGTAGATAGTATGAGATGGAAGAGAGCTAATCGACATGGTGGCTTTTTCTAGCTGCCAATGGTGGAAGTACATGATATTTTTTTTTTCAGAGAATAGGGGGCTTCTAAGAAATAGTTGATAGATGTAAAAAACACTTTTTTTTGTTGAAAGTGTGTTTCTTGCTTGCTGAATATTAGTTGGAAGCTGTCATGCAAGGTTTGCTGTCTTTACCTTTTAGTGCTAAGAGGAATCTCTACTGTATCTTAGCTATCGTTTCTTTTGTTTCCAGATTTGCCCTGTTTGTGCTGTGAAGGTTCGGGTAAACATGGCTTCACATGTGATTACTCATCACGAGAGTATATTGAAGATATCCTTTGAACTATGTTTAAAAGAATGAGTTACATTCTTTTTTCTTTTTTATCACGTTTGAATGTCTTTTGTTGGGTTATTTATGAAGATTTGCTCATTATGAAAAAAGATTTACCTTTAACTTACTTATACGCTCTCTGCAATAAGAAGCATCGTAGCACTCGCTCCCGTTCATCAATATATCTACTGAGGAAGGAATTGCAGGAGAAGCATTTACGTGCTGTTAAGGAGTCTCCCACTGTTGGTTCGTCCTCTAATGCAGCAGCTGATTCCATGCTTTTGTCGTTTGTCAATAGTCCTCAACCAGCTTACAGACCCCAAATCAGTGAAGCTGCTTCTCCATCTGAAGCAAGCTTGTCAGGGAAAAGTTCTTATGATGACTCTACTGAAAGGTAAGCCAATACACTTTCTCTCAAATTTATATTTTTTGCCAAACTCAATACAAATGAGCAATGCACTCTTTTCCCGTGAAAGAGGATCACATGAGAACAACTAAATGGGACATAAGCTGATACCATAAAATGTGAATATGATCTTAGATATTCATGTATAAATCCCCAGTTTAGTGTTTACTGATAAAGCAATGGAATGTGGAACATAGAGCTTATGTTGCTTGATTAGTTATTGATACTCCCTCCATACCATAAAAATATGGACTTTTTCCATTTTGGGCCATCCCATAAAAATAGCCCCTACTATAATTTTTGATAAGTTCTTTCTCCATGTTCTCCACTAACAATACTATAATTACTTTTTCTTTCTATCTCTCTCTTACCGTACCAATTGTGCATTAAAACCCGTGCCATCCCTAATATCCATATTTTTATGGGACGGAGGGAGTATGTGTTATAATTTTTATGATGCTGTCTAATTCATCCATAGTATCTTGCTGTTGTATGAGATTGGGACTGGGATTGAATTGAAAAGGATTTGTAGTTCGAAAAGTAGGTGTGCAATCTTAGGTGGTGGTGTTGAATATATTTTACATATAGTTTGCTATGGATTTTATATGAGAATCCTATCAATTAGCTCTCTGTTGCTTAATGCGAAGTGGTAAAACTTCTTGGGGAAGTAGGAGCAGTTGGCATTATGGCCTCCAGAAACCTTCTACTAAGTTCTATCTCCGTTGCTGACAGTTTCGTATATCCCATCGGAACTTCATCAAACCAACCAATCTTGGTCTTGCTTGAGAACTAGTGGTGATGAGTGTCCTTGTGTTGGGACATGCAACCTATTTTTTTGTTTAAAAGCATGCCAGTAGGGGCTACTACTTACATGTAGTTGTTTCGTGATCATCTTTTTTGTTCTATATTGCTTTAATCAAAGACTTATCTGTATTTTGTCATGGTAGTGAAGTTCTTTTCATATGATGGTTGGGAAGGGCAAAGCTTTTGTCGGTCTGTAGTGGTGGGATTGGGCATATTTTATTTAAATCTAAACTATTGAAATAACATTGATGAAGATGTACAGAGTGCTGTTACAACATGCCTCTTCTCAAATTTTCATTAGTCCATTCACCTTCACTGTTTCCAATTTCCATAAACAAACGATATTGCAATCAGCATTAGCATATTATATACCCTTCTCGTATTCTGTTTTTTTTTCTCCATAGCATAACAGGCCTCTTCTCTTAATTTTCATTAGTCCGTTCACCTTCATTGTTTCCATAAACAAAGAGGATATTGCAATCAGCATTAGCATATTATATACCCTTCTCATATTCTGTTTTTATCTGTGTAGTGCATAGGGTGTGCCACTGCAAGAACTCTGATTTTGGAACTCATAACATATTTTCTTATGTGCTTGTCGTCAATGCAGATTTCCACTGTCTCTGTCAACAGACAGGAACATCGAGATGGCCAGAAGGTCTGAGTTCGTACAGGGCTTGCTGTTATCCACCATACTTGATGACTTGTAAAACAGCTGGGCATGCCCAAAGCTTCACTTTTTTGATGCCTAATTATTGACAAAAGAGGCGATTGTTGAACTCGTGCACTGAGCCGGCTAGTAATTTTAATCCTATCTTTCCTGTGCAATTGATCGTGATCAGAGACAACAGTTTCAGTGATCAGTTAGATGCAGCTCCTTGTTTGATTCGGCTGGGTGGAATTGTCCTTGGCTGTTAGTGTATAGTGGCAAGACCTTGGTTAATTCTATGTTACCTGCTTTATCATTATACATCTTCACAAGTAAATTCGAATTTGTGATCGACATGTGTTATTGATAAAGCATTGTCTTGTATTTTTGTTCACTTGATTGTTTGATCTAATAATCAAAGAAACATTTGGCAATCTTTTGATTTTTTGCGTTTGGGAATCCAAAGTTTCCTTCTGTGTTGTTTTAGACTCTGATTGATCAAACTTGATTTGTTTTATACTCCTATTCTTTGAAACTAAAAAGAGTTACTGTTTGATATGTCAATATTCAAGAGTCGCTGATCACAAAATTGGAGTCACATTTGGGTTCTTAAATTAGAGTCTTAGTTTTGATTCATATGAAACTATAAATGCTTGATTTCATTTAATTCCTAGGATTGCCAAAGTTGATGTTAATCTATCAAATTGAAAAACAAAAATCAAAGGAAAAGCAAAGATAGAATGGATCTAGTCTCAATAACTAGATCCAAAAAGGGAAATATGGAAGATTGAGGATGGTTCGTGAATATGAAGATAGAACCATTGATGGGAAGCAACTCGGCTACTTTCACCTCTTCATGTTTATTTGATTCATATTTTTTTATATTTATTGACTTATATTTACTTTGTTTAATTATGTTCTATAATGCTTCAAGTTGAGTGACACATCTTGTTGATTTATTGGCATGTGGGAGAATCGAGAGATGATCCATATGTTAGTTTTAGATTGATGACACTACAGTTAATATCCTCAAATAGATAAATCTAAAAGTGAGAGCTTTCTTTATAAGGGTCTAATTGTGCTTAAAGATTTATTAGCTAAGATTCACAACCTTAATGCTAGTAATCCACGTTGTTAGGTCAACTGCAGTAATTAGGTGACTCGCCCTAGTAACCCTCAAGTGGTTGTTTGGATATCGTAATTGTGTTTTGAAAAACTGAAGTAATGAAATCTTGTTATTCTCTATCAAGCCAAATCTCTGCTTTTAATTGCTATATTATTTAATTGCTTTTAATTAGTTTAATAGTGTTTTCAAACCAAAACCCCGTTTGTCCAAATAGTATATGATATTTGGTAGCTAGTCTGTGGAACTATTCCCCGAGCTCAATATCCGAGACTATTTTGATAATCCATTTTTCTCTAATGAGGTGAGTCTCATTCTCCACCAACACACTAGAATAATTTTTTTATTATATGTCTCATATTTTACCGATTATGCATTAAAACTCGTACCGTCCTAAATGTCTCTATTTTTTTAAGGCGGAGAGAGTATGTTTTTTAATTATAATTCATATATACACATATATTTCATGGATGAATTTAGAATTACATGAAAACATTATTATTTATTAATGACTATGAATATTCAAATTTATCTTATTACAAAATATTTCTTCAAAAATTCAACTATAAAGATGAATTTTAAAAAATATCATTTAATATATATATTTAATATAATATAATTAAATGTATTTTAAAATAAGATGAAAGATACTTATAATAGTGTATAGAATAAGTAGTTGTGAGCCTTATATGGGGCTGATCTTGGATTTAGGCTAGTCATAGGCCTAGCCTAAGTTTCTAATTGCCCTGATCCTTGGCCTGGGTTTGAAAAACGTTTCAATTGGAGCCTACTTCAACCAATGACATAATCACCGGTTTACTTCATTTCACCGATTAATCGAACCTGAGCAGGGTTGGGTAATTGACAACTTTAGTTATTACTAATTAATAACTTACTAATTTATTTAATTTAGTTATCAAATACATCTCCGAGTCTTTAAAAAGAAAAATATATTACCCCCTCCGTCCCAAACCAAAAATATATTACCTCTTCGTCCCAATTAAGTTGAGCCAAAATTTTTAGGCACCAACATTAAGAATTTATGTTGATAAGTAGTACTCTCTTGGTCTCATAATAGATGACACACTTTCCTGTTTAGTTTGTCCCACAAAAGTTGTCACATTTTTTTTTTTTGAAAAAAGTTCTACCTCACATTAATATAAATATATTATTTTCTCTCTTCACTTAACACTCAAAACAACATCTCCTAAATCTCGTGTCATTTCTCAAGTGTGTCATCTATTATGGGACGGAGGGAGTATGAAAGAGGAATAAAGTAATAAAGATAAAGAGAGAGTAAATTAGTGATGAGATAAAAGCATGAATGATAGAATATTTCATTTTTTGTCAAAAAATGAAATGACTCAACTAGTAGTTAGAACATCACAATTTCCAAAAAAAGAATGTGACTCAGCTTAATTGAGACGAAGAAAATACTACATATATTGGCAACTAGAGTAATTTGTCTTTTCACATCTAAACTCAGTCGAACATGCCAAACAATGTCGTGAAAAATTTTCTAAAACATTCTAACCCTTTTTTTGGTACGATCCCTTCCGCTATCTAACTCATTTTTCTTATCACAAAGTTACCAATATAGTGATTCTACTCCAAGGGCGGGTTCGGTTCGTCCTAAATAAGTTGGGTAGATATAAATATAGGAAGATTTATTTGTTGTGGGTCCCACATAATTTATATAAAATGCGTTGTTTGGTGTACAACATTTGCACCCCCGAAATGAGTGTCATAGATGCTATCACCATTAATATTTCACCTAATTTTCCAACTATACCCCCATAAAATTTGTCAAATACCATCGTTTACCCTTCTTCATTTTTGTGGGACTTTTTGAACAAAGAGACCGACAGAAGAAGAAATGTGGGTATGGTGGGCTTGATCCTTCTTAAGGCGTTATGGCAATGAGCGGCCATCCAAATGACGCCTAACACCTCCTTCTTCGACGACAACATCTGAGAGTAAAACATCTCTCGATTCTTTCTCTCTCAGCTCAACTCTCAAGGTCGTGTTTATGGTGCTCCCCGTTGCCGCCTCAATCCAACGGCACTACCGGCGAGCTCAAGACTGTGGCAAAAGCTCGGAGCCGACGAACCTATCAGTAGCAAACACATCCTCCGATAGCACAGAGAGAGAGAGAGAAAACGCAGCTAGGATGTTTTTTTATGCAAATGGACCAATAATGGCAGCTTCTTCAATCAGTAAAAGACCATTCTTGTTATTTGCACGACCCAATCGGGGAACACCGACAAGCTCAGTTTTGGACAAACGATGCTCAAAATCTATCATTGGAGTCTTGTAATTGATTTAAAATGATAAAAATCATAGATATGATATTCATTTCTTGTAATTGATTTAAAATGATAAAAATCATAGATGTGATATTCATTTCCATGATGAACAGACTTTTTTATTCACCAAAACTAGTGCCTATTCTTTTTGTGCGTATGCACGAATGGAGATTTCGCTGCCTCCTCCTCTGTGAGACTGAGGGACATCTTAATGACAATGGTGGCAGTGACTCTGAATCCGACTAGGAATGTCCAGCAGCGGTTCCATTCTCTCTTGAAGAACACTGGCCTCGGATCAAATTTCCTCACGGTGAGAGTCTAGAGAGAAAATGAAATGCTGCACAAAGATTAAAATGATTTTTGTTTTGGGGATTTAGGAGTGATTCCATTCAGAGAGGGCATTAATTTCTCTCTTGAAAATGATTCTCCGTCGAAAACATCTCTCTCTATAGAAATTCGTAACAAGGCTTCTGCTCAGAGCTCGTGACCTCATCAACACCCGGATCCAGAACACTCGCGAGGCGCTGATGCTTGCCGGAGATATCGCTGGAGCGCGCCGTTGGACTAGAGAGAGAAAGTATGTTGGAAGTGTGTACCTACAAAATGACATCAAATTGGGGATGGGGGAAATAAAAAATTCACGGGGCAAATTGGTATTCTGGCACGCAATTCTGCTGCCATTGTAGCGGACCAGATTTACAAAGTTAAGTGGGTTGCAATAATTATTTCTGCCAAAAGTCAAAAGAAATAGTGCGGGCCCTTGGTATATCGAGGGTCATGCATAATAATCTATGGAACACCGAACCATAGTAATTGCACTGATTTGACTCCATTTATGGCCAATCAAGGGTCGCCGAACGAGCCCCAAATGTCTTTGGTAATCACTCCATTTTTTTCATTTCTCAATTTCTGTTACATCGTCGGTCCCGGATTGCGAATTTGCATTTGCGCTCCTAAGAGCATCTCCAGTGGGCGGACATCCCACTAGGACATCCACTAGGACATCCCAAAAACACCTCATGCCACGTCACTAGGACTTCCCATCCCACTGCCACGTCACTAGGACATCCCCTGCACAATCCGCCCTTCCCATCGCCCTTCCCACTAGGACATCCCGCAATTAAAAAAAATCATACATTTACAAATAAAACAATTAACATTTACGGAAATAAAATTTGACCGAGAATACGAACGGGAGAAATGTAGAGAGATGTAGAGAGAGAAACTTGTTAACACAAGTGGTGCGAATGAAATAAAATTCAACGAGCTGTATATATAGAGTTTTAAAAAAAAAAATTTAAAAACGGGACGTCCGACCGGACGTCCGACTGGACGCCACAATGGCGGACGTCCACCCGCCCGTCGCGCCGACGTCCGAGGACACCCGACGTCCTCACGGGACGTCCGTATCCGACCCTAAACACTACAATGGCGGACGTCCCGGTCGCCCGTCGCGACGTCCGACCGGATGTCCGACCGGACGTCCGCCATTGGAGATGCTCAGAGTGTCCACTATAGGGGAGGCACGTCGGCCGCCCCCATCCCGCCTCCGCCCCACCTTGCTATAGTGGAGGGACTGACAGCCCCGAGGCGGATGCCATTTTTGGGGCGGAAGGCCCTTCGGCGAGTTTTGTGCGAGGACGCGCTGAACCGACCGCCGCGAGACGATAGACGGGCCGACCTATAGTGGGGCGGTGCGAGGTGCGGCGGTTCCGAGGCGGATGATTTTTTTTGTTTTTTTTTTTAAATTCAATTTAATTTACCTATAAATACACCCCATTCATTTCATTATTTTCACACCATTTCAACTCTTCACTCATACTTTCTCTCACTAAAATTTGTGGATTGACATGGACGATTTGTGGAACGACGCATGGAATTCCCTGATTCAAGAGGTGCAACACCAGGAGGACGAGGAGGATGCGGCGCGCGGCGGAAGTGGCGGAGGTCGCGATCCCTCGTGCGATTACTCGTCGGCGGAGAAGATGAGGAGGAATCCGATTCCACCACCGAGTAGACGGTGACGGTTTTTTTATTTGTATTGTTTTTAAATGTTCGTTGTATAATTTTACCGTTTCCAATACAACGAATATTCGGTCCCAATTACCTCGTTTTCTAATTATTTACATTTCGATAATTTTAATTGATTTAATATAGACAAAAAAAATAAAATGATAAGTGGTGACAATTTTTTTGGCTATTGGAAGTGTCCACCTTATAGTTGCGGATAATTTTTTTGTGGGCGCGGACAAATAAACTGGGGTCGTGGACACTCTAATATTCAAGTAAATGCTATTCGACCCTTTTCTCTCTATACAACAACGGCGATGCGCTTTTTTTTTCTGCTTTTTCCGATCACCGTATAATCTTTTGTTGAGATTAAGTCGCCGCATTCGCGCTCAAAATTGAAATTAATAATAGGAAAACCTCGTTTTTTGAGCTATATTACATTCCTGAACCCTAGGATTGCTGAGATACATCTGAATTCTCCGTTGATTCTGTTGAATCGAACGATTTGATCTGTACGGATTGGATTGGCCATGCGACGGTTGTCATCGGAGACGATCGGCCTCTTGAGAGAGGACTCCTCCACCACCATCGCCGCCACCTATCGAGGTGTTATTTTTTTTTCGAATTAGCGGATTGTTGTAGATATCACGATGACCGTTGATACGCACGTCCCTAGCTCGAGGGGGCTGATGTGCAATGCTGGCGCCGGTGCCGCAGCTGGTAAATCCGTTGATACGTCTTGTTACGAGTGCAGCTTTTTAAAATTGAATGAACTCGTTCTTTCGTGCTCAATTTCGTAAATGATTCAAATATTAAGCGAAATTTGGATATTCATAGCTATCTAAAATCTAAGAACATGAACTGTTTTTGGATTTCAGAGTTTTATAGCGTTAATTGTTGATACACTTAATGAGATTTATTTCGTTCTGTTAACAAAAATCCAAATGTGTGTACTCTTATGTTCTTGACAGGAGTGATTGCAGCTACTTTTGTGTGTCCACTTGATGTTATTAAGACAAGGCTGCAGGTCCATGGGCTGCCGCAGCTCACTAATACTAATATCAAAGGTCAGGTTACCCTCTTCCCGGAACTGGTAATCGTTTGTGAATGTAGTACGCAACGAAACGTGATTTAAACTTTTTTCACTATTGTCATAGTTGAAAGATCTTATATCTGAGTTGTGAAGTTTAACTGTTTAAGCCAGTGGTTTTGTTTCCTGAGTAAAATTTACAGATATTTATCTTTAAAATCTAGGTAGTATCATATTCGGGAGCTTAGAACAGATATTTCGAAAGGACGGGTTGCGTGGCATGTACCGTGGGCTTTCTCCTACTGTGCTTGCGTTGCTTCCAAATTGGGCAGTGAGTCATTATGCTTTCTTTACTTTTTGTTGTATGCTGCATCAGAAAGTTTAGTGAGAAGTAACTGACAGTACCATTTTGCAGGTGTATTTTACGATTTATGATCAATTAAAGAGTTCGCTTGGTGCTGATGGTTAGTTAATTACTTTCTTTTCTCTGTTGGCTTTTGAACAAAGAATAAGGAACCTTCTTGGTGTTTCAGTTTAGATGAATGTACAAATTGACCTTTTTGTTAGTTCCATATACTACTTTCATGCATTATATTCCCGGAAATTGTAGATGTAAATCATCATCAGCTCTCAATTGGTGCAAACATGATCGCTGCTTCTGGTGCTGGGGCTGCGACTACGATCGTCACAAATCCTCTCTGGGTTGTCAAGACAAGGTTTCAAGTATGTTTATATTATAACTATTGTCACACTTTCATTTCTCTGTGAAAATATTGTTTTATCTGAATCTGATTTAATCGTAATGCGGGTAAAATGCAGCTCATCTGTCTTACATACGTTATGCGTAGGCGATTAAATTGTGTAGATGCTTTACTCAAAGAAGTGAAGCTACTCTGATTTCATCTTAATCTTTTTTCTATTCTACCCAACTCTGGAAAATCTGGGAGAATGCAGACCTGTCTAAAATATGAAGGCAAATTAAATTTGTTGATGCTTGTCTCTAAGAAGCAAAGCAACTCAATTTTAGTTTTTCGTTTTATCAAGTTTAGGATCTGTCCAAATATACAGGCTACTTTAATCTGTTAGATGCTAGACTCAAAGAAGTGAATCAATTTAGTTTATATGGTTCTTTTTCGCCCAGTTTTGTCTCTAGTTACTGCAATGTATATATATGTATAGTGAATAACAAAGACCAAAAATAATCCATTGGATCAAATTTGGATGGTCAAGATTATATCTTGTGTATGTCGTTGTACTCAGCAATTTAGAGCATTAAAGGGTAAATTAGGCATTGATGTACTTAGTATCAGCGGTTATATTTGGAGAAGCCAAAATTATGGACTATTAATAGGGCTCAAGAACTGCTCATTTTGGCCAAGAGAAGGCAAAAAATGAGATTTGCCAATTGTCAGAGTCAGACACTCTCAACTTCTGTGAGATTTTGCAGCATTTTACCTAAATTATGGACTGCCAATGTTTTGGTATATAGAACTAAAAAACTAATTCTCTTTTAGATGTAAAGTGTGTATAGTAACAAGTGGTTAAATAGCCATCTCATAATCAGTAGTATAAATTTTAAGAGTGATGTTTTGCTTTATCTTCTCTACAGACTCAAGGAATTAGACCGGGGGTGGTTCCTTATAGGGGGACATTTTCGGCCTTAAGAAGAATCGCACTTGAGGAGGGTATTCGTGGACTATATAGGTTGTTTTCTCTTTCTCAGAATCATGGAGATTATATTTCGGATAATTCTATCAATATATATTTATTTTTGGTTGAAGGTTTGATTTCTAATATTTTCTCTGATGTTCTTTTTGATGCTCAGTGGTCTTGTGCCAGCTTTGGTTGGTATCAGTCATGTTGCTATTCAGTTTCCTACATATGAGAAGATAAAAAGTTACTTTGCCGATCAACGTATGTTGTGACTAATTGCCGCCTTGGGTGGCATCAATCCTATTCTTGTTTCATCTGACAGAGATTTATTTTCTACTATGAAATAAAATAATACGAACATCTTGCAATTATGATAGATAACACCACCATAGATAAACTCGGCGCTAGCGATGTTGCTCTTGCTTCCTCAGTTTCAAAAGTATTTGCTTCCACCTTGACATATCCCCATGAGGTACGGTGCAAAAGCCTGAAAATTCTTTTTCTGTGTAATCTTTTGATGCAAAATGTATACCTTCTGTTAATCGGTTGAGCATCCATTCTAAACAACGTCACAAAGGTAGAAGGCTAATCATTCCTTGCACCTCTGGCAACGTAATGCAGGTTGTGCGTTCAAGGCTTCAAGAACAAGGACACCACTCAGAGAAACGGTATTCTGGTGTGGTGGATTGCATCAAGAAAGTATATCAGAGCGAAGGCGTCCCTGGCTTTTATCGTGGCTGTGCCACTAACCTGCTGAGGACAACCCCGGCTGCCGTAATCACATTCACCAGCTTTGAAATGATTCATCGCTTTCTTGTCACTGTGTTTCCTCCCAGCCCACACCATCAAGCGCTGTGAGGTTGAAGCTTGACTGAGCCAGTTTTAAGAAGCATTTATACGGTGCCAAAAGGCAAATCTGCCATATACACGAGTTTCTCTTGCCATAAAATAAACTCCCTTCTTTCCTAATCATGCTGAATTCTAGTTTTTAGGTAAGAGAGTGATTTATGATGATGATAAATTTTTATGATACAGGGACACCTATTAAATTGTTCCAAGTTGGGAATTGTAACATCTTCAGATATGGTAAGAAACATTTTTTTTCACCTATGGATGTTCGGTTTGCAAGATTGTATCCCAGATTAAATATGTAGTGTTTTGGTTCATGAGATTCAATCCCACAACTCAATCCTAGATGTCATATCAAATAGTGATTACATTAAACTAAATTTTAAAAGAATATTTTCTATTCACTCACTTTTTACTCTTACAAAATTTGAAAAATTTATTTGAATTAAAGTAGTTTTAGTGGATGGTGAAAACCACATTATTATTAGTATTTAATGAGTTATGTTAGTGGGTTATAGTAGTATAAGTGTTAAATAAATTAATATGTATGGGTAGTGAGTTGGGGATATCATTCCATACCCTATATATTTATGTTAGGATGAAAATAGAAAGTGCACACACTATGCCAATTTCCCAATCTGCCACAATAAACCAAAAAGGAAACTGCCATGTAGTACAACTCATAAGTGGAACGACATATGAACTGCCTGATGCCTCAGCTATTCGCAAGACGAAGGAAGCTAAAGGAAAGGAGAAGCTGCATCAGGAAGACGCACACCTGGGTCGACAAATGCAGAAGAAGAACCGCAACAGCGGACCCCTGAAAGTCCCGTCAGCAGTCCGCCGAAAGTAGACGCGATCCCAATTCCCTTCCAGCTAGGGGTGGCAAATTGTGTGTGTTGGATCGTTATCGAGTCAACTTGTTAATGACCCGACCCAATAGGATAAACACGAACACGATCTGTTATGAAAATCCCAAACACAAACACAAACACGAACCCAACCTGCTACCCTCAAACCGGAACCCGACACGAACTCATTAACGTACGAACCACATTGGGTCAAACGACACGATAATAATTTAAGTATTAACAAATTCAGACATCATAAATCCAAATTCACATTTCACCCATGCTAGATACCCTAGCTCAAATTTTAAAATAATAAAATTAATAATATTATAATACTCCATCCGTCCCAAGGTAGTTGGAGCATTTCTTTTGGGCACTAGATTTAAGAAATCGACGTGATAAAAGTTAAATTGGAGAGAGTAAAGAAAGAGAGATGAAGAGAGTAAAATATGAGGAAAAATAAACTTTTCGCCAGAAACAGAATTACGACTCAACTACCTTGGGATAGAGGGAGTATTAATATTTAACGGGTATGCTTTGCCATAAAAAGGACATGAATCCAATAAGTTTTGACCCAAATCTATTAATTTCGTGTGAATTTGTGTCGGGTTATCGTATCGTGCCAAAAATTGCCAGCCCTACTTCCAGCGACCCTCTTACTCGTCTTCCAGCAGGTCAGCCAGATCTCAGCGGACCGCTGGGACTAACCTCAGCTGTCACGTCCGCCCTTTCTAAGGATAGAATGGTTTATCGCGACTGGGGGAGGATATAAAAAGCGGGTAAGAAAGGGAATTGAATTAATATCATACTTGGACAAAAGTAGACCGAATAACAATTTATTTAATCATAAAAAAGGATGTATCAGAGTGATCGAGTTTAAAGTATCACGGTGCACAATGCATTATTCAAAAAGGTAGTCTTAGCGGAAGCAATCAAGAGTAAAAGAATGATATCATGTGTGAAAACACGACTCATTCTATACAATATAACAAGTATACTTTAGAGGTTCCACTCAACACCCACCACGACTCGTCATTGCTCAACCTGCACATAGGGAAAACATATGCAGGACTGAGTACTTGAAAAGATACTCAGTGGACAGTTGCCGAAAATATTTGCATCAAAATAATTGTCAAGCCCATTTCGAGTGATCTTGCCGAAAAGGTACACAAAAGTATTTTATTTCCATAAACGTCGGTTGATCAACCATTTTTCCATCACCCATACTCTATCTGAAAATATCCTCGTGTACTGGGAATGTGGCCACATTCCACGACGGTCACTGGACCGGCCCAATGTGCGACAAATGGCTCACGGTCCCCACATGGTGTACACTAGCCTAAGCAGGGTTTGTCATACTCAGACCCGAATTCGATTAAACCTCTGGCAAAGCCAGACATCCGACACAAAGCTAAGCAGATAGATATTCTAGGGCTGGGGAAAAATACCGAAAAAATGATATATCGCTCGTATCGTATTGAAAAATATCGAAAAATTATCTAATTTTCGGTATATCATAATTTTCGATATGATACGATACCGTATCGTAAGTTTTCGATACGATAACGATATGAATTTCCTTATACCACGATATATCGTTTTATATCCAATATACGATATATATCTATATTTTCGGTATACCGAATTATATTGAAAATCAATACATATTGAATTATCGATATATATTGTATATATCGAAATATATTGAAAATCAATACATATTGAATTATCGATATATACCGTAAATATCGATATTTCGGTATTGATAAGTCGTATTCTAGGCCTCGGTTACTGGTCAGTATGACAGGTTTAAATGATTATATTTGCAAAGCAGTTGCTCAAAGTGTGCAGGATAAGTGTTCTGGCCAGTAGGGAAGTTCCGGAGTGTTCGGGTAGAAAAAGCGCCAGCATGGTCTCATACTGATCCGTATACGTGCTAAAACGGCTTGAGATGAAGAAGACGGATAGCTGGGACGGATTACCCACAATTAAGGGCAAAGAAGTCAAATTGCAGCGAGGATTTACCCTAAAATCAAGGGTAGCCTCCCTATAAAAGGTAGCCAAGTTGGAGAGAGAAGGAGCCCTGGAAGAGACTTCAATTCACCATCATCTTTAGGTAGAGAGTTCTCTCGGTAATTTCAGTCTTTCAGCCGTGTCCCACTTCTTGCCTCGCCGAGCCATGATCACCTGACGTTCAGAATGTTCCCGAGTTCCAGTCATCGTCCGTTCCAGTTAGCTAGATCGTAGTTCCAGTCAGAGATTTTATCGCCCGGAGTGGCAAACAATCTTTAAATTGCTTTCGTAGTTTAATTAGTTCTCCGTCTTTACGTTGGATTTCTGTTACATTTTGGGATTTTGTTGTTTTGAAATGCTTGCTTTGGATATCCGAACGTGTTAATGCTATGAAGTTGATTTCCGTTTCGTTCATTGTAGTGTTCTTTTCTTTCCTTGTCTAGTTAGCTTAGATCTAAGATTTCTCGGTGTTTTAAGTGCTAAATCTCTAAATTCTGTTACGTAACAAATTTCTTTAGGATAGGTAAACAAGTACTATTTGATCTGGAAGTAGATCGTTGCATGCAAGGCTTCGTTTTATTTTCTGAATCGATCTTTCATGTTGACCAGCATGCAGAAGTCCAGTTTCAGCGTTTGATTTCAGATTTGATTTCTTAGTTTTAGATCTGTGTTCGCGAGTTGTTAATCTGCGTTTGCCGGGTTGGATCTGGAATTGTTATCTGAGTTTAATTTGTGTTGTTGGAGAAGATGATGTCTACATCCAGATTGGGGACCACCTTACTTTTATTTACTTTTGCTTTCTTTTGTCCTTCACCTCTGGTTGTACCTGCAGATCTGTCAGCCTAGTTACCACTACCTCCACTACACTCTGAATATTCTGTTTAGCCAAAAATAGAAATACCGTCCTTTCCAAACAATTTCTGTTACACCATGTCCCCTCATTTCCACGTACACAGTTGCATTCCATGATCTGCTCCCCCATCCTAGTCAGTAGGACGCCACCCTTTAATTACTCGCCTAGGTAGAAACTCAACCCGAGCGTGGTAGCTAACCAACCCTCCAAAACATCACCGCAGTAGTTTAAACGCACCATCTCTGTGGGATTCGACCCTTACCTCCACTATACTGATCAGTAGAAGTGGGTTGAGGAATCTTTGAAGACGAGGTCTAGGCTTAGTTAGGATCTTTATCCTGCCAGTAGGATATATCCTCACTTGAACGACACCTACGCACCACGTTACCTCTTCAGGTATATCGTATCGATCTTTGATATATCGTTCTGAACGGTATACCGAATTTCAGTATGATATATCGAAATATCGATACGGTAATGATATTGATATTATCCATATCGAAAGTTCGATATGGTAACGATATGAAATTCTTTCATACCGATATTTTCGATACGATACACGATATAACGTTTTCGATACGATATATCGTAACGACCCAGCCCTAAGGTATTCTACAAAATCCAAAACATGGCATGACAATCATACATTTCACGTCAAAGTATTTATCATCATTGGGAACAAAGCCCAAAATATTTCATGAACAATACTTAAAAGAAAGCCCACCTCGTTAACTTAAAACGGTATCGCACTTGAGTATTTCCTCGTTCTGATTTTAGAGTCTCACGGAACAATTCCCTTTAAAGAAGTAAAGTAGTAACACAACAATTAGCGCGAGAAAACTACTAACTAGAATGCATGCACCCTAATTAAAGTATTTTATCTCGTTTCTTGGTTTCGCGTATTTTTATTATTCGGCGGCCGCCCAAGCTACACCGGTCGGCCGATTGCGCCCAAAATTCCTCCGTTGGCTCCTCGTATTTTTCATCACGATATCAAAACGTATTTCTAAAATTATTTAAGCACATAATTAAATTATCGCAATAATTTTTCCTCGAGAATACATTTATTTCGGACTTGGGATAAATTATTCACCCTTCAAAATTATTCGGGAATTAATTAAATAATTCCTCACAATTGAAATTATTGGCCCAAGAATTATTTAATTAGAACAGCCCAAGAACTCTTCGTATTCAAGGCAAGCCCAAGCTTGGCCCAACCTTATTTCTCCAAAATTAAAAGAAAAGGAAGCACAATTATAAAGTCAAACGTACTTCCCCAATTGAACTAAATTCCACCGCTCTCCACAGTCACACTTCTCCCACAAATTGAAGATCCCCAATTTGAAAACTCTCCAATTTCGTCGTCTCTCTCCGAATCAAAATCGGACCTCGCTCTCCACTGATTCGCTTCGGTGTCTCAGTCCTCCGTTCTCTCCCAGTAGCAACAGCCATGGTAGTATCTCACTCCGCCATCTCCGACCGCCGTCGTTTAATGCTCCACCAACGCTCGCCGACCTGAACACCGAGAGATCGTCGCTGCTGTTCTCGGGCAGCCACCGTCGCCGTTTCTGCTGCTCGAATCCGTCGCTGCCTCTCACAGCCGCAGTAGCAGGTCGACATTGCAGCAGCAGTTCGTCGTGCCGATTGCTGCTGTTCGGCAGCCCCATACACACCCGAACCAGCCCCGAAAGATAAGTTTCTTTACAAAGTTATGTTCTTTCGCATTAATTACAAAGGGGTTTAAAAGTGATGTTCGATCGGTGTTGATTGTTGATTTCGTTTCGAGTTTTTTTATTACATTACATGATGGTATGCTTATGGAATGCTATTGACTGAAAGGAGGGGAGAATACCTTGTTGAGTACACATATTGGGATAAGAATGTTTAGAATTTCTCCTTGGAAATTTCCTTTCGGTTTCAAAGGCTCAAATACAGTCATGGACATTGTGATGGAATAGTGGATATGAAATTATCTTGGGTTTGGAATGGATACAAATTTTGACCGTGTAATCCTCTGTTTCTCTTCACTTAGAACTTGGATTGGAATGGTGGAAGTGAGGAAATTTGGGAGTGTTTTGCTGCCTGTGATTTCGAGTGTGAAGGTGAGAAGGAAGAGGAATACCGTGACTTTGAGGGAGTAAAGCAGGGGATTAATTTGGTGATTTAATTGCAATTAGTGGCTGATTAAATTGTACAAAATCACCATGATTAGGATTAATTTGTAACGGCTAGGAGTTAGAAGAGATCTCTGAAGAAATTATAGCCGCATTGCTCCGAAGGAAGCAGATTGGGATGACATTTTACTTGAAGGTAAAAAGAAGAGGATCAGGAAGGATTAAGCATCTCCCACTTATTTATTTATTTATTTATTTATTTATTTATTTATTTATTTGTTTTAGTTCATAGGCCCAAAGCCAATTTTGTTTCTATTATTTATTTGGGAAGCCCAAGTCTATTATTTTATATCTTGCATTCCCTTTTTATTAATTAAAGTTCACGAAAACTTTAATTAAATCTCGTCCCAATGGAAGCCAATTAACATTTGGTGTTGTTCCAAATATTAATTCCACAATCACTAGTACTTTAGATAAATTCCACGAAGATTGAAGATATTCCTCTCCACCAAATTAATTCACTCTACGCAAGTATGAATATTAAATCAAAGTACGCACTCTCCTTTGCGCAATCCAACAACATAAATAGTCCTTTGGTGTTCTGCCAAGTACTAGAACAATTTCTCGATATCCACTAGATTAATCAACTAAGATTTCGTACTTCACATAGTTCAAAAAAAAACTAAAAGAATTCCTCGCCCAAAGAAAACTATTCGTGCAAACTAAAAATATTTAATTCCTCGCTCCGCGAGAAATTAAATATTATTTTTAAGAAATTCATATTTATCACAAAATCGCATTCAATAACCAAAAAAATTATTATCCGAAAATTGCGGATATTACATCAGTGGATTGTCGAAACATGTTCGTCCATCAGCAGTTCCATATATACCCACACCGACTGATGGGCAAAAAGTTGGATGAACAGTTGGCCAAGTTTCTAGATATCCTCAACAAGATACATATCAAAATACCACTGGTTGAAGCACTTCAACAGATGCCAAACTATGTCAAGTTCCTAAAAGATGTAGTGGCCTAAAAAAGATAGTGGGAGAATATGAGACAATCAACTTAACTGAGAACTACAACACCATAGTTCAAAAGGAACTGCCCACCAAATGCAAGGATCCAGAAAATTTCACGCTCTCATGCATGTTGGGAAACAATGTGGAAGGCAAACCCTTTGTGATCTTGGTACAAGTTTTAACTTAATTCCTTTGTCCCTTTACAAGAAACTCGACATAGACAACCTGATATCTACCTCCATCACTCTACAAATGGCCGACAACCAATAGGAGTGTCACTCAACCAAGAACTCCTCTTCAGCAAGCTAAGCATTGGTGATTCCACTACTCAGCTTGAGGAGGAACTGTTAGAAAAAAAATAGTGAATCAATCAAGGGATTCTTTGAGTTATCATCATAGAATATAATTATTTGGTTACTCTTACTAGAGAACTTTCCTTGCAGCAATTGTGAGAACCTCTATTACAGAGGGATACTGTGTAATGAAATAAACACCGTACAGTAAAATTGTCTTCTATTCTATGATCATAATACCGTTCAACACATCAGCCACACTCACCACAAAGAAACTCATCACCGACTTGAGTCTACTATAATTGTAACACCCTTAACCGACCACCTATCGATCAAATAGGTGATGTCACAAAAGAGGCACCATCAAGTATGGTGATTTAAAATTCCATTTTAAATGAACCATTTAAAATCAAATGTTTAATCATTAAAATTTACAATCACAATGAAAGTTATTTAGTATAATATCTAGTTCTAACATGCCACAACGAACAACGGAAAAGATTTATACCACTAACTCAGTGACCCGTCAAGAATGCAGCGCTGAGACGAACATGAAGAAACTCAGTGACCCGTCAAGAATGCAGTGCTAAGACGAACATGAAGAAATATTGACCGATACTCTGCAATGCAGTCTAACCTGTAGCACACTCAATAATTCAACCAAAATTCTCTACAAGCAAATAGTATAGAAACTACTACCTCCGTCCCCCAAATATTGTCCCACTTTGATCCGGCACGGGTTTTAAGAAATGTAATGGAATATGAGTTGAAAAAGTTAGTTGATTGTGGGTCCTACTTTTATATATTAGTTTTATACTCCCTCCGTCCCGGGCTACTCGCTCCTTTCCTTTTCGGCACGGAGATTAAGGAATGAGTGTATAGGAAAGTCAAAAATGACGGTTGTAGGTGAAATTTTTACTAAAAATGGAAAGAGTGCAAGTAACTTGGGACGCCCAAAAAGGAAATAAGTGCGAGTAGTGCGGGACGGAGGGAGTAATAAAATGTGAGTAGAAATGAGTTAGTGAAATATGTGGTCCACTACAAAAAATGGTAAAAAGTGAAATGGGACAAACTTTGGGGGACGGACGAAAATAGAAAAATGGGACAAACTTTCAGGGACGGAGGTAGTATAATATTTTAAGTTCTCGTTTTATATTGCATACTCCCTCTGTTCCCTCATAGTTGAATTATTTTTCCATTTCGGGAAGTTCTCTTAATAGTTGAGTCATTTCTATATATAGTACTCCCTCCGTCCCAAGATATTAGACTCATATACCACTTTGGGGTGTCCCTACATACTTGAGTTCTATTTTTGGTAAAAATCTACTTAATTACCAACTTCACTTACACTACTAAACAACACATCCTAAATTCTTGTGCCAAAAGAAATGAGTCTAATATCTTGGGACGAACGGAGTATCTTTTTTTTCTCTCTTACTTTACTCTCTCTACTTTATTCACTTTTTACTTTATTCTTTCTACCTATTTGTCATTCTTACTTTTTTTTATCTATTTATTTAACACACTCAATATTCATTTCTGAAACTCCGTGCCGAAAAGTTTTGCCTCAACTAAGAGGGAACGAAGGGAGTATTTTATCCTCAATCATCCTAAATCACGTATCGCATTCTTATTCACATACAAGCACTCGTAAACGTCACAGACGTCATCATAATTTCCATTTACATATATCTAATATCAGAAACAACCAACAACAAAATCATAAAATTATGTCTATCTTTCATTTATCTCATGGAATATACCATATTCACAATCACACATCAATTCTTAAACAAATAGGACAGAGTACAAAGTAAAATTTGCACGTCACCAATTATTATTCACATACCAATGCATATACAGATCACCAAGATTTTCACATAACCAAACACATATATATCCCCATAAATGCTTAGTGACAAACTAGGGTACGTGTAACACCCCGACTTTTTCTACTCTTTTTATTGTGTTCTTGAAAGGACCGTCGTTTGTACACTTGAAAATTTTTTCGACCTTGTTTCTTTTGTCGAGAGAATAATTTTACAATTTGGCTTTGGGCTATTAATTTTAAGAGTGTTGGGTCATCCAAATTTTCTTATTCTTTAACCAACTTAGCCAAACTCTACAATTTACATGTTGGGCCCAATTTCATCAAAGAACTTTAAGTTTCCAAGCCCAATTCATTTTATTTGGAAACCACACTTTGAAGCCCAATTAGAGATTAATGATTTCTATACATGCATCCTTTCCTCAACCCCACGACACCTTCCACCCTTCATCTTCCACCTTCCAACTCCCTCAATTAATCCTACAACCAAAAGACACCCCATTTAAACATCCACCCTTTCACTTCTCTTCTCACTTTATACTTTACAACAAGAACAAAGAGAGAGAGGAGAAGAAACCGAGAGATGAGGGGAGAAGAAGAGTGAGGCAGCGGCGATGAGGAAGAGAAATGGCGACGTTAGAAGCGTGAGGGCTCCGGTTCAATCGAACGCAGCAACGTCAGTTCAGCGGCAACGATCCAGCAGTGGCGACGAACAGTGGCCCCCTTGCTGCGTTTTGAAAACTGAAACGAAAGAACATATTTTTGAAGGAGAACTTATCTTTCGGGGCGGTTCGGAGTTGGTTCGGGGCTGTTCGGAGATGTTTCAGGGGCTGCCGTGTCGTTTCGAGGTTGAATCGGTGAGGAACGATGGCTGTCCGAATAGCAAACAGACAATGCAGTGGCTAATTGCGAATGACGGCGACGCTGCGAGACCTTCGACTGCACAGCAGCGACGACGCAGCAGCGCCGAGCGTCTGTGGTGGACACGGGTGACGAATCGGAGTCAGCAGCGGCGACGTCGGCGGCGAACAGGCTGACCAACGGGCAGTAGCCGACGACGACCGATCTGGACCGTGAGTTGCAGAGTTTACAGTGATGGAACAAAACGAATTGATAGAGAGATGAGTGATGGTGGTCGAAAGAGGAAAGGGAGCGACGGCGGAGCAGCAACGTTCGTACAGCAGCGTCTCCCGGCTCTGTGCAGCAGCCAACAACAGCAACAACGTGCAGCAACGGGCCGAACAGCGATGGCACCGCTCGTCTGCTCGACGAATTCCGAACAGTAAGTTCCGACACGTTTTTGACCGACCAAATGAACTCCGATTTGACCAATTCTTTTTCCTGAGTAAACTTCATGATGTCTTCTATGTTGTGTGTAAATTTCAACCCTTTTGGATTAAAGATGAATTTTTGGTGAATTTTTGAAGTTAACTGCGCAACTCTGCCGAAAATGTTTTCTCGACCAGTAGGTTACGTGGTTGTTTTGACTGACCTAAAAGGGGTATTTGGACATGAAATTTTAACTGGAAGTCCTTTGATGAGTCTTCTGTATTGTGGTAAAGTTTTAGCCCCAACGGAAGTCGGATGATTTTTAAATGATTTTTATAAAATCGTTGCGCAGTGCTGCCAGTTTTCAAATGAAATTATATATGTGATGAAGTGATAGGATATGCAAAGATGTATGTTATGATGTGATTTATGTGATTGGAAAATATGTTGATATATGTGCTATGTAAATTTTTAAAGGTGAAAACATCGCAAGTGAATCGTGATCGCAAGGGAAAGAAAGTGTTTTCGGATTAAGCACTCGAGGTGGGCTTTATTCTTTAAACTCTATTATTTGCATGTATATGAAATGGAGAGATAAGGGTGGTTTCAAATGTTATGTCATGCCGAATTTTATGTTTTGAAATGCCTATCTGATTGTCTACTGGGGAGTGAGTCCCTACTAGACTTTGATGGTTAACGAATTCGGGTCTAACTAGGGAGTGAGTCCCTACTTAGGCTAGTGCACTGATGGGGATCGTGAGCCGTTCTTTGTGGTCGGCCGGTCCAGTGATCGAGTTTGTGGCCACATTCTCGTTTCACATATGATGGTTCAGATATGGTACATGATGGGGAATGATGATGATGTTTGCATGCGCATGCACCTTTTGATGGAAATGATTTTAGTGGTTCTCGGCATTTTAAAGTAAAACCCGAGTTTCACTTAACGATGGCTGGCATAACTTAAATGATAAAAATGTTTTTGGGGCATGAGTTCACTGAGTGCATCAAGTACTCAGCCCCCTGCATATGTTTTCCCTATGTGCAGGTTGAGCGTTGACGAGGACGGAGGATGTTGAGCATTTGGACAAAGACTATTCAATAAATGTTCTGGTTGCTATTATGTCTTCATACATAGTAGTAGCTAACTCTCAAATGCTTCCGCTATGTCAAGTTTTAGAACTCTGATGTTTTCTTTAATCCGTTGGACTATTTTTTATTCGAACTATGTTGCTTCATGATTTAAGACTATGATTTGTTAATGAAGTTCGTCTTTTGATCTACATTTCGTACCCCTTTGATTGTTTTCCCCTTTCTTCCCCGCTTCTTAATTCCCCCATTAGTCGCGATCCACCGTATTTTCTATCCTTAGGAAGTGGGGTCGTGACAGAATGGTATCAGAGCAATTTTTCTTTCCGCTCTGGACCGAGAGTCTTTTATTCAATCTAGTCTAGACTCGTTTCGCTAGACTAAAAGAGTATTCATTGAAGGCTCAACATTCCGTCTCGCCGCGCTCAACAAAAGAAAAGGTAAAATGTTTTGAAATGAGAAAGTTTTCGAGAAAGCAAGGTGATAAAGTTTCTGAGAAAGAAGGATAGAAGAGTTTTTGAGAAAGAAGGATAGAATAGTTTGAGAAAGAAAGATGATGAAGTTTTAAGAGAAACGATGGATTGTTGTTCTACATGAAAGAAGAAAGTTGATGTTAAAGTAAGTTTTGAGTTTTAAAGTTGAAAGTGAGATGTAGAAATTTTGTTGAATGTGCGAGAGTTTAAAGAAAATTTTTTATTTCAAAAGTTTTGAATGTTAATGAAGTTCGAAAGTGTTTGCTTTGGAAAGTTAGAATGTTGTGTTTTATATTTGGTTATCCTGAAGTATGAATGGTTTGATGTTGGATGTGATGATGAAGAGGAAATGATTTGGAATCCCGACATGGTTATGAGGAGGCTACATGAGAACTCGAGGATAAAATGAAAGAGAAGTACTCGGAGCTGTTCGTTATGAGATGAGCAAATTTCGGGACGAAATTTCTGTTAAGGTGGATAGAATGTAACACCCGGACTTTTTATAGTACGTGGAACAACACCAAGCTGCTACGAGGCAATTAATGAATGAGATGTTGAGATGGGTTTTAGTGCTTGGCGCGCATAAATCGAGGAACGGTTGAGGAATTTATATTTGGAACAACACCAAATATAAATTGTTGCGTTTGGCGATTTTAATCTTTGTTGGAGACAAGATAACGAAATTAATTAAAGCTCCGTGAATTTTTAATTATCGAAAAAAATGCGAGAAAATAAAGTACGGTTTTATCTTGGGCTTCTCAAATTAAAAGTAGAGTCCAAATGTTTCTTTTAAATGGCTTGGGGGCCATGACCAACTAAATAATTATACAAATTGGGCTTGCAACTTAATGAGCCCAAATCAATTAATTTAATTTGGGAGTCCAATTCTTCTTTCCAAACAATTGGGAACAAGCCCAAAAAAATGTTTGTCTTCTTCCTCACACATATGGCCATTCCTTCCCCCTCCACCCATGGAGACTTTCCACTTTTCATCTTCTCCAACTCCTTCACCTTCTATCTTCCACCATCAATGCCCACAAACCAAGAATCACCACCACTTCTCAATTTATACTCTTCTCTAACTCCTCACATTACACTACACAAAAAAAAAAAGAGAGAGAGTGAGAGAACCGAGAGAGAGCCGAGAGAAAACAAGAGGAGGAGGAGTTCATTCTTCACCATTCTTGTTCATTCACCACCAAGACCAACCTATTGAAAGGTATAATCCCTTCTTTTTGGATCATTGTATACATTGCATATCATCACACATGAATCTCCCACAAGAAAATTCAACAATCAACATAAATCAAACAATCCAACAATTTAAATTAATCGAACACGCCGGATGCAATCGAAAGTCCAAAGAACGTAACTTGGTAATAGAAATACACCTTGCGGGTCTTTTCGGAGTGTTTCCGGGCGGGTTCGGAGTGGTTTCGGGGAGGAGGAAGCGACGGCAGCGGCTCGACGGGGAGGGACGACGGCGCGACAGCAGCTGTGCTGTCCGGCGACTCCGGCAGCAGCTCTTCCCGGCGGCTGGACCTCCCTGCGACGGCGGGCGGTCAGACGCGGCGGGCAGCAGCGGTGGCCGGCGACTCCAGCAAGCGGCGGACGGCAGCAGCTCCTGACGGGCGGCAGCATCTTCCGACGGGCAGCAGCACCTCCCGGCAACGATCGGCGGTGGCTGGGGAATCAATTTCCGGCGGCGTTTAAAAAAAAAAAAAAAGAAGAAGGAGGGAGGGAGATGTCGAAGAGAGAGGAAGTGAAGGAGGAAAAGAATGAGAGAGAGAATGAGGATTGGGCCTCTTTTGTTTGTTTTTGATAAGTTGGGCTCATTTGTTTTGTTTTGGAGATATAAGGTGGGTATATAATTAGTAATTGGGCCTCACCAATTAATTTGGAGAAATGAGGTGGGGAATAATTAAGTCTTGGCTTTTAAATGATTCCCGGAATAATTTTTGAAGGATGAATAAATCATACACCAAGTCCGGAATAATATACTTTCAACGATAAATAATTGCGATAATTTAATTATACGCTTAAATAATTTTTTGGGAATTTTTTTTCGACGACATGGAAAATACGAGGAGCCAACGAAGGAAAGAACGAGCGTAAGCGGCCGACCGGCGTCGCACGCGACGCCTTGGGCTGCCGCCGAATAATCGAAAATGCACGAAAACCGAGAAAATGAATTAAAAGATCTTAATTGGAGTGCATGCATTCTAAAATGTCTTCGTTACCGAGATTGATGTGTACTTTATGTATTTTCCGAAAAGGTGGTTCGCACGGCCGCTAAAGTCGGAACGAGAAGCTGCTTAAGGAAAATTTTTAAGCTTTCGAGGTGGGCTTTCGAACTAAAGTTTTACTGTGGGCTTTCGAACTAAAGTGTTTTCAAGAGCTTTCGTTTTAATATATCGGTTTGAGCATCATGTTATGTGTGATTGATTTATTATATTTATTCCAATGATGAGGCGATATATGTGATCAAAGTGAAAGTGTTGTTGCACATGTTATGTGGTGCTATGTGTTGATTTATTGAGTGATATTATAAATTACTTGGCTTTGTTGATGTGATGTGAATTGATGCTCGACCTTGACAGAAAAGTGAATTGTGTTTCAAATACGTTTTTGAGGAAAATAAAGTTTGCAAAGGGAATATCATGCCATGTTTTTGTTTTGAGAAATGTCTATCTGTTTGTTTAGCAAGGGAGTTGTCCCTACTAGACCTATTGAAATCGAATTCGGGTCTGACTAGGGAGTGAGTCCCTACTCAGGCTAGTGTACACCAATGGGGATCGTGAGCCGTCTTTTGGGTCGGCCGGTCCAGTGATCGAGTTTGCGGCCACATTCTCGTTCACAGGATGTTGATGTTGATGAGATTGATGTTGATGAGATTGATGTTGATGAGATTGATGATGATGTTGATGATTGCTTAGTGGGGAGTGAGTCCCTACTATGAGTTTAATCGAATTCGGGTCCTAGCAAGGGTGCGTCCCTACTCGGACTAGTGTACACGATGAGGACCGTGAGTCATCGAATGGGTTGGCCGGTTTTCGTGCTCGTGGAAAGTGGCCCCTTACACGGCACCCTAAAGAACAGATATGGCAGTTTCTTAAATAAATCAAGGAGAAATGGTTGTGTTTTGAAATGATGAGGAAAAATGATTGGAGGATGAGTTGAAAGGTTGTGATTGAGATATTTTTAGTGTCTCGGGCCTTTTCAAGTTAAAACCCCGAGGTCACACAATGGTGGCATGATATAACTGTTTTGGCATTTGTCCACTGAGTGCATCAAGTACTCAGCCCTGCATATGTTTTCCCTATGTGCAGGTTGAGCGTGGACGGGGGACGGAGGATGTTGAGCATTGGACAGAGACAGTATTCAATAAATGATCCGGTTGCTATTGTGTCTTCATACATAATAGTAGCTAACTCTCAAAATGCTTCCGCTACGTCAAGTTTTAAGAATTTCTTTTAATTCCTTTGAATTGTCAAACTATGTCATTCACGTTATGTACCTTCGGGATTTGAAACCTTGTTGATAAATGAAATTTCATCGTTGATCGATAAGTTGTATTGTCTTGATCGTTTTCCCCCTTCTTCCCCTCTTCTTAATTCCCCCATTAGTCGCGATTTTCCCGTGCTTCCTATCCTTAGGAAGGGCGGTCGTGACAGTACGCGGACCAGATCAGAAACAGAATCAGAATCAAATGTAGACGCGAATTTTGTCCTCTAGAGGAGGACTCCGCACATATCACTCATTTAGGGTGCAGACAGATAATCAGACTACCCATGAGGGTGCAGATCAGACAGATCAGATGACAGATAACAAATGATCCTCGCTTCGGTCATCTAGAAGACGAGTGATCACAGATAATGCAACACTGTTGTCCTATGGCATGCCAATTATACCCACATAATGCACTCAAGCACGGGGCGCGTAAACACAATCAAGCATACTCATTTTAATCTCAATACTTATTCCCAACTATTTACAACATAACACATCAACGATTTATTTTCAGACCATATCATATCAAATTAATAGATTAAATTCCAACTCTCTCAAAATCATCCTAGATTCACATATCATTCCTATCCAGAATACGCATATTTCACGTCATAAACAACATGTACATATCATATTGTATCACTAATTAGCACACACTATTATATATGCAATTACGTAGACCTAAATTAGGAAATTAAGACCTAATGCAGAATATACTCTTTATAACCCAATGAGATCGACCAAATAGGGCATAACACAAACTCACATTCATCCTTTTTCACATTTTATTACCAAATCATTCAACAATTCATCATATTCTCGTATTTTACTTCCTAAGTTTTTTCTCACATAATTAATCAAAATTTACCAAGACAATAGGTCACATAATAATCACATAAAATCACATAAGAGAATTAGGCATTTTAAGTACTCCTTCCGTTCACCATTAGGAATCCTATTTCTTGGCTGCACGGGTTTTAAGAAATGTTAAGAAAAGTGGGTGGAAAAAAGTTAGTGGAATAGAAGTGCCACTTGTATATGTTAATTTTAAATAAAATGTGAGTGGAATGAGTTAGTGAAAGGTGAGACCCTATTAGCATTTATAGTAAAAGTGAACCGGGACTCCTATTCACGGACATACTAAAATAGAAAAACGTGACTTCTATTCGCTGACGGAGGGAGTATTGAGCATGCTACCTGACAGACATATGAGCATAAGTCATTTTGCCACCTTTACGTTTCAGTCAGTTCACACCGTTTTTCTCTTCCACCATTATCCTATCTTTGCGACCACCGTTGATAATCCTTCATCTGATGTATCAAAGAGGTGACAATTCTAGTATAGAGCTGCCGGAAACCGGCGATGGTGGTAGTAGAACGACTGGACAACCGGTGCACATAGAGATGCAGAGATGGGGGGGGAGGGTGTAACACCCGTAGTTTTTAAGTACTAAATTAATATATGTCATAAAAAATATATATTAATAATAAAATTATTTCGGATATTATGCTTCTCGTTAATGTGCTTTGGAATGGAGTGTCGTGTTTATGTGTTTGATGTGAAAAGGGACGTACTTTTTATTAAATTGTGGAACTTTGGGAGACATTTTGAAAGTCTCGTTGAAATAATGATGACGATTTTGCTATGCTTAGCATAATGAATGAGATGTTTGAGATGGATGTTATGGTGCTTGGAGCGCATAAATCGAGGAGCGGTCGATGTTTTTATATTTGGAACAACACCAAATATAAATGGTTACGATGGGCGAATTTAATCGTCGTTGGAGACGAAACAACGAAATTAATTAAAGTTTCCTCGTATTTTAATTATTTGAAAGAAATGCGAGAATGCAAAGTATGTATACATTTGGGCTTCTCAAATTAAATTAGAGACCAAATGTATATATATAAAAATGGCTTTGGGCCATAACCTTTAAAAAAAATCCAACCCATTGATAATGTTATTCAAACTTGGGCTTTCAACTAAATGAGCCCAAATCAATTTAAATAAATTATGTTGAACCCAATACTTTTTCCAAAATATGGGAGCAAGCCCAAAGATCTTCTTTTTCTTCTCTTCATGGTCGACGGTTCTTCAAGTGGAGACTCCCCATCTTTCAACTTCTCCACTCTCCATCTTCCACCCTTAATCCTACAAACCAAAGGTCACCCATTACTTCTTCATGTAACCTCATCCCTAACTCCTCACAATACACACTTTACAACAAGCAAATTGAGAGAGAGGGAGGAGCCGAGAGGAGAAGAAGTAGAAGGAGTTGTTGTTTCCATTTTGTTTCAACCACAACCAAGTTCAAATTCATGAGGTATAATCCCTTTCCAATCCCAAGGCATGAAATTTTAGTAGCTAATTTCATACTTTCACTCTCATAAGAAATTCAAACAATTCAACAACTAAAAACCAATCGAACATTGTCGTACTTAATCGAAAACGTGAAAGAACTTAACTTTGTAATAAGAACGTATCTTACGGGACGTTTCGGGGTGATTCCGGGCTTGTTCGGAGTGTTTTCGGGGAAGGAGGCGGCCGGCAGAGGCGGCTGGCGAACGGCGGAGTCGTCGCCGGACCCTGCGGCGGCGGCGCTGGTGGAGCTGGAGGAAGGCAACAGCAGCAGTTCTGTCCGGCGACAGCAGCGGCGCCTCCCCGCGACAGCAGCAGCGACGACACAGCGGCGACGACGTCAGCGGCGAACAGCAGCCCAGAGCAGCAGCGACGCGACGGAAGGCGACGGGAATTGGGGAAAATCGGAACCCGATTGTTGAAGGCGACGAAATTTGGGAGTTTCTGCAATTTCTGTCGAAGAGAGAGAGAGAGGAGAATAGGGAGATAGAGAGAGGTGTGAAGGAGGAAGGAAATAAGATTGGGCCTCTACTTGTTTTCTTAAAGTGGGCCTATTAATTAAAATGGGATGTTTGGTTTGTTGGGCTTTAAAATATTAATTGGAGGTATAAGGTGGGGAAATAAGTCTTGGGTCTTCTAATTAAATCTTTGGGCCAATAATTAATTGGGGGGAATTTCTTAAGTAATTCTTGATAAATGTCAAGGATGAATAATATATCTCAAGTCCGAAATAATTAATTTGAGGGAAAGTAATTGGTGAAAGTGAGTTACGCGCTTAATTAAATCCTACGTTCTGGAGGAAAATTATGAGGAGTCAACGAAGGAGTTATAAGCGTAAACGGCTAACCGGAGTCGCACGCGACGCCTTGGGCGGCCACCGAATAATAAAAAATGTACGAAAACCAAGAAAAATGAAATAAAAGACTTTAATTAGAGTGCATGCATTCTAAATGTCTGCGTTACCGTGATTGATGTGTACTCTATATATTTTCCGAAAAGATGGTTCGCACGCCCGCTAAAGTCGGAACGAGAAGCTATTTAAGGAAAACTCTAAGCTTTTGAGGTGGACTCTATTACTTAAACTCTTTTATTTGCAATGATATGTATATGGTGAGATAAGGGTGGTTTGAATGTTATGTTATGCCGTATTTTATGTTTTGAATTGCCTATCTGATTGTGTACTAGGATAATGTCCTAATAGACTTTGATGGTTAACGAATTCGGGTCTAACTAGGGTCTAAGCCCTACTTAGGCTAGTGCACTGATGGGGATCGTGAGCCGTCCTTTGGGTCGGCCGGTCCAGTGATCGAGTTTGTGGCCACATTCTCGTTTCACATGATGGTTCAGATATGGTACATGATGGGGGATGATGATGATGATGGGCTGTACAGCCATGTTTTACGATGGAAATAATTTTAGTGTTTCTCGGCATTTTAAAGTAAAACCGAGTTTCACTCAACGAGGGCTTGACATAACTTTATTAATAAAAATTTATTTTGGGCATGAGTTCACTGAGTGCATCAAGTACTCAGCCCCTGCATATGTTTTCCCTATGTGCAGGTTGAGCGTTGACGAGGACGGAGGATGTTGAGCATTTGGACAAAGACAGTATTCAATAAATGTTCCGGTTGCTATTGTGTCTTCATACATAGTAGTAGCTACCTCTCGATTGCTTCCGCTACGTAAAGTTTTAAAACTCTTATGTTTCCTTAATCTGTTGAACTATTTTCATTCAAACTATGTTGCTTCGTGATCTCAGACTATAATTTGATAATAAAATTCCGTCTTTTGATCTACATGTCGTACCCCTTGATTGATTCCCCTTTCTTCCCCGCTTCTTAATTCCCCCATTAGTCACGACCCACCGTGCTTTCTATCCTTAGGAAGTGCGGTCGTGACAGAGGGGTTGTCACGTCCGACGGAGGGTGGTGGTTGCCGGAGGTGCCGCGTCGTCAGGCGGTGGAACGTGTGTGTGTGTGTGAGGAAGTGATGGGTGTGAGATATCAAGTGAATGTGTGTGTGTCTGGAACCTTCCTGTAAGTGGAGAATTGAGACAGCAAAAAAAATCTCCTCATTTCATATTTTCTCTTTCTATTTTCTTTACTCCACTCTTCTGCTTTTTTTTTTTTTATTCTATCTCCCTCCATGCTTCTGAAAAACACCACACAAGCAGGTAATTAACATGAAGAAATTATCTACACACTTCCTTAACTTCTTTCGGCCCTATAAATTAATTTACTAATTAACATGAAGAAATTATCTACATACTTCCTTAACTTCATTTGGCCCTATAAATTAATTTACTTATTTTTCGTCAGTAAAACACCAAAAACTCTAGTTTATAAACTACATTAATCATAACATAATTACTTGTATTCATTTTCAACTTTAAATGATTTCTCATAGAATTCTAATCAAGTATTACCATTTTCAATATCGACTCTGATTCTTCGATTTCTGATCCGGAACAATGAATTCCATCTAGGGTCATTTTTGGGATGTTACAATAATACTATATTAAAAATGGATCACTCATCCTTTTGAAAATCCTCGTAAAAGAATAGTGTTCACTCATTTATAAAAGGGTCGGGATAGGCATGCACAACGGTTCGGAACCGCCGGTTCCGGTTCATGAACCGGCGGTTCCCGGTTCATCATATGCATGAACCGGAACCGGCCCGCCAAGGGTTCCGGTTCCGGTTCAAAAAACCGGCGGTTTACGTGGCGGTTCAAAACCGCCGGTTTGCGGCCTGAACCGCCGGTTCCGGGCCGGTTCGAGGGTTCGTCCAATTTTTTTTTGCATTATTTTTATTTGTTTATGTATGAAATGTGCATACATAAAATTCAAAAAAATACGATGAAAGTTGCAATTTTATTGAGATTACACGTTTACAACAATTACAAATCAAAAAAATCTTGAGGTCTTGAAGTCTTAAATAAAAATTTAAATACAAACGAGAGTACTAGTCAACAACGAAGCTAATTACAAATGACAAAAAGACGTAGAAGTTCTTATAAAAAAAACTTATAAGTATATATACTCTTAATCGGCGAAGAAGATCTTTCTACATAACTAAATTAAGGACACCTTTAGCAATTCAACTTTAAATGTTGAGTTTAGTCTAACAATCAACAATTATAATAGAATTGTCAAAAGTTTCCCGGATTTAGCCGTATAGAGAAATCTACTTCATCGACTAGAGTATATACAAATACAATTATGTAATTGTATTTGCATATTTTTAAAGTAGGAACAAATGGAAAAAAAAAAGAAATAAAGGAAAAAGGACTTGAGCTCAACTTAAATTTAAAATTTAAGTTGAGGTGCCTACGTATCCCCAATGTTCATTTGCATTAGGGAATCAAAGCCCACGTAGTTCTCTTACCTTACTTACCTATTTGGCTTGGCCGGCGGCGGTTGACGGTTGGCCTACGATTCATCCCCAGTGAATTCATCTTGTGATCCCTCCTGACGATCATCCCAATTATTTTCTTGTTCTCGGACGTCAGCTTTGGCCTAATCATCAAGTAACATCACGGCTTCCATATTTTTCACCGAGAGCTTACTTCTTGATTCATCCAACACACGCGAGCCAACACTAAAAGCGGACTCGACGACGACAGTGGAAGCCGAAATAGAAAAAATCTCCTAGGCCATTGACGCAAGGATGAGAAAATCTTTCTCGTGGGTTCCCCACCAATCGAGGACGTCGATTTGGGCGGGAGGAGTAGGACCTTCATCACCAAAGGAAAAGAGTGAATCGAAATATAAATCTAATTCACTCACCATACCCGAGGAGAAGCCATAGGTCGGCTAATTGGGATTGCGCGTCGGGGTCATCATAATCGGCTTGAAATACGAAGCCATAGTTATGTTGTTGAGGAGAAGGGGGGGTCTTCTGACTTGGTGAGTAGTGTTATATTTGGTTTCATATTCGGTGTAGAGAGCGCGCAAGTTAAACTCGGGGGTTTGTTGGATAATGGACTGGTCCAGGAGGGTTATTTGAAATGTTTCTGAGAGGTCTACTCCAAATTCGTCACTGGTATCAGATTGGATTGCTTGAAGGGGGCCAAGATCAATAGAACTCAAATTGTTATAATAAAAATCTAAAATCCTAGAGGTACCGGCTAATTTCCATTTTGGATCCAATACCTTTGCAATCAAAAACACGGTTGGAATCTCACTAAAATACTTAAGCCATTTTTTCAATCATATAATATAAAACACACATTAATTCAGGTGAAGAGGAAGCATTTTTCATTGCAGTTTTAAAACAAATTGATATATACATGCAATGCTCTAAAACACGAATAGCAATGCAGTAATAAACACCCGATAATTCAACAGTAGCATTTTTGAAATATTTGAACAATTTAAATAAAGTCACGCTATGTTCCCAACAACTATGTGAAAGATATAAATCATGAACGGGACAGGTTCTATAAAAATCACATAAAGAATCTTTATGCGTCAAAGTAGAATTCAGACTATCATATGTCGAATTCCATCTATGACATACATCCATAGTAAAATTCGTATATCTAACATTCTTTTCATGGCAATATTTCTTCCATGCTTTGCCAATAGCCGGCTTTTGATGGATTAATCTAATTGCAGTTCTAATATGACTAACATGCTTTTACCATAATTCAAGCGCATCTTGTACATATAAATTTAAAATATGACATATGCATCTTTGATGAAAATACTTACCTCCAATTACCGGAGCACAAGCCGCAATCAAATCGCTAATACTTGCGGTGTTAGCAGTTGCATTATCAAAACCAATAGAAAATATCTTGTTGCATAATTGAAACTCATTCAAAACTTGTATAATCAAAGAATCAATTGCGGGTGCAGTGTGTGGAGTTTCAAATTCTCTAAAACCTATTAAACTCTTGTTTAAAGTCCAACTATTGTCCAAAAAGTGAACCGTAATGCCCATGTATGAATGTCGGTTAAAACAATCAGTCTACACATCTGAGCAAATGTTCATTTTGTGGCCCAAGTTAACTAAATAACGTGATAATTCAACCTTTTTCTCTAAACATTGCCTAACGGTAGATCATTGAACGATCATTCGCCCTATTCTTTGGATAGCTACGTTTAAACCACTTTGCATAGTTACCTCAAATTTTTTGTCATCATAAACGTTAAAAGGAAAATGCTTCATCGCCGCCCATCTAGTCATAACATCAGAATTTTTTTATCATATTTAAAAAGACGCATACTTGACGAACCCGAGCCACCGGGTTGGAAGTTTAGTTGGGATTGGGTAGAGGTAGTGCCGCATTCTACCGCTTTGTCACCAAATGGCGACGGAGGGTGCCATATCCCCCACCATGTTAGGGTTTTGTATACTAGAAATCACCTTTCGAGTATTTGGATACTGTAAAACTCTACTTGTTATTTTCCAATGAATAAAACAGATTATTTTTGTCATAATGTTGTTATGTTTTACATTTAATGGTTGTTTATTGCATATTTAAATGTATAAGAACGTAACAAAGTCTAAGTCTTTGTTCTAGTAGACCGGTTGTGGGCGTCGTCCACTTTAAGGTAACACGGTCAGTTCTGAACAAAGAAAAAGAAGAATTTCACAACCCAGAAAGGCCTAGACTACCTATCGTGAAAGATTGCAATGTCAGTCCGATTATTTCTAAGCCTTATTGAAATAAGATGACGTTGGTGTGGTATAGCACTGAATTGATCTAACAGCAAGACGAGTCTTTATGCTATCTACTGAAAGATGAGGTCTTGATAATAATTTCTTAATCAATGTACGTTAGCATTGAGCATACGATATTGAGTATCTACTACTTTGACTTACCAAAGGTGCGGGTTTTTCGTAACCCAACGATCCAGGTATATTGGGTGGTGATGATCATTATCTAGCAGTGCTAGGATTGCTATTACGTTGAATCGTGCGCGAGAAGAGTCTCGTTTGATAACATCCACAAGAGGAGCTCGAAACAGGGTTTTATTATTCGAAACCTAGCTAGTTGGAGTTTGATTACTCTATGAATAATAAATAAGAGTTTCTTGCTAAGTCCACTCTTGGAGATTAAATATGTTGATTAATTAAGTCCATAGCAGATATTAATTAATTAATGGATGTTTCTATCTTAAGCGCGGGAAATGATTTGAACGCAAATAAAGGAAACCCGGAATACTTGTAATTTCATATTTGGAAAGGCAGTGCAATATTACTTCTGTAATGGCTGCTTGTAATATTCCAATATAAGCTTATATTAAATTGTTGGTTCAATTTAATTAGTAAAAAGCTAATTGGGTGAGGCCTGATCCAATTCTTCCTTAGATCCCTGACTGAGCCCAATTTGTGACTTAATATAAATAGGAGAATAAAGGAGACAGAAAACACTTTTTTCAACATAAAAATTTCGTCCCCCTCTAGAGAGAGAGAGTTCGAAATTTGTGCCTCCTCCGTGAGTAGTTTCTGTCTTCCATTATTCGAGTCCTAGTACGTTGGTGAGATTTGCCCACACAAATATCAGCGTATAGTCCGGGACACCAGTCAGAAGATCCGAGGTCTTGTATTGAAGATCTTCACGTGGAGACGGAGCAAGCCATCATCGATTCTTGATTGAATCAACGAGGTAAATTGGCTAATTCCGTAGTAAGCATGTTTTAGGGATTTTATATGCTAAAGCATGTTTTAATTCAAGTTATGAGCATGATACATGTGATAATTGCGCGAATAGAATTTGTCTGAATAATCTGCTAAATAGATCAAATTCATGTGATCGGTTATTACTGCACGCTTCCGCTGCCAACCCCTTCACACCACTCGAGAATTTGTAGACTTTATCATAATAGTTGCAATACGCATGAAACGCCGATGTCTCTTCTTGAGAGTGCGGATCATGAGGACTTGGAATCACCACGGGGACCTTCTTGTAGTGTTTGATAAAAATATCAAATTTCAAAGCTTTTGTCGTGTTAATGGGTGGAGGGGGGGAGGCATCTCCTCATCTCCGCCGGTGCTAGACGGAATACGAGAATGAGATCTATCATCGTTATTGTCCGAGTCCGACGATATAGACACGTCGTACTCGTCATTTTGTTGGGAACCACCACCCTACCCCCACCTTGATGCATTTCAGCTAGTAGCTTGGCCATCTTATGATCTTCTTCTATCTATAAATATAATATAAGTTGAAGTTTAATTAGGAACACAAAAAAATTAAAAAACTCAATCTTATGAATTTATAAATTGTAAAAATAATTTTTCATTACTTACTTGCATGCGTTCAGCCGCCACTCGGGAAACCTCTTCCATAACTTCTCGACGACTAGGTCGGCTTGATTTGGAGGAACGACTAGTACTTTGATCTTGGGCAATTCCCTTGCCCCGATCACCACGTCCCGGTCCATCACGAGAAGAAGACATAGTGGTAAATGAAAGTAGTATGGATTGAATATGGAGTATGGAATAAGTGGTAAATTACGAGCACAACAACAAATATAATAGTAACTAGTAACTAGTAACTAGTAAACAACTTGAGCAACTAGAGATAGTGAGGAGAGAATAGAGAAATAGAGATTGAGAATGAAAATCCTGGTTAACACAAGAATGTGGTGAGTAAAAATGAGTGGGAAGTGGGGTATTTATAGGAGTAAAATTGGAAGAAATTAAAAAAAAAATTGAAATTTCAAATTCGGCTGAAACCAGCGGTTTACCGCCTGAACCGACGGTTCAACCATAAACCGGCGGTTCAGTCCACGGTTTTCTGACTGAAACCACCGATTTCTGATCGGTTTTCAGGCCTACGACTTGCACCCTACGACCTGCCACCTGAAAAGTCACCGGAACCGCCGGAAACCGGCGGTTTTCATCAGAAACTGCCGGTTTGAACCGCAACCCTAGCCTGCAACCCTACTTCCCTAGCCGGAATCCGCCGTTGGAACCGTTGAACCGCCGGTTCACAATTCAATAATCCCTCGACCCTGAACCGGTCCGCCTGAACCGCGAACCCGCCGGACGGTTCAAACCGCCGGTTCCGGTTCATGACCGGCGGGCCCGAACCGGCAGTTAACCGCTGGGCCGGTTCGGCTTGTGCATGCTTAGGCCAGGATAACCAATTTGTTGATATAGGAAATAGAGGATTCCAATACTAATCCCTTTTTCCCCTTTCCCTAAAGTCCAGTCTATCATATTTTATAATAATAGTATAATTTACATATTCAATAAATTAAATAACACATACTCCTTCCGTTCCATATTAATTGAGTTATATTTTTATGCCCGCAGGGGCGTAGCGCAGTTGGCAACGGAGGGGCAGATCTTGCTGCAATGAGTTATATTTTTATTTTGAAAAGTTCCAAGTTTATTGAGTCATTTTTATTTTTGATAAAAAGTAACTCTCTTTTACTTTATTTACCATTCAGTTAACACACTATTTTTAATCTGCATGCCAAAAAGAAATGCTTTTGTTAACAAGGAACGAAGGGAGTATTTATACTATGATATAGTATTTTATTTGTTATTCTCCAATCTTTCCCATATTGATTGTTTGTCGAAAATAATTTAGTCCAATTAAATATCATTCTCACACAAAATAGTGTTTTATTATGTAATTATAATACTATAACATAGTATTAATACAATTAAAATAAATTTATTTGATACTAGAACAATCGTACCCCTTTTTATAGCCAACTGTGTTGTCTCACAATCAAGCGATGCGATGTACTCCCTCCATTCCCTCATAATTGAGTAGTTTTTTCATTTTGGGAAATTCCTTCATAGTTGAGTCATTTCCATATATAAGAAGTAAACTTTTTTCTATTTCTTATTTCACTCTCTCTTACTTTATGCTCTCAACTTTATTCATTTTCTACTTTACTCTCTCTACTTTTTTCTCCCTCTTACCTTTTTTTATCTATTTGTTAAACACGCTCAACATCATTTTTTTAAACTCCGTGTCGAAAAGTTTTGCCTCAACTATGAGGGAACGAAGGGAGTATATGAGTAAGAGTAGAGGTGAGCGTGGTTGCGTGTTTATAATTTAAATTTTCATTTATTAATTGTGCAGATTGACGAAAAAAAGTTTGGTCAATCCCGCAACTTCAAAAAAATGACCAATTATATCATAATTTGACATTTTCTTCTTCTTTCTTCTTCAATTTCACATCAAGGATCCACCTCTTGTGTATATGTTTTACTTTACACAAAACTAAAACCAAGAAGAAGGAGCAAAACAAGAATAACAAGAAAAAAAAGGGGAGTGATTGAAAGTTGATTAGTGGCAATTAAGGAGGAAACAAATTTCATAACAAGAAAATGAAAATAAAAATGGATGGTAAATGAAAGGGACAGCACAGAATAAGAAAAGGACCCATTCGTCTAGCTCTTATTTAACCATATAAATTGAAAAAAAGATGCTTGAAGAATATTATGTTGAAAACGTGAAGGAAATAGAGAAGCCTCAAGCTTTTCATTTCCTAAGCCTTTTGGCTTTTCACTCCCAAGGTAACCTCCAAAATGTTTATGAGGTACCTTATTGCCGAGACTCTTCATGTAGGTACTCCTATCCTATAAATAGGTGGAGTTTTGGGAGATGATAAACACGAACAACAAACATTCTCTCTTTTCTCTCAAGGTCTCTACATCATAGTGTGCATCTTAGGAGCATTGTCTAGCTCGATTCTTGGAACTCCATCAAGTTCGCCGGTGCCTAGTGGGTTTGAGGTGCTTCTACACGCTAGGAGGAAGTCGTTTTATCTTTGGGGGCAATACGTCATTCCGTGAGCACTAGCCGGGGCGTAATTTGTCTTGCGGAAAGAGGGCTTTCCTCGACTCGACTTATAAATTTGGTTTGCTTTATTTCCATTGTAATTTTCATTCCTCTTTTTGTTGCAAGTTTCCTTTCGATTGTAATAGTTAGAGTACCGCTTGTACACGGCTTGAGAATCTCTTCCCATTATTTCTAACAATCGCAAGACAAATTAGTGTACTCTTCTAAGACAGGATTATACCAATTGAAGTTGGAGGAAACATGAGCACCAAAGCTGGAATGAAGAAACGAACAGTACCAATGTTCATGAGCTACGAAATGGTTAATTCCTTGAGATCTATTCTCTTGAGAATTGTGTTTATCGTTTGTCAGTTGACAAGCAAGACCAATTTTGACTTGGTAGTAGTAATTGGGATGCTTGTGGTGTTGAATATACCAATGCATATATGGTTCGATATAATTGTGTACTTATTGTTGGAGACAATATTGTGCAAATTATTTGAACGTGTTGTTATAAACTACAAAGATCACGAGGTGGTCGCAATGGTCTCTGACGTGAACCATGGTAACAATCCAAATGAATGGTTTGTTGATACGGGTGCCACATGTCATGTGTGCTCCGAGAGAAGCGTTTTTTCTACTTACAAATCTATTGGAGGTAGAAAAGTACGTATGGGAAACCAAGCCTCTTCCGAGGTGGTTGGTGTGGGTAATGTGTTCCTAAAATTAGGATCCGGAAAGGTTCTTACCCTCAAGGATGTGCTGCATGTCCCAGACATCCGAAATAATTTGGTGTCAGGCTCACTTCTAGTAAATCATGGATTTTCACTAGAGTTTGAGTGTGAAAAGGTTATATTGACCAAGTATGAAAAGTTCGTAGGTGAAGGTCACCTAGTGAATGGGCTTTTTGAGCTGAATGTTACGGTCATTCACCGTGGAAAAGGATTAAGAAATAAGGAAGATGACACATCCTCTTATTTGCTTGAGTGCTCTGATTTATGGCATAAAAGATTGGGACATGTAAATCTAAATGCTATAAAAAGATTAGTAAATCTTAATTTACTAAAAGTAGATAAGTTTAACTCACAAGAAAGATGTGAAGTGTGTGTTGAAGCCAAAATGGCTAAACTGCCGTTCCATTCGGTAGAGCGAAGCACAAAACCTCTTGAATTGATCCATACAGACGTATGTGATTTGAAATTTGTACAAACAAGAGGTGGTAAAAAGTATTTCATCACGTTTATAGATGATTGCACAAGGTATTGTTACCTTTACTTATTAAGAAGTAAAGATGAGGCAATTGAAGCGTTTAAAGACTTCAAAAATGAAGCCAAAAATCAACTTAATTGTCGAATTAAGTGTGTTCGAAGTGATAGGGGTGGTGAGTATGTAGCCCCGTTTGCAGAATTATGTCATGCAAGTGGTATAATTCACCAAACAACGGCTCCATATTCTCCCCAGTCAAATGGAGTTGCTGAACGAAAAAATCGAACACTTAAAGAGATGATGAATGCTATGTTGATTAATTCTGGTTTATTCCAGAACATGTGGGGGGAGGCTGTTTTAACAGCGAATCATATCCTGAATAAAATTCCACTAAAAAATAGGGATGTGACTCCTTATGAGTTGTGGAAAGGGAAGAAACCTTCATATTCATACCTCAAAGTGTGGGGGTGTTTAGCGAAAGTAGAAGTGCCACCTCCGAAACAAGTTGCAATAGGCCCTAAAACGACGCAACGCGTTTTAGTTTTTTTTTTCATTCGAAAATTTTGTTATATATATACCACAGCTTCACTTTTCATTTGTAACTTTTCGATTAACTTGTAAACTCTCAAATTACGCTATAAAATGGATTCCGGTGGATACTCAAGTTCTAGTAGCCCGATGTTTGGAAATGGCACACGGTGGCCGGGTACACAACCTGGCGAATATCGGTTGTTCGACGCTAACACGCAGTACGATCCGGACTTCAATATGGATTCATACGGTCTCTCCGACATGAAGCCGTCTCCAACTCGCCCTGCCGCCGCCGCAGCAGCCCCCTCCCCCTCCGCCGCCCCCGCCCCTGCCAGAAAGAAGCGGACCAAGCACCGGGCGCACAAGTTGCCACCTCCGACAACTTGTGAAGAGTACTCCCCCGGCCATACGAACTACCAGCCGGATGAAACCCTCGTCTTAGCGAGGTGTTGGGTGGATATATCGGAGGACCCGATATTCGCGAACAACCAAAAGCAGCTCGCGTACTAGGAGCGCATCACCGAGTGCTACAATGAGACGAAGCCGCCGAGCGCGTACAAGCGCCAACGAGAGCAGCTCCGCAAGCACTGGGATCAGTTGAAGAAGAAAGTGAACCTATTCGCAGCGGAGTACGAGAAGTGCTCGAGGGATCAAGGAGCGATAGAGCGCTGTTGTCATACCAGTCCATGTACGGCGACTTCAAGCATTTCAACATCTTGGCACTCTTGAGGGACAAGCAGAAGTTCCAAGGCGAGATTCTGCACACCGGTGCGGAGAAGAGGATGAAGACCACCGACACCGGTGGTTACACGACCAGCGAAAGCGAAACTCGTCCGGTGGACCTCAACCAGACGTGCACGGAGGAAGAGACTTTCGGCACACCGATGTCCTCCCGGCGGCGTCCCATAGGCTTCCAGGCTGCGAAGAACAAGGGGAAGGCGAAAGCGACATCCTCCTCGGCCGCCGCCCCCCCCATCGCTGATCCCGACCCCGACCCCGGCGACACTTGCCTACGCAGATTTGGCAACGGCTTCGATGGCACGGATGTTGTTGGATACGCACAACGCCCTTATGAAGTGTACGAATCCGGCCAGAGCCGAATTCCTCCAGAGGTTGATCGATGAGTTGAGCCGGAAGTTGGGGCTTTTGTAGGATAGTCAATTTTTTTTATTTCTAACCCGTGTAACTTTTTTTTATAATCAATGAATTTTTTGTCGTTCTTAGTTAATCGTTGTGTTTTTTCTAAGTTTACATTTATATATTTGAAAATATTTAATTTAATTAACAAAACAATAGTAAAATGCTTAGGACGCCCCACTGCAGGTGGAAAAGGAGGAGGATAAAATGCTGACGTGACGGTGCATAGGATGGACTTTAGGGACGCCCCACTGTGGAGCATCCACAATGGCGGCGAGCGGACCGGCTAGCCGATTCCTGGCACTGGCTGGTCCGCTCGCCGAACCATTGTAGCAGGCGAGCGCCAAATCGGCGAGAAAAACAACGAGCGCACGTCGATTCCCGGGCGCTGGCCAATGCACTCGCCGATCGGCTGGCCGCCATTGCAGGCTCCCAATCGGCGAGCGATCGGCCAGCCGATTTTTTATTTTTTTATTTAATTTTCGAAACACTATATATACGCGATATGCATGTCATTTTCATTCGCGCCACTTGTTTTAACGAGTTTTCTCTCTATCTTAATTTCTGTACAAGATCAACAACACGAAATGAGTAACGCGGGTGGTAGTAGTGGTGGTAGTGGTGGGGATGCTGAGGAGTATGAACGGCGAATGAACGAAGAGTTGGAGGCCTATATGTCCCATGAGATAAACCGGCTGATACAAAGGGCCTAGCAGCCGGCGGTACCTCGACCCGTTGTCCACCGCCGAGCAGTGATTGAGCAGGATCACGTAGCTGCATATCAGCGGCTATATGAAGACTACTACGCACTGGAGCCGCAGTTTAACGCTAACCTTTTCAGGCGGCGTTTTAGGATGAGCAGGGCCCTGTTTATGCGTATTGTTGACGCTTTGGAGTGTCGATATATGTGTTTCCGCTTCAGACACGATGCGGCTAGCAGACCCGACCACACACCTATTCAAAAGTGCATTGCAGCAATTAGGCAGTTGGCCTACGGAGGCGCGACAGACATGTGGGACGAGTACCTCCATATCGGTGAGACGCCTGCCCTTGAATGTATGAAGTATTTCTGTCAAGGCGTGGTTGAAATATTCCGTGAACAGTACCTTCGAAGCCCTACCCCCGAAGACTGCCAGGAGCTGAAGCAGATGCATAGGGAGAAGCATGGGTTCCCGAGTATGTTAGGCAGCATAGATTGTATGCATTGGGAGTGGAAGAACTGTCCCGCTGCCTGGAAAGGGTTCTATTCGACCAGCTACAAGGGAAAGAATCCCACGATGATCCTCGAGGCCGTAGCTGATCACTGGCTGTGGATTTGGCATGCATATTTTGGGGTAGTCGGGTCGAACAACGACCTCAACGTTCTCAACTCGTTGCCCCTTTTCAACGAGCAGTGCCACAGCGTCGGTTCGGCCATCAGTTTTATCGCCAACGGGAACCAGCATGATATGGGCTACTACTTGGCGGATGGGATATACCCTAGGTGGCCCGTCTTTGTGAAGACGATTAGACGCGCATCAGATGAGAGGAAGGCCTACTTTGCGGAACGACAGGAGTCGGCGCGCAAGGACGTGGAGCGCGCATTTGGTGTGCTCAGCACTGAAAATCCTCCTGCCACATCATCGGGACAAGCAAATAGCCCAGCAATAGCCTAGCAATAGCCTAGCCACATCACTCAAAATTATGTAAAACAAATAATTGACAATCACACAAAAGACGGAATTAAATTTACGACACAGATACGGGAAAATTCAATAATATTATTTAAATTAAAAAAAGTACATTAAAAAAAATTACATTAATTAAAAAAAATTACATTATTTTTATAAAAATCCCGACCTCCGCCTCACTCATCGTCTTCAAATCGTCGCCTCTGTCTCCACCGTCGCCGCCGCCTCCGTCGCCACCGGTACCCCCCGTGCCTCGGTGGCCTTCAAATCGTCACGCATGCTCACGAGCAATGCGTGAAGAAAACTCTTCTCCTCGGGGTCCTCTGCCGCCTTCCAATCGGCTAAGATCTTGACCATCTAAGCACGCGTCTTTTGACGCGCGAAGAATTTGAGATCCTCTGTCGACTGGCCAAGGGGGGATGCCGACTGGACCTCTTGGGACCCCCCGGCGCCCCCCCTCACCTCCCGTTGCGCCCGCCTTTGACCAACCGGGCGAGTTCGGCGAGCGAACGATGGAGGGGACGGGACTGAGCACCCTCGGGGAGTTCGTGGGAACCGCCGCTGCTGCTGCTGTAATCACCGGTATAGTTCAGTCGTTGCTTCTTCGGCCAGCCAGCGTCGACACCTGCTCGGAACTTCTCGGAGTCGTTCAGCACCTCATAGCAGTTCCAGTAGGTGAACTCCTTATACAATCCGGGCTGGGGGAAGGCTTTCTCCGCTATCCTCCTGCAGTCATCCTCCGTTTGGCCAATGTTCTGCATGTGGAGGGCGTTGGCGTACAAGCCTGAAAATCGGGAGACCCTAGCCCTGATTCGGTCCCACGCCTTCCGGCACTCCTCCTCATTGCGCGGCCTCCCCTTCGGGCAAAATGCCTTGTAGGCTGCTGCTATTTTGGCCCACATGTTGACGATCCTCCGATTGTTCGAAGTGAGGGGATCATCGCAAACACTCACCCACGCCTTGGACAACGCGACGTTCTCTGCATCCGTCCACTTCCTCCGTACCGAGCAGTCGTCTTCACCCGGCTGCGACGACTCGCCGACCCTCTTGCCCTTCCCCTTGCCCTTCTTCTTTGGGGGGCCCCGACCCCTACCTACTCCCCCCGTTTGAACGGGAGTTTCCGGAACACCGAGAAGATCAAACCCCAACTCCTCTAAGGAGAAAGTCTCATATTGCGTGAACTGCGCCTCCGTTGGGGTCGATGTGTGCGAAGAAGCAGTTGAAAAATCAAAACTGGGGCGATAGAAGTTTTCTCCCCCCAGCGTCCCCTGCGTCGCCGGTACCCTGCATCGCCGGTACCCCCCGGCATCATCTGCGTCCCGGATGCCCACCCCGCCATCATCTGCATACCGGGTGCCCACCCCGGCATCACCGGTAACCCCCCGGCATACTCCCCACGGCTGCCATCCCGGACATCATCTTATGCCACGGGTACATGTTGTAGTACCCGGGCATCGGACCCCATCCACCTCCCACGGGTACCGGGGGAGTTTGAGACCCGCTCGTCATTGGAGTACCTTCGTTGTTGTTCTCCATTTCACGTTGTTGATCTTGTACAGAAATTAAGATAGAGAGAGTACTCGTTAAAACAAGTGGTGCGAATGAAAATGACGTGCAAATCGCGTATATATAGTGTTTCGAAAAAAAATCCGCTCGCTGGTCGCTCGCTGATCGAGAGGCTACAATAGCGCCGAGCCGATCGGCGAGTGCATTGGCGAGCGCCAGGGAATCGGCGTGCGCTCGCCGAAATTCTCGCCGATTTGGCACTCGCCGGTTGCAATAGTTCGACGAGCGGACCGGCGAGCGCCAAAAATCAGCGAGTCGGTGCGCTCGCCGCTATTGTGGATGCTCTTAGGAATTGCTGTCGGGGGCATTTTAGTAATTTCATAAATTTAACAATTGAATCAGATTGGAGATATCGCGTGTGAACCCTCAAACCCTTCTCTCTCTCTCCTCTATTTCTCCACGCTGCAAACGATCTGTAGAAACTCTACAGATAAAATTCAGAAAATCTCGCACAAAATCTCGCATTCTCCGCCTCTACACCGTGAATCGGTGTTTTCCAGCTACCACTACTTCGAGAATCGCCTAATTTCAGGAATTCCGAACGACTCTACACCGCTCAGCCAGTAATCGCGTATGATTTGGTTTTTCATTAGTTATTGTATTTGCTGCATTTTTTTGTATGTTGCTTGTTTGGTGGACAATATTTGATTCATAGTCTTTGTTTAATGTAGTGTAAGACAAATTAAAATGGCACGAAAAAGAACAAGATCACATAGAGAAGAAGAAGAGATTGAAGAAAACTCTAGAAGAGATTGAACAATATACACGTTTTACCTTGTTTAGGATATTACCTTATATAGATTCTTCCTATGTCTACATAAACATGTAAATGCAGTGTGAATAATAAGATAAAAGAAATTCTCCCAATTCTTAATTTCTACGTGGCATCCGAGCAGGTTAGGCTCAGAAAACCTTCATCATAGCCCCAAAATCATACCTTTCTCGACCGAAACGGCGAGAACAACCAAACCAGCCCTAGAATCATACCTTTCTCGACCGAAATGGCCGAAGATAAACCAGAAACAACCGAACCTATTGCCAAGAAAATCAGGTCAAGCAAGAGTGTTACCATAGCTGTAACGCCCGTACTTTTTAAGTACTAATTAAAATATGTCGTGAAGTAACGACGTCTCTTTTAGTTAAATAATAGAGTTTTCTTGGAGACGTGTTTGAAGGACTCGTTGAAAGAATGACGATGAAGTTGCTATTTTTGGCAAGAAGGATGAAATACGTGGAGATGGATACTTTTTTTTTATGGAAGACGACACACGTAAATCGAGGAACGGTCGAAGAAATTATATTTGGAACAACACCAAATATAAGTTGTGACGTTAGACGTTCTTTAATTTTGCGAAGAACAAGATAACGAAAGTTAATAAAGTTTTGTGAATTTTAATTATCGAAGGAAAATACGAAAATATAAAGTATGAATTTATTTTGGGCTTTGCAAATTTAATTAGAGTCCAATTGTCTATCTACAAAATGGTTTGGACCCTAATTATTTAAAGAAATCCAACCCATTGATAAAGAATTTTACAAACTTGGGCTTTCAACTAAATGAGCCCAAACCAATCTAATTAAAGTGGGAGTCCATTCTTTTCCAAAAAAAGGGAGCAAGCCCAAGAACCCTTCTCCTTCTTCTTTCTCCATGACCGACGGTTTTTCACCCCCCCATGACCGAACGGTTTTCTCCACCTCTCCACTCCCCTCATCAACACCTACACCCTCCTCAAACCCCTCTAGCACCACACACCACTTTCATTTGGCAAAAAAAAAAGAGAAGAAGAGAGAAGAAGGAGAGGCGCCGAGAGGAAGCCGACGGGAAGAAGGAGGAAGCTTTGAAGCCACCATTCGTTGTTTTTCTTCCACCATTTTCAACCATTTTGGAGGTATAATTCTTTTCTATCTCAAAGCATGTATTGTAGTAGCTTTGCATACATGTTATACCTTCTTGTTCCAAAGTTTTCTTCCATAACCAAACCATGTAACAATCCGTAAGAATCGACCAAACGATCGCCGCGCGTAACCGAAACTAAGAAAGAACGTGACTTTATAAACATAACGTGTTTTGCGTAACGATTCGGAGTGGTTTCGGTGGAGAAAGGACCACCGCCGGCGACGGGCAACGGCGGGCAGCCGTGCTCGACGATCCGGGGCAGGCGACGGTTCCCGGTGGGGATGGCGGCAGCTCCTCGTCCCCGTGGCAGCAGCGGCAGCGTCGTGGCGACCCAGCAGCGGCGTCGCGGCAGCAGCGGTGTCACGGCGAGGCAGCAGCGGCGGTAACTCCACGACGGACAGCAGCTTCCCAACGGCGACCCTGCGACGGCGGCGCGAGTGGAGACTCCTCGACGATGGTGCAGTGGCGACGACCCCGTCGATGGCGTCGAGCCGGAGAGAGGGCGACGGCGGCGGGGCTTCGTGGACGGCAGACGGCGGTGAGGGGAGGAGACGGGGAGAGAGAAAGGAGGGAGGAGAGAGAGAGAGAAGAGAGAGAGGGAGGTGATAGATAGTTTTGGGCCATGTAATTTTTTTAGTTAATTGGGCCTTGGTTTAGTTTGGTTGTTGTTGGGCCTTTTTATAATTAATTGGAACTCTAATTTAAATGATGGGCTTCCTAATCAATTTTTGGAGGAATAAGGTGGGCTGAGCTTAATCTTTTGGGCCGTAAATTAAAATCTAATCGGGGGAAATTATTTAATTAATTTCCGGAAGACTTCTTGAAGAATGAATAATTTACCTAGGGTTGAGATAATACTTTTCTCCGGTAAATAATTACGGAAAATTTAAGTAAGCGCTTAAATAAATTTTTTTTTAGAAATTATTTTCGATGCTAAGGAAAAATACGAGGAGTCAACGAAGGAAAGAGCGAGCGTAAGCGGCCGACCGGCGTCGCACGCGACGCCTTGGGCGGCCACCGAATAATCGAACATGCACGAAAATCGAGAAAGAGAATTTAAAGGATATTAATTAGAGTGCATGCATTCTAATTATCGTCGTTACCGATTTTTGATATGAATTTTATGTATTTTGCGAAAAGGTGGTTCGCACGCACGCTAAAAGTCAGAACGAGGAATTTTACGGAAAACCTAAGCTGTTGAGGTGGGCTTTACTACTTAAACTCTTTTATTTGAAATGATATGTTTATGGTGAAATAAGGGTGGCTTTAAGTATTATGTCATGCCGTATGTTATATTTTGAATTGCCTATCTGATTGTCTACTAGGACAATGTCCTACTAGACTTTGATGGTTAACGAATTCAGGTCTGACTAGGGAGTGAGTCCCTACTCGGACTAGTGCACTGATGGGGATCGTGAGCCGTCCTTTGTGGTCGACCGGTCCAGTGATCGAGTTTGTGGCCACATTCTCGTTTCACATGATGGTTCAGATATGGTACAATAATGGGGATGATAATGATATTTGTCTGCAGACAACTTTTTATGGAATGGTTTTAGTGATTCTCGGCCTTTTAAAGTAAAACCCGAGTTTCACTCAATGATGGCTTGACATAACTTAAATGATGAATGTATTTTGGGCATGAGTTCACTGAGTGCATTAAAGTACTCAGCCCCTGCATATGTTTTCCCTATGTGCAGGTTGAGCGGTGACGAGCGCGGTGGGTGTTGAGCAGAGCTGGTGAAGATTTGTGTTTTCTTTTAAATGTTCGGAATATGTTGTGTCTTCATACATAGCATTATTCTACTCTCGAGATGCTTCCGCTGAATATTGTTTCTTTTGCCAAGTATTGTTAAGATAATATTTGTTTCGAGTTGTTGATTGTTGAGATACTCTGATTTTTATTCGAGCTATTCTCATTTATTTCGAGCTATGGTCGAGTTGTGTCGTTTTCCCCTTTCTTCCCCGCTTCTTTAATCCTCCCCTAGTCGCGATCAACCGTGTTTTCTATCCTTAGAAAATGCGGGCGTGACAATAGCCTTCAAGTTGATTGGCTTAAACTATCCATTATGGGCACGATTGATGAAAGTGTCCATAGGCGGCCGAGGAGTCTACCGCCACATAACAGGAACACCACCTCCACCACTACCGACGGAGAAGGGATATTCCGATTGGGAGGAGATAAACCTAATAGTCTTCTCCTGGATAATCGACAATATGGAAACCAGCCTCATCGCCGACTTCGCACATCATCAAACGGCGAAGGCACTGTGGGATACCCTCGCCGTGACGTTCGCAAGTTTTGCGGACTCATACCTAATATATGATCTGCGAGACAAGGCAAGCAAGATTATTCAAGGAGATTCGACATTAGAAGCCTACTGGAGCAGGCTGCACGGGGCATGGATCGACATCGATCGATGCCCTCAGAAAACCGTGAATTGCTGCGACAAAGAAGTAGCACAATATCGAGATATCAAATCCGAATTAAGGCTGTTTAAATTTCTCACCAGGTTGAACGAGAAGTACGACTGGATCCGACTCGAGATCCTCAAGGAGGATCCCTACCCCTCAGCCGACGTAGAGTATGGATGGGTGAAACGGGAGGCGGCTCGACTCAAGATCATGTCGCCGGCATCCGATTCAACCTCTATCACCGTCGGTTCCGAGACATCATCGGGGATCGAATTCGGGTTCGGAGCGCGTGATTACCGCCCATCACAGCCACCGCAAAACAGAGCACAACCACCGATACCGCGCTCCGCCGCCAACCGCCGGGGAAACAACAGACCGGACAGATCCAAATTATGGTGCTCCCATTGTGGAATGCACAAACACACAAAGGAAACCTGTTTCCAATTAGTAGGGTATCCAGATTGGTGGGAGGAAGAGAAAGCCGGGAAGGCTAAGGTCGCAATCGGGACCAACGGCGGAGGAGGTCGAAGCCAGACAGAAGGGAATCGAGAGGCGGTGGCATTCCAGGAGAAGAGACCTGATGCCGGTGGCCTCCCAACCGATGGTTGCGGGCGAGGCGAAGGCAGCGGCGGTGAAGGGAAGACGGCCGAGGCTATGGTAGCCGCTCTCAGATTGGACGGCGGCGGTGAAGGAGGTAAAGGGTTGGGGATTTCGATTCCTAACCCTAATACACACACCCTTGCTATTAAGTCCAAGAATCCTAAGAATTATGAAAATTACCCCCATCAGGATAATTATTCTAGAAATCATCCCCAGCCTATCAATAATTGCGAAAATGACCCCATCATTTGCCAAAACTCATTTGCACCCTTGGAAAACTTATCATATGTTTTTGATGCCAAAAATTGTGATGTTGTTAATGACACCGGATGGATCTTTGACTGTGGGGCGACCGATACAATGTCTTTCGACAGAAATGATTTCTTGGAAATTCATAGAACTCCTAAGTCACATATAAAAACTGCAAATGGAGGGGTAACACCAGTGGAAGGGGCGGGAACTATAGAAATCTTTCCTAATGTTCATATTCCCAATTGTCTCTATATGCCTAGATTATCTCAGAAGTTGATGTCAATTAGTCATGTGACTAAGGATTTAAATTGTACTCTACTCATGCACCCGAACATCTGTATGTTGCAGGATATCCGGACGGGGAAGATTATTGGATGTGGCACTGAGCGTCGTGGGCTCTACTTTGTGGATGAGATTGCTCGATGAGATGGTGCGGCGATGCTTGCTCACGGATCCACTAATCAAGATACTTGGCTCTGGCACCGTCGGATCGGCCATACCTCTCCGGGTTATTTAAAATCCTTATTTCCTAAACTTTTTGTTCCGAAAAACTTCTCGTGTGAAGCATGTGTTTTGGCCAAGAGCCACCGAAACTCGTTTAAACAAAATGATACTCGTGTTGACACTGTTTTTTCCCTAATTCATTCTGATGTGTGGGGCCCAGCGCCTATAGGAACTGCTTTTGGTTTTAAATACTTTGTGATATTCATTGACGATTGCAGTAGAGTTACTTGGGTTTATTAAATGAAACATAAATCTGAAGTGTATAACAAATTTGTGCTGTTTTATAAAATGATTCAAACCCAATTTCAAACGTCTGTTAAAATCCTCAGATCTGACAATGGGGGGGAATTCTTAAACAGCTCCATGAATAAGTTCTTTGGCGAGAATGGGTTAGTTCACCACACTTCGTGCTCCCACACACTAGAACAAAACGGGGTAGCAGAACGGAAAAATCGAATCATCCTTGAAATGACCCGAGCCCTCTTGTTTGACTCAAAGGTACCCCTATCTTTTTGGCCTGAAGCCGTAGCCACCTCAGTTTACCTTCTCAACCGACTTCCCACAAAAATACTAAACCGGAGAACACCTCTAGATCACCTTTCCACCTTAACCAAAATTCCCTCCACCTTATCCTTACCACCAAAAACCTTTAGTTGTTCTGTTTATGTCCACGTTCCCAAGCATGAAAGAAATAAATTTTCCCCATGTGCGATCAAATGTGTTTTTATGGGTTACGGGATTAACCAGAAGGGCTATAGATGTTATGACCCCAAAACCAAACGGATTATTACCACCATGCACTGCAACTTTCTTGAAACCGAATTCTTCTACCACCTTGGGACTCAGGGGGAGAGTGTGAGACAGGGGGAGACCCAAGAAAACGACTCCCTTCGGTGGTATGTGCCAAGACCCCTACAACGCTTCCGCCGCACTCCTCTGATCCAACCGTAACGGAATCCGAGGTAACTTATAGTCCGAATCATGACAGTTCAGATATTGTTCCTGACCCACTTAATACAGAAGAGGAAGAAGATACTACTATTGATCAGGATACAGGACAGTACGTGCTTCCCCCATGAAGTACGAGGGGAATTCCGCCAAAGAGATACTTCCCGGAGCAGATAGGGAGGAAGAACAGATACTCTGTGGCCAACTTCGCCAACGCCAACATATCCAAAATGGCGAAGGCATTTCATGCAGCCCTGTGCGAAGAGGAGATTCCCAGAACCTTTGAAGAAGCCTTCAAAATCAAGGACTGAAGGGAGGCAATGCTCGTCGAGATGAGTGCGCTGAAACGGAACGGCACTTGGGAGGTAGATTCCTTACCCGATGGTAAACATACAGTTGGCTGCAGATGGGTCTTCACAATCAAACGGAGACCTGATGGGAGTATTGAGAGATACAAGGCTCGATTGGTGGCAAAGGGGTATACGCAAACTCAGGGAGTTGACTACTCAGAGACATTCTCCCCAGTTGCAAAAATGAACACGGTAAGAGTCTTACTGTCTATTGCAGCAAACAAAGACTGGCCACTTCATCAATATGACGTCACGAATGTGTTTCTTCATGGAGAATTGAAGGATCCGATCTATATGGAGGCACCACCGGGCTTCACAGAAGAATTTGGACAAGGCAAGATGTGCAAGTTGAGGAAAACTCTATATGGGTTGAAGCAGTCCCCAAGAGCTTGGTTCGGGAGATTCACGGAGGTAATGAAGCAATACGGCTATCGGCAGAGTAACTCCGATCACACCTTGTTCATCAAACGAATAGGAGAAAAGATCACCTGTCTGATAATTTATGTAGATGATATGATAATTACAGGGGATGATACAGATGAAATAAACGATCTCAAGGGACATTTGGAGACAGAATTTGAGATGAAGAATCTAGGAGACCTCAAGTATTTCCTTGGGATTGAAGTGCTCAGATCTGGAAGAGGAATCTTCATTAGTCAACGAAAGTATGTCCTTGATCTCTTGACGGAATTAGGAATGCTCGAGTGCAAACCAGCGGATACTCCTATGGTGCAGAATCATGGCCTTCAAATAATCAACGGTGCATCATCAACTGATAGGGGAAGATACCAGAGGCTAGTAGGGAAGCTTATATATCTATCCCACACTCGGCCTGATATTGCATATGCAGTTGGGGTACTCAGTCAGTTTATGCATAACCCACAGAACGAACATTGGGAAGCAGCACTTAGAGTAGTGCGCTACCTAAAAGGAACCGCTGGTCATGGAATATTGTTTCGGAAGAATGGACATCTCGACATTCATGGATACACAGATGCAGATTGGGCAGGAAATCCGGTAGATAGCCGATCGACTGGAGGATACTTTACGTTTGTTGGTGGAAATTTGGTCACTTGGAGGAGCAAGAAGCAGAAAGTAGTGGCTCTATCGAGTGCAGAAGCGGAATTCCGAGGCATCAAAAGCGGACTCACGGAAATCCTTTGGCTTAGGAGGGTAATGAAGGAACTGAATCTCGAATCACAGAAGACACGCAAATTACTCTGTGACAACAAGGCCGCAATTAGTATTTCAGAGAATCCGGTGCAACACGATAGAACCAAACACGTCGAAATTGACCGACACTTCATAAAGGAGAACCTCGAAGAGAAGATAGTAGAGATCCCATATGTGAAGTCCGAAGACCAACTAGCTGACATCTTAACCAAAGATGTATCTGCCAAGAACTTTCAAGAAGTTTTGAGCAAGTTAAGCTTCGGAAATCCCATCGCTTAACTTGAGGGGGAGTGTTGGAAAGATTGCAGAGGATCTCCTGCACAAATCAAAGAGGAGATTAGATGGAATCAAGGAAGAAATCGGAGGAAATCAATCACAAGCAATTAGGAAGATTATATACACGTTTTACCTTGTTTAGGATATTACCTTGTATAGATTCTTCCTATGTCTACATAAACATGTAAATGCAGTGTGAATAATAAGATAAAAGAAATTCTCCCAATTCTTAATTTCTACATTTCACACAATCTTGCAGTACCACATACAAAATATTGCAATAACGTGTGTATTCATTTTTGGCTTTTTGAATCACAATATTTTAATGTGTAGTGGAGGACTGCAATCACGACAAATGTAAAATTGATCTCATTAAGAAGCAATAACAAACGAAACGTAATGCAATATGGGAGCAATAGTATAAAACTACCAATTCATTGTAAAGGGAATGCAATATGAGAGCAATAGTATAAAATTACCTATTAATTGTAGTGTATTGTGTCAAGAAACACTAATTTCTGAAATGGAGTGCAGCTTGGAAACATTAGTATAAAATTAATAATTAATTCTATTTGTTGTGTGAAATTTGTAAAGTAATAGATTGAAGCAAATAGTGTGGTCCGCAATCATTTCAATAAACTACATCAGGAACAAAAATTATTAAACAAAATAAATAACTGCAATATCGCGGTGGTAACACTGCAATATCCAATAAATAACACTGCAATTTGGTAACAAGTCTGCAATTGTTTCAATAAACTACATCATGAATAAATTAAAAAAATTCTACATCATGAATAAATTCAATAAAGTAATATGTCTGTTGCGAATACTATGTGGTAACAACACAATATTCATGGTCTTAAACTGCAATCTAGTAAGGTAAAAATAAATACGACTACAATCTTCAACTACTTCGAAATGAACTAAGTGCTTTCTTATTCCTTTTGTCAGCCACAATTTCAAGAGTCACGGGGACACATATCTCCACATTTTGCACACTGACGCAATGGTTTGGTCATCAACTTCAGGGCCCTTTTCTTTCATGGATACTACCTGCTTGCAGAACTGCTTCCCCGAACCTGCAATTGAATGCAATTAACTATATGATGGACTGCAATATGTACCACATAACGAAGCAATCTGGTAAAAAACAGAGTGTGACCATAAGAACTTAATCACAAACGAATCAAAATGAATTTGAACAACAATTAGTAGGTTCATCGTCTAAGTTCATACGAAACAAAATCACTAGGTTTCTCATGAAATTGAACAATACCAATCCAAACACATGAGAAATTAGTTTTCTACAACAAGTAATTACTTACCTTCCGAAAAATTCTCCAAATCAAAATTAATCGCATTCTGTAGAAAATGAAGAAATGCGATGAAGAGACTTTTGGAGTAAAATGACCGTTGGAGCTGACGTGGCTGTGGTTAGTTAATTTGTTGGTTAAGTGGGAAATAATCAGCTACTTCTTGCTGAGTCTTTTTTTTCTTAGCTAGCTTTGGATTGGTAGTTTTAGATCTAGACACGTCATCTTATAAAGTATATAAGGGATGAACTCTTTGGCCTTAGCTGTGTAATTCATTCATATATTTTGATGAAACAAAATCTCATCTTTCTATCTTTGTTTCTCTTTGAATGCATTGTGTATTCATGTTTGATTTGTCCTTTTCTACATGGTATCAGTGAAGATTTGTTGATTTCCGATGTTATTCTCTGATCTCTTTCTTCTCCGATGGCTCCTCGCGGTGGCGGTAACCAGATCCAGCCGGCGGAGGATTTTTCAAGTCCTTATTATCTTCATCCGAGTGATAATCCAGGTCTTCAATTTGTATCTCAGTTGCTTTTCGGTTCTAATTACATAAATTGGAGTCGATCTATGTCTTCAACTCTTTTAGCCAAAAATAAGTTGTTGTTTGTCAATGGCGTTTTGTTGAGACCTCTTGATGATGATCTTCTATATCCTGCTTGGATTCGGTGCAATTCTATAGTAGTTTCATGGCTTAGGAACTCTATTTCTCCTCAAATATGTTCAAGCATTATGTATTTGGATGATGCGCATGATGTTTGGTCAGATCTACGCGTTCACTTTGCTCAGGGAGATTCAGCTCAGTATTACCAGCTGAAACAACAGATAATGTCGCTTACTCAAGGGAATTCAGATATCAATACCTATTTTACTAATTTGTGCATTATATGGGATGAATACAAGCATTCACAGCCGATATCTTGGTGTTCTTGTCGAAATTGTAGGTGTGATAGTGCTTCTCGTTGGCATAAGCATCAGGAAGATGATTGCACAATGCAGTTCCTGATTGGATTGAATTCTTCATTTTCTCAGCTACGATCAGGTATTCTCGCCATAGTTCCGTTGCCACCGCTATCTAAGGTTTTCTCTCTTGTCATTCAAGAAGAAAGACAGCGAAATATTGATGGTCCTATGCCTTCTGTTCTCCATCCAGCTTCAAGTGAACTCCCTTACTCTGTGAATGCAGCCTCTTCATTCTATGGTCGAGGCAAGCTCTTGTGTTCTCATTGTGGCAAAACTAACCACACTGTTGATAGATGCTATACTCTTCATGGATTTCAACAAAGTTTTGGCCGAGGCAGGGGAAAACCTCCTTCAAACAACTTCAATTCTACAAAGTCAGTGAACTATGTTGATGATACACTTCCTGATGGGGGTGAAAAGGTTGTTGCAGTGACTACACTGCCTTCATCTGAACAGTGCCAGCAACTGATAGCTCTTCTCCAGTCACAGCTTGCTGCCACTTCTCTCAACTCTCCATCCACCTCCATTGCTTCTCATTTTGCCGCACAAAATACTACAGCTACATCTTCTCCTTTTACTGGTACTACACTCTTCTCACCTTACATAAATTCTGTCTCATCACCTACACCTCTTTGGTTGTTAGACACAGGGGCAACTCATCATTTGTGTTGTAATCTCTCATACTTTAGCTCTTCATCTCCTGTGAATAATGCCTTTGTAAATCTGCCAAATGGTGCTTCAGCCCCAGTTACACACATGGGGATTGTACATCTAACTCCTTCCATTACTCTATTTTCTGTTCTATATGTACCTTCTTTTTCTTTCAATCTCATATCTGTTAGCTCACTCACATCCTCCATATCTTGTACTGTCACCTTCACTCATACATCCCTTGAAATTCAGGCAGCTTCTCCGGGGATTGTGATTGAGAGGGGTAGTTGGCAACCTGTACACTTTTGATGTGGACTCTGAGATAATAACAGGTTCCTCAGATATATCTCCTTGTGCATAGGAGATTGGGTCATTTGTCTTTCAATAAGCTCAAAACCATGTCTGAGTTATTGTCCTTTACAAATAAATCCCATGCTTTGTGTGATGTCTTCCCACTTGCTAAACAACACCATCTATCTTTTTCCATTGCTGACTCTATTGCTGCCAAACCTTTTGATCTCATTAATTGTGATATATGGGGGCCTTTCACCCCCCGTACCACCTAAGGGTTCAGCTATTTTCTTACTATTGTTGATGATAGCTCAAAATTTGTATGGACTTTTTTGCTTCAACATAAATCTGATGTGAAAACTATTCTTACTCAATTCTTCCACACAGTATACACCTAATTTTCCAGTAAGATCAAAGTGATAAGGTCAGATAATGGACCAGAATTTAACCTCACCTCCCTTTTCACATCTTTTGGAACTATGGTGCAACATTCTTGTGTGGAAACTCCACAGCAGAATGCAAGGGTAGAAAGGAAACATCAACACCTTCTAAACGTGGCTAGAAGTCTGTTATTTCAATCATACTTACCCATCACCTACTGGAGAGACTATATTCTAGCTTCTACCTATTTGATTAACAGAATTCCTTCATCAGTTCTTCCCGATAACATATCTCATTTTCAATCCCTTTTCAACAAACCACCATCATATTCTCATCTTAAAGACATTGGGTGTATGTGCTATGCTTCAACTCTAAACATAAATAAAGACAAGTTTGCACCTAGGGCATCCAAGTGTGTTTTCCTGGGATATCCTATTAGATATAAGGGGTACAAAGTGCTTGATATTGATTCTATGCAAGAAATCATCACTAGGCATGTTGTTTTTCATGAAGATGTCTTTCCCTTTTCCCATTTATCACCCTCTGTTTTACCTCAAACATCAGACACAAGAAACAATATTCCCATTAACAATACACCCTCATCTTCCCCTTCAGCCTCAGTTACACATAATTATTCTTCAGCTGCTCTAGCTGTCCCACAGACCTCTCAAAATAATTAGCCATCACCTGTTTCAAATAGTCAGTGATAAGGCTCGTTTCATGCATTGGTTTATGGTGATATTACATGCCTTTTTGGAGAGATAATGCGCAAATTTGAGATTAAGTGTGCAGATATTTGCTGGGTCAAGTAGATGCTGCAAATTGACCGAGCAGATGCAAAATGAGCAGAAAAAGAGTGAAAATTGTCAAAAATCCGCTAGGTCAAGGAGAATTATTAGGAGAGCAGGTGTGTGAAAAATCTGTCGGACCCAGGAACGCACACAAATTACTCGGGGTGGGGAAAATGGAGTTGAAAAGGTGAAGAAATGAGCTGATTTAAAAGATCATATTTTAAGGGTACAAACGTCAAATCATGAAGAGCATACCCTAGGGATTCGAGCTTGAAGCCTCCCTATATAAAGGGACCAACATGAATGAAGAAGGGAGCGCTTAACGCTATGGTAGTTAGGTAGGAAGTTCTCGGTAGCGCTTAACGCTACCATTCTCGTAGTTTAGGTAGGAAACTCTCATAGGCGCTTAACGCCACCGCTTTCTTAGCTTAGTTTAGTTTAGTTGCTGATTTCTTAGCTTAGTTCAATGGTTTCGACGGTGGAATTGACGACTCCGACGTTGGATCCTTGCTTTCTTTACCGCTTTTGAGACGATGTAGTTAGATCTCGAGTTTCATCGGAGGAATTGACGACTCCGCCTTTGAATCTCGACCTATTTCTGGTTTTATGAAGCTTTGCTGTTTATTTTCATGTTGATGATGCTATTTACTCATGTTTCTTGGATGCTTTTCGCAATTGGTGGCTTAGATGTTTAGATCCATGATGTTTACATGACTTCCAATAGTTTAGAGGTTGAGATCTAGTTATTCACGTGCTCGATTTCTGAGATCTGTTAGTTTAGGTGATGCATGCAAGGTTAATCGTGTTTATTCTGCTTTCTGCTTGACCCAGGAGAGTAGATCTGGCAGTTCTAGCTTGAATTTCGAGTTTGCGTTTCGTTTTCTATGTTGGATTGTGGTGGATCTGAATCTGTGTTGGTGGATCTGAAGTTCTCTGTTTCTATTCTGCATGATTATGGCTGTTTACAGTTCGATCTCGCATCTGCTAGACCCAGTAGCATAGATCTGTTAGTTTAGGCTTTAATTTCATGTTTAAATTTAGATCTGAGATTGCTCTGTTTTCATGGTGTTTAATGCTCTATTTTGTTCTGTATTTCCCGTTGGATTCATGAAGAAGATGAAGTTTGTTGGTAGCTAGAATCAAATCTGCTTTAGTTTGTTAGATTGCAGCTTTCTTGTCAGTAGCTATTTAGGGAAATCTATTATGTTGCTTTTCTTACGCTCTGCTGTCTGGCTGGTTTAGGAAGCTTATTTGCTTGACCCGGGAAATTTGGTGAATGATCTAAAGTTAATTTTCAGTTTCAAATCATGATTGCAATTACATTTGAAGCACATTCAGTTCTCTGGATCCAGTAGATAGAATAGATTAGGTTTAAATTCCTAGGTCTAGTAGTTAAAACTCAGCCCTTAATGAATGCGTGGCAGCAGCCGATCACTTCTCCGTTTGTGTCGTAGAAACAATCTCGAGTAGGTCCCTAGTCTCTGTGGTTCGACCCAGCTCTTGTCGCTTATACTTTGTAATATTTGTTGCATTAGTGGAAAAATTATAAATCTTGTTGAAAGGAGGAACACGTGCACACGACACACGTGCAAAAATCCCTCTCTTCAGTCAGCAAACCATTTAGAATCCTCCAATCCTTACCAAAACTGGAATAGTCACAAAACCTCTACCACATCTCACTGATTACATCTGTAATTCAGTCTCTTCTACATCAGCCTATCCTATCTCATCATATTTTACTCTGTCAAAATTATCACCATCTCACCTCAAATATATCATCCTCATGACTGCTGTATTAGAGCCCACTTCCTACTCTCAAGCAGCTACTCAACCTGAATGGCAGCAAGCTATGGCTGAGGAGTTAGTTGCTCTGATCAAAACAGATACTTGGATGATCCTTGCTCTGCCTCCAAGCAAATTTCCCATTGAATGTAAATGGGTTTACAAGGTCAAGTTTAGGGCATATGCCGCTGTAGAAAGATACAAAGCCCGCTTGGTTGCTAAGGGATATACACAATAGGAAGGAATTGACTTCCTTGATACTTTCTCCCCTGTGGCAAAATTAACCACATTGAAGTTTATTCTTGCCCTTGCAGCCATTAATGGATGGTCCCTCTCTCACCTAGACATCAATAATGTCTTTCTCTATGGTGATCTAGAGGAAGAAATATACATGAATTTGCCTCCAGGGCTGCTCGTTGAGGGGGCCTCTGATCCTAATGTGAAGCTTGTGTGCAAACTCAAAAAATCATTGTATGGATTAAAGCAAGCATCAAGACAATGGTACCTTAAACTTTATGAGGTTTTAGCTAAATTTGGACTTCAACAATCAGCTTCAGATCACTCATTTTTTTTCAAGAATGATGGCTGCCATTTCTTTGGAATTGTGGTGTATGTAGATGATATTCTGGTGGCCACTGACAGACCTGAAGTGATAGAAAAATTCAAAATTTTCTTGGCTCAACATTTTAGATTCAAGGATCTTGGCATCACTAAGTATTTTCTTGGACTTGAAATTGCAAGGAACAAAAAGGGGATTCAGATTCCACATAGAAAATATACAATGGACCTAGTTAGGGATGCAGGTTTATTGGGATGTAAGCCTTCATCTGTGCCAATGGATGTACTAAAACAACTCAGGAAGGAAGCAGGGAAGCCAATGGAGGATCCATCAAAATATAGGAGAATGTGTAACACCCGGACTTTTTATAGTACTTGGAACAACACCAAGCTACTACGAGGCAATTAATATATTGTCTAAACGAAAGGAAACGAACAAAAATAAGAACTTGGGCCGATCCAAATAAATATAAAGAAAGTCCAATGTTTTATTTTACAATTTGGCTTTGGGCTTGATTTATTTACAACAAAATAAATCATTTTGGGCCTATGAACTTCAACAAATAAATAAAATGTGGGAGATAGATTTTGAGCCCAATTTCTTCAAAGAATTTCTTTTGCAAGCCCAAACTTCTTCCCTCTTCCCCACCTCCAACTCTTGATCTTCCATCTTCCTCATTCAATTCTGCAAAAAAATCAAGAGTCACACAAACTAAATTGATGTTCATTTATCTCCTCTCCTGCCCATTCACAATCTGCAATTCTAGCAAAACAGTTGAGAAAAAGAGAGAGAGCCGAGAGGAACTACTGTCTTTTTGTTCCAATTTCATACAGGCCAAGGTAATTCCTTTCACAAACTCCTCAGTTCATTCCCGTTTCAGCCATATACAACATTTTGTTGACAGAAACGAGTCGACAAAGTTAAAGGAGCAGTTCCTTTAGGCCCTACCAATTTCACAACCAAGATCAAATTCACCAAGGTATAATCCCTTCCAATTTCGAACTCTACACACAGCAATGCACGCATACTTTTTTTTCATCCAACTCATGTCTGCCCTCTTGGACTCCCACTCATAATTTCCATCAACAATCAAACTCCAAACAATCGAACGCCCATCACAGTGTAATCAAAGCTAAAAATGAAAAGAAACATAATTGAATGAGAACTTATCTTTCGAATGTAAACGGGTTGTTTCGGGCTTGTGCGGGGTGGTTCGGAGTAGTTTCGGGGGGAGGCAACGAGCAGCGGCGAGCGGCGACCGTCCTCCCTTCTCGCTGCAGCGGCAGTTTCTGTTGTGGAACAGCGGGGGTGGCCCTGACCCCGTCGGCGAGCAGCAGCGTTTGGGCGAGACGGCGGTGACACCGGTCTGAAACCGGGACGGGGTTCGCGAGGCAGCGACGACATCAGCGCCTGCAGTGAAACTCCTCCCGGCATCGGCGATTAATCGACAAAGGAACAGCTGCGATGGCGGCCTCGGCGGGATGGGACGACGGCGGTGAGCAGCGACGGAAGGCGACGGGATTTGGGGGAAATCGGAACCCGATTGTTGGTGAAGGCGACGGAATTGAGAATTTCTCAATTCTGTCGAGAGAGAGAGGAATAGAGAGAAGGGAAATGGCGTGAAGAATGGGGGAAGAGAAAGGATTGGGCCACTCTTGTTTTAAAAGAATTGGGCCACTTTTGTTTTTAAAAGTTTTGGGCCACACAAATTAAAATTGGATGTTTTGTTTGGGTTCTTTTATTTTGTTGGGCTTTAAATTTTTAATGGAAGATATAAGGTGGGGAAATAAGTCTTGAACTTTCTGATTAAATCCTTGGGCCGATAATTTAATCGTGAGGAATTATTTATTTAATTCTCACAATAATTTGAAGAACGGAATAAAATATAATTGCGAAGAGAAATAGTGCGATAATTTAATTATGCGCTTAAATAATTCTTGGAAGTTTTTTTTTCCGACGTCATGGAAAATATGAGGAGCCAACGGAGGAAAGAACGAGCGTAAGCGGCCGACCGGCATCGCCCGCGACGCCTTGGGCGGCTGCCGAATAATCGAAAATGCACGAAAACCGAGAAAATGAGATAAAAGACTTTAATTAGAGTGCATGCATTCTAAATGTTTTCCTTCTTGAGATTGATGTGTACTTGAATTGTTTTCCGAAAAGGTGGTTCGCACGCACGCTAAAGTCGGAACGAGAAGCTTTTTTAAGGAAAACTCTAAGCTTTTGAGGTGGGCTTTATTACTTAAACTCTTTTATTTGAAATGATATGTTATGGTGAAATAAGGGTGGTTTAAAATAGTATGTCATGCCGTATTTTATGTTTCGAATTGCCAATCTGATTGTCTACTGGGATAATATCCTACTAGACTTTTATAGTTAACGAATTCGGGTCTGACTAGGGAGTGAGTCCCTACTCGGACTAGTGCATTGATAGGGATCGTGAGCCGTCCTTTGTGGTCGGCCGGTCCAGTGATCGAGTTTGTGGCCACATTCTCGTTTCACATGATAGCTCAGATATGGTACATGATGGGGGATGATGATTGCCTGCAGGCACTATTTTTATTAAAGGAATGATTTAGTGTTTCTCGGCCTTATTAAAGTAAAACTCGAGATTCACTCGATGATGGCTTGACATATCTTAAATGATAAATGTATTTCGGGCATGAGTTCACTGAGTGCATCAAGTACTCAGCCCCTGCATATGTTTTCCCTATGTGCAGGTTTAGCGTGGACGGGGGACGGAGGATGTTGAGCATTGGACAGAGACAGTATTCAATAAATGATCTGGTTACTATTGTGTCTTCGTACATAGTAGTAGCTAACTCTCAAATGCTTCCGCTATGTCAAGTTTTAGAACTCTGATGTTTTCTTTAATCAGTTGGACTATTTTTATTCGAACTATGTTGCTTTGTGATCTAAGACTATGATTTGTTAATGAAGTTCATCTTTTGATCTATATATCGTACCCCTTGATTGTTTCCCCCCTTTCTTCCCAGCTTCTTAATTCCCCCATTAGTCGCGATTCCCCGTGCTTCCTATCCTTAGGAAGTGCGGTCGTGACAGAATGATAGGCAGATTGTTATACCTATGTATAACTAGGCCAGACATTACCTTCGCAGTCCACAAACTCAGTCAATTTGTTTCGAATCCTTGTGAGAAACATTGGGAAGCCAGTGGAAAAGTGTTGAGATACCTGAAAGGAACACCTGGTCATGGCTTGTTTTACTCAAGTTCTAGTGAATCTGTTCTCAGCATCTTTTCAGATACAGACTGGGCTGCCTGCCCTGATACCCGCAAGTCCATGACTGGATATTGCTTATTTCTTGGATCATCTTTGATATATTGGAGAGCTAAAAAACAGAACACAATATCAAGATCATCGGCTGAAGCAGAATACCGTGCTATGGCACAAGCAACTTGTGAAGTAGTTTGGGCTAATGCATTGTTGAAAGACTTTGGAATTGAGAGGATGAAGGTTGTACCTCTGTTTTGTGACAATCAAGCGGCTGTGCACATTAGCTCAAACCCGGTCTTCTATGAACGCACCAAACACATAGAGATAGACTGCCATACAGTGAGGGAGAAATATTTGGAAGGGGTGATAAAGCCCATGCACATCAGGAATAACTTACAATTGACCGACGTATTCACCAAGCCATTGGGAGCTGCTGCATTTCAGAGTATATTGTGCAAGATAAACTTCCTTAGTTTGTATAGTCCATCTTGAGGGAGGCTGTAGAAAATGAAGAAATGCGATGAAGAGACTTTTGGAGTAAAATGACCGTTGGAGCTGACGTGGCTGTGGTTAGTTAATTTGTTGGTTAAGTGGGAAATAATCAGCTACTTCTTGCTGAGTCTTTTTTTTCTTAGCTAGCTTTGGATTGGTAGTTTTAGATCTAGACACGTCATCTTATAATGTATATAAGGGATGAACTCTTAGGCCTTAGCTGTGTATTTCATTCATATATTTTGTTAAAACAAAATCTCATCTTTCTCTCTTTGTTTCTCTTCGAATGCATTGTGTATGCATGTTTGATTTGTCCTTTTCTACACATTCCATATCGTCTTCAATTTGAAGATGGAAGAATATTATGAAACTGAAGAAATCCAGATGCATCTTCAATATGGAATTGGGAATCGAAATGGTTGGAATTTGAATCAAAATTGCAGGAATATATAAACACAATTTGCTGGAATTTGAACCAAAATTGAAGAACGGATCACGCGATTGTGTTTATATATATTGTGGAGATGAAATTGATTTGGTGGAAACAAAATGCAGAATCATATGAAGAATCGCATGAATATTGTAACCAGATTTGGTGAAAACTGTAACAAAATTTGGTGCTAAAAGAATAAGGAAAAAACGTGAATCGTGCCCAAACAGAATTAAATGGAATTCCAATTTTGCCCTTCAGCCTATTTTTTATTATTTTTAAATGAAATTAGATGCCACATGGCAGGCACATATCCACACGATTAGAAGATCTAAGGGGCTTAAATGGTGGTAGGATGTCACCGTCATATTTACACATTATCACATCCCTAAGTAACTATATATGATTATTAGATATTTGAAATTATATAATTTCAACTTTTATTTTTATATAAATATGGTGGAAGGAGCTCCCCTGTATCTAGTGAGAAGGAGAAAGTATGTATTCTAAAAACCTATAAAATAAATTTAATATAAGAATTTGAAATATATGATTCACATTTAGTAGGATTTGTGAAAAGCAATAACATTTCATTGTGAATTTATGTTAATGTCTAGAAATTGGAATAATATATTAAAATCCTCGTAAATTTAGACAAAAAATAGCTTAAAAGCATGTATTGTGATTGAAATATTTTGAATCCAATATAAATCCATTATGTTGTACATATATAATTAATCAGTTGATGATGTGTATGTTAGCTGCAGAGAATATTGCGTAATGGGTGCAGTATATATTATGGGGCATTTTAATTTTATGTGGTTTGAAAAAGGATTTGAGTGTTACTAAAATTTATAAAAAAAAATGCAAAAAATATATGAAGTCCTCATTAATGATACTTGCATATGCATAATTAATAGGCATTAATTTTCATTCTTATATATGACGCTAAAATGTAAATAATGTGAAATTAGTGAATCAAGTATATTGAGAATTGGTACCAACGGTCGTAGCGCAGTTGGTAGCGCGGAGCTGTGGTGACCTTTAGATCACGGGTTCAAACCCGATCACAGGTTCAAACCCTGCCACCCGTTGGAAGACTTTCGGCCTTAATCTGCAAATCCGGTCGAGCAGATACCTAAATATTAAATTCAGACAATACGTCTGCCACGTTTGTGTAGTTTGACCCTTTGAGATGTGGATATGCATCTAATTGTATTTTTCGGTGGGCTAACAATATCGTCATACTTCTGCCTTCTTTGCCAACTCTTGTACTCTATCCATTTCAGCATCATTTCATTTTTTTACAATTGTTTTAAAATATTAATAAATAAATAGGAATATTGTACAGAAAACTCTTATCTACATTATTCTTCACTTTAATGATTGATTACTCCCTATGTCCCTCTCAACATGTCTACATTTTCTTTTTGATTTGTCTCACTCAAGATATTCACTTTCTATATTTGAAAATAAATATTTCTCTTTTTTTTCCTCATTAAAATATTCAACTACATTTTTCTCTCTACTTACTCCATTTAACAACTCTTCCTAAAATTTCGTGTCACTCAAGAATGTGTAAATTTTGAGTGGGATGGAGGGGGTATCATTTTTCTAAAACGAGTGCAGAAAATGAAATGACTCTACTACAATGGAATGACGAGACTATTTCTAAACAAGATTAATAAAATATACTCCCTCCATCCTACAAGAACATGCACTCTTTACTTTTTAGTATGTCCTATAAGAATATGTACTTTTCAATTTTGTAAACTATTTTTTCTCTAATGAGGTGGGACTCATTCCCCACTAACAATACTTCAATTACTTTTTCTCTTTACATCTCTCTTACTTTATCAATTTTGTATTAAAACTCGTGTCAAACCCAAAGTGCATATTTTTTAGGGACGGAAGAATTATTTTGCCCAACTATCCTAGCTTAGTCCTCAATTTGATGTATATATATGTATCTTTGTTTTCTTGCAATTCCAAATAGAAATTTGCGAATCCACTAGATTTTCAAATTCTAAAACACTCCCACGAATTAAAAATACAATCTTATTTCAAAGACTTGAAAAGATATGGCAGTGGCACTATAGATTTGTAAATTAGATTTAGAAAATCGGACATGAAAATTACTCCCTTCGTCCCCAAAGAATATACATTTTGGGTTTTACACAGGTTTTAATGCAAAATTGGTAAAGTAAGAAAGAGATAAAGAGAATAAGTAATTAAAGTATTGTTAAAGTGTTATTAACGTGGGACGGATGGAGTAATTAACTAGCCGAAAAAGAGAGCAGAGTTTCTAGGCCGGCCAATAAGATGAGGTGGGGATGGATCCAATGCAGTTGTCACACGTGTGCCCAAGTTCATTGAACCACAGTTCTGCTAGTCTCTTTCATCCCCGTGAATGTGATGCCTCAAATCATACCTATAAATGCTTCCTTTTTCATTTTATTTTCCCTCCACTCCACCTTACTTTTTTTATGACTCTCCTCTTCTAACCAATCCAACCATTTTCCCTTCTCAAATCACACTCAACCAACTCAATCCATGTTCTAGGATTGATTTCCTTCATGTAATTTTCTTCATCAGGTAAAACTATAGTAGTACTAGTTTTTTAATGCTTGTAACATTTGTGATTGAAGTAAGTTATGTATGATCCGATCTCTACCTTGTTTGGTAATCGATGAGTAGAATTTGTCACTTTTTTTTTCTTCTTCTCTTGCTAATCTATAATAAAGCATGCTATGTTACAGAGTTAAAAAAATGCTCCAATATTAGTAATAATAATGTGTGCTGAATTGTTGGATTAGAAGCAGATTTTAATAAGATTATGGAATTTTATGAAGAGGCACATGAATGTATAAGTGGTGAAGAATGTCTAGTTCATTGCTATTCATTCATAACTAACAACTTTGAGTTAGTTATCTGATAATCAATTTTATGGATCATTAATTTGGATTCCAATAATGTGTTAAAAATTGATACTACTATGTTTTATTAGGATGAATGCAAGGTAGTATCAGTTATAATATACAGACTAAAAAACCTGAAATAAGAAATTGAAAGATTTCATTGAAATTGTTCGTTTGGAAATTTCCCGAAAAGCTAATGATGTTGAAGCAATTGTAATGTAATTGGAGTTGGGATAGGTTCCTCTAATGGAGTCATGCGACTGCGTCGAAAGTCACTGGCCAGCGGATGGAGTCCTGGTGAAATATCAGTACATATCCGATTTCATAATCGCAATCGCGTACTTCTCCATTCCTCTTGAGCTCATCTACTTTGTCCAGAAGTCTTCAATCTTTCCATACAGATGGGTGCTGATACAGTTTGGTGCTTTCATCATTCTCTGTGGAGCAACTCATCTGATCAATCTCTGGACATTCACTCTTCATTCGAAAACCATTGCACTGGTAATGACCATAGCGAAAGTTTCCACTGCTGCTGTGTCGTGTGTCACAGCACTGATGCTCGTCCACATCATCCCCGACCTACTCAGCGTGAAAACGAGGGAGTCGTTTCTGAAAAACAAGGCCGAAGAGCTAGACCGAGAGATGGGGCTTATCATAAAGCAGGAAGAGACGAGTAGGCATGTCCGGATGCTAACTCATGAGATTAGAAGCACGCTCGACAGACACACTATTCTGAAAACTACTCTTGTTGAGCTTGGGAGGACCTTGGATTTGGAAGAATGTGCCCTGTGGATGCCGTCTCAACGAGGATTGAATCTGCATTTATCCCACACTTTGACGAATCTGATACCGGTCGGATCCACTGTGCCCACCAGTCTTCCAATTGTCAACGAAATCTTTAGTCGGGCTGAGGCAATCCATATTCCTCACACATGCCCTTTGGCAAATATTAAGCCTGTCCATGGTAGATACATGTCTCCTGAATCTGTCGCGGTTCGTGTACCACTCTTGGACCTTTCAAACTTCCATATCAACAACTGCCCTCAGCTGTCGGCTAAAAGCTACGCTGTGATGGTTCTTGTTATTAGTGGAATTAGGCAATGGCGCGACCATGAGCTTGAGCTTGTAGAAGTCGTTGTTGATCAGGTTCGATTTTTTCATGTTCTTTTATCGAAACGTTTGAAATGAAATGATTTGTCTTGTCTTGGTTCATTCAACGTTTAGGTGGCAGTAGCTCTCTCTCATGCTGCGATTCTGGAAGAATCCATGAGGTCTCATGATCAGCTGGTGCAGCAGAACGTAGCTCTGGATTTAGCTCGGCAAGAGGCAGAGCTGGCCATCGGTGCTAGGAATGACTTCCTTTCTGTAATGAAGCACGAGATGAGAACACCGATGCATGCTATCTTATCTCTTTGCTCAGTGCTCTTAGAAGCGGAGCTAGGTCCGGACCAAAGGGTCATGATCGAGACAATACTCAAGAGTGGCAACGTGCTACAAACACTCATCAATGACGTCTTGGACCTTTCAAAACTGGAAGATGGCAGCCTTCATTTAGAATCGGAGTTATTCAATCTCCAAGCAGCTTTTGGAGAGGTGATGAATGTATATGTTTGTAGGGATATGATCGATTGATAACTAGCTTAAATTTATAACTGTCATGGATGTCAACTGATCATATTTGTATATCAACTAAATGTAGTTGACATACGTATGTCTTCTGTTGGCATGTAAATATAGATGTCAACACAAGACATACATATGTCAACAGTATTTAGTTGACATACAAATGTATTCGTGACATCCATAATGTAGGTTGTTCACATAGTCGTCAGTAATCAATTTAAGTCAGTTGCCAACCTAAGAGGACCCTATGTTTGTATATCTTCACTTATAAGTAAGTGGCTTGCCTTTTTTGATTGAAAGTAGTTGTGTTGAAGCACAGGTTGTGGAGTTGATAAGGCCTATTGCATCAGTGAAGAAAGTGTCACTAACTTTGAAAATGGGTCTTGACTTGCCTGTGTACGCTACCGGCGATGAGAAACGGCTGATGCAGATCATACTGATCGTGGTTGGTAACGCCGTTAAGTTCACAAAGGAAGGTTATATCACCGTTGAGGCCTCCGTTGCAAAGCCAGAAAACATCAGGGGCTCGCCACCTTCAACAGAAATCCATTTTTACTTGAGAGTGCAGGTTCGAGATTCTGGGTGTGGCATCAGCCCAAATGACATCCCACGTCTCTTCACCAAGTTTGCCGATCCCCAAAACTCACCCACCCGGAACCGATCCTGTACCGGTCTTGGCCTTCCAATTTGCAAAAGGTGCACATCAGTTTTTTTTCTGCATAATTTTACACAATTTTCAGTTTTACTGAGCAATGAAGTGAACAGGTTTATGAACTTGATGGGAGGCCATATGTGGGTCGAAAGCGAAGGGTTGGGGCACGGCACAACTGTTACATTCGTAGTCAGGCTCGGGAAATGCGATAAAGCAAACGAAGCTGGCTGCATTGTTACATCCGTAGACAACGCAACTCAGAACGCCTTCTTCAACTACGACGCCAGATTGGCCTCACATTACGGGACAAGAAGCCTTATTTAGGAAATTGTGTGATTTACGTGATGTTAAAAAGTTAACGAAAAAGTTGATGTGGAAATACAGTTGAGAAGTCATGTGGCTAAGATCTTAAGAAAAGATCTGTAATGAATTTATACATAAAGATATGTAAGTTGTTAACTCCTCTCATATTGAATAGGTGTTCGTCCATTACAACTCATTCCAAATATAAGGATGAATCAATGATGAATCACTTCAAGTTTAGGAGTCATGCTATCACAAAAGAGTACTCGATCCGTACCAAGGTAGTTAATCATTTCATTTGGCACAATATTTTTAAAAATTGATATGTTAAATGTTAAAATGAAGAGAATAAAATAAGAGTAAAATAAGAAAAATGAAAAAAGAGTAGAGTATGAAAGAGCATATAATTTTTGCCAAAAAAAGAAAACAAATCAAATAGCTTGAAAGAGTCAAAAAAATAAATACAGCTCAACTACCTTGAGACAACCATCATTTATATAGGTAAAAAGCCCATTTTTTTACATCATATAAAACATTTGAATGAAGCTACAAACGATGTAATGTACAATTATAGAATTTCCTCCATCCCTAAAAAGTAGTATAAACTATTTCCTTATTAAACCATTCCAAACAATACGTTACCAATACAATACGTATAAACTATTTCCTTTTAATCCATCCTTAAAAAGTACTATAAACTAAAATTTTGGAATAGTTAAACAATACGTTACCCCTACACGTTATTTTATTTACAAGGATAAAGGCAGTATAATAGAAACTGAAAAACATTAAAGCGGAGAAAATAAATTTACAAGCAAGGGAAATAACACATCCAAAACAAGACACCTGATAACAAAGATATGAGATAAACCAGAAATTATACCCAATATAAGAACATGCACATAAACTTAAAAGAAATCAAATAGGAGTATAAATCAACTTATGGAAACATAATAATTTCAATACTCCTTTCACTAAACATAGTTATATGATAAAAGCAACTCAAAATTAAGGGTGTAAAAGAAGTGGGGTACAGTTCTAGCAAAACCATAAGGATGCCGAGTGCCAGTAGGTGAAAACTATTCGTCAAGTATATCACTTCTTCGACTTCTTAATTGGCCTACAACAAGATATACCAAATATTGATGCAACTTCAAAATGCAGCAGATAAATTGAACCGCGATTGCAATACACTTACTGTGCTGGCTGAGCTGTCGATGCAGGGGCAGCTGCTGCAGGTGGAGCTACCTTCTCTCCTGGTCCCTACATTGGTTGTGAAATAGGATATTGGGATTAACAAATCCAATAAATTACTATACAATTTAAGAATCTTGAAGTTATACCTGAGCAAGACGTTCTTCTCTCCTAGCAAACTTCCTTTCCCTGCTAGCCTTATTCTTTGCTCTCTTGGCCTCAAACTGGTCGGACAAAGTCTTCTCCCTAGCCTTCTCAGCCTTGGACTTGTGAATGCTCTCCATCAACACACGCTTGTTCTTGAACACGTTTCCCTTGACCCTCATGTACATGTCATGGTACATGTGTTTGTCAATCTTCTTTGCCTCACGATACTTGCGGAGCAGACGCCTCAATACTCTCATTCTCCTCATCCACAGAATCTTAGTGGGCAACCTTGCTTCCCTGGTACCCTTGCGCTTACCTGAAATAATTAATCACAAATAAATAAATAAATTAGCTCTTAGTAAGGAAATGATAACAAAAAAAGCATCAAAATTACAAATAAAAGATTGAGAAACCCTTTGTGGTATAACTATCTAATAAACCAGAACGAAAGCAAAATCCCGCAGAACAATACCATATCCAGAGTGGCGTCCCTTCCTTTTTGCCTCCTTCATGCGGCGGGCACGGGAACGTGAGTGGATCTTGGTTGGCTTCCTGATAATGAAACCATCCTTAACCAACTTCCTAATATTTTGTCCTGCGTCCAAAAGAATATCGATAATTTAATTACATGAAATAGTAGTGTATTCACATAATAAAACAAAACAATTAATAATGTGATATATATACAACTAAATTTAGCATTTATCTACCCCAAAGATCTGACTATCGATAACCTGCCAATATGTATTGCATTTATATATTCTACAGCTATATTCGCCAACAGCAAATTATAAGTATACAATTCCAAGCAATCTATAGACATTCTGCACCAGTTCTTCTCTGAAGATACATAGAAAATCGTGTAATTGCACAGTGAATCCGAAGCTATGTCAAATCATTTCAATCATCACTAATTCCACGGTTAAATAACAATTGAAATTTTGTGCTTTCTGAATTTATTCCAGAACAATTTAGGAGAATTAGGTGGCCTGACTATATACAAATGCTTAGACAAGCCCTAATCAAATAAATCTGAAACTAGTTTATTCAAACACAAATTAATCCAATATGCACCTAATTTTTGTGTTTTTTAATCAGACATCGAAAAACACTGATAATATAGCTCTGAAAAAATTGAAAGTAGAAAGCAGAACGTACGGGAGTTGGCCATGGAGATTTCGTTTACTTCATTAGGGTCGAGCCAAACCTTCCCCTTGCCGCACTTCAATACGCTGGCGGAAAGCCGCTTTTGCAGCTTAAGCGTCACCATCTTTCCTCCTCTCTCCTCTTCGCCGGTGGTGGATGTGGTGGGAAATGAAGAGAGAGGCGACGATGATAAGATTTATACGGATTGTTGCCTAGGGTTTTTTAAGATTAGGCTTGTTGTTTCCTGGGCTTTTAATAGGTACGAGCATTTTATTAATTGGGCTTCGATACACTACTGATCCTACCAAACATACTCCACTTAATTCCTAATCAATAAATATTTCACATTGCATTAACACAACTTTTATGAAATATAAAAATAAATAGAAAAATTAATAAAATATTAGTTCCACTCCCATATATTTATGTATGTTATATGTGAATGAAACTAATTAATGTTATATAAAGTCTATATATTAAAAATAATAAAAATGAAATGTAATACTCCATCGCCCCACTAAATATGAAACGTTTGCTTTTCGGTATGGTCTTTTAGGTGGTTTTGTTCTGTAGTTTAAGGGTGTGTTGGGATTGGAATTTATCTTTCATTTAGATAAGAACACAACCATTTTGCAACAATGCTTTTCTTGGTTTTCCATTATTTGTGGTGTTTGAATCGATGATATGTTATTCATAGTCCTTAATAACACATGTTTGGTTTGTTATTTAAAACCACACTATAGTAAGAAATTCCAAAACTATCCACTGACTTTTTCTATATTTTCAAGATTGAGGGCTATATTAGTAATTCCAGGTAATTTAAAATTGAAATAGTATTGCATAGATTATTATCACTAAAATTTTTATAATAATAAAACAGTCATTTTCAACCTTAATTCAACGGACCGCCCATTGAGCTGGCCACACGGAAAATTTAACCAACAAATCAAGCCATTAAATGCACTCTAAATGGCTCTATCTACCAATTCAATCACAACCTGAATAAAGAGAAAATAAAACAAAATAAAACAAAAGATAAAAAAAATATTAGTATAATAATATTTTATTTTAAGAAATGTGTCATTTTTAATAAGACAAAAAAACGTTTTATTTTAGTTAGACAAAATGAGTATTTAATAATGGACATGACAATACATAGTAGTACTAACACTTAATGATGGACAAAGGGGCGCACTATGGTCAATAAGTGAAATTCTATAAAAAATCAAAGCAAATCTCAGCCCTTGGATCCTTAGATTGGATGGTTGTGATAACAATATCTGAGCTACATTATTAGACTAAAAAACATTATATTATTAGTCAAGCTACATTATTAGACTACACAATCTACACTACTAGACTAAAACGTGTTACATTATTAGCCGAGCTACATTATTAGACTACACAATCTACATTATTAGATGACACATGTCATTAATCTAACAGTTACATAACAAGATCCAATAACTGAAATTTGCTTTAATATTTGACAGAATTTCACTTAGATATGCTCACATCCTTCGACAAATAATTATATATATACATCCTAGCAATATGATAAAAATGTATCGAAATCATACATATATTTTATATACACTTTGTTTTTCCTTTCCAATTGAGCAATAAGTGGGGAAAAAAATTGTTTTAAATTTAGTGTACATAGGCCATTCACAATCATATATATATTTTATATACACTTTGTTTTTCCTTTCCAATTGAGCAATAAGTGAAAAAAAATTAATTGTTTTAAATTTAGTGTACATATAAGGCCATTCACAATCATATATTGATACCATCTTTTCTTTCAACAATTTATGGGTTTATACTACTTTTTTACCATATTTCTTTTTCAATAGATAATATATACAAGTCACATCTCTTCTCTTATCTATTCACATATCTCACTACTTCATTTCTTTTTTCTCTGACTAATTTATTTTAAATTAAACATTACTCCACGTTGAAATCTTAAAAATGACATTTTATAGAAAAAATAAAAAAAATTACATAATTGAATCCTAAAATTACAATTTATTGTAAGCAATAAAATACATAATCCTAAAATTAAATTGGTAGAACAAGCCATCAATACAATTTTAGTTGAAAAGCAGTAGCCGCCGCTGAAGAGTTACGCTAGAAACATGTTGCGGGAGATCGGCTACTAGTTACCAAATCTCGACGAAATATGTTCGATTAGATCTTCTTAGAGTTGGGTGTGGGTGACGGATTCGGGAGTCGGTGCCCAACATTTTAAGAACTCGTAGAATAATATCGGCGCACGTTGTTGGGGATTGTGCAACGGTAGAGCGAGAAAACAAACGGATTCCTTATGCATCTATTTAGGTTATAATGTGATTAAATCAATTTTCGTGCAATTTATTCAAGAACTATGATGAACAATGATTCAATGAACATATCAAAACCCATAATAAACATGTATTTTAATGAGTATTCAATTGTTAACTTTTAATTCTCCAAATAATCGACGTGACTAATAAACATCAACAATTAAAAATGAATTAAAAATAATGGTAATTAATGTGGAAATGAGGCTAGGTTGTTGGATAAGCTGCCACTGTTGCATGAAGATGGTCTGGATTATAAAATGGTGACGTGCTGCGTTGTAAGTGCTCTTAAGAAATTGTGGCATGGGATTAAAACGTGAAGATTTCAATACATGAATGAACCGAAGGGAATAATAATATCTCTTGCTCAAAGGAAAAGGAATGATTTGAATTTGGGTGGCATGAAGAGATCTTGAATTCACGGTCACTCTTCTCCTTTCCTACCTCTCGATTTTCTTTCTCAGATTTGGAATGTGAAATAGCATTTGAATAAGCGCTCGAGGATGGAAGTTAAATAAGTGATTGCATGGATACATGCAATACCTGAAAAGTAGAGGATTAGACTGTTATGTGTAATGTGTGTTTGTTATTCCATTTTGATGGATCCGCGAATTTCTGATGTTAGTAAATGCTGGTAGAGAATAAAGACTACGACACAAAGAATTTACGTGGTTCGATTTACTGAAGTAAATCTACGTCCACGGGAAGAAGGGAGGGCAAGATTGTATTGCTTGATCTGGGATTACAGCTTACAACACAGACTTGCTATATGATATTTTATCTCTAGAGAGCTTAAAAAACTTGTCTATCAGATCTAAGTTCTATTTATATATTGAACGAAGATCGTGGCTTGCATCACCACCCTAAGTCGTGGATGTCGTGTAGGTCATGGCCTAAGATCGTGGATGTAGCGTAGGTCATGGCCTACGATCGTGGCCTGAGTTGACACCACGTGGCAGTGGGTGTGTTGGAAGTTGTGGAAATCCTGTATGGGTCCACTAACTCCTTGTTCGGTCGAATACTGAGACCGAACTGCTTCGGTTGCCGATCTGAGAGTAGAGCTTGATTGGTTGGCTTTTACCGAGCTGTAGGCTGAGGCCGAACTCTTTGGTAATGCCGAACTCATACTCTTCCTTGGGCTTTGGGCTGATGGGCCGTCGTTGCTGTTGGGCTTGTTTAGTACACACCCCATCACTACCCCCCCCGAAGGCCGAAGTGAATCACTTCGGCATTCTGGATAAAGGCAAGGGGGAGGCTGATGTCAGGGGACGTGCCTTGCACGTGACTGCATTAAATGCGACAGCAAAAACCGGCCGTTGAATCCTGAAAAGGTGGGATTCGAAACGGTGCGACGATTTTGAAATCTTCGCCGAATCTGATAAATACCTTCTTTCTTCATCATTGAAGCACTTTTGCGACTGCTTCTTCTGCACTCTCTCTTTTTTGCGAAAATTCTCTCTCCGCTTTCAAGAATTTCTTCAGACTTTCTTCACCTTCAAAAAGTAAGAAAAATGTCTTCTTCTTCTTCTTCGGAGTCGGGTAGCGGTAGGAGAGGCGGTAAGGGGTCTTCTGGCCGGAAAGAGTCCGGGGAGAAGACCGTAGAGTATTTCCATAGTATTTTGAGTAAGGATACTGTGATATCCCTACCCGAAAAATACTTTTTTCCTGGGGGGAAGGCGGTGGTACCTGACGGTGATCATAGGGCTGACTCCCCGCCGGAGGGTTACGCCACCGTGTACGAGGCCTGCTTAGAATGCGGGCTTCGTTTCCCCCTCCCTTCTGCCTTTATAGATTTACTAGATTTTTTTCAGCTTCCTTTAGGCCAGGTGACTCCGAACTCTTGGAGGCACTTGTCGGCCTTCGCTGCCGAACTCCGTAAGTTAGGAAGGGATTTGTCCTTGAAGGCGATCCTTAAATTCTTTCAATTTAAGAGGAAGGGGTCTTGGTTTTACTTGATCCCTGTACAGCCCTTTAGGGCCTTTTGTAAAACGAAGTGGCCGAAGTGGCAAAACCGCTTCTTCTACTATGATAGGACCGCGGCTCCTAGTTTTCCCTGGAGAGGGCCGAAGTCCGTTATCCGTCATCCTCGGCCTGAACCGTTGGACGAGCTCGATGGCGAGCTCAACAAGATTCCCATAGTTAGGAAACAATACACGGAGTCTGAGCTCGTCAAGGGCGACGTCGTGTTCGACATCTCGTCTTCGGACGAAGAGGCCGAGGGTGAGGATTTCTCTTTATCTTTATGCTCTACTGCTTTAACGAAGAAAATCTGACTTTGTTGTTTTTTTTTTGTTTTTTGACAGTGAACATGCTGAATAAGGCTATCCGAAAGTCCTCCGAGCTTGTGGAGCCGGAGAGGCAGAGAGCCCCTCGCTCGGCGTCTGAAGCCGAGAAGAATCCGAAGAGGCAAAAAACCTCTTCTTCGGATCCGAAAGAGCCGGAGCCGTGTTCGGCTAAAGGGAAGGGGAAATTTCATGAGTCCCCAAGAGTGCCGGGGAAAGACCTGGTCATCTCCGAGGTGGTTGCAGACATCCCGGAACAAGTCCCTGAGCCTTTTCAATGGCCGACGAATTTTGTGGAGGTAAGCTTTCTGACTTGGCTTCTTTTCCCCATTTTTTGATGGCCATTCTGTTGAGTTTTTTCCTTGTTCATCTTCAGAGAGCCAAGCTCGTCTCCGTGGAGCTCTCCAAAGCATCCCACGACTACGAGGAGATGCAGAAGAAGTTGCATCTTGCTCGTAGTCTGGCCGAACAGGCTGAGGCCAAATTTGAGAGGGCCCGAGCTGCTAGGATCTCGGCTCAGGATGAAGCCCGGTCAGCCAAAAACCAGCTCATCATCCTGCAAGAGCAGACGAAGCACCGGGAGGCTCAGAAGGAGGCTGCCGCCGTGGCTGCCCAGGGGGAAGCTCTCCGTGTTTACACGGAGAAACTCTTTTTGAGCGGCCAGTTCTCGGCCTTTGTCGGTAGTCTGGTAAGGCTAATTACCGATAAGGGCGAGCAGGGGGCCGACGTCGTGCTGCCTCTGTACAGCCGAGAGATAGCAGCTCGGCTTCAGAATCTGCCGCTCCTTGAGGAGCTCGCTTCATCCTCGGTCCTGCTTTCTGCAGACCGAGTCCGGAGTTGTCGAGCTGATCGGGACGAGAACCTGGAGGCTATCTTTGCCTCCGTGGGACCCGTTTCACCCGCTTCGACTTACAACGGAGAGGGTGAGGCCGAGCCGCTGGAGCAGGAGGCCGAAGTCAAGCGGGCCGGGCATCCGGAGAAGGAAGCCGATCAGGAGGCGGAGGCGAGGCCGGCAGGATGCGAGGCCGAGGCTGAGGTAGCTCAGGAGAAAGAAGCTGAACCAGGCCGAGGAGCCGGAGACGAAGCTGGCGGAGTATGATTTCGTCTCCCTTCTCTTAGTCTAGTTTCTTCCTTGTAAAATGGCCTTGAAGCCCTCCTAGTGTAAAAAATTTTCCTTGTGAATGAAAAATTCTCTACACTTGTCTTCGTATAGCTTTTCGTACTCGCCTTTATTCCTGTTGTATTTTACTATCTGCTCGGTACAGCTGCCGAACTAATATAGCTGCTTTGTACTCAAGGAGATGGAGATACTTCACTGGAAACGGCTGTACTCTTCGGCTTTAGACGAAGCTGAGAAAAGAGCTATAGCCGATCAGACGAAGAATGACGAGCTTTTGGCTCGTTTAGTGAAGCTGGAGGCCGATAATAAGGACTTAGAGTCCGATAAGAAGGATCTGGAGGCCGAGCTGAATACGACCATTGCTGAGAGGACTGCGTACGAGGATTACATCCGTGTGCGCGGGGGAGTGACCATATCAGATGTTCAGAGTCGAGTTGACGAACTGTGGGAGGAATATCATGTACTCCGGAGGAACAATGCGCTGGAGAGCTCGGCTTGCCAACAAGTTGTGAAATCATTACGGCGCTGGGCTTCTCGGTACGACATCATTCTTTCCCGGCGTCCCTCAATCGAGAGATTCCTTAGGCATTTCCCGCCAACAGATGCTCGCACTCCAGATCAAGCCTCTGGTTCCCTTGTTCAAAATCCTACTCCAAGTCAACAACGAACTCCGGAACAGCCGGAAACGTCAAGACGAGAACGGGCTCAGGAGCAACCGGAATCGTCAAGACAGGGACGGACTGAAATTCGCCGAGGAGTTGTGACTATGAGCGAGCAAGATCAGCAGATGCTTATTGCAGAGACTCTTCATCGCCGAGGGGTTAGAGCTTCTCGGGCTCGCGGAAGAGGTGTTGGGTCGAGGATAGCATCTCGTCGACCTGCTTATTCTTCATCTGCTCGGAACAACCGAACTCGGCTTCCAGAGGATTTTGCAGATAGGTGGCTTAACTTTAGCAACCGAGGACAGTAGAATAGTCCTTTGTAATGGCGTAATGCCTTCTCGTAGGGGAGCTGAATTGTCTGCCGAACGAGATTTAATAAATGAAATTTTTTCCTTTCGCTTTTATCACTGCTTACTTACAGCTCTGCGAAACAATTTCATCGTGCTCGTCATCGGTCTTATGAAGTGAGCTTCTTTGATCGGACTCGTATTTGGACTTTGAAGTAAGCTTCTTTGACCGGACTCGTCTTTGATCTTATGAAGGAAACTTCTTTGACCGGACTTGGTTTGTGTTCTAATTTGGCGATTTTTGTCGCCGGGATCGAACTTTCCCTTGTCCTAATTCGGCGAGTTTTATCGCGTGGATCGGACTTTCCCAGTTAACCGAAGTGGTCTTATGCAGTAAACCTCTTTGACTAGACATGGTCGTCCTCGGTCTTATGAGGTAAACTTCTTTGACCGAACTTGGTCGTCCTAATTCGGCGAGGTTCATCGCGTGGATCGGACTTTCCCTTATTGCAGTTCGTTTCAGACGAAGTGCTTGTTAAGCTGAATTGTGGTCTTGTATCCTCCTTGGAAGCTTGGACTCACAGTCGTTGGCTTGTTGCAGTTCATTTCAGACGGACTGCTTGTTAAGCTGAATTGTGGTCTTGTATCCTCCTTAGAAGCTTGGACTCACAATAGTCTTTAATAATCGATCTAAAAAGGGGATCAGTCTTTAAAGAACGATATACCTTGGTACCATTTGTAAGAGACGACAAGCACATAGAGACAAAACACATAGAGAAAAAATGAAAAAGATGAAAGAAAAAAAAAAAAAAACTTTAAACTTTTTTTTTTTTTTTTAAAAACGACAAGTAAAAGGTACAAGTAAGAAACAAACAAATAAAAACATATACCCCTATGACCGAACTAGACACGAGACGGACTGACCGGACTTTTGTCTCTTACAAGTGGAACTTCTTGAGGTTGGAGACGTGCCATGTTCGGGGTACTTGTTCTCCTGACATGTGAGTCAATTTATAAGACCCTTTGCCGAGGACTTCTGACACCCGATATGGACCCTCCCATGTGGGTTCGAGTTTGCCCAGCTTTTCTGCTCGGCTTACTTCGTTGTTTCTCAAGACGAGATCTCCCACTTGAAATTGAAGCTTTTTCACCCTTTGGTTATAATACCGGGCTACTTGCTCCTTATACTTGGCTGCTTTTATGCACGCCAATTCTCTTCTTTCTTCGGCGAGATCTAGTTCTGCTCTCAGTCCGTCGTCATTCATTTCTGAGGAGAAATTTAGAGTTCGGGGACTGGGTACGCCGATCTCCACCGGAATTACGGCTTCAGTGCCGTACACCAGACTATACGGAGTTTCACCGTTGGAGGTTTTGGGTGTAGTTCGGTAGGACCATAGGACTTGAGGGAGATTTTCTACCCATTGTCCTTTGGCTTGTTCTAACCGAGCTTTTAACCCTTTCACCAGAATCCGGTTCGTTACTTCCGTTTGTCCGTTTGCTTGGGGATGGGAGACCGAAGTGAACCGCTGTTGAATGTTCAGCTCTTGGCACCAATTCTTGAACGTCTTGTCGGTGAACTGAGTCCCATTATCCGAGATGAGGATGTGGGGTATGCCAAATCGGCACACTATATTCTTCCAGACGAAGTCCAATGCCTTTGAGCTCGTTATCGTAGCTAATGGTTCAGCCTCCACCCACTTCGTGAAGTAGTCCACGGCAACGATAAGGAATTTCATTTGCCGAGGAGCTTGAGGAAGTGGTCCCACTATGTCTATGCCCCATTGCATGAAAGGCCAAGGGCTTTGCATAGTGTATAGATCGGTCTGCGGCATCCTTGGGACATTTGCATGAATTTGGCACTTCGTACACTTCTTGACGAGCTGCACTGCCTCTTGTACCATGGTTGGCCAATAATATCCCCATCTCAGAACTTTTTTAGCTAAAGCTCTGGCTCCGATGTGGCTACCGCACGATCTTTCATGAACTTCTCTGAGGATGTAGTCCGTCTCTTCTGGTCCTACGCACCGCAATAACGGCTGGAGGTAAGACTTTCTAAAGAGGACTCCTTCATGAAGTTCGTACCGAAGTGCTCGGCACGTGATCTTCCGAGCTTCTCTCTTATCCTCGGGCAATTGTCCTTGATCCAGATACTGCAAGATCGGCGTCATCCAGTTCGGCGAGCTGGATACTGAATGTACCTCGGCTTCATCAATGCTTCGATGCATTAATTCTTCCGCCTTTGAGCTCGGATCTGAGGCCAACTTACTTAAGGTATCTGCTCGGCTATTTTCCGCTCTGGGAATGCGGATTATCCGAAAATAGGAGAAACTTCGGCTGATGCTTTGCGCTTTGTCCAAATACTTCTTCATTCTCTCGTCACGAGCTTCACTTGTACCCAACATGTGATTTACTATGACTTGTGAATCACAATGGACTTTGAGAGATTTGACGAGCAGACTTTGCGCTAACTGGAGTCCGGCCAGGAGGGCTTCGTACTCGGCTTCATTATTAGTAGTGGGGAATAGGAACCGAAGTGAGTAGGTTACCTCGTGTCCGTCGGGAGCGACAAGTAAAATACCAGCTCCACTTCCCATCTTGTTTGAAGCTCCATCTACGAATCCGCTCCAGCAGTCCGGCGGCTCTACTTCGGATTCCAAGGGCTGTGCTAGTTCGGCATTGGCAGAATTCTTCTGTTCGGCAATAACAGGAATTGCTTGATCGAACTTTGCTTCTGCAAGAAAATCTGCCAAGGCTTGTCCCTTGATGGCTTTCCGAGGTAGATATTCAATTGTGTGCTCTCCCAACTCTATAGCCCACTTGGCGATTCTGCCTGATGCTTCTGGTTTGGTCAACACTTGCCGAAGTGGCAGATCAGTTAAGACGCATACCTTGTGAGCATAGAAGTATGGCCGCAGTCTCCTTGCTGCATTTACTAATGCCAGAGCAATCTTTTCCAGAGGTTGATACCTGGTTTCTGGACCTCTTAATGCTCGGCTTGTAAAATAGATGGGAAGCTGCTTTAGGCCTTCTTCTCGTACAAGCACCGCGCTGATGGTTTGATCCGATGCCGCTAAGTATAAGAATATTACTTCGGCTTCGGGGGGGGTAGAGAGAATAGGAAGCTCGGCTAGATAACTTTTGAGCTCGTCAAAGGCCTTTTTCTGCTCGGCTCCCCACTCGAACTTTGGTGCCTTTTTCAACACCTTGAAGAACGGCAGTTGCTTTTCGGCTGCTTGGGAAAGGAATCGATTCAGTGCGGCTAGACATCCGGTTAGCCTTTGCACGTCATGTATGGACTTCGGCATTGCCATGTTCTGAACGACTTGAACTTTTGAGGGGTTTGCCTTGAGTCCGTCCTTTGAAACCCAACAACCCAGAAACTTTCCCGAATCTACCAAAAAGGTACACTTTTGGGGATTAAGTTTGAGGTTGGCTTTCTTGAGCACGTTGAGAGTGGACTTGAGGTTGTGCTCGTACTCCGAAGTGCTTTTGCTTTTGACGACTATATCGTCAACATACACTTCGACCTCCTTTCCAATCAGGTGCCGAAAAAGCTTGTCTACCATCCTTTGATAAGTGGCTCCGGCATTCTTTAAACCGAATGGCATCTTTTTATAAGCGAAAATGCCGAAATCAGTAATGAAGGCCGTTTTTGAAGCGTCAATCTCATCCATTAAAACTTGATGGTATCCTTTGTATAGATCAAGAAAACAAAAAATTTCAAAGCCTATCAAAGCTTCTACTTTTTTATCTATGTTCGGAAGGGGATAGCAATCTTTGGGACAGTGCTTATTTAGATCGGTGAAATCTATGCACATCCGCCATCCTCCTTCCTTTTTCTTGATCATGACAGGATTGGCCACCCACGAAGGATACTTCACTTCGAATAACACATCCGCCTTCAATAATTGACGGACTTCGTCATGGATGACTTGACTTCGTTCTGCCGCAAAGAGTCTTTGCTTCTGTTTTATCGGCCGGACCGAAGGATCAATATTTAAACGATGAGTGATTACCTCGGGGGGCACTCCGGTCATGTCCAACGGAGACCATGCAAAGACGTCTTTGTACTCCTTGAGGAGCTGGATGGTTTTTTCCCGAAGTAGAGGCGTTCCCGCGAAGCCGATCTTAACCGTTCTGGATGGATCGTCTTCGTACAGCTGAACTGTCATCGAATTCGGCTCCGGTATGACTTCGGTCATTGCCTCTGACTCCGGCTGCTGTGATTGCTATGCTTGGTGGTGCCGATCTGACTGCTCGGCACTTCTAAGCGCAATTTGCAGACATTCCTTTGCTCTCTTTTGGTCACCTCGGATGACCGCTATCCCTCCTTTAGTAGGGATCTTGATGGTGAGGTGATAAGTGGAGCAAATGGCCCGAACTGTGTTGAGCCAGTCTCTTCCCAGGATGACGTTGTACGGGGACCGAGCTTTCACCACGAAAAACTCAATCATCGTACTGGAGCTAGTAGGCGCTTTCCCCACCGTGATCGGAAGGCTGATAATACCTTCAGGGCGGGTGTCCTCCTGGGCGAAGCTCTTCAGGGGAAGCGGAGCCGGACTGAGCCGAGCTGGGTCCACTTCTAGTTTGTCGAAGCACTCTTTAAAAAGAATGCTGACTGACGCTCCTGTATCCACAAACACCCTGTGGATCAGTTTGTTTGCCACTCCGGCTTGGATGACAATGGCGTCTTGGTGAGGAGAGATGGCCGGGACGGGATCAGCATCCGAGAACGTAATCACTTCGTCCTGCTTCAGCCTTTTATGCGTTGGCTCCTCTCGATTGGAGCCTCTGCGCTCTGACTTCAGGGACGACTTGGTCTTCCCGGCAGGGAGAGCGTCAATAGTCTGGATTACTCCATCATATTGCGGCTCGTCATCGTCTTCGGGATCCGGCTGCCTTTTCGGATCCTGAGGAGCGCAGTTCGCACCTCTCTGCTTCTTATTCTTCTTTGACTGCTTGCTTTGGTATTTTTTCAATGTCCCTGCCTTCACAAGAACATCGATACCTGCAGCCAAGTTTCTGCACTCCTCGGTATCGTGACCGTGGTCTTGATGGTAGGAGCAGTAGTTATCCTGGGGTCGGCGCGCGGCTGATTTCGTCATCCGCTTTGGCTTTTCGAACAGGTCAGAGTGCAGTTCGAAAATTTCCACTCTCGGCTTGTTCAGCGGTACGAACTGAGCGGGCGGCTTCTCGGGATTGAGACGGGGTCCCAATCTGTCTTGCACCGGAGCCCTTTGAATTCTTTCAAATGGAGTCCGGCGAGGATGCCCCTGATCGCTATGATCGGGCTTCCTTCTGTCTCCTCGGGACGATGAGCTGTCTAACGACCGTTTGCGACGGTCTGCCTCATCGGCCCGGGAGTACTGGTCCGCAATGTCCCACATTTCCTGAGCTGTCTGCGGACCGCACTCAACGAGCTTCCTGTAGAGAGCTCCGGGCAGGATTCCATTTTGGAATGCCGAGATGACAAGCAGATCGTTGAGATCGTCTACTTGCAGGCATTCCTTGTGGAATCTTGTCATAAAGTCGCTGATTTTTTCGTCGCGACCTTGACGAATGGAAAGCAGCTGAGCCGAAGTGATTCGGACTTCCGCTTTCTGAAAGAACCTCCTATGGAATGCATCCATTAGATCTCGGTAAGATCTAATGCTGCCTTGGGGGAGGCTATCGAACCACCTTCTTGCGTTCCCGATGAGCAGCTCGGGAAACAGCTTGCACATGTGGACCTAGTTGAGACCCTGGTTCGCCGTGTTATATTGATAGCGTCCCAAGAAATCATGAGGATCCACGAGTCCGTCATAGGTTATCGACGGAGTTCGGTAGTTCTGTGGTAGGGGAGTTCGGGTAATATCGTCCGAGAACGGAGTCCTCAATGCTCCGTACATGGCGAACCCGACATTTCTTCGGTATGGAGGAGATGGAGTTCTCCTGTGATTCCGGTACCGAGGATTCTTTCTCCTGGAAGACATGACACTACTGCGGTAGTGACTGTCTCGTATGGAGGGAGAGGGAGAATCCGCCGTTTTCGTCTCCGGCTGCTTTTGGCTTTTTTGCAGGAAGGTTAAGAATTCCTCCTGCTTTTCAGCCAAAAACAGCTTGACAGCCTCGTTCAAATCGGGCTGCTGGGAAGACTCGGTGTGACGGCTTTTGGAGCGGCTAGTTCCTTCACCGTGAGAACAGGAGGTAGTCTCCCGAGGCTGTTTCCCAGAGCTGCGGGCTGGACTAGCTTCCTCCTGGTTATCGCGAACGGTGTTACGGGTGTTACGTGATCTGGTACGCATTTTTGGGGTGGAAAAGGGTCAAAAATTCGCTTTATCACAAATTTTGTTCTCTGTTTCCCACAGACGGCGCCAGTGATGGATCCGCGAATTTCTGATGTTAGTAAATGCTGGTAGAGAATAAAGACTACGACACAAAGAATTTACGTGGTTCGATTTACTGAAGTAAATCTACGTCCACGGGAAGAAGGGAGGGCAAGATTGTATTGCTTGATCTGGGATTACAGCTTACAACACAGACTTGCTATATGATATTTTATCTCTAGAGAGCTTAAAAAACTTGTCTATCAGATCTAAGTTCTATTTATATATTGAACGAAGATCGTGGCTTGCATCACCACCCTAAGTCGTGGATGTCGTGTAGGTCATGGCCTAAGATCGTGGATGTAGCGTAGGTCATGGCCTACGATCGTGGCCTGAGTTGACACCACGTGGCAGTGGGTGTGTTGGAAGTTGTGGAAATCCTGTATGGGTCCACTAACTCCTTGTTCGGTCGAATACTGAGACCGAACTGCTTCGGTTGCCGATCTGAGAGTAGAGCTTGATTGGTTGGCTTTTACCGAGCTGTAGGCTGAGGCCGAACTCTTTGGTAATGCCGAACTCATACTCTTCCTTGGGCTTTGGGCTGATGGGCCGTCGTTGTTGTTGGGCTTGTTTAGTACACACCCCATCACATTTCAATTATGAATTAATGCAATTTACTTCTCCTTCCTCTCTCTCGACTAGTTCCTTTCCTGTAGGTGCGATTCCGGTCACCGTTCCAACCATCAGAGACCCCAATTCCGTACGAGAAATAAACTTGAAATCGTTGGATTTTTGTATGTAAAACTGATTGCTATTTGTTGGGAGAGATACGTCACAAGATAAACATATATTTTTATAATGATTTCATTTTTGGTTGCTGAAGAAAGAAAAAAGAACGTGTGGTAAGGAGTTGGGTGATATCTTTATGTAATAATTTTAGGATAAACATTTGAATTTAGGAGAACTGATATTTGGACTTCTCAAAAGTGGCCACAGCTATGTAGGAATAATTGGACTAGCAAACAAAAACTTTTATTTTTATAATTATATTCAATTGAATATAAAATATTCAAGTTCATCTTCGAAGTATTTTCCCCTTCCAATATTTTTCTATTGGAGCTTCCCTCAGTCCTTTTATTGAACATAATGATGCAAATAGGGCTTTAATAAGTTCTAATATGCAACGCCAGGCAGTCCCTAAAAAAGCCATTGTAATTCCTAGCTAATACAAGAATGAAAATAGGGACAAGCATCCATATGATCCCATAAACTTCTTTTAAGGCTTCCAATCTGGAAAAAGAATGGAAAGTCCTAGCTTTTTGAATTTTTGAATAAAAAATAAATAAGTTAGAACTCAATTCAATGGCTTATTCTATTTTGGTAGTTCAGTTGAGGAATTTATTTCTTTATGCATTTCCGGAATTTGAGTGTGTGACTTGTTATAATTGATTCTATTTCTTTCTACAGTAGAGACGTTTCATTTTGAGCAGTCATTTTGAAAAAATAATAATAAATAGTTAAAATGGAGATAGAGTAAGAGAGAGATTAATATAGAGTGAAGAGAGAGAGTAAGGTAAGAAAGAGAATAATTTAGAGAAAAGTAATTTAGAAAAGACTTTTCTCTATATTATTCTCACTCTTACTTTATTTTTTTCTCTACTTTAATTATTTATTATCTATGAAAATGAGTGTTGAAAATGAAACGCCTCTACTACAAAGGGATTACAATTATATGTCTATAAAAAATACAATAATAAGAAAATAAACTGTTGATTTATTCATTAGAATTGCACCAGGGGCGTAGCCACTTGAGGAGGGTAGGGTGCAAATGCCCCCCTCAAAAAAAATTTGTACCATTTTCTTCTTCAATTTTTGCAAAATTTTCAATTTCCTTCATAAATGCCCTCCCTTAGACATCACCAAACCGAACCGGCCCGGCTGAACCTGCCCGGAACCGGAACCGTCGGCGGCGGTTCGAACCGTGACCGGAACCGGCGGTTCCGACGGGCCGGTTCAGGTTCAAGAAATTTGCGAACCGTAACCGGCGGTTCTGAACCGCCGGTTCGCCGGTTCCGACACCTTTTCAGGCTACCACCGGCCTATACGTAGCCTTTTCAGAAACCGGGTCAGAAACCGCCGGTTTTCGTCAGAAAACTGTTGACGAAACCGGCGGTTTCTGGCCAAAAACCGGCGGTTCAAGGAGTAAACCGGCGGTTCCGCCGGATTTCAAAATTTTGAAATTTGTAATTTGAAATTTTTTCTTTATTTTTTCTTTATTTTTTCTTTTTTTTAATCACATTTTTTCCCTATAAATACCCCCTCCTCTTCATTTTCTACTTATCTCATTCTTGTGTTGATAAGAATTTCTCTCTCAATCTCAATTTCTCTATTCTCCATCCTCATTCTCTCAAGTTGTTTACGTTATTTGCGCTCATAATTTACTCACGTTGTTCTTGTTCACGTTATCATATTCACATAAACACTACTCTCTATTCTCTACTTCCAATTTCCATAATATCATATCTTCATCTCGTCGTGGTGGTGATCGGGGCAACGGTAAAATTGCAAATTACAACGGTAAAATTGCAAATTACAACTTTAAAATTACAAATTACAACTTAAAATTACAAATTACAACTTCAAAATTGCAAATTACAACTTATTACTTAACATTAGAAATTACAACTTTAAAATTACAAATTACAACAATTACAAATCGAAAAATTTAAATACAAGTTACTTACAACAATTACAAGTTACTTACAACAATTACAATTTACAACAATTATAAATCAAAAATTTTTAATATAAGTTACAACAATTACAAATTTACAACTTACAAGTGTTGACAAAAAAGACTTAGAAGATCATTAAAAGATATTCCTCATTTGATAAGTATCTTATTGGTGAAAAAGTGGGTAATGGGTATCTTTGGGGCAGATGGTACTGGAACACAAATTTATATATGGAATCTGAATTAAGTAATAAGTTGTAATTTGCAATTTTGAAGTTGTAATTTGTAATTTTAAGTTGTAATTTATAAATTTTAAGTTGTAATTTGTAATTTTAAAGTTGTAATTTGCAATTTTACCGTTGTAATTTGTAATTTTGAAGTTGTAATTTGTAATTTTGAAGTTGTAATTTGTATCAATAAAATTGTATTTGTAATTTGTATCTCTAAAATTGCTTTATTCTAATTTTATTTATGCAAATATATTTACATTTTTTACTTGAATTACATATTTATAATGAAAAAAAAATCAAAACGAACCGCCGAACCGGCCGAACCGGCCCGGAACCAGCCCGGAACCGGCCAATCACAGGCGGTTCCACGGTTCACTTGAACCGGCTGTTCCACGGTTCACGAACCGGAACCGCCGCACCTTGGCCGGGCCGGTTCAGGTTCAACAATTTATTGAACCGGAACCGGCGGTTCCGAACCGTGAACCGCCGGTTCCGGAACCGTGGTGACGTCTACCCTCTCTCAAACTCTAGAAATTTCTTTGTAAATATATTTTTGCCCCTTCTGAATTGAATTCTTGGCTCCGCCCTTGAATTGCACAATCCTTCTAGTGTGCAATTTCTCCATTCGCGCGGCGCTACACGTGCAATAATAATATTATGCACATAGCATCGCAAATACACAAACAATTTAAATAAAATTAAATAAAATTAAATCAAAGACTGACAAAAAATTACTACTACTAAATTTGATCAAATACACAAACAATTTAAATAAAATAAAATAAAATAAAATAAAATCAAAGACTGATAAAAAATTACTACTACAAAATTTGATCATTCACTCCATCCTTTTTGATGTTAATAAAAAGCCTAGCAAGTGGGAGGAGGAGGGATGACAGTGCCGGAAGGCTTGATTCCGGTGGCGCTCTGACAGGCAGATGAGACGGTCTTGGCACCCCCCCACAGGCTTCAAGTCAATGTCAGCCAATTCGGTGTTTTCGCACGGGTTGGTTGTGCTGCAGTTGAACATGATAGGAATTTCAGAGGTTGTGGTGCCCTTGATTCTTCTGAAGTGGACGTCGCTGATTTTGACATTGGATTGCTACAAGAAACATGAGATGCCTGATGTGCGAGCGAGCACGTAAAAAATGATATACATATATACTACTCTCTCTGTCCCATTAAAAATGAAACGTTTTCTTTTTTTGGGTTGTCTCATTAAAAATGAAACATTTTCTAAAGTGGAAACAATACTATCTCTACTTTTTTTTTCTCTTCATTAACTCATAAAACATCACTGCATAAAATTTCGTGCTGAAAAGAAAATGTTTCATATTCAATGGGACAGAGGGAGTACATGACATACGTACCTCAGCAACCATCTTGGAGAAGTAATGTTGATCGATGATGATGGGATTCTTGACACTATCCAAGGTCAGATCTTCGAACACGATGTTGGTGGCAGTCATCACCAGCGACTTGTGGTAGCTCTTGATTCGGGCACCATTGGTTGTGCCCGTCAAGGTACAACTACAGAAGGTGATGTTCCCGACGCTCAGTTCGTAGGGATGCTTCCCAAAACTCCCCACACTAAATATCATCAGCAATTTAATTTAATTTAATTTAAATGATTACTAGATTCAAATAAAAATACTCCCACTACTCACGCAAGACCATGTCCGGGTCCGCATTTGACATTTTTAACCAAGATGTTTTTGCTGCATGTACCAATGGAGATGCAATCATCACCGGTTCCAATGACGGAGTCGGTAATCTCCACATTGGTGGCATTGCTGAGATGGATTCCGTCTGTGTTGGGGCTTTCGTCAGGGGCAGTGATGGTCATTTTTGTCACCTTGATGTTACTACTGTCAATCAACTTGCTATGGAATCCCATAGCATCCACTAAATTTAGGTTGCTAATGTCCCCATTCTGCGACGATTGGAACGTGAAACTCTATTGCATAACAAAAACACTATAATGTTAATATAAATACAATTAATACTCCTAAGTCCTATCTTTGAAAAATGTTACTACTAACTTACAACGGGCATGCGTGCCTCTTCTTTGGCGAACTTCCATGCATTTGCTCCTTGGGTGTTAAGGGTGCCTCCGCCCGTGATCTTCAAGTTGTCCGCGTGCTCAATCAAGATCCACTTCTCGTTGGAATAGGCGCTCGGGTTGGGATTTTCCAACAGGGTGCTCTGAATATCGATGATCATTGGAGGTGTTGCCTTGCACCTCTCCTTAGGACTACTTCCCCCATCAAGTATTTCCCGGGCTGGACCAAAATCCCCGCCCCCCCCTGTGCTCTCGCATCCTGCCCTCCATGCTTGAATAAGCGACTACAAATGACATTCATTATTAATATAAATAAATAAATAAATAGAGCATCATTTTCATTTTCATGCATTTGCAGGATTACTATAAATTAATATGTGTACGAAAATTAACCATTGCATCATCGGTGGTGCCATCGCCCTTGGCACCATATTTGGTGATGTCGAATACGGTCTCAGCCTGCAGGAGGCGGCGTTGTTCGTCGGCAGCAGCAATGGTGTTGATAATGATCAAACAGCTTATGCTTAGGGCAAGGGAGCCCATCATATGAACACAACTAGTAGCCATAAATGTTATTCATGGATCCTATTTTACTTTATTTTTTCTATCCAGATTTTATTTCACTCTTGTTTTTGTATGTTATGTAATTCATCGGCATTATATATGCGATCATCTACGTAAAATGCTACATTTGTTCGCCGGCAGCAGCAATGGTGTTGATAATGATCAAACAGCTTATGCTTAGGGCAAGGGAGCCCATCATATGAACACAACTAGTAGCCATAAATGTTATTCACGGATCCTTTTTTACTTTATTTTTTTCTATCCAGATTTTATTTCACTCTTGTTTTTGTATGTTATGTAATTCATCGGCTTTATATATGCGATCATCCACATAAAATGCTACATTTATTTCTATTTTTGGCAAATTGTTGGTTAATTTCAGACCTATAATTTCTTTATACTGTTCATTATTTTGGCTTGTTTTTAGCCACGGCAGAATAGGAGAAATGTGCTAGTTATGATGTAGAAATAGGTGGATCTTGGATGCTTCATAGCCAATGGCACACATGCCCGTTGTAAGTTAGTAGTAACATTTTTCAAAGATAGGACTTAGGAGTATTAATTGTATTTATATTAACATTATAGTGTTTTTTTTATGCAATAGAGTTTCACGTTCCAATCGTCGCAGAATGGGGACATTAGCAACCTAAATTTGGTTCTGGGGACATTAGCAACCTAAATTTGGTGGATGCTATGGGATTCCATAGCAAGTTATTGACAGTAGTAACATCAATGGGCACAACCAATGACGAGCACATCACCTTCAGTAGTTGTACCTTGACGGGCACAACCAATGGAGCCCGAATCAAGAGCTACCAAGAGTCGCCGGTGATGACTGCCACCAACATTGTGTTCGAAGATCCGACCTTGTATAGACTTTCTTAGTGATGGGATATCAGGAACACTCAAGTTTACTAAGATTAGTAATCCTTTTTAATATAGTATATTAAAGTTTAATCTATTTTATTTAGTAAATTTTTTTAACCTCAAAACTTTCTAATCTTTTTTTCCTATTTGTAATAATGGACTACGTTTTAAGCATCACCAAAATTTATGAAACTAAGCAAAATTTGATAAAATTTCATGATTTAAAAAGATATTATCCCCACAAATAAATATGATTGTGATTCATCATATTATAATAATTTTTTATATATGTAAATATTAATCCGTATAACAAAAGTAGGAGTAACAATTTTTTTGTCGTGCATGAAGAATTTTTTTTATACTAATATTTTTCTTACAATTCATAATCATGCATTTAGCTTGTTATGTATGAGTTGTTGTAATTCACATCCATGAAGGCTTCGTGATATAAGGCTAGTTCACACGAAAGAAGAACAGAACAGTGTATTTAAGCAAAACAAATTAAAGAAGAACAGAACAATGTATTTAAGCAAAACAATTAATCCCTCGGTCCACCATTTATAGTCCTATTTTGACTCGGCACCGATTTTAAGAAATTATTTGACTTTGTGAAGAAAAAGTGAAAAATAATAAAAAAAAAACACAAATGTGACTTTGAATGACGGATATCCCAAAATGACAAAATTAGACTTTAAATCGCACGGACAGAGGGAGTACTATATCTTTCTTAACATTGTAGATAATTATAAATTAGAATATCATAATAAATATTTTAATATACTCCCTCCGTCGTAACAAAATAGAATAGTTTTATCATTTTGGGTCGTCCCTCAAAATTAAACTAATTAAAAATTTGAAAAGTTTTAACCAATTACACATGATCGACACCACTAATAATCTGGATCCCCACTAATATTACTTCCATGACCTTTTTTTTCTCTCTCTCTTACTTTACCAACTATACATTAAAACTCGTGTCATTTATAAGATTGTCTATTTTTTTAGGACGGAGGAATTAATTAAGAAATCAAGATCTAGACCAGGTTAGAGATCCGGGGAAAATTTTCATTACTCTATCTATTACAACCATAGAAACTACAAAAAATAGAATGAAAATGAAAATTACAACTAAAGCGATAAAACAAACTAAAACTATAAGTCCAAGTCCAGAAAAACTTTGTTTTCGCAAAACAAATTATGTCACTGATAGTGCTCTCGGAGTGACGTATTATCCCCAAAAATAAAATGATTTTCTTCTAGCATGTAGAAACACCTTGAATCCATTAGGCACCGACAAACTTGGTGTTGTTCCGAGAATAGAGCAAACAAAATTGTAGCTAGGTAAATGCGAATGCTATTGCTTTGTACTTGTGCTTGTGTATTCTTCTGACTAAAGTAATGTCTATTTATAGGCCAAAGATTATCATTGAAGGACCATATAATGATATTGGTGGTTGCATAGAGGTAAAAGGCCAAAAACCGGTAAATGAACGTTAGAACCCACGATTCCAATTGAATATTTGAATTTGGATATAAGAGGAAAGATGGTACTTAGAAAGTAATTGCGATGAGATTTAGTTAAAAAAAGGAAATGATAGTTGTTGAATTTACTGAACAAAAATGTTAGTATGTGTTACGATCACAAATTGTAGAAGGGAAGTCGCCGGCTGATGATTATGGAAGAGTGATACGTGATACACACATGCATGCAACCGTTAGAGCCGTGGGAGCTAGCATGGACCGTTGGAGCTGACCGTTGGGGTTAGCTAACTGTGACGTGGCATTAGTTAAGAGACTCTGACCAATGGGAGGGAGGCAATGACGTGTTGTGGCCAATGAGTGTGAAGCACGTGGATGTTAGTTAACAAGCGAGAAGAGAGCGAGCTAGGATGCGGAGTATAAATAGTAGTAGTTGCTCTTTCATTTGAGGGGGTCGATATTGTGTTGTTGAGTTGTGTTCATGCTTAGATCGTGGATCTAGGGCGTGTGTCAATGTTCCTACCTTGTTCTATCTTTGATTTCTACTTGTAATCGTGAGACTCGTTCATTCAATAAGATTCCTACCTATTCTTCTTAGCTCGTGAGATTATCTTAGCTCGTGTTGGTGATAATTGCGTGATTGTTGCGAAGTTACGATCATCATTGGGAAGCCACGAGGAAGGATCGTAACAAGTGGTATCCAGAGCTGCTAATCCTCGGACAAAACGGCCAAAACGGCGACGCGAATTACGAAGGTGAAATCCTAGGGCAATGGACGTTGAGAGGAGAATTGGGGAAAGGTTGAATAATCTGGTTCAACGGCAGGAGAAGATCAATGCTCGATGGAATGAGATGTTTAAGGCAGTCACATCTATAAAAGATCGATTACAGGGGAGCGGTGGGGCAACTGCCATGGTAGATGTCGAATCTAACCGTGAATCACTTGTGGAAGAAGATGATCTGCTCGTTCAATTGCGGAATCTAAAACAGGTATCACATATTCGAAGTTATATTAAAGCTTTTGAGGAGCTAAATTCTAGGGCTGGTATAGAAGAGGATCAAGCATTGAGTATATTTTTGTCGGGGTTACTAGATGAAATACGGGTACCAGTTTGTATGTTTGAACCAAAAACATTAGATGATGCTTATGCTCTCTCTAAGCTTCAAGAGCTTACAATAACTGGTGCTTTATGGTGTGATCGTAAAAAGCGATATGAGGATGAAGTAGATTATTCTATGAAGGATAGTATTCGAAATCCAGCTCTTAAAACTGAATGGAAATTGGATAGTGAAATGGAAGATGAAACATATGCAGATGAGGAGATTGACCTAGATGTTGAAATTGATGTAATTGAAGAGGAAGAAGTTGAGGAAGATCTAATGGAGCAACATAGCAGTGAGAGATATGAAGAAATGGATATAGATTTGAAGATCGGAGTAGAGGATTGCACAAGAGTGTCGAAGGAAGTTGAGGATATTGAATTTTTGGAGGTAGTGGTGACTCCATTGCAGAAAACAAGGGAGATGGAGATATTCATGCCTATGGGGAAATCAAAGGAGGTGAAGAAGGAGAAGGAATCGGAGCAGGCTCGACAAAATGCGCCAGTGAATGAGCTGTGTGTGGATTTACCTATCTCAGCCTGTTATAGTCGGTCATTGTCGTGGCTGCTTAATTGGTTTCCGAGGCCTATGGTGAAGCTGAAGTTCATAACTCAGTATGATGAAGAGATAGGTGGTGAGGGTAATGTGCGACGGGCATCAGCTAAGGCAGGGGAGGATCAGATTCAGGTGGCTGTAGAGGAGGAATCAGGTTGGTTACTTGATAGAGATTATGATATCTCTAGGATTAACAAAATCTTTGGGGTGGAGAGTGGAGAATTGAAAAAGACGGAGCATGTAGTAGACAATCTTACAATTTTTTGTAAGGAAAAGGGCGACTCCACTAACTTTGCACAATTCGCTGCAGGTTTGATGGTGCATAGGAGTTATTACCTTCCATTGAAGTGGCTGTCGGGTTGGGATCCTAAACCCAAGGTAAAGATGAAGCTTATGAAGTTTGCTAGAAGTTTGATGCTTGTGAGTAAGTCACCCGAGGATTTCTCTCTAGTATCAAGGGACTATCCAGTCAAGAATTCCAAGGAGGAATCAGAGGTATCGAGAGGGCTCAGTGAAAGTGTGGATGACTGTGATGAAGATTTCGAATTTGTAGATGTTATTATTGTTCAAGCACTATATGGCCTTAGCAACATTGTTGTCTTAGTCTACTTGTTTGAGGTTCACAAGGTAGCAGAACCCAAGCCTTCAATTGTGTGGGATTTTAGTAGCTCTATGGATGGATTGAACACCAAGGTGCTGTTTTCAGAGAGAGATAGGACTGATCAGCCTACTCGTTTGTATGGTTCAACTAAGAGGGCTGGTTATGGATTGTTGGGAAGGCTAGAGATGGCATATCTCTTCTTCACGAGTAAAATCTTGAAAGGGAATTCTATTCCCAGCTATGAGGCTGCTACTCACGAGACTATAGCTGTTGGTGCTTTCGAGTTTGTGGACAAGGGAACTGCTGGAAATAATATCATACACATTGTGGAAGTAGCTGCTGTCAATTCCCTATTTGATCCCATAAAATTCTCTGCAAATTGCAAATGCAATTTGAAAGGCTTGATGAGGTTGTTAATGGTGCAAAACCATCACTTTTCAATGGAGCTGCTGCTCGTTGGTTCTATAAGCCACGGGTAAAAAATGAAGTTAGGGAAAGAAAAGCACGAGAAGCTTGGCTCTATGATTCCTTGTGGACAAGGAATCTTAAGGGGAAGGGATTGTTACGATCACAAATTGTAGAAGGGAAGTCGCCGGCTGATGATTATGGAAGAGTGATACGTGATACACACATGCATGCAACCGTTAGAGGCGTGGGAGCTAGCATGGACCGTTGGAGCTGACCGTTGGGGTTAGCTAACTGTGACGTGGCATTAGTTAAGAGACTCTGACCAATGGGAGGGAGGCAATGACGTGTTGTGGCCAATGAGTGTGAAGCACGTGGATGTTAGTTAACAAGCGAGAAGAGAGCGAGCTAGGATGCGGAGTATAAATAGTAGTAGTTGCTCTTTCATTTGAGTTGGTCGACATTGTGTTGTTGAGTTGTGTTCATGCTTAGATCGTGGATCTAGGGCGTGTGTCAATGTTCCTACCTTGTTCTATCTTTGATTTCTACTTGTAATCGTGAGACTCGTTCATTCAATAAGATTCCTACCTATTCTTCTTAGCTCGTGTTGGTGTTAATTGCGTGATTGTTGCGAAGTTACGATCATCATTGGGAAGCCACGAGGAAGGATCGTAACAGTATGCCAACAGTATGCTATTTTGCTGTATTGGACCTTAATTGTCATATTAGGCGGAACGTAGCCAACACAACGTTGGTGAACCACGTAAATCTGTGTCTCTTTACGTTTCTCTTTGTTTCGATTACTCAATTACTCTATTCCGTCACAACACAAAACTTCATATACAGAGACTTCAGACTTGAACAATAGTAATCAAGACAAACTAGAGAGAACATGAGAACTTTATTGAGAGGAAAAGTGGATTGACAAAATCACTGATACATTGCTCACCTTAGTCTATTTATACACTCAGCAATGAATCTCACTGGTGAGCCGCTCCCAATAATCGCCTAACTAACTCCCAACTGCTTCTAACGGCTCTATCCAGCTCATCCCAACGGTCACTTCATTTTGTCAGCTGCTTTAACTAAGATGAGCTTTCAACTATTTTAACAACAGTTTTATTGAAAATAAAATGAAAGAATCTACTTCTTGGTACAAGGAGTAGTCGGACGGAAAATATTTCCGACGATTTTCAACTTGGCGGTGCTGGAGCATGCGGCCGAGACATTTTTTAAGGGCGGCACTAGCCTCAAGTCAATGTTGGACAATTCAATGTTGGTGCATGGAACTTTGGAGCTGCAATTCAACCGAATTGGAACTTTGGAGATGGTTGTTCCCTTTATGTTTATGAAGCGGACGTCAGAGATCTTAACGTGTAAAATTATGGATTAAATATGCCCGGTCAATGGATTTTGACTAAACAATAAATGTGACGAGACATTTAATTTTGTGAAATTAAATGATATAGCGTCGATCTACATTTTACGTTGATAAATGTAGTATATTCACTTTCTCTAATCCGATTTCCGGTGAGTGAGAAATAGTGGATTAAAGTTGGGCATAATTAGCTTTTAATTAAAGCTTGAAGTTTAAGCTTAGGGAATACATGAGACATGTATCTGCAGAACTAGTCTCATTCTTCTTGTTCTCACTAAGTGTCAAACGACACTTGACTTGAGACAAGACAATTCCATCTTGAATGGTAAAAACCTTTTCATGGAATCGCCAATGCTAAAATGTTCCAAGCAATGTATGGATATAGGATTCCTAAGAGAATCTCAACATTTTTTCTAGCAATTGGTCTTTGGGCTTGGGTCTGGACCATTACTAATCTTTTTAGACCACCGCCGAGTCAGCAATCCAAGTGGCTTGACACATCGTCAAGCGTGGCACAGTCACGGCTGCCACGTGAGAAATCCACATGCTCCACGCGCGAAAGGCACACTCCTGTCACACGCCTGTAACCGCCGACGATTACGAATCTGCCATGATGAGCCTTCATGGCTTGGTTGACCCTGCATGGTGGCTTGGCCTATAAATAGGCTAGCCATTCCACTGCATTAGACACAACATTCACAAGCATAATAGCATAAGCTCTCTCCCCCTCTCTGTATTGTTTTTCTGTCGAAAGCTCTGCCCTCTTCCTCTTCCAGTTCGCCGGAGCTCGTTCCTACTGCGGTGTTGCAACGAACGAGACGTAGCCGTTTTATCTTTGGGGACGACACGCCAAAACCGAGAACACTACCGGGGCGTATCTCGTCTTGCGGAAAGAGGCCTTCCTCGACTCGGCTAAGTTCATCTTTACAGTTTCGAATTTCAACTATAATTTTCATTTCTGTTTTATTTGTCTTCTCTCGGGTTGTATTACGCCCGGTTAGTATTTTTTTTATATAGCTATATCTCCAACAATCGCAAGACGAGATATACACTACAGAAGACCTTAGACTTTCGGAAAACGAATTAAAAACTTTCGAAACTTAAACCTTTGCTGGAAATGTCGACCAACGTCAACACCACCTCTGCCACCACTCCGGCCACTGCCGCATCCACCGTTCCGGCCAACAACGCCGCTGTCACTCTTCCCACTCCATCCACCGGTGCATCTGCCAATGCATCCACCATCTCGATGATGCCGACCCCTGGCTTCCCAGCCGCTTCATCAACTGTCCCATGGGTTTGGGAGAACCCTTTTGGGGCGTCCACTGGTTCCACCTTTGGTGGTTCGGTTGGTTCCACTTTTAGTGGTTCCTTCGGATCCTTTAATGGATCGAGTGTTGGTGCCTTCGGGCTCAATACTAGTGTTGGATCTTTCGGGATCAACACGAATGTGGGGGGCACTATGCCCAACACGAACTTGGGGGGTTCTATGCCCAACCCAACTGTTGGCTCCTACGGGGGCAACGGGATAGGCTCCTTCCATGGGGTCAATCCGACACCAATGGCACCAAGAATGATGCCACCCACCGAGAAGCCGCCAAAGTTTAGAGGTTCGGACTTCAAGAGGTGGCACCAAAAGATGTTGTTCTACTTGACAACATTGGACGTCGTGAACTTCCTCACAGAAGACGAGCCGCCCGCGCCAAGTGACCAAGAGACGAACATCGAGGTCATGGCCTATTATGATTCATGGCACAGAGGAGATTACCTTTGTAAAAACTTTATTCTAAATGCTTTAGATGATAGTTTGTACAATGTATACTCAGTTGTAAACACCTCTAGGAAAGTGTGGGAAAACCTAGAGAGAAAGTACCGCAGTGATAATGCGGGAAATAAGAAGTTTGTAATAGCTAAGTTCCTTGACTACAAAATGGTCGATACAAGACCAGTCATGGAACAAGTTCAGGAGTTCCAAATGATCATCCATGAACTTGCTGCCGAAGGAATGGCATTGCCCGACAACTTTACAACGGGCACGACCATTGAGAAGCTTCCACCTAGGTGGAGGGACTTCAAAAGCTACCTCAAGCACAAGCGAAAGGAGATGACTTTTGAAGACTTGATCGTGAAGCTGCGCATTGAGGCAGACGTGCGAACAAACGATCAAAAGGCTAAGGGCTCTTTTGATGCAAAAGCTAACCTGTTGGAGCGGGACGGCCCCTCACGGCCCCTCCAACAAACGCCCTCGCCCAAATTGTCCAAATGACAAAGGAAAGGGAAAGCAGCCTACAAAGAAGTTTGAAGGCGACTGCTACAAATGTGGCAAAGCGGGCCACTTTGCCAAAGACTGCCGCAGCAAGAAGAAGAAGCCGACCACCCACGTCGTTGAGAAAGAGTTCAAAGACTGGGATGAAAACGACCTCATTGCTGTGGTCACTGAAGAAGTTAACCTTGTTGATAACAAGGGTGGCTGGTACATCGACACCGGCGCTACTGCTCATGTCTGCTCGGATAGGAGCAAGTTTGCCTCCTACACTGCTGTTGAAGGAAGGAAGATCAACATGGGGAATCAAGCATCTTCTGAAGTCCTCGGCATTGGCAACGTGATTCTCATGATGACGTCTGGCGTCACTATCACTTTGAAGGATGTACTGCATGTCCCGGACATCCGCAAGAACCTAGTGTCAGGATCAATACTAGTTAATAAGAGGTTTAAACTTGTATTTGAGTCTGATAGGTTTGTACTGTACAAGTTTGGAAAGTCACTCGGAAAAGGTTATGTAACCGATGAACTTTTCAAGCTTAGTGTGGCAACTCGCAGTGTTGCAAAGCCGTTGGCTAATAATAATAAAGCATCTACTTCCTCTTACTTGACTGACTGTTCAAATTTGTGGCATTGTAGATTGGGACATGTAAATTCAAAAGCCATTAAAAGATTAGTGAATTTAGATTTACTAAAGGCTAATGAAATGGATACCCAAGATAAATGTGAAATTTGTCTTGAAGCAAAAATGACTAAGTTGTCGTTTCACTCGGTTGAACGAAGCACAAAACCCCTTGAATTAATTCACACAGATGTATGTGATTTAAAGATGGTGCAAACTAGAGGTGGTAAAAAATACTTTATCACTTTCATAGATGATTGCACAAGGTATTGCTACATTTATCGTTTAAGAAGTAAAGATGAAGCAATAGAAGCGGTCAAAAATTATAAGAACGAAGTTGAGAATCAACTTGGTTGTAAAATCAAAACGATTCGAAGCGATAGAGGAGGCGAATATATAGCCCCGTTTGAGGAGTTATGCAACGCAAGTGGTATAATTCATCAAACAACTGTTCCATATTCACCTCAATCTAATGGTGTTGCAGAACACAAAAATCGAACTCTAAAAGAGATGATAAATGCACTGCTACTCAGTTCAGGATTACCACATAACATGTGAGGGGAAGCTGTTTTGACAGCTACATATATCTTGAATAAAATTCCACTAAAAGGTAAGGATTTCACTCCCTACGAGTTGTGGAAAGGAAGGAAGCTATCCTACTAATACCTCAAAGTGTAGGGGTGCTTGGCAAAGGTAATGGTTCCTCCGCCCAAAGAAGTTACAATCGGATCTAAAACGGTTGATTATATCTTCATTGGATATGCACTTAAAAGTAGTGCATACAGATTTGTTGTTCATAAGTCTGAAATATCGACTGTGACTGTTGGAACAACAATTGAATTAAGAAATGTTGTATTTCTTGAAAATACATTTCCTTGTAAAAATCAAGAAAATGTAGCATCTAATTATGAAGCAAGAATTGAGGATGAAACAACAAGCTCTAAGTCATTAGATAAAGAGCCCGAATCTCGCAAGCGTGCTAGGCCTGATCCCAATGAGGCAGTAGCGAGACGAGGCAATAGGGTTAGAACACCAAAATCCTTTGGTCCCGACTACATTGCCTTCATGTTGGATGAAGAACCAACGTCTTTGAAAGTAGCCTATGCAGGCCCAGACGGGCTGCATTGGAGAGAAGCTGTTCAAAGCGAAATTGACTCAATTTTCCTAAACCACACTTGGGTGTTGGTTGATCTTCCCGAATGTGCTAAAGGTTATCGGGTGAATTATGTACTTGACTAATTGTACGAGACCCGATATTGCTTGCGCCGTGAATAAGCTAGCACGCTACACGAGTAATCCAAGCAAAGAGCATTGGAAAGCTCTTGTAAGGGTTTTGAGATACTTAAAACATACTCAAAATCATGGGCTGCATTTTGCAAGATACCCCCGATACTTGAAGGGTACTGTGATGCAAACTGGATATCCGATAATAAAGACTCACTTTCCACTAGTGGATATGTCTTTACCATCGGGGGCGCTGCTGTCTCGTGGAAATCCATGAAACAGATCAACCATGGATTCTGAATTCATACCTTTAGACAAAGCTGGTGAGGAAGCCGAGTGGCTTAAGAATTTCCTCGAGGACATTCTATGTTGGTCTATACATGTACCTCCTCCGGTGATGATTCACTGCGATAGCCAAGCCGCTATTGGAAGGGCGAATAATGGCTTGTACAACGGGAAGTCTCGACACATTCGTCGACGACATAACACCGTGAGACTTTTGATCACAACAGGGGTGATTACAATTGATTATGTGAAGTCAATAGATAATCTAGCGGATCCGTTAACCAAAGGGTTAAACCGTGATCAAATGAATAAGTTGCTAGAGGGAATGGGTTTGAAATCCACAAATTAAAGAATTGTCATAGTGGTAACCCAACCATGATGACTGGAGATCCCAAGAACTTGGTTCAATGGGAAAACTAAGCTATGAGAGTGCATGAGAAACACTCAACTATATATATTCCCTAAAGAGCAATAGAGTGTTGGAGAACTTGCCTAGTGGTAAAGGATAAGTCTATGACTTTTAATGGTTCTTAAGGATCTCAAAGAGATGGAGTTCTCAAAGAGACCAAGAATGGCAAGGTACTTGACTAAGAATCACCTATGTAAGTGCGAAGTGTGGTCGCTTCATAAAACGCACTTATGAATCCAAAGTGGTGTCCAAGACCGCAATGGACACAAAACGTAAGAACGGATGAGGTTGAGGTGTTTAAGCGTTAACACCATTGTCTCGGTGCACGCGGTGGGGGATTAGTTCAAAGCATCGCGCTACTAAGCCGCCTGTGTATCCGATGGTATCGACTATGGAGGGTTCAAAGCCAACAACTGAAGGGGTTGGCAGCAGAAGCATGTGTTCTAACGGATCACACATACAGATCTATTTTGCAGATTATTTAGACAAATTCTATTCGCGTAATTATCACATGTATCATGCTCATAACTTGAATTTCAAACATGCTTTAGCACAAAAAATCCCTAAAACATGCTTGCTACGGAGTTAGCCAATTTACCTCGTTGATTCTCCAAAGAATCGTCGATTGCTCGCTCCTTCTCCACGATGATCTTCAATACTAGACCACGAATCTTCTGACTGGTGTCCCGAACTGTATTCCGACATCAGGGTGGGCTGATCTTATCGAAACACTAGAACTCGAATAAAGAAGACAGAACTTTTTCGCGAAGGAGGAGCTGAAAAACTCACGGATGAGAGCTGAGAAATTTTCGTCCCCTACACTGTATATGTGGGGGACGAAATTTTCATCCAATAAAATTGTATTTTCTGTCTCTTTTATTCTCCTATTTATAATAGTTCATATTGGGCCCAGTCAGGGATCTATGGAAAGTTTTGGATATGGGCTCCCCCAATTAGCTTTTTACTAATTAAATTGAACCGACAATTTAATACAAGCTTATATTGGAATATTACGAGCAGCCACTACAGAAGTAATATTGAACTCCCCATCCAAATCTGAAATTATAAGTATTCCGGGTTTCCATTTTGTTTATTATTTATTTCCTGTGCTTAAGATATAAATGCCCATTAATTAATTAAAGTCTGCTATGGACTTAATTAATTAACATCTTATTAATTCCAAGAGTAGACTTAGAAAGAAACACTTATTTATTATTCATAGAGTAATAAAACCCCAACTGGCCAGTTTCCGAACAATAAAACCTTGTTCAAGCTCTTCTTGAGGACATTATCAAACGAGACTCACCTCGTGCACGATTCAACATAATAGCAATCCTAGCAACACTAGATAATGATCACCACTACCCAATATACCTGGATCGTTGGGTGACGAAAAACCCGCACCTTTGGTAAGTCAAAGTAGTAGATACTCAATGTCGCACGCTCAATGCTAACGTATATAGATTAAGAAATTAATTATCAAGACCTCGTCTTTCAGTAGATAGCATAAAGACTCGTCTTGCTGTTAGATCCATTCAGTGCTATACCACACCAACGTCATCTTATTTCAATTAGGCTTAGAAATAATCGGACTGACATTGCAACCTTTCACGATAGGTAGCCAAAGCCTATCTAGGTTGTGAAATTCTTCTTTTCTTTTGCAAAGCATTGCTTAGAACCGACTGTAGTACCTTAAAGTGAGCGCAGCCCACGACCAGTCTACTAAGCAAAAGACTTAAGCTTTGTTTACTTCTTATGCATTTAAATGTTTATAAAATATCTTATAAACGCACAAGCAAACACAATGTAATAATATATTGATTCTATTCATGCAAACTGCTCGAATGATACTGAATCGGGTCAAAAGTGGATTGTAGAGTTTTTCCGTACACAAGCAAGATTCTATTCGTGCGAACTCGCTCGAAACATGCTTTTCAGTATACTAAACCTAACAATCCCCCACTTATACTCAAAACATGCTTTCGAGTATACCCACTGCCAAAAACTCTCCCACTTATACACAAAGCAGGTGTTGGAGCTTGATATATCGAACTACCATTCATTTCTCATCATGTTTGAAACATGTTGCCACAAAGGCACTTTCTGTGAAAAATCTGCTTGGTTGTTCTCTGATAATATCTTTTCCACTACTATGTCTTTGCTGCGTACTAGATCCTTAATTAATTTCATCTCTTTATGTGAATTCTTAGCTTATGATCTCGTGTGTCCCTTGAGTTAGCATTTGCTAGAGTAAAAATACTCATAGGTATACTCAAACTTACGATCAAAGCTACTAGGAGTATACTCCTAATGTAAACACATATAATGAGGACAACTTACTCGATCACTGATTAGTCATAAGACTTAGTCAGTGTAACCCCAAGGACATTACATGAATGACTGGTAAACTAGAATATAGCGATTAGTCTTTCTCAAGTACTATAGTATATCCATTACCTCAATCAAAGTCCTTCGCCATGGTTAATATGATATATACTTGCTATGCAAAAGCACAACTAATATCAAACTTAGTACACATCATAGCATACATGAGACATGTATCTGCAGAACTAGTCTCATTCTTCTTGTTCTCACTAAGTGTCAAACGACACTTGACTAGAGACAAGACAATTCCATCTTGAATGGTAAAAACCTTTTCATGGAATCGCCAATGCTAAAATGTTCCAAGCAATGTATGGATATAGGATTCCTAAGATAATCTCAACATTCTTTCTAGCAATCTTAAAGAATTAGATGCTTAGAATGTAAGTAGTTTCTCTTAAATCATTTATCTTAAACTGGGTAGACAACCAGTTTCCTACGCTAGATGTCAATCTTAGTTATTTGCAACTTTTATAGATTTCATCATCGTAGAGTACCAATAATACCATATTCAATGCACTTTTAACTTCCTTGTGCTCACAACACGCTTAAGGGCACATGTCAAATTCCAAACATTTGGCAATCTCGCTAAAACACATGCTCTGATTTAGATGCATGCCTAAGACCATAAAGGTCTTCATTAGCTTCCAATCATGTGTTTCTTGCCCTTTATTACATACCCATTAGGATGTTCCATGTAGATGATTTTCTCAAGACTTCTATTAATAGAAAGCTGTCTTGACAATCATAATACATACATTCTAATTATGTAAATGCTAATAGACAGTAGGATCGAACAAATCTTGGCACAACGACAGCGAGAAGATGATATTTCTCTTTGGGCATAGCCCATTGTCATTGTCTAGCCATTTGAGATCCATATTTACACTTGCAAATGTACTAGCTCCCACTGACTGACACAACATGTAGGTAGTATTGCAAGTCTTGTAAAACATGTTGTTTATCTAAGATTGTAGTTTAGAATCTATCACCTTTTCAAGGACGAATATCCAAATGAACCAATTCCACATTGTAGTTAAAGGGATTATGTTCAAGTTAATCTAAGACTGAGTCTTACGACACTCTTAGACCCATGAACTTGTTATGTTCCTTAGGAACGCTCCCACTACGACATGGTTCTTACAATCTTAGGTTCTGAATTTGATTTTATTAGTGCAAAATTTCTAATGGTATGAGTCCTTGGTAACGTGGAAAATTCAATATCTCTCTGTCCTGAGAGTTATCACGCTGTTAGGCTTTTAGTTCCTTTCTTGATCTTCATACAAGAATTATATCTTTGAAGATTACAGAACTTATAATCTTACATCATTTGGGACAACCTTAAAACATACCTCAGTACTCAACTCCAATTACTTGGATACCTTTCCAACATGCATTGGAACAACATTACACCTTGAGATGTGCTAGACTAGAGTCGCTCTAGTCCACAACTCGTGTTTTGTAGAAGGTACTGATGATGGTAGTTTCTTTAAGGTGTATCTCATTATATCTAACGTTTATCCCATCAATGATAAGATTTTCATGAGTACAACTCATCACTTGATCAAACTTGTCTTAGAAAGACTTCGATTCTTTCTTACATAACTATCTCATTCTTTGAAAGAATGCTTGGATTCGTTAATGGAGATTAGACTCCCACTACTGATCATAACGCTTTGCTCGTCTCCTTATTGGTGTAAACCATTGAGACTTGCTATTCTTTATATGTCGCACTTGTATAAGTATTCTGAATCACTGAATTCTAACTCATAGTGCATCAAACAGACATTCTCGACTTTTAATCTATTTAACAAACAAATTGTTAAAATCTTGATAGTCTAGATCAGTTTGAACAATAGCTAAGTATTTTCTTGGCCTTAAGACTAAGAGCCATAAATACTTTATCATTCATTGTTTAAGAAGTTGATGTGTTGTTTAATACTCAATCTTGTTGCATCTATATTGTTTCAATACTATGATGCCTTAAACATCAACCATAAAACAATAATTGAGCATTAATAGCTTCCACTGCAACAACAACCTAACTGGATTAAGATCTTTTACTTAGAAGTTGCATTTTCATGTAAGTCATTGTCCTTCTATAAAAGATGTCAATCCAACTTACAAAGCATCTTCACTTGCTTTAAACAAACTTTGATGACAATTCAGACTCTCTCATTTCCATATCTAGTCTTTTGTTCAAATGAACTAGGACTTAGGAAAAATGCAGCCTTTACGAATTCGTCATCTATCATGTTACTTTCAGTTCCCTTGAGGCTGCAGTTGAGGAAGGTGATGTTCCCCACATTCAGTTCACCGAGCCGCTTCCCCAAGCTCCCCACTCTGCGAGAATAGTTACGTACCCATTTTACTCGTACTTTTCATCGCGATGTTATTACTAATATTTTATGTAATTAAAATATATGGAGTATGTAGAGAGTCCGTGTCCAGGTCCGCATTTGATTCGCGAAAACAATAGGTTCTTGCTGCCCGTCCCGATGGAAATGCAGTCGTCTCCAGTTCCTATGATGCAATCGGACATGTCAACATTCGTCGCATTGCTAAAGTGCATTCCGTCCGTGTTGGGGCGGTGATCTTTAAATTAGTCACTTTGATGTTGAAGCTGTCGATCAATTTGCTGTGGAATCCCATTGCATCCACAAAATTAAGGTTGCTTATGTCACCGTAGGAGGATGATTGGAATGTAAAACTCTGCCATAAGAAAAATATGATCATTTATATTTCAAATTTAATATACCATGGTAAGTACAAATCATAATTTTCTTAATCCACATGTTCAAATCTAATAAATCATTTATAACGGGACGAATAATGTATAATAAAAAAAAATATACACGCATACAATTTTTTTTTCTAAAAACGTTACGTGAGTAATGTCATGTATACTAAATTTTTTATGTTCAATTAATTTTTATGATTAGACGAGCAATGAAGGAAAGAAATGAAAAACAAGTGTTAGTAGCTACACATACGACAGGCAGACGGTTTTTCTCGTCGGCATATTTCCAAACATTTTTTCCCTGACCGTTGATCATGCCTCCACCAGTGATCTTGATGTTATTGACGTACTCAATCAAGATCCACATCATGTTGGAATATGAGCTGGGGTCGGGACTCGCATTGAGGGTGCCCTGGATATCTAAGATCATTGGCGGCTTCGCCTTGCACGGCCCTCTTAGAATCACCTCCCCCATCATGAACTTTTTCCCAGGCGGGACCAGAACCCTAGCCGATCCTGTCCCATCGCATGCGGCCCTCCACGCTTATATAAACCACTACAAAACACACAAGACTTTAAAACATTAAATTTTCACATTGGATTTTATATGCTCCCTCCATCCTATTGAAAAAAGGAGCCATAAATAGCCACCCATCATTCATTACAGTGGAGTTCCTAGATTATGTATAGTTCCTAAATGTGTAGAGTTCCAATCCTCATTGATTGGTGTACTAAACGAGACTCAAATATCCCTATAAATACTAGGGTGATGAGCATATCAAATATATAAGAAATATACACAACAAATATTTTCCTATCTACTTTCTACTTCCAATATGCCTTTCTACTTCCAATATGTCTTACCCAATCTGTCTATACCTCTCTCGATTACCATCTTTAAGACATCCAATCAAACACTTGGGCATGGATTTTTAAAAATCAAGTGTACGTTTAATTGAATTTCTTCACCATGGCATCATCGGTGGTGCCATCGCCCTTAGCGCCGTATTTGGTGATATCGAAAACGGTCTCACCTTTCAAGATTCCTTTGGGTGGTACAGCCTCTATGTTGACAACAACATTGCTTATCAACAGACAAAAAATGCATGTCTTGATCAAATTTGCAACGTTTTGTTGCTAGCCTTGATTATTCATATCATCCAAGTAATAACTCAGATCTATATATGTGATTGTTTAGTCTAAAAATTCTATTATTGGCTTCTATTTTGTGTGATGGAAATCCTTTTGGATTTTTGGTTCATTGATTGATTGTGTGCGCCTCATAGGGACATCCAAATCCTAAAATTTCTCTACGAAAATAGGTAAAACTTTAAAAGAGATGCTAAGGTAGAAATATGTGGATCTTACATACTCCCTCCGTCCCATAGAAATAGGCAATATTTCCTTTTTCGTCAATCCCATAGAAATAGTCCATATCTATTTATTGGTAATATTTTTCTCCTTCTCTTTTGTGCTATCATTTATGGGTCCAACTATTCAATACACAATTTCAACTACATTTTCTCCTACTATCTTACTTTACACATTAAAACTCCCTCCGTCCCATAGAAATAGTCTATATCTATTTATGATAATATTTTTCTCCTTCTCTTTTGCGTTATTATTTATGGGTCCCACTATTCAGTACACAATTTCAACTACATTTTCTCCTATTATCTTACTTTACACATTAAAACCATGTCAACCCTAAATGACCTATTTCTATGGGACCGAGGGAGTATTTTACGTATGGTTGATGAATTATCAACAAAATGTGAAGTTATGAAAAGTAAAAGTTGCAATAGCTAGGTTCATTGTTACTTATATGAGGTTGTATATATCCCCTCATATTCTATAGCACAATATTATAAAAATTTACTAAGTCTTTACACAACAAGTTATCATTACACTGAATTCATATGTATCCATTATGCTTAAAACTATAATTTTAAGCTCAAATTTTCTGCTAAAGAAGAAGCATTTTAATGATGATTACAATATTTGGTAGCTTTTTATGTATTTAATCTAATTCGGATTTGTTCGTAGAAGTAACCATTTTTTTTCACCATGGTTGGGTCCTTTATTCCAAGGCATAACTTATACTCATGTCATGAGCCGAATTCATATTTGTCTTCATATCGGTGTCGATAGCTACAGGTGCTGTGGTAAAAAGGTCAAGTACTGTGTGTGAGAGAAAATAGGAGTAGAATTTTCACCATTTTTTATGGAAATCCATGGGTTCCATCCTAAAACCAATTGGTGATAGGAGTGCCCGTTAGAATTATATAGTGGTTTCAGGTCTATGTGAACACCGATATGGGATAGTTATAATTTTATATCTAGTTTCAATTGCCAACATCCTCCCTCAAACCCTTCAAGGTGAACTTGGAGGGGTTGGACTTTTTCTTCTGATCGATTGGACAACTGGCCCAATTTTTTTCCGATCGGTTGGACCACTGGCCCAAATTTTATGCCCAGATATACTGTTAGGTCAGTCATTTTTTCGGTTTCGGCCCAGATATACTGATGGGTCAGTTAAATTTGACTCATAGTCTGTGACCCGCTCTGGTACCATGATAGAAATCTATGGGTTCCATCCTAAAACCAATTAGTGATAGGAGGAGTGGTCCATTAAAATTATATAGTGGTTTCATGTCTATGTGAACACCCTATTTAAAGGGTCCTTTATACAATGAAATAATCATCATATTCTACACAACCGTTCTCTATCTTTTTCTCCTTTCAACTATGTTTTCTGCACCATGAGAACATTTCTCTCCTTTCAACTATGTTTTCTGCACCATTTAACAATTTCCTATTGACAAACCGATAGAATTCATGATCTCATACAAAAATAAATAATTATTTAACATTCTCGAAACCTTGGAGGGCTTTTACTGAACAAGAGTTTTAAATTGAACTATTCAATTACCAAAGTTGCTTATTTAATTTTTAGATAATTGTTACTAAAATAACGAATTTTAGGTGAATTATGGTTTTGGTCTTTAACTTTTAAATCTCGATTTTTGATTCTTTAAATTTTGCAGAATGAAGATTTCTTCCTAAATCAAAGCCAAGGTGACCCTTATGTAAATTAAGGCCATTCACAACGCTGTTCTTATACCGTTCCTATACCATTCCTTAAACCACTATTTGAGGGCCCCACTGTACTTTTTTACTCCATTCCTTAACTAAGGAACGGAACCTACAACCCTCCGTTCCTTAACCGTTCCTTAAATTACTATTCATTCAATTTCATTTTTTTTTATTTCCAACCCAATTCAATTTAAATAAACACACTTTAAAAAACAAACACACTTTATTAAAAAATACACAACATTAAAAAAAAATTACAACTTAAACGTAAAAAAATAAAAAGCACACAATTAAAATCCTAAAAAAATAAAAGTACACAATTTTAATAATTTCATCCGCCAAAATTTGCTCAAATGTGCTCAATTAGATCATGTTGGAGTTGGGTGTGGGCACTAGAGTCGCGTGTCCTTGCACGAATAGATAACCGTTCTTGTATAGACGGATGCGCTCCACTTCGAGGCGGACTACTTGCGGTTGAGCTTCAGGGGGATTCGTCGTCGAACCAATTTCCCGCCTCGGGTCCTTCGTCTTGGACAATCATGTTGTGCAAGATTATGCACGTATACATGATGTCGACCATGTTTTCCATGAACCACGTACGAGCCGGGGCATTGATGATGTTGAAGCGCGCTTGGAGAACCCCGAACGCCCTCTCCACATCCTTGCGAGCAGCCTCCTGCTTCTGCGCAAAAAGAGTCTGCTTTGGGTTCGCAGACCCACTGCACGTCTTCACGAAGGTAGGCCACTTCGGGTAGATGCCATCGGCGAGATAGTACCCCATTTTATAAAGCCGGTTGTTGGCGACGAAGTTGATGGCCGGCGCTTTACCATCCAAAACTTCGGTCAAGAGGTCGGACTGGTGGAGCACGTTTACGTCGTTGTTCGACCCGGGGACCCCGAAGTACGCGTGCCAGATCCAAAGGCGGTAGTCGGCAACGGCCTCAAGTATAACGGTTGGGTGGGTGCCTTTGTGGCCGCTCGTGTAGGACCCCTTCCACGCCACCGGGCAATTCTTCCATTGCCAGTGCATGCAATCGACGCTGCCGAGCATCCCGGGGAATCCGTGCACTGTTTCGTGAAGGTTGAGCAGGAACTGACAATCGGTCGTGCTTGGCCTTCGGAGAAATTCGTCGGTGAAGGCTGCCCGGACGCCTTGGTAGAATTTGAGCAAGCACATTCGCCCAGTGCTGTCTCCGATGTGGAGGTATTCGTCAAACATGTCGGCCGTTTGTCCAGTCGCAAGCTGGCGGATTGCTGCAGTACATTTCTGCAGCGTCGTGTGGCTGGGACGGCCGACCGCGTCGAACCCTTCCTGGAAGAACTCTTCCCGGGCTGCCAAAGTATTCGCGATGTGGAGAAATAACGGTTTCCCCATGCGGAAACGGCGACGGAAGTACGTATCTCCCCAAACCGGGTTATCGCAGAAGTAGTCGCGTACTAACCTTGCGGCGGCTTCCTCCCGGTTACGATGGATGTACGTACGGGAGCGTCGTTGGGGCGGCGCGGCTTCTTCCGCCTCCCGTCGTCGATCTTCTTCAAGTGATTGTTCCAATATTTGACGCATTTGTTCATAAGGATCCATTAGTTTGATTAAATTTGGGAGAAGGAAAATATAGTTGATTTGAGATGAAAATTGGGGTGGAAATAGAGAGGAATAGATGTGTGTTTTGTGATTGAAATGAGTATGAAATAGGAGTATTTATAGAGTAAATAAATAAAATAAAAAATAAAAAAATGGATATAAAAAAAACGGTCTCATTACCGTTGCAAAAAAAAAAAAAAATTTATTAAATTCGAATTTAAAAAAAAAATGAATTATTGCGTCACCGGACGAAGCCCACTCGCGGGGCAGCGAGTGGGCTTCACGCGTCGAATGGGAGGCTGCCACGTCGCCTCGGCGCGTGGCGGAACGTTCCGTTCCGCGTTCCTCCGGAACGGAACGCGGCACGGCATAGGAATGGCGACGGCACGGAACGGCGACGGAACGCACCCCGCAACGCGTGCAGCCGCGAAACCGTTCCGCCGGAACGGCATAGGAACCGCAACGGCACAGCGTTGCGGGTGCCCTAATAATCCCTTCGTTATTTAAAAATAGAGTGAATTATAAATTTAATGTTGGACAATTGAATTTAAACATTTTTGGTACCTAGACCAAAGATACCTAAGGTTCCGGAACCGCCGGTTCCGGTTTTGGAAATTGTTGAACCGGAACCGAACCACGAGGGTGTTTCGTGGTTACGGTTCCGGTTCGGAACTGCCGATTTTCCGGCAGTTTTTTACGGTTAGTCACGGTTCCGAACCGCCGGTTTACGGCGGTTTCAGCACGGTTTTCCGGCAGTTTTTCGCGGTTCCAAAAGTGATGGTTTCAGTTCGATTTAAATCTCACGGTTTCGGTTCGGAATTGGAACCGCCAGTTACGGTTCCGCGATTAACCGCCCGAACCGAAAACCTTGGGCATCTCTAACCTAGACAACTTTATTAGCACTATTAGTTATAATCATATTAAAGGGACTTTTATACTATTGCTGGATAATTTTATCCCTTTAGCTATTTTTTAATCGATGACATTAATTATATATCCACTAATATTCTTCATTTTAATAAATACCTAAAATGATATGAAATGCTTCATTGGATACTTTCTTTGTAATTTTAGTTCCAGTCAATTTTCACTTTACCTTTTTTCTTCTTTTTTTTTCTTTTTCTTTTTCATTTTCTTATTTTCTCCCCTCCTTATTTCGTATTCTTAAATATATGAGTTTGAAATCAAATTTATTTCAATAATCATAAAATATCAACAATGCTAAGTTAAAATATATGAATGTGTTATTATTGTTTTATATACCTATGAATATAATATCTTAAATAAACGAATGATTATTAAATTATATCGATTTGATTTGTACCAAAATGTCTTGCAATTTCAATATACGATAAAATGCTCAAATAATTATATTATATTGTAAATAATATTATACTCCAAGTAAAATCTAATTTATTGGTCCTTTTTTAATTATATTAATTACTGATCAAATTTGATTAACTTTGATTAACTGATTTATGTTTTTGAAATTTTGTAATTAATTTATTTCAGATTTATATAATAATTTATTTCAAATTTATATTTGAGAATAAGAAAAAATAGATGAAGAAGAAAAAAAAATAAAAATAAAGTAAAAAGTGAATAAAAACCAAAATAACAAAGAAGGTACTCGATGAAGTGTTTAATGTCGTTTCAGGTATTATTTGAATTACAAATATTAGTGGATACATAGTCAGATAATTTTGCCCCTTAGCTAAAAAATGGCTAAAAGGGTAAAACTGTTCAAGAATAGAACTTGCTTTCTACATTATTCTTCTCTTACTTTACTTTCACTCCATTTAACTATTTATTATTATCATTTTTTCTAATCATATGTAAATATAAAACGTCTCGCTTAGGCTGGGATGGAGGGAGTATGTGGATTTTCCTTTAAAAAATTCATCCAAACAAGTGGGTATTTTAGTGTTTTTACTTTTAGGAGTGTTGGAGACCAATAAATTGGCGAGATGTCACACCTTCACTTTCTATAACCTCGTTTCTCATCTACTTAGGTTGGGACAGAGGGAGGAAGTACATAATTACAAATTTTATATGAAATAAGAAATAGTTGAAAAATAAAAATGAAATTTAAAAAATTACTGCATAAAATAAGAATTAGTTGAAAAAAATGAATTTTATGAATAATGCAAGTAATGAAATGAGATGATAATAAGGTTGTAGGTCTTTAACTTATGAACACCAAATGAGGAATACAAATTATAAATAAAATACTAGGTGAAATGATGTGGTACCCATTTTTAGTACTCCCTTCGTCCCAAGAAAGATGTCACATTCATTGGGCGGCATGAGATTTTATGTAATTTTATTTTGTGTGTTAGGTGGAGAGAATAAAGTAAGAAAGAAAGAATAAAGTAGAGATAAAAGAGTTTCTATTTTTAGTAATAGATAATCTTGGGTGTGACAAACTAATAAGGAAATTGAGTCATCTTAAGTGGAATGAAGGGATCATTAGTTTTATGAATTGTAAGTGTAAAAGTTAGTTGAATGTGGGGTACGCATACTAAAAGTGGAATAAAGTAAATAGTTCTATAAATCAAGGACAACCTAAAATGAAAAATAACTCTTTAAATGGTGGACATAGTGTGTATCTATTTATTTATAGTAAGTTTTTTCGTTCTATAAAGGCGAGTCATATTTTTCATTTACAATATTTCAAATACTTTTTCTCTCTATTTATCTCTTATTGCATTCAAATTCAAGTCATCCACAACTAAGACTATTTTTTGTGGATAGATGTATTATTAGTTTTATATAAAATGTGAGTACGATGAATTAATGGAATATGGGATTCATTGTCAAAAGTAGTAAAAAATAAATGAAAGACTTAATCATAGACGAACAGAAAAATAAACTTCAAACCATTCTTAATCATGGGTAATAAGAGTATTTTTAATTTAAATATACTCCCTCTGTCCCAGAAAACTAAGGACATTTGAGACGGTAAGGGAATTAATGTATAACTGGTAAAGTACGAGAGATGATGAGAAGGATAGTTAAAATAGCGTTAGTGAATAGTGTGACCCACATTATTAATCTTGTTTAATGGTGGGTCTTAGTGGTACAAGTTGTAAATAAATTGATGTATATGAGTAATGAGTTTGGTAGAACTTTTCATAAATGGAAATGGGATATTTTATGGAACGAATGAAAAAGAAAAGTGTCTTTATTTTTATGGGACGGAGGGAGTATATGTGATATCAGGGTTTGCAATTTTTGATCAATCACAATAATCCGACACGAATTCACACGAACTTAATGATTTTGGGTGAAGTCTTATTGGGTTTGGGTCCTTATCGGGTCCACCCAATAATAACCCGATGATTTCAGGTTGGGTTCGGGTTATCCGATAAGAAATAAATTTATTATTTTTATTAATTAAAAAATATTATACTTTAATGTCATTATTTAGATTTAAACCGTGATAAAGTTTTGATTATGTTAAAAATAAGTCTAATTGTGTAATACTACTCCCGTCCACAAAAAAATAGATAAGTTTTACCATTTTGGGCCTTCCACCAAAATTAGAAATTCTAAAAATGGAAAGTTTTAAACCAATACTAACCCTACTAATCATTCTAAATGTGGACTTCATAACCCACTAACACTTCCACCAAATTTTCCCTCACTCTCTCTTACTTTACCAATTGCACATTAAAACTCGTGTCATTTACAATTTTGTTTATTTTTTGTGGACGAATGTAGTAGTATTTTATAGTGTAATATCAAATTGCAACTATGTAACATCATGTTATGGTTGTTATCGTGACGTGTCACGCTAAATTGAATAATAACTTACTAAGATTAACGATAGGGTGACAATTTTTGTCGTGACACAAATCTGTACGAACACGCAAGAAGTTAATGTGTTGGGATCCGATAAAAATCTGACGATTTTGAGTTGAATTAAAATTTTGAATTATTGGGTTGGATCGATATTGAATTGACTTGATAACAACCCAATCCGTATGAATTTTCAAGTCTATGTGATATATTGAGTATTAAAAAGATCAGGTTGATAGATATAGCGATAGTCAAGTGAAAAATAATTAATAAATATAAATAAATAAAATCTTAGATGACGGTGATTATTTCATCAAACGTAAAGATACTAATAATGAATTGGCGGTGACATATACATCCTAGGGAAAAAGTATATATTTAAAAGGCAGTCTTCCAAGAAAAATTAATGATGTATAGTTTTCACATTCGGGAAATTCAATTACAATCAAATGCAATCTTAACAAAATCGTACTCTCTCCGTCTAATAATACATTTTGTCATTTTCGTCCATCTATCAATAAATATTTTATTTATCTTTTTATTATTTTTTATAATAGATCTCACACACCACTAATTTTACTTCACTCACATTTCAATATAAAACTAATATTAAAAAATAGGACTCACCTTCCACTAATATTTTCAACTCATTTTCTACCACATTTCTTAAAATTTATGGCCAATCAAAATTAGTCTTGTATTGATGGACGGTGGCCAATCAAAATTGGTCTTGTATTGATGGACGGAGGGAGTAACTAAATGTTTTCTTATTGCCAATAAATTAAGAATTCGTATCACTATAATCTAGAATAAATGTAGAAATTTATTTGGATAAAGTCTATATATATTCTATATTTAGAATTTATAATTTTTGAAACAAAATTTTAATAACTTTTATTTGATGATAAGAGACTTTTGCAAACTTTTTACATAAAATACAAAAATTCTTGATGTAAAAACTTTTTGCAAACTTCAAGAAAAGATATTATGAAATGTTACCGACCAAATTTGCTCATTTAGGATAGTTGATGTACTAAAAAAAGATGTTTCCTATAAATAAAAAAGAATAAAATGGAAGAGAGAAAAATAGTAGGAGAAAAAATAAAGTAACAGAGATAAAAAAAATGTGTTGCCTTTTACAAAAAAAATGCATTACTTAAGAGCATTCCCAATGAGTGCGGTCTATCGTCCGCTCCTCTCTCCCACTAAAGCTAACTAGATGTTGGTTCAGACAAAGACCTCGCCCGTCGCGACGTTCGTGGACGATAGTCCACCCTATTATCGTCCGGATCTATCCTCCGCCCACTATAGAAGACGATAAAACGCATTTTTTATTTTTTATACCTCATATTGTACTTCATTTTCACCACTTTCATTCCACTCTCTACTTCATTCTTATCTTCTCTCTCACTCTAATCGAATAAGAATCCCTACGGTTTCCCAAACTCGAACAACGCCGACTGAATGCCGATATTATATTTTAGAATTTTTTTTTTGAAAAAAAAAATTAATTTAAATATAAAATGTGTGTTAACAATAATAGGGCGGACTATAGTCTGCCCATCGCAGGTGGAGGAAACCGACTATAAAATGATGATGCGGTGGACTATATCCGCCACATTATAGAGGCTCTTAGTTAGGACGATCTAAAAAGTGTCAAACCTGCCCAAATCAGGGGAGCCAAATCGGGAGCCATTAAGGAGAATTGATGCCGAATTGATACAAAATTGATATGGTACTATTGTATTAGAATAGAATTATTCCGTACCTTAAATACCTTGTATCACTCCTTATATAAAGGGGCAACACTATTGTATCAAAAATAAGCCAATACAGAATACAAGTATTATTCTCCCAATTCCAAACGTGTTCTAATATGTTCAACCCTTCTAACCCTCTCGATTACCATCTGATAAGGCTAATTTCATGCATCGGTCTAGGGGTTCATTTCATGAAATTACTGGGTCTAACGCATTGAATTAAGTCAGGTATGTGAAGTTTTTCGCCAGATCCAGGAAAAGAAGAGGACGCTTGCATGGTCCTAGGAAACTGGCGAAAGGGTGAACAATTGGAAGAAAATTGCTAGACGGAGGAAGCCTCGGAGTTGAAGGGTAGAATAGGGATTTCTACGAAAACTCTAGAAGGCTATGTCCGCATCTATAAAAGGGAGAAGCATGCAGGCTGGAGGGACCTTCTCGGGTGGAGGCCTCACTAACAGCCCCTTGCTCGATTCACCTTTCCACACACATGACTCCAAATTCGCGAGAGATTCCAGTTAGCACTTGGCTGGGGTTCACGTTTTAGCTTTCCAAGAGTGGTTCGAGGGTTGTAACACCGTCCTAGTTCAAGGGCGAAGAAACAATTTACATTTCCGTTGCTATTTACACTGATTCCGCCGAGCTTCGCTGTTCGAAGCTCGGTTTTCTTTTGTTAACCAATATTTCCTGTTTTATTCCGGATTTTTACTTTCGCTTATGCCTATTGTGTTCATTTCTGGTTTGCTGGTTGAGTTCGCTTGATGTCGAGTTGGGTTGTCGGAGTTGTTTATTTTTTTTGCAGTTGGTTTCTGATTATTTGCTGATATTTTTCGTTTGGATCTGAAGAATGGTTCTGTTTTTGGATGAATCGGAGGTTGGGTTTTGCTGGAGTTTGTGATTTGTTTGCAGATTGTTCTAGATTGATTGAATTTGGCGGTGATCGGAGCAGATCTGTTAGAATCGGAGTTATGGAGTTGATTTAGTTGATTGTTGAGTTTGGATTACTTGGATCCGGAGTGGATTAAGCGTCCGACGTGATTCTGAGCAGGAGTGTTTAAATTTCATGCCTAGCTTACGTGTTTTCATTTCATTCCGCCTAGTTTACGTAGATCTGGTTTATTTCCGATTCGTAGCAAGTTTCCGGCATCCCAATTTCTATATTCTGTTCGAATCTGGGAGTATGCTCTGTTTTCTGCATTTGCGTTTCTGAATCTGTTAGGAACTTTGCATGCGAAGCTAGCTGGAGCTGATCTGTTATCTGCAGCTTTTTACCGTACTTGCTATATTTGGAATCATGTTCCCCGCTGTTTTATTCTTTCTGCCTAGTCTCAATCAGTTAGTTATTTGCTCAGTCAAGGAAGTGATTGTGTCTTTTGGATTTGATGTCTGATTCCAGTAAGTTTTCTGTGTCCTAGGTCTAGCGTTTACATTTCTTGCCTAGATCTAGTGGTAGTTAAAATCTCAACCCCTTTGCGTGGCAGCAGCCGTTTGTTTCCATAGTCTCTTAGCACTACCCTGCGAATCCATCTCTGTGGGATCGACCCCACTTCCCTATACTAATTCATAGTATTCGGGTTGAGGGATTTATTTTTGAAGGGGAGTAGAGTGTGTCCAACGACAAAAACACTGTAGTTCTCTTGAGTTCCTGGACCCAGTGATCCAGTGGATTTAAGGAGCGTTGTGTCTGGACCGAGCCTTGCATTAATTCTCATATGTGCACACTTGCTTACTCCTGAGTCTAGTCATTCGACATTAGAGTCGAGAGGCAGGCCCAATGAAGAGGTTACGAGGTGCGTAGGTGTCGTTCAAGTGAGGATATATCCTACTGGCAGGATAAAGATCCTAACTAAGCCTAGACCTCGTCTTCAAAGATTCCTCAACCCACTTCTACTGATCAGTATAGTGGAGGTAAGGGTCGAATCCCACAGAGATGGTGCGTTTAAACTACTGCGGTGATGTTTTGGAGGGTTGGTTAGCTACCACGCTCGGGTTGAGTTTCTACCTAGGTGAGTAATTAAAGGGTGGCGTCCTACTGACTAGGATGGGGGAGCAGATCATGGAATGCAACTGTGTACGTGGAAATGAGGGGACATGGTGTAACAGAAATTGTTTGGAAAGGACGGTATTTCTATTTTTGGCTAAACAGAATATTCAGAGTGTAGTGGAGGTAGTGGTGACTAGGCTGACAGATCTGCAGGTACAACCAGAGGTGAAGGACAAAAGAAAGCAAAAGTAAATAAAAGTAAGGTGGTCCCCAATCTGGATGTAGACATCGTCTTCTCCAACAACACAACTTAAACTCAGATAACAATTCCAGATCCAACCCGGCAAACGCAGATTAACAACTCGCGAACACAGATCTAAAACTAAGAAATCAAATCTGAAATCAAACGCTGAAACTGGACTTCTGCATGCTGGTCAACATGAAAGATCGATTCAGAAAATAAAACGAAGCCTTGCATGCAACGATCTACTTCCAGATCAAATAGTACATGTTTACCTATCCTAAAGAAATTTGTTACGTAACAGAATTTAGAGATTTAGCACTTAAAACACCGAGAAATCTTAGATCTAAGCTAACTAGACAAGGAAAGAAAAGAACACTACAATGAACGAAACGGAAATCAACTTCATAGCATTAACACGTTCGGATATCCAAAGCAAGCATTTCAAAACAACAAAATCCCAAAATGTAACAGAAATCCAACGTAAAGACGGAGAACTAATTAAACTACGAAAGCAATTTAAAGATTGTTTGCCACTCCGGGCGATAAAATCTCTGACTGGAACTACGATCTAGCTAACTGGAACGGACGATGACTGGAACTCGGGAACATTCTGAACGTCAGGTGATCATGGCTCGGCGAGGCAAGAAGTGGACACGGCTGAAAGACTGAAATTACCGAGAGAACTCTCTACCTAAAGATGATGGTGAATTGAAGTCTATCCCCCCCCCGGCTGCTCCTTCTCTCTCCAACTTGGCTACCTTTTATAGGGAGGCTACCCTTGATTTTAGGGTAAATCCTCGCTGCAATTTGACTTCTTTGCCCTTAATTGTGGGTAATCCGTCCCAGCTATCCGTCTTCTTCATCTCAAGCCGTTTCAGCACGTATACGGATCAGTATGAGACCATGCTGGCGCTTTTTTCTACCCGAACACTCCGGAACTTCCCTACTGGCCAGAACACTTATCCTGCACACTTTGAGCAACTGCTTTGCAAATATAATCATTTAAACTTGTCATACTGACCAGTAACCGAGGCCTAGAATACGACTTATCAAACTGCTCACACTTACCACATGCTTGCCCTCAAGCGTGAAGAACAAACAAAAAGCAATAAGTCGCATTCTAGCCTGGTTACTTCCCTGCCCGACTCTACCTAAAACTGGACTCTAGACTACAACGACGAAGAAAAAAAAAGAAAACACAAACACAAACACAGAAATACATAAAACACTAACAGATTGGGCTACATTTTCAACCATCCCTCCCCTCGGGATCAGGTGCAATCCGGCCTTAGACAGCCTTGAACTTCTGCCGCCCCCCTCTTTCTCTCCCAGTCAGTACATCTGCTTGTCAAGATCGCCCACACTCTCGGTCAACCACTAGGTTCACTCAGTCACTCGCACCTCACCAGGAACGTTAGGACTGAATTCTCTCATCATGCTCAACCACAATTGCTTTGGACTTAGATCTCACGTGCAGCTACTGAAGGACTTTAAGGCTTGTAACGGGGCTGTTGGGTTGTAGTGTTTTGGGTAGATGTTCCTAAGGCTCTAAGGTTCAAAAACTTCTATTTAATTTATGAAGGGGGATTGTGTGCATCAGGCTTCTGATCAGTTGCTTTTCTTAGCTGGTGCTTCTGGCTTGAGTTTCCAACTGGTTAGTAGGCTTCTTGTGGCTTCGCCACCCTTATTCCTTCATTTTTTTGTGTGGTCAAATCTCTGACCATTTTCTTCTTTTCTTTCTTTCTTCCTCTCTTTTTCTTTTTTTCGTGGCTTTGCCACCCTTATCCCTTCCTTTTTTTGGACCTGGAATGTCTCCCTGGTCGATTTTCTTCTAACTTTCCTGCCCAGCTGGTTTCTGCTTTTTTCACACTTCTTCCTAGCCAGTAAGCTCCATTTGTTTCATGCCTTACACACAGTCCCAGGGGCTAGGGGTGTTTATCTGGGTATAAAAGGTTAAGAAAAAAGGTTCTAAAGGTGGTGGTTTTTTTTTTTTTTTTTTTTTTTTTTGAACGGGGGGGGTTCCTACTGCCTTCAGTATTTGCTACCCGTGATCACTTCACCCTAGGCAAATTGTGGTAGCCTCCCTTTTCTTTAAGTGTATGTGGAAAGTGGTTCCACTTTAAGGCTTATAACTCACATTTTAGAGGGCTTTCGTGTTTGGCTCTAAGTGTGGGCTTTTCTCTCATACTCACATCATCCATACTGGTCAGGAGGTACTAAGGAGAGTGGTTTCGGTTTTCCAGCTTGTCTTATCTCCCTCAATTCCCCTCACCTCCAGCTCAGGACGGTTGAGTTTTAAGCCCAAATCAGCACACAACATAAAAAAAACTAGACCTAAAAAACACAAAACGAGCACAAACACAGAACACACATATATACATCATACTGGCCATTACGTCCCCCCTCCTACTTCACAAGTGTCTGCCCCAGATAAGGCTGTGAAGTGGAAAAAGTACTGGCCAGTATGGTAGACACACAGACAACAAAATAACAAACAAAAATAACAACTCAAACAGAAACTTCTCACACTTAGGCTATGGAATAGGCTAAGTGGGAGAGGTTTGAACACCGGACAAAATCCACTAAACAAAGAAACACGTATATACAAAAGAAACACAGAAAACATGCTACCAAGAAACAAACCCTAACTTCTCACACTTAGACTATGGAATAGGCTAAGTGTTATGAAGTGGGGTTTGCTCGCAAACACAGATTATACTACCTAACCGAATACCACAATATAACAAAAATACGAAAAGTTAAAAAAGCTTAAAAAAAACTAACTTGGTCAGTAGGGGGGGGTCTATCGAAGTCGCCTGCTCCTTCGTGGGGCAGGTGGTGCAGGTTGTTCCTTCGGGTTGTCCTCTTCCGTTCCAGTTTCATTTTCCTTCGCCGGCTCCTCGGCTCTTGCCGGCACCTCGGCGTCCGCTGTCTCTTGCTCATCTGCTACTCCGGTCTCTTGGATATGTGGTTCATCAGTCCGGCCACCATGGCCACTCGGTCCTGCAGCTTGCTCCTTCCTCAGGTAGGTCATTTCTTCTAAGATGTTATCCATACTGGCTAACATTCTGTTCATTGCTTTTTGCATCTTGGAGTTTTCCTCCCCGAGATCTGATACGATAGCTTCCATGGCCGCCTGCCTCTGATGCATCATATCCTGCTCTGCAGAGCCCTTCAACATCCTTTCCACAACTCCTGCCAGCTTGATCACCTCTGCCTTCAATTGCTGATTCTCCTCTGCCATATCAGTGACTGTCCTTTCTAGAGCGGCTTGCTTCTGAGTCAGTATTCTCTGCTCCGCAGACTCCTTCAATACCTGTTCCATTTCTGACGCTAAACGAATCATCTCTTCCCTCATCTGTCTATTTTCCTCAGCCATCTTTTCCACAGATTGTTCAATTCTGTCTCGCCTCTGGTCATGTCCTGGTGCTTCCTGAGCTGTTGTTATCCGAGCAGTGGGTATTGCCTCTTCTCCCATCGCATAAAAGTAGGGCACGCCCTGCCTCATGTACACCGTGTTCGTTCGGACGAACAGAGGGATGTCGAACAATCCTGGGGCGCTCACCATCGTTAGTGGGGTTAGGTCTTCGTCCTCCGAAACGGTGATGTTGTTCCTCATGAAGATTCCCAATATATGGCAGAGGGAAATATTCCGTGCTGGGTGAGTTGCGACGAGGTGACATGTGTATGCAGTCCAGAACCCTAAGTGCAGCTTCTTGCCCTTTTTTGCACACCATATAAGGTACAACTCCGTCATTGATGTCCGGACTGCCGAATTAGACTGCCCCAAAAGATTGTAGTCTAAAAAAAGTTGAACCAGGCGTAAAACGGGGTCGCTAAGGTGGATCGATCGGGAGATCGTGGATTGGAACTGCCCTGCTCCGGGGTGAGTAAGTTCCTCCCAAGCCGACTGGGGCTCAAATTCCACATGCCGGCGGGGAATCCCCCGCTCCCTGTTTCTCCATTCAAGTCCTATTGCCTCCTCCAAACTGCATATACCCAACCTCACAGTCCACTCAATCAGATTCATCCTAATTTCTCCTCCAAATACCCTGAAGCTAACACACTCTATATCCAAATCAGTTGTGACTTCGAATCGAAAAGTTGCGAAAAACTCCTTGGCCAAATCGACCGGGACACTTAACTTCTCATTCCTCAACAACCATTCAAAACCCAACTCATGCAAAAGGGCTAGAAACGATTCACTAATTTGCATCTCATCTAAGGATGGGAGATGAATTACCTTTCCACACTTAACCTTCTTGCCTTTTGCGTTCTTTGTGCGGTAAACTGACTGGAGCTTCTTGTCGTCAAACAACTTCATCTCTTCCACAACGTCATCCGTGAGTTCCACCGTCCAACGCTTATACCGGAGTGGTTCGGCAGGTGGATGCAACAGTTCTCGATGATCGTTGGGGAGTTCCCGCTCCTTGTATTCCTCCTCTTCCATGGTTGTGTCGCTATCTGATTCAGATTCTTCACTGGCCTCGTACTCACTATCGCTCTGTGTCTGCCGGTTTGATGGGGTCCTCCGGGCAGTCTCAGTGATCACTATGCCTGTGTTCGGGGTACGCATTCTTTTGGTTTTTGATTTTTTCTCCACAACGGTCTTGCCCTTTCTTTTCCTTTCTACTTGGTATCTAGCTTCCTCTTCCGCCTCGGTTGGTGGCGTCTCCTGGGTAGTGGAGCTACACTCTTTCTTGGCATCTTCCTTCTCCAATTGTTCGGGGCTCACTGACTCGGGTGCGAGGTCCAGTCCCTCAGCCACCCGCTCGGCTTCCACACCCTGATCCTCTTGCGCCGGACAGGGTTCGTCGTCACTCACGATCTCTAGGGGATCCTCCGCCGTGTTCGGTTCCGCCCTGTTGGGTGCCCACTTACCCAAACAACGTTGCGATTTCCTCTGCGGTTTGGGTGGCTCTGCCTTGGAGCCTGTCTTCACTACCAGTTTCCTTCTGACGGGGATCGGTTTAACTACCGGAGGTGCCCCTGGGGTGGATGCCTCTACCTCTGGTTCTGTTGTCTCTGTTCCTGCTTCCTTGGCTTCACTCTGCTTTTCCCTCTCCTCTTCTCCTTCTGACTGGGATGTCTTATCCTTCGGTATGGGTTCTCTAAAAGCTTGTTCATTCTCTCCTACTGATCTTGGTGCGAGGTCCAGACCCTCAGCCACCAAGTCAGTTGTCTCCTCTCTTCGGCTTACCCTGTTCATTATCGAGTCAAACTCCTCGTCCGTCATGAGGCCCTGTTTCCTGGCTGATTCGTTCAGATCTATCTCTGGCCGTCTTACTTCTTGAAATACTGGGTCCTTCTCGGGCGTCATTTTTGCTCCGCCACTCTCTCCCTGGGTTTCCCTTACTTGGCTGGACCTTTTCTTTCGCTCCTCAGAGTCGGAGCTGTAAAACGCGGCGATAGCTTCCAGGTCTGCCGAATCTGGTACCGAGGGTTCCGATGCCGCGGCGGCTGAGGGAGATCCTTCCTCCGACTGTAGTTCTGCGTGTCTGACCTGTGCATGAGGAATTTCACTGGGTGCGGTTCCTATGCCCCCCGTGTGGCCGAAATTGGTCAATGCCGCCGTCCAGTCCCTAGTCGGGTCTTGTTGGCGAAGGAATACCATTACGGCATCCAAAGAAATAGTGGCCGGCGGTTGAGCAGTCGGTGCGGGTGGTTGGTTCGACTGTGGTTGGGCCTCCGGGGTATCTTCTCGCAGCGGCTGCGTATCTTGGGTGTTCGCACGACGGGGCTTGATTTTCCTCGCGATAGCTTTCTTACCCATGACTGTAATTTGTGATTTGACGGTAGAAATTAGGGTTTGGTTTGAGAACGATGGTTCTGTGAGAGGGATAGAGGAGAATTTCTTGAAAGGTATTTTGGAAATGAGGGTTTTTGAGGGAGAAAGGGAGGGTCGGTTGGTTTAGTTCGGATTAGAAATGGCAGTCGCAGGTGGTTTCAACCGGCTATCAGTGGTTACCGGTCATGCCGCTTCATGTGAAAAGTGGTTGGGCGACAGGTGTTGGTTCCTGATTGGCTAGCGTGTGTACTCTCTCTGCTCCACACCATTCCAGCACTGCCACCCTGCAAAAGCTGCACACGCTTAATTCAAATTTACGTCCTATCCACAATTTCCCTCTATACTTACCTATTACGGAAAATAATTCAAAATGGCACTTAAATACAAATTGGAGTGACACTAAATAGGTAATCTCTTGGTCAAAGTGTACCCCAACCTAAATTTAAGGCCCGAAAATATATTTTTGGATTTTTAGAAAATTTTCAAGCATGCAAAAATTAATTACGTATATACAGTATTTACATTCTCCTTAGGTAATTTGGAATCCTACCTGGCCAGTATATGCAGAATATTATCAAAATGAAACTAGCCACGTGGAATTCCAAATTCCTATCTTACTAATCAGTATGTGACCTTAGTATGTGGTAGTAGTGGAATTTCATCCACTACCCCCACCTCACTATTATCCCTAAAGATTTTCAACCTATGTCCATTCACAACAAAAGGCTCAGAGTTAGAAAGACTCCCTGAAATCTCCACCGCTCCATTAGCTCGGAGGGCTGTTACGATGTACGGTCCTGTCCACTTAGATTTGAGTTTCCCGGGCATTAACTTCAATCTCGACTGGAAGAGTAGTACTTTCTGGCCAACATGGAGCTCCTTGGTTCTCAGATTTCTATCATGCCATAATTTCGTTCGCTCCTTGTACCACATGGCCGAGTCGAAAGATTCCAATCTAAGTTCTTCAAGCTCCTGTAATTGCAGCTTCCTTTCCTCCTCACAGGCTGTAGCATCCATATTCACTTTCTGTACTGCCCAGTATGCTCGGTGCTCGATCCCTACAGGTAAGTGGCACATTTTTCCAAAAACTATTCGGTAAGGGGACATACCAATGGGGGTCTTGTAGGCTGTTCGATATGCCCAGAGAGCATCCTCTAATCTCACGCTCCAATCCTTCCGAGAAGGATTTACAGTTTTCTCCAAAATCTTCTTTATCTCTCGATTAGAGATCTCGGCTTGGCCGTTAGCTTGCGGGTGGTAGGGGCTTGAAAGTCTATGGTGCACACCGTACTTTTTCATTAAAGCTTCAATTGTACGATTACAAAAGTGTGTACCTTGATCAGAGATGATCGCCCTTGGGACTCCGAAACGGCTGAAAATGTGACTCTTTAAGAATTTGGCCACCTCCTTTGCTTCACACGTACTTGTGGCCGTCGCTTCTACCCATTTGGAGACGTAATCCACCGCGACTAGGATATACAGATTGCCATAGGACGAGGGAAAAGGCCCCATGAAATCCATTCCCCATATGTCGAATAATTCACAAACAATAATCGGTACTTGCGGCATCTCATCTTGGGCAGATATTCCACCGGTCAGTTGGCAACGCTCACAGCTCCGGCAGAACTCGTATGCATCTTTGTTGAGAGTTGGCCAGTAAAAGCCGCTATCCAGAATCTTCCTTGCCGTCTTCTTGGATCCGAAGTGCCCTCCACATGCTAACGAATGGCAGTGGGTCAACACATCCCGCTGTTCCCAGTCAGGAATGCACCTTCTTATCACTTGATCGGATCCTACCCTCCATAGGTAAGGGTCGTCCCAAAAATAATATTTTGCCTCACTCTTGATCTTCATTCGTTGGGCTTTGGTAACACTTGGTACCTCTGGAAGTTCTCCAGTTACTAGGTAGTTGGCCAGGTCCGCATACCATGGCTCCTGCCCTACCTTCTCTTTTCCTTTTGCTGCATCATTCTGACCAGTAAGTTTGTACACTTCTTCCCAATCAATTTTTCTGGGTGCAAAAATCACCTCACATAAGTGTTCCTCTGGAAACTGGTCGTGCACCTCCTCGCTGTTTCCTTCTTGCACTATTCTGCTCAAATGGTCTGCCACCTTGTTTTCGACTCCTCTCTTATCTTCCACCTCCCAATCAAATTCTTGCAACAAGAGTACCCATCGGATCAAGCGTGGTTTTGATTCTCTCTTGGTAACTAGATACTTAAGGGCTGCATGGTCAGTGTATACTACGACCTTAGATCCCAGCAAATATGGCCGGAACTTCTCGAAAGAAAACACCACTGCCAGCATCTCCTTTTCGGTGGTATCGTAATTCCGCTGGGCTTGATTTAGAGTCTTGGACGCATAAAAAATTACGTGCCTCCTCCCATCGATCTTCTGACCCAGCACGGCCCCTACCGCAAGTCGCTGGCGTCGCACATTACTTCGAAAGGATGGTTCCAATCAGGAGCTCGTATGATAGGTGCGGATACTAATTTTTTCTTTGAGAAGATCGAAAGCTGCCTTGCATTGCTCATCAAAAACGAACTCCACATCATTTTGAAGCAGTCTGGTAAGGGGTTGGGCGATTTTGGAGAAATCCTTTATAAATCTTCGATAAAATCCAGCATGTCCCAGGAAACCCCTTATTCCCTTCTGATCAGTAGGGAATGGTAATTTGGATATGACATCCACCTTGGCTCGATCCACCTGGATACCTCTTTCTGAGACTACGTGTCCCAGGACTATCCCTTCGGTGACCATAAAATGGCACTTCTCGAAGTTCAAAACCAGACTCTTTGCTTGACACCTTTCCAAAACTATGTCCAAATGATGAAGGCAAGAGTCGAACGAGTCTCCGTAAACCGTGAAGTCATCCATAAATATTTCTATGCACTCCTCAATCAAATCGGAAAATATGCTCATCATGCATCGTTGAAACGTACCTGGAGCGTTGCATAAACCGAAAGGCATGCGACGGTATGCATAGGTTCCAAACGGGCAAGTAAAAGTGGTTTTGTCCTGGTCCTCAGGATCCACGTGAATTTGGAAGTACCCGCTGTACCCATCTAGGAAGCAGAAAAATTTTTTCCCAGCTAATCTCTCTAATATCTGGTCGATGAAAGGCAAAGGAAAATGGTCCTTCCTTGTTGCGTTGTTCAGCTTCCGGTAGTCGATGCACATTCGCCAACCCGTGACCAGCCTTGTTGGAATCAGCTCGTTCCTCTCATTCTTGACAACTTGGATCCCGGATTTCTTTGGAACCATGTGGATCGGGCTGACCCACTCACTGTCCGGCACTGAATAGATAATCCCTAGCGACAACAACTTCAAGATTTCCTTTAAAATTTCCTCTCGCATGTTAGGGTTTACCTTCCTTTGAGCATCTCGATGAGCCTTCGCTCCCTCTTCTAGCCTGATGTGGTGCATGCAAACGTCGGGGCTTATCCCTACTAGATCTGTAAGGCTCCATCCGATTGCCTTCTTATTCCTATTCAACACAGTCAGTAGCCGCGCTTCTTGTTCTTTTGTGAGACTGCTGTTGATGATTACGGGATATGAGTTCTCCTCCCCGAGGTAGGCATACTTCAAGTTCGATGGTAACTTTTTTAGCTCGACTTGGGGTGGAAGTGTGTCTTCGGGTAGAGGGTTTTTTCTGGGCCTCCCCGTCTTTCTTTAAGTCTTCCCCTGAAGGTTCTTCCGTACTGACTGGAAGCTTGGCCCCTGCGGCTCCAATGAACGCCGACTTTTGACAGAATTCCTTGATCGCTCCTTCTATTTCTTCGTCGGTCAACCCCTGGCTACTGATCAACTCACACCACGCAGCAGCTTCTTCGTCGGCCTGATCACAAGCATCTAAAGCCTGGAGTTTTTCCTGTAATAGTTCGGTCTCAAGAAAATCTTGGACTAGAGGGTCAATCACATCAACAAAGCATAGATTTTCAGAATCAATGGGTTTCTTCATGGCATCATTTATATCAAAAGTAAACTTCTCACCATTAAAATCAATGCAAATAGTCCCCTCGGCCATATCCACTATTGTCTTAGCCGTTCTCAAAAAAGGTCTCCCTAACAAGACTCCACTAGACTCTCTCGCTTCATGCTCACTCATTTTGATCACATAAAAATCAGCAGGGTATGTGAACTCCTGTACTCTAACCAACACGTTCTCTAAACTCCCTCAGGGCTTATGCACGACCTATCAGCCAGCTGGATCAACACCCTAGTGTTTGACAGCCTCACTCCTTTCAGTCGGTTATAGATTGATAATGGCATGACATTAATGGAAGCTCCAAGATCACACATCGCATGTTCAACCTTCACATCCCCTATAGTTATGGGTAAAGTGAACATACCTGGATCGGCCCTTTTGGGCGGCAGTTTCTCTTGCACAATTGCGGATGCGATCCCTTCCACCATGATTTGTCCATCTTTTTGAGCTTTCCCGGCTATGAAATCCTTAATGAATTTTCCGAGCGGGGGTAGTTTCACGGCTTGGAGGAATGGTATGGTGACGTCCAACCTTCCAAAAATCGACAAGTAGTCGACCGGGTTCTCTTTCTTCCTCTTTGTAACAAATCGGAATGGGAATGGTTTCTCTCCTTTTTTCTCTTCTACGGGTTCCTCAGCAACTTCCTTTGGTAGCTCTTGGGTCCGAGCCTCCATTCTGGGATTTTTCTCTTGAGGAGGTTCCTTCCTGGTCAGTAAGGCATCGGGTTCACCTCTTATACTTGGTGTATCATCCAGGAAGAATGGATCCTGCATTCGAGGCATGAAATTCCCTATTTCCTCAGCTGAAATTGTCTCGCCTCCTATCTTCGTTCCATTCGATCCTTCACTCGGCTGTTTCGGTTGAGGGGCATCATAAGTAGTTCCTGACCTCAACGTGACCTTACTCACATTTGCCTTCTCGGGCATTTGGACTGTAGATGGGAGTTTTCCTGCATTTCCCTTCAAATCACCCATCGAACTGGCCAGTTGAGCTAACTGCCTATTCATCATATCCATGTTCGCCTTATGTTCTTTCTGGGCATTTTGCATCCCCTGCACGACCTCATTATGGGCTTGCAATTCTCCTTTGATGTTCTGTTGTGATGCTAGCATTTCACTCATCATGTCCTCAACGGATCTCCTCGGCCTGTTCGAGTTTGGAAATGACCCGGCCCCTTGGTGTTGATAGTTCTGGAAGGTTTGCTGTCCTTGATTAGGCGGGTATTGGTTATATTGGGCAGGAGGAGTGTACTGATCTTGAGGATATTGATTCTGGTGCTGGGCTTGGAATTGATTCTGGTTCTGATGGTGTTGGGAGTTTGGTTTGGTGATTTGGTAGTTTTGGAAATTTCTCTGATGGGGTGGCACGTAAACAGGGTTCGAGTTTGAGCTTTGTGGGTTATAGTTTGGGCTTGTTGGTTTCTTCTGACCAGTTGGGCTGGAAGTCTGGGTTTGCTGGTCCACGGTAGGGTTTGGTTCGGGTGAGGGTTATATTGGTTCTGGCCTTGACCTTGGTTCTGGTTTTGGTTCCCTTCTCCCCATCGAAAATTCGGGTGGTCCCTCCATGGTGCGTTCCCGTTGTCTCCCCTGGATCCAATTCCCATTCTGGTTAAAATACCCAGCAGCATTAGCTTGCTCCGTACTGATCAAGTCATTCGGATGCTCGTATTGGGCCCCTTGATTCCCCTGCTCTGCACCCTTGTAGTTCCCAGTTGGGAGAGGTGGTGGAGTGCTCTTCTCGATGGCACTCAAAAGTGACTTCTTCAGTTCATCCATCTTCAAGTCCATTTTCTGCTCCAGCTTGTTCTCCTGATCAGTAGTCGATGCAACAGCAGCCCGCTCTCGGTTGTATCCTTCCCTTGAATGGTCATACTCTTTCTTTGCATTCAGTAGCTTCCTTAGGACTCTCTTTGCTTCGCTGACCCGTAATTGCGTGAAGCTTCCTCCCGAAGATGAATTGGCCAGGTCTTTGGTTACCGCGTTCATGCCCTCGTAGAAAGTATGATGTACTTCAATGTCCGCCATGCGATGGTTGGGACACGATTCCAAAAGACCCATGTATCTTGCCCAATAGTCGCTCAAGGGCTCGTCATATCCTTGCTTCACATTCGTTATTTCTCTCTTCAGTGCGCTTGTCTTAGATGACGGAAAAAACTCGCCCAGGAATGCTGACTTGAAGTCGGCCCAAGTCTCAATAGAGTCAGGGGGCAAGCGCATGAACCAGGTGTTCGCTTCCCCCTTGAGCACAAATGGCAGAGCTTTCAGCCTATAATCATCTTCAGTCGCTCCTGCTGGTCTTCTCTGCGCTCTACAAATCTTACAAAATTCGTGAAGGAACTCATACGGCCCTTCATAGCTTTTCCCGCAGTATGTAGGTAGAATCGCTATGACATGAGGCTTCACGTCACAAGCAGTCTGTCCCGGGGTGACCACGATAGCTTGCGGTGGTTCTCCTTCGGTATGCGCATTCAGCGTACCGATCTCTGGATCTTCGTCCATGTTGGCAGCCATTCCTGGATTGCCTTCCAACAGTGGTAACTCCACGGGAATTGGTCCTTCTATGGTGTCCTGTTCTTCGTCGCTACTCGTGTCTAGGTCAGACAGAGTTGTTGACAGGCCAGAACGAGTGGTCACAAGTATGGATCCTCGCTGAAGTATCTTCGGTTTCCACGGATTAGGATCCGAACTGCTTCTCATAAACTGAAACAAAAGAAAAAGAGAAAAAATTATACACAATATTTACGCCAAAGTATCACACACAATAGTATATAAAACGCCATCCATCCCCGGCAACGGCGCCATTTGAAGAGGTTACGAGGTGCGTAGGTGTCGTTCAAGTGAGGATATATCCTACTGGCAGGATAAAGATCCTAACTAAGCCTAGACCTCGTCTTCAAAGATTCCTCAACCCACTTCTACTGATCAGTATAGTGGAGGTAAGGGTCGAATCCCACAGAGATGGTGCGTTTAAACTACTGCGGTGATGTTTTGGAGGGTTGGTTAGCTACCACGCTCGGGTTGAGTTTCTACCTAGGCGAGTAATTAAAGGGTGGCGTCCTACTGACTAGGATGGGGGAGCAGATCATGGAATGCAACTGTGTACGTGGAAATGAGGGGACATGGTGTAACAGAAATTGTTTGGAAAGGACGGTATTTCTATTTTTGGCTAAACAGAATATTCAGAGTGTAGTGGAGGTAGTGGTGACTAGGCTGACAGATCTGCAGGTACAACCAGAGGTGAAGGACAAAAGAAAGCAAAAGTAAATAAAAGTAAGGTGGTCCCCAATCTGGATGTAGACATCGTCTTCTCCAACAACACAACTTAAACTCAGATAACAATTCCAGATCCAACCCGGCAAACGCAGATTAACAACTCGCGAACACAGATCTAAAACTAAGAAATCAAATCTGAAATCAAACGCTGAAACTGGACTTCTGCATGCTGGTCAACATGAAAGATCGATTCAGAAAATAAAACGAAGCCTTGCATGCAACGATCTACTTCCAGATCAAATAGTACATGTTTACCTATCCTAAAGAAATTTGTTACGTAACAGAATTAGAGATTTAGCACTTAAAACACCGAGAAATCTTAGATCTAAGCTAACTAGAAAGGAAAGAAAAGAACACTAAATGAACGAAACGGAAATCAAACTTCATAGCATTAACACGTTCGGATATCCAAAGCAAGCATTTCAAAACAANNNGGATCCGACCCTTGCATTAATTCCTCATATTGCACACTTGCTTACCCTGAGTCTAGTCCCTTCGACATTAATCGAGAGGCACGCCCAATGAAAGGTACGAGGTGCGTAGGTTCGTCAAAGTGATGAATATCCTCCTTGCAAGGATACAGACCTACTGAGCTAGACCTCGTCTTCACATAATTCCTCAACCCACTTCTAACTGATCATTATAGTGGAGGTCAGGGTCATCCCACAGATGTGCGTTTACACTACTGCTGGGTGATGTTTTTGGGAGTGTTGGTTAGCTACCACGCTTCGGGTTAGTTTCTACCTAGGCGAGTATTAAAGGGTGGCGTCCTACTGACTAGGATGGGGGAGCAGATCATGGAATGCAACTGTGTACGTGGAAATGAGGGGACATGGTTTAACAGAATTGTTTGGAAAGGACGGTTTTCTATTTTTGGCTAAACAGAATATTCAGTGTAGTGGAGGTAGTGGTGACTAGGCTGACAGATCTGCAGGTACAACCAGAGGTGAAGACAAAAGAAAGCAAAGTAAATAAAAGTAAGGTGGTCCCCAATCTGGATGTAGACATCGTCTTCTCCAACAACACAACTTAAACTCAGATAACAATTCCAGATCCACCCGGCAAACAGATTAACAACTCGCGAACACAGATCTAAAACTAAGAAATCAAAATCTGAAATCAAACGCTGAAACTGGACTTCTGCATGCTGGTCAACATGAAAGATCGATTCAGAAAATAAAACGAAGCCTTGCATGCAACGATCTACTTCCAGATCAAATAGTACATGTTTACCTATCCTAAAGAAATTTGTTACGTAACAGAATTTAGAGATTTAGCACTTAAAACACCGAGAAATCTTAGATCTAAGCTAACTAGACAAGGAAAGAAAAGAAACACTACAATGAACGAAACGGAAATCAACTTCATAGCATTAACCACGTTCGGATATCCAAAGCAAGCATTTCAAAACAACAAAAAATCCCAAAATGTAACAGAAATCCAACGTAAAGACGGAGAACTAATTAAACTACGAAAGCAATTTAAAGATTGTTTGCCACTCCGGGCGATAAAATCTCTGACTGGAACTACGATCTAGCTAACTGGAACGGACGATGACTGGAACTCGGGAACATTCTGAACGTCAGGTGATCATGGCTCGGCGAGGCAAGAAGTGGACACGGCTGAAAGACTGAAATTACCGAGAGAACTCTCTACCTAAAGATGATGGTGAATTGAAGTCTCCCCCCCCGGCTCTCTCTCTCTCTCACTTGGCTACCTTTTAAGGGAGGCTACCCTTGATTTTAGGGTAAATCCTCGCTGCAATTTGACTTCTTTGCCCTTAATTGTGGGTAATCCGTCCCAGCTATCCGTCTTCTTCATCTCAAGCCGTTTTAGCACGTATACGGATCAGTATGAGACCATGCTGGCGCTTTTTTCTACCCGAACACTCCGGAACTTCCCTACTGGCCAGAACACTTATCCTGCACACTTTGAGCAACTGCTTTGCAATATAATCATTTAAACCTGTCATACTGACCAGTAACCGAGGCCTAGAATACGACTTATCAAACTGCTCACACTTACCACATGCTTGCCCTCAAGCGTGAAGAACAAACAAAAAGCAATAAGTCGCATTCTAGCCTGGTTACTTCCCTGCCCGACTCTACCTAAAACTGGACTCTAGACTACAACGACGAAGAAGAAAAAGAAAACACACAAACACAGAAATACATAAAAACACTAACAGATTGGGGCTACATTTCAACCATCCCTCCCCTCGGGATCAGGTGCAATCCGGCCTTAGACAGCCTTGAACTTCTGCCGCCCCCCTCTTTCTCTCCCAGTCAGTACATCTGCTTGTCAAGATCGCCCACACTCTCGGTCAACCACTAGGTTCACTCAGTCACTCGCACCTCACCAGGAACGTTAGGACTGAATTCTCTCATCATGCTCAACCACATTGCTTTGGACTTAGATCTCACGTGCAGCTACTGAAGGACTTTAAGGCTTGTAACGGGGCTGTTGGGTTGTAGTGTTTTGGGTAGATGTTCCTAAGGCTCTAAGGTTCAAAAACTTCTATTTAATTTATGAATGGGGATTGTGTGCATCAGGCTTCTGATCAGTTGCTTTTCTTAGCTGGTGCTTCTGGCTTGAGTTTCCAACTGGTTAGTAGGCTTCTTGTGGCTTCGCCACCCTTATTCCTTCATTTTTTTGTGTGGTCAAATCTCTGACCATTTTCTTCTTTTCTTTCTTTCTTCCTCTCTTTTCTTTTTTTCGTGGCTTTGCCACCCTTATCCCTTCCTTTTTTTGACCTGAATGTCTCCCTGGTCGATTTTCTTCTAACTTTCCTGCCCAGACTGGTTTCCTGCTTTTTTCACACTTCTTCCTAGCCAGTAAGCTCCATTTGTTTCATGCCTTACACACCAGTCCCAGGGGCTAGGGTGTTTATCTGGGTATAAAAGGTTAAGAAAAAAGGTTCTAAAGGTGGTGGTTTTTTTTTTTTTTTTTTTTTTTTTTGAACGGGGGGGGTTCCTACTGCCTTCAGTATTTGCTACCCGTGATCACTTCACCCTAGGCAAATTGTGGTAGCCTCCCTTTTCTTTAAGTGTATGTGGAAAGGTGGTTCCACTTTAAGGCTTATAACTCACATTTTAGAGGGCTTTCGTGTTTGGCTCTAGTGTGGGCTTTTCTCTCATACTCACATCATCCATACTGGTCAGGAGGTACTAAGGAGAGTGGTTTCGGTTTTCCAGCTTGTCTTATCTCCCTCAATTCCCCTCACCTCCAGCTCAGGACGGTTGAGTTTTAAGCCCAAATCAGCACACAACATAAAAAAAACTAGACCTAAAAAACACAAAACGAGCACAAACACAGAACACACATATATACATCATACTGGCCATTACGTCCCCCCTCCTACTTCACAAGTGTCTGCCCCAGATAAGGCTGTGAAGTGGAAAAAGTACTGGCCAGTATGGTAGACACACAGACAACAAAATAACAAACAAAAATAACAACTCAAACAGAAACTTCTCACACTTAGGCTATGGAATAGGCTAAGTGGGAGAGGTTTGAACACCGGACAAAATCCACTAAACAAAGAAACACGTATATACAAAAGAAACACAGAAAACATGCTACCAAGAAACAAACCCTAACTTCTCACACTTAGACTATGGAATAGGCTAAGTGTTATGAAGTGGGGTTTGCTCGCAAACACAGATTATACTACCTAACCGAATACCACAATATAACAAAAATACGAAAAGTTAAAAAAGCTTAAAAAAAAACTAACTTGGTCAGTAGGGGGGGGTCTATCGAAGTCGCCTGCTCCTTCGTGGGGCAGGTGGTGCAGGTTGTTCCTTCGGGTTGTCCTCTTCCGTTCCAGTTTCATTTTCCTTCGCCGGCTCCTCGGCTCTTGCCGGCACCTCGGCGTCCGCTGTCTCTTGCTCATCTGCTACTTCCGGTCTCTTGGATATGTGGTTCATCAGTCCGGCCACCATGGCCACTCGGTCCTGCAGCTTGCTCCTTCCTCAGGTAGGTCATTTCTTCTAAGATGTTATCCATACTGGCTAACATTCTGTTCATTGCTTTTTGCATCTTGGAGTTTTCCTCCCCGAGATCTGATACGATAGCTTCCATGGCCGCCTGCCTCTGATGCATCATATCCTGCTCTGCAGAGCCCTTCAACATCCTTTCCACAACTCCTGCCAGCTTGATCACCTCTGCCTTCAATTGCTGATTCTCCTCTGCCATATCAGTGACTGTCCTTTCTAGAGCGGCTTGCTTCTGAGTCAGTATTCTCTGCTCCGCAGACTCCTTCAATACCTGTTCCATTTCTGACGCTAAACGAATCATCTCTTCCCTCATCTGTCTATTTTCCTCAGCCATCTTTTCCACAGATTGTTCAATTCTGTCTCGCCTCTGGTCATGTCCTGGTGCTTCCTGAGCTGTTGTTATCCGAGCAGTGGGTATTGCCTCTTCTCCCATCGCATAAAAGTAGGGCACGCCCTGCCTCATGTACACCGTGTTCGTTCGGACGAACAGAGGGATGTCGAACAATCCTGGGGCGCTCACCATCGTTAGTGGGGTTAGGTCTTCGTCCTCCGAAACGGTGATGTTGTTCCTCATGAAGATTCCCAATATATGGCAGAGGGAAATATTCCGTGCTGGGTGAGTTGCGACGAGGTGACATGTGTATGCAGTCCAGAACCCTAAGTGCAGCTTCTTGCCCTTTTTTGCACACCATATAAGGTACAACTCCGTCATTGATGTCCGGACTGCCGAATTAGACTGCCCCAAAAGATTGTAGTCTAAAAAAAGTTGAACCAGGCGTAAAACGGGGTCGCTAAGGTGGATCGATCGGGAGATCGTGGATTGGAACTGCCCTGCTCCGGGGTGAGTAAGTTCCTCCCAAGCCGACTGGGGCTCAAATTCCACATGCCGGCGGGGAATCCCCCGCTCCCTGTTTCTCCATTCAAGTCCTATTGCCTCCTCCAAACTGCATATACCCAACCTCACAGTCCACTCAATCAGATTCATCCTAATTTCTCCTCCAAATACCCTGAAGCTAACACACTCTATATCCAAATCAGTTGTGACTTCGAATCGAAAAGTTGCGAAAAACTCCTTGGCCAAATCGACCGGGACACTTAACTTCTCATTCCTCAACAACCATTCAAAACCCAACTCATGCAAAAGGGCTAGAAACGATTCACTAATTTGCATCTCATCTAAGGATGGGAGATGAATTACCTTTCCACACTTAACCTTCTTGCCTTTTGCGTTCTTTGTGCGGTAAACTGACTGGAGCTTCTTGTCGTCAAACAACTTCATCTCTTCCACAACGTCATCCGTGAGTTCCACCGTCCAACGCTTATACCGGAGTGGTTCGGCAGGTGGATGCAACAGTTCTCGATGATCGTTGGGGAGTTCCCGCTCCTTGTATTCCTCCTCTTCCATGGTTGTGTCGCTATCTGATTCAGATTCTTCACTGGCCTCGTACTCACTATCGCTCTGTGTCTGCCGGTTTGATGGGGTCCTCCGGGCAGTCTCAGTGATCACTATGCCTGTGTTCGGGGTACGCATTCTTTTGGTTTTTGATTTTTTCTCCACAACGGTCTTGCCCTTTCTTTTCCTTTCTACTTGGTATCTAGCTTCCTCTTCCGCCTCGGTTGGTGGCGTCTCCTGGGTAGTGGAGCTACACTCTTTCTTGGCATCTTCCTTCTCCAATTGTTCGGGGCTCACTGACTCGGGTGCGAGGTCCAGTCCCTCAGCCACCCGCTCGGCTTCCACACCCTGATCCTCTTGCGCCGGACAGGGTTCGTCGTCACTCACGATCTCTAGGGGATCCTCCGCCGTGTTCGGTTCCGCCCTGTTGGGTGCCCACTTACCCAAACAACGTTGCGATTTCCTCTGCGGTTTGGGTGGCTCTGCCTTGGAGCCTGTCTTCACTACCAGTTTCCTTCTGACGGGGATCGGTTTAACTACCGGAGGTGCCCCTGGGGTGGATGCCTCTACCTCTGGTTCTGTTGTCTCTGTTCCTGCTTCCTTGGCTTCACTCTGCTTTTCCCTCTCCTCTTCTCCTTCTGACTGGGATGTCTTATCCTTCGGTATGGGTTCTCTAAAAGCTTGTTCATTCTCTCCTACTGATCTTGGTGCGAGGTCCAGACCCTCAGCCACCAAGTCAGTTGTCTCCTCTCTTCGGCTTACCCTGTTCATTATCGAGTCAAACTCCTCGTCCGTCATGAGGCCCTGTTTCCTGGCTGATTCGTTCAGATCTATCTCTGGCCGTCTTACTTCTTGAAATACTGGGTCCTTCTCGGGCGTCATTTTTGCTCCGCCACTCTCTCCCTGGGTTTCCCTTACTTGGCTGGACCTTTTCTTTCGCTCCTCAGAGTCGGAGCTGTAAAACGCGGCGATAGCTTCCAGGTCTGCCGAATCTGGTACCGAGGGTTCCGATGCCGCGGCGGCTGAGGGAGATCCTTCCTCCGACTGTAGTTCTGCGTGTCTGACCTGTGCATGAGGAATTTCACTGGGTGCGGTTCCTATGCCCCCCGTGTGGCCGAAATTGGTCAATGCCGCCGTCCAGTCCCTAGTCGGGTCTTGTTGGCGAAGGAATACCATTACGGCATCCAAAGAAATAGTGGCCGGCGGTTGAGCAGTCGGTGCGGGTGGTTGGTTCGACTGTGGTTGGGCCTCCGGGGTATCTTCTCGCAGCGGCTGCGTATCTTGGGTGTTCGCACGACGGGGCTTGATTTTCCTCGCGATAGCTTTCTTACCCATGACTGTAATTTGTGATTTGACGGTAGAAATTAGGGTTTGGTTTGAGAACGATGGTTCTGTGAGAGGGATAGAGGAGAATTTCTTGAAAGGTATTTTGGAAATGAGGGTTTTTGAGGGAGAAAGGGAGGGTCGGTTGGTTTAGTTCGGATTAGAAATGGCAGTCGCAGGTGGTTTCAACCGGCTATCAGTGGTTACCGGTCATGCCGCTTCATGTGAAAAGTGGTTGGGCGACAGGTGTTGGTTCCTGATTGGCTAGCGTGTGTACTCTCTCTGCTCCACACCATTCCAGCACTGCCACCCTGCAAAAGCTGCACACGCTTAATTCAAATTTACGTCCTATCCACAATTTCCCTCTATACTTACCTATTACGGAAAATAATTCAAAATGGCACTTAAATACAAATTGGAGTGACACTAAATAGGTAATCTCTTGGTCAAAGTGTACCCCAACCTAAATTTAAGGCCCGAAAATATATTTTTGGATTTTTAGAAAATTTTCAAGCATGCAAAAATTAATTACGTATATACAGTATTTACATTCTCCTTAGGTAATTTGGAATCCTACCTGGCCAGTATATGCAGAATATTATCAAAATGAAACTAGCCACGTGGAATTCCAAATTCCTATCTTACTAATCAGTATGTGACCTTAGTATGTGGTAGTAGTGGAATTTCATCCACTACCCCCACCTCACTATTATCCCTAAAGATTTTCAACCTATGTCCATTCACAACAAAAGGCTCAGAGTTAGAAAGACTCCCTGAAATCTCCACCGCTCCATTAGCTCGGAGGGCTGTTACGATGTACGGTCCTGTCCACTTAGATTTGAGTTTCCCGGGCATTAACTTCAATCTCGACTGGAAGAGTAGTACTTTCTGGCCAACATGGAGCTCCTTGGTTCTCAGATTTCTATCATGCCATAATTTCGTTCGCTCCTTGTACCACATGGCCGAGTCGAAAGATTCCAATCTAAGTTCTTCAAGCTCCTGTAATTGCAGCTTCCTTTCCTCCTCACAGGCTGTAGCATCCATATTCACTTTCTGTACTGCCCAGTATGCTCGGTGCTCGATCCCTACAGGTAAGTGGCACATTTTTCCAAAAACTATTCGGTAAGGGGACATACCAATGGGGGTCTTGTAGGCTGTTCGATATGCCCAGAGAGCATCCTCTAATCTCACGCTCCAATCCTTCCGAGAAGGATTTACAGTTTTCTCCAAAATCTTCTTTATCTCTCGATTAGAGATCTCGGCTTGGCCGTTAGCTTGCGGGTGGTAGGGGCTTGAAAGTCTATGGTGCACACCGTACTTTTTCATTAAAGCTTCAATTGTACGATTACAAAAGTGTGTACCTTGATCAGAGATGATCGCCCTTGGGACTCCGAAACGGCTGAAAATGTGACTCTTTAAGAATTTGGCCACCTCCTTTGCTTCACACGTACTTGTGGCCGTCGCTTCTACCCATTTGGAGACGTAATCCACCGCGACTAGGATATACAGATTGCCATAGGACGAGGGAAAAGGCCCCATGAAATCCATTCCCCATATGTCGAATAATTCACAAACAATAATCGGTACTTGCGGCATCTCATCTTGGGCAGATATTCCACCGGTCAGTTGGCAACGCTCACAGCTCCGGCAGAACTCGTATGCATCTTTGTTGAGAGTTGGCCAGTAAAAGCCGCTATCCAGAATCTTCCTTGCCGTCTTCTTGGATCCGAAGTGCCCTCCACATGCTAACGAATGGCAGTGGGTCAACACATCCCGCTGTTCCCAGTCAGGAATGCACCTTCTTATCACTTGATCGGATCCTACCCTCCATAGGTAAGGGTCGTCCCAAAAATAATATTTTGCCTCACTCTTGATCTTCATTCGTTGGGCTTTGGTAACACTTGGTACCTCTGGAAGTTCTCCAGTTACTAGGTAGTTGGCCAGGTCCGCATACCATGGCTCCTGCCCTACCTTCTCTTTTCCTTTTGCTGCATCATTCTGACCAGTAAGTTTGTACACTTCTTCCCAATCAATTTTTCTGGGTGCAAAAATCACCTCACATAAGTGTTCCTCTGGAAACTGGTCGTGCACCTCCTCGCTGTTTCCTTCTTGCACTATTCTGCTCAAATGGTCTGCCACCTTGTTTTCGACTCCTCTCTTATCTTCCACCTCCCAATCAAATTCTTGCAACAAGAGTACCCATCGGATCAAGCGTGGTTTTGATTCTCTCTTGGTAACTAGATACTTAAGGGCTGCATGGTCAGTGTATACTACGACCTTAGATCCCAGCAAATATGGCCGGAACTTCTCGAAAGAAAACACCACTGCCAGCATCTCCTTTTCGGTGGTATCGTAATTCCGCTGGGCTTGATTTAGAGTCTTGGACGCATAAAAAATTACGTGCCTCCTCCCATCGATCTTCTGACCCAGCACGGCCCCTACCGCAAAGTCGCTGGCGTCGCACATTACTTCGAAAGGATGGTTCCAATCAGGAGCTCGTATGATAGGTGCGGATACTAATTTTTCTTTGAGAAGATCGAAAGCTGCCTTGCATTGCTCATCAAAAACGAACTCCACATCATTTTGAAGCAGTCTGGTAAGGGGTTGGGCGATTTTGGAGAAATCCTTTATAAATCTTCGATAAAATCCAGCATGTCCCAGGAAACCCCTTATTCCCTTCTGATCAGTAGGGAATGGTAATTTGGATATGACATCCACCTTGGCTCGATCCACCTGGATACCTCTTTCTGAGACTACGTGTCCCAGGACTATCCCTTCGGTGACCATAAAATGGCACTTCTCGAAGTTCAAAACCAGACTCTTTGCTTGACACCTTTCCAAAACTATGTCCAAATGATGAAGGCAAGAGTCGAACGAGTCTCCGTAAACCGTGAAGTCATCCATAAATATTTCTATGCACTCCTCAATCAAATCGGAAAATATGCTCATCATGCATCGTTGAAACGTACCTGGAGCGTTGCATAAACCGAAAGGCATGCGACGGTATGCATAGGTTCCAAACGGGCAAGTAAAAGTGGTTTTGTCCTGGTCCTCAGGATCCACGTGAATTTGGAAGTACCCGCTGTACCCATCTAGGAAGCAGAAAAATTTTTTCCCAGCTAATCTCTCTAATATCTGGTCGATGAAAGGCAAAGGAAAATGGTCCTTCCTTGTTGCGTTGTTCAGCTTCCGGTAGTCGATGCACATTCGCCAACCCGTGACCAGCCTTGTTGGAATCAGCTCGTTCCTCTCATTCTTGACAACTTGGATCCCGGATTTCTTTGGAACCATGTGGATCGGGCTGACCCACTCACTGTCCGGCACTGAATAGATAATCCCTAGCGACAACAACTTCAAGATTTCCTTTAAAATTTCCTCTCGCATGTTAGGGTTTACCTTCCTTTGAGCATCTCGATGAGCCTTCGCTCCCTCTTCTAGCCTGATGTGGTGCATGCAAACGTCGGGGCTTATCCCTACTAGATCTGTAAGGCTCCATCCGATTGCCTTCTTATTCCTATTCAACACAGTCAGTAGCCGCGCTTCTTGTTCTTTTGTGAGACTGCTGTTGATGATTACGGGATATGAGTTCTCCTCCCCGAGGTAGGCATACTTCAAGTTCGATGGTAACTTTTTTAGCTCGACTTGGGGTGGAAGTGTGTCTTCGGGTAGAGGGTTTTTCTGGGCCTCCCCGTCTTTCTTTAAGTCTTCCCCTGAAGGTTCTTCCGTACTGACTGGAAGCTTGGCCCCTGCGGCTCCAATGAACGCCGACTTTTGACAGAATTCCTTGATCGCTCCTTCTATTTCTTCGTCGGTCAACCCCTGGCTACTGATCAACTCACACCACGCAGCAGCTTCTTCGTCGGCCTGATCACAAGCATCTAAAGCCTGGAGTTTTTCCTGTAATAGTTCGGTCTCAAGAAAATCTTGGACTAGAGGGTCAATCACATCAACAAAGCATAGATTTTCAGAATCAATGGGTTTCTTCATGGCATCATTTATATCAAAAGTAAACTTCTCACCATTAAAATCAATGCAAATAGTCCCCTCGGCCATATCCACTATTGTCTTAGCCGTTCTCAAAAAAGGTCTCCCTAACAAGACTCCACTAGACTCTCTCGCTTCATGCTCACTCATTTTGATCACATAAAAATCAGCAGGGTATGTGAACTCCTGTACTCTAACCAACACGTTCTCTAAAACTCCCTCAGGGCTTATGCACGACCTATCAGCCAGCTGGATCAACACCCTAGTGTTTGACAGCCTCACTCCTTTCAGTCGGTTATAGATTGATAATGGCATGACATTAATGGAAGCTCCAAGATCACACATCGCATGTTCAACCTTCACATCCCCTATAGTTATGGGTAAAGTGAACATACCTGGATCGGCCCTTTTGGGCGGCAGTTTCTCTTGCACAATTGCGGATGCGATCCCTTCCACCATGATTTGTCCATCTTTTTGAGCTTTCCCGGCTATGAAATCCTTAATGAATTTTCCGAGCGGGGGTAGTTTCACGGCTTGGAGGAATGGTATGGTGACGTCCAACCTTCCAAAAATCGACAAGTAGTCGACCGGGTTCTCTTTCTTCCTCTTTGTAACAAATCGGAATGGGAATGGTTTCTCTCCTTTTTTCTCTTCTACGGGTTCCTCAGCAACTTCCTTTGGTAGCTCTTGGGTCCGAGCCTCCATTCTGGGATTTTTCTCTTGAGGAGGTTCCTTCCTGGTCAGTAAGGCATCGGGTTCACCTCTTATACTTGGTGTATCATCCAGGAAGAATGGATCCTGCATTCGAGGCATGAAATTCCCTATTTCCTCAGCTGAAATTGTCTCGCCTCCTATCTTCGTTCCATTCGATCCTTCACTCGGCTGTTTCGGTTGAGGTGCATCATAAGTAGTTCCTGACCTCAACGTGACCTTACTCACATTTGCCTTCTCGGGCATTTGGACTGTAGATGGGAGTTTTCCTGCATTTCCCTTCAAATCACCCATCGAACTGGCCAGTTGAGCTAACTGCCTATTCATCATATCCATGTTCGCCTTATGTTCTTTCTGGGCATTTTGCATCCCCTGCACGACCTCATTATGGGCTTGCAATTCTCCTTTGATGTTCTGTTGTGATGCTAGCATTTCACTCATCATGTCCTCAACGGATCTCCTCGGCCTGTTCGAGTTTTGGAAATGACCCGGCCCTTGGTGTTGATAGTTCTGGAAGGTTTGCTGTCCTTGATTAGGCGGGTATTGGTTATATTGGGCAGGAGGAGTGTACTGATCTTGAGGATATTGATTCTGGTGCTGGGCTTGGAATTGATTCTGGTTCTGATGGTGTTGGGATGTTTGGTTTGGTTGATTTTGGTAGTTTTGGAAATTTCTCTGATGGGGTGGCACGTAAACAGGGTTCGAGTTTGAGCTTTGTGGGTTATAGTTTTGGGCTTGTTGGTTTCTTCCTGACCAGTTGGGCTGGAAGTCTGGGTTTGCTGGTCCACGGTTAGGGTTTTGGTTCGGGTGAGGGTTATATTGGTTCTGGCCTTGACCTTGGTTCTGGTTTTGGTTCCCTTCTCCCCATCGAAAATTCGGGTGGTCCCTCCATGGTGCGTCCCGTTGTCTCCCCTGGATCCAATTCCCATTCTGGTTAAAATACCCAGTAGCATTAGCTTGCTCCGTACTGATCGAGTCATTCGGATGCTCGTATTGGGCCCCTTGATTCCCCTGCTCTGCACCCTTGTAGTTCCCAGTTGGGAGAGGTGGTGGAGTGCTCTTCTCGATGGCACTCAAAAGTGACTTCTTCAGTTCATCCATCTTCAAGTCCATTTTCTGCTCCAGCTTGTTCTCCTGATCAGTAGTCGATGCAACCGCAGCCCGCTCTCGGTTGTATCCTTCCCTTGAATGGTCATACTCTTTCTTTGCATTCAGTAGCTTCCTTAGGACTCTCTTTGCTTCGCTGACCCGTAATTGCGTGAAGCTTCCTCCCGAAGATGAATTAGCCAGGTCTTTGGTTACCGCGTTCATGCCCTCGTAGAAAGTATGATGTACTTCAATGTCCGCCATGCGATGGTTGGGACACGATTCCAAAAGACCCATGTATCTTGCCCAATAGTCGCTCAAGGGCTCGTCATATCCTTGCTTCACATTCGTTATTTCTCTCTTCAGTGCGCTTGTCTTAGATGACGGAAAAAACTCGCCCAGGAATGCTGACTTGAAGTCGGCCCAAGTCTCAATAGAGTCAGGGGGCAAGCGCATGAACCAGGTGTTCGCTTCCCCCTTGAGCACAAATGGCAGAGCTTTCAGCCTATAATCATCTTCAGTCGCTCCTGCTGGTCTTCTCTGCGCTCTACAAATCTTACAAAATTCGTGAAGGAACTCATACGGCCCTTCATAGCTTTTCCCGCAGTATGTAGGTAGAATCGCTATGACATGAGGCTTCACGTCACAAGCAGTCTGTCCCGGGGTGACCACGATAGCTTGCGGTGGTTCTCCTTCGGTATGCGCATTCAGCGTACCGATCTCTGGATCTTCGTCCATGTTGGCAGCCATTCCTGGATTGCCTTCCAACAGTGGTAACTCCACGGGAATTGGTCCTTCTATGGTGTCCTGTTCTTCGTCGCTACTCGTGTCTAGGTCAGACAGAGTTGTTGACAGGCCAGAACGAGTGGTCACAAGTATGGATCCTCGCTGAAGTATCTTCGGTTTCCACGGATTAGGATCCGAACTGCTTCTCATAAACTGAAACAAAAGAAAAAGAGAAAAAATTATACACAATATTTACGCCAAAGTATCACACACAATAGTATATAAAACGCCATCCATCCCCGGCAACGGCGCCATTTGAAGAGGTTACGAGGTGCGTAGGTGTCGTTCAAGTGAGGATATATCCTACTGGCAGGATAAAGATCCTAACTAAGCCTAGACCTCGTCTTCAAAGATTCCTCAACCCACTTCTACTGATCAGTATAGTGGAGGTAAGGGTCGAATCCCACAGAGATGGTGCGTTTAAACTACTGCGGTGATGTTTTGGAGGGTTGGTTAGCTACCACGCTCGGGTTGAGTTTCTACCTAGGTGAGTAATTAAAGGGTGGCGTCCTACTGACTAGGATGGGGGAGCAGATCATGGAATGCAACTGTGTACGTGGAAATGAGGGGACATGGTGTAACAGAAATTGTTTGGAAAGGACGGTATTTCTATTTTTGGCTAAACAGAATATTCAGAGTGTAGTGGAGGTAGTGGTGACTAGGCTGACAGATCTGCAGGTACAACCAGAGGTGAAGGACAAAAGAAAGCAAAAGTAAATAAAAGTAAGGTGGTCCCCAATCTGGATGTAGACATCGTCTTCTCCAACAACACAACTTAAACTCAGATAACAATTCCAGATCCAACCCGGCAAACGCAGATTAACAACTCGCGAACACAGATCTAAAACTAAGAAATCAAATCTGAAATCAAACGCTGAAACTGGACTTCTGCATGCTGGTCAACATGAAAGATCGATTCAGAAAATAAAACGAAGCCTTGCATGCAACGATCTACTTCCAGATCAAATAGTACATGTTTACCTATCCTAAAGAAATTTGTTACGTAACAGAATTTAGAGATTTAGCACTTAAAACACCGAGAAATCTTAGATCTAAGCTAACTAGACAAGGAAAGAAAAGAACACTACAATGAACGAAACGGAAATCAACTTCATAGCATTAACACGTTCGGATATCCAAAGCAAGCATTTCAAAACAACAAAATCCCAAAATGTAACAGAAATCCAACGTAAAGACGGAGAACTAATTAAACTACGAAAGCAATTTAAAGATTGTTTGCCACTCCGGGCGATAAAATCTCTGACTGGAACTACGATCTAGCTAACTGGAACGGACGATGACTGGAACTCGGGAACATTCTGAACGTCAGGTGATCATGGCTCGGCGAGGCAAGAAGTGGACACGGCTGAAAGACTGAAATTACCGAGAGAACTCTCTACCTAAAGATGATGGTGAATTGAAGTCTATCCCCCCCCCGGCTGCTCCTTCTCTCTCCAACTTGGCTACCTTTTATAGGGAGGCTACCCTTGATTTTAGGGTAAATCCTCGCTGCAATTTGACTTCTTTGCCCTTAATTGTGGGTAATCCGTCCCAGCTATCCGTCTTCTTCATCTCAAGCCGTTTCAGCACGTATACGGATCAGTATGAGACCATGCTGGCGCTTTTTTCTACCCGAACACTCCGGAACTTCCCTACTGGCCAGAACACTTATCCTGCACACTTTGAGCAACTGCTTTGCAAATATAATCATTTAAACTTGTCATACTGACCAGTAACCGAGGCCTAGAATACGACTTATCACCCAACAACAAATTGGAACTTCAAATGGCGCCGTTGCCGGGGATGGATGGCGTGCTTAGTGTTAGTGTTCAGAGTCTGTGGTGTAAATAGTTTTGATTTGTTTTCTTTCTCTTTTGTTTGCAGTTTATGAGCAGAGGCTCAAGTTCTACCTACTGGAGCAACGCATCTGGGTGAAAACACGGTCAGTTTGATTGGCAAGTTAAGGATACAGTCTCTACTGTGACCACCAGATCAGGGTTCACCACGGGAGGCCCGTTTCCGAGTGAATTTACTAGCGACGAATCTTGGACGTCATCAGGACGCGAAGATCCAGAATCACCACCCGAATCAGAAACAGAGTCAGAAACAGGGGAAGAAGAGGAAGTAGTCATGGCGCAGGTGGTAGACCCAGATCCAGAAATCGGCTCTCTCTCTGCCCATTTAGATGGAGAACCAGCTCAAGCTATAGTGATGAATCCACGCCAGAGGACTATCGAGATCAAGACAAACGTACTCGGCATCTTGCCGACGTTCTCTGGGCATAGAAATGAGTGCCCGTATGAGTTCTTAAATGAATTCAGTAAGTTATGTGGTATTCAGAAGAGGCCGAATGATGCAACAGAGGAGGATTATCGCCTACGAGCGATTCCGTTTACCTTGAAGGGGGAAGCTAATACGTGGCTATTGAGGTTGCCTCCGGATTCTATCCGCACGTGGAGGGACTTCAAGTTAGAATTCTTAGATTATTTCTTCCCATCCAACAAGACGAATGCACTTAAGAAAGAAATACTAGAGTGTAAGCAAGATTACGATGAATCGTTGAGTCAGTATTGGTCGAGATTTAAGGGGTTGTTGGATGCATGCCCGAATCACCGAATGATAGAGGCAGAGACCTACTCTCTGTTTTACGAAGGAGCAACTCCCGAGTCAAAGGACTTAATGAACTCCTCGAGTGGGGGAAATTTCACAAGAAAAAGGGGAAGTGAGGCAAGAGAGATCCTAGGGAAGTTGATTGACGCTAAGAAGGCGTACGATAACCCTAGGAATGCAGTAAAAAGAGGATCGGTGCATGCTGTGAGAGAACAAGAAGATGACAAAGTCGAAGCAAGGATTGATAGGCTCGAGAAGGCTCTTTTGAACGCGATTGAAAAGACGATTCCACTGGCTTCACAAGGGAAGGAGAAATCTCCTGGTCCAGGAGATAATCAAATGCAACAATATTACGGGACCCAGGAAGGAGATTATCAGGCCCAGGTCAATACAATGGGAAGTTGGAATCCCGATGGGAGCTGGAATCTAGGGAGACAGAGAGATGCGCCCTGGAGAAACCATCCAAATTTCAGATGGACTGACAATGAACAGAATCAGCTGGCACCACAACAAAGTCAGCAGTTTGCACCTCAGCCCGAAAGACAAGGTAACTGGTCAGGAAGGAATCAAGAAGGGCAGGGCAACTAGATCAATCCTAACCAAGGAGACCACCCAAACTGGGGAAACAGAAATCAGAGCAATCAGGGGAACTCTTATGTACCACCACACCAAAGGAATTTTCAGAACAATTACCAGGGCCAAGGAAATCAATACAATAACTCTTCAGGCGGTCAAGGAAACGCTCGTCAGAATCAAGTGAGTGGACCAACTCTGAGTATAGGGCCAGGGCCCAGTCAGCCCCCGAAACCACCAAAAAGTATCGATGATATGGTGCACGACCTCGTCAGTTCTCAGCAACATATGCAAAACAACCTGCAATCGAACAATGACGTAGTGCACAAGCTTCAAGACGCTCAGCAAGAACAGAAAGCAGCCATGGATATGTTGGCTAAGCAACTGTCCCAAATAGCCACTTCTTTGAGTGACATGCGGGGAAACGAAGGAAAAATTCAGGCCTCAGTAAGGCCACCTGATAGAGCTAATATAAGTCAGATTACCTTGAGGTCCGGGAAAGGATATGAGGGACCGGTGGTGAGAACAAAGGAGGGGACAGATCCTAAGGAAGGCAAGAAGAAAGAGGATACAACTCCCAGACCCAGACACTTGGAGGGAGGAAGTCCCTTGGTCAAGGATGATCTTGAGGAAAAAGATTTGGAGAAACAATTGCCTAGACCGACCGAACCATTCTTCCTCGACCCAGAGCCGGAGTTGGAAGATGAGGTAGTGGGAAAAGAAACTGGAGAGTTATCAGCTGAAAGTTCTACCGGAGCAGGGAAGCGACTGAAACCTTTTCCAAGTCGGGGGGAAGCCAAGAAACAGAAGGAAGAACCGGCAGACTTCATGGACATTTTTGGGAAGTTGGAAATCAATCTGCCATTTTTACAGGCCCTGAAGATGCCAGTCTTTAGCAAGTTCATCAAGGAATTTATAGCTGGGAAGGCTAGGCCCAGTGGGAAAATTCTGATAGGCGAGAATGTCTCCGCAGTAATTCAGAAGAGGAAGATGCCTTCAAAATGCAATGACCCAGGTATGTTCACCTTACCCATCTCTATTGGTGACGTGAAAATCGAGCATGCTATGTGTGATTTAGGTGCGTCGATAAACGTGTTACCTCTTTCCATATACAAGAGGTTAGTTGGGGTAGGCATGGTAGATACGGAAGTTGTGATTCAATTGGCGGATAGGTCATGCATCTGTCCTGAAGGGGTGCTTGAGAATGTGATAGTCAGGGTACATGACTTCTTGTACCCTGCTGATTTCCATGTGATTAAGATGAGTGATAATGAGTCTGCTGAGTCGGGCGGAGTACTTTTAGGGAGACCTTTCCTACGTACCGCTAAAACTATCATTGATGTTTTTGATGGAACCATTTGCCTTGATTATAATGGGGAGAAATATACATTCAGTATAGATGAGGCAATGAAGAAACCTCTTGACGTTGAAAACCTGCATGTTATAGATGTTATTAATCCCTTGGTCCAGGAATACCTTGAGACGGAATTAATGCAGGAACAGGTTGAGAACTCCGAGATGAGTCATGCCATTGATAGAGAGGTAGCCAGTTGGTGTCAAGCAATGAACACAAGTGAGTTATCTGATGAGGAGTTAGCTGAAGCAATTCTGGAATTCTGTGCAAATCCGGAACTAGTTAGGTCAAGAAAGACACCGTATGTGGCGAGTGTGGAAGGTTCTGCTGGGTCGAGGAAGGGAATGACTACGGAAGAAACAGAGAAAAATCCCTTGCCCCAGGAAAAAGATGTTCCCAAGAAAGAGCTGAAAACACTTCCACCAGGCCTAAAGTATGCTTATATAGAGGAGAACGAAACTTTCCCTGTTATTATCAACAGCAGCTTGACCAAAGGACAAGAAGAGGAACTGCTGAAGGTAATCCAAAGAAACAAGAAGGCTATTGGGTGGACACTCTCTGACCTGGTAGAAATTAGTCCAGATTTGTGCATGCATCACATCCGTTTGGAGGAAGGAGCAAAAGCCTGCAGAGATCCTCAACGCAAATTGAATCCTAACATGAGGGAGGAAGTGCTGAAGGAAGTATTGAAACTACTCTCCCTAGGAATCATTTATTCCATACCAGACAGTGAATGGGTCAAGTGGTCAAGAACGACAAGAATGAATTGGTGCCCACCAGACTAGTCACTGGGTGGAGGATGTGCATCGATTATAGGAAGTTAAATGAAGCGACCAAGAAAGACCATTTCCCTCTACCTTTCATTGACCAGATGCTGGAAAGGCTGGCGGGCAAGCAATATTTCTGTTTCCTAGACGGGTATAGTGGGTATTTTCAAATCTATGTAGATCCCGAGGACCAGGAGAAGACAACTTTCACGTGTCCTTTCGGCACGTATGCTTACAGGAGGATGCCGTTTGGCCTGTGCAATGCGCCAGGCACTTTTCAGCGGTGTATGATGAGTATCTTCTCGGATCTTTTGGAGGACTGCATCGAGATTTTTATGGACGACTTCAGTGTGTACGGGAATTCATTTGACTCATGTTTGGCTAGTTTGGATAGAGTATTGAGAAGGTGCCAGGAAAAACATTTGGTTTTGAACTTCGAGAAATGCCACTTTATGGTCCCTGAGGGAATTGTCCTGGGGCACGTAGTCTCGGAAAAAGGTATACAGGTAGACCAGGCAAAGATTGAGGTGATATCAAAACTGCCTTACCCGACGAACCAGAAGGAGGTAAGAGGATTCCTAGGGCACGCAGGATTTTATAGAAGATTCATAAAGGATTTTGCGAAGATTGCTCAGCCACTCACTCATTTGCTGCACAATGATGTTGAGTTTGTTTTCAATGAGGAGTGCATAAAGACTTTTCAACTACTGAAAGATAGACTAGTATCAGCTCCCATTATCCGAGCACCCGATTGGAGTTTTCCATTTGAAATAATGTGCGACGCGAGTGACTATGCAGTAGGGGCGGTGCTAGGTCAAAGAGTTGACGGAAAAAGTTACGTAATTTTCTATGCATCAAAAACGCTCAACCAGGCCCAGAAAAACTATGACACCACGGAGAAGGAAATGTTGGCAGTCGTGTACTCTTTTGAAAAATTCTGACCATATTTGCTTGGGTCGAGGGTGATAGTCTTCACTGATCACGCTGCAATAAAGTACTTGCTGGCGAAGAAAGAATCCAAGCCGAGATTAATCCGTTGGGTGTTGCTTTTGCAAGAATTCGATTGGGAAGTTAGAGATAAAAAGGGAACTGAAAATAAAGTAGCCGATCATCTGAGCAGGATATTTCAAGGGGAGACCGAGGAAGCAATACCGGACGCATTCCCTGAGGAACATTTGTACTACGTGAAAAAAATTCCTCGACCTATCAGCTGGGAGGAGGTTATGGAGTTAACAGGTCCAGGGGATGTCGAAAAAGGGAAATGCCATCAAAACGCTGAGCCATTGTTCGCAGACCTGGCGAATTACTTAGTCACTGGAGAAGTGCCCAGTTCGCAAGTAATCTCCCGGGCCCAGAAGATGAAATTGAAGAGCGAAGCCAAGTACTATTTCTGGGATGACCCGTACTTGTGGCGAATGGGAGCCGACCAAGTAATCCGGAGGTGTATCCCGGAGTGGGAACAGAGGGATGTGCTGAATCATTGCCATGCCCTAGCTTGTGGAGGTCACTTTGGACCTAGGAAGACCGCAAGGAAGGTGTTAGACAGTGGTTTTTACTGGCCTACATTGCATAGGGATGCGTTCGAGTTTTGTCAGAATTGTGAGAGGTGTCAACAGACCGGGAGAATATCCAGGAGGGATGAGATGCCGCAAGTTCCAGTGATTGTGTGTGAGATCTTCGATGTTTGGGGGATGGACTTCATAGGTCCATTTCCATCTTCATACGGGAACACTTACATACTTGTGGCAGTGGATTATGTGTCAAAGTGGATAGAGGCAAAAGCAACCACCTCGTGTGAAGCTAAGGAGGTAGCAAAGTTTCTTAGAGCTAACATTTTCAACAGGTACGGAGTGCCCAGAGCTATAATATCTGACAATGGGACGCACTTCCGCAACCGGACTATTGAAGCTCTGATGAGAAAATATGGTGTCCACCACAGACTGTCTACACCTTATCATCCTCAATCCAACGGCCAGGCGGAAATATCCAACAGAGAAATAAAGGCGATACTGGAAAAGACGGTTAATCCGTCCAGGAAAGACTGGAGTAAGAGGCTTGGAGACGCACTATGGGCTTACCGGACGGCATACAAGACGCCTATTGGGATGTCACCATATAGGCTTGTGTTCGGCAAAATGTGTCACTTGCCCGTGGGAGTAGAACACCAAGCATATTGGGCGGTCAAGGAGATAAACATGAGACCCGAATCCTGCGAGGAAGAGAGGAAATTGCAGCTGCAGGAGTTGGAGGAGCTAAGGCTGGAGTCATATGAATCGGCGATGTGGTACAAAGAGAAGACGAGACTCTGGCATGACAAGAACCTCCGGGTCAAGGAATTGCAAGTCGGGCAGAAGGTTCTTCTATTCCAATCCCGGCTCAAGCTAATGCCTGGTAAGTTAAAGTCCAAATGGATTGGGCCATACACTGTTGTGAGTCTACGTGCAAATGGAGCTGTAGAAATTCAGGGAAGTTCTTCAAACTCTACTCCTTTTCTTGTCAACGGTCATAGGGTAAAGGTATTTAGGGATAGCTCGGAGATGTGTGTAGTGGACGAAATGCCACTACGCGCACTCCATGATATCGCCTAATAGATCTGGGAAGTGAGTGTTCTTAGAAATTTCCTAGGTCCAGCATCCAAGAAGTTTTAGCATGACCTGACCTAGGGAATCTTGAGAACACTTGAACATAAATTGTAAATATTCAATCGCCTTCTTTAAATCAAGAAAAACCCAAAAAAAATCAGAAAAAAAATAATCTTCCAAAAATATTTTCGAAATACCAGACTCCTTAAGGAATGTTTTTTATACTGTCATACCCTAGACCCGGGGAGTCTGGCGTTTCAATTTTTAGTATTAATGTTTTTCTCTAAGTGTGATTTTGCAGAAGGAATTCACAAGGGTAAGGAGTTGTGGAGTAAAAATTTTGGAGGGAGTTGGCACCGGTTCGGATTTCAAAAGGCACTTTATGGGGAGGCGTACGGTCGCAAGCGTCATCACTTGCAACCGCCTGCCAAAACGTCCTCTCTCATGCCTACACTATAATCGTTTTGCCTTTTTTATTTCTCGTTACCTATTCTCTCTCCAATATTCACAAACACAAAAATCCCCAATTTCCTCTCCCCTTTTACTCTCTCTAACCCTAATTTGCTAATTCCGCCCCAAATTCTTTACAAAAATTCCCCAAAACAACATCCATGGAAAACAAACAAGGAACCGGAAGCACCTCAGGGTCCGCCGACTCTGGGGCAGCGGCGTTTATGGCCGAGCTATTCCAGAAATTTGGGGGTGCGGAGAAGGCGATGGAGGCATTCGCCATGTTTGCAACCGCAATGGGTAAATCCGTACAAGCTGCTCCGTCTTCTAGTGTACCACAACCAGAGACCATCTCAGAACCCGTCGCCGAACCTGAAACCGTTCAAGAAGCCATCGCCATTCCGGAACCCACTGCCGTACCAGAGGAGACAGTTGCTCCGGAGACCACCACACAACCGGAGGACATTCAAGAATCCACGACCCCTATCCCGGAACCAACCACCGCAGGGAATCGTGAAGACGACTCAGATTTGGTCACAGGGTTGGAATTGTTGGCTATGTGCGAACCAAGATTAGACTCTGCAACTGAGGGGGAAACCCCTGTTTTGGAAGAATCTGTGGGGGGGAAGCCCCTATAGTTGGTGAAGGTGGGGGCGACGAGGCCCTAAATTCTGAACAAGATGAGGAAGGGGATACCCCTGAGAAACCGGTGGGTGCTGAGGCCCACGTCGGAGAAGGATTTGAGGGGGTAGAGACCCCTGTTTACATCTCGGGGGCAACTCCATTGTTGTCCAAGGAGGGAGAAGCCCTCGATTCTGAAATTAGCCAGGAACCCGCTGACGCCGAGGTGAAGTTGATTGTGGATCTGACCGAGATCCCAGAGGAGACCGACTCGCCGGTCAACCCCAGAGATGCTAGGAGGCGGGCTCGCCGGAGCCTCATTGATGAGATTGATGAAACTGTGGAGCCGACGGAGGAAGAATTGCTGGGTCCAGAGACCGCAGCATCTGAACAGGTGAACTCTCCCAGACCTGGCAGGGGGGAGAGTGATGAGGAGAAACGTCGCCAAGCGACTGAGAAGAAAAGGAAGGGGAAACAAATTGCTCCTTCCTCGACCAAGAAGGCGAGAGGGAACTCTACTGAATCCACACTTCCGCCGGCAGCTAAGGTGCCATATGCCGCAGAAACCGAGAGCCCTTCTGAGTCCAGCAACTCGGAAGAGGAACAAGAAGAGGAATTCAACTTTGAGCCAACCGAAGTGTGGATAACAAACAGCTTGCTAGATGAAATGAGGACGTTTGACGACCCAAAGCGCACGGCCATTTATAAGGAGAAGAGTACTGAGGGGAAGGTCGCTAAGTCCAGAAAGATGTATAGCTCATCGGAGCTCAAAACGATTGCTTGCAACGATGAATTCCGGACTTATATCGACGCAATAGGCTTCGATTGGTTGCTCAAGCACAGTACTACCGAGGTTCCGATTGACCTGGCCCGAGAATTCTTTTCCACCTTCCGATTTAAGTCCACTACCGATTTGGATGCCGACTCCATTCATTTCAGACTTTTCAGTGAGGAACATACGATGAGCATCCGGGAATGGACCTTGCGGATGGGTTTGCAGACGCGAACGGAGGACGATGAAGGCCTGTGGAGCGAGAGGATGATTGGTCCCCCGAAAATGACGCCGGGATTCAAAGCGCAAAGCGCATGGGAGTTCTTGACTCACCCGAGGGTGGGTCAGTTTAAAACAAGCTTTTCGAAGGCACACCACATCGAAAATAGGGTCCTGAGGTTTGCCCAGACTTTTATTTGTTACAATTTAATGGGCACAGCCAACAACGCTCTGACTACCGCCGATCTGTACTTCACATGGTGCATGGCTACGGGGGTAAGAGTTCACTTGGGCTACTGGATAGCCCAAGCCTGCCATCAAGTGACTGCAAATCCTTCCCGGCACCTATACACGTGCCACTTGCTTGGACCTTATCTGCAGAGGAATGTGATCATAAAGATCCATAAGGCATGCCGAGAGGTAAAGACGTGTTCGCCCCCTGAGGTTTTTAACATGGATTATTTTTTCAATAAAGGGTTACTGATCGCACGCGGAAGGGAAGTATGCTTTTACGAGGTTGGGCAGTCAGAGACTCAGGTGAAACAGGAATCCGATGTGGTGGAAGTGAAGAATACTACTGGTTTGGAAGCAGGAGCCAGGATAGAAGTAGAGGAAGTGCGAAAGGAGGTTGGTTGGATGAGGTCAGAAATGAAGATGGTTCGGACTGAAATTGTGTCCCTGCGGGGTAAAGGGAAGGATAGTAGTGAGGCTGAGAAAGTGAGGAAGGAAGTCGCCGGAGTACGAACGGAGATGGAAGAAATAAGAGTAGAAGTTTGGAAGGTTAGGGAGGAAATGGTGGCCCTCAAGGGGCGCATGTCTGATCTTGTGGCGACATCGACCAGATGTACTGAAAAGATGACAGAAGGTGTTGAGTTGATGATGGCAATGACAAAGTGGCTTAGAGCAAGGTTCCCAGAGACACCGAAGGAACTTCCGAAGCCTAGCGGCGATTCTACAACGCCAGGTCAAGGAAGTCTGATTGCGCAGAAGCCACCGCATGCCCCGAGGCCCCAGACTACTCCATCTCCCTCTCGGCCCGTGATATTGAAGACAGCCGTACCCCGCCCGACAGAAGAACGACAAGAGAAGCCGGAGTTGCCAGCCAGAAAGAAAGCTAAGGTGACCCACCAGACAGCGCCACCAAAGTCTGGCCCTCGCGGGGGCCAGACCCCGAATTGAACCCCCCACGGAGCCAAGTAACCCTTATTTTATTTTTTTTTTTTTTTCCGTTTTGTTTGTGTTCTTATATGCCAGCATGCTCTGTAATTGTACATATGTGTTGCCTTTCTTACACTTAGCCCAACTTTTGGTCTAAGTGTGAGAAGGGGGTGTTTTGTTTTTTTTGCATGCCTTAGTTTGTTTGTTGCGCCTTCTCCCACTTAGCCCGATGCTCGGTCTAAGTGTGAGAAGTTTTGCTCTGTATTTGTGTTTGTTGTTGTTTGCTTTATCAGTCTGCTGTTAGTACTTCCCTTTTCCCCCATTCACTACGATGGCTTGGGGACAAGCTTGAGTGAAGCGGGAGGGGGGGGGAGTAAGTATCGTTTTTGTGTCTTAGGATGTGTGCTTCGCATGAGCTAGCTAGATAATAAGGCAAGATCCCCTTAGTAAGAGTGATTGAAGAGAGAAAGCAGATCAACTTTGACACTTTCTTCCTTAATAAGCCGAATGCGATCTGAATGAAGTTAGGACGATGGAAAACGCCTTAGATAACCTAGCTGTACAGCCCTACTATAAAGAGAGTTATAAGCCTAAACACTTTTAGAGCTAACATGAAACAATGGGCTATCACTTGATGCTTAGGGAGTAGAGTATGAAGGAGAAAAAAATGGGTTAAGGAGGAATAAGCTGGACGAAGTCCAGAAACCGGAGGTATAAGCTGGACGAAGTCCAGGGAAAAAAAATATAGGAGGAATAAGCTGGACGAAGTCCAGGGGAAAGGGGTTGTAATACAAAAAAAAAAAAAAAAAATCGTAGCTTGGCCCAGGGAAATTCATAGGAAAGGAGGAAGAATAGGGAGAAAACTCTCATAACCCGACGCATCAGTGGTATAACTCTAACTTTGGAGCGTTTTTGATCCTAACATCCCTGGTGAGGAATGAGTGATCGAGCGAACCTAACAGATGGGAAATCAATAGGCTATCTTGACTAACTGACAGACCGTTTAGGCAGACGAAGGAAGGGGGAAGATTTGAAGACTGTAATCGATCAGATTGAACTTAAACTTGTGGGGATAGTAGCTTAAAAATTTGAAACTAGTTCATGCTTGTTTGTTTTGTTGTGTTTCTGTTCTTTGTGTTATTTTCTTTTCTAAGTCCGTAGTTGCTTAGGTCTAGGAGTTTGTTTTGTTTTCTTTTTTTTTAAAAGTTTTACTTGGTAACCATGCATTGAAATTCGCCTTATTCCTATTTTCTTGTCTTTCATACTTAAGGACAAGCATGGTTTAAGTGTGAGCAGTTTGATAAGGCTAATTTCATGCATCGGTCTAGGGGTTCATTTCATGAAATTACTGGGTCTAACGCATTGAATTAAGTCAGGTATGTGAAGTTTTTCGCCAGATCCAGGAAAAGAAGAGGACGCTTGCATGGTCCTAGGAAACTGGCGAAAGGGTGAACAATTGGAAGAAAATTGCTAGACGGAGGAAGCCTCGGAGTTGAAGGGTAGAATAGGGATTTCTATGAAAACTCTAGAAGGCTATGTCCGCATCTATAAAAGGGAGAAGCATGCAGGCTGGAGAGACCTTCTCGGGTGGAGGCCTCACTAACAGCCCCTTGCTCGATTCACCTTTCCACACACTTGACTCCAAATTCGCGAGAGATTCCAGTTAGCACTTGGCTGGGGTTCACGTTTTAGCTTTCCAAGAGTGGTTCGAGGGTTGTAACACCGTCCTAGTTCAAGGGCGAAGAAACAATTTACATTTCCGTTGCTATTTACACTGATTCCGCCGAGCTTCGCTGTTCGAAGCTCGGTTTTCTTTTGTTAACCAATATTTCCTGTTTTATTCCGGATTTTTACTTTCGCTTATGTCTATTGTGTTCATTTCTGGTTTGCTGGTTGAGTTCGCTTGATGTCGAGTTGGGTTGTCGGAGTTGTTTATTTTTTTTGCAGTTGGTTTCTGATTATTTGCTGATATTTTTCGCTTGGATCTGAAGAATGGTTCTGTTTTTGGATGAATCGGAGGTTGGGTTTTGCTGGAGTTTGTGATTTGTTTGCAGATTGTTCTAGATTGATTGAATTTGGCGGTGATCGGAGCAGATCTGTTAGAATCGGAGTTATGGAGTTGATTTAGTTGATTGTTGAGTTTGGATTGCTTGGATCCGGAGTGGATTAAGCGTCCGACGTGATTCTGAGCAGGAGTGTTTAAATTTCATGCCTAGCTTACGTGTTTTCATTTCATTCCGCCTAGTTTACGTAGATCTGGTTTATTTCCGATTCGTAGCAAGTTTCCGGCATCCCAATTTCTATATTCTGTTCGAATCTGGGAGTATGCTCTGTTTTCTGCATTTGCGTTTCTGAATCTGTTAGGAACTTTGCATGCGAAGCTAGCTGGAGCTGATCTGTTATCTGCAGCTTTTTACCGTACTTGCTATATTTGGAATCATGTTCCCCGCTATTTTATTCTTTCTGCCTAGTCTCAATCAGTTAGTTATTTGCTCAGTCAAGGAAGTGATTGTGTCTTTCGGATTTGATGTCTGATTCCAGTAAGTTTTCTGTGTCCTAGGTCTAGCGTTTACATTTCTTGCCTAGATCTAGTGGTAGTTAAAATCTCAACCCCTTTGCGTGGCAGCAGCCGTTTGTTTCCATAGTCTCTTAGCACTACCCTGCGAATCCATCTCTGTGGGATCGACCCCACTTCCCTATACTAATTCATAGTATTCGGGTTGAGGGATTTATTTTTGAAGGGGAGTCGAGTGTGTCTAACGACAAAAACACTGTAGTTCTCTTGAGTTCCTGGACCCAGTGATCCAGTGTATTTAAGGAGCGTTGTGTCTGGACCGAGCCTTGCATTAATTCTCATATGTGCACATTTGCTTACTCCTGAGTCTAGTCATTCGACATTAGAGTCGAGAGGCAGGCCCAACAACAAATTGGAACTTCACCATCGTTGAGATGGTATCAGAGCAGGTTTGCTTGGGATTGAGACTCAGAAAAGCTTCATCATCGTCTCGAATACCTTCCCCGGCCTTTTAATACCTGCAAAACATATCCAGAAACAATGTCAGATTCCGGATCTGAGACCCCAAAAAACATCAGCCAACCAATAACCCTCTCAGCCGAACAGTTCGCTGAGTTCACGAGACTAAGCATGTCTCAGAAAACCCACAACCCACAGCCCTCATCCGTTGAATCCCTGGGCGAAGTACGTCTAGCCGAAAAACTCAACGGTGATAACTACCCCCTGTGGACGAAGCTAATGAAGCGGGGAATCCGGGGGAAAGGTCTGGCCTCTCACATAGAAGGAGTTACAGATCCTCCTCCCCCAACAGATCTGCACTACAACAGATGGCAACAGCGGGATGACAGCTGCTTTAACTGGATCATAAGCAACATCGACGCCAGCCTCATAAACGAGGTCTCTCAATACGAAACGACATTCGACTTATGGGATAGTCTAGCCACAACGTATGGAAGTGGCGCCGATCAGTTCCAGATATCAGACCTGCACAGACAGACATATAGCATCAAACAAGGAGATTTAACCCTAGAAAATCTATAGCAGAAGCTTCAGGATCTCTGGATATCCATCGACACCAGGGACCCAAATCCAATGGACACCCCATCAAGCATCGAGAAATACAATCAACATATACAGAGGCACAGGTTGTACCAGTTTATTTGGGCATTAGACGACAACAAATACAACAAAGTCAAGAGGGAAATCCTCAACATGGATCCAATACCGTCAGCAAGGAAGGCGTATGGATTAGTAAGACGGGAATCCATCTTTGAGAAACTCCTCACCCCAGATACCGGTGTCGGCATCGGACTTGCAGTGTTCAACCGAAATCGAGCACACACACCACAGTACAATCAACCTCCGAGAAATCCCACCAATCCAAAAGAAGAGGACAAGAGCAAACTCGTATGTAGCCATTGTGGAGGGAAGAAACATACCAAGGATACATGCTTCCACATACATGGATTCCCAGAGTGGTGGGAAGAGATGAAACGAGCAAGACAAGCTCGGAATGCAAACCGAAACGGTGGAGGCAGAGGAGGCGTGCGAGCTTCTGCGGCCGTTGCTCTCGAACGCGCCACCTTCACCGAGAACTCGGCGGGCGGCAGCGGCGGAGTCAACACGAGCATCGCAGGTGGCGGCGAGCCTCGAACCGAAGCAAACCCACCAATTGCATCGGTGGCCATAGCAAGGACGTGGTCGGAAGGTAACTCATCACGTTTCGGAGGCCCCGCCGACAGGAACAGCGAGGAGAGGGCCGACGGGAAAGCTAGGGTTCCCACAGACCAAAAGGGAGAGGCGGCTAGGGTATCTCCTATTCGAAAATCCTATTTTCCAAATCAGCTTCCAATATCCACAATTCCACTCCAAAACCATCCGAAATTCCAAATCCAACCCCATCCTACAACTATCTTCTAAAATACACCCCACATATTTCCTAAATACCAGACTGAACTCCTTTTTCTTTAGTACATTCTGATGTTTGGGGCCCTGCTCCCATCAATGGTGGCCACGGTTTTCGTTATTTTGTGCTTTTCATTGATGACTACTCCCGTATGACTTGGATCTATTTTTTGAAACATAAGCATGAAGTGTTTGATAAGTTCGTAGATTTTTACAACCTTATTCAAACCCAATATAATCACACCATCCAAATACTTAGATCAGACAATGGGGGGAGTATGTCAACAACAAAATGCAAGAATTTTTTAGGCTAAGGGGACTAGTCCACCAAACCTCGTGTGCATACAATCCGGAACAAAATGGGGTGGCTGAAAGGAAAAATCAATACATCCTCGAAATTACCTAGCACTATTAATCGAATCCAAAGTACCCAAATCCTTTTGGCCTGAAGTTATAGCTACCGCGGTTTACCTCATAAATCACCTCCCTACCGACATACTCAACTTTAAAACTCCTATGGACACATTCTCTCAACACTTCGAAGTCCCATCATCCCTTTCTCTAGAACCCAGAGTTTTCGGTTGTTCAGTCTTTGTTCACATCCCAAAACACGAGCGTACCAAATTTGATCCCTGCGCCCTTAAATGTGTCTTTCTTGGCTATGGTAAAAACCAGAAAGGATACCGATGCTATGACCCAGAAACCCGTAGGATCCACACCACCATGAATTGTGATTTCGTGGAAGGTGAATACTTCTACAGCCAATCTAGTAGTCAGGGGGAGATACGGACTTCGGACGATAGTCCAAACAACAGCCACCTAGATTGGCTACTGAAAGAGCAGGTTTGTGCAGGTGTCGTTTCAAGCAAAGGGTGTATCCTACTGATCAGTATGGAAGTCCCTGCTAAACCTGAACCTGGTATCAATAATTCCTCAACCCTCTTCTACTGGGTAGTATAGTGAAGGTAGGGGTCGAATCCCACAGAGATTAATGCGTTTTGGGAATTGTGGTGATATTCTAGAAAGGTTTGGTTAGCTACCACGCTTTGGGTTGAGACTTATCTAGGCTGGAATTTAAGGTGGTACTCTACTGACTAGGAGGTGGGAAAGGTGTTGAACAGGCGGCTGTGTACGTGGAAAGTGGGGAACATGGTTTTCAGGAAGTATATGGAAAGTACTAGTTTACTATAAAAGGTTAAACAGAATATCAGAGGAAAAAGAAGTAGTTAGGTGACTAGGCCTACAGGTCTGAAAAGTAACAGCTGAAAAGTAAGGAAAAGTAAAGGACAAAAGCAAAAAGTAACTAAAAAGTAAATGTGGTCCCAAATTTGGATGTGGACATTGTCTTCTCCAACAAGTCTGAACACAAATCAAACAACTCAGGTTCCATGAACGAGAAATGCAGATTAACAACTTCACAAAAACAGATCTACAGTCTAAACTCCAAATCAAAAGATCGAACACTGAAACTGCAATTATGCTTACTGGCCAACATGCAGGGTGGCAGAAATCACGTAAACTGGGTTTTCACACTTAACAGATTCAGATCTAAAATCTAACATCTATCTAGACATGCAAACTCAGAGTGATTAACTACAGAAGTTAAAACATGTGATTCCACACTGGAAATTACCGTAACAGCTAGATCTAAGCTATCTAGGCAGGAAGAACCGAAAACAAACATGAACTGATGTTGGAAAACAACTTCATAGCATTTAGAAAACGTTTGGATCAAAACCTAGACTTCAAAATAAGCAAAATACTGGAAATGCGAAAGATCTAACGTAGAGAAAACAAACAAGATTAAATAGAAAGCAAATAAAGATTATTTTTGCCACTCTGGGCGATGGAACTGCTAACTACGATCGTGCTGACTGGAACGAGAGAATGGAACTCCGGTGAACTGATGATCTTCAAGTGACCATGGCTGTGGCGAGGAATGAGACTCTGGACTGGGCTGAAGAACTGAACTACCGAGAGAATTCTACCTAAGAGTGATGATGATGAATGCGTGCTCTCTTTTCTCTCTCCGAGTGGCTTCCTTTTATAGGGAGGCTTACCCTTGATTTTAGGGTAAAACCTTGTAGCGAGATGACTTCTTTGCCCTTTATTGTGGTTGATCAGTCCCAACTATCCTTCTTCTCCATCTCGAGCCATTTTTGCATGTATACTGGTCAGTACGTAATCGTTCTGACGCCCTTTTCACCTGAAGTATCTGAAGCTTTGCCTACTGGCTAGAACACTCAACCCGCACACTTTGAGCAACTGTTTTGCAGATATAATCAATTATGCACATCATACTGACCAGTAACCAAGGCCTAGAATACGACTTATCAGCTACCAGACATTAGAAACAACTATTCAAGGGGAGAACCACATATGGGGGAACAACAGACAGGGGGAGAGTCTCAGCCAAGCCCTGTCACAGACGTTGGTCCACCTGAGGAAGCTAGCAACTCCGCCGGGCCGACTCCTTCTATAATGCAGAACGATGAACAAAGTGCCAATAGTCAACCATCAGCCACGGCTTCGATTCCTGAGGTAAACAGTTCAGATCTAGATAATACACCCCTGGAATGCACTAATCTTGATAGGGGCTCTGATGAGGAATGCGGAGTGAGTGGAAGAAGTGCAGACACAAGAAACACATATGAATTGCCCCCAAGACAAACAAGAGGAGTCCCCCCACGCCGATACTCACCAGATTGGAGAGGAAAAAAGGCGAAATATGCAGTAACCAATATTGCTCACAGTCATCTATCATAAATGGCTAAAGCTTTCGAAACTGCCCTATATGAGGAAGAAGATATCCCACAGTCCTTTGAGGAAGCCAACAAACATAAGCACTGGAGAGAAGCAATGAAAAAGGAAATAGACGCCCTAGTAAAGAACGGCACATGGGAACGTTGTACGCTACCAAAAGGGAAGAAGCCAGTTGGATGTCGGTGGATATTTACAATAAAATGTAGAGCAGATGGTTCAATCGAGAGGTATAAGGCGAGGCTTGTGGCAAAGGGATACACCCAAGTATATGGAGTAGATTACGAAGAAACATTCTCCCCAGTTGCTAAAATGGAAACTGTAAGAACTCTACTATCTGTAGCAGCGTGCAAAGATTGGGCACTGCACCAGTTCGACGTCACCAATGCCTTCCTTCATGGAGAACTCGCACAGAATATAGAAGTCTACATGGAGGTCCCACCAGGATTCACCGAAGAATTTGGAGAAGGAGAAGTGTGTCGGCTACGGAAAACCCTGTATGGGTTGAAGTAGTCTCCACGGATCTGGTTCGGAAGATTCTGTCAGGCTATGATCAAACATGGATTCCAGCAAAGCCATTCCGATCACACACTCTTCACAAAAAGGAGAGACAACAAGGTAACATGTTTGATTATCTACGTGGATGACATGATTATCACTGGAGATGATGAAGAAGAAATTCAGGGCTAAAGGAAAACATGTCCTAAGAATTCGAGATGAAGGATCTAGGCGCACTGAAGTACTTCTTGGGGATAGAAGTGTTAAGATCTCGATAGGGAATATTCCTAAGACAGAAGAAGTACGTCTTAGACCTGTTAGCAGAAACATGCCTCCTCGACTGCTAGCCTGCAGACACCCCAATGGTACCAAATCATGGCTTGAAAATAGAGGAAGGAGCAGAACTAGCAGACAGAGAGAGGTATCAACGCCTTGTCGGAAAACTCATATATCTTTCACATACGAGACCCGATATTGCGTATGCCGTGGGCATTGTAAGCCAGTTCATGCACCAACCTCAAGCTAATCACATGGAAGCCGCCTTGAGGATAGTGCGGTATTTGAAAGATACTGTAGGCTATGGAGTTTTCCTAGCTAAAAGAGAAGACTTGGAGATTGATGGATACACAGATGCTGACTGGGTAAGCAATCCAGTGGATAGGAGATCTACAGGAGGCTACTTTACATTCATTGGGGGAAACTTGGTTACGTGGCGAAGCAAGAAACAAAAAGTTGTAGCTCTGTCAAGTGCCGAAGCTGAGTTCAGAGGTATGAAAAGTGAACTCATGGAAATCCTAGGGCTAAGAAGATTACTCACAGAAATCGGATTCCCACCTACTCGAAAGAGTAAGTTATTCTGCGACAACAAAGCCGCTATTAGCATCTCAGAGAATCCAGTACAACACGACAGAACAAAACATGTGGAAGTTGACAGACACTTCATCAAGGAAAAATTAGAAGGAGACATCATTGAATTTCCTTTTGTCCGTTCAGAAGAACAACTGGCAGACATATTAACCAATGCAGTTCATCCAAGGTTCTTCAAAGAAATATTGGGCAAGTTAAGCATCGGAGATACCATTGCTCAACTTAAGGGGGAGTGTCAAACCTGCCCAAATCAGGGGAGCCAAATCGGGAGCCATTAAGGAGAATTGATGCCGAATTGATACAAAATTGATATGGTACTATTGTATTAGAATAGAATTATTCTGTACCTTAAATACCTTGTATCACTCCTTATATAAAGGGGCAGCACTATTGTATAAAAAATAAGCCAATACAAAATACAAGTAATATTCTCTCAATTCCAAACGTGTTCTAATATGTTCAACCCTTCTAACCCTCTCGATTACCATCGTTGAGAAAAAGAACCGAATTAATTGAGATGGAAAGAAAGGAATATAATATTAAATTACAAAAAAAGTTTAATTTAAACCCCTGCTTATAGTTTCTCCGCTAATTAAAATGAATTCGGGCGGATGTAAATGAAAAATTATTACTCCATTATCCTTTTTTAAGAGTGGCCTGTGATTGCTTTCCGACGTGAAATACTAAATCGTAACCGTGTTTTTTATAAGTTTGACTTCAAACCTCCAGCAAGCCTTGACTTTTGCCAATGTGGGTTTTGACTTTGTCAGCTCTAGTTTCTTAATATATACTCCCTCCGATTCCAGAAATATGACTCTTTCCTTGGACGTTATGAGATTATATGCAATTTAATTTGTGTGTTGAGTGGAAAGAATAAAATAAAAAAAGAGAAAATAAAGCAGAGATAAAAATGTTCCCATTTTTGTAATGAAACATCACGCTTGGGGCAAATAAAAAAGGAAAGTATGTCATCTTCCGCTAATAAAAATTATTGATGAAAAAAAATCCGCAAAGTAACAAAAAATATTGCAATGGAATTATTCCACCGCTAATTGGCAAAAATTTTTTTAATGTTTTGAGTCCAACTAACCTTTCTATCTTGGCATCATATACTATACCAAACGTAGTTTAGGGTCATTGTCCCTTGTTCTTCAAGTAAAAGAAGGTGAAAACTTGTCACTCCATCGATTATAGCAAACATAGTTACTCCCTCCTTCTCTCAATATGTGTCCGATTTAGACTAGGCACGACCTTTATACTCTCCACATTATAAGTATTAGTATTATAATAAAATAGGAGTAAAATGAGTTAATGGAACCATATTATAAGTATTAGTATTATAATAAAATATGAATAAAATGAGTTAATGGAATATGAGGTTCATTATAAAAAGTAGTTAAATGAAATAATTAATAAAGGAAGAACAAAATGAAGTGATATTTCACAATTATGTATAAAGATTTTTAATTGGTTGAGCTCATTCTAAAATAACTAAGTTACTATCTTTAACTAGAAGATTAATAAAATGGATTCAAAATAGATTCATTAACCACGTTCTAGTTGTCTAATTAAGATCACATGCTACGACATTGACTTGCCAAAGCTCGTCAATTTGATAAATATATGCAATTCAACTTGCTAATATTCATTTGTCTACTTGGAATAAAAACCAGCGATCATTTATTAGACTTCTACTAATACTATTGTTCATTTTTTTCATAATAATAGTAGTTTGGTTATATAAAGTTGGGTCGCTATTAACTTAGGCAAGAATTAGGATGGGAATTTTAGTCGCACCAATTGTCAACATAATTAGGTATGGTTGTTTCACAAAATTGGCCATTCATGTCATCATAACTGCGAACAAATTCTTTTATTATGATTTATGGATAGAATAGTTAGAAATTAGAATTACCTAGCGATAATTAATAATAACAATTAGAGTTGACTTGTTAAATTTTATAAGGCAACGAATTTTTATACTTACTTTCTTATTTAATTGTATTATGTCGTCTTATTTTATAATTTAAGAATAAATCTTTTCTAATCTCTTATATTTGTGATTAGAATTGAAAATATGCTAAATTTGACTCCTTTAGTCAGTCATACTGTAGGTGGGTGAGCTTTCTATACATTAGTATTGAGATTAAATTAGACAATATATAGTGTTGAAATAATCATACTATATGAATAAGAAAACAGAGGTCGGAAATGATAAATTTTACATCAAGATAAAAACTCATTTCAAAATAAGCAGAATATAAATTGGTGGAAGGTTAAAGTAAATACAGTTACTCATATATATGGATAATCGAAAACAAAATGAAAAATTTGATATAAAAAAATCCTAGAATATGAATTGAGAGCAGTAAGTCATCCCATATAATTATAAACGGACAAATATGAATAGCAATGTTGGAGTAGTATTATTTTGTCGCCTTAATATTCTGACCTTTTTGCTTTTTCTCTTTGTGCTTATTCCACCTTTTATTATTATCATAGTTTATCAATTATATCGCCTTCAAGAATAAGAAATGATCATTATTCATTTAGCCATAACAAGTGATAATAATTTAGAATTTATTTTCCATCATTAATAATGATTGTCCATATCAATTCAAAGTTCAAACTAAAAGATACCTTGATGGATGTAGATGAGATCCTTTTTTCCAAAGAATTGATGTACTATTATATTCCAAATACTATAAATATTATCGTTATATATGTATTGGACGGATGTGGTCACTATTTGAAGTTCAATTCGAACTAAATAAACCAATAGTAGTATTTTGCATGCAAACCATATTAAAGTGGAGTTAAATATTACACGTTCTTTAGTTATTATGCAATTGACAACTGACAAGCACTATGTAACATTTTCAATTTACGAACACACATGGAGATAGCAAATTGAGCAATAGTTGAAATATTAGATATTGCAAGCAGAAATAAATAACGGTGGCATAACAAAGAAATAAAGCAACTTGCTGAATTTTTATAGTACATGAGAATGCAATAAATTTGGTTCGAGATCTACGCGGTTTCAATATGCATTACAAGCCAAAGGGAGTTGACTCACCACAAATCATACTACATGCACTACCAAATGTCAAATATTCAATTCTACTATTTTCATACCGACTATAAAATAGTTATATTTTATTATTTTGGGATATCCACAAAAATAGTCTTATTTCTAAAAATGAAAAATTTGTCTCCATTTTTTCTACTCTCTCATACTTTACTTACTTTTTCCTTTATATCTATTTTATTTTACTAGTCTCTCCGTCTTACAAAAGTATGCATTCTTTCATTTTAGTCCGTCCCACAAGAGTATTCACTTTTTAATATTAGGATTTTTTTTCTGTCTAATGAGCCGAGACTCATTCTCCACTAATAATACTTTTTCTTTCTATCTCTATTTTATTTTACCAATTATGCATAAAAACTCTGTTCAATCAAATGTGCAAGCTCTTGTGGGATGGAGGGAATACTTTTTTTTCTTCTCTTTCACTTTTCTAATTTCTCATTAAAACTCGTGTCATCCACAAATAAGACTATTTTTCGTGAACGATGGAATACTATTTAAATAGATAAAGTTTCACCGTTTTCATATATATATATAAGAATTAACCTAAACAAATGTCACATTCCAAGAATCAACTATAAATACACACCCTAGACTCCAATCAAATCATCACATTCCATAATGGCACAAAACTTGCTATTCCCAATCTTCATTCTACTTCTCCTCCTATCCCAATCCTATGCTCAAACTCAAACCCCTCCTTCTAAACTATGCAAATCCACCCCATACCCCTCCTTCTGCAACTCCGTCCTCCCCACCACCAACTCCTCCTCCACCGTCTACGACTACAGTCGATTCTCCGTTCGTCGGTCCATCTCAGCCGCCCGGAAATTCCTAGCCCTCGTCGACAAAAACCTCCACCAATCCACCACCAGCCTCACCATCCCCGCAACTCGAGCCCTCCAAGACTGCCAGTTCCTCGCCCAATCCAGCATCGACAACCTCATCACCTCCTTTCAAATCGTCAACAAAACCTCCCAAACCCTAACCCCATCGGGCGTCGACGACGTCCAAACCCTCCTCAGCGCCACCCTCACCAACACCCAAACGTGCATCGACGGCCTCCAGGCTGCCGCGGCCACCTGGAGCGTCAGGAACGGCATCCTGACGCCCCTCTCCAACGACACACGCCTCTACAGCGTGTCGTTGGCCCTCTTCACCAGAGGCTGGGTGCCGTCGCCACACAGCAAGAGGAGGAAGAGCAAGAATCCCTCGGCCAGGAAGCACCTCATGCGCAACGGAAAGCTGAATTTGAAAATGTCTAATGTGAATCGAGAGGTTTACCGGAAGGTTAACGGTAACGGTAACGGTAACAGACGGTTGCTGCAAGATGACGGCGTTGAGAGTCAGGTGGAGGTGAGTGACATTGTTGTTGTGAGTCAGGATGGGAGCGGGAATTTCACGGCGATCAATGACGCCGTTAGTGCTGCTCCGAACAATACCGATGGGAGTAACGGCTACTTCCTCATCTACATAACGGCCGGCGTGTATGAAGAGTACATTTCCATCCCCAAAAATAAGAAATACTTGATGATGGTCGGAGCTGGGATTAATGAAACCATCATCACCGGAAATCACAGCGTCGTCGACGGATGGACCACCTTCAATTCTCCCACATTTGGTATGTATTTACTCCTTTCGTCCTCAAAAATTAGACTAGTATAACTTTTTGCATTATAATGGAAAATTGAGTCAATAAACTAAAATAAAGTATTTCTTTTTCGAGAAAAAAAAATAGAGATAACGTTGTTTTTGTTGTGATTTATTTTTGCTCTTTCAAGATGATTCCCAAAAAGAAAATGAAAAAAAAACGAACAAGTAGGAAAGCTATAATTGTAAACCACGATCGAATTTTGTCTCAAAAAAAAAATTACAGTATTTTATTTGGGACTGAGGAATAATGTTTGCTCTAACCAACTCCCGCCATTTCTGGCAGCTGTGGTGGCGACCGGTTTCCTTGCGGTGGGAATAACATTCCGCAATACGGCGGGGCCGGAGAAGCACCAGGCAGTGGCCGTGCGCAACGGTGCGGACTTCTCCACCTTCTATGCCTGCAGCTTCGAGGCCTACCAGGACACGCTCTACGTCTACTCCCTCCGCCAGTTCTACCTCGAGTGCGACGTCTATGGCACCGTCGACTTCATCTTCGGCAACGCGGCCGTGGTCCTCCAGTCGTGCAACCTCTACCCGCGGCTGCCAATGCCCAACCAGTTCAACGCGATCACGGCCCAGGGCAGGACCGATCCCAATCAGAACACTGGGATTTCGATCCAGAACTGCACTATCCGGGCGGCCGGAGATCTCGCCGCCTCCAATCGGACGGTGAGGACGTATCTCGGGCGGCCGTGGAAGGAGTACTCGCGGGCCGTGTATATGCAGTCGTATATGGATAGTGTGGTCGACCCGGCCGGGTGGAGTGTGTGGTCGGGTGATTTTGCGCTCAACACGTCGTATTATGCGGAGTTTGGTAATACCGGGCCGGGGTCGGAAACGAGCCGGAGAGTCACGTGGCCCGGGTTTCATGTGATCGGTGCGACCGAGGCTGCGAATTTCACCGTGGCTGCGTTTTTGGGCGGGGATGATTGGATACCCGATACCGGGCTTGCTTATACAAGTGGATTGTATTGATTTCTTCATATTTATATATTTTTTTCATTTTGGAATTAGAATTCTTTCAACAGAACATGAAGACTAACTTATAATACTACACAAAGTGTATTCTGTAGGTAATGGTCAGCTTTGACTTTTTTTTGGTTATTGAATTGCCAGAGCCAATTTTTCTAGCTCAAAATAATGAAGCAATGTAGACTTGAAGGATAATTCAAAGTTCAAGCAATTAATTTAATTGGAGCTTATTAATTAATCAATCTTAACTCAAAAATTAATTAATTGTAGCTCAATTAATTAAAAAATGACTTTATCAAAACTATTTCGGCCCAATATAAACTAGACATGTGAGTCCACACCACACCTGGAAGTCTAATGTCCAAAAATCAATAATAACTTAAAAGATGATCCAATAATAAAAGAATTGGGATATTGGTCCCTAAAACTACAAACTTTGGATAAAGTTTGGTATTTCTAGCGGTGTGTTTATCACCATATTTGACTAACTTACGAGACTTTTTTTTATCATAGTTGACCCAATTAAATCACTGTTGTTTTCTACTTGACTTTTTATCCTGCTTGTTATAAACTTAAAAAGTGGTTTAAAATATCATAGAACGTATCACGATTGCCCATGTAAAATAAAATTTTGATAAAAATATCTTATTTGGGTCAGTTTGGGAGTACTAAATAAATTGCAAAGTTTGTAATATTCTAGACCAATTTTAAAGTTCGTGGAAAATACCAAACTTTAACCGAAGTTTATAATTTTATGGACCAATATGTCTAAATGAATTAATTAGAAGTCCAACAATGCAGCCCTACAATCCCGCCTCCATCTTCTTCTATATCACTCTCTCTCATCACCTCTCCCTTGTCTACTATCTTCTCCTTCAAAAGTCTTTCTCTCGTCACTCTCGCGAATTCTAGTCTACTCATGGCCGAGCCCGAGCTCCACCATGCCCGACACTCCCCTTTGTGAAACCTAATTTTGGTGTGATGATGAAAAAACATCTTCCCTTTTTTATAGTAAGATTTCTTCAACTATGTACGTGAAGTTATTAAATGTAAAATCTCATCTTTTTCAAAAACAAAGTACTCCCTCCGTCCTATAATAGATGACATACTTGGTTAATGACACGAGATTTTAGGAGATGTTATTTTGTGTGTTAAATGAAGAGAGAAAACAGTATATTTACATTAATGTGAGAAGAAACTTTTTTCAAAAAAGAAAATGAGACATGTATTATGGGATGGATGTAGTATTTGTTTTCATGATCTTTCGGATTTCTCATTATGACACGCTTGATACAATTGTACATGGAGATTAATGGCGTGTTACAAAAATCTTTGAACTCTATGCATATGTCCATTCACTCCCTATTACGCCTTTTTTTCACATGCTTCGGAGTCAAAATAAGAGTAATAGTGTCGGAGCTTGATCCTTTGCATCGTTCATCGTGTTTGATTTCGAAAATGTTCGATCTACATTCGAGTAACTATTTAACTCATATTTAGCACCATTCACGATACTATTCATATTATTCACAACACTACTCATCTTTACCTTTTTACCATATAGTAATTGCCACGTGCTTACGTGTCTCATCATTTGCAAGAGCATGCTTGGGGAATTAGTGCGTCCCAAAAATGGAGCACCAACTTTCTGAATAAGCTATAGATTGAATTACACTTTGTGCATTATTCACTTATAGAGAAATGACCTTTGTAAATGGACATTCAATATCTATTTGAACTATAATTATACACATACAATTATTGAACAATTCCCTGCGCATCAAAACTTTTCGAGCATATTACTTTCTCACACGGACACTTAAATTATTAATATAAACCCAAAAATGATTTAAAGCCACAAACACATAGTAGTTTAAAGTATTTACTTAATATGCCAAATGATTAGAGTATTAGCATAAAATAAAGGCAGGATGTTACACCCGGGCCAAGAGAACTCACTAGATTGGTCTTCGATCATATCGTCCGGTCAGCTGAATTAGTGGGCTCCAAAATGCATGATGTGTAAGTAGTTTATAAAATGAACTTAAATAGAAAATGTTTTGTGGTGTTATAATTGTTCATATGAAAAAAAAAAGATTAATCATATTAGACTAATTTATAAATAATAATATAAAGTTTATTATTTATTTTTAAATAAATCATATTTTAGTAACTAATTTAATATAATTATATGATCATGAATTTAACTTGTCACTCTATACATCTGAATATTACTCCCTCCGTCCCACAATAAGAATCTTGTTTTACCATTTCGGTTCGTTCCACAATAAGAGTCATATTTCACTTTTATCATAAATAGTAGTAAATAGCCTTACATTCCACCAACTTATTCCACATGCATTTTGTTATAAAACTAATATATATATATATATAAAGTGTGACTCATACTCTACTAACTTATTTAACTCACTTTTTTTTATATTTCTTAAAACCCGTGTCGAAACTAAATAGGACTCATATTCGAGACTGAGGGAGTACATGCATGTTAGTAGGGATGTCAATGTAGCCCATAACCCGTGGGCTGGCCCGAATAGCCCGCCAAATTTATAGGGTTAGGGTTAGAAATTTTCAGCCCGATAAAATCAAAACCCGATTAGCCCGCACCCGATTAACCCGCAACCCATTAGGGCCAGACCCGAAAACCCGATGGGCTGGCCCGAAAACCCGATAAAATTTCTATTATTCTATTTTTTTACTCCTAATTTGACATTTTATTGATTAATTTTAACTAAAAAATAACTTTCAATTTAATATTAAATATACAAATTATATATTGAATTTTTATTAATATTATAATTGATAAATAAATTAAAAACATCAAATTCACAAAAAATATTTAAATTTCTAAAACATGCATTAAAATTCTACGAAATATCTCAAATATTAGTATTTGATCATGTTTATTTGATCATGTTTATGATTGAGTTTAAGCATATATCTCAAATATATCATAATTAAATGTTTTACATTGTATAAATATTAATAATTTTAATCATTATTTATTGGATTGATCGCATGTGAATAAAATATTAATTCGACATTTTATTGATTAATTTTAACTTAAAACATAACTTTCAATTTTATATTAAATATACAAATTATATATTGAATTTTTATTAATATAATAATTGATAAATAAATTAAAAACTTCAAATTCACAAAAAAATATTTAAATTTCTAAAACATGCATTAAAATTCTACGAATATCTCAAATATTAGTATTTGATCATTTTTATGATTGAGTTTAAGCATATATCTCAAATATATCATAATTAAATGTTTTACATTGTATGAATATTAGTAATTTTAATCATTATTTATTGGATTGATCGCACGTTAATATTATCGGTAGCAACCCGATTAACCCGCTGGGCTGGCCCGAAACCCGAGCTTTTAGGGTTAGGGCTGAGCTTTTATAACCCGAAAGAAATCACAACCCGATTAGCCCGCACCCGATTGACCCGTAACCCGAGTAGGGTTGGCCCGAAACCCGACGGGCCGACCCGATAGACATCCCTACATGTTAGCATATTAAGCAATTCATAAAAGTAACTGTTCACTCCGCTATCAGGTTACCTACGTCACTTAAAGCGTATAGAATTAAGTTTAGATATAATAAAAGAGTGTAGCTCTCTACCATTTCTAATTATGTATAGATATACATATAATAAAAGAGTGTAGCTCTCTACATATAATAAAAGGGAGTAGCTCTACCATTTCTTGAACACAAGCTTGATGGCGAACAGTTTATATTAGGACATCCATTTACTGCTTTCTAACTTGCAAGTATTTAATTAGTAGCTAATGATAGCACTCAATTTAACAACCGTTTTTATGAGTGTGCTTATTAATTACTCCACTAATTAATTACGGCACTAAATATATATTTATCCAACAACCATTTTTGTATGGGTTCTTGTCACTTGCCTACCATGTCACTAAATATGTAATGAAATGGCGAAGTTTTTCCATTTCTTCAAAATCTTTATGGCACAAAATTTTAAATTCGCGCATCCATTTAATGCTTAAAAAATTACTCCATCCATCCTACTAATAGATGGCTAAAAAATACGAGATTTTAGGAGATGTTATTTTCGGTATTAGGTGGAAAGAAAAAATAGTACTATTATATTGACGTGAGAGAGAGTTTTTTTTAAAAAAGAAATGTGACTTCTGTCGTAAGACAAACTAAAAGGGAAAGTGTGACATTTATTATGGGATGTAGGGAGTACTATTTTACAACCATATTCGACCCACCCGGATCCTGATCCAACCTCCGACCCAAACTCCGATCCACATCCGGAATCAACCCGGAAGCAGACTCGTCAACCAAGCCCTCTTCTACTCGTATAGAGACCACACCGCAATCGGGTTGACCCGTGACCCGAGTTCGGCAAATGGGGCATTGCGGGTGAGATCGGAGCCACGCGTCAATGCAATCAACATGGAAAGAATGCTTGCATTCGGGTAGGATCCGACCCGTTTCTCCCTCCTCGAACTCCGACAAGCACACGGCGCATTCCGGCGGAGATTCTTGAATTTCCAATTTGTAGAGGAAGGTGGGGAGCGAGCTCACAGCGGCGGGTGGTGGTGGTGGAGAGGGGACGGGGCGGAGACGGTGATCGGAGCGGCGGCGGCAGACGTGGAATGCGACGATGGCGAAGCAGGCGGAGAAGAGAATGGTGATGGATGAGATCATGATCTTACCCTTGAAGGCGTACCCGATTGAATCTTCATTTTTCTCGTCCATTGTTTTTTTTTCTATCGAATCCAAACTCTAAGAGAGAGTAGAGATTTTTGTGGGGTTGTTACTTTAATTCTAAAGCTTTTAACATATATAGATCTCTAGTAAAAACCTACGATTTAGGAATGACTAGATTCTTGGCTATTTATTGCTCTATGTATTATAGCAGTACTCCCCCGTTCCATGTTACCAGAGGTATATCTTCTCAGCACGAAGTAAACATTGATATTTAATATGTGAAGTGGAAAGAATAAAGTAAAAGAGATGAAGAAAAACGTGTAAAAGAGAAAGAGGAGTATTGTTTTTTACCAAATATAAATGACTCTATTATGTTGGAACGTCTCAAAAAGAAATACGACTCTGTTAACATAAAAGGGATGGATGGAGTATATGGTATATGGAACGATAGTATCAATGCGAATTTACATGATTATAAATGTAAAAATGGTTGGTTTAAACATGAAATCCCCTTAATTTGTTTTACATTTTCGCGGATGGTTGAAAAAGAAAAGTTACTTATATATAAATAGATATGTATGTAGATTAAAGTTAATTTTTTGCTAAACATAATTATGGATCCAGGAAAGGAAACGGATATTGTGGAATCATAATTTCACTTGGCTTTATACAATCAAAATGTAATGTAATGTAATGTGATGTAGAATAATTAAATCTAGATCATCGTCAAACAATTATAGAACGACGTATACATCATGCGGTCGATTCCATCCCAACACAAATCACCAACCTTCAACCTACATACTTTTCTAACTAATTTTTTAACAAATCCTCTGAAAACTTCACCGGCTTTACTGAAAATAAAACAAATTTGAACAAAAGATTAAAAACTTGAAATTGGAAAATGCCCCAAAACTTAATAATCCACAAAATAAACAATATACTACTATAATTTAGAGAATAAAATACAAAGATTGCAATGAAAACGAAAATGAAGAAAACAACTTCATATTTTGATTTAATCGAAAAAACTGTGTCAATCGAATTAGAAACTTATGAATTATGTAAATCCAAAACAATTGCACCATTTATGTCAAAATAGTGAGACATACATTAACAAATTTATAATCATGAATGTTTTGTTGAAACATCGTTCCCCAATATAGAAATAAATATTTAATTAAAATAAGAAGAATTTGGGCAGAGTCAATACTATTGTCAGTGGCGTATCCACCTTGAAGTTGTACCCCCAAATTACAATACTAATATTAACTATTAAGGTATTTTTACAAGAAGGTTTTGTTGGTCTGGTGGTTTTGCTCCTAGTTTTTAATACGGAGGTTCTGAGGCCGAAACCCCTTATTGTGTGCTAGTTTCAATTTTTTTTCCTTTCTTTACCCTTTTTTAATGTTTGATTCTATTCTAATTAATTGAAAGTTTTATAATTTTACTTATTTCAAAACTTTCTCTCTTTTGTTATGTTTAAATAATTTATTTACTTTTCTGTTCATGTTTTTTTAGTCAAACCATTAAAAGTTCTATAGCCTTTTAGAACATCCCCGTCGCTGCTCGATGGGGCGGACGGCGTCCGTGCCGACAACGCGACACACTCGTGTCCGCCGCTGAGCAGGGCCACGTGGCAGCATTCTATTGGCCAACAACAATGTCGTTGGCATTTTCTATTTTTTTTTAAATTCGAATTTAATTTAAAAATTATTTTTAAATTAAAAAAATTATTTTCCCACTTCCCAATAAATTTTATCTGTTTTCTCTCCACTTTTACTTTATTTTTCATTTTTTCCCCCAAAATTCACATTTTTCATCTATAAATACCCCCTATTTCCACACAAAAAATTTCACACCACACTATACAATTCTCATCTAAATTTTCTCATCAATTCTCAATCTTTTCACTCTTTCAAAAAAAATGTCCAGCTCCCGCGATCACTCCTCCGACTCCCGCAGATGGAAACACGAATGGTTCAACCCAACACCATTCCCTCATCCGGATACGGAATTCTCGGCCCCTCCTCAAACCCAAGGTTCTCAAATTCCGGGTGGCTATCGGCCCTTATCCGGTGGACGAGCAAGATGCCACTGATGGGCGATACGGGTGGACACCCGAACAAGGATCGGGAGGGATCGGCGGCTCCCTAACTCCGGAGGACAACCCCAAGGCTCCTCCTCCTCGTCATCATAGTGTTCCTACTCATAGTCGTGGCGGTGACGTTCACGTCCGCACCACGTACACTCTGCCGGAGATGGAGAAGATGTTCAAAGCCTATTTCAAAATATCCGAAGATCCGAAAACCGGCACGAACCAAACCGGGGAGAGGTTTTGGTGGCGCATCTCTCGCCGGTACAATGCCAACCGACCGGAGGGAACCATCGAGCACAACGAGAGTATGGTGCGCAATGCCATCTTCAGAGCCAACGAAGAAATCCAAAAGTTCCAGGGGTATTACCTACAGGAACAGCGGTTGGCGGGGAGCGGCATGAGCGAGGCCGACACCATCACGGCCACCATGTTGACCTTGTTTGTTTCTGGGATTACAAGATAACAAAACCGGGCGTAATACAACCCAAAAGAAGGAATACAAAAAAAAGAACTGAAGTTACAACGAAAATGAAACGACTAAACCAGTATGCTATGACAGCCGAGTCGAGGAGGCCTCTTCCCGCAAGACGAGATACGCCCCGGTAGTGCTCTCGGTTTGGCGTGTCGTCCCCAAAGGTAAAACGGCTACGTCTCTTCTGATGCAGCACCGCAATCAGCAGAGCTCCGGCGAACGGGATGGAGGAGAGGGCAGAGCTTCGACAGAAAGACAATGCAGGGAGAGGGAGAGAGCTTATGCAGAGAATGCTTGTAGGTGTGTGTCCTAATGCAGTGGTATGGCTAGCCTATTTATAGGCCAACCACCATGCAGGGTCAACCAGCCATTGAAGGCTCATCATGGCAAAAACGTAACCGACGTCGGTTACAGGCGTGTGGCTGTAATGTGCCACCCGTGTGTGGAGCGTGTGGATTTCTCACGTGGCAACCGTGACTGTGCCTCGCTTGACGACGTGTCAAGCCACTTGGATTGCTGACTCGGCGGTGGTCCAAAAAGAATAGTTTGGGCCAAGCACCAAGCCCAAAGACCACCCAAAGACCAATTGCCAAGATCCAAGATCCAAGTCCAAGTCCAAGTCCAAGTCCAAGTCCAAGTCCAAGATCAAGATCAAGATCAAGATCAAGATCAAGATCGAGATCGAGATCGGGATCGGGCTCGGGCCCGAGGCCCGAGGCCCGCGACCGCGAGCGCGAGCACGAGCACGTGCACGGGCACGGGCTCGGGCTCGGGCGGGCGGGCGGCGGCGGCGGCGCGCGCGTGTGCGCGCGTGTGGGCTCTTTCACCCATCTTGGTCCACTATAATTATTAAGTAACATAAAGTCACTTAATTTATACACATTAAAGATGTGTTAATCCTCCAATGTGGGATAATTAACACTAGTTAATTATTCCCTAAGCTCCATCTCCAAGCTTTAATTAAAAGCTAATTATGCCCAACTTTAATCCACTATTTCTCACTCACCGGAAATCGGATTTGAGAAAGTGAATATACTACATTTACCTACGTAAAATGTAGATCGACGCTATGTCATTTAATTTCACAAAATTAAATGTCTCGTCACATTTATTATTTGGTCAAAATCCATTGACCGGGCATATTTAATCCATGATTTTTACAATCCCCCACATGAGTGGAAATAGCCGAATGCATATGCATGCAGACACAAGCTCAACCCTCGCGAGGTATATAAGCATAAGGATAGGTAGTTGTTGACTTTGAACCCTCCATAGTCGACACCATCGGATACACAGGCGGCTTAGTAGCGCGATGCTTTGAACTAATCCCCCACGGCGTGCACCGAGACAATGATGTTAACACTTAAACACCTCAACCTCATCCGTTCTCACGTTTTGTGTCCATTGCGGTCTTGGACACCACTTTGGATTCATAAGTGCGTTTTTTATGAAGCGACCACACTTCGCACTTACGTAGGTGATTCTTAGTCAAGTACCTTGCCATACTTGGTCTCTTTGAGAATTCCATCTCTTTGAGATCCTTAAGAACCATTAAAAGTCATAGACTTAGCCTTTACCACGAGGCAAGTTCTCCAACACTCTATTGCTCTCTAGGGAATAGATATAGTTTGAGTGTTTTTCCATGAACTCTCATAGCTTAGTTGTCCCTTTGAACCAAGTTCTTGGGATCTCCAGTCATCATGGTTGGGTTACCACTATGACAATTCTTTAGTTTGTGGATTTCAAACCCATTCCCTCTAGCAACTTATTCATTTGATCACGGTTTAACCCTTTGGTTAGCGGATCCGCTAGATTATCTATTGACTTCACATAGTCAATTGTAATCACCCCTGTTGTGATCAAATGTCTCACGGTGTTATGTCGTCGACGTATATGTCGAGACTTACCGTTATAGAAACCATTGTTTGCCCTTCCAATAGCCGTTTGGCTATCGCAGTGAATCAGCACTGGTGGCACTGGCTTAGACCAACATGGAATGTCTTCAAGGAAGTTCTTAAGCCACTCGGCTTCCTCACCAGCCTTATCCAAGGCAATGAACTCCGATTCCATTGTTGATCGGGCTATACAGGTCTGTTTTGTGGATTTCCACGATACAGCACCACCCCCAATAGTAAAGACATATCCACTTGTTGAAAGTGAGTCTCTATTATCGGATATCCAATTGGCATCACAGTACCCTTCAAGCACCGGGGGGTATCTCGAGAAGTGTAGCCCAAGATTTTGAGTGTGTTTTAAATATCTCAAAACCCTCACAAGAGCTCTCCAATGCTCTTTGCTTGGATTGCTCGTGTAACGACTTAACTTGTTCACGGCACAAGCAATGTCAGGTCGAGTGCAATTAGTCAAGTACATAATGCACCCGATGACCCGTGCATACTCTTCTTGTGCAACGGGCTCGCCTTTGTTTTTGCTCAAGTGAACGTCGAGTTCAATTGGAGTCTTAACCGGCGCGCCATCATAGGCTTTGAATTTATTCAATATCTTCTCAACATAATGTGATTGTGTTAAGATGATTCCATCATTCGTTCTTAGAATCTTCATTCCAAGAATTACATCGGCTAGACCCATGTCTTTCATGTCAAAGTTTCTCTTTAACATGGCCTTTGTATCGTTAATTACTTGAGTGTTGCTACCCAAGATTAACATATCATCAACGTAGAGACACACTATAACATGACCGTTATTAGTGCTCTTGATGTAGACACATTTGTCGCACTCGTTGATTTTAAACCCATTTGATAACATCACATTATCAAACTTCAAGTGCCATTGCAATGGCGCTTGTTTCAATCCATATAGGGATTTCACGAGCTTGCATACCTTTTTCTCTTGTCCAGGTACTACAAACCCTTCGGGTTGTTCCATGTAGATTTCGTCTTCTAGTTCACCATTCAGAAACGCGGTCTTTACATCCATTTGATGAATCTCGAGATTGTGCAATGCAGCAATAGCGAGAAGCACCCGGATAGATGTAATCCTTGTTACAGGTGAATAGGTATCGAAGAAGTCATGTCCTTCTTTTTGTTTAAAACCCTTTACTACTAATCGGGCTTTATACTTATCAACTGTTCCATCGGCCTTAAACTTTCTTTTAAGAACCCATTTGCATCCTAAAGGTTTAGCACCTTCGGGCAAATCAACCAACACCCATGTGTGGTTTAGCAAAATTGAATCAATTTCGCTTTGAACAGCTTCTCTCCAATGCAGCCCGTCTGGGCCAGCAAAGGCTACTTTTATCGATGTTGGTTCTTCATCCAACATGAAAGCAATGTAGTCAGGACCAAAAGTTTTTTGGTGTTCTGACTCTATTACCACGTCTTAGTACTGTATCTTTTGGATCGGGCCTTGCACGCTTGCGCGATTCAGGTTCCGCATCTGTTGATTTAGAACTAGTGGCTTCTTCTTCCACTTGTTTAGAACTAGTGGCTTCTTCAATTCTTGTCTCAGAATTGGTTGATACCTTTTCCTTATCTTTGCAAGGAAAGGTATTTTCGAGAAATACAGCATTCCTCGACTCAATTGTTGTTCCTACTGTGATAGTCGATATTTCAGACTTGTGAACAACAAATCGATATGCACTACTGTTAAGTGCATATCCAATGAAGATGCAATCAACCGTCTTAGGTCCGATTGTAACTTCTTTGGGCGGAGGAACCATCACCTTTGCCAAACACCCCCACACTTTGAGGTATTTGTAGGATGGCTTCCTTCCCTTCCACAACTCATAAGGAGTAACATCTTTTCCTTTGAGAGGGATTTTATTCAAGATATAGTTTGCTGTCAAAACAGCTTCCCCCCACATGTTATGTGGTAATCCTGAACTGAGTAGCAGTGCATTCATCATCTCTTTTAGAGTTCGATTCTTGCGTTCTGCAACACCATTAGATTGTGGTGAATATGGAGCAGTTGTTTGATGAATTATACCACTTGCGTTGCATAACTCCTCAAACGGGGCTACATATTCGCCTCCTCTATCGCTTCGAATCATTTTGATTTTACAACCAAGTTGATTCTCAACTTCGTTCTTATAATTTTTGAACGCCTCTATTGCTTCATCTTTGCTTCTTAAAAGATAAATGTAGCAATATCTTGTGCAATCATCTATGAAAGTGATAAAGTACTTTTTACCACCTCTAGTTTGCAACATCTTTAAATCACATACATCCGTGTGAATTAATTCAAGGGGTTTTGTGATTCGTTCAACCGAGTGAAACGGCAACTTAGTCATTTTTGCTTCAAGACAAATTTCACATTTATCTTGGATATCCAATTCATTAGCCTTTAGTAAATCTAAATTTACTAATCTTTTAATGGCTTTTGAATTTACATGTCCCAATCTACAATGCCACAAATTTGAAGACTCAATCAAATAAGAGGAAGTAGATGCTTTATTCTTATTGGCCAATGGCTTCGCAACACTTCGAGTTGCTACACTAAGCTTGAAAAGCCCATCGGTTACATAACCTTTTCCGATGGATTTTCCAAACTTATACAAGACAAACCTATCGGACTCAAATACAAGTTTAAACCCTTTATTAACTAGTATTGATCCTGACACTAGGTTCTTGCGGATGTCCGGGACATGCAGCACATCCTTCAAAGTGATAGTTAGGCCAGACGTCATCATGAGAATCACGTTGCCAACGCCGAGGACTTCTGACGATGCTTGATTCCCCATGTTGATCTTCCTCCCTTCAACAGCAGTGTAGGAGGCAAACTTGCTCCTGTCGGAGCAAACATGAGCAGTAGCGCCGGTGTCGATGTACCAGCCTCCCTTGTTATCAACAAGGTTAACCTCTTCAGTGACCACTGCAATGAGGTCGTTCTCATCCCAGTCCTTGAACTCCTTCTCAACGACGTGGGCTGCCGGCTTCTTCTTCTTGCTGCGGCAGTCTTTGGCAAAGTGGCCCGGTTTGCCACATTTGTAGCAGTCGCCTTCAAACTTCTTTGAAGGCTGCTTTCCCTTCCCTTTGTCGTTTGGACGGTTTGGGCGAGGGCGTTTGTTGGAGGGACCGCCCCGCTCCAACAGGTTGGCTTTGGCTTCATTTGGGGTGAAGCCCTTAGCCTTTTGATCACTTTTGCGCACGTCGGCCTCAATGCGCAACTTCACGATCAAGTCTTCAAGGGTCATCTGCTTTCGCTTGTGCTTGAGATAACTCTTGAAGTCCTTCCAACTTGGAGGGAGCTTGTCAATGATCGTGCACCTTAGGAACTTATCGGGCAAGGTCATCCCTTCAGCCACTAAGGAGTGGATGATCATTTGGAGCTCTTGGACTTGCTCCATGATGGGTCGAGAGTCGACCATCTTGTAGTCCATAAACTTGGATGCTACAACCTGTTCAGTCCCTGCAGCATTGTCTATGCTATATTTCTTCTCTAGGCTTTCCCACATTTGTTTAGATGTGGTTACATTGGAGTATACATTATAGAGGCTATCATCTAATGCACTTAAAATAAAGTTTTTACATAGATAATCCCCTTTTCTCCAAGCTTCATAGTCCGCCATGACTTCGAGCCTAGTCTCTTGGTCGCTTGGCGCGGGCGGCTCGTTCTCCGTGAGGAAGTTGGCGACGCCCAATGTTGTCAGATAGAACAACATCTTTTGATACCCCCGGTAGTGCTCTCGGTTTGGCGTGTCGTCCCCAAAGGTAAAACGGCTACGTCTCTTCTGATGCAGCACCGCAATCAGCAGAGCTCCGGCGAACGGGATGGAGGAGAGGGCAGAGCTTCGACAGAAAGACAATGCAGGGAGAGGGAGAGAGCTTATGCAGAGAATGCTTGTAGGTGTGTGTCCTAATGCAGTGGTATGGCTAGCCTATTTATAGGCCAACCACCATGCAGGGTCAACCAGCCATTGAAGGCTCATCATGGCAAAAACGTAACCGACGTCGGTTACAGGCGTGTGGCTGTAATGTGCCACCCGTGTGTGGAGCGTGTGGATTTCTCACGTGGCAACCGTGACTGTGCCTCGCTTGACGACGTGTCAAGCCACTTGGATTGCTGACTCGGCGGTGGTCCAAAAAGAATAGTTTGGGCCAAGCACCAAGCCCAAAGACCACCCAAAGACCAATTGCCAAGATCCAAGTCCAAGTCCAAGTCCAAGTCCAAGTCCAAGTCCAAGATCAAGATCGAGATCGAGATCGAGGCCCGCGACCGCGAGCGCGAGCACGAGCACGTGCACGGGCACGGGCTCGGGCTCGGGCGGGCGGGCGGCGGCGGCGGCGCGCGCGTGTGCGCGCGTGTGGGCTCTTTCACCCATCTTGGTCCACTATAATTATTAAGTAACATAAAGTCACTTAATTTATACACATTAAAGATGTGTTAATCCTCCAATGTGGGATAATTAACACTAGTTAATTATTCCCTAAGCTCCATCTCCAAGCTTTAATTAAAAGCTAATTATGCCCAACTTTAATCCACTATTTCTCACTCACCGGAAATCGGATTTGAGAGAGTGAATATACTACATTTACCTACGTAAAATGTAGATCGACGCTATGTCATTTAATTTCACAAAATTAAATGTCTCGTCACATTTATTATTTGGTCAAAATCCATTGACCGGGCATATTTAATCCATGATTTTTACAGACCTACCATTCCAGGCATTACAAACCATTCAAGCACCTCGACGCTTGGCAGCAGGTGCGTAGAAACCCGAAGTATAGGGGAGGCTTATCATCCTCCTCCAGCTCCTCCAGCAAACGGTCGAGGTCGTTATCCCTATCTGACGGCGGCTCCGATGAGGTGGCTAGCCAGCTTGCCGGAGCTAACTTGGGTAGCCCCGATGCCGACAGGAGCACTTCCCAACGCCGGCCGCAAGGAAGGAAGAAAGCGACGGCCAACCGCCGTCGCGCCGAGACTCCATCCTCCCCCGCTCCCTTTGTGCCTCCTCAACCCCCCATCAACTCGTTGTGGGTCCTTCTGGCTCAACTCAATTTGGCCGAAAGGTCTCGGATGACTCCCGAGCAACTTGATTCACATTTGGCAATGATACGGGGTCTCCGAAAAACATTGGGGATAGGGCCAGAAGACTAGTCTTCCACGGAGGTATTTTTAATTATGTAATTTTTAATTTGTAGGATTTTAATTATGTAATTTTTATTTTTTTGGATTTAATTATGTAATTTTAAATTTTTAGGACTTTAATTATGTAATTTTTAATTTTTAGGATTTTAATTATGTACTCCCTCTGTCCGCCATTAGGAGTCTCATTTATGGGTGGCACGGGTTTTAAGAAATGTTAAGAAAAGTGGGTGGAAAAAAGTTAGTGGAATAAGGGTCTCACTTGTATATATTAATTTTAAATGAAATGTGAATACTTTTGTTTTATTAAAACAATGGATTTACTATTTTTGTTTAGTTTTACCCAAATAATTGAAAAATAAACGTATTATCTTTTCTGTTTGTTAAAACAATTGAAAGAATAAATTTTTCTTTTGTAACAAATTCTCATTTGTCAAATAATTAAAAATTTTACTTTTAAACTATTTTATCTATTTGGTAGTAGCAATTATATTCACATCTATATGAGATATTAATAAAAAAAAATGACATTTTGCTTAAATTATTTATGTAATTTTTTTTCTAAGCTATATGATTTATTGTCTAATCATTATATTCGCGTCTATACAAGATATTCGTATTTAAGGAAATGAAAAGGATTGTTTGTATTTTCAAACTCTCATATTATTTGTCGTACCCCCAAATCGAAAATCTTGGATTCGCCACTGACTGTTGTGCGGTCGAAGGTGGAATTAAAATGGACTAACGGGGTGATTAATGGAGTTTTACAAAGACACGCCTAAATGATAAATCCATGGTGGGGTTGGGCAGATACATGGCGGCTTAAATATATAGTCGTTTTACAATTTTAGTATAAAATGTGTGATAACTTTTGGTTCTCAACATTATGAATATGTCCATTTTTCAATCTTAAAAGTGACTAACTATGTCGGCAAATTGACTAGTAAGTACTTCTTTCCTTCTATGTTAATAGAGTCATTTTTCTATTTTGGAAAGTTCAAAATTAATTGAGTCATTTCTATTTTTGGCAAAAAGTAATTCTTCATTTTACTGTATTCTCTCTTTATATTGCTTACTTTATTCTGTCTTACATTTTCACTATCCATCTAACACACTATTCTTAAACTCTTTGCCGAAAGAAATGTGTCTATTAACAAGGAACGGATGGAGTAACTTAAACACTACTCTCTTCGTCCATGAATACATGTCTCACTCGGAGTCCGCATATGTTTTAAGAAAGGTAATGAAGAATGAGTGCAAAAGGTTAGTGAAATATTGTTCCTACTTTTATGCAATAGTATTATACTCCATCCGTCCCTCAAGAATATGCATTCTTTCTTTTTAGTTTGTCTCACAATAATATGCACTCTTTACTTTAATTACTTTTTTTTCTCTCTCTCTCTTACTTTATTAATTTTACATTAAAACTCGTGCCGAAACTAAAGTACATATTCTTTGGAAACGGATGGAGTATCAAAATGTGTACAAATTAGTTATTGAAATGTGAGCTTATTTTACTAAAGAGTAAAGGCCAAAATTGGTCCTGAACATATGCTCATTTTACGATTTTAGTTTTATACTTTATCTTTTGAATTTTTGCATCCTAAACATTTCAACTCGGATCACAATTAGTCCTATACTAACTGTTCCGTTAGTTTTTAACAGTCAACGGGTTTAATCCTGATTTTGACCAAATTAAACGGCTAGTTATGATTTTTTACTCCCTAATTATATAATTTAATCCCGTTGGCGCAAAATAATTTAATAAAGACGACTCGGTGATGTTGAATTTCATCTCCTCCAACTCCTGGAAGGTCGCTGCAGAGACGGCCGTGTTAGCCTTCGATTCCTCCATGAAAGGCTACAATTAGCTGCATATGTACAGAAGCACCGTTGCTTTGTATCAGACCATGAAATTCGCCGCCCTCAATCTCGATGCCGCGTGTTACTGTCGATTGATGGAGGCCTACTTGAAATTGGGGAACTACAACAACTTTGAATTCTCTTAGATCTTGACAGAAGGAGAGCAACAGAGTCCAATTTTTGGTACGAATCAAGTACCTGACGGCGAGCTTCATCGTGTATTTCAACGGTTTGAAGCCCGGCTTCGTCTTCGCCTTGCGGTAGTAATCGTAGGTGAGATGCTCGGTTTGGGGATCCTTGAACAAGCTGCAGATTATGGAATTCAGTTCCTTGCAGTCGGCGTCGTTTTCGGGGAGATGCTGAAACTCTTCGAGCTTCAGCGCCAGCTCGATCACCGGAGCGTCGCCGACCACCGCGTCATCTTCTAGAACTGCCGATGAATCTGTTTTGCTGCTCTTGAAGATTTTGAATTCGGATTTAGGGAGAGGATTGAGATGAAACGAAAGCCGATTTTGGTTTTGGTGGTGGAGTGGTGTGAAAATTGGACGGATTTTCTGGTGATGGTGGCGCCGAGTGACCAGCCGATGGAATTCGCCACTACCATCGGAGCAGCGTCTCCGGCGCCAATTTGAAGAGGAAAGACTTCTTTTCTTTTTAAAATTAATACTGTAAATAATTAAGGATATAATTAGAGAGTAAAAAATCATACTCCCTCCATCCCAATCCCAAAGAAGATAATACAGTTGGGATGATATAAGATTTTAGGAGAGGTTGTTCTGTGTGTTAAGTGGTGAAAGAAAATATGATTTTATAATTGATGCGAAAGGAAACTTTTTCCAAAAGAGGAAATGTGACATCTTTTGTGGGTCAAACTAAAAAGGAAAGTGTAACATCTACTATGGGACGAAGGGATTAATTAACAGTTTAATTTGGTCAAAATCGGGATTAAACTCGTTGACTGCTACAAACTAACGGAACAGTTAGTGTAGGACCAATTGTGATCCGAGTTGAAATGTTCAGGATGCAAAAATTCAAAAGATAAAATATATGACCAAAATAATAAAATGTACATATGTTTAGGACCAAATTTGGCCTTTACTCTTTACTAAAATTAGTAAACATAAAATAAGATAATTAATGATAGATATCCCAAAATGACAATATGAAATACTCCATTATTCCCACAAGAATATGCACTCTTTCCTTTTAGTCCCTCTGACAAGAATATGCACTTTCCAATTTTGAAAACTCTTTTCTCTCTAACGAGGTGGCACTCATTCCCAACTAACAATATATTAATTACTTTTTCTCTATACATCTCTCTTACTTTACCAATTTTGTATTAAAACTCGTGCTGAATCCAAAGTGCATATTCTTTGGAGACGGTGGAGTAGTATTTAATATTGGACAAAGGAGTATTAATTAAACACATAAACACAAAACTAAAGTTCAATTTTTATCCTAAACATATGAGCATTTTATGCTTTTGGTCCTAAACATATGCATATTGTGCAAATTTGGTCTATAATATTGTGTTGCTAGCTTCAGATCCTAATCATCACAAATGTATTCATATTTTGCCAAGAATAATTGGAACCTTAAAAATTTTACGATGTTAATAGAGTTTCATTGGTGATGTGTATCGCAATACATCTCAATCCAGATTTTGGGCACTATCAACGATAAAGGATTGAGAAATATTGAGGATTTTATTTCATTGAAAATGACAAGGAAATCATTTCTTTGAAATCAAAATCAGAGGTTTGCCAAATTGAAACGAACAATCATGAGACAGGCTTCAGAAGTTGGTCCGAGAACAACACGAGAATTTTAGTAAGGTCATCTCCAACCATTTACATTAAATTCAAACCCTTTTTTAAGTAAAAGTCATATAAAAAAGTAATTTTACTACAACAATTTACATTAAATTCAAATTTTACACCATTTTTTTTATGTCTCATAAAGCTTTTGTAGTAGCTACATTACACACCCATATTTGGTGTTGTTCCGTAGAAAAGTTCAAAAATGAGTTCAAGTTTGCATTATGATTGGAAAAATTTTATACACCAAAAATGAGGTTTGGTAAATAGTTGGAGATAGCCTAAGCACTAGTTAATCCAGTGTAGTACCCTACAATAATTTAGTTCTTTAATATATATTGTTGCGTTAATGAAAATAACGTTATATTACCCCAACAGTAGAAATCTGTTTGGTGGGGTCATTAACCCAAGTTCGAATCCTAGCTACAATATTGTCTTTTAAGTTCGAATCCCAGCTACAACATTGTCTTTTAAGGTTGCAATATACTCGTTAGTCCCGATAATACCTGATATTATTAGTATTGGCTATATACAATATTTTAATACTTTATAGAATCTAAGAGTTCTGAGAGTTCTTTTGAAACATTTTTATATTCCAACGAATATACGACTGAAAACTCACCGGAACTAGCTATAGAGTTTCCCCTCACTTTTATTCCTAATCTATTCAAAGTTTACCATCAAAGTTAATACAGTAAATTAGGAAACATTGTTGGCTATTTGGGTTTTCAAATTTTTTATTTTAGTTAATGAGTAAAAAAAATATTTTATGTCCCATGCCGGAGTACCCGCAATGTCGGGTACGGAATATCCGACACGAGTATCGGGTAATCCAGATATGTTGTGGGACGGGTATTGGGACAACAAATTTAACTGAAATCGGGTATAGGTACCAGATTTGTCGGGTGCGGGTACCCGCGGTAACCCATTTCGCCACCCTAGTCTATATGAGATTGCCAATTATTTCCCTACATTTTTTTCTTCTTTCTATTTAATAGCTACTCCCTCTGTCCCACAAAGCTTATCCGATTTTACCATTTTCGTCCATCCCACAAAGATTGTCTCACTTGTAATGAACCCAAAATAGACATTAAATACACCCGTCAATCTCCTCAATGTGGGACTCTTATTCCACTACACACCTGCATTTAATACAAAGTTAAATAATTTCTTAGAACTCGCGTCGAGCCAAACTGGGACAAACTTTGTGGGACGGAGGGAGTATTGGATTCTGTTTATTTTGTAGTTATTATATTTGCATGTATATATAAAAGACATTCTACAATTAACAAAACGAAAGAAAAATGAATGATTGAATTTTAAAGCTCTAAATTAATATAAATATCATGCCCGGAATCAGGAATCTTTGTATCTGCCACTAGACCTAAGGCAGCATTTAGGTCAGGGCCAAATTCATATTATCTACTCCCTTCATCCATAAAAATATGTGCATTTTCCATTTTCGTCCGTCCCACAAAAATATGTCCATTCTATTTTTGGAATGTTATCCCATTTTACTACCCATATATATCAACTTATATAGAACTTATACCACCATAAAACGTAGGGCTGGCAAATCGTGCGGATTGGGTCGTTATCGGGTCAACCTGATAATGACCCAACCCAATAAGGCCTAACCTGAACCCGACATGTTAAGGAAACTGTAAATCCGAACACGAACCCGACCTGATACCTTCAAATCCGAACACGACCCACACCCGACACGAACCCGTTATCGACACGATATAATATGGGTTGACACGACACGATAACAACCCGAACCTGATATTACACGATTAAACCTTAATTTTTAACCTAATTTACACAATTAAAATTCGTTTTATACTATTTAAACCTAATTTATAAGAAATTAAAAAATTAAAGTAATATATATATATATATATATATATATATATATATATTTAAATAATAATAAAAATAATAATATTATTTCTTAATGGGTTACCCGTATCTGACCCGCATTCGACCCGAACCCAACTCGAAATTATCGGGTTCTTAATGGGTCAACCCGATAAGGACACGAATCTAATAAGACTTGACCCCAACCCAATAATTTCGTGCAGATTCGTGTCAGATTATCGTGTCGTGTCGTGTCGAAAATTGCCAACCCTAATCAAACGCTACTAATAATGTGGGTCTCACTATCCACTGACATTACCCTTCTACACCTATCTCTTACTTTACCAATTTTGTCTTAATTCTTGTGTCATATCAATTGCCCAGATTTTTATGGGACGAAGGGAGTAAAATTTTAGTGTCATTTATATTAAAGTGGATTCGATTATGTTGGAGTGAATTCGTGCAATTACTCCATCCATCCGCCAATTAAAGTCGCATTTTGACTCGAGGCAGGTTTAAGAAATTTTATGACTTTATAAAGAAAAAAACATTACTAGTAGAATGTGGTCCCATTTGTATTTATTAAGGACGTGTTCACCCTCCATGATATACCATGATTTGGGTGTAATTCATGGGTTTATCAGCCGTTCAGTTTCCCAGAGTCAAAACGTGAAGGCCCAAGATAATATGTCAGGCCCGCACTGTTCATTAATATTTACCCTGAATTATATCCTACGCTGAGGGTGGTTTATAAATCTGGCCGCGAATGTTGACCATGATTTGAAGAGGTGTTTTACACAATTATCCCCCACAAATTCACGCTCCCCACAAAATATGGAAAAGACGGAGGGTGACTTGGTCCATTCAATTGAAAATGGACATATCACATTGACTAAAACCAGCCCACTTATCAGAGAAACTAAACGCCTACATTTAATTCTTCTCAGTGGGCCCACAGAATTATTTACTTCCAGAATTATTTCCTTCCAGAATATTTCATGGAGGGTGAACACGTCCTAAGTTTATAGTAAATGTGAGTGAAATGAGTTAGTGAAGTATGAGGCTCATTTATGTGGATTATGAATGTTAATTAACATATGGCTTGGATGTTTTGTAGGGAGGATTAATTATATGAGTTTCCTATCAATATTTTGTATTGTGGTTCATTTTAATTGATATGGTTAGCCCAGAAATAAATCTTGATCAGATTAGTTACTGTTTAGCCAAGTTATTTTTAAAGAGTTTCTGCTTGTTCATCGTCCAAGAATTATTTATCATTTAATTGAAGGGGTCCTATCAGCGGTCTGACTAAAAAGTCCTCATCGAACAAATTTAATTCACATCTTGCAGGGACAATTGTGGAATCTTCACCTCATTTCTAGGCACAACAATCTATGCAAGATATGAAAACCACCAAAAGCGGAAGAATTAATTTAGTGGTATACCCATTCAAACAGTGCGGATCATATTGTATTCTAGGGCTGCCTTGAAATGAAACTTGTAACTTGAACAAACATTTAAGCCAAAATACACCCATTTCTCTCCATTTCTAGGTACTTGAACAAGCCTTTAGGGCGTGTTCACTATGAACTAATTCCATTTCTAAGATTTGGAAGAAGTAATTATTCCAAGAATTAAGCCATAATTGGCCACATATATAATTCCCTAATACAATTAAGGAATGACACATTTACCCCTCCACTCCCAAAAATGTCGGCTAACCAAACAATTTGAATCTTCTAAAATTTGGGGCGGGAATGTTAAATCAAATTGCCCCAATTTGAACGTATATTCGAAGACAAATTGGCAACCCACCTCATTCCACTACACTCATCTTCAACACTGGAGTTGGCTTTGCCAGTAGAACATCATGGTGGTTCAAGATAGCAGCTAAAACTTTGTGCATATACGCAGAAATAGTTGCACCTCTGATGAATTCAAAACCTTCCTTCCGATTCTTCTTGTGGTGAGCTAGGACTCCGACGAATATTGCTACCTGTTCCTCGACTCCGAGAGTTCTACCAATACGTAACCCACCCCGATCTTTTAACAGGTAGCATAGGCGCCCAAATGTGTTACGGTCCATTCTCAAATTAGCAATGCAATATGCATCACTGAAGTGGAGGAGACGGTCAATGTGTTCCAGTTGGACTGGTGTCCTACTTATCGCATTGTATTTTCGTACCCATTCAAGCATCCTACGCCGTGAACGGCGACTACGATTGCTCAAGTACCTATGAACAAGTATAGTTATCTCTGTGTGATATATGTGGAGTATGTCTTCAAGAAGCATATAGATCCGACATTAATTTAAAGAATGTGTCGACATCCGATGTAATACAAAAAGGTGAAAAATGTATTTTTGGTTTAAGAGGTAACAAATTCTCCAAGAACACAACACAACATCAATTCGACCCCGAGTATTAGGGTGTTATGGAGCAACACATAGAAGAACTACAAACACAACAACACAACAAAACACGCAACATCAATTCGACCCCCCGAGTATTGGGGCGTAATGATTGAAATCACAAACCTTCCACGGATCTACCAATCGGAATATGCAATCGATTATTTGTGATAGAGTTTCGACTTTGCTTAGTTCAATACTTCATATTCGGTAACGTCGCTGCAACAAATTGGCCAAAATGAAGAAAAAGAAGAGGATTTGACCTAAAATCAGGTACCGGACGAAGGGGAGAGAAGATAACGAGGTGGAAGGGTGAGGCAAATGAGTAATTCAAACTCCAATTCTTGGAGGAGTCTTCAAGGCAAGTCCAATTCTTACCTACATCGGAAGAATTGAAATCTGCCCCAATTCTTGGCTACAGTGCGGGCCGACCTCCATTTGGAAGGCCCCCTTCCGTTATTTCTTGTACTCTAAACACCAGGAATACCACTAATTGGTCCAAGAATTGAGCAATTCTATCATAGTGAATACGCCCTTATTAGACAAAAGTATTCCTCCAATTATACTAAAAATCTAAAAATACCCTGACAAGTCAGGTCACTAATGCATTAATTAATACTCTCTCATTCCCATATAATATCATTTTAGCATGTCGCATAAAATTAATCCTCTTATATTTTTAGCAAATTTTTCTTTTATACCGGATGAACCACATTCTCTAGTAACAATACTTCAATCACTTTTTCTTTCCCTCTCTCTCCTACTTTATTAAATTCACAGTAAAGTTTATGGTGTCCCCAAAGTCTCTATTTTTAGTTGAAAACGGATGCAATATACAGACAACCACAAGCGTATTCCCGCAAGGAGACATATCATCGACTTGGATTTTTAGAGGTAACTCTTATTTACACTTGCGCGGTCGGTTGGAGAGTGTACTTTACATCAATGGCGTCGTCGGTGGCCATAAATCAGCTTACATACTTGGTGATGTATTAATTGGGAAAAATAGTATGAAGATGCACCGCATAGTCTTTGACCACAAGTCCAACCAAGTCCGGCCACCTCCTTCGCAAAAACGCATCTTTATTCTCGGGTCGTTAGAGCATTCACAATGGATAGATAGGCTCATCTCAAGGTTTATCTAACTCAGGACGTATCTCCATCATTTTACCACAGAGCTTATCTCCCTGCAATGTAAAGGCCTATGTGAGGGCCTATTCCACAACTACACATTTCCATGTCAGCATTATTTCTATATTTCATTTTTAATTGTTGGTATCAAATAAAATGAGATAAAATAGTAAAAAAAAATTCAAGACAAAAAAAATTATAAGAAAACATACTTAATTTTTTTTTAAAAAAAGGAAACATCACACATTTAGCAAAAAAAAAACACAGAAAAAAAAGTATAGAATGAGAATGAAAGGGTTCATGTAAATAATGGGGCATGGAGGTATATATAGAGGGTTTAAAAATTATTTTAAAAAAAATAAATATTTTGATAGGACCGATGATCGGCTCATCTAAGGGAGGGAAAAAATGAAATACCGCAATTACCGTACCAAAAAATACCCAAAAAACTAATTTTTCGGTATACCGCAATTTTCGGGTACAGTATATTATACCGTACCAAAATGTTTTGGTACGGTAACAGTATTTTCCTATTCGGTATATACAGTAGATTCGGTATACAACGTATACCGAATTCTTGGTGCTTCTTGAAAAATCGGTATATGTTGAAATAAATATTAGTATAGAATTATAATAAAAAAAATCTCTGAAAATCCTACTTAACATTTTTTGTATAAGTAGATTTTTTTTTGCATAGTGGTATTGCAGTACACCGTAAAAGTGCTATATACAGCCGTAATGGTAAGGTAACGGTATCAAAAATTAACTATACCGAATTTTCGGTACATTGCAATATGGTATACCAAAAATTTGGTGTGGTATCAGTATAATATTTTATCATACCGCAATTTTCGGTACGGTATGCAATATGACGTTTATACCGTACCAACCCACCCCTAGGCTCATCGGACCTATCACCGCAATGATGGGCCGATCATGGCCCCATGGAGATTGGCCATGGCCGTTGGAACGACCCTTTGGGGGTGGCGGGAGAGGGCCAATCGTTGGTTACTCTTTTCTGCAATGATAGCCGATATCCGAGCATATGATGGCCTCGGGAGATCAGCCATCCATTGCTAATGCTCTTAGGAAACATAATCCATCATAGTACAAAACAAGGAGAAAAAGAGTGATAAATGGGCTTTTCCATCCATATCCACACTTAAAAACACTTAAGCCTTGAGTGATTCAAAACCCAAAATTCCAAGCATGGTATAGCCTCCGATTCTTCTTGGAAACAAATTAAGAAGAATCAAATTTATGGTGCATTTTGTTAGTATAGTCTACTTCTAATTACAGTCTAGAGATGTCTAATGGGTTTTCAAGAAAAACAACAACACTACACAATTTATTTTAAAAATAAGGCAAATATTTAATAAGTTGGGTAAAGGAGGGTCCTGTTAGATTGACAATTATCTTAAATTGATAACTGACAACTATGTCAACAACCTTGATAAGGCCTATTTCATGCATCGGTTTAGGGGTAAAAAGTACGCTACTTGATCGGTTTATCGCGCAAAAGCAAGTGTTAATTATGCAGGAATGCCGCTTGACCAATGCAACAAGGCCAAACTGATCAAGCAAGTACAACAGGCGAAAAAGGCCAAAAATCGGGGGAGTTGATCAAGGGGAGTAATCAAGCAGTTAAGGAGGGGACCACTGGTTTCCAGAAGAAGGACACGTGAGGATAATGAGCTGGATGGTGCGCATCATTCTGTTATCAAGGACGACGTTCTAGAAGGGGACAAGTGCTGATACATGAGACGCAAGGACGGAGCTGAGTCATCAATCTGTTACTGAAAAGCATCGTCATTCTAGAGGGAAAGAACGTAGCAATCGATGAGTCGCTCGCTCACAGCGTGAGCGAATATCCTCTGCCAAGATCGTTATCCAGCTGGAGGTCGTTGCCGAGCCTATAAATAGAGGATGTGCCACCACAATATGAGACCCCTTTTCAGTTTTAGCTTTTACCATTGAAAGCGCAGGTTTGTGTAGGTGTCGTTCAAGCAAAGGGTGTATCCTACTGATCAGGATAAACAATCCCCCGCCAAGCCTAAAACCTGGTATCAATAATTCCTCAACCCTCTTTTACTGGGTAGTATAGTGAAGGTAGGGGTCGAATCCCATAGAGATGAATGCGTTTTGGGAATTGTGGTGATATTCTGGAAAAGTTTGGTTAGCTACCACGCTTGGGTTGAGTCTCTACCTAGGCAAGAAAATGAAGGTGGTATCCTACTGGCTAGGAGGTGTGAGAGGATTCTGATATGCAGCTGTGTACGTGGACATGGTGAAAACAGGAAATATTCGAAAAGTACTAGGTTTCTATTTTGGGCTAAACAGAATATCAGAAGGTAGTGGTAGTTGTGGTGACTAGGCTGACAGGTCTGCAGGGTATAATTAAAAGTGAAGGACGAAAAGCAAAAAGCATTTTTAAAGAAACAAGTGGTCCCCAACACTTGATATGGACATAATCTTCTTCAACAAACACAAAATAAAATCAGATAACAAGTAAACCAGATTCAATACCATTTAAACACAGTTTACCAACTCACGATTCCAGATCTACCACTAAAAAAAATTCCAAATCTAAGATCGAAACCCAAAGCTGAAATTCCGCCTACTGGTCAACATAAACGAATATACGAAACACATAACTACACCTTGCATGAAACAAACTCTACGCAATTAAACAGTAAACAGACTATGCTAGCTCGAAGAAATAAACTACGAAACTGGAAACACACGATTCGATACTCAAAACAACCAGAAACACTACATCTAAGCTAACTAGGCAGAAGGAAAAGAAATCAGCGAAGTGAACTGATCACAAAACAACTTCATAGCATAAAACATGTTCGGATCTTCAAACAAAGTACTTACAAGCAGCGAAATTCAAAAGTATCAAAGATCCAGCGTAAAAGAAAACAAGTAATTTAAAATACGAAAGCGGAATAAAAAGTGTTTTGCCAAGCCGGGCGATGGAACTTTCTAACTACGATCTTGCTGACTGGATGAAGAACGTCTGGAACTCCGAAGGCTTCTGGAACTCAGGTGATCATGGTTGTGGCGAGGAATGAGGCTCTGGACTAGGCTGAAGGACTGAACTACCGAGAGAATTCTACCTATCAATTGGATGATAATCTTCGAAAATTGATGCCATTCTCTCTCCATGTGGCTTCCTTTTATAGGGAGGCTTACCCTTGATTTTAGGGTAAAACCTTGTGGCGAGATGACTTCTTTGCCCTTAATTGTGGTTGATCAGTCCCAGCTATCCTTCTTCTCCATCTCGAGCCATTTTTGCATGTATACTGTTCAGTACGTAATCGTTCTGACGCCCTTTTCACCTGAAGTATCTGAAGCTTTGCCTACTGGCTAGAACACTCAACCTGCACACTTTGAGCAACTGTTTTGCAGATATAATCAAATTATGCACATCATACTGACCAGTAACCGAGGCCTAGAATACGACTTATCAAACTGCTCACACTTACCACATGCTTGTCCTCAAGCGTGAAGAACAAACAAAAAGAAGTAAGTGGAATTCTAGCCTGGTTACTCCCTGACCGACTCTATCCTACCCTAGACTCTAACTATGACGCAAAGAAAAACACATAACAAAGACAAACACATAAAGGAAAACTAAAACACTTAAGACACATTAACACAGTAATTGGGCTATATTTTCAACCATCCCTCCCCTCGGGATCAGGTGCAATCCGGCCTTAGACAGCATTGAACTTCCGCCGCCCCCCTTTTCTCTCCCAGTCAGTATATCCGCTTGTCAGGATCGCCCACACCTCTCGGCCAAACACTAGGTTCACTCAGTCACTCATACCTCACCAGGAATGTTAGGACTGCATTTATCTCAATATGCTCAACCACGATTGCTTCGGACTTAGATCTCACGTGTAGCTACTGAAGGGCTTAAAGGTTTGTAACGGGGCTATTGGTTTGTAATGTTTTGGGGTGGATGTTCCTAAGACTCTAGGTTTAAAATTTCTGCTTTATTGAGGTGGGGAAACTGTGTGCATTTGGGCTCTTGGTTGTTGCTTCTCTTGGCTGGCGCTTCTGGCTATGATCTCCAACTGGTCAGTAGCTTCTTGTGGCTTCGCCACCCTTATTCCTTCTCTTTCTTTTTTGTGGTCAAGTTTTCTGACCATTTTTCTTCATATTCTTCTCTTTTTTTTCTTTTTCCTTTGTGGCTTCGCCACCCTTATACCTTCTTCTTCTTTTTTGTGGACCTGGGATAACTTTCTGGTCGATTTTCTTCCAAACTTTCTTGCCCAGCTGGATTTTGCTTTCTTGTACACCTTCTGGCCAGTAAGCTCCAATCGTCTCATGCCTTGCACACACAATCCCAGTGGCTAGGGGTGTATATCTGGGTACAAATAGTTAAGAAAATGGGTTCTAAAGGTGTTTTTTTTGGGGGGGGGGTTTCCTACTGCCTTCAGTGTTCGCTACTCGTGGTCACTTCATCTTAGGTAGTTCGTGGCAGCCGCTCTTTTCTTTTCAAAATATGTGGAAAGTGGTTCCACTTAAAGCTTATAACTCACACTTTAAGAGGGCTTTCGTGTTTGGCTCTAAGGATAGGCTTTTTCCTCATACTTGCGTCATCTATCCTGGCTAGGAGGTACTAAGGGGGGTAGTTTCTGTTTTCCAGCATGTCGTATCTCCCTCAATTCCCCTCACCGTCAGCTCAGGACAGTTGAGTTTTAAGCCCAATCAACACACAAAAGAAAAAAACTAGACCTAACAAGACATTAACACAAACACAAACACTAACTTCACATATACACATGTCATACTGGCCAGTGCAATCCCCCTCCCACTTCACACCTGTCTGCCCCGGATGAGGCTGTGAAGTGGAAAATGGTAATGGCCAGTATGACCGACACACAGACATACCAAAACACAACAAAACGTACTTATACTAAAAACAACAGAAACCAACAAAAACAAAACAACTATATACACAACTCCTCACACTTAGACCATGTAATGGGCTAAGTGTGGGCCAACATGCTTACGAAAAACAATAAACAAGTAAACACAGAAAACATGCGCCAAAGAGACAAACCCTTTACTTCTCACATTTAGACTATTAAATATGCTAAGTGTTAGAAATGGGGTTTGCGCACAAACACAAATTATACTACCTAAAAAAACAATTAAAGTATGAAAAACTAAAAACTGAAAATAAAAAGAAAACTAACTGGTCAGTAAGGGGTGGTCTATCGGTGTCGCCTGCTCCTTCACGGCGTAGGTGGTGCAGGTGGTTGTTCCCTATCAGTCCCGGTCTGGTCCTCATCAAACTCCGCCAGCTCCTCGGCATTCGCCGGCACCCCGGCCTCACCTTCTTCTGTCTCAGGTATCTGCTGTTCATCATTCCGGCCACCATGGCCACTCGGTCCAACATCATCCTCCTGTCTTCCTTGTGCTAACACCATCAGTATCTCGTCTATCACGGACGTCATCCTGGTCATTTCAGCTATCATCCGGTGGTTTTCCTCTCCTAGCCTGGTTACTATCGTCTCCAAAGCCTCTTGCCTCTGATTCTGCCTTCTCTGTCCTGCAGACTCCTTCAGGATCCCTTCCATTACTGATGCTAACCGGGTCATTTCTGATCTCATCTGTCTGTTTTCCTTTGTTATTTCGTCCACAGCCTTTTCCATTCTTTCTTGCCTCTGCTCGTGTGCCGGTGCTCCCTGAGCTGCCCCTACCCGAGCAGTGGGTAAAGCCTCCTCTCCCATCGCATAGAAGTGTGACACGCCTTGCCTCATGTATACCGCGTTCGTTCAGACGAACAAGGGGGTATCAAACAAACCTGGGGGATCCACCATCGTCAAGGGGGATAAGTCTTCTCCCTCCGAGACGGTTATATTGTTCCTCACAAAAACTCCCAAGAAGTGGCAAAGGGAAAGATTCCGTGCGGGGTGGGTAGCGATGAGGTGGCACTGGTACGCTGTCCAGAACCCTAGGTGCAACTTCCTGCCCTTCTTAGCACACCACATGAGGTACAACTCCGTCATTGACATCCGTACTGCAGAGTTCGACTGTCCTAAAAGGTTGAAATCCAAGAAAAGTTGAACCAGGCGTAGAATAGGATCGTTGAGATAGATGGAGCGTTACATAAGCCGAAAGGCATGCGCTTGTATGCATAGGTTCCGAATGGGCAAGTGAAGGTGGTCTTATCCTGGTCTTCAGGATCTACGTAAATTTGGAAGTATCCGCTGTACCCATCTAGAAAACAGAAGTACTTTTTCCCAGCTAATCTCTCCAACATTTGGTCGATGAAAGGCAAGGGAAAATGGTCCTTCCTGGTCGCATTGTTCAGCTTACGGTAATCGATGCACATTCGCCAACCCGTGACCAGCCTCGTTGGGATCAGCTCATTCCTCTCATTTTGAACGACTTGGATTCTCGACTTCTTTGGGACCATGTGGATCGGGCTGACCCACTCACTGTCTGGCACTGAATAGATAATCCCTAGCGACAATAATTTCAAGATTTCCTTCAATATTTCTTCTCGCATGTTGGGGTTTACCTTTCTTTGGGCATCTCGATGTGCCTTTGCTCCCTCTTCCAGCCTGATGTGGTGCATGCAGACATCGGGACTTATTCCCACTAAATCTGTAAGGCTCCATCCAATTGCCTTCTTGTTCTTACTCAACACAGTCAGTAGCCTTGCCTCCTGTTCCTTTGAAGGCTGCTGCTGATGATTACCGGATATGAGTTCTCCTCTCCGAGGAAGGCATACTTCAAATTCGATGGCAATTTCTTCAGCTCAACTTGGGGTGGAAGCGTGTCTTCGGGTAAAGGGTTTTTCTCAGCCTCTCATTCTTTCTCTATTTCTCCCTCTGAAGATTCCTCCATACTGACTGGTAGCTTGGCCCCTGTGGCTCCAATAAATTCCGATTTCTGGCAGAAGTCCTTAATTGCTTCCTCTATCTCTTCATCGGTTAACCCTTGGCTACTGATCAGATCACACCATGCAGCAGCTTCTACGTCAGCCTGCTCATAAACATCTAAAGCTTGGAGTTTCTCCTGCAATAGTTTGGTCTCAAGAAAATCTTGGACTAAGGGGTCAATCACATCAACATAGCATACATTTTCAGAATCAATAGGCTTTTTCATTGCCTCATTGATATCAAAAGTAAACTTCTCCCCATGAAAATCAATGCAAATTGTACCCTCAGCCATGTCTACTATCGTCTTGGCCGTTCTAAAAAATGGTCTTCCCAACAATATGCCACTAGATTCCCTAGCCTCGGACTCACTCATTTTGATCACGTAAAAGTCCGCAGGGTAGGTAAAATCATGCACTCTAACCAACACATTCTCTAAAACACCCTCAGGACTTATGCATGACCTATCAGCCAGTTGGATCAACACTCTAGTGCTCGACAATCTAACTCCCTTCAATCGGTTATAGATTGACAAAGGCATGACATTAATAGAAGCTCCAAGATCACACATTGCATGCTCGACTTTCACATCTCCTATAGTTATGGGTAGAGTGAACATACCTGGATCGGCCTTCTTGGGCGGTAGCTTCTCCTGCACAATTGCAGACGTGATCCCTTCTACCATGATCTTCCCATCCTCTTGGGCTTTCCCGGCTATGAATTCCTTAATGAACTTCCCAAGTGGGGGTAGCTTCACGGCTTGGAGGAATGGTATGGTGACATCCAATTTCCCAAAAATCGACAAGTAGGCCACCGGGTTCTCCTTCTTTCTTTTTGTAACAAAGCGGAAAGGGAATGGTCTCTCCCCATTTTTCTCTTCTACCGGTCCCTCAGCAACCTTCTTGGAATCTTCCTTGGGCAAATTCTGGGTCTGAGCCTCCGTTCTGGATTCTACCTCTTGATTGGGTTCACCTCCTCCACATGGCGTCTCTCCCAAGAGAAATGGGTCCTGCTTCCAACGCATGGATCTCTTAAGCTCTTCCACTGAGATGGTGTCGCCCCCTATCTTCATTCCACTCGGCTCTCCACTTGGTTGTTTCGGTCGAGGTCCATCATAAGTAGTTCCTGACCTCAATGTAACCTTACTCACATTCGCCTTTTCGGGTATTTGGACTGTAGACGGGAGTTTCCCTGCATTTCCTCTTATTTCACCCATATAATTGGCCAGTTGGGCCAACTGCTTATTCATCATATCCATGTTCGCTTTATGTTCCTTCTAGGCATTTTGCATCCCTTGCACTACTTCGTTGTGGGATTGCAACTCGCCCTTGATACCTTGCTGCGACGCGAGCAAATCTCCCATCATGTCCTCCATGGATCTCCTTGACCTGTTAGGGTATTGTGACTGATTTGGGCCTTGGTGCTGGTTGTACTGGGAACTTTGGTTGGGCTGGAAATTTTGGAAGTTTTGCTGGTTCTGGTTAGGTGGGTACTGGTTATACTGGCCAGGAGGGTTGTACTGGTCCTGGTGATATTGGTTCTGATTTTGGTTTTGGAACTGATTTTGGTTCTGGTGGTGCTGGTGTGCTTGATTCGGCTGATTTTGGTAATTTTAGAAGTTTCTCTGGTGGGGTGGTACATAAACAGGATTTTGATTTTGGGATTGTTGGTTCCTTCCTGACCAGTTGAACTGGTGGTCCAGGTTTGCTGGTCCACGATTGGGGTTTTGGTTTTGATGGGGGTTATATTGGTTCTGACCCTGACCTTGGTTTTGATTTTGGTTCCCATCTCCCCATCGAAAGTTTGGGTGATCCCTCCATGGTGCGTCCCGTTGTCTCCCCTGGATCCAATTCCCATTTGAGTTAAAATACCCGGCTGCATTAGCCTGCTCCATACTGACCAAGTTGTTTGGCTGATCATAGCTCGGTCCTTGGTTTCCCTGTTCTGCACCCTTGCAGTTCCCAACTGGAGAAGTCGGCGGTGTATTCTTCTCGATTGCGCTCAGGAGTGACTTCTTCAACTCATCTATCTTCAAATCCATCTTCTGTTCAAACTTCTACTCCTGGTCAGTAGACGAGGCACTTGCAACCCTTTCTCGGTTGTATCCATCCCTTGAATGGTCATACTCCTTCTTCGCACTCAGTAGCTTCCTTAGGACCCTCTTTGCTTCGTTGACCCGTAGCTGTGTGAAGCTTCCTCCCGACGACGAATTTGCCAGGTCCTTGGTTGTTATGTTCATCACCTCATAGAAAGTATGATGTATCTCAATGTCCGCCATGCGATGATTGGGACATGCATCTAAAAGGCTCATATACCTCGCCCAATAATCGCTCAAGGGTTCATCGTACCCTTGCTTCACACTAGTTATATCCCTTTTTAGCGCGCTTGTCTTGGATGATGGGAAAAACTCGCCTAGGAACACTGACTTGAAATCGGCCCAACTCTCAATGGAGTCGGGGGCAGGCGCATGAACCAGGTGTTTGCCTCCCCTTTCAAAACGAACGGCAAAGCCTTCAATCTGTAATCATCCTCGGTCGCCCCTGCTGGCCTCCTCTGCGCCCTACAAATCTTACAAAACTCATGAAGGAACTCGTAAGGCCCTTCGTAACTCTTCCCGCAGTATGTAGGCAGAATTGCGATCACATGAGGCTTCACATCACAGGCAGTTTTCCCTGGGGTCACAACTATGGCTTGAGGTGGTTCTCCCTCGGTATGTGCGTTCAGCATCCCGATCTCAGGATCTTCTTCTCCTTGAGCGGCCATCATTCTCGGGTTTCTCTCTATCCTTGGTATCTCTTCCGGTATTGGTCCGTCTATGGTGTATTGCTCCTCGTCACTACTCGAACTTAAGTCAGACAAAGCCGTCGACAAGCCGGATCGAGTGGTTACGAGTATAGATCCTCGCTGAAGTATCTTCGGCCTCCACTGATCAGGAGCCGAGCTGCTGCTCATAAACTGAAACGAAAAGAAAAGAGAAAAATTATGAACAATATATACGCCAAAGTATCACTCACAATAACAGCTAATAACACCATTCATCCCCGGCAACGGCGCCATTTGAAAGCGCAAGTTTGCGTAGGTATCGTTCAAGCAAAGGGTGTATCCTACTGATCAGGATAAACAATCCCCCGCCAAGCCTAAAACCTGGTATCAATAATTCCTCAACCCTCTTTTACTGGGTAGTATATTGAAGGTAGGGGTCGAATCCCACAGAGATGAATGCGTTTTGGGAATTGTGGTGATATTCTGGAAAGATTTGGTTAGCTACCACGCTTGGGTTGAGTCTCTACCTAGGCAAGAAAATGAAGGTGGTATCCTACTGGCTAGGAGGTGTGAGAGGATTCTGATATGCAGCTGTGTACGTGGACATGGTAAAAACAGGAAATATTCGAAAAGTACTAGGTTTCTATTTTGGGCTAAACAGAATATCAGAAGGTAGTGGTAGTTGTGGTGACTAGGCTGAAGGTCTGCAGGGTATAATTAAAAGTGAAGGACGAAAAGCAAAAAACATTTTTAAAGAAACAAGTGGTCCCCAACACTTGATATGGACACAATCTTCTTCAACAAACACAAAATAAAATCAGATAACAAGTAAACCAGATTCAACACCATTTAAACACAGTTTACCAACTCACGATTCCAGATCTACCACTAAAAAAAATTCCAAATCTAAGATCGAAACCCGAAACTGAAATTCCGTCTACTGGTCAACATAAACGAATATATGAAACACATAACTACACCTTGCATGAAACAAACTCTACGCAATTAAACAGTAAACAGACTATGCTAGCTCGAAGAAATAAACTACGAAACTGGAAACACACGATTCGATACTCAAAACAACCAGAAACACTAGATCTAAGCTAACTAGGCAGAAGGAAAAGAAATCAGCGAAGCGAACTGATCACAAAACAACTTCATAGCATAAAACATGTTCGGATCTTCAAACAAAGTACTTCCAAGCAGCGAAATTCAAAAGTATCAAAGATCCAGCGTAAAAGAAAACAAGTAATTTAAACTACGAAAGCGGAATAAAAAGTGTTTTGCCACGCCGGGCGATGGAACTTTCTAACTACGATCTTGCTGACTGGATGAAAAACGTCTGGAACTCCGAAGGCTTCTGGAACTCAGGTGATCATGGTTGTGGCGAGGAATGAGGCTCTGGACTGGGCTGAAGGACTGAACTACCGAGAGAATTCTACCTAAGAATTGGATGATAATCTTCGAAAATTGATGCCATTCTCTCTCCATGTGGCTTCCTTTTATAGGGAGGCTTACCCTTGATTTTAGGGTAAAACCTTGTGGCGAGATGACTTCTTTGCCCTTAATTGTGGTTGATCAGTCTCAGCTATCCTTCTTCTCCATCTCGAGCCATTTTTGCATGTATACTGGTCAGTACGTAATCGTTCTGACGCCCTTTTCACCTGAAGTATCTGAAGCTTTGCCTACTGGCTAGAACACTCAACCTGCACACTTTGAGCAACTGGTTTGCAGATATAATCAAATTATGCACATCATACTGACCAGTAACCGAGGCCAAGAATACGACTTATCAACCATCTTCTTCCGTCTTCAGTTTTATTTTAGTTTAGTTTAGTCTAGCTCAGTTCCAGAGATAGCTTAGATAGAGAAGTGTCTAGTTAGAAAGGGCGACCTAAGGAAGCGCTGCAGAATTCTCGATATCTGTCGGCGTTATCCTCCGAAGTGTTATCTTAGTTTAATTTCTTAGTTAAAGAAACGATCGTTTTGTATTCCGTATGCTTGCAACATTGTTCTGAGCTCTGGATGTAAAATTAGAGTTGTTTCGTTTCCGTTCGTTTGCTCACTGTTCTAGTTTAATTTCGCTTCAAACTTCGATTCAGTTTTTAATCATGTTGAATAGCAAGGTGTTTCATGTTTTCCGTAGCATGCTTAGTTAGTTGAGTTCTTATTTTCTGCCTGTCGTTTACTTGATCCAGTGGTGATAAGGCATATTTCATGCATCGGTTTATGGGTATAATGTGTACTACTTGATCAATTTATCGAGTAAAACAAGTGTTAATTGTGCAGAAATGCCGCTTTACCAAGGAAACGAAGCCCAACTGATCGAGCAAGTACAATCGGGGAAAAGTCCAATAAATCAGGGGAGTTGATCAAGGGGAGTAATCAAGCAGTTAGGCAGGGACCACTGGCTTCCAGAAGAAGGGCAAGTGAGGAAATGAGCTGGATGTGGTGCACCATTCTGTTATCAAGGACAACGTTCTACAAGGGGACACGTGCTGGCATATGAGACGCAAGGACGGAGCTGAGTCATGAGTCTGTTACTCAAAAGCGTCGACATTCTAGAAGGAAAAGCATGTAGCAATCAATGAGCCGCTCATCCTCAGCGTGAGTGAATATTCCCTGTCAAGATCGTTATCCAGCTGGAGGGCGAGTAGAGCTTATAAATAGAGGATGTGCCATCACAAGAAAAGAACCCGATCCTTTACTTTCCGTCTAGTTTAGCTTAGTTCAGTTCTCTAGATAGCTTAGCCTAGCTTAGATAAAGTGTTGCTTAGTTTGAAAGGGCGATTGAAGAAGCGCTACAAAATACTTGTTATCTGTCAGCGTATTCTGAAGTTTCCAGCCGAGATTCTTCTCGGTTTTACTTACTTTCGTAGTTTCCCAAAGTGTTAGCTTAGTTTAAACTTCTCGCTGTACTGTTCTCAGTTTTAGTTTAATCAAAGTTATTTCGTTTTCATCCTCGCATTTACTCTTATGTTTTCACCTGCAATTCACTTGACCCAGTAGTTAAATTTATCTTGATCAAGTCAACAAGTTTAATTCTGCCTAGAGTAAAATCAGTAGTTAAAACTCCCAAGTTAAAGCGTGGCAGCAGCCAACCCCCTGTTCACTACTCACACACTCGACACACCAACTTCTCTGTGGGATCGACCCCGAACTTGCCGCTTTACTGTTAAAGTAGTGCAAAATTAGGAGTTTACAAATTACTTTGGTAGGAAACGAGCGAGAGCGAGTTTGCATCGATCAAGTGGCAACGACATTTGCTAACTGATCCAATCGGTTCGGTTATCTTCAATATAACTTGGTCCGAATTCGCGCCCCTCTCGTGGTCCCTCCAAAATGGCGCCATTGCCGGGGAAGCATGGTGTTACTTCATGTTTGTGCGTAGTGCGTAGGAGTAAATAGTTTTCTTTTTTTTTCATTTCTCATTTGTTTTTCCTGCTGTTGATGAGAAGGTACCACTGCGGCGGCCACTGGAATCACCTTCTTATATACAGAGGCGCTAACGCTCATTGGAGAGTCCAGGAAGCCGGCGTTGTCACCACCCATTTCAGAGCAGCATTAGAAGCAGCAGCAACCGCTGAACAGAACACACTACCACCACCACCAGAACGAACAGAAGCAGAGATGGCCCTTGTCCCTGACGACTCTGGAATCGGCTCTCTGCACGCTTATGATGAGAAGGAGCCCACACATGCCATTGCCGCTACTCCTGGGATGCGGACCATTGCGATCAAATCAGGAGTACTAGCCATTTTGTCCCACTTCTACGGTCTTTCAAAGGAATGTCCGTACACCTTCCTGGAGGAGTTCTGCCGATACTGTGACATTCAGCCCGTGCCGGCTGGATCCACATCTGAAGATTACAGGCTCAAAGCTATTCCCTTCGTTTTGAAGGGCGATGCGGGTGTCTGGCTGTCAAGACTGCCAGAAGGATCCATCAGAATATGGGCCGAGTTCCACATGATATTCCTAGACCGCTTCTTTCCAGCATCAAAGACGAGTGCCCTCAAACGGGAGATTACCAGCCAAGACAAAAGAGATCACTCAAGGAGTCGAAAAACCACCTGACCAAGCTGGCCCGTTAAGAAGAGAACCGAAGGAGAATCCCGCACCTACAAGGTATCCATCCTCGGAGGAAAAAGGAGTGACCGTTCCCTCCTCGAGAAAGGAAGAGCGCTTCGAAGAACAAAAAGAGCCACCATCCCAGTGTCAAATCAAACTGATATCTAGGAAGCAGAATTCAGAATTGGCAGACCCTCATACCACCGTGGCAACACACACACTGGAGGCAAACATGCTCAAAGGAGACCCCCCCCAATTCGTTCTCTTTCACGGTGAAGGGTAATAGGGTTGATCCCTATAGAGATAAGACCAAAGCGGGAATAGTGGAAGAGATTCCACTAACCCTACCCAATCTTATCCAGTAAGAAGGTATAGGGAGCGACTGCGTATTCTTGGGTAGTCTGCTTGATCAAGCAACATAAATCTAAATTGTCGGTCTGATCAAGTGACATCCTAAGGACACCGGTCATTTCCCTTGATAGTGTAGTGTAAATATTTTATGTGTTGTTTATTTCTTAGAAAATTAAAAGTCGGAAGTGGAGGAAAGAAACTGATCAAGTGGAATTATGTGAGCTTTCATCTGGATTTATTTATCCACTTGATCAGTGCAATGTGAGTTAACCAATGGCCACAGTGATTTAATTGATCAGAGGCAGGTGATAATATGACGCATACAGTCATTGGAGAGGTGTCAGATGGCGCCAACTGTCGCAATGAAAGGACGTTCCAGAGAGAAGGAGGAAGTGTATCAGATAAGCTAAGCCAGCTGGCACTCTGAAAAGGCACGCTCGTACGTAAGGAGTCGCAGAGTACGTGAACAGTCGCAGGGATCTCAACCGTCAGAAATCTCAACAGTCGTGGTATCAGTATAAAAGGCAAACCTCAGAGCTGTATTTTACTTTCAACCAAAAGCGACTACAGTGCATACCAATCCAAGTTCCAAACCCCTGCCTAAAACATCTTCTCCACCAGCACTCATCACCACTGCCACCAAGGATGTTGATCGAGCAAATTCCCACTCCTTCATCATCCTCCAGTGCCGACGCCGACGGTGGCGACCAGGAAACTTTATCCCAAGTTCGTCAAGAAAATACTAACCCTCCAAAGCCAACCATCGCTCCACCACAAACCAATACCGCCACTCCATGTTCCGAAGTGTATACGGAGACCCTACGGCGCCTCGATGAAATTCTCCGGAGTATACCCCGCGAGTTGGATGATGCAGCAGCATATGCCGCACTCAAGGCTAGACTTCGGATTTCCGAGTCTAAAGATCCTGCTTCGTCCTCTAAAACAAAGATCCCAACTAGCTCTGACAGAGAAGGATTGAGGGAGGATTATGGGCAACAGTTCGCTATTCCGTCGCCAACAAGCGGTGGCAACTCCACTTCAATGCATGAGCCACATTTGACTGAGGATGGTGACATCAATGATGAAGAGGTGGAGGAATTCCGCCCACTGTTCGACTATGGGGAGATGGAAAAGGAGGAAGAGGATCTTCTACGCCGTCAGACGCAGCGTATGACAACGAACCGGCTCTTGGAGGAAGCTGAGACCCTAAAAACCCGAGGAGAGGAGGAAACGATGGTGCAGAGGCCACGCACGGTACGGAGGCTGGTGGATGAAAAAGAACCGGAGGAGCCTCAGATCTAGGAAGTTGGGGAGGAGAGAGAGGCTGTCAAGGGCAGCCTGGTAAGGGAAGAGAGAGAGAGAGAGAGAGGAGAGAGAAGGGAAGTGTTCTTCCTACTCCCAAGAGAAGCTGCTCCGCCAACATAGGGGTCGTCATTACAGATGCTTCCGCACCCATTTCCCCACGGTAAAGAGATGAGGGCAGTGATTCGACGGGACAGGAGTTGCGCTGGACCCGAACGTCCAAGAGGCAACAAGGACGGCCTACAACCTCTCTTTCCACCTCCTACTCTCCTCAACATGTGGTGTTGACCCCAGCTCTTCGCCAACAGATGTTGGAATTCGATGATCCTAAAATGCAGAAGGAGGTGCACCAAAGGGTGACCTCCCAGAAGAAGTTAAAGGCGGGAAGATACTGCACTAGCCGTCCCTGGAGAAGATAGAGATGAAGGAGAGGTTTTTCGCCTACATTGCCGGCATCGGTTTTGAATGGTTGCTAGAGGTCGATGAGACCCCTGTGCCGGAGGACCTGGCCAAGGAGTTTTTCACATCCTTCCGATTCTCCGGAAGCTCAGACCTGAACGACAAAAGTGTCTCCTTTAGGGTTTTTGGCCAGGACCATCTGATGAGCCTAAATGATTTCTCCATCCGGATGGGCCTCTATACAGAAAACCAGGTAACCAATGGGGTTTGGGTTGGGCGCGATATCGGTCTCCTTCAGAGAAAACCCGAATTCGATCAGCAGACCGTCTGGAAAGCCATATGCGCTGGAAGCGCCCCTACCTTCAGAGCCTCTGAATCCAGAGGATATCTTATTGCTGATCCGGCCCTCAGACTAGCCTAGGTCTACCTAGCCTGTAACCTCCTCGACAAGGCAATACACTGGCGATCCTCACTCTGGCCGAGCTTTACTTTATGTGGAGCATGAGAGAACAAAAGAAAGTCCACCTTGGGTAGCCATGCTGCCCGCCATTTAAACGTCAGCCACCTCCTTGGTGCCTATCTGAGGAGAAACTGGACAGTGACGAGTGTCGGATGCCCCATCCTTTGCCCTAGTCCTAAATTGTTTGACCTCGACTTCTTTGTTAGAATTCAAGTTTTAGAGAAGACGCATGGAGGGAATTTCCAGTTTTACGCAGCAGGACGGCGGGAGAAACAAAGAAGCCAGCCCCAGAGGAAAAGAAGGCTAGAGGAGACCTCAGAAACCCTTGCCGAGGGAAGAGAGGAGGATACACACCAGGCGCCCACTCCGAGGATGGGACAAGAAGAGGCTGCAAGCACTAACAACGCATGGAAGCTCCGAGTGGAGCAGACATTGATGCAGCTGGTGGAGAATTCAAATGCTCAAATGGTCCTGCTGGCTAGGTTGTTTAGTACCACCCAAGACCAGACCCCTGCTAGACGACTACCACCTCCCTCTACAGGCTCTCCTCCGTCTCGGCGCCCGTCATCCTCTCAGCCACCCTCAGCATCTCCTAGTCAACCCCCCAGAAAACCCTAGTAAAACCCCCCCAATTCTCAGCTCATTTCGTTTCAAACAATTTAATTTTCATGTTGGTCTGTATATACTGATGTTTCTTTTGTTCTCTTACACTTAGACCTATGTTGGGTCTAAGTGTGAGAAGTATGCATGTTGTTTTGTTATTTTTGTTTGCCTGCCTATATCTGTTTGGTTATTTTTTTCTCTGGTTTTAATCAGCATGTTTTGATCGTTGGCACTGTCTCACACTTAGCCCAGTGTCTGGTCTAAGTGTGAGAAGTTTCCCTTGTTTATTATTGTGTCGTTGCCTGTGCCTAACCCTTTTTTCCACTGCATCCAGTCCCTCGAGGACGAGTTCATATGCAGCGGGGTGGGGAGACGGGTTAGTTACAGTAGGATCATTCATGCACAAAAATTTTCAAAACATTTCAAAAGAATACAGTTAGTAGTAATAAATAGGCAATATGCATGAAATTGGATAAGGGGAAGACTTGACTACTTTTTGGAAGAGTTAGAAAAAGGATTCAGTATGCTTACATGTAAAAACTTGATTGCAAAAAACTTGATCAGTTTGAACGACGCAAGTATGATGGAAACGCTCAATTTTAAACCAACTGTGAAGCCTCTCTATATATGAGTTATAAGCCGAAAGTAGAACACTTTCTACTATTTTTACAGAAGAAAATTTTACGAGAGGCCGACTTTTAATATTAAGATGAAAATTGCACAAGTAGTAAGGACTAAAAGCCACTAGGTCTTAGCCATTTGAGCCGTTTCTCTTCCTTCGTTCCACGAACCCGCCTCGTTAATAAAGGCACCCCTTAGTTAACCACTTTGAGCCTATACACTCTTACCCGTTCTTTGAAAGCTTAAAACCAAAATTCAAGTTTCATATCACATGAGGAAATGAGTCAAAGAGATGAAATTTTTCAAAAAGGACAAAAAGGGATAGCAATAGAGTAGTCGGAATAAAAGGTAGTCAGGTTGATCAAGTTAGACAATCGGGTTGATCAAGTTAAAAAAATGTTGAGAAAAAGAAAGGGTAGGAAAAAGTTGTAACCTGACCCAGAAAATCAAAAGTTAGGAAATAAGCCGAAAGTTAAAGACTAAAGGTCAAATTTGACCAAGTATCCAGTAGAAAAGAATTAATATCCAACAAGTTTAGTCAAATCTTTGGTCTTATGACTCATGTGGTTTTCTTTTTTACAATTTAAATTTTTATCTTAGACTTAGAACCCCTAGAACCCTACCCTAATACGTTACTACCCTTGAACCACGTTACGACCCAAAACAAAGACCTTAAGGAACTATCTTGTGCAGTCCGATTCAAGGTATTAAATTTGTGGCAATACCGAGTGAACAGTCTTAACATCTCTGGTGGGAAATGAGTGACTGAGTGAATACAACAGTGGTTTAAATTGAGTAATCTTGACAAGCTGACACCTTGATCAAGCAAACGTGAAAGAGAAGAAACATAAGCTGTGTGATTGTTGGAAATTTATTCGGTCTAATCCATACATGTAAATATGTGTTTTGGGTTTTGAGTCTTGTTTTTCTTTTTCGTCATCTTTCTTTTTTTGAAATGAGCAAACCATGCCTGAAATTTGCCTTATCTTTTTTTTTCTTTTTCTTTATACTTGAGGACAAGTATATTTTAAGTGTGAGCAGTTTGATAAGGCATATTTCATGCATCGGTTTATGGGTAAAATGTGTACTACTTGATCGGTTTATCGCGCAAAACAAGTGTTAATTGTGCAGAAATGCCGCTTGACCAAGGCAACGAAGCCAAACTGATCATGCAAGTACAATCGGCGGAAAAGGCCATCAGGGGAGTTGATCAAGGGGAGTTGATCAAGGGGAGTAATCAAGCAGTTAGGCAGGGACCACTGGCTTCCAGAAGAAGGGTACGTGAGGAAATGAGCTGGATGTGGTGCACCATTCTGTTATCAAGGACAACTTTCTAGAAGGGGACACGTGCTGGCATATGAGACGCAAGGACAGAGCTGAGTCATGAATCTGTTACTCAAAAGCGTCGACATTTTAGAAGAAAAAGCACGTAGCAATCAATGAGCCACTCATCCTCAGCGTGAGTGAATATTCCCTGTCAAGATCGTTATCCAGCTGGAGGGCGAGTAGAGCTTATAAATAGAGGATGTGCCATCACAAGAAAAGAATCCGATCCTTTACTTTCCGTCTAGTTTAGCTTAGTTCAGTTCTCTAGATAGCTTAGCCTAGCTTAGATAAAGTGTTGCTTAGTTTGAAAGGGCGATTGAAGATGCGCTACAGAATACTTGTTATCTGTCAGCGTATTCTGAAGTTTCCAGCCGAGATTCTTCTCGGTTTTACTTACTTTCGTAGTTTGCCAAAGTGTTAGCTTAGTTTAAACTTCTCGCTGTACTGTTCTTAGTTTTAGTTTAATCAAATTTATTTCGTTTTCATCCTCGCATTTACTATTACGTTTTCACCTACAATTCACTTGACCCAGTAGTTAAATTTATCTTGATCAAGTCAACAAGTTTAATTCTGCCTAGAGTAAAATCAGTAGTTAAAACTCCCAAGTTAAAGCGTGGCAGCAGCCAACCCCATATTCACTACTCACACACTCGACACACCAACTTCTCTGTGGGATCGACCCCGAACTTGCCGCTTTACTGTTAAAGTAGTGCAAAATTAGGAGTTTACAAATTACTTTGGTAGGAAACGAGCGAGAGCGAGTTTGCATCGATCAAGTGGCAACGACATTTGCTAACTGATCCTATCGGTTCGGTTATCTTCAATATAACTTGGTCCGAATTCGCGCCCCTCTCGTGGTCCCTCCAAAAGGCGCCATTGCCGGGGAAGCATGGTGTTACTTCATGTTTGTGCGTAGTGCGTAGGAGTAAATAGTTTTCTTTTTTTTTCATTTCTCATTTGTTTTTCCTGCTGTTGTTGAGAAGGTACCACTGCGGCGGCCACTGGAATCACCCTCTTATATACAGAGGCGCTAACGCTCATTGGAGAGTCCAGGAAGCCGGCGTTGTCACCACCCATTTCAGAGCAGCATTAGAAGCAGCAGCAGCCGCTGAACAGAACACACTACCACCACCACCAGAACGAACAGAAGCAGAGATGGCCCTTGTCCCTGACGACTCTGGAATCGGCTCTCTGCACGCTTATGATGAGAAGGAGCCCACACATGCCATTGCCGCTGCTCCTGGGATGCGGACCATTGCGATCAAATCAGGAGTACTAGCCATTTTGTCCCACTTCTACGGTCTTTCAAAGGAATGTCCGTACACCTTCCTGGAGGAGTTCTGCCGATACTGTGACATTCAGCCCGTGCCGGCTGGATCCACATCTGAAGATTACAGGCTCAAAGCTATTCCCTTCGTTTTGAAGGGCGATGCGGGTGTCTGGCTGTCAAGACTGCCAGAAGGATCCATCAGAATATGGGCCGAGTTCCACATGATATTCCTAGACCGCTTCTTTCCAGCATCAAAGACGAGTGCCCTCAAACGGGTGATTACCAGCCAAGACAAAAGAGATCACTCAAGGAGTCGAAAAACCACCTGACCAAGCTGGCCCGTTAAGAAGAGAACCGAAGGAGAATCCCGCACCTACAAGGTATCCATCCTCGGAGGAAAAAGGAGTGACCGTTCCCTCCTCGAGAAAGGAAGAGCGCTTCGGAGAACAAAAAGAGCCACCATCCCAGTGTCAAATCAAACTGATATCTAGGTAGCAGAATTCAGAATTGGTAGACCCTCATACCACCGTGGCAACACACACACTGGAGGCAAACATGCTCAAAGGAGACCCCCCCCCAATTCGTTCTCTTTCACGGTGAAGGGTAATAGGGTTGATCCCTATAGAGATAAGACCAAAGCGGGAATAGTGGAAGAGATTCCACTAACCCTGCCCAATCTTATCCAGTAAGAAGGTATAGGGAGCGACTGCGTATTCTTGGGTAGTCTGCTTGATCAAGCAACATAAATCTAAATCGTCGGTCTGATCAAGTGACATCCTAAGGACACCGGTCATTTCCCTTGATAGTGTAGTGTAAATATTTTATGTGTTGTTTATTTCTTAGAAAATTAAAAGTCGGAAGTGGAGGAAAGAAACTGATCAAGTGGAATTATGTGAGCTTTCATCTGGATTTATTTATCCACTTGATCAGTGCAATGTGAGTTAACCAATGGCCACAGTGATTTAATTGATCAGAGGCAGGTGATAATATGACGCAGACAGTCATTGGAGAGGTGTCAGATGGCGCCAACTGTCGCAATGAAAGGACGTTCCAGGGAGAAGGAGGAAGTGTATCAGATAAGCTAAGCCAGCTGGCACTCTGAAAAGGCACGCTCGTACGTAAGGAGTCGCATAGTACGTGAACAGTCGCAGGGATCTCAACCGTAAGAAATCTCAACAGTCGTGGTATCAATATAATAGGCAAACCTCAGAGCTGTATTTTACTTTCAACCAAAAGCGACTACAGTGCATACCAATCCAAGTTCCAAACCCCTGCCTAAAACATCTTTTCCACCAGCACTCATCATAACTACCACTAAGGATGTTGATCGAGCAAATTCCCACTCCTTCATCATCCTCCAGTGCCGACGCCGACGGTGGCGACAAGGAAACTTTATCCCAAGTTCGTCAAGAAAATACTAACCCTCCTAAGCCAACCATCGCTCCACCACAAACCAATACCGCCACTCCACGTTCCGAAGTGGATAAGGAGACCCTACGGTGCCTCGATGAAATTCTCCGGAGTATACCCCGCGAGTTGGACGATGCAGCAGCATATGCCGCACTCAAGGCTAAACTTCGGATTTCCGAGTCTAAAGATCCTGCTTCGTCCTCTAAAACAAAGATCCCACCTAGCTCTGACAGAGAAGGATTGAGGGAGGATTATGGGCAACAGTTCGCTATTCCGTCGCCAACAAGCGGTAGCAACTCCACTTCAATGCATGAGCCACATTTGACTGAGGATGGCGACATCAACGATGAAGAGGTGGAGGAATTCCGCCCACTGAGCGTATGACAACGAACCGGCTCCTGGAGGAAGCTGAGACCCTAAAAACCCGAGGAGAGGAGGAAACGATGGTGCAGAGGCCAGGCACGGTACGGAGGCTGGTGGATGAAAAGGAACCGGAGGAGCCTCAGATCCAGGAAGTTGGGGAGGAGAGAGAGGCTGTCAAGGGCAGCCTGGTAAGGGAAGAGAGAGAGAGAGGAGAGAGAAGGGAAGTGTTCTTCCTACTCCCAAGAGAAGCTGCTCCGCCAACATAGGGGTCGTCATTACAGATGCTTCCGCACCCATTTTCCCACGGTCAAGAGATGAGGGCAGTGATTCGACGGGACAGGAGATGCGCTGGACCCGAACGTCCAAGAGGCAACAAGGACGGCCTACAACCTCTCCTTCCACCACATACTCTCCTCAGCATGTGGTGTTGACCCCAGCTCTTCGCCAACAGATGTTGGAATTCGATGATCCTAAAATGCAGAAGGAGGTGCACCAAAGGGTGACCTCCCAGAAGAAGTTAAAGGCGGGGAAGATGCTGCACTAGCCGTCCCTGGAGAAGATAGAGATGAAGGAGAGGTTTTTCGCCTACATTGCCGGCATCGGTTTTGAATGGTTGCTAGAGGTCGATGAGACCCCTGTGCCGGAGGACCTGGCAAGGAGTTTTTCACATCCTTCCGATTCTCCGGAAGCTCAGACCTGAACGACAAAAGTGTCTCCTTTAGGGTTTTTGGCCAGGACCATCTGATGAGCCTAACTGATTTCTCTATCCGGATGGGCCTCTATACAGAAAACTAGGTAACCAATGGGGTTTGGGTTGGGCGCGATATCGGTCTCCTTCAGAGAAAACCCGAATTCGATCAGCAGACCGTCTGGAAAGCCATATGCGCTGGAAGCGCCCCTACCTTCAGAGCCTCTGAATCCAGAGGACATCTTATTGCTGATCCTGCCCTCAGACAAGCCTAGGTCTACCTAGCCTGTAACCTCCTCGACAAGGCAATACACTGGCGATCCTCACTCTGGCCGAGCATTACTTTATGTGGAGCATGAGAGAACAAAAGAAAGTCCACCTTGGGTTCTGGCTGGCTTATTCCATAAACCAAATGGCTACCCATGCTGCCCGCCATTTAAACGTCAGCCACCTCCTTGGGGCCTATCTGAGGAGAAACTGGACAGTGACGAGTGTCGGACGCCCCATCCTTTGCCCTAGTCCTAAATTGTTTGACCTCGACTTCTTTGTTAGAATTCAGGTTTTAGAGAAGACGCATGGAGGGAATTTCCAGTTTTACGCAGCAGGACGGCGGGAGAAACAAAGAAGCTAGCCCCAGAGGAAAAGAAGGCTAGAGGAGACCTCAGAAACCCTTGCCGAGGGAGGAGAGGAGGATACACACCAGGCGCCCACTCCGAGGATGGGACAAGAAGAGGCTGCAAGCACTAACAACGCATGGAAGCTCCGAGTGGAGCAGACATTGATGCAGCTGGTGGAGAATTCAAATGCTCAAATGGTCCTGCTGGCTAGGTTGTTTAGTACCACCCAAGACCAGACCCCTGCTAGACGACTACCACCTCCCTCTACAGGCTCTCCTCCGTCTCGGCGGCCGTCATCCTCTCGGCCACCCTCAGCATCTCCTAGTCAACCCCCCAGGAAACCCTAGTAAAACCCCCCCAATTCTCAGCTCATTTCGTTTCAAACAATTTAATTTTCATGTTGGTCTGTATATACTGATGTTTCTTTTGTTCTCTTACACTTAGACCTATGTTGGGTCTAAGTGTGAGAAGTATGCATGTTGTTTTGTTATTTTTGTTTGCCTGCCTATATCTGTTTGGTTATTTTTTTCTCTGGTTTTAATCAGCATGTTTTGATCGTTGGCACTGTCTCACACTTAGCCCAGTGTCTGGTCTAAGTGTGAGAAGTTTCCCTTGTTTATTATTGTGCCGTTGCCTGTGCCTAACCCTTTTTTCCACTGCATCCAGTCCCTCGAGGACGAGTTCATATGCAGTGGGGTGGGGGGACGGGTTAGTTACAGTAGGATCATTCATGCACAAAAATTTTCAAAACATTTCAAAAGAATACAATTAGTAGTAATAAATAGGCAATATGCATGAAATTGGATAAGTGGAAGACTTGACTACTTTTTGGAAGAGTTAGAAAAAGGATTCAGTATGCTTACATGTAAAAACTTGATTGCAAAAAACTTGATCAGTTTGAACGACGCAAGTATGACGGAAACGCTCAATTTTAAACCAACTGTGAAGCCTCTCTATATGTGAGTTATAAGCCAAAAGTAGAACACTTTCTACTATTTTTACAGAAGAAAATTTTACGAGAGGCCGACTTTTAATATTAAGCTGAAAATTGCACAAGTAGTAAGGACTAAAAGCCACTAGGTCTTAGCCATTTGAGCCGTTTCTCTTCCTTCGTTCCACGAACCCGCCTCGTTAATAAAGGCACCCCTTAGTTAACCACTTTGAGCCTATACACTCTTACCCGTTCTTTGAAAGCTTAAAACCAAAATTCAAGTTTCATATCACATGAGGAAAGGGGTCAAAGAGATGAAATTTTTCAAAAAGGACAAAAAGGGATAGCAATAGAGTAGTCGGAATAAAAGGTAGTCAGGTTGATCAAGTTAGACAATCGGGTTGATCAAGTTAAAAAAATGTTGAGAAAAAGAAAGGGCAGGAAAAAGTTGTAACCTGACCCAGAAAATCAAAAGTTAGGAAATAAGCCGAAAGTTAAAGGCTAAAGGTCGAAATTTGACCAAGTATCCAGTAGAAAAGAATTAATATCCAGCAAGTTTAGTCAAATCTTTGGTCTTATGACTCATGTGGTTTTCTTTTTTACAGTTTAAATTTTTATCTTAGACTTAGAACCTCTAGAACCCTACCCTAATACGTTACTACCCTTGAACCACGTTACGACCCAAAATAAAGACCTTAAGGAACTATCTTGTGCAGTCCGATTCAAGGTATTAAATTTGTGGCAATACCGAGTGAACAGTCTTAACATCTCTGATGGGAAATGAGTGACTGAGTGAATACAACAGTGGTTTAAATTGAGCAATCTTGACAAGCTGACACCTTGATCAAGCAAACGTGAAAGAGAAGAAACATAAGCTGTGTGATTGTTGGAAATTTATTCGGTCTAATCCATACATGTAAATATGTGTTTTGGGTTTTGAGTCTTGTTTTTCTTTTTCGTCATCTTTCTTTTTTTGAAATGAGCAAACCATGCCTGAAATTTGCCTTATCTTTTCTTTTCTTTTTCTTTATACTTGAGGACAAGTATGTTTTAAGTGTGAGCAGTTTGATAAGGCATATTTCATGCATCGGTTTATGGGTAAAATGTGTACTACTTGATCGGTTTATCGCGCAAAACAAGTGTTAATTGTGCAGAAATGCCGCTTGACCAAGGCAACGAAGCCAAACTGATCATGCAAGTACAATCGGCGGAAAAGGCCATCAGGGGAGTTGATCAAGGGGAGTAATCAAGCAATTAGGCAGGGACCACTGGCTTCCAGAAGAAGGGCACGTGAGGAAATGAGCTGGATGTGGTGCACCATTCTGTTATCAAGGACAACTTTCTAGAAGGGGACACGTGCTGTCATATGAAACGCAAGGACAGAGCTGAGTCATGAATCTGTTCCTCAAAAGCGTCGACATTCTAGAAGGAAAAGCACGTAGCAATCAATGAGTCGCTCATCCTCAGCGTGAGTGAATATTCCCTGTCAAGATCGTTATCCAGCTGGAGGGCGAGTAGAGCTTATAAATAGAGGATGTGTCATCACAAGAAAAGAATCCGATCCTTTACATTCCGTCTAGTTTAGCTTAGTTCAGTTCTCTAGCTTAGTTTTGTTCTCTAGATAGCTTAGCCTAGCTTAGATAAAGTGTTGCTTAGTTAGAAAGGGCGATTGAAGAAGCGCTACAGAATACTTGTTATTTGTCAGCGTATTCTGAAGTTTCCCGCTGAGATTCTTCTCGGTTTTACTTGCTTTCGTAGTTTCCCAAAGTTTTAGCTTAGTTTAAACTTCTCGATGTACTGTTCTCAGTTATAGTTTAATCAAAGTTATTTCGTTTTCATCATCGCATTTACTGTTACGTTTTCGCCTGCAATTCACTTGACCCAGTAGTTAAATTTATTTTGATCAAGTCAACAAGTTTAATTCTGCCTAAATTAAAATCAGTAGTTAAAAACTCCCAAGTTAAAGCGTGGCAGCAGCCAACCCCCTGTTCATTACTCACACACTCGACACACCAACTTCTCTGTGGGATCGACTCCGAACTTGCCGCTTTACTGTTAAAGTAGTGCAAAATTGAGGGTTTACAAATTACTTTGGTAGGAAACGAGCGAGAGCGAGTTTGCATCGATCAAGTGGCAACGACATTTGCTAACTGATCCAATCGGTTCGGTTATCTTCAATATAACTTGGTCCAATTCGCGCCCCTCTCGTGGTCCCTCCAAGTAGTAATCAGTCACTTGATCCAGTAGATAGTTTACTTTGTGCCTAGTGTAAACCCAGTAGTTAAAACTCCCAAACTTAAAGCGTGGCAGCAGCCGAACCCTATTCACTACACACACTCGATACACTCGCTTCTCTGTGGGATCGACCCCGAACTTGCCGCTTTACTGTTAAAGTAGTGCAAAATTGGGAGTTATATATATTACATTGGTTGGCTAGCGAGAGCGAGATCGCCTTGATCAACTGGAAACGACATTTGCTAACTGGTCCATTCGGTTCAGTTATCTTCCATATAGCTTGATCCATCCACTCGATACGCGAATCCTAGCACGCCAAACCTATGTTATGGATGTCAACTAAATGTAATTGACATACATATGTCTGCTGTTGACATCAATATTTAAATGTCAACAACAGACATACATATGTCAACTATATTTAGTTGACATACAAATTTCTTCGAGTTAACATCCATAACGTAGGTTTGACATAATTGTCGGTTATCAATTTAAAAAACTTATCATCTGATCATATCCCGCTGGGTAGATCATTATTGATAGATAGATATTGTCTAATAGAACTGTTGATTTCAAAACGCAACAGAAAACGAAAACAAAGGTAAGAATCCGTCTTTAGCACATTTTTTAAGAGTAATGGCACAATAAATCCACAAGTTCGATCTCTTCTTGTCCTAAGTTTTGCATTTTTGGCAAGAAATACGTAGGAGATTCGCAGCGAAAATCTCACAATTCCAACAAGTTTCTAATGAAATCTTCCCAAACTATTTCAAAAAAGCACACCAGTCTCGTCTGTTTAAATGAAAATCTCACAATTCCAACAAGTTTCTAATGAAATCTTCCCAAACTATTTCAAAAAAGCACACCAGTCTCGTCAGTTTAAATGTATAATCCTAAATTTTGAATTCTGCTCCATAATTAAATGAAACCAAGGCCAAAAGAAGTAGGATCATGCAATTTAGAAACTTGTTTAGCTACTAATTCTCCACCTCTGCATACAAGACTAAACATGATTGATAAGGCTCGTTTCATGCATTGGTTTTTGGTGATATTACATGCCTTTTTGGGGAGATAATGCGCAAATTTGAGATTAAGTGTGCAGATATTGGTTGGGTCAAGTAGATGCTGCAAATTGACCGAGCAGATGCAAAATGAACAGAAAAGGAGTAAAAAGTGTCAAAAATCCACTAGGTCACGGAGAATTATCAGGAGAGTAGGTGCGTGAAAAATCTGTCGGACCTAGGAATGCACACAAATTACCCGGGGCGGGGAAAATGGAGCAGAAAAGGTGAAGAAAGGAGCAGATTTAAAAGATCATATTTTAAGGGTACAAACGTCAAATCATGAAGAGCATACCCTAGGGATTCGAGCTTGAAGCCTCCCTATATAAAGGGACCAACATGAATGAAGAAGGAGAGTGCTTAACGCTATTGTAGTTAGGTAGGAAGTTCTCGGTAGCGCTTAACGTTACCATTCTCGTAGTTTAGGTAGGAAACTCTCATAGGCGCTTAACGCCACTGCTCTCTTAGCTTAGTTTAGTTTAGTTGTTGATTTCTTAGCTTAGTTCAATGGTTTCGACGGGGAATTGACGACTCCGACGTTGGATCCTTGCTTTCTTTACCGCTTTTGAGTCGATGTAGTTAGATCTCGAGTTTCATCGGAGGAATTGACGGCTCCGCCTTTGGATCTCGACCTATTTCTGGTTTTATGAAGCTTTGGTGTTTATTTTCATGTTGATGATGCTATTTACTCATGTTTCTTGGATGTTTTTCGCAATTGGTGGCTTAGATGTTTAGATCCATGATGTTTACATGATTTCCAGTAGTTTAGAGGTTGAGATCTAGTTGTTCACGTGTTCGATTTCTGAGATTTGTTAGTTTAGGTGATGCATGCAAGGTTAATCTGTGTTTATTCCGCTTTCTGCTAGACCCAGTAGCGTAGATCTGTTAGTTTAGGCTTTCATTTCATGTTTGAATTTAGATCTGAGATTGCTCTGTTTTTATGGTGTTTAATGCTCTGTTTTGTTTTGTATTTCCCGTTGGATTCATGAAGAAGATAAAGTTTGCTGGTAGTTAGAATCAGATCTGCTTTAGTTTGTTAGTTGCAGCTTTCTTGTCAGTAGCTATTTAAGGAAATCTGTTCTGCTGCTTTTCTTACGATCTGTGTCTGGCTGTTTTAGGAAACTTATTTGCTTGACCCAGGAAATTCGGTGAATGTTCCAAAGTTAAATTCAGTTTCAAATCATGCATGCATTTATATTTCAAGCAATTTCCATTCTCTAGACCCAGTAGACAGAATAGATTAGGTTTAATTTCTCAGGTCTAGTAGTTAAAACATAACCCTCTCGTTGCGTGGCTACAGCCGATCACTTTTCTGTTTGTGTCGTAGAAACAATCTCGAGTAGGTCCCTAGTCTCTGTGGTTCGACCCCGCTCTTGCCGCTTATACTTTGTAATATTTGTTGCAATAGTGGGAAAATTATAAATCTTGTTGAAAGGGGGAACACCTGCATACGACACACGTGCAAAATTCCTCTCTTCAAATGGCGCCGTTGTCGCGGACTATGGCGTTATCTACTTGATTTTGTTTCTATGACACTGTAAATAGCTTTCGGCTTTCTTTAATTTTCTGCTTTTGATCATTTTCTTTTGTCCAGGCATGACTTCTTATCCAAGGTGTTTTCCAATGTTGAAAAAAATCAAGGCTGAAGTGGAGAAGGAAAGTTCTCTGATTACATGTGGCTGAAAGAATGCCTATGGGGCCAGGGAGTTTTCTTGTTCTTTCAATTCTATGATTAATGGTTGCATATATAATCCTTGGATACTTTAGAAGATCATTTTATAAATACTTTTAGTCGACTTTTAATTCTTGTAAATAGTTTTCTAAGAAAAAATCCAAAAACATTTAAAAATTAAAAAATTAAAAATTAAAAAAAATTATTAGAAAATTACAAAAAGATTTTTAGTTTTTTTAAATCCCTTTTTCTAATTAAGTTTGTTTAAAAAAATTTATTTTAAAAAAAATTTAGGGATAATTCGGAGTTACGTGTAATGGAAGAAACTCCACTACGCATGCACCTTTTTATTGCCTAGCGGGTCAGTTTGCTAAGTACTCTTCGGGAATCTGCTGGGTCAGGTAGATAGGAAGGAATTTGAAAATTTTTGGACTGAACCAGTATACTCCCAAGAATACTTTAGCAAAAGTTGTACATAATGTGAATATGTTTTTTTTGAAATTTCTTATTAAAATCCAAACAAAGAAAAAAATTTAATCCCAAAAATATTTTCGAAATTCTAAGTAAATTTGGGAAAGAAGTTTATAAATGAAAAAAAAATGGATCTTATATCCACTTCACCAGTTTGCTTAAGAATTTCAAGTTTTAGTTTCGTAGGTCAGGAAGAGAATACAAGGGACCTCCAAGGAATTCCAATGATGAAGCTCCCAATTCAGGAAATAAGGAAGACGACTACCTGACCCAGCAGAATGGCAAGTCAGAAACAGGGGAAACAGAGGATTCCGCCCAGCAGGGGGTGGCCAAATCTGCTCTACAAACTCCAGAATTGTCGATATTGATGTACCAGCAAGAGATCAAGGAATCCCCAAAGAAGATGCAACCCCCATGACCAGCAAGAGGACCAAGAAGGCAAGCACCACCAGCACCCCCAGGAAGGCTGACTCCAAAAGGAGCCAGAAGCAAAATTGAACCACCCCAAATGACCAAGTAATTTTTATTTTTCAGTTTTTTTTAAGATGTTTGCTATGCATGTTGTGTTTCTGTTATCGTGCATGCTTCGTTGTGTCTGTATATATGTATGTTTTGTGTGCCTTCTCCCACTTAGCCCAATTCATGGTCTAAGTGTGAGAAGTTTTTGTTAATATAGCATGTGTTTTTATTTGTGTTTTCCGTGTATATCTTCTCCCACTTAGCCCATTGCTGGGCCTAAGTGTGAGAAGATTGTTGTGTATATACGTTCTGTTAGTTGATGATTGTGTCTTCTCCCACTTAGCCCAATTCTTGGTCTAAGTGTGAGAAGTTTGTGTTTTCTTTGTGTCTGTGATCTCTGTTTTGTTGTCTCCACTAACTGCCATGTTTTCCACCTCATTGGGATTGCTTGTGCAGCTGGCGGAGTGGTTTTCTCTATTGCATTCAACAATGTTTTCTCGAGCCTATCTATTCTTGCCTCAACTCTCTCATCATCCTGCTCCTTCAGGGCATTTGCTGATCCTCTCCTCATAGCATTCCTCGGGCTGTCATATGCCTTTTTAGCCTCTATCAACTTTCCCAGAATCTCTCTTGCCTCGCTACCCCTCTTCTTCGTAAAATTTCCCCTGCTCGAGGAGTTCATCAAATCCTTCGACTCGGGGTTAGCTCCTTCATAGAACAAATAATAAATCTCTGCCTCGATCATTCTGTGATTCGGGCAGGCGTCCAGCAACCCCTTGAATCGTGACCAATATTGGCTCAACGACTCGTCGTAGTCCTACTTGCACTCCACAATCTCCTTCTTCAGAGCATTTGTCTTGTTGGAGGGGAAAAAGTAATCTAGGAACTCCAATTTAAAGTCCCTCTATATGCGGATAGAATGTGGGGGTAACCTTAATAACCACGTGTTGGCTTCCCCCTTCGAGGCAAAAGGAACCGCGCTCATGCGATAATCCTCCTCCGTTGCATCATTTGGCCTCTTCTGAATGCTACACAATTTGCTAAATTCATTTAAGAACTCATACGGGCACTCATTCCTACGCCCAGAGAATGTTGGTAAGATGCCGAGCACGTTCGTCTTGATCTCAATGGACCTCTGTCGTGGATTCATCACTATGGCTTAAGCTAGCTCCCCATCTAGATAGGCCGGGAGCGAACCAATCTCCGGATCTTGATCGACTACCTGTGCCATGTCCCCTATTTCCGCCTCCTCTGTACTTGTTTCTGAAGACGATTTAGGATCCTCCCTTCCTGACGAACTCCAACTCTCGTCGCTTTCTGAACCAAACGGAAATGGATCTCCCGTAGATAATCCCGATCTGGTGGTAACTGTAGATGCTGTGTACTTGACTTGCCAAATAAACTGATCGTTCCTTCACTCAGATGAGTCACCCCAGTGTCCAAACCGTGAACCTCTGCTCATAAACTAAAAATAAAGAAAAATAAAGAGAAATTAAAAACTATGTACGCCAAAATCTCTAAACACAATCACAAATTACACCATCCATCCCCGGCAACGGCGCAATTTGAAAGTTCATCGAGCGAGGTGTGTAGTGTGTGCGTTCTAATGTTCTAGGTCGAGCTACTAACTCCAATGAATCCACCAGATCACTAGGTCTAGGAACTCAAGGGAATGTAGAAGACTCAATCGTTGGAAACACAAAGCTCGTGTTTCAAAGATCCCTCAACCCGTTATACTATAGACTAGTATAGAGAAGCAGGGGTCGATCCCACGAAGATGGACACGTAAGAAAGCATCTAAAGACTTTGGTTTAGAAAGCGGTTGCTGCCACGCAAATTGGGTTGAGGTTAACTACTATTAGACCTAGGCACAAAATCAAACACTAGAACTAGGAACTGTAAACATCACGCTGGCAATGAACATCAAAATAACCAACTAACTTCCTAGACTGAGCAAACAACTTCTTAATATAACCAAACAGAAAGCGAGTAACAGTGGGGACCATATTCTAGAAATAACAAGTACGGAAGAAAAAAGTTGCAACTAACTAACTACGGATTTAACTAACAGCAACATGCATCTCATCGACTGAATCAAATACGAATATGAAGAAAACAGAGCACATACCCAGGTTCAAACAGAATATAGAAGTTCGGAGGTCAGAAACTTGCGACTAGCCGGTAACAAAACAGATCTACATATACTAGACGGAATGAAATGAACACACGGAAACTAGGCATAAATCACGATCACTCTGTTTCAGCTTCAAAGCCGGATGCTTAATCCACTCCGGATCCAAGCAATCCGATCCCAACAACAACCAAAATCAACTCCATAATTCTCGATTCAACAAATCTGCTCTGATCAATACTAGATTCCAGTGAGTCTACTCAAACTCAGCGACCAACACGAAAATCAAACATCCAATTCAACAATCAATACTAGCTCAAGATAAATGACATTCATAATCGAAATTAACAGCAGCTCAAATATGGAAAACAAGAATTTCATAAACAGCGGAAATTCAACAGCAAACAGGGCCGAGCTTCGAACGGCGAAGCTCAATGAAATTCACGACAGTAAAGTAAAATGAAAGCGATTAAATTGTTTCTTCGCCCTCTGCAAGGACGGTGTTACCCAACTACTAACTAGCAAAATAAACCCGAGAATACCCCACAATTTCCCAAATGAAACCCAAAAGTATGTAGAAGTTCGTGAGCTAGAGCTACAATCTGGTCATAAGGCGAATTTCAATGCATGATTATCCTATGACCGATTCTAAAAACCAAAAACTCCTAGACCTAGACATAAAACAGACTCACAGAGAAAAAGAAAAAAAACGAAGAAAAACACAAACGCATGAACCAGCTTTAACTTTTAGGCAGTCGTCCCCACAAGCTTAAGGTCAATCCGATTCGTCTACAGTCTCCAAATCCTCCCCTTTTCCTTCTCCTACTTAGTCGGTCTGTCAGTTCGTCAAGATAGCCTATTGACTTCCCACTTGTTGGATTCACTCGATCACTCATTCCTCACCAGGGATGTTAGGATCGAATCACTCTTAAGTCAAAGTTATACCACTGATGCGTCGGGTTATGAGAGTTTCTCCTTTCTACAATCTCCTCCTTTTTTAACTCCAGGGTCAGGTTACTATTGCTTCCTGCCCTTAGGTATTATTTTCTCTTTTATCCTCTTTTTATATTTTCCCTTGGACTTCGTCCAGCTTATGGCTCCGAATATTATTTATTTATTTATTTATTTATTTATTTATTTATTTATTTATTTATTTATTTATTTATTTATTTATTTATTTATTTATTTTTATTCATCCCCTGGACTTCGTCTAGCTTATAGGCTACTCCCTAAGCATCAAGTGGCAGCCCCCCCCATACTCTACTCCCTAAGCATCAAGTGGCAGCCCCCCCCCATTTTTCACAAGTCAGCTCTCAATGTATAGGCTTATAACTCACTCTTAAAGTGGGGCTTCACAACTAGGTTATCTAAGGCATCTTCTATCGTCCTTACTTCATTCAGACCGCATTCAGCTTATTAAGGGAAAAAGGCATCAAAGTTGACATGCATCCTATCTTCAACTGCTCTTACTAAAGGGATCTTGCCTTATTATATCCACTTGCTCATGCGGTACACAAAAAAACTAGACCTAGAGACTCCTAAACACAAAAACACATACTACACTGACTTCCTCCCCCTCCCACTTCACTCAAGCTTGTCCCCAAGCTATCCTAGTGAAGGGGGGAAACAGGGAAGTATGAACAGCACACAACAGACAAACAAACACAAAACAAAACAAACAACACTCATAAACAACACAAACTTCTCTCACTTAGACCGAACATCGGGCTAAGTGGGAGAAATTCCAACAGAACAAAAATCAAAACATGCTTGAAAATAACACAAACTTCTCACACTTAGACCAAAGATTGGGCTAAGTGGGAGAAGATAATTATAAACGCAAGCAAATATATACAGAGCATGCCGGAAAAAAAACACACACACACACATCACAAAACAACAAATAAACACACATAAGAAATAAAATAAAAGGAAAAAAAACTGAAAGTAAAGTTACTTGGTCAAGGAGGGTTTATTTCGGGGTTTGGCTCCTATGAGAGCCAAAATGCGGTGGAACGTAAGGGCGGGTTACTTTTGCTTTCTTCCTCGCCGGCGACTCCGGCTTATCTATCTCCGTCTCACTTGGTCTAGACACGGTCTTCTTAACTGAAACGGGCTTGGATGCAGATGGGGCCATCAGGGGTTTTGACGATGGTGGGGGATGCTGGGAAGGTGAACTTCCTGGCCCAGGCTGCTTAGGCACAGCAGGCAATTACATTTGTGGCTCGGGAAATTTCTCCTTCAGCCATTTTGTCATCATCATCATCATCAGGTTGACGGCTTCCACCATGCGATCGCTCTGTGTAGATGACTTTCCCACCAAGACAGTGATGAGCCCCTTGAGGGCCTGCATCTCTTCCCTAATTCCGCCTAGCTCTGTCCTCATCCCGGTCATCTCTTTCCGGGTGTCACTGAGTTCCTTGTGCATCACACCCATTTCTTTGCTAACTTCACCCAATTCCTTGCGCATCACACTCACTGCCTCTTTCATCGCCTCGTACTCGACACTGGCTTTTGACTCAACAACGTCCTGCCCTTGCTTGACCTGGGGCACCAATCTGCCGACTTCATAGAAACAAACGTCCTTCCCATACATGTATAGCAAACCCTTATTAAAGAAATAATCAACACTAAAAACCTCAGGTGGCTCACACATTACAACCTCCGGTGCAGTCTTGGCAATCTTCATTATCACGTTTCGCTGGAGGTATGCACCTAAAAGGTGACACGTATACATATGACGAGAAGGGTTTGCGGCCATCTGATGGCAGGCTTGTGCTAGCCAATAGCCTAGGTGCACTTTGACTCCTTTGGCCATGCACCATGTGAAGTAAAGATCCGCTGTAGTCAAGGCAGAGTTGGCAGTACCCATAAGATTGTAGCTGATAAAGGTCTGAGCAAAACGAAGTACGTGATTCCCAATGTGAAACCCTTTCGAGTAGCTTGTTTTGAACTGTCCCACCTTCGAATGGGTGATGAACTCCCACGCAGATTGTGGTTTGAAACCAGGAGTGAATTTCGGCGCCCCCACCATCCGATCGTTCCAGATCCAGTCGTCATCCTCCGCTCAAGTGAACAATCTCATTCTGAGAGACCATTCCCGGATACTCATCTCATATTCTTCATTAAAAAGGCGGAAAGTGATCACGTCTGCATCCAAATCTGTGGTTGGCTTAAGCCGGAAGGTGGAGAAAAACTCACGTGCCAGAGCAGTCGGTAAGTCCGCATTGCTATGCCTTAACAGCCAGTCAAAACCTATGGCCTCGATGTATTTCCGAAATTCCTCATCACAAGCTATCTCCTTCAACTTCTCAGGAGCATAACGTTTTCCAGACTTTGCAAGCTTACCTGTGCTACACCGTTCCTTGTAAGTCGTCGCCCGCTTGGGATCATCGAACTTCTTCATTGCGTCCAGCAGTCCCTTAGTGATCCAAACTTCTGCAGGCTCAAAATTTAATTCCTCCTCTGGTTCTTCAAACTCGACCTCTCCAGTTTTAATGGACTGGGCAAGGTGAACTGGTTCCTTCTCGTACGGTACTTTCGCGGATGGAGCAAGTGAGGTTTCATCAGACTTGCCCCCAGCGGCCTTCTTCGACTTCTTGACCAAGGAAGTAGCTGTATGTTTACCCTTCCTTTTCCTCTCCGCCGCCTGGCAGCGCTCCTCCTCGTCGCTAGGTCCAGGGGAATCTGCCTTTTCCATTCTCGTAGCCGCTGGATCCAGTACTTCTCTATCAGCAGGTTGGGCTGTATCATCAATCTCGTCCAACAGGCTTCGTCTAGCCTGCCGCCTAGTTTCCTGTTTGTCCACCGGTGAAACTGTTTCTTCCGGAACATCAGTCAGATCTACCACTAGATTTTACTCCCCATCGACGGGTTCCGGTGTTTCTTCAGTAACGAGGCCCACTGCCTGATACGATCATATCCCACAGATCATATCCCTATTATTTAGTTGCATATTTGATTCACCATATCTTTCCAATTTATATTTAGATATTTGTTTCTTATTCAATAAGTTAGGCTACTCTTATAAATATGAGCATTTGTATTCATTCTCATTCATTCAAGAAATAAGATCATTTACGCAATTTACTTTCTTCTTCTCAAAAACCCTAATTCTTATCGTTGTTGATCGTCGGGCAAAGGTTCCCTCGACTTCACGGAAGAATTCGTGCGAGGTTAAGGTGTACGTCATTAACAAATGGCGCTTTCATTGACGAACTAACTTTTCATTGTCGAGCTCACTGATATTTGGAGAATCGTGTGGGGAGCCGCACGGAGCCGCTCGTGGAGACAGCAGCCGGCATCGTCGTTGAAGTGGAGTTGCACTCTTCGTTGACTCGGGCATTGGATACGCCGGCGTTGGCATTCGAGCATGTGTTAGCGTCGTTGGCACGATTGGAGGCGAGGATGGACGCGTCTGATCGGCGTGCAGCCGCCGCTCAAGCACCGCCGCGCCCCGACCCCGATCCTCCCGACGCAGATTGGCAGAGAGGGCGAGACGATTCTGGGAGGAAGCGCCCGATTTTGACGGCACCGATGGCGGTTTCATCTCTGCCGCAATTAGGGTGGGGAGGTCCCCCATCGACGCGCACACATCAGCACCCAAATCAACTTGGTGCGTCGCCGTGGGACAGACCCAGGTTCAGCAGCGACAGTCGCAGCGTCAGACAGTCGTCGGAGTGGGATAATCACGCCCATCGATCGGAGGATCGCGCGGGGAGACACATGCCTACGTGGCCTGCAGCTGCCGCTCAACCAACGCCGCGGCCGAAGCCCGATCTACCATATGAGAGTTGGCAGCGGGGAAAAGATGAATCTGGGCGGCATAGCGCGATCTTGACGCCGGCGACGGCGGTTGTGCCCATGGCGCAATTAAGGTTTGGCGTCGGCACATCAACACAAGGACCGCAGCACGCAGCCCTAACTGGAGTGTCGCCGTGGGACCGCTACGGGGTCAGTGCAGGGCAAAATCATAGCAGACCACCGACGGCGTGGGACAATCCCGCGCATAGACTGGAGACTCGGTCCGGGTGACACGTGCCGACGTGGGAGAATGCATGGGACCGCCGGGATGAAGCTAGGGTTTTGGGATTGTAGAAGAAATGAAAATAGCGTGAATTATCTTATTTCTTGAATGATGATTATGAAATATTCCCACATATTTATAATGTGGAATCCTCAACAAATAAATCTAATCTAATCTTAACCAACTAAGCAAAATATACTATAAAGATATTAATTACTAAATTATGGGAGATATGGAAGATATGTCTCGTATCACAGCCTCCTCAGACAATTCAGGGGTTGCCCCCTCAATGTAAATAGGGGTTTCCCCCTCCACCAACTGTTCCTCCTCTTGGGCTTCACCGCCCACAATCTTCACAGGGGTTTCCCCCTCATCAGCATTACTGTCAAGAACAGGGGTTTCCCCCTCCAAAGTTTCAACAAGGGTTTCCCCTTCGGTATCTCCCTGATCAGAAACTAGGGCATCACCGCCCTCGAACCTTCCTGGGGTTTCCCCCTCAACTAATTTATCAGAACTAAGTGTTTCCCCCTCCGAAATACCAACAGAAATAACAGGGGCTTCCCCCTCAACCTTTGCAACAGAGGTCCCCCCCCCCCTCAATATCCGTCATCTATTCCAACCCCTCAGCCAGATCCGCCTCATGGCCCTGCTCTTCGCCTACCGTGGTGGCTTTCTCCGATACGCTTGCGGACGGTTCGACTACTGCATGTACAATAAAAGGTTGGGTAGCCGAAACATCTGCAATCAGTAGTGGTAGGGGTGTGGTGGATGTCGACGCTGCAGGTGTGGCTTTCTCCACCATCGTCGTGAAAAGAGCGAAGGCTTTCATTGCCTCTTCTGGACCGCCAAACTTTTTCATTAACTCTGGCATGAACGTCGTCGCGTTGGAATCGACAGATCCGGTGGGGTTCCCTGCATTTGGTGCGTTCTCCATGGTCTGATTCTGAAATTTCACAAAGATCTTGGAAGAAAATTTTCTGGTTAGGGTTAGAAAAAAATGGTGGAATCGCAAAAGAGAAGTTTGGGGTTTTTAGTGAGAGAGAGAATTCAGTTTTAGGAAATAAAGAATAAGGAGGGAAAAGAGATATTTAGGTAGGAATGGAAACGGTTTGCAGGCATGATGTAAGCAACCGTACCTCTTCCCATAAAGTGAATTTTGAATTTCGAAACCTTATCTCTTCCCTCCCAAACTAACATCTCTCTGCACCATGTAAACGCTTCCTTCTTGCAATACCACACTTAGGCAAAAACAACAAAAATGAAACGCCAGGCTCCTAGGTCAATGATTCAAAATATGACAAAACAATTTCCCTAAGGATCCTGGTGATTCGAAAATCTTTTTGGAAGATTAGAATATTTTCTTTGTTTGGAATTTTCATTTTAAAGAATGCGATTAAACTATTTACACATTTAATTGAGTGCTCTTCGAGATCCCCTGGTTCAGTGTATAGGTTGAAAATGTATTTCCATTTACCTGACCTAGGAATTCATCGAAAGCACTTACTCATCAGACCGATTAGGCGATAACAGAGAGTGCGCGTAGTGGTACTTCCTCCACTACGCACAACTCAGAATTATCCCTAAAAACTTTTACCCTATGACCATTCACAAGGAAAGGATTAGAGTTTGAAGTACTGCCCTGAATTTCCACAGCTCCGTTTGCTCGAAGGCCAACAATAGTGTATGGCCCGACCCATTTGGACTTTAGCTTCCCGGGCATCAGCTTGAGCCTGGATTGGAAAAGGAGCACTCTCTGCCCTACTTGGAGTTACTTGACCCGGAGGTTTTTGTCGTGCCATAGCCTTGTCTTTTCTTTGTACCACATTGCAGACTCATATGACTCCAGTCTCAACTTTTTCAACTCTTGAAGTTGCAATTTTCGCTCTTCCTCACAAGACTGGGGTCGCATATTAATTTCCTTGACCGCCCAGTATGCTCTGTGCTCCACTCCTACGGGCAGATGACACATCTTGCCAAAAACCAACCTGTAGGGTGACATTCCTATAGGCGTTTTATATGCTGTCCGGTAGGCCCACAATCCATCTCCTAGTCTCTTAATCCAGTCCTTCCTTGACGGATTCACCGTCTTCTCCAATATCGCCTATATCTCCTTATTGGAGATCTCAGCCTGTCCATTAGACTGAGGATGATACGGGGTAGAAAGCCTATGGTGGACCCCATATCTCCTCATCAGAGCTTCTATTGTCCTGTTACGGAAGTGCGTCCCTTGGTCAGAAATGATTGCTCGCGGCACTCCGTATCTGTTGAAGATGTTGGCCATACGGAACTTGGCCACCTCTTTGGCTTCACATGAAGTGGTAGCCTTTGCTTCTATCCATTTCGAAACTTAATCTACAGCCACAAGAATATAAGTGTTCCCATATGAAGATGGAAATGGTCCCATGAAATCCATTCCCCAAACGTTGAAAATCTCGCAGACAATCACTGGGAATTGCGGCATTTCAGCTCTCTTCAAAATTCGTCCCGTCTGCTAGCATCTTTCACAGTTTTGGCATAATTCGAAGGCATCCTTGTGTAACGTAGGCCAATAGAAGCCACTATCTAACACCTTCCTCGCAGTTTTCCTTGGTCCAAAGTGACATCCACAAGCTAGGGCATGGCAATGATTCAGCACATCCCTCTGTTCCCAATCTGGAATACACCTCCTTATTACTTAGTCAGCTCCCATTCTCCATAAATATGGGTCGTCCCAAAAATAGTATTTGGTTTCCCTTTTCAGTTTCATCTTTTGGGCCCGAGTGATTTCTTGAGAACTGGGTACTTCTCCAGTGACCAAATAGTTTGCTAGGTCTGCGAACCAAGGTTCGGCATTCAGTTGACACTTCCCTTTTTCAGAATCCCCTGGGCCTGTTACTGCCATTATCTCTTCCCATCTGATGGGTCTAGCAAAATTTTCCATGTAATACAGATGCTCATCCGGGAATGCATCAGGTATTGCTTCGTCTGTCTCTCCCTGAAAAATCCGACTCAGGTGGTCTGCTACCTTATTCTCCGTTCCTTTCTTGTCTCTTACTTCCTATTCAAATTCTTGCAAGAGTAGCACCCAACGGATTAACCTTGGCTTGGATTCTTTCTTCGCCAGTAAGTACTTAACAGTTGCGTGATCAGTGAACACTATCACCCTCGACCCCAGTAAGTATGGTGGGAACTTTTCAAAGAAATACACGACCGCCAGCATTTCCTTCTCCGTGGTGTCATAGTTTTTCTGAGCTTGATTGAGTGTTTTCGATGCATAAAAAATCACATAGCTTTTCCCATCAATTCTTTGACCTAGCACTGCCCCACTGCGTAATCACTTGCGTCACACATTATTTCAAACGGTAGACTCTGGTCGGGCGCTCTAATGATAGGAGCAGAGACTAGTTTATCTTTCAATAGCTGAAAAGCTTCCTTGCACTCCTCATTGAAAACGAAATCAACATCATTATGCAACATATGGGTGAGCGGCTGAGCAATCTTCGCGAAATCCTTTATGAATCTTCTGTAAAACCCTGCATGCCCTAGGAATCCCCTAGCTTCTTTCTGATTCGTAGGGTAAGGCAATTTCGAAATCACATCGACCTTTGTTGGGTTCACCTGTATGCCCTTCTCTGAGACTACATGCCCCAGGACGATTCCCTTGGGTACCATGAAGTGACATTTTTCAAAATTGAGGACTAAATTCTTCTCCCGACATCTCCTCAACACTGTATCCAAACTTGCGAAACAGGAATCGAAAGAGTTCCCATATATGGTGAAATCATCCATGAAAATCTCGATATAATCCTCCAGCAGATCCGAGAAGATGCTCATCATGCAGCGTTGAAAAGTGCCTGGCGCATTGCACAGCCCAAACGGCATCCTTCTATAAGCATACGTGCCAAAACGGCAAGTAAATGTAGTCTTCTCTTGATCTTCGGGATCTAAATAGATCTGGAAGTATCCACTGTACCCGTCAAGGAAACAGAAATATTGCTTACCTGCCAACCTTTCCAGCATCTGATCAATGAAAGGTAGGCGAAAATGGTCCTTCCTGGTCGCTTCATTCAACTTCCTATAATCGATGCACATCCTCCACCCAGTAACTAGTCGAGTGGGCACCAATTCGTTCTTGTCATTCTTAACTACCTGTATCCCTGACTTTTTAGGTACCATATGGGCTGGACTAACTCATTCACTGTCTGGTATAGAGTAGATGATTCCCAGCGAAAGCAGCTTCAAAACTTCCTTCAGAACTTTCTCTTTCATGTTCGGATTTAGCTTGCGTTGGGATCTCTACGTGCCTTCGCACCTTCCTCCAGCCTAATGTGGTGCATGCAAAGATCAGGACTGATCCCCACTAGGTCTGATTACCTCCAGTAACTCCTTTTCTTGTTCCTTGGTCAAGCTGTTGTTGATGATTAATGGAAATGTCTCATTTGCTTCTAGATAAGCATACTTGAGTTCCGGTGGAAGCGTTTTCAATTCCTTCTTGGGAGTGCTTGTTTCCTGGGGCAAGGGATCATTTTCTTCATCAGTTTTCATTCCCTTCCCAGACCTGTGAGTAGTTTCCATACTTGCCACATGAGCTGATCCTCTTGACCTAGCTGACTCCGGATTCGTGCAGAACTCTGAAATAGCTTCGGCCAGCTCCTCATCTGTGAAATCCCTTGTGTTCATTGCCTCGCACCATCCAGCTACCTCTCTGTCAATAGAGTGACTTAATTCTGAATTAACCACCTGCTCCTGCATCAACTCAGTCTCAAGATATTCCTGGACCAGGGGGTTAATAACATCGATAGCATGTAAATTTTCAACATCTAATGGTTTCTTCATTGCTTCATCCATGCTAAATGTACATTTCTCCCAATTATAATCCAGGCATAAGGTCCCATCACAAACATCAATTACGGTCTTAGCGGTGCGGAGAAAAGGTCTTCCTAGGAGAACACCGCTAGACTCAGCAGATTCATTATCACTCATTTTGATAACATGGAAGTCAGCCGGATACAGTAAATCATGCACTTTGACAATAACATTTTCTAAAACTCCTTCTGGACAAATGCACGACCTATCCGCCAATTGGATTACCACCTTTGTATCTACTATCCCTACTCCTACCAGCTTCTTGTAAATGGAAAGCGATAAAACATTTATCGATGCCCCTAGATCACACATGGCATGCTCAAGGTTTACATCACCGATGGAAATAGGTAAGGTGAACATACCTAGATCAGTGCATTTCGAGGGCATCCTTCACTTTTGAATTACTGCTGATACATTTTCTCCAATCAGAATCTTCCCACTGGGTCTGGTCTTCCCAGCCATGAACTCCTTAATGAACTTACTGAATACCGGCAACTTCAGAGCCTGCAAGAATGGTAAGTTGATCTCCAACCTTCCAAAGATATAACACACCGGTTCATCTTTCTTCTTATTAGCCTCTCCTCGGTGTGGGAACGGTTTCACTTGTTTCGCTGCACCTGTAGAATCTTCAGCTGAAAATTTGCGCAGATCCCTCCTTATTAATTCATTTTCTACTTCCGACTCTGGGTCTAGGAGAAATGGTTCAGCCACACTTGGTAAAGGTCTCCCCAAATCACCTTCCTGAAGGTCATCTCTATTCCTAGAACCCCCTGCTTCCAAATTCTCGGACTCAGGAATCAGATCCTTACTCTCATTGCCCTTCACGGAAGGCGTTTCTTCCTCCTTCCGTATCGCTGAACCTTCATAACCTCGCCCAGATCGTAAAGTGATTTGACTGATGTTAGCTCTGTCTGGCTGCCTTACTGAGGCAGGAATCTTCCCTTCGTTTCCTCGCATCTCAGTCAAGGATGTAGCGATCTGGGACATTTGCTTTGCCAACATATCCATTGCTGCTTTCTGTTCCAATTGAGCATCCTGGAGCTTATGTACTACGTCATTGTTCGATTGCAAGTTGTTCTGCATATGCTGCTGAGAATTGACGAGGTCATCCACCATTTCATCCAGATTCCTTGGTGTCTTGAATTAGGCTGGCCAGAATTTGGTCCTGGACCAGATGTGGACCACTTCCTTGACTTTGGCGAATGTTTCCTTGACCTCCTGAATTATTGTTGTACTGATTTCCCTGCCCTTGGTAAGTGGTTTTGAAATTCCTTTGGTGCGGTGGTACATAGGAGTTCCCTTGATGGTTTTGGTTCCTGTTCCCCCAATTCGAATGATCTCCCTGGTTTCGATTGTTCCAGTTTCCCTGCCCTTCTTGATTCCTTCCAGACCAGTTACCCTGCCTCTCGGGATGAGGTGCAAACTGGATATTTTGTTGTGGTGCTGGCTGGCTCTGTTCGTTGTCAGACCATCTAAAATTGGGATGGTTTCTCCAGGGTGTGTCTCTCTGTCTTCCTGGGTACCAACTCACATCGGGATTCCAACTTTCCATCGCATTAACCTGGGCCTGGTACTCTTCCTCCTGGGGACCGTAACATTGCTGAAGTTGGGTATCTCCTAGACCTGGAGGCTTATCTTTCACTTGTGCAGCTGGCGGAGTGGTTTTCTCTATTGCATTCAACAATGCTTTCTCGAGCCTATCTATTCTTGCCTCAACTCTCTCGTCATCCTGCTCCCTCAGGGCATTTGCTGATCCTCTCCTCATAGCATTCCTCGGGCTGTCATATGCCTTTTTAGCCTCGATCAACTTTCCCAGAATCTCTCTTGCCTCGCTACCCCTCTTCTTCGTAAAATTTCCCCCGCTCGAGGAGTTCATCAAATCCTTCGACTCAGGGTTTGCTCCTTCATAGAACAAATAATAAATCTCTGCCTCGATCATTCTGCGATTCGGGCAAGCATCCAGCAACCCCTTGAATCGTGACCAATATTAGCTCAACGACTCGTCGTAGTCCTGCTTGCACTCCACAATCTCCTTCTTCAGAGCATTTGTCTTGTTGGAGGGGAAAAAGTAATCTAGGAACTCCAATTTAAAGTCCCTCCATGTGCGGATAGAATATGGGGGTAACCTTAATAACCACGTGTTGGCTTCCCCCTTCAAGGCAAAAGGAACCGTGCGCATGCGATAATCCTCCTCCGTTGCACCATTTGGCCTCTTCTGAATGCTACACAATTTGCTAAATTCATTTAAGAACTCATACGGACACTCATTCCTACGCCCAGAGAATGTTGGTAAGATGCCGAACACGTTCGTCTTGATCTCAATGGACCTCTATCATGGATTCATCACTATGGCTTGAGCTGGCTCCCCATCTAGATGGGTCGTGAGCGAACCGATCTCCGGATCTTGATCGACTACCTGTTCCATGTCCCCTATTTCCGCCTCATCTGTACTTGTTTCTGAAGACGATTTAGGATCCTCCCTTCCTGACGAACTCCAACTCTCGTCACTTTCTGAACCAAACGGAAATGGATCTCCCGTAGATAATCCCGATCTGGTGGTAACTATAGATGCTGTGTACTTGACTTGCCGAATAAACTGATCGTTCATCCACTCAAATGAGTCACCCCAGTGTCAAAACCGTGAGCCTCTGCTCATAAACTGAAAATAAAGAAAAAGAAAGAGAAATTAAAAACTATGTACGCCAAAATCTTTAAACACAATCACAAATTACACCATCCATCCCCGGCAACGGCGCCATTTGAAAGCTCATCGAGCGAGGTGTGTAGTGTGTGCGTTCTAATGTTCTAGGTCGAGCTACTAACTCCAATGAATCCACCAGATCACTGGGTCTAGGAACTCAAGGGAATATAGAAGACTCAGTCATTGGACACACAAAGCTCGTGTTTCAAAGATCCCTCAACCCGTTATACTATAGACTAGTATAGAGAAGCAGGGGTCGATCCCACGATGATGGACACGTAAGAAAGCATCTAAAGACTTTGGTTTAGAAAGCGGCTGCTGCTACGCAAATTGGGTTGAGGTTAACTACTATTAGACCTAGGCACAAAATCAAACACTAGACCTAGGAACTGTAAACATCACGCTGGCAATGAACATCAAAATAACGAACTAACTTCCTAGACTGAGCAAACAACTTCCTAATATAACCAAACAGAAAGTAAGTAACAGTGGGGACCATATTCCAGAAATAACAAGTACGGAAGAAAAAAGCTGCAACTAACTAACTACGGATTTAACTAACAGCAGCATGCATCTCATCGACTGAATCAAATACGAATATGAAGAAAACAGAGCACATACCCAGATTCGAACAGAATATAGAAGTTCGGACGTCGGAAACTTGCGACTAGCCGAAAACAAAACAGATCTACATATACTAGACGAAATGAAATGAACACACGAAAACTAGGCATAAATCACGATCACTCTGTTTCAGCTTCAACGCCGGATGCTTAATCCACTTCGGATCCAAGCAATCCGATCCCAACAACAACCAAAATCAACTCCATAATTCCCAATTCAACAAATCTGTTCCGATCAACACTAGATTCCAGTGAGTCTACTCAAACTCAGCGACCAACACGAAAATCAAACATCCAATTCAGCAATCACGACTAGCTCAAGATAAATGACATCCATAATTGAAATTAACAGCAGCTCAAATATGGAAAACAAGAATTTCATAAACAGCGGAAATTCAACAGCAAATAGGGTCGAGCTTCGAACGGCGAAGCTCGGTGAAATTCACGACAGTAAAGTAAAATGAAAGCGATTAAATTGTTTCTTCACCCTTTGCAAGGACGGTGTTACCCAACTACTAACTAGCAAAATAAACCCGAGAATACCCCACAATTTCCCGAATGAAACCCAAAAGTATGTAGAAGTTAGTGAGCTAGAGCTACAATCTGGTCATAAGGCCTCCACCGAGAAGGTCCACTCTGATTGCATGTTTTCTTCTTTATATAGGTGCGGACATAATCTTCTAGAAGCCTTCGTAGAAATCTCTATTCTACCCTTCAGCTCCTTGATTTCCTCCGTCTTGTAATTTTTCTTCAAATCGCTCACTTATTTGCCAGTTTCCTTGGACCATGCAATTGTCCTTTTCTTTTCTTGGATCTGGCGAAAATCTTCTACACACCTAGCTTAAAACATGTGTTAGACCCCGCAAATTCAAGAATTTTACCCTATAACCTATGCATGAAATTAGCCTTATCAGCTATCTTGACGAACTGACAGCTTGACTAGATAGAAGAATGGAAGGGGAAGAATCTGAGGCTGTAGATGCTTGGATTGACCTTAAACTTGTGGGGATGGCTGCTAGGAAAAATACCATTTTATGCGTTAATGTGTTTTGTCTTTGTATGTGTGTTCGTGTCTGTTTTCTTTGTCCAACTCCTTTTTTGCGTCTAGGTCTAGGAGTCTTTTGTTTCCCGTTTTAGAGTCGGTCAGTTGATAACCATGCATTGAAACTTGCCTTATTTCTTTTTCTTGTCTTTCATGCTTGAGGACAAGCATGGTTTTAGTGTGAGCAGTTTGATAAGGCTCGTTTCATGCATTGGTTTTTGGTGATATTACATGCCTTTTTGGGGAGATAATGCTCAAATTTGAGATTAAGTGTGCAAATATTGACTTGGTCAAGTAGATGCTGCAAATTGACCGAGCAGATGCAAAATGAACAGAAAATGAGTAAAAAGTGTCAAAAATCCACTAGGTCAAGGAGAATTATCAGGAAAGCAGGTGCGTGAAAAATCTGTCGGACCTAGGAATGCACACAAATTACTCGGGCGGGGAAAATGGAGCAGAAAAGGTGAAGAAATGAGCAGATTTAAAAGATCATATTTTAAGGGTACAAACGTCAAATCATGAAGAGCATACCCTAGGGATTCGAGCTTGAAGCCTCCCTATACAAATGGACCAACATGAATGAAGAAGGAGAGCGCTTAATGCTATTGTAGTTAGGTAGGAAGTTCTCGGTAGCGCTTAACGCTACCATTCTCGTAGTTTAGGTAGGAAACTCTCATAGGCACTTAACGCCACTGCTCTCTTAGCTTAGTTTAGTTTAGTTTAGTTGCTGATTTCTTAGCTTAGTTCAATGGTTTCGACGGGGGAACTGACGACTCCGACGTTGGATCCTTACTTTCTTTACCGCTTTTGAGTCGATGTAGTTAGATCTCGAGTTTCATCGGAAGAATTGACGACTCCGCCTTTGGATCTCGACCTATTTCTGGTTTTATGAAGCTTTGGTGTTTATTTTCATGTTGATGATGCTATTTACTCATGTTTCTTGGATGCTTTTCGCAATTGGTGGCTTAGATGTTTAGATCCATGATGTTTACATGATTTCCAGTACTTTAGAGGTTGAGATCTAGTTGTTCACGTGTTCGATTTCTGAGATTTGTTAGTTTAGGTGATGCATGCAAGGTTAATCTGTGTTTATTCCGCTTTCTGTTAGACCCAGTAGCGTAGATCTGTTAGTTTAGGCTTTCATTTCATGTTTAAATTTAGATCTGAGATTGCTCTGTTTTTATGGTGTTTAATGCTCTGTTTTGTTTTGTATTTCCCGTTGGATTCATGAAGAAGATGAAGTTTGCTGGTAGTTAGAATCAGATCTGCTTTAGTTTGTTAGTTTAGCTTTCTTGTCAGTAGCTATTTAGGGATATCTGTTCTGCTGCTTTTCTTATGATCTGTGTCTGGCTGTTTTAGGAAACTTATTTGCTTGACCCGAGAAATTCGGTGAATGTTCCAAAGTTAAATTCAATTTCGAATCATGCATGCATTTATATTTCAAGCAATTTCCATTCTCTGGACCCAGTAGATAGAATAGATTAGGTTTAATTTCCCAGGTCTAGTAGTTAAAACTTAACCCTCTCGTTGCGTGGCAGCAGCCGATCACTTTTCCGTTTGTGTCGTAGAAACAATCTCGAGTAGGTCCTTAGTCTCTGTGGTTCGACCCCTCTCTTGCAGCTTATACTTCGTAATATTTGTTGAAATAGTGGGAAAATTATAAATCTTGTTGAAAGGGGGAACACGTGCATACGACACACGTGCAAAATTCCTCTCTTCAATGATCTATAGTTAACAAATCAAACTCGTATATATATAGGGAGCGTTATTCTCCTATTCATCCCTTAGATCCTTTATTCTTCTTAATATGGGCCGTTAGATCTCATTCATCAATGGTCCAGATGATCTGCATTATTACACTATAATGGTGCATTATTAGTCGGTGTGCATTATTCAACTGAAAATCTGCATTATTACACTATAATGGTGCATTATTAGTCGAGGTGCATTATTCAACTGAAAATCTGTATTATTAAATGACACGTGGCACCAATCTAACCGTCGGATGACAAAATCGTGGGGCTGAGATTAAAAAGAATAAAGAACAAAAGATATAAAAAGGAAATGAATACATCCCTATCTATATATATATATATGGAACAATGGAACAACAGGCTAAACAACAATGTCTTACCTTCGACCTATATCAGTGAGCTTCAGCGCTAATGTGAATAACTTTATAAGAATATACAAACAATATCTGATTCATAACTGGTATGAGAAAGGCATTTTAAACTGATTTACCTAACATTGGGAAACATGTCAAAACCTCTGTATGAAGTCGTAGATGTGCTGACTGATCTTCTCCGGTTTCTCTTCATTAAGAAAGTGAGCCACTCCTTCCATGATGACTATCTCTTGCAAATACGGAACTTGTTTCTTGAAGCCTCCATTGTGTATATATTCCTTCACACCTAGGGTATTATAAGTAAGGTCGAGATCTCCAACAACCGGCACTTTTATCTGCAACTCCTGTCCATGGAGCCATGACCATGTCAGAATTGCCTGCACAGATTTGACTTAAAAACCTTCACATTGTACCGATGCTCTATTATAATTTTTGTCACCATTTTATCGGCACCATGCTCCAAGAATAGATCCACGTAAGCAAAATCTCTCATCAAAAGTATTGGAGATAAGATAAGGGTGTCCACTATAAGGTGGACACGCCCAATAGCCCCGCCCCAGTTTTTTGTCCATAGCCCCAATTTTTTGTCCATAGTCCCAAAATTTTGTGTCCGCCACTATAGTGGACACCTCCAATAGCCCTAAATTTTATAATCAACTTTCATTTTATAATATTTCAAGTAATTAAGAACAAATTTATCGGACTCTTAGTGGATTAGAAGAAGCCGACTATACGAATTAAAAATAAAAATAAAAATAAAATACAAATTAAAATTAAAATTAGAATTACACACTAAATTAAAATTAAAATCACACACTACGTTGAATCTAGTACAAATCACTACCAAGTTTACACAACGCCACTACCTCCCCTACGTGCCCACACTTCTTCAATCAAATCGGCCTGCAGTGTGTTATGTGATGTGGTCCTGCGCATATCAGCGAAGCGTTGGATCAAATATTCATTGCTCCGTGGTACGCCCATCTGGATCGGCGCGGAGGCGACACCGTGACTTGTACTTGCACCCTCTTTCGGCGCCCATCGCTCTGCCGCAAATCCTTCGTCTTCTATTATCATATTATGCAATATGATACAGGCTAACATAATATTCGCGACATCATCTTCGTGCCAAACTCGTGCCGGACACCGCTGCGACATCCTAAATCTCCGGCGGAATATCTCGGGTGGATAACGGGGGTTATCCACGAAGTAATCATCCATTAAACGTTGGTGAGCACCGACGTGGTCTCGTGGGATTGTCCGCCGATGAGTAATGGTGCGAGGGATCGGAGCCTCCGCATCCTCCGCCTCCTCCACCAAACTGGCCGCTACCTCCTGGGCGGCCTGGTGTTGCACCTGTTGAATCAGAGCATTCCAGTTGTCTCGCCACAAATTGTTCATTTCCGACCCCAAATTGTAGTGAGAGAAATTTGTATAGATGTTGTGTTTGAATGGTGTGAAAATAATGAATTGAGTGGGGTGTATTTATAGGTGAATTGAAATGTAAAAAAAAAAAAAAAATTCGCATGCAATAGCCGCGGCTTCATCTTCGTGCCACTATAGGCGCCGCGCTTATAGGCGCGGCTATAGCCCGGTCGCCGCGTCCTCGCCCCGCACGCGGCGATTACGCGTCCGCCGTCCCTCCCCTCACCCGCCGCGTCCACCCCCGCGGCGGACACCCTTCCCACTATAAGCCGCCCCGCTTCCGCCCCGCCATCGCCCCGCTCGCGGCGACCGCCGCGTCCACCTTATAGTGGACGCTCTAACACCACTAACAATAAATCAAGCAAAACAAACAAAAACGAAGCAGGCCTTACAGGTCCATAGCTCGATAGTAGTTCAATCCACCCGTGAAGCCTTTCTGGTCGTATTTGCTAGGATAGTACGAGACATCCTCTTCTGACAACCAAAGCCAACTGTTTTAGGAACGCGAAGAGGGGCCGGATTCCTTGATATTAAAAATTTCTTGATCAATCTCCGCGTGTCAACGCGAGAAAACTCTTCCTCAGCCTCTCCAGGTTCCTAAATAAATGAATCTTTAGTATAATCAACCACAAGAGGGCAGAATTTTCTTAAAACAATCAAACATGGAATTTAAAAATCATATGAGACATCACATAGCTGAGTGATCTGATAAAAATTGAACAGACGGGGATAATTCACATAAGAGCATGCGCAGCGGTGGCGTCCGTCGCCACCGCCGTCCGCGCCGCTGGCACGGCGCTGCTCGATGTATCGAGCACGTCCGTGTCAGCGGACGCACACGTGGCGCGCTCCCATTCGTCAACGGCATAGCCGTTGTGTTTAAATATTTTTTATTTATTTTTTTTTAAAATCGGTTTTTTATTACAAAACCGATAAAAAATTAAAAATAAAAAATAAAAAATAAAAAAATTTCACTTCCCCAAAAAAATATATCTGTTTATAACCGTTTTTTACACCTTTTTAATTTTTTTTTATTTTTTTTACCCCAAAAATACACACTTTCATCTATAAATACCCCCAATTTCACCCCAAAAATTCACATCAAACTACACAACTCCCATCATCATTCTCCAATCTCCATTCTCTCATATCCATTTTCATCTTCATTCTCTCATACCCTACAACATCACTATGTCCGGCCAAGACGATAACCCTTCGGGCTCCCACGGTTGGAACCCGAATGGTTCGGTTCACAACCGTTTCCTAGTCCGGAAACGGAATATTCGGCCCCTCCTCTCACCCAAGATTCGGGCGTTCCGGGTGGCTACCGGCCATACCCAATCGACGATCAAGGTGCCTCCGATGGGCGCTACGGGTGGACACCGGAGCCTAGGCCTCGCGCCCCTTCCCAAATGCCGACTCCTCCATCTCGCGCCGGTGTCCGCACACCGTACTCACCGGCGGAGATGGAAAGATTGTTCAAGGCGTACTTGGAAATCTCCGAAGATGCGGTGGTTGGAACGAACCAATCCGGCGATAACTTTTGGTGGCGCGTCTCTAGCCGGTACAATGCAAACCGACCGCCGGGAACGATCGAGCGCAACGAGAGTATGGTGCGCAACTGCATCGGCCGAGCCAACGAAGAAATTGGCAAGTTCAACGGCTATTTCATCCAGGAGTCCCGGAAAGCCGGGAGCGGCCGAAGCGAGGTCGACATCATCACCGCCGCGCTGAGCACCTACCAATCCATGAACGGTAAGTCGTTCAAATATCTTAACGTTTGGCAGGAGACGCGGACGCACCCGAAGTATCAGGGAGGCATAACATCCTCCTCTAGCGGCTCCTCCAAACGATCAAGGTCGGTAGCCCTATCCGACTCCGGCTCGGAAGAAGTGGCTAGCCAACTCACCGGAGCTAACTTGGGTAGCCCCGACGCCGGACCGAGCGGTTTCCAACGCCGCCCCCAAGGAAGGAAGAAGGCGGCGGCCAACCGTCGTCGCGGCTCGACTCCCGAAGCCGCTCCCGCTCCCTATGTGCCACCTCCACCCCCGAACAACTCGCTGTGGATGCTCTTAAGCCAACTCAATATGGCCGATAGGTCATCTATGACCCCCACGCAACTTGAAACACACGAGACCATGATAAAAGGTCTCCAAAAACAATTGGGGTTGATCCCGCCGGATGCGTAGTCTTATTAGAAGTTTAATTATGTAATTTTTAATTTTTAGGATTTTAATTATGTAATTTTTAATTTTAAGGAGTTTAATTATGTAATTTTTAATTTTTAGGATTTTAATTATGTATTTTTTAATTTTATTTGTAATTTGTAATATTTATTGTGGTTTTTAAATGGATTTTAATATTATGGAAATGTTTTTGTTTAATTGAATTTTATATTAATTGTGCTCGTCCTTGCGGAAGAGCACAGTTGTGGGTGTTGTGCTCTTGCCAGATAGCAGGCATGAATAGTACCGCCCGGGCCCACAACCGTGCCGCTGGCAAGAGCACGGTTGTAGATGCTCTAACATAACATCTAACAGTTAAAGGCTGCATTAGAGATTGTAAGATCATAAAAGCTCTGTTTCAGGCAACTATGGAGTATTATTTAACCAGAACAATTTCAATCAATTAAGATCAAATCAAAGCTATGAAGATACTGTTAGCGACCTTGACAAAGCAGAAATTTACATCTGAAAATTCAAAAAAGGTAAAGAGAGATTTACAGTAACAGCTCCGATCATACTGTAGAGATATGCTAATGATAATTAGATATCAAAATTAATAAATTCGAAGTTGAATCGAAACGAAATAAAAACTACTAATAAATTCGAAGTTGAATCGAAACAAAATACCTGAAATCTGCAGATGTAGTAATCGTCGCCGAGAAGAGCCCTCATAGTTTGTAGGGGCTTCCGCCGCGGATTCCTCGGCTGGAAAACAACGCTGGTGTTGACCAAAGCCCTAATTCGATCGGGGCGGAGCAAGCAGAAATGTCAAGCCATAATCGCTCCCCAATCGTGACCGACGAGAAAAACTTGGTCGAGCCCTAGGGAGTCCAAGACGGCGACCTAATCGCCGATTATGTGGAAAACGGTGTAGCTGGCGGGGGAGGGAGGCGCGTCGGTAGCCCCTGGAAGAGAGGAAGAGCATCTGGTGGCGCCACGAGTACCATTGTTACCATTGTTTTGGAGCTTTTGTAAGAAAACTGATGAAATGAATTTGCTGAAGCCATTTGTATGATGCATTTCTCTCATAGTATTTCTGTATTGTGATGATTATAGACAACCCTGTAGGAAAACACATGTGAAATTTCAAAAGGCTAGGCCTTTGGCTTTTCACATGGTGTAACCTTTATGAGATGCCCTAATTACAAAACCTTTCACTTGTGTTTCCTAGCCTATAAATAGGCTTGTTTTGAGGAGAAGAAGACACAACAAAAACAAATCTTCTCTCTACATCACTTAAGCATTCTAGTGGGCATTCTAGGAGCATTGTCTAGCTCGGTTCTCGCCTCCAATTCAAGTTCGCCGGAGCCTACGAGTTTGAGGTGCTTCAACTCGATAGGAGGAAAGTCGTTTCATCTTTGGGGACATTATGCCAATCCGTGAGCACTAGCCGGGGCGTATTTCGTCTTGCGGAGAGAGGGTCACCTCGACTCGACTTGAAGAATACTATAGTTTGCATCTCTTTACTTTCGTTGTAATTTTTATTGTTATATTTACCTTCCAGTTTTGTTCTTTTGTAATAGCAAGAGTTTTCCCGTGTAAAGGCTACAATATTTCCAACAATCGCAAGACGAAATATTGTACTCTTGTTGAAATCATGTCGACCGATGCTGGAGGAAACATGAAATTCAAAGCTGGAATAAAGCAACAAACGGTCGCAATGTCGATGCGCTATGGAGTGGTTAATTCCTTGAGATCTATTCTCTTGAGAATGATGTTTATCGTTTGTCATTTGACAAGCAAGACCAATTTAGATTTGGTAGTAGTAATTGGGATGCATGGGTTGATGAATATACCAATGCACATTTGGTTCAATATAATTGTGTACTTATTGTTGGAAACAATACTGTACAAATTATTTGAACGTGTTGTTATAAACAACAAAGATCACGAGGTGATCGCAGTGGTCTCCGACGTGGACCATGGTAATAATCCAAATGAATGGTTTGTTGATACGGGTGCCACATGTCATGTGTGCTCCGAGAGAAGCGTTTTTTCTACTTACAAATCTGTTGGAGGTAGAAAAGTACGTATGGGAAACCAAGCCTCTTCCGAGGTGGTTGGTGTGGGTAATGTGTTCCTAAAATTAGGATCCGGAAAGGTTCTTACCCTCAAGGATGTGCTGCATGTCCCAGACATCCGAAATAATTTGGTGTCAGGCTCACTTCTAGTAAATCATGGATTTTCACTAGAATTTGAGTGTGAAAAGGTTATATTGACCAAGTATGAAAAGTTCATAGGTGAAGGTCACCTAGTGAATGGGCTTTTTGAGCTGAATGTTACGGTCATTCACCGTGGAAAAGGATTAAGAAATAAGGAAGATGACACATCCTCTTTTTTGCTTGAGTGCTCTGATTTATGGCATAAAAGATTGGGACATGTAAATCTAAATGCCATAAAAAGATTAGTAAATCTTAATTTACTAAAAGTAGATAAGTTTAACTCACAAGAAAAATGTGAAGTCTGTGTTGAAGCAAAAATGACCAAGCTACCGTTTCGCTCGGTAGAACGGAGCACAAAACCTCTAGAGTTAATCCATACAGACGTATGTGATTTAAAATTTGTGCAAACTAGAGGTGGTAAAAAGTACTCCATCACATTTATAGATGATTGCACAAGGTATTGTTACATTTACTTCTTGAGAAGTAAAGATGAGGCAATTGAAGCGTTTAAAGACTTCAAAAATGAAGCCGAAAATCAACTTAATTGTCGAATTAAGTGTGTTCGAAGTGATAGAGGTGGTGAGTATGTAGCCCCGTTTGCAGAATTATGTCATGCAAGTGGTATAATTCACCAAACAACGGCTCCATATTCTCCCCAGTCAAATGGAGTTGCTGAACGAAAGAATCGAACACTTAAAGAGATGATGAATGCTCTGTTGATTAATTCTGGTTTATCCCAGAACATGTGGGGGGAGGCTGTGTTAACAGCGAATCATATCCTGAATAAAATTCCACTAAAAAATAGGGACGTGACTCCTTATGAGTTGTGGAAAGGGAAGAAACCTTCATATTCATACCTCAAAGTGTGGGGGTGTTTAGCGAAGGTAGAAGTGCCACTTCCGAAACAAGTTGCAATAGGCCATAAAACAGTCGATTGCATCTTTATTGGCCATGCACTTAATAGTAGTGTCTATCGTTTCCTAGTCCATAGGTCAGCTGTGCCTGGCGTGGCTGAAGGAACAACGATTGAGTCAAGGAATGCTATATTCTTTGAGAATGTATACCCTTGCAAGAGGCAAGAGGATCGTTCTAGTGAAAGAATGATGGATGAATCCACTAGTTCTAATCCTCCAAAAAGGACGAGGTCAAGTCCTGAGGATGTTGAACCAAGACGTGGTAAAAGAGTTAAAGTTGCTAAAACATTTGGTCCTGACTTCATAACTTTTATGTTGGATGACGAACCAAAGTCATTGGCGGAAGCTCTGTCTGGCCCAGACGCGGCGTGGTGGCAAGAAGCTATCAACAGTGAAATTGAATCCATCATGAGAAATAACACTTGGGTGTTAGTAGACTTGCCTGAAGGCTGTAAGCCTTTAGGGTGCAAGTGGATTCTGAAAAGGAAATATAAGCCCGATGGTACTATAGATAAGTACAAAGCTCGCCTAGTTGTCCAAGGCTTTAAGCAGAAAGAAGGGCATGACTTTTTTGATACCTATTCACCTGTTACGAGAATCACTTCCATTCGGGTGCTTCTTGCGATTGCTGCTTTGCACAATCTTGAGATTCACCAAATGGATGTGAAAACTGTGTTTCTGAATGGTGATCTGGAAGAAGAAATATATATGGAACAACCCGAAGGGTTTGTTGTGCCTGGGCAAGAGCGTAAAGTATGCAAACTGGTAAAGTCATTATATGGGTTGAAGCAAGCACCATTACAATGGCATTTGAAATTTGACAACGTGATGTTAGCAAATGGATTCACTATCAATGAGTGCGATAAGTGTGTTTACATTAAGAACACATATAACGGTTTTGTTATTGTGTGTCTGTATGTTGATGATATGTTGATAATGGGCAGCAATAGTGTCATTATTAACGAGACAAAAAACATGTTGAAAAGAAATTTCGATATGAAAGATATGGGTCTAGCTGATGTGATTCTTGGAATCAAAATATTGAGGACTAATGAGGGAATTGCCTTAACGCAATCTCATTATGTTGAGAAAATGCTTAAGAAATTCAACTCGTCTGATTGTAAGCCAGCAAAGACTCCTTTGGAGCTCAATGTCCATCTGAGCAAGAATATGGGTGATTCTGTTGCTCAAGAAGAGTATGCAAAGGTCATAGGAAGTTTGATGTTTATCACAAACTGTACTCGACCTGATCCTGCTTGTCCTGTAAACAAGTTGAGCCGATTTACGAGCAACCCAAGTAAGGAACATTGGAAAGCTCTGTGTAGAGTTTTGAGATACTTGAAGTATACTCTTAACTTTGGGTTGCATTACACAAGATATCCCCAAGTACTTGAAGGGTACTGTGATGCAAATTGGATCTCTGATTCAAAAGACTCATTTTCTACAAGTGGGTATGTGTTCACTGTGGGGGTGGTGTTGTCTCGTGGAAATCAACGAAACAGACGTGTATTGCTCGTTCCACCATGGAATCTGAGTTTATCGCTTTGGATAAAGCAGGGGAAGAAGCCGAGTGGCTTAGAAACTTCCTAGAAGATATTCCATGTTGGAAGAAGCCAGTGCCGACAGTAGTGATACACTGTGATAGCCAAGCAGCTATAGGTAGAGCACACAGTGGCTTATACAATGGTAAGTCTCGACATATTCGTCGGCGACATAATACCGTCTGACAATTGATCACAAGTGGTGTTATCACAGTTCACTATGTAAGGTCAGTGGATAACTTAGCGGATCCGTTAACAAAAGGTTTAAACCGTGATCAAATGCATAAATTGCTAAAAGGAATGAGACTGAAAACCACATCTTAAAAGATGAGTATAGTGGTAACCCAACCATACGATTGGAGATCCCATGGGATTGGTTCAATGGGAAAACGAAGCTATACAAATCTAGCTGTAACACTTAGAAGATTTTTAATCTTCGTCCATTCTTTAGAAAGCTTTAGTGTTGTAACTTGCAGGTGGTAAGAGGTTAAGTCTTTTGACTTTTAATGATTCTTGAAATCTCAAGGAGATGCACTATGGCAGGATACTCATGAAAGAATCACCTATATAAGTGAGAAGTGAGGCCGCTTCGTGTAAGTAAGTCACTTATGAATTCCAAAGAGGTGTTCCAAGGCCGAAACGGACACAAACGTGAGAACTGATGGAGTTGAGACAATATTGTGTTAATGCTATTGACTAGGCATACACCAAGGAGGAATAGTTCAAGGCATCGCGTCCACTAGTCCGCCGGTATGTCCGATAGTGTTGACTATGGAAGGTTCAAAACCACAAGTTACCTCTCCAAATACAGTATCGTTTCCTGAGAACTGAGCAAAAGAGTCTACATGCATTCATACATGTCTAGTGTTGGTTTGAGCTTGCAGAGCTCTAACCAATGTGGGGGATTGTAGGAAAACACATGTGATAATTTCAAAAGGCTAGGCCTTTGGCTTTTCACATGGTGTAACCTTTATGAGGTGCCCTAATTACAAAACCTTTCACTTGTGTTTCCTAGCCTATAAATAGGCTTGTTTTGAGGAGAAGAAGACACAACAAAAACAAATCTTCTCTCTACATCACTTAAGCATTCTAGTGGGCATTCTAGGACCATTGTCTAGCTCGGTTCTCGCCTCCAATTCAAGTTCGCCGGAGCCTACGAGTTTGAGGTGCTTCAACTCGATAGGAGGAAAGTCGTTTCATCTTTGGGGACATTATGCCAATCCGTGAGCACTAGCCGGGGCGTATTTCGTCTTGCGGAGAGAGGGTCACCTCGACTCGACTTGAAGAATACTATAGTTTGCATCTCTTTACTTTCGTTGTAATTTTTATTGTTATATTTACCTTCCAGTTTTGTTCTTTTGTAATAGCAAGAGTTTTCCCGTGTAAAGGCTACAATATTTCCAACAACTACTTTTTACTTCTTCCTAATTGTCTTAGCGCTCAAGTGCCATATAATAGGCTCTCCTTATTTGGTTTCTTAGGGCATTCACAATAGCTTCAGCTCATCTCCAGTCCATCTCCAATTTTCCTCGTGCCACGTCATTAGCCTATCTCACATCTCATCTTCAGCCCATCCTCAGCCTGTCATACCATCTCTAGTTTCATTTTAATTGTGGGAGAAAACGAAAAAAACGAAATAAATTGGAGAAAAAAATATACACCCTTCATCCACCAATATATGTCTCATTTGTTTTTTTACTACTTTTGTTAATGGACCACAAATTTCACTAACTTTATTTCACTCACATTTTACTATATAAAAGTATGACACACCTTTCACTAACACTTTCCACTCATTTTCTACTATATTTCTTTAAATTCGTATATGGTCAAAATTGGTCTTATATTAGTGGACGGAGAGAGTAGAAAAACATTGAAAAATGATAAAAAGAAAAACTCAAAATGAGATCAGTGCATGCAATAGGGTGTCAATCGAGCACCCAGCGGCGCACGCCGACCACCGATGATCGGCTCTCCGTATGCAATAGGAGCCGATCAGGTGGCCGCCCCCTATTGTGAATGCTCTTACTTCTCCTCTTCATTCTCTATACAATTAGAGTGTGTTTGAATTGGTAGGTAAGCGCATTTAGAGTGTATTTAATGACTCAATCTAGTGTTTGATATGTTGGTTAAATTTTATTGGTTGTCCGCTCAATGGGCAAGGGCTCGTTAAATTAAGGCTGAAAATGAGTGTTTTATTATCATGAAAAATTGAGTGATAATAATATGGGCAACACTATTTCAATCTTATATTACCTAAAATTACTATAGCCTAAGTCTTGGAAATATAGGGGATAATTTTGGAATTTCCTACTACTGCGTGGCGTTAAATAACAAATCAAAAATGTGATATTAAGGACTATAGATCATATACCATCAATTCAAACACACTAAATAAAAATGAAAAATCAAGAAAAATATTGCTACAAAATGATTGTGTTGAAGATAACCCAATTCAAACATCGATACTCCAAAATACTGGCAACAATAAAAACAGGGAAGAGAAGCTATCAGCACGTGTACAGCTCCACCAAAGAAGAATAAAAACCTCTTAAAACACCTGTGCAATCCTAACAATCTCCAGTGATGAAGGGGTTGATATCTCAAGGCTGGCTTAAGAAGCTGAGCGTCAAAGTGGTCTTGCTGTGGCTCGACGTGGTTGAGGTCAAGCGCAATGGTGAGAGAGCCTCGAATTTTGAGGAGTGCCCCCGGTGTGGTTTCGATTGCGGGAATGGGAATGGAGGTGTGTTAGGAAATTGGTCGTCTTCTTCAAACTTGCCATGTCGTTTTGCTACTTGTGTCTGATTTCTTATGGTGAAATTAGAAGAAGCATCAAGCTGATCAGTTTATGCCATTGAAACTACTTCATCATCTGCAATTTTTATTCGAACCAAAATAAAAAAATTATGATAAATATCTATCCACCCTATAAAATTTTAAAAAGTCCACTTTTTTATATTGAATAAATCTGTCTTTTAACATAAATGAATGATGCAGTATTGTCACATTCAACTTATCTACTTTTTAAATAAATACATTTTTCTCTCCTCTTTCCTCATTAAAATATATAAATACATTTTTCTCTTTGTTTAAGAGCATCCACAACCGTGCTCTTGCCAGCGGCACGGTTGTAGGCCCGGGCGATACTATTCATGCCTGCTCTCTGGCAAGAGCACAACACCCACAACTGTGCTCTTCCGCAAGGACGAGCATAATTAATTTAAAATTCAATTAAACAATAACATTTCCATAATATTAAAATTCATTTAAAAACCACAATAAATATTACAAATGACAAATAAAATTAAACATTACATAATTAAAATCCTAAAAATGAAAAATTACATAATTAAAATCCTAAAAATTAAAAATTACATAATTAAAATCCTAAAAATTAAAAAAACCACTACTCGTTGCCGAATTTCGCCCACATGTGGTTGATTAGGTCTTCTTGTAGTTGATTGTGGATTCGAGTATCGCGCATTGTGTGTCTTGTCTCGATCCTCTGGCCAACCGTCGTATGCTCACCTCGGCGTGGGGTTGAGCTTCCGGCTTCGTCCTCGTCGTAGAAGCTAGCCTCCCTCGGCCCTTCGTCGGCTATAATCATGTTGTGTAAACAAAGGATTCCAGTGGACTCACCGATATGCAAATACTCGTCGAAGATGTCGGCCGTTTGCCCAGTAGCGAGTTGTCGGATGGCACACGTACACTTCTGCAACGCCGTGATACTTTGCCGGCCGGCTGCATCTACACCTGTTTGAAAGTATTCAACACGTGCGGACAATGTGTTGACAATTCGCATGAACAAGCGCTTTGACATGCGAAAACGGCGCCTGAAGTAATCTGCCGGAAACCGCGGATGGTCGGCAAAGTAGTCGGCAACGAGCCTTTCGTGGGCTCCCTCCCGGTCACGATAGATGTAGCGGCGATTTGATCTAGTGCGTTGAGGAGGATGAGCGGGGGTATTCGCCGCGACATTTGCTTCGTAAGCGGCACGATGTTGTTCGTAGTATTCTTGTTCTTCGCGCTCCGCTTCCGCCATGAGATGAGTGAAATCCATTTGATGTTTTGAGTGAATGTTGAATGTGTTGATAGTTTGTATAAGAATTATGAATGAGAGATGAATGAGAGATGAATTGATGTGATAAATGAGTGATGAATGTGTGTATTTATAGATGATTTTGAGGGAAAAAAAATAAAAAAAAAATCAAAAAAAATCAGAAAAAACGGGAAAAAACGGCCATATTTTTGGGATTTGGAAAATATTTTTTTCTTATTTTTTAGCATTATTTATAATTAAATATCGATTTTTAAAAAAAATGTTTAAAAACAACGGCTATGCCGTTGACGAATGGGAGCGCGCCACGTGTGCGTCCGCTGGCACGGACGTGCTCGATACATTGAGCAGCGCCGTGCCAGCGGCGCGAGCGCAGCGGCGGCGGATGGCATCCGTGCCAGCGGCGCGGACGGCGGTGGCGACGGACGCCACCGCTGCGCATGCTCTAAGAATGACTGACAGTTGTACAAGAGCATTTCTTTTAATGATCAATAAATTATAGTGCAAGGGTTTGAGCATCAGTACACTCTCAAAAACACAACTACGTCCAAATCTCTGTAAAATAATAGCTTTGTGCATAAAAAAAAACCTTTTCTCCGTATACAAACGAAGATGCTCGAAAAGGCCAAAATCAAACATAATGCAACAAAATATATAGAATCGATACAACTGATCTTGGTGTTGGCATAAATCTTCCATCCACGCTCACTTTTTCACCCCTAACTTCGTCGACAGTAGCTTCTGACCGCCACCGTTTCTCCACACACCACGAACCGGCACATTTGCATCCAGCCCATTTGATGAAGGTTCGGCGTCATCTGGATCTGGATCCTGGTCTAAGTTTTTCAAATCCAACAGAGCTTCGACAGAGCCATCGCCAAGACGGGCCCGGATAAATTTGGATGTCTTCTTCCGTTGTTTCCCTTTCCCACCGCCATTGGATGGATTCTGACTAGTTCCACCACTAGCGTGTAAGGACTCCATCTGAATTTTAGGTTTTGTTAACTCAGCAGGTCCACTTGATTGTGAAGGTGAAGTACCAACAGTAACCGATGGTTTCCCTCTTGCACTTCGATATCCATCCTTTGACAACACTTCGACCTCTTCCTCTGGGGCGTTGTAGCTCGATTGCAGCGCTCTTACAGTGCTTATAACATTTTCAGCTAGATTGTTCGTAACGGAGGGCCTGTTGCCAGAATCTACAGACTTGCCTTTGCCCTTGCTCTTTTTGGAGCCGTTAACATTTCTAGTGCCGTTCGTCCAACCATTTTCTCTTGAAGCCATATGAACATTGTAAGCATCTGTCAGCTCTTTCTGCTTCTGAGGATTAGGGAGGAGTCCGGCCAACTCAAGAACAAGATGAGACAAACCAAATTGATCTACGTATGTTAGGTATGTCTCGACATCCATTGAGCCTAGGCGGTATTGACCAGAAATGTCTTTGAAAGCAGAGAATTTGTCTTCATCAGATCCTAGAGCAGCACGCATTTTCTCCACCAGTGATTTGTTTGCTGTATGAACATTTCCTTCCATCCTAACAGATTGGTCATCAGTGGTTGATTTGCGTGACTGGGCTACTACTGAAACTGGAGGAAAATCGGTACTTGAATCAAAAGGCTCACGATCTGAAAGACTAGGGGCTGACGAAGAATGACCTAGCCTATTACTGCTTCCAGAAGCCCTTGATGATAACAGAGAACTGGCAAAGGACGTAGTAGCAGCTGATGGTGGGTGAATCTGAGCTGAAGTTGATTGACTAGATGACACAGATACAATTTCTGGAACTGCTCTGCTCTGTCCTGAACTAGATGCTGATCCGGATATCGAAGTTACTGGAGGCCACGCATGAGAAGTATTGACTAGCTGGGCAGGTGTACGACTAGCTGCTGGCCAAGCAAGACCTGAGCTCGAGGAGCTAGTCTGTTTGTTATTCTGGTGGCTCTTGACTGGCAGAACCGGTGTACGACTAGTTGCTGGCCAAGCAGGAGCTGAGCTTGAGGAGCTCGCTTGCTTCTTGCTCTGGCGGCGCAAATGAGCAGCCATAGTTCTGTTAGAGGAAGCATCACTTTGAAAACTCTGTTGGTTTACCCCTGTACCCGCTGCGAGAGGAGGAAATGCAGAGTCTCCCAATGTTCCACTCATTGAACTTTGAGACACAGCCTGTCGGTATCTTGATGGCAGCACAGGGTCTGTGGTACCTAGAGATTCCAGAGGTGAAATAAGTGAGTCAACATCAGCACTTTCTCCATTATCATTGCAAGCCCGACTATTTGGTGGTGTAGCACTAGCTGTCTCAAGACTTGCTTGGATGGCCATAGAAAGTTCATCCGCAAGATCCCGCCGAAAGGTACGCGCTCTTCCACGACGATTCTCTTGATCACTACTTCGTCTATATCGAAAACTGGTAGGTATCTAAACAAATTGCAGAGCATGTGGAAAAATTATGATGCCATCAATTGGGAAAGTCAATGGGAACGCAAACAGTGGATCCAATGAAAGGGATAGACTGAAAATGAGCAGAGGCACTATTCTCCTCACCACTCCAGCACCGCAAGAAAACATTTGGCAAAGCAAAAAACACTTATATGATAAAGTAACTATTCATAGGGGTCAAAGATTGATATATATACCTGAAGAGCAGCACTGCGTTGTGAACGGGACATACGCCCTCCATGCTCTATAGTGTTATGCCTCTGATATATAAAGCATGTATAAGAAAATGGTCAATTAGAAGAAAAATAACTCAATAGTACGTCTATTTTCAGTAAGCAAGATAATTTACCTTTATTTCAGATTCAGATATGAAGACAACAAACTTTTTCGCAAGGCAACTTTCATCCTCACAGAGGAAATGATCTCGACGAAAGTGAATCTGGGAACAATTAAATCATTTAGAATAGATATGTAACTTGAGGTAAAACATAGCCAACAATATTCTACCTCCAAATTATCATAATTCCCGTAGTACTCATACTCTCCTGGATGCTGCCTGCACATAACAGGATATAACCGCTTATTAAAATTAAACATGCACACCAGATAATATGCTTAGTACTTACAACTGTAAATTAAAGGATTACCTTCTACATATATGACAAGTATAATGTTCAGTCTCCATATGAGTATAAAGCTCATTGTCCCCATAAAATGGTGTCTGGCAAAATTCACAAGGGGGGTGTCCTGAGAAGCCACCTCTTTCACTTTCAGTTCCATCCACCTCTGAGTCACCAGTGCTTATATGCTGACTAAGTTGTGATCTTGTATACAACTTTTGCTCACAAACAAAAACCTGCGAATCCAGGAAAAATCTATTTTTATCCAGGTAGGAACTAAACAAACTACACTGGGGGAGAAAAAAGATAATTCTAAGGGCTAGATAATAACAATAAAACAAAGAAGGCAGAGTATTTCAACCAATCTAACAACATCATACATAGTCCTAGTGCAATAACTTTTACAGTGCCAAAACTCTGCGACACCAAAACCATTTGAGAAGATGCGCGTATGAACAATTTTTCCATTACATGCAATCTATGTTAGTGTAATTATAAAATTAATTCAAAACACAAGGCCATTTTCCATTACACTGCTCATGGAAACCAATGTAAACTCTAAAGCTATAATTCCTGCAGCATCAGACAACATGGATAAGTCCTATCAACTACCGTCCCACTACTGGAAACACCAACTTTCAAGGGTGACTCTACCAGACCAGTATGGTATATCCTGAATTGTGCAGATAATTATATCCCTCGAGCTATAACAGGGAGAGCAGGTCCCAACTAGTCTGTAGTCCAGCAATCTACTCATTAATTATAGTCCAACATAACTGTGTGAAACCAAAAACAATCAGCAGCATACATTTTGGCAATTAGACTAATAATCAGAAAATCCTCTCAACTCACAAAATAATTGTAAGTGTTTCTTAGAATATCACGCTTCCACCAAACAATCCATTATGGTAATTTAGAAATTTCCCAAGTCTAAAAGTAAAATTATATGCCTCCTCCACCCCACCCCCTCCCTCCCAATAAACAAAATAAATAGAGTACAAGGTGAAATGCATCCATATCCATCCTAATATAACATATCTTACCTATGATTATGAACAATAAAAATACTTTAAAAGAATGGAAATAAGATCATGAAATATATTGCACCTTTCTTCCCTCCAAGCACAAGCTGCACATAATCAGCCTATGCTTGTGAAACAAATGACCCTTCAGCTGATCGATGTTCCTAAACTTGGCTCTTCTCCTGGAACCATCATCCAGCTGGTCCTCCTTATCACATTCACCACAAGAAAGCCTGCACATAGCCTTGATCATCTTGTAATGGTCCGAATCATCGAAAAAGGCATGTGTATCATCATGGTACCAGTACTGTCCCATCTTACCCTCCCTCCTTTCGGCGGGAAACAATGTGAGGTCGCCGATTGTCGTTGTATAGTCCCCCAAAGCCTGAGCCAGATACAGCAAGTTTGATTTAGACATATTGTCAACGGAACAGTAATTTTTCAGTAATTCAACCGAAATCATATATGGCGATCAGCTAAAGTGCACCTAATCCAATCAATCTTCGCACTGGAACTCCAAATTCACAAAATCAAGCAGTTAAATCATGAGATTACATAAGAGGATGACCTTGGTGACGAAAACGACATCGTTATCGGTCTTGCAGATGCAGCAGCTGCGGTCATTGCAGATAAATCGGAGGCGAGCGACGCAGGTGGAGCAGACGTCCTTGTGGCCACAAGAACCGTATGCAACCCACTCCAAGCTTTCCGCACAAACCGCGCAGCTATCGTCCATCTCAACTATCGAATTCGTCGATGAGGAGACAAATCTAGGGTTTCTGGGCCGAAATTTCACAAATCAGATGAGGAATTGGGCGTCGGCGATGATAATCCGTGTCTGAATCGATTAGAATATGAAACTGCAATTTATATTTTGTATGAATTTTCTAGGGTTTCAGATGGGATTCGGAGTAAATGTGAGGGTAGAGAAAGAGAGATTACAGTATACAACTAAAATTGATTAAACTTTTCTGTTCTGAAAAAGAAGGAAGTAAAATTAAAATCCTCAAAGAATATTCCATCAATTTTTTTGAATTAAATTCATTTTAAGTCTTCAAGGTTGCCATGCCACCACTCTTCCAACCCGTCATTTTATCATTCTTCTTTTGTTATTGTATCAAACCACTACTTTTTCTGAAGTTGATACGTGATAAGACTCGTTTCATGCATAGATTTTTGGGATGATTTACATGTTTTTTGGAAGATAATGCTCAAACAATGAGTTTAAGTGTGCAGGTTTCTGCTATATCAAGTAGATTATGCAAACTGGCCGAGCAGACACTGATTGAGGAAAAATTGGAGTGAAATTGCTGAAAAGCCGTCTAATTGATCAAAGAGAATTATCAGAAGGAGCAGACGGTGCAAGGAATAGGACAGAAGAGAGAGAATTTGAAGATACTCTTACTTTAAGGGTACAAATGTCAAATCATGAAGAGCATACCCTAGGGATTTGAGCTTGAAACCACCTTATATAAAAGGACCAACATAGAAGGAAGAGGGGAGCCCCTTTGAGCAGCCTTTGGGAGACCACCATTCTACACACAATTACACACACATCCTTAGATAAAGTTCTTAGCTGCAAGTCTACTCCACTCCAGAATGCGCACTCTGCCTCCTAGCACGAAGGGGGGAAATCCTTAGTTCCAACCGTTCTTAGCTTGAAATCGTGTTCCACCGCTCCGAGGAGCGAAGATACAATCTTAAATTTTGTTTTGCATCGTTTTAGTTTCGTTTCTTAAGTGTTTATGTGGTTTCGAACATCTTAGCTTAAAGATCTTTTGGTATTTCATTGTTGGATTTGAATATTGACGTGGGAAGTTTGGATCTAGTTTTATTGTGAAGTTATGGAAGTTTTTGTTGGAGTTTTTGTTAGATTTTGAGATGCTGAGCTTTATTTGTGTTTTGTTGGATGCTTTTCACAATTGGTAGTTAGATCTTGAGATGTTGAGCTTTGTTTCTTGTTTTGTTGGATGCTTTTTGCAATTGGTGGTTAGATCTTGAGATGCTGAGCTTGTTTATGTTTGTTGGATATTTTTCGCAATTGGTAGTTGTTAGAATCTCTTAGATCTAGCTTGTTAACGTCTGATTTCGTAGATTCATGTTAGTTAGCATTTGATCTTTTAGATCTAGTATGTTATGTTTTGGAAATCGCATGATTATGGCTTGTTTCTGTTGGTTCGTCATTGTAGTTGATCAGTTAGCGTAGATCCAGTAGTTTTTAGCTTAAATTTCTCATTCGCGTTTCGTTTTGATGCATGCTCTGTTTTCTCGTTAATGGTGTCCTAATGCTCTGGCTTCACTCTGTTTTAGCTTAGTTACATGAAGAAGATGAAGTAGAGGTAGTTAGAGATTCAGATCTGAAATCTACTTTATGCTTTTTACTTTCACAACTTTTTCTGCCAACCCAGTCAGTTTAGGAATTATGGTCCCCACTTACTTTTTCGTATTGTCTGCCTATTTTAGGAAAATTTTCAGCATGATCTTTTAGATGCAGGTGTTCCTAGTTTTTTAATTTCAGATTCAAATGTTTGTTTTATGTTTAGCCGTTCATACATGTTTGTTTCTATACGTTTTCCGTCTAGTTAATCAGTTAAGTAGAGTTCCTTATTTAGTCTTCCAAGTCAATCAAATAATTCTTAACCCACTTAGGAGCGTGACAGCAGCCAAAAACCTCCTAGAATTTCCCTAACACATGCTTTTACGCCCTCATCCTTGTGGGATTCGATCCTTACCTCCCTATACAAATTAATAATATTTGTGGGATAAGTCTTTTGAGAGTAGCTTCAAATTGCCCTTCCGAAGACACGTAGAAAGGTCTAGGGTAGTCTGCCTAATCAGTTCACGCACTTTCCATGCACATGCACAAACGTGAGTCGGTCTAGCTAGCCTGCTTGATCAGTCTGCGATTTATATTTATTTTACCAGCGCGCATTCGATAAGCTACATCTTCAATACGCTCTGATTTTGCACTGTTTTAAGGCCATTATTTGGTCCTTTTTGAGTGTCAAAGTTGCATTACATGTCCATTATTTGCTTATTTTATCAATTTTGGTATTTTGACGTGTTTTGTGATAAATGTGCAAAATAGAGCTGAAAAAGGGCACAAAAAGGTCAAAATATGGAAGCTGGAGCTGAAGCGCAAGCCAACGGTCGCTGAAAGCCGTCCAGAAGCTTGGAAATTTTCCCAGCGACCGCTGGGCCCGTTCGCGCGCAGCAGTCCCAGTTCAAACCCATTCATAGCCTCCAAAATTAGGAAGCCCCCAGGTTCCTCCTCAATCTCCAACCCTTATTCTTTCACCTATCATTCTATCCACCATTCTTGGAGTTTGGAGCAAGGTAAGAGAAGACTAAAGATTGCACAACAATTCATCATTGGGTTTTGTTTGCTTTTTCTTTATGTTTTGTACTTTAATTTGTAGTTTTTGCTATTTGTCTATGAGTAGCTAAACTATAAAAATTCTTGGGATGTGTTAGTAACTTTTATTGGTTTATATAATTCCAGTTTTTAGTATCCGTTTTGTTCATTGCATGCTTCTATTCTAAGTGTTAGATAATTGCTTCATGTTTTAGTGACACATTCTATGATGATTTATTGACTTACAACATAATCGTGAGAGGAGATTTGCGAGTTAGAAGAGCTTAGTTGACACTACAATTAATTCCCCTTAAAACGGTACTGTTAATTGAGAGTGAAGACATCTTGATGGTCTAATTGAGCTTTTGGGAGTTGCTAATCTAAGATTGACGACCTTAGTGTGTAACTTACTTTGTGCCGCATGGGCAATACTTATGTGTCTCGTTCTAGTAATGCATGAACTGTTCTAGGGTATCATAACTGTGTTTTGTGTAAACCATAATTGTGAAAACTCTATCATTGGAATTCCACTATTTGCCTAATTTACTTTGGTTATTTGAATGTTTTTATTTGCTTTATTTATTTTTGCCTAGTTAATTAATTGACCTCAAAACTCTTGTTTCTCTAGATAGTATATGACGCTTTGTACATGATAGCCAGTTACAATAATATTCTCTGCGTTTGATATCCTGGTACTGACCTTTAGCTATACTATTTCTTCCTTGTATACTTGCAAGTAGTTGTAGTGCTAAAAAATAGTGCATCAGGAAGTTGTAGTGCTAAAAAATAGTGCATCAGGAGTTGTTCTCGACTGCTCTCTTATTTTAAAATTGAAAGCGTTGTTCTCGACTGCTCTCTTATTTTAAAATTGAAGTGATAAACTTACATATATTTTGGCATATTAGGTTTTGGTGGCGTTAATACCTATTTGGCTTCACAAAAGACAAAAGTAGTAGTATGAATTTGTCATATTTGCAGTGTTGTAATTAAAGTGTGTATACATGTAACCGATGAACCAAACATATACTATATTTTTTACTATGTTTCTTTAATAAATGTGGGGTTATGAGTATATATTTTACCACACTGTACACATATAATATATATTTAATACTCATTATATTAGTACACACTATATTATACAACACGACACACATGACACATATAGTATATATTATATGTTGTAGTACACACATATCTATATCAATATATTATTATATTTTATGCTACACACATATCTATATCTATATTTTATTATATAATATGCTACAGGCCTACCGCTACACATATCACATAGGTATGATAGTTATATGCTACATATTTATACTACTGTAACACATACACATGATACGACATATACATTTACAAAATACACTCATATAGTAACATCTCATATTTGGAATTTTTATGTTTTTGTAGGATGAGATCAAGGAAGTGTCAAAATAACAATATTATTATAGATGATCAATAATTTGAGGTTCATGAAATACTAAAGGATATTGAAGATGAAGATGAAGATGAAGAAGAAGCTGAGACAGAAGCTCCAAGTCCAACTAAAAAAAGAAAAAGAGCCAAGGGGACATCCAATCGGAAAACCACATCAGTGCATTGGAAAAACTACGACAAAGTGATGGTTAAAGAAGGTGATCCCCCTGGTCTGAGAATGAAAGCACAGTGCAAGTCGTTGTAGTAATTTTATTGCTGCAGACTCACGGGGGTGCAGGAACAACGGCTTGAAGATCCATACAATTTCTTGTTTAAAGAAGAATGCCAAAGCTGAAGTTGGTGATAGTCACACAATTTTGGCATACTATGTGGATGGTAGCAGTAGAGATTAACAACTTGGAAGTTTGACCAGAAAACGATCAGACTAGGACTTTGCAAGATGATCCTTCTCGATGAGCTTCTTTTTTATTTGTTGAGTGGGAAGGTTTTCAATATTTCATGCGGCTTGTTTGTCCATAGTTTCAAATACCTTCGAGACAAACAATACGCACGTACTGTATGCAATTGTTCCTTGAGGAGAAACAAAGTTTTGTCAAATTCTTTAAGAAAAGAGGCATGGAAAGAGTCTCAATCACAACCAACTGTTGGACTTCGTTGAATAACAACAACTTCATTTGTATCACGGTACACTATATCGGAAAAGACTAGATACTGTACAAGAAGATAATAAACTTTTCCAAGATCGACAACCACAAGGGTGATGATGTTGGTGCTACTATAGTGAAATCATTGACAGATTGGGGTGTGAATCATTTATTCTCTTGCACTTTCGATAATGCATCATAAAATGATACTGCAATGGTGACAAGTACTTCCACATGCGTTGTGCAGCGTATGCCCTGAATTTGATTGTAAAAGACGGTTTGAAAGAAATTGGCATTTCCATTAGGCGAGTTAGGGAGGTGGTGAGGTGGCTTAAGAGTTCACCACAGATATGGGTGTTATGAGAAAAAGTCTTGGATTATCTAGGACACAAGATTGATTGCAAGAAGAAATTGTGTATGGATGTTCCTACTCAATGGAACTCTACATATTTGATGTTAGAGTTGGCTATACCGTATGCTGAGGCATTTACTACATTTGGGAACATGAATTCTTCTTTCATGAAAGATTTGCGTGAAAGAATGTATGGTGATAAATCTATAGGGTCGCCTTAGGAAGAAGATTGGGTAAATGTGAAGAAGATGATTTCTTATGTGAAGAAGTTCCACTTATTGACTCAAATTGTCTCTGTTACCAAAAAGCCAACATCACATTTGTTTTTTACACAGATGTGTGGTATCTTTGACCTTATCCGTTGATTGGAGATGAGCAGTGACTATGATGTTAGTTTCATGGCTTCAAGGATGGGGTTAAAGATTGGAAAGTATTGGCTGGAGAAAACCTAATTGAATGTGACGATGAACAAGATTTTATGCATGGCTGCTATTCTAGATCCGATACAGAAGATGAAGCATGTTGAGACGTGCTTGAAATTGTTGTTTGGAAATGCTCGAGGACTTGAAATGGTGAAAGAGGTGAGAGACTCCATGAGGGAGTTGTTTGTGTTTTATAGTGCGAGGTATGCATCTCGTCCTCCTAGTCGATCATCGGTTGATGCGAATATAGAGAACTCTTCATGTGAATGTGAAGAAGACACTTACATCATGTTTGCTATGTATATGAGTGATGATGACGAGGATTCTAGTAATCAGACCGGGCTTGATCTTTATCTAACAGATAGGAGACACAAAGTCCCGAGGGAAGAAATGGCAAGTTTTGATTTGCTGAACTGGTGGTCTGAGCAAGCACACTATCACGTTTTGAGCGAGATGGCAAGGGATATTCCAACGATTCCTATTTTGAATATTGCTTCAGAGTCTGCATTCAGCATGGGTGGTCGTGTTCTCTCTCCGTATAGAAGTTCATTGTCTTGCAAGATGGTGGAGGTTTTGATTTGTGTCGGAGATTGGTTGAAGACTTGTGATTTGGATAAGAAAGATGAAGAAGACGTTGATGAAGAAAAAAAAAGAAAAGGAATACCATGGTGGTAAGTATGATTCTAATTTGTACATAATTTACATTTCTTTTTCATATAATAAGAAACAGAATTCTTATTTGTTTTTGTTTATTTGCTTAGTTTTACTCAAGATTGACGTCATGGCTCCAACGAGCAATGTCCACGGTGCACGAGTGATGCACGCGCCAGATGAAGGATGATTGCTTGATTGGTGAAACTGTGCGAAAATATTATTACTTTAGACTTCAGAGAATTGGAATATTTAGACTTTGGTTGTAGTTATTTACTTATTTTACATTTAGACTTTTGATGAAAGTGAAACATTGTTGGTTACTTTGTTAATTGTTTTCATATTTAGATTTTTGAATGGTGATTTGGAGTTTGGATTTTTTGGCATTGTAATTTGAAATATAAGTTCTCATTTAAAATTATTCAAATGAGCATTTGTGCGCCTCATATGATTATTTAATCTTCTAATTCCTTATTTATTCTTGAATTTAGATGTAAAACTGTAACAATATAAAAGGTTAAGAATTTTATCTTAAGAATTTAGAAATAGACGAAGACCAAGATTACATGGCTTCATCTCAATTCTCAATGAAATTAAAGTAATAAATAAAGTTCCAAATGAGACTATTACATTCAGCAAGTAGTATTTTAAAAAATCATATAAAATATACAAATAATAATTAAAGATAAAAGAAAAAAAAACATGTTTCGGGTCGGGCACCCGCGGTGTCGGGTGCGGGATACCCGACTCGGGTATCGGGTAATACCTGATTCACTGCAGGACAGGTAACAGGACTAACTCTTCAACCGAAATCGGTACGGGTACCCGCGGTTACCCATTTCTACACCCCTAACAACGAGTTTATTAGGTAATTAAGGTCATTCAATCATTTACACTGGCCTAATATTCTATATTCACTATTTGTTATACATTTTTAACTATATCTATATACTTTATCTAAATTATAAATCCCTCAATTCTATTGTAATTGAGTCATATACTCCTGTCCGCGAATAGGAGTCTTGTTTTGCCATTTTCGTCCATCCGCTAATAGGAGTCTCGGTTCTCCTTTCCATATTTGGACACAATAAACACTCCTCCTTATTCACTTAAATTACAATAATGGCGTGTAAGTTGACCACACAAATAAATCCCACAACTTAATTTTATTCTGTTACCCCATCCTTGAGCGTCGATTCAATTCTCATTTTGCATTCTCTCGCTGCCCCTTTGTCTCTCTCTCTCTCTCGCTCTCATTCTCTCACTGTCTCTCTCTCTCTCGGGAACCCTAGCCCTAATCGTCATCGCCTCCATATATCACCCCAATTGTCGTCGCATCCCCCTCCCTTTGAAATGAAACCCACACTGTCGTCTCTCCTTTCACCCATCTTTTCCTCGGCGAGCCCTAATCATCTTCCAATATTTCCAAGTCAGGAAATTTTTTGGAACTCATCATGGGATGATATCCCAACTGTGACCCATTTATCTTCAATACCCACATATTCGAGGGAGAAGTCTGAAATCCATGGAACTTCTCCCAGAAATGTTGTGTCTGGAGATTCTAATCAAAACTGATTGTTGATTGTCCTTGACATACCGGACTACAAACTGTACTCTTGGTGGGAGACTGATCTTGTCTCCACCATTGTCCTTAAAACTCCATTGATCGTGCATGATCACGTCTCCACGGTGGTCCTTGAAACTTCAGTCACCAAGCGACGAAGAAAGTGTCCGATAGAGGAAGAGTGGTTCAAGAGTTTTATGGTGATGCTCTTGCCCAACATGGCGGATCTTCTCTGAAATTGTGGGTTTTCCTGAGAACTACCCTCTATCTAGGGTTTGGAGGTTCTTATGGTTTGGGTATTTTTGGGTTTCCGAGGGGTTTGGTTGTCATGTGTTTGAGCCACCCCAATTTAGGTTAGAAGGTTTAATGGACTTGTTTGTGTTGTTTGATTTATATTGTCCTATGATAAAATTAGTGTTCTTTGTATTGTCTGGGTTTATGTTATGTGAAGCCACCCCTTTTGAGGTTTGGAGGCTTTGTTTCCCTGCCATATGATGAAAATTTTCTGAGGGATTTAATGTTTCTGTATTGGGGTTGCTTTGATGGATATGTTGGTGTTGCCTTGTGGATTGATTTGATGGTGCTTCATTTGTGCATGCCTTATTGTTAAATTGTGTGTGATGCTTCAATTATCCCTGCCCAATGATGAGATTTTCTGAGGGCTTGGTTGGGGTTGCTTTGATGGTTGTGTTGGTATTTCCTTGTGGATTGATTTGGTGTTTCTTGATTTGTGGCTGTCTTGTTGTTAAATTATGGGTGATGCTTCAATTGTCCCTGCCCTATGATGAAATATGCATTGTGATGACACTTGATTATGTTTAGCCACCCCTTTAGAGGTTTGGAGGCTATCCCTACCCTACAATGAAGCTTTTCTGAGTGCTTGGTATTAAACTTCAGTAAATATGTGCATTACATGTTCTTTGCACTATTTCTACATACAAAACATTAAAAATCAGACCCAACTGACCAAAAACGTGAAGGCCTGATAAGTCTAGTTCTAGGACTTTGTTAATGGTTATGATAACTTGTTTAATTTGATATTATTTTAAAAAATAGTTGTTAAAGTGTGCAGAGTGAGGTACAAGTCAGGAGAAAAGGGGTCAAAATGAATTAGTTGAAAAAGCTGTAGGAATGGTGCAAAACAGTCAGGATGCATGCCATGGAGCCTGAGAATGAGATGGAAAGGATTGCTACAAAATGATCATCTATTTAGAAGGGGCAGAATTGTCATTTGAGGAGGAGAAACAGCCCTAAGGATTGGAGCAAGTTGCCCTTTAAATAGAAAATCAACTTGAAGAAAAGAAGACACACACTTGGACTTTAGTTCCATTCCGCTCTCTTAGCTCGCTTTCTAGTCTAGTTTTCACTTGAAGTCTTCGGCCACCTGCTGAAGGGGGAGTTCACCGTTCCAAGCCAACCAGTTCACCGCCGTAGTTCAGATTTTAATAGTTCCATCGCTCTTAGGAGCCCAAACAACCTTTATTTCGCTTGTTTTATGAATTCTCAGTTCTAGTACTTGTTTTGCCTTACATTCGACGATAATTTTTGGTTAATCACTTGTTAAAAACATCATTTGGTTTGAAATAATGAATGCAATGGAGTTTCTTTTAGTTCAATTTGAGTTCCAATTTACTTATGCTTTCTTTTTGCCTAGTTAGATAGATCTACTGTTTTATAGTATGCTTAATCATATATTTCTTTCAAAAGATGCATGAGATATATGTTTTATTTCATTTCTGTCACCTTGTGCGTTGGTCAGTTTACGTAGTTGTCAATTTCTACATGGATGTGTGTTCGTGATTTGATTTCGAGTTTAGATCTAAGTTTTAATAGTTTGATTTCGAGCAATCTTCCATGGAGATTTGATTTTCTGAATGTTCTTGTTACTTGGTAGAGAAGATAATGTCAAAATCTGAGAATAGGACCACCTTATTGCTTTTTGTTACTTTTTACTTTTGTCCTTCTACTTTTCTTCTTTTCTGCACATCTGGGTAGTTGGTTAGGCAGTACTGTCTGTTATTCCCTGTACCTCTTGTCTGTCCAATTTTAGTAAGTTTTCACCTTTCACATGCACACTAGCAGTCTAGCACACACTTTCACGTAAACATTCTACATTATGTTGCATCAAGTGATCTACTAATCAGGACAGGAATATGTCTCATTTTTATTCACATCTAGTTTAACTCAACCCCAAAAGCTAGGATAGGAATATGTCTCATTTTTATTCACGTCTAGTTTAACTCAACCCCAAAAGCGAGGTAGCAAACCAACCACTCGAAAGTGTCTTTGCAAATGTATAACGCATAATTCATCCTTGTGGGATAGATCTTTTACTCCGTTGTACTAGGCAGTAGAAGTGGGTTGAGGTTTTTGATAGGAACTAGGTCTAGGTACTCTCTTAGCTAGTACACACACAACATCACATCTATTTACAATCCTATCATGGCCTGATAACCAAAACACATCCCCCTATCTATCTAGAACCCAAAAGCAGTAGAGAAAGGTCCAAAGTCCATTAGTTCTTTACAACCTATCTTTGTTAATGTGAGGGACTTTGTAATTATTCGCACCCCTGACTATCAAAATCTATGTGAGGCAAGCCTGCAATGAGAGGAATACCTTGTTTAGGGTATCTGGTGACAACTCTGTATAAGAGCTACACACATTCCCCAGTTTTATCGCTATGAGGAGCCAAAAAAATCTTACTTGCATTGTCTTCAAGAATTCTTAGCGTACGCTCGTTTTAGTTGTATTTGACTTGGGTTCCAGTAGCTATCTTAATTAGAACATCTTTTAGTTGATAATCTCGAATGCAATGAAGTTTATTGTGGTTTATTTCAAGTTTGAATTTCGCTTAAATTCCTTCTACCTAGTTAGATAGATCTAGAGTTTTTACATCGATTTCGCTTGATTGCATGTTCGAATTTGCTTAGATAAAAAGATCTAGTAATTTCTTAAGTGTTTGCAAGATTTGATCGGAGTGAACTTTCGAAAATGCATGGATCTGAGTTCTGTTTCATTTCCGCCACCTTGCATGTTAGTCGGTTTCAGTATCTGCTGCCTTATGACTGATTTAGTTGTTGTGGTTAATTTTCATGCCTAGATCTGGATTTCGTGACTTGATTATGAGTTAGATCTTAGTTGTTTGAGTTTAAGTTTGAGACTTCATTAATGGAGTTTTGATTTTCTAATCATTTTTGTTGCTTGGTGAAGAGTATAATGTCTTAATCTAAGTTTGGGACCACTTTGTTACTGTCGCTGCCTTCAACTTTTTGTCCTTCCATCTTTTCAACTTTTTTGCAGGTTTAGGTAGTTAGTTAACCAGTACTGCATGTTATTCATTTTGCTTTCGTCTATCCATTTTTAGTAAGTTTCCACTTTTCACATACACACTAGCAGTACAACATTCACACTTACGTACACGTTCCATAGCATCAAACATCCAGTCACCTACTGGTCAAAATAGGTAAAGGTTCCATTTTATTTTGCGTCTAGTTTAACTCAACCCCAAAAGCGTGGTAGCAAACCAACCCTTCTAGAATGTCGTCGCAAGTGTATAACACCCACATCCATCTATGTGGGATCGGTCATTTACTACACTATACTAGCCATTAGAAGTGGGTTGATGTTTTTGATAGAGAAGATAGACACAGACTCAACGACGCAATTAGGTCTAGGTACCCTCCTAGCCAGTTGACATAAACACGAGTGTAGACAGTCTGAATTTGATCTCTTTCACACAGCCTGTAAACTATCTTCCGGCGTATGCCGAACTCTTCTGCTACCTCCATAACTGCCCATTTTATGAGCACTCCATCACTGTTGTGCTTGAGGAGGAAATGCACCACCTAGTTCTTCCTGCTGCTGCTTAAGTATAGACTCTATCTTGGCCTCTCCTCCATCCCAATGGTGAAACTTTTCCGAGGGAAATGGTAATCTAAAATTATTCCCCCACTATTTTTTATTTTTAATATTTTTGGGGAGATTGGTGAAGGTTATGTTAAATGCATCATGTTAATGTATTCATAGGGGGCTTCAAATTTTGAATTTTAATGCACATTTTAGTTCAAATTTCCCTCTTAAATGTTTAAGAGGGAAATCTAAAATATTTGATAATCCTCTTTGTAATATGAAGAGTTTTCGGCCCTTATTAGAAATGGAAGGCAGTTTTTGTGTTCAATGTTTGGTTGTCCAATTTTAATGTTCTTATATTTAGTTTTTCAGAAATTAATGTGAGAGATAATTTTTAAAAAAAAACGAAATGTAACATCTTTATGGAACAAACTAAAAGGGAAAATATGACATTTATTATGAGATAGATAGAGTATAAGACTAATATAGTGCTCCCTCCGTTTCTTTGTAGTTGAGTCGTTTTACCATTTCGGGAAGTTCCTTTATAGTTTAGTCGTTCCCAAATAAGGAAGTAATTAGCATATTTAATGGTAATTTAGCCATATTTATTAACAGCTCTTATTACACTTAATTAAGTTAATTAAAGAATTAAAAAAAACGTTCCAACCCTAGCATTGGTTATCTCATTAGTCGCATTCTTCTTCTCTCTCTACACAAAATCCTCTCACTTCTCTCTTCTTCATTTGGCAACCCTAGATGTGAAATCCGTTGCCCTCCTCTTCCCATTCACAACATCGACTGTACTCTTTTCTCTGAACTCACCTGTCATCGTCTCTTCTCTCAATTTGCCGACTCCAAACAATGGACCGCTCTCACATCGCCAATGCCGACAACCAGAGACAGCCACGCAGCCCCCTCGCCGATGGCGATGGCTGGATTAACCCTCGCCGCATTCGTGTTCCAGCAACCTCGCGCGGTAGAGGGTGTACTTCGGTCACTTCCCGGGGTAGAGATCGTATTTTAAGTGATTCCCGCCGTAGATCTCGAGAATCAGCACGAGATGATGAAGGGTTAATCCACCATCTATGGTCGTACATCTGTCGGTCCCACAAAGGCGAACCCGCTGGAAGCGTAGGCTTCTCCCCAACCGGAGGCGTAACTGGCGGTGAAGGCGGCTTCTCCTTGACCGGATGCGTAACTGGCAGTAAACGCGGCGCCTCCCCGACCGGAGGTCTTGCTGGTGGTAAAGGCGATGCCACCTTTGAGGTGTCCGACAACCCAGTAATGTCAGATGAAGAGTTGTAAGGAGATATGTCATCACCGATTCTGACAAGGTGTCGTGGGAGAGAAACAAAGCTAAGGCAGGAAGGGAGGTGAAGGCACTCTTTGGTGAAGGCGACGCCACCTTTGAGGTGTCCGACAACCCAGTATTGTCGGATGAAGAGTTTGTAAGGAGATATGTCATCACCGATTCTGACAAGGTGTCGTGGGAGAGAAATAAGGTTGAGGTAGAAAGGGAGGTGAAGACACACTTTGGTGAAAATTGCTCGGATCCGTGATATGGGTGAGATATTTCTATATGCCTACTTTCTTAGAATGGATTGTCATTAGTGTATAGATCTGTGATCGTTAGTTATATATGTGTGATCTGTGATATGTAATCGAAAGGAATGTCGTTGGTTTATATATCTGTGATAATGTTAGTGATGTTGTGAATTTGGTTGGTGATGTTGTGAATTTGGTGATTTGATCTTTCTGTATCAGAGTTGTCATTGTTGCATCATTCACAACCTTAACGCAAAATGCATCATTGTTGCACATTCACAACAATTTAAAAACACAAAATGCATCATTGTTGCACATTTACAACCTTTTAAAAACACAAAATGCATCATTGTTGTATAGTGACAGCCTATTCAAAACACAAAACACTGGCATGATATGTGCATTCATGTATATGTATATTCACTAAATGCACCATTCATGCACATAGGCAGCCTATCCAAAAAACACAAAAGCTTCTTCTATACCTTCATAATCCCAAGACTTAGGAAATCATCTCCAATCCCTGGTTGTTCCCCTGGTCCCGCAGATAAGCAATTGCTTGCATAGCCAGCTCCACTGGAACATCTAGATCCAGTGGAAGTTAATTTGTCCTCCGTAAATGTGGTTTCCCTATGTGGGGCAGCTTGTAGCTGTTATGACCCTGAACTTTTACGATTTTCAAAAAACAGCCTTGAAGACTTAGGAAAACATTGTCCAAAGTCTGTGGCTGTAATTCATTGAATGATTTCTCAACTGCATTGACTAAATCACCCACATTATTGCATGCAGTCTAAGTTTGTAGTGATTGTATTGCTCTGAATCAACCCAAATCATTGACATTAGTGTTAGGTGAGTTAGGTGGTTGTTGCACGAGTGATATTAAGAAACCATTTTGTTGTGCAACTGCTTTGAAAGCTAGATCATTGTCTTTGATATGTGATCTTGCATTGTCTTGTTGTATCTTGAGAACTTTAGTTGCCCCGTCTGGCCACTTGGCTATGATGGCAGGCAATATCTGTTCCCAACAATGTGACATGCATAAAATCATCATTTGTACAACATTACAAATTCATTAACAGTGTGTCATGAGATGGTAGGCACATTGGTGTGTAATGGTTGATGTGCATAAATGAATTGCATTAAAGAGATGCAAACATTACCTTATTGATCAAGCAATCCCTCTCCACATCTTTTGTGATACTCTATGGGTTTTGTCTCCAAAGTGTCTGTCTTTCTGTTTTTACTTGACCTTTTGGCTGGAACTTGTTTGGTAAAAGGAAAAATTCCAATTTTTCCATCAACAAGACGTCGCCATGAACACCGAACAATGACCTACAAACTGCACACATGAACATTATTTTTTATATGAACTTCTTATATTTACATGTTCTATGAGGTTTTTGCTCTCCTGGAGCAAGATAGAATCTTTAAGCTCCTTTAGTCATATAGAACCACTTTTCATCAATATGTATGGTATTGTACATGTTCCTGAACCTGATCTTGTTCAAGATTCTATCAAGTTCTAATTATTCAACTGTGAATCTCAGTCGCAAACAGTTTAGGTTGGGCTTAATGGCTGATGTGTGTGGCCTAATTAGGCCAGCCTTAACCCACCTCTAAACAGTTGGTTTTGATCAACCTAAACTTGCTGCCACACTCAAGATGTTGCACCTTTTTGAGAAATACAAACTCTTGAGTACCTCAACATCCAGATGCAACCTTTTGGGGTAAGGCCTCACTTTGAACTGATTCTGCTCTTTGTTGTTGTTTCTTTGCAGTATTCCACCACCTTGTAAAGGTTTGCCGGGAGATTGTGAACTTGAGTTGTGCCTTAAGTGTAGTGTACCACGAGGAGGTACACTGCCTACGCACCTTCCGATAATGAATTGAACCACTTGGTTCTTGAATTCTGAGGAGTACTCTTGATGCCCCATTATGAGCATTCAAGACACTTCGGTAGCTAAATAGAGCATTTACTCCATTTGGTGATTGAGATTTTTAATGTTTAAAGGCAGCGGAGGACTTAATTGTTGTTAGCCGTCAAGTATTTATGGAGTGAGTAGAAAGTGGCGCCAATTTTAGGTAATTGAAATGTTAAGTGGCGCCAGAATTTTCAGAGAAATTTTTGTAAAGTTCATTTCTTGAATGTTGAAATGTTACAGTTGTGCCAACATTTAGGTTAATAAAAAAGACTTTTCATTCTACTCAAGCCTCTGTATTGTCGGCTCTCTGTCTCTTAAACTCATAATTTAATTTTTAAGATTTGGATAATTAACAAATAAATAAACAATTTATTAAATTAAATTTGGGCGTACAATTTTTTTCTACTTAAAATAAAAAGGTTCAAATAAAAATTGAAATTCAAATTTAAAAAGTTCAACAACTTCATCTACTTTATCATATATCCACTTATCCCACTAAACATCTCTTTTTTAGACTCTATGCCAAAAGTTCCGCCTCAACTATGGAGGAATAGAGGGATTATAAAAATAAAGCTCACATACGGATACGGCTGGTTTTTTTAGCTCAAAATTTTTTACATTTTTTAAACCGTGCCAAATTAATGTAGGACAGACACATTAGAGGAAGAGGCAAGTATCTGGATGAATAAGACATTAGTTAATTATTGAATATATAATTAATTCCTAAAATTACATTTGCAACTCAAAAAGTCATTATTGAATATATAAATCATTATTTGAAATAAAAGTAGATTTGCAACTCAGAAATCAGAATTGATCCACAAAGGATCGTCAATCTCACCCTTCAACCCATGACCTTCATTCAAATGCAAGTTTTCAAAGACTTTGGGGGCCCACATGGGCGTCCCGTCTTCAAAGCCATTGAAAGTGAGCCTCCGCAAACCGCTCCCATCCAACCTCACCGCGTACAACTCCCCATACGGCTGGAACTGATTCGGTTGCGCCACCGGCTCCGCCGTCACTCCGCCCAAATTCGCCGCGAACGCCACCCACTCTCCGTCACTGCTGAAGCACACGTGATTCAATCTCTCCCTCTCCTCATCCATTCCCGCCACCTTCACTCTTCTCACTCCACTTCCATCCGCCTCCATCACATAGATCCCAAACGCCTCCGCATTTTCCGGATCTTGTCGATTCGACGAGAACGCGATCCGTTTCCCGTCCGGCGACCAGCTCGGCATCGTATCGATCCACTCCCCCTCCGTCAGCCGCCGTATTCCGCCTTCGAATTCGCCGATCTCCGCATCGACGATGTATAGGTTTTTCTGCCCGGATCTCCCCGATCGGAACACCACGAGCTTCCCGTCGGGGGAGATCGACGGGAAGGCGTTGTTTCCGGTGTCAGATCTGGTGAGGATTTTGATTTCCGATTGGATCTCGTCGCAATTAGGTTTTAGATCCGCTGGATCGAATGTCACTCGAGCGATCTGCACCGGTGCTTTCGCGGATTCGAAAATCGGACCAATTGATGTGAAGATGACGTTGCTATGAGCAGGACTCCAAGAGTTGTAGAAGCTAATTCGATTTCTGAACAATGTCCACATTTTCGATCCGTCCGATCTCACGATTTTGAGGCCGGAGTTGTGATCGAAATCGACGTTCATCGCGATTAGGTCGCCGGAAGGGGATAACGCTGGAAACGAACCGACGAGTCTGATCATGTTAAGCCCCTTCACTGGACTGTTCACCCGCTCGAGATAAGGAATTGCATTTTCGCCGGAACGGTGATATCCGAGAAAAGCTGCTCCCGGAGAAACAAAAGGATTGTAATGGTGGATATTAGGGTTGAGCAGCTCCGTCACCGGGTAGAATTTCCGAGACTCGGTATCGAAAACCTCGATGTGGCGGTGACTCCGGCCCTTCCGCCTCGTCGCCACGGCAATTCTCTTCACGCCGGGAATTGCCGCCGGCGTGAAGCAGTGGACTCCCGGCGGAGTAACACGAACCGGCGGCGATGATGCATAAAAATCTTCCGACAAATCGGCTCTAAATATGCTCCACCAGCCGTCGTCAGATTGCCGGTGGAAATACAGGGTGGAGTCACTCCACCAACTCGGCCACCCGCCGCGTTGGCATAGAACAACGCGGCTAGTGGGATCGGATTCCGGGAAAACAACGATGTCGGTAACAAGCTCGTGGAACTCGCCGCCCCAAGCCTTCCGGCCGTAGGAAGCGACGGCGACGATCTTCCCCGACGGGGAGATTGCGGGGCTGTAATCGACGGTGCCATATGGTGTTAGCCGCCTGGTCGTCTTGTCGTCGTCTAGCGTTGTGGAGTAGAGAGCCGACCAGCTCGCGAAGGGCTTCTGGGGCTGTTCGTGGGCGGAGATGAAGTAGAGGCGGCGGTTCTTGATTAGGGGGCGGTCGTGGAAGAGGCTCTCCGGCGGGGAATGGAGGCGTTCGGGATGGGGATGTTCGGCACGGTTTAGGAAAATGCGGGGGGAACCGGTCCGGTCGGAGATGTAAACGAGAGTTTTTTGGTCGTCGACGAAGTGGCCGTTGAAGTTGATGGATAGGGAGTCGGTAAGGCGGTGCTCCGACCGAGGGCAATCGTCGTTGAGCTCGACGGCGAATATGTCAAAGGAATAAAAGGCTCTGCCTACGGTGTTGAAGAGTATCGTACCGGTTGGGTCCATATTTGCCAGAATATTGAAATTTGATTTCAGTTATATATTACATATGATGAATATATGAAGGTCGTGAGCAAAAATGGATAGTGCTTAGCGGAAAGCAAGTCTTGTTTTAGTAAGATAGTTGGACTTGTCTACCACTTAATGCCAACCTTATTAGTCAATATTATCGTCTCTTATTGGAGTAGTCAATATTATCGTCTCTCCTATATATGTCAGTAATGCTATTATATTATACTACAAACAAGATAATTATTGAGTTGAACGAAAAATAAAAAGTGGATGGCCACATTTTTTTTTTATCTACGAACTGAACTTTGCTAAGATATCAATATTGGCCCGTAATATTTGAAAATATCTTTTGAAGTTTATTAACTTCTATACAATATCATTTCAGCTACTTTGTTGCTATTTCAAATATTTTAGGAAAAAAATATCCTCAAGTCCATGAAGGAAATTTCAAACTATATATTCTCTTTTCTTTATAAAAATATTTAATTTATCTCTTCATTATTTTTACATCTTTATTAAAGAGAGAGGGAAAAAATGGGAAAGAAAAGAGAAAACTAGGAAGAAAAAGACAAAAAGTTAAAGTGCGATAAATTAAATTTAATAAAGAAAGGAGATCAAATAGACTAAAATGTTTTTAATGGGCTTGAGGATATTTTTATCAAAAAAAATTGAAACAGTTAAAAAGTAGCTCAATCAATATTACATCAAAATTGTTAATACAAAATTGCCGGGGTATGAAATGGATAATGTATTTGTCTCTTTTTTGCTTTCTGGAGTTTAGCATTTTCGGACAAGATAATGATTAATGCACAACAATTAGCCTGGTTGATAGTTACTCAATCTTCTAAACAAAGTTGAGGCTAAAAGGTAGGCAGTGAAAGAACATACATAGATGGAATAGGCAGAGTGAAACCGGTTTATAATCAGACGATAAACGGTCGAACATCAAAGCCAAAGCCATGTATAGATACTCTACTTGGCCATCAAGACGCGGTTTTCAGGAGAAATGGTGATGGGGACATACTTCACAAGCTCGCATTTTAGACCTTGCTCCTTCACCCACATAAGTCTTGCAGCATCAATGATATCCTTGCACATGTAGCCGAGCACTGCCCGATCAATGGCCTGCATATTTTTCACTATATCTTCGACTTTGCATGATTCTGAGTCGAGCAAGAAATCTTTCTTTTCGGTCCTGAACATGATCAACAGAAAAATTGCATCATGAGAAGCCACATCATACATTATACCTAAAAGAGATGAAAAATGGTAAGGCCATTACATGATAAACTGTGATATTCTTGGCCGCATATACGTTTCTTAGAATTGACAGAAATCTGTAGAGAACATTATTCTACATCAATGTTTATCGCACACAGACACAGATGATATAAGTAACGGAAAAGTATAGTCCACACCAAAGAATAAATAAGCCACTTTTACTTCACATCTAGGTACTTCTCAGTCAAATGCTGAGCTGGATTGAAACTTTCATGCTTAACAATTTCAGAGAGAGTGAGTCATAAAAAGTGGCTTGTTTTCCAAAAGGTAAATCCTTAATCCGCTAATGATTAAACCAAACAAGCTATCAATCACAGGCTTAAGTGGTAAACTAATTTCTTTACCAAATCATAATGATCTTGTTGTCAAGTGGACATGAAGCTATAAGCCTATAAACTCGTGCTCCTATGACAGCTAATGAATTTGACACAATGCTGTGAATATAATTCCATGCTGTCGGGGTCAGAACACATTACATTAATAACAGAAACTCCACACCGGTCTAGAGCTCAATGACCACCACTCTCATCCACTTCTCGAGTTAAAGTTTAGTGCCATAAATACAAACAAGTGATTAAGCAATCAAAGCTACATAAGTTTACACAAATGATACCAAGACCTTTTTACTCAAGATGTCTGGCAATTACAAATGAGACTAATTGTTTGGAGAAAAAACAATGTATTCCACATAATCAAGAGCTAAGTTATCTATAGAATGACTTCGAGCAGAAAGCTCCTAAAATACAAGCCCGTTTGTCCACACAGCATAATAAAGAACCAATGCATTAGGAAGAAGATTTGGAGAACATACTGTCGATTCTCAACCTCTCCAACACTAAACTCTCTTTCTGTCGTAAACTCCGATCAGCCCGAGGAGAAAGCAAGAATGTAAACAAATTAGAACCATGAAACACAACTGAATCACAAAGATATCATCACACATTCACACCTAAATTCATGATTTCTGATGCAAAGTAAGAGTCTGTTCAAACAAAGTAAGAACAAAAACAATTTAGAAAGACACTAACTTTCAACTTATAGGACTTCCGTTCCACCAACAACACCTTCTTGATCCCATAACAATCTGCTAGAACTTGTGTCAAATACCCCCTTCCGGCACCAAACTCAACCACAGCAGGACCATCACTATCCCTCTCCCTCTCCCTCTCAAACTCTTTCTTACAATCCTTTTCCTCACTCATTTCACCAGAAATCAAGCAAGTCTCCTTCAAAACCTCAAAATTTTCTAAATTCCCAAGAATTGATGCCTGTTGCAGCACATGTTTCTCCTTATAAGGGAGTTTCCTGAAACCAATAAATACTTTATAAATAAAACTCAACTAAAACTGCTTATTTACACACAAAAAGATATATAACGATGAAAGGGTTATTTATACTACTTTATAGCCTAAACTTCAACTTCAATTTGTTTTTTTCGTGCGTCCTAAACTTTGAGAAAATGTTGAAATATAGCATGTTTTGCATCAGCAATAACAATGTGAACTTTGCCATCAACTTTGCCATTTTAGAGCAAGTTGATTGATGTCTGAGCTTTCTTCGCTCTTTTCTCGTGAAATCACTCAATTTGCTGTCAAAATCTTCATCTTGATATGACAAAGCACAAATATTATTGGCTGCAATCGACACTTAACACTGTTGTTGCTGCTAATTTTAAACTGGCCCTAATGGAAAATTTGTCAAAGCTCATGACACACAAAAAATAAATCTACAAACAGAAATTGGGTGAAAGTTGATGTTATAAACAATAATGAATGCAAAGATGAAAAGATTCTTAGTACTACTTGTCAACTTCTCTATTAGTCCAAATGCTACAAGCTTCAGGAATCCTGTAAGAATCAGGAATGGTGCTGCATACTGATGCATGTACAGACTTGATTTTAGCAATCAAATCCAAAAAATAGGGCACAGCCATTGAATAGACGGCATTCCTTTTCATCTCCGATGTGAAACTCGAATCACATTTCGATTTCTCTTCATCATCGTCTGATCCCGCATTAATCACCTTTTGATAGAAGGGTTGGCGAGAGAGGGATTGTGTCTGTTTCAGCAACGGGCATCGGTTTAAGTGAGTCTCGAGATTTTCCTCGAGCACGGAGCTAGCAAAGACACCGCAAACATGAATGGAAATAATCGGTTAAGAGTAGCAAAATTAGAAGAGGTGAGAAGGGGAATATTACTGAGAAGGATCGATTGGGCATGGAATCCACAGGGAGTCGGATCTCTGGGTGTGGTTCCCGCAGAATCTGGAGAATTGAAATTAGGAATTCATCAGCATTGCATATTCTAGTTGGGGAAAAGGTGTGGCTTGTGCGAGAGAGAGAGGTCACGGAGAATCGAGGAGAGGGGAATTAGCACAAAATCTCCTCTTCTTGGAAAGCCAGAATTTGCAGTGTGTTGCCATTTTCTTCTGCCTATGCTTTGCCTTAAACCCTACAGAGGGACGCGCTTTTAGGTTATCCACAATGGCGCCTAGCGCACCGCCTAGCCGAGCGCCGGCGCTAGGCGGTCGCCGGGCGCTGGGCGATCCGCTCGGCGCCATTGCAGCGTCGGGATCGCCCAGCGCATCGCCCAACGGTTTTTTTTATTTTTTTTTAAATTGTCCCGACACTATATATACGCGATTTGCACTTCATTTTCATTCGCACCACTTGTATTAACGAGTACTCTCTCTATCTAAATTTCTATACAAGATAAACACCGAGAAATGGATGTAAACAACGAGCCGAGTTCAGGGACGAGTGGTTCTCAAACTCCCCCAATTAATGTTGGAGGCGGATGGAATCAGATGCCCGGGTACTACAACATGTACCCGTGGCAGCAGATGCTACCCGGGTTGCCGACCGGAGGGAGTCCGCCGGGGGGGTTCCCGGCAGTGCCGGGTTGGGGACCCAATATGCAGATGATGCCGGGGTGGGCACCCAATATGCAGATGATGCCCGGGGGAGTACCGGCGACGCAGGGGACGCCGGGGGGAGTACCTGCGATGCAGGGGACGCCGGGGGGAGTACCGGCGACGCAGGTGACGCGGGGGAACGTCTATCGCCCCAGTTTTGATTTCAGCACTGCTTCGTCGCACACATCGACCCCAACGGATGCGCAGTTCACGCCGAGCGGTTTTGATGAATTTTCGTTGGCGGATTTGGGGTTTGATAGTCTCGGAGTTCCGGAAACTCCCGTTCAAACGGGGGGAGCAGTGCAGGGTAGTGGCGCCCCAAAGAAGAAGGGCAAGGGAAAGAAGGTCGGGGAGTCGTCGCAGCCAGGTGGGGATGACCCCACGGCACATAGAAGGTGGACGGACGAGGAGAACGTTGCCCTGTCAAGGGCGTGGGTGAGTGTTTGCGACGATCCTCTTGTTTCTAATAACCAGAGGATCGTCAACATGTGGGGCAAGGTAGCAGCAGCCTACCAGCGATTTTGCCCGGAGGGGAGGCCACACAACGGGGAGGATTGCCGGAAGGCGTGGAACCGAATCAGGGCTGCCGTCTCCCGATTTTCGGGTTTGCCGGATGGCCGAAACGGCAACGATTGAACTATACCGGGGATTTCAGCGGCAGCAGCGGTGGTTCCCACGACCTCCCCGAGACGGACCAGGTGCTCCCCACCCCTCGTTCGTTTGGCCGCCGACCTCGCCCCGTTGGGCAAAAGCGGGCGCAACGGGCGGCGAGGGGGGCCGCCGGGGGTTCCCAGGAGGTCCAGTCGGCATCCCCCTTTGACCGCCAGTCTACAGAGGATCTCAAGTACTTCGCGCGTCAACAAACGCGCCAGATGATGGTGAAGACGTTAGCCGAATGGCGAGCGGCGACGGACCCCCAGGAGAAGAGATTTCTCTTCACATTGCTCGAGAGCATGAATGACGATCTGCGTGGAGGCGGCAGCGGCGGTGGCAGCGGAGGCGGCGGTGGCGGTGGCGACGGATCCGGCGGTGACGGTGGCGACGGCGACGGCGACGACGGAATCGAGGGAGCCACCGAGTGATTTTTTTTAAGTAATGTACTTTTTTTAATGTAATTTTTATTATTAATGTACTTTTTTAAAATTTTAGTACTTTTTTTAATTTATTGTACTTTTTTAATTTTTTGTATTTTTTTTAAAGTAAAATAGTATTATTAATGTTTCCCGTATATGTCTCGTAAATTAAATTCCGTATATTGTGTTATTTAGTGATGTGGCTATTGATGTGGCTGGGCTATTTATGATATGGCTGGGCTATGGCTGGGCTATTTCTAATGTGGCAGGAGGATTTTTAGTATTGATGACGTGGCAGGAGGAGTTTGTGGCTGGGCTATGGCTGGGCTATTGCCACTGTGGATACCCTTACGTACTCCTTTGTCACTTGTTGAAACGATGATCAAAGGATCCTTACATTATCTTTTGAATTATTTTGTCTCTCATAAATAAAAACGGATCACATTTGATTCATTTTAGACGATTTCATCAAAAATTTGACGGAAATTCCCCCTCCAGCATATCCATCGCCAAGCTCCGTCGTACCATCACCTTTGGTCCTCCTCCTCCTCCCTCACCAAACCAATCCAGCTCCCTGCCACCGCACCATGCTCCTACCTCCTTCTCCAGCACGATTACTCCTTCACCTACGGCCAGCCACCGGTCCTCGCCGCCTACACACCGCCGCTGCACTGCCCCTCCCCAAGCTCCGCCAAAATCGTCCTCGAGTGGACGGCGACGTGCAAGGGCAGGCAATTCGATCGCATCTTCGGCATCTGGATCGGCGGCGCCGAAGGCCTCCGCAGCTGCACCGCCGAGCCATCCCCCGCCGGCATTATCTGGACGGTGAAGAAGGACGTCGATTCCACCTACATCGGCGTCTACCACGTCAACATATTGCGAGAATTTGGTTTCCACCTTAGGGCTTCCGTCAATTTTTTAACGAAACCGTCCAAAATGAACCAAATGTGACCCGTTTTTATTTGTGGGAGACCGAATAATTCAAAAGATAATGTTTTGGACCAAAATTTAAAAATCGTAAATATGTTAAGGACCAAAATGGGCCTTTAGGCTAAAATGATTCAATTTTTTTTTTCTGACAATCTCTTTCTTATTTTTTTTCTTTTTAATTTCTATAAATTCATGCCAAAAAACAATGTCTTATGTAGTGAGGGAAAAAGGGAGTACTAGCATTTATTGATTCAGTTCTATAGGTAGACGTAGGGGTTAATAGAATGTATTAGAGTCGTATTTGGTCCATGGACTTTGACCAATAATAAATGCGACGAGACATTTAATTGTTGGTGAAAATATGTGATATAGATATATAAACAGAATGTGAGTGCATTCGCGGTGTTGGTTGCGGGATACCCGACTCAGGTATTGAGTTATACCCGACTCACTGCGAGACAGATATCGGGATTGTCGTTTCGACCAAAATTCGGTGCGGGTACCCGTTTCGGCTCCCTAGTTAAAATCAGATTCATTTTAAAAGTTTAGTACTCCATTCGTTCCTTGTTAATTGCACTTCTTTTCGGCACGAAGATTAATAATATTGTATTAAGTAGATGATGAATAAAGTAAGAGAGATGAAGAGATAATAAAGTAAGAGATGGTTAATTTTTGCCAAAAAGAAATCATATATTCCATCCGTTCCATAGTAATGAAGGCGTTTCTTTTCGGCACGGAGATTAAGAAAAATTGTGTTAGAGATGAAGGGAGAAAAAAAGTAAGACAAAGTAAAGAAGGTGTTGAAAAATGTGTTGACTTTTACTAAAAAAGGGAAATGACTATATTATTATAGAACGTACCAAAATGGCAAAATGACTCTATTACTATGGAACGGAGGGAGTAATTATCTTAGAACTCCCAAAAATTTAAAAAAAATGACTCAATTAACATGGAACATGGGTAGTATGTATGAGGCTAATTTTTAAGTTAGAAAAAACAAGCTATATTCCCTTAATAATACTCGCTCTGCACATCTAAAGTGATTGATTGTTTTTTGACACATGTTTGAGAAAAAAAATTATAAATAATTAAAGTTGAGAGAAAGTAAAATAAGAGAGAGAATAACATTTGATTGATTGTTTTTCAGCACATGTTTGTGGAAAATGATTTTAAATAGTTAAAGTGAGATAAAGTAAAATAAGAGTGAGAATAATGTAGATGAAGCTCTCTTCTATATTATTATATATTTTACTTTATTTTCTCTCTTCTTTAACTATTTGTTACTCCCTCCGTTCCATAGTAGTAAAGTCATTTTGCCATTTTGGTACGTTCAATAGTAGTGGAGTCATTTCCCTCTTTAGTAAAATTCAACACATTTCTTCCAAATTACTTTTCTTTCTCTCTAATACTTTATTATCTTTTTATTTAAAACATTACACACCTTTTTTCTTAATCTCTGTGCCAGAAAAAAACATCTCTACTACTATAAAATGGATGGAATATTTATTATTATGTTTTCAAAATATCAGCAAAAAAAATTAATCACGTGAGGTGGGACGGGGGGAGCGTAATAATTACTACTAGTATAACATAAATATGAACCACGGACTTCTAACTTGGGCCGAGTCGACAAAAAGATGATAGGCCTGGAAGGAAAAGCCCAGCAATTTGTGAGCAAGAAAACCCTAATGTATAAAAACGAGGCATCCCCAATTGCCCCAATTTCCATCATTCTCAAGATGCAGATCTTCGTGAAAACCCTAACGGGTAAGACCATCACGTTGGAGGTTGAATCCTCCGATACAATCGACAATGTGAAGGCCAAGATCCAGGACAAGGAAGGCATACCGCCGGACCAGCAGCGCCTCATCTTCGCCGGAAAGCAGCTCGAGGACGGCCGCACCCTCGCCGACTACAACATCCAGAAGGAGTCCACTCTCCACCTCGTGCTCCGCCTCCGCGGCGGCGCCAAGAAGCGCAAGAAGAAGACCTACACCAAGCCAAAGAAGATCAAGCACAAGCACAAGAAGGTCAAGCTCGCCGTGCTCCAGTTCTACAAGGTCGATGACTCCGGGAAGGTGCAGAGGCTCCGGAAGGAGTGCCCCAACGCCGAGTGCGGCGCTGGAACTTTCATGGCGAATCACTTCGATAGGCACTACTGCGGTAAGTGTGGGTTGACCTATGTCTACAATAAAACCGCCGGTGATTGAGCGCCTTCTTTCAATTTCATGTTTCTTTTTTCTATAGGCTTCTGTTGTTTTGGATTTTGGTTTTGATACTCAATTTTAAGTTTCTGAATTTGTTTTACTTCTCTATTTATGCTTTTTCTTTCCAATTATGCGTTACTGTTTTGTGTAGGTTTGACAACTTTGATTGATAAATTCCGCATTTTTACTGTGAAAACCTCTTGAGTTTATTGGGGTTTCGACTGCTGGAAACAATTCTTTCATAGTTAGCAAATATCTCAATTTGTGTTTCATATAGGACATGTTCCGTTGGTTTTTTTTCCCTTTCTGCTCTGTAGCTGCTGTGTTGTTTCTTAGATAAAATAATCATGAGATATAATCTAAGTTGAGAAATTATTTTGGAGGGGAATGACTATGACTAATTAACGTATAATTATCCATTGATTGAGTTATGAGATTAATCCCATGAACTGTAGATGGTAGTATAGTTTTGCAAACTGCCAGTCATATTTGGTGTGGGTATGGATTTAAGAAATGCAAAGAATAGTAGGTTGAAAAAGTTATTAGGAATCATTTTTTATATTAGTTTTATAATAAAATGTGAGTGAGGAGGTAATGGAACGTGGGACTTATTATTTTTGGTAAAAGTGAAATAAAACTCTTATTGTGTGACTGACTGAAGTTACAAAATGCGAATAACAATCTGTTATTGGATTTTCATCTGTTTCATCTGTTAATCAAATTCTACAGTATTGGATTTTTTTGGTAGTACTAGTGATAACAATCTCTGTGTTTATCACAAATACAGTAAGAATATACCCTTCAGAAGAGAATGATCTAGCATATCATCTCGTATAAATATTGATCTTATTGTTGTACATTTGCTGTCTAACTCGAAATACATTTTACATGCATCCATTTCCAATTGCAAGAATCTGGCGAACCCTAAATTTCTTTCTTCTTTGGAAACCTGCAAATACACATTATGTGTTCAGAAATTTTAATATTGATGATCTTATCATACAGTAGTAGTATTTGATATGGAAATTGAGTAAAAAATTTGATGGTGATTGCACCTCATAAATGCATTGGGAAACCATGTTGAGAAGGCCTTGTGTTTTGCTTTTGTAAGCCATACATACAATCCGTAGAAGGGGATGTGAACCAACGCTAGAGCCAGATACCTTTGAAACAAAAAAACTTGTTACATGAGTAGTTGTAAGTGTTGTTTAGTTTCTTTAGCTGTGAGTTTGTGTTTTTTTACCATAGAGGTGCCCATGGTGTTGAAAGATCAAGAAAAGGATATGGCCACATGCACCCCTCCAAAATGTTAATCATGTTTTATGATGAGAAACAGTATGTTATACAATATATATTAGTGTATCAATTACCATTTGACGCAACAAGCATGAATAGCCCATTGAAAGACGACGTAGGAGCAGCTCCATAGAATGAAGTAGATGAGCCCAAACCAAGTAAATGGCTGGAAATGACATTGGTGTATATTTGAGTGTGTGTACTTACCATGTGGATTCAAGAAAATAGATGGGGTTAGGAAAAACTTACCATGCGATTGAGGGCCGATTCAAGAATGAGAAAGACGGCATTTACAGAGTGCATGGACCCGATCAACTGCAACATATAAATCAAATCAAACGAACCAAACTTAGAAATGATCTACTTAGTGCATTTGTGGAAAGGCAGATGATGCTCACAAGAGTGAGCTGAAAGCTCTCTCCCAACATGAATGGAAGTAAGAGGCACCAGAACACAATATCCGTGAGCATGACGGCTCCTGCAGATGTCTGTTTCAACACATTAGCCCAGTGTTATGCTGATTTACAATTGAAACAAGATGTACGACAATGCTAATACTGATAACTATCATTAAATTCATAAAATTAGGAAGGAGGCTAACCTGATAGATGATTTGCATTAGGTGTTCGAGAAATCCAAGCTTCTCATCTGATTCATTCTCCACAGGTTTCGTACATCCTCGAATCGAAACGAGAGTAGCAATCTGCAACAGAGCAAGCTCAAGCCCTAAGATTCAAATTAAACACTAAAATTGCAATCAGAGAGGGTGAATTAAACGATTTACGAACCCCAAAGTATACTAGCACTAGAACAAACGTCCACCTGGATTAACAATCACACAAATTCGAGTTAAATCTAGCAAAATTATACTACTACTGTGTGTGTGTGTGTGAGAGAGAGGGAGAGTTACTGAGTGTAGAAAAAGAAGACGATGAAGCCCAAGGCAGCAACAGTCTGGTAGAGCAAGTAAGGGTGTCCACTATAAGGTGGACACGCCCAATAGCCCCGCCCCAGTTTTTTGTCCATAGCCCCGGATTTTTGTCCATAGCCCCAAAATTCTATTTCCGCCACTATAGTGGATACCTCCAATAGCCCCCAAATTTTATAATCAATTTTCATTTTAAAAATAAAAAATTTTGCATGCGTCGACCGCCGCGCCGGAAGCTGCGGTCACTATGACCGCCGCGCCTATAGGCGCGCCTCACCCCCACCAGCCGCGTCCTCGCCCCGCACGCGGCGAAGCCGTTTCCGCCCCCCTCCCCCGTCCTCAGGCGCGGCGGCCACCCCAGCCACTATGACCGCCGCGCCTCCCGCCTCGCCCCACACCCCTCTTCGGCGACCGCCGAGCCGCTCCCATAGTGGACACCCTAAGCCATGGAAATGAAGGCGAAGGCGCGGTAGAAGAGGAGCAATCGAGGATGGAGATTCCGCCAGCAAGGAGACCAGAGATCGGCCGACTTGACCGGATGGCTTCCGCCGCCTATCCTGCGGAGGAATCTGATCGCGACGACCGTAGGGATCACGCATACAAGAGCGGAAAGCAGTACCTGCCACTGTAACCAATATCCGACTCCCTCCGCCGCTCCGGCATTCTCCATTTCGAATTCAATTTTCCGGTGTAATCAAGCACGGATGGCAGTTGTGGAATTACTAGGAAAATGGGGACGGATTTGGGAATAAATATATTAAGCATATTTAATTTAGGTAGCGGAATAAATATAGTGACTCGTAATTTGGCATTAGTTGTAAGTTAATTTAGTCACAATCCTACGTAGACTTTTGAAGACACAGCTCGTGTTCGGTGAAGGGTCCACAATTGTAAGAGCATCCACAATACTGCCTAGCGAACCGCCTAGCCGAGCGCCGGCGCTAGGCGGTGCGCTAGGCGAACTATTGCAGCCGCCTAGCCGATTTCGCGGAAAAAAACCGCCTAGCGCTCGGCGGATCCGCGGCGCTAGGCGGTGCGCTAGGCGATCCGCTAGGCGCTATTGCAGCGTCCGGATCGCCTAGCACGAATTTTTAATTTTTTTTTTGTTTCCGAAACACTATATATACGCGACTTGCCCGTCATTTTCATTCGCACCACTTGTATTAACGAGTACTCTCTCTATCTTAATTTATGTACAAGATCAACATCTAGAAATGAGTAACGCCGGTGGTAGTGGTGGGAGTGGTGGGGATGCTGAGGAGTACGAGTGTATAATGACCGAAGCGCTAGAGGCCTATACGAACCGTGAGATTGATCAATTGATGCAGAGGGCATTGCAGCCGGCGGTACCTCGACCTCGACCAGTGGTACACCGCCGAGCGGTGATTGATCGTGATCACGTAGCTGCACATCAGCGCCTATACGAAGACTACTTCGCACAGGAGCCGCGGTTCAACGCCAACCTTTTCAGGCGCCGTTTTAGGATGCGCAGGTCCCTGTTTATGCGTATTGTTAACGGATTGGAGCAACGATATCTGTATTTCCGCTTTAGGCACGATGCGGCTGGCAGACCCGGCCACACTCCTATTCAAAAGTGCACTGCGGCAATCCGGCAGTTGGCCTACGGAGGCGCTGCAGACATGTGGGACGAGTACCTCCACATCGGTGAGATGACTGCCCTGGAGTGTATGAAGTATTTCTGTCAGGGTGTGATTGAAATATTCGGTGAGCAGTACCTTCGAAGCCCTACCACCGATGACTGCCGGGATTTGCTGCGGATGCACGGGGAACAGCATGGGTTCCCAGGGATGTTGGGCAGCATAGATTGTATGCATTGGGAGTGGAAGAACTGCCCCGCCGCCTAGAAGGGGATGTACACTACCGTCTACAAGGGAAAGAATCCCACGATGATCCTCGAGGCCGTAGCTGATTACCGGCTGTGGATTTGGCATGCGTATTTTGGGATAGCTGGTTCGAACAACGACCTCAACGTCCTCAACTCGTCGCCACTTTTCAACGAGCAGTGTCAGGGTGTCGGTCCGGCCATCAGTTTTGTCGCCAACGACAACCGACATGATATGGGCTACTACTTGGCGGATGGGATATACCCTAGGTGGCCCGTCTTTGTGAAGACGATCCGATGCCCAGGAGATGAGAAGAAGGCCTACTTTGCGGCACGGCAGAAGTCGGCGCGCAAGGACGTGGAACGCGCATTTGGTGTGCTCCAGGCTCGATGGGCGGCAGTTAAGGGGCCAACGCGTTTGTGGCACGTCGACTGCATTGCTGATATAATGTACGCCTGTATAATCATGCACAGCATGATTGTCGAAGATGAAGATGGACAACTGACTGATTGGGCCAACGACGATAATGAAGCTGGTCCAAGCCACGGCGTTGCCGCCCCTAACGTACGGAGTGGGGTACCCCACGATGAAGACGGCCGCCTCCAAGCACATGCCGACATGCGCCAAACGGAGGCTCATATTCGACTCCAAAAGGATTTAATTGAAGAGTTATGGGCGCGGAGGACTGCACGATGTTAATTTTTTTTTAATTATGTAATTTTTTTTTAATTAATGTACTTTTTAAATTTTATTAATATTAGTGAATTTTCTCGTTTTTGTGGCGTAAATTTAATTCCGTATATTGTGTGATTGTTAATTATTTCATTTTATATAATTGTTATTAGTGATGTGGCTATTGATGTGGCTGGGCTATTTATGATGTGGCTAGGCTATAGCTGGGCTATTTATGATGTGGCAGGAGGATTTTTAGTGCTGATGATGTGGCAGTGGCTAGGCTATGGCTGGGCTATTGCTGGGCTATTCCTATTGTGGATGGCCTAAATGAACTATCAACCTCTATTTAATTCTTAACAAATCTACTACTCATAAAGTTGGTAATTCAAGATTAGATTTCAAATTATGGCTCACTTTCTTCTAGATTAGATTTCAAATTATCTACACTATTTTCTCCATTCTATTATAAGCGGCCCACTTTCTTTTTTTTTTTGTATGATGTACCACCATAAGTCATTATTTTCATTTCTAGTAAAAATAATACTTCATTCATCCCATTTAAAATGACATATTTTTCTTTTTAATTTGTTTCAACTCTCAATCAAGATGACATTTCTATATTTGGTTATTTCTCTCTCCGATTAATACATTCAACTATTTTTTTCTCACACCAATTAAATATTCAACTCTTTTTCTCACTCTATTTAATACTTACATCCCCTCTTTCTCTCTCTAATTAAACATATTAACAACAACTTCAAAAATCTTGTGCCGACTAACATCTAAGCCGGGACCAAGGGAGTACTATAAAATTAATATTTCATTAATACTCTCTTTGTCCCACTCTAAGAGATACAATACATTTTTCTTTTTGGCATGTCCCACTTTATTCTCTCTCCACTTACCTCACATAATTACGTTGTATAAAATCTCTTGTCTAATAGAAAATGCTTCACGCACTTCGAGTGGGACATAGGAGTATATAAAAACGAGATCCATATTCCGCTACTTTTTTACTCATTTTTTTATAAAGTAAAATAATTTCTTAAACTTCGTGCAGAGTCAAAATGTGTCTTGACGGACACAGAGAGTAGCACTCTCAAATCCGGAAACCTAGTTTAGAGGAATCAAAAGTAGATTTACTAAAATTTTGTGAGATAAGTGTAAATAATATAGTAGGAAAAAGAATAAAATAGGAGAGGGTGGTGTTTTTAGTTAGAATAAAGTGGGACATAAGGTAAAAGTTATTTATCAACAGTTTTGTAATAATAAAACTGTCTGAGAATAGAATATAACACAATAGCGAAGCATATAGAGGTTGACAGACATTTTATAAAAGATATTGAACCGAGAATTGTGAAGTTGCCGTTTGTTAGAACAAACGACCAGTTATTAGTTGTTATTATAGCTAAAGTTTCAAATTTCAAGATGTTATGCAAGTTAAAAATAAAAAATCCCATTACTAAATAAATATCAATCAAGAACAAAAGATAAAAATAAAATTATTTTCTTCTTGATTATCAATTTATTCAATAGATAACTTTAAAAAATAAAATAGGCCTATAAAAGCGTAAAAATCAAATGTTAAGATATGCAAAACAATGTTCAATAGTACAATATACAATGTCTGTCTTTATTGTTTTGAATCGGTTTAACACTTACACGTGATGTTTTAAAAAGTCCATGAGCAAACCATATCCCTTTAAATATTTACAATAATTAGTGCTTTAATCTCTGACAACAGTAATTTAATTTGGTCAGAGTTCTTAATGTTAATAAAAACTAAAGAATGTCATTTTCTTTGTTCTTAATCCTAGCTTTCACATCTCCATTTTCTGTTCAATGTCTGCATCTCTCATGTTCACCACCCCATTTTGTGTGCATTTATTACACTACATGATCGATTTCCTCATGTGTAACTATCGAAAGTTGAAACACACCCATGATAAACTCCACCGACACCAAAAAAATCAATTTGAATTCAATCTAATCAAGTTAAAAAATATGATCAATTAAAATAGGGAACAATTTTCATGTTTATGAGACTTTTTTTTTTTTACTTTACTATCACTAAAAACACATTATCAAATAAAAATGTGTTTCCAATATACTAGCTAAAACAATTTTTTTTACCACATTCAAACTTTATGAATTTTTAATGTGCTAGGCCGGTGATCTTGAGACATATCGATCGCGTCGCCTTTCCGACAGAGAACTGCTCTGCAGTCTCCTGCGTTCGCCACCATTAGAAGCCTGAGTGGGATTTTAGGAGTTATTGGTTAATGTGATTAATTAGAGTGGCAAAGAGAATTGAATAGTATTTAATTGGAGAGAAAAATAAGTGGTTGCGTGTATTAATTGGAGAGAAATTAGTTTAAAAAATATAAATGTGTCATCTTGGTTGGGACAAACTAAAAAGAAAATTGTATCATCTTAGTTGGGACGGAGGGAATACAATCTACGGAGAGCGCGAAGAAAAGAAATGTACCTTCCAACAACGAGAGCTGTTAAAGCAGTCGTTCCAGAAGAACTGCTCACGCTGCTGTCCTCAGCCAAGGCCATATCTGCTAAGAGAAATGCTTCCCTCAGATAATTCTCAACATCCAATACGAAGGCATCGTTTACTTCAGAAGCTCGTGGGAAATCACCGGCTTCAAAAAATGAATCTCATCGCTTGTTTTCTAACATAGGCTGCAGCCTCAGGCCCTCCATGGCCATGAAAAACCTGCAAAATGGCACCAAAATCAGATGTTGCCGCGATTTCAACATCATCAGAAAAGATAGGGCGAAAAAGCCACTTGCCCCACTAGGTTCGGGGACTGTGATGAGCGACCCCAAGTGTGCTGACTGATCGTCTATTCTTATGTGTTCGTCTTCTATGTATCTCCGTGGACCAATATCAGCAAAACCACCAGAACGGATGCTTGGGACAAACAGCACAGGCGTCTCCGGGGATTTAACATCCTTTGCATACACATACATATTTGTGAGTTGCGATCAAACATGATACAAACAAATTTGATCGTGCTAGTTCACAGTTAGTACTATCAAATATGGCTTAGTTATAGAATTATGGATCAGCCTTAACAATGTTTGTCAAATAATCATGGATTTATCAAAGATGATCAAAGTTAAGGAGAGGTCACAGAAAAAACATCATGGAATATGCCATAAAGAAAAAAATGATTCCCAGAAATTTGCTTAAATCTTGCGTTGATTTAGTAGCAACAATATAAAAACTAATCAATTATCAAATTTGTTAAATTTCATATCCAATTCCTTACTACAACACTTTCTTCACCAAAACAACTATTCTAAGGCAATTTACAATTAACAGTATCTTCCTAACAATACAATAATAGCCCCAGATATCTTTCCACCAAAAAGATAAGAGTCATTTTTTCCAGAATCTTCCCCAAATCTCATCAACAAATCCAAGACTCATGACCAACCTAAGTTTTCCCCAGTCAAGTAGAAATTTTCCACCATTAAAAACTAGAGCAACAGCTCAAGCAACAAGATAAAACCAATCAAATATTATACTAGTACTAGTACTTGTTAATTTCATATACATTTCCTTATTCCAACAATTTCTTGACAAAAAAGTATTCTAGTGCTATTTTTTTCAATTCACAATATGTCCACAAGAATTCAAGAATGGCCCAGATATCTTTCATCAAAAAGATTGAATCTTTTTATCAAGAATCATTTTATATTGTTTCAACAAATCCAAGACTCAAACAATCTCAGGTTATTTCGCAGATAAGCAGAGATATTCCACAATTCATGAACCAAACATACAACAATACAAAACAATTAATTTCAAATTTGTTCAATTTCACACACAATTCCTTACTACTCCAATAATTTAGTGTTATTCTCAATTCCACCATATCAATAATCTTCCTATGTTCTCTTCTCCCCTCAAACATCATCAACAAATCCAAGACCAACAACCAATCTCAATTCCTCCCCAGACAATCAGAAATGCCCCAAAATTCAAGAACTAAAAAAGTTATGGAAAAAGGGAGTTGAGGTAGGAATCTTACAAGTTGAGAAGAGGGCACATCCAACATAGGGATGCTTGTTCGAACAACCACCTCAGCTTCCGCTCTGATGGTTGGGCGAATTTTTGATGGTAGTAAATGCAGGTAATGAATATGGATCACGACACAAGGAATTACGTGGTTCGATTTACTGAAGTAAATCTACGTCCACGGGAAGAAAGGAGGGCAAGATTGTATTGCTTGATCTGGTTTACAGCTTACAAATACAGACTTGCTATATGATATTTGATGTCTCGGCCTTCCTCTATCTGATCTAAGTTCTATTTATACATTGAACTAAGATCGTGGCTTGCATCACCACTAACTAGGTAGTGGATGTCGTGGAGGTCATGAGATCCTGCATGGGTCCACTATCTCTTTGTTTGGTCCGCTATCCTGCATGAGATCCTGCATGAGTTGACACCACTAAATAGATCGTGTAGTGGAGGTCGTGGAGGTTCTGCATGAGTCCACTATCTCCCAGTTCGGTCGAATACTGAGACCGAACTTCTGAACTATTGCCGAGCAGCTTTTGCCGATCTGAGAGTAGAGCTTGATTGGTCGGCTTTTACCGAGCTGTAGGCTGGGGCCGAACTCTTTGGTAATGCCGAACTGATTGGTTGGCTTTTACCGAGCTGTAGGCTGGGGCCGAACTCTTTGGTAATGCGGCTGGGGCCGAACTCTTTGGTAATGCCGAACTGATGCTCTTCCTCGGGCTTTGGGCTGATGGGCCGTCACTGCTATTGGGCTTGTTTAGTACGTACCCCATCACTACCCCCCCCGAAAAGCGAAGTGAATCACTTCGGCGAAGCGAGTCACTTCGGCATTCTGGATAAAGGTACGGGGGAGGCTGACGTCAGGGGACGTGCCTTGCGCGTGACTGCATTAAATGCGACAGTAAAATCCGGCCGTTGAATCCTGAAAAGGTGGGATTCGAAACGGTGCGATGATTTTGAAATCTTCTCCGAATCTGATAAATACGTCCTTTCTTCATCAGTTGAACACTTTTGCTATTGCTTCTTCTGCAATCTCTCTCTTTTGCGAAAAAAAATTTCCTTCCGCTTTCGAGAATTTCTTCAGAATTTCTTCAGACATTCAAAGAGTAAGAACCATGTCTTCTTCTTCTTCTTCTGAGTCAGGTAGCGGTAGGAAAGGGGATAAGGGGTCTTCTAGCCGGAAAGAATCCGGGGAGAAGACCGTAGAGTATTTTCACAGTATCTTGAGTAAGGATACTGTGATATCCTTACACGAAAAATATTTTTTTCCTGGGGGGAAGGTTGCGATTCCCGACGACCTTCATAGGGCTGACTCGCCGCCGGAGGGTTACGCCACCGTTTATGAAGCCGGCTTGGAATGCGGGCTTCGTTTCCCTCTTCCCCCTGCCTTTGTAGAGCTGCTAGATTTTTTTCAACTCCCTTTAGGTCAGGTGACTCCGAACTCTTGGAGGCACTTATCGGCCTTTGCTGCCGAACTGCGTAGGCTAGATAAGGATCTGTCTCTGAGGGCAATCCTTAATTTCTTCCAGTTTAAGAGGAAGGGATCTTGGTTTTACTTGATCCCTTTACAGCCCTTTAGGGCCTTCTGCAAAACCAAGTGGCCAAAGTGGCAACATCGCTTCTTTTTTTATAATAGGACAGCGGCTCCGGGCTTTCCCTGGAGAGGGCCGAAGTCCGTGATTCCTCATCCTCGGTTAGAACCGTTGGACGAGCTCGAGGGCGAGCTCAATAAGATTCCTATGATTAGGAAGCAGTACCTGGAGTCTGAGCTCGTCAAGGGCGACTTCGTGTTCGACTCCTCGTCTTCGGACGAAGAGGCTGAGGGTGAGGATTTCTTTTTTATGCATTACTGCCTTGACGACGAAAACTAACCTTGTTTTCTTGCTTTTTGGCAGTGAACTTGCTAAACAAGTTCGGTCGCAAATCCTCCGAATCTAAGGAACCGGAGAGGCCGAAAACCAGCAGCTCGGCGTCTGATGCCGAGAAGAATCCGAAGAGGCAGAAGACCTCTTCTTCGGATCCAAAAGAGCCGGAGTCCACTTCGGCAAAGAGGAAGGGGAAGACCCAGAAGCCCCCAAGAGCGCCAGAGAAAGACGTGGTCTTGGCGCCTCCTTCGGAACATATCTGTGAGCCTTTTTTATGGCCCACGGACTTCGCCGAGGTGAATTCTCTTCTTGATTTTCTGGCCTTGCTTTTTTCCTGTATTTTTTGTGGCCCCTCGGTTGACTTTTTCCTTTTTCCATTTTCAGAGGAACGATATGCTCTCCAAGCTCGTCGCCGTTGAACTCTCCAAAGCGTCCAACGATTATGCTGAGATGTAGAGGAAGTTGGCGGCTGCTCGTCACCAGGCCGAACAGGCTAAGGCAGACTTTGAGAAGGCCAGAGCTGCTAGGATCTCGGCCCAGGATGAAGCCCAGTTTGCCAAAAACCAGCTCGTCATCCAGCGAGAGCAGACGAAACGGAGGGATGCTGCCGCCGTGGTGGCCCAAGGGGAGGTTCTCCGTGCTTTCGCGGAGAAACTCTTTCTGAGCAATCAATTTTCGGCCTTTGTCGGTGATCTGCTGAAACTGATGACCGATAATGCCGAGCAGGGGCCCGAAGTCGTCCTGCCGCTGTACGGCCGAGAGATAGCAGCTCGTCTCCAGAGTCTGCCGCTCCTTGAGGAGCTTGCTTCGTCCTCGGTCCTGCTTTCTGCTGACCGAGTTCGTAGTTGCCGAGCTGACCGGGACGAGAATATGGAGGCTATCTTTACCTCCTTAGGGCCAGTTTCACCCGCTCCAATTTTCCACGGAGAGGGTGAGACCGAGCAGCTTGATCAGCAGACCGGAGACAGGCAGGCCGAGCAAGAGGTGCTGCTGATCGGTGATGGGGGCACCGAGCAGGCTGGGGGGAGCAGGGAGGCCGAGGCTGAAGCTGAGGCAGACAAGGAGAAGGAAGCTGAACCTCACCGAGGAGCCGGAGACGAAGCTGGCGGAGTATGATTTCGTCTCCCTTCTCTTAGTTTAGTTTCTTCCTTCTTGTAAAATGGCTTTGAAGCCCTCCTTGTGTAAAAATTTTTTTCTTATGAATGAAAAAATTCTTCTTTCTGCACTTGTGTCTTCGTATAGCTTTTCGTACTCTCTTTTACTCCTGTTGTGGTTTACTACCTGCTCAGTAAACTGAAATGCCGAACTGACATAGCTGCTTTGTATTCTTAACTCTTAAGGAGCTGGAGGTACTTCACTGGAAACGGCTGTACTCTTCCGCTTTAGACGAAGCTGAGAAAAAAGCCATGGCTGACCAGATGAAAAATGACGAACTCTTGGCTTGTTTAGTGAAGCTGGAGGCCGACAATAAGGACTTAGAGTCCGAAAAGAAAGATCTGGAGGCCGAACTGAATACTGCTGTCGCTGAGAGGACTGCGTATGAGGATTTCATCAGCAGGCGCGGGGGAATGACCATCTCTGAAGTTCAGGAACGAGTTGACGAACTGTGGGAGGAATATCATGTACTCCGGAGGAACAATGCGCTGGAGAGCTCGGCTTGCCAACAAGTTGTGAAATCATTGCGGCGCTGGGCTTCTCGGTACGACATCATTCTTTCCCGGCGTCCCTCAATCGAGAGATTCCTTAGGCATTTCCCGCCAACAGATGGTCGCACTCCAGCTCAAACCCCTGATTCACTTGCTCAAAACCCTACTCCAAGTCAGCAACGAACTCAGGAACAGCCGGAAACGTCAAGACGAGAACGGACTCAGGAGCAACCGGAAACGTCAAGACAAGGACGGACTGAAGTTCGTAGAGGAGCTGTGATTATGAGTGAGCAAGATCAACAAATGCTTCGTGAAGAGACTCTTCGCCGCCGAGGTGCCAGAGCTTCCCGGGCTCAGGGAAGAGGCGGTAGGTCGATTAGAGCATCTCGTCGACCTGCTTATTCTTCAGCTGCCCGGAATGACCGAACTCGGCTTCACGAGGATTTTGTGAATAGATGGCTCAACTTTAGCAGCCAGGGACAGTAGAATAGTCCTTTGTAATGGCGTAACGCCTTCTTGTAGGGCAGCAGAATTATATGCCGAACAAGATTTAATAAATGAAATTTTCATTTCGCTTCTATCACTGCGTATTTACAGCTCAGCGAAAAAATTTCATCGTGCTCGTCCTCGGTCTTATGAAGTAAACTTCTTTGACCGGACTCGTCCTCGGTCTTATGAAGTAAGCTTCTTTGACCGAACTCGTCTTTGGTCTTATGAAGTAAACTTCTTTGACCGGACTTGGTCCTTGGTCTTATGAAATAAACTTCTTTGACCGGACTCGTCTTTGGTCTTATGAAGTAAACTTCTTTGACCGGACTCGTCTTTGGTCTTATGAAGTAAATTTCTTTGACCGGACTAAGCTTGTGTCCTAATTTGGCGAGTTTTATCGCTTGGATCGGACTTTCCCTTGTCCTAATTCGGCGAGTTTTATCGCGTGGATCGGACTTTCCCTTGTCCTAATTCGGCGAGTTTTATCGCGTGGATCGGACTTTCCCTTTGTTGCAGTTCGTTTCAGACGAACTGCTTGTTTCTTAAGCTGAATTGTGGTCTTGTATCCTCCTTAGAAGCTTGGACTCACAATCGTTGGCTTATATATGTTCTAAAAAGGGGATCAGCCTTCGAAGAACAAGATACCTCAGTAACATTTGTAAGAGACGACACGCACATAGACAGACAAAACGCACATAGACAAACATGAAAAACAAGTAACAAACAAAGAAAGCACATACCCCTAGGACCGAACTAGACACAAGACTGACTGACCGGACTGTCTCTTACAAATGGAACTTCTTGAGGTTGGAAATGTACCATGTTCGGGGTGCTTGTTCTCCTGACATGTGAGTCAATTTATAAGACCCTTTGCCGAGGACTTCTGACACCCGATATGGACCTTCCCATGTGGGTTCGAGTTTGCCCAGCTTTTCTGCTCGGCTTACTTCGTTGTTTCTCAAGACGAGATCTCCCACTTGAAATTGCAGCTTTTTCACCCTTTTGTTATAATACCGGGCTACTTGCTCCTTGTACTTGGCTGCTTTTATGCAGGCCAATTCTCTTCTTTCTTCGGCCAGATCTAGTTCGGCCCTCAGTCCGTCATCATTCATTTCTGAGGAGAAATTTAGAGTTCGGGGACTGGGTACGCCGATCTCAACCGGAATCACGGCTTCAGTGCCGTACACCATCGAGTTCGGCTCCGGTGTGACTTCGGTCATTTCGCCTGCCTCTGACTCCGGCTGCTGTGATTGCTATGCTTGATGGTGCCGATCTGATTGCTCGGCACTTTTAAGCGCAATCTGCAAACACTCGCTCTTTTTTGATCACCTCGGATGACCGCTATCCCTCCTTTAGTGGGGAAGGAGTTCGGCGAGGAAGCCTCTGATCGCTATGATCGGGCTTCTTTTTGTCTTCTCTAGATGAGCTGTCTAAAGACCGTTTTCGACGGTCTGCCTCATCGGCACGAGAAAACTGGTCCGCAATGTCCCACATCTCTTGAGCTGTTTGCGGACTGCATTCCACGAGCTTTCTGTAGAGAGCTCCGGGCAGGATTCCATTTTGGAATGCCGAAATGACAAGTAGATCATTGAGATCATCTACTTGTAGGCATTCCTTGTGGAACCTCGTCATAAAGTCGTTGATCTTTTCGTCGCGACCTTGACGTGTAGAAAGCAGCTGAGCCGAAGTGATTCGGGCTTCCGCTTTCTGAAAGAACCTCCTGTGAAAAGCATCCATTAGATCCCGGTAAGATCTAATGCTGCCTTGGGGGAGGCTATCGAACCACCTTCTTGCGTTCCCGATAAGCAGCTCGGGAAACAGCTTGCACATATGGACCTCATTGAGACCCTGGTTCACCATGTTATACTGATAGCGTCCCAGGAAGTCATGAGGATTCACTAACCCGTCATAAGTCATTGACGGAGTTCGGTAGTTCTGTGGTAAGGGAGTTCGGGTGATATCGTCCGAGAACGGAGTCTTCAATGCTCCGTACATGGCGAACCCGACATCTCTTCGGTATGGAGGAGATGGAGTTCTCCTGTGATTCCGGTACCGAGGAGGAACAGGAACATGTCGGGGTTGAGGATTCTTCTTCCTGGAAGACACAGCACTACTGCGGTAGTGACTTTCATGTCTGGATGAGGAGGGAGAATCCACCGTTTTCGTCTCCGGCTTTTGGCCCTTTTGCAGGAAAATTAAGAACTCTTCCTGCTTCTCGGCCAAAAACAACTTGACAGCCTCGTTCAAATCGGGCTGCTGGGAAGACTCGGTGCGATGAGTCTTTGAGCGGCTTGTTCCTTCTCCGTGAGAACTGGAAGTAGATTTCTCCCGAGGCTGTTTTCCAGACCTGCGGGCTGGACTAGCTTCCTCATGGTTATCACGAACGGTATTATGGGTGTTACGTGATCTGGTATGCATTTTTTTGGTGGAAGAGGATCAAAAACTCGCTTTATCACAAATTTGGTTCTCTGTTTCCCACAGACGGCGCCAGTGATGGTTGGGCGAATTTTTGATGGTAGTAAATGCAGGTAATGAATATGGATCACGACACAAGGAATTACGTGGTTCGATTTACTGAAGTAAATCTACGTCCACGGGAAGAAAGGAGGGCAAGATTGTATTGCTTGATCTGGTTTACAGCTTACAAATACAGACTTGCTATATGATATTTGATGTCTCGGCCTTCCTCTATCTGATCTAAGTTCTATTTATACATTGAACTAAGATCGTGGCTTGCATCACCACTAACTAGGTCGTGGCTTGCATCACCACTAACTAGGTAGTGGATGTCGTGGAGGTCATGAGATCCTGCATGGGTCCACTATCTCTTTGTTTGGTCCGCTATCCTGCATGAGATCCTGCATGAGTTGACACCACTAAATAGATCGTGTAGTGGAGGTCGTGGAGGTTCTGCATGAGTCCACTATCTCCCAGTTCGGTCGAATACTGAGACCGAACTTCTGAACTATTGCCGAGCAGCTTTTGCCGATCTGAGAGTAGAGCTTGATTGGTCGGCTTTTACCGAGCTGTAGGCTGGGGCCGAACTCTTTGGTAATGCCGAACTGATTGGTTGGCTTTTACCGAGCTGTAGGCTGGGGCCGAACTCTTTGGTAATGCGGCTGGGGCCGAACTCTTTGGTAATGCCGAACTGATGCTCTTCCTCGGGCTTTGGGCTGATGGGCCGTCACTGCTATTGGGCTTGTTTAGTACGTACCCCATCACGCTCCCATCTTCTTCTTCTTCAATCACTGATAAGGCTCATTTCATGCATCGGTTTAAGGGTAAAATGTATGCTACTTGATCAGTTTATCGCGCAAAACAAGTGTTAAATGTACAGAAATGCCACTTGACCAAGGCAGCAAGGCCGAACTGATCAAGCAAGTACAAAAGGCGATAAGAGGTCAAGGATCGCGGGAGTTGATCAAGGGGGAGTGATCAAGCAGTTAGGCGGGGACCGCTGGCTTCTAGAAGAAGAACACGTGAGGAAATGAGCTGGATATGGCGCACCATTCTGTTATCAAGGACGACGTTCTAGAAGGGGACACGTGCTAACTTATGAGACGCAAGGACGGAGCTGAGTCAGGAATCTGTTACTCAAAAGCGTCGTTCTAGAAGAAAGAGCTCGTAGCAATCAATGAGTCGCTCATTCTCAGCATTAGCGAATATTCCCTATCAAGATCGTTATCCAGCTGGAAGCCGAATCGAGCTTATAAATAGAGGGTGTGCCACCACAAGAGGGAGAGATCCGACACTTTACTTTCCGTCTAGCTTAGCTTAGCTTAGTTATCTAGTTTAGTTCAGCTCTCTAGCTTAGTTTAGTTCAGCTCTCTAGCTTAGTTTAGATAGCTTAGTTAAAAGGGCGACCGAAGGGAGCGCTGCAGAATACTCATTTCTGTTAGCGTTATCTTAAGTTTCCCGCTGAGATTCTTCTCAGTTTTTATCGCTTTCTTAGTTTCCGAAGTGTTAGCTTAGTTTAAATTCACGCTGTACTCAGTTTTTAGTTTAATCGAAGTTATTTTTCGTTTACATCCTCCCATTTACTTTCCGCTGTTACCTGCAATTTACTTGACCTAGTAGTTAAAGTTCCATTGATCAAGCTAGCTAATTTAATTCTGCCTAGATTAAAAACAGTAGTTAAAAACTCTCAAGTTAAAGCGTGGCAGCAGCCAACCCCCCTGTTCACTACTCACACACTCGACACACCATCTTTTCTGTGGGATCGACCCCGAACTTGCCGCTTTACTGTTAAAGTTGTGCAAAATTGGGAGTTATAAATATTTTTCTTGCGTGAGTCGGTTTGAGGATTGATTTGATTAAGTGGCAATGACAATTTGCTAACTGATCCGAACGGTTCGGTTATCTTCCATATAACTTAATCCAATTCCAATCCGTCGATCTCGACCTCACCAATCACATACACCACAAGATAGGTTTCTGCTCAGCTCTTTCAGACAACGATTTTCTTGAAAACTGGAACTTTTTTCTCTTAATTTTCAGGCGATGAATTTGATAGTAGTAACAAAGATTGAATTTTTAGGTTCTGGGAGTTTCTCGGGATTCCTATCCGTGTGTCAAAGAAGACCAAAACAACGATCAAGTCGGCTGCTGGAATGGATACTTATAGGTGGGGTGAAAAACGGGAAACCGGCAACTGACTCATGGTTTGTACCTGTATTTAATTTAGAGTGATGCTAAATGGCCATAATGTGGCCGGCCATAAAGAGTTAATTTAGTTCATTTACATGTATAAAAAATTAGAATTACCGATATAAACTTATATGTGTATGAATGGACTTGTGAGTTGATACTTATCTTTGAATTCCATTACGTAAAACACATTAATATCACGAATTACTGTATACGTTGAGCAACAATCAAGAAATGACAGTAGTAATAAGTTGAGCAAAAACTAACATGTTAAGCAACATATAATGAAGATGATATAAAAGTAAAATCAAGTAGTATTAAACCAAAAATTTGAAAAAAAATCAACTTTTTTTGTTATTTAATTAATTTATGGCTGACCATAATGTGGCCGCATAGCATTATTCTTTAATTTATGATTACTCTAACCGTACTTGTTAAGTGGGTTAACTTTTTTATCCGAATTAAAATTCTTCATTTGCTCATAAAAATAGTCTTCATGGCGGAAATGTTTTACGCAAAATTGATAAACAGATTCAACATTATTAATGAAAATAGAACTCATTTTAATTACTTAAGGTAAATCATTTATTGAGTATAAAGTTTTTAAATGCATGATATACAGTAAGAGTATCTCTAATTATTTACATAAACTCAAACTCATTTTAGTGTAAATGTCACATCAAATATGATTTTATTCTAATTATTTTATAATAATTCAAACTTAAAATAACATTCTCTATATTATACGGCATTTTTCACTCAAAATTAAAAAAAAAAGTATTTTATTTTATTTTATTTTAGTGTAAATCTAAAAATAGGTATTTTTTAGACTTTTAGTGTACAATTGATAATGTAGTTATATTGCGGAATGTTGTATAGTACTCCTACTAGTAACACTTTTATGAATAGGTCATATCTACTAAAAACACACACCCCGAATGCACTATTTGAATCTAAACACACGTACACACATACTTATACTATTAGGTACTAATTCTTTTACCAAATACTACAAAATAACTCAAAAAATACTCCCTCCCCTCCATCCCACAAGAATATGCATTTTGCCAAAGTGCATACACTTTTTCTTTTTTAGTCTGTCCCATAAAAATATACACTTTCTAATTTTGAAAAGTCTTTTCTTTCTAATAAGGTGGGACTCATTCTCCACTAACAATACTTAAATTACTTTTTCTCTCTACCTCTCTCTTACTTTACCAATTTTACATTAAAATCGTGCCGAACCCAAAGTGCATATTCTTTGAGGACGGAGGGAGTATAAAATTACTGTTATCTTATATAATTATTTAAATGTTAATTTCAGTTTTGATATAAGTACTACTCCTAATTCTTTTATCAAATACTACAAATTAACTCAAAAATATATAATTACTATTATTTTATATAATTATTTTAAATGTTAATTTCAGTTTTGATAATAAAATATAATTAATTAGTAAGATAATTCTACTTAAATTAATAAACTTGGGTTTGAGACACTATAAAGGATCGAAAAATAAGAAAAGATATAAAATAAAAAAAGTTATACTACTACTATAATATTGAATTGATTTCGTTTATACTAGCCATTATTTATAAAAAGAGCAAGTGATCAATAAAATTAAATTTATCAAAACAATAAATATTGGCAAAATGTTAGTCCCTCCATCCCACGATATGAGTCACAATTTGTGTGAGCACGAATTTTAGGAAATATAAATAAAAGTAAGTTAAATAAGTTGGTGGACTATATGTCTCACTTATATGGAATAGTATATAGGACTGACTGAAATAATAAATATGAGTCTTATTGTAGGACGGAAGAAATGTTAATAGATAAAAATAAGAAGACGTTTGTGATTTGTGGATGGCACACGCAAGAGCAACGTCCAAACATGGCAATAGACACACGTGTAGGTTTTGATTGTCCTGAAGTGGGACCCAGACGCGTGACTTTGTATGAACCCACCCGTTGACAAACATCAGCAATGACGTTTTCAACTGTTTTACACTAAGCTATACGGGGATGGATCCCCTGCAGAGCATACAATGCTGTGGTCAAAACGCAAATTTTAAAGCACCAAACGCAGGCCAATTTGTTACTATTTGATTAGTGGAGTATTAGAATTTTCATTATTTCTTACATGTTGTGCATGAAACTTAATTGTAGAGTATGTCACAAAAGCTATATTTTTATACTATTTCTAAACATTTTTTTTTGAATAGTTTTAGCCCTCAATTGAAACACTACTACAAAATCCAATCATAAAAATGAGCTCTCTTTATAAATTTTAAAAACTTATAAATTCTAATTTACGTACAGTAATCCCTAAAATAAAATAATTATCTAAATGAAATAAAAAATTTGTGAAATAAACTTATAAATGGTATAGTGGAGTATATAAAAATGAACCCACTCAAAATAATAAATCAACTAATTGGTATGTGTTTAATGCTTTAAAACTCGCTTTTTGAATTAACTAATAAAATGGCCAGCGTTTAGTGCTTTAAAATTTGCGTTTTTAACCACAGCATTGTATGCTGTGGAATCCCCCACTGCAGGGGATCCATCCCCAAGTTATACACCCTCTTTTCCTTTACTTCACACTCTTTTTTAAGTACTCCCCATCGTTTCTTGTTAATAGAAATATTTCTTTTCAGCATGAAGTTTAACAATAGTGTATTAAATGGATGGTAGAAAAAGTAAGATAGAGTAAAATAAGTGAGATGAAGAGAGAATAAAGTAAAAATGAGAATTACTTTTTGCCAAAACAGAAATGACTCAATTAACTTGGAACTTCCCAAAATAGAAAAATGACTCTATTAACATGGAACGGATGGAGTACTTCCTCTGTCCCACTATAAATGGAGGCTGGAGCGATAAATAGTTAGAGTGGAGAGAAAGTAAAGTAACAGAGAATAATATAGAAGAGAGTAGTATATACATTATTTTCTAATTACTTTACTTTCTTTTCACTCTATTTATTTATTACTCCCTCCGTTCCATGTTAATAGAGTCATTTTTCTATTTTAGGAAGTTCCAAGTTAATTGAGTCATTTCTATTTTTAGCAAAAAGTAATTCTTCCTTTTACTTTAGTCTCTCTTCATCTCTCTTACTTTACTCTCTCTAACTTTTTCCACCATCCATTTAATACACTATTGTTAAACTCTGTGCCGAAAAGAAATGTCTCTATTAACAAGGAACGGAGGGAGTATAATTTATGCAAAAGAACGTTCGAATAAAATTGTCTCACTTGCAATGGGACAGAGGGAGGATGTTTAGTGTGTTAAATGGTTAAATAAATAAATAAATAAAGTAAGAGAATGAAAAAGTAGAGGGAATAAAGTAAAAAAGTAAATAAAATAGAGAGTATAAAGTATGAGAGAGTATGACTGTGGAAAGAAAAAGTAAGTTAATTATTAGTATATATGGAAATGACTCAACTATAAAATAATTTCTCAAAATAGAAAAATGACTCAACTATGAAGGAACGGAGAAAGTATATGACACAGATTTTTATGCACAATTTGTAAAGTAAAAGTTGTAGGAGGAAAAGGTAGATGTTGAAGTAGTGTTGTGGGGTCCATATTATTTGTTTAAAATGTTCTATATTTATAAATTAGTCTAATTTTGATAGACGACCAAAAATAGTAAAACTAGTAGTATATTTTTTTATGGACGGAGATAGTAATAAATTTGTGTCTAGAATTTAATGTTCTGGATAAGCCACGATTGGCGGGCTGGGATCTCCTGCTGTGGAGTGGTGCACAACAAGGGGTGCTGGGGTGTGAGGGACAACACCCCCTTCTGTGCACCCTCGACAGTAGCGGATCTCATCCCCAATTTAGCAGAGTAGCGTTTTTTCTAGTACTAGATAATTTCACGAGTTTGAGATTTTCTTAAATTATGGTTGAATTTTTAGGCTATGTTAGGTAGTAGTTAAGCCATTTTATCTGTGCTCTCCTCTTTGTTTGGTATAAGTTGGGAAACACTTGGGAGCCATTTTGTTTCGGTGAAACTCAATCAATAATTAAGACAATGGGCATAAAAGCAGTTGTCCAAACTATAGTTTCATTTTCTGGGTCAGCTGTTTGGTTTCTATGAAACAAATTCTGTATTAGGATATACCTATAATGGGACGCCCGATGGCACGCCCTATGCGTGCCATCGTCCTCGGGCGCGGACGATGTCTCCATTGTGGGTGCTCGCCATAGGGCGCGCCCTATGCCCACGCCCTAAGCTTCGGGCGCGGAAGAAGCGCGGACGATAGCCTATCGTCCGCGACATCGGGCACCATTGTGGGCTCGGTGGAAGATGGTCGTGGACGATAGGCCATCGTCCGCGCCATCAGGCACCATTGTGGGCTCGGCGGACGATGGCACGCGTTTTTGAATTTTTTTTTTCCGAATTTTGTCTATTTAAACTTCGTTTCTCATTCACTTGTTCATACGAACATCTCGCCTCTCTCATTTCTCTCATCTCTCATCTCTCATCTTTTGACCTCTCTCACATACCAAAATGAACCACGACGACGACACTAGTTCTAGTTCCTCGGAGTCAGGTAGTTCGACCTCGGAAGCCTTAGATGCAGCCGTTAAAGAGGCCATGGCGGAATGCTTAGTCGAAATGCAGCGCGAGGAGGCGGCGGCGGAGCAGATCCACAGGCCTATTCGACGTCGGACGGTTGTCCGACTTCGAATAGGCCTGTGGATCTGCTCCGACGCAACCACGCGGTAGCTCACCAACGTCTGATTGCAGACTATTTTGCCGAGCAACCACGGTGGGGACTGACCATTTTCCGCCGCCGGTTTAGAATGTCGCGTTACCTTTTTCTCAGCATTGTTCGGACTTTGTCGTCACGTGATGAATACATGACGTATCGGGAAGATGGCGTCGGCAGACCCGGCCTTACACCATTGCAAAAGTGTACAGCTGCACTCCGTCAGTTGGCCTACGGCACCACGACGGACATTTTCGACGAGTACCTCCACATCGGGGAGACAACAGGCCTGGAGTGCCTGAAGAGATTTGTAGGGGAGTTGTGGAGGCCTACGACGACACATATTTGCGCAGGCCGACTGCCGTTGATTGCCAGGGCTGATGAAGAAGCACGAGACGACGCGCGACTTTCCTAGGATGCTATGGAGCATCGACTGTATGCACTGGGAGTGGAAGAATTGTCCGACGGCGTAGAGAGGCCAATTCACTAGTGGATACAAGGGTAGCCACCCGACGATGATCCCCGAAGCCGTCGCTGACCATCTGCTCTGGATCTGGCATGCTTACTTCGGCGTGGCTGGGTCGAACAACGACATTAACGTCCTCAACTCATCCACCCCCTTCACCGAGCAATGCAATGGACCGGCCATCGAGTTCACTGCCAACAGGTGTCAATACCACATGGGGTACTACTTGGCCGATGACATATACCCACGGTGGCCTGTTTTTGTAAAGACGGTCAGCTGCCCAATTGGTGAGAAGAGGGTTTTATTTGCGCAAAAGCAGGAGGCGGCGCGGAAGGATGTCGAGCGGGCATTTGGTGTGCTCCAAGCACGGTGGACAATTGTGAAAGGGTCGGCTCGTCTCTTGTTCAAGGAAGTCATCGCCGATGTCATGTATGCGTGCATAAGCATGCACAACATGATAGTCGAGCATGAAGGTGGGGCCATCACCGACTAGAACGATGATGAAGGTGAATCTAGCTCGTCCAGCACGACAACCGAGCCCCCTGCTAGAGGATTACCGACAGGCTTCAATGATGTTCTATCTAGACAGGCCTCAATGCGCAACCAACAAGACCATGCACAGCTCATGAACGACATGATTGAAGAAGTGTGGGCCCGTAACCCTTTTGGGTTCAAGCTGTGGTGGAGACTGCTAGCTCAGGATTCTCTTTGGGCCAATTTTATGACCCAGAAGTTTGGCTTACCTCCAGATGTGATAGACCAGATCAGAGCCACGCCGATCGAGTTGGGGGCGAAGGATGTGAGGCGGTGGAGTCTGACTAGCCATGGCGAGTTCTCTGTGACCTCATCGTGGGAAAGCATCCGGACTAGATTGCTGAAGAGGGAGATTTTTGGGCTTATCTGGAACCAAGGGTTGACCCCTACCATCTAGGTGTTCATTTGGAGGTTGTTATTTGGTAGGTTGCTGGATGAGAAGTTGCAGAGGAGAGGGATTGAGTTAGCGTCTAGATGTCAGTGTTGTCGGTCTCCTTCAGTCGAGTCTCTTAGTCATGTCTTTTTCTTGAGTCAATCGGCTTTTTCTGCATGAGAGTATTTTGATGCCTGGTTTCCTTCCTCGCACACACCGATTTACACGAGCACTAACATTGCACTTAGACTAGGTCACTGGCGGAGGTCCTCTTTCCAGAGGGCTCCAGCCTTACATATTAGTTTTCTTATTCCCTGTTTGATTGCTTGGTTTCTTTGGACGGAGAGGAACGACTGCAAGCATGGCGGTCGTCCTTTTCGTCATTCTCATGTTATTTGGCAGGTCACTAACCACCTGCACGTGCTTGTCTTGGCCGGCAAGATCACCCCGACCCACTGGAGGGGATGCTCGCCGTCGGTTGATTTCATGCCTTTCTCCCCCAGACAGCGTGTTCTGCGGTCACTCATGGTCCTATGGCATCCACCTGATGCCCCTTGGGTGAAGCTAAACACTGATGGTGCATTCTCTACATTGACAATGGAGGCGGGGGAGGGAGGATTGGTTCGAGGCTCTGATGGAGGACTTCTGCGTGCCTTCTGTGCTCCGATAGCCGCATCATCGAGCTTTGAGGCGGAGCTGTTGGCTCTGATTTGGGGGTTCGAGATGGTTATGAAGCTTTCGACACACATCTGGATTGAGCTTGACTCCGCGGCTCTGGTTACCTTGTTGTCTTCTGGACAGCTTGGTGCTGCGGATTTCAGACATCACATGGCTTTGATCCGGAGTATGACTTCTCAGCGGCATGTTCGGTTCTCACACATCTACAGCGAAGGGAACCGAGCTGCTGACTTTCTTGCAGGTAGGGGGTTCAGACCCCTGCCCTTACTTACTATGATTCAATCTCTGCGCCTCGGTATCTGAAGGCGCTGGTTAGGATGGACCAACTGGGATATCCTAACTTTCGTTTCCGACGTAGAGATGTGGGTTGGTCCAGCGTCCTTGGTGGCTGGTTTTAATAATTTTTCGTTCCTCCCTCGTATATATATAATCAGTTTCTTTCCACTTGATAGTACTGAGGATCTCGACTTGTGGGACCTCTATTTGGCTTCTTCATGTTCTTGTTTAGATCCTAGTTACTTTTGGGCTAAGATCATGCTGTTAGAATATTTTATTTTGATTCTATTTACGGATTGGAGGTCTGCCTAAACCTCCCACCCACAAAGGGTGTTTTTGTTGGAAAAAAAAGTGTAGGCCCGTAACCGCCGTCGCTGAGTTTGCGTATTTTTTTAATTCGTATTGTAATGTATTAATTTTTATAAATGAAATGAAGTTTTTCCCAATTTTTGTAGTTATTTATATATTCAAATAAAAGAAAATGCATAGGGCGCGCCTTAGGGCGCCACACTGCAGGTGGGAGGGTAGGAGGATAAAAATGATGATATGGCGGTGCATAGGGCGCCCCATTGCTAATGCTCTTACAGTAACACATGCTTGGTTCAACAGATTTAATAACTGATAAATGACTACAATGACGAATTTGTCCTCCATTATTTCACGAATGACACTTATAACCTTTTAAGCCCTAGCGGTCAAAATATAAGCGGGAATTCTCTCATTCTTTTGTACGCCGCCTTCAACAAACTAGAAATAAAATTGCAAGTGCATGCAAACCCTTGAGTAAAAGTTCTTCTATTGCTTCATGTTTAACCATTTGCATATTTTGTTCTTAATTTTATTTGGGTAGTCGTCGTCATCCGGTAGCAAATGTAAAATTTGGAAGCAAAATTGATTACACCATTGCACACAATCTCCTAATGGATTCGCGATCTGCCAAATTTTGAAATATGGATGAGGTTTTCGTGGAGCAGAGAACTGACCTCGAAACTGCTATGGAGCAAGGACTGAATTTTTGAAGTCCAGGTCTACAGCGCCGACGAAGAAGTGTGGGTGAATAATATGTGGTCGAAAGAAGGAAAGCATCGAATGTAGTGGTGAAGATAATAATTGAGGGATAAAATAGGAATTTCAGCTTCTTTAGTGGGTACGGAGAACGAGAAAATTTATATATCGGAGCCTCACTCTACAATTTCGTAAACAACAGCTCTCAAAGAGCATCTCCAATAGAGATAGCCCAGGCATAGCCCAATCATAGTCTAGCCACAAACTCCACCTGCCACATCATCAGCACTAAAAACTCCTCCCACATCATCAGGACAAACAACTAAACAAACAATAGGCCTGTCATAACCTAGCCACAATAAACAAAATTATAAAAAACAAATAATTAACAATCACACAAAATACGGAATTAAATTTACGACAGAGATACGGAAAAATTTGATAATAATATTAAAATTTTTAAAAGTACATTAATTAAAAAAAGTACATTAATTAAAAAAAATTACATTAATTAAAAAAAAATTACATTATTTGAAAAAAAACTCCTCCTCTACACACGAGCCCCCTCACCTCCGCCTCACTCCTCGCCGTCGTCGCCGTCGCCGCCGCCGTTGTCACCGCTATCCGGGATCCCCAAATCTGCGACATCTGAGCCCGCGTCTGAGCCCTCCAACTGTGCTGCGGCGGCATTCAAATCGGCCCGCATACTCACGAGAATTGAGTGAAGAAAACTCTTCTCCTCGGGGTCAGTTGTCGTCTTCCAGTCAGCTAAGATCTTGTACATCTGAGCTCGCGTTTGTTGACGCGCGTAGAAGGCGAGCTCGGCTGTCGACCTGCCAAGAGGGGGATGCCGACTGGACCTCCTGGGACCCCTGGCGAGCCCGTTGCGCCCGCCTTTGACCAACCGGGCGAGTGCGGCGAGTAAACGCGGGAGGGGACGGGAACTCCTGAACATCCTCGGGGAGGTCGTGGGAACCGCCGCTGCTGCCGCCGCTGTAATCACCGGTATAGTTCAGTCGCTGCTTCTTCGGCCAGCCAGCATCGACACCTGCCCGAAACTTCTTGGAGTCCATCAGCACCTCATAGCAGTTTCAGTACGTGAACTCCTTATAAAGCCCGGGCATAGGGAAGGCTTTCTCCGCTATCCTCCTGCAGTCCTCGTCAGTTTGGCCACTGGTCTGCATGCGGAGGGCATTGGTGTACAAGCCCGAAAATCAGGATACCGCAGCCCTGATTCGGTCCCACCCTTTCCGGCACTCCTCCCCGCTGCGTGGCCTCCCCTCTGGGCAAAATGCCTTGTAGGTTGCTGCTATTTTAGCCCACAAGTTGACGATCCTCTGATTGTTCGAGGCGAAGGGATCATCGCAAACACTCACCCACGCCTTGGACAGCTCGACGTTCTCCGCATCCGTCCACTTCCTCCGTGCCGGACTATCGTCATCAGCCGGCTGCGACTACTCGCCGACCACCCTCTTGCCCTTGCCCTTGCCCTTCTTCTTCTTCGGTGGGCCCCGACCCCGCCCTACTCCCCCCCGTTTAAACGGGAGTGTCCGCATCCCCGAGATCTATCCCCAACTCCTCTAAGGAGAAAGTATCACACCCAGTGAACTGCGTCTCCGAAGGGATCGATGTGTGCGAAGAAGCAGTCAAAAATCAAAACTGGGGCGATAGACGTTGTCCCCCCCGGCTGCATCCCCGACTGCCACCCCAACATCATCTGCATCCCGGGTGCCCACCCCGGCATCATCTGCATCCCGGGTACCCCCTGCCCGCCCGGCATCGCCGGTCCGCCCTGCATCCCCTGCCATCCCGGCATACTACCCCCGGATGCCATCCCGGGCATCATCTGCTGCCAAGGGTACATGTTGTAGTACCCGGCCATCGGACCCCATCCACTTCCCACGGGTACCGTGGGAGTTTGAGACCCGCTCGTCACTGGAGTAGACTCGTTGTTGTGCTCCATTTCGCGTTATTGCTCTTGTACAGAAATTAAGATAGAGAGAAAACTCGTTAAAACAAGTGGTGCGAATGAAAATGACGTGCAAATCGCGTATATATAATGTTTCGAAAATTAAGTAAAATAAAAAATAAAAAATCGGCTGGCTGATCGGGAGCCTGCAATGGCGGCCAGCCGATCGGTGAGCGCATCGACCAGCGCCCGAAAACGGCGTGCGCTCGCCGTTTTTCTCGCCGATTTGCCACTCGCCAGCTGCAATGGTTCGGCGAGCAGACCGGCCAGCGCTGGGAATCGGCTAGCCGGTCCGCTCGCCGCCATTGTGGATGCTCTAAACAATTAACACGGGTCTACTCCCAGTTCTTGGGTCAATGAGTAATAAAAGCTGCAAAACCAAACACGTACAATCAATAGATAAAATTCACTAACTACTCATTTCATGGAAACCAAACGACTCCTTCACGAACCCAGATAAAGCTCCGTTCCGTCCAAAAACCACCGTTTCACGTTGATTATTAACATCTTGATTTTTTTGGATAAATTGTACGCCTTAGGGCATCAATAACTCCAGCCCGGTTTCAGGCCCCAAGTCCCCTCCACGTCATCATTCCTCTACAGTTGCTGCCCAGGCCCCAACTGCTCTAACACTGCAGGCCATAACCCGGGCCGCAACTAATAAATGACATTATTCACAACTTCAACATATTTAACTCGTAAATGCAATTCGTTGAACAGTTGAAACTGGGAAAATGCATTGTTATTGTTCATTAGAAATTAACATTACATTTCCTAGACGAAGCAAATTAAAAATACTAGAAACCCGGGCCACAACTACTACTTCTTCATTTGGGCGCGAAGGTAGGCGATCATCTCACGGTGCAACTCGAGATCGAACTCCGACATCGTCGAGGTATCCCTCGATGTCAACTCCGTCAGCTGGCTCATCCGCCATGTAATACCCATCTCCGACAAAGAGTCGGATATCATATCCAGAGACGGATTGATCGGCGGTGGCACCATGGCGGAGTTGCTCGCAGTTGCCTTCCCCTTTGCTTTCCTCTTTGCCGCCTTTGTTCCCATCGGGAGGCTCTGAATGCTAGGAGAGGAGCCGAAGACGTCGTCGTCCGTCACGTTGAGGTCGATCGTCGGACCTCCCTCGCATAAGAGTAGTTTCCGGAGGCGGAAACTTTGGTTCTCTTCGCCGCCCCAGTTGCTGTCGGCTCGGCACCGCTGGTGAACTTCGCGCTCTTCTCGACAAGCTTCCAAACGTCGAAGTACTTGAAGGTCTTCTTCCCGTCAGCGAAGAACGCCTCCTTCGCCTTCTCGACGAGGTCCGCCTCGCTGTGCCCGCTCGGCCACATCTGGACTACGTTGGCCCACTTTCCATTCAACTTGCTCATATCCGCCTGGACCCGACCCCAATGCTTGCGCAGCTTCACGTAGCTACGCTCGATCGACCCTTTAGGACGTCCAACGTTATACCTCTCAGCAATCCGCTCCCAGAAAACCTTGTCGGACTGCTGGTTGCCGATGATAGGATCCTCGGCGACGTCGATGTAGTTCCTCGCAAGCCACATTGTCTCTTGCGGACTGTGCTTCGTCGGCCCATCCTCCTCGCTGACCATGCCCTTGCCCCGCCCTTGAGCGGGCTCCATCTCACTGATCTCGAACTCTTCGGTGTTGACCGGCGATGTTACGTCGACGTTGCTACCGACTCCCGGACTAGGCGTCGGCTGCGATGGTGGCGACGCCGACATGTACCAATTGCTCGAGTTAACGAACTCGTCCATCTGACGTTCATCGCTGTTGAACCAATCCATTGACGCCGAAAGAAAGTGTATAATAGAGGATTAAAATGGATAATGCACGTAAGAATGATGCAAACAAGTCTTGTATTTATAGCCAAAAAATCGAAAAAAATTAATTTTTGGGGACTTGCGGCCCGACCCGAAGAGCATGTAACGCTGGGCCGGGACTCGCGGGATGCGGCCCGTCCCCGATTAACGCTGGCCAGGCCGGGCCGCGAGACCGTCACCGAGCCGCAAATGCGGCCCCGAGACCTGCCTGGGCCGTGACTCCCCTCCGATTAACACTTGGTGACGGGCCGGGACTCGCGATTTGCGGCCCGGCCCAGTGCGTTACCGATGCTCTTAGAACCCGCACCGAGTTAGTTGGTTAATTGATCGAAATATCCCAGACCATTCATTTACAGTGCGGAAAAAATATACTCCCTCCGTCCCACTCTAAGTGAACCGTTTTTTCTTTTTGGGATGTTTCACTCTAAATGACATTCTTCTAAAAAAAGAAACACCATTCTCTCTACTTTCTCTCTGTTCCTCACTTTATTCTCTTTACTTAACTCACAAAACAACACTATATAAAATTATGTGGCGGAATAGAAATGCTCCACGTAAAGTGGAATAGAAGTAGTAAAAAGAAAGACAGACTGAAACCAAACTAAGGATAAACAATGCCCGTTTCAATTAAAAAGTTAAACCACACTTTCATAGATTAAATTAAAAACTAGTATAAAAGTTAAATAGATATGATATAATACATAATACTATTTATTTTATTACTACTAGGTGCTTAGGCAATCCACAACGTTGTTCCCCCACCGTTCCTTAAACTACTATTTGCGGGCCCCGCTGTACTTTTTTACTCCATTCCATAACTAAGGAACGAAACCTGCAACCCTCCGTTTCTTATCCGTTCCTTAACCGTTCCTAAATTACTATTCATTCAATTTCATTTTTTATTTTTATTTCCAACCCAATTCAATTAAAACAAACACACTTCATTAAAATTAAAATAATATTACAACTTAAAATTCAAAATAATAGAAAAAGACATAATTAAAATCCTAAAAAATAAAAAATGACATAATTTAAAATACAATTTTATAGAGACAACCAAGAATGAGTTTGTCCCACATCGAAAGTGGAACATAAAACATTCAAAGATGTCTCTATAAAATAGAGACAACCAAGAATGAGTTTGTCCCACATCGAAAGTGGAACATAAAACATTCAAGGATGTCTCTATAAAATAGAGACAACCAAGAATGAGTTTGTCCCACATCGAAAGTGGAACATAAAACATTCAAGGATGTCTCTATAAAATAGAGACAACCAAGAATGAGTTTCATAAATTCGCAAGCCCATCAAATATATATGGGCTAATACGAAATTCTAGTATTCATTTATTTGTAAAAATTGTTTTTAAATATAAAAAACAATTTTTATAAATAAAAAATATTTTTTTAAAAATTCATTTTTTAAAAAAAATGAATTTATTGCGTCAGCGTGACGACGCCCACTCGCGGGCCGGCGAGTGGGCGTCACGCACGACGCAGGGCGAGCCACGTCGCCGAAGCGCGTGGCGGCACGGACCGTGCTGCGGGTCGTGCCGTCGGCACCCAGCATGGCTTGGGAACGACACGGAGACGGAACGCACCTCCGCAACGCGTCGCGCGCCGGTTCCGTTCCGCCGGCACGAAACGCGGAACGCGGGCGGCCCGCGTTGCGGGTGCTCTTATATTTTAGAAGTAGAAGTTTTTACAAGTGATAATGTTAGCAATATACTCCATGTTAGTATGTTGATTATCCCTAATCCCTTAAGCTATAAGATTAGCTTTAAAGCTTCAACGATGTCAATTTTTAGTGGTTGTTTCGTATGCGATGTGTATTAATAACGTCAAAGTCAATATCTATCCTATGTAGAAAATTTATAATATTTCATTCGTCCATCAATAATCGTCTCATTTTGTCATTTTCGTCCGTCCACCAATAAATGTCTCATTTGTTTTTTATACTACTACTTTTGATAATGGAATACACATTTCATTAATTTTATTTGTTCACATTTTATTATAAAACCAATATACTAAGACACATCTTCCACTATCTTTTATATTCACTTTCTATTTGTACATTTTTTTTAAAAAAATCTGTGCCAAATTAAACTTAGTTTATTATTCGTAGATTGAGGGAGTACATAATTATGTACTCATCTGATTACTGTAAAGATCGTTAGTCGCGTGTCGCACTTAAATTAGTTTTCATAAAATGGAAGGAACAGTAGCGATCTCCAGTTTGGTATGAGATCACCAAAATCAAAACTGCCAAAAAAAATCTCATCTGCCCTAAATCAAACTTCTGTGGCGACACCTAAATCTCAAACCAATTTCAATAATCTCTCTCATTCACCACATATATTTTCTTTTTATTGCATTTTGGCGATATGACTCAAATGGATATTGTTGAATATGGCTAAGCAAATAAATTGGATTGACCCGACAAGACTGCAAAATTCCGGATTAGATGTTTTATTCACTTATTTCTTTCTTTTAAGTAGGAGGAAAAAAGGAATGTGAGAATTTATCAAAGAAAGTATCAATGCATCATACTTCCCATGTTTCATAAGAATATGCATTTTTTTCCCTTTTATTTGTCCCATAAAAATATGGATTTTCTAATTTTAGAAATTATTTTCTCTCTAATAAGGTGAGACTCATTCCCCAATAACAATACTTTAATTACTTTTTCTCTCTACATCTGTCTTACTTTACCAATTTAACATTAAAACTCGTGCCGAACCCAAGGTGCATATTCATTGGGACGGATGGAGTAATAAATTGGTCTTAAAGCTTTAAGTATTAATATCAAACTACTTGGTAAGATGTGCTAATATATAATGTATTAAAATAAAAATATTTTTTCTTCGTCCCTTAAAAATATGTGCACTTTCTATTTTCATTCGTCGCATAAAAATATGAGCATTTTCATTTATGGAAAGTTATCCCACTTTATTACCATATATATTAAGTTATTTACAACTTATATCACTATTAAAACACAAATAATAATGACGGTTTCTGTCACGACCCCTCCTTCTAGGGTATAATAAATGCGGCGATCGCGACTTAACATGACTTAAATGCAATCAAAGAAAAGGGCTAGGGTTTTACAAAAAGGGGTTTGACCAAGGAAAATAAATGAACAATAAATCAAGAGAAAATGATGACGCTTTGACAGATAGACCAAAAGGAGAAAACAATTATTATCATTGGTATTCAAAATAATACGGGTTCAACGTACTCTAAAACGTATCATGTCTTTAGATTCTAAAACGGAACTCAAAATAGTGTCAAGATTTAACAATAAGTAAAACAGGTTTCAGCGGAAGCATTCAAGAGAAGAGTGAAGTTATGTATGAAGACACAACGACACTCACAGATCAAAGATAAACAATTCATTCTTCAATTAACTTGCTCAACACCACCATACTCTCGTCGCCGCTCAACCTGTACATAGGAAAAACACATGCAGGGCTGAGTACTATAAAGATATTCAGTGGACTTATGCCAAAAATATTTTCATAAAAATTATTATTTATCATGCCATACATACGTAACCATCGGGGTTTAGCTTTAGAAAGGTCCGAGGTACTCAAAATCATTTCTCATTGTAAAAGTCGACTGATCAGTCATTTTCCCATAGACGTTATCCATATCTGCCAATACATGACTTGGAATGTGGCCACAAACCAAGTCACTAGACCGGCCAGCCCGTACGCTAGCACACAGTCTACCATAGGTGTACACTAATCCAAGTAGGGTTTGCGGCCCTACGAGGACCCGAATTCGATTTAAATAATAGTGGCAAAAGCCACATCAGATAGGCACGTTAAAATCAAAATACCGCATGATAAATATAGTTGCATTCCCATCGATAAGATATTTAGGACATGGTCCTTATTTAAAAGAAAGCCCACCTCGACGGCTTAGATCTCAAGTACTTTCTTCCCCTTGCTATCATGCTGAGAGCGTGAGTTATCACCTTTAAAATTTATGTGTATCATAAATCAGTCTCAATTATCGACTCAAAATCATGCATGTCCCCAACGTTTCCCTTTTCCCATCAATTCGTTTTATCAACATAAGGAAACACACCATAGCATATATCAACGTACAACACATCACTACATCATAGAATGGGTTCCTTAACACATATGCATCGTGTATATCATTCAAAGCTTAACAACATAAATTATCTTTGCATGACTTAAATCTGGCAAAAAAGCGCAGTCGTTTTGTAAAAATCATTAAAAATCCATCCGACCTCTGTTGGGGCTGAAAGTTTGCCACAACCCAGTATACACATCAAAGTTCATCCAGTTAAAATTTCACATCAAAATCACATGTTTAGGTCGGTTAAATAAAAAACGAAACTCACTGGTCGATAATACAAATTCTGACAGAACTGCGTAGTTGACTTCAAAACTTCATTAAAAATTCATCTTTCGACCAAAAAGGCTGATTTTCACACACAACACAGAAGTCACCTTGAAGTTTACTCAGTTAAAATTTTGCACCAAAATAAGATCGTTTGGTCAGTCAAACATACGTCGGAATCTACTGTCCGAACACCACAGTTGTCATGCTTCCAAATTTCGATTTAGGGTTTATCAAATATTCATCCCAACATATATATTCATACTTCCAACACATAATCATGCTTCAAAAAGATCTCACCATCATGTTCTCATATATTCACATAGCATTCACCACAAATCATCCCCAAGTTTATTCATATACCACCATAAACGCATATACATAATTTCCTCTCCTGAAACCATCAATCCCACCCGATTAAATTCTTAGATCTACTATCCCTACACTCATTATATGCATGAGGGAATAAAAAAAACAAGGGTTCAATGGAAAGGATGAGGAAAAGAAATTTGATTATACCTTTCTTGATCAAAAGCAACGGTGGAACCAAAGTATAATCTTGATGCTTCAACAATTCTTGAGGCTTCAACTTAAATTCTTCTTGAAGGATGAAGAATTTATGGAGAAATATAGAAGAATAATTGGGAGGGTGAGGGCGAGAAAATGGCGTGAGGGAGGGAGAGAGGAGGCGTGTAGTGTAGTGGTTTAGGTTTAGGGTTTTTCCCCTTATTTATAGAGTTCAAGGATAAAATATCCCACAATTAATTAAGGATATGGGAGAATATGAGGGAGTGGAGAAATAGGCGTGAATTTGGGGAGGAATATTTCTAAATCTTGGCTATTTGCTTAGCCTCTGATTTAATTTGGTATTTCACGGAGTAGGATCAAATAATACGGAGCTGAAAAAAAAATAATAATCCTCCCAAAACATAGGAGGTAGGCGTGTATTATGTTTCTTCCACAAGGAATAAATATCAAGTCTTTAATAGGATAAGACAAGATTTGTTAGGATATTTGAATCTATTATTGGGAGGAAATAATTAAGGGATCAAATAATATAATGAAATAATTTCCTCCTCCCATAATTAGGAGATTTTCAAGATCTCCCTTGGAACAAGCATAAGGATCGATTTTTCTCATGAAGAGATTAAGTATAAGTGGACTTTGGATTTAATTTGGATAATTATCCCAAGCAATAATTAAATCCAAGAAAAAATAGGGTTCCTCTCCGACAATTAATAAGGGTCGACATTTTCAAAATAAAAGGGTAGGGTAATTATTGATGATCCTATCTAATCTCACTCACCCTTAGAAATAATTCATCACAATATATTTCACCCCGCATAGATTATTCACACAACCACGTCACAATTTCAACCATTTTCACTTCCACCACATAATCTCAACAGTTTGACCTTTCAATGGCCACGTCATATGTTCCACATCTTTGACTATTCAACAGCCACGTCATATGCTCAACGGATTTGACTAATCAAATCAAATCTAAATTCCAAAATGCAATTAGGTCACACAGAAAACATGCAATTAATTCACTTATCATTTAATTCACATACTTCACGGCATTAAATGCAAAAATTTTATGCTTCGCAAATTAGGGTTCCGAAAGTGGGGCGTTACAGTTTCACTATCCGCTAACACTACTTTAGCAACATACCCTTCCCTTCATCTCTCTTATTTTACCAATTTTATCTTAATTATTGTATCATATCATATGCTCATACTTTTATAGAACAGAGGGAGTAATTGTCATTATTTATACATATGATTTGTACTTATTCGATAGTACTCCCTCTGTTCACCATTTAAAGAGTCATTTTGGCTTGGCACGAATTTTAAGAAATTGTTTGACTTTGTGAAGAAAAGTAAATGGAGAAAGTGAGTGGAATGTGAGACTCATTTAAAGTATTAGTTTTATATTAGATTGTGAGTGTAAAAAGTTGGTGGGATGTGGGATCCACATACTAAAAATGGAATAAAGTAAATGGTTCCATAAATCGTGGACAAACCAAAATGGTAAAAGAGTTCTTTAAATGGTAGACGGAGGGACTACTCACGTTTATAAGAGATCCTATATTTGTATCAAACGATTTAATTTTAAATATTATATGCTCACTATTGATCACCATAATCGCTTAGTAGCAAATGAGTCTAGGACATACGAATAAAATAAATACTACTTCCTCCGTTTCATAATAAGAGTCACATTTTGTCATTTCGATTCATCCCACAATAAAAGTCATATTTTATTTTTACCATAAATGGTAAGTATGTCTCACATTTCACTAATTTACTTCACTCACATTTTATTATTAAATAAATATAAAAAAGTAAACATCATATTCCACTAACTTTTCCAATACATTAACTTTTATATTTCTTAAAATTCATATTAATACCAAATGTAACTCCTATGGTAGGACAAATGGAGTAACAACTTTAGCTTTTGACGAGGTTAGCAAGTGAATTACCTCTTATTATTGGTGGGAGCGATAAACAATTGAGGTTTTTATATTATTGATTTTAGTAAGGAATTAGGTTGATATGAAATGTGTGGTAGTGGGAGACGCATGTATAGGTGCAGGAACAACCTTAGGTGTATAACCTATATTCGTATACAATATGTGAATGGATCAATCATTGCATAATAAAACTAAGTTATATTGACCGACCAGTTACCAATTTATTTGTAGAATTACTTTTTATATTCCATATGTGCCACAAAATTAAATCATAGTACTCCACTACTTTGTATTAGTATTATCTTTTACTTTTTCTACGTTATCATTTCGAAATTACTCCAAATGAATGTTATTGACCCTAAATTTATACACTTTCATACTGAAAAACTAAAAACTCCGATTCCAAATCTACGAACTTTTAATTGTCCGAATCATGATTGTTACTTGCCTTCACATTAATGATGATCAAATGAATGTTTGAAAGAATGAACGGAAAGTTTGGCATATGCACAATGCATGGATAAAATTTTAATTCATTTGTGGTACTGTTTTATTATTTTTAGACATTTTTGCATTTCTTTACTTTCTTGTATTAAGGGGTGTTTTAGTACATCTAAATTATTTATTTATCAATTTTCTGATTTATATCTCTTTTCTCTTCACAGTTTTTCAATTTATTTATGATTTCTATTCTCTTTTTTATCGTCTCGATCTCTATATTCCATACAATTATTAGTTATACTTTCATATGATTAATATTTTAAAATACGGAATGAAAGTAATATACAACAAAAAATTAATTTAAATTATAGTATATCATATTTTAGTTTAATAAAAATAATAATTAAATTAATAATAATATTATATAATTGTCGTTAATGAATTAAAAGCAAGTGAGAAATGACAAATAAAAATAAATCTTTCAACATAAATTAAAAAATATCTAGTAATTAACAATAATGTTGATAGAAAATGTATATAAATAATTGAATTTGAATATAAATAATAATGCAAATTGAAATTATTTTTTCATCAGTTGTATATTATTTTTCACTTGGTGTTTTAAAATATCAATCATATGTCAAGTATAACTAATCATTTTAAGAGGGTTATATTAAATAAATAAGAAAGTTACTTATAAAATAGAGAAAGTATAGATAGGAGAATAGAAATCATAAATAAATTGGAAGAGTCAGTAGGAAATAAAGAGATGAAAGATAGAAATCCTAAATAAATATTCCAGAGACAGAGAGAAGGTGATAAAAGAAAATGTCAATAGCTCCCTTGGGCCTGGAAGAGCAAAATGTAATAGAAAATATTGAAAAAGTACCTCAGAAATGAAATTTTGTACAGTACCTCAAATACAATTTGTTTTAGTGAATTACCTCAAATTAAATATGCATCTTACATTGTCCAAACATCATTTGTAGTAAAAATGAACTGAGACCTCTATTCACGGACGGATCAAAAAAAAAGGGGACTCCTAACCGCGGACTAATGAAGTATTTCGTAGAGCGGAAAAAGAAATGACCGACTAGGCTCAAGATTTTTTATGCGAACTCTATTGTTGTTGTCAGACCAACTATGAGGGCTATGGATCAACTAGGGGGCAAGAAATGAAGGCGAAAAGAAGACGAGGGCTGAAGTCGGGGCTGAATAAAGAGGATTGGGCCGAGAAGATGCAATGACGGAACCAAAGGGTAGCACCTGACCAGGTAGCTTGGCACCATGTCAACCACCCAACTGAGTGAGGACATGGCAAGACAAGGTATGTGAGACGTGAAAACCCAACTACAATGGATGCCTCTAGAGTTATTCTATTGGCATTATCAATTATTTTGTCTCCCATTTCAACGCTCTTTATGTTTACGTAGATGTAATATTTATAACTATTCTATATTGGTTGTGTCACTTAAAATTAAAAATTTATAATTTTAGGAATTTGTTTTCTCTAAGAGCACCCACAATAGTGGACGAGCAAACGCTCTAGCCACAAGCTAGGGGCTAGAGCGAACGGCTAGTCCACTATTGCAATCGGCTAACGGTAAGGACGAGCGCGGAGCGGACGAGAGGTCGGGCGTGGACTAATCGGCCAACCGAAATATTTTTTTATTTATACTCTATATTTACAACTCATTGCATTTCATTTTTTTAATATTTGATAAACACCAACAATTGAAATGAATTAAATTGTATTTGTCAATTTATTTGTTGGACTAGGGCATTGACTAGGCTATTGCTATGTTGTTACTTGGCTATGGAAGTGGCTAGGCTATAGGAAGGTATGATGATGTGACAGAAGGAGTTTTTGGCTAGACTATTGCTAGTCCAAGATGACACATTTTTATTTTTAATAACTTTCTCACTCAAATGAATACATTCAACAACCTCTCTCTCTAATAAATAAGTACTCAACTCTCTTTGTCTCTTCATTTAATATTTAAAGCATCCTCATCCATGTTCTTGCCAAAGAGCATGGATTGGCAAGAGCATGGATGTGGGCTCAGACCCACTTTTATTCATTTTTTTACTCCCTGTTCTTCCGCAAGAGCACAATACTCACATCCATACTCTTCCGCAAGAGCATGCTCAAGAGTCTCACCATTCTATTATTCAATTTTAATAAAAACATTTTCACAATATTAAAATGCATTAAAAATACAGGAACTAATATTACGAATTACCAAAATTTTTTTTACATAATTAAAATCCTAAAAATTGAAATGACTTACTTAAAATCCTAAAAATTAAAAATTACATAAATAAAATCCTACAAATTAAAAATTACATAATTAAATCCTAAAAAATACATCCATGGAAATTTAAAGAAGAATAGCTTGATGGTGGTATCCCCAATTGTTGTCGTAGAGCTCGTATCATTGCATTATGTGCATCAAATTGCTCGGGAGTCATCCGAGATATATAGGCTCCTGTGGCTTGATACAAAATTGCCCACAAACTGTTATTGGGGGTGGATGCGGCACAAAGAGAGCGGGAGCCGGCGGTTCGGCTGGGGTCGCGGCACGGCGGCGGCTGGCCGTCGCCTGTTTTCTTCCTTGTTGCTGGCGTCGGGAACCGCTCGGGTCGGCATTGGGGCTATCCAAGTGAGCTCCGGCAAGCTGACTTGCCACCTCGTCCTCGCCGACGTCGGATAGGGATAGCGTCCTCGACCATTTGCTGGAGGAGCTAGAGGAGGATCGGATGCTTCTCTTATACTTCGGATGATGACGCACCTCCTGCCAAGTGTTGAGATGCTTGAATGGTTTGCGATGCATTGATTGGTAGGTCGACATGGCGGTCATGATGATGTCGACCTCGCTTGTGCCGTTCCCTGCCGATCACCGTTCCTCGAGGTAATACCCTTGGAACTTTTGGATTTCTTCGGTGGCTCTTCAAATGACATTGCACACCATACTCTCATTGCGCTCGACCGTTCTAGCCGGTCGGCCAACATTGTACCGGCGAACGACGCGGAACCAAAACCTGTCCCCGGTTTGGTTCGTGCCAAAAATTGATGCACTTTTTATTAGCACTATAAATACCTGCAAGTATACAGAGTAGGAATAATATAGCAAAGGTTAGTACCGGATATCAATCACGGGGAAAACAGACACATACTGTCTATCTTCTACTAAAACTCAATTACTATTTGGAAAACCGAAAGATTTGGGAGTTTTGAAAATAAAGAACAATTTGAAAGCAATAAACAACTAATTGCAAATAAATCACAGAGATAAAAGTATAGAGATAAGGGAATTCTAGGGATGTGCGTTCACAGTTATTGTTATACAAATTCCAACTACAATATCCTAGCACAGTTCTTACTTTGATAGAACGAGTCACCTAGCTTATGGTCATGCGATGCAAACGTTGATTACAAACGTTAGGGTTGTCAATCCTAAATACGTAACTCCTAAAAGCTCCTAAGACCCCTGAAAAGTCCTCACTCTCAATTAACAGTGCCGTTTTAAAGGAAGCTAATTGTAGTGTCTATTAAGTGGATCTAACTCGCCTACCTCCTCTCACGATTATGTAGCAAGTTATATTAAATCATCACAGAATGTGTCACCTAAACGTGAAGCATTATCCATTAACTTAAGAAAGAAACAAAGTAAGAACAAAATGAATATTAAATAGAAAAAAAATTGTATAACCAAAGTGGTTACTAACACATCCCTAGAATCCTATGAACTTAGTTACACATGATAGAATAATCTAAACACATAGATTGTAGGGAAGACAATGAAAACATAAGAACTAAAGCAAATAAAACCCAAATGTTGAATCCTTGTAGACTTGATGTAAACTTGAATCCTTCTTCAACCCCTTGCACAATGAAGTACTCTAGCTTTTAATCTCTGAAAAATATTTGGCAAAGAGAGGATCCTAATGATGAAGTTTGAGGGGGTATTTATAGCTAAAATTCGTCCTCCTCAAATAAGGAAAAAGACTGCAAAGTATGGTAAATCTTGGGGAGTAAGTAGGGCAATTTCTGTTCACCGCGTTTTCCCAGCGGGCCGCTGCACCTTGGCCAGCGGTCGCTGCACGATGTCCCATAGCTTCTAGAACTATTGGAGCGGTCGCCACGCACTGTCCAGCGGTCGTTGGACGTGTTCTTCATTACATGCACAACTTTCCCGGAGCGGACCGCTGCGCATTCAGCGGCGTTGGCGTCCAGTGGTCGCTGGACGCTTCCATAATCTTCAGATTTCCAACTTCGTCTTCTATCTATCTTTTTTGGCTCAAATTTGCACATTTCTCACAAAACACGTCAAAATACCAAAATAGATAAAACATACAAAATATGGACATGAATTGTGATTTTGACATTAAAAACGGACCAAATAAAGGCCTTAAAACAGTGCAAAATTCAAGCGTATCATCTACCTCCTCATCTTCGGAGATTTTCAAATAGGCCTCGAATATCTTCTCCATCCCCCTTGGAGTGTACAGGGTGCAGACGTTGGGGTCACCGGTACTGCCACGAGTATGGACACGGACACCACGAGCAGGAGTGCCGGAACTGCCTGAAGCGCCCTTCGGATTTTGGGACAACGGTGGCGTCGAGGTGTTGCCTCCCGTATTGCCCCGAGGGGGCATCTTGCTCGTCCACCGGGTAAGCCCGGTAGCTACCCAGAATTTGAGAACCTTGGGTAGGAGGAGGAGGCGAGATATTCGTATCCGGCGAAGGGAATGGCGATGTGCCGAACCGTTTGCGGTTCCATCCGCGGGAGTCGGATGGGTGATCGTCGGAACTGGACATTTTTGCAAGAGAGAAAGAGTGAGAATTTATAGAGAAGTATATTGATGAGAGAATTGCTTAGTGTAGTGTGGTGTAATTTTTTGTGTTGAAATGTGGGATATTTATAGATGAAAATGTGAATTTTGGGGTAAAAATATTGAAAAAGAAATTAAAAGTGGAAAAAATGGATATATTTTATTGGGAAGTGAGAAAAGATTTTTTTATTTAATTCTGATTTTTTTATATTTTTTGAAATTTTAAAAAAAAATGATAAATAGCCAACGACATTGCTGTTGGCGAATCACATAGCGACACATCAACCAGCTCTTCGGCACGACGGTGCTCGATGCTAAGAGCAGGGCTGTGCCGTTGGCAAGAGCACAACGGTGAGCAGGGTACTCGCCGCGCCGACGACACGACGCCTGCTCTTAGCATCGGGCACCGATGCAGATGCTCTTATACTTATTCTTTCTCTTTCTCATAATAAACAACATTAACCAACAATTTTTAAAATTCCGTACTAACACCCTTCCGAGAGGAGGGAGTACGTGACGATTTTCGGATCTGGTCAAGTCTTCAATACTCTAGTCCCTCTGTCCCCCATTAATTGTCCACTTTTGCCATTTCGTTCGTCCCAATTAGTTGTCCATTTTCACTTTTACTATAAATGGTAACTATAAATGATAAGTAGATCTCATATTCCACTAACTTATTTCACTCACATTTTATTATAAAATTAATAAATAAAAGTGAATACATATTCCATTAATTTTTTTTTCAATCCACCTTTCTTTATATTTTTTAAAATTCGTATTGGAATAAATATGGAAAATTAACTGGGACGAATGGAGTACATGTTTGATTGAAAAACCATACTTGAATTAGTCACACTCAACTATTGTTTTTAAAATCACAAGTAAAATAATTAATTTGGCAGACGTGACACTTGATCACTACATTGTCGTTAAAAGTCTATATTAAAATAACGAGACTAATCACATGCATTAAAAGAGGGAGAATCACAAAAAATGATTATCGGCACCGCCCAATCCAGACGACGCCGTAGAATCTCGTGGATTAGCCCGTCGTTGTGGAAAGAGGGCCAATTATGAATTTGAATGAGTCCCAAAATGGTGACTGATAAAATAATTTTTTCGATAAAGCAAATGGGGTTGGTTTGAACGGTCAAAAGCAAAGAAAAGTAACGCAGCAAAAGCAACTTGATTTCAGTTTTTACCCCTAAAATACTTTATTTTACTATATGCTTTGGGGGCGGAGTCATTTTCGTGTTGACTGACTCCCATCAAATAGCTGCCTGCCTATTCACATTACCCCCATTCAAACATTTTCAGGCGAAAATCTGGAAAATTAGAGGAATTGGTGATTCGCCACTGATAATTTCACGATTTCGCCGCTGGCTGATTTGTTGGACGAATTTTTGTCGATTGGTTTCGTTTTCGTTGGATGCGGTTTTGGATCGGTGAGCTTAGTTTTAATTTTTGTTTCGATGCGGCGCGGTTTGGAAGCCTGATTCGCTGAATTAGTCTGCGTGCTTGGATCTTCGCATATTTGTCGTTTAATTTGAGTTTCGATTGGAGATTTGGGTGGATTTGTCATTTTTAGCTGATTTTCTGGCTGCGATTGATTTTGTTCCGTTTGTTTGCCTTTTGTGTTGGTTTATATAATTGTACGGCTTGTTTTCGCCTGATTATTCTCGTTTTCGTTGGGTTTGCGCTTGTGGTTGAACGAATTGGAATTATTTGGGATGATTTCATGAAATTGGGTTTTCCGGACTTTATGATAGCTGTCTTACTTCCTAGATCTCGATCTAATGCCATCGACCGTTATGTTTTTTGTTGTTGTTGTTGCTGTTGCGATCCTTGTGAAAACTGCAAGGAATTTTATTTTATGCGCTTTAATTTTACCGTTTTGCTGTGTAATTCTAGAGATGCTTTACATGTTTGTATTTTAAAGTTAATTTGAGGTTTTGGTTCTGTATTGACCTATATATGAGTGCATGTTCAGTTTTATTGCTTGATCTGTTCACTAACTTAAAAACATATAAATTCCCGAAGTGGTGGCCGTAGCTGTGTGTTTCTTGTTGTATGATGTGATTATTCCCTACTTTATTACGTGTTTTGGTGGAATTGTTGCAATTTCTATTTGACAAAGATCTTGTTTAACTGAAGTTGGATTTCTTGCAGATAGGTTTTGAGTCAGCTTCTTTATCCGAGCCCGTGTAACTAGTGAGAAAGCTTGCTTCGATTGTCACGATTAAAAGTGAATGGCCTCAATTAGTGTAGCTCCCCCTACTGGTGTAAGAGACCCTGGTCGAAATCCTGGTGGACTGGATAAATTGCCAGATGAGATGAATGAGATGAAACTCAGGGATGACAAGGTAACTAATGATTATGAACTCTTCTTTCTGTTTTTTGGCACAGCTCATTGCTTATAAATGTGCTAACTGAAATCCTATGTCATAGGATATGGAACCGGCTGTTGTAGATGGTAATGGAACAGAAACTGGTCACATAATTGTGACCACAATCGGGGGAAGAAATGGTCAGCCAAAACAGGTTAAATTCGATACTTAGTACTTGCATTATGGTATATTTGTTAAGTTTGTTATTTTCCTCTTCATAACCTTCAATGTGTGATTTTTCAGACAATCAGTTATATGGCTGAGCGTATTGTGGGGCAGGGATCTTTTGGAGTAGTGTTTCAGGTACTGCCATTTGTGATGCCTTCTTCTTTCCTGTTTCAAGGAAAAGCAGTAGCTTCCATGTGTTTGCAATTGAGCATTTCTTATATATATATTCTAATGTTCTCTTTCAGGCCAAATGTCTAGAAACAGGTGAAACTGTTGCCATAAAAAAGGTTCTTCAAGATAAGAGGTACAAGAATCGTGAGCTGCAAACCATGCGTCTGCTGGACCACCCCAATGTTGTGTCTTTGAAGCATTGTTTCTTCTCGACGACTGAGAAGGATGAGCTTTTCCTCAACTTGGTGTTGGAATATGTTCCGGAGACTGTTCATAGGGTAATTAGACATTACAACAAGATGAGTCAGAGGATGCCCATGATATATGTTAAACTTTATGCCTATCAGGTATGATTAGTCACTTGCATTTTGAAACAATATTTTGTAGAAATCCCGGTGCTTTGTGTTCCAAATTTAATTATTTATGACTGCTTTACAAGCTGAATCTTTTCTCTAAAGCTAAAGTATCTTTTCATGGCAGATTTTCCGAGCACTAGCTTATATCCATGGTAGTGTTGGAGTGTGCCACAGGGATATTAAACCACAAAATTTATTGGTTAGTTTATTTTCAAGTTAAGGCATATACAGCAAGTAACAAACAACTTACTTATGACCACACTGTCTACAGGTCAATCCACACACACATCAGGTGAAGTTATGTGATTTTGGAAGTGCAAAAGTACTGGTGAGCATCATTCGTTACCCCCCTCTGATGAAGACATCTTTAGGTCTTTAACATAGTAGTGTTACTTATTGGACTCGATATGTAGGTCAAAGGAGAACCAAACATTTCATATATATGCTCGAGGTATTATCGTGCTCCCGAACTGATATTTGGGGCAACGGAATACACTACTGCCATTGACATCTGGTCTGCTGGATGTGTCTTGGCTGAATTGCTGCTTGGACAGGTTGGTGACAAAAATCTGTCATTTTAGAGATCACCTTCGACTGCTTTCTTGATGAAGCTTATAATTTGCTAAACAAGAGTTCCATTTCTGTTTCAGCCCCTTTTCCCTGGTGAAAGTGGAGTTGATCAGCTTGTTGAAATCATTAAGGTAATCATGGTTGATCTTCACTACTCCCTCTGGCCCAACTAAGATGCCACATTTTCCTTTTTAGTCAATCTCATACGCCCTCCGTCCCGGCTAAGATGACACATTTCTCAGCCGGCATGAGATTTTAGGAGTTATTGGATAATGTATTTAATTGGAGAGAGAAAAGGTGGGTGTAAGTATTAAAATAGAGAGAGAAAGAAAGATGAATATTTAAATATGAGTGCGAAAAAGTGGTTGAGTGTATTAATTGGAGAGAGAAAGTTTTCAAAAAAGGAAATGTGACATCTTAGTTGAGACAAATTAAAAAGGAAAACATTTCATCTTAAGTGGGACGGAGGGAGTATAAAATAACACATTTCTATTTTTGAAAAATAATAAAACTACTTTCTCTCTCCAATTAATACACACAATGGAATAATAAAAAGTGGTTGAGTGTATCAATTGGAGAGAGAAAGGTATCAAAAATGGAAATGTGACATATTTGTTAGGACAAACTAAAAAGGAAAACATGTCATCTTAAGTGGGACGGAGGGAATATAAAATAACACATTTCTATTTTTGAAAAATAATAAAACAACTTTCTCTCTTTATTCATCTCTCTTTCTCTCTACATTTAATACTTATACACACATTTTCTCTCTCAAATTAAACATATTAACCAATAACTCCTAAAATCTCGGCCATGAAATGTGTCATCTTAGCCGGGACAGAGAGTATATGTTAATAGTACATTTGTGGTTTGAAACACCTGTCCTATATTTATATCGCATTCATATTGCATTGCTTGTTCATTATGGTTTATGTAATGTAAGATGAAGGATAGGAATTTCACACACTTCTATATTTGTAGGTCCTTGGCACTCCAACAAGGGAGGAGATCAAATGCATGAACCCCAACTACACTGAATTCAAATTCCCCCAAATAAAAGCTCACCCATGGCACAAGGTAATGACATTTCACTTCTGCTTGTTTCAAAGATGATAATTATGTACTTCAAGCATGGTTTGACAAACTTTTCTTTTTCAGATATTTCACAAGAGGATGCCACCTGAGGCTGTTGATGTTGTTTCAAGGCTACTTCAGTATTCTCCAAACCTCCGATGCACTGCGGTGAGCATTGCTTTATTTTAATGTTTCTTGAATACACACATGTATAGCAATTAATACAACGTTGTGCATTTATGTTTAAACATTGTGTAAAAAATCTCACCCATGCTTCTAAAGGTGACTGAGTATATAAAATTGATCTTTGCATGTAGTTTAAGTTTCTTTAGCAAATAGTTTATGTCAAGGTTACACAACTCTCCTACTTTTTGTTCCATCGAATTGGAAATGCCATAAAATGGTGTTGTTGGGTTGTTAAAACTCTCTTTCTTATCATAGCTTAGTATCTCCCATCTTTATTTCTGTACGGTTTGGTCAATGAATCTAGAGATAACTATGGCATTGACATGGCAACCATTCTCATTATCATCTGTTGTGTTTGCCTTTTCATCATGCAGTTGGAGGCGTTGGTCCATCCATTCTTTGATGAGTTGCGTGATCCAAATGTTAGGCTACCTAATGGGCGGTTTGTTCCACCATTATTCAACTTTAAGCCTCATGGTGAGTTATCATTTAGGCTATCCAGTCTTTTTTCCCATAATTGGTGTGCCATATGCAACATCATCTAACCCGTTCCTCCCTGTTCCATTGACCAGAGCTCAAGGGCGTGCCAGCAGAGTTATTGGGGAAGCTGATCCCGGAGCATGCTAGAAAGCAATGTGCATTCCTTGGACTGTAATATATAAAAGTGGTCTTCATGTTGTGAAAAGGGCTACTAACGAATTGTAATATGTTTGTAACCTCGTTCGAAGCGATGATCTTCTCTTTGTATTCGGGTTTCCTTTCTTGTATTTATTAAAATTTGATTGTAGCAGCGAACAAGAAGGTTTAATTATGTACTCCTTTTATCTGACCATTTTTTGTTTTTTATTATGATTGACGAAACTGTAATACTAGTTGAAATGGAAGAAGCTCACTTTGTGTTGTCTTGCCGCCCTTGTGGCTTTGAGAGGTCGCATTTCTTTTGCTGCTGTTAACTGAATTAGTTTTTGTTTGTGTAGTTTGCTAATCTCACCAGGCCTCGGTTGTCGTCGTCCATTAAAATGGAACAATATTATGCTAATCGAAAATACAGTTTGTTTTCTACTAACTTGTTCTTATGATGACTCGGGGCTTTTGAATTACTCCCTCGGTTCCACAATAAAGTCATTTCATTTTCCGCACTAGTCTTCGAAAAATGATATTAATAAATAGTTAAAGTGTATAGATTAAAATAAGAGAGAATAATATACAGAAGAGTCTTATCAACCGTATTCTTTCTCTTACTTTATTCTTTCTCCACTTTGACTATTAATGATTATTTTTTAAAATGAGTGCAAAAAATGAAATGACTCTACCATTGTGGAAGGAGTGAGTATTAGATAGAGGAGAATCATCTTTGTACTTAAGTTGTGGTTTGATTTGTTAAAAAAAGTAACTTCGTGGGTGAGAGCAAAATAGTACTCCCTCCATGCCTTTGTAGTTGAGTCGTATTTTTTTTTGGGTTGTCCCACTCCCTCTGGAGCTGAGTTGTATTGCTTTTTGGGTTGTCCTATTGTAGTTGAGTTTTTTTAATTTTAGCAAAAGCAACATCTTTCTTCTCCCTTACTTTACTCTCTTCTATTTTATTTTCTTTTCTTTTCTTTTTATCTCTCTATTTTTTTTCCTTTCTTACTCAATTATTCATTTACTTAATTTCACTTTAACATAAAATTTCTTAAATCTCATATCGAAAAGAAACATCCTAATCATGAGCAACGGAGGGAGTATAATAGGTAGTGGTGCCACATAATGTGTAGGGTGAAGCCACCCAGTCTATGTCTCTATGTTAAGATAATGCGGGGAAGAAAAGGAAGTCATGCGCGCTGAGAATGTAGACGGAAAGCCGACTGTCTCATTCATGCATTCCTACTTACTTTAATACTCACCTTCCACCTTTTCTTGTTACACTTACATAAGGAATATTATCATTTACACCATTGAATATCTAACTTAGTCTTAATGGGTAAAAGTAAAACTATCCATATTTGGTAGTGCACACCACAAAAGCACCCCACTTTTATAGAAATAAGTTTAAATGTTAAAATACATACATAAGCATTTTAAATATTTATCCTATAACTTTGTTGCATTCTTTGACAACAAATATTTGGACTAGATTTGCATTTTATCTTTTCCTTTTTTTTCAGTTGGTAAAGTTGAAAAAGGTAAAAATGGATGGAGCAAATGTCAGTAAAGTAGTAGCTTCGAGTGCGGACAATCTTAATCATACTCTACTAGTGCTCTGTTTATGCTTTGATTCAAACACAAGGTACTAAAATCTTGACACCAGTCCAAGATCTTCTGACCTTCCTAATTTTCCCAAACATAATTATAGGAAATAACAAAATTTTCGGGATGCAATTCTTTTGTTCTCACAGCAATAAAAAATCGGATAAAAATACTTTTTAATGCTATTAAGGACACTAATTTGAGTCTCTAATTATACCACCAACATTTCATAAAATGTCCTTACTGGTAGTGTTCCAACTAAAATTAGGGGACACAAATAAAAACGCCACAAAAAAGCAAAAGACTAAGATAATTTGCTCTCAACTTAGGATCGATTTCTTTTGTACTCCCTCTGTCCCGGATAATTCGTCTCACTTTGACCGGGTATGAATTTTAAGAAATATAATGAAAAGTTAGTGAATGTGAGTCCTACTTTTATATATTAGTTTTATAATAAAATGCGAGTAGAAATGAGTTAGTGGAATATGAGGTCCACTACAAAAAATGGTAAAAAGTGAAATGAGACAAATTATGTGGGACGGACCGAAATGGAAGAATGAGACAAATTATCTGGGACGGAGGGGATATCATAAATTATGGTTATTTTTAAAAATTTCTGAACGCTAGTAAATTACATCTCAATTTTTGTGTCCCTAAAAGATAAGTTTATTGTAGTGTTTTTTTTTGTGTGAAAGAAGAAATGTGATTATTTATACTCAAATTTATTTTTAAAAATTGAATAGAAATTCTCTCTCTCTCACACACACACACTTAGCGCAAAAAAAAAAGGGAAGTGCCAATATTTTGAAGTTTGGGGGGTGAAGTGTCATCTACCTTACTTAAAGAAAACATTATCATCCTAGTATATATCAAAATAGTGAAAATGGAATAGATGAATCCAAATTAAGCAGCTTTTCTAAGTTGAAAATCCCATAACCAAAATCTTGATAACGATAGATATTTATTTTCAAATTTGGGTAGGGGGACCAAGACTGTAGAAATTTCTGGAGAGGAGAATAGTGGCCATTGGCAAATGGCAATTCATGTATCACTCAACTTTAAATTCTGGTGACTCCAATGCAAGGAATATTCAGTTATCAATTCTTTTAATTCTTGCTACTTTCTTTCCATTACATAAGATCTTCTTTTTTATAATCAGTAATTTGTCTTGATATGTGCTAGTGTTAAATTGTACATACCAAACATGTTATTATTTAATCCATTTCAAAATGTATGGGATTGTAACACTGTACATTCTATGTGAATTAATATATCATTTGAAATTTTAAGATTAGCTTTAACCAAAAAGGGTCATGGTTGACAGGGAGTGGCAGTGAACCAAAACAAGTGGGAAGTTATGGGAAGAACATGCGAGTGTGGGAGTGTATCTCATTTCTTGTTTTTTCCTTCACTACTTAACCTTTTTCTTCCACACTCATAAAACTCCAATGCCTCATATATAGGGTAAGGTCATTTTATTAATTTTCAACATAAATTTCATAATTCTATATGAAGCATATAACTCATGGAGAACAACCTCCTCACTACTATTGACATCAAATTACAACTCAGTTGATAAGACATTTCTCCTCCAATCAGTGTCGAACACAAGCATGTTGGGGAGACTCAACCCTAATTGCGGAAAAGTATTTGATAAGAAAATTACATGTTTTCTTTTAAATATTGAAAAAATCAAATATATTAATACTATAATTAACACACACATGAAAAGGAGAAACTAAATATTTTCTTGGTCACAAAAATGTGCACATCTTGCTATTTTTGGATGTCTCTCAAAAGAGTGCACGATTTATAACTTCTTTTTTGTACTCCCTCCGTCCCAAGGTAGTCACACTTTCCTTTTTAGTTTGTCCTACAAAAGATGTCATATTTCTTCTTTTGGAAAAAGTTCTCTCTCAGATCAATTATAAAATTATATTTTTTCTCACCACTTAACACACAAAATAACATCTCCTAAAATCCCGTGTCATCTCGACATCTACCTTGGGACGGAGGGAGTACCTTTCTACTTTACTTTATTCTCATTTTAATACATTTTTATCTCTTATTCTTGCAAGGCCCTTCAAAAAGTTATATATAGATGAAACTGGTTTTGCATGTGAGTCATAAACAGATCAAAGCCAAGTCGAAGTTAGAGCCGAGTTTGGTTGCTCATACTTTTCAACAAACTCAACAGCTTCTTACTACTTTCCTAAACCTAAACCTAAACCTAGTTCGTCCATCTTTTCAATCATCCATCACTATCTCCCCTTGCAAAAACATGGTGTCCCGAACTTCCTTTCTCCTATTTTATTTTATTATTATTATCATCGCATTAATTATGCCGGAAGGCCATGCTAGACACCACCACCACCACCACCGGCATTCCTACCCGGCCTCCCAAATCTCCGCCCCTCCCGAGGCATCCCCTCCGGCTGCGCCACCTTCATCCGAGGGCGATGATTGGCGAGTGTACGACGTGAGAATGTTTGGTGCCATAGGCGACGGTGCGACTGATGATACCGATGCATTCATGAACGCGTGGGAAAACGCATGCCAAATTGATTCCGGCGTCTTGCTAGTTCCCTACGGCTATACTTTTATGATCCAATCCACTATTTTCACCGGTCCTTGTCAAAACGGCCTCGTCTTTAAGGTGTTACTTCTTGTTAAAAAGTCTAAATCTTGTCATGAAAATCCCATCTAATCTGTATAAGTATGGATAACCCAGCCCCCTCTTATCAGAGGCTTAGTGACCCATTTTAATACTAACTTTGTCAAAAAAAATAGACAAAGTTGTGAATGACATAAATTTTAGTGCACTTTTGATAAAGTAAGAGAGATGGATGAAAAATTAGTAGATTGTGGGGTCCACATCATTAGTAGCGTTAGTAGAGTTTAAAACTTTTCATTTTTAGAACTGGTCTGATTTTGGTGGACGACCCAAAATGGTAAAAGTAGTCTATTTTTTTGGAAGGAGGTGGTACTTCTTTTACTAGTTTTAGTTTGCTCTTCTTTTTCTTAAAGATTTTTATATGGGAATAATTTTGTATCTCCAAAGGTTGACGGGACGATAATGCCCCCGGAGGGGCCGGAGGTGTGGCCGACGGATTACAGCCGGCGGCAGTGGCTCGTTTTCTACCGGATCAACGAGATGGCGCTGCGCGGACACGGCCTCATCGATGGACGCGGCCAGCCGTGGTGGGACTTGCCCTGCAAGCCTCACAAGGCAAGATATGGTCGCATTGTGCGGGAGCCATGCGACAGTCCAGTTGTAAGTGATCCAAAAACAAATATGTGATTTCGAAATGAAACAAAAAATGTTAGTATAAGTAGTAGTAATTAAGTATTGGATGAATGCAGGCGATACGATTCTTCATGAGCAACAATATTAGAGTTGAGGGAATCAGAGTGAAGAATAGCCCACAATTCCATTTCAGATTTGATGGGTGCCAAAATGTTCACATACAATCAATTTATATAACTGCTCCACCTCTCAGTCCCAACACTGATGGGATTCACATAGAGAACACCAATAATGTTGAGATATACAATTCAGTCATTTCTAACGGTTAGTATATATATTCATATTCATATTCATATTCATTTTATTTCAAACCTAATTAATTTAATTTCTCAATTGTTTTGCAGGTGATGATTGTGTTTCAATAGGATCTGGCTGCTACGATGTTGACATTAGGAATATAACTTGCGGCCCCAGCCATGGCATCAGGTCCATTCATATAATTACATAATATCCAAAATCGTTAGAGTGAGTGAGATTTTGTGAACGAAAACATCGTGAGTTTTAGCTATTCCAACCAAAATATATAGAGAGAGGCTCAAAATATAATATTGTCTCCGTCCCATAAAAATAGACTCTTTCCGTTTTGATTCATCCCATAAAAATAGTTCACTAACATACTCCAATAACTTTTTCTTTTATTTTTCTCTTACTTTACCAATTATGCTTTAAAACTCATGTCATCCCACAATGTCTATATTTTTATGGGACGGAGAAAGTACTCATAACTATTTTACTTATTCAATATAAATAATAGCCCACTAAATCATGAAGAATACTCAAAATATGGTTTGTCCCTTATTTTTCAAACCTGAAATAGTGAAATGTTAAGTCACAAAGTTTCAAGATTTCGCAATTATCCTGTACGCTGTTTTTACTGTTGAAACATGCCATAATGTGGCAACCAGGTCTATCTACATGGGCAAAACGACGCCGCATGGTATCTAAAACGATGGTGGGATAATTATGATATCTGGTTGCCACATTATCGCATGTTTCATCGGAAAAAAAACGGCGTATGAGATAATCATTGTCAAATTCTGAAACTTGGTGATTTATTATTTCAATTTTGAAAATTACAGGACAAACCCAAATTTGACAATTCTTGGTTTATTTGACAAAGTCACCCTATAAAAATTCGTATCAACCTTGTTAAAAATATAAGGAGGAGAGAATGAATTGCACTAAACACACAAAATGCATGCTTTTATTATGTATAGGGAACATGTAAAGTATTCATAGTGTGATAATATACAGCATAGGGAGCCTGGGCAAGCACAACTCGCGCGCGTGCGCTTCCAACATAACGGTGCGCGACTCGGTGATCAAGAATTCCGACAATGGGGTGCGGATCAAGACGTGGCAGGGTGGGTCCGGGGCCGTCTCGGGCGTGACCTTCCGGAAGATCCACATGGAGAACGTGCGGAATCCGATCATCATCGACCAGTTCTACTGCCTCACCAAGGACTGCTCGAATGGCACCTCGGCCGTGCAAGTGTCGGACATCGAGTACTCGGATATCAAGGGGACCTACGATATACGGAGCCCTCCCGTGCGCCTGGCGTGCAGCGATGCGGTCCCGTGCACCAACATCACCATTGGAGACGTGGAGCTTCTCCCGTCTCGAGGGGCTTTGGTTCTCGACCCTTTCTGCTGGAACGCGTATGGAGAGATGCGCGCGTTGACGATCCCGCCCATTGCTTGCCTTCTTCAAGGGTTTCCTCGCTCTGTCTTGGAGAATGATGTTGGCATTTGCTAGGATGCAGCATTCTTATTTACTCTCTTGCTTTTAGGGTTTCTTTTGTTTTTGTGTTGGAAAAAATTGTGTTGCTAATTCTTAGGATTTTCTTTAATTTCTTCTCTCAAGCTAGTTTGTGTACAATATTTGGGATTTGGTGATATTTTGCGCATGGTATATGTAGGGGGTTTAGACCATTCCATATTGGAGAATTAGAAAATGTGCACGGAATATATAAATGCAACATATACTCCGTTAGTACAAGGCATTTTGGGGAGTATCTAAGAACAAAATCTTAAAGATTTGGCTCAAAACAGACAATATCATGCTAATGTGAGTTCAAGTGTGCATCGTCGAACCCTTATACTCCATCCGTCCCCAATTAGTTGTCACTCTTTTTCATTTCGGTCCGTCCCGCAATAATTGTCACGCTTTATTTTTATCATAAATGGTAAGTAGATATCACATTCCACTAACTAACTTCACTCTCATTTTATTATAAACCAATATAAAAAAGTTGGTCTCACATTCCACTAACTTTTTCAACCAACTTTTCTTTACATTTCTTAAAACCCGTGTCCGGTCAAAGAGTGACAATTAATCGGGGACGGAGGGAGTAATATAAATTGATTATGTATGAAACCTAAAGACTTAATTCGGCTAGCTCTTGTCCGGGAATATAATATGAATCAAATTAGTGGACATATTGAGTGAATATATGCCTATTTAGATCCCTATGTTTTTTATTTTGTTATTGGAAAATCAATGGTGGATTCCACGTTCCCTTGTTACCAAGTAAAGAAAAGATGAGAATCAAGGTGTTTGGCCCTTGCTAGCTATGGTCCATTAATATGGGTTTCACCATATAAAATCCCACTATAGCAAAATTAAAAGAAAAAAAAAATTCTATCGTAGTAAAATGGAGTGTATAAAGCTAGTGTTGTAAAATTAACTTTATTAATTCAGTTTTCTTTATAATTACCTATAAATAACTACTCGAATAAATTTACGTATCCAAGGGATCAATTAGTAATTCAGTACTTCTTCAGCCAATAATAGATGATACACTTGGAAATTGGCACAAGATTTTAGGTGTTGTTGTTTTGTGTATTAGGTGATGAGAGAAAATAGTATATTTATATTAATGTGAGAGGAAGCTTTTACCAAAAAAAAGAAATTTGATATCTTTTGTGGAACAAACTAAAAACGAAAGTGTGACGGCTATTATAAGACGGAGGGAGTAATAGCTTTTATCCGACAAATGCTAAGAGGTTAGGGTTTTTCTCCGTTCTTGGTTATTGTTCATCTCTTTCTTGTCTATGTTAATTTCAATTCATTATAATTCATCCCATCAATCCATAATTGTTAATTAATTGCTTGAGAACTATCTATAGTGTATTCAATTTATTAATCATGACAGCTGTTTAATATGACTAGTAGTCTAGTACGCATCCATATTATCAAACGTTGGTGATTTTGGCTTTCACTTCGTATTAAACACCCTCCAAATTTTAGATATTTTTCAGAAATATCTCGTTATACATACAAAAAAATTTATTCACATTCACTCATGCACACATCCTCTACATGACTCTAACCCTCCAATCTCATTTCAAACATTGTTGTAGACCTATACTCCCTCAGTCTCAAGGTAGTCGTGACATTTCTTTTCGGCACAGAATAAAAAAGGGAGTAAATAAGAGAGACGAAGAGAGAGTAAAGTAAGAGATAGCATAAAGTTTTTACTAAAAAAAGGAAATCACTCAACTACCATGGGACAAACAAAAAAGGAATACGACTCAACTACTTTGGGACAGAGGGAGTGACACAAAAACGTACGGAGAATGACTGAACTGGTAGATAAAGAACTCAACTAAATGAGAACTTTGGAGTATAAAACTCAATGTAAAATTAATAATCAAAGTCTGTCTTTTAAGTTCAACAATGAAGCCTTTATATAGGCAAAGAGAAATCTTAAACTTATGGAAAATAAAACTAGAAGGAAAATAACTAAAATGAAAATAAGCAAAAAAGGAAAACCTAATTTGGTAGAAGGAAAACAATTACTCCTAATATTTTTCCTTCTACTAATTCTATTAACTAGAAATAAATAAAACCTAAAATATAATTTACTTAGCCTCCAAGTCTTATATTCTATAACTGCATCATACTCCCCTTCTTGAAAAAGACTCGTCATCGAGTCTACTTTGTCACCACCATCATCATAATCATCATCATCACCACCTTATCCATCTCTCACTTCTTCCTCGACAAACCAATTCCAATTCTGGATATCGTGCACCATCCTTTTCGGATACCCATCAAACTCTTGCCCCACAAAACCAAATTCTTTAACAACATCCAGATCAGAAATACCAAGTGTAGAAAATGAAGTGCATGAGACTACACATGAACATGCACGTATCTGAGCATGCACAACATGGAGCGTATGGACATAGGAAGCTTCTGGAGATGATGAGCTGGACTTATGACGTGGAGTTAGTTAAATGTCAGTTAGGCAGATATTTTAGAGCTGAGTAGTATAAATAGTTAGCTCGTGTATTGTGTGAGATAAGTCTTTGTATTCCCTTTTCTGACTATCAACAAAATTACTCTTTTTTCTTCCATTAATGGAGCTTAGATATTTGGATTGACATTTTCTACATGGTATCAGTGAACATTCTCTTTTTCCGCTTCGATCTAGATCTCTCTCTTCCTTGTTCTGCACTCATTTCTCTATATTGATCAAAATGAATGGCCGCCGGGGAAATGCAAACAACACCGGCAACGGAAACAATAATGGAGATCATCCTCACTTTGAAGACACAAGCAGTGCATTTTATATGCATCCGAGCGATAATCCAGCTCTTACTCTTGTTTCTCAACCTTTGATTGGTTCAAACTACATCAATTGGAGTCGATCAATGACCACAGCCTTAATTGCGAAGAATAAGTTGGAATTTGTTAATGGAAGTCTTATTCGTCCAGCTAGTGACGATCTTCTCTATCAATCGTGGATTCGATGTAATAGTATGGTCGTTTCCTGGATCAGAAACTCGATTTCCTCTCAGATCTGCTCCAACATCATGTACTTGGATGATGCTCGAGATATATGGTTAGATCTACGTGATCGTTTTTCAGTTTGTGATTCAGCTCACATTTATCAATTGCGCCAGAAACTGATGGCATTATCTCAAGGATCTGATGATATCAACACATACTTCACCAATCTTCGAATTGTTTGGGATGAGTATAAAAATACTCAACCGATCTCATGGTGTATATGTACTACCTGCAGATGCCGTAGTACAACTAAATGGCAGAATCATCAGGAAGTTAGATCTCACATTCTATCCATGGTTCCTCTTCCATCATTATCGAAGACCTTCTCTCTGGTGTTGCAAGAGGAAAGGCAACGCTCTATTGAAAGAAATGTTCCTCCATACAATCCACCTATGTTGAGTGAACAACCTTACTCTGCAAACACTGCACCTTATTCTGCAAATGCTACATCTTCTTCCTTCAATCGAAGGATATGTTCTCACTGTGGAAGAACAAATCACACTGTGGATAGATGTTTTGTTTTGCATGGTTATCCTCCAGGATTTGGAAAGGGAAAGTACAAATCTGGTTCTAAGGATTTTGGAACAAATAAATCAGTGAATTTTGTTGAGGATTCTCCTACTGATCTGATGGATAAATCTGTGCAATCTCAGTCTTCTGCAACATCAGCTATGCCAACATATGATCAATGTCAACAACTGATTTCTCTCTTGCAGAGTCAACTTGCCACCAATCCATCCACATCTCCTTCAGCCGCTCTTAGGGATGTCAATCGGGCCAACCCGTTCGGGTTCGGGCCAACCCGTTCGGGTTGTCGGGCCATTCGGGTACGGGCTATTCGGGTTATGATTTTTTCGGGTTATAAAAGTTCGACCCTAACCCTAACCCTACGGGTTTCGGGCTAACCCACCGGGTTATTCGGGCCAATGCGTATTTTTAATTCTTTTAATATTTTCAAAAAATAATATATATTTTAAATTTTCTTTAATTATATACATATTTTTAATTAATCATTCAACAATGAAATACATATTTTTAATTTTAAATAACTTATTCATTACATAATTATTTACAAAATATCTATCAATAGTATGTTTATGTTTATGTATTTAAAACATAAATCAACACTTTGTTTCAAAATTCAAACACAAATCAATTCGTAGAAAATTAAATAAAATTTTCATAACGTGAGAGGTGCATCGTAGATGTAACAAAAATATTTTGAATTGTTAAAGAGTGAATTATCAAGATGCTAGCTAATTGGAGTAACTCTAAGTTTTCTTGATTTATGATTGGTCAAATTTAATTTATTCCAGCTGTAAATAAGTCAAATAATAATTTATCTTTGTTTTAAGAATCATCAAAGTACGCATAATTCAATGACGAAGCGGCATCAAAACACTTTGCACTATTATATTGGAAATATACTAAAAGAAAGCTTCTATATACGAGTATTTATAAAGAATAATGCTATGCGGCCACATTATGGCCAACCATAAATTAATTAAAAAACAAAAAAAATTAATTTTTTTCAAATTTTTAGTTTAATACTACTTGATTTTACTTTTATATCATCTTCATTATATGTTGCTCAACATGTTAGTATTGCTCTTTCGTAGTTTTTGCTCAACTTATTACTACTGTCATTTCTTGATTGTTGCTCAACGTATACAGTAATTCGTGATATTAATGTGTTTTACGTAATGAAATTCAAAGATAAGTATCAACTCACAAGTCCATTCACACACATATAAGTTTATATCGATAATTCTAATTTTTTTATACATATAAATGGACTAAATTAACTCTTTATGGCCGGCCACATTATGACCATTTAGCATCACTCATTTATAAATCTATGAACCACATGGTGATTTTTTTCGTGATCTTATATAGTCTGTTGACGTATTTGGATTTTGCATGGTTTTAGAGGGTTGTCTTGGATGATTTTGATTATATTTCTATATTTTGGTATGTTTACATGTTTGTTGAGAAATGATAGAAAATTAATTAGAAAATGTACACAAAATATGTGGATGTGCAATAGCCTTGTTTGAGTCAATGTTTCTCACGATTTTGAAGTCTGATAAACCTCTAATACATATCATTCTCTTCGTCTTCGAAAGAGCTTCGCGTGGATATATTGCACGCCTCAATCTGAGCTTTGTAGAGAAAGTTATGATCGTTACAAAAACTGCTCGCTGTGCAGAAGCCTTCAACCCGACGGGCCGACCCGTAACCCGAACGGGTCAGCCCGCCTAACCCGACAACCCGAATGGGTCAGCCCGAATGGCCCGATTTTAAATTCGGGCTGCGAAATTATAACCCTAACCCTGTATTTTTATCGGGTTATTCGGGTCGGCCCGCGGGTTCGGGTTACATTGACATCCCTAGCCGCTCTTACCACCTCCCAAACTTCTCAATCTTCTCCTTTCACAGGTACTACTCTGTATCTTCCTTTTACAGCAAATGTTAATATTCCTCAGGTTGTATGGCTCCTTGATACTGGAGCAACACATCATGTTTGTTGCAATCTATCATTGTTTGCATCTTCTTACCCTGTGAACAATGCCTCTGTGAACTTACCAAATGGTTCAACTGCTTCCATTTCACACATAGGAACAGTTTGCTTAACACCTTCAATAACATTGGAATCCGTTCTCTATGTTCCTTCCTTCAGCTTTAATCTCATCTCTGTTAGTTCTCTGACCAGTTCCCTATCTTGCTCCATAATCTTTACTCCAAACTCTCTTGTGATTCAGGAAGCTTCTCAGGAAACTGTGATTGGGAGGGATAATCGAATGGGGAACTTATACACTCTTCAAGTGGATTCCACCTCAGAAAACTCCATATCTGCTCAATTTTCTTCTCATTCTTGTGTCAATTCTGTAATTTCTATTGATGTTTGGCACAAAAGACTTGGACATTTATCCTACACCAAATTGAAATCTATGTCTGAAATTCTTGCATTCAGCAATAAATCTCATTCATTGTGTGAAATTTGTCCTATAGCTAAGCAGCAGCATCTGCCTTTCTCTAAGTCTGATTCTGTTGCTTCTAACCCTTTTGATCTCATTCATTGTGATGTTTGGGGACCCTTCAATCCACCAACTCATCAAGGATACAAATATTTCCTCACTATTGTTGATGATTGTTCAAGATTTGTTTGGACTTTTTTGATGCAAAACAAATCTGATGTATCCACCATCCTTAAACAATTTTTCAACACCATTTTCACCCAATTCTCCAAAAAGATAAAGGCCATTCGTTCTGATAATGCTCCAGAGTTCAACTTGGCTTCTTTATACAGTTTTTTTGGAACTGTGGTGCAACACTCATGTGTTGAAACTCCCCAACAAAATGCCCGTGTTGAAAGAAAACACAAACATCTCTTGAATGTTGCTAGGAGTTTGATGTTTCAGTCACATTTGCCTATTCAATATTGGGGTGATTGTATTTTAAATGCTTCATACCTAATAAACAGAACTCCTTCCTCTGTCCTCAATGACAACATGACCCCTTTTCAAGCTATTTTCCTTAAACCACCATCATATACACATCTGAGAATCATAGGCTGCCTTTGTTATGCTTCTACATTGGACAGAGGCAGAACCAAATTTTCTCCAAGAGCCACAAAGTGTGTTTTATTAGGATATCCTGCTGATTATAAAGGATACAAGTTACTTGAACTTGACACTATGCAAGAAATAATTACAAGGAATGTTGTCTTTCATGAGGATGTCCTTCCTTTCTCTCATCTATCTCTGTCTGAATTCCCCACTAGAGTTTAGAATTCATCACCTTTTCCTCAGAATACTCCTTTTCCTAATCTGTCATCATCTGGATTCCCCACTGGAGTTCAGAATCTTCCCTCTACATCTTCATCATCCTCAAATATCCACAATAATGCTTCTGATTCTACCACCACAAGAACAGGCAGACTCTCAAAACAACCTGCTCACCTCATAGATTACATATGCAATTCTGTGTCCTCTTGCTCCTATCCTATCTCTGCTCACTTCTCTCTTGCCAGACTCAGCCCAGATTATCTGAAATATATCATCCTCATGTCCTCCATATATGAGCCACCTACCTATAAACAAGCCTCAACCATTAAAGAGTGGCAATTGGTAATGCAAGAGGAGCTTTCAGCTTTCATAAGAACAGATACTTGGTATATAACAATCCTTCCTCCAGGAAAATTCCCCATTGATTGTAAATGGCTATATAAGGTGAAGTATAATGCAGATGCATCTGTTGAAAGATATAAAGCTCGGTTAGTAGCAAAAGGCTTTACACAACTTGAGGGTATAGATTTTCTAGACACCTTCTCTCCTGTTGCTAAACTCACAACTGTGAAGCTGATGCTAGCCTTGGATTCAATAAAAGGGTGGTCTCTGACTCACTTGGACATAAACAATGCTTTTCTGTATGGAGACTTGGAGGAGGATATATATATGACGCTTCCACCAGGCCTTGAAGTAGATAGGCTGTCTGTTGAGGGGGCAACTCCAGAATCTACACTTGTATGCAAGTTGAAGAAGTCTCTTTATGGCTTAAAACAAGCCTCAAGGCAGTGGTATTTGAAGTTATCAGAAGTTCTTAAGGGTTTTGGTTTGCATCAGTCAGCCCCAGATCATTCCTTTTTCTTCAAGTATGATGGAGCTGAGAAATTCTTTGGAATAGTTGTGCATGTTGATGACATCCTAATTGCTACATCTGATCCAGAGACAACTAATGACTTCAAAGATTTCCTCACAAAGCATTTCAAATTTAAAGATCTTGGAGTTCCTAAATACTTTCTTGGACTTGAAATTGCTGGAAATAAAAAGGGAATCCAGATATCTCAAAGGAAATATGTCATGGACTTATTGAAAGACACTGGTTTTCTAGGTTGTAAACCAGCTGCAACCCCCATGGATCACATAAAGAAGCTGCAAATGGAAACAGGAACAGTTTTAGATGAATCCTCAAAGTATAGAAGATTGATTGGAAGACTTCTATACTTGTGTATCACAAGACCAGATATTACTTTTGCTGTTCACAAATTGAGCCAATATGTATCAAAACCATGCATAGAACATTGGCAAGCAGCTGAAAGGATCTTGAGATATCTTAAGAAAACCCCAGGTCATGGACTATTCTATTCTAGCAATTCAAAACCGACTCTCAGCATATTTTCTGATGCAGATTGGGCTTCATGCCCGGATACAAGAAAGTCTATGACTGGTTATTGTCTCTTCCTTGGTAATTCTATAGTTTCTTGGAAGGCAAAGAAACAAAACACTATTTCCAGGTCCTCTGCTGAAGCAGAATACAGAGCCATGGCTCAAGCCACATGTGAAGTTGTATGGGCCGTAGCTATATTGGAGGACTTTGGGATAAAGATTGAGAAAGCAGTACCTTTATATTGTGACAATCAATCGGCCATATACATTTGTTCTAACTCGATATTTCATGAAAGAACCAAGCACATTGAGATTGATTGTCACACGGTTAGAGAAAAGTATCTAAAGGGAGTCATCAAGCCTCTACACATAAGGAATAATCTCCAATTGGCTGATATATTTACGAAGCCTCTAGGTGATAATGCTTTCAATTCTATCTTGGACAAGATGAACTTTCACAGCATATACAGTCCATCTTGAGGGGGTGTGTAGAAAATGAAGTGCATGAGACTACACATGAACATGCACGTATCTGAGCATGCACAACATGGAGCCTATGGACATAGGAAGCTTCTGGAGATGATGAGCTGGACTTCTGACGTGGAGTTAGTTAAATGTCAGTTAGGCAGATATTTTAGAGCTGAGTAGTATAAATAGTTAGCTCGTGTATTGTGTGAGATAAGTCTTTGTATTCCCTTTTCTGACTATCAACAAAATTACTCTTCTTTCTTCCATTAATGGAGCTTAGATATTTGGATTGACATTTTCTACACCAAGACCCACTTGCACATCGACTTCATATTTGAGAGCATCAAACTCATAGTTGAAGTTCTTTTTTGTTGTAATGACACAGCTAACTCCTGCAACTTTAGTTACAATAGTTTCCTTCACGAGCTTGTCCATAATATCTTCAATCAAGACCACTAAAATGTGAGGGGAATTTGAGAGGAAATCATCCGTGAGGTCCACTATTTCAAGGTGATAATAACCAATGCATTCCTTCACCTGTCCCAATTGTTGTTCATTGGTTGCTGAATCCTGGGTATTATCTTCATCAATTGATGCATTATTGAATATTTCCTCGTCGTATTCCTCATTGTCATCGACGTCCATGCCCTCGTCTTCGGCAGCGTCGTCAAATTTTACGGAAGGAGGAGGGGATTTGCTCATCTCTCCGGGGAGCTCATTGAATATACCCTCGTCGCATACGGGCTTATCATACACTTGCATCGACAATATATCCTCGTCGTATACATGCTTATCATAAACCGACATCAACAATATATTGGTGTTACTATTGTTCGGTTGTTCGGAGAGCTCATAGAATATATCTTCATCGTATACAAGCGTATCATACACCGACATTGAAAATATATTGCTATTACTATTCCTCGATGGTTCATCCGCATCATATGATGTGAACACGTCGATGAACAATGGATCATCTATCGAACAACGCTCCGGCGCAATAGACCTCATCGGGTTGGATTTCCCCCGACGCTTCTCCAGTAGGTCTCGAACCTGTTGTCGCTGTAGGTCTTGAACCTGTTGTCGCAGATCACCGTTCTCGATGTCGCGCTGGAGGTCTCGAACCTGTTGTCTTAGATCATCGTTCTCGATGTCGTGCAGCCTCTTCATTTGGGAGATCTCCACGTCCCCCACCACGACCACCGCCACGAGCATCGTCACGTCTACCGCCGTGTCTACGTTCAACCATTGATCATCAACCTGGATAGTGATACCAAATGACGCAAAAACGTACGGAGAATGACTGAACTGGTAGATAAAAAACTCAACTAAATGAGAACTCTGGAGTATAAAAACTCAATGTAAAATTAATAACCAAAGTCTGTCTTTTAAGTTCAACAATGAATCCTTTATATATGCAAAGAGAAGTCCTAAACTTATGGAAAATAAAACTAGAAGGAAAATAACTAAAAGGAAAATAAGAAAAAAAAGGAAAACCTAATTTGGTAGAAGGAAAACAATTAGAGCATCCACAATGGCAATAGGCCAGCCATAGCCTAGCCACAAACTCCTCCTGCCACATCATCAGGACAAGCAACCGGACAAGCAATAGGCTAGCCACAATAAACAAAATTATAAAAGTAACAATCACACAAAATACAGAATTCAGTTTACGACACAGACACGGGAAAATGCAATAATTTTATTTAAATTAAAAAAAGGTACATTAAAAAAATTACATAATAATAATAAAAAATAACGCCGTGCACTCCTCCACGCCCACAACTCTTTAATTAAATCCTTTTGGAGTCGAATATGAGCTTCCACTTGGCGCATGTCGGCATGTGCTTGGAGGCGGCCGACTTCATCGTGAGGTACCCCCACTTCGTACGTTGGGGGCAGCCACGCCGTGGCTTGGACCGGCTTCATTATCGTAGTTGGCCCAACTAGTCAGTTGTACACATTCATCTTTGACAATCATGTTGTGCATGATAATACAGGCGTGCATTATATCAACAATGCAGTCGACGTGCCAGAAATGCGTTGGACCCCTAATTGCCGCCCATCGAGACTGGAGCACACCAAATGAGCGCTCCACGTCCTTGCGCGCCGACTCCTGCCATTCCGCAAAGTAGGCCTTCCTCTCATCTGATGCGCATTTGATCATCTTCACAAAGACGGGCCACCTAGGGTATATCCCATCCGCCAAGTAGTAGCCCATATCATGATGGTTCCCGTTGGTGATAAAACTGATGGCCGGACCGACGCCGTGGCACTGCTCGTTGAAAAGGGGTGACGAGTTAAGGACGTTGAGGTCGTTGTTCGACCCGGCTACCCCAAAATATGCATGCCAAATCCACAGCCGGTAATCAGCTACGACCTCGAGGATCATCGTGGGATTCTTTCCCTTGTAGCCGGTCGTGTAGAACCCTTTTCAGGCAGCGGGGCTGTTCTTCCACTCCCAATGCATACAATCTATGCTGCCTAACATACCCAGGAACCCATGCTTCTCCCCGTGCATCTGCATCAGCTCCTGGCAGTCTTCGGGGGTAGGGCTTCGAAGGTACTGTTCACGGAATATTTCAACCATGCTCTGACAGAAATACTTCATACATTCAAGGGCAGTCGTCTCACTGATGTAGAGCTACTCGTCCCACATGTCTGCCGCGCCTCCGTAGGCCAACTGCCTGATTGCCGCAGTGCACTTTGAATAGGTGTGTGGCCGGGTCTGCCAGCCGCATCGTGCCTGAAGCGGAAACACATATATTGACGCTCCAAAGCGTCAACAATACGTATAAACAGGGCCCTGCTCATCCTAAAACGCCGCCTGAAAAGGTTGGCGTTAAACCACGGCTCTGGTGCGAAGTAGTCTTCATATAGCCGCTGATGTGCAGCTACGTGATCCCGCTCAATCACTGCTCGGCGGTGGACAACGGGTCGAGGTTGAGGTACCGCCGGCTGCAAGGCCCTTTGTATCAGCCGGTTTATCTCATGGGATGTATAGGCCTCCAACTCTTCGTTCATTCGCCATTCGTACTCCTCAGCATCCCACCACTACCACCACTATTACCTCCCGCGTTACTCATTTCGCGTTGTTGATCTTGTACAGAAATTAAGATAGAGAGAAAACTCGTTAAAACAAGTGGTGCGAATGAAAATGACGTGCAAATCGCGTATATATAGTGTTTCGAAAAAAATAAAAAATCGGCGGGCCAATCGCTCGCCGATCGGGAGCCTGCAATGGCGGCCATCGCTCGGGAATCGGCGTGCGCTCGCCATTTTTCTCGGCGATTTGGCGCTCACCTGCTGCAATGGTTCGGCGAGCGGACCGGCCAGCGCCGGGAATTGGCTAGCCGGTCCGCTCGCCGCCATTTTGGATGCTCTTACTCCTAATATTTTTCCTTCTGCTAATTCTATTAACTAGGAAATAAATAAAACATAAAATATAATTTACTTAGCCTCCAGGTCTTATATTCTATAACTGCATCATGGAGTAGTATATTTTAGAGATTAAATATCTCACTTTCATTCGACACGAATTTTAAGAAATGTCAAAGAAGGTGAGTGGAAAAAATTAATAAAATAAGAGTCATATTTTTGTATATTAATTTATGAAGTAGTGTGATAAAATGTTTGTGAAATAAGTTAGAGGAACGTAATCCATTTACGTAAAATAGAATATCAAAATTATATAATAGCAAACGACGGATGGAATGTTGATGGATTTATTTATACAACAAACATGTTACATTTAACTAGTCCATTTAAAAATATTATAAATCATATCTACATGACAAAGCATTTAAAAAATGGGAATGATTTAAGACATCTTTTAATGTTCAATTAAAGTTTTCAGCAAAATTTCGATCTTAAACTTTGATGAAATGAATAAGTTTGTCTTCAAATTTCGCATAAAGCCACATTTTGTAGAAAACATTTAAAAATTAAAGATTTTTTCATTATTAAAATAATTTCACAAATTAATTATAGATTATATTTTACTAGTATACTACTTTATCTAGAAAATCGAACACCACATTAGTAGCGTATGAATTTTATCTCATGTACCCCTTGCCCTAGGCTAGGGATATGTATATACAATTATACACATGATTTTCATTAAGGGTGGAGGAAAAAAGAAAAGATGGAATGTAAAGTGTATACTACGGCTATAGACTATAGAGTAGAGAGGTTGGAGAGTGTATTAAGGCATGCGCGGATGGGCCCACATGCGGTGCTGCTACACCATTCACATTTAAATCTACTAATCAAATGTATGTTTAAAGCAACCACTCTTATTCTTTCTCAATCTGGACTTATGTTTCATCAACTACATCATTCATTTCCTCACCAATGCTATTCCAAAGTGGATTTAGAAACAAAACAAGTCTGACAAAAAATAAAATTATGATTCAAATTGAAGATTTCCAGCGTATATAACAGCATCAGTTAACCGTATACTATGATTTTATAGAAAATGAGTAGTAACATTTAAATACAATAAATGTGGTAGTTTAATATGCTTGAGTGGACAACCTCTAACTAAGAACATGTAACTTAAATTAATTATGCAGTTTTATGGACGTTGATCTTATCAAAATTAGTTGCTAGTTATTGTTAGTGCAACTATGAGTTATAATTTTTGGTTATTTTAGTTCAGAACATATAATGCTGAATTCGTTGAATCATCAAACATTTCCATTAAAAATTTAAATTACTAGTAATAGAAATTTATGGGTTCCATTCTAAAATCAATTGGTGATAAGAGGAGTGACCCATTAGAATTATATAGTGGTTTCAGGTCTATGTGAACACTGATGTGGGATATATAGTTATTATTTTATATCTAATTTCAATTGTCAACACTCTCCCTCAAACCATTCAAGGTGAACTTGGAGGGGCTGGATTTTTTTTTCTGATCGATTGGACAACTGACCCAATTTTTTTCCGATCGATTGGACTACTAGCTCAAATTTTAAGCCAAGATCAGTCATTTTTTTGGATTCAACCCAGAAATATTGCTGGGTCAGTTAAATTTGACCCACAGTCGGTGACCCGCTCTGATACCATGATATAAATCCGTAGGTCTCATCCTAAAATCAATTGGTGATAGGAGGAGTGGTCCATTAGAATTATATTATGGTTTCAGGTCTATATGAACACCGATGTGAGATAGTTATTATTTTATATCTAATTTCGATGGTCAACAACTAGTATATTAGTTACATGAGAATAGATATTATGAAATTATTGGTTTTCGTCTAATCACCAATAAATTGATAATTTAGAGAAATATTCCGCTAACTTATTTATTTTGAGATATTGTTAAATTCGGATTTCGTCAATTTTTACGGAAAAATCAGTTTTGGAATGACTATACGGAATCCTGTCAAGGTTCAACGTTTTGCTGGGGTGTTATTGGACTGGCCACTGTGATTCAGCGAATTGCTGAGTTCACGAGTTGAGCGAATCCAGTGACTCGTTGGCTAGCCATTGTAATCCAGAAATTATCAACCACTCGCTAGCGAGCGTTTGTATTCGGTTTTAAGTTTTAAAAATTCAATTTTTTTTGTACATCTCATGTTCCTTTATTTTTGTGGTGATTAATAGGTGATAGTTATTCAGTTTTATGTAAGTAGTGTGATGCCAAAATGTGGACACTATTTGACATGATTTTATTGTAAGTGTTTGATCAATATAAGGATGTTGTCACTTATAGGGGTGGGAAATTATACCGAAATACCGGACTTACCGTACCAGAAAAATACCGAAAATACCGATTTTTCGGTATACCGCAGTTTCCGGTACGGTATGATACCGTACCGCAGTGTTTCAGTACGGTAATGGTATCAATTTTTCTATACCGCGGTATACCGAATCTTCGGTATATATCGAAAATTCGGTATACCGCGGTATACCGATAGATTATATATATATATATATATATATTAAATATGTTATAATATATATTATATTAAAAAAATTAAATGTAATATTTTGGATATATATTATATTAAATTTTAAAAAATGTATATTACATTTATATATATATATATATATTATATTAAATAAAAATTTAAAAAATTGAAATGTAATATATATATTACATCTTTATATATATATATATAGGGAGATGATCAAAATAAGTATGTGTTTAAATCCAGAAATGCAGACCAAATCTTGGCCCTAGGATTAGATGATCTAATGGTCAATAATTAACCAAAAACACGGAAGGTCATAATTAAGCAATTTTAGGTCATATTATAATATTTGGGTTTAATGTCATGCTAAGATCGTTTTAGGTCATGCTTTGTTAGCATGACCTAAAAATTACCTAATTATGACCTAAAAGTGACCTAATTATGATATTGTTCTGCGTTTCTGTATTTAAATCTAGTTTTGCATAGATCAAAACCCTATATATATATATATATACATATATATATATATATATATAGGGTAGTGATCTATGGCAAACACCTCTTAACCAAATAACTAGAGAACAAATAATAGCCGCAAGATCAAAAAAATCAAGGGCTGGTATTAATTTTTGAATTTAAAGAGAAATTAGTTCCCTCAATCACAAATTTAGTCCATAATAACAAGGCGGGGGTATTATGGTCATTGCATAGAAAAAAATAGGTTCCCTAAATTCTTATCTCTCGATCTCTTCTGCAAATTCAGCGGCCTAGAGCAATCCGAAAACAACGTAGACGCATTGGGCGGCGGAATCCGGGAGGATAACCGACAACAGAGCCGCGACCGCAGCGTAGCCGGAGGAGACGATCAGATGGTGCGCGAGGCGGTGGAGAAGGGGGAAACTGAGCGCAGCGGCGCATCCGAGGTAGTGCAGGGCGGAGGTGGCGACGGCAACGCGATTTGCGATTGGATGCGTGGCGAATGGGGACTGGCTGGGATCGTGAATCCACTGGTATTTGAGCTGGAGGAAGGCTTGGAGCTGTTGGGCTGGGGTGATCAGAGATGTAGCATTGTGCGGCGAGAAATGCGGCGGCGAATTTGCCGGAGATGGAGACGTAGAAGGCTTGGAGCTATTGGAATAATCTAAATAGCGTCGCTGAATTTGTTATTAACAAAAAATGGCGATGGTGAATTAATATGGAGTAGTTAGTGAGTAATTATAAATATAAAACAATTCTTAAAGTGTAATTTTTATTAGGAGTGATGTGTTTTGTAAACAAGAGTGAAGTAAAATCGTAATAAGAGTGATGTGTTTTGTAAACAAGAGTGAAGTAAATTCATAATAAGAGTGATGTGTTTTGTAAACAAGAGTGAAGTAAAATCATAATAAGAGTGATGTGTTTTGTAAACAAGAGTGAAGTAAAATCGTAATAAGAGTGATGTGTTTTGCAAACAAGAGTGAAGTAAAATCTTAATAAGAGTGATGTGTTTTGTAAACAAGAGTGAAGTAAAATCGTAATAAGAGTGATGTGTTTTGTAAACAAGAGTGAAGTAAAATCGTAATAAGAGTGATGTGTTTTGTAAACAAGAGTGAAGTAAAATCGTAATAAGAGTGATGTGTTTTGTAAACAAGAGTGGAGTAAAATCATAATAAGAGTGATGTGTTTTGTAAACAAGAGTGAAGTAAAATCATAATAAGAGTGATGTGTTTTGCAAATAACAGTGAAGTAAAATCATAATAAGAGTGATGCGTTTTGTAAACAAGAGTGAAGTAAAATCTTAATAAGAGTGATGTGTTTTGTAAACAAGAGTGAAGTAAAATCACGCTAAGAGTGATGTGTTTTGTAAACACATCACTATAAGCATATACCCCCTACATTTCTCTCATCTAATGTTCATTCCACATCCATTTCAGCTACCTTTTTCATTGACTCCCCCATCTTTGCAAAATCACCCCAAATTTTTTAATCACCGCACAAACTACTATGTTTCTTTCTGTTTAATTTAAACAGTAATGCAAAACAAAAACTCACTAGATCAGGATTAACAAAAGCACACATAATACCGTAAAACCCCCAATTATCAAAACACACATAAATAAAACTAAGAAAGATGAGTTAATCTCCTGAAAGCATTTAAACAGAAGCTTCAATTTCTAAATTTTTAACAGAGCTGCAGCAACATCAAGTAATTCAATTAAACGAGCAGAATCAAGTGTTTTCTAAGCTGAGCGGCGCGGCGGCGAAGGCGGTTTCGGAGACTACGGTGGCGGAGGTGGCGGTGGCGCAGGTGGCGGTGGAAGAAGATCCGGTGAAATTGGAGGAATTTCTCAAAAAATCGGAGCTCAGAATGAAATTGGAATTGATATCCAGATACGTCAATTCCAGTTTATGAATTTCAAAGTAATTTCCTAAAATACCCTCAGCATATTTTCTATAATTAAAATAAATAATATTTATTCCATTAAGATGTGTGGCTGAGATTTGTTCTCTAGTTATACACTTAAGATTAGTTATATCTTGATCACTATCCTATATATATATATAGGATTGTATTCAAATCCTTTTTACCTATTAAATTCAATTTCCTTCTTAATCTCCACCCTTTATTTCAGCCGATCTAATGGACAAAATAAGTTGATCCAATTATCAGATTGCATGCGTTTTTTACGTGTGAAGGGTAAAATTGAAATTCTCTCTTCTAGTTAGTTATGGTATGAGGCGTGAATTCCTCCCTCCACGCTGATTGCAGTTTATCAGCAAATCTTTTCCAGATTTAGTTCACTGCGTCCATAATCCCGCGTGTAGCCGAGTTCCTTTTGCAAATCGAAGTTTCTGTCATTGGTTAACAACTGTTTTGAATCTAAATCTAATGAATACGGTTCATCCCCGGTGTTTCGAGTATCAATGGAAGAAGGTAATATTGCAATTTTCGCCCATGTGTATTGATTTGGTTGCTGTCAATTTTTTTTTTGGAAATTCAGCCGCACGACCCAATATGTTTAAATCAGCGAATTCGTGTTTCATGTTTGTGTGATTGGGTACTGATTTATTGAATCATTTTAGTTGTTTAATGGTTTTGTTGTTGCTACGGTTCATTCAAGCTTATAGGTGTTGTTATTTCATGTTAAATTGGTTTTCAATCATTCCCGTAGTGTTGCAGATTTCTTGGCCCAGGTTTGTGGTATAATATGCGATTCCAAACATTTACGTATGTCCGCGAATTGGTGCCATCCGTTTAGTGTTTGATTTAATGTTGAATGACTAGGTATAAATAATTATACATGTAATGTATAAGTATGCTTATGTAATGCACTCGTTTAGGTTATATAATGTATAGTATATTCTCTATAATTTATCTTTACCTGAACATGTATACTATGTCGTGTTTGTAAACAGTACGGGTTGTACCTGCATGTTCTGAGTAATTAAAGCCTGTAGTTGGTCAGAGGTTCGAATCATTAGAGTTTGCACTCGCGTTTTATGATGTGTATGCTAGGGCCGTTGGGTTTGACACGCGCAAACAAGGTGTGATGAAGGTGGATGAAGTTACAACGTGGTATTATGTCGTATGCAATAGGGAGAGCCATAAGAAGTCCATCGACGATGACCAGTTGAATGCACGTTCCGGTTTCTAATTGAAGCGTGATAAGTCGTATTCTAGGCCTCGGTTACTGGTCAGTATGACAGGTTTAAATGATTATATTTGCAAAGCAGTTGCTCAAAGTGTGCAGGATAAGTGTTCTGGCCAGTAGGGAAGTTCCGGAGTGTTCGGGTAGAAAAAGCGCCAGCATGGTCTCATACTGATCCGTATACATGCTAAAACGGCTTGAGATGAAGAAGACGGATAGCTGGGACGGATTACCCACAATCAAGGGCAAAGAAGTCAAATTGCAGCGAGGATTTACCCTAAAATCAAGGGTAGCCTCCCTATAAAAGGTAGCCAAGTTGGAGAGAGAAAAAAGGAGGGGGGGGATAGACTTCAATTCACCATCATCTTTAGGTAGAGAGTTCTCTCGGTAATTTCAGTCTTTCAGCCGTGTCCACTTCTTGCCTCGCCGAGCCATGATCACCTGACGTTCAGAATGTTCCCGAGTTCCAGTCATCGTCCGTTCCAGTTAGCTAGATCGTAGTTCCAGTCAGAGATTTTATCGCCCGGAGTGGCAAACAATCTTTAAATTGCTTTCGTAGTTTAATTAGTTCTCCGTCTTTACGTTGGATTTCTGTTACATTTTGGGATTTTGTTGTTTTGAAATGCTTGCTTTGGATATCCGAACGTGTTAATGCTATGAAGTTGATTTCCGTTTCGTTCATTGTAGTGTTCTTTTCCTTCCTTGTCTAGTTAGCTTAGATCTAAGATTTCTCGGTGTTTTAAGTGCTAAATCTCTAAATTCTGTTACGTAACAAATTTCTTTAGGATAGGTAAACATGTACTATTTGATCTGGAAGTAGATCGTTGCATGCAAGGCTTCGTTTTATTTTCTGAATCGATCTTTCATGTTGACCAGCATGCAGAAGTCCAGTTTCAGCGTTTGATTTCAGATTTGATTTCTTAGTTTTAGATCTGTGTTCGCGAGTTGTTAATCTGCGTTTGCCGGGTTGGATCTGGAATTGTTATCTGAGTTTAAGTTGTGTTGTTGGAGAAGACGATGTCTACATCCAGATTGGGGACCACCTTACTTTTATTTACTTTTGCTTTCTTTTGTCCTTCACCTCTGGTTGTACCTGCAGATCTGTCAGCCTAGTCACCACTACCTCCACTACACTCTGAATATTCTGTTTAGCCAAAAATAGAAATACCGTCCTTTCCAAACAATTTCTGTTACACCATGTCCCCTCATTTCCACGTACACAGTTGCATTCCATGATCTGCTCCCCCATCCTAGTCAGTAGGACGCCACCCTTTAATTACTCGCCTAGGTAGAAACTCAACCCGAGCGTGGTAGCTAACCAACCCTCCAAAACATCACCGCAGTAGTTTAAACGCACCATCTCTGTGGGATTCGACCCTTACCTCCACTATACTGATCAGTAGAAGTGGGTTGAGGAATCTTTGAAGACGAGGTCTAGGCTTAGTTAGGATCTTTATCCTGCCAGTAGGATATATCCTCACTTGAACGACACCTACGCACCTCGTAACCTCTTCAAATGGCGCCGTTGCCGGGGATGGATGGCGTTTTATATACTATTGTGTGTGATACTTTGGCGTAAATATTGTGTATAATTTTTTCTCTTTTTCTTTTGTTTCAGTTTATGAGAAGCAGTTCGGATCCTAATCCGTGGAAACCGAAGATACTTCAGCGAGGATCCATACTTGTGACCACTCGTTCTGGCCTGTCAACAACTCTGTCTGACCTAGACACGAGTAGCGACGAAGAACAGTACACCATAGAAGGACCAATTCCCGTGGAGTTACCACTGTTGGAAGGCAATCCAGGAATGGCTGCCAACATGGACGAAGATCCAGAGATCGGTACGCTGAATGCGCATACCGAAGGAGAACCACCGCAAGCTATCGTGGTCACCCCGGGACAGACTGCTTGTGACGTGAAGCCTCATGTCATAGCGATTCTACCTACATACTGCGGGAAAAGCTATGAAGGGCCGTATGAGTTCCTTCACGAATTTTGTAAGATTTGTAGAGCGCAGAGAAGACCAGCAGGAGCGACTGAAGATGATTATAGGCTGAAAGCTCTGCCATTTGTGCTCAAGGGGGAAGCGAACACCTGGTTCATGCGCTTGCCCCCTGACTCTATTGAGACTTGGGCCGACTTCAAGTCAGCATTCCTGGGCGAGTTTTTTCCGTCATCTAAGACAAGCGCACTGAAGAGAGAAATAACGAATGTGAAGCAAGGATATGACGAGCCCTTGAGCGACTATTGGGCAAGATACATGGGTCTTTTGGAATCGTGTCCCAACCATCGCATGGCGGACATTGAAGTACATCATACTTTCTACGAGGGCATGAACGCGGTAACCAAAGACCTGGCCAATTCATCTTCGGGAGGAAGCTTCACGCAATTACGGGTCAGCGAAGCAAAGAGAGTCCTAAGGAAGCTACTGAATGCAAAGAAAGAGTATGACCATTCAAGGGAAGGATACAACCGAGAGCGGGCTGCTGTTGCATCGACTACTGATCAGGAGAACAAGCTGGAGCAGAAAATGGACTTGAAGATGGATGAACTGAAGAAGTCACTTTTGAGTGCCATCGAGAAGAGCACTCCACCACCTCTCCCAACTGGGAACTACAAGGGTGCAGAGCAGGGGAATCAAGGGGCCCAATACGAGCATCCGAATGACTTGATCAGTACGGAGCAAGCTAATGCTGCTGGGTATTTTAACCAGAATGGGAATTGGATCCAGGGGAGACAACGGGACGCACCATGGAGGGACCACCCGAATTTTCGATGGGGAGAAGGGAACCAAAACCAGAACCAAGGTCAAGGCCAGAACCAATATAACCCTTACCCGAACCAAAACCCTAACCGTGGACCAGCAAACCCAGACTTCCAGCCCAACTGGTCAGGAAGAAACCAACAAGCCCAAAACTATAACCCACAAAGCTCAAACTCGAACCCTGTTTACGTGCCACCCCATCAGAGAAATTTCCAAAACTACCAAAATCAACCAAACCAAGCATCCCAACACCATCAGAACCAGAATCAATTCCAAGCCCAGCACCAGAATCAATATCCTCAAGATCAGTACACTCCTCCTGCCCAATATAACCAATACCCGCCTAATCAAGGACAGCAAACCTTCCAGAACTATCAACACCAAGGGCAGGGTCATTTCCAAAACTCGAACAGGCCGAGGAGATCCGTTGAGGACATGATGAGTGAAATGCTAGCATCACAACAGAACATCAAAGGAGAATTGCAAGCCCATAATGAGGTCGTGCAGGGGATGCAAAATGCCCAGAAAGAACATAAGGCGAACATGGATATGATGAATAGGCAGTTAGCTCAACTGGCCAGTTCGATGGGTGATTTGAAGGGAAATGCAGGAAAACTCCCATCTACAGTCCAAATGCCCGAGAAGGCAAATGTGAGTAAGGTCACGTTGAGGTCAGGAACTACTTATGATGCACCTCAACCGAAACAGCCGAGTGAAGGATCGAATGGAACGAAGATAGGAGGCGAGACAATTTCAGCTGAGGAAATAGGGAATTTCATGCCTCGAATGCAGGATCCATTCTTCCTGGATGATACACCAAGTATAAGAGGTGAACCCGATGCCTTACTGACCAGGAAGGAACCTCCTCAAGAGAAAAATCCCAGAATGGAGGCTCGGACCCAAGAGCTACCAAAGAAAGTTGCTGAGGAACCCGTAGAAGAGAAAAAAGGGGAGAAACCATTCCCATTCCGATTTGTTACAAAGAGGAAGAAAGAGAACCCGGTCGACTACTTGTCGATTTTTGGAAGGTTGGACGTCACCATACCATTCCTCCAAGCCGTGAAACTACCCCCGCTCGGAAAATTCATTAAGGATTTCATAGCCGGGAAAGCTCAAAAAGATGGACAAATCATGGTGGAAGGGATCGCATCCGCAATTGTGCAAGAGAAACTGCCGCCCAAAAGGGCCGATCCAGGTATGTTCACTTTACCCATAACTATAGGGGATGTGAAGGTTGAACATGCGATGTGTGATCTTGGAGCTTCCATTAATGTCATGCCATTATCAATCTATAACCGACTGAAAGGAGTGAGGCTGTCAAACACTAGGGTGTTGATCCAGCTGGCTGATAGGTCGTGCATAAGCCCTGAGGGAGTTTTAGAGAACGTGTTGGTTAGAGTACAGGAGTTCACATACCCTGCTGATTTTTATGTGATCAAAATGAGTGAGCATGAAGCGAGAGAGTCTAGTGGAGTCTTGTTAGGGAGACCTTTTTTGAGAACGGCTAAGACAATAGTGGATATGGCCGAGGGGACTATTTGCATTGATTTTAATGGTGAGAAGTTTACTTTTGATATAAATGATGCCATGAAGAAACCCATTGATTCTGAAAATCTATGCTTTGTTGATGTGATTGACCCTCTAGTCCAAGATTTTCTTGAGACCGAACTATTACAGGAAAAACTCCAGGCTTTAGATGCTTGTGATCAGGCCGACGAAGAAGCTGCTGCGTGGTGTGAGTTGATCAGTAGCCAGGGGTTGACCGACGAAGAAATAGAAGGAGCGATCAAGGAATTCTGTCAAAAGTCGGCGTTCATTGGAGCCGCAGGGGCCAAGCTTCCAGTCAGTACGGAAGAACCTTCAGGGGAAGACTTAAAGAAAGACGGGGAGGCCCAGAAAAACCCTCTACCCGAAGACACACTTCCACCCCAAGTCGAGCTAAAAAAGTTACCATCGAACTTGAAGTATGCCTACCTCGGGGAGGAGAACTCATATCCCGTAATCATCAACAGCAGTCTAACAAAAGAACAAGAAGCGCGGCTACTGACTGTGTTGAATAGGAATAAGAAGGCAATCGGATGGAGCCTTACAGATCTAGTAGGGATAAGCCCCGACGTTTGCATGCACCACATCAGGCTAGAAGAGGGAGCGAAGGCTCATCGAGATGCTCAAAGGAAGGTAAACCCTAACATGCGAGAGGAAATTTTAAAGGAAATCTTGAAGTTGTTGTCGCTAGGGATTATCTATTCAGTGCCGGACAGTGAGTGGGTCAGCCCGATCCACATGGTTCCAAAGAAATCCGGGATCCAAGTTGTCAAGAATGAGAGGAACGAGCTGATTCCAACAAGGCTGGTCACGGGTTGGCGAATGTGCATCGACTACCGGAAGCTGAACAACGCAACAAGGAAGGACCATTTTCCTTTGCCTTTCATCGACCAGATATTAGAGAGATTAGCTGGGAAAAAATTTTTCTGCTTCCTAGATGGGTACAGCGGGTACTTCCAAATTCACGTGGATCCTGAGGACCAGGACAAAACCACTTTTACTTGCCCGTTTGGAACCTATGCATACCGTCGCATGCCTTTCGGTTTATGCAACGCTCCAGGTACGTTTCAACGATGCATGATGAGCATATTTTCCGATTTGATTGAGGAGTGCATAGAAATATTTATGGATGACTTCACGGTTTACGGAGACTCGTTCGACTCTTGCCTTCATCATTTGGACATAGTTTTGGAAAGGTGTCAAGCAAAGAGTCTGGTTTTGAACTTCGAGAAGTGCCATTTTATGGACACCGAAGGGATAGTCCTAGGACACGTAGTCTCAGAAAGAGGTATCCAGGTGGATCGAGCCAAGGTGGATGTCATATCCAAATTACCATTCCCTACTGATCAGAAGGGAATAAGGGGTTTCCTGGGACATGCTGGATTTTATCGAAGATTTATAAAGGATTTCTCCAAAATCGCCCAACCCCTTACCAGACTGCTTCAAAATGATGTGGAGTTCGTTTTTGATGAGCAATGCAAGGCAGCTTTCGATCTTCTCAAAGAAAAATTAGTATCCGCACCTATCATACGAGCTCCTGATTGGAACCATCCTTTCGAAGTAATGTGCGACGCCAGCGACTTTGCGGTAGGGGCCGTGCTGGGTCAGAAGATCGATGGGAGGAGGCACGTAATTTTTTATGCGTCCAAGACTCTAAATCAAGCCCAGCGGAATTACGATACCACCGAAAAGGAGATGCTGGCAGTGGTGTTTTCTTTCGAGAAGTTCCGGCCATATTTGCTGGGATCTAAGGTCGTAGTATACACTGACCATGCAGCCCTTAAGTATCTAGTTACCAAGAGAGAATCAAAACCACGCTTGATCCGATGGGTACTCTTGTTGCAAGAATTTGATTGGGAGGTGGAAGATAAGAGAGGAGTCGAAAACAAGGTGGCAGACCATTTGAGCAGAATAGTGCAAGAAGGAAACAGCGAGGAGGTGCACGACCAGTTTCCAGAGGAACACTTATGTGAGGTGATTTTTGCACCCAGAAAAATTGATTGGGAAGAAGTGTACAAACTTACTGGTCAGAATGATGCAGCAAAAGGAAAAGAGAAGGTAGGGCAGGAGCCATGGTATGCGGACCTGGCCAACTACCTAGTAACTGGAGAACTTCCAGAGGTACCAGGTGTTACCAAAGCCCAACGAATGAAGATCAAGAGTGAGGCAAAATATTATTTTTGGGACGACCCTTACCTATGGAGGGTAGGATCCGATCAAGTGATAAGAAGGTGCATTCCTGACTGGGAACAGCGGGATGTGTTGACCCACTGCCATTCGTTAGCATGTGGAGGGCACTTCGGATCCAAGAAGACGGCAAGGAAGATACTGGATAGCGGCTTTTACTGGCCAACTCTCAACAAAGATGCATACGAGTTCTGCCGGAGCTGTGAGCGTTGCCAACTGACCGGTGGAATATCTGCCCAAGATGAGATGCCGCAAGTACCGATTATTGTTTGTGAATTATTCGACATATGGGGAATGGATTTCATGGGGCCTTTTCCCTCGTCCTATGGCAATCTGTATATCCTAGTCGCGGTGGATTACGTCTCCAAATGGGTAGAAGCGACGGCCACAAGTACGTGTGAAGCAAAGGAGGTGGCCAAATTCTTAAAGAGTCACATTTTCAGCCGTTTCGGAGTCCCAAGGGCGATCATCTCTGATCAAGGTACACACTTTTGTAATCGTACAATTGAAGCTTTAATGAAAAAGTACGGTGTGCACCATAGACTTTCAAGCCCCTACCACCCGCAAGCTAACGGCCAAGCCGAGATCTCTAATCGAGAGATAAAGAAGATTTTGGAGAAAACTGTAAATCCTTCTCGGAAGGATTGGAGCGTGAGATTAGAGGATGCTCTCTGGGCATATCGAACAGCCTACAAGACCCCCATTGGTATGTCCCCTTACCGAATAGTTTTTGGAAAAATGTGCCACTTACCTGTAGGGATCGAGCACCGAGCATACTGGGCAGTACAGAAAGTGAATATAGATGCTACAGCCTGTGAGGAGGAAAGGAAGCTGCAATTACAGGAGCTTGAAGAACTTAGATTGGAATCTTTCGACTCGGCCATGTGGTACAAGGAGCGAACGAAATTATGGCATGATAGAAATCTGAGAACCAAGGAGCTCCATGTTGGCCAGAAAGTACTACTCTTCCAGTCGAGATTGAAGTTAATGCCCGGGAAACTCAAATCTAAGTGGACAGGACCGTACATAGTAACAGCCCTCCGAGCTAATGGAGCGGTGGAGATTTCAGGGAGTCTTTCTAACTCTGAGCCTTTTGTTGTGAATGGACATAGGTTGAAAATCTTTAGGGATAATAGTGAGGTGGGGGTAGTGGATGAAATTCCACTACTACCACATACTAAGGTCACATACTGATTAGTAAGATAGGAATTTGGAATTCCACGTGGCTAGTTTCATTTTGATAATATTCTGCATATACTGGCCAGGTAGGATTCCAAATTACCTAAGGAGAATGTAAATACTGTATATACGTAATTAATTTTTGCATGCTTGAAAATTTTCTAAAAATCCAAAAAATATATTTTCGGGCCTTAAATTAGGGTTGGGGTACACTTTGACCAAGAGATTACCTATTTAGTGTCACTCCAATTTGTATTTAAGTGCCATTTTGAATTATTTTCCGTAATAGGTAAGTATAGAGGGAAATTGTGGATAGGACGTAAATTTGAATTAAGCGTGTGCAGCTTTTGCAGGGTGGCAGTGCTGGAATGGTGTGGAGCAGAGAGAGTACACACGCTAGCCAATCAGGAACCAACGCCTGTCGCCCAACCACTTTTCACATGAAGCGGCATGACCGGTAACCACTGATAGCCGGTTGAAACCACCTGCACCTGCCATTTCTAATCCGAACTAAACCAACCGACCCTCCCTTTCTCCCTCAAAAACCCTCATTTCCAAAATACCTTTCAAGAAATTCTCCTCTATCCCTCTCACAGAACCATCGTTCTCAAACCAAACCCTAATTTCTACCGTCAAATCACAAATTACAGTCATGGGTAAGAAAGCTATCGCGAGGAAAATCAAGCCCCGTCGTGCGAACACCCAAGATACGCAGCCGCTGCGAGAAGATACCCCGGAGGCCCAACCACAGTCGAACCAACCACCCGCACCGACTGCTCAACCGCCGGCCACTATTTCTTTGGATGCCGTAATGGTATTCCTTCGCCAACAAGACCCGACTAGGGACTGGACGGCGGCATTGACCAATTTCGGCCACACGGGGGGCATAGGAACCGCACCCAGTGAAATTCCTCATGCACAGGTCAGACACGCAGAACTACAGTCGGAGGAAGGATCTCCCTCAGCCACCGCGGCATCGGAACCCTCGGTACCAGATTCGGCAGACCTGGAAGCTATCGCCGCGTTTTACAGCTCCGACTCTGAGGAGCGAAAGAAAAGGTCCAGCCAAGTAAGGGAAACCCAGGGAGAGAGTGGCGGAGCAAAAATGACGCCCGAGAAGGACCCAGTATTTCAAGAAGTAAGACGGCCAGAGATAGATCTGAACGAATCAGCCAGAAAACAGGGCCTCATGACGGACGAGGAGTTTGACTCGATAATGAACAGGGTAAACCGAAGAGAGGAGACAACTGACTTGGTGGCTGAGGGTCTGGACCTCGCACCAAGATCAGTAGGAGAGAATGAACAAGCTCTTAGAGAACCCATACCGAAGGATAAGACATCCCAGTCAGAAGGAGAAGAGGAGAGGGAAAAGCAGAGTGAAGCCAAGGAAGCAGGAACAGAGACAACAGAACCAGAGGTAGAGGCATCCACCCCAGGGGCACCTCCGGTAGTTAAACCGATCCCCGTCAGAAGGAAACTGGTAGTGAAGACAGGCTCCAAGGCAGAGCCACCCAAACCGCAGAGGAAATCGCAACGTTGTTTGGGTAAGTGGGCACCCAACAGGGCGAAACCGAACACGGCGGAGGATCCCCTAGAGATCGTGAGTGACGACGAACCCTGTCCGGCGCAAGAGGATCAGGGTGTGGAAGCCGAGCGGGTGGCTGAGGGACTGGACCTCGCACCCGAGTCAGTGAGCCCCGAACAATTGGAGAAGGAAGATGCCAAGAAAGAGTGTAGCTCCACTACCCAGGAGACGCCACCAACCGAGGCGGAAGAGGAAGCTAGATACCAAGTAGAAAGGAAAAGAAAGGGCAAGACCGTTGTGGAGAAAAAATCAAAAACCAAAAGAATGCGTACCCCGAACACAGGCATAGTGATCACTGAGACTGCCCGGAGGACCCCATCAAACCGGCAGACACAGAGCGATAGTGAGTACGAGGCCAGTGAAGAATCTGAATCAGATAGCGACACAACCATGGAAGAGGAGGAATACAAGGAGCGGGAACTCCCCAACGATCATCGAGAACTGTTGCATCCACCTGCCGAACCACTCCGGTATAAGCGTTGGACGGTGGAACTCACGGATGACGTTGTGGAAGAGATGAAGTTGTTTGACGACAAGAAGCTCCAGTCAGTTTACCGCACAAAGAACGCAAAAGGCAAGAAGGTTAAGTGTGGAAAGGTAATTCATCTCCCATCCTTAGATGAGATGCAAATTAGTGAATCGTTTCTAGCCCTTTTGCATGAGTTGGGTTTTGAATGGTTGTTGAGGAATGAGAAGTTAAGTGTCCCGGTCGATTTGGCCAAGGAGTTTTTCGCAACTTTTCGATTCGAAGTCACAACTGATTTGGATATAGAGTGTGTTAGCTTCAGGGTATTTGGAGGAGAAATTAGGATGAATCTGATTGAGTGGACTGTGAGGTTGGGTATATGCAGTTTGGAGGAGGCAATAGGACTTGAATGGAGAAACAGGGAGCGGGGGATTCCCCGCCGGCATGTGGAATTTGAGCCCCAGTCGGCTTGGGAGGAACTTACTCACCCCGGAGCAGGGCAGTTCCAATCCACGATCTCCCGATCGATCCACCTTAGCGACCCCGTTTTACGCCTGGTTCAACTTTTTTTAGACTACAATCTTTTGGGGCAGTCTAATTCGGCAGTCCGGACATCAATGACGGAGTTGTACCTTATATGGTGTGCAAAAAAGGGCAAGAAGCTGCACTTAGGGTTCTGGACTGCATACACATGTCACCTCGTCGCAACTCACCCAGCACGGAATATTTCCCTCTGCCATATATTGGGAATCTTCATGAGGAACAACATCACCGTTTCGGAGGACGAAGACCTAACCCCACTAACGATGGTGAGCGCCCCAGGATTGTTCGACACCCCTCTGTTCGTCCGAACGAACACGGTGTACATGAGGCAGGGCGTGCCCTACTTTTATGCGATGGGAGAAGAGGCAATACCCACTGCTCGGATAGCAACAGCTCAGGAAGCACCAGGACATGACCAGAGGCGAGACAGAATTGAACAATCTGTGGAAAAGATGGCTGAGGAAAATAGACAGATGAGGGAAGAGATGATTCGTTTAGCGTCAGCAATGGAACAGGTATTGAAGGAGTCTGCGGAGCAGAGAATACTGACTCAGAGGCAAGCCGCTCTAGAAAGGACAGTCACTGAAATGGCAGAGGAGAATCAGCAATTGAAGGCAGAGGTGATCAAGCTGGCAGGAGTTGTGGAAAGGATGTTGAAGGGCTCTGCAGAGCAGGATATGATGCATCAGAGGCAGGCGGCCATGGAAGCTATCGTATCAGATCTCGGGGAGGAAAACTCCAAGATGCAAAAAGCAATGAACAGAATGTTAGCCAGTATGGATAACATCTTAGAAGAAATGACCTACCTGAGGAAGGAGCAAGCTGCAGGACCGAGTGGCCATGGTGGCCGGACTGATGAACCACATATCCAAGAGACCGGAGTAGCAGATGAGCAAGAGACAGCGGACGCCGAGGTGCCGGCAAGAGCCGAGGAGCCGGCGAAGGAAAATGAAACTGGAACGGAAGAGGACAACCCGAAGGAACAACCTGCACCACCTGCCCCACGAAGGAGCAGGCGACTTCGATAGACCCCCCCCTACTGACCAAGTTAGTTTTTTTTAAGCTTTTTTAACTTTTCGTATTTTTGTTATGTTGTGGTATTCGGTTAGGTAGTATAATCTGTGTTTGCGAGCAAACCCCACTTCATAACACTTAGCCTATTCCATAGTCTAAGTGTGAGAAGTTAGGGTTTGTTTCTTGGTAGCATGTTTTCTGTGTTTCTTTTGTATATACGTGTTTCTTTGTTTAGTGGTTTTTGTCCGGTGTTCAAACCTCTCCCACTTAGCCTATTCCATAGCCTAAGTGTGAGAAGTTTCTGTTTGAGTTGTTATTTTTGTTTGTTATTTTGTTGTCTGTGTGTCTACCATACTGGCCAGTACTTTTTTTTTCCACTTCACAGCCTTATCTGGGGCAGACACTTGTGAAGTAGGAGGGGGGACGTAATGGCCAGTATGATGTATATATGTGTGTTCTGTGTTTGTGCTCGTTTTGTGTTTTTTAGGTCTAGTTTTTTTTATGTTGTGTGCTGATTTGGGCTTAAAACTCAACCGTCCTGAGCTGGAGGTGAGGGGAATTGAGGGAGATAAGACAAGCTGGAAAACCGAAACCACTCTCCTTAGTACCTCCTGACCAGTATGGATGATGTGAGTATGAGAGAAAAGCCCACACTTAGAGCCAAACACGAAAGCCCTCTAAAATGTGAGTTATAAGCCTTAAAGTGGAACCACTTTCCACATACACTTAAAGAAAAGGGAGGCTGCCACAATTTGCCTAGGGTGAAGTGATCACGGGTAGCAAATACTGAAGGCAGTAGGAACCCCCCCATAAAAAAAAAAAAAAAAAAAAAAGAAAAGAAAAGAAAACCACCACCTTTAGAACCCTTTTTTTTAACCTTTTATACCCAGATAAACACCCCTAGCCCCTGGGACTGTGTGTAAGGCATGAAACAAATGGAGCTTACTGGCTAGGAAGAAGTGTGAAAAAAGCAGAAACCAGCTGGGCAGGAAAGTTAGAAGAAAATCGACCAGGGAGACATTCCAGGTCCAAAAAAAGGAAGGGATAAGGGTGGCGAAGCCACGAAAAAAAAAAAGAGAGGAAGAAAGAAAGAAAAGAAGAAAATGGTCAGAGATTTGACCACACAAAAAAATGAAGGAATAAGGGTGGCGAAGCCACAAGAAGCCTACTAACCAGTTGGAAACTCAAGCCAGAAGCACCAGCTAAGAAAAGCAACTGATCAGAAGCCTGATGCACACAATCCCCCTTCATAAATTAAATAGAAGTTTTTGAACCTTAGAGCCTTAGGAACATCTACCCAAAACACTACAACCCAACAGCCCCGTTACAAGCCTTAAAGTCCTTCAGTAGCTGCACGTGAGATCTAAGTCCAAAGCAATTGTGGTTGAGCATGATGAGAGAATTCAGTCCTAACGTTCCTGGTGAGGTGCGAGTGACTGAGTGAACCTAGTGGTTGACCGAGAGTGTGGGCGATCTTGACAAGCAGATGTACTGACTGGGAGAGAAAGAGGGGGGCGGCAGAAGTTCAAGGCTGTCTAAGGCCGGATTGCACCTGATCCCGAGGGGAGGGATGGTTGAAAATGTAGCCCAATCTGTTAGTGTTTTATGTATTTTTGTGTTTGTGTTTTCTTTCTTCTTCGTCGTTGTAGTCTAGAGTCCAGTTTTAGGTAGAGTCGGGCAGGGAAGTAACCAGGATAGAATGCGACTTATTGCTTTTTGTTTGTTCTTCACGCTTGAGGGCAAGCATGTGGTAAGTGTGAGCAGTTTGATAAGTCGTATTCTAGGCCTCGGTTACTGGTCAGTATGACAGGTTTAAATGATTATATTTGCAAAGCAGTTGCTCAAAGTGTGCAGGATAAGTGTTCTGGCCAGTAGGGAAGTTCCGGAGTGTTCGGGTAGAAAAAGCGCCAGCATGGTCTCATACTGATCCGTATACATGCTAAAACGGCTTGAGATGAAGAAGACGGATAGCTGGGACGGATTACCCACAATCAAGGGCAAAGAAGTCAAATTGCAGCGAGGATTTACCCTAAAATCAAGGGTAGCCTCCCTATAAAAGGTAGCCAAGTTGGAGAGAGAAAAAAGGAGGGGGGGGATAGACTTCAATTCACCATCATCTTTAGGTAGAGAGTTCTCTCGGTAATTTCAGTCTTTCAGCCGTGTCCACTTCTTGCCTCGCCGAGCCATGATCACCTGACGTTCAGAATGTTCCCGAGTTCCAGTCATCGTCCGTTCCAGTTAGCTAGATCGTAGTTCCAGTCAGAGATTTTATCGCCCGGAGTGGCAAACAATCTTTAAATTGCTTTCGTAGTTTAATTAGTTCTCCGTCTTTACGTTGGATTTCTGTTACATTTTGGGATTTTGTTGTTTTGAAATGCTTGCTTTGGATATCCGAACGTGTTAATGCTATGAAGTTGATTTCCGTTTCGTTCATTGTAGTGTTCTTTTCCTTCCTTGTCTAGTTAGCTTAGATCTAAGATTTCTCGGTGTTTTAAGTGCTAAATCTCTAAATTCTGTTACGTAACAAATTTCTTTAGGATAGGTAAACATGTACTATTTGATCTGGAAGTAGATCGTTGCATGCAAGGCTTCGTTTTATTTTCTGAATCGATCTTTCATGTTGACCAGCATGCAGAAGTCCAGTTTCAGCGTTTGATTTCAGATTTGATTTCTTAGTTTTAGATCTGTGTTCGCGAGTTGTTAATCTGCGTTTGCCGGGTTGGATCTGGAATTGTTATCTGAGTTTAAGTTGTGTTGTTGGAGAAGACGATGTCTACATCCAGATTGGGGACCACCTTACTTTTATTTACTTTTGCTTTCTTTTGTCCTTCACCTCTGGTTGTACCTGCAGATCTGTCAGCCTAGTCACCACTACCTCCACTACACTCTGAATATTCTGTTTAGCCAAAAATAGAAATACCGTCCTTTCCAAACAATTTCTGTTACACCATGTCCCCTCATTTCCACGTACACAGTTGCATTCCATGATCTGCTCCCCCATCCTAGTCAGTAGGACGCCACCCTTTAATTACTCGCCTAGGTAGAAACTCAACCCGAGCGTGGTAGCTAACCAACCCTCCAAAACATCACCGCAGTAGTTTAAACGCACCATCTCTGTGGGATTCGACCCTTACCTCCACTATACTGATCAGTAGAAGTGGGTTGAGGAATCTTTGAAGACGAGGTCTAGGCTTAGTTAGGATCTTTATCCTGCCAGTAGGATATATCCTCACTTGAACGACACCTACGCACCTCGTAACCTCTTCAAAGCGCCGACGCTTATTGAAGTCCATCGACAAAGGCGCTCTTCGAGACCTTCTCTGCCTTCGGAACTGTGCTCTCTTGCAAGATCGCAGTCGATCACAACGAGAACTCGAGGGGCTATTGCAGTTCGACAATGAGGAAGCCGCGCAAAACGTACACATAATGTACATATTGTATAGTATAATGCGTAGTTTAGTTTCTGTAATGCATTATTTGTGATATGTAATGAACATTTATAATGACGCGTTTAATTTAAGTTGTGTCGTGTTTCGATGTTTGGCGCACGTTTCTTGTTTTCCCTAAGGGTTTAACAAGCCTAGGGGCTAGGGTGTAGTATGTTTTAAGTCTAAAAAACGTTGTCCAAATACACGAGCTGTAGTAATTCGTCTGGGGTTGCACATAATGTATATTTTGTATAGTATAATGCGTAGTTGAGATTCTATAATGCATTCTTTGTGATATGTAATGAACGTTTATCCTGACCCCGTTTAATTAAGTTGTGCAGTGTGTCTTTGTTTGGCGAACGTTTCTTGTTTTCCCTAAGGGTTTGATAAGCCTAGGGGCTAGGGCGTAGTATGTTCTAAGTCTAAAAAAAGCTTTCCAAATACACGAGCTGCAGTAATTCTTATGGGGTTGCACATAATGTATATTTTGTATAGTATAATGCGTAGTTTAGGTTCTTTAATGCATTCTTTGTGATATGTAATGAACATTTATCCTGACCCGTTTAATTTAAGTTGTGCCGTGTGTCGTTGTTTGGCGAACGTTTCTTATTTTCCCTAAGGGTTTGATAAGCCTAGGGGCTAGGGTGTAGTATGTTCTATGTCTAAAAAACGTTGTCCAAATACACGAGCTGCAGTAATTCGTCTGGGGTTGCATATAATGTATATTTTGTATAGTATAATGCGTAGTTTAGGTTCTGTAATGCATTCTTTGTGATATGTAATGAACATTTATCCTGACCCATTTAATTTAAGTTGTGCCGTGTGTCGTTGTTTGACGAACGTTTCTTGTTTTCCCTAAGAGTTTGACAAACCTAGGGGCTAGGGTGTAGTATGTTCTAAGTCTAAAAAACGTTGTCCAAATACACGAGCTGGAGTAATTCGTCTGGGTTTCCACATGCATAACGCGTAGGTATATTTTAAAACAGATATACATAATGTACATATTGTGTAGTATAATGCGTAGTTTAGTTTCTGTAATGCTTTATTTGTGGTATTTAATGAACATTTATCCTTACCCGATTAATTTAGGTTGTGCCGTGTTTCGATGTTTTACGCACGTTTCTTGTTTTCCCTAAGGGTTTAACAAGCCTAGGGGATAGGGTGTAGTATGTTCTAAGTCTAAAAAACGTTGTCCAAATACACGAGCTGTAGTAATTCGTCTGGGGTTGCACATGCATAGCGCGTAGGCATTTTTTAAAACAGATATACATAATGTACATATTATGTAGTGTAATGCGCAGTTTTAGTTTATGTAATGCATTATTTGTGATATGTAATGAATATTTATCCTGACCCGTTTAATTTAAGTTGTGTCGTGTTTCGATGTTTGGCGCACGTTTCTTGTTTCGATGTACAACAGCAATCACGTGATGCATAAAACAGGATAAATAATGCATTCAAATAGCCAAATAATGTATAGAATCACTCAAGTAATGAACATACAAATATTTCATTCATTCTTAGACTCATGTACAACAACAGTCTAATGATGCATAAAACATGATAAATAATGCATACAAATAGCTAAATAATGTACAAATATTGCATTCACTCTTAGACTCATGTACAAGTTCCGTAAGGCTTCCTTCTGTCGTTGAGTTAAACTCTTTATACAATTCAGAAACTCTTCCGGAGTTGTACTAGTCCCGGCTCTGATAATAGTTCCCGGAATTTCTTGGCAATTCCTACTGGCAGTATATCATCGACCGCCTCGTTGATGTCCAATCTTAGCTGCTTTGATGTTGTACAACATATAGAATAATAACATACAATTAGTTACATAATGTACAGACTGAATAAAATAATGTGGACAGTTAAACTGCATTCACTTATACACCCTTGTACAGAAACATCAAAATAATGCCTAAAAACTGATACATAATGCATTTTAATAATCAAATAATGTTCAGAATAAATCAACAAATGCACCATGAATATTGCAATTACCCATTGTCACATGTCCAACTACAATCACATAACACATAAACCATGATAAATAATGCACTAAAATAACTAAATAATGTATAGATCCGGTCAAGTAATAAACATACAAATATTCCATTCACTCTTTGACACATGTACAACAACAGTCAATATAAGGAATACCAAATAGATATATATTGTACAGATAATTGCAACTAATGAACATCAAAATTACAATAAAAACTTTACCAATGTCCAACAGCAGTCATAATGTATTCATATAGGTAAATACTGCAGTAATATATAGTTATAATACAAAGTTTATAACCATCAATGCACATACACATTATCCTTTTACTCTTTGAGTATATAAAACAAAAGTAAACATAATTCATGCATATAGGCAAATAATGCAATCAAATATGCACGTAATGCAGAGATTATATGATGTAATGAACAAACAAATATTCCATGTGTTGTCTGACATTATAAAACAGAAATGACCATAATGCATGCACATAGGCAAATAATGTAGTCACATCGGCAAATAATGAAGAGATTATATCAAGTAATGAACAAACAAATATTCGATCTACTCCTTGACAATATAAAACAAGATTGACATGATGCATGATACATGATATATAATGACTAAAAATAGACAAATTAATGCACAGACTCATTTAATTAATGAGCAAACAACTTTTGCATTCGTTAATTCAACAATGACCAACGACAGTTTATTGAAGGGTAGGGTTTACCTTTGCATATAATGTATTTAAATAGGCTTATAATGCATATATTATAACAAGTAATGCACATACACATATTCCATTTACTCTTCGACAATTAAAACACCAGTTATATGCTGCATGATACAGGATATTTTGATGCATATAAATACTGATATGATGTGCAGATCCATTACAGTAATGAACACACTAACATGACATTATTGTATACAATAATGTCCAGCAACAGACAGATAGTGGCTACATATGTTAAATTAATGCACACAATTAGGAAAATAATGTACAAACTCGATTAAAACATGTGGGCATAAAAAACCAAATATATCAAACACAGAAGCAGAGCAACAGTCCAGGTATTCAAAATGCAAATGAAAACAGGAGCTCACCCTCTTTCTGCGATTGTTGCGAATTTGACGGACGTCCTCTTTTAGATATTTTGAAAATTGCACAAGACACCAAACAAATAAAGCCCTATAAAATTTCATCAACAAATTTGCGCGGGTGATGGTAATCCGGTGAGTCGTGGTGTGGGTGATGTGTTACGTGCGAAAATTGGGGAAAAGGCTTGATGACACTCGTTCAGTAATCCATTAAAATAACATTCGACAAAACCTAAATCCTCTGACGAATCTTGTGCAAAACCGGAACGGTTGTTGGACCCTAAATCAGACACCGACTGCAGTTCTGAGTAATCGGAGCAACCTTGCGAAGGGGCGGCTAGGGTTTTGAAAGGGTTTGGAAATTGGGGAGACGAATTGGTAGAGAGATTGTGAGTTAATAGGGTAGGTGATGAATGATGTGTAGACTAGATGGAAGGGCATGGGTATATCACGCTAAAATTTCGCAATTGCTGTTTTTGGAGGATTTTGAGTGTACAAATTTACTACTTCACCCCCATGATGCATGAAAACCACCAAATAATGAACTACGGGATCATTATCTATGCATGTCGTCTGGATCGTCCATCCTCCAGATCCAACGCTACAAATTGAGAAGGAACTTAAATCTAAGGGGAGAAAAGGAGTTTAACACTACCATATATATATATATATATATATATATATATATATATATATATATATATATATATATATATATATATTACATTTATAAATATTTTGGATACAATAGGTTTTTTTCGGTATACCGTTACCATACCGCATACCGTTATTACGGTATGGTAACGGTATCAAAAATTATCATACCGAATTTCCGGTATACCGGAAATTCGATACGGTATCAGTATGGAATTTTGACATACCGTAATTTCCGGTATGGTATGCGGTATGGTATGCGGTATGGCACGGTCGGTACGGTATACCGTACCGACCCACCCCTAGTCACTTACAAGTTCACACAACTATCAAAAGACATAATGTGAATGTTGTGCTCTGTACCACAAATATTTTACTAATGTTCAAAATAGATTAATTGAAACAAGACGTTGCAACAATAAACTCTCTTGTCTAGACTTCTTTAATGTGAATGTTAGGACGATAATGTGTGTTGGTATTTTAATGCGGATATTAGTCGGCCCATATGAATGTTAATATTTGGCATGAGATAATTATCACGTATTTATCACCACATGTATGTTGATAAATATGTGATAATTATCCAGATTTCATGTAAGTAACTAATGTGATGCCCACAGGTGGACATTACTTGACATGATCTTATTGCCAGTGTTTGATTACTACAAAGAGATTGCTATTTACAAGTTCATATTATTGTCCACAAACTTGATATGAATGTTGTGCCAGTACCTCGAGATGTTACCATCTTGTTTAAATTTTATTATGTGAGCTTGGCAATTATTTCAGTTTTGATTCTCTGTTCAGTTATGATGTTTGCTTGTACAATTTTTTCCAATATGAGTAATATATCAATTTTAAATCGGTTAAATTTAAGGATTAACAAAATTACATTTTGACTACTTTGGGTTACATAGACCTGGATTACGCACTAAGGACCGAAAAACTTGCTTCTCATACAGATAATAGTACTCCTGATTAAAAGAGAAACTATGAAAAGTGAGAATGCTCGAATCGCGTAAGTCTAATGATCATTAAGTATAGTATCCTGGAAGCTTTTCGAGGCACTATATTTGAAGATATCACTAAGGCCAGTGAATATCTTGCCAAAATTAAGGAACGTTTTGTGAAAAACGTTAAAACTGAGACTAACATGCTTGATCTCAATAAAGTATAAGAGCAAAGGCAACATAAAGAAGCACTTTATGCGAATGTCTCACGTTGTTTTACTTAAGCTTGAATTCTAAAGAATTGCTTGTGCATTTGGTGTAGCACAACTTGTCAATACCTCAAGAAATAAAGTAAAGGACATTAAAAGAAAGTCTATTGAGAATGCTACTATGGATAAGGGTGCATTAGAAAAGAAACAACATAAGAAAAATGATAGTTGTTTCCTTTGTGGTAAATATGTATATCAAAAGAAGAATTGTGTTAAAATCTCGTATCACGTAGAAAGAAAGGTGCAATTCTTGCTCTGCTCTGTTTTGAAGTTAATTTGACTTTAATCCCTAATGATATTTATGGGGTAGATTCAGGTGCTACTACTCACATAATGTTATCAATGCAAAGCTGCTTGAGCTATCGAAAACTGATTGATGGTAAAAGATACATCTAAGTGTGATATGGAAAATCGGTAGAAGTATAGACTATTGGGCATTGTTGATTGTTATTAAAGACTGAAATTTTTCTTGTTTTGAAGTATACTTTTATTGTTGCCCAATTAAAGTGATCCATTAAAGATTATATTTTGGGCTAAAGTGTATTTAATTTGTTATGGAAATAAAGTGTAGATACTATATGAGATTTTCTATTTGTTGAGGGACCAGATAGAAATAAAAGGGTCTTATATTTTATACTCCCTCCGTCCCTAGTTAGTTGGAGCATTTCTTTTGAGCACGAGATTTAAGATATTGATGTGTTAAAGGTTAAAGTGGAGAGAGTAAAGTAAGAGAGGAAATAAAGTAAGAGAGACGAAGAGAGAGTAAAGTATGAGAGGGGATAAAGTTTTTACCAAAAAAGTAAATAACTCAACTACCTTGGCACAACCCAAAAAGGAATACGACCCAACTACCTTGGTAATGCGGGAGTATAAATATAAGCTACTCCCTCCGTCCCATTCAAGATGACCATCTTTCCTTTTTTGTTTGTCCCAATCAAGATGGCCACTTTCCAATTTCGGTAATAACCTCATCTCTCCTCTCTCTTAATTAAAATATTTAACTAATTTTTTCCTCTCTATTTTATTCCACCTAACAACACTTTCTAAAATCTCGTGTCATTCAAGAATGTGGCCATCTTGAGTGGGACGGAGGGAGTAGGTTATAGTCCCCAGACGTCAGCAGAACGATTCGATATCTTTGTATTCCCTCGGCAGACTATTGTAAATAACGTCTCTGATCGTCTGGAAGATCCATAACCACGATAAAACAATTATGTCATTCAATTCAATATGGATCAAGATACACCTCCGCTCTAGAGTTTCTGCTCCTTCTCTGTCGTTATTGATTAATCATCATAGAGAGCTTTATGTAATTGTTCATTCAATTATATTCCAAAACAACCCTCCCAAAATAGACAAACCAACCCCCGAGTCTAGCAAGAAGATTTCTCATCAATACGTCAAATATCCACCTTCCCAACCCCAAAATCGATCGGAAAAGAGAGATGCCGACCGAAGTTTGAGAAAATGACAAAAATTAACTAAAGCAAGAGATGAAAACAAATAGACACTGGGCGCCGCCACAACCACCGGGTCTCATACAACGGTACAGCAAAAATGGAACTCAGGATTGGCTAGCTTTTAAAGACTCGACGGGTTTTTTGTCATGAGTTAAAAATAAATGGGTGATATGAGCATAATATCTCAACTACAAAACACACCCTTATACAAAATCTTCTTACATATTTTTGGAGGACTGCTAAAATATATTTTGGGGCTTATACAAAATACACACTTGTGATATGAATACATGAAATGATCAGATTCATCAAGAATAGTAAAATTAGAATTGAAGCATTAATTATTGCAAAAGAAGTTAAACAGAAGAGGAGGGGTTGAATATTTTTTGGAGAGAATCTGAGAAGCAACAATCTTATTAGCAGCTTCTGTATAATGAATTCCATCCCAGCTTATATGGAAATCGCCCTTCTCACACACATTGTAGCCGGCAACAACAAGGCACCGAATCTTCGGATCGTAGTTGTAAGGCGCCCCACCATGTCCGCAACATGCCATTGTTGGTTTCTCCAAACCTACATGCACATTCACATCTTCAGATTATGTATCAATCTTCTTCTTTTTAAGAATTGGGATTTTTTTATACAGTATATATATTTGATGGTTCATTGGAAAATCAAATTAAGGCGAGGGTCTGACCGTAAGACGAAGAATTTGCAACGAGATTGTGCTTGATGGAGTAGATGTCGACATACACAATGACAGAATCCTTCATCTGGAGACGCAGGTGTTGACATAGGTCATTTAACTTGGAGTTGAAGGCTCTTGCAGCTTCATTCAACATGGTAATGCACCCGTACTCATCCACTTCACTACTGTTTGGTTTTCGTATGCCTAGTTGTTGCGGTACACAACCTAATGGCCCCGTGTTGTGCACCCAAAAATTCCTTCCTCCGAGTTTATATATGGCCTACAGAATTTATGTCGTGACGAATTCAATCAAGATTTCTATTCGAGGACAGAGGAAGTATTATTTTACTATGTTAAAATGAGTATTCTTACCTGGATAGCATCCTTAATCCCAGAAATAAAAGAAGGGATTGTTTCAAGGACTTGATCATAGGGAAGAGGGTTAAATGTAAGTGCAACAGTCAAATCATTCTGTCCAATGTCCAATATGTAGAGTGCATTCTTGAATCCTTCTTTGTCCAACACATCTTTTCGACCTGATTCATATAATTTGTACTTGAATTTTTAAAATTATCTTCAAATACACAAACTTTCAATTATTATGATTTTTCCGTGTTACACAATCAATGTATTGAATGTGTGCAAATTTACAACAAACGTGTGGAAAATCAAAATAGTTTGAAAGTTTAATTGTGTATTTAAAAATGATTTTTTTTACTAGTTCATATATCTAAAACAAAATTGGATTAGTTAAATTGTAAAGAGTGGTAAGTAGAGCGTGTACCTTTAGAGTGGAGTTGGAGAGAGCGATTGTGGAAGAGACTAAACTGATTGATTTGAACGCCTAAATTGAATAGAACATTTGGTGGAAGAATAGAGGCTCCACTCACAGCCAAATTTACCCCATTTGAGATATCAGGTTCTAGTGGATTGAGGTAAGCTTTCAGATAACTTGTGTGCAAACTCTCACCTATGAAGAAAATAAATAATATTTAATATTTAAATAATAATATACTCCTATAAGTTTAATAATTTTGATACTATTACTAAGTTTAGTTTATCTAAGTACAGTAGTATATTAGCTTGACCTTTTTAAATAAATGATTATATTTTGATGTGATAAGTATCTAACTATTTGCTAATTGTTTACTGTTAACTATGTCAACACGAAGATATTTGTATGTCAACTGAATTTTGTTGACATACAAATGTTTTCGTGTTGACATGTAAATTAAATAAATATAAACACGAAAGCATTTGTATGTCAATAAAATTAGTTGACATACAAATGTCTTCGTGTTGACATCTATAATATACGTTGATATAATTAGTAGTTAGCAACCTTACATAATCCTAGACATTCAATTTGAAAGTTAATTTAAAACAGGGAGTTGATTGTTGATGCAATAATGAAAATAGAAAGTGATGAGAGGTTACATAAAAAGTCGAGGATTAGACGGCCATCGGATAGTCGGCCGGTGGGCTGATGGAAGAAGGCACGGCCATAAGGGTCTCCGAAGCTGAAGCCGTTTGCGGCCGCGAATCCGCCCGTGTCGGAGTTTGAGTCGCCGAAGTTGAAAATCACGGGTTGTTTGCAGCGTTTAGATGAAACCAAAGGAAGACAAAACACAAACGCTAGGAAGAAAGCTTTGCTAAAAAAGGCTCTCTTGTACTTGTAACAACAATCCATGTTTGGCATTTTACAATGAAAAATCTACTTAAAGATAATAGGTAGGTAGGTTTCACAATGTATGCAGCCACTGCCTAAATATAAGACAGATGAATGAATAATATATACGACCATTTTGTCTTAATGTGACAAGTTGAAGTATGTGATCTAGATCTAAATTCCAATTGACTTGAGATACATGTGACAAGTTGCAACGGTCAACCATACTTAAATCCATTTTAAATAATTTATAGTAACTTGTTTAAGAAATTAGGAGTTCTTATTCGGCAAAATAATCTCCAAAAAATAAGTTATTCGATCGGAAATAATCATTGAAAAATAATAATCTTTCTTTTTAATAGAAACAATTGATTAAATTTGTTCCGGTTAAAAAGATGAGGATAAAATATATAAGTTGTAGATGTTAGGATAAAATTGAATATTAAAGGTTTGGATAGAACAATAAATTTGTTCACGTTATAAGTTGAAAATATTAGGATAAAATTGAGATAAAAACTAAAGAATCATAAATGACAAAGATTGAGGCAAATTTGTTAAATCAATAAAATTTTTATCCAAAACTGACAACTTGTATACTCTATTATAGGAGGTTTAAATTGTGTAATATAGTGGGGTGGACAGAAAAAAATATGGGATCGATTATCCAAAAGATAAGATCAATTCTTCAGAGCAAACATTAATAGATTATATTAAATTAATTTATTAATCAAAACAAATTCTTCCCGTGGAATCTCTCAAATAAGCCTGGCCCCTGTCTAACTCCACAATTAGCACAAACGATTTAATATTGAATAAAATCAGCTCCAACATCAGTTTTAATTTTGAATAATACAATCAAGGATGTAAGCTAGAAGTTGTTGCGGTTTGCTTTCTTTCTTTCAACACTATTTTAAACTTACTGGTGATATTTTTATAAAATTTTATTGTTTCTATAAATTTTAACTTGACAAATAATATCACGAACTTTGACTGCAATTCTCACCAATTAATTAATTGTTGGTTGAAAATTTACTGTGATACAAAGATATACTAACCAGGCGTAATACAACCCAATGAATAATGGAGAAATTAAACGGAAATAAACTGAATTGAAATTACAGAGAATAATTTGAAACAATAAACAGTAAAGATGTAAGCCGAGTCGAGGAGTTCCATTTCCGCAAGACGAGATACGCCCTGGTAGTGCTCACGGTTTGGCGTGTCGTCCCCAAAGATAAAACGGCTTCGTCTCTGAAGTAGCAGCACCGCTAGCAGCAGAGCTCCGACGAACGAGAGTAAGGCGGGGGCAGAGCTTCGGCGGGAAGATTATGCAGAGAGGGAGAGAGCGTGTATGCAAGAATGCTTGTGTATGTTCTATTTAGAATGCAATGGATGCATGCCTATTTAAAGGCCAAGTCCACCCGCAGGGGCATTGATGGAGTCAACAACCATTATGTGTGCTATGATGGCTTGACTGTAACCGCTGGGGGTTATTGACTGATGCACTAGCCATTGGGAGCTGAAGAGACACGACGCACATGGACATACTACACGACTGGATACATCATGGACTGTCGGGGTCCATCGGGGACCTTTTGTCTCCCGTTATGCGTCGGGGTTCAGCGGGACCTTTTGTCTCCCGATATGCGTCGGGGTCCAGCGGGAACATGACGTGGACCAGGACCCGTCGGGGATAGCGTGGAGTTTGGGTGGTCTAAAAAGAACAAGCAGGGCTTGAACTACGTTCAACGACCAGCTCCAAAGAACAGCACAAGGCACAAGGCACCCGACACCCGGCGCCCAGGTCGCTGTGCGCGGCTCGCGGGCGGCGGCGGCGCGCGTGTGGGCTCTGTCACCCGTCTTATTCCACAATAATTATTACACATAATAATTTATCTTATTAAATACTTCATTAAAGAAGTTTATCATCCCCGATGTGGGATAATTAACGCTTAGATAATTAATCCCTTAGTTTTTCCCATAGCTCATTTCTAGCTTATTATGACCAACTTTAATATATTATTTCCCACTCACCGGGAATCGGATTTGAGAAAATGAATATACTACGGTCATCTACTCGGAACGTAGATCGACGCTATTGCATGTTTTTTCACAAAATTAAATGTCTTGTAACATTTATTATTAGTCAAAGTCATTTAACCAAGCACGATTCCAACATTAATGTGGAAAATTTTGCATAAATGGCTTGACTGGTTAGTTAGAAAGTTGACGCAAACTATGAAGAACCATTGAATTGAGAGAGTGAGATGGGGTTGAAGATGATGAAAGAGAATGGAAGAGAAAAATCTTAATTATGAGTATTAATGATATGTTATTTATGTTCTAATCAAAATATTAAGTGATATTCCACATCATCAATTAAATGTCAACTCGCCTTCCATGTTTTTTCAATAAGCCTGAATATATTGTCGATGATTGACAATCCGATCAAATTTTTGTGATATTATTTACAAGTTTAAAGATCATGAAAAAACTAACAATTTCTGAAATGGTAGTATGATATTACAAGCCAATAAACCCTAATGTTTAATACTTCAACGGTTCAGAAAATACTATACAATTTGTCATTGTAGGACTCTACATTACGATGCATGTACATTTCTTTATTCATACTCCCATTTTCACAATATTTACAAAAAAAATAAAACATAATCAACGCTAACTAGTACTTCGTATAAAATATCAAAAATGAAGCTTTTTTCTTTACTCCCAAAATGTGCATTATTTTTGTGGGGTGTAGAAAGTATATCGAATTAATTTGAAAGTCAATTAAAAGTTTATTATTAATCATGAATTATGTTTATTTTCACTCATTTGATATATTTGAAATTATATTAAATTTAATAGTGCTTAAATTGCTATGAAGCAAAAAATGTAAATGTATATAAACATATTGTATGATACAATTATTGCACAAGTATCCCAGTATAAGAAATCAGAATTGATAGTAGCAGATAAAAATAACTGATTAGTCTAAATAAAGCAAAAGCCGGGATAGCTCAGTCGGGAGAGCGTCAGACTGAAGATCTGAAGGTCACTTCACTATTTTTAGTCTATCATGTAATTTGTGTGTCACTTCACTATTTTTAGTCTATCATCATTTACTATTTCTTTTGTTGGCTCTACATGATGTCAAACGTTATATAGTCCATATCCATTTATTTATATGTGATAGAAAGTATAATATTTATGTTTATATATTTTGTTTTTAATTGTCTATGGTCATTTATCTATTTTTGTTTATGTTCATATAAGTGTATCTGTTTTTTGTGGTACATGCAATTATGTTCATTTGGCTGTACAATGGGTTTGAATTTTGTATAATCATATATCTATTTATATATTTATTGTTTATGTTCATATACTAATGTTTTTTATTTTGTTCATTTTTGTAATTGTACATTATCTGAACCGACACATATAATCTATGTCCATTTTTTTTTTCTATAATGCTAGGTACTCCATTTATTTTCATTTGGTATAATTGGTTATACAAATTATAGAGTGAACTACATAAATGGTACCTGATCTTTCACTTTCGCACATAAATGGTACCTGATCTTTATTTTATATAGTTTTTGGTACTTTTTAATCACATTTTTGGTACATGGTGCAATTTTCACCCCAAAATGCACTTTAAACGAATACATTTTTTCATTTATGTCATAAATGATAATTTGGGCATACACAAAATTAGTACTAAAAGTGATATTATAATATCTTCTCTCATTCTCCTCACTCTTTATACTATTATTATTAATCAATATTAATATTATTATTTTAATGTTAAAAATGAATAATTAACTATCATTCAAATATACTTAATTATAATTATAGTTATTATATTAATATTATTGTTATTATACTAAAAACTAGTAGTAATTAATAAATAATTATAGTATAATTACTTAAATTATTAATCATATAATATTATATAATAATAGTAATAATAATAATTATTATTATTTTATATTAAATTAATAATTAATGGATATAGTCTTAATAAAAATTTAAAATTGTGAATTGTATTCATGATATAAAGAGTTGAATAATTTTAGTTAGGTGTTTCAACCCTAAAATGAGTATAAAATAATTTAATAAAAAATATTCAGTTGATTTAATTAATTTATATAATTAATTTAATTAGGTGTTTTGTTCTTGATTATATTATGATACAATTAAATGTACGTATAAAATACTAAAAAGAAAGAAGAAAAAGAAGAGAAAAGAAAAAAGAAGAAACATAAACTAAGGAGAAAAAGAAAGAAGAAAGGAAGATAAAATACTAAAAAGGAAAAAGAAAATGAAGAAAAAAAAGAAAGAAGAAAAAACTAAAGAAGAAAAAAAGAAATAAGAGGAAGAAAAAAATCACATATTTGATACCTATTTAATTGAAATTTCTAAAATTATCCTCCATAACAAAAAAATCACATATTTGGTACCTAGGGTTATTTTTGTCATTAGGTACCAAAAACGATTTAAATTAAAGACCAGGTACCATTAGGTACCATTTATGTGCGAAAGTGAAAGATCAGATATCATTTATATAGTTCACTCTAAATTATAAACTAAAATGTTTAAAAAATTATCTTGAATTCATTAAAAAATCTCATATCACCCAAGTCCTTCAGTATTTTCAATTTAAATTAAAAAACGACTACTACTATACGCATTTTGCCAATCTAATTATTTTATACTACGATTCTAAATTCCTTTTGCAACATCCCAAAATCTATTTTTTTAAATCCGTCAAATAAGTGATGTCACCATTCATTACCAATTATTTAATTTCTCACATATTGTCTTATGCTTCGATTCCTATATCATTATTAGCATTTAATACTTTCGCATTTTAGAATTTTCCTCTCTCATACTTATTCATGTCTTTTCGTTTACTCTTTTCAAATCTTTATCAAACTCATATTTATTTATACGACATTTCATACAATTAAATATTATCACAACCTCTCATATATCACCATAATAACCATATAGAAATACATATACTTTACACTATACTAATTTGCTTTTCGTAGGTCATATACCATATCCGAGTAATAAATCAACATCATATGTCACGCAACATATGCATCAGCGACAAATCACATCCCTATAAACTAATAAAAGCCACAGTTAATCTCATCCATATAGACACATTTAACCTTGAATATCATTAATCCAGCCACATCATATAGTTAATAAATCACATCATATAGCCCCCTGTCGTGCTCGGCAATAACACGGGCACACAGACTATCAACATATAGCCCAAATAGTGGGCAACATATAGCCCATATAGGGCGAGAATCACATCATGTCAACCGTATAGCCCGTATAGGGCAAAAGCCATATAGTCCTCATAGGACGAACATCACACATCCGTATAGCCCAATAGTGGTCACCATATAGCCCGTATAGGGCGAGATCCGTATAGTCTTCGTAGGACAATCATCATATTTTCGTATAGCCCGATAGTGGGCACCATATAGCCCGTATAGGGCGAGATCCGTATAGTCCTCGTAGGACGAACATCACATTTCTGTGTAACAGTACTGCAGTGACATACCAATTATATCCGATGTAATTAACCAAGCACGGGCAACACCAAATATATCAATAAACGCGTTTTAATTGAAACATCTTCTTTCATACTGATTTCTCTACAGACCTTATATACTACTTACAGTTATTCACAGATCATACATTATATGCGATCATATACCATATTCCACAATCCTAGATCCTGCATCGTATATTTATGCTCATACTTATTTTATACGCTTTTCCATTTATTCTTAAATATTACTAAATGACCTCAAAAAAAAGTTCTCAATTTAATCGTGTAGCCTCCCCATTCAATTATTTACCATACTCATAAATTTAATCTTATTTTCCATCATCAAGACATTAAATTAATTCATGAACTTCACTGTTACTATTCACATCATATATATGATTTGATGAATGGAAATATATTGAAATTAATAATCATGTTAGCATTTATATTGCAGAACTAGATTCCAATTCCTAAACAATGTAAATCAATTTAATAGCTATATAATCTATAGTTCCCCTGTATTTTATATTTGCTAACTAATATACAATACTTCTATCAACATAAAAAAAACACAATCTTTATGCTTGATTTAGACTTCTAGTAGCAATAGATCAATCACATTTATCCTTCCATTTCTCTCTATATATAAATAACCAATTTACAATATCAACTTAAATAAACCTGAATAATATTATTTAGATCTCATTTAGATTTTAATCCAAATCTAATCTCTGTACTAAAAGAACTGAATAAGTTCTCAACACAAGCCTATCTCATAGTCTAAATCGATTCTCATTCAAATTGAATAACTAATAAAACATGCTTATTATCATTCTTCTATGAACCTATATCATCAACTATTTTAAGAATCAACTCATACCTCCATGAATCCTCAAAATAACCATAAATTTTAAGCTAACAAGTTCAACCCAATATATATTTATAAGATAGATTAAAGTAACAAGATACCTTGATTTTGCCCCACACGATCTCATATCACACTCTTCTTGAAATGTAGCCTAGAGATCATATAAAAAAATTCCCTTTTATTGAGGAAGAGTGGAGCCGGAAGTCCCCCCTCAAATGAGGGTGTAGAAGGCTTATATATTCCTAAACATGTTTCTAGAATTCTCTACCCCTTTCTCTTCTATTTACTATACACACATGTATATCCACTCTTTTCAATATTACTCCTATTTATCATTGTGGAGGTAAGGGTGGACAAATGTCATTACCTAATTTAGTCTATTTATTTAACTATCCTCTAGATCATTCTAATTACACAAAGTGTTGGAAACTCATTTTCCCCAATTCCTCCACATCACGCGCCTACCATCAAAATTGGAAAAGAATAATATATAAATTCTTCAATTAACACTACATTAAAAAGACATCATATTAATATTTTGATTATTCCACACTATACATTTGTAGAACCTCATTTTCGGCTCATTTCGTACATAGAAGTAGAATTTGCTTTATATCCTTTAGACTACTAATTTATACACACATATATAGATTACTGAATGTAATTTAATTTAAAATATACATTTCTTCTATAAAAAATAAAAAAAATATACATTTCTTCTAATTCTATTTTTGAGAAGTTACATCTTTAACCCTACAACAATTCGACAAGAAGCAAGGACTATTTTTCATGGACAACGTGAGTGCATTTGTCATGGTCTCAAAAGTTGATTAAATTATAGTCTGCCCCTGCAGTTTTGAAAATCAGTTGAAAAAATTATAAAGTTTGGATTTGGGTGATTTGGGTGCAATTATTCACGAGGAGTATTTGTTTGTTTACATGTTATATTGTTGAGGTATATTAACATAATGAAGTTGTTTTTAATATGAATTGACAATATTGTTTACACTTTTACTCATTAGTGGTGATATCCACACATAAATTTTCACCTGCTAAATCAAATACGATTTCACAAACATTTTATACTAGGATGATCAAATAAATCCAAATTTCATGATTTTTCAATAATTTACCTACTAAAAATATCATAAATATAGCATCCTATAGTAAGTATATTACACCTTTCAACTAAATTCCAAAAAAACTTTACTTTACAACTCATTATTAATGTAATTAAGAATATAGAGGAACTCCGAATAAACAAAAGAATAGGAGATTCCTTTTCAATAAGAGCATGGTGGATGTCTCGGCGGACGTCGGACTGGCGTGCCGGACGTCGGACTGGCATGCCGGACGTCCACGCGGGACGTCCGCCATTAGGCAGCATGCATATGGATACGGATGTCCGCTGCGGACATCGGAGTTCCGCGGCTTTCCAGGACGTCCGCCATTGCGTTGACACGACGGACGTCTCGGCCGACGTCCCGAATTTTTTTATTGTTTTTTATGGATGTCCGTCGGGATGTCCTTGGGGATGTCCGCCATTGTGTAGTGGATGTCCTTATGACGTGGCAGTGCAGTGGGATGTTCTTATGATGTGGCAGAAGGTGTTTTTGGGAAGTTACATCTTTAACCCTACAACAATTCGACAAGACGCAAGGACTATTTTTCATGGACAACGTGAGTGCATTTGTCATGGTCTCAAAAGTTTGATTAAATTATAGTCTGCCCCTACAGTTTTGAAAATCCGTTGAAAAAATTATAAAGTTTGGATTTGGGTGATTTGGGTGCAATTATTCACGAGGAGTATTTGTTTGTTTACATGTTATATTGTTGATGTATATTAACATAATGAAGTTGTTTTTAATATGAATTGACAATATTGTTTACACTTTTACTCATTAGTGGTGATATCCACACATAAATTTTCACCTGCTAAATCAAATACGATTTCACAAACATTTTATAATAGGATGATCAAATAAATCCAAATTTCATGATTTTTCAATAATTTACCTACTAAAAATATCATAAATATAGCATCCTATAGTAAGTATATTACACCTTTCAACTAAATTCCAAAAAAACTTTACTTTACAACTCATTATTAATGTAATTAAGAATATAGAGGAACTCCGAATAAACAAAAGAATAGGAGATTCCTTTTCAATAAGAGCATGGTGGATGTCTCGGCGGACGTCGGACCGGTCCGCCATTAGGCAGCATGCATATGGATACGGATGTCCGCTGCGGACATCGGAGTTCCGCGGCTTTCCAGGACGTCCGCCATTGCGTTGACACGACGGACGTCTCGGCCGACGTCCCGAATTTTTTTATTGTTTTTTATGGATGTCCTTGGGAATGTCCGCCATTGTGTAGTAGATGTCCTTATGACGTGGCAGTGCAGTGGGATGTTCTTATGACGTGGCAGAAGGTGTTTTTGGGAAGTCCGTCGGGATGTTCGCCGGGACATCCGTCCCACTGTGGATGCCCTAAGAGCATCCGCAATAGAGGCGAGCGCACCGGCTCGCCGATTTTTGGCGCTCGCCGAACTATTGCAATCGGCGAGAATTTCGGCGAGCGCACGCCGATTCCCGGGCGCTCGCCGATCGGCTCGCCCCTATTGCAGCCTCCCGATCGGCGAGCGACCAGCGAGCGCAATTTTGTTTTATTTTTTATTTTTTTTATTTTCGAAAGTCTATATATACGCGATTTGAACTTCATTTTCATTCGCACCACTTGTTTTAACGAGTACTCTCTCTATCTTAATTTCTGTACAAGAGCAACAACGAGAAATGGATCTCAACAACAAGCCTACTCAAGGGACGAGCGGGTCTCAAACTCCCATGGTCCCTGTTGGAGGTGGATGGGGTCAGATGCTCGGGTACTACAACAACATGTACCCTTGGCAGCAGATGATGCCCGGAATGGCATCCGGGGGTGGTATGCCGGGATGGCAGGGGATGCCGGGGGGTCCGGCGATGCAGGACGGGCCGGCGGTTCTGAGGGGGCAGGGGGTACCGGGGATGCAACCCGGGATGCCGATGATGCCGGGGTGGGCACCCGAGATGCAGATGACGCCGGGGTACCCGGGGATGCAGGGGACGCCGGGGGGGACAACGTCTATCACCCCAGTCTTGATTTTGCTACTGCTGCTTCGCACACATCGACCCCAGCGAAGACGCAGTTCACTAGGTGTGATACTTTCTCCTTAGAGGAGTTGGGGATAGATCTCGGGGATGCGGACACTTCCGTTCAAACGGGAGGAGTAGGGCGGGGTCGGGGCGCGGGCAAGAAGAAGAAGGGGAAGAGGATGGTCGGCGAGTCGGCGCAGCCGGCTGGTGACGACAACCAGCCACGGAGGAAGTGGACGGACGTGGAGAACGTCGCGTTGTCCAAGGCGTGGGTGAGTGTTTGCGATGACCCCCTCGCCTCGAACAATCAGAGGATCCTCAACTTGTGGGCTAAAATAGCAGCAGCCTACAAAGCATTTTGCCCGGAGGGGAGGATATGCAGAGGGGAGGAGTGCCGGAAGGCGTGGGACCGAATCCGGTCTGGGGTCTCCCGATTTTCGGGGTTGTACACCAACGCCCTCCGAATGAAGTCCAGCGGCCAAACTGACGAGGACTGTAGGAGGGAGGCGGATTCCCCGTGCCCGGGCTTTACAAGGACTTCACCTACTGGAACTGCTACGAGGTGCTAATGGATTTCGAGAAGTTTCGGGCAGGTGTCGATGCGGGCTGGCCGAAGAAGCAGCGCCTCGAACTATTCAGGTGATTACGCCAGCGGTAGCAGCGGCGGTTCCCACGACCTCCCGAAGATGGTCAAAGGCGGGCGCAACGCGAGCGCCAGAGGTCCCAGGAGGTCCAGTCGGCATCCCCCCCTGTTGGCAGCTCGACAGCCGACTTCTTCTTCTTGGCGCATCAGCAAGCCCGGGCTTAGATGATCAAGATCATATATCAATGGAAGAATGCAACTGACCCCGAGGAGAAGAGTTTTTTTCACGCCGTGCTCGTGAGTATGCGAGAGGATTTGAATCCCGGCGCGACATAGGTGGGGGGCTCTGACGCGGGCTCAGATGCCGCAGATTTGGGCGTCCCGGATAGCGGCGACGACGGCGAGGAGTGAGGCGGCGGCGGAGGCGGGTGGCTCGTGCGTGGATTAGGAGTTTTTTTTAAGTAATGTAATTTTTTTTATTTGACTTTTTTTTAATTATTGTACTTTTAAAATTTTAATATTATTATTGAATTTTCCCGTATATGTGTCGTAAATTTAATTCCGTATTTTGTGTGATTGTTTAATTATTTATTTTTAGTGCTGATGGTGTGACTGAGCTATGACTGGACTATTGCTTGTCCAGTTGCTTGTCCTGCTGATGTGGCAGGAGGAATTTAATGCTGCTGATATAGCAGAAGAGTTTGTGGCTGGGCTATGGCTGAGCTATTGCTCGTCCACGAACTATTGTGGATGCTCTAACATGAAAAGTAAAAGTCCAAGTCCGGCGGCTTTCCGGTTGAAATATAGAGACACGAGTCGCAGAGGATCACACATCCAACGGTCCACAATTAATACGATCATCATTTTAGTAAAAGCAAGTCTTCGTCGCCGGCTTCGGATTCTGGATCTTCTCTTCTCTCACCCGCTTCCCCGCCCCCCCCCCCCCCCAAATTAATTGTGAGCTGCAGAGGTTGGCTCGCTTCAACACTCAACACTTTTGCTGCATTTTGCCTCAATCGCCTCCGATCGGTTCAGTGTTTTTGTGTTTTCTGGTGAGTATATCAACTCGTTCACTGATTCCTGCTCGTTTTAATCCCAATTTCGCCGCATCGTTGCTTTTTTCTTTCAGTTGGAACTGTTACTACTGATAATTCAGTTATTTCATGTATTCAATTTTCTTATACTTATTTTGCGAGATCTGATTCAATTTTTCCGTGCCTAATCGAATGCCAATTTTTCTTTGTTGCATCGTGATTTCCCCCTCAAATTCACTTTCCACTTGATGTGAGTTGAATTACAATCAGATTAGGTGGTCCTCAACTCCATCTTGTGATTGCCGGGTGGGAGGGGGAGGCACGCAATGAATGTTTTAGGTGATAACTTTATTGACAAAATTGGCTTGATAGCATAACCTGCAATTGGAAGCATGCGAGTCAGAGAAACTTTGAAGAGCTTACAGCTTAATTAGATAGAATTTTGACTTCTGGAGTCAATGAGGCTACACAGGCTTTTGGTCTGAATGCACTTCTCTCATTGACGTTGCTACCCCATTGGTTATCTTGAAGAAGTGTATATTAGGTCACATTTTATTCTCGGGAAAGCTGACTAGAAGCAATAATTCGTTGAGTATTAGCTTATTTTGGTGATTTCAGTTACTGACCTTGTGGCTAACATTTTTTTTCCATCTAAGTTAGTATTTGTAAAACATGTAAACTTACATCAGTAGTTCTCTTGCTCAGCGGATATCGTGACATTTGAGGAGATCATTTGGTTAAACGGAATATGAGTTGTCTTGGCTGTTGTGGAGATGATGAGATCAATAGAAATGCTGACGGTGGAGGCCCGTACCCAGTAAAAACCTCAGCTGGTAATTTAGCAATCTTTAGTCTTTCATGCCTTCCACATGAAATATATTAGTAGCTTATTTGCTTTTCTTCAGCATGATTCCTTCGGTTCATTTTTGTCAAGAAGAAATGTAAACCAAGAGTTTTTTGGTAGGCAATGCTGGGAATTATCACACTGCTGAAGCCACATCTAAAGATCAAGCTGTGAAAATACAGCCTATTGCTGTCCCATCAATTCCCGTGGATGAACTCAAGGAAGTTACAAGTAACTTTAGCACAGATTCTTTAATAGGAGAAGGCTCATATGGAAGAGTTTATTACGGAATTCTTACTAATGGTCGAGCTGCAGCCATAAAGAAGTTGGATGCCAGCAAACAACCAGATGATGAATTCTTAGCTCAGGTCCTTTTAAAGATTATTACTAATTCTTGTGCTAGGAAGAAAGTATTTGATATCTAACATGTCATGCATTTGAACTTTCAGGTATCTATGGTGTCAAGGCTGAAGCATGATAATTTTGTGGAGCTACTTGGTTATTCTGTTGATGGAAATCAACGTATTCTGGCATATGAATTTGCATCTAATGGATCTCTTCATGACATTCTTCACGGTTTGTTAATTACCTAATGCAAGTCATTATCTTAGTTTCTTTTGTTTTTTTGCCTAATGATTGAAATAAGAATTTTCATGTATAACACATAATCACAATAAGCCTTGATTAAATGAGTGTGGTTGCTATCTAAAGCATCTTGTTTATGTTTTTCTCCCATTATATCATTGCATCGTGTTGTGTAAACAGTTTTAAGATAGGCAAGCATGTGCTAACTATTTACTCATAGAAGTAGCGAGAGATTCTCTATGATTTGATGTCTTGGGCATTCTTTAGTGGCATTTGGTTTAGGGCCAGAAGTTCTTTAAACTTCATATGCTGCATATAATTGATTTCTCTCTCTTTGTCTCTCTCGGTCTCTCCATTGTCATAATTATTTGAACTATTGGTGAATCAGTTTATCAACTAAGTTTGCTTTAGATGGTAGTCATGCTACTGAGTAACTATAACAAATTTTCTCCCTGAACCCCATGGCCAAGACCACCTAAAATGGAGGGAAAGGAAAATAAATGATTCTATATTATGAGGTATAAGTTGCAATTTTAAGTATCTAATTTTATTTTCAGGAAGAAAAGGTGTTAAAGGAGCGCAGCCTGGTCCTCTTCTTTCTTGGGCTCAACGTGTTAAAATTGCTGTAGGTGCTGCTAAGGGCCTTGAATATCTTCACGAAAAAGCAGACCCTCATATTGTCCACCGTGATATAAAGTCCAGCAATGTACTGATTTTTGACGATGATGTAGCTAAGATTGCTGATTTTGATCTATCAAATCAAGCTCCTGATATGGCAGCACGTCTTCACTCTACTCGTGTCCTTGGGACATTTGGATATCATGCTCCAGAGTGAGTTGCTCTCTGTTTTTCACGTACACACTTCTTTTCACCTACCCAGTTTACTTCTCTGATCATATACATGTGCTACAAATAATGTGTTCACCTCTTCCTTTTTTTGTGATATGGCAGATATGCTATGACTGGACAGCTGAACTCAAAGAGTGATGTTTATAGCTTTGGTGTTGTCCTTCTGGAGCTCCTTACTGGCCGCAAACCCGTTGATCATACATTACCTCGTGGGCAGCAAAGCTTAGTAACATGGGTACTGTACTTGCCCGCGTTCCATGCCTAAATTGCGCTACAAAACAGTCTTGGTCTTGCACTATTTTGCATTGTAACTCTGTTATTGGATGTTTCAGGCTACACCTAAACTGAGTGAAGATAAGGTTCGGCAATGCGTTGATGAGAGACTACAAGGAGACTATCCTCCTAAGGCTGTCGCTAAGGTAATGACCGAATCTCCTTATAAAGTATAGTGAATTACATTTTCCATGTGGAGCTAATTTGTAGCTGTCCAATATTCTTGCTAACTTAATTGAGGCTAGATCAATAAAAACCTCATTTAATGTAAAACTATGAATCATTTGCACTCGACATATAAAGTAGTAACTGCACTTTTACAGTCCCTAGGAGGCGCTGTTACAAGGCAATCAGCGGTAGTTACTTAATACGTTAAGTGCAGTTACCCTATATATTTAGGCATGACAGTGATAAAATGTGATGAGGATTTGATATATTGTAATAGATGGTTTGTGGTTACATGTTGAATGCAGATGGCTGCTGTTGCTGCCTTGTGCGTACAGTATGAAGCTGATTTTCGGCCAAATATGAGCATTGTGGTGAAAGCGCTCCAGCCTCTGTTAAATACTCGTGCTGGACCTACTGGTGAAGCTGGATTGACATGAACCCTGAATCAGAAAGATATCCCCTCTCTCTCTCTCATGTTCGTGATTGTTTAAATTAAACGAGTCCCCTGAGGCGTGTATTGTTTCCATTGTTTTTCCCTCGCCAACGTATCGTGTATTATAATAGACTTGAAAATCTATGTATTTGACATTCTTTCAATATGTGATACTCCATTTGCCTACCATTTTCATATCATTGTAAATTTTGTACATTACAAATATCGAAATTTAGAATTCTAAATTTGATTACATGTGCAATGAGTATTTGGTATGTTGAAGATGGGGGAAATGTTAAGTTGGTGAACTAAATATGTAACAGTGTTTAGCTTGAATTTATTTGAAGATGCAGCCTCTAGTTTCAAATTTAATGTTTAATACTTCCATCTATCCGCGAATAGGAGTTCCATTTTTTTCCGATACGAGTTTTATGAAATGTTAAGAAAAATAGATAGAAGAAAGTTAGTGGAATATGAGGCCTCTTACTCTTACCATTTGTAGTAATAATGAATCGAGGCTCATATTCGCAGCTAGAGCAAAATGGCAAAACAAAACTTCTGGAAGGGAGTATCACATAAATATTTGAATTGCAATTTCATAGCCTTTTCCTCTATTTTGTCTTTGTCGTAGTCCAAGAAGTCTCTCAATTATGAATTTCAAGAAAATTACAAATTCATAAAATCACAGATGCGTAACTGGTGGTGCTGAACACTTGAAAGTCTATCAATCGTGTTTATAACAAAAATAATTTTTAATCAAGAGAATAATTTTTTGAAAAGTAATTTTTATAGAGTAGTAGTACAAGAAGAACAACTGTTTTTAAGTTTATGTGAGGGATGTCTCACACATATTTTTGTATCAGTCTAATTGAAACATAAAATTTTTTACAAGGTCATGGCAAAATCAATACATCCGAGGACAAGACTCTCCTATTCCCCATTTGTGTTTTAAGAGTAGTTTAGAATTGTTATTTTATCTTTATGAATGATTAATATAAGTATTTTCATTTGTATTTAATATTTACTCCCTCCGTCCCTGAAAATTTGTCACCTATTTCCTTTTTCGTCCGTCCCTAAAAATTTGTCACATTTCACTTTTACCATTTTTGGTAATGGACCCTACATTCCACTGACTCATTCACACTCACATTTTATTATAAAACTAATATATAAAAGTAGGACCCACATGCCACCAACTTTTTCAACTCACTTTCTATTATATTTCTTAAAACCCGTGTCCGGTCAAATGGTGACGAATTTTGGGAGACGGAGGGAGTATTATGCAACAACACAGTGCAATGGAACAGGAAGGGGTATCCTAAGTGATTAAACATGGACTGAAGTTCAAGGGAGAAAGGGATTGAAACAGGGATGAGCCTCCTTCTGTCTTTGATAAGCCCTAATAAATATGATTCAAACAGAGTTATGTTAGGTTAGGTTAGGTTATGCAAACAACATCAACCATACAACCACTTGATTTACCCATTCCAATACCATACCTCGAAGCAGTTAATCCGCAAGTGCTCCAAATATGATTAAAAGAAAAGGAGCCGATGCAGCTCTCATACCGCCTCGTCCACCCTTTGAGTTTGGGACACCAGTCCTCACCACCTTAGAGTAGTAGGGTGCTGCTGGCCAACGACAACAACAAATATAAATGCCACTCTCACTCTATGAAACCAACCAGTTGACCTAATAGATTACCTGTTGGAGCTCTTCTTCTGCTTCCTCCTGCAATTCCCATTCATAGGGAAGTCAGTGTATGTGGTTTTTAACATCTAAAATGATGCAACAATCTTATCTTCGATCAACAATCCTTGTTTCTACTTGTGAATTGATTAGAGAATCCACCAACTACCATTACTCATAACCCTATTTCAAGATTGTCATTTTACCAACAAAGCCAGTTCATTAGGAGCTGAGTTGAAATCTACTTCCAACTCATAACCTACTTTCAAATTTTCCATTGCACCAACAAAGCCAATTCACAAGGAGCTGAGTTCAGATCTACTTTCAACTCATAACCTACTTTCAAGATTGCCATTGTACCAACAAAGCCAATTCACGAGGTGCTAAAAATTTTCCCACCAATTTTCATATAGTTATCCCACTTGCTTTCTAAACTAGGGAGCCTTTACTAAGAAAGATAAGTACCCCCTCCGTCCCACTCAAAATGTCCACATTCTTGAGTGGCACGAGATTTTAGGAGGAGTTGTTAGGTGGAGTAACTAGAGTAGTTGAATATTTTAATAAAGAGGGGGATTTATATCCAAATATAGAAAGTGAGTGGGACAAACTAAGTGGCAAGGTCAACAAAGTCAATCATGAAAAATAAACACTCTTTACCTATCTCCTAATCCTATTTTTCTCAAAACAAACATACTACAAATGATTCCAAATCATAATTCCAATTTCACATATTGATCATGATGAACAGCAAAAGTTGCCTGAAGAGTTCAACAAGGTATGCGCTTCTGAGAGCTGCATTCATCAATCAACAATTAGTAGCCTGGCCATCAAAGATTGAATACCCCAAATAAAATTTGACAAACCAATTTGAAATTGGAGTCGGCTTGGGCTTTCAGATGGGGCGTAAATCGATCGGGGTGAGTTTCCCAAACCTTCCTTCAGTAGGCAGACTTAATCTGCAAACCAAATTAAAATTAGAGTTGAAGTTAGGTTTGGATTGATAGCAAAAGTGTTTTGTGAAACTGAGATTGGGAGGGGACGAAATTAGGGGGAAATCCCAGCAAGATCTTGGCCTCGTCGTTTTGCATATGACCATCCACCATAGGAATAGCCCAGTAATAGCCTAGCCACAAACTGCTCTTGCCACATCATCAACACTAAAAATCCTCCTGCAACACCATCAAAACAAGCAAATAGCCCAGCCATAGCCTAGCCATAGCCTAGCCACATCACTTAAAATTATATAAAATAAATAATTAATAATCACACAAAATACGGAATTAAATTTACGACACAGATACGAAAAAATTCAATAATATTATTAAAATTTAAAAAGTACATTAATTTAAAAAAAATACATAATTAAAAAAAAAACTAACGTCGTGTAGTCCCCCGCGCCCATACTCTTCAATTAAATCCTTTTGGAGTCGAATATGAGCCTTTGTTTGGCGCATGTCGGCATGTGCTTGGAGGCGGCCGGCTTCATCGTGAGGTACCCCACTCCGTACGTTGGGGGCGGCCACGACGTGGCTTGGACCGGCTTCATTATCGTCGTTGGTCCAACTAGTCAGTTGTACACCTTCATCTTCGACAATCATGTTGTGCATGATAATACAGGCGTACATTATATCAGCAATGCAGTCAACATGCCACAAACGCGTTGGACCCCTAACTGCCGCCCATCGAGACTGGAGCACACCAAATGCGCGCTCCACGTCCTTGCGCACCGACTCCTGCCGTGCCGCAAAGTAGGCCTTCCTCTCATCTGATATGCATCGGATCGTCTTCACAAAGACGGGCCACCTATGGTATATCCCGTCCGCCTAGTAGTAGCCCATATCATGCCGGTTGCCGTTGGCGACAAAACTGATGGTCGGACCGACACCCTGGCACTGCTCGTTGAAAAGTGGCGACGAGTTGAGGACGTTGAGGTCGTTGTTCGAACCGGCTATCCCAAAATACGCATGCCAAATCCGCAGCCGGTAATCAGCTACGACCTCGAGGATTATCGTGGGATTCTTTCCCTTGTAGCCGGTCGTGTAGAACCCCTTCCAGGAAGCTGGACAGTTCTTACACTCCCAATGCATACAATCTATGCTGCCTAACATCCCCGGGAACCCATGTTGTTCCCCGTGCATCCGCAAAAGATCCTGGCAGTCTTCGGGGGTAGGGCTTCGAAGGTACTGATCACTGAATATTTCAATCACGCCCAGACAAAAATACTTCATACATTCAAGGGCAGTCGTCTCACCGATGTGGAGGTACTCGTCTCACATGTCTGCCGCGCCTCCGTAGGCCAACTGCCGGATTGCCGCAGTGCACTTTTGAATAGGTGTGTGGCCTAGTCTGCCAGCCGCATCGTGCCTGAAGCGGAAATACAGATATCGATGCTCCAAAGCGTTAACAATACGCATAAACAGGGCCCTGATCATCCTAAAACGGTGCCTGAAATGGTTGGCGTTGAACCGCGGCTCCTGTGCGAAGTAGTCTTCGTATAGGCGCTGATGTGCAGCTACGTGATCACGATGAATCACTTCTCGGCGGTGGACCACTGGGCGAGGTCGAGGTACCGCCGGCTGCAAGGCCCTCTGCATCCATCGATCAATCTCACGGTTCGTATAGGCCTCTAGCGCTTCTTTATTATACGATCGTACTCCCCACCACTACCACCACTACTACCACCGGCGTTACTCATTTCTCGGTGTTAAACTTGTACAGAAATTAAGATAAAGAGAGTACTCGTTAAAACAAGTGGTGCGAATGAAAATAACGTGCAAAGTGCGTATATATAGTGTTTCGAAAATCTAAAAAATAAATTAAAAATCGGCTAGGCGATGCGCTAGGCGATCTGGACGCTGCAATAGCGCCGAGCGAATCGCCCAGAGCATCGAAATCGCCTAGCGCTAGGCGGTTTTTTATTCCGAAATTGGCTAGGCGGTTGCAATGCACCGCCTAGCGCCGGCGCTCGGCTAGGCGGTGCGCTAGGCGCCATTGCGGATGGCCTAATGCTGGACTCGATTCTCTTTCAAAATGGAAAATCAGAGCTCGAATTCGGAGGCGCCGCTTTTGATTTGGAGATGAGCGGTGCGCCAACCTCCACATCCACATTTTTCTTCCATTTCAGTGATGAACTATTTTTTTTCAATAAAATAAATTAAGTCGAGGTGTAGCCTAAGAGCATCCACAATAGTGCATTAGCGACCGGCGAGCTGCTAGTCCGCCGCGCTAGTCAACCACTGCGACCGGCTAGCGGGTGACGGACGAGCGCGACGGACAACCTCTCGTCCGTCGGATATGGCGCTAGTCCGCTATTGTGGGCTCCCGACGGACAAGCGATTTTTAATTTTTTTTCAAAACTCTATATATACGGCTCGTTGCACTTCATTTTCATTTGCACAACTTGCATTAACAAGTTTCTCTTCTTTCTCTCTACATTACTGTCTACATTCCGAAATTGCTGATGCAGGTGGTAGTGGTGGGGTTGCTGATGACGTACGCCGGCGAATTAACGAAGAGGTGAGGCCTATACGTCCGCAGATATAAATCGCCTGATACAAGCAGCTTTGCAGCAGCAGCAGCCGGCGGTACCTTGGCCCATCCATCATCGAGCTCTAGTTCCCCGCGACCACGTCGCTGCACACCAACGGTTGTATGACGACTATTTCGCTGAGCAGCCGCGGTTTGAGGACTACTTTTTCAGACGGCGTTTTATGATGTATCGGGATCTATTTATGCGTATCGTGAGCGCTTTAGAGCGTCGGTACAAGTATTTCCGGTTCAGGTTGGATGCGAGAGGCCGACCCGGTCACTCGCCTATACAGAAGTCCACTGCCGCAATCAGGCAGTTGGCCTACGGAGGCGCGGCCGACATGTTCGACGAGTACCTCCACATCGGTGAGACTACTGCCCGCGATTGTCTCAAGTATTTTTGTCAGGGCGTCATTGAGATATTCAGGGAGAGGTATCTTCAGAAGCCTACCCCCGAAGACTGCCAGGCTTTGATGCAGATGCACGGGAATGTGCACGGGTTTTCGGGGATGTTGGGCAGCATATATTGTATGCATTGGGAGTGGAAGAAATGCTCCGCCGCCTAGAAGGGGGATGTACACGACCGGCTTCAAAGGCAAGAATCCTACGATGATCCTCGAAGCCGTAGCTGACTACCGGCTGTGCATTGGCATGCGTACTTCAGGGTAGCCGGGTCGAACAACGACATCAGCGTCCTCCAGTCATCGCCCATTTTCAACGAGCAGTGCATGGGCATTGGTCCGGCTATCAGTTTCGTCGCCAACGGCAACTAGTACGATATGGGCTACTATTTGGCGGATGAGATATACTCTAGGTGGCCCATCTTTGTGAAGACGATCAGATGCCCAACAGATCCAAGGAAGATCTACTTTGCGCAACGACAAGAGTCAGCGCGCAAGGATGTGGAGCGGACATTTGGTGTGATCCAGGCTCGATGGGTGGCGGTGAAGGGTCCAACACGGTTGTGGTATGACGACTGCATTGCTGATGTCATGTATGCATGTATTATCATGCATAACATGACCGTCGAACAAGAAGGTCCAGAACTGACTGACTAGACCAATGAAGATGCTGATGCTGCCGATCCAAGCCACGGCGTGGCCACCTTCTATGTACGAATGGGGATACCTCACGAGGACGCCGATCGGGTCCGTGCATTTGCCGACATGCGCCAACAAGAAGCCCATATTCGACTCCAGCAGGATATAATTGAAGAGTTGTGGGCGCGGAGAAGTGCACGTTGATATTTATAATGTAATTTGTGGAAATCGTTGTTTTTTTGTTGAATTGTACTTTTTTTATTTTGATTATGTATGTTTTTTATTTCCTGCGTACTCGTGTTGAAATTTTAATTCCGTATTTGTGAAATTGTGATTTTGTTTGTTGGGATGTCCTAGTGCTAGTCCTAGTGCTTGTACACTATTGTGCAGTGAGATCTCCTAGTGATGTGGCAGTGCAGTGGCTAGTCCTAGTGACGTGGCAGGAAGTGTTTTTGGCTAGTAGTCCTAGTGCTAGTCCGCCGGGATATCCGCTCTATTGTGGATGCTCTAAAAATGCCGAAATTTAAATAACTATATTCATTACTAATTTATAATTTCTAATTTCATGAAATTGGAATATTCACAGTGCAGTCTAGCTTTTAGCTTTTAAGCTTATCATATATTTTTAGGTAATCGCGTGTGTATATGTACATACTTTCACCAAATTCTGATTTTATAAATAAACAACAAAATCTAGCTAGTGGGGAGTTGAAGGTTAATGTCATTGTGGCTAATTGAATGGGCATATAAATTCATTCAACTATATCGTTTTATTAATACATCAGTCGTTTAAGTCATACCAAACATTTTGCTAGGAAATGATGGACTTAAAAAAAGGGGACCCGTCATATTATATAATAATCACACTAAAAGTATATTAATGGGCCAAATGGGAAAGGCATGGTACATGAAGTCACACCAAAATTATTAAGAGATTAAATATTCAAAAGGAAGAGGCATGGAATATAGATTACAAGTCAAAGACTAATATGAAAGAGGCTGGGCTGGTGGCATCAAAGTATTCAAAATCAGATGTTAAACCAGAAGTTGAGTGTGGCGCCTTAGACCACTCGGCCATCCTGACTTTATGTTTTCTTCATGAATGTGTATAATTACCATTTACAATTAACATAAAGACTGAAACATGCTAAAAAAACACGCTCCTGTTTAATCTACCTTACCTCATTGGCTCATCCCCATTCAATGTAAATATTATCCCATTCCACAAGCGATTGGATTGGTCACGTTGAATGTGAACGATCTACTTCATAATTCCTTTATTCCCTTTTCATTGCAGCTTAGTTGACAAGCTCTGTCTACGGTGGATCACAAATGTCCATTCCGGTGGGAGGCTGTGGCCAAGGACGTCTACTTATAGTTCGTTTGAAGTAGTGCATTTTTGGATGAGAAGGCCTAAGTTGCTCTGTTTATTGTTGCATGTTTATTTGATCATTGATGGATGTTTCTTCATAGTTCAGATCCATCCCTACTATATAAGACATTAACATTTTTGGATACTCTAGGATTTCATTTCATAATTATTTCTTTTTTTCTTAGGTGGCTTCAATTTCCCACATAAAATAATACTCCATCCGTCCCAACTAAGTTGAATCATGTCTCAACATAGTTGGGACGGAGGAAGTATTAAGATATAACTTAAGATTAAGTTATGAAATTATTTTAGTCGAAGAGAGTTGGCTATGATTAATTATATTAAGATTAAGTTGTGAAATTATTTTAGTTGGAGTGCTATGACTAATTATCTCATGATTATCCATTTAGAATTGAATTGTGAGATTGAATCTCATGAACCAAACAGCTACATATTTAATTCCGAGATACAATATTGCAAACCGAACACCCCTTAATGCACGAGATCATACAAATTTTTTGTCAGTGCTCTGTTTTCATACCTGAAAGTTTGTTTGAACTTTGAAGGAGGTGTTCATGTTTCTTATAAAAGGGAAACACAGAGTCTGTGGCAAAACCACATTAACAACTCAAAAATTGCGTAAACTAATCGTATGCTATAAATAAGAAGAAAATGTAACAAATAATGTGTCAATCCAATAAGTCCAGTTTGTATATGCAGACATTAATTAAATCCCACAATGAGTGTAGTGTATAAACAAAACAAATGCTATAGAGGATTCTGGAGCAGATGAGGAAGAGTGATCTTGCCGGAGTTATTCTGGTCAAGTTTGTTGAACTGATCGCATATCTGCATAATATCCTTCTCTTTAATCTTCCCCATCTCCTTCAATTTGTAGATCACATACTCCGATTTACTGCCCCAATTTCAACCCCATCAACACATTGAGAAAAATAAATTAAGAGGAAGCACGAATTGGAGATGGGATTCGTCTTTACCTAATGAAGCCGTTGTTGTTGAGGTCAGCAGCGAACAAATCCTCCACCGTGATTTCCCGATGCAGCGCCCAATTCGCAATTTTCCGATGCCTCTTGTCAACCCTAGCCTCCGCCAGGTACAGAAACGCACGCGCCACCGCCAGCGTCGACAGCAGCAGCCACACCGATGCAAACAGCCTCCCCGTTATCGTCTTGAACGCCTTGTCGCCGTACCCCACCGTCGTCACCGACATCACCGATAGGTAAACGGAATCCACCCAATTGAGGCGCTCCACCAAGTGGAGGAACAGGATTCCGATCCCGATGCACAGCACCACCACGCCTAGGGCTAATCCGACCTTCAATCTGATCCTCATCCTCCCCTTCGCCACATCGACTATGTAATTCCTCGCTGAGAAGCCCTTCTCCGGCGCCGGCGCCGGCGAAGGCTTGATTCCGGCGAGGATGATGTTCTCCTGCAAATCCAGCACGTAATTGACAACGCCGCTGAGGAGGATATCGATGAATCCGAATCCGACGAGCACGAAAACGCAGGCGAACACCTTCGCGATGGGGGTGGTGGGGGCGATGTCGCCGTAGCCGATCGTGCACATGGTGACGATGGAGAAGTAGAGCGCGTCGACGACGGGGTGAGTCTCAATGCCGGAGAAGTGGTCGCGGTTGAAGGAGTAGATCACGATGCCTAGGGCTAGGTACAAAACAAGCAAAATTGCGGCTTGGCGAACAAGCGAAGGGGAATCGGATTCGAAATTGGCGTCGCCGTCGGCGGGATGAGACCGGTAATCCTTCATGACGACCATCGCCGGGGCGGTTTTACTGCGCTGCATCTTCTTCCGGCCGCAGGAGGAGGGCGGAGGCTCGGTTTCTTCTTCGTCATCGTGTTGTTGGTAAAAGTTAGGGTTTGCGTCCAAGGATTGGGTTTGGGAAAGGGGAGAATGGAGAGTGATGACGAAATCACAGAGATTTGGAGATGAGGTGGATATCAGTAAGGGCTCCGCCGCTTCCATTCATCAATCGATCACTGAGTTTTCGGCTGAGGAGGAAAAGGGGGCGGCGAATAGGAAGGGCTGCCTGCGCCGCTCAATTTACAGCGGAGTCTTTTTCGAAGACGGAAGAAAAATCCAATGAGGGAAGAGAGAGAAGATTGAATAAACATTTTATAACCACAGCCCCACCCGAGTGGGGACCACTACACGTCATATTACTGACTTGCAAATCGTGCCACGTGACGTGGCGATTTCAATTCAAATATTTTTTATATTTACAGTGAACGAAAAATAAATATCCACAGAAAACGATTTACACAATTTTCCGTTAATAAAAAAAGAAAGTCATATATTTAGATAATTGCATATAGTACATAATTGTAATAATTTTGTCAGTATCACAGTTTCCTTAATTACTACTCTCGCAACATGTAAAAAAATTATGTTAAATGAATTAAATAAAAGAACAATAAAGTAAAAAATGAAAAACGATAAAGAGATGAAAAGAGAATAAAGTAAGAGAAGTAGTGTGTTGACTTTTGCTAAAAAATAAAATGACTTTACTATAATGGAACATACCAACATGGCAAAATGACTCCACTACTACGGAACGAGGGGAGTAAATTTGTCTACTTTAGTATGCACTTTTAGTTTGACACGGATTTTTAACGCATAATAGTGAGTAATTGGTAAGTAAAAAAGAAAGAGAAAAAAAAAATGATTGAAATATTATCAGTGAAAAATATGTATTACCTTATTAAAAGAGAAAAAATTTCCTTAAAAAAATTTAAAAAGTACATACTTTAATGGGACATACTAAAGACGAAAGATACGTATATTCAGATTAATGATTCATTTACTACATTAATAATTTATACCTTATGATTGATGATTTCGTTTAAATATTTTAAATCAGAATGAAAACAAGTTAGGAGAGAATACATGAGACAAAATAAAAAACTAGATTTATATAACTATAAACTCTCAGATATTCCATCTGCCCTACGTTACTTGAGTCACTTCTTTTTTACAATTATTTTTAAAAAGTTATAATAAATTGTTAAAGTAAAAAAAGAAAATAATATAGAGAATATCTCTTCTGTGCATTATTCTCCCTACTAATTTACATTCTCTTTATTTTAATTATTTATTACTCTATAATTTTTCCAAAACAATGTCAAAAAAGAAATGTCTAAAGTAACGTGGGACGGAGGGAGAATTATAAAATAATTAAATATTTTAAAAAATATATAGTATAGTAGCATATAGTAAGTTAAAATTATTTTAGAGTTAAATTTAGTAATCTGCTTACGTAGGGTGTTAATTAATATTACTATAATTAATTAACAATCTAATTCAATATTTCTTCCTTACATGGCATGGTTTAATCATTAAACTATACTAATATCCTAAGAGTGTCCACTATAGGTGGACACGGCTGAGGCCGAGGGAGGTGGCGCAACCGCGCCTCCCTATAGTGGAGGATGAGGGCGTATGGGGCGGGGGGGGGGGGGGGGGGGGGGGGGGGGAGGGGGGGTGGAGGATGCGGCTCCCTATAGCAAGGCCCGGAGAGCCACGGCCGTGGACAACTTTTTTTTATTTTTATTTTTCATTTTTTTTAAAAAAATTAATGTTAAATTATGTGCTTTTTTTAATTATTTTTGTCCGATAATTTTTATTCGAATTGAACAAAAATATACCAACAATTGATACAAATCTTATGATTTGTGACTGTGGACAAGTCCACTATTGGCCGGACAACTGTTTTTGTGGCTCTGGACAACTTTTGGTGGCTTGTCCACCAGCCTTGTCCACACCATAGTGGACACTCTAAAAAAAAGAACTAAATAAAGCTATCACCATAATTTATGTAAATTTAACTTTTATTATCTCAAAGATTTAATCATATTTGAAGTATTTGTACTTTAGGACTTATATCATTTTCATCTTTATTGACTTAAGTGTAGGGATGGAGCCAGGAAAATATAATAAGAGGGGCAAAAATATTAACATACAAATAAATAATTATAAAAATAATATATATACATTAAAATAATACACTTCCTTTGTTCCGTGGTAGTTGAGGACTGCACTCGTTTTGAAAAAATGATACTCCCTCCGTTGCTTAAATTTTGTCACACTTTGACCGGGCACGATTTTAAGAAATGTAATGGGAAGTGAGTTGAAAAAGTTAATGGAGAATGTGCCCTACTTTTATTTATTAGTTTTATAATAAAATGTGAATTGTAATGAGTTAGTGGAATATGAGGTCCACTACAAAAAATTGTAAAAAGTGAAATGTGCCAAATTTTGTGGGACGGATGAAAAATGTGACAAAATTTAAGGGACCGAGGAAGTAATAAATAGTTAAAATGAAGTGACAGAATAAGGTAGATAAGAGTCTTATATACATTATTCTCTCTCTTGCTTTACTTTTTCTCCACTTTAACTATTTATTACTATCATTTTCCTAAAACGAGTGCAGAAAATGAAATGACTCTGTGTCAACACAGCATCAACTGTTGACAGTGTGTTGACATTTTTTGTTACTATTATTTTATCATCCTTTAATATTTTCTTATCGTCCAGATCATAGTTTGAAATTTTTATAATATTTTGAGTTTGCATTTGATTACTTCCTTTATAATTTGATATAATATCTACGTGTCTATAGAAAAATGAGGTGGGGAATTTGTCCCTTCTCTCTATACTATACTTCCGTCCCTGCTTAAGGGCTATTTTAGTCTTATTACCTCTCTCATTTCTTCTCTCTCTGCTTCTTTCCTCTCTCTTTCATTAAGAGTGCACCATAAAAATAGCCCTAAACTTTGCTTAAACTTTAAAAATATTTCAGGTGATTCTTTTATATCATCTTTATCATATTTTTATTTGTTTTTAATATTAATTATTTTAAAAAATATATGTCACGACCGCCCTTTTGGGTAAATAAATACGGGCGATCGTGATTAAAAGAACTTAATAAACAGACGAAGGAAACTAGAGTTTCAATAAAGAGTTTGACCAATAATTAATATTTAATAAAAAGGGCCAAGAGGTTGACATTATCCAAATAATTAGGTTCAAAGCTAAATGAATGATGAGTAAAAACAATGTCTCAGCGGAAGCGTTCAAGAGAAAGAGTGACGTCATGTGTGGAGACACAACGACACTCATAGTTCACAACTAACCAAAACATGCTTCAATTTTAAATTGCTCAACACCACCAATTGCTCGTCGCCGCTCAACCTGCACATAGGGAAAACACATGCAGAGCTGAATACTATAAAAATACTCAGTGGGCTCATGCCGAAAACAATTGATAAAAGTTATGACATCCATGCCACAGTGAACTCGAGTTTTAACTTGAGAAAATAATCGAGTTCACAAAAACATTATCATAGACTGGCCAGTTAAAACAATCTCTCCACTTTCTCAACAATCCATCAATCACAACATTTCCATAGTGCGACGAAAGTGTGGCCACACTATTCGCCCACGAGACCGGCCGACTAGCAAGGATGGCTCACGATCCCACCTGTGTACACTAGCCTGATAGGGTTTGCGGCCCTACTCAGACCCGAATTCGTTTACATAGCCCTATAGCCTAATGGAGCGAACTCACAAACTAGGCATCATGCAACAATCTTATCATCAAGCAAACATTGTTTGGCATGACATAATAGTTTAAACCACCCTTATTACACCATAATCATACTTTTGAAAACGTTAAAGAGTTTCAGTAAAAGAAAGTCCACCTCGACTGCTTAATTCACCGGCACTTTCTTCCCCTTAGTATCACGTTTCACTTGCGATGATTCACCTTTATCATTTAGATAATACATAAATCAACACACTTTTCAAACAAATGAATAAAATGCATGCATCCTAAGTAAAGTCTTTTATCTCGTTTGTCTCATTTTTCGATTATTCGGCGGCCACCCAAAATTCCTCCGTTGGCTCCTCGTACTTTACACCACGATGTCAAATAAATTCCCAAAATTTATTCAAGCGCATAACTTGAATTATCACAACTATTTCCCTTTGTTAAGAAAATTATGTATATATTCCGGGCTTGAGATATATAATTCATACTTCAAAATTAATTCGGGATTTAATTAAATAATTTCGTCATGATTAATTATCAGCCCAAAGATTTATCTAAAAGCCCCAAAGCTTAATTATTTCCCCACCTTATATCTCCAATCTTAATTTTTAAAACCCAATAATTTAAATAGAGCCCAAACTAATAAAACATCCCATTTAATTGCTGAGGCCAAATCTCTTAAAACAAAACAAGAGGCCCACTTATACTCTACCATCTCCACGCCTCTCTCCCCCTCTCTGCCTCTCGACATCAAATTAGGAAGTTTCCCCCAAATACCATCGCTCCTCCAAACTCCGCCAGCCACTGCCGATTCGTCCTCGGCGTCCAGCCACCGCCGCCGTCAGCAGCGTCCGTCGGTCAGCCTCCAATTCGAGAGGAGTCCACGCGGTGGGAGGTCATGATTCTCCGTGACAGCGAATCGCCTCTGATTTAGACAGCAGCGGTCCTAGCCGTGGGTCGTCATTGCTGCTGTCGGCTTCTCCGCCGGTTCCGTCGCCCCAATTTTCCCCGAAAGATAAGTTCCCTTTACCAAATTATATTCTTTCGCATTTTCGATCGATTTCAGCGGGTGTTTGATTGGTAATGTTCAAATAATTGAGTTATTGTTCAGAGTTATGTGTGGAAGGATTGGATGATGATATGCTGCGGAAAGTTCATGACTTGAAATTGGGAAAGGATTTTACCTCGATAACACAATATTGGTTGTGAAATTGTAGGACCGAAAGGAGTAGCCCACTAGGTTTTGCAGATTCGGTTTCTGTCACAATTTGCATAACGTTTGATTTTCGAAAAAAAGTGCGAAATTATGCTATGAATGGAGGAATACGAATTACCTGTAATTCAATTGATTAAGCTCTCGGTTTCTTGAGTAGAAGTTGAAAGTATGAGTTTTGTTTTTCTTGCTGCAGAGATAGGAGAAGGACGAATTTGTGAAGTGAATAATATAGAGGGAGAGTGGTTAAAGATATGGGAGAGATTTAGGGGTGATGGGAGAAACGGTTTTAATCGTGGGTTGAGGGGAGGAGAATTCGAATTCTTCTATTTTTTTATATATTTTTTTTGATTAATTTGGATTTGTTTGGTATTTATTTGCATATCACGGAGGAGGAAGATCTCATCACGGAGGAGGAAGATCTCATCACGGAGGAGGAAAATCTCCGCAGAATCTTTAATTAAAATTTGAATTAATGCAGCTTGGTGACCAAGTCAACAAAGAGAAGATTTAATAGATTAGTTTGATTCACGGTCCTTTGTATTTTATTTAAATTGTGCAACCCACAATTTATTTATCAGATTTTAGTATTATTTATTTAATTTATCGGATCCAACACGAAATCGAGTCCAATAAATATTCCTCACGGAAAGGAATTATTTAAATTCGCATTGTGATTTACTTCACAATTTCTAGCTCTAACAATAAATTATCAATTATTCACAACCATTTAATTTCACCCACATCAATTATTCAAAGCAACCACGTCACATATTCAACAAAAGTGACCCAGTCAAAATTCCAACTCAACATTAGGTCACGAAAAGTATTCAACAACAATTCCACTCGACAATTAATCCACAGACTTTGCGACATTAAAAGCATTAAATGCAAGTACTTTCGGATTAAAAAATGAGGTTTAGAAAAACGGGGCGTTACAATATATATCCAAGACACACGTCAAATTAAAAATCATAACAAGAGCTTTAATTTAAAACTTTATTTCAAAAATAATTTTTCAAATAAAAAAGTTATTGACTAATAAAATGAAGTCCTTATAATTTAAGTCCATCCGATTGTTTCAACCATTCCTTGTTCATTTAATATTTTCTTAATAAGTCCTTAAACTTTTTTTTAGTCAAGTCTAAATACATGGTGCTATTTTTTGTATTTAATGGGTAGTCTTTAAAGAAAATGTAAACGGTACATTTAGATAATTCATTAAAAATCATATTTCATCGAATATATCACAATGAATAATTTGCTAATTATGATAAAAAAATAATATTATGATGAATTTGAGACAATTTTGAATTATAAAAACATAAAAGTGCGTATATTTTGTCTTTGATATTCCCTGAATTTTGGCGTAGATCATGCACTGCTACCAACGAACATGTGAGTTCGTCGTTAAAGTCACAGTTTAGGACAAAGAGAGTAATTATTTTATTACATTAATAATAGCAAATCGGATTTGGTTTAGGACAAAGAGAGTAATTATTTTATTACATTAATAATAGCAAATCGGATTTGGTTTAGGACAAAGAGAGTAATTATTTTATTACATTAATAATAGCAAATCGGATTTGGTATTGAAGTGCATGTCGTATCTTGATGCTAATGGCCTAGCTAATGTATATCATAGAAATCACAAGTCATAATTAAAATTAAATGTTTCAAGGTTGCTTCAGAAATAATGATAAAAAATTCCAGATTCAACCATTCAAAGTATCAAAATGATAAAAAAAAAGTTTCACATGGATCCTTACAGTATCCACTATAACACACCCGCGACGATAGCCCCGGCGGGGGCGAGGACGGGACGGCTTATAGTGGGTGGGATGTCCGCCCCGGGGCGGATGAAAAAAAAGGGGGCGGACGGGCGGTCGGCGATAATTGTGCGAGGAAGCGCCGGTGGCGATTTGCCGCGCCTATAGGCGCGCCGGTCGCCCCTTCGATTATTTTATTTTATTTTATTTTTTTCAAAAATTACCCTATAAATACCACTCCTCCACCACCCATTTTACACACTTTTCACACACTCTCCATTCATTCCCTATCTACACTTTCACTCTCTAAAAAATGCACGGTGGAGACGACGAATCACTCGACTCGCACGAATCCGGATATGGCGGCAATCCTTCCTAGCCGTCGGGATATGGCGGCTATCCTTCTTAGCCGTCGGGATATGGCGGATATCCTTCTCAGCCATCGGGCTATGGCGGCTATCCTTCCCAGCCGTCGGGATATGGCGGCTCTCCGTCCCAGCCGTGGAGTTGGAGTCAATCTCCCCCGCCGTGGGCATCGAGTCCAACACCTCATTCATCTCATCCGTGGAGGTCTTCTCCCACGCCCCAACCTTTTCAGCGGAATCGGAGTCGCTCGGTGTTTGGAGATTTTAGACCCAACCTCGACGCGCTTAACCAGCCGCGACCAGTGACCCATTTACAATCTAGCCAATGTCCTTTCACCGAAGCAGATCAAGACGCACTGGATACCATGATGGGTCTGCTCAGTTCCGGCGTACCGGATACGCCTGCAGCACGCGTGGAAACGCCCGTTCATACGAGACTCTGTGGGTCCGAAGGGGCGAGTGGAAGCAGTGGCGGTGGCGGCGGAAGAGGCAGTCGCGGTGGCAGCGGAGGCAGCTCAGGCAGCCGCGTCGGCAGTGGCAGCGGCTCGGGCAGCGAGGCAGCGGCGCCGAATGCCGGTCACAAACGGGGTGTCCACTACTCCAAAGCGGAGTCCATTGCTGTGGCGAGGGCATGGGATGCCGTCACATCGGACCCCATTGTGGGCACCGATCAGAACGAGTGGAGCTTTTGGAAGCGCATCTTGTTGGCATACAACGAGTTCAAACCTCGAGGCACCGTACCGCGTGATGCAGAACAACTCCGCAAAAAGTGGTATAGGATTCTGCCGGCCACCAAGCAGCTCGCGGGCATATACCAGAACTACCTGCTCCATGCTGAGAGTGGCCGAAGCGAAGCCGACGTGAAGGCACTGTCCATGGGCCAATACAACACGGAGGGCTGGCCGAAGTTCACAACGTGGGAGGAGTATCAAGTTCTCGAGCACTGTCCGAAATTCAAGGTCATCTGTGCGCAAAAGCAGCACGGAGCTCCTGGGCCGAAGTGTACTAGACACAACATTGCCGGGGACTACAACAGCGGCAACGGCTCGCAATCATTCGACCTGAACGACGAGCAAGCGGAAGAGCCCTCCGCTACACACTCTAGGTGCGCACGCCCTCCGGGACAACAGGCCTCTATCCGACGCGCTAGAGAAGCTGGAATTTCCTCCCGCCGATCGTCGGCCGCGTCTGGATCGCGTACCACGCAGCCCGCTCCTATACCGCCGCAGAGGGTCCCGATTGCCAGCGCGGTCTTGAGGGATAACTTATATGTGCAGCTGATGCAACAAATGCATGAAGTTTGCAGCAAATACGAGGCCGCAACCGACCCGTTCATCAAGGATATATACTCCGACCTCATACGTCGGATCCAGCACCGTATATGCTTAGCTGATGAGGGTCCTGGGGCAACGGCGGCCGGTAGCAACAAGGGAGACGGAGAAGAAGAGGATGAATCGGACTCCGGCACCGATTAGACGGTGGCGACGTTTTTATTTGTATTTTATTTTAAATGTTCGTTGTATAATTTTACCTTTGCCAATACAACGAATATTCGGTCCCAATTGCCTCGTTTTATAATTATTTAAATTCCGATGATTTTAAAACTAAAGGAAAAAATTAAAATGAAAATTGGTTATAAAATTTCGGGGCTATTGGAAGTGTCCGCTATAGTGGCGGAAAATTTTTTTTTGGGCGCGGACAAAAAAGACTGAGACTGTGGACAAAAAAGGGGCGGAGCTATTGGGGGCGTCCGCCTTATAATGGATAGTCTTACAACTTAAATAATACAATTTGCAATCGTGAGACTAAAAATAATGCACCATTTTTAAGGTAATACATTTGCTCAAATTTATTTAGCGTCATGCAATTCCATAGCTCATAAGGAAGAGGTACGTTATATTGTTAACTCACTGTTAAATTACTAATTACAATTAAATAATATGCATTAGATTTTTTAAATCAAGGGTCAAGATCATTCAACTCTGAGTATCAATAAATTGAAAGAAAATGTCAATTAACAACAAATTAGCTGTAACTACTTTTAAAAAATATCTCAAAACATAAAATGCATATAATTATCTCGATTTAAACTATTTTTTTCACACAACATATATCAAATTAAAGATAATTTTATAAGGATTCTAACGAGATCCTACATGCATACGTTTCGATGTCAAAATTTGACACTCCCTCCGTCCCACAATAAGAGTCACACATTATCATTTTGGTTCGTTTCACAATAAGAGTCACCCTTCATTTTTACCATAAACTAGTGTTACCATCCGTGCTATGCACGGGACAAAAGATTTTCAAAGAAAGAAGATATATTTACAACTAATTAAATATACTTAAAGAAATTATAGAAAAAATCTAAAAAAATTATTGCAAATCAAGAATAGAAACTATTTAAATGTTGTATCATAAGATTATACAGATTTAAGAAATATACTACTACTTCTACCTGTATCAATCCACTATAAAGAAACATTTCACAATAACAATACAATTGAATTATACAAATAAAATATCAGTTATAAGGACAGAAACAAAGGGCATGCGGGAAAGAAACAGAAATAGAGTAGGATATACAAACAAAGGATTGAGAATTACTAAATACCAAAGGAAATAAAGAAAATTATTTGAAAAATAAATAGTTTATTTTACAATCGATCAACAAAACATAGAATTCAAACATCTTTTTAATAAAATCGTTAGAAACATTTCTCTTAAAGCATAATAGAGTTATAAAGATATACTTCATAATCTACAAATAAAAAATGAATGCCCATAAAAATTCATAATATTAACATATTTATAAAAGAAAATAGAAAACACTACCAAACGTTATGCATAATGCACTATTTGAATAGAAGCTCTTGAATTTTGTCACTATCATAATAATATTAACAAAGTTTAACGATAAAAATAGTTATTAAAGTATTATACCTATAGTCATTAGACCTTACATAAATACAAAAATTAATATGATTCAATCCAAATAATGATAAAAAAAAATACCTCGACATTGATTTAAAGATGACGAAACAAAATTGCTCTCATTCGCAGAAGATGTGTCAAGTTCATCACGAACAACGTCACTTATAATAATAGGACTTTCAACGGATCCACCAACATTTGCTTCAAAAAAAATTAATTATTAGTACAATGGAATTAGAATTCAAGGAGTACTATTATAAAAAAAATATAACAAAACCGAAATATTCATGGTGTTTTAAAATTTAACATAATTATTCAATTAAAGCATAATAAAATTATAAAGATATACTTCCAAAGAAAATGGCCCAAACATAATTTATAGAACTACCCAAATAAAATGGACGAATACAACAACCCAATGAAAATAAACAAAAGGGCCAAAAGTTAACAAAGTATGTCAGCCCAAACTAATTAACCCAATACTAAACAAAATAAAATACTCCATCAGTCTCATTAAATATGCAACGTTTGCTTTCGCACACTTGTTTTGAAAAAATTATAATAAATAACTAAAGTAGTGAAAAAATAAAAAGTAAGAGAGAGAATAATGTAGAGGAGATTCCCCTTTATATTATTCTTTTTTTTACTTAATTTTTTCTCCACTTTAACTATTTATTATTATTTTTTTCAAAACATGTGTGAAAAAACAAACGTTTCATATTTAATGGGACAAAGGGAGTATTATATACTCTGTAGGCATTTAAACCATAATTTATCTAAATTAATACACTTAGGCATTTAAACCATAATTTATACAACATATAAATACAATTTCTTCCATTCTCCGCCGTCTGCACCGCCGTCTGCAGTCTCTGTAGAAACCATAAACCTAAGAGCATCAGCAATAGCGCCCGTCCCGGCGGAATTCCGACCGGCGTGCCAGAATTCTGCGGCGGACGTCCGCCATTGTGCATGGTATGCACGGATACGGAATTCCGCCGAGGACACCGCAGTAGCGCGGCGTTTACACGGAATTCCGTCGCGACGCCGCGCGGATGTCCGCCATTGAGTTGACTCCCACGGACGTCCGTGCGGAATTCTCGTTTATTGCATTAATTTTTTTAAAATTTCTATATATACGGCTCGTTGAACTGCATTTCATTCGCACCACTTGTTTTAACAAGTTTCTCTCTCTACATTTTTTTATATATCCGGAATGGCTGGTAGTGGTAGTGGTAGTGGTAGTGGTGGGCATTCTGAACACATGATGCGTATGATTCATGCACGTGTGCGGGAATTAGCGGAGAGGGAGGAACAAGCTGCCTTGGCGCCGGCGGTACCTCGACCCATCCATCGTCGAACTATAATACCCCGGGACCACCTCGCTGCCCACGCTCGGTTGTATGAGGATTACTTTGCGCCGGAGCCACGGTTTGGGGAGAACCTGTTCCGGCCACGGTTTAGGATGTGTCGTCCGTTCTTTCTGCATATCGTGGGCGCTTTGGAGCATCGATATGGGCATTTCAGGGTGCGGGAGGATGCGGCTGGTAAACCCGGCCACACGCCTATTCAGAAGTGCACTGTCGCAATCAGGTAGCTGGCATACGGAGGCGCGACCGACATTTTCGACGAGTACCTCCACATCGGCGAGACGACTGCCCACGCTTGCCTGAAATATTTTTGTAAGGGCGTTAGGGAGATATTCGGGGATAGGTATCTTCGGAGGCTTACCCCCGAAGATTGTCAGGCTCTGCTGGATATGCACGGGAATCAGCACGAGTTTCCAGGGATGTTAGGCAGCATAGATTGTATGCACTGGGAATGGAAGAACTGCCCCGCTGCCTGGAAAAGGATGTACACTACTGGTTTCAAGGCCAAGAATCCCACGATGATCCTTGAAGCGGTAGCTGACTACCGGCTGTGGATTTGGCATGCCTATTTTGGAGTAGCCGGGTCTAATAACGACATCAACGTCCTCCAGTCGTCGCCCCTTTTCAACGAGCAGTGCATGGGCTTGGTCCGGCCGTCAACTTCGTCGCCAACGGCAACCAACACAATATGGGCTATTATTTGGCGGATGGGATATACCCTATGTGGCCCGTCTTTGTGAAGACGATCAGATGCCCAGCAGATGAAAAGAAGATATATTTTACGGGTCGCCAGGAGGCAGCGCGCAAAGATGTGGAGCGGACATTTGGTGTGCTCCAGGCTCGATGGGTGACAGTGAAGGGTCCAACACGGCTGTGGTATGTTAACAGCATCGCCGACATCATGTACGCATGTATTATCATGAACAACATGATCGTCGAAGATGAAGGTCCAGCACTGACTGACTGGACCAATGATGATGCTGGTGCTGCGGGTCCAAGCCACGGCGTGGCCACTAGCAATGTACGCATGGGGATACCCCATGACGATGTCGATCGAGTCCGTGCATTTGCCGAAATGCGCCAAAGACAAGCCTATGTTCGGCTCCAGAACGATATTATTGAGGAAGTATGGCAACAGATGGGTCGTCGTTGATGTAGTTTTTAATTATTGAAATGTTTTTTTTTTAATTTGGTGAAATGTACTTTTCTTTTTTTTTATTTAATGGAATTTTTTCCCTATTTTGTCAAAATTTTAATTCCGTAAATTGTTTAATTCCGGAAATTGTTTAATTTGTGAATTTGTGGTTTTAATTGTGGGAAGTCCTTCGGGATGTCCGTCACTGTGCAGTGGGAAGTCCTTATGACGTGGCAGTGCAATGGAAAGTCCGTATGACGTGTCAGAAGGTGTTTTTGGGAATTCCGCGGGGAATTCCATCAGGAATTCTGCGCCACTGCTGATGCTCTAAATCAAACAATTGCGTCGCAATGAGCTTCACCGGCGGCTACATCATCACCGCCAACACAGCACACCAACAATAAAGTAACAAATGGCGTTATCAATCGCCTAAGATGCACAGACGACGAAACCAAAGTAGGAAGCCTAGGCGATACAAATTCGTCGGCTGAGAAAGTCAAAGACGACGGAGACTTATGCACGACGATGAGAAGCTTTTCGATTCAATCGAAGACGTTATCAGATCGCAAATCATAGCCCCAATCGACGACTTTGAAAATCTCTCGGATTCAAACGCTCTACGCTTCAGATTTCAGGTAATCGAAAAATACTTAACAGTTCTGAACAAATTAACAACAAATATTCGAAATTTAGAGCATCCACAACCGTGCTCTTGCCAGTGGCACGGTTGTGGGCCCGACCCCACTTTTTCTGCCTGCTCTCTGGCAAGAGCACAACACCCACAGCTGTGCTCTTCCGCAAGGACGAGCTCAATTAATTTAAAATTTAATTACACAAAAACATTTCCATAATACTAAAATTCATTAAAAAACCACAATAAATATTACAAATTACAAATAAAATAAAAAAGACATAATTAAAATCCTAAAAATTAAAAATTACATAATTAAAATCCTAAAAATTAAAAATTACATAATTAAACTCCTAAAAATAAAAAATTACATGATTATTGGCTAATATTACCCGAGGAAGACTACGCATCCGGCGGCATCAACCCCAATTGTTTTTTGAGACCCAATATTATGTCCTCGTGCGTTTGAAGTTGCGTGGGGGTCATAGTTGACCTATCGGCCATATTGAGTTGGGCCAAAAGGGCCCACAACGAGTTGTTCGGGGGTGGAGGTGGAACATAGGGTGCGGGTTCGGGGGCGGGGGCCGATGGAGTCGCGGAGCGCCGGCGGTCGGCCGCCGCCTTCTTCCTTCCTTGCGGTCGGCGTTGGGAACTGCTTGGTCCGGCGTCGGGGCTACCCAAGTTAGCTCCGGCTAGTTGGCTAGCCACTTCTTCGGAGCCGGATAAGGATACCGACCTTGACCGTTTGGAGCAGCCGCTAGAGGAGGATGTTACGCCTCCCATATACCTTGGGTGGAACCGCGTTTCCTGCCAAACATTGAGGTACTTGAACGACTTACCGTTCAAGGATTGGTAGGTGATCAGCGCGGCAGTGATGATGTCGACCTCGCTCCGGCCGCTCCCAGCATTCCGCGACTCCTGGAGGAAATAGCCATTGAACTTGCCAATTTCTTCGTTGGCTCGGCCGATGCAGTTGCGCACCATACTCTTGTTGCGCTCGATCGTTCCCGGCGGCCGATTTGCATTGTACCGGCGAGAGACGCGCCACCAAAAGTGATCGTCGGATTGGTTCGTGGCAACCGCCGCATCTTCGAAGATTTCGAAGTACGCCTTGAACAATTTATCCATCTCCGCCGGAGTGTACGGTGTGCGGACACCGGCGCGAGTAGGAGGAGTCGGAGTTTGGGAAGGGGCGGTCGACCTAGGCTCCGGTGTCCACCCGTATCGCCCTTCGGAGGCACCTTGGTCGTCGATTGGGTATGGCCGGTAGCCACCCGGAACGGCCGAATCTTGGGTGAGAGGAGGGGCCGAATATTCCGTTTCTGGACTAGGAAACGGTTGTCCCCCGAACCATTGGGGGTTCCAACCGTGAGAAGGCGGGTTGTCATCGCATTGGCCGGACATTGTTAGGGTATGGGAGAATGAAGATGAAAATGGATATGGGAGAATGAAGATGAGAATGGATATTGGAGAATGAAGATGAGAATTGTGTAGTTTGATGAGAATTTTTTGGTGTGAAAGTGGGGGTATTTATAGATGAAAGTGTGTATTTTTAGGGGAAAAAAAAAGTGTAAAAAACGGTAATAAACGGTTATAACTTTTTTGGGAAGTGAATTTTTTTTTTATTTTTTATCAGTTTTTTAATTAAAAACCGATTTTAAATAAAAAAAAATTTGAAGGCAACGGCTATGCCGTTGCCCAATCCCGTGCCGCCACGTCAGCTGCTCGCTGGCGCGGCGCTGCTCGATGCATTGAGCAGCGCCGTGCCAGCGGCGCGAGCGCAGCGGCGGCGGTGCTTCGCCTTGCCAGCGGCGCGGACGGCGGTGGCGACTGTCGCCACCGTTGCGGATGCTCTTATATAGAATTTAACTGATTGACTGCTAATTTTACATGTATGGAGTAACAACACACGACTACCGACGATTCGAGGTGTAAAGAGCGGAAAAAAGAAGTATTTACAAATGTTACTGTCAAAGTAATGAAGATCCGTCAAGTAACAAAGAATTCAGTGAGCAGCGTACGTGGCATCGTGTGATTGGCCAACGGCATATCCGTTGGAAAATTATTTTTTTAAATCGAAAATAATACCAAAAAATTAAAAAAAATCCTAATCCCAAAAAATGACCGTTTTTTTGCCTGCTTTTCTGTATTTTTTTTATTTTTCCCCTAAAATCATCTATAAATACACACATTCATCATCCATTTTTCACATCAAATCATCTCTCATTCATATTTTTCATACAACTTATCTACACCTTCATCTCTCACTCAAAACCTCAAATGGATTTGACCCATCTCATTGCGGAAGCGGAGCGCGAAGAACAAGAATACTACGAACAACATTGTGCCGTTTATGAAGCATATGTCGCAGCGAATACCCCCGCCCCTCCTCCTCAACCAACTAGATCAACTCGCCGCTACATCCATCGTGGCCGGGAGGGAGCCCATTGCCGACTATTTTGCCGACCCGCCGCGGTTTCTGGAAGATTACTTTAGGCGCCGTTTTCGCATGTCAAAGCGCTTGTTTATGCGTATTGTCAACACATTGTCCGCCCGTGTTGAATTCTTCCAAACAGGTCCAGATGCAGCCGGTCGGCAAAGTCTCTCGGTGTTGCAGAAGTGTACGTGTGCCATCCGACAACTCGCTACTGGGCAAACGGCCGACCTCTTTGACGTGTATTTGCATGTCGGTGAGTCCACTAGAATCCTTTGTCTTAAAAATTTTTGCGAGGGAGTTCGTACAACTTTTGGTGATGAATTCCTTCGGGCACCCACCACCGATGATTGCCAACGGGTGCTTGGTCTTCACGAATCAGTCCATGGCTTTCCCGGTATGCTTGGCAGCATTGACTGCATGCATTGGAGGTGGAAGAATTGTCTGACTGCTTAGAAGGGGCAACACTTAAGCGGCCACAAAGGCGGCGGCCCATCACTTATCCTTGAAGCAGTCGCCGACTACCGCCTATGGATTTGGCATGCATATTTCGGTGATGCCGGATCCAACAACGACTTGAACGTGCTCTATTCTTCACCCCTCTTCAATGATGTGTTGAATGGTGTAGCACCGGCGATCGACTTCACCGTCAACGGAAATGTATACCACATGGGTTACTATCTCGCCGATGGTATCTACCCAAGGTGGTCGACTTTCGTGAAGACGCTCAGCAACCCGCAGACCTGAGACGGGTTCTTTTTGCGCAGCGTCAATAGTCCGCGCGGAAAGACGTCGAAAGAGCCTTTGGGGTCCTTCAAGCCCGATTCAACAATGTGAAGGCCCCGTCTCAGCTGTGGTACGTGAAAAATATCGCCGACATCATGTACACGTGTATTATCTTACACAACATGATTATAGCCGATGAAGGACCGAGGGCGGCTAGCTTTTACGACGGGGATGAAGCCGGAAGCTCAAGCGCGAGGTCTCCCCCACGCCGAGGTGTGTATACTACGGTGGGTGAGAGGATCGAAACAAGGCACACAATGCGTGATACCCGAACCCACGTTGAGCTACAAGAAGACCTAATCAAACACATGTGGGAGAAATTCGGTCACGAGTAGTGGGTTTTTTAATTTTGTGAATTTAATTATGTAATTTTTAATTTTTAGGAGTTTAATTATGTAATTTTTATTTTTTAAGATTTTAATTATGTAATTTTTAATTTTTAATGTATTTTGTAATATTATTCCGGGTATGTTTAATGTATTTTAATTTTGTGGAAATGTTTTTATTTAAATTGAATAATGGAATGACGGGACCCTTGTGCTCGTCCTTGCGGAAGAGCACGGCTGTGGGTGTTGTGCTCTTGCCTAAGAGCAGGCAGAAAAAGTGGGGCCGGGCCGACAACCGTGCTCGTTGGCAAGAGCACGGTTGTGGATGCTCTAACACCCAGTTTAAAATAGGTCTCAAACATGCTAAAAAATGGCATTTTCCAACGGTAAGAGTGTAAATAAAGAGATACGTGTTCTTTCAATAAGCCCTTGTATCTGAGCAGAAACAATTGGGTAACAGAATGGAAGATAAAATGATAGTTAGAATTCTGTTTTAATTTGATATAAAGGTAAAATCTGAGAAACCAGTATAATAAGTAAGTATATATGTTTCTTTAACATATTCTATACTTATTTGTCTAATAGTGATATAGGTATACTTCTTAACTAGTAAAGCTCTTGGATAAGTCAATTATACGAATAAATGAAAAAGTTTTAATCAAAATGTACAAAAAAAATCTATGCCTATATATTTATCCATTGCAATACATTGGATTCTAAATGCTTTATGTAAGTTTTCAAAATTGTATCAGAAAAAGATTTTCCTTTGTAAGTTTTCCAACTTATATCTGAAAGGATTTTACCGTTACAAGTGCTGATAAATGTATAATAATTTGCCAAAAGTATTTTTTTAAAATTTAATCATTTCCTGATGTATTTCAATGTCATCATATGGTTGATAACATTTCTCTGTTATATTTGATAAGACCATTATCTGTTAAGTTAGTAATATAAATATAGCTAATGAAACTCTTACATAAGAAAACTGTGCAAATATATAAAAGAAGTTTTACTCATTGATGAATCGGCGAATTTTTGATGGTGATGAATGCTCGTAAAAATAAAGGAAGATCAACACACAGAGATTTACGTGGTTCGATTTACTGAGGTAAATCTACGTCCACGGGAAGAAAAGAGGGCAGAGTTGTATTGCTTGATCTGTTTTCTACAGCTAACGATACAAACTTGCTATTTGCTATTTTCTCTCTAGAGAGCTTAACAGAAGTTAACAGAAGACCTTTATCTATCTGACCTAGGTTCTATTTATACATTGAACCAAGATCGTGGCATGCAGCATTTATTAGGTAGTGGATGTCGTGGAGGTCGTGGCGACCTTGCATGGGTCCACTATCCTGCATGAGTTAATGACTGCTTGACACCACTAAATAGATCGTCGGTGTAGCGGAGGTGGAAATCTTGCATGAGTCCACTATTTCCTAGTTCGGTCGAATACTGAGACCGGACTGCTGAATTATTGCCGAGCAGCTTTTGCCGATCTGAGAGTAGAGCTTGATGCCGACCAGAGAGCAGAGTTTGATTGGTTGGCTTTTACCGAGCTGTAGGCTGGAGCCGAACTCTGTGGTTGTGCCGAACTGAACTCTTGAGTCATGCCGGACTGATACTATTTAGCCATGCCGAACTGGTACTCTTTCTTGGGCTTTACTGCTGTTGGGCTTGTTTAGTATTTGTTTAGTACGTACTCCATCACTACCCCCCCCGAAAAGTGAAGTGAATCACTTCGGCATTCTGGATAAAGGTACGGGGTAAGTTGATGTTTGTCCTCGGTCTGATGAAGTGAACTCTTCTTTGACCGGACTTGGTTTGTGTCCTAATTTGGCGAGTTTTATCGCTCGGATCGAACTTTCCGTTGTCCTAATTTGGGGATCGGACTTTCCCTTGTCCTAATTCGGCGAGTTTTATCGCGTGGATCGGACTTTCCCTAGTCCTAATTCAGGCAAGTTTTATCGCGAGAATCAGACTTTTGTTGCAGTTCGTTTCAGACGAAGTGCTTGATTCTTAAGCTGAATTGTGGTCTTGTATCCTCTTTAGAAGCTTGGACTTCACAATCGTTTGCTTATTGCAGCTCGTTTCAGACGAACTGCTTGTTTAAGCTGAATTGTGGTCTTGTATCTTCTGTAGAAGCTTTGACTCACAATCGTTGGCTTGTTGCAGCTCGTTTCAGACGAACTGCTTGTTTAAGCTGAATTGTGGTCTTGTATCTTCTGTAGAAGCTTTGACTCACAATCGTTGGCTTGTTGCAGCTCGTTTCAGACGAACTGCTTGTTTAAGCTGAATTGTGGTCTTGTATCTTCTGTAGAAGCTTTGACTCACAATCGTGTGCTTGTATATGTTCTAAGAAGGGGATCAGCCTTCGAAGAACAAGATACCTCAGTAACATTTGTAAGAGACGACACACACAGAGACAGACAAAACACACAGACAAAACGCACAGAGACAAATAAAAAGCACATAGAGAAACAAAGATCAAGCAAACCAAATAAAGCACATTGACCGGACAGGACTCAAGACTGACTGACCGGACTGTCTCTTACAAATGAAACTTCTTGAGGTTGGAAATGTGCCATGTTCGGGGTACCTGTTCTCCTGACATGTGAGCCAATTTGTAAGACCCTTTGCCGAGGACTTCTGACACCCGATACGGACCTTCCCATGTGGGTTCGAGCTTGCCCAGCTTTTCTGCTCGGCTTACTTCGTTGTTTCTCAGGACGAGATCTCCCACTTGAAATTGCAGCTTCTTCACCCTTTGGTTGTAATACCGGGCTACTTGCTCCTTGTACTTGGCTGCTTTTATGCATGCCAATTCTCTTCTTTCTTCGGCAAGATCTAGCTCAGCTCTCAGTCCGTCGTCATTCATTTCTGAGGAGAAATTTAGAGTTCGGGGACTGGGTACGCCGATCTCCACCGGAATTACGGCTTCAGTGCCGTACACAAGGCTGTACGGAGTTTCACCGTTGGAGGTTGTGGGTGTAGTTCGGTAGGACCATAGGACTTGAGGGAGATTTTCTACCCATTGTCCTTTGGCTTGTTCTAACCGAGCTTTTAACCCTTTCACTAGGATACGATTTGTTACCTCCGTTTGTCCGTTTGCTTGTGGATAAGAGACCGAAGTGAACCGCTGTTGAATATTCAGCTCTTGGCACCAATTCTTGAACGTCTTGTCGGTGAACTGAGTCCCGTTATCCGAGATGAGGATGTGGGGTATGCCAAATCGGCACACTATGTTCTTCCAGACGAAATCCAATGCCTTCGAGCTCGTTATCGTAGCTAATGGTTCAGCTTCCACCCACTTCGTAAAGTAGTCCACGGCAACGATTAGGAATTTCATTTGCCGAGGAGCTTGAGGAAGTGGTCCCACTATGTCTATGCCCCATTGCATGAAAGGCCAAGGGCTCTGCATAGTGGATAGATCGGTTTGCGGCATCCTTGGGATATTTGCATGGATTTGGCACTTCGGGCAGGTCTTGACGAGCTGCACTGCTTCTTGTACCAAGGTTGGCCAATAATATCCCCATCTTAGAACTTTTTTAGCTAAAGCTCTAGCTCCGATGTGGCTGCCGCACGATCCTTCATGAACTTCTCTGAGGATGTAGTCCGTCTCTTCTGGCCTTACGCACCGCAATAACGGCTGGAGGTAAGACTTTCTAAAGAGGACTCCTTCATGAAGTTCGTACCGAAGTGCTCGGCACGTGATCTTCCGAGCTTCTCTCTTATCCTCGGGCAATTGTCCTTGATCCAGATACTGCAAGATCGGCGTCATCCAGTTCGGCGAGCTGGATACTGAATGTACCTCGGCTTCATCAATGCTTCGATGCATTAATTCTTCCGCCTTTGAGCTCGGATCTGAGGCCAACTTACTTAAGGTATCTGCTCGGCTATTTTCTGCTCTGGGAATGCGGATTATCCGAAAATAGGAGAAACTTCGGCTGATGCTTTGCGCTTTGTCCAAATACTTCTTCATTCTCTCGTCACGAGCTTCACTTGTACCCAACATGTGATTTACTATGACTTGTGAATCACAATGGACTTTGAGAGATTTGACGAGCAGACTTTGCGCTAACTGGAGTCCGACCAGGAGGGCTTCGTACTCGGCTTCATTATTAGTAGTGGGGAATAGGAACCGAAGTGAGTAGGTTACCTCGTGTCCGTCGGGAGCGACGAGTAAAATACCAGCTCCACTTCCCATCTTGTTTGAAGCTCCATCTACGAATCCGCTCCAGCAGTCTGGCGGCTCTACTTCGGATTCCAAGGGCTGTGCTAGTTCGGCATTGGCAGACTTTTTCTGTTCGGCAATGACAGGGATTGCTTGATCGAACTTGGCTTCTGTAAGAAAATCTGCCAAGGCTTGTCCCTTGATGGCTTTCCGAGGTAGGTACTCGATTGAGTGTTCTCCCAGCTCTATGGCCCATTTGGCGATTCTGCCTGATGCTTCTGGCTTGGTCAAAACTTGCCGAAGAGGCAGATCGGTTAAGACGCATACCTTGTGAGCATAGAAGTATGGCCGCAGTCTCCTTGCTGCATTTACTAACGCCAGAGCAATTTTTTCCAGAGGTTGATACCTTGTTTCTGGATCTCTTAATGCTCGGCTTGTAAAGTAGATGGGAAACTGCTTTAGGCCTTCTTCTCGTACAAGCACCGCGCTGATGGTTTGATCTGATGCCGCTAAGTATAAGAATATTACTTCGGCTTCGGTTGGAGCAGAGAGAATAGGAAGCTCGGCTAGATAACTTTTGAGCTCGTCAAAGGCCTTTTTCTGCTCGGCTCCCCACTCGAACTTTGGTGCCTTTTTCAACACCTTGAAGAACGGCAGTTGCTTTTCGGCTGCTTGGGAAAGGAATCGATTCAGTGCGGCTAGACATCCGGTTAGCCTTTGCACGTCATGTATGGACTTCGGCATTGCCATGTTCTGAACGACTTGAACTTTTGAGGGGTTTGCCTTGAGTCCGTCCTTTGAAACCCAACAACCCAGAAACTTTCCCGAATCTACCAAAAAGGTACACTTTTGGGGATTAAGTTTGAGGTTGGCTTTCTTGAGCACGTTGAGAGTGGACTTGAGGTTGAGCTCGTACTCCGAAGTGCTTTTGCTTTTGACGACTATATCGTCAACATACACTTCAACCTGCTTTCCGATTAGGTGCCGAAAAAGCTTGTCTACCATCCTTTGATAAGTTGCTCCGGCATTCTTTAAACCGAATGGCATCTTTTTATAAGCGAAAATGCCGAAATCGGTAATGAAAGCTGTTTTCGGAGCGTCGCTCTCATCCATCAATACTTGGTGATATCCTTTATATAAATCAAGAAAACAGAAAATTTCGAAGCCGATCAAAGCTTCTACTTTTTTATCTATATTCGGAAGGGGATAGCAATCTTTAGGACAGTGCTTGTTTAGATCGGTGAAATCTATGCACATCCGCCATCCTCCTTCCTTTTTCTTGATCATGACAGGATTGGCCACCCACGAAGGATACTTCACTTCGAATAACACATCCGCCTTCAATAATTGACGGACTTCGTCATGGATGACTTGACTTCGTTCTGCCGCAAAGAGTCTTTGCTTCTGTTTTATCGGCCGGACCGAAGGATCAATATTTAACCGATGAGTGATTACCTCGGGGGGCACTCCGGTCATGTCCAACAGAGACCATGCAAAGACGTCTTTATACTCCTTGAGGAGCTGGATGGTTTTTTCCCGAAGTAGAGGTGTTCCCGCGAAGCCGATCTTAACCGTTCTGGATGGATCGTCTTCGTACAGCTGAACTGTCATCGAGTTCGGCTCCGGTATGGCTTCGGTCATCACCTCTGACTCCGGCTGCTGTGATTGCTATGCTTGGTGGTGCCGATCTGACTGCTCGGCACTTCTAAGCGCAATTTGTAGACATTCCTTTGCTCTCTTTTGGTCACCTCGGATGACCGCTATCCCTCCTTTAGTAGGGATCTTGATGGTGAGGTGATAAGTAGAGCAAACGGCCCGAACTGTGTTGAGCCAGTCTCTCCCCAGGATGATGTTGTACGGGGACCGAGCTTTCACCACAAAGAACTCGATCATCGTATTGGAGCTTGTAGGCGCTTTTCCCACCGTAATCGGAAGGCTGATAATACCTTCAGGGCGGGTGTCCTCCTGGGCGAAACTTTTCAGAGGAAGCGGAGCCGGACTGAGTCGAGCTGGATCCACTTCCATTTTATCGAAACATTCTTTAAAAAGAATGCTGACTGACGCTCCTGTATCCACAAATACTCTGTGGATCAGTTTGTTTGCCACTCCGGCTTGAATGACAATAGCGTCTTGGTGAGGAGAGATGGCTGGGACGGGATCGGCATCTGAAAATGTAATCACTTCGTCTTTCTTCAGCCTTTTATGTGTTGGCTCCTCTTGATTGGAACCTCTGCGTTCTGCTTTTAGGGACGACTTAGTCTTCCCGGCAGGGAGAGCATCAATAGTCAGGATTACTCCATCATATTGCGGCTCGTCGTCGTCTTCGGGATCCTCATGCCTTTTCGGATCCTGAGGATTGCAGTTCGCACCTCTCTGTCTTTTGTTCTTTTTCAGCTGCTTGCTTTGGTATTTTTTTAATGTTCCTGTTTTCACAAGAACATCAATATCTGCAGCCAAATCTCGGCACTCCTCGGTATCGTGTCCGTGGGCCTGATGGAAGGAGCAATATTGATCCTGAGGTCGCCGCACGGCTGATTTCGTCATCCGCTTTGGTCTTTCGAACATATCGGAATGTAGTTCGAAAATTTCCGCTCTTGACTTGTTCAGCGGTACGAACTGAGCGGGCGGCTTCTCGGGGTTGAGACGTGGTCCCAATCTGCCTTGTACCGGTGCCCTTTGAATTCTTTCAAAAGGAGTTCGGCGAGGAAGCCTCTGATCGCTATGATCGGGCTTCTTTTCGTCTCCTCGGGATGAGCTGTCTAAAGACCGTTTTCGACGGTCTGCCTCATCCGCACGGGAAAACTGGTCCGCAATGTCCCACATTTCTTGAGCTGTTTGCGGACCGCACTCCACGAGCTTTCTGTAGAGAGCTCCGGGCAGGATTCCATTTTGGAATGCCGAAATGACAAGTAGATCATTGAGATTATCTACTTGTAGGCATTCTTTATGGAATCTCGTCAGGAAGTCGCTGATCTTTTCGTCGCGACCTTGACGTATAGAAAGCAGCTGAGCCGAAGTGATCCGGGCTTCTGCTTTCTGAAAGAACCTCCTGTGGAAAGCATCCATTAGATCTCGGTAGGATCTAATGCTGCCTTGAGGAAGGCTGTCGAACCACCTTCTGGCGTTCCCGATGAGCAGCTCGGGGAACAGTTTGCACATATGGACCTCATTGAGACCCTGGTTCGCCATATTATATTGATAGCGTCCCAAGAAGTCATGAGGATCCTCTAGCCCGTCATAAGTCATTGACGGTGTCCGGTAGTTCCGCGGCAAAGGAGTTCGGGTGATGTCGTCCGAGAACGGAGTCTTTAATGCTCCGTACATGGCGAACCCGACATCTCTTCGGTACGGAGGAGATGGAGTTCTCCTGTGGTTCCGGTACCGAGGAGGAACTGGAACATGTCGGGGTTGAGGATTCTTTCTCCTGGAAGACACGTCACTACTGCGGTAGTGACTTTCATGTCTGGATGAGGAGGGAGAATCCGCCGTTGTCTTCTCCGGCTGTTGGCTCTTCTGCAGGAAGGTTAAGAACTCCTCCTGCTTCTCGGCCAAGAACAGCTTGACAGCTTCATTTAAATCGGGCTGCTGGGAAGACTCGGTGCGATGACTCCTGGAGTGGCTTGTTCCTCCTTCGTGAGAACCGGAGGTAGATGTCTCCCGAGGCCGTTTTTCAGACCTGCGAGCTGGACTAGCTTCCTCACGGTTATCGCGAACGGTATTACGGGTGGTATGTGATCTGGTATGCATTTTTTTTTTTGGGGTGGAAAAAGGGTCAAAAATTCGCTTTATCACAAATTTGGTTCTCTGTTTCCCACAGACGGCGCCAGTGATGAATCGGCGAATTTTTGATGGTGATGAATGCTCGTAAAAATAAAGGAAGATCAACACACAGAGATTTACGTGGTTCGATTTACTGAGGTAAATCTACGTCCACGGGAAGAAAAGAGGGCAGAGTTGTATTGCTTGATCTGTTTTCTACAGCTAACGATACAAACTTGCTATTTGCTATTTTCTCTCTAGAGAGCTTAACAGAAGTTAACAGAAGACCTTTATCTATCTGACCTAGGTTCTATTTATACATTGAACCAAGATCGTGGCATGCAGCATTTATTAGGTAGTGGATGTCGTGGAGGTCGTGGCGACCTTGCATGGGTCCACTATCCTGCATGAGTTAATGACTGCTTGACACCACTAAATAGATCGTCGGTGTAGCGGAGGTGGAAATCTTGCATGAGTCCACTATTTCCTAGTTCGGTCGAATACTGAGACCGGACTGCTGAATTATTGCCGAGCAGCTTTTGCCGATCTGAGAGTAGAGCTTGATGCCGACCAGAGAGCAGAGTTTGATTGGTTGGCTTTTACCGAGCTGTAGGCTGGAGCCGAACTCTGTGGTTGTGCCGAACTGAACTCTTGAGTCATGCCGGACTGATACTCTTTAGCCATGCCGAACTGGTACTCTTTCTTGGGCTTTACTGCTGTTGGGCTTGTTTAGTATTTGTTTAGTACGTACTCCATCACTCATCCTGTACAAAACACATCTATCTCTCACATTTTAATCCATTGAATTATATGAAGTTATAAATGCATTATGAGTATTTAGAAAATTGAATCTGGCTAAGAAAATGCTGTAGAAATTATTACAAAATAAAATTTTATTAATTTAAAATTTTGCTGAAGTGTATTAATGTCGTCATTTGCTTTAGAAGATTTCTATGCTATATTTGAATTATCTATTTATATGTTAAGTTAGTTATATGAGTATAATTCAATAGTGTTAATAATTTAGTCTAAGTACATGTGTACAGACGTTAATATGTGTAATTATGTTTCTTAATAGATGTTATTAAGTAAAAAAATGTTTTATAAAATGAGTAACCACCATGCTAAATAAAGGGATTACAGATGTTAAATAGTAAAGATGGTTCTGCTAAGTAATAGATAATCAGAAACTATAAATATATAACAGAGAAAATTAGCCTAAAACAAAAATTTTATAAAAAAAAAAACATTAGCCAAGATTACAGGTAAAGCTCATCTTAGAAGTCTTCCTTAATACCAAAACAATTAATGACAAAACACAAACTCCATAGCTGTTAAATGAAGTTAACATAATCCATCAAGAAAATCCCAAAAAGACTAAGAAGAACATTCTGATAAGTTCAAAAAAGTTCAGCAGAAATTAAAAAACAGATTAATTCAAAACATATTTCAAAATCTAATCAGCACCAGATATCTCCTGAGATATCTCCTGAATGTTGCTGACATTAGCCTCGTCATCATCTTCAATCACATTTACTTTCTTCATCTTCTTCTTGATTTGACCAAAACAAACATCATCACAGCTATCGAACTCATCATTCAAACATCGCTTGACACTTCCCTCAGCAATCCATTCAATCTCATTCTCTTTAGTAACAATAGATAAATCAGGTGTAACAAAACCTTTAGCAGAAACCTGAAAAAAAAGTTAAATGTCTATTACAAACAAATTCAAAATAAATGAACCTTGATTCTTAGTTTTTGTAAAAAAAATTACCTCTACAATATCAGAACCAAAAAGTAAATCGGCCAACTTCACATCCGAATTCAGAATTTGTGATGCAATGTTCTGAGGAACATACTTCTCAACAATTTCTGGAATATCACAAATCCTGTTCACTGTATATGGATATCTACGATAATACTCCTTGCTATTTCTGACTTGAAACCTTAAACAACACATTTTGACCCACAAGCCGCTCTTCAATTTTCATAGGTATATAATCCATTGCAAATTCCTACAACAACAATAACAAGGGATTAAAATATAAAAACTTATACCAAAAAAGGATGACTGGTCTTCATTTTCAATCTTTGCTATATCAGCAAAGGACTTAAATAAAACATCATGGCGGGAAAGCCTTGATCTCTGACCTCATACATCTCTGTTTTGAAATTCATCATCAATCTTTATTGGTGATTTGTAGTTTTGTTTCTGAGAGTGTTCTCCCTAACAAAGAAATTTTTTATATAAAAGATCCCTCCTTCCCTAGGTTTGTGTTGAACCACACTTTGGGGAAATGTGGGCCTGAATATATGTCCCCTGATAAAAGAAAATAACAGATATGTTTCAGAAATCATAGATAGATCCTTATATGTATGATTCTTGGTTTATTTGAAAAATATAAAATTGAAGTTTACATAGCTAGTTAAACTTTTAAATGCTAAAGTAAATATCATACCTTAGAATCATGAAAAACACACTCTGAATTGATGTCTCTGTTGTTGATACGCGCTGGAGAGTGTACCAGTGTGGAAGTAGGAATGTAGTTTGGCCCAACCAATCGGTTGAGTAAAAGAAGAAGTCAAGCTACAATATCTCGGCGGTTGTTAGCTGATATTTCCTGATTTTCTGTTACATCTTTTTAGCAATTTCTGTTATTGTAAAGCCTATATATATTGAGGAACTGAGAGAAGAGAAATCATCTTGGGATATTAGTATTTTGGGCGCGTAGTCGCAGGCCTTCTTGGTGAGGATTGTTCTCTCAATTTATTTCCATTCCAGTACTCAATCAATAAAGCCGAGTTCTCTCTTTTCCCACTCATTGGTTCTATCTGTGTTTTTCCTTTCTAGTGTGACCATTTAATTCGGTGGCCTTAACTCTATCAAATTGGTGCGGTGACGATGGTTGGTACTCGTAACACGGACTCCAGGTTGGAAGGATTAGAGAAGGCGACCGCAGAATTGGAGAAAGGTGTTGATTCGCTGCAAGCGTCAGTGGGCGTGTTGGATGCCCGACCCCAAAAAACGGACTACCGGATAGCTGAGGTGGCTTCTCAACTCGAGCTACTCATCGCGGAAATGCGGAAATCCAGTGGCAAAACGGCGCCAAATGATGAGGAATCTGCGGACAACGTGGATTCTAATTCCACGGACAAGACCGCTGCATCACTTACTATGCCCCCCTTCGACGGTTCCGAGGCTTTCGGATGGCTAGCCAGGGCCGAGCAATACTTCTTGGTTTCTAATACTCCAGCGGCCAATCGGGTCAAGGTGGCGATGGTCGCGTTGGTTGGATGAGCCCTGCCTTGGTATCAACTTTTGATCAAACGAACCCCGACTCTCTCTTGGGATCATTTTGTTCAAGAGCTAATGAAACGCTTCGGTAACAACGGCGCTCTGGATGAATATGAAGCGTTCGCTGCTGTCCGCCATACCGGGTCCCTTGCTGACTATGTAGCGGTTTTTGAATCGCGCCTCGCTTTGGTACCAGATTTGGCCAACCACCAATATCTGGGTTTCTTCTTGGCTGGCCTTCGCCCTGAAGTTCGGTTGCAGATGAAGGCAGCCAAAATCACTAACTATTCAGATGCGGTCCAGTTTGCCCTCGACATTGACCAGACCCCTGGGTCCCATCCGCCGGACTTCGGCCCCTGCTCTTGGTCGGTCGGTCTCCAAAGGGTACTCCCAATCCTTTTCCTCTCAATCGGGCGGGGGGACCCAACCGGAACCCATCACGCCGGTTTCGAAACATGACAATGGAGGAATACCAGAAGCATCTCACAGCAGGCACGTGTTTTCGGTGTGGCCTAAAGTTCGGTCATACACATCGTTGTCCCCCCAAAACTCTCAACGTGTTGGTGTTTGACGAGGAGGAGGTCGACCCATCTGAAGGGTTGGATGAGGAGGATGTTTCGGGGGAGTTGTAGTTATCTGAAATGTCCTCAAACGGGTTGGATTCATCCCAAACCATGAAGCTATGCGGAAATATTGGTAGCTATAAGGCGCTGATTATGGTAAATAGTGGGGCTAGCCACTGTTTTATTTCTGAACAACTCACCACTTCATTGGCCTTACGGGTGACCCCAACAATTCCTTACTCCGTCACATTAGGAGATGGATCTAAGGTTCGGGCGACCGGAATATGCCGCGATGTCGCACTAACATTGGAATCTGAGGTGTTCACTATTTCTTGCTACGTATTTCCCCTGCGAAACATCGATATCATCCTCGGTGTATCATGGTTGGCTTCTCTGGGGGATGTCACAGCAAACTGGAATGATCTTTCTATGAAGTTCTCAGTCCAGGGTCGACTAGTGGTGCTTCGGGGTGACCCATCCCTGACTCGGCGGGCGTGCTCGGCCCGCGACATCCAGACATTAGACGTGGGCGATTCTTGCTGGGTTCTACGCTCAATGGTCAGCGCTGCTACGCCCGACCAGTTTGGGCTAAGCGAAGCCTTATCAGCGAAAGAACAAGAGCAGCTACACCAGCTAACTGCTCGATTTCCGACCGTCGTCAACGCTCCTGTGTCACTCCCTCCAGCTCGGAAGTCTGATCACCGCATCACCCTACAGCCGGGGTCATCCCCCGTGTCAGTCAGGCCCTACAGGTACAACCACCTTCAGAAAGATGAAATGGAGAAATTGGTAGCTGAAATGTTGGCGTCGGGCGTGATTCAGCCTAGCACAAGCCCTTACTCGAGCCCTGTTCTCCTCGTTGGAAAGAAAGATATCTCGTGGAGATTCTGTGTGGACTATCGCGAATTAAATAAGCGGACTGTACCAGATAAGTACCCGATTCCTATTATCCAAGAATTGCTTGATGAGTTACACGGTGCGCGGTGGTTTAGTAAGCTCGATCTCCGTGCCGGTTATCATCAGATCCGCGTCGCCGCCTCGGATGTCCCCAAAACTGCGTTTCGTACACACTCGGGACACTATGAGTTCTTGGTAATGCCATTCGGCCTCACCAATGCTCCCGCCACCTTCCAAGGACTCATGAACGACATCTTCCGCCCCTTTTTGCGACGACATGTCCTGGTTTTCTTCGACGATATCTTAATATACAACAACTCATGGGAGGCACACCTTTGACATCTTGATCAGGTTTTCCAGCTTCTCCAAACCCACTCGTTGGTGGTTAACCCAAAGAAGTGTATATTAGCCCGACCGGAGGTGGAGTACCTCGGCCATATTGTCTCATTCGCTGGGGTTAGAATGGACCCCTCAAAAGTCTCCGTTGTTATGCGTTGGCCGACCCCCTCCACTCTCAAGGGAATTCGCGGTTCCTAGGTCTCATCGGGTACTACCTCCGATTTATCAAAGATTATGGAAAAATTGCAGCCCCTTTCACTGCCTTATTGAAGAAAGTAGAACCGGGCCCACCTCGACGCACTTGGAGTTGGCCAGCCGAGGCAGACAAGGCATTTCACGCCTTGAAACGCGCTCTCACGATAGCCCCCCTTCTCCGCACTCCAGATTTCTCTAAGGAATTTGTCATCGAGTGCGATGCTTCCGGTCGTGGCCTCGGCGCTGTCCTAATGCAAGACCGCCAACCTGTCGCATATTTCAGCAAGACGTTGTCCTCTCGTTGGCTCGCAAAATCAGCCTACGAAAAGGAACTTATGGCATTAGTACTCGCCATCCAGCATTGGAGCCCCTATCTCTTAGGCCGACGTTTTGTCGTCCACACAGATCAACGAAGCCTGCGACAATTATTGGCGTACCCCCTCTCTAATCCAGCACAACAGAACTGGGCAGCCAAATTATTGGGGTATGATTTCTTAATTGTGTACAAGGAAGGACGGCTCAATCGGGCTGCCGATGCCCTCTCACGCCGGGACACTGAGCAGCTAGAGCTGGCTGCTCTCTCACGACCAGTTTGGGCTGACTGGTCTACCGCGCAATCCACATTGACAGCAGACGATCCACTCCAGAGAATCAAGTCGGAGTTGGAGGCCGGCCGACCTGCTGCACCACATTATGAGCTGGTTCACGGCATCGTTTTCTACAATGGCCGCTTCGTTGTTCCGTCCAACTCTTCTTTGATCCCAAAGCTGCTGGCAGAGTTCCACGTCACCCCAAGTGGGGGCCACGCAGGAGCCTACCGAACATATAGACGCCTTGCTTCGAACGTCTACTGGCCCGGCATGGTCAAGCACGTGACAAATTTCGTTGCAGCTTGCGCAACCTGTCAATGGAGCAAATCCGAGACCCAGGCCCCGGCGGGCCACTTGACACCCTTGCCCATTCCGGAGCGCATATGGGAGGATGTGAGAGTGGATTTCTTATCGGGCCTACCGAAGGCTGGAGGCGTGGATTGTGTGTTCGTGGTAGTCGACCGTCTATCTAAGTATGCCCACTTTATGGGTCTTCGCCACCCATTCTCCGCCAAGCAAGTGGCTGAGGTGTTCACTAAGGAGGTGGTTCGGCTACATGGGATTCCCCGGTCCATCGTCTCTGACCGTGATCCTATTTTTCTCAGTTCATTTTGGCGCGAATTGTTTCGGGCGACGGGCACTAAACTCAAGATGAGCTCGGCTTACCACCCGGAGACAGATGGGCAAACGGAGGTGCTGAATCGCACCCTTCAAACCTACTTGCGGTGCTTCTCTTCTGACCAGCCAAGACGATGGAATAAGTGGTTGGCATGGGCTGAATACTATTACAACACCAGCTCCCATTCCGCCTCCCGCATGTCCCCTTTCGAGGTAGTGTATGGTCGCCCTCCTCCCACAATCCATGACTTTCTACCAGGAGAAGTCCGCTCCCAAGCAGTACTGGACGGCCTTCGCTCCAGAGACGAAATGTTGGTCTTATTGAAGTCTCACTTGGAACGCGCCCAGCAGCGGATGGTCGCCTCCGCCAACAAGCATCGAAGGGATGTGGAGTTCGTTGTGGGTGACATGGTTTTCCTTAAGTTTCGTCCACACAGACAAGCCACTATTTTCTCGGCGCCAAATAGGAAGCTGGCCCCTCGATTCTTCAGGTCTATTCGGGTGGGAGCGCGAATCGGCAGGACTGCCTATCATTTGGAGCTTCCGGCGGGCTCTCGTATACACCCGGTTTTTCACGTTTCCTTGCTGAAACGAGCGATAGGTTCGGAGGTGCCCGACCATAATTTACCTGATTCGCTGTGGGAGGCAGACCCTCCGGTGCTCCCAGATTATGTGTTGGATCGACGCTCGGTGTCTCGGGATGGGGAGCCACATGATCAGGTCCTGGTTCAGTGGCTGGGTCAGGAGGTTGACGACGCCACTTGGGTTGATGTGGAGGATATGCAGGGTCAATTTCCTCATTTCCACCTTGAGGACAAGGCTTCTTCGACGGTCGGGGCAATTGATAAGCGCTGGAGAGTGTACCAGCGTGGAAGTAGGAATGTAGTTTGGCCCAACCAATCGTTTGAGTAAAAGAAGAAGTCAAGCTACAATATCTCGGCGGTTGTTAGCTGATATTTCCTGATTTTCTGTTACATCTTTTTAGCAATTTCTGTTATTGTAAAGCCTATATATATTGAGGAACCGAGAGAAGAGAAATCATCTTGGGAAATCAGTATTTTGGGCGCGTAGTCGCAGGCCTCTGAAGTGTTGAGTCGTCGACTCTAATGTCGAATGACTAGACTCAGGAGTAAGCGAGTGTGCACATTTGAGAATTAATGCAAAGCTCGGTCCAGACACAACGCTCCTTAAATCCACTGGATCACTGGGTCCAGGAACTCTAGAGAACTACAGTGTTTTTGTCATTGGACACACTCGACTCCCCTTCAAAAATAAATCCCTCAACCCGAATACTATGAATTAGTATAGGGAAGTGGGGTCGATCCCACAGAGATGGATTCGCAAAGTAGTGCTAAGAGACTATGGAAACAAAAGGCTGCTGCCACGCAAAGGGGTTGAGATTTAAACTACACTAGATCTAGGTAAGAAATGTAAACGCTAGACCTAGGACTCAAAAAACTTACTGGATTCAGACATCAATACCGAAAGACACAATTACTCCATAGACTAAGCAAACGACTACCTAATCTAGCTAAACAGTAAGCAAATAACAGTGGGGACCATATCTCCAAGAATAGCAAGTACGGTAAAAAGCTGCAGATAACCAACCCTTGCTCCAACTAACTACGACATGCACCTTCGCAACTTAACTAAACTCGCAGATGAAGAAAACAGAGGACACACCTAGATTCAAACAGAATATAAAGATTTGGACGCCGGAAACTTGCTATGAATCGGAAATACATCAGATCTACATAAACTAGGCGAAATGAAATGAAAACACGTAAGCTAGGCATAAAATTTAAACACTCCTGCTCAGAATTACTTCAGACGCTTAATCCACTCCGGATCCAAGCCATCCGAACTCAACAACCAACAAAATCAACTCCATAACTCCGATTCTCACAGATCTGCTCCGATCAACTCCAGATTCCACAATCACAAACAACTCCACAACTTCAGCAAAACAAAACCCCGATTCATCCACAAACAAACTCCATTCTTCCAGATCTCACCATTAACCTGCAATAATCCAGAAAATAACCACGAAAACAAGCAACTCCAACAATCCAACTCCAGAATTCAAGTAAACACAATCAATCATCAAAAGTCATCACGATCTACGTAAGCGAAAACGAAACTTGCATAAAAGTAGAGAAATATCCAGAAACAAAAGAGGACCGAGCTTCGAACAGCGAAGTTCGGCGAATTCAGCAGAAACGAAAAGAAAGCAGAAATAAATTGTTTCTTCGCCCCAGAGAAGGACGGTGTTACAACCCACAAACACTATCGGAAAGCTAAAAGTGAACCCCAGCGCGAACCCGAGATCCTCCGCGAATTAGAACCAAGTATGTGAAAAGTGAACTGAGCAACAGGCTGTTCGTGAGGCCTCCACCGAGAAGGTCCCTCCAGCTTGCATGCTTCTTCCTTTTATAGATGCGGACATAGCCTTCTAGAGTCTTCGTAGAAATCCATATTCTACCCTTCAACTCCGAGGCTTCCTCCGTCAAGCAATTTCTTTCATAATGTCCGCTCTTTCGCCAGTTTCCTAGGACTATGCAAGCGTCCTCTTCTTTTCCTGGATCTAGCGAAAACCTTCACACACCTGGCTTAAAACATGCGTTAGACCCAGTAATTTCACGAAATAAAACCCCTAGACCGATGCGTGAAATTAGCCTTATCAAACTGCTCACACTTAAACCATGCTTGTCCTCAAGTATGAAAGACAAGAGAAAGAAATAAGGCGAATTTCAATGCACGGTCCCCAAGAACGACTCTACAAATAAAAACAAAAACAGACTCCTGGACCTAGACAACTGGCAAAAAAAAAAGACTTATAAAAAAAAAAGAAAAAAAACAACACAAAGAATCAAAACACAAACAAGCATGAACTATGTTCGACTTTTAGGCAACCGTCCCCACAAGCTTAAGTTCAATCCGATCGTCTACAGTCTTCAAATCTTCCCCCTTCCCTCTTCTACCTAAACGGTCCGTCAGTTCGTCAAGATAGCCTATTGACACCCCAGCTGTTAGGTTCGCTCGATCACTCATTCCTCACCAGGGATGTTAGGATCGATTCACTCTTAAGTCAATGACACACCACTGATGCTTCGGGTTATAAGAGTTTCTCCTTTCTACAGTCCCCTTTTCCTTTTAAATCTTGGGTCAGGTTACTATTGCTTCCTGCCCTTAGATTTCTTTTTTTTTCCCTTCTATTCCCCCTTTTATATATATATTTTTCCCCCTGGACTTCGTCCAGCTTATACCTCCGAATTTTTAGTTTATTTCTCCCCTGGACTTCGTCCAACTTATACCTCCATTTCCTGGACTTCGTCCAGCTTATACCTCCATTTCCTTTTTTTCATACTCTACTCCCTAAGCATCAAGTGGCAGCCCAATTTACATGTTAGCACAAAAAAAAGTGTTTAGGCTTATAAATCGCTCTTATAGTAGGGCTGCACAGCTGGGTTATCTAGGGCTTTTTCCATCTTCCCAACTTCATTCAGACCACCTTTGGTTTATTAAGGAAGAAGGTGTCAAAGTTGACATGCATTCTCTCTTCAATCGTTCTCACTAAGGGAAACCTGCCTTATTATCTCACTAGCTCATGTGAAACACACATCCTAAAGACTCTTAAAACATAAAGAATACGAACATTATACTTACTCCCCCCCTCCTACTTCACTCAAGCTTGTCCCCAAGCTATCCTAGTGAAGGGGGGAAAAGGAAGTAAGAACAGCAGACAACAGACACAAACGCAAACAAAGCACAAAAAAAAAACAAAACTTCTCACACTTAGACCGAACATCGGGCTAAGTGGGAGAAAACGCAACATACAAAATCAAAACAAAGTAACCCCTTCTCACACTTAGACCAAAAATTGGGCTAAGTGTAGGAAGGTATAACACATATATACAGAACGATGCATGCTGGCACATAAAAAACACAAGTGAAAGAAAAACGAAAAGTAAAAGACAGAAAAGTAAAAGTTACTTGGTTCTGGGGGAAATTCAATTCGGGTTCTGGCCCCCGCGGGAGCCAGACTTGGGTGGCACTGTCTGTTGGGTCATTTTAACTTTCTTTCTTGCCGGTGACTCCGGCGTCTCCTTCTGATCTTCTGTGGGTTGGGGTACGGTTTTCCTCAAAAGTACAGGCCTGGAGGAAGACGGGGTGGTCTGAGGCCTTTGGGCTTGTGGCGGCTTCTGCACAGCTAGACTCCCTTGACCCGGCGTCTTGGAACCGCCGCTAGGTTCAGGAAGTCCCATCAGTGTCTCGGGGAACTTCGCTTGAAGCCACTTCGTCATCTTCATCATCAGTGCGACGACCTCCGCCATCCTGTCGGAACGCCTTGACGATTCTGCCACTAGGTCGGTGATACACCCCTTCAGGGCTACGACCTCCTCTCTACTTCTCCCCATTTCCCTCCGTATCTCCGTCACTTCTTTTCGTACACCGATTACCTCCTTCCTCACATTCTCTACGTCGCTTCTCACTTCCTCAACTAACTTTCTGACTTCTGCAACCTCAGCACGGTCCATTCCTTTACCCCGTAGGGCCACAATCCCCTCCAAAACCATTTTCATCTCTGACCTCATCCATCCAACCTCTTTCCTTACTTCTTCTACTTCTATCCTGGCTCCGGCTTCCATGTCAGCGGTATCCTTCGCCTCCACCATCTCAGGCTCCTGCTTCGTCTGCGCCTCCGACTGACCAACCTCATAAAAGCACACGTCCCTTCCCTGTGTAATGAGCAGCCCCTTGTTGAAAAAATAGTCCACGTTGAACACCTCCGGGGGTAGACACATCTTCACTTCTCTGCAGGACTTGTGGATTTTCATAATAACGTTGCGTTGCAGGTAAGCCCCTAGAAGGTGGCATGTGTAAAGATGTCGGGAAGGGTTGGCTGTCACTTGATGGCAGGCTTGGGCTAACCAATAGCCCAAGTGAACACGTACTCCCTTGGCCATGCACCAAGTAAAGTACAAGTCGGGGGTCGTCAGAGCGTTGTTAGCTGTGCCCATCAGGTTGTAGCTAATGAAGGTCTGGGCGAATCGCAGGACCCTGTTCTCAATATGGTGGGCCTTCGACCAGCTGGTTTTGAACTGACCTACCCTAGGGTGAGCCACAAACTCCCATGCGTTCTGCGTCTTGAATCCCGGCGTCAGTTTCGGCGGACCAATCATTCTCTCGCTCCACAAACCCTCATCATCCTCTGTGCGCGTAAGCAGTCCCATCCGTAGAGTCCATTCACGGATGCTCATCACATGCTCTTCATTGAAGAGCCGGAATTTGATGGAGTCAGCATTCAGATCGGTGGTGGACTTAAATCGGAAGGTGGAGAAGAATTCCCTTGCCAGGTCGATTGGAACTTCGGCGGTGCTGTGCTTGAGCAACCAATCAAAGCCGATTGCGTCGATATAAGTTCGGAATTCATCATTGCAAGCGATCTGCTTGAGCTCCGATGAGCTGTACATTTTTCCAGACTTAGCGTACTTGTCCTGGGCACTCTTCTCCTTGTGGATGGTTGCGCGTTTCGGGGTCGTCAAACTTTCTCATCTCGTCCAGGAGCTTGCTTGTAATCCAGATCTCAGTTGGCTCAAAGTTGAGCTCCTCTTCTTGTTCTTCTTCAGACTCACTAGACCCAGCAGAATCCTCGGGCTCTGCAGCGTATGGTACCTTGGTAGGTAGAGGAAGTGGGGATTCAGTGGATTTCCCTTTCGCCTTCTTGGTCTTGGAAGGAGCAATTTGTTTCCCCTTCCTTTTCTTCTCGGCCGCGTGGCGACGTTCCTCTGCATCACTCTCCCCTCTGCTCGGTCTGGGAGATTCTGCCTGTTCAGGTGCTGTGGCTTCTGGACCTAGCATTTCTTCCTCCGTCTGCTGGACGGTTTCATCTATCTCATCAAGCAGGCTCCGACGAGCCTGTCTCCGCGCTTCCCTTGCGTTAATCGGTGAATCGGTGCCTTCGGGGACATCAGTCAGATCCACTATCAACTCCAACCCGACATCGACGGGTTCTTGGACATTCTCAGCACCGAGGGCTTCTCCTTCCTCGTTCAACAATGGGGTTGCCCCTGTAAAATAAACAGGAGTCTCTATCCCCTCCGAACCTTCTCCAACGTGGGTTTCTGTACCCGCAGACTTCTCAGGGGTTTCCCCCTCTCTGACATCTTCCTCAGTAATTAGGGCTTCGTCGCCCCCAACCACTTCTGGGGTTTCCCCCTCCACATTTCTTTCAGCATCTAGGGCTTCGTTGCCCTCTAAAATTTCATCTCCATCAACAGGGGTTTCCCCCTCAACAAACTCCTCCAAAACAGGGGTTTCCCCCTCAACACGGCTATCAGTAACAGGGGTTTCCCCCTCAGAAACACCAACCACTCTATCCTCTAAAACAGGGGTTTCCCCCTCAGTGGCAGATCCTAACCTAGGTGCACTTACGGCCAACAACTCCAACCCCGCGGCCAGATCTGCTTCGTCTTCGCGAGTTTCTGCAGTGGTTGGTTCTGAAACGGCGACAGTGGGTTCTGCGACGGCCTCCGGCTCAGCGGTGGTTTCTTGAACGGTCTCTGGTGGTGGTGCGGAGGATGTTGAAGCGGTTGGTACGGATTTCCCCATTACAGCCGCGAACATGGCAAACGCCTCCATCGCCTTTTCTGGTCCCCCAAATTTTTGTAGCATGTCTGCCATAAACGCCGCCGCATTTGAATCGACGGATCCTGAGGTGTTCCCTGCACTTTGCTTGTTATCCATGGAGAATTCTGCAAAATTTTTTGACAAAGACTTGGGCGGAAACCTCTTCGATTAGGGTTAGAAAAGAAAACCTAGAGAGAATTTGGGATGTAGAGAGAGAGAGTAAGTAAGTGGGAGGGGGGAGTAAGTAAGTAAAAATAAAAGAACACGGTATTATCCGATAAGTATGGGCGAGGACTGTTTCTGCAGGTGGGTTGCATGCTTGACGCCAGCGACTGTACGCCTCCCATAAAGGTGTCTTTTGAAATCCGAACCGGTGCCAACTCCCTCCAAAATTTTACTTCTCAATTTCCTGCCCAAGTAACTTCCTTCTGCAAAATCACACTTAGAGAAAGACATTAAACTAAAAAATTGAAACGCCAGACTCCCCGGGTCTAGGGTATGACAGTATCAAAAACATTCCTTAAGGAGTCTAGTATTTCGAAAATATTTTTGGAAGATTATTTTTTTCTGATTTGTTTGGGTTTTTCTTGATTTTAAAGAAAGCGATTAAATATTTACATTTTATGTTCAAGTGTTCTCAAGATTCCCTAGGTCAGGACATGTTAAAACTTCTTGGATGCTGGACCTAGGAAATTCTCTAAGAACACTCACTTCCCAGATCGATTAGGCGATATCAGGGAGTGCGCGTAGTGGCATTTCGTCCACTACACACATCTCCGAATTATCCCTAAATACCTTCACCCTATGGCCATTGACAAGAAATGGAGTAGAGTTTGGAGCACTTCCCTGGATCTCTACTGCTCCATTTGCACGAAGACTCACAACAGTGTATGGTCCGACCCATTTGGACTTCAGCTTACCAGGCATCAACTTGAGCCGGGATTGGAATAGGAGAACTTTCTGCCCAACTTGCAATTCCTTGACTCGGAGGTTCTTGTCATGCCAAAGTCTTGTTTTTTCTTTGTACCACATTGCCGATTCATATGACTCCAGCCTTAGCTCCTCCAACTCCTGCAGCTGCAATTTCCTCTCTTCCTCGCAAGATTCGGATCTCATGTTTATCTCCTTGACCGCCCAATATGCTCGGTGTTCTACTCCCACGGGCAAGTGACACATTTTGCCGAACACAAGCCTATATGGTGACATCCCAATAGGCGTCTTGTACGCCGTTCGGTAAGCCCATAGTGCGTCTCCAAGCCTCTTACTCCAGTCTTTTCTGGACGGATTAACCGTCTTTTCCAGTATCGCCTTTATCTCTCTGTTGGATATTTCCTCCTGGCCGTTAGATTGAGGATGATAAGGTGTAGACAGTCTGTGGTGGACGCCATACTTTCTCATCAAAGCTTCAATAGTCCGGTTGCGGAAATGCGTCCCATTGTCAGATATTATAGCTCTGGGCACTCCGTACCGATTGAAGATATTAGCTCTTAGAAACTTCGATACCTCCTTAGCTTCGCAAGATGTGGTCGCCTTGGCTTCTATCCATTTCGAAACATAATCCACTGCCACTAGTATGTATGTATTCCCGTATGAAGATGGGAATGGACCCATGAAGTCCATTCCCCAAACATCGAAAATTTCACAAACGATCACCGAGACTTGCGGCATTTCATCTCTTTTGGAGATTCCCCCAGTCTGTTGACACCTCTCACAATTCTGACAAAACTCGAACGCATCCTTATGCAATGTAGGCCAGTAAAAACCACTATCTAACGCCTTCCTTGCGGTCTTCCTAGGTCCAAAGTGACCTCCACAAGCTAGGGCATGGCAAATGATTCAGCACATCCCTCTGTTCCCACTCCGGAATACACCTCCGGATTACTTGGTCGGCTCCTATTCGCCACAAATACGGGTCATCCCAGAAATAGTACTTGGCCTCGCTTTTCAATTTCATCTTCTGGGCCCGGGAAATTACTTGCGAACTGGGCACCTCTCCAGTGACTAAGTAATTTGCCAGGTCTGCGAACCATGGCTCAGCGTTTTGATGACATTTCCCTTTTCGGCATCCCCTGGACCTGTTAACACCATAATCTCTTCCCAGCTGATAGGTCGAGGAATTTTTTTTACGTAGTACAAATGTTCCTCTGGGAATGCATCCGGTATTGCTTCCTCGGTCTCCCCTTGAAATATCCTGCTCAGATGATCGGCTACTTTATTTTCTGTTCCCTTTTTGTCTCTGACTTCCCAATCGAATTCCTGCAAAAGCAACACCCATCGGATTAATCTCGGCTTGGATTCTTTCTTTTCCAACAGGTACTTTATAGCCGCGTGGTCGGTGAAGACTATCACCCTCGACCCAAGCAAGTACGGGCGAAATTTCTCAAATGAGTATACTACCGCCAGCATTTCTTTTTCAGTAGTGTCATAATTTCTCTGAGCTTGATTTAGCGTTTTTGAAGCATAAAAGATCACATAGCTTTTCCCATCAACTCTTTGACCTAGCACCGCTCCACGGCATAATCGCTTGCGTCACACATAATCTCAAAGGGTAGATTCCAGTCGGGCGCTCTAATAATAGGCGCAGATACTAGCCTGTCTTTTAACAACCGAAAAGCCTTTTTGCATTCCTCATCAAAGATAAAATCAACATCGTTATGCAACAAGTGGGTGAGTGGCTGAGCAATTTTTGCGAAGTCTTTTATGAACCTCCTATAAAATCCTGCATGCCCTAGGAATCCTCTCACCTCCTTCTGATTCGTTGGGTAAGGCAGTTTCGAGATCACCTCAATCTTTGCCTGGTCTACCTGTATACCTCTTTCCGAGACTACGTGCCCAAGGACAATTCCCTCAGGGACCATAAAGTGGCATTTCTCGAAGTTCAAAACCAAATGTTTTTCCTGGCACCTTCTCAATACTATATCCAAACTAGCCAAACATGAGTCAAATGAATTCCCGTACACAGTGAAGTCGTCCATAAAAATCTCGATGCAGTCCTCCAAAAGATCCGAGAAGATACTCATCATACACCGCTGAAAAGTGCCTGGCGCATTGCACAGGCCAAACGGCATCCTCCTGTAAGCGTACGTGCCGAAAGGACACGTGAAAGTTGTCTTCTCCTAGTCCTCGGGATCCACATAGATCTGAAAATACCCACTATACCCGTCTAGGAAACAGAAGTATTGCTTGCCTGCTAGCCTCTCCAGCATTGGTCAATGAAGGTAGAGGGAAATGGTCTTTCTTGGTCGCTTCATTTAACTTCCTATAATCGATGCACATCCTCCACCCAGTAAACTAGTCTGGTGGGCAACCAATTCATTCGTGTCGTTCTTGACCACCTGTATTCCTGACTTCTTGGGTACCATATGGACTGGACTCACCCATTCACTGTCTGGTATGGAATATAAAATTGATTCCTAGGGAGAGTAGTTTCATACTTTTTCAGCACTTCCTTCCCTTCATATGTTAGGATTCAATTTGCGTTGAGGATCTATGCAGGGCTTTCGCTCCTTCATCCAAGAGGATGTGATGCATGCAACAAAATCATAGACTAATTCCTCTCTTACCAGGTCAGAGAAGTGTCCACCCATACCCAAAAAAATTTTTAGCTTCTTGTTTCTTCGGCATTACCTTCAGCAGTCCCACTCTTCTTGTCCCTCGGTTCAAGTGCTGTGATAATCACAGGGTGGGGAAAAGTTATTCGTTCTCCTCTAGATAAGCATACTTCAGCCTGGTGGAAGTTTTTCAATTCTTTCTGGGAACATCTTTTTCCTGGGGCAAGGGATTTTTTCTCGTTACTTCTGTTGTCATTTTTTTTTTTCCCCCTTTTTTTTCCTGGGACCGAGCAGAACCTTTCCACACTCGCCACATTAAGGTGTTATTCCTTGACTAGCTAGCTCCGATTTTGGACAGAATTTAGAATGCTTCAGGCTTAGCTCCCTCATCTGATACTCGCTTGTGTTCATTGCTTGACACAAAACTGCCACTTCTCTATTCACTGGCATGACTCATTTCCTTAAATCCACTGGATCACTGGGTCCAGGAACTCTAGAGAACTACAGTGTTTTTGTCGTTGGACACACTCGACTCCCCTTCAAAAATAAATCCCTCAACCCGAATACTATGAATTAGTATAGGGAAGTGGGGTCGATCCCACAGAGATGGATTCGCAAAGTAGTGCTAAGAGACTATGGAAACAAACGGCTGCTGCCACACAAAGGGGTTGAGATTTAAACTACCACTAGATCTAGGCAAGAAATGTAAACGCTAGACCTAGGACACAAAAACTTACTGGATTCAGACATCAATACCGAAAGACACAATTACTCCCTAGACTAAGCAAACGACTACCTAATCTAGCTAAACAGTAATCAAATAACAGTGGGGACCATATTTCCAGAAATAGCAAGTACGGTAAAAAGCTGCAGATAACCAACCCATGCTCCAACTAACTACGACATGCACCTTCGCAACTAAACTAAACTCGCAGATGAAGAAAACAGAGCACACTCCTAGATTCAAACAGAATATAAAGATTTGGACGCCGGAAACTTGCTATGAATCGGAAATACATCAGATCTACATAAACTAGGCGAAATGAAATGAAAACACGTAAGCTAGGCATAAAATTAAAACACTCCTGCTCAGAATCACTTCAGACGCTTAATCCACTCCGGATCCAAGCCATCCGAACTCAACAACCAACAAAATCAACTCCATAACTCCGATTCTCACAGATCTGCTCCGATCAACTCCAGATTCCACAATCACAAACAACTCCACAACATCAGCAAAACAAAACCCCGATTCATCCACAAACAAACTCCATTCTTCCAGATCTCACCATTAACCTGCAATAATCCAGAAAATAACCACGAAAACAACCAACTCCAACAATCCAACTCCAGAATTCAAGTAAACACAATCAATCACAAAATCATCACGATCTACGTAAGCGCGAAAACGAAACTTGCATAAAAGTAGAGAAATATCCAGAAACAAAAGAGGACCGAGCTTCGAACAGCGAAGCTCGGCGAATTCAGCAGAAACGAAAAGAAAACAGAAATAAATTGTTTCTTCGCCCCAGAGAAGGACGGTGTTACAACCCACAAACACTATCGGAAAGCTAAATGTGAACCCCAGCGCGAACCCGAGATCCTCCGCGAATTAGAACCAAGTATGTGAAAAGTGAACTGAGCAACAGGCTGTTCGTGAGGCCTCCACCGAGAAGGTCCCTCCAGCTTGCATGCTTCTTCCTTTTATAGATGCGGACATAGCCTTCTAGAGTCTTCGTAGAAATCCCTATTCTACCCTTCAACTCCGAGGCTTCCTCCGTCAAGCAATTTCTTTCATAATGTCCGCTCTTTCGCCAGTTTCCTAGGACTATGCAAGCGTCCTCTTCTTTTCCTGGATCTAGCGAAAACCTTCACACACCTGGCTTAAAACATGCGTTAGACCCAGTAATTTCACGAAATAAAACCCCTAGACCGATGCATGAAATTAGCCTTATCAAACTGCTCACACTTAAACCATGCTTGTCCTCAAGTATGAAAGACAAGAGAAAGAAATAAGGCGAATTTCAATGCACGGTCCCCAAGAACGACTCTACAAAAAAACAAAAACAGACTCCTGGACCTAGACAACTGGCAAAAAAAAAAAAAAAAACTTATAAAAAAACAACACAAAGAATCAAAACACAAACAAGCATGAACTAGGTTCGACTTTTAGGCAACCGTCCCCACAAGCTTAAGTTCAATCCGATCGTCTACAGTCTTCAAATCTTTCCCCTTCCCTCTTCTACCTAAACGGTCCGTCAGTTCGTCAAGATAGCCTATTGACACCCCAGCTGTTAGGTTCGCTCGATCACTCATTCCTCACCAGGTATGTTAGGATCAAAACACTCCCCAGTTAATGTTTATGCCACTGATGCGTTGGGTTATGAGAGTTTCTCCTTTCTACTCTTTTTTCCTTTGAATTCCTGGGTCAGGTTACTATTGCTTCCTGCCCTTAGATTTTTTTTTTTTTTTTTATTCCCCCTTTTATTATATATATTTTTCCCCTGGACTTCGTCCAGCTTATACCTCCAATTTTTAGTTTATTTCTCCCCTGGACTTCGTCCAGCTTATACCTCCATTTCCTGGACTTCGTCCAGCTTATACCTCCAAACCTTTTTTTCATACTCTACTCCCTAAGCATCAAGTGGCAGCCCAATTTACATGTTAGCACAAAAAAAGTGTTTAGGCTTATAACTCGCTCTTATAGTAGGGCTGCACAGCTGGGTTATCTAGGGCTTTTTCCATCGTCCCAACTTCATTCAGACCGCCTTTGGTTTATTAAGGAAGAAGGTGTCAAAGTTGACATGCATTCTCTCTTCAATCGCTCTCACTAAGGGAAACCTGCCTTATTATCTCACTAGCTCATGCGAAACACACATCCTAAAGACTCTTAAAACAGAAAGAACACAAACACCATACTTACTCCCCCCCTCCCACTTCACTCAAGCTTGTCCCCAAGCTATCCTAGTGAAGGGGGGAAAAGGAAGTAAGAACAGCAGACAACAGACACAAACGCAAACAAAGCACAAAAAAAAACAAACTTCTCACACTTAGACCGAACATCGGGCTAAGTGGGAGAAAGCGCAACATACAAAACCAAAACAAAGCAACCCCTTCTCACACTTAGACCAAAAATTGGGCTAAGTGTAGGAAGGTATAACACATATATACAGAACGATGCATGCTGCACATAAAAAACACAAGTGGGAAGAAAAACGAAAAGTAAAAGACAGAAAAAGTAAAAGTTACTTGGGTTCTGGGGGGGAAATTCAATTCGGGTCTGGCCCCCGCGGGAGCCAGACTTGGGTGGCACTGTCTGTTGGGTCATTTTAACTTTCTTTCTTGCCGGTGACTCCGGCGTCTCCTTCTGATCTTCTGTGGGTTGGGGTACGGTTTTCCTCAAAAGTACAGGCCTGGAGGAAGACGGGGTGGTCTGAGGCCTTTGGGCTTGTGGCGGCTTCTTGCACAGCTAGACTCCCTTGACCCGGCGTCTTGGAAACCGCCGCTAGGTTCAGGAAGTCCCATCAGTGTCTCGGGGAACTTCGCTTGAAGCCACTTCGTCATCTTCATCATCAGTGCGACGACCTCCGCCATCCTGTCGGAACGCCTTTGACGATTCTGCCACTAGGTCGGTGATACACCCCCTTCAGGGCTACGACCTCCTCTCTACTTCTCCCCATTTCCCTCCGTATCTCCGTCACTTCTTTTCGTACACCGATTACCTCCTTCCTCACATTCTCTACGTCGCTTCTCACTTCCTCAACTAACTTTCTGACTTCTGCAACCTCAGCACGGTCCATTCCTTTACCCCGTAGGGCCACAATCCCCTCCAAAACCATTTTCATCTCTGACCTCATCCATCCAACCTCTTTCCTTACTTCTTCTACTTCTATCCTGGCTCCGGCTTCCATGTCAGCGGTATCCTTCGCCTCCACCATCTCAGGCTCCTGCTTCGTCTGCGCCTCCGACTGACCAACCTCATAAAAGCACACGTCCCTTCCCTGTGTAATGAGCAGCCCCTTGTTGAAAAAATAGTCCACGTTGAACACCTCCGGGGGTAGACACATCTTCACTTCTCTGCAGGACTTGTGGATTTTCATAATAACGTTGCGTTGCAGGTAAGCCCCTAGAAGGTGGCATGTGTAAAGATGTCGGGAAGGGTTGGCTGTCACTTGATGGCAGGCTTGGGCTAACCAATAGCCCAAGTGAACACGTACTCCCTTGGCCATGCACCAAGTAAAGTACAAGTCGGGGGTCGTCAGAGCGTTGTTAGCTGTGCCCATCAGGTTGTAGCTAATGAAGGTCTGGGCGAATCGCAGGACCCTGTTCTCAATATGGTGGGCCTTCGACCAGCTGGTTTTGAACTGACCTACCCTAGGGTGAGCCACAAACTCCCATGCGTTCTGCGTCTTGAATCCCGGCGTCAGTTTCGGCGGACCAATCATTCTCTCGCTCCACAAACCCTCATCATCCTCTGTGCGCGTAAGCAGTCCCATCCGTAGAGTCCATTCACGGATGCTCATCACATGCTCTTCATTGAAGAGCCGGAATTTGATGGAGTCAGCATTCAGATCGGTGGTGGACTTAAATCGGAAGGTGGAGAAGAATTCCCTTGCCAGGTCGATTGGAACTTCGGCGGTGCTGTGCTTGAGCAACCAATCAAAGCCGATTGCGTCGATATAAGTTCGGAATTCATCATTGCAAGCGATCTGCTTGAGCTCCGATGAGCTGTACATTTTTCCAGACTTAGCGTACTTGTCCTGGGCACTCTTCTCCTTGTGGATGGTTGCGCGTTTCGGGGTCGTCAAACTTTCTCATCTCGTCCAGGAGCTTGCTTGTAATCCAGATCTCAGTTGGCTCAAAGTTGAGCTCCTCTTCTTGTTCTTCTTCAGACTCACTAGACCCAGCAGAATCCTCGGGCTCTGCAGCGTATGGTACCTTGGTAGGTAGAGGAAGTGGGGATTCAGTGGATTTCCCTTTCGCCTTCTTGGTCTTGGAAGGAGCAATTTGTTTCCCCTTCCTTTTCTTCTCGGCCGCGTGGCGACGTTCCTCTGCATCACTCTCCCCTCTGCTCGGTCTGGGAGATTCTGCCTGTTCAGGTGCTGTGGCTTCTGGACCTAGCATTTCTTCCTCCGTCTGCTGGACGGTTTTCATCTATCTCATCAAGCAGGCTCCGACGAGCCTGTCTCCCGCGCTTCCCTTGCGTTAATCGGTGAATCGGTGCCTTCGGGGACATCAGTCAGATCCACTATCAACTCCAACCCCGACATCGACGGGTTCTTGGACATTCTCAGCACCGAGGGCTTCTCCTTCCTCGTTCAACAATGGGGTTGCCCCTGTAAAATAAACAGGAGTCTCTATCCCTTCCGAACCTTCTCCAACGTGGGTTTCTGTACCCGCAGACTTCTCAGGGGTTTCCCCCTCTCTGACATCTTCCTCAGTAATTAGGGCTTCGTCGCCCCAACCACTTCTGGGGTTTCCCCCTCCACATTTCTTTCAGCATCTAGGGCTTCGTTGCCCTCTAAAATTTCATCTCCATCAACAGGGGTTTCCCCCTCAACAAACTCCTCCAAAACAGGGGTTTCCCCCTCAACACGGCTATCAGTAACAGGGGTTTCCCCCTCAGAAACACCAACCACTCTATCCTCTAAAACAGGGGTTTCCCCCTCAGTGGCAGATCCTAACCTAGGTGCACTTACGGCCAACAACTCCAACCCCGCGGCCAGATCTGCTTCGTCTTCGCGAGTTTCTGCAGTGGTTGGTTCTGAAACGGCGACAGTGGGTTCTGCGACGGCCTCCGGCTCAGCGGTGGTTTCTTGAACGGTCTCTGGTGGTGGTGCGGAGGATGTTGAAGCGGTTGGTACGGATTTCCCCATTACAGCCGCGAACATGGCAAACGCCTCCATCGCCTTTTCTGGTCCCCCAAATTTTTGTAGCATGTCTGCCATAAACGCCGCCGCATTTGAATCGACGGATCCTGAGGTGTTCCCTGCACTTTGCTTGTTATCCATGGAGAATTCTGCAAAATTTTTTGACAAAGACTTGGGCGGAAACCTCTTCGATTAGGGTTAGAAAAGAAAACCTAGAGAGAATTTGGGATGTAGAGAGAGAGAGTAAGTAAGTGGGAGGGGGGAGTAAGTAAGTAAAAATAAAAGAACACGGTATTATCCGATAAGTATGGGCGAGGACTGTTTCTGCAGGTGGGTTGCATGCTTGACGCCAGCGACTGTACGCCTCCCATAAAGGTGTCTTTTGAAATCCGAACCGGTGCCAACTCCCTCCAAAATTTTACTTCTCAATTTCCTGCCCAAGTAACTTCCTTCTGCAAAATCACACTTAGAGAAAGACATTAAACTAAAAAATTGAAACGCCAGACTCCCCGGGTCTAGGGTATGACAGTATCAAAAACATTCCTTAAGGAGTCTAGTATTTCGAAAATATTTTTGGAAGATTATTTTTTTCTGATTTGTTTGGGTTTTTCTTGATTTTAAAGAAAGCGATTAAATATTTACATTTTATGTTCAAGTGTTCTCAAGATTCCCTAGGTCAGGACATGTTAAAACTTCTTGGATGCTGGACCTAGGAAATTCTCTAAGAACACTCACTTCCCAGATCGATTAGGCGATATCAGGGAGTGCGCGTAGTGGCATTTCGTCCACTACACACATCTCCGAATTATCCCTAAATACCTTCACCCTATGGCCATTGACAAGAAATGGAGTAGAGTTTGGAGCACTTCCCTGGATCTCTACTGCTCCATTTGCACGAAGACTCACAACAGTGTATGGTCCGACCCATTTGGACTTCAGCTTACCAGGCATCAACTTGAGCCGGGATTGGAATAGGAGAACTTTCTGCCCAACTTGCAATTCCTTGACTCGGAGGTTCTTGTCATGCCAAAGTCTTGTTTTTTCTTTGTACCACATTGCCGATTCATATGACTCCAGCCTTAGCTCCTCCAACTCCTGCAGCTGCAATTTCCTCTCTTCCTCGCAAGATTCGGATCTCATGTTTATCTCCTTGACCGCCCAATATGCTCGGTGTTCTACTCCCACGGGCAAGTGACACATTTTGCCGAACACAAGCCTATATGGTGACATCCCAATAGGCGTCTTGTACGCCGTTCGGTAAGCCCATAGTGCGTCTCCAAGCCTCTTACTCCAGTCTTTTCTGGACGGATTAACCGTCTTTTCCAGTATCGCCTTTATCTCTCTGTTGGATATTTCCTCCTGGCCGTTAGATTGAGGATGATAAGGTGTAGACAGTCTGTGGTGGACGCCATACTTTCTCATCAAAGCTTCAATAGTCCGGTTGCGGAAATGCGTCCCATTGTCAGATATTATAGCTCTGGGCACTCCGTACCGATTGAAGATATTAGCTCTTAGAAACTTCGATACCTCCTTAGCTTCGCAAGATGTGGTCGCCTTGGCTTCTATCCATTTCGAAACATAATCCACTGCCACTAGTATGTATGTATTCCCGTATGAAGATGGGAATGGACCCATGAAGTCCATTCCCCAAACATCGAAAATTTCACAAACGATCACCGAGACTTGCGGCATTTCATCTCTTTTGGAGATTCCCCCAGTCTGTTGACACCTCTCACAATTCTGACAAAACTCGAACGCATCCTTATGCAATGTAGGCCAGTAAAAACCACTATCTAACGCCTTCCTTGCGGTCTTCCTAGGTCCAAAGTGACCTCCACAAGCTAGGGCATGGCAATGATTCAGCACATCCCTCTGTTCCCACTCCGGAATACACCTCCGGATTACTTGGTCGGCTCCTATTCGCCACAAATACGGGTCATCCCAGAAATAGTACTTGGCCTCGCTTTTCAATTTCATCTTCTGGGCCCGGGAAATTACTTGCGAACTGGGCACCTCTCCAGTGACTAAGTAATTTGCCAGGTCTGCGAACCATGGCTCAGCGTTTTGATGACATTTCCCTTTTCGGCATCCCCTGGACCTGTTAACACCATAATCTCTTCCCAGCTGATAGGTCGAGGAATTTTTTTTACGTAGTACAAATGTTCCTCTGGGAATGCATCCGGTATTGCTTCCTCGGTCTCCCCTTGAAATATCCTGCTCAGATGATCGGCTACTTTATTTTCTGTTCCCTTTTTGTCTCTGACTTCCCAATCGAATTCCTGCAAAAGCAACACCCATCGGATTAATCTCGGCTTGGATTCTTTCTTTTCCAACAGGTACTTTATAGCCGCGTGGTCGGTGAAGACTATCACCCTCGACCCAAGCAAGTACGGGCGAAATTTCTCAAATGAGTATACTACCGCCAGCATTTCTTTTTCAGTAGTGTCATAATTTCTCTGAGCTTGATTTAGCGTTTTTGAAGCATAAAAGATCACATAGCTTTTCCCATCAACTCTTTGACCTAGCACCGCTCCACGGCATAATCGCTTGCGTCACACATAATCTCAAAGGGTAGATTCCAGTCGGGCGCTCTAATAATAGGCGCAGATACTAGCCTGTCTTTTAACAACCGAAAAGCCTTTTTGCATTCCTCATCAAAGATAAAATCAACATCGTTATGCAACAAGTGGGTGAGTGGCTGAGCAATTTTTGCGAAGTCTTTTATGAACCTCCTATAAAATCCTGCATGCCCTAGGAATCCTCTCACCTCCTTCTGATTCGTTGGGTAAGGCAGTTTCGAGATCACCTCAATCTTTGCCTGGTCTACCTGTATACCTCTTTCCGAGACTACGTGCCCAAGGACAATTCCCTCAGGGACCATAAAGTGGCATTTCTCGAAGTTCAAAACCAAATGTTTTTCCTGGCACCTTCTCAATACTATATCCAAACTAGCCAAACATGAGTCAAATGAATTCCCGTACACAGTGAAGTCGTCCATAAAAATCTCGATGCAGTCCTCCAAAAGATCCGAGAAGATACTCATCATACACCGCTGAAAAGTGCCTGGCGCATTGCACAGGCCAAACGGCATCCTCCTGTAAGCGTACGTGCCGAAAGGACACGTGAAAGTTGTCTTCTCCTAGTCCTCGGGATCCACATAGATCTGAAAATACCCACTATACCCGTCTAGGAAACAGAAGTATTGCTTGCCTGCTAGCCTCTCCAGCATTTGGTCAATGAAAGGTAGAGGGAAATGGTCTTTCTTGGTCGCTTCATTTAACTTCCTATAATCGATGCACATCCTCCACCCAGTAACTAGTCTGGTGGGCACCAATTCATTCGTGTCGTTCTTGACCACCTGTATTCCTGACTTCTTGGGTACCATATGGACTGGACTCACCCATTCACTGTCTGGTATGGAATAAATGATTCCTAGGGAGAGTAGTTTCAATACTTCTTTCAGCACTTCCTCCCTCATGTTAGGATTCAATTTGCGTTGAGGATCTCTGCAGGCTTTCGCTCCTTCCTCCAAGCGGATGTGATGCATGCACAAATCTAGACTAATTCCTACCAGGTCAGAGAGTGTCCACCCAATAGCCTTCTTGTTTCTTCGGATTACCTTCAGCAGTCCCTCTTCTTGTCCCTCGGTCAAGCTGCTGTTGATAATCACAGGGAAAGTTTCGTTCTCCTCTAGATAAGCATACTTCAGGCCTGGTGGAAGTGTTTTCAATTCTTTCTTGGGAACATCTTTTCCTGGGGCAAGGGATTTTTCTCTGTTACTTCTGTTGTCATTCCCTTCCTTGACCCAGCAGAACCTTCCACACTCGCCACATAAGGTGTATTCCTTGACCTAGCTAGCTCCGGATTTGGACAGAATTTTAGAATTGCTTCAGCTAGCTCCTCATCTGATAACTCGCTTGTGTTCATTGCTTGACACCAACTGGCCACTTCTCTATCAATGGCATGACTCATCCCGGAGTTCTCAATCTGTTCTTGCATTAATTCCGTCTCAAGGTATTCTTGGACCAAAGGGTTAATAACATCTGTAGCGTGCAAATTTTCAACGTCAAGAGGTTTCTTCATTGCCTCATCAATGCTGAATGTGTATTTCTCCCCATTATAATCAAGGCAAATTGTTCCATCAAAAACATCAATGATAGTCTTAGCGGTACGTAGGAATGGTCTCCCTAAAAGTACTCCGCCCGACTCTGCAGACTCATTATCACTCATCTTAATCACATGGAAATCAGCAGGGTACAAGAAGTCATGTACCTTGACTATCACATTCTCAAGCACCCCTTCAGGACAGATGCATGACCTGTCCGCCAGTTGAATCACAACCCTCGTGTCTACCATGCCTACCCCCACTAATTTCTTGTATATGGAAAGTGGTAACACATTTATCGACGCACCCAAATCACACATAGCATGCTCGATTCTCACATCACCAATAGATATGGGCAAGGTGAACATACCTGGGTCATTGCATTTTGAAGGCATCTTCCTCTTCTGAATCACTGCGGAGACGTTCTCGCCTATCAGAATTTTCCCACTGGGCCTAGCCTTCCCAGCTATAAATTCCTTGATGAACTTGCTAAAGACTGGCATTTTCAGGGCCTGTAAGAATGGCAGATTGATTTCCAATTTCCCAAAAATGTCCATGAAGTCTACCGGTTCTTCCTTCTGTTTCTTGGCTTCCCCCCCGACTCGGAAAGGGTTTCAGTCGCTTCCCTGCTCCGGTAGAACTTTCAGCTGATAACTCTCCAGTTTCTTTTCCCACTGCCTCATCTTCCAACTCCGGCTCTGGATCGAGGAAGAATGGTTCAGTTGATCTAGGCAAAGGTTCCTCTAAATCTCCTGTCCTAAGGTCATCCTTGACCAAGGGACTTCCTCCCTCCAAGTGTCTTGGCCTAGGAATTGTATCCTCTTCTTCCCTGTCTTCCTTGGGATCTGTCACCTCCTTTGTTCTTACCACTGGCCCATCGTATCTCTTCCCGGATCTCAAGGTAATTTGACTTATATTAGCTCTGTCCGGTGGCCTTACGGAGGCGGGTCCCTTCATTTCCCCTCATATCACACAAAGAAGTAGCTATCTGGGACAATTGCTTAGCCAGCATATCCATGGCTGCTTTCTGCTCCTGTTGAGCATCTTGAAGCTTGTGCACTACGTCATTGTTCGATTGCAGGTTGTTTTGCATATGTTGCTGAGAACTGACGAGGTCGTGCACCATATCATCGATACTTTTTGGTGGTTTCGGTGGCTGATTGGGTCCTGGGCCGATACTTAGAGTCGGTCCACTTGCTTGATTCTGACGAGCGTTTCCTTGACCGCCTGAAGAGTTATTGTATTGATTTCCTTGGCCCTGGTAATTGTTCTGAAAATTCCTTTGGTGTGGGGGTACATAAGAGTTCCCTTGACTACTCTGATTCCTGTTTCCCCAGCTCGAGTGGTCTCCTTGGTTCCGATTAATCCAGTTGCCCTGCCCCTCTTGATTCCTTCCTGACCAATTACCTTGTCTTTCGAGCTGAGGTGCAAACTGCTGACTTTGTTGCGGTGCCGGCTGATTCTGTTCATTGTCAGTCCATCTGAAATTGGGATGGTTTCTCCAGGGCGCATCTCTCTGTCTCCCTGGATTCCAGCTCCCATCGGGATTCCAACTTCCCATTGCATTGACCTGGGCCTGATAATCTCCTTCCTGGGTCCCGTAATATTGTTGAATTTGATTATCTCCTGGACCAGGAGATTTCTCCTTCCTTTGTGAAGCCAGTGGAATCGCCTTTTCAATCGCGTTCAAAAGAGCCTTCTCGAGCCTATCAATCCTTGCTTCGACTTTGTCATCTTCTTGTTCTCTCACAGCATGTACCGATCCTCTTCTCACTGCATTCCTAGGGTTATCGTACGCCTTCTTAGCGTCAATCAACTTCCCTAGGATCTCTCTTGCCTCACTTCCCCTTTTTCTTGTGAAATTTCCCCCACTCGAGGAGTTCATTAAGTCCTTTGACTCGGGAGTGGCTCCTTCGTAAAACAGAGAGTAGGTCTCTGCCTCTATCATTCGGTGATTCGGGCATGCATCCAACAACCCCTTAAATCTCGACCAATACTGACTCAACGATTCATCGTAATCTTGCTTACACTCTAGTATTTCTTTCTTAAGTGCATTCGTCTTGTTGGATGGGAAGAAATAATCTAAGAATTCTAACTTGAAGTCCCTCCACGTGCGGATAGAATCCGGAGGCAACCTCAATAGCCACGTATTAGCTTCCCCCTTCAAGGTGAACGGAATCGCTCGTAGGCGATAATCCTCCTCTGTTGCATCATTCGGCCTCTTCTGAATACCACATAATTTACTGAATTCATTTAAGAACTCATACGGGCACTCATTTCTACGCCCAGAGAACGTCGGCAAGATGCCGAGTACGTTTGTCTTGATCTCGATAGCCCTCTGGCGTGGATTCATCAATATAGCTTGAGCTGGTTCTCCATCTAAATGGGCTGTTAGAGAGCCGATTTCTGGATCCGGGTCTACCACCTGCGCCATGACTACTTCCTCCGCTTCCCCTGTTTCTGACTGTTTTTGATTCGGGTGGTGATTCTGGATCTTCGCGTCCTGATGACGTCCAAGATTCGTCGCTAGTGGATTTACTCGGAAACGGATCTCCCGTGGTGAACCCTGATCTGGTGGTCACAGTAGAGACTGTATCCTTACCCCGCCAATCAAACTGGTCGTGTTTCCACCCAGATGAGTTGCTCCAGTAGGTAGATCTTGAGCCTCTGCTCATAAACTGCAAACAAAAGAAAAAGAAAACAAATCAAAACTATTTACACCACAGACTCTGAACACTAACACTAAGCACGCCATCCATCCCCGGCAACGGCGCCATTTGAAGTGTTGAGTCGTTGACTCTAATGTCGAATGACTAGACTCAGGAGTAAGCGAGTGTGCACATTTGAGAATTAATGCAAAGCTCGGTCCAGACACAACGCTCCTTAAATCCACTGGATCACTGGGTCCAGGAACTCTAGAGAACTACAGTGTTTTTGTCGTTGGACACACTCGACTCCCCTTCAAAAATAAATCCCTCAACCCGAATACTATGAATTAGTATAGGGAAGTGGGGTCGATCCCACAGAGATGGATTCGCAAAGTAGTGCTAAGAGAGTATGGAAACAAACAGCTGCTGCCACGCAAAGGGGTTGAGATTTAAACTACCACTAGATCTAGGCAAGAAATGTAAACGCTAGACCTAGGACACAGAAAACTTACTGGATTCAGACATCAATACCGAAAGACACAATTACTCCCTAGACTAAGCAAACGACAACCTAATCTAGCTAAACAGTAAGCAAATAACAGTGGGGACCATATCTCCAAAAATAGCAAGTACGGTAAAAAGCTGCAGATAACCAACCCTTGCTCCAACTAACTACGACATGCACCTTCGCAACTTAACTAAACTCGCAGATGAAGAAAACAGAGCACACACCTAGATTCAAACAGAATATAAAGATTTGGACGCCGGAAACTTGCTATGAATCGAAAATACATCAGATCTACATAAACTAGGCGAAATGAAATGAAAACACGTAAGCTAGGCATAAAATTTAAACACTCCTGCTCAGAATTACTTCAGACGCTTAATCCACTCCGGATCCAAGCCATCCGAACTCAACAACCAACAAAATCAACTCCATAACTCCGATTCTCACAGATCTGCTCCGATCAACTCCAGATTCCACAATCACAAACAACTCCACAACTTCAGCAAAACAAAACCCCGATTCATCCACAAACAAACTTCATTCTTCCAGATCTCACCATTAACCTGCAATAATCCAGAAAATAACCACGAAAACAAGCAACTCCAACAATCCAACTCCAGAATTCAAGTAAACACAATCAATCATCAAAAGTCATCACGATCTACGTAAGCGAAAATGAAACTTGCATAAAAGTAGAGAAATATCCAGAAACAAAAGAGGACCGAGCTTCGAACAGCGAAGTTCGGCGAATTCAGCAGAAACGAAAAGAAAGCAGAAATAAATTGTTTCTTCGCCCCAGAGAAGGACGGTGTTACAACCCACAAACACTATTGGAAAGCTAAAAGTGAACCCCAGCGCGAACCTGAGATCCTCCGCGAATTAGAACCAAGTATGTGAAAAGTGAACTGAGCAACAGGCTGTTCGTGAGGCCTCCACCGAGAAGGTCCCTCCAGCTTGCATGCTTCTTCCTTTTATAGATACGGACATAGCCTTCTAGAGTCTTCGTAGAAATCCCTATTCTACCCTTCAACTCCGAGGCTTCCTCCGTCAAGCAATTTCTTTCATAATGTCCGCTCTTTCGCCAGTTTCCTAGGACTATGCAAGCGTCCTCTTCTTTTCCTGGATCTAGCAAAAACCTTCACACACCTGGCTTAAAACATGCGTTAGACCCAGTAATTTCACGAAATAAAACCCCTAGACCGATGCATGAAATTAGCCTTATCAGCCTCCTTGGTGAGGATTGTTCTCTCAATTTATTTCCATTCCAGTATTCAATCAATAAAGCCGAGTTCTCTCTTTTCCCACTCATTGGTTCTATATGTGTTTTTCCTTTCTAGTGTGACCATTTAATTCGGTGGCCTTAACTCTATCAGTTGTCATCAGGAAGAGCTCCAAAGACTCGAACACAACGGACTTTAATAATAGATTTAGTAATGACAGTATGAAGATTGTTCACCAAGGTAACATAGGGGGCCATAGCTTGAGAAATATCCTACTGTAAGACTAAAAAAATACACTTAGTAAGTTTTCTAACAATATAAAGTAACAAAACAATTATGACTTAAAAAACTAATGTTTCTATTCTTTTTGCAGGTACCCAACATTCCATTCAAGGAGGAATTACAGAATACTAAATGATTATCTCCAATAAGAGGAATCAGAGTCTATCTCAAGAATAATAAGGTATTGAAGATGTAGCCAAGATCAATATTCAGTTCTAAATGATTTTAGAAGAGTAATAAATGAGTATTCAAACCGAATTCTAAGCATCACAAAGCAAGAATAAAAAAGGAAAGAATCACTAAGCTGGAACATGGAGAAAACAAACACAAATGACAAATATGTTAACTGCAATTAACTTTTCTTGTATCTTGCAGGTTTGAGAAGAAAATTTACCAAACATAGAATGAAAAACATCCACTACAGAGGATCAAGAGAGTTTTTCAGAAAGCATAAAACAATAAGGTAAAGAATCTGAAGCTAAGATCAATATACAGTTGCACGATTGAGTTCATATGAATGTTGGTAATGTAATAAATAAATATGCTACAATGCTACTGCTTGAATATTGCAGATTTGAAAGGAAACAACTAAAATTATGGAATGCAGAAGATCTAATCAAAGCAGATTAAAAGAGAATAAATCAGGGAAGAAAGAATGTGGAGGTAAAAAGGCTGAACTACCTAATATTTCAGTTGCTTGTTTCACTTGATAGTAATTTTGGAAGAATAGTAGGTTTTATAGAGAAAACAAACGTGGGCTTACATTATAAAAGGTGGGCCTGTTGTGTAATCCAAAAGTATGCATGTTTCCCATAAAAAGTTAAAAACATAATCATAGAAAGGACCTTCCAAATAACACAATTAAAAGTATCAGGTATAAATTATCATCCCTAAAAAAAATTGTTATGGTTAGTAAAATATTAAATATGTAGTATTATATAATTAGGTTTAGTAAATCTTAGAATAAATAGAGTTTAGTATAGCCTGTCAATTGGAAACCCATTGCATTTAATAAATAGAATTTATTATACCCATCTACAAACATAATATTACGATTAGTAAAGTATAAATGATCAATATATTAGGTTAAGTAAATCTTAATATACATCTCAATAAACAGAGTAAATAAGGCCTTGAAATCAAATACTTTAACTTTCAAAACAAATAAAATAAACTTAAAGTAATACATCAAATAAACAAACAAACAAAAAGATTCACCAAACAATAGAATTAAGGAGTAGCCGCCACATGTCAATTACAAAAACAATGCATTTTATAAATAGGGCTAGCATAAGCATAACCTAAAAAGATAGTAGCAGCTCTCTTCTTTGTGGTAGTCCCTAATTGCCTAGACTGGTTCAGGAAGAAGTAGGACAAAAGAAGATAAAAAGGTATACTATTAAAACTTCATTCACAAACCGCATAGGGCTTTAAATTTGTTTCAAATATAATATGCTTCATAAGACTTAAGAGCACCCGCAACGCGTCGCGCGGGTGTCTTGTATCTTGTCTCGGACGCATCGCGTTGCAACGTCACGTCTCGTCCCTATCTCGCCGAGACGCCCGTCCAATCGAGACGGCTGGCGCGCCAGCTCGCCACGCGCCCGCGCGACGTGGCGTGCGCTGGCGCTAGGTGTGACGCCCACTCGCCGGCCCGCGAGTGGGCTTCGTCACGTTGACGCAATAAATCATTTTTTAAAAAAATTGTATTTAATAAAAAAAAATTAAAACGGTAATGTTACCGTTTTTTGACCGTTTTTTATTTTTTTATTATGTTTTTATTTTTTTACTATTTTTTATTTTTTTACTCTGTAAATACTCCTATTCATCCTCATTATACACACAAACACACATCTATTCTTCTCAAATCATATCCATTTCTTCTCCAATTTTCATCTAACCTCTCCAATTTTCATCACAAAATGTCCGGCGACAGAAACTCTGGCGAGTTTGACATCAACGCGTTTGGCGACTGGGGGCATGCACAATGTCTTGAGTGGTTCCGGTTCCAGAGCCAGTGGAGCCGACATTCTGAGAGCGACTTTGCGAGTCTTTTTTGACGACAACGGCTAAGAATTCAAACATGTCGATGTTTGGGAGGTGGTCAGAGACGAGGAAAGGTGGGCTGACGGTGTCCAGTCCAGCACAGGCTCGACCTCGAAATGCACGAAGCACACGGCGGGTGACCAATACTCATCTAGTGAGTGCGGTTTAGGCAGCGCCGCACAAGAGTTTGTCTCACAGGAGGTTGAGGGCATGACCACCGATGCAGGGGGTCCTCCCGTGGGCGCCGTCGGCCGCAAGGGACCAAGGCGGCTAGAGGGGGGAGGGGCCGAGGCAAATCAAGCCAGGCGGGCTCAGGCTCGGGCTCGAGCTCGAACACCCTATTGTCCATGTACTTATCTATTTTCATTTTTAAAGAAACTAAATTTTGTTAAACAATGATCTTTTATAAGGTGTAGATTGTGTGCTATACTTGAGATACAAATATTTTTGCATAAATTCTGATAAGATTGCACTTAATGTATAATGTATATGTAACGAACGGTTCGATTTGTTAGATAAAATAATCATGAGATGTAGTCTAGGATTGAGGTGTGAGATTATTTTAGTTGGAGGAGGTGACTATGATTAATTATCACATGATTATCTATTTAGGATTGAGTTGTGAGATTCAATCTCATTAAACAAACGCAGTACATATTTAATCATGAGATATAATCTTGCTAACTGGACAGATAATATTAATACACGTTAATGATGGTATTATACATTTAGTGCAAATACTTTATACTCTCTCCGTTCCATAGTAGTTACATTTTTCCATTTTGGTACGTTCCATGGTAGAGGAGTTATTTTTTTTAGTAATTTCTTCTTACTTACTTTACTCTCTCTTACTTTATTCTCTCTTCATCTCTCTACCTTTTTCATTTCCTAATTTATGCTTCATTTACTTAACACAATTTTTCTTAATCTCTCTGTCGAAAAGAAATGTCTCCACTACTATGGAACAGGAGTACCTTCTCTATGTGTTGGTTGCCTAATATATGATTTAGTTTGGCAGACAGTGGCACTTGTGGGGGAGAGTGGAAGTGGGAAATCAACGGTGATCGGCCTGCTTCAGAGATTCTACAATCCTAACTCAGGCATGATCACCGTTGACGGAGTTGATATTCAGAACTTGAATCTAAAATGGTTGAGGCAGCAAATGGGGCTAGTGAGCCAAGAGCCAGTCCTATTCAGTGGAACAATCAGAGACAACATAGCATATGGCAAGGGAGGGAACGCCACGGAGGCCGAGATCATGGCTAGCAAACGCCCACAGCGGACTACAACAAGGGTACGACACCATGGTGGGCGAGCGAGGAGTCCAGCTGTCGGGTGGGCAGAAGCAGAGGATCGCCATAGCACGGGCCACTGTGAAATCCCCCAAGATACTTCTTCTAGACGAGGCGACAAGCGCGTTAGATGCAGAGTTTGAGAGAGTGGTTCAAGATGCCCTTGATCGAGTGATGGTGGTGGTCGTGGCGCACGGGCTATCCACGATCAAGAATGTTGATGCTATAGCTGTGGTGAAGAATGGAGTGATTGTTGAGAGAAAGGGAAGCATGAGTATCTCATTAGTATTAGAGATGGCTTCTATTCATCACTAGTGACATTGCACATGACTGCTTCATGATTATTTGTATTACATCAAACAGAATAATGCAAAATCAATCAACTTTGAAAATCTTTCCGTATCTAGAATATTTGCATGTCTATATGTTATCATTACTATATGAAATTAGACCAGGCAGTAATAGTAGTTGTTGGCATTATTGGCTGATCAAGGCATGAGCTACGGTGAAGCTGCAACTTGATCAAGGAACAAAGAGAGATAGCTTGATCAAGGAGAGAAGGAGAAAGAAGAAACAACTTGATCAAGGAGAAAGAAGAAAGCTTGATCAAGGAGGAGGGAAAGTAGTCGTTAGAGGCGGTTATCAATTACGAGCTAATTCAACGGCTACTAGTCGTTTGATGTTTAGTTCATAGCGGTTGTAACCGATTAAGTAGTGAAACTCTTGTTCACTCACTTGATTCATGATGTGTATAAAATAGATTAGAGAGTTCGTTGTAGAAAGATACGCTTGTAGTTACTTCTTGAGTTCAATAAAAGATTCCAATACAATTCTCTCAAATCTTCTTCCATCTTCTTCCCTCAAAGATATCTTGTTCTTGTTCGATCATTTCGCTTAGTTTTACTACAATTGGCGCCGTCTGTGGGAAGGGCGATTGATTGATCAAAGTAACTGCAACAATGGCAGCAAGGCTCGAGGCAGAGAAGTTTTCAGGAAAGAACGATTATGGCTTATGGAAAATGAAGATGAGGGTGGTTCTGGTGCAGCAAGGCCTGGCTGCAGTTCTGACTTCGACTGAATCAGATGGGAAGGGAAAGGCTCCTGCACTAGATGAGAAAGCTCAAGCAAAATTCGATGAGATGCAGTTGAAAGCTCATAGTACGGTCATTTTATGTCTGGGAGACAAAGTGTTGCGCGAAGTTCAAGGTGAGACCACTGCATCTGGTATTTTGAAGAGGCTTGATGATGTCTACTTGGCCAAGTCTTTGACTAACCACTTGTATATGAAAAGAAGACTCTATTCATATAGTTTTTCAGAGGATAGGTCGATTGTGGAGCAGTTGGAGGATTTCTCGAAAAGTGTTGATGATCTTGAAGGTGTTGATGTCAAGATCAATGATGAGGATAAGGCTATCTTGGTTCTCAATGCCTTGCCTAGCTCCTATGATCAATTGAGAGATGCTATTCTCTATGGAAGAGACAAAGCTATCACCTATAATGAGGTGTATTCAACACTCATGGCTAAAGAATTGCAGAGAGGCAGTTCAAGAAATTCTGAGTCTCAGCCTGAGTCACTCAACATCAAGAAGTGGAACAAAAAGAAATTCAAGAAGAGGGCTGTGCAGACTAAGCCTGATAGCTCTGGGATGAAAGAAACTAGATCTTGCCACTGGTGCAAGGAACCAGGGCATTTGAAGAAGGATTGTTTCGGCTGGAAAAAGAAGCTAGCCTTATAAAACAAGTCTCACACAAATGTGATCAGCAGTTATGGAGAAGATGCTGCTGAAGTCATGAATGTGATGGACAGAATTGAAAGAGGTTCTTGGATAATGGACTTAGGCTGCTCATTCCACATATGCCCAAATCTAGACTGGTTTCATGATCTTGTTCATTATGATGGATCTGTGTTACTAGGAAATAACAAAGCCTGCAACATCAAGGGCATTGGCAACATAAAGCTGAGATTAAATGATGGAACTGTGAAGATTCTCTCAGAGGTCAGGTATATCCTAGAAGTAAAGAGAAATCTTGTGTCTCTTGGTACTCTTGAAAGAAAGGGTTATTCGTTTATCTCTGAAAATGGAGAGATGAAGGTCTGCAAAAATCAACAAGTAAAAATGGTGGCTCACAGAGCAGGCAGCCTATATTATCTTCAAGCTACTGTGATTTCTGGAGAATCCCTTGTTGCTGTAATAAATGATATGAGAAGGTGACACCTAAGGCTGGGGCATCCTGCTGAAGGGACTTTGAAAGCATTAATAAAGAAGCAAATGATTGGAGTAAGCAGCCAAGAAAGGATGGGGAAATGTGAAGATTGCTTGCTTGGAAAACCAAAGAAAATTTCATTTCTAGCAGGTAATCACTCTTCTACTTCTCCTCTTGATTATATTCATTCGAATTTGTGGGGCCCATCTCCAGTCAAGAGTCTTGGTGGAGGAAAGTATTACATGTCTGTCATAGATGATTTGTCAAGAAAAGTATGGGTCTATATCTTGAAGGAGAAATCAGAGGCTTTCCACACATTTAAGAACTCGTGCAGGGAGATGGAGACTGAAAAAGGCAGAGTTCCTAAAGTGCTTAGAACTGACAATGGCTTGGAGTATTTGCCAAAGGAATTTGATACATTCTCCAAGGATAAAGGGATTAGGAGGCATAGAACCGTTCCTGCTAATCCACAGCAGAATGGTGTCGCAGAGAGGATGAACCGCACACTGCTGGAAAGGGTGAGGTGTCTGCTGTCATCTTCTGGGATTGGGAAGCAGTTCTGGGCAGAAGCTGTGAGCACAGCAGCTTACCTGATCAACAAGTGTCCTTCCTCAGCCATAGGGGGTTCAATACCAGATGAGATATGGTATGGTTCAAAGCCTGATTACTCCAGATTGAAGCCTTTTGGATGCAAGCATTTGCACATTTAAAGCAAGGGAAATTGAATGCCAGAGCCCTGCAGTGTGTCATGATAGGCTATCAGAAGGGAGTTAAGGGATATAGGCTTTGGTGCATAGAGCCTGGGAAGCAAAAAGTGTTGATCAGTAGAGATGTTGTTTTTCTTGAAGACAACTATGCCTTTTCTGTCCAGCAAAAGTCAAGAAGATGCAGCTGGAGCAGCAACTGAGGGAAGTAATGATAATTCCCCACTGATTGAGATGCAAGATGCTTCATCTGATGGTGCAGGAATAGAAGTTGATGAAGCAGGTAGAGGATTTAAAGAAAATCAAGAGAATGAGCCTACTGATCAGCAACAACCTGGCAGTCAACAAGAATATCAATAGGCTAGGGACAGACCAAGAAGAGCCAATGTGAGGGCATCAGCAAGATTTGATGACTATGAGATGCTCTATTATGCTCTACATGTAGCTGAACAAATGGAGACTACAGAGCCTAGCTCCTATACTGAGGCTGTGAATGGACCAGAGAGAAATCAATGGATCCAAGCAATGAAAGAGGAAGCTGACTCTCTGATAAGTAAAAAAACCTGGATCTTGGTTGAGAAGGCAGAATTCAGAAAGATTATTGGATGCAAATGGGTATTCAAGAAGAAAATAGAATCTGCAGATGCTCAGAAAGTCAGGTTTAAAGCAAGACTTGTTGCAAAGGGCTTCAACCAAGAAGAGGGGATAGATTTTAATGAAGTCTATTCTCTAGTTGTAAAGCACAACTCCATTCGAGTGCTACTGGCAGATGCAGCTAAGAGGGGTTGGGAGCTGGAGCAAATGGATGTCAAGACAGCTTTTCTGAATGGAGACCTTGAGGAAACTATTTACATAGCTCAGCCACAAGGTTTTGAGGTCCCTGGTTCTGAGCATAAAGTGTGTATGCTCAAGAAAAGCATTTATGGTCTTAAACAATCCAGCAGACAATGGTACTTAAAGTTTGGTGAGAGTTTGTCAAATATGGGCTTTTCTAGATCACTATATGATAGTTGCGTATTTGTGAAGAAGCAGAAAGACAAGGCACCCATATATCTGCTTTTATATGTAGATGATATGCTGATATCAGGTCCTGACATGGAACAGATAAGGAAAGTGAAACAGCAGCTCAAGTCAGATTTTGAGATGAAGGATCTTGGCAATGCGAGTAGGATTCTTGGAATGGATATAATTAGAGATAAGAGGAAGAAGAAGTTGTGGCTGTTCCAGACTGCTTATATCCATAAAACTCTAAAGAAGTTCTGGGTTGATAATATGAGAAGCACAGCAACACCCATGGCTATGCATTTCAAGTTGTCAAAGAGTCAGAGAGCTGAAACAGATGAAGAGAAGAAAGAAATGGAGTTGGTGCCTTACTCCAATATTGTAGGCAGCTTGATGTACTTAATGATATGTACAAGACCTGACATAGCTCATGCTATAAGCACGACAAGCAGATATATGATAGATTTTGGCAGACAACACTGGAGTGCTCTTAAATGGACACTCAGATATCTTGTAGGTGCAGATAAGCTGGGCATATTGTTCATTGATATTGGTGGAGCTGAGAAGGAGCCCTTGGTAGGCTATTGTGACTCAGACTATGCTGCAAATATTGAAACAAGAAGGTCACAGACTGGTTACATTTTCACTTTGTTTGGACCAGCCATATGTTGGAAGTCAAGTCTGTAAAGTGTGGTTGCTTTATCAACAACTGAAGCTGAGTATATGTCCTTGACTTCAGCAGTGAAAGAAGCAAAGTGGCTACTTGGACTCATAGCTGAATTTGGAGTGCAACAGAGAGCTGTAGCAGTGCATTGTGATAACAGTGGAGCGTTGTGCCTTGCTAGGCACCAAATGTTTCATGAACGCAACAAACACATTGATGTGAGGCTGCACTTCATAAGGGATGAGGTGGAGAGTGGAAGGATTAGGGTGATAAAGATTGACACAGCCCACAGCCCTGCTGATATGCTTACGAAACCGTTGAGCAAGGAAAAATTTCAATATTGTTGCAGGCTCGTTGGTCTGCATACTGTGAAATTTTAAGAACGTCAAGCCATGACCAGCCAAGGTGGAGATTGTTGGCATTATTGGCTGATCAAGGCATGAGCTACGGTGGAGCTGCAGCTTGATCAAGGAACAAAGAGAGTTAGCTTGATCAAGGAGAGAAGGAGAAAGAAGAAACAACTTGATCAAGGAGAAAGGAGAAAGCTTGATCAAGGAGGAAGGAAAGTAGCAGTTAGAGGCGGTTATCAATTACGAGCTAATTCAACGGCTACTAGCCGTTTGATGTTTAGTTCATAGCGGTTGTAACCGATTAAGTAGTGAAGCTCTTGTTCACTCACTTGATTCATGATGTGTATAAATAGATTAGAGAGTTCGTTGTAGAAAGATACGCTTGTAGTTACTTCTTGAGTTCAATAAAAGATTCCAATACAATTCTCTCAAATCTTCTTCCATCTTTTTTCCTCAAAGATAATTTTTTATTGTTCGATCATTTCGATTAGTTTTACAACTGCAGTAGTAGCAGCCTCGTCATGTTCCACTTTGACTTCGTCTTATTTGTCTTTCATTCTTGGGCACGTATGATAATTAACCACAAAATAGCCGAGATTTGAAATCTTTTGACACCTAAATTATCTACTGTGTCTTTCATTTATAGGCGTATATGATTATTTGAACCGGCTTACATGTAATTCCTCGTTGAATCTTTTAGCATGGAAGATCGTTCATATAACCACTTTTTTTAAGGGATATTAGTGCCTAATATCACGAAACATTTAAAAATGCTCTTTTTCCACGAACTTGAACTTAGCATATAATATTAAAAACTTAAATAGTTGTTGAATTTTTCCCATTGATTACAAAATCCAACTACAATAAAATAAGATAGATAATCATATATAACTTCTAAGGATTTTGTAATCACATCACTAATGAAATAACCATAGTGATTTCTGGGGACTTTGTAACCAGATCTGCTGGATAATCATATCTGACTTCTAGGGACTTTGTAACCATATCTTTTGTGATGTACTCCCTCCGTCAGCCGTTAGGAGTCTTATTTCTTAGCGACACGGGTTTTAAGAAGTGTTAAGAAAAATGAGTAGAAAAAAGCTAGTGCAATATGAGTCTCACTTGTATATACTCCCTCCGTCCCACGTTACTTGAGGCATTTCTTTTCGGCGGGGATTTAAGAAAGTTGTGTTTAGTGAGTTAAATAAAATAGAAGAAATAATAAAGTAAGAGAGAGGGGAGAGGGTAAAGTGAAAGAAAGAAAAAAGTAAGTGTGATTAAATGTTTTATTTTTAGCCAAAAAGATAAATGACTCAAGTAACTTGGGACAACCCGAAATGGAATACGACTCAAGTAACTTGGGACGGATGGAGTATTAGTTTTAAATGGAATGTGAGTGAAATGAGTTATTGGAATGTGAGACCCTATTATCATTTATCGTAAAAGTGAACCGGAACTCCTATTCACGGACGGACTAAAATAGAAAAACGTGACTCATATTCGCGGATGGAGGGAATAACAACTAATGAAATGTAGCCGGATTTTGTCACTGATGAGAAAAAATCAACAATTATTTAAGTTCATGATATTATATGTAAGTTGAAAGTTCGTGGGAGAAAACAAATTTTTGGAAAGTTTTGTGGTATTGAGTATTTTTAACCACCTAATGAATCTACAAATATGTCAAAAACACAAAATGTAACCATATATATAACTAGGCATAAACCACGAATACACATCAGCATCACATTATATATGTATGTAATACTACTAGTATGTTGAATCACCTCATCTTTTGGAGCTGAAGGGAGTCTCTTTTAGCTCGTGTACAGTACAACCTTCCGAGAATACGATGAGATTGGTAATGTGCAAAATTGATTTTGAAGATGCAGAAAGGGAAATAGTACTACCTGAAAACTTATTTTAATTATTTTTAAATGTGGTTATTTTACTAGTAATTTATTTGATTAAAATCAATAAACATCAATAATAATAATAGTGGTTTGATCACCTAGTGCACGCACGGCATGCGATAGTCGTGATCTCTGTTGTTTGGGAAAATCGGGTTTATGGGGCACTTTACACTAAAGATTACGTAAATGTACCCATTTTGTTATCTATTCCAAAAATGGGAAAAACGCCAACCACATTGGCGTTTCTATTAGTAAAAACGCCAACCTCATTGGCGTTTATCTTCGCGTCGTATTGGAGGTGTATTTTCGCCAAATACAGCGGCGGTAAAAAACGCCAACTTCATTGGCGTGTTTTAAGCTAAAACGCCAATGTAGTTGGCGTGTTTAATTAATAAAACGCCAATGCAGTAGGCGTATTTACTAATAAAAACGCCACTGAGGTTGGCGTGTTATTCTTAAAAACGCCAATTTGAGCGGCGTGTTTCTGTTGAACCATATCCTTATCAGATCTCCCCCAACATCGCGACCCTAAACACTTTCCCTCCCCAAAACGCGAAAACCCTTCCCAAACGCATAAAAACCTTTCGCTCGGGTCGACCCGGTGGTGGATTTAAGCGTGGATATTTTGAATTTGGCTAATTCTTTCAACCATTAGTCCTTCTAATCGGTTAGTCTATCAAATTTTAGACTCATTCTTCTAAACATTAGTCTTCCAATATTTGATTGATTGTTGTGATAATATATATTGTAGTGTAATTAATATAATAGTTTGACCAATTATTATGGGTACACTAATATTTTGATGGATTATTATGATAGTATATATTTTAATGGAAATATTTTGACCAATTGTTATGCTATTATATGTTATAGTATATTTTATGGATTGTTATGATAATACATATTGTAGTGTATTTAATAGAATTATTTTGTCAATTTTTTCGCTGACTCTACATAATGATGAATGTAAAAATAATACATATTTATTTGTGTTTTACATTATTGCAGATAGTATGACGTGGTGTGTCAATTTATATTGGGGTGGAAAGATAATTCCCGGAGCAGTTATTTCGTATGATCCTCCTTTTGCTAAAGGATTCATTATGTTGGATGAAACAATTTCGTACGATGACCTTGTGGAAAAAATTTGTGAAAGGATGGGGATAAGCATATATGAAAACAATATTCAAATAATATGGAAACGTACTATATGCTTTGGATCCGGAGTCACGTTTATAGGTGTTCAACTAGAAGAAGTATGCATGCAACTAATGTTTAGTGAGAGTATGGTTATTGGAGGTGTAATTGAATTATATGTTGAGTATTCGGCAATTACTCAACATCATAGTCATCATGTCATAAGTTATGATGCTGGTACATCTACGAGAGCCCAAGAACCATATTTTGCTGCAACACAAGATTTTGATGTTGGTACGTCTACGAGAGCCCAAGAACCATATTTTGCTGCAACACAAGATTTTGATGTTGGTACGTCTACAAGAGCCCAAGAACCATATTTAGCTGCAACACAAGATTTTGAAGCTGGAGGCGTGCATTTAGGGGAACGTGACAATTGTGATGTGGTTGAGGACATAATAGGTCCTGATAAAGCCGACTTTCTTGATCCCCAATCACCTTATTATTCTGAAGATTCCGACACGGTTAGTTCAGACTCAGATGGTGATCCATCGGATGATGAACAATTTGTTGCTTCAAGACCATCCATTCCACTTGGAGAAACAGCAGTTGGAGAAACATCAGTTGGTGGAAGGGCAGTTGGAGGAAGAGTAGTTCCACAGTTCCCACAGCCTGGAATCAACTACTTTCGCACCTTACCAGGTCCATATGATAGTTTTGATCCCAAAAACTTTGAGCGTGATGATCCCAGTGTGCATTATTGGAGTGAAAAAGATCCTACCAATGTCGGTTTGCATACTAAATTTAGAACGAAGTTGGAATTGAAGGCAGCTGTGACTCATTGGCATTTGGAAAAAATCCGACAATATACAGTTGTTGAAAGTAAAGGAAAGAGATGGCATGCAGTTTGTAAGTGGCCACAAGGAAATCCGAAAGATACGTCCTTACCTAAATGTTTGTGGGAGTGCCGAGCAACACTGAGGAAGCATGATGAACACTGGCAAATTAGAGTGTTCACCACTGCTCATACTTGCATGGGGGATCGTAACTATAATGGCCACGCTAATCTTTCGTCGGGTATGATAGCGTTGAGTGTTCGCCATCAGATAGAAAACGATCCTTGCTACAAGGTAAAAGCAATTGTGGCGGATATTGAAAATAGATTTCATGTCAAAGTTAGTTACAAGAAAGCATGGTATGCTCGGAGGACAGCGATTGAGCTTGTATACGGTGGATGGGAGTGGTCGTTCAAAGTTTTACCAGCTTATTTGAATGAAGTGCAAAGACAAAATCCTGGCACAATTGTGGAATGGATGCACGATGACATATTAAGCAATGGTATGAACAAGGTATTCAAGTACATATCGTCGGCAACGTACATATTCGGATTGAACTCATGCCCATATATTGTTAGAGACGTGTTGTCTCTGAAAATATAATACAGATGGATCCGCAGGACCACATGCAAGCCGACGACGAGAGGTTGAAGATGATGCCATAATTTACCTACATAATCCAAATTCAACAATAACCAACCATAACATTTAATCCAAATTCATAATCCAAATTCAACAATAACCAACCATAAACCATTTCAATAATTAGATACAATGTAATCCAATATCACAAAATTGAACACCAACATCAAATAATTCACTTACACAACATTGCACATTCAATGTTGACAATTAACAATTCGCCCAACCTAACAATTTCAATTTACCCAATTTCAATTTTGCCTAACCTAACATTTTCAATTTGTCCAATTTCAATTTGACAAACCTAACAATATAAACAAATTTAACAATCTAAACTAATCAACATACATCAACCAAAACCCATAAAAACCAAAACAATTTGCCCAATTTTTTAGTTATAACAACCCTAGGGTTTAGGTTTATAATCAAATTTATACACAAATTCACTTAAACCCAAACAATCCAACATAATAATCAACAACAATATTATTCACCCAATCTAAAATGCATAATATTTCTACTCAATTCACAACCCATTACAAACCCTAGTTATCCACCAATTACTCTAATAATGTAAAAGGTAAGCATACTAACCGAATAAAATAGATGAATTTGGGGGAGAATAGCACCGATTGATGAATGTAAGCCGAAATCACGGAGAGGAGGCGCGCAGCTGCTGGAGAAATCGCGAATGGTGTGTGTGTTGTGAGATTTTCGCGATTTGGGGGAGGCACGCCTGGTATATGATGCTGCGTAAACACGCCATTCTGATTGGCGTTTTTCACTAAGTAAATACGCCACTCGCGTTGGCGTCTTTTCGTAAAAACGCGAATCTGTTCCGCGTTTCTACAAGGATAACACGCCAGCTTCATCGGCGTTTTTTAGTTAAACACGCCAACTACATTGGCGTTTTTTAACGTAATTGCAATTGGAGAGAATACGGCAAAAATACGACACAAGTATAAAACGCCAACTTCGTTGGCGTCTTTACCCGTAAACACGCCAATGAGGTTGGTGTTTTTACTAATAGAAACGCCAATGTGGTTGGCGTTTTTCCCATTTTTGGAATAGATAACAAAATGGGTACATTTACGTAATCTTTAGTGTAAAGTGCCCCATAAACCCGATTTTCCCCTGTTGTTTCCCGCCTCACTTTTCCATTTCGCTCTCATCGATTCCAACTCACATACTATTTCCGAACATTTTGCTTCAGAATCGCACGCCATGGCCGATTTGACTGTAAGAAATCGTTCTCCTCCCTGTCTTTTACTCTCCCAGCCTGCATGATACTTTGATTTCGTCGGATTTTCTTTCAATTTTGTGTTTGCAATTGCCCGTTTTCTGTCTCGATGCACTATCTCTGATCCTGTTTGGTATGACTTAAACTAGAAATTTGGTCAAAATTCGCATATCTGCAGCTGTTTTCGTAGCCCTTGCTGCTGATAATTTTAGTTTTCATGATTTACCCCTCCACACAAATCCACTCACAAGCATTACACTGTTTTTCTGTTTAGTTCTCTTTCCTTTTTTTCTGGTGATAAATTTTTTACGTGGATCTCGCAGAAAAGTGTATAGGAGCACAATCGAGGACTTGATTTTTTAATACTGAGTTTTTTAGCAACTTCTTTTAAGGCTATGGGAACGGATGTTGGTAGACAGACCGATCTTCACGAGGTGAGTCTTGCATGCTACCTTTAATCCGAGATCTATCGTAGATGAATTATGTATGTATGGCCTGAAGTTTTGCTTGTTTTGAGTGGTCACTTCGAGAACCTTGTATCGACATCCTTTGATATCATTAATTTAATTCCTGGAAGAAATTAAGTTTGGGTTACTTTGCTCATTGTTTTATTTTGAAGATTTTGTATTCTAGGCTTGTTTAGCTCTTTCGTTGGCTCATATAGAGTTAGCCTTATTGGTTTCTGTACTTTAACATGTTAGGAGCCGATGAGTGATCGTCGGAGTCTTAGTAGCAACTACCGTTACTGCAGTCAATCCAGGAAGATGTCTATAGGAGTTCTTGTTGATTCTATTTCCAATGCCAAAACAAAATATGTTCAGGAACCAGTGGGCGGCCAAACTGCTGAAATTGGAAGTTGCAGCCAAAAAAATAGTGTCAGATGCCGTGAAGGATATTCACCACGTGTGGAAAAACACGTGATAGTTGAACCGAAGGATGCCTCCCCTTGGGTTTCCACTAGATCTTTCAAGCCAAAGCTACCTCATTCAGTTGCAGATCTAGACACAGAATGTACTCCAAGTTTGCCAGCCACCAGAAGAACAAGTCTCACATCAAAGCTATTAGAGAAGGCATCTGCAGCTTCCCTCAACTTTTGTGCTGCTAAGTCTGGCTTAGGATCTGATGTATGCAAACAGAAGGACTTTGGTAGAGTGTACTGTTCCGTGGAGGAATGGAATGTTAATAATGCAGAGCATGTTGAGAATCCGGTATGTTCAATTGAACAAGGAGTTCGACAAGAAAAAGAACAGGTACAAAATAATGATAGGACAATAGAAACTGGGGGGCGAGAATCTCTGAGGATCAAGCTATGGGAGATTTTAGGAGATGTTTCTTCACCAAGCAAACAGCATCCCAGTCTTCAGTGTGAGGTATTGCATCCAGATCAAGAGAGGAGCAAGAAGCAGTGTCCTACTGAAAAACTAAGCCTGAATTCAGACACTATTGAAAGTGATTCACAAGTGCAAGTTTCCACAAGGCCAATGACTCGTTCTTTAGCCCGGAGGAAAGCCACTAGAAAAAGAGGTAATAAGAGTGAACCAACAAATTCTACTGATAGAAAAGAGTGTCAACGGAACAGAATACTCTCATCCAAAGGAGATATATCTGTGGGATCATATGGTAAGTTGATGGATGGTTCTTTACCTTGCAAGGGAGAAAAATTTATGGGGATGAGTTCTCGAGCAGAGACAAATCAGGGTGTAAGGCATAAAAATGTAGAAAAGAGAAAGCAGTCAGAAAAGAGCAAATCAATACCAGCTGTGGATAAACCAATGTTGCTAAAGAATAAAGTTTCCAATGCTAGCAGTTCCACCGATAGAAGAAATGATGTACATGTTGAGCCAGCGAAGGGTACCAAGAATAATTCTTCATTTAAGTTTTCTCTGAATGCAATGACTGATCAAAGGGATGTTCAGCAGCCAATGGTTGTCGAAGCTCCAAAGAAGAATCTGCAAGAAGACATATGTAATTCCGTCTTAAAAAGGAAAAGGAACTCTCTGCAGCAACAAAAGGGTATCAAAAATAATTCTTCATTTGAGTTGTCTCTTAATGCAATTACTGATCAGAGGGATGTTCATCAGCCAGTGGTTGTCGAAGCTCCAAAGAAGAATTTGCAAGAAGACATATGTAATTCTGTTTTGAAAAGGAAAAGGAACTCTCCGCAGCTACAAAAGGGTATCAAAAATAATTTTTCATTTGAGATTCCTCTTAATGCAATGACTGATCAAAGGGATTTTCAGCAGTCAATGGATGTCGAAGCTTCAAAGAATATTCTGCAGGAAGACATGTCTGATTTTCTGTTAAAAAGAAAAAGGAACTCACTGCAGCCAAAATCGGTTACTAGGAATAATTCTTCATTTGAGGTTCCTCTTAATTCTATGACTGATAAAAGAGATGTTGAGAAATCAATGGATGTTGAAGCATCAAAGAAGAATCTGCAAGAAGACATTTCTGGTTCTCTGTTACTAAAGAAAATGAACACTGTGCAGCCCCAAAAGGATACCAAGAATAACTCTTCGTTTGAGTTTCCTCTTCATTCAGTGACTGACCAAAGGGATCTTGAGCTGTCAATGGGTGTTGAAGCTTCAGATAAGAATATGAAAGAAGGCATATCTTCTGACATCCTGTTGAAAAAGAAAAAGAACACTGTGCATAATACTTCAACCCCTTCTTCCGAGATTAAGTCACATAGCAGTTTGCAGAAAAGTAAGCAAGACGAACTTCATGGTCAAAGTCCTGCTGAGAAAATATTTCATAGAACAGGCATGCAAAACTTTAAAAGCTTTCTGAGTTCAAAATCAGATAAACGCGGACCAGATGTGCAACAGGAACCATCTGTATCCTCAAGTACTTTCAGCACAATTTTTATTGTAGTGGCTCTCGACAAAATAATCATTATTACATTGTTTGACGCACCTTTGTATTCCTTAATAAATTTAAGGTTGGTAAGAGTAAGAACAAAGAAGACAATTGTCTAAAGAGAAGTCCCCTTGTGAAACCAAATGCCATAATTGATGAAGACAGTGATAACCAGTCCGAATCTTTAATTGATGAGACTGATTCTGAGAGCTCTGAAGATGAATCAAGTAAAGTTTATTGCCTTTACCTAGTATCATGTATATTGGTCAATCTATGTTCCACTTATTTGCTTTACCTTCTGGAGATTAAACGCTGAATCTGTTACATCACTTTCCTGAATGATATGGTTTATTGTGCTCAACACAAGCGTGACTGTGTTGAAAATGTGCAGTGTCATCTTTTATTGAATTTGATAGGTTGTTTGGATAATTTCGTAAGTTGTGGTGCACCTTGTGGAACATCATGTTAAGCATCAAGCCACCCTGTTTTGTATGTACTATCATGTTAAGCATCATTCTGTGGAACTGCAGATTGCAAAGACTCAGAGGAATTGTCTCCTGAAATTCGCATATCTGAGAATATTCTACATAATTCCGATAAAAGTCTTGGCAATGGAAAAGATGTTGAAGTGATTGGATCTAGTCCTGCATCAGATTCATTGAAAGGTTTATTAATTCTAGCAAAAGACCTTCTAGTTCCAACCATGGGCTGGCTCCCTTATTTCATTTTTCTTTATTTCTTCCGTGTTTGTAACATCTCTTCTTGCCTCTGCTAAAACTAGAAGGGGTACCTGATGCCAGTGAAATGTACATGGAAGAGAACCAGGAGGATGGTTTGACCAGGTATTCCTGTCAGTGCTAAGTAGAGATAATAATAATATGGGAAAGGGCTATTCTGATGTGGTTCATTTTTTCTTCTAATGAAATATAGGGCTGTTGCACTCTTTACTGTGGCTCTGTCTCATATTAAAACCAAACTGAAGTCAATAAGTAGCAGAAGGTCTGCTGATATTTTGCGCACTACAGTTGAGGAAATATTGTTACGATTACAGAATGTGGAATCTCTTATTAAAACAGATGTGTAAGTGCTCTAGAATTTCAGATCATAGAATTATACAATTATTTAAATAATAGATTGTGCATGCAAAGGTTTTTTCTCATGAGCATGATGCTTTGTGTGCCCAGGGGAAAGCTGACCAATCTGAGTAATTCAAAAAGCAAACAGCTGGAAACTAGATTTCAAGGTGCCTGTTTCTAGAAACTTTGCTTAATCTGTTGACTGATGTGTATATATTTTCGGCTATCATGCACTGTATTATACCTAACTGCATTTACTCTCACGTGATTGCTTTAGCATGCATGATCAATTGGAAGGTGTGTTTTCAATTTAGCTGGGGAACTAGGTCTCACTATACTCTTCTTGGACCCATTAATGTTAATTTAGGTGTATCATATTTGAAGCTTAGAAAGTTAGGCTTGTTTAAAGACGTGTGAGCATTTTAGCTTGCCAATTGCACTGGGTATCAGCTATAATCAGCTTGCCAAAATACTAGAATGATCAATATTATGCTATTAATTATACAGTTTTTACCTGTTCTTTCATTATATTTTGACGGGTCAGTAGTGTATCTTGATGGGGACTAATGACCAGTGAATGGAACGGCATGTATACAAAATATCAGGATATGCATTTATCTAAAGGGTCAAATCATTCAGTGTAAAGTAGGAAGTAGTTTAATTCGTAACAGGAGAAAACATTATTATAAACATCTTGAGAATGATTAGCTGGATGATTATGTTCACAACAGAAATCACTTGGATACGTAGGAATAATCACGTTTAACCTTTTGGTAAAAATTAAGCACTGCTTTGCTGGGTGATTTTGTAGACTGTCTACTGCTCTTGGCTCTGTGGCTTTGGTGGTCATTGCATCAGTACAGTACTGCTAGCTATAAACTAATGATTAGGCTAAATGTACTAATAGATCTAGAGTTGTACTATCATTTTGGCTAACTAACATTACATATATCACCCCATATAAGAATTAAGCATCCACTGAGGAAGTAAATCTCATTTACAAAATTACAAGAGCTAAAAAGACCAATTTTGTTAGTTTCACTGTAAAAGGAAGTCTCTGGGCTCTTAGATGTCATTCTATCGTTAGAAATTTCCAGATATGCTATTTCAACAATCACGGAGCACTACCCTGCCAGTCCGCTATCAAGACATCCTGGAATTTCAGTTCCTAGGATATTGCAAGTATTTTGGAGATATGTTCTGTTTCTCTTATGTATCTTGGGTTCATGCATTTTGTCATACAGAAAAACAGGAACAGTTGATTGGAATACATAAAAGGTTCAATGCAGAGGTTGAACAGCACCTCCAGGAATGTGGCAGCCTAATAGCAAATCTAGAGGAGCATGAGATAGAGCTCAAAATATCAATGGAAAAGCAAAGTATGATATTTAATCTCTAGTACTCCTACTACTTTAGTTTGCAAGTCACGTGTTAAGTGAGTTGACAAATTATGCCGCAGTTTCCATTTTAACCAGTTTAAGCTACTTCATTTTTATTCCGTGCTATGCATAATATCCTTGTAATGCATAGTTATGAGTCAAACAATGAAACACAACCAACAAATAATTAAGATTGTTTCAGTCAAGCATTTATTAAATATAGACCTTGTGAGCTTGTTTTAGAGACGTGCATCCAATCTTTGGGATGTTCTCCCATAAAAACCTTTTGCGCCTTTCGACATGCTGTTTACTTAGTTCTTATATTGCCAAATATTATGATAGCTACTCTTTCTTCTGCTAAATTTGGACGATGTCACTTCAGGAGCAGCGCATAAAAAGTTTTTGTCACAAGTGGAGCAAGAAACCAATGTCCAACTTGAAGATGCTGAAAGCAGAATCATGGCTGTCCAAGAGGTGAGTTAAGTTTAAATAGAATCTGGTGTATATTAGCTTTAACCAAAGTGGGATATTGCAATAGTTGAAAATATGTTTGAAAAGATTGTATAGAAAGCAAAATAAGATAGATTTTATTCATATTCGTTATTTTTGCTGTTATTGGTAGTAGTTTTCTTATATAAAAGAAAATCTAAAGCTTCTAATCTTTTTACTTTTTTTGTCCCTTTCATGTGCTGCAGGTGGCTAGGGAAAAGATGCTTCAACTGAAACTTGGGGTGGCTGAGTGCTTGAACATGGTGGCTTGAGTTGAGACTAACATGTTAATTTGTGAAGCTTTTTAAGTTGTTATTTGATGTTTATTAGATGGGTATTTTAGTTAGGTGATATGGTTACTATTATGTTGAGGTTTAAGGGCATTCATAACCCACAAAGTTTTATCACTAGTATTATTGAATGGTCTAATATTTTTTAAATTATTTCATATCATACTTAAATTCACACGAGAATAATTTTACAAATAAGAGTAACATTAAAATTTTAAAAACTACAAGAATTACAAGTAAACCTTTACCTATTTATATACTATACAACAACAATTCAGTCTTCATAGAATTCATGTTAGAAATGATATCACCACTCAACAAGCAAACAAATTATCAAAAATGATACCCTTTCCTCATCTCTGAGAATAGTATTTTCAAGGTTTCTTGTATAATCCCAAACTCAGAATGTGTTGAATCTCCATCATCAAATACATGAGTGTGGTGACCTATCTGCGTCCAACTCTTACCCGGTTTCTTTCTCAATCCTTTCTCCTTTATCAGAGCTCTAACCCTCGAGGCATCTCTCCATCTCTTTCTCGATGCATACATGTTCGAAATAAGGATATGGTAGCCAGAGTCATCCAGTTTATCTTGGAGAATATCTTCACCGATAAGATCCACATTGTGGAGCCGACACGCAGCAAGCAAGCACCCCAGAACACTAGCATTCGGTTCCTCAGGCATCGCCCTAACAATATCACACGCATCACCAATCCGTCCTGCTCTACCAAGAAGGTCCACCATGCATGAGTAGTGTTCCACATTGGGCCGTATGCCATAGTCAACGACCATGGAATGATAGAGGCTGCGACCCTCATCCACTAGCCCTGCATGACTGCAGGCGGAGAGGAGTCCCACGAAAGTCGCTCCACTTGGCCTCATTGCCAGAGATTTCATCTCATCGAAAAGCAGCAGCGCTTGCCTGGCATGGCCATGGAATCCGTAGGAAGAAATGATCGTATTGTATGACACGATATCCCTTTCCGCCATCTTCCTAAAGATGTTGAGACCCAAATTATGATCCTCAACGGAACTAATTGCCGAGTTCCATATCACGACGTCCCAATCCGACCACACGCTCAACAAAAGCCGCATTTCTCCCATCAGTCCACAGAGAGAGTACATTTCCATCTATGCACTACCAACGACAACATCAGAGTCGAACCCTCGTTTCAAGATCAACCCGTGCATCCCTCTCCCCTCTTCTGCCAACCCCAGTTTCCCAATCGCAGGAAGAACACTTGCCACCGCAACCGCACTCGGGAAAATCCCTAAACTCATCATCTGAGCGTAGACCTCAATACAGATGTGGTACTCCGCATTACACGAATAACCAGCTATCAAAGTCCCCCAAGAAACATCATCCCTGCAAGGCATTCTGCGAAACACGGTGTGAGCCTGTTCCATATCCCCCAACTTGCAATACATATCAATAGTAGGAAAATTTCTTTTTTTGTGAATGCATGTTAATGGAATTCCATTTTAATGAAGAGCTTTAGTTGTATTCTTACTCAGGGAGTGACGCACAACCGTTATGCGTCGTTATGGGAGAGATGCATAACTATCATGCGTCGTTGTTCAGTGACGCATAACCATCATGCGTCGTTGTTTAGTGACGCATAACCATTATGCGTCGTTGTTCAGTGCCGCATAAGCATTATGCGTCTTTAAATAATGACGCATAATGCTTATGCGTCTTTCCTTAGCGACGCATAACACTTATGCGTCTTTAGGTAGTGACGCATAAAGCTTATGCGTCTTCCGGCGGGTTTTAAAACAGACAGAGAATGCAGAACACTTTTCATGATAGACAGAAAGCCGCGACCCAAGCGACGATTCCCAGCAAATTCCGATGATTCCCAGCAATTTCAGGCGAATTTCCACCATTTTGCAACCATATTCCGGTAATTGTTCTTAAATTTGGCTAAATACATCATTTATGGCTTAATTTGTGCAGGTTTTCCGTAATTTAGCAAAATTAGGGTTTATGATGAAATTGATGAGTTTTTGGTCAATTTTTGTTGTTTTGTTGCCTATACTTAGGGATTATGATGAAATTGATGGAAATTTTTGGTCGATTTCCGTAATTTGTGTATTTCATATGCATATTATTTAGCAAAATTAGGGTTTATGATGAAATTGATGGATTTTTTGATCGATTTTCCGTAATTTGTGTATTTCATATGCATATAATTAAACGGGTAGAAGTAATTGATTCAGTTTTTGTAATTGCGCCCCTTATGTTGCCTAATTTGAATCTTGATGATGTCTCCAAATTGGAATATAGATTGCTGTTGTCAATTGAAGTTGCAATTTAGTTAGATTGTTGAGTTTTTATGAAAAAATTTTAATATTAGGTGAATGTTTTGAAGTAGATGGCATCTGCAAGTTCCGAACAGCAGTTATGTTATGGACCTGAGGATCCATCATTACTATTTCATCAAAACGAACACATTTCAGCCTCATTGTTGGCAAATGGCACAACAAATGTGTTGAGAGTTTGTAGGACGGAGAGTAAGGTTTGGGCAGTGCCAATACATGAAAATGTGTTGTATTGGCTTGATGTGTGGGGGTTCAGAGGCGTGGTTAAATGTGGAAGGCCGATGATGATGGACAATGAGCTTATAACTGCCTTGATCGAGCGTTGGAGGCCTGAGATACACTGTTTCCACCTTCCAGTTGGTGAAGTTACCGTAACCTTACAGGATGTGCAAAGCCTGTGGGGTTTGAGAGCAGACGGTTTTGTTTACACTGGCCGTGACTACCTTGTTGGATATGAAGATTGGCTCAGCTAGTGTAGAGATGTGTTGGGATGGATACCTGACTCAAAAACAGAAACGAAGCACGGTGGTTTGTTGATGACATCTCTGATCCACCAAGCGTCGATGCCGTTGGGTGATGGGCTGCATGATTATGCATACATCCAAAGAGCACGCATACATGCTCTGATCTTGTTAGGGGGGCTTATTTTACCGGACACCACAGGGTGCAAGGTTCCCTTTATGTGGTTAAATGCCTTTGACGATCCGGAAGAAGTGGCTAATATCAGTTGGGGTAGTGCTGCTTTAGCATATCTGTATCATTATTTGTGCGAGGCTTCTGTAGGCAGGCAGAGAAGAGATGTGGGTGGACCTATGGTTCTCTTGCAGCTGTGCCAGCCTTCTTGATATCGCCTATGCACACGCCGTATACCCCGTGCGAAGCCAAGTAATGTATTTCTTACATTAACTCACTTAATTATGTATTTTTTTGGTAACTTATTTTTGACATTAATATTATGTATAGGTGGCACGGAGTTACTGAAATTGGAAATGCTCCCCGACATTCAGTAGCTCATTATCGTGATCAATTATCATTGATTTGTCCGGGCCAGGTTAAATTTATTTTTGTTGACTTAGTTAATGAATTTACTATAGTATGAAATTAATTGTGTTTTTCATATTATTTTTTTGTAGTTTCTGTGGACACCGTATGCAGATTGTATCCTGCCCGATTACTGCATTGATCCGACTGCATCCTTCTTGTGCGACACTTATTTGGTGTGCTGGTCATTTGTCGAGGCACACGAGGCTTGACGAGTTTGCCGACAATTTAACCGCTACCAGCGTATTCCTCAGTATTGTGCTGCATAATGCCGGACATCTGTGTAAAAGTCACCGCCGTGGGATGAAGGGCGCCGATTGGGCTAAGGTACATAAATTCTTCATTGATGAATGGGATTTGAGACACGACAGGTTCCAAGCAACTTTTGACCATGCCACGGCGACCATGGATGGTCACATTAATCCGGGCTATATGGCGTGGTACAATAGGATCACAGTGTCGTACCTAGTTCAACCTGCGACACAGTCAACTGTTGGAATGAACGAGTCAGCCTCTTCAATGAATAAATTGGTATGTTATGTTTTTGTATATAAAATGTATTTAGTTTGAAGTTTGTATAGATTGATTGTAATGATTTTGTATTTTTGTTATCTACGTTGAGACCCTTCAGGGGATATGACATTTGACCTCTGAACATGACACAGATCCTCGGTTACGGCAGATTCGGGAAATGGCTGCTGAGGCCCTTCGTACGACGGATCATACTGATGTGATGGAGTATCCAACTTTGCAATGGCGAAATGTGGTCATGCCGCCACGCCCTCCAACTTTTCTTCATCATGGACTGCCGGGTGTCCGGACTGGTGGACACGGGATTACACGACAGCATAGGTTGTCGCAGCAGCAGCAGCCACAACCTGAGTATCCGGTACCAGAGCCCTTGAGTCCGGAGTACGATCCCCCAGGATGGTCTCAGTTGAGTGATGCAAGCCACGAGCCCTCGCAATGGGGAGCACGAGCATCATGTGATTCATTCTTTGGCGGTGGGTCTGATTGGGATGCAGCTCAACCAGGACGTGATCCATACTTTCAGAATTATCAATTTGTGGATCTTGTGGGGGAAGAAGAGGGCCAGGAAGAAGATGACCATGAAGACGAGGGCGGGGAAGAAGATGATGAAGTTATATTTCGACCACCGGCCGAGGGATTCTCACGTCCAACTGTGAAGAGTTCATCAAGTAAGATTGGGAAGGCTATGCACAATGTATTAAGGGGATTTTCAACAAGGAAGAACAAAGGGAAAGCTCTAACAAAGTTCACGCCTTCGGGGAAATAATATTTCAACAAGGAATAACAATGTATTGTTACGTTCAAATAATTTTTCTATTAGTACTAAAAAAAATAGTCATCTAACAATTTCTTGTTTCAACTTCAATTCTTGCAAAAATAATTCTCATTTTATATTTGTAAGTATTATATTTGTAGAATTGGTTCGAGCTTTGATGAGTTTATCTAGTGTTTGAAGTTAAAATAGGTAAAAACGGTCAAAATGAGCCAAGAAGAGGCTGGGGTCTGATTCAAACGTTAATCTGCCTATCAAGATGGGGTCCAAATCCTATTTTGATACTACCATTGTCTTCACCATCGAAAGATCTTGGCGTGGGTACCTTACACGCACCAATTGGAGTTCGGATGAGAGAAATATGGCCGATTTATGAAAGCCACGCGCGACTGCCGGGAGTGCCACCCGGCCGGGTGGAATTATTCAACACAAAATCCACCCGGCCGGGTGAAAGTTTCTGGAGATTCCATGCACAAAAATATCCACCCGGCCAGGTGGAATTATTCAACACAAAATCCACCCGGCCGGGTGAAAGTTTCTGGAGTTTTCATGAAGAAAACACCCGACCCGGCCGGGTAGATTTACGCAACAAAAAATCCACTCGGGCGGGTGGCACTCCCGGCAGTTCCGCGCGGCTTTCGTAGATCAGCCATATCTCTCTCATCCGAACTCCGAATGGGGCAACAACAATTATGAACATTTTTCCTACAAGCCCTAATTTTATAAATTTGATAAAACTAACAAATGAATGCAAAATAAACATAAATAATGATGAATGTAGCTAAATTGATGAACAAATTACCGGATCTTATGGAGATAACGTTGGAAATCGCCGGAAACCCGAGAGAGGAAATGAAATTGTATTCTGTGCGCTGCTTCTGACCATGGGCTGTTAAAAGCTGACTGAAAGACGCACAACCCTTATGCATCTTTCGTTAATGACGTATAAGGGTTGTGCGTTTAATTAATAACGACGCATAACTCTTATGCGTCACTCCTCCCTTCGGAATACATATAATCTCCTTCATTAAAATGGAATTCCATTAGTGGGGTATAACAAAAAAAGAAAGAACTCATCAATAGTAGCATTCGCAACAAATAGGTCATCATAGGAGCCACTCTTGAGAGCAAGCCCTTGCAGAGCCATCCCCGTGTGGGCGGCCTGCAGCCGCCCACACGAGGGGAGATCAACAGCCACGAGAGACATATCCGGGCGGAGGCCGCCGCCAGCCCTCATCATGTCAGTAAACAACGACAGAACTCGGCCCGCATGACCGAGGCGTATAGTCCCGCAAATCATAGCAGTCCAACAAGCCAAATCCCTGTCTCGGTGTGGCATTTCACCGAACACCTTGCGTGCATCCTCCAAGCTCCCGCATTTAGCAAACATGTCGACGAGAGCACATTTGGTGTAGGCGTTGGGGTGGAATCCGGCGGCGGCGGAGATCAATTGATGCACATTTCTGGCGTCCTCGAGAGAGGATAACGAAGAGCAGGCGGTGAAGATGAGGGGGCAAGTGTAGTTGTCGGGTACAAAGGCAAGAGTGGAAACGATGTGATTGAAGAAGTGAATGGCCTGAGAGAAGAGAGAGACGTGGAGGAGGGCGCAGAGGATGGCGTTGCAGGCGGTTGAGGTTGTGGAAGGAGTGGAAGAGGAGTAGAGCTTCTCGGAGAGAGCCGGAGACGGCGTAGAATTGGACGAGAAATGGAGCTAAGGAGTTCGAGTGATGGAAGCAGCCACTTATTATTAGCGCGGAATGCAGCCTTTTGGCTTCCTGCAAATCACAGTTCTTCAACAGAGATTTCTTCAGTGATTGTAAGAAACCGCCGCCGCGTCGCAGAGCTAACAACCGCTGCATTGCATCGTTAGATCACAAACTATCACAACAGAACAGTGTTAAATGGTGCAGAAAACATAATTGAAAGAGAGAATGGTAGAGAACGATAGGTTAGAATGAGATAATTATTTCTCTATGTAGAGATCCCTTTAAATAGGGAGTAGAAACATGTACATGGTAAGTTCTATACTAGTTAAACAAGTCATTCTATTTTATGAAATATATTATGTTCATCCTTGATTACAGTAATTGATTCTCCATAGTTAATGCAGAATCAATTCCTTTTCTAACACTCCCCCTCAAATTGAGTAGTGGGGTCTCCGATACTCAATTTGCAAAGTGCATCCTCAAAGCTTCTAACATTAACTGCCTTTGTCAGTATATCGGCAAACTGATCTTCTGAGCGGACAAACGGTAGTTCAACAACCCCACCTTCGATATTCTCTTTGATGAAATGCCTGTCTACCTCCACGTGCTTAGTCCGATCATGTTGAACAGGATTCTCTGAAATGCTTATAGCAGCCTTGTTATCGCAGTATAGTCGACACTTCTTGCTAGGAGTGAGGCCAAGTTCTTTCATCAACCTTCTTAGCCACATTATCTCAGTTAGACCACTTTTAATCCCACGAAACTCTGCCTCAGCACTCGAGAGGGCTAGCACTTTCTGTTTCTTACTTCCCCAAGTTACCAAGTTACCTCCAACAAAGGTAAAGTACCCGGCGGTTGACCTCCTATCATTGGGATTCCCGGCCCAATCAGCATCCGTGTATCCATGTATCTCAAGGTTATCATTTTTAGAGAACAACACTCCATGTCCTGTTGTCCCCTTCAGATATCGACAAATTCTGAGCGCTGCTTCCATATGATCTGTTTGTGGCCGATGCATGAACTGACTCACGATCCCTACAGCGTAGGCAATGTCTGGCCTGGTGTGTGATAGATAGTTTTCCAACCAGTCGCTGATATCGACTTCGATCTATCAACTTGACCTTATCATTAATCTGCAATCCATGATTAACTGCTATAGGTGTTTCTGCCGGCTTACACTCTAGGAGACCCGTCTCTGCTAGGATGTCCAGAATGTACTTTCTCTGTCTCAAAAAGATCCCTCTCTGTGATCTCAATACCTCAATCCCAAGGAAATACTTGAGATCCCCTAGGTCTTTCATCTCAAACTCCTGAAACAGATTCTTCTTCAAGCTCTCAATCTCTTCCAAGTCATCACCTGTGATGATCATGTCATCGACGTAAATAATCAAGCAAGTGATTTTATCTCCTCTTTTCTTTAAAAATAAAGTATGGTCGGAGTTGCTCTGTTTATACCCATAACGGATCATTGCCCCGGCGAACTTCCCAAACCATACTCTTGGGGACTGCTTCAACCCATATAGAGTTTTCCTTAGCCTACATCCTTCACCCATCTTGAAGCCTGCTGTGAATCCTGGAGGAGCTTCCATATACACTTCTTCTTCCTTCTTCAGCTCACCATGCAGAAAAGCATTCGTCACATCGAATTGGTGCAATGACCAATCCCTATTTGCCGCCACAGACAATAAGACTCGGATTGTGTTCATCATGGCCACTGGGGAGAAGGTTTCTGAATAGTCTACCCCATATGTTTGAGTATAGCCCTTTGCAACTAGCCGTGCTTTGTACCTCTCCACTGAGCCATCTGGTCTCCTCTTGATAGTGAAAACCCATCGACATCCCACAGGTCGCTTCCCTTTGGGTAAAACGCACGATTCCCAAGTGTTGTTCCGAATTAATGCATCTATTTCCTTTTGCATCGCCTCTCTTCAGTGCTTATGTCTCATAGCCTCTTCCCATGACTGTGGAATCTCTTCTTCCTCATAAAGTGCCTTTTCAAATGCTTGAGCCATTTCTGACAGGTGACTTGTCGCTAGGCAAGCAACGAGTAGCGAGCCTTCCTGTTAATCCGCTCAGGTGTGTACCTTTTGGGTGGAACTCCCCTGTTCGACCGATGGGGGAGGATGTATCCCCCTGTGTCGGGGTCAACTCCTTCGACCTCTTCATCTTCTTTAGTTTCTTCATTTGTGCTTTCCACAAAGGGCTCTGTTTCTTCATCTACATGTTCATCATTAGTCGTAAAGGGAACCGGATGAACATGGTTATCAAAACTTACATTGGATAGCCTCAACGAGGAAGTAGTTGGCTGAGTGTCACCTTCAGGGACGAACTGTCCTACTTCAGAGACTTGTTCAGCTGAGCCTCTTACTGCCGTCTCTGTTAGGTCCACTTCTAGATTACTTGGCGTTGGCATTGGCGCTGATATCCAACTTAGCGGGTCCTTACTACTATTCTCCCCCTGAATGCTGAGATGGGTATAGAAGTACTCGGTTTCAAGGAAATTGCAATTCATGGTGACAAACATTCAGTTGGTTTTAGGGTCAAAGCATCTATACCCCTTTTGGTTTACCCCGTACCCTACGAAGACATACTTAATCTCACACGGTGAAAGTTTGGTTTGTTCATGTTTTGGGGTATGAACAAAAACAGAGCACCCAAAGACTCGTGGTTCAAGAGTTAAGGGTGGTGGAATTTTAGTGAATGATGATAGGGCTTGGAGTGGTGTTTGGTGTTTGAGGATACTTGTGGGTAATCTGTTTAATAGGTAGGCTGAGGTGGCAATGGCTTCTGGCCAAAAATGTTGCGGGGCTTTTGATTCAATGAGCATAGAGCGGGTCATTTCTTGGAGGGAACGGTTTTTCCTTTCGGCTACACCATTTTGTTCGGGAGTATAGGCACAACTGGTTTGGTGAATCAGACCATTTTTTTGAAAAAATTTAGTCATAGCAGAATTAACAAATTCCCTCCCATTATCTGATCTTAGGATTTTTATAGTGTGCTGGTACTGGATTTTGATGAGGTTAAAGAAATGTGAAAAATTTGTAAAAACCTCGGATTTTTGTTTCATGAAGTACACCCAAGTCATGCGAGTGCAGTCATCTACAAAAACTAAGTAGTATCTAAGTCCCGGTCCCCCAGTAAAAGGTGCGGGCCCCCAAACATCAAAGTGAATTAATGAAAACGGAAAATAAACACGAGTATTATTCAAAGGATAAGAAATTCGGTGGTTTTTGGCCAAAAAACAGGTTTCACAGTACTCATCATGTTTTGAAACAAAATCGGGAAATAATAATTTTAAGTAACCGATAGACGGATGTCCCAAGCGCCGATGCCAAAGCCAAGCTTTCCTATCGGCCGACCCGTGAGTTAGCATGGCGGTTCCTTTTTGAGCTATCTCGTCTACATAGTACAGTCCATCACGTTCAGTGCCACGTCTAATTATTTCCCCGGTTCGGATATCCCGCAGCAGACAGAAATGTGGTTGCATCAATAAGGTGCAATTTAATTCCTTCGTGACATGACTAATAGACAACAATTTGTGAGACATCGAAGGAATGTAAAGGCAGTTAGATAATTGAAGAGTAGGTGATATTTTCACGGTCCCCGCCCCTTCAACTTTTGTAAACTCCCCATTAGCTGTCTGAATATGGGATTTCTGAGTGTTTTGAATCCCTGTAAGATCTGAGGCATCATAAGTTATTGTGTCTGTCGCCCCACAATCAAATATTCATCTATCATTTTTCTCATGTTCATTAGACACCTTACATGCAATTCCCAAGTTTTCTAGGGGCTGAAATCTATTCTTACACACAATTTGGCCATTTACAGGAATATCACACAATTTGGGGTCTGATTTGCACGAAATATAAGTTCGGGGGTCATTGGGTAATAAGTGGGGTGTATAAGGTAATTTATCTAAATTTTGGGGAAAAAAGTGAGAATTTTGTAGAGTTTGGGGATTTTTAATAAAAAATCCCCCAAACCCTACATTACCTCCACCCGCCGCCATGTCTTCCTCCATTCTCCCGAATTCCGCTTCCGTCCAGTCCGCTATCACCGTTCCTCCAACGAAATTGGCGGCGCCGGTGTGAGTCGCCGGCTGTGCAGTGACGGTCGATGCAGTTCCCCTATCGCCGCCCCGAGTTTGTGCGACTTCCCTGTTGCCCTCGGTGGCGGCGTGAGGATATCCTCCTCCATCGCCTCCAACGGCTGCCGCCGAGTGACCTCCGCGGTTCCAGGGTGTGCGATTCGGCGGTGGAGCCCCCAGATTCTTGCCATGTTTCTCCTCCCACCAATCGGAAAATCCGATCAGTTCGAAGCATGATTCTTTTGTGTGTTTCTTCTTTTTGCAATAGGAACAAACAAGCTTGGATTTGTCTTCATCGTTGCTTCGCCGGTTCCAACCACCTCCACCCCGATTGTTGCCGCCCCTCGAGCCGCCGCTGGACTGGTTCGATCCTCCTCGGGCGATGAGTCCAGCCCCGATGCCATCCGCAGTGGTTGTGGTTCCTGACTGCAACACTTGAGATCGTGCTTCTTCCTGCTTGATCAGATTATACGCAAGATCGACCGAGGGAAGTGGTTCCATTTTAACTATTTCCCTCTTTGTTGATTCGTATTTCCCGTCAATGGCAGTTAGGAAGGTGTATAATCTCTGTTCTTGGATCCAATTGTCGTGTATTTCCATATCCTCAGGGTACTTCATAGGATTTGTTCGTTTCTGATCTATCGACATCCATAGATCCTGTAGGGTGCTCCATACCTCTTCCAACGATTGATTACCTTGTTTCACCATACCGACTTTGATGTGCAGGTCGTAAATCTGGAGTTTGTCTCCTCCGCTCCCGTAGGTGACTGCCAATGCATCCCATATGTGTTTGGCAGTCGGTTGTTTCAACACCCGGCTGACCAGCCGTCGTTCGATGTTTTGTGTAAGCCATGTAAACACGCAATGATCGGCTTGTTGCCATTGCGGGAAGGCTGGATCTGTTCGTGGAGGGGAAGGCGGCACTCCGGTAACGTGAGATACCATTCCCCTGCCGCTTATAGCCGTCTTCATCAACACGGCCCATTCGGAGTAATTGTCTCCATTTAACTTACTTCCTCCGATGTGGAGAGGTTGTGTATCAATTTTGTACACAACTGGTTTTTCTGGTGGGTTTTCTGTGGTTTCTGGTTTGGGTGTTTGAGGTATTATCATGGCAAGACTTTTACTCATGATTTTGGCAATTTGCCGGGCAATTTCATCCGACTAGGATGAACTGGTATTTTGATCAGTTTCTGACATGTTTGGAAGGTTTTCTGCAGGTTTTGGCTAAAGGTCGGGAAAGGTTTTAGGGACGATGATGAAACTTTTCTGAGTCCTGCTCTGGTACCATGTTAAATGGTGCAGAAAACATAATTGAAAGAGAGAATGGTAGAGAACGATAGGTTAGAATGAGATGATTATTTCTCTATGTAGAGATCCCTTTAAATAGGGAGTAGAAACATGTAAATGGTAAGTTCTATACTAGTTAAACAAATCATTCTATTTTCTGAAATATATTATGTTCATTCTTGATTACAGTAATTGATTCTCCATAGTTAATGTAGAATCAATTCCTTTTCTAACAAACAGAATTTTAAATCGTTAGTACTCCATTCTGATTCTATGAAGTAGTATTAGAATTTTATTTTATTTTTAATTACCAGGCCATCCGGTATTCATCGGCTGACCCAGTAACTAATCCCCGGATCGATATCCTGACCATTTGGTTAAAGATGGACGAGTCGCATGCCACTCGATCACACTCTTTGAGTTGAAATTTATATTTTTTTAATTTGCATTGCTAAATTGTACTCCCCCGTTCCGCGATAGTGGAGGCGTTTCTTTTCGACAAGCTATTTAAGAAAATTTGTGTTAAATAATGAAGAATAAAGTAGGAAATGAAAAAGATAGATAGAATAAAGTAGGAGAAATGTATTGACTTTTACTAAAAAGATAAATGACTCCACTACTATGAAATGGATGGACTACTGTACTAGTACTAAAATTTATTTTTAAATAGAGTATTCATTTATAGAGGATTGATATGCTAGATACCTTATTTGAGCTTCTTATATAAGTATCACTCTTATTTGATACACGTTTAGTGTTGTTTCGATTTATATTTTTAGTTTGATTCTAATATTTTAAAAAATATTACTCCATTAAGATTTTTAACTTTACAAAATTCATTTAGATTTTATTATTTTTATATTTATCTAATAACTATATAAATAAATGATGAAAAAAAAAGGAGTCGAACCTAATACTATCAAATTTTTGGAAATAAAACAAATCTCTACCTAACTGAAGAGTAGAACATATAAGAAAGAAACTAAAATTTCGAATACTCCTTCCGTCTCATACAAATAGGCCATTTAGGGTTGACGGGATTTAGGATTGACTCTTTTTCGCGAAAATGTGACTCTTTTTCGCGAAAGGTTGGAGTATATTATATTGTTTAAACGAGATAGCAGCGTAGTTGAATTTGGATATTGTCTAACTTTCATAAAGATCTTGTGCTCGACCTCTTTGGCACCTATCCTTCATATTTCTTTATAATTTATATTATTTTAAATCTCTTTACTCTTAAATTATTTTCTTTCCATCATTATACTTATAATAAAAATTTAAAATTAATTATTCTGTTCTGCTCACCGTAGTATATATTCATATCGGCATATATCATCATTTACTGAAAATTATTTAACAACTAATTAAGCGTAAACGTTTAGAATGTAAACCGATGGACATTTAAATATCATATAAATTTCCGCTCCACCCATTATACTTTTGTACAAATTAAAAATTTTGATTACTTAAAACTTTTAATATTATTGATACTGAAAAATGCCCTACAACTAATCAAAGTAGTTAAGTCCCCATTATAAAAATGCTAGCTTCACCTCAACTAATAATAAAATTACAGTATGGTTGTTCGATTGAGAAACGCGAAACGAATAGATCAAGTTATATGGAAAATAACCGATCGGGTAAATCAGTTAGCAAATGTCGTTGCCACTTGATCAAGGTGTTCTCGCTCTCGCTCGCCACCAATATAATTTATAACTTCCAAACTCGCACTACTTTAACAGTAAAGCGGTAAGTACGGGGTCGATCCCACAGAGAAACCGGTGTATCGAGTGTGTGAGTAGTGAACACTGCTGCCACGCTTTAAGTTGGGAGTTTTTACGCTACTGGATTTATGCTAGACAGAATGTAAACTAACTACTTGATCAAGCTACTCACCATGTTCACACAATTAATGGATCAAGTAAACGACAGGCAGAAATAAGAACTTAACTACCTAGGCATGCTACGAAAAAAAACACAAACACTTTGCCATTCATCATGATTAAACACTGAATCAAACACTAAAAAGCGAAACTGAACTGGAACAGTAAACAAGATGACGAAAACAAAACAACTCCGATTTTTATATCCAAAACTCAGAACAGTGCTGTGAACATGCGGAATACAAAAAAAAGATCAAAACTTTAACTACGGAACAACACGGAATTAAACTAAGCTGACAACTTCGGAAAATAGAAAGCGAGTAAAGCCGAGAAGCTCTCGATCGGAAATTTTAGACAACGCCGAACAGATATTGATTACTTTGTCGCGCTCCCTTCGGTCGCTCTATCTTTAACTAACCATTTCTAAGCTATCTTTAGAACTGGAAAGCTAAACTAAAAGAAAATGAAAACTAAGCTAGAAGTCGAAGGAAGAAGATAAAAAAAGATCCTAAATTATGGTGGCACATCCTCTATTTATAAGCTCGCCGCAACGACCTCCAGCTGGATAACGATCTCGGCAGAAGATATTCGCTCACGTTGTGATCGAGCGTCTCTTCATTTGATACGTGCCTTCATTCTAGAATGACGTCGCTCCTCAATAACAGAATGATGATTCAGCTTCGTCCTTGCATCTTGCGTATCAGCACGTGTCCCCTTCTAGAACGTCGTCCTTGATAACAGAATGATGATCACCATCCAGCTCATTAGCCTCACTTGTCCTTCTTTTAGAACGCAGTGGTCCCCGCCTAACTGCTTGATTACTCATTTGATCAACTCCCCTGATTTTGACTTTTTTTCACGTTTTGTACCAGCTTGATCAGCTTGCCTTGTTGCCCTTGGTCAAACGGTATTCCTGCACAATTAACACCCGCTTTGCGCGATAAACTGATCAAGTAGCATATATTTTACCCCTAAACCGATGCATGAAATAGGCCTTATCACGGTACTACTCCACTATTTTGTAGATATACTTGATACGAGGATTGATATGCTGTGGACCTATATAAGCGTGCTTGTGAGCTACTAATGACGTGGCAACGTCACCTCTCACTTTCTCTTTCTACTGCACATTGTCTTGGTTCTATCTTCATTCTCTCTCATCTATAATTTCTCTTCCTCATCAAATTCTTAAAACTTAGAGCATCAGCAACGCGTCTCGCCCCCATCTCGGTCTCGTCTCAGAGAGACGAGACGGCAGTGAGACACCGATGCAGCCCTCCGTCTCGTCCTGGAGGGTGGGTTCACGAGACAGCTCGCCACGCGCCAGCGCCACGTGGCGCGCGCTGGCGCTAGGCGTGACGCCCACTCGTCGGCCCGCAAGTGGGCGTCGTCATGCTGACGCAATAAATCATTTTTTAAAATTTGATTTTAATAAAAAAAATTTAAAAATAAAAAATGGTAATATTACCGTTGAACGGTAATTTTTTTATTTATTTTTTTTTTTTATTCTATAAATACTCCTCTTTCATTCTCCTTATACACACAAACACACATATATTCTTCTCAAATAATCTCTCTTTCCTCTCCAATTTTCATTTCGAAATGTCCGGCGACAGAAACTCTGGTGGCTCCGCCGGCTATGACTTGAATACATTTGGCGACTGGGGGGGCATGTACAATGTCTTGGGTGCTTCCGGTTCCGGTTCGTCGACTCCGGGCACCTAAGGCTCGTCGACGCCGACGGCGTACCATCCACCCTATTTTGACGTGGATGCATACTCTTGTCCCCCCGCCCCGAGGTATGGTTAATCGCAGGGATTATCCCAAATTAGGGAGGACTTTCTAGCTGAACCCACTCCGGAAGAAGGACGAGGCGATGGAAGCTCCGGGGGTCGCGCATTTGATGCCGTGGAGGAAGAGGAGGAGGAGGTCGAGGAGGAGGAGGATGTAGGCTGTCATCCATACAGCCGCATGACGCCTCCCCAATATCAAGCCCATCTTGTCGGAATTGAGTTTATAGCAAGACAAATTGGTATTCCGCTTCCAGGTAGCTTGAGTGCACCGCCACCGCCTTCGGGGATGATTCGCCGGCGGAGTAGTTTTTATAATTTCTATAAAATTGTATTTAAAATTATGTAATTTTTTATTTTTTTTAGGATTTAATTATGTGTTTTTTTAAAATTTTAAGTTGTAATTTTATGTTATTTAATGAAGTGTGTTTTTATTAATTGAATTTGTTGGAAATAAAAATAAAAAATGAAATTGAATGAATAGTTAAGGGATGAGATGGTTAAGATGTGAAGGGTTGCAGGTGCTGTCTCTTAGTTAAGAGATGAGATGAAAAGTACAGTGTGACCCATGAATAGTGAAGAGATGAGATAGTTATTGAGAGAAAAAATATATAAAATATTATGAAAAGGTAGGCGCTTAAGCTGGCGCAACATCCACATCGCGTCTCAATGCGGGCTCGATCTCGTCTCTCCAAGACGAGACCGCATCGAGAGAGCGATGCAAGATCCCGTCTCGTCCCCATCTCGCCCCGTAGCTCGCCCGGAAGAGGAAGCTGGCGAGCCAGCTCGCCACGCGCCTTGTCCACGTGGCGAGCTCCCGTTGGTCCGTGACGCCCACTCGCTGGCCCGCGAGTGGGAGTCTTTAATTTCCGTTTAAAATGTTTTTTTTTGTTTTTTTTTTAAAATTCAGGAAAAATTCGAAAAATAAAAAAAATCCCAAAAATATCCTAGCTGTTTATAGCCGTTTTTTACAAATTTTAAATTTTTTTTGTATTTTTTTAATCCCCCAATCACTTCTATAAATATCAAATCATTCCCACAAATTAATCCACCATAAAAAAAACTCTCTATTCTCACTCAAACACTCTCAAACACTCTACATTCTTCATCTCAAAACATTATTCTTCTCCCAAATTTAGTCCATTCATGGATCCATTTGAGCAAATGCGTCGAATAATGGAAGAATCGCTAGAAGAAGATCGACGTAGGGAGGAGGAGGAAGCCGCGGCGCCTCAAAGGCGATCCCGGATTTACATCCATTGTAACCGGGAGGAAGCCGCCGCAAGGTTGGTACGCGATTACTTCTGTGAGAACCTGATATGGGGAGAGACCTACTTCCGTCGCCTTTTCCGCATGCGGAAACCGCTATTTATGCATATCGCAAATATATTGGCAGCCCGGGAAGAGTACTTCCAAGAAGGATTCGACGCCGTTGGCCGTCCCAGTCACACGACGCTCAAGAAATGTCCTGCAGCAATCCGTCAGCTTGCTACTGGACAAACGATGGATTTTTTCGACGAATACCTGCACATTGGGGAAAGCACTGGGAGACCGTGTTTGATAAACTTCTGCAAAGGCGTCCGGGCATCCTTCACCGATGAATTTATCCGGAAGCCAAGCACCGCAGATTGTCAGTTTCTGCTCCGACTTCACGAAGAAGTGCACAGATTCCCCGGGATGCTTGACAGCGTCGATTGCATGCATTGGCAATGGAAGAATTGCCCTGTGGCGTGGAGGGGGTCATACACGAGCGGCCACAAAGGCACCCACCCCACCTTTATACTAGAGGCCGTTGCCGACTACCGGCTATGGATTTGGCATGCGTATTTCGGGGTCACCGGATCGAACAACGACGTCAACGTGTTTAACCAATCCGACCTCTTCAGCGAAGTTTTGAATGGTAAAGCGCCGGCCATCAACTTCATCGCTAACAACCGGCAGTATAAAATGGAGTACTATCTTGCCGACGACATCTATCCGAAGTGGCCAACCTTCGTGAAGACGTTCAACAGGCCGAGGAACGAAAAATAGGCTCTTTTTGCGCAGAAGCAAGAGGCTGCTCGCAAGGATGTGGAGAGAGCGTTCGGGGTTCTCCAAGCTCGATTCAACATTATCAAAGCCCCGGCTCGTACGTGGTTTATGGAGAATATGGTCGACATCATGTATACGTGTATAATCTTGCACAACATGATTGTCGCCGACGAAGGACCTGAGGTGGGAAATTGGTTCGACCCTGAAACCCCGGGAAACTCTACCGCAAGTAGTCCGCCTCGCAGTGGAGTGCATCCATCTTTGCAAGAGCGGCTGTCTGTTCGGGCAAGGACACGTGTTTCTACCGCCCACGCCCAACTCTAGGAGGATCTAATGGAGCACATTTGAGCAAAATTTGGCAACCAGTAGACGCACATGATCGTCATTAGACAACTCTTTCTTATGTTTCTTTGAGTTTTAAATTATGTATTTTTTATTTTTTTAGGATTTTATTAATGTGGTTTTTTTATTTTTTAGAATTTTAAGTTGTAATTTTATTTTATTTAATGAAGTGCGTTTTTATTAATTGAATTTGTTGGAAATAAAAATAAAAATGAAATTGAATGAATAGTTAAGGGATGAGATGATTAAGAGACGGTTAAGAGATATAGGGATGCATGTGTTGTCTCTTAGTTAAGAGATGAGGGGAAAAGTACAGTGAGACCCATGAATAGTAAAGAGATGAGACGGTTAATAGACGGATAAGAGACATGGATGCGGATGACCTTAAGAGCGCTCAGCATATCATTCCTCTACTTAATACTATGTCATTAATGTATATTTGTTTTAAGACGTAAAGACTTGATAAATTTCATTTCCCACTCTATACATCATTTGCTTATATGAAGAAAAAAAAATCCAAGGACGTTGTATAAAGTTTCGGACAACACATTTTTTTGCAATTAAGGTAGAATTTAGTTTTACACCTAAGAGAGCGTAAAATAATTTCGTACAATATGTTTAGTGATATAAATAAATTTTCACTCAAAATAAACAATATATACAAAATGTCGAAATGTGATCCACGTTTTAAGTGATAAAGTTGCATCTCATTATCTTTCATCTTTCTATTAAGAGGCATATCAAACAAACATAAGTATATAAGAATCTAGTGAACTAAAACATCTTCATGAAACAAAATAAAAATGATGATTACATTGTATAAGTAAATATAAACACAATATGATAAGTATCACAATGGAAGTCTTCGACCTCAATGCAATGGAAACTCTATGTGGCGTTGATCACACATGACCTAGAACCAACTAGCTTGTCCTTCACCACCATGACCTAGAACCAACTAGCTTGTCCTTCACCACCACTCGTCTATTAGGTTTGCATTAATCGTCACGACGTGCTGCCCAACTCCAAGAAATTGTTGTGCCACGCTTGCGTCTAACAACATCCAACTCATCCACAAATCCCATGTGCCCAAGCTCTCCGAGCATCGATGCATCGTTCATTGACCAGCGTCCACGTACCTTTCACTCACGCGTCACACTCAGCCTCTAATATTCTCGACGCTCTGCCCACCTCCCGACAACCTTTGCGCCCATCAATTGAGGCATGTCACACGAACCCCACATGGCCTAGTAGACAAGCCTTTATGATCAAATCACAGTAGAGTAATATAATAGGGTTGAACAAAAAAGAAAAAAAAATGAAAAGCATAAAGAATCGAGTGTGCACAGCACAGGTGGCGATTCCAAAGCGCAGTGCACGGTTTTCACGTTGTCAACTCCCAATGCTGACGAAGCAGCTAACCATAAACAAGGGTTTCACTTTTTACTGCTTCTGCTGCTGCTGTGCTTTCTTCTCCGCACACATTGTTTCAGTGATCGAATGAATGAATAAATTTTTAGTCTCCCACAACGGTAATTCACAGAAATTCCTTTCATATTCTATCCCTCTCTTTTTCATATGTATATAAGATAATGTAGATTAAACCCCAAAATCAAAGTCTCAACGTCAATTCTCCCTCTCTCTCTCTCAGAAATTGGGGCATTATTATTCGTCAACAACAATTTTCCTCCATCGGCGAGCTCCGGAAAAGCTGTGAATCGAGGGTTTTTGGTTTCGTTTAGGGGAAAACGGAGGCGCTTTGCAGATAAATTGATGGTAAGCATGTTGATACCTAAGGAGCCGGAACAAGTAATTAAGCAGAGAGATGGATCCGTGCTGGGAAAGAAGACTATTCTCAAGAGCGACCATTTTCCAGGTTGCCACAACAAGCGCTTGCTTCCTCATATTGACGGCGCCCCCAATTATCGCAAGGTCCTCTCTCTCCTTCTTGGTTCAGTTGAATTAAGCATTTTCTGTCTGTTTGTATAATGCTCTGGCTTTGTGTTTGATAATCATGATTTTGTTATCAACCGTGTTGTATTCTTCAAAGGTTTTTGCAAATTGAGGTCATTGCAATGCCTTTATCCTGCAGGCGAGCTCGTTGCCTGTTCATGGGGTAGCGATTCCAACTATTGATGGCATCCGAAATGTTCTCACGCATATCAGGGCTCACATGAATGGAGAGCAGATTCGTGTGCTCTGGATTAGTCTTCGCGAGGAACCGGTAAGTTTCCACTTTTAATGCTTACAATTTCAGTTTTGGAAGGATTCCTATAACATGATTTTAAAGTAACGTAATGCATCCCTAGTGTTACGCCATAGCAATACAGTATTTGCTGACTTCTTCTGTCCGCTATGGACCCTGATGATACCATATATGCTTAACAACATGTAGAAGTACTGTTAGCTACTATAGGAGTAGATGTGACTTTAATGTATAGGATGATTATTTATTCTTGCTTTCACTTTGGGGATTTATTGGCCCGTTCTGTTTGATGATTGAAGTTGTATTCCTGATTTCCTGAGAATTTTTATATCATTCAACACGTGTCAAGTTCTGGTTTGCTTTTCTCACACTAATGAGTCGCATTAATTACATTTTCGTGCACTCTTATTTCTTGCAGATCTTCTCTGAATTATATATCTCATTATCTCTATAATGGTTTTATTTTGATTTTACAAATGGTTGTTGCTTTCCTGGCTTATTCGGTAATCCACCAGTGGGATTTTGTTATAATACTTAAAGGACAAAATGCACTTCCTCCCTGTGCCTGCTCCTCAGCACTGTGTTTTTTCCAAATCATATAGTAGATAACATTTATCCTCTCATCAAAGATCTTTTGGTGCTAGTGGAGTAATCATGTTAACAGTTTTTGTTTATATGTACCATGATTGCTCCAAAATCAGTAGTTATGACTTTTAAGGTTTCATCAAGTATCAATACTGGAGATGCACCTATTGCTATAGCCACTTAAGTGTTTGGAACCATAATATTTTGTGATATATAGTGCCTGGATGATGCATAAGCTGGTAAACATATGTTTTAAGGTGGTTTTTCCAAAATTGTATAAGGACTTTCCTGTTGTATTACTAGGGGTTTTGCTCTGACACTACTTTTTCACGTGTGTGGATACCTTGTTCTCATTCTTGATATTTGATTTTCTTTATTCTGAAACAATATCTATTTATCTCGTTATAAAATTTGAGATTCCAACTGAGTATTTACATATTTTGGGTTCATTCAACTGCATGTCCCATACAAATATAAATACATGTATTCCTACTTTGACATGCACAGGCATCCAACACTACACTCGTAGCTAAAATTTCTTTATTGCCACATAATGGTTCATTTCCTTTAATGCTTAGCAAGCAAGAGTAAAAAAATTTGAAGTTGATAGTATTAGATATAATACAGAAAACATAGTTTCAGTAAGCATTTTGACATTTAATTATATGAATTAGCAGTCATTATTGCTTTACTTTACATGCTGACTTGGAGCTACTTATGGTTTGTTGAGAGGTAATATTTTACCAAGTGTTTAGCCGGGGAGAGTAATAAGTTTTAAGCTTGTTGTGTGTGATATTACTGGGATTCTTATTTTTCCTTAGCAATCCTATTGTTAGTTGAGTGTTTACCTGGCTTACCTAAGAAGATAGAAATGTTAGTTTCTGTAAAATGTTTGACTTATTTTGTATACGAGGAAGTAGATTCTAAGATGATCAAAGATCCTATTCATGTGATTATCCTTTTGTCACCACTTAGAACGGAGGCAATGTATGGTGAGAACTGAGAAGGGGCAAATGCCCCTCCTCAGTTTCTCACATACATGTAGATATATGTAACATATTAGTAAACATATTTATGGAGCACTAAATTGCCCCCCTATATTTTAAAATTAAAAAAATGTAACTGCCCCACCTTAGAAGACAAATGGCGGTTAGAGCCCTGGCGAATAGAAAAGATGGAAATTTTTTTTGCCTTCCTTTAGAGAACCGAACACGTAGAAAAAAATATCAAGGGTTTAGAGCTGCTGGAGAACAAAAATTAGAGCTTCTCTAGGACAAAAATTTATATGTTTATATTTTTGCCCCTCCGACTATAATTTCCTGGCTCCATCTTGACCAGTGTATAGGTTTGAATTTGATTCCATATTTTATGCTTATCTGACGTAGTATCGTTGCATATCACTCGTTATCCGTGAGTATTCTCACTTCTCAAAAGATAATAATACTGGAGGAATTAACCTACTGTGGGATAATAGGAATAAAAGTTACAAACACTTTTAGCCAACAATTTAAGAGCAAGTATTATTGGCTTTTGTTAGAAAGCTCAAGTGTATTCAATATAATTGTGTTTTGAACATCATAATTAGTCTTTAATTTGGTGGAAACCCAAAGCAATATCCAGGACAGAAGTAATTTTAGAATTTGGATTTTATCTAGTTGTCCGGTCCTTCCTTATTTTTAACTTTACGAAAGGTGTAGGAAATGATAGTTGGGAGGACATGCAACTGTAGAATCTTTCTTCTTTCTAGCATGCATCAATAATAGTAATTGCATAGTGTTTGTCACAAAAGTATTAGAAATTCAAAGTCTTATTTATGCTCTACCTGAGAATGTTGGTTTGATTTTTCCATTTTCCGAGCTACAGTCTGCATTCATTGAATCTCCGTACGTACGAATGACTTCTCACTGAGCTCCACTTGCTTCTCCACTTGTTTATAGGCATGATTACCTGTTTTTTTATAAGACAACATTATTGGCCATAACACTTCCAAGGCTTTATGGAATAACACCATTGTACAGCTGAGTACGTGGGTATCTACTGAATAAGTTGGTTATCCCTTTGAATACTGGAACTTAGCTGTGTAATAGGGTATTCACAAAAGATTTCCCTGTATATTTCTATTTAATCTATTGTTACAATGGTAAATGATACAGGTGATATACATTAACAGTCGGCCTTTTGTTCTACGTGATGTTGAGCAGCCCTTTTCGAATCTTGAATATACGGTATGTCAAAGCCTTGATGTCCTGATACTCTCTTCTACTCTTTATTATTATTTTTGTTCTCATGAGGAAAACTGCTTGGGGATTATTGTGTGGGTTGAACATTGAAGTGAAACCTTGGACTGCTGTTAATATAAGACTTTGTAATGTATAAAAATTTGACTGGTGTAGGTAGACTCACTACTTGCAGTAGGAAGATTTGGACTAGGACCAGTTTCAATTTTTCAGCAATTGCTTTGAATATTGGAATGTTAAATCTTTTTTTTGATCTATTTTATAAAGGGTGATATTAATTAGGATTATCCAAGTAGGGCAGCCTTGTGATGTCTTGAAGTGTTTCAATGTACTTATTCCTTTTTAAAAACAATAGTTCTGTTATACTATCTTCTGTCTTCCTCTTCCTTGAAAGATCTCTTTGCTGGTGCATGCGCCATACATTTAGCTTCCTATTTTTGGTTTTATTCAAAAAGGCTCCTTGAGACAACATAATTGATCCCATACAAGCCTTCCAAAAAGCAAAGGCATTGGGTTACTCTTTGTTATGTAAACCAGTTTATGGGTTACATCTCATAGACAAAATGCCTTTTCATGTTTGCTTTGTGGCAATCCACAAGCACTCTAACCTGAACCATGATCAGTCAACCTTTTATTTGATCACTACGCATTGAATAATTCCAGCATTGCTTCTATAAATTTAAACAGTTCCTCCCTGCTTGTTCCAAAATGAATATATTAACTCGATGTTTTGAGAGCTTTCTACTTTACCTTTTAGTCCATATTATTTGCTTCGATTTTTACGCTCTTCACAGAAGCATCTTCATCATTATCTCTCTTTTCAAATAAAGTAGGGCATTAACAGGGTCAGGGTAGAGCAAATGGAAGATCGATTGAAAGAAGATATCCTCGCAGAAGCTGCTAGGTACTCTTTGATCCTTTCATCGTTCTTCTAGACCTATTGTTCTATGATATATCTTGGTTGTTATTATGGTATCTTCAATGATATAGTCAATCTTTCCAACCTTGGATCACAGGTATGGAAATAAAATCCTTGTAACTGATGAACTACCAGATGGGCAGATGGTGGATCAATGGGAGCCAGTTTCACATGACTCTGTTAAAACACCTTTAGAGGTATACATACTTTCTGTTGAAATAAATTAGACTAAACTACATGTTTCATTATTCTATCTTCTTCTCCATCAGGTGTACGAGGAATTGACAAATCAGTTCCTTGTTGATTATGAACGTGTTCCTATAACTGATGAAAAGTCTCCTAAAGAACAGGATTTTGATATTCTGGTAAGTTTCAATTCTAGCTGTAGTTGAATTAACATCATCCGTATAATCTTTGCTATGCTTAGGCCCTTACATCCCTTTTTTGGCAAAATTTTACTCTCTCTTCCCTTCTGTCCCTGTTAAGTGATTCATATTCCTTTTTCGGAAGCCCCAAGCTAAGTGAGTCATTTCCTCTTTTGGCATTCTCTCTCTTACTTTTTCTTCTCTACTTTTTCATCTATCTTACTTTATTCTTTTCACTTAACTAACAAAACCCATTTTCTTATATTCCGTGCCGAAAAGAAATGCCTCAGATAGTGTGGGACGGAGGGAGTATTACTTAATATGCCATCCTATTTTAACCAATAACATAAAATATGGTCTCCTAATAGGAAATATATTACATGCCAGATTATGTTCTAATCATGAGAAAAGAACCTCCAATAACCTAAAAGATACAACGAGGAAACTCCTTAAATCACACCGACAAATCAAACGCTTGAGCGAGTAAGGCACCCTGGAGAAGCCAACAGCAAGTAATTCGGGTCTGTATTGGACAAAATAATGCATATTGTGGACCATGTTAAATGAAGGGATAGTTCTTTTTTATGTTTGTGTTTGATCTAGAGGGTTGGGCTATGCTTTGCTTAGCATTTTATCTTTTCTTTATTCTTCATATTCTCTACCAGTCATAAACCATGGATTTAGTAAAATAAAATCTTCTATAAATATGGCTTTGAGCTTTGGTGTATCAATCTTACATAGCTACCCAATATTCTTTACTTTTAAGGTCCAAAAGATTTCTCAAGCGAATGTAAGGACAGAGATTGTATTTAACTGCCAAATGGGGCGTGGACGTACAACCACAGGGATGGTTATTGCGACACTGATTTATTTTAACCGCATTGGAGCTTCAGGTGAGTTTTTGTTGGCTTTTCACAGCCTAATCTTTACTGTAATACTGGACGCCCTTCTATCCTTAGGATATGCAGATAGAATTTCGAGAAACGAGTTCTTTTGAAATGAAGTCTTGTACATGAAGCTTCCATTGACACTTTTTGGATTTTCTTTACTTATGTTCATTGATTTAAATCTTCACGCTCTTCATTATCTATATTTGAGCAGTGTAATTTGTTACCTGTATATTAATTCATTCAAATGTAATTCTCTCTTTCAGTAGTCTTTGATTCTGTTTCCTGCAACATGGTAAAATTGTTGAATATTACCAAATAATAATATAGTTATTACTATAGATATGATTACATCATCTAGCGACATAAGTGCATCAAGGATTCAAGGGGAATATTTTCCATCTGATTTTTCATATTATAGAATCTATTATATTAGCATTACCTATAAGTTAGGTCATCTGTCCTTGTGATAGAATATCTATATGTATGTCTGTTTGTTCTGTCTCGTCTGAACTAACTCCATATATTACGATATATTTTTATGTAGGCATTCCTAGAACCAATTCTATGGGAAGAGTTTCTGATTTAAGTGCTAGCATTTCAACGGAGTTACCAAAGTTAGAGGAATCTATCCGCAGAGGAGAATATGCTGTCATTAGGAGTCTCATTCGAGTTCTGGAGGTACCAGATACTATATAATTTGTACTTCCATGAATTGCAGTAGACCTTTTTTCCCTTTTCTTTTTCTGTATAAATATATATTGACTAGTGAATGTCTCAAGGGTGGTGTTGAAGGCAAGAGGCAGGTTGATAAAGTCATCGATAAATGTGCATCTATGCAGGTAGTGTTTCCGACTTTCCGGTATTCAACTTGGGTGCTTCATTTTCTTAATTCTAGTAAGCAGAAACACTTCTGAAAATTGAGTAAGTCTTGGTGCTACAGTCAAATTCTAAATTTTTGTAAGTGTTGCTTTGCTTACAGAATCTACGTGAAGCTATTTCTAGTTATCGAAGTAGTATTCTGTGTCAAGCTGATGAAATGAAGAAGGAAGCATCTCTTTCCTTTTTTGTAGAGTACCTGGAAAGATATTATTTTCTTATCTGCTTTGCTGTATATCTTCATACAGAAAGAGACGCTCTCTATCCTATATCTCCTGCTCAATGCAGTTTCACAGAGTGGATGAGAGCTAGACCAGAGCTTTATAGTATATTGCGCAGGTAATAATAAAGTTCTCTGTAATTTTCAATCTATTGCTCAAAGTCTCTTAATCAAGTGAATGTATAATGGTTCCTCACCATATCATCTATGCTAGCATCTCTGTTACATATTATATCTTCAAGATGCCCTCTTTGGTAAATGTTAGATTTAAGGCAGTGTAATAAAGAAGATAAACTGAACTGAAACTCCTCAAAACAAGGGCAAATGGATTTCCTGGCGGCAAAGCTGTTCTGAAAGATGATTCCAAAAGATGAACCCTATGGCATATTTTGTTTAAAGTTAGTTACTGTAGCACAGATAATGAGGCCTAGTCCAACCCATAATAAAACCAATCCTAAAGCAATAATATGTAAGAAACATAACTAGGATAAAATTAAATCTGATAACAGCCTAATTCGCCTGTCCTTCACATCTTTTCTCACACTTCATGCACACCTCCTTGAAGGGTATGCTCTGCACTCTTATCAGTAATGGATTTATATTATTCAACCTTTGACCTTTCTTAGAAAAACGAACTTTTAGGTCTATGGACTGTATTCCTAGATTGACATGCTGATGCTTAATAATATTAATAGGACGAACTGGTTTTGTAGGCTTAGGATAAAAACTCCAAACACCGTTGGAGACAAGATTTCTTATGGGAAATTCTAGAAAACTAAATTAGAGAAGTTGAATTGAGTGTCATAAATATTATTTTACATTTTCTTAATTCCTATGTATGGTCAGATGTCAAAATCACATATCAAGGAAGTGGGGAAATTGGTTCCTTTTACTCTTATTTGTAGGGAATCTGAAGAGTCTGAAACTTATAGTAACATTGGAAAGCTGGACAAGGGCATCTTTGGTTGTTTGGCGTCATTTTTGTATATTATTTGGAAATAGGTCACTTTTTTTGGGGACAACAATTTTCAGAATAGGACATTTATTCAGGGACACATGAAGTTTTTCCTAGAGCTCTCGAATTACCATGACTCTGCATAGCACAACTCTTTAATCTATCCCAAGTTTATATGGATGGCTATCCATGGTTGTATTACGGGAGACACAAAATATGTTAAGTATATTTTTAGCAATAAGAGTGGATCGGTTTTGCTGTCAAACTAAGAGGGAGAAATAGTGTAATATATTTATTATAAAATACCTGTTTCAGAGTCTGGATTAGGGTAGAGTAAGATTTGTTTAATCGTGCACACTTGTGATCAAAGTTATTTCATACTCCCTCTGTCCCACTGAAGACGGCTCACTTTCCTTTTTGGTTTGTCCCGACCAGGATGGCGCATTACCAAAAATGGAAACACTTTTATCTCTACTTTATTCCCTCTCTCCTACTTTACTCTCTCCACTTAACACACAAAATAAAGCTGCATAAAATCCCGTGCCGCCCAAGGAAGGGGTCATCTTTCGTGGGACGGAGGGAGTACATCTTATTTGAAGAACTGGGGTCAAGATTCTCTGGTTTTGAGTGCCACCTTGCAATTAAAGAATTAATCACCCTGCTGAAGCATATATGTTGATAATGAAAGTAGGGAGATTTGTCTATCTCAAACTGCGATAATGTTTTGTGATGTCATGCAGATTGCTTAGGAGAGATCCAATGGGGGCTCTAGGTTTTACCAATTTGAAACCACCTGTACCGACAAATGCTGAATCTGTTGATGGCCGCCCATTAGAGATGAGCCAAGTTGCTGCCTTAAGGAATGGAGAGGTCCTTGGAAGTCAAACAGTTCTCAAAAGTGACCATTGTCCTGGTTGTCAACATCCTTGTTTACCGGAAAGACTGGAGGGTGCTCCCAATTTTAGAGAAATTCCAGGGTTTCCAGTTTATGGTGTTGCTAATCCAACTGTCGATGGAATCAAATCAGTCATTCAAAGGATTGGTAGCTCAAGAGGTGGCTGTCCAGTACTGTGGCACAATATGAGAGAAGAACCTGTTGTTTACATTAAAGGAAGACCATTTGTACTTCGGGAAGTTGAAAGACCGTACAAAAATATGCTCGAGTATTCGGTATTGAACACCATATTCCTTGATTTATGCAGTAGATATTTGCAAGAAATGACAACTCTTACGGCCAGAGATTTCCCAAATAATAACATGAGTGTCTTGTCCACCTTCTTTCTTTCTTTTGCTTGGGTTAGACCTGGGTTAGACCTTAGAATAAGCAGACTTCTTGTCTGTATTTGCAATTTTGGGATCTGTGATGACATCACTATTTATATTCACCAAAGCAGTATATTAATTTTTACCTTTTTCCTTTAAAGTCAAATGTAGTGATTAGAGGTCTTGCGGTCATAGTAAACGTTGTTAATTAGCTCTGTTATAACAATAGAAGTTTTGAGTAAAATTTGATAACCAAGTTGGTCTTGCTACTCTTTTAGTTTGAAATATTCTTTGTTTCTGTTTCCTATTTATGGTACATTAATATTTTATGATCGTATATTTTCATAGGCCTTATACAATCTTAATAATATTGATACGATCCCACATCGGTTTCACACGAAAGTGTGGAATAGCATATAATAGGGAGTCAACCCTTTACCTTTGACCATGGTTTTGGGTTAAGTTAGGGCTTCCTATCTTATATGCTTATCAATTTGGTGCGGTGAATGTGGATCCGGATGTCCTACGGAAAGGGGCTACCCGTAGGTGTGACCAAAGGGGTGCCACCGAAAAATGTGGGCCCGAAGGAAAAGGGCAGCAAAGGGGATGGTGGGCCCGTGGCTTTGGGTTTGCCACCCGGCGTGTGCCGTCCGTGGACGTCCGGTTTAAAAGAGGGATGGATTGATACGATCCCACATCGGTTTCACACGAAAGTGTGGAATAGCATCTAATAGGGAGTCAACCCTTTACCTTTGACCATGGTTTTGGGTTAAGTTAGGGCTTCCTATCTTATATGCTTATCAAATATCTTTTTCTGATAGTCTAATTTCTAATATATCTATGTCAAGGGAATTGACTGTGAAAGAGTTGAAAGAATGGAAGCTAGGCTGAAGGATGATATTTTGCGTGAAGCTGAGCGTTATCAGGGTGCCATAATGGTCATTCATGAAACTGATGATGGAAAAATATCAGATGCTTGGGAACACGTGGACACAAATGCTGTTCAGACCCCAAGGGAGGTATTTAGCTGCTTTGAAGCTGATGGTTTTCCCATCAAATATGCACGTGTTCCAATAACAGATGGAAAAGCTCCTAAAGGTTCTGACTTTGACACTTTGGCCATGAATGTTGTGTCTGCCTCCAAAGACACAGCTTTTGTTTTTAACTGCCAGGTAGCTATTGTTTCAAGTTTCACTCACCCAGTTGCATGGACCATTCTTAAGTTTTCTGAATGTATAGTTTCTATCTGTTCTAGCTTTCTTACTGGGTAAAGTCTTATACAGATGGGGATTGGACGGACAACAACTGGTACTGTTATTGCTTGTCTTTTGAAGCTCCGGATAGACTATGGAAGGCCAGTCAGAGTGTTAGTTGATGACCCATCACAGAAAGAGCTTAGTAGCCGCAGAGATGATGAGAGTGAAGAATGTATAACATCATCATTATCTTCTTCCGAAGGAGTTAGGCCTGGGGAAGACTCTTGTCATTCATTTGGGATTAATGACATCCTATTGTTGTGGAAGATTACAAGATTATTTGATAATGGGGTGGAATGCCGAGGCGCTTTAGATGCTATAATAGATAGGTGTTCAGCACTTCAGAATATTCGCCAAGCTGTCTTGCAGTATAGGCAGCTGTTTAATCAACAGCATATGGAGCCTCGAGAAAGACGAGTAGCATTAAACCGTGGTGCTGAATATTTGGAACGATATTTCCGCCTAATTGCTTTTGCAGCATATCTAGGAAGCGAAGCATTTGATGGTTTTTGTGGACAAGGAGAGTCAAGAATGACTTTTAAAAACTGGTTACATCAGAGACCAGAGGTTCAAGCCATGAAATGGTCCATCAGATTAAGACCTGGACGATTCTTTACTATCCCTGTAAAGTTCCTTTCTTTTTCTGAAATACACTCAAGGTTGTACTTTTCTTTGCCTCTTGATTGACTGTTTGTTATGTTTCTGATTGCAGGAGGAATTGAGAGCTCCATATGATTCTCAACATGGAGATGCTGTGATGGAGGCAATTGTCAAGGATCGTAATGGCTCAGTTTTGGGGAAGGGCTGTATTCTTAAGATGTATTTCTTTCCCGGTCAAAGGACTTCTAGCCACATACAAATCCATGGTGCACCAAATGTATACAAGGTACAAAGAGGTCGTATTTTACATAGATATTCAGGATATCAGGTTTGTTGATTGACAACAAGATTTTATAACCTTGACTTCAATGATAACCTGTATGTTTTGAGGAGCTATCATGAATGTTATGAACAATGCCAGTAACAATATGTGTTGCTGATTTTTGGTGTTATATTTTTCTTTCTGGTTTGATTCAAATTACTTCTCAATTTGTTATATATATACATATAGGTGATGGTTCATCTCAAAACTTTTCTTAAAGTCAAAACACAGAACTATAGAACTATTTAAGTTTGCAAATACATTAATATCTCACAAAACATTTTAGTTCTTGACTCCATATCAGTTCCTGACTCATATCAATATCAATATCGGATCATGACTCAATATCAATTCCTGACTGAATATCATGAACTGATATCTTTTGTGATGCTATCATAGAACTGATATGATTTTCACTTCTCAAAGTTCTCACTGGAACCCCGCCTAAACATATATAAGTAATTTGTTTCTTATGGAGTAAGAAAATTCCATGACAAAAACATAGTACAACTCACTAAATGATCACTTCAAGATGTATGGACTCATTACTGGTCCAGTTACTAGATTTTGACTTTCTGGTGCAAGAACTTTTTAACTTTGTTGTGATGATATTCAAAAAGTATGCTTTCGGTCACAAGTTTGTTGCTTTTGCTCACAAATTTGTCAGCAGAGCATGTCTCACTGTTGAGATTTTTTGTGGTTTAAGGTGGATGGATATCCTGTGTTTAGCATGGCAACCCCAACAATTGCTGGTGCAGAAGAGATGTTAGCATATTTAGGCACCAAGCCCATAGCAGAAGGAAGTTCTCAAAAAGTAGTTTTAACAGATTTACGGGAAGAGGCTGTTGTTTACATCAACAACACACCTTTTGTCCTTAGGGAACTCAATAAGCCTGTTGATACACTCAAGCACATAGGAATCACTGGCCAAGTGGTATGCTCAATTCCAAGAGTTGTTCACATTATAAGACTGCAGATAAAGTCGAGGACCTTTTCGTTTCCTAATCTGGTTGTATATTACAGGTGGAACAGATGGAGGCACGTTTGAAGGAAGATATAATTTCTGAGATAAAAAAATCTGGTGGTAGGATGCTTTTACATCGCGAAGAGTATGATCCTGCATCAAAACAGGCCAGTGTTATAGGATACTGGGAGAATATTTTTGTAGATGATGTTAAGACTCCAGCAGAAGTATATGATGCTCTAAAGCATGAAGGGCATAACATGGCTTACCGGAGGATCCCATTAACTAGAGAAAGAGAAGCTCTACCTTCAGATGTTGATTCCATCCAGTATCGAAAGGATGAGTAAGTTTTCAGTTTCATTGTCTGAATTTCTAATCAAATATACACGGTTTGAGATGATATCATTCCATATGTCTAATATAGAGATTCCATAATCTCAAGCCAAAATGAGTAACACCACAAAGATTATTTAGATTATTTGTCCATGCATTGCCACAACAGACCACTCTATCCTTGAGACCTACTAGAGAAAATTTATCCATCTGACTTGAACGTTCTATATATGTCCTTTTGTTAGTTTTAGATGCTGTCATGCTACTACTACAATCATAGTGTGTGTATATATACATGTCCTTGATGGTTCAAATTCTTCAGAGTGCATATGCCAATTGTAATTGCAATTGAGATGCTTCTATATTTGTTAGTCTTTTCTATCATCTGATGTCATCATGGTATCATAGACACTAAAGCAACGGTTTTCCTTTCTTGTGCATCTCAACAGCTCTGCAGGGTCTTATCTTTTCATATCACATACAGGATTTGGAGGGGTTGCGTATGCAATGGCTATCATTTGTATGAGGCTTGAAGCAGAGGCAGCACTAAAATCACATGTCTCACGATCTGTCGGAATTTCAAGCTCAACTAATTCAGTTAAACAACAATTTAATTCTGATGATGAAGCAAGAAAACTGGGTGATTACAGAGACATTTTAAGCTTGATAAGAGTCCTTGTCCATGGTCCTGAGAGCAAAGCAGATGTGGACTCAGTTATAGATAGGTATGATACTCATTTGGGCACATATTACACTTCTCTTTATTGATCCATGCGTTTATGCTTTGACCTGCATCACTGTTCTTTTAATCAAACATTAACTTGCTAAAGAATGTCTTGTATTCCCATATAATAGTACTTCCTCCGTCCCAGTCCCACTGAAAATGATCCATAGAACCCCTTTCTCTCTACTTCATTCTCTCTCTCTCTCTACGGTTCCACCTACAAAATTAAACTGTATAAAATCTCGTGCCGCCCAAGGAAGGGGTCATCTTCCTTTGGACAGAGGGCCAACTAGAATAAAAATCAAATACTGTATAAATTCAAACCTACTTACATTAATTCCATGTAGAGGAAAATTGGCTTGGAATAAAAAATTGTTCAAATGTAAACTATGCTAGGTCTGGTTTCTGTTTTAATATCTTTTTGCAAATAATCCAGAAATTACATCTTGTAAAAGACATCTGCTTAACCAAACATAATCTAGGATATTGAAGGCACCAGGAGTTTCTTGCAACATTTAAATTACAAAAAATAATACTGGTAGTATGGTGGTAAAACTGATCTAACTGTTGGCGAAAGTTTGATGGGTGTGGTTGAAGCTCATATAGGATGATGAGGGATTCTCTCAAGGTTTGATTTCATTTCATAGTCATACAAATATGGTGAAAATAGTATACAAAAGGGGAGGGGTGAGCTGTAGATGAAGTGTAATTTGCCCTACCATCAAAAAGCGCAATGATGAAAAAAAAGGGTATGGTTGTTTTGCCTTGTTTTGATGCTGTTTCTCTAACTATCTAGTTATTTCCTCCCTTTTGAAGGTGCGCCGGTGCTGGACACTTGAGAGATGATATTCTATACTACAGCAAGGAACTTGAAAGGCTTTCAAATGATAGTGATGAACATCGGGCATACCTTGTTGATATGGGTATTAAAGCTCTGAGGTTGGGTTCCGGCTATGCTACATAGGCACCATTACATATCGATATTCTACTGATCTTCCATTTGCAGTATGCTTTCCATCTGCAATAATAGGCTTTAGGATATAAGATCTAATGCTGCTGTGTGTGTGCACAACGCAGGCGATACTTCTTCCTGATCGCGTTTAGATCCTATCTGTACAGCACATCAGCCAGTGAGACGAAATTCACAACTTGGATGGATGCGAGGCCTGAACTGGGCCATCTTTGTAATAATCTTAGAATTGATAAGTGATTATAGTGTAGAAATTATGTATAGAGTAAACGCTGCTTGTCTTTAATATACTTATCATATAATGAGAAGTTGAGAAATTCACCTCATAAATGTTTGTTTGAACTTTAAACGCTACTACAATGATTCTATTATTACCAAGATTGTGGCCTCAGGTCTGTCCGAGCTAGGCAAAACATTCATTGGAAAAGTAAATATTGTGACTCAAAGTAAGTTTAAGTATTGGGGCTACTACCTTGTTAGTGTTTTCAGTATTCTTGTTGGATCTTAATACATGTATTCCCTTCGTCCCATAAGAGTATGCATTCTTTCATTTTTAGTTTGTCACACAAGAGTTTGTATTTTCTAAATTTGGGATCTCTTTCTTATTTAATTAGGTGAGATTTATTTTTTACTAATAATATTTTAATTATTTTTTTTTTCTACTCTTCTCTTCTTTTATCAATTTTGTATTAAAACTCATGCTCAACTAAAAGTATATATTCTTATAGGGTGAAAGGAATAATATTCTCACGAATGAATTTCCATCTTTCGAGATTTTGATGAGTGGTTAATAGGGGAGTTCCACCACTTGCTTAACACTTTTACTGCAATCCGTACGTGATTTGGCTCGATTACAAGATTGAATGACCACATTATTTATAATTAATTATGCTTGACGTTAATTTTCTTTAAATTAAGTAGTAATAATCAGATTATTGACTAGATGTTCTCATTTTGGCTAGTAAATCAGAGGATTTGGGTCACGATAGCTGCACATGAAAATATATTGATACATTTTTTTATTAAAAATGTAAAATACTGCTCATTTAGGTTAATAAAAAGCTTCAAAACACAAAGCATTGAGAGCATCCACAACCGTGCTCTTGCCAGCAGCACGGTTGTGGGCCCGCCCCACTTTTTCTGCCTGTTCTCTGGCAAGAGCACAACACCCACAGCTGTGCTCTTTCGCAAGGACGAGCACAATTAATTTAAAATTCAATTAAACAATAACATTTCCATAATAATAAAATTCATTAAAAAAACCTAAATAAAATTACAAATGACAAATAAAATAAAAACGACATAATTAAAATCCTAAAAATTAAAAATTACACAATTAAAATACTAAAAATTAAAAAAACACTACTCGTTGCCGAATTTCGTCCACATGTGGTTGATTAGGTCTTCTTGTAACTGAATGTGGGTTCGGGTATCGCGCATTGTGTGCCTTGTCTCGATCCTCTGGCCAACCGTCGTATGCTCACCTCGGCGTGGGGGAGACCTCGCTGTTGAGCTTCATCCTCGTCGTAGAAGCTAGCCGCCCTCGGCCCTTCGTCGGCTATAATCATGTTGTGTAAGATAATACACGTGAACATGATGTCGGCGATATTATTCACGTACCACAGCCGAGCCGGGGCCTTCACTATGTTGAATCGGGCTTGAAGGACCCCGAAGCTCTTTCGACGTCTTTCCGCGCGGACTCTTGACGCTGCGCAAAAAGAACCCGTCTCGGGTTGTGCGGGTTGTGGAGCGTCTTCACGAACGTCGACCACCTTGGGTAGATACCATCGGCGAGATAGTAACCCATGTGGTATGTATTTCCGTTGATGGTGAAGTCGATCGCCGTGCTACACCATTCATCACATCATTGAAGAGTGGTGAAGAATAGAGCACGTTCAAGTCGTTGTTGGCTCCGGCAACGCCAAAATATGCATGCCAAATCCATAGGCGGTAGTCGGCGACCGCCTCAAGGATAAGTGTTGGGCCGCCGCCTTTGTGACCGCTTAAGTGTTGCCCCCTCCAAGCATTCGGGCAATTCTTCCACCTCCAATGCATGCAGTCAATGCTGCCAAGCATTCCGAGGAAGCCATGGACTGATTCGTGAAGACGAAGCAACCGTTGGCAATCATCGGTGCTGGGTGCCCGGAGGAATTCATCCCCGAAAGCTGAACGAACGCCCTCGCAAAAATTCTTTAGACAAAGGATTCCAGTGGACTCACCGATATGCAAATACTCGTCGAAGATGTCGGCCGTTTGCCCAGTAGCGAGTTGTCGGATGGCACACGTACACTTCTGCAACGGCGTGATACTTTGCCGGCCGACTGCATCTGGACCTGTTTGGAAGAATTCAACACGTGCGGACAATGTGTTGACAATTCGCATGAACAAGCGCTTTGACATGCGAAAACGACGCCTAAAGTAATCTGCCGGAAACCGCGGCTGGTCGGCAAAGTAGTCGGCAACGAGCCTTTCGTGGGCTCCCTCCCGGTCACGATGGATGTAGCGGCGATTTGATCTAGTTCGTTGAGGAGGAGGAGTGGGGGTATTCGCCGCGACATATGCTTCGTAAGCGGCACGATGTTGTTCGTAGTATTCTTGTTCTTCGCGCTCCGCTTCCGCCATAATATGGGTGAAATCCATTTGAGGTTTTAAGTGAGGGATGAATGTGTTGATAGTTTGTATGAGAATTATGAATGAGAGATGAATGAGAGATGATTTGATGTGATAAATGGATAATGAATGTGTGTATTTATAGATGATTTTGGGGGGAAAAAAATAAAAAATTCAAAAAAATTCAGAAAAAAACAGGAAAAAAACGGCCATATTTTTTGGATTTGGAAAATATTTTTATTTTTATTTTTATCATTGTTTACAATTAAATACCGATTTTTAAGTAAAAAAAAATTGAAGGCAACGGCTATGCCGTTGCCCAATCCCGTGCCGCCACGTCAGCTGCTCGCTGGCGCGGCGCGAGCGCAGCGGCGGCGGTCCTTCGCCTTGCCTGCGGCGCGGACGGTGGTGGCGACCGTCGCCACCGTTGCGGATGCTCTGATTATCAATGATCAAATACACACTATACATATAAATATTGATTTTCTTATGGAAGGAAGACAACGTAATTGTGCCTGTATATAGTATAAGATGTAATAAATCTCATCTCTGATAATTCAAAAATAATTCAGTAATAGATGTAATAAGATTCCGACTTAAAAATATAGTAATGGACTAATGGTAATTGGTAATCATTGAAGAAATGTGGCAAGGTTCCAACTCTTATGTAAAGTTGACAAATTACAAATACATTCAACCATCCAAATATTGCATATACTCTCCATTATAAATTCGTGAGGAACATAATGTGAAATCAAAACAAAACAAAACAAAACAAAAAAACTTCATCCATCCATCATGAATAAACAATGATATTATCAGTGTTAATAGTTTTGTGGTTACTATTGAAGGCAAATTCTTTGATGGTGTTCGACATCACAAAATACGGAGCGAAGCAGGGTGTAGACATTAGTGAGGTAACTAATTCAGTAGAATTTGATTAAACTTCATAATTTAAATAATTATTGTTCCTAATTGTAGATATAAATGTGTAGGCATTGCTTAAAGCATGGAAGAACGCGGTCACATCAACGACAAGCCAGATCCTGATCCCAACAGGTGATTGGATACTGAGCCAAGCTCGCATGCTCGGGCCGAACAAGGCCCCCATCAACCTAGAGATCAAAGGCAACCTCAAAGCCTACGCGGACCCAACTCCATGTGAAGACCTATGAATGGGTCACCATCAACCACGTCAACTTCCTGACCATCTCTGGCGGCGGTGTACTTGACCGGCAGGGCCAACAAGCTTGGAACTGCAACAAAAACAAGAATTGCCCGAAGCTCCCCATCAACCTGAGTTTGAATTTCATCAACAACTCCATCATCCAGGACATCACCACCAAGGACATCAAGAATTTCCACGTCAACTGCATCTCCAGTCACAATGTCACGTTTAAGCACTTCACAGTCTTTGCCCCAGAGGATAGCCCTAACACTGATGGCATCCACATAGCCCGAGGAAACCGCATAAAGGTCATCGACTCCGTCATCAAGATCGGCGGCGACTGCATCTCCATGGGGGATGACCTCAGCGACGTGTTCATTGAGAACGTGAAATGCGGACCAGGGCATGGCATTAGCATTGGTAGTTTAGGAGGGAACGTGCAGGAGAAAGACGTGAAAAGGATAACCGTGCAGGGGTGCACCTTTACCAACACTGACAACGGGGTGAAGATTAAGACATGGCCCTCCGCCCCAGCCACACTCATGATCTCGGACATTCGTTTCATCAACCTCACCATGGTCAATGTCAGAAATCCCGTCATCTTTGATCAGCAGTACTGCCCATGGAACCTCTGTTCCATGGATAAACCTTCCTTGATCAAGATTAGCAACGTTGAGATCATGAACACCAAGGGTACCACTGCCACCTCAGAGTGGTTTATCTTCACATGTAGCAAAGCTAAGCCCTGCGATAATATCAGGATCGGGGCAATTGATCTCAAATACATTGGAAATACACCTGCAATCATCACCACCAGATGTGAAAATATTAAGCCCATCTTGCCTGCCAACCAAAATCTCCCCGTCTGCTCTGGCTCTCTTGCTTCCAAATCCAAGCCACCACCTAAATAGTTCTTTCTCATTTTCTCATCATTGAATTGTAAATTCACTTGAAAAATGAAAATTAACAAGGAAAATTCCAGTTTGTGATAGAAGACCTCACCTTCTAATTTAATTAATTAATACTCTTTTCGTCCCATGAAAAATAGGACATTTTTGTCCGTCCTATAAAAATAGTCTATTTTCATTTATGGAAGATTCTCTTCAACTCATTACCAATATATATCAATTTATATAGTAAAACTTACACCACTATGGTCCACGGTCTACCATTAAACACTAATAATAATATGAGTCTCACTATCAACTAACACTATTTTATATTATTCTCTTCTTCCTTACTTACCAATTATGCATTAGCTTCCATGCCATCTCAAATGTCGCTATTTTTGTGCTTAATCCATGTAAGTAAGGTTTAATGATGATTATAAAATTGTGTTATGTAAAATAGGAGTAAGTGTAATCGAAATTATGGTTTGAAAAAATATTGAAAAATAAAAAATGTGAGTTGGGTGGCAGCGTGGAGGAGCGGCAGGCGAATGCACACATAAGAGTATCCACAATAGTGAGGACACTTCCCTGGACAAGCCATTTTTTTTGTCCTCAGCCACTTCTGATTTGTCCACAACCATAAAAAAAAGTTTCCACAGCAATAGTAGACACTTTTTTGGCCACCTTTCACTTTATTTTATTTTTTTATATTTTAATTCAATGAAATTATCAGACTATGCATAATTAGAAAAAAACAGCTAATTAAATAAATTAAAATTGAAAACTAAATTTTCGTCATATTAAAGTAAGGGGAAAATTATACAACGAAAATTTCATCTAAGGAAAATCACACATGTTCTTCACGCTGTGCCCCCTCCCCTACGTGCCTAGACCTCTTCAATCAAATCGACCTGGAGTTGAGTATGTACTGTGCTCCTGCACATATCAGTGAAACGTTGGAGCAGATATTCATTACTACGTGGTACACCCATCTATATCGGCGCGGAGGCAACACCGTGACTTGCACTTGCACCATCTTCCGGTGCCCAGCGCTCTGCAGCAAATCCTTCATCTTCTATTATCATATTGTGCAATATGATACATGCTAACATAATATTCGCGACATCATCTTCGTGCCAAACTCGTACCGGGCACCGTATAATGGCCCATCGAGCTTGGAGCACACCAAAAGCTCGCTCAACATCCTTCCTAGCAGCCTCTTATTTTCACACAAAATATTGTTTCTTCGCTCAACGAGGGTATATCCCATCTGCCAAATAGTATCCCATGTAGTACTGCGTACCGTTGGCTACGAATCTGATTTCTGGACCCTCCCCCCGGCACTCATCATTGAAGAGAGGCGATGTCTGCAGAACGTTGATGTCGTTGTTCGAACCTGCAACACCGAAATACGCATGTCAGATCCGCAAACGGTAGTCAGCAACGACTTCCGGAATCATCGATGGATGTTTGCTTTTGAAACCAGTAGTGAACTAGCCTTTCCACGCCACTGAGCAGTTTTTCCACTCTCAATGCATGCAATCGATACTGCTTATCATCTTTGGGAAACCGTGCACCGAACCGTGCATATCTAGCAGTCTCTGGTACTCATCAGAGGTTGGCTTTGGTTAGAACTCCGGACCAAAGATTTCTCGGATACCCTTACAAAACTGTCAGAGCACCTCTAGGCTAGTCGTCTCACCCATCTGTAGGTATTCATCGAACAGATCAGCCGGTCTGGCATAGGCAAGCTGCCTAATTGCAGCGGTGCATTTCTGAAAAGTAGACAGTCCGATCCGACCAGTGCAATCACTCCGGAGGGTGAAGCACCTGTACCGCGCCGCTAATGTCGTCGCTATATGGGTGAAGAGCTGTTGCGACATTCTGAAACGCCGACGGAAAATCTCTGGTGGGTAACGGAGGTTATCGCCAAAGTAGTCTGCCATCAGCCGCTGGTGCACTCCGGTATGGTCTCGCGGGATTGTCCGACGATGATGAATTGCACGAGGGAGCTCCGCCGCCGCCAATTCCGCCGCCTCCGCTGCATCTTCCACGTCGACTCTTGAATAAGAGAATCCCACGCGTCATTCCACAAATCATCAATTTTTTAATAGCAATGAAATCCACAAATTTTAGAGAGATAAAGTAGGAATAAAGAGTTGGAATGATATGAAAATAATGAGGGAAATGAGGTGTATTTATATGTAATTAAAATAAATTTTTAAAAAATGAAAAAAAAATTGTCCACCGCCGCGGCGCAATGGCCGTACAGTAGACCGCCGCGCCGCTCGCCACCTTGCCGCGTCCTCGCCGTCCACGCCGGGGCGATGGCCCTTCCGCCCCTCCCATACATCCACGCCGGGGCGGACGTTTCCTCCATTATGTATCGCCGCAGCGACTCCGAGGCGGCCGGCTCGCCGCCCCGTGGATACCCTAAAAGATTGAACTCAACCCAAACCATATGCATAATTTAATGTAGGGTTTCGTCTTCGACGGACATCCTTGCTCTTCGCCCCTTGCTTTTCTTCTCATGATTTATTCAATCCCATTGTTGAATTAGGTCATACTATAATCTATATACATTTTCAAATTTGGAAGAATTACCGCTGATTTTTGGGAATGGTTCCATTGAAGGACATAGCGAGAGTGGTGAATGGCTTATCTCTGGTGGCTAAGGAGGCCATCCGCCGCCCGTCTGCGGATACCTTGATCAAGGGCGCCATTCTCTCTGCCACCGACGCCGCCGGCCTCACCAAAGGAAACCTCCGCACTCTGGAAATTCCTCGCGCCGCCCAAACTGATAATAGTAATCGTAATAATAGTCATGGCAATACAGGCAGCAGCGTAGTCTACTTTGATAATCACAATCGTGATACTGATAAGGATCGTGATGTTTCCGAATCCGATACCCTGCCGTCGCCGGCTGTAGATGCCGCTGTTGATCTCCCTGTCGCTTCCACTTCCAATCCAGATTCACATTCACAGAGCCAATTCGATGCTCCTTCTGCGACCTCAACGAGAGCCCCGTCCGCTTTAATTGATGTCGATGCGAATAGCCGCCGGAGGAAGCCTCGAGAGAGGAAAGTTCCTTCCACACCCTTCTCTAGAGCCATTGGGTAACGTAACCCCTAAATCGCAATCATTTCTTTGGATTTTCGTCAATTGCACTGTTGAATCGGTTCATATTGGCTTGAGCTTTGGTTTTACCTTTTCAAGCTTGATTGAAGGTTTGCTGGACTTGGCGCTGGTCTCGCATGGGGCACGTTTCAGGAATCTGCGAAGAGAGTCCTCTACGGGACACCTGAATCAGAAAACAGTCAGCAGGCTGTTTCCCCTTTCTTGTCTGAGAGGAACGCTGAGCGTTTAGCTCTTGCATTATGCAGAATGCGTGGAGCTGCTCTCAAATTAGGCCAAATGTTAAGCATCCAAGATGAAAATCTTGTACCTGCTCCAGTAAGTATGCATATATATATTGATCCGGAGTTAGTGCGCTGTATAAGCTTCTATGCATACTTTGAAATGTGTTCTATCTGGTTTCCTATGATAATAGTGATAACCATCCCCAATTTTCTTTTCAGTATATAATTGTCGTTGTAAAATGGTATATGATAGTAGTAAATTTTTACTGCACTTGTATAAATTGTATTCCTTTGAATGTTTGTACATTTCATCGTCTTGCATGCAGTTGGTATTTTCTGTAACATCGAGTTCTGGTAGCATTTTGGATGGTTCAGAAATAGATACAATTTACATAGTTTTGTTGAATGATCAAGTACTGTGAACCTTGTGCAAGAGTGGATTTCAATTGTTTCAATGCTACGAGACTGACATGAAAATGAAATGTGAAAGTTCTAGATGGTTCATGTTTTTTGGGTGGCTTGATTTATACAACAGCTAACTTATAGCAGCTCTATGATGCTTGATTTTTGTGCATGAAGTATCAAATTGACACTGTTTCATATGCACCGAGATCTTTTGGGTGCTTTGTTTAGACATGCTTGTAGGTCAAAATTTTAGTCAAAGATAAGAATAGGGAAAATATTCTTTATGAACAAGGTAGTAATAGATTATATTGCACTATATAATGATTAGCTGAATCGAGCTTTGCTTATGCCTTATAGTTGTGATGATTGGTGCTCACATTTTCTTAGCTTCACATTCTTATATTCTTCATTAACTGTGAGCTTTAATGCCCTTCCAGATCTTGCAAGCTTTGGAAATTGTTCGTCAGGGTGCAGATCGGATGCCAAAGAATCAGCTCAATCAGGTTTTGGATGCTGAACTAGGTTCAGACTGGTCCTCCAAGTTGACAAGTTTTGACTATGATCCAATGGCTGCAGCAAGTATAGGGCAGGTGCTGAAGTTACACCTGGCTATTTAAATCTCATCATTATTCACTGAGTGTTTTTTCTTACATTTTCAAAGAGACTCTCCATAATTTCATTGACAATTACCTCAAAACAAATTAAGCAAATTAAGAGTGGCCAGCGGAACAAGGAAAGGTTTCTCTACATATGTAGAAAAAGTTATGAGCCGTACTTTTGAATTAGCTACCACTCACATATTTATTGATTCAATGGTTTAAAATATGATACTCCCTCCGTCGTGAAAAAAATGTCCCATTTTGCTATTTTGAGATGTCCGCGATTTAAAGTCCCATTCACTTTTTTTCCATTTTAGGTAAATCAGTAAATGTATCCCACCATTCAACTAACTCATTCCACTCACATTCTATTATAAAACCAATATATAAAAGTGGGCTCCACATTCTACGAACTCATTTCTCCATTTTTCTTCACAAAGTCAAACAATTTGTTAAAACTTGTGCCGAGTCAAAATAGGACTATAAGTGGCGGACGGAGGGAGTATAAGGAGAGCTGTTGTTGTTCCACTTACCAGTCAATATAGAGATATCAAAGATAAATATATAAGTGACAGTGAGCCTTTCGCCACAGTTATGCAAATACAAATTGGAAGGAAATGATGTGTCTAACTTATAATATGATTTTCGGAGAGTGTGCTAGAACTTCTCTAGTGGAAAGGGTAAGTGATGGAAATGATTGTTTGACTGTGCATGCGTTTCTATTTATTCACACCTCCTATAACTAGTAAAGGTTTTCACATGATCCTTCTTATCTGCATCTGTCGTGTTTCATCTTATGAGGCTCTTAAAACCTTATTTTAGGTCCACCGGGCTATCACAAAGGATGGTGTGGAGGTTGCAATGAAGATTCAGTATCCTGGAGTTGCAGATAGCATTGAAAGTGACATCGAAAATGTCAAACGACTACTAACTTATACAAATTTATTACCAGAAAAAATGTACATTGACAATGCAATGAAGGTATAGTTTTTGAATCACTGATTTATCTGGAACTTTTACTGTGTCTCTTGGCTTGATAAGATTTCCAAAGTATATCATGATATGATTTGATGAATCCCATTAAATTGATATATAAGAAATTGAAAAGTGAATCAGTTGAGTAGATATGCACAATAATACCCATTTAATTAGTTTGAAGTTGGCTAATCGTACTGCTTTATTGTTGGTGAGTAATGACCTAGGACAACGCAGTAGTAATTTGCAACAAGTTATTAATCTGATGATCTCAAACACTTCTTTTGACTGTGCAATTATGCACACGTACTCTTGATAATTGGATTAACCACACAGAGATTACCTCTCAAAGCTGTATGGTAAGCAATTATCAATCATTATCTAGATGTTCTGACTTCTCTTTCTAAAACTTCTTGTATTTGCCTTTCAGCTGCTAATTCGGATGGAAATTATTTCTTTGATCAGATTTTAAAATTCTTGCATCTTTGATTCTTCATACCTTCCTTCTTTTCTAATGAAACTTGGCTGCGAAGACAATATCTACATGAAGTCGGTTTTCTAATGCCAAGCAAATGAGATTATCAGTGTCAAATTATGCTTTAATTCCTTCACAGGTAGCGAAAGAAGAACTTTCTCGTGAATGTGACTATGAATTGGAGGCCAAAAGCCAGAAAAGGTTTCGTACTTTGCTGTCCAATGCAGAAGGATTTTATGTTCCATTTGTAGTGGATAATTTATGCAGTAGAAGAGTTCTAACTACAGAACTGGTACCTGGTATGTGCTCAGTCTTTTTTTTCTTTATAAGAAAGAAAGAAATCCTGCGTTGTACTAGCAGTAGATAATAGTCTCGGTAGCCTGACCTCCTATTTAAACCTTGGATTCAGTAAGTCAGCCGTAATGAAAATAATTTGCTTAGGCTGGATTAGAATACATCCTATACTAAATAGGATTGTGTCTAAGTACATAAATTAATAATTTTTATAATAATAATAATAAGAAATATTGTTGGTATAAGTTGCGTAATACAATTAGATTATTGCTGATAAGGAAATTGTGATGTTGCCATGTTCCAGTTCTTCCCCCATTTTTATAAATCTTAGATTAAGAAGGCAGTTTTTAGCCTACTTCATAGTTTATAAACATTTCTTTTAACTCTGGTCTCGAATTATATACTCCATCCGTCCTTTAAAATTATGAACTTTCTATTTTAAAAACTTTTTTTCTCTAATGAGGTGGGACCCATTCTCCACTAACAATACCTCATTCACTTTCTTTCTATCTCTATCTTGCTTTACCAATTGTACATTAAAACTCGTGCCCCTTCAAAAGTTCATTATAATTGATAGCTTATAAAAACTTATGATAGCAAGTATCCATTTATGCAGGAATTCCAATTGATAAGGTTGCATCGCTGGATCAAGAGACTCGCAATTATGTAGGGACAAAGTTACTTCAGCTTACATTGATGGAGTTATTTATCTTCCGTTTCATGCAGGCAAGGGTCTCTCTCTCTCTCTGTTAAACTGAGTACATCCCTTGTCTCACAAGTTTTTGGTTGTAAAGAATTTAAATGTAGTTAAGGAATTGGTATATAGTGGTAAATCCAACATGTAACCCAAACTCCAGTTTAGCAACAACAAGAGGGTGTTGTGAAGGTAGAAGGGAAATAAATGATTGAAGTACAAAATGAAAACCACTTCTCACAAGTCTCAGAGGAACAATCCTGCCACAGTGAAGCTATTCAATCGCTTGATATGTCCAGAAGATAATAATATTGCTCTTATTAAAAACAACTCAAATAATTACATAGCAACTTCTATAAACTATTGTAAAGGGTTTTTAGGCCAGTCATGTATTGAACTGTCCTTGGAGTGGTAGTCAATGGTTAGGATTGTGCTTATTAATTTTGTTATCAGCAGGATTATATGGCAGATGGTACACCTAGCATTATCTTTGTAATTTGTTTTCAATTTCTTTTATGACATTTAGACCACCCCCCGGGTTAGATTCTGATCATGTTAATGTTGGCTCTGCCACTGGTATCACCAACACAATTTTGCAACTATGGGATTTTTGAAGTTATTGTCTGAAATCATGCTTGTAACTGTTTTGTGTTAATCCAAGGTCATCTATTAATATCTGTCCCTTGCTGTGATCTCAAGCAGACTGATCCTAACTGGAGTAACTTCTTATATGATGAGACGAATAAATCGATCAACCTTATAGACTTTGGAGCAGCAAGGGACTACCCAAAAGAATTTGTAGATGATTACCTAAAGATGGTGAGATGCATTCTTTTCCTTTGAAGTGGTTGATAGATTTGGCCATGTTTTATGCTGAAGTTGGTTTTATGATGCTTATCAGGTAATGAGTTGTGGAAACAGCGATAGAGAGATGGTGATTGAGATGTCAAGGAGGCTAGGATTTCTGACCGGAATGGAATCAGAGATAATGGTTGAGGCTCATGTGCAGGCAGGGTTCGTGGTGGGGCTGCCGTTTGCAAAGAGGGGAGGGTACGATTTTGGATCGACGAATATCACTCAAAGCATTACAAATCTGGGGGCAACGATGCTGCGGCACAGGCTCACACCCCCTCCGGAAGAGGCCTACAGCCTTCACCGCAAGCTTTCCGGTGCTTTCCTCGCTTGCATCAAGCTTCAGGCTGTGGTTCCTTGCAGAGAACTGCTGCTTCAAGTCTACGACAATTATCAGTTTGGGAATTTAAATTAATTCTCTTCATACTATTCATTTTGAAATTTATATTCCTATATTGGTTTGGGAATTTAAATTAATTCTCTTCATACTATTCATTTTGAAATTTATATTCCTATATTGGATTAGACAGGAAAAGTCATCAACATTTTCTTATTATGTGCATCATCAATCATCATGTGAAAGAAAATTGAAAATAAAAACCAAACTATATCTCTCCTCATTTTAACTTAGCTTTTATTTTTGGTATCTTTTGTTTTACAATTCAAATTTTAACATAAATCAACGAAGCAAAGACTAGAGTAGACTAATAGTAGTAATGGAGGAGGAAGAGGAAGCGGCGGCGCCGGCGGCGTTTGTGAGGAGAAAGGTGGGGGACTGGGACGACGAGGTGAAGAGTAGAGCGCGATTCAAAGCGCTGAGCGGGCAGAGGTCGGATTGGGAGGCGCGCTACTGTTTTTGGAGGGATTTGATCGTGAAGACAGCTCAACACCTCCGCATCTTAGTCATCCGCCCTTCCCGCCTCTCCGGCCTCTGGTTCCGCCGCCGCCCCGACGGCCTCTACCCTTTGTGCCTTAATCAAGTGCTCCTTGAAATGCACCGCGCCGGAGACTTGCTGCTTCCTCGCGCTTCTTCTTCCTATTTTCGCCTCCCTCACATTTTCCGCAGGGCGCTCGATTTTCTCCCCCTCGGCGATCGCCGTCCTCTCGCTCTCACCGCCGACTGCTACATTCTCGCATCGCTCTTGGAGGTAACCGTTTTCAATTTTTTTCTAGGGTTAGTTGCCCTAATTTTTGGAGGAAATCGCGTATATAGGCCACTTGGCCTTTAAAATAACGCAAATGTACCCATTTTGTTATCAATTCCATTTATGGGAAAAACGCCGATGAAGTTGGCGTGTTTATAAGTAAAAACGCCATTGAGATTGGCGTGTCTATACTGTAAAACGCCAACATAGTTGGCGTTTTACAATGGCACCGTATTCTGCTCGTATTTTTAACCAAAATACTTAAATTTGAACACGCCAATCGTGATGGCGTCTTTACTAAATAAAACGCCAAGTTCATTGGCGTGTTTAACGTTAAAAACGCCAACCTGATCGGCGTCTTTACTAAAAGACGCCAACACCATTGGCGTCTTTGTTCAGAAGCATATAATAGCAGCAGACAGTCGCGAAAAATTAACCTCACATACCCACTTCGCGATTTTCTCTAGCAGCGGCCAAATCCTTCGCAAATTCGTCCGTGTCTTTGTGATTTCGCCCTCCATTCATCAATCGGTGCTAGTTTTCCCCAAATTCGTCCAATTTATTCGGTTAGTATGCTTATCTTTTACATTATTAGAGTAATTGTTGGATACTTAGCTAGGGTTTGTAATGTGTTGCGATTTGAGTTGAAATATTGTGCATATGGATTATTTGTATGACGGTAGTGTTGATTATTATGTTGGATTGTTTGGGTTAAGTGAATTTGTGTATAAATTTGATTATAAACCAAAATCGTAGGGTTTGATAGCTTAAAAATTGGGCAAATTGATTTGGTTTATGTGGGTTTTGGTTAATGTCTTTTTTTAGTTTGAAATGTTAATTTTGTGTACATTGTTAGGTTGAAATTGAAATTGTTAGGTTGGTTAAACTAAAATTGGGTAAGTTGAATTGGTGGAAAATTGATGTATATTGTTTATTTGAACTGTTACTTTTGTGTAGGTGAATTGTGTTATGATGTGTAGGTGAATTGTGTTATGATGTTGAAGTTGTGTATTGTGAATTGTTTGATATAGGTGTTCCATTTTGTGATATTGTATTAAATTGTTTGTAATTATTGAATTTGTTTAGGTTTGTTTGTTGTTTAATTTGGAATATGAATGTTGTGTAGGTGATTTATGGCATCTTCTTCAACTTCTCGTCGTCGGCTCTTATGTGGTCCTGAGGACCCCTCCGTATTATATCTGCAGAGACAACACGTCTCTAATAACATATGGGCAGGAGTGCCATCGGAAGACGTACGGTGTAGAAGATACGAAGGAATCATATGGGATGTTCCCATAAATCCTCGTGTTTTGACGGTTATAGATGAGATGGGGTTCGGCGGGATGTTGAGGTGTGGTCAACCGAAAGACATTGACCACCATCTTATCACCGCTTTGATTGAACGTTGGAGGCCAGAGACTCACACGTTTCACTTTCCAGTCGGTGAAGCGACTGTGAGCTTAGAGGACGTGGAGGTCTTATGGGGCATCAAAACTGACGGTGAGCCTCTGACGGGTTACATCCCCAGTAAGGATGTCAACTATTGGAAGGATGTTTGTTTGGATTTTCTTGGCTTTATTCCAGATGCAGTTGATCTAAAAGAATTGAACTGGAAGCAGACAAGCTTATCAAATCAACTGCGGATTGAGTTGAGTGATGACCACGAGCAATACATGTACAATCAACGTGCTCGTGTGTATTGTCTGCTGTTACTGGGTGGTCTACTGATCCCGAACGCTACCGGTAATAAAATTTCCTTCTTCTACCTTCAGTTTTTCATGGATATAGAACAATGTGCTAGCTATAGCTGGGGAGGTGCGACTCTTGCCTGCTTGTACCACAATCTATGTGAAGCTGCACTTGGTAAGAGGACCGATGTCGGGGGAGCTCTTACATTGTTACAGCTGTGGGCTTGGGAAAGAATCCCAATTATTAGACCGCAGATGCTGAACCCCGCGCCCGTAGACTACTTACCATGTGCAGTCGCGTAAGTTGTCCACTAATTACTCTTTTAAGCATAATTTTTATTGATTTTTGTGTTGTTCGCTCATAATTTAATTTTTGTAGATGGACTGGTCGGGCCTCTTATGTAAAAGCACCGGGGCATTGCATTGAAACTTTCAGAGATCAGTTCTCAACAATGCATGCCAATCAGGTAATTTACGTAAACTAAATTGTTGCTAGTGTGTTGTTTTGATTGAACTTGTTTTGACTAAATAAGTTTCATATCTAGTTTATTTGGAGGCCGTATGAATCGCGAAATCTGCCGGATGTTTGTGTTGCCGGTCGTCCTATATGGACGTCGATGACAACACTAATCTGCTGGAATATGGTTGAGCCACACATGCCACAGCGGGTGTTGCGACAATTTGGGATTGTCCAACCTTATATCCCGATTGTCGACCGGTTCCACGGATCTGATTTTACGAAACAGGATCGACGTGGCAAAGCAGGTCGGAACTGGGTTCAGTGGCACGCCAATTATATACAAGATTGGCATAATAGGCACGACACGGTGTATGTTGATTTGGAGTACTCAATGGTGCCTGTTGCTACTGATGAGTACATGGATTGGTTTCGCCGGATAACCGTGGTGTACCTAACAAAACCTGGGGTGCATTCTCATGAGGGCTTCCATGAAACGGCGGCCTCTCATCACTACGCGGTAGATTTCAACAACTTTTCTTTGTTTAATTTCATAAGATGAAATGTAATTAACACTGAAAATTGTAGGTGGAGACCCTTCACAAAATACGCCACTTTCTTAGGGAGCAAGACATGTCAGGACGGCCGGATTTATTCACCATTTCGAGAATGGTTGAAGATGGCCTCCAGATATGTGGGGAAGCTGAGACGATGGACCACCGTCCTTCACAGCGCTCTGAGCTGGACCTTGACATGCCCGTGCGGCAAAAAGCGAAGCGGCGTGGAAAGAAGAAAGTTGGTGGAGAGTCGTCATCATCAAGGATGGATACTCAGTTGGTTGATGATTCTGATGACGATTTTGTGGCTCCACCTCCACCAAGATCTGCCGTGCGGGGTCGTCACTCAGTCAGCCACACGGGTGGTACAAGAGAAGATTTCGGTCTCAGCGATCAACAATTTCCACCTCGGTCTTCTGCGAGAGACGACATTGATTTAGAGAATGCCGTCGTTGAAGATACTCCTCCGTCTAGAATCCCTAAGACCAGCATCGGGAAGGGAATCCGTAGTCTGTTTATGCGTAAAAGGCGAGACGAGTGAACGTTGCCCGAACTTTTTATATTGGTGTTTTTACATTGATTTAAACGCTTTATATAAGTAATTTGATATATTGTATTGATATTGGTGTTTTTTCATTCATTTGGCGTATGTGTATTAGTAATTTGATAAATCCGCTTTTTTATACGTGTGCATGTTGATAATTTGAACCCGTATAAGTTGGATTGGTACATTTTTTTGAAACACGCCACTCACGATGGCGTTTTTAACTTGAAACATTTTTCCAATCTTTTGCCACGCCAAGGCTGAGCTTCTGAACAAACACGCCAAGCTTACTAGGCGTCTTTTAAAACACGCCAACGACGATGGCGTTTTACCTATAAAACGCCATATTCAGTGGCGTTTTTTTAAACACGCCACTCAAGATGGCGTGTCTAAGTCCGAAATTTTTTTTGCAATTTTCTGCCACACCGAGGCTGAGTTTCTGAACAAACACGCCAAGCTTAGTAGACGTTTTTTAAAACACGCCAACGACGATGGCGTTTTACCTATAAAACGCCATCGTCAGTGGCGTTTTTTTAAACACGCCACTCAAGATGGCGTGTCTAAGTCCGAAAATTTTTTTGCAATTTTCTGCCACACCGAGGTTGAGGTTCTGAACAAACACGCCAATCGGCGTTGGCGTCTTTAAAACACGCCAACGAAATAGGCGTTTCTAGATAAAAACGCCAACTTAGATGGCGTTTTTAACACAAACCCGCCAACTTAGATGGCGTTTTTATGAAAAATGCCATCTTGTGTTTGGGACTCTCACATTATGTAATTGACCTTTTACATCATTTTTGCACACCTTTGCATGGGCCCACGGGGTAAGTGGTGTGGCACACTGTGTTGATGCAATTGACCGCTCATTAAACCATTCTATTGTCCTCCAAAATATCAGATCAATGCAAGCTTTAATTGGGAGTTGTCTTGCGCCTTTCAACACATTGTTGTAAGATTCAACCATATTAGTGGTCATCTCACCCCATCTTTTGTGTTTGTCATACGCCAAACTCCATTTTTCTAACTCCACGGCATCAAGGTACTGCACAGCCTCGTTGTTGATGGTTCGAAGTAAACGACGTCTGATCTTAAACTTGTGTTTCTTTGTATCAATACCAATTTTCCAAACAAGTTTTTTTACCATGATGCCTTTGTGATTCTGCAAAACATTTTTTCTAACATGTACCAAGCAAAATCTGTGATGCCCCACATTGGGTTCTTCTTTCCATATGGGAGAATTCATTGCATCTATGATTCCCACATGCCTATCAGATATTACACATATTTCATGCTTGGCTACGTGAATTCTAATACGTTCCATAAACCAATTCCAACTTTATATGGTTTCCTCATCAACAATGGCATATGCAATAGGCAAACATTTCTTATTAGCATCAAATCCAACGGCAATAAGAATTTTACCTCGATATCGTCCACGTAGATGAGTTCCATCAACGGTTAAAACTGGTTTGCATAGTTGAAAAGCCTCCACAGCTGGACCAAAAGCCCAAAATACGTACTTGAAAACCTTGTTCATACCGTTGCTTAATCTTTCATCATGTAACCATTCGACAATTGTGCCAGGATTTTGTCTTTGCAACTCATTCAAATAACCTGGTAAAACTTTGAAATTCCACGCCCACGAACCATACACAAGCTCAATAGCTGTCCTCCGAGCATACCATGCTTTCTTGTAACTAACTTTCACATGAAATCTATTTTCAATATCCGCGACAATTGCTTTTACCTTGTAGCAAGGATCGTTTTCTATCTGATGTCGAACACTCAACGCTATCATACCCGACGAAAGATTAGCGTGCCCATTATAATTACGATCCCCCATGCAAGTATGAGCAGTGCTAAACACTCTAATTTGCCAGTGTTCATCATGCTTCCTCAATGTTGCTCGGCACTCCCACAAACATGGCGGTAAGGACTTATCTTTCGGATTTCCTTGTGGCCACTTACAAACTGCATGCCATCTCTTTCCTTTACTTTCAACAACTGTATATTGTCGGATTTTTTCCAAATGCCAAAAAGTCACAGCTGACTTCAATTCCAATTTGGTTTTAAATTTAGTATGCAAACCGACATTGCTCGGATCTTTTTCACTCCAATAATGCACATTGAGATCATCAGACTCAAAGTTTTTTGGATCAAAACTATCATATGGACCTGGTAAGGTGCGAAAATAGTTCATACCAGGCTGTGGGAACTGTGGAACTACTCTTTCTCGTACTGCTCTTCCTCCAATTGATGTTTCGCCAACCACTGTTTCTCCAACCGGAATGGATGTACTTGGAGCAACAAATTGGTCCTCATCCGACGAAGCACCATCTGAATCTGTACTATCCGGATCGACATCTTCAGAATCATAAGGTGATTGTGGATCAAGAAAGTCGGCTTTATCAAGACCAATTATGTCCTCAACCACAGCTGGGTTGTCACTGTCCCCTAAATGCACGCCTCCAATATCAAAATCTTGTGTTGTATCGAAGCATGGTTCTTGGCCTCTCGTAGACGTACCAACATCAAAATCTTGTGTTGCAGCGAAATATGGTTCTCGGCCTCTCGTAGACGTACCAACATCATTACTCATGAGATGATGACTATGTTGTTGAGTAATTGACGAATACTCAACATACAATTCAATTTGACCTCCTGTAGTCATACTCTCACTAAACATTAGTGGCATGTATACTTCTTCTAGTAAAATACCTATATACGTGATTGAAGATCCATAGAATATATGACGTTTCCATACTATTTGAAGTTTATTTTCAAATATGTTTATCCCCATTCTTTCACAAATTGTTTCCACAAGCTTTTCGTAGGAAATACTTTCATCCAACATAATCAATCCTTTTGCAAAAGGAGGATCATATGAAATAACTGTTCCGGGAATTATATTTCCACCCCAATATAAATGGACACACCACGTCATACTATCTGCATTAATGTCAAACACAAATATTGGTCAAAAATATTTCTTTACAGTACACTACAATATATACTATCATAACAACCTATCAAATATGGGTAAAAAATTAGATATACTACAACATATAATACCATAACAATTGGTCAAAATATTTCTATTAATTACAATACAAATAATTATTTAAATTACACTACAATATATACTATCATAATAATCCATCAAATATTGGTAGACTAATGTTTGGAAGAATGAGTTAAAAATTAGATATACTAACCGATTGCGAGTACTAATATTTGGAAGAAATGAGCGAAAATAGAAATCTACACGCTTCAATCCACCACCGGGTTAACCCGACCAAGGCAAGCGTTTTCGCATTTTTCAGCTTTGGGAAGGTTTTTCGCGTTTTGGGGAGGGAGGAAATGTGATTAGGGTCTGCGATTTTGGGGGAGATCTGAGATATATGGTTCAACCGAAAAACGCCGATCAGGTTGGCGTTTTTTACGTTAAACACGCCAATGACCTTGGCGTTTTATTTAGTAAAGACGCCATCAAGATTGGCGTGTTCAAATTTAAGTATTTTGGTTAAAAATACGAGCAAGATACGGTGGCATTGTAAAACGCCAACTATGTTGGCGTTTTTGCGTATAGACACGCCAATCTCACTGGCGTTTTTACTTATAAATACGCCAACTTCATCGGCGTTTTTCCCATAAATGGAATTGATAACAAAATGGGTACATTTGCGTTATTTTAAAGGCAAAATCGCCTATAAACGCGTTTTTCTCCTAATTTTTGCCCCAATTCACAATTTTGTGGAATTTCGCTTGCGTTGGCCAATAAATCAAAATTTTGAAGCTACGATTGGAAGTGATTAGAGAATGAAGAGTCGATTGAAACTATATCCTTTTGTTATGCCGGAATTTGAATCTCTCTACCACATACAGTTACAAAACTATCGTTGAGAGCTTTCCAGTGGCAGTGTGGCACCTTTAGATTTCCCATTGGCGTTTCATGTATTTTTGACAGTGGGTTAAAAACTGAAATTTGGTTTTAGTTTGTTTGTGCATTCACAGAAAATTAACCCTTCTTTCTAAGCCTCTTTAGTTAAATATAGGAACGATCTGTAGAGGTCATTACCAAATTGTCGGAAAATTGTTGGACTAGTACCTGTGTTGTCACCATGGACAAGTTTGAGGAAGTTTGTGTGGGCTCTGAGGAGGATCGGCTTGCCATTTTGGATTACTTGGTAACACGTGGAAGAGCTACACGCCTTGTCATCAACAAACCTCAAGCTATAGAGGTTGCTGCCACTCTGATGCATAATACTAACTTTCTGGAATTGGAAACGATGGAGTTTGACTTGTTTCTTTTCTATTCTGTTGATGCAGGGTGTCAAATTGTGTATTGTTCCTGGGGCAGCTTCTGCTGCCTCAACTACGGATTGCAGTTTACTACACTTAACTTGGACTGCCCAGAAGCTGGGGAAGCAGCTTCATTTGATCGACCAACGATATCAAAAGTAAAATTTCCGAGCTTAACATATTCGTGGTTTCATTAGACTAATAAACATTCACATGTTAGTTAAACTGATTGTTATCACTATGATTATTCATATCATGTTACTCAAGGGGTTCCTAACTTCTCAAGAAGGAAAAAGTTGCTGTTGTTTCTTCTTCTTTTTGGTTGATATTTTTAATCTGATTACTGAATTGGGCTCTGTGCAGAAATAGGGATTCTGCTTTAGCATCTCTTAGAGAAGCAAACAAGAAACTTGCCCTGAGACATACAAAAGAAATGAAGTTGGCATCTCAAAGTAGAGAGAGGTGCTCGGCACTATTGGACCAGGTGGAGAAAGTTCTCCAGGCTATTTCGGATGCTGAGTCCTCCAAAAAGGTTGATTTTGCATGCTAATCTTATTTCAGTGTTCATTCTCTTTGGCTTGTTAAATGTGTACAAAGTTGGGGATGTCTTTGTATTGATGCTTGATATGGTCCATAGTTACTGAAGCCTGTTCAAGTACAGCCTGATGTTTTATTCTGATAAGCATAATTTGATGCTTCGTTTCATCAGTCTTAATCAATATGTTCTCATACAGGTGGCAGAGGCCTTGCAGAGCAGCAAACGTGCTATGCAGGAAAACCAAATTAACATTGAAGAAGTTGAACAGTGCCTGATGCAACTTGATGAGAACATTGATGCATTGAAACGACTTGATAATGCTGTAGGTAAGCATTCGCTATCAGATCTCTAGTGTTGAGCATGTTAACAAAATCATGTTTTTGAATTGTATTGGGCTATGAATCCTATGATTACATACTGTGGTCATTATATATATGCCTAACACGATTATCTTGTCTGCAACTCATCGCTTTGCAAAATCTCAAATTACTCCGTGAACGTATGTGTATATGTGCCTAACATGTGTCCATGATTTTGTAGAAGCAACCACAACATATGGTGAGATAGATGATGAAGACATTGAAGAAGAATTTAAGACGCTGCAGCTAGAGCTAAACAGCACAAAGGCGGTTGCAGCAGAGGCAGAGATATCAGAAGAAACTGAAATGGATGCTTTGAGCAATGCTTTGTCGAATCTTCATCTCAAGAGTGGGGGAGCCAAGAAGGTGGAGGCAGAATGTCGCACAGATGAAAACATGTCAAATGAGAGAGGCCTTGAAGCAGCTTGAATATATGTAAACGGATAGGATAGGTAATCCAAGTATTGGATTTTATGTAAATGGGTTGATACGAAATGCAAATGAGTTCAGTAGCCTTGTAAAAACGTACATTCAAGTCAGATCTACTCTCTCTAAACGTACATTTTTAGGAAACGGAGGGAGTATTAGTAAACTGTCTGATATGTAATTCATCCAGCTCCAACGGCATATAAGAATGCTAGAAAAATTCTGGTCTATATTAAACAATATACTACGAATCAAATTTAAACTTGGTAGCTTCCAGATGCTATAAGATCAAATTTCAATAATCTGAAATACAAGTGTTACAACATACATAAATCAAGAAAGGATGATAAACAACCGTGGGACACGGCGAAAACCACCTCTTCTACTCTTCGTGGTAAAGGTACAAGCCAAGACCAAATCGCGAACATGCTCTGCAAAAAGCTATCTGCTCTGCTGCAGCAACAGGATCTACAATCTCGCCATTGCCAGGTGACACTGTCCCAGTCGACTCACGATGTGCCTGCATTTCAAATTTTCAAAGCTTGTATTTTTCCTATTTTACTTCCATAATAAACAGAGACATTTATGGCCTAGCTTCCAATGCACGAAATATTAAGACCATATATTGCATATGAATCAACTTTCAAGCAAAATGTAGATCAAAAAATGACCTCCTATACAGCTTAATAAACCTTGCATAATGAGCATTTCTGGTTAGCCCAAGCCAGAAAAATCTAGTGTTCAATAATTTGTTGTTGTTCGAAGTGAGTGTGTTGAAAGCAGATTAAATTTATAGGAAAATGATCCTGTCCATCCAAACCCATGTACAAGAATTTTGACTGCACTTTTCCAGCAGTTTAGTGGTTCATAAACTTTATATAAATTTCATCTACCAGATAAAACACCACACACATTTTTCCAAATATTTTCAGATTTAAAACAGCCAGATGACAACAAGCTTGTAGATTTTATTGTTTAATCAATATCTTGTAGGTAGATCCCTAAAATGTCATATTCTTGACCCCTCAGATGACTTTATCACAACAGCCATAATTGTGCAATTAACACCTAAAATTTCAATTGCTATGTAATATTTACGGATTTTATTTAGCACAAATGATCTCTTCAAATTCCTGTATTTCTGAAAGTTCTTTTCCTCTGGAAACGAAGACTTCCATTATTTTTCTTAGGAAAATCATGATTGATCATGTAAGTTTACATTCACCTATTCAGCATGATTAAACATGTTAGTAGCTAACATGCTCATGCAAAACCTATATACTAATGGAATTTGTTAGAATAATTAACGAAAGGTCAACAAACACTCTTATCAACTTTTTACACAGAAAAAATGGCTATACATTCCCTTAACCTATAACTCAGTCTCAGTGGGAGGAATAAGGTGGCGACCTGAATATATATTGTGGAACTATTACAAGGAAAAAGTCCTCATGCAATCTCAACTTGGTTGATGTCACATCCAATTCAGATGGATAATGAAGTCCCCAGGCTAAGAAAAATGGGGAAATTCTTCAACTTGTGGATATTGTTCTCTAATATGTTTAGTCGATAATTACATACTAGCAAACAGATAAAAAATATTAAATCCCTATTAAAACAATGAAAATCATATTATCCATTCACATAAACTACTGTGGCTGCAACGCTGCCCACAACAAAACCAAATATATGACCAAAGATAGATGGTAGCCCAATTGCAAAGATAGATGGTAGCCCAATTGCAAGTTCATTTTAGCGGAGGGAATCACGAGAGTTGTGAACATTAGATGCTAAAACATCATGTGTAAGGTCTCCACTAAAATAGACCTTGATGATGATATTATATTCAATCCAATTTGCAAGCAAACAATAGGCTTTATTAGGTCAGTCATTTCATATGTTCTAAGCAAAGTTGGATGAGATGCATAATGCATTATCAGGTATGAGGTAACATTTAGGTAATATGGATAGGAGCACACCTCGCCATCTGAACCCCGTACAGTCACCCGATAAACCACAGTCACACTTCCATTCTCAGAAAAGATAACATCACGAATTTCTCCACACCAACCTACATAAACTGGTTAGTATTTTGGAAGATCCAAATACATCATTGGTATTAATTGTGCCTAACATTTAGCCCTACAATTTCTGACTAGCATAATACTGTACACTATTACGATAATAACCATCAATGACATGGTTCGCAATATCAACCATTCTTATTCAGAGAGGAACTACAATATATACAAAAGATCCAGGTTCCACATGTTTTTTGCATTTTGAGATAACAAGATTATTCAAGGACTAAAAAGGAAAGGTTATGTATATAGTACTTCAGGACAACACATCGATATCTTTTTCTTGAGTGAGTAGATAGAATAAATATGGAAACCATGCAAAGGGACATCATGAACTTGTTATGAGGAAGCAAAAAGACAATGTCGCACCTAAGAGTTCGACTGAACAACTATGCAAGATTGTGATATTTCCTATGAACCTATAGTTCGATGTACTAGTGCAATTCATAACCGAATGTACCTGTGAGAGTGATGCAGTATGTACTAGTGCAATCCATAACCGAATTGGCGTGGACTTAAAAAAATAGAAACCTAATCACTAATGAGTTCTTTTGATATTGTGAGATGACTGTCGTTACAGGGCATGCCACAAAATCATTAAGCGAGAAGTTGCTTCAAGTGCTGCTTTTACATTTTAAGACCAACAAGATAAATGAGACGGAATGATGTTACCTGGGGCATAAAAGCTCAGCATACGATTGGCTTGGTACCTGTGAATAAATAATTAGTACCACAATAGACAAGTAATAACATAAAAATACACAAAGGTCCAGAGCAATCACCATGGGATAAATGTGGAATGATCATCATTGGTCTTAATAATATTATCAGAAACCTTCTTATTGAGGTCACGAAGAATCTCAGCGAGGGGGCGAGTGATGCAGGAAGACTTGTCTAAAGGAACCACATAATTCGAATTGGGGGCAGCAGATTTCTTGCTACCACTACTATTGTCTCCTCCAGAGAGAGCTGAAATCCTGAGATTCATTGCCTTGTTCGGAACACTGAAGCTGATTTTGGTCTGTGTCTGCCATGGTAATCGATGGCGCATCACAGGAAAACCGGCTTCTACTGCTGGCCTGGTTTTAGGGCATTGGACAGCCATTCCAACAAACCACAGCTACCTGAATACCGTGTGTTAGGTTGCTATACACAACTTCAAATGCTAAATTGGTGCTATCATAAAGCATTGAAATCCAATTAATAATTAGGTCACCTGAATCCTAACCCTATTCCTCATCAAATTAACTACACAAAAAAGCTGGATTTGAAGTAAAATGGATGCACGGCGTTCAGAATCAGAAACTGAACAAATTGGAGATCACATAAAGTAGAAAAAATCATTTGCACGGGTTAGGACTAAGAAAAAACTTAAACCTTGAGTAGAAAAGTTGAGTTTTTGCTTGTGCACGATGGGGGATTTGAAATTGGAGTGCGCGTAAACCGATCAAATGCGGCGAAGGATTTTGAAGATCCGATTGAAATTGAGGGAGAAGAATACCTGATCGGGTGAAGAAGAAGGAGAATGAATGGCAGAAATTGCAGGGAAGAGATGTGTGAGGAAAGAGCTTCAGTTGAGGTTGCTGGAAGAATAGTCATATTTCCGGTTTTTAGATATTTTTTATTATGAAATTTCGTTGACATCAAATACCCGTATTAATTTAATTTAGAATGAACTGCTCTGTATAAGTAAAGTACCATAGAAAAAAGTAGTTGAAATTATACGGTGGATGGTAGAACTCATAAATGATAAAGTAAAAAAGAATGATAAAAAAATTGTCATAGATGGACATGGACTATTTCTATAGGACAGACGTAAAAAAAAATAAGACCTAAGACTGAGGGAGTAGTAATGTTTAGTCCTTGTGTTTAGGTTTTTTCAATAAATAACAAGAAAGACTAGGCTCACCATTAGATCATTTTAGTGTTATACCATACTAGTGCTTGTTAGTTTCCGGTAAATAAATTTTCAAACTTACATTGCAACCTTTTATGTTGGTAATAAAAGGTTATTTAGGTTGTGAATTACAATTTTACTACTACAAGAAATTGATTGTCACCTACTGTAATGACCTATTCCACGTCCTGTTTATGATGGGGTACGTACTAAACAAGCCCAATAGCAGTGACGGCCCATCAGCCCAAAGCCCAAGGAAGAGTATCAGTTCGGCATTACCAAAGAGTTCGGCCCCAGCCTACAGCTCGGTAAAAGCCGACCAATCAAGCTCTACTCTCAGATCGGCAAAAGCTGCTCGGCAATAGTTCAGCAGTTCGGTCTCAGTATTCGACCGAACTGGGAGATAGTGGACTCATGCAGAACCTCCACGACCTCCACTACACGATCTATTTAGTGGTGTCAACTCATGCAGGATCTCATGCAGGATAGCGGACCAAACAAAGAGATAGTGGACCCATGCAGGATCTCATGACCTCCACGACATCCACAACCTAGTTAGTGGTGATGTAAGCCACGACCTAGTTAGTGGTGATGCAAGCCACGATCTTAGTTCAATGTATAAATAGAACTTAGATCAGATAGACTAGGGGAGGAAGAAAAAGCTCTCTAAACATCAAATATCACATAGCAAGTCTGTATTTGTAAGCTGTAAACCAGATCAAGCAATACAATCTTGCCCTCCTTTCTTCCCGTGGACGTAGATTTACCTCAGTAAATCGAACCACGTAATTCCTTGTGTCGTGATCTATATATTTTTTACCCGCATTTACTACCATCAAAAATTCGCCCAACCATCACTGGCGCCGTCTGTGGGAAACAGAGAACCAAATCTGTGATAAAAGCGAGTTTTTGATCCTCTTCCACTAAAAAAATGCATACCAGATCACGTAACACCCATAATACCGTTCGTGATAACCATGAGGAAGCTAGTCCAGCCCGCAGATCTGGAAAACAGCCTCGGGAGAAATCTACTTCCAGTTCTCACGGAGAAGGAACAAGCCGCTCAAGGACTCATCGCACCAAGTCTTCCCAGCAGCCCGATTTGAACGAGGCTGTCAAGTTGTTTTTGGCCGAGAAGCAGGATGAATTCTTAACATTCCTGCAAACAGGCCAAAAGCCTGAGACGAAAACGGTGGATTCTCCCTCCTCATCCAGACATGAAAGTCACTACCGCAGTAGTGCCGTGTCTTCCAGGAAGAAGAATCCTCAACCCCGACATGTTCCTGTTCCTCCTCGGTACCGGAATCACAGGAGAACTCCGTCTCCTCCATACCGAAGAGATGTCGGGTTCGCCATGTACGGAGCATTGAAGACTCCGTTCTCGGACGATATCACCCGAACTCCCTTGCCACAGAACTACCGAACTCCGTCGATGACTTATGACGGGTTAGTGAATCCTCATGACTTCCTGGGACGCTATCAGTATAACATGGCGAACCAGGGTCTCAATGAGGTCCATATGTGCAAGCTGTTTCCCGAGCTGCTTATCGGGAACGCAAGAAGGTGGTTCGATAGCCTCCCCCAAGGCAGCATTAGATCTTACCGAGATCTAATGGATGCTTTCCACAGGAGGTTCTTTCAGAAAGCGGAAGCCCGAATCACTTCGGCTCAGCTGCTTTCTATACGTCAAGGTCGCGACGAAAAGATCAGCGACTTTATGACGAGATTCCACAAGGAATGCCTACAAGTAGATGATCTCAATGATCTACTTGTCATTTCGGCATTCCAAAATGGAATCCTGCCCGGAGCTCTCTACAGAAAGCTCGTGGAATGCAGTCCGCAAACAGCTCAAGAGATGTGGGACATTGCGGACCAGTTTTCTCGTGCCAATGAGGCAGACCGTCGAAAACGGTCTTTAGACAGCTCATCTGGAGGAGACAAAAAGAAGCCCGATCATAGCGATCAGAGGCTTCCTCGCCGAACTCCTTTTGAAAGAATTCAAAGGGCACCGGTACAAGGTAGATTGGGACCACGTCTCGATCTTGAGAAACCACCCGCTCAGTTCGTACCATTGAACAAGTCGAGAGCGGAAATTTTCGAACTGCATTCCGATATGTTCGAAAAGCCAAAGCGGATGACGAAATCGGCCGCGCGCCGAAGTCAGGATAATTATTGCTCCTTCCATCAAGACCACGGTCACAATACCGAGGAGTGCCGACATTTGGCTGCAGGTATTGATGTTCTTGTGAAAGCAGGGACGTTAAAAAAATACCAAAGCAAGCAGCCGAAAAAGAACAAGAAGCAGAGAGGTGCGAACTGCGCTCCTCAGGATCCGAAAAGGCAACAGGATCCCGAAGACGATGACGAGCCGCAATATGATGGAGTAATCCAGACTATTGACGCTCTCCCAGCCGGGAAGTAGCGGTCATCCGAGGTGATCAAAAGAGAGCAAAAGAGTGTTTGCAGATTGCGCTTAAAAGTGCTGAGCAATCAGATCGGCACCATCAAGCATAGCAATCACAGCAGCCGGAGTCAGAGGCAGGCGAAATGACCTAAGTCACACCGGAGCCGAACTCGATGGTGTACGGCACTGAAGCCGTGATTCCGGTTGAGATCGGCATACCCAGTCCCCGAACTCTTAATTTCTCAGCAGAACTGAATGAGGACGGACTGAGAGCCGAACTAGATCTGGCCGAAGAAAGAAGAGAATTGGCCTGCATAAAAGCAGCCAAGTACAAGGAGCAAGTAGCCCGGTATTATAACCAAAGGGTGAAAAAGCTGCAATTTCAAGTGGGAGATCTCGTCTTGAGAAACAACGAAGTAAGCCGAGCAGAAAAGCTGGGCAAACTCGAACCCACATGGGAAGGTCCATATCGGGTGTCAGAAGTCCTCGGCAAAGGGTCTTATAAATTGACTCACATGTCAGGAGAACAAGTACCCCGAACATGGCACATTTCCAACCTCAAGAAGTTCCATTTGTAAGAGACAGTCCGGTCAGTCAATCTTGTGTCTAGTTCGGTCCTAGGGGTATGTGCTTTCTTTGTTTTTTACTTGTTTTTCATGTTTGTCTTTATGTGCGTTTTGTCTGTCTATGTGCGTGTCGTCTCTTACAAATGTTACTGAGGTATCTTGTTCTTCGAAGGCTGATCCCCTTTTTAGAACATGTATAAGCCAACGATTGTGAGTCCAAGCTTCTAAGGAGGATACAAGACCACAATTCAGCTTAAGAAACAAGCAGTTCGTCTGAAACGAACTGCAACAAAGGGAAAGTCCGATCCACGCGATAAAACTCGCCGAATTAGGACAAGGGAAAGTCCGATCCACGCGATAAAACTCGCCGAATTAGGACAAGGGAAAGTCCGATCCACGCGATAAAACTCGCCGAATTAGGACAAGGGAAAGTCCGATCCACGCGATAAAACTCGCCGAATTAGGACAAGGGAAAGTCCGATCCCCAAATTAGGACAAGGGAAAGTCCGATCCGAGCGATAAAACTCGCCAAATTAGGACACAAGCTTAGTCCGGTCAAAGAAATTTACTTCATAAGACCAAAGACGAGTCCGGTCAAAGAAGTTTACTTCATAAGACCAAAGACGAGTCCGGTCAAAGAAGTTTATTTCATAAGACCGAGGACCAAGTCCGGTCAAAGAAGTTTACTTCATAAGACCAAAGACGAGTCCGGTCAAAGAAGTTTATTTCACAAGACCAAGGACGAGTCCGGTCAAAGAAGTTTACTTCATAAGACCGAGGACGAGCACGATGAAATTTTTTCGCTGAGCTGTAAATACGCAGTGATAGAAGCGAAATGAAGATTTCATTTATTAAAACTTGTTCGGCATACAACTCCGCTGCCCTACGAGAAGGCGTTACGCTATTACAAAGGACTATTCTACTGTCCACGGTTGCTAAAGTTGAGCCACCTATTCAAAAAATCCTCGTGAAGCAGAGTTCGGGCGTTCCGGGCAGCTGAAGAATAAGCAGGTCGACGAGATGCTCTGATCGACCTACCGCCTCTTCCTTGAGTCCGGGACGTTCTGGCACCTCGGCGGCGAAGAGTCTCTTCACGAAGCATTTGTTGATCTTGCTCACTCATAATCACAGCTCCTCTACGAACTTCAGTCCGTCCTTGTCTTGACGTTTCCGGTTGCTCCTGAGTCCGTTCTCGTCTTGACGTCTCCGGTTGTTCCTGAGTTCGTTGCTGACTTGGAGTAGGGTTTTGAGCAAGTGAATCAGAGGTTCGAGCTGGAGTGCGACCATCTGTTGGCGGGAAATGCCTAAGGAATCTCTCGATTGAGGGACGCCGGGAAAGAATGATGCCGTACCGAGAAGCCCAGCGCCGCAATGATTTCACGACTTGTTGGCAAGCCGAGCTCACCAGCGCATTATTCCTCCGGAGTACATGATATTCCTCCCACAGTTCGTCAACTCGTTCCTGAACTTCAGAGATGGTCATTCCCCCGCGCCTGCTGATGAAATCCTCATACGCAGTCCTCTCAGCGACGGCAGTATTCAGTTCGGCCTCCAGATCTTTCTTTTCGGACTCTAAGTCCTTATTGTCGGCCTCCAGCTTCACTAAACAAGCCAAGAGTTCGTCATTCTTCATCTGGTCAGCTATGGCTTTTTTCTCAGCTTCGTCTAAAGCGGAAGAGTACAGCCGCTTCCAGTGAAGTACCTCCAGCTCCTTAAGAGTTAAGAATACAAAGCAGCTATGTCAGTTCGGCATTTCATTTTACTGAGCAGGTAGTAAACCACAACAGGAGTAAAAGAGAGTACGAAAAGCTATACGAAGACATAAGTGTAGAAAGAAGAATTTTTTCATTCATAAGAAAAAAAATTTTTTACACAAGGAGGGCTTCAAGGCCATTTTACAAGAAGGAAGAAACTAAACTAAGAGAAGGGAGACGAAATCATACTCCGCCAGCTTCGTCTCCGGCTCCTCGGTGAGGTTCAGCTTCCTTCTCCTTGTCTGCCTCAGCTTCAGCCTCGGCCTCCCTGCTCCCCCCAGCCTGCTCGGTGCCCCCATCACCGATCAGCAGCACCTCTTGCTCGGCCTGCCTGTCTCCGGTCTGCTGATCAAGCTGCTCGGTCTCACCCTCTCCGTGGAAAATTGGAGCGGGTGAAACTGGCCCTAAGGAGGCAAAGATAGCCTCCATATTCTCGTCCCGGTCAGCTCGGCAACTACGAACTCGGTCAGCAGAAAGCAGGACTGAGGACGAAGCAAGCTCCTCAAGGAGCGGCAGACTCTGGAGACGAGCTGCTATCTCTCGGCCGTACAGCGGCAGGACGACTTCGGGCCCCTGCTCGGCATTATCGGTCATCAGTTTCAGCAGATCACCGACAAAGGCCGAAAATTGATTGCTCAGAAAGAGTTTCTCCGCGAAAGCACGGAGAACCTCCCCTTGGGCAACCACGGCGGCAGCATCCCTCCGTTTCGTCTGCTCTCGCTGGATGACGAGCTGGTTCTTGGCAAACTGGGCTTCATCCTGGGCCGAGATCCTAGCAGCTCTGGCCTTCTCAAAGTCTGCCTTAGCCTGTTCGGCCTGGTGACGAGCAGCCGCCAACTTCCTCTGCATCTCAGCATAATCGTTGGACGCTTTGGAGAGTTCAACGGCGACGAGCTTGGAGAGCATATCGTTCCTCTGAAAATGGAAAAAGGAAAAAGTCAACCGAGGGGCCACAAAAAATACGGGAAAAAAGCAAGGCCAGAAAATCAAGAAGAGAATTCACCTCGGCGAAGTCCGTGGGCCATAAAAAGGGCTCACAGATATGTTCCGAAGGAGGCGCCAAGACCACGTCTTTCTCTGGCGCTCTTGGGGGTTTCTGAATCCTCCCCTTCCCCCTTGCCGAAGTCGACTCCGGCTTCTTTGGATCCGAAGAGGTCTTTTGCCTCTTCGGATTCTTCTCGGCATCAGACGCCGAGCTGGTGGTTTTCGGCCTCTCCGGTTCCTTAGATTCGGAGGATTTGCGACCGAGCTTGTTTAGCAAGTTCACTGCCAAAAAGCAAGAAAACAAGGTTAGTTTTCGTCGTCAAGGCAGTAACGCATAAAAAAGAAATCCTCACCCTCAGTCTCTTCGTCCGAAGACGAGGAGTCGAACACGAAGTCGCCCTTGATGAGCTCAGACTCCGAGTACTGCTTCCTAATCATGGGAATCTTATTGAGCTCGGCCTCGAGCTCGTCCAACGGTTCTACCCGAGGATGAGGAATAACGGACTTCGGCCCTCTCCAGGAAAAGTCCGAAGCCGAAGTCCTATTATAAAAAAAGAAGCGATTTTGCCATTTCGGCCATTTGGTTTTACAAAAGGCTCTAAAGGGCTGTAAAGGGATCAAGTAAAACCAAGATCCCTTCCTCTTAAACTGGATGAAATTAAGGATTGCCCTCAGAGACAGATCCTTATCTAGCCTACGCAGTTCGGCAGCAAAGGCCGATAAGTGCCTCCAAGAGTTCGGAGTCACCTGACCTAAAGGGAGTTGAAAAAAATCTAGCAGCTCTACAAAGGCAGGGGGAAGAGGGAAACGAAGCCCGCATTCCAAGCCGGCTTCATAAACGGTGGCGTAACCCTCCGGCGGCGAGTCAGCCCTATGAAGGTCGTCGGGAATCGCAACCTTCCCCCCAGGAAAAAAATATTTTTCGTGTAAGGATATCACAGTATCCTTACTCAAGATGCTGTGAAAATACTCTACGGTCTTCTCCCCGGATTCTTTCCGGCTAGAAGACCCCTTACCCCCTTTCCTACCGCTACCTGACTCAGAAGAAGAAGAAGAAGACATGGTTCTTACTCTTTGAAAGTCTGAAGAAATTCTGAAGAAATTCTTGAAAGCGGAAGGAAATTTTTACGCAAAAGAGAGAGAATGCAGAAGAAGCAATAGCAAAAGTGTTCAAATGATGAAGAAAGGACGTATTTATCAGATTCGGAGAAGATTTCAAAATCATCGCACCGTTTCGAATCCCACCTTTTCAGGATTCAACGGCCGGATTTTACTGTCGCATTTAATGCAGTCACGCGCAAGGCACGTCCCCTGACGTCAGCCTCCCCCGTACCTTTATCCAGAATGCCGAAGTGACTCGCTTCGCCGAAGTGATTCACTTCGCTTTTCGGGGGGGGTAGTGATGGGGTACGTACTAAACAAGCCCAATAGCAGTGACGGCCCATCAGCCCAAAGCCCAAGGAAGAGTATCAGTTCGGCATTACCAAAGAGTTCGGCCCCAGCCTACAGCTCGGTAAAAGCCGACCAATCAAGCTCTACTCTCGGATCGGCAAAAGCTGCTCGGCAATAGTTCAGCAGTTCGGTCTCAGTATTCAACCGAACTGGGAGATAGTGGACTCATGCAGAACCTCCACGACCTCCACTACACGATCTATTTAGTGGTGTCAACTCATGCAGGATCTCATGCAGGATAGCGGACCAAACAAAGAGATAGTGGACCCATGCAGGATCTCATGACCTCCACGACATCCACAACCTAGTTAGTGGTGATGTAAGCCACGACCTAGTTAGTGGTGATGCAAGCCACGATCTTAGTTCAATGTATAAATAGAACTTAGATCAGATAGACTAGGGGAGGAAGAAGAAGCTCTCTAAACATCAAATATCATATAGCAAGTCTGTATTTGTAAGCTGTAAACCAGATCAAGCAATACAATCTTGCCCTCCTTTCTTCCCGTGGACGTAGATTTACCTCAGTAAATCGAACCACGTAATTCCTTGTGTCGTGATCTATATATTTTTTACCCGCATTTACTACCATCAAAAATTCGCCCAACCATCAGTTTACAATATAGAAGACCTCGACTCAGCACCATCCGGTCAAGTAAGGCTCCATGCTCAACTTCATATTAAATGATATTTTAACATTGTATGAACCCTAAGAACTCATTTGAGTCTCTTTTTCTCCATTATAAGAATTATCATTTTCATTATGGTTACAATCATTGATTTATCAATTGTTGTAAATATGACTTCTAGATTGAGTGTTGTTAGATATACAGAGCCAAGTAAATTGCTTGGTAAAATAACGACCTAACCTAATACCGTCTAACTCGAACCACTTGTAAAGAAAACTATCAACCCTAATACTTTCAAACTCAATACAACACAATATAATTTAGATTGACACGACATGATAATAACACGATAATTACACAAACCTGATGTACACTATTAAAACCAGATTTAGACAATTTAAACCCGATTTACACGGACCTTAAAAATAAACCTAAAGTATAATTTTTTTTAAGAAGAAAATAAAATAATTGTAATAATAATACTCCCCCATTTCCTCATAGTTGAGTCATTTTTTCATTTCGGAAAGTTCTCTCATAGTTGAATCATTTCCATATTTGTTAAAAAAATTTATCACTCTTACTTTACTCTCTCTTACTTTTTTCTCTCTCTACTTTATTTACTTTCTATTTTTTTTCTCTTTCTTACTTTTTTATCTATTTATTTAACCCACTCAACATCTATTTCTTAAACCTCATACCGAAAAGTTCCGCCTCAACTATGAGGGAACGGAGGGAGTATTTTTTTTATAGGTTACAGGAGCCTCACACAACCCGACTTGGAAGTATCAAATTCTAATAGATCGATTCGATAAGGATCCAAACCCAATAGAATTTAATCAAAATTCATAAATTTAATTTCGTGCGTGTTTGTGTTGGATTTTATATATGCCGAGTAAAAAATGGCCATTCCTAGGTGAAAGTAGTCATTGAGTAGCCTTCAATTCCATGTAAAGAGGAGTAAATGTACCAAGTGAGATTCCTAATTCACAACACCTCCATCTCCTTTCTCTTTTATCTTTTTATATCGTCAATTTCTTTGTTGATTAAGCTTCGTACTACACGACATGTTTTGGGGAAGCCTTGCATATAAAAAAGATGAAGTGATGAATGAAATCAAGTAGGCATTCTCATATATACATGAACTATGAGAACAATGTATCCAGTAAAAGGTGTGTGACAACAAGAGCTTCACAAATTCTACAAGATATATAGAAGTACATAAAAAACAAAAACAAAAGGTGAGGAGTCTGTCTATAAATGCAGCCCCTCAAATCAAGAAAAATTATAGGATTATAAAATAAATAAAATGAAAATAAAGACAGAAACATGATGTGTAGCTCTCTTTTTTCTGAGTTTGCAACTTTGAGAGATGAAGCAGCTCTATATTAGTTTGCTCTTTTGCTTCTCATTCCTTTCTTGGGACTTTGGAGCTGTAGACATATCATTTAGTACTATAATTTAGGAATTATATTGAAAATGTAATTCATTTAGGGCGATGTACATACCGAGTCCATTGGCTTCAGACGTTCGCATGATTCTGAGCCGTTTAACCGTGTTGAGAAACATCCTGGACGATGAAGAAAAACCACATGTTAGCCTTATGATGAAAAAGCTGTTATCGTATCCATAGTTTTACGTACGTACCCCCATGGAACATCGCCCACCAGCATCCAATCTCCTTCTTTGTCCTCGTACGTTAGCACAAACTCGGACGATCCATCCAAGAGCTTCACAGTATGTTCTTTTCCTCCACCTGATTGACATAAATGGTGTTATAGTGAGTGATTTAGTCACACTACAACAAAAAAAATTAGATAAGGACACTTTTTAATGCTATTAAGGATGCTAATTTGTGTGTCTAATTATACCACCAACGTTTCATAAAGTTTCCTTATTGTTATTGTCGCAACTAAAATTAGGGGACAAACATAGAAGCATCCTTAAAAAACAAAAGATTAAGATATACTGGCTTCAACTTTAGGGACGCTTTCTTTAGCGTCATAAATTATGGTTAGTTTTTTAAATTTTCCAAACGCTAGTAATTGCTTCTCAGTTTTTGTGTCATTAAAAGATAAGTTTTTTGTAGTGTCACGTCGAATTCTCGATGATATGAAGAGAGAAACATACGGCTATGGGGGCTCGGACTGAAGAACATCTCCTCCAAGGCCTTGGCCAAGGTTTGGTAGGTCTTGTGAGCATTCAAATCAAGCTTCCTCCCAATTGGCAAGCCATCCATGTTCACCTTCACAAATCCAAGATGGCCTCCGTGGTTCATCTTCTTCTTCGAGCTCTCGTCGTCTTCGCCCGCAACATTTGAAGCCTTGGCTTGATTCAACAAGCTGTTCATCCTGTAAGACCTTATGGGAGGCCATCCTACTACCTGCCTGCTTCAACCAATGAATTCAATCTCTATTACTCTTATATTCAATTATTAGCATTAACTAATTGAAGGGCCAAAAGTGCCATTATAAACCAGCCAAATTTAGACACAGTTTATTGAAAAGATGTAAAGACAGAACATGATTATATTCAAGTGCTCCACAACAACTTTTCTTCGGTGAAATGAAATGATGCAAAGGGAAATTAGAGAAGACATAATAATATGAAAATGGACAAAAGAAGATAAAGTAAATCTAGACATAATGCCAAATTATTATGAGATGGATTAAGACAACTAAGAGGCATCAAGGGCTTTTAGAATCAAGAAAAAGAAAGTGGATGGTCTTAATTTTAAGTTGTCGTTTGTTCGAAAAATTTATGATATCGTTATACTCCCTCCGTTCCCGATTAAGAGTCATACTTTGGGCACGAGTTTTAAGGAAATGTTTGAATGTGTAATAAATGGAGTTAGGTATTGAAATGTGTGACCTCTTTGACTTTTTGTGTATAATAAATTTGTTAGAACTATTCAATATGCAAATAAATTATGGATAAAGAGATAATGGTGTAGTGATTAAATAAATTTCATTGATTACATTTGATTAATTAAACTTGGTGTTAGCAAAATTGAATGGAAAAAAAAACTACACCGCCATTCAAATGAAGAGAGAAGACGATTAAGAAAACAAAGCTGCCATTCAAATCATCCCAAAAAATGAGGGAATGCCTCCAATTCCATGGAGGGAATGCCTCCAGTTTCAGATCCGTCGAGAGCCTTGGACGGAGCTTCAGTTTCATATCCGTTGAAACCCTTGGACGGAGCTTTAGTTTCAGATTCGTAAAAGAACCAATCGGGTGGTATCGGACCTTCAGTCCCGTCGTCGCCTATGATCGGTGGAACACCGTGAACCACGAACCGATGACCAATTTTGTCGTCGTCAACCCAGTCGGTCGGTGTTTCAGGGACGACAGTGTCCATAGATTCGGAGGGAGGCGGATGGGGGGGGGAGAGTGAGGAGGAGGAATCGAGAGTGAGAGAGTGAATGCGAGTGAATGAGAGAGAGAATCGAGAGTGAGAGAGTAAAACTAATATATAAGTGGAAAAGTACTACCGTCCCTAAAAATTTGTCACCTTTCACTTTTACTATTTTTGGTATGGACCTCACATTCCATTTACTTATTCTCGCTCGCATTTTATTATAAAACTAATATATAAAAGTAGGTCCTGCATGCCACTAACTTTTTCTATATATTTTCTATTATATTTCTTAAAATATGTGTCAGGTCAAATGACAATAAATTATTGAAGACAAAGAGAGTGAATGGTTTCATAAATCGTGGACAACTCAAAATGATGGACTGAGGGAGTATATACATGTAGAGAGAGAATAATTACCATTTAAATCACAACTTTTCATTATATTGGTTATTCCCGAAACTTTTAAAACTGTAATGAAAATAAAATTTTCAAATTTTCGCAATAGTCAAAATCAAATATGATGTGACAACAAAGCGATATTGTTTTGGAAAAAAATGAATGCATTCTATTTTTAGTGTTGATTAAAAGTTAAAACAGAAACCAATTCATGTATAACGTGTTTTTTGTGCCACATAATTTGACCATTATGAGAAAATTACATAAAAATAAATATTATGATTTTATATTCTAGCTTTAAAAATTATAGTACTAATCTGAAATTGGCAAAAAAAAAACTACCACAATTAAAATTACAGTTATCTCCACATATACTATATGTTTTTGAGTTTTTCTATATATTGTCAGTTTCAATTTTCCGTCAGTAGCAGTAGAAACCCATGGTCTCTATGATTTGCATAATATTGCAAAATGTATAGTACTCCACAAAAATTAGGGAAATTACTGCGTGTGGTGTGTGATCTTGAGCTGACCTTTTACTCTCATATAAGTAATACAGTACATATTTAAAATCATACGCAATTAAATAATAAAAGAAGAATTAACATGATGAAGTTACCTGACAGCAGCAGAATCAGAAGAAGAAGCAGATTTTAGAGTTCTTTCCCTTTTAGTGCCACATGCAAATCCATTTGGAAAATCCTTAGCAGTTAATATCCTTCCACCACATGCACCTTTTTCACCACTAGCATTTCCAAGGCTGAGGCCTAAACCCAGCTCAAGTTCTTCATCACCTATGTACTCTTTTTCCACTGCCGAATTCTCCATCACATAAACCAACAAATTTTATTACTAATATGCTGAGAGAATTAGAAAGAAAGCAATAAAAAGAGGAGAGGAAATGGATTGGACATTGGAGGTTGGAAGGGATAATGTAATGGCGGAGACGGTGGAGATGGTCATTATGGTGGGACCAATCTGTCTGCCACTAATTTCTCTCCTCCACTTTTTCATCTTTCCATTTACTATTACCACTACTAATATCTAATCTAGGGTTTTCGATATTTGTCCCTTCATTTTAGGTATATTTCTTATTTATCTTTTTAAAAATGCTATTATACCTTCTTAAAAAGTAAAGGACTTCAAGTTAAAATGCAAATAAAATAACTAACTTTTTTTTATCTTTTCTATCAAGAATAAAGATACATTCTCAAAATGAAAAAAGATATAATACCTCCTCAAATACCCTTTCTATTGAAGCATGAAATTTTATGGAAAATAGGTAAATAAGATAGTTATTTCTCTTTACCTCTTCATTTACTCTTTCTCTTGGAGATGCTCACAAATCGAGAAATAGTCTAATTTTGATTTATTCTATATCTGCTACGTTACAAATTAATTGAGCTATTTCTATTTATAGTAAAAAGCAACATCTCTCTTACTACTTTTTTCTATGTCCATCTCTTACTTTATTCTCCATCCACTTATTAACACACTATTCTTAATTTCCATGCCGAAAAGAAATGTCTCAATTAACAAGGAACAGATGAAGTACTTTTTAGGTGATGTGTTTTTTAATACACAATAATTGATTAAATAAGAAAAAGATAGAAGGAAAAAAAGTAAGTGGAGTATTGTTAATGAAGAAGGGGCACACCCCATTAAAAAGAAAGAAGTTATCAAAAATAGAAAGATGTTGTTTTATGAACTGACCGAAATGGGAAAGTCTCAATTTTTATAGGAAGGGTGGAATATAATAAATCACAAAGTTTTTTAGAATTTTGCAAGTATCTCATACATCATTTTTCTGATGAAACCCGCAATAAGTGGTAAGTAGATTTCACAATTGTACCACCACCGTATCTAGGTAAACCACACGACGTCATTATGTCGCACCGTTGTTTTGCCGATATAGATAAATCTAGTTGTCACCTCATCGCGGATTTCATCGATAAAATGATGTATAGGATTGTTAAAAAATTGGTATAACACTTATTGATTACATTATTCTAATTTTGGAAAGAATAAGATATAGATTAGAATTTAACAGTTCTTCATTATTTATTTAACAGTTTTGCTTTTCCGAAAACTACCTACCTTCGCTTTGCATAATTAAAAGTGTTAATTCGTCAGTACCTATGCTACTGTCGTAGTATTTAATAATTATCACTTCTAACAGTCATACATGAAATCATAATCCCATATATGTAGGTTCTTCAGGTAAATGACTTAGTAGTAATAGCTCAACTTATTAAATTATTTATATATGGAGTATTTGATAGTGAAAGTCCTTCACCAAGAAGAATTCGTTAATTTTCTTACGGGGAAATAATTTAAGGGAATCGTTTCTATTTTATATGAGTTGATTTACAATATAAAATCTTAAAACACAAATAATAAAGAATGAAATGTAGAAGAAAAACACATCATAAGTCGCACGATCAATTTAGTAGAACCGTTAATAAAAACTATCCAACAAGTTATGTAATATACTACTCCCTCCATCCTATAAAAATATGAATATTTTCATTTATGAAAAGTTGTTCCCAAATCAATACCCTTATGTATCGATTTATTTATAACTTAGAACACTCTGTCCACCATTACAACTTGTTAAACACTAATAATAATGTAGATCCTATTATCTACTAACATTACTTTAACTACCATTCTTTTCCTCGATCTTTCTTACTTGAATTTACCAATTGAGTATTAATTCCTATAGCATTTCTTATGCGCATATTTTATGAGACATAATGAAATACATTGAATACAAGAAAATGTTAAATACTAGTATAAAAATACAAATATACATGAAATTCATCAGCTAGTAAAAGTAGTAAAAAAAAGGTTGAAAAGTTCATAGAGAGAAGAGTGGCATTAGGCCATCCACAGTGGCGGACCACTGTGGCTCCGCGTCGACGGACGATGCGTCCGAGGACGAAGCGCGGACGATAGGGCATCGTCCGCACCATCGTCCGCCCACTGTGGGAGCCGCGGACGATGGCGCGGACGATGCAACGCGTTTTTGTTTTTTTTTTTTAATTCGAAATTTGTCTATTTAAACCTCGATTGTCATTCTATTTTTCATACGAACATTTCTCGCATCTCTCATTTCTCTCATCTCGCCGATGTCATGTATGCGTGCATAATCTTGCACAACATGATAGTCGAACATGAAGGTGGGAGCATCACCGATTGGACCGAAGACGAAAGTGCATCTAGCTCCTCCAGCACGGCGACCGAGCCCCCCGCTCAAGGATTACCGACGTGCTTCAATAATGTTCTATCTAGACAGGCCTCAATGGACCCGTAACCGCCGTCGCTGAGTTTGCGTATTTTTTTTGTAATCCGTATTGTAATGTATTAATTTTATAAATGAAATGAAGGTTTTTCCTAATTTTTGTAGTTATTTAAGTATTCAAATAGAAGAAAATGATTAGGGCGCCCCACTGCAGGTGGAAGTGCAAGATGATAAAATGCTGACGTGGCGGTGCATAGGTAGGATTTAAGGGGCGCCCCATTATGGATGCTCTTAATTAAGTAGGAAAGCAAGCATGAGAGGAGTTAATTAGGTTAACATTTCCGACAAGAACGTCTTTAGTTTTTCATGCTTGTGCTAAACTTTTTGTTGATGCACTCATGAAAAGGACAAGAATGAATCTTTCTCGAGGCCTACAAATATATGCATCCGTTATATATATATATATATAAGTGTGTAGTTTAATGGCCAAAATTATTACAATTATTATTTTCATTTATGAATCAAATTGTTGGAGACACACACGACAGCCAAGACCCATCCACTCCACTGACTACTTTTTGAATTCAGAATTCTTGTTTTACAACTCATAAAAGTAACTACTATGATTATAAAGTAAGGGATTTCATCATGAGTGCTCCCTCTAAACAAGCAAGTATATACTCCATATTTTTGGTGATATATATTAGGGAAATGCTACGCGGCCACATTATGGCCGGCCATAATACGATATTTTGGTCAATATACATACCAAACAATTAATAAATTAATAAAATCATAAAGATATTCATATATTCTGATTTAAAAGTAGTTATAGATATTAAACAATTAAATTATAAAATATAAAATAATAAATTAAAGTTTAAAAAAACTGAGTGGATATCTAACATAAGAAACGAAAATGAGCTACATATTCAAAGTTCCAAGATGATTTGACGACTTAGTCTTTTATGTGTATTATTTCGGGACAAAGGGTAAATTAGTCTTAGATAATTGTTACTTTTAAGATGAACTAAATCCAAGTAAATAAGTATTAAAGGTAACAATATTTTATTTTTATGGCCAGTCACATTATGGCCATTTAGCACTACTCTATATATTAGGCCGCATTACCCTAATATTACTCCTTAGAAATATGGGATATATATATATATATAGATTTGTAATCATATGATAACCCTCAATTTGTGTGATAACCCTATAACCAAATCTGGATCACACATATTTTCTAATCTTGTGGCTGAGATTCAAACTTAGATTTACTTCATAAAAAAGGCGCAGATGGTAAATATGTCATTTCCCTTCATTTAATTTCTCAGTTTCGCTCCATTCTTTCATTCTCTCTCAGTTCGATTCTCTCATATTTCTCAGCGATTTTGTTTCCATATTCCTCTTCTCATCGATTTTGTTCCCAGATTGAGTGAGTTAGACGTGAGGGATCCAAAATTGCTTTATGCCTTTGTTCAAGAAATGGTCAGCAGAATACGCGGGAAGGTTGCAACAGAGTTCTTCAAAACTGATCTGCTGTGAATAGTCAAGGATAAAATCTGATACGCGAATTACTCAAGTGGTATTGCAAGAACGATCATGGCTATCACGTGCTGTGCCACTATTGGAAAGCATCGTGGAAACACGTACTTCCTTTTGCAGCTAACTGTCTTTGTATTTTTGCATTGCTAACTATCTTTAAGTTTTCTCGTGTTGCTACTCAATTTGTCCTATTTCAACTTAGCATATCCAGCTTTTGTATATCATAGGTTGCATTTTATAAAAAAATCAGAACTTATATTTAACACATAATGCCTTGAAATAATCAAATATGAACCATGCTTCCACAGCTAAAAGCTTTTGGATCTCTTGTAAGCGGACTGCGAATCGGAATGGAAATGCTAATGCTATTGCAAAACGATGAAGTCATGACTGCATCATTGTCAAAAGTTATAACTGTTCCTGTTCTAAGGGGCAGCGGGGGGCTTGATGAATACCTTTCTCAGTTTGAAGCAGCAATTGATAGCGAATTCCCCAACTACCAGTCTTGGACAGAGCATAAGCCAATGAGCGATATTCCACTTGCCAAGGAAGAAGTTCTGGCGGCGGCGGCAGCTCGAGGGCGGTATCGGGAAGCAGCGCAAAGGGTGGTGGTGTTGTACTCGACTGCTGCGGCGGAGCCAATGAGTCGTAGGAGACTAAACCCGACGGCCCCGACGAAGCCTTGCTATTTTCTGATGGAGGAAGGTGCTGAACGAGGTCCCCAAACCCAAAAATTTGGGAGCCGTAGGGCTGCGCAGGTTCAAGCAGCTCGGGAGGAAGCATGTTGTCGATGTGTCGATCGGCTGCAACAAGGCGAGACTCTATCCTGTAGCACTCTTCCAATAATTGTTGAAGTTGTGCGAGAGTCGGATGTGCCGTGGTGGTGGCTGGACAAGGTGGCTGCGGCGTGGGCTGATTCCATCCTGAGTTAAGCAGATGATTGTATGCCGAGACCTCGTGGAGGGGCGTTGTCCCGTTGTCTCCCAGTAGGCAGGTGGATCCCAGCTAGTGGGTTGTCTGAGCGCGGTGTGGTGTGGCTGTTGAGGCGGTTGATAAGCCTGAGAGTATCCCTGCTGTGTGCACAACCTTGGCGGGTCCCAACAAGAGGGCGGTGGTGGCGAGTACAAATCTGTCTCGTAGGACGATGGTTGCTGATACGCAGTTTCCTGGTGCAGCCATGGCGGGTCCCAGGAAGTGGGTTGACGGGCTTGGTAGGGATGGTGTTGTGGGAGGAGTCTCCCATCCTGTGGATATGGATATGATGGTTGTTGATCTAAAGCTCTGATCGGATGGAGCATGGGTTGAGATACGGGCTGCCATGGGTGGTAATCCGCCTGCTGGAGTTGATATCCGGTGTAGCTGTACGACATGTAGACAACGATTCGGAGGAAGAGATCACGATGAAAGCACCAATTGTTAAGGATGAAGTTCCTTAACTCGTAGATTTTTGTCGAACGTCGCAGGAGCTTTTGCCCGTCGATCAATCCGGCGTCAAATTCTAGGGTTTGTGCGTTTTGCACGTTTGAAAGGAAAGAGAGTAAGGGAAAATAAAATAGAAGGATAATTGATATTTCTTGAATGATCGAACTAAAAAACAATGTCCACTATTTATAATAGTGGATACTAACTTAATGAGCAAGACGAAAGATATGAAAAAGATATGCAAATCCATAATTAACTAACTAAATAATAATAATAATAATAATCGTATAAGACAGCGCCACCATTGGCTTCTGATCTGCCTCAACAAGCTGCAGTTCCGAGCTCAATAAAGGAGTTAGAAACAAATATGCATGAATGTGAAGAGAGAACGAAGATTCAAGTCCATGTTGATGAGCACAAGGCAGCATCAGAGACAACAAAGCATGAGCTTGGAGTAGGAATAGAAGATAGGAGAAGGTTGTTTATGGATGTGCTTGGATTAGAATCTGAAGAATTGGTTCAGAAAGGAGGTGCTGAACTAGGTGCATTTGTTGGAGATGAAGTTGCATATGTCATTCCAAAAGGTTTAACAAAAATTGTCGTTCTCTGCGTGGATTTGCATGTCGATGATGTTGCAAGTATGAAACATCAATCAACATCGCTCGACTCTGATGCACGGTTGATCCCTCTTCGCATTGACACACATTGTTTGAGTATTCTTGAACACATTGACATGCTCCCCGTTGTAGCCCTGGAATATCATGACCACAATATTGCTTCGAAGTCTGCCATGACTCGTATCCAACACGGTCCTCCATTGGTGATTGTGGAGGGATATGATGAAGGAAGATGCATATTTATTTGGTGTGCGTTTGATCCAGGAGGGGAGAGCTCGCCAAAGCTTATGTTCGCGTCGCTCTTCGTTGTGTCGTGGTTCCCACCTTGAGGACAAGGTGGACTTTAACTGCGGGGGAGTTGATATGTTTATTATTTATATATCTTTCATATCTTGCATTATTATTTAGTTGCATTATTTAGTTAGTTATTTAGGGAGTGCATATATTTTTCATATCTTTTGTCTTGCTCATTAAGTTAGTATCCACTATTATAAATAGTGAACATTGTTATTCATTTCATTCATTCAAGAAATATCAATTATCCTTCTATTTTATTTTCTCTTACTCTCTTTCCTTTCAAACTTGCAAAACGCACAAAACCCTAATTTTGACGCCGGATTGATCGACGTTCACTTCTCTTTTATTCTATATGCATATCCATATCCACAGGATGGGCGACTCCACCCACAACGCCAACCCTACCAAGCCCGTCAGCCCACTTCCTGGGACCCGCCATGGCTGCGCCAGACCACCGTATATTCGACTTCAGCACATCCGGAGCCGCCGTCGGGCATAGCACACTAGTTTTCGGTCTATACGCAGATGACTAGCGAATCGCACTCGGCGATGTCCCGTCCTCTGATTGGGGATTCAATGACGGGTATCAGTCAGGGTTTCACACAACCGCCTCTGCAAACGTGGGGAGATTCTTATTATTATCCTTCTAGGGCGTTGCAACAAAACCCTAACACCAAGGTGGGTTTTTCATCATGGATGGGCCCTGCGGCCGGACGTTCCCCGACGTGGGACTTGCCTAGGGCGAGAGCTGATGGGAATTTTGCTCGCCAACCAACGAGTTGGGATAATCCTGCGTCACGACAAGGCTATGGTCAGTAGTTTGAACATCTAAGGCAGTTTAAAATGCAACCGGAAGAGAATAGAATAAATGAGAAGTGGACGCGATGGACGTACAACAACGCTTTTTCACCTACACGGCTTCTTCTGCGCCGCTGAAATATTCGGCGCCAGCCTACGTCACGCCGGTGCAAACAACGGCTGAGCACTACTTCCACAATCTGTCGACGCCGTCAAAAGTCTACCACCAGCAGCTTCCTCCTCCAAAAACCTATCAGCCGCCCTCACCGTCGGCTTTGATTCTTGGTCGTGATCGAGTTGAGGAAGGCTTTGCCGATTCTGCCAAGAAGATTCCTGTTTCTTATGTTGTTTTTGGTGGAGTTGAAAAGGTTGAGAAGATAGAGAAGTCCAGTCCGGATTCCGCACGTAAAGAGAAATCGGTTCACGGTTGCATCGAGATTCAGTCCGCGCATCAATTGAATGCTTCTCGATTCAAGATTCCCCAAGTCCAGATTGGTTTGGGTGGTTCCATTGTGGACAACGCATCGCTGAAATTATTGAGTGATTCATCTCATGTCAGGGTTGTCGCAAGTATGAATCATCGATCAACATCGCTCGACGCCGATGCCCGGTTGATTCCTCCGCAAAATGACACTCTATGCTTGAGCATTCATGGACGAATTGATACAGGGAGACGCTCAACTATTCGGTGTATGTTTGACACATGAGGATTCGTCGACACTCATCGTTGCTTCATGGTGGCCACCTTGAGGACATGGTGGATTTCAACCGTGAGGGAGTTGATACGATTATTATTATTATTATTATTTAGTTAGTTAATTATGGATTTGCATATCTTTTTCATATCTTTTGTCTTGCTCATTAAGTTAGTATCCACTATTATAAATAGTGGACATTGTTCTTTAGTTCGATCATTCAATAAATATCAATTATCCTTCTATTTTATTTTCTCTTACTCTCTTTCTTTTCAAACGTGCAAAACGCACAAACCCTAGAATTTGACGCCAAATTGATCGACGGGCAAAAGTTCCCACGACACTATTCGGTGTATGTTTGACACATGAGGATTCGTCGACACTCATCGTTGCTTCATGGTGGCCACCTTGAGGACATGGTGGATTTCAACCGTGAGGGAGTTGATACGATTATTATTATTATTATTATTTAGTTAGTTAATTATGGATTTGCATATCTTTTTCATATCTTTTGTCTTGCTCATTAAGTTAGTATCCACTATTATAAATAGTGGACATTGTTCTTTAGTTCGATCATTCAATAAATATCAATTATCCTTCTATTTTATTTTCTCTTACTCTCTTTCTTTTCAAACGTGCAAAACGCACAAACCCTAGAATTTGACGCCAAATTGATCGACGTGCAAAAGTTCCCACGACGTTCGACGCAAAATCTACGAGTTAAGGAACTTCATGTTTAACATAATCTTATTAACATTTAACTTTCTCTCTTTTATCGCGTAGAATAAAATAGCATTATTAACTTACACTTAGGAAATACTAAATTTAAGTAAATATATACAGTATCCGAAGGAAAGCAAACTATTCTTGACGCTGTCGCACTTTTTTCGCTTGTCTGACTTTATTTTCGGCAGCTTAAATCTATTACACTAGTAGTAGTATACATATTCCTCTGTTCGTCTTTAAAAATAAAAACTTTTAAAATTATAAAAATGTTAATGTAAAATTAATAAAGTAAGAGAATAAAAAGAAAAGTGTGTTAGTGAAAAAATGTCATATTCTTTCTGTTCTATAATAGTGGGAGCATTTTTTTTCGGCACGGAGATTTAGAAAATTATGTGTAATGTATCAGATAAAATGATAATAAAGTAAGAGAGATGAAAAAGTGGAGAGAATAAAGTAATAGAAGAAAAAATATGTTGGCTTTTACTAAAATGAGAAATGACTCCACTATTATATAATATATCAAAATGTCAAATAACTCCATTACTATGGAACCGAGACAGTATCTTGTTAAAGAGAAAAAAGTTTTCTAAAATAGAAAGTTTTTATTTTTGAAGAATGGATAAAAAAGAAAAAAAATTATTTTTAGAGAACGGGAGGTAGTAAGTAATTTCTAAAACACATGGACGGATTATTCAATCATGGATATTTGTTGCGAGAGTTTCTATGGACCACGATTCCATTTTCAGCCCAAATTCAGTCAAGATTCAAATGTTCGGTTGTGAGATTACCGTTTTATTTTTAGCCACACCAACCACAAAGCTAGTTTTTAATTGCACATTTTTTATTATTTTACAATTTTATTGTAGTATTTATTTAAATCATGACATTTGTAAAAAAATTTAGTAACTAAAAATCGAAAACTACATAATTAGAATTTGAAAATTACATTAATCAAATATTCAAACTGGCATAATTTAAATTTATAAACTTACATAATTAAAGACTAAATAAACCTGAGATTCAAAATGAGTTAAAACGTGCCCAAATATGTTCCACCACCACAAAGGCTGCCCTGAAAGATGGAATCATATACCTTCACTAGCACGTCTTCAACCATCCCCTGCATGGCGTCGAACTGTCCTATCCACCATTTGCAACTTGATAGTAGTTGGCTTTAGTGGACATTAAATTCATAGTTGCACATTAATCGTGTATTTACGTATGCAACTACAATATGGTGTCTAATAGACTTCAATTCCTCACGTACATTTCCATGTTTCTTTTTGGTGACAACCTTTTTAAGAAGTTTGCATAGTAGAAAATTTGTTAGAGAGTTGCTAGTACAACGATAATATTAATGCGAACACATCACGGAACTTTGTGAATTCGCCAAAATTCAACCACTTTGATTTCTTATTACCTCATCATGCTTCTTCTTCCCCTTTCGATTTTCCTTTTTTATCAATAATTTTAGTGACTTGAATTTTGGGAATCTTGGGATGATCATACATGTCCCACCTAAGATATAGAGCATTGCACTGCTCTACATTTTTGCTCCAACTCTTGTTGTCACAATCTGATTGATTTATGTCTCTATAATATTGACATGAGACCTGATTAAGTTAAGTGTTCAATTGAAGAAATATATAGAATTGGACATAAAACATCTGCTTCCAAAATATCCCAATCAAATCATTCACCACCATTCAAAACCTAAATTGAACACTATTATTTTCAGTAGATTGAACACTAGATCAAAACTATCTCATCGTTCCATCTAACTCACATAAACTTCTCATGCCGCACCCACTCTCCTTCAATAGATAGATGATTTATCCGGCGAAGATTCCGGCGACATCAGGCGCTGGTTATTATCTCCCGGAGTCTTGCCGCACACGCATTGGCAATCATATCCAAAAACATTCCCAAAGCACGTAAACATCCCGTCTTTATCTTTATCCCCCTTAGACCGTGTCGCCGACGACTTGTAGCTACTCGACGAGTAATCCGCGCCGGCGTTGTCGTCTCTGAGCTCTGCGCCACAAATGACGGAACTGGCCTGGCCGACCTTCCGGACGCTCTCAACGGGAACCATACACTCTGCGATGCTCAAAATCGAGGCCTCTTTAGTTTCGATTTAGGGCTTCACTATGATGATGGAGCTGCTGGGAGAGAAGTTGCCGAACCCTGTCATCTCGCTTCGTTCGCTTCTTGTCCTGCGCAGTGCAGCCCCGTCATCGGAATAGTCTTCAAGCAACTCCAGATCCTCCATCAGGTCTTGGTAGCCCACGGCCGACATGGCAAGTAGAGTGTATAACGGCATGCTTCTCATTGAGCTGTCCAGTAACGCCACTCCAATGCTCAGGATACCCTGTGGCCGCCCTGATGGGCGACGTATCTGTTCGAATATGAGAAATATGTGTGATTCAAAAAATTATATAAAGAGTTGGATGTATAATTGGTGAGAGGATGAGATTTCGCGTGTGGATCAAGTTATATGGGAAGATAACTGAACCGGGTGGATCAGTTTGCAATAGTCGTTGCCACTTGATCAAGGCGCTCTCTCTTTCACGAAAACATTTATAACTCCCAAACATGCACTACTTTAACAGTAAAGCGGCAAGTTCGAGGTAGATCCCACAGGGAAGCTGGTGTGTTGAGTGTGTGTTTAGTGAACAGGGTTCGATTGCTGTCACGCTTTAAATTGAGAGTTTTAAACTACTGGATTACGCTAGGCAGAAAATAGACTAACTACTTGATCAAGGGACTCGTCATGTTGAAAAACAAATAACGGACCAAGTAAACGACAGATTGAAATAAAGATTTAACTACCTAATCATGCTACAAAACTACAAACCACTTTGTCATTCAACATAATGAAGATTCAAACACTCGATCAGGGATTTTAGAACTAAACTACGCTGGAACAATAAACAAGAATTCCGAAAGCAAACAACTTTGATTTTTTTATACTCAGAACTCTAAACAGTGCTGTGAACTTGCGAAATACAAAACAAGAACTATTCTTTAACTACGTAACAAAACGAAATTTAACTAAGCTAACAGATTCAGAAAATAAGAAAACGAATAAAGCCGAGAAATCCTCGGTCGGAACTTGAGACGGCGCCGAACAGATATTGATTTCTTTGTCGCGCTCCCTTCAGTCGCTCTCCTTCTAACTGACCATTTCTACTATTTAACTAGGCTATTTTGGAACTTGGGGAAGAACTTGGAACTAGGGACAGGCGAAAAACTAAACTAAAGGCGAGGAAAAGGAGAGAATATCTTCACTATGGCGCTGTATCCTCTATTTATAGGTGCTTCACACAACCTCCAGCTACGATAACAACTTTGGCAGCGAATATTCGTCCTTGCTGGGATTGAGCGTCTCATCTGCTGATACGTGCCCTTCTTCTAGAATGTAGTGGTTCTTCAATAACCGAATGATGATTCACCTTCGTCCTTGCGCAGCTTACGCACCGATACGTGTCCCCTTCTAGAATGTAGTCCTTGATAACTGATTGAGGATCGCTTTCCAGCGCATCAGCCTCACGTGTCTTCCTTCTAGAATGCAGTGGTCCCCCGGCTAACTGCTTGATCACCACCTTGATCAACCCACCCAGTTTTGGCCTTTTTCCGCCTTCTGTGCCATCTTGATCAGTTTGGCATTGTTGCCTTTGGTCAAGCGGCATTCCTGCACAATTAATAATCGCTTTGCTCGATAAACTGATCAAGTAGCCTATATTTTACCCCTAAACCGATGCATAAAATATGCCTTATCAATAATGTAGTTTTATGAATTTTCTTGTCTTTCATTTTCTGTATTCTATCGATATAACATAATCTGTTGGAATATGAGAAATATATACGATTCAAGAAAATAATCAAGGCTTAATAGATTGATTGAACTTTAAACTAGAATGTAGTCTTATGATTTTTCTATTCTTTTATTTTCCGCATTCTGTTTATAACACATTATCAACTGAAATAAATATCTAAAAAGAATGTACCTGAAGAGCAACAAAGCGCATGCCAATATAAGGTTTGCCGTTGTGAGAGCGGCCCGTCTGAGGGATGAGTTTTCCGACGAGGCAGCGCACGGTGCCAATGAGGACGTCACAGAACCAATTGTTGGAATAGATCCCGATCATGACGGCGGAGGTGTCCTGCTTGAGAAACTCCTCCTCCACCCTAAACACAAACTTCTCATTCCACGTAGGATTATTCTTGCCAAGGTCGTCCACGCGCGACGTGAACTTTCGCTTCGGGTTCATCCACGCCATGGCGTACGTCTTCATGGATTTCGACACCAGCTCGAGATCCTGGGCTGAGATGATGTTGATCTCCAGGAGCTGATGCGTTTTCGACGGCGGCACCATTTTTGTTTTCTCTTCTGATCCCACCGTCGCCCTCAAAAGGGTCGACGAGGGCTGAGAGGACGAGGATGAGGATGGGGATGAGGAAGCGAGTACGGTGAAGAAGATTAATAATGGAAAGGGGTGCAAAGGGGAGATAAGGAATCAAAATGGGATTGCTTTTCTTCTAATTTCACTAATTTTGGTAATTCTTCAATTAGTTATCTCGACTATTCTTCTTTAGGAATCATTCATTTCACTGTCAACGTAAAATTTTGTGGTAATTAAGTGTTCTATATTTTAAGAGGTACATGTCTTTTACTAGTATATTAAAAAAAATCTATTTTTGGGTATTGAATTTTAAATGGTTAGTTTGTGATTCAACAATCGTAAATTCAAGAGTAATAATTAAGAATTGTTGATAAGGTTTATAATAGTACTATAATCCTAACTCTCAAAACTTGAATATGCGCTTAAAACTTATGGAAATTAATTATTCATTTTATATATTGGAATGTGAGTAGTATACAGAAGGATTTTTTTGACCTTTCATCAGTAAACTGAATTTCTTGACCCAGATAAATGGATCAAAACTTCCTACCTGAACACACTAGTCAATTTTCATTTATGTGGGTCACATCACAACAAATCAATTTTTATTTCATTTCTCAAGTTTTCTCAAATGAAAAATGAACGATGTCCTTAAAATAACTAGTGCGTATATGATTAATTTAAGTACATTAAGGTGGTGTTCAATTTCCTAGATAAAATAGTATTAAGATGTAATAAATGATTGAATTGTTAGATTATTTTAGTTGGAGGGGATTAGTTATGACTAATTATCACATAATTATTCATCTAGAGTTGTGAAATTCAATCTCATGAACCAAACACACTGTATATTTAATCTCAAAATACAATCTTACAAATCGAACTTCCTTGTCTAATTATGCGGAGGATTTGCACACAGCTGGATTACAATCCCAGTGGTTGGACTAGTGAAGTTAATGCACTTAAGCCCACAATGTGGGTCCCAACAGTCTAGATCCACATCGCACGACCATAATCCACATGGTATATATTCCATTATTCCTGAAATACATCAAATTCCAAATGTTACATCGAGTTACTATATGTGGCAATTCAATTGAATAATTTTAGTCGATTTATTCTCTAGTTGAAAATTATACTGAAATTATAGTTTGTCTATGTTTAGATATGATAAATATATTACTATACCAAAAATATGTGCATCTCTTTAGATTGAAAAATAATGACACATTAATTATATTCAATAAGTTTTTTAATTTTCAATTATAGGACATACCCATTTTCGGTTCTGAAAGTAGTGATGCAAATTGAAAAGATGCGTGGAAATCGTGCTAAAATTTTCCTTCACAATTATAGTTGCCATATCACTTTTTTTTGGAAAAGAATACTGAGATAGTACTTCCTCCGTTCCATGTTAATAGAGTCATTTCATTTTCTACACTCGTTTTAAAAAAATAATTCTTTAAAAATGGCATGTGTTTTAAAACACAATTAGTAAAGTAAAAGAATAATTGGTTAAGTAAGAGAAATGGTAAGAAAAATAAATAAAGTAAAAGAGATGAAGTGAAAAAATAATGGAAGTAGTAAGTGGATTGTAGGGTCCACTTCCTAAAATAGAAAGTATAAAAAGCTTTTATTTTTAAGGGATGACCCAAAGTGTAAATAGTTTCTATTTTTAAGGGATGAAGGTCGTAATAAATAGTTATTCTTTGCGTTACTCTCTCTCTATCTCTTATTTTACTTTTTCTTCACTTTAACTATTTATTACTCCCTCCATCCCGGCTAAGATGACACATTTTTTGGCTGGCATGAGATTTTAGGAGTTATTGATTAATGTGTTTAATTGGAGCGAGAAAATGTGGGTGTAAATATTAAAATCGAGAGAGAAAGAAAGATGAGTATTTTAATAGGAGTAAAAAAAGTGGTTGGTGTATTAATTGGAGAGAGAAAATTTTCAAAATAAGAAATGTGTCATCTTAGTTGTGACAAACTAAAAAGAAAAACGTGTCGTCTTAAGTGAGATGGAGGGAATAATTTTTTTAAAATAGGTGCAGTAAATGAAGTGCCTCTATCGAGGAGGAACGGAGGGAGTATGAAATTATCTAAAAACAAAGTTAATTTATTGGTATTAATCCTCCAAAAACGAAATTATTAGATTAAACTAATAAAGAAACGAATTATACTCTGCACTAGAGACTAGAATACACCACATGAATTCCTTAACATATAGAACTCGCTTTCGATACAAATAAAACATATTAGTTCGTTAACGTAGAAATATGACTTACCAGATGTAGTCACAAAATAAAAAGCTAAAAAAATTAAGATTCCAACACCGGTATTCCCCATGTTTATATGATCGATTAAAAGTGATGGTGTTTAAATATTATATACACAAAGTTATGGTTGGTTTGTAGTGGGGATAATTTTATAATTCCACAATCATGTATATGGTGCTATACAAACGGTTGAGAAGTGTAATAACCATGGATCTTTTGTGGTGATCATGTAATAGGCATGGAGTTAAAACTTTTGAGACGCTTATTTATTTATTTTGGAATTGAATAGTTGAGTTGAAGATGCTTAATTCAAGTTGATGTTAGTTAAAACTTTTGAGACGCTTATTTATTTATTTTGGAATTGAATAGTTGAGTAGAAGATGCTTAATTCAAGTTGATGTTCGACAAAATGTTAAAAAAATGGACCAGTGAGTGAGCCAACGAAATTATTGGTTCATGATTTGATCGGTTGGACCGATTCGATTAAGAACTATTCTGGACCACATAATGTTAAAATCTGATGACTGCAAATAGAGCGAAAAAATCCTTAGTCAGGACATATTTCCATATGGTATCAAAAAGAGAGAAAAATGAGGAGGAGAGAGAATATCGTTCTCTGCCTTCACGATTATATGAAGCAATGTCTATATTCCTATAGATTTTGGTTAGGACAAGAAAGTTTGATCCCTACTATAAATCATGAACCTTTTAACCCAATTATGATTGAATCCCAAGTCTAGTTTCCTTAATATGCTACTCCCTAAAAAATTGTTTAACTTTATATGATAAAGTGGATAGAAAAAGTTAGTGGAATGTGAGGTCTACTTTTATATAAAATGCGAATGAAATGAGTTAGTGGAATGTAATGTCTACTTACCAAATATAGTAAAAATAAAATGAGACATTTATTGGTGGACAAAGGGAATACATGAAAGGAAAAAGTTAAAATATTACTTCTACACTAGAGTAAATTTAAGTAAACAAATTGGAGATGCGGGGTATCGATCCCCATATCTTTCACATGCTAAGCGAGCACTCACCATCTGAATATACATATCTAGGGGTGGGTCGGTACGGTATACCGTACCGACCGTGCCATACCGCATACCGTACCGGAAAGTACGGTATGACAAAATTCAATACCGATACCGTACCGAATTTTCGGTATACCGAAATTCGGGTATACCGGAAATTCGGTATGATATTTTTTGATACCGTTACGATACCGTTATTACGGTATACCGAAAAATAATTGGTTTCTTGATTTGTTCATTTACTAATTGGTTTCTCGATTGTTCATTATTTTTTGCTATCGGTAATTCGTCCATCACTCTATTCAATTTTATATTTTGGTTAGCATGTTATCAAGTATCATATTATATTTGTTGTTGCCGATGATGTTGATCTTTAAGTATCTTTTAATATATATTTATGGATTATTTTGATTACATATATTCAGAATTTTGTCCCATAATAGTGGTTAATGATAAAATGAAGGCACTTATTGATTATTTTTGGCTATTTAGACCAATAGTAGTAATAATTGGTCTTATAAATAAAATCTCCAAATAGATTTACAAGTGTAATGAAATAAAGATTCAATTTTTTCCCCCTAGACTTTAATTTCAATCTATCATTATAAACATGCATACAAATTCTCAAAAATATTAACAAGGCACGGTCTTCCTTTGATTTGAATAAATTTTTAAAATACTAGCAAATAATATTTTTTTAATGTGAAAATACTAAAATTCAACATATATCAAAATTTGGCTCATTTGTTGGTTATGATGAGTATATTTTAAAGTTAAGGTTAAGGATTTAGGTTTCAAGGTTTGAGTTTTTAGTGTATAGGGTCGCTATATTGCAACGAAATGAATCTCGACTAGAAAGTGTCTCACCAGTGCAATATTAAATTATTGCAATGTAAACTTGCTCCTACAGTTATAACTCAACGGTTAATTCATATTTTCACAGATTTAAAATGCTTTTTAATTTTAAGTCTGATATTTAAATGTCAAGACAGTTTATTAAAATGTCAACACAAATATGTGTTGAAATTTTAATGTGCTCGTATTGACATTTTTAAGAAAAGATAGCATTTAAACACACTCTTGTGTCTATGTGGGGTTAATGTGATTGAAAAAGTATAATCCAAAGTAAGAGGATGTCGAATATTCTTTTGTTTATCATTTCACAACTTTTATTTCGCAAAATGAAATAAATATGAAGAAATTAAAATGACCCGTGCATCGCACGGGCGTGACACTAGTTAGTAATTTAAATTGAACATTTATTTCTCTTTAAGAATTAAGAATGACTAATCAGTATCCTATTTATTCATCCTTCAATTTAAGTAGTATATAAAATAAGATAACATACAATGAATTAAACACTAATTAAACGATTTGATTCATTTTCAGCTGCACATATTTTTAATTGACATTTTATGAAGTGGGACGAAGAATAAAATAAAATTTTTAATTACTTTGTATATTTGGAATATGACATTACACAAAGAATCATATACTAAATGGTGTGAGTTAATACAAATTCTTTCAAATGTGCTCTGTTGAAACATATTCCCGATATCGTATTTTCAATCTTCTTTCGGTGTTATGTGCTATTGTGTTTATTATATTTAATAAGATGAGTTGATAAAAAAATAATTAAGGTTAATTTTGAATTTGTTTGAATAAATTATCATTTGAATGTTTAACTTTATTGTATTAATTGATGTATTAATTTTTTAAAATATAATATATATATAAATGTAATATATATTACAACATATTTAATATTAATATATATATATATATAATAATCTATCGGTATACCACGGTATACCGAATCTTCGGTATATACCGAAGTTTCGGTATACCACGGTATACCGGTATACCGTGGATTCGGTATATACCGAAGTTTCGGTATACCGTGGATTCGGTATACCGCAGTATAGAAAAATTGATACCGTTACCGTACCGAAACACTGCGGTACGGTATCATACCGTACCGGAAACTGCGGTATACCGAAAAATCGGTATTTTCGGTATTTTTCCGGTACGGTAAGTCCGGTATTACGGTATTTCGGTATAATTTCCCACCCCTATACATATCGTTTCTTTTTTTTTTATTGAATTATTAGGTGAAATGAACTAAATTCATTGGGCCTATTTTATTAAACTTAGTTGGGGCCTTTCCTTTAATGTTAAAATGATGATGAGCTTATTTGAATAAATAAGTAGGGTCGATTATAGAGTAATTAATGTTAACTAATTTCATATTTTCCTTTTCGTCTGTAATGTAATTAATTAAGAAAACTTCTCAACAGTAGACCTGCCCACGGTTCATGAACCGACGGTTTCGGTTCGGAACCGCCGGTTCCGGTTTTGGGAAATATGGAACCGGAACCGAACCATGAGGCTGTTTCACGGTTTCGGTTTCGGTTTGAAAACCGGTGGTTTCGGTTTCGGTTCCGAACCGCCGGTTTTCGGACGGTTCCTAGCAGTTTAGGTTCGGTTTCACGATTTTTTCCTTAATTTTTTTGCCATGTAGTTTGAAATTATAAAATAAAATGGAACAAGTAAATGATAGTTTAAATTGAATTAAGATGAGTAAGGTGAAAATGATATCAAATTTACAATTTACATATACAAATTACAATGTGATAAAATTTATAAACAAATTACAATGTGATATAATTTACAAGCAAATTACAAAGTGATATAAACAGGGGGAAATGAGATCCAATTTGAATTTAAAATTAGCATTTAAATGTATAAAGAAATAAATAAACAAATAAATAAAAATAAAAGAAATGGTGTTTTGTGCAATCAATTTTGAATAGTGCAGTCATCACCCACCGCCAACCAATCAATTTTGAAGACTCAACTAATCAATTTTGAAGACTACAAATTCATTAACCAATGTTAATTAGAGTATTATGCTTTATTTAAAGTAATCAATTCTTCTAAGTTTTATTAAACAATGTTCAATAAATATTTATTAATAATGATCCTTACTCCATAGACTCCATACGTAAAAAACAGTGTTAATAAATAAAATCGGAAATAGTATTATAAAGTTATTACCATAATCAATGGTCCATACTCCATAGACTCCATCTTATAATCTAGTCTATTTTTTTTATTATCTTTTCTCTTATGTTTACCAAATTACCATCCAATTTTACCTAATAGTATTATAAAGTTATTTTTGCTACAAAATTTTGTCTCACATTATTGTTTCCACATATATTACCAAATCCAAAAATGAAAGTTACTTATAAAAGTATAAAACTAAAAAACCGGATCATTCAACAATGTTTTATTTAATGGAGTATAGTTTTAATATAAGGATTAACTATGTTTAAATTTATCATTGCATTGGTGGTTCGGAACCGTGAAACCGCCGGTTAACCGACGGTTCGGAACCGGCGGATCGGTCGCGGTTTCGGTTCGAAAAATTTAGTACCTGAACCGAACCACGGTTCTAAAATTCACGGTTTTGGTTCGGGATATTTCTCGCTGTTTCGGTTTAGAACCGTAACCGGCGGTAACGGTTTTGGTTTTAACCGCCTGTTCGGTAAACCTTGGGCACCTCTACTCAACAGTTCTTACGCAAACTATTATAAATAGAGTAAAGGTCAATTTTGGTACTAAATATATGACTAAAATATGAATTTGGTCGAAAACATTCACTTTTTGAAAAACAGGTGCATAACAAATGAAATCTTTGTCGGAGCGGTCCTTTTTTGACGGTTCCGTAAAAAAACTAACGGTCATGCCACTGTGTAATTAGGTTTGACCGTTAGTTTTTCGACGAACCGTAAAAAAAGGACTACTTCCTCGACATTTTTATTTGTTACGGACTTGTTTTTCAAAAAGTGAATGTTTTGAACCAAATTCGTATGAAATGAGAGCGTCTTAGGAAAATATTAGAGATAAAATGGTGTTTATACCGTGGCCTCCTACGTGAGAATTGTTCTTCGGTTTTCTTTTCTTCTTTTAGTCTCTTATAAATATATTGAGTTCTTCTTTATTAAATTACAATGTTTTTTTGATTAAGTAGGAATCCAACCTTTACTCCTACAACAACTCTAAGATGATCCTTTTTAATGTTGAGTGAACTACATCAAAAGTCCCTAACGTTTCTATTTGTGTCACTGCAGGCCCCTAACAAAAAAAAAATATCGTCAAACAACCCTAACCTTAAACATAATCACATATCGTATATTTGTAGCCATTTTTCAGACCTACCCTCAGGGGCATTTTAGTCAACTTACCAAAAACCTACACACCTACACTGCAAACCTCCACTGCCTTGCAGACCTACCCTCTGTAATGTCATGTCATATTTGAAATTTCCCACGATATATACATATTGTAAGGGGTTTAGGGGTATGCTTCATTTTCATTTCTCACACTTCAAATCATTTATCTCACTTGGGGGTTTTGAGTGTGCACCTACCGTCGTTTACTCACTCATTCATCCCTATCGCTGAGTTTGACGTCGCAATTTAGGTAAGTTCCATTGTGACCGGTAAAATGTAGGATGCTTTTTGCATGTTCCTGCAGCTGATTTTGGTTGTGTTCAATTTAGGGTTTATGTATGTTAGGCTGTGCCGTTCCAATTTTTGGGCTGTGTCATTCCAATTTTTGGGGATTCGTTTAACAAATAATAGCGTATAAGTTATGAAAATATTTTTGGTTTTAATTTTCAATTCAGGTCATTGTTGCAATGTCTTCTTCTAGTTCTCAATCTTACGGGTCAAGTTTTAATTGGAATTGGCCACGTCTAGAGATTGTGAACTGTAATCATGATCTTGAGGCTGAGCTAGTGATATCTAGGACTACTGCTAATCCTGGTCGACGTTACTATCGTTGTCCAATATGGAAGGAAGATGATTGCATATTCTTTCGTTGGTTTGATGCGGGTCTATCGCCAAGCCAAGACACTTACTTTCAAAGAATCAAGCTCGAACAAGAATATTGTGGAAGAATATTGAGCATGAAGAACAACTCCGATGCAAGAATATTGTGGAAGGTGTTCTTGATGATAAATTGCGCATGAAAAGTGACGAATGTGAAGAACTGAAGTTAAAATTGAGCATGTAATGGTAACACTTTTCTTCTTCAATCAATATGAGGGATTTTTTTTGTACTGAACCTTTGAAGTTCCACTGTAAGTATAAGGGGTAAATAAGTGACACTTTAATTATTGTACACGAATGAAGTTTTACAATCACGAATGAAGTTCCCGAATGAAGTTTTATAATCACGAATGAAGTACCTTAAATACAATAGGTACATTAAACTAACACTCTGAAGTTTTATAATCACGAATGAAGTACCCAGCTTTTGGTGAAATACCACCCTACGTACAAAACTTTTTGTTGAATAACACCTAGTGTACAAAACTTATTGTGAAATACCACCCTACGTACAAAGTTAAAATATGCAATACTCAATTAATAACACACGACGTACAAGACTTTTTGTGAAATAACATCCTACGTACAAAGTAAAAATATGCAGTACTCAATTAATAACATACGTATAAGTAGTTATCAACAAACAAGATGGGTCTTCCCATAAAGGATACACAAAAGTATAGTCATAAAATACAGACAAAAAATGCAGTTAACTACAACTACATACAAGAGCCTTCCCTTAAAGCATAGACAAAAAACATAGTCATAATGTTTGACAAAAAAGGCAGTTAACTACATACAAGGGCCTTCCCATGATGATCCCTAACAAGCATAGTCATAATATAATATCAGCATAATGTTTGACAAAAAAAGGCTTTAAGACACAAACAAAAACCAACACCATTGTTTAGACTTTTCAGGTTCCCAAACTTGATCACCGCGGTTATTCAATCCTGATCCCCGTGACGGCCACAGCGTTGCGGCTGAGTCCTGGTCCGACGTGTGCTAGCCCTTGGACCAGTGGGATTGGTCTACAACAAACAACAAACCGGTCAAATTGACTGCCAATGGTTAGGAAATAAAAAGTGAAAAATTGATACCGAATACTACCTCTTGGTTTGGCCGCATAGACCGACATGTGCTAGGTCGTCCCCCACGAGGTAGATTGGTCTGTAACAAACAAACCATTAAAATACAGGCCAACGGGTAGGGAATTCATATAATTGTACTAAATAGTACCTCTTGATTTTGAAACACGTTAGACGACAAGCCTTGTCACCGCCATCCGTCGTGGGTGGCTCACTGGGCTTACTGGGCGGTGAACTCTGTCCAACTTTGGTTCGAGCATCTACACGGGGATCATTGGTGCATGTTCTCCTGTTATGACCATCTTGTCTGCACCGACGACATCTGAGTACAAAGGTTCGTCGTAGTGACTAAGATCCATTCTTATGATGACGAACCTGGGGCTCTTCACGCCTCAGTTTCTTTGGCCGCCCATGCTGTCGCTTTGTCCTCGGGGGTGCCAGTTCAAATCCAACGTCAGAAGTCTTGGACCAATTATCCATCCCATTGATTGGGTACAGGACATTCTCGTACAAAATCAACATTGTGGACCGTAAATAATAGCGGGAGACATAGTCTGATACATCCTTCTCATTCTTGTTGATTGTAGCGATGGCATGAGTGCACGAGATCCCAGTCAGCTGCCATGATCTGCACGAGCAAGTAAATTCATGCATGTTCACTACATACTGGGCTGACGGTCCCGACACTTGGTACAAATCCTCTCCGTTCCATGTTGATCTCCAGGAAGAAGCCCTCACGTACAACTTATCCACAATCTCTTTGATAACGGGCGACAGTACGTGATCGTATGTCTTGATCCACTGGCCTCTAATCTGAATTCTCTCCATTTGACTCGTCCGAATCTCCTTCAACATGGTGATAATGGCCAACTCTTGAGCAATTGCTATCTTCGAATTAGAGGTCTCACAGATATTGTTGAGGATAACATCACAACAAACATGTGAAGAGAAATATGCCTTCACCCATTTTTCTTTTGGAGCAACACCGAGTAGGTATTGATGTGCTTGGGGATATATAATCCGCAACGCATCCATCCGCTCCACATACTGTTCGTGGGTTGTACTCGACGGAAGCTCCCACAATATTTCCTTAAAATTCACCCCGATGAATATCTTCTTGAAGTTGTTGTATATGTGCTAAACACAGAAGCGATGCTCGCTCTGTGGGAAATCCTCAAGGATGGCCTTTGCAAGACCCTACTAAATTCATGTAACACAACACCCATTAGCACATGTATAAGGCATAACACAAAATCTATAATCACAATCGAACTATTAATCTATAGGTCAAATCACAACTAAAGTATTATTATTTAAAAAATCACAATTATAGTATACACTTTTTTACTGAAATCACATTATTCGTACCTTTTGCTGATCAGACATGAAGACGTATCTTGGGGCATTCTCATGTATGTGAAGGTCCTCTGATAGGTAGCGTCTAGGTGTCAGTGTTGCAAAGGAGGGGAATTGAGTTAGCGTCTAGGTGTCAGTGTTGTCGGTCTGCTTCGGTCGAGTCTCTTAGTCATGTCTTTTTTTCGAGTCAGTCAGCGGTTTCTGCATGGGAGTATTTCGATGCCTGGTTTCCTTCTTCGCACACACCGATTCACACGAGCACTGATATTGCACTTAGACTAGGTCACTGGCAGAGGTCCTCTTTCCAGAGGGCTCCCGCCATGCATATTAGTTATCTTGTTCCCTGTTTCATTGCATGGTTTCTTTGGACGGAGAAGAACAACTGCAAGCATGACGGTCGTCCTTTTCGCCACTCGCATGTTATTTAGCAGGTCACTCATCACCTGCACGTGCTTATTCTGGCCGACAGGATCACCCCGACTCATTGGAGGGGATGTTCGCCGTCGGTTGATTTCATGCCTTTCTCCCCAGACAGCGTGTTCTGCGGTCGCTCATGGTCTTATGGTATCCACCTGCTGCCCCTTGGGTGAAGTTGAACACTGATGGTGCCTTCTCTACATCGACACTGGAGGCGGGGGAGGGAGGATTGGTTCGAGGTTCTGATGGAGGCCTTCTGCGGGCCTTCTGTTCTCCAGTAGCTGCATCATCAAGCTTTGAGGCGGAGCTTTTGGCTCTGATTCGGGTTCTGGAGATGGCTATGGAGCTCTCTACACACATTTGGATAGAGCTGGACTCAGCGGCTCTGGTTACCTTATTGTCATCTACACATCTTGGATATGCGGATCTTAGACATCATATGGCTTTGATCCGGAGTATGACATCTCAGCGGCAGGTTCGATTCTCACATATCTACAGAGAAGGGAACCGGGCTGCCGACTTTCTGGTAGGTAGGGGGATCCAAACCCCTGCCCTCACATACTACGATCCAATCTCTGCGCCTCGGTACCTGAAGGCGCTAGTTAGGATGGACCAGCTGGGATATCCTAACTTCCGTTTCCGACGGAGAGATGTGGGTTGAACCTGTTCTCATGAGGGTTAGCTTTATTTTATATTCGTCTCTTCCTTTAGTTTATTTAGTCCTTTTTTCCCTCTTGATAGCATGGAGGTTCCCGGCTTGTGGGACCTCTGCTTTGCTTTTTCATGTTCTTGGTTTGGATCTCAGTCACGTTTGGGCTAAGATCATGTGTTGGAACATTACATTTTGAGGTTTACTTGGAAAAAAAATTGACATAAAAAAGGTCCTCTGATAGGTAGGCGAGAAACCATTTCCACTGATCATAGCTCTCTGCCTCAGTCACCGCCCACGCAATAGGCCACCAACCATTGTTTGGATCAATTCCCATGGCCGTCATAAGTTGGCCTCTGTACATACCTCTCAAGAAACAGGCAATCAAGAAGATAGTTGAACGGAAAAAACGCATCCAACCATTTTTCAAAGGCCCGAGGCAACAATAAAGCCTCAAGAATCTCGGGCCTACAACTTCAGGATCCATGAAGTTCTCGTAGTGTATATGCACACTCGAATCAAGGTGTGTCCGTTCCAATTCAGATTTGTAGTAGAACAGTCTCCGGTATTGGAGTCCCGCCTTGCCAAAGATACCTTCTAATGCACTGTCTCTTGCGCGATATGCCTTCATCCAACCAACTTTCAGCCCGAACTCCTCATCCACACACTGCCGTATAACTGCCAATGGAATGTGGGGGTTTGCTTTGATTTTCTCCATGAAACGCTCAACTAGCCACTTGGACGTGAGCCATCTCTGATCCAACACTTGCGAGCACGTGTGAGCATGATCTCTCTGCATATTCATTACCACATAATTGGTATTGTTGTGAGTTTCGATCTTCCTTGCATACACATACCATTCGCATTCCTTGCCTTTACAAATGGCATGAAGTCTCTTACCATCATTTTTGGATTCATGTACACGTCGTCTGGTCATTATCGCGTACTGGCGAATGACCTAATAGAAGAAATCTCGATCCTTAAAAATATCACTAGCCTTCCAAACTGGAAGCTCATTGGTCAGCTTGAATGGGGTGTACTTTATACCCTTCTTCTTTAACCCCCCAAATCTTCAAGATCTTGTAGATCTTGTAGCTCATCCACTGTTTCTTGCTCGCATAGTGGGTTTGTATCCGTCGAGTTCCTTTGTTCCACAACAGGGGAATACTTTCGCCGTTTCTTGGACCCTCCACTGCCCTCACCATTCTGCTGTCTAGACCCCTGTTGTTCGGTCTCCGCATCCACACTCCACTGTTGTTCCTCTTGTTGTTCCGGTTGTTGCTGACATAGGGATTAGTAATAGGATGTAAATAGCTGCTTATCTCGACACATGTTTGCCAAGGAGATAAAATGCCGACCCCATCCTCATCATCATCACTCGTATATCCCTCATTATGAAGATGACATCCGTCCGGAACATACTTGAAAGATGGACAATAAACATCATCTTGGGCAACTTGTTGGGGTACTTCTCCTGCAGTTGGTTCGGCTTCTTCTGAAACTACAACGGTTGGAGCTGACTCTTGCACAGGGGTGTCAAATTCGGACAAGAACTGTTCATGGGTAATGTCCTCAAGAACTGGGAAGAATGAACTGGCAACCCATATGTCCGCTTGTGGTTGACACCCACCGTCCATGACCGGTTGGTACACATCTTTTAGTACATTGACTCCCACAGTTTCATCTTCAACGCATGACGAACCAATTACATTCTACGCAAAACAAAACTGAATCAACTGTAATAGCCGAGACTTAGATTATCGAGAGTTATGAAATAAAATGCTAGAATTTTATTTAAGAATGAATGAGTATTTTAATTCTTGAAAGGGGTACAAATACAATTTCCAGAATTTCAAGCTAAGCTTTAAATTACAAATGTTGACAAAAGAAAAATATTGGAAATAAACTTTCCCTACACTATTACAGCCGAGAACTACAAATTTCGGGCCTCTCTAACAAGGGGTTTCAGCCCAGATTCTTGATAGTCGTTGTGCCGAATTAGAAGGCGTACAACCAGCGGAAATAGGCCTCTCGCCTACCTGCCGAACACACATAAATGAGACTTAGATTCATGGGATAAAATATGAACTAATACCAGGTTCTAGAAAAAAAAGGGGAAGGGGAAACCTTACCTTTCGAAAAGGGGAGGCTGAGCTGGGCCGAAAGAGGCAAACTCCAGCCAGCACCATTCCACCCCAGAAACTACACTCGGCAAGGCTGAGATTTTCAGATTGGTACCCATTATCCATCCACTACTGCCAAGGATATCAGCAGCAAGATCCTCTTGTTGTGCACCTGCCAAAAGGAGACAAAACCCATAAATGAGCTAGGGTACAAGGCAGCACAAAACACCAAATTTCGGTTATGGCATCAAAATATAGCCAGGAGCCAAAGGCTTATCCAGCTCACGAGTACACCACCAAGAAACACCAGAATCAATTGGGAAAGAAGCCAATAATTCAGAGATACAGTCTGCAAAACTGCAGACCCTCTTTAGCCAGAGATCAGCCTTTTTCAGGCTTTCAGTTAGGCCACAGGTATAAATAAGGCCTCAGCCTCTCCCTTCCCTCATCACAAAAATCGATCACAAGATAGCGAAGTAAAGAGTGAGAAGGACCAAGGCAGAGAGGGATCGAAGCCAAGGAGGGAGAGGAGCCGAGTTAGGGATCAAGGCCAGAAGCAGAGGCGACATAACAGTAGCAGTGAAGGTAACCCCTTTCACTCTCAAGACAGTTTGGCATTTCATGTCATCATATAGGCAACATAGAAACATTAGGAAGCATGCTCACACTTAGGCTTACCACTCCAGATCAGTAGCTTCAAAAACATTGATAGTACCAGCCACGTACCTTAAGAAAAACTACAAGGCTATCTTTTTGTTCTAATCAACAGTAAACTCAAAGATTTCGAAACCTACTGAAATCCCATGAATCCTTAACCAAGTAGTAAGGGAATTTCAAACTAGCTAAGTAGAGAGACTTAGCTTTAAGGGATCGTCGGCGGTGCTGACTGCGAGACAGCGGCCACTGAGAATGAGAGTGTGAGACGAAAGAGAGAAGGGTAGCGCCGGCGACGGTGGTGCACGGCAGCCGGTGCATCAGCGATTTCCGTCGAGAGAGGGGGTAGGTTGAGAAGCTAGGGATTTAGAAATCAAATGAGAGAAGAGGAGGTTAGCCGATGCTATTTGGAGGAATAAGAAATTGGGCCTCAGTTTAAAAGTAAAAAAAAAAAGAAGGAGAAGGGGATTTGGGCCTGAGGGAATAAAATAGTCTGGGCCGAAAATGCTTAAGAATTTATTTCTGGAATTAATTCCTAAGCCACGGGAGAAGGAAATAATAAGCCGTGTGGGATAGCTTTGCGGGAAATAATTAAAGCGGACTTTAATAGTTACAGTTTTAATTAAAGAAATTAGATCTCTAAGTTTTAGAAAGAAAGAGATAAAATAAAAGAGCACACTCTTGGGCATGCATACATGCAAGATAAACAATTATTTAAAGCCTAATTTAAGTATATTAAATTTTGTAAAGGAAAGTCATCGCTCAACGCGTAATCTCAGGGAGGGAAAGCACCCGTTTTGCAGGAGTTTAAGCAATTAAGGTGGGCCTTTCTCTTCTATCTTTTAAAGCGTGTTTATGTGAAAACATGATTATTTGAATGAGTTGTCATGCCATGTTTTGTTTTGTGATTACCTATATGTTGGCTATGCCAACCGTTTAAATCGAATTCGGGTCCCAGTAGGGCTGTGCGCTAGCGCCAGGTCGACCTCAAACCCTACTCGGACTAGTGTACACATAGGGACCATGAGCTAGCGCCAGGTTGGCCGGTCCGGGGTCGTGTGCTAGCGTCAGGTTGGCCGGCCCAGTGATCGTGGAATGTGGCCACATTCCCGATTCACGCATTAAGATATGGTATATCATCAGAAGTTTAAAAGACTGCAGTCTATTTTCAGAAAGAAATAACAGTTTTAGTGACCGGGAATTATTTTCAGAAAAACCCTGTGTTCACTCAGCTTGGCTGACAACTAAATGAAAACAGTTTTCGGCATAAGCCAACTGAGTATATCAAGTACTCAGCCCTGCATTTTGTTTTCCTTAATGTGCAGGTTGATCAGTCGAAGCTGAGGAGGTGTTGGGACAGAAGACCAAATAAGTAGGAAGATAGCTGGTGTAGTATGTCTTCATACATATTACATCTGTCTTGGTACTCTTCCGTTGCGCAAATTTAGAACTTTCATTTAGCAAAGACAATTTCCCATAACTACTCTGATTCAGTATGATTTGTACCCTCAACACATTTCAGACAAAGTTTCTTTTGATTTAAGCATCTTATGACGAGTTGAGACAGTTCCAGTAAGTTTTAGTCGCGGTAAAGCTACACTTTCTTTGACTAGGGAGATGTGGTCGTGACAGAGTGGTATCAGAGCACCTTTCTTTCGCTCTGACCTAAGAACCTTCCTTTTAAGCTTCAGTCCAGAAAGTAGTCCTAGGCTAGGAAGTGAACAGAATGATCAGTACAAGATCCCAACACCTCAGCTCGACATGATCAACTGCACCAGAAACAGGGGTCGACGCTCGCTTGTCCAGAAAAGAGAATTTTAAAGAAAAAAAATAATAAATATTTTCCGGTTTGATAAGAAAAATGAAATTTTCTATGTTTTCAAAAAAAAAAAAAATTTTCACAGCCCTAAATGGAAACGAAAATGTTTATTTGAAATGTTTGCAAGATGCAACGTGATAGCTGATACTTTGCATGAGATATGCTTAAAGTATCTGTGAATTATGAGCTTGACATGAATGTATAGGTGTCATGTGGACTATATATGCGAACCTAGAGTGCTTTAGAGAAGTACCTTAGGTGAGACATATAGGACCAAGTACTAGCAGAACGAGATTTTGTTACCGCCTTCCAAGGCGACGAGACGAACTGAACTCATCAGTTAGGGAGAATTCCACGGAATTTCAAGAAAGCAACAACGAACTAGAAAGTACCAACGTACGATCTCTAGACAGCAATGAAATGAAGTCCATTCCTTAGAACACAGATTTTACGCATAGGGATATACATGTATACTAGCCGGTTATAAGATATAACCACAGACAGACCTAGTACAACCTCTTCGAGAGACAGCGACTCAGTTCATACCATCTTTTACACAGCTTTGCATACTTGTATCTATATACTTCCTTTTGTGAGCCGTTTTTGAGGGCCTTCTTTCTGTTTATGTAGAGATGGCCCGACAGCGCTATACCCACCAACGCCCTCTCCGGACAGGAGCCGATCCCGATGCAGTTGTGCGTTACTACAGGACGTACCGGCGCTGCCATGGGGACACACTCGCCGAATTCATCGCCCACTATGGCAAGCTTTGGGACGAGGCGAATCGGCATGGAGTGAAGCCCTACGAGGGCATAGTCCGACTTGTAGAGTTGTTCCCACCGGAGTGGTAAGGGTGGATGGCGGCCACAGCACAGCTTCACACTTCTTCACAGCCCCCGACCTATGAGCCGACAGGAGACATGCCGGGCTTCCTGAGTGCGGTCTCGGCCGGGTGTTTCCACTTTGGGAACGGGCCTCCGCCAGACATGCAGGCCCTGGGAAGCGAGCGGTTTCGTAGCCTGCCACCTCTGGCCCTGATACGAGCGGTAGATGGGGTATTCGAGGAGGGACAGTTGTCCTGAGTTCCCGGTCGTCGCAGAGGTAGGGCAGAGATGGGGGACATGTCGGAGTCCAGCGACGAGATTGAGCTGATGGAGAGTGGCACAAGAGGAGGAGAGAGCGAAGAGGATCCCGAGGAGGATCCAGAGGAAGAGGATCCCGAGGAGGATATGGTAGGGGATGATGATGACGACGAGGAGCCACAGACTGGCGGCCTCGCGGACTTGATGACGGAGGTCAATCCACCACAGCCTCTCGAGCCTCCACCAGAGATTCCTCCACCCCCCATGGAGCCTTATCATGAGGAGCTGCAGCTGCCGCTCCATCCGGTAGACCGGGCTTTCTACAAGGGCCTATACCTATACGCGGTGCACGTGGATCCAAACTTTGCCGCCGACCCCAGCGTACCAGTGGCGCCCTATGTGACCCCAGTAGTTCCACAGCCTGTCGCCATTCCCAAGGACGAGGAGGAGCTATGGTCACCGATCGAGATGCTCTTCCCAGGGACGAGCTACGGAGACCCAGTATGGATCAGTAGTGATTCGGAGTAGGGTCGGTCGGACGGGTCGTGACCATGCTAGCATAGTAGATTAGTTCCCTTGTTTTGTAGAACTCTGATGTCGTCATATGTAACAGATATTAAGTACTCGCGAGAGGCAATTTTCCCACTTCATGATGAATGCATATGACGTTGCCCAAATTATGACTCCTACTTGTTTATTTAAGTACATGCATGAAAGAAAATGCATGAGGTATGAAATGAATCCTAAGGAAATACAGACTTTGTTAAAAAAAAGGGGTGAATAACTAGTACTAATATTATTTTATAAACAGAATGCCTCCCAGAAGACAAGCAGGCAGACCAAGAAGGTACGCGCAAGTACCAGAGCATGTGCCCCGGAGGAACCAAGCTGGGGAAGCAGGAGCCCCACAGCCATCTCTTCCACCACCACCTCCTGCACTGCCGGAGAGACGAGTGGAAGAGACTTTTCTCAAACAGAATCCACCCGTCTTCAATGGTCTGGGGGACCCAGCCACAGCAGAGACCTGGGTGCGTGCGATTGAGCGCATCTTTGATTTTCTCCAGTGCACCGACAGGGAGCGACTCTTATGTGTGAAGTTTCAGCTGGTTGAGTCCGCCGACTTCTGGTGGGAAGCCAAACGAAAGATTATGACTCGTGAACAGTTGGAGCACCTGACCTGGGAGGAGTTCAAGAATGAAATGTACGGCAAGTACATTCCCAAGAGCTATCGCAAGGCCAAGGAGGTGGAGTTTTACAGTCTAAAGCAGGGAAAGATGTCGGTGACCGAGTACGATAGGTTATTCTGTGACATGTCACGCTACGCGCCTGGACTAGTGGACACGGACGAGAAAATGGCAGAAAAGTTCTGCACTGGCCTGAGATCAGAGATAAGGATGGCTTTGGCCAGTCATGGAGGTCTGTCCTATGTCGAGTCACTGGGCCGAGCCCTGGACATCGAGGCAACTATGCCCAAGGAGAAGCCGACTACGCATGTCACCACCGCCCCACCGCTGCCACAGCAGCAGCTTCCTCGAGAAAAGAGAAAGTGGGAAGGAGGCCGGGTTTCGACTGATGCTAAAAAGCCACAATTCGCTGCAAGGCCACAACAGAACAACTGGCAACAGACTGCCCCAACTCAAAATGTGGAGCGCCGAGCTCAGCCACCTCGATGTGCAAGATGCTCGAGGAAACATGACGGTCAGTGCAAGTCTGGGACAGATGAATGCTTCCACTGTGGGCAGAAGGGACATTTCGCCAGAAACTGCCCGAGTAAGGCGATTGGGACGGGAAGACAGCGTTCGCAATTGCGGGCACTCCCGGCTGAACAAGAGAAAGAGAGTGCAACACTCTCTGCACCACACCCTTAGCGACAGCTACGCCCGAGGCTTCCCCCACAGACAAGAGCTTTTGCACTGCGGCAGAAGCATACTAAGGCCGAGGAAGGAAAACAGGAATAAGGCAACTTGGCAGGTATGGGAACTCTCCTCAACGTACCTATCGCCATTTTGTTTGATACTGGTGCATCGCACTCCTTTATATCAGCACCTTGTGTGGATACCTTGAACTTGCCTACGGACGTGCTAGAACATAGGATGAGGGTGTCCTCACCCGTAGGAGGCCTTATAGACATCTCACGAACGTGCTCGAACATAAAATTTTCTATGGGAAACCTGAACCTAGTAGCTCATAACTTGCATGTGATGTTGATGTGGAGCGTCGACATCATACTAGGAATGGACTGGTTAGCCGAGAACCACCTGATAGTCGATACTAGAAATTGGAGTTCACCATCGATCTAGAACCAGGATCAGCTCCAATATCAAAGGCGCCTTACAGGATGGCACCAAAGGAGTTAGAGGAACTCAAGATGCAATTACAAGAACTACTAGACATGGGTTTCATCCGACCCAGTGTTTCGCCGTGGGGCGCACCAGTACTATTCGTTAAGAAGAAAGATAGAACCCTGAGAATGTGTATCGACTATCGAGAGCTGAACAAGATAACTCTCAAGAACAAGTACCCTTTACTGAGGATCGATGACCTCTTTGATCAGCTGCAAGGAGCTGGAGTTTTCTCGAAAATGGACTTGAGATCGGGTTATCATCAGCTAAGAGTTCGACAAGACGATATACCAAAGACTGCGTTCCGCACTAGATATGGCCATTATGAGTTCACGGTAATGCCTTTTGGGCTTACCAATGCTCCAGCTGTGTTCATGGACCTGATGAACCGCGTGTTCCACCCGTACTTGGACAAGTTCGTTCTAGTCTTTATAGATGATGTGCTCATCTACTCGAAGAACGAGAAGGAACACGAGCAACATTTGAGGGCCACCTTGAAACGTTAAGAGCTGAGAAACTCTATGCTAAGTTCAGCAAGTGCGAGTTCTGGCTTAACGAAGTGAGTTTCCTTGGACACATAGTGACAGCAGAAGGGATCCGAGTAGACCCCGCTAAAGTTGAAGCCGTGCAACGTTGGCAGTCACCAGCGACGCCCAATGAAATTCGGAGTTTCCTAGGACTGGCAGGATACTACCGAAGGTTCATTGAGGGATTTTCTAAAATAGCGAGGCCGATGACTCAACAGCTCAAGAAGGGAGTTAAAGTCAATTGGACCCCAGAATGCGAAGCAAGTTTCCAGTAACTGAAGGAGAAGTTGACCACAACGCCAGTCCTAGCCGTGCCAGAAGCAAGAGTTGACTATGTGGTGTATACAGATGCATCGAAGGTCAGACTCGGGTGCGTGCTGATGTAGAAGGGCAAGGTGATAGCATATGCGTCATGCCAATTGTGGCCGCACGAGTTGAACTACCCGACGCACGACTTGGAATTAGCAGCAGTGGTACATGTTAGGGTTTTGTATACTAGAAATCACCTTTCGAGTGATTGGATACTGTAAAACTCTAATGGTTATTTTCCAATAAATGCAACAGATTAGTTTTGTCATAATGTTGTTATGTTTTACATTTAATGGTTGTTTATTACATATTTAAATGTATGAGCAAACGTAACAAAGTCTAAGTCTTTGTTTTAGTAGACCGGTTGTGGGCGTCGTCCAATTTAAGGTAACACGGTCAGTTCTAAACAAAGAAAAATAAGAATTTCACAACCTAGATAGGCCTAGACTACCTATCGCGAAAGGTTGCAATGTTAGTCCGATTATTTCTAAACCTTATTAAAACAAGATGACGTTGGTGTGGTATAGCACTGAATGGATCTAATAGCAAGACGAGTCTTTATGCTATCTACTGAAAGACGAGGTCTTGAAAATTAATTTCTTAATCAATGTACGTTAGCATTGAGCATACGATATTGAGGATCCACTACTTTGACTTACCAAAGGTGCGGGTTTTTCCTAACCCAACGATCCAGGTATATTGGGTAGTGGTGATCATTATCTAGAGGTGCTAGGATTGCTATTATGTTGAAACGTGCGCGAGGAGAGTCTCGTTTGATAACATCCACAAGAGGAGCTCGAAACGAGGTTTTATTATTCGGAACCTAGCTAGTTGGAGTTTGATTACTCTATGAATAATAAATAAGAGTTTCTTGCTAAGTCCACTCTTGGAATTCGAAATATGTTAATTAATTAAGTCTATAGCAGACATTAATTAATTAATGGATGTTTCCATCTTAAGCGCCGGAAATGAATCAAATGCAATTAAAGGAAACCCGGAATACTTGTAATTTCGGATTTGGAAGGCAGTGCAATATTACTTCTGTAGTGGCTGCTCGTAATATTCCAATATAAGCTTATATTAAATTGCGGGTTCAATTTAATTAGTAAAAAGCTAATTGGGTGAGGCCTGTTCCAAATTCTTCCTTAGATCCCTGACTGGGCCCAATATGTGACTTATATAAATAGGAGAATAAAGGAGACAGAAAACATAACAATTTATTATCAAAATTTTCATCCCCCTCTAAAGAGAGAGCTCGAAATTTGTGCCTCCTCCGTGAGCTGTGTTCTGGCTTCCATTATTTGAGTCCTAGTACGTTGGTGAGATTTGTCCACACAAATATCAGCGTATAGTCCGGGACACCAGTCAGAAGATCCGAGGTCTTGTATTGAAGATCTTCACGTGGAGACGGAGCAAGCCATCATCGAATCTTGATTGAATCAACAAGGTAAATTGGCTAATTCCGTAGTAAGCATGTTTTAGGGATTTTATGTGCTAAAGCATGTTTTAATTCAAGTTATGAGCATGATACATGTGATAATTACGCGAATAGATTTTGTCTAAATAATCTGCTAAATAGATCAAATTCATGTAATCCGTTTTGAACGCACGCTTTCGCTGCCAGCCCCTTCAGTACATGCTTTGAAGATTTGGAGACATCACCTCTATGGAGTACGGTGTGAGATCTTCACAGATCATAAGAGTCTCAAATACTTTTTCGAGCAAAAGAATCTGAATATGAGACAACGTAGATGGCTAGAACTAGTCAAAGATTACGACTGTGGTATAAATTACCACCCAGGCAAAGCCAATGTGGTGGCAGATGCTTTGAGCAGAAAGACTGCACCTCAAGCGGCTACTTTCCTCACCCTAGAGAAAGAGCTTATCCGGAAATTCGCCAAGATGCGACTGGAGATAGTAAGAGCCCCGGAGACCGTGGACATCAGAATTTCCACCTTGGTCATAGAACCAGATTTAAGAGCCAGAATCATTGACGCCCAGAGATACGATGAAGCCCTAGAAAAGGTTCGTCTCCGAGTGAGGACCGGAAAAGGGGATAGTTACCGCGAAGAGGCGGATACTGCTCTCACTTTCAAAGGGAGACTATGCGTACCCAACGAGGAGGCACTTAGGAACGAGATCATGAGTGAAGCTCATGAGACACTCTATACTGCCCATCCTGGAAGTACGAAGATGTATCAAGACTTGAAGAAGCAATTTTGGTGGGATGGTATGAAAAGAAGCATAACGTTTGTAGAAAGATGCTTGACTTGCCAGCAAGTGAAGGCTTTACATCAATGACCCTATGAGAAGTTGCAGCCTCTCGAGATTCCAGGATGGAAATGGGAGCATATAGCAATGGATTTTGTGACAGGATTGCCAAAATCACAGCGAGGAAACACTGCCATCTGGGTGATTATAGATCGCCTCACCAAAAGTGCTCACTTCATACCAATTCGTGTCACATACGGATCAGACAAGTTGGCACAGATTTATGTGCGAGAGATCGTACGCCTACATGGTGTCCCAGTAACGATCACCTCATACCGAGATTCAAAATTTACTTCTAGATTTTGGATAAGCCTACATCGAGAGTTAGACACTCAGCTGAACTTCAGCACAGATTTAAGAGCTGTAGTGCTCGACCGTGGGGTAAGCTGGGAACCAGTACTTCCACTTATAGAGTTTGCTTACAACAACAGTTACCAGGCAACTATTGATACAGCCCCATATGAGGCACTCTATGGGAAAAAGTGTAGTTCACCACTTTACTGGGATGAAGTTGGTGAGAGGAGGATTCTCGGACCAGACTCGGTGGAGGAAATGATAGAAATTGTTCGACAGATCCGAGGGAGAATCAAAGAAGCTCAAGATAGACAGAAATCCTATGCAGATGCTCGCAAAACGGATTTATAGTTCAAACCAGGAGACAAGGTCTTTCTGAAAGTATCCCCATCGAAACGGATAACCAGATTTGGCGTCAAGGGCAAGCTGAAACCGCGTTTTATCGGACCTTACGAGATTCTAGAAATATTCGGCCCTGTGGCGTACAGATTAGCACTTCCGCCAAGCTTCAGGAGTGTTCATAATGTGTTTCATGTATCAGATTTGAGCTATGAAGAAAAGCCGGAAGCAATTCTGGACAGAAAAGTGAAAGAACTAAGAAATAAAAATATTGTAACAGTGAAAGTCCTATGGAAGCATCACGGCCGCGAGAAGGCGACGTGGGAACTCGAGAACCAGATGAAAGAGAAGTACCCACAGCTTTTTCCTAACCGAGACAAAATTTCAGGATGAAATTTTTATTAAGGAGGGTAGAATGTAATAGCCGAGACTTAGATTCTCGAGAGTTATGAAATAAAATGCTTGAATTTTATTTAAGAATGAATGAGTATTTTAATTCTTGAAAGGGGTACAAATACAATTTCCAGAATTTCAAGCTAAGCTTTAAATTACAAATGTTGACAAAAGAAAAATATTGGAAATAAACTTTTTCTACACTATTACAGCCGAGAACTACAAATTTCGGGCCTCTCTAACAAGGGGTTTCGGCCCAGATACTTGATAGTCGTTGTGCCAAATTAGAAGGCGTACAACCAGCGGAAATAGGCCTCTCGCGTGCCTGCCGAACACACATAAATGAGACTTAGATTCATGGGATAAAAGATGAAGTAATACCAGGTTCTAGAAAAAAAAGGGGAAGGGGAAACCTTACCTTTCGAAAATGGGAGGCTGAGCTGGGCCGAAAGAGGCAAACTCCAGCCAGCACCATTCCACCCCAGAAACTACACTCGGCAAGGCTGAGATTTTCAGATTGGTACCCATTATCCATCCGCTACTGCCAAGGATATCAGCAGCAAGATCCTATTGTTGTGCACCTGCCAAAAGGAGACAAAACCCATAAATGAGCTAGGGTACAAGGCAGCACAAAGCACCAAATTTCGATTATGGCATCAGAATATAGCTAGGAGCCAAAGGCTCATCCAGCTCACGAGTACACCACCAAGAAACACCAGAATCAGTTGGGAAAGAAGCCAATAATTCAGAGATACACTCTGCAAAACTGCAGACCCTCTTTAGCCAGAGATCAGCCTTTTTCAGGCTTTCAGTTAGGCCACAAGTATAAATAAGGCCTCAGCCTCTCCCTTCCCTCATCACAAAAATCGATCACAAGATAGCGAAGTAAAGAGTGAGAAGGACCAAGGCAGAGAGGGATCGAAGCCAAGGAGGGAGAGGAGCCGAGTTAGGGATCAAGGCCAGAAGCAGAGGCGACATAACAGTAGCAGTGAAGGTAACCCCTTTCACTCTCAAGACAGTTTGGCATTTCATGTCATCATATAGTTAAAATCCAACATAGAAACATTAGGAAGCATGCTCACACTTAGGCTTACCACTCCAGATCAGTAGCTTCAAAAACATTGATAGTACCAGCCACGTACTTTAAGAAAAACTACAAGGCTATCTTTTTGTTCAAATCAACAGTAAACTCAAAGATTTCGAAACCTGCTGAAATCCTATGAATCCTTAACCAAGTAGTAAGGGAATTTCAAACTAGCTAAGTAGAGAGACTTAGCTTTAAGGGTTCGTCGGCGGCGCTGACTGCAAGACAGTGGCGACCCGTTGTCGGAGCAGCACGTGCGGTGGAGAGTCGAGGATGCAGGCGATCCTCGACTCGCAGACGACAGTCGTGGGATGAGCGAGCGGCGACTACCCTGAGACGAGCCGAGGCAGGCGCGCTCAAACCCTCCATCATTTTCACGGCAGTGGCTGGACGAGCAGCGTCGGGGTGAGCGACGGACGACGTTCTTCTGGGGAGGAGTCGACCACGAAGCCGCCTGGGCGGGGGCGAGAAACCGTTGGTACTGGCGGCGAGTCGATGGACTCCAAGGGACGATGGACGCGTGGCTTCCAAGAGAAAAGAGAGGAAGCAGCCACTGAGAATGAGAGTGTGAGACGAAAGAGAGAAGGGTAGCGCCGGCGACGGTGGTGCACGGCAGCCGGTGCATCAGCGATTTCCGTCGAGAGAGGGGGTAGGTTGAGAAGCTAGGGATTTAGAAATCAAATGAGAGAAGAGGAGGTTAGCCGATGCTATTTGGAGGAATAAGAAATTGGGCCTCAGTTTAAAAGTAAAAAAAAAAAAAAGGAGAAGGGGATTTGGGCCTGAGGGAATAAAATAGTCTGGGTCGAAAATGCCTAAGAATTTATTTATGGAATTAATTCCTAAGCCACGGGAGAAGGAAATAATAAGCCGTGTGGGATAGCTTTGCGGGAAATAATTAAAGCGGACTTTAATAGTTACAGTTTTAATTAAAGAAATTAGATCTCTAAGTTTTAGAAAGAAAGAGATAAAATAAAAGAGCACACTCTTAGGCATGCATACATGCAAGATAAACAATTATTTAAAGCCTAATTTAAGTATATTAAATTTTGTTAAAGAAAGTCATCGCTCAACGCGTAATCTCAGGGAGGGAAAGCACCCGTTTTGCAGGAGTTTAAGCAATTAAGGTGGGCCTTTCTCTTCTATCTTTTAAAGCGTGTTTATGTGAAAACATGATTATTTGAATGAGTTGTCATGCCATGTTTTGTTTTGTGATTACCTATCTGTTGGCTATGCCAATCGTTTAAATTGAATTCGGGTCCCAGTAGGGCTGTGAGCTAGCGCCAGGTCGACCTCAAACCCTACTCGGACTAGTGTACACATAGAGACCGTGAGCTAGCGCCAGGTTGGCTGGTCCGGGGTCGTGAGCTAGCGTCAGGTTGGCCGGCCCAGTGATCGTGGAATGTGGCCACATTCCCGATTCACGCATTAAAATATGGTATATCATCAGAAGTTTAAAAGACTGCAGTCTATTTTCAGAAAGAAATAACAGTTTTAGTGACCGGGACTTATTTTCAGAAAAACCCCGTGTTCACTCAGCTTGACTGACAACTAAAAGAAAACAGTTTTCGGCATAAGCCAACTGAGTATATCAAGTACTCAGCCCTGCATTTTGTTTTCCTTAATGTGCAAGTTGATCAGTCGAAGCTGAGGAGGTGTTGGGACAGAAGACCAAATAAGTAGGAAGATAGCTGGTGTAGTATGTCTTCATACATATTACATCTGTCTTGGTACTCTTCCGTTGCGCAAATTTAGAACTTTCATTTAGCAAAGACAATTTCCCATAACTACTCTGATTCAGTATGATTTGTACCCTCAACACATTTCAGACAAAGTTTCTTTTGATTTAAGCATCTTATGACGAGTTGAGACAGTTCCAGTAAGTTTTAGTCGCGGTAAAGCTACACTTTCTTTGACTAGGGAGATGTGGTCGTGACATCAACACACTGACAAAAGTAAACACAAATGTACTAAATTCATTGGGACCAGTTGGAGGAGACACTGAGACTAGTTAGTGTGGAATGTTCAACACAACAAAACAGAACACAAACACAAATGAACTAAATCAGAAATGGAGTACAAAATCATTTATGGAAATCACAACTGACAAACGAGGTACTACAATCAATCATGTAAATCACAACTCACAAATGGGGTACTATATCATAATCATTTATTGCAAATTACAACAAATTACCTCTTGCACGTGTGCAAGGAAGTCTTCTCCTCCAACTTCTTTAACATCTCCCATAGCTTCAACAACATCTGGTACTGCTTGTGGTATAGCTTCAACAACTTCTGGCACTGCTTCAACAACATCTGGCACTGCTTCTCCAACTTCTGGCACTGCTTATCCAACGTCTGGCACTGTTTCTCCAACTTGTGGCATAACTTCGACCTCTGACACTGCTGGTATAGCATCTGCAACTTTTTTCATAGCTTCAACCTCAGAGACTAGGGCTTCGAATGGTACTGCTTCGGATGATACCTCTTAAAAGGTTTTCTCCAAATTTTTGCGTACTACCTCGTCGTCCCTTTTCCACTTAGCATGGACATCTTCTAGACTTTTTATAAGAAATTCATCGAACTCAACATCCTTATCATACCACCCAGTCATCAAAGGCTCATTCTTTTGCACCACCTCCTGCTCCTGCTCCTGCATCCTCTTCCTTCTCGATGGACGCTTTGGGACAGTTGGTTGAGCTTCTTCAATCTCTTCAATAATCACTCCTGCGGATTTCGGCGGCCAGAATTTGAGAACCTCATCTTTTTTAGTATAGCGGCCGCCCGAGTTATCTCCAAAACGTATATGTGAACTAGCTTTGTGCTAGTAGCAGCAACCTTGAGGAATTTGATTAGGTGTGCATCCTCAACAATGGGCATCAAAGGGCCTCCTATTACTTTGTCCTCACAGCCACGACTATACTTTGGATGACAGTAATAAAACTCGCATATTGTCTTCCTGTCATACCTCAACTTAAGTACCATACTAGACAAGTCTATCAGCTCGAACTGGTTAATGTCGTAGTCATCGAAGAAAATCAAATAACCACCAACATACTTCTTCTCTTCTTTGGCTTCGAAGAACGAACCACCATGATGGAAAAGCAACGGAAAACTTCCCAGGAACATCCTCTGTTAAGATTATTCAAAATCAGACAAAATTAAATAACCTAACTTGTGACAAACTGAGAAATGGAAATAAATAAAACCAAGACATGGATCTAAATTACCAAAATTTAGAAATTTCGGTGCCTTAAATCACAAACTGAGACTATTTATCAGTGAAATTGTAAATTGCGATTTTAAAGCCTAACTTACCGTATTCTTCTTCGGGATAGAAAAAATCCAGTTCATGATCTCGGACATCCAAGGTTTCTTTATCCACATCGATGACCTCCGGTACATGTCTAGGTGGTCGTGGTGGCGATGGCGGTGGCGGTGGTGCGGGATATTTTTTACGCAGAGACCCATTTCGCGAGGAGGAAGCACCGGAGGCCCAACTCGCTTCCGTTTTGGCGCCATTCATGCAAGAGACTTCAATGACGAAGGGAGGGTTTACAACAGATACTGAGTAGGGGTGTGGGAGTGAAGTGGTGTGGAGGGAAATATTGTAAAGTGTAGAGTCAAAATTGTGAATAGTTTAAAATGTTTTAAAATTATCGCTCCAAGTGTATATGTGAAGAATACGAAATGGCTGCACAATATGTCCAATCGCCAACCATCACTTGTGTCAAGAACAGAAGAAGTCGCAGCATGTAGGCTGCCACTGTCAGAATGTTCACTGAAATGACCGGAATGCCCTTTTAGGGCTTAAGGGCAATATAGTCAGAAAAACACGATATGTGATTATGTTTAAGGTTAGAGTTGTCTGACGATATTTTTTTTGTTAGGGGCCTGCAGTGACACAAATGGAAACATTAGGGACTTTTGATGTAGTTCACTCTTTAATGTTTTGATAGAGATACATTAATGTCATGTTTTGTGTGTGCTGCCTTCTCCTCCCTCTTCTTTTTCCCCAGCTTAACTATCAAGTATCAGTGATACATGTTGGAAGAAATGGCCTAATTCTGAGGCGCAATAGATAAACCAACCTCCCCAATTGTAAGAATATAATAGGAGCGCAATATAATACTCCCTCTGTCCCATAGAAATATGCCATATTTTCTTTTTCGTCCGTCCCATAAAATAGTCCATATCTATTTATGGTAGGGATGTCAGTGTAGCCCGTAACTCGCGGGCTGGCCCGAATAGCCCTCCAAATTTATAGGGTTAGGGCTGAAAATTTCTAGCCCGATAAAATCAAAACCCGATTAGCCCGCACCCGATTAACCCGCAACCCGTTAGGGCCAGACCAGAAAACCCGATAAAATTTCTATTATTATATTTTTAACTCCCAATTTGACACTTCATTGATTAATTTCATAATATAATAACTAAAAATATAACTTTCAATTTTATAGTATTAAATATAGAAATTATATATTGAATTTTATTAGTATAATAATTGATTAATAAATTTAAAACTTCAAATTCACTAAAAAAATATTTAAATTTGCATTAAAATTTCATGAAATATCTCAAATATTAGTATTTGATCATGTTTATGATTGAGTTTAAGCATATATCTCAAATTTATCATAATTAAATGTTTTACATTGTAAGAATATAACTAATTTTAATAATTATTTATTGGATCGATCGCATGTTAATATTATCGGTAGCAACCCGATTACCTGTTGGGCTAGCCCGAAACTTGAGCTTTTAGGGTTAGTGTTGAACTTTTATAATCCGAAAGAAATCACAACCCGATTAGCCCGCACCCGATTGACCTGCAACCCGAGTAGTGTTAGCCCGAAACCCGACGGGCCAACCCGATTGGCATCGCTAATTTATGGTAACATTTTTCTCATTCTTTATCATTTATGGACCTCACCATCCACTACACAATTTCAACTACTTTTTCTCCTTCTTTCTTACTTTACCAATTACACATTAAAACCCGTGTCAATCTCAAATGGCATATTTCTATGGGACGGAGGGAGTAGCACCCAATGTGGACGAATCAATAATATGAGAGTGCGAAGCGATAATAGAAAATATTAACAAAAGATTTTACATGGATAACTCTCTTCAATGTGAAGGGATAAATACCACGAGACCCACCGGTCTACCAAATCCACTATCACCAAGGAGAGAATACAACCAAGAAGTTTACAATGATATCTAGTCCTTAACAACACAACGAAGACACTAGATAATCTAATCCTTAAAATAGATGAAATAAACATCTCAAGAAACTGCAGTCAAGTTCAGAAATTCGTAACTGAAGATCTAATCGTTCAAGTTCAAATTCAAATTCCAATTCCAATTCCTTCAGTCAAAATGAAGCTCCACGAGTCGTCTACCTCCAGTTAAAATTTCAAGCGACAACGTTTGGACCTCCGATCGCGACAAAAACCGAGACTGTGCAGTGCAGAAACTTGGAGAACACTCTTTTCTCCCTTCTTTCCTTATACACATTTTTTTTCTCTCTCTCTTATCAATATGGATGGCTCCTACACTCTTGATAGGTATTTATAAGTTTTCCATTGACCTATTGAAGTAAATAAACGGGCCAATACCATATGAGTCTTTTTTCCACATATTGAGAGCCCTAACCCAACAATACATTATTATCATGTTTTGTCTCACAAAATAATATACGTACATCATCATAAATCTAATTTACTTAGTGATAATATAGGTTGATACAACATCACGGTTCAGTATGTGAAAGATGAAATTTCAAAATTTAAAATTAATTAATGTGTTAAAATATATATGAGATTGGCATGAATTATTTTATACTCCTACTTCTATCATGAAAGATAATGTTTGGTACTTGAACTAAAATAATGGCCCATGAATTGGAGTTCAATAGCAGCATTATTAAAAACTCTAAGCCTCTTGCACGGTAACCTCCATGAATGTCTTTAATCTTGATATACACATTAATATTTACATTAACTGAAATAAATTATAGAGAAATAGAAAGAAACAAGCATTATATTCATATATAAAAAAAGAAAGAAAGAAAAAGAGTCCACGAAGAAGCCATAACTGGTAATGGATGCCTTGTCTTTCACATACAAACATCATTGAATAAACAAGAGAAGCTTCTTTTTCGCACTATATAAGGCCACATTCCCATCACAATTCATACAAACAAACCTTCATAGCTTTTATTTTCCATTATTTACTTCTATTTCAAGCTTAAAAACCATAACCATGGTTGCCATCACTTATGATATGGAGGTTACCTCCTCACTCCTAGCTGCAAAGATGTTCAAAGCCATGGTTCTCGACGCCGGCACTCTCATTCCCATGATCATGCCTGAGGCCATAAAGAACGTGGAGATCGTGGAAGGAGATGGTGGCGTTGGCACCGTGAAGATCATTCATTTTGGTGAAGGGAGTCAGTATAAGAGCGCTAAGCACCGCGTGGAGGCCATTGACAAGGAGAACTTGACACACACCTACAACATCATTGAGGGCTACGCTCTTGCAGGTGTCCTCGAATACATCACTTATCATATCAAGATCGTCCCAACGGAAGATAGAGGATGCATCTGCAAGAACAGAAGCACTTATGGCACCTTAGACTTTGTCATGCCAATGAAAGGAGGATCCATTCTCTTATTCAACAAGATCTTATTAAAGGTCTAGAGGAGGAAACTTTTCATAAGTGTGAGTCATGCTTAGAAGGCAAGATGACCAAGAGGCCTTTTAAGGCTAAGGGCAATAGGGCCAAGGAAGTACTTGAGCTCGTTCATTCCGATGTATGTGGACCAATGTCTACAGAGGCAAGGGGTGGTTTTTGATACTTCATCACTTTTATTGATGACTTCTCGAAAATTGGATATGTCTATTTGATGCGTCACAAGTCAGAGTCTTTTGACAAGTTTAAAAACTTTAAGACTCTTGTGGAGAAGTATCATGGAAAGAATATCAAAACCCTACGATCTGATCGTGGAGGCGAATACCTCAGTGCCGAATTTTTGGACTACTTATCAGAGTCGGGAATTGAATCCCAACTGACTGCGCCGGGCACGCCCCAGCAGAACGGCGTGGCTGAAAGAAGGAACAGGACCTTGTTAAACATGGTTCGATCGATGATGAGTTATGCACGTCTGCCTATTTCGTTTTGGGGACATGATTTGCTTTCTGCAAGCCATATTTTAGACAATTTACCATCGAAATCCGTACCTACTACTCCTTATAAGTTGTGGACTGGGCGTAATCCCAATCTAGCACATCTCAAGATTTGGGGTTGCCCGGCTCATGTATTGGAAAAGGATCCAACTAAGCTAGGATCAAGGACGGAGGTATGTTTGTTTACAGGATACCCCAAAGGCACGAAAGGTTATGAATTCTTTAGTCTCCGAGACAAGAAAGTCATTGTGAGTACTCACGCGACATTCTTAGAGGAAGACTATGTAATGAATCATAAACCCAGCAGTGAAGTGGCTCTCGATGAGCTGACTTCTGTCACAAGTTCCATTAACCAAGAATAAGTACCTAGTGTACAATCAATTCCCGAAACTTCAACTTCTACTCAAAATATTGTAGTGCCGCGCCGCAGTGGGAGGGTCTCGCATGAGCCCGACAGATACATTGGTTTGGGGAAATCTATGGATCACTCCTCGGACAACAATGTATTAGATCCCTGGAACTTTGCGGAGGCGCTGGCAGATGTCGATCATTGCGAATGGGTGAAAGCAATGGATTCAGAACTACAATCTATGATAGACAAAGACATCTACGATTTATCCGTCCTACCCAAAGGCTGTACTGCTATTGGGAGCAAGTGGATATATAAACGTAAACGTGGACCCGATGGACGAGTTAAAGTCTTTAAGGCAAGACTAGTGGCCAAGGGGTATAACCAAAAGGAAGGCGTCGATTATGACGAGACCTTCTCCCCAGTGGCCATGCTCAAATCGATCCGGATACTATTGTCTATTGCAGCTTATATGGATTGGGATGTATGGCAGATGGACGTTAAGACTGCGTTTCTAAACGGCGGTCTTGAGGAGACCATCTACATGGAACAACCCGAAGGATATTCCATAAAGGGCAAAGAACACATGGTTTGGAAGCTTAAGAAGGTCATTTATGGCCTCAAGCAAGCATCTAGATCGTGGAACCAATGTTTCGATCAAACTGTTCGCAAGTTTGGATTCGAAAAGTGCCCAAGTGAAAGCTGTGTGTATAAGAAAGTTGATAAGGGGAATGTGGTGTTCTTAGTTTTATATGTAGATGACATTCTTCTAATTGGAAACAATAAAAAGATGTTGTCATCAGTACGAACTTGGTTGTCGAACCAGTTCGAGATGAAGGATATGGGAGACACGGGACACATCCTCGGGATCAAGGTTCTTCAGAATTGAGAAAAGAAGATGTTGTGCTTATCTCAAGAACTTTACATCGACATAGTACTTACTCATTTTAGCATGCAGGACGCCAAGAAAGGTTTCTTACCTTTTTGACATGGCATCCATTTATCTCAAGAGATGTGCCCTAAAACGCCATATGAGATACAGGAAATGAGAAGGATTCCATATGCTTCGGCAGTTGGAAGTCTCATGTATGCTATGCTTTGTACTAGACCTGATATTTGCTTTGCTGTTGGCATGGTGGCAAGATATCAGTCGAATCCGGGCCAAGGACATTGGACTGCCGTAAAGAACATACTCAAGTACCTTAAACGGACTAAGGACTATGCTCTAGTTTACAATGCAGCCGAGCTCTGTCCTTTGTGATATACTGACTCAGACTTTCAAGCTGATCAGGACTCGAGAAAATCTACTTCAGGATATGTGTTCACCTTAGGAGGTGGAGCCGTAATTTGGAAGAGTGTGAAGCAGAAATGCATCGCGGACTCGACCATGGAAGCTGAGTATGTGGCCGCTTCGGAGGCTGCAAAAGAGGTAGTATGGTTCAAGAACTTCCTTATGGATTTAGGTGTGGTTTCGAATCTGCCCAAGAGCATCACCATTTATTGTGACAATTCTGGTGCTGTGGCAAACTCGAAAGAACCAAGAGCTCACAAAGCGAGCAAACACATAGAGCGGAAGTATCATATCATTAGAGATATAGTGCAGAGATGAGACATACAAGTGGTCAAGATTGCATCAGAGAACAACCTGGCAGATCCTTTTACAAAGGCTTTGGCTGTGAAACCGTTCGAATGCCACGTTGAAGGGATGGGAGTTCGACTCATTCAAGACCTCAACTCGCTTTCAGTATAAGTGGGAGAAATTTAGACGTGTGCACTATTATTTTGTATACTCGAAAGCTGTTTTGAGTATAAGTGGGAGATTGTTAGAAAAGTATACTAGAAATCACCTTTCGAGTGATTGGATACTGTAAAACTCTACTTGTTATTTTCAAATGAATAAAACAAATTATTTTTGTCATAATGTTGTTATGTTTTACATTTAATGGTTGTTTATTGCATATTTAAATGTATAAGAACGTAACAAAGGCTAAGTCTTTGTTCTAGTAGACCGGCTGTGGGCGTCGTCCACTTTAAGGTAACACGGTCAGTTCTGAACAAAGAAAAAGAAGAATTTCACAACCCAGATAGGCCTAGACTACCTATCGTGAAAGGTTGCAATGTCAGTCCGATTATTTCTAAGCCTTATTGAAATAAGATGACGTTGGTGTGGTATAACACTGAATGGATCTAATAGCAAGACGAATCTTTATGCTATCTACTGAAAGACGAGGTCTTGATAATAATTTCTTAATCAATGTATGTTAGCATTGAGCATACGATATTGAGTATCTACTACTTTGACTTACCAAAGGTGCGGGTTTTTCGTAACCCAACGATCCAGGTATATTGGGTAGTGGTGATCTTTATCTAGCGGTGCTAGGATTGCTATTACGTTGAATCGTGCGCGAGGAGAGTCTCGTTTGATAACATCCACAAGAGGAGCTCGAAACAAGGTTTTATTATTCGGGAACCTAGCTAGTTGGAGTTTGATTACTCTATGAATAATAAATAAGAGTTTCTTGCTAAGTCCACTATTGGAGATTAAAATATATTAATTAATTAAGTCCATAGCAGACAATAATTAATTAATGGATGTTTCTATGTTAAGCGCGGGAAATAAATTAAATGCAATTAAAGGAAACCCGGAATACTTGTAATTTCGGATTTGGAAGGCAGTGCAATATTACTTCTGTAGTGGCTGCTTGTAATATTCCAATATAAGCTTATATTAAATTGTGGGTTCAATTTAATTGGTTAAAAGCTAATTGGGTGAGGCCTGTTCCAAATTCTTCCTTAGATCCCTGATTGTGCCCAATATGTGACTTAATATAAATAGGAGAATAAAGGAGACAGAAAATACACAATATTACTCTATCAAATTTCGTCCCCCTCTAGAGAGAGAGTTCGAAATTTGTGCCTCCTCCGTGAGCAGTTTCCGTCTTCCATTATTCGAGTCCTAGTACGTTGGTGAGATTTTCCCACACAAATATCAACGTATAGTCCGGGACACCAGTCAGAAGATCCGAGGTCTTATATTGAAGATCTTCACGTGGAGACGGAGCAAGCCATCATCGATTCTTGATTGAATCAACGAGGTAAATTGGCTAATTCCGTAGTAAGCATGTTTTAGGGATTTTATATGCTAAAGCATGTTTTAATTCAAGTTATGAGCATGATACATGTGATAATTGCGCGAATAGAATTTGTCTGAATAATCTGCTAAATAGATCAAATTCATGTGATCGGATATTTATGCACGCTTCCGCTGCCAACCCCTTCAAACACGACTTGGGGATGGCTGCTGCCACGCTTCTAGGGGGTGGGTTAAGTTAAACTACTGGACTTTGAAAAATATAAACTTAACTAAACTGATCAACTCGCAGAACGAAACTAAACTACTTGATCAACTTAACTTAACTTTCCATAAATGGACAAACCGAATAAACGGGGATTGTTAGTCCCCTGCAAAAAGCACTGTAAAGTAAAAACTTTTTAACAACTTCATCTTCTTCAACAAATCAACTTGAAAAACAGAGTAAATAACAGACTTGAAAAGATAAGAAAGACGAAACCTCCTAACAACATATAAAAATTAAATCTACTCCTAAGATCTAAGCTACAACTACGTAAAAACAAAAACTAGCCCATGCTCATGCAGAAACGAAACAGAAACTACTAGATCTAAACATCACAAACACCTTCAAACATAAAACATCAGTTCTGACCAAATCAAAACAGCACAAGACATTTTGGAGCTAAGACATGCAAAATAAAAAAGAAAATGAAGGCAGATCAGAAACATCATGCACAAAACAAAACAAGGCGCTGAAAGTGAAAACATAACTTCAAATTAACTAAATCAAAAACATCAAAGCGTCAACAACATCAAAAGTAAACAGAAAACAAACAAGGAAGATAGTAAATTGTTTCATCACCCCTTCTCGGAGTGGAATAGAAAGAACATAACGACAAAAGTGCATAAAACTACCACGAAAACTACCAGCTAACCAAACTAAGACATGACCAAGTGTGTGTGTGTAAAGGAATCAAGAACAAGAAATGAAATGAGCTCCGATTTCAGCCCTAGAAGAGAGCTTAATTCCTAAAGATATCTTAACTAAGAAATCTTGTGAGACCCCCCTTCTACCTACGGCTGGGACTATTTTGTTCTTGTGTTGGGCTTCCTTTATATAGAGAGGCGTAGGGCTCTGATCCCTACGGTACCATCCTCTCTGAAATGTCTTTGCTGCCCTTCACATTTTGTGGTGAGGTCTCTCGCTCTATCTTCCATGAGGAACTCCTGCTGGCTTCGCTTGATTCTTGACTTGATCTGCTCAATGCTGCATTTTTTGCCTTCTTTTCTTGATTCGTGCTTCCGCCCAACTGATTTGTTCTATCTTCTGAAAATGGCGGATTTCACACACACCTAGCTAAAAATTGACTATTAGTTTACATAATTTTATGCAATTTTACTATAGAACACCTGCATGAAACGAGCCTCATCAACGAACTGCTGACCGAGTCTTCTCGGGCGAGAGCAGCACCTTATTGCCTGACCGACGATCGATTTCGAGGCTGTTGCTGGACGAGGGAGAAACCGGAGCTGTGGCAGGACCTAGCTGTGGTTAGCTGACGGCCAAGAGCAGCGCCTGGACTTAGCCGCAAATTCCGTAAGTTTGAAACTGATTACGTGATACGTTAAACCTGTCGCACGAATTACGTGAATAATGGTTATGAACTGATTGCATTTTTCATGGGAACCGACTTCGTGATTTGCCTGACTATGTGTTTTATGGAAACTAGTTGCAAATTCATATTCAATTCTGATACGGAGACAACGGCAGCCCCGACCATGGACACATTGGTTGAGGAGGCAGAGCAGCGCAAGGAGGCAGAGAACGCGAGTACGGGGGAGACTGCAGAAGCAGGGGACGTGAGTACGGTGGAGACTGCAGCGGATTTTGCGACGACAGTGGAAGAAGCAGAACCCACGGAGGCTACTAAGCGCAGTGACCGGCCTCAGAGGTAGCTAAAGCCGGTGGTGCGATACGGCGACTTCGTCTCAAGATAAGGAAGCCGAAGAGGAAGAGTGGAGTTGGCGTATTTTTGCTTAGTTAATTATGTTATTTTTCGTTCCTTTAATTTTACTTTAAACCATATTTAATTAGTTTTGAGTCGAGCCCAATAAGCTCCTTTCCGGGTTTTCTTGTTGATTCTTTCCCGGATCGCAAAAGAGAGTTGAATCATCTAGGGTCCTTAGACTATAAAAGGGAGCTATGTTATGAATTAAAATTATCAAGAAATAACATATTTTCCAAGTTTTTCGTCTTCTTTAATTTTTCCGCAACCCTAATTGGACCTGATCTCGGGGAGAGCCCGGGACGTCCACCGTCATCTTACCGCCGTCGACTTCTCGTCATCATCGGAGCCTTGTTAAGGGAGTGCACCCTTAACAATTGGTGCTTTCATTGAACTCATGACCGATTATACCGCAAGAGTAGGGCGCACGGACCCTATGTGCTTGCTGCCCTTAACCTCAGACCCGATGTTGTCGCCGGTGACAGAGGATTCGCCGCCGTTGGATCCGATTCGGACCATGCTCGAGCATCTGGTCGCTAGCGTGGCCGGATGGAGGCACGGATGGACGATTATGATCGTCGCCCTTCATCATCGCGACAACCGTCGCGCCCGGATCCGGATGCACCCTACAGCCGCCCTATTCCGAGATCATTGGAGGTCGACATGCCCTATGTTCCACCGTTCTCCGCGGTGACCGTCACTACCCCACATCTGTCGGCAACCACACCCTTCTTGGACCTTAACGAGGGGTTTCGGCTAAACCCTCACGGCGCGTCGGGATCGCGGCGCCCAGGGCCTGCCCAGCGCCTTGCCGAAGAGGAGCAACAATCGATGTGGGATCTGCCCCCAGCGTCGCGGGCATTCTTGGCAGGGGATGCGTGGGGTAATCGTTTTAGCTAGCCCTACGTTCACAGCGGCCGATCATCGTGGGATTCTCCCGGGCAGCGGCAGCCAGCGACTCAGCCGTTCACAGACAAGCCATCAGGGCTGACAATGAAACCTCCACGTTTCGACGGCACAAACGTGGTGAGTTGGATTTCGAGGGTGCAGTTTTATTTCGATCACTTTACGCTTCCGGAGGATCATCGCCTACATTACGCTGTCATGCTCTTCGATCCACCAATGGCGGATTGGGTCTTTAACTATCGGGAGGGCAATCCGACGGCAAGATGGAGTAAGTTTTTGGAGGATGTCCGCTGTCGTTTCGACCCCAAGTGTTTTATTGATTACTTTGGTGTGTTAGCCAAATTGTGCCAAACATGGGCGTTAGAGGATTACAATAAGGAGCTTGAGGGGATGTTGAATAGAGTTCGTGGGGTTCCCGACGGCAGATTGGTGACATTATATGTTGAGGGCCTACAGCAGCCGGTCCGCAATCAAGTAAAATTCTACTACCCCCGTCGGTGGCGGCAGCGATAGCCATAGCGGTGGAATTCAACGCGGCAGCGACGCGCATGGCAGCCTCGCGACGCACGCCCGCAGCTTGGACCCGGCAGTAACCAGCTTGCCCCCCAGCTAGGGTCGGACAGTCAGCCTGCCCGCTCTAATCAATCCAAGGCCGCCGACTTTGCGGGCATTCCGGTGGTCAGGTTGACAGTAGATGAAAAGGCGGATCGAACAAGGAGGGGTCTTTGCTGGTATTGCCCAGAGAAGTGGATACCCGGTCACGTTTGCAAGAGGACCTTTCTAACCTATATGAGCGCCGATGAAGATGATCTGGAGATGTTGGAGGACAAGCCGCGATCGGAGGAACTAGTGACCGCAGACCTGTCACACATTTATGCTATGAAGGGGAAGCCGCGTGCGGGTTCGATGGTTCTATAGGTGCTGATTGGGTCCCAGCCAGTTCAGGTGTTGGTCGATACGGGCAGCTCACATGATTTCCTACATCCTAGGGTGGCTGAGAAGTTGAAGTTGCCCCTCGCTGCGGTGCGTCCATTCCGAGTATATGTGGGTAATGGTTCTTCTTTGGTGTGTTCGTTCGCCAGTGTCGACACGAAGCTACAGATACAGCAGGAGACTTTCACGATTACCCTTCATATTTTTCCCATACACGGGCCTGATGTGGTGCTAGGATTGGATTGGTTGCATTCATTACACCGAGTGACGAATGATTTCGTGGCCGGCACGATCGAATTCCTGCGTGATGGGGCGCCGGTGTGCCTCAGAGTGGTTCCGGCTGTGCCGCGAGAGGTGTCCCTTAGGTCAGCATCGTTGTTGTTTTTGCACGGGACAGATGCCCTCGCTTTTGAGCTAGTGCAGCTGCCGTCGGCTACGGATATCTCGGCGGATGAAGCAGTGTTTCCTGCGGATCTCCCGGTCTCGATAGTGGAGGTTCTGGAGAATAATTGATCGGTCTTCCGGGTCCCGACGGGAATGCTACCAACACGCGCTTTTGACCACAGGATCCACCTGCTGCCCAACTCAAAGGCTGTGAACGTCCGGCCCTACAGGTACCCCTATTTCCAGAAAACAAAAATTGAGCGACATGTTAGGGAAATGCTTGATTCGGGGATTATCAGACACAGTCACAGTCCCTTCTCATCGCCAGTTCTTCTCATCAGGAAGAAGGATGGTTCATTCCGGTTCTGTATCGATTACAGGGCCATTAACTCGGTGACGGTGCCAGACCACTTCCCTATTCCCACGACAGACGAACTATTTGATGAACTGGGAGCGGCGTGGGTCTTCACTAAGTTGGATCTTAGAGCAGGGTACCATCAGATACAGATGCACTCGGAGGATGTGTTCAAAATAGAATTTTGCACGCACGACGGGCATTTTGAGTTTCTGGTGATGCCGTTTGGATTAACAAACGCTCCATCAACATTTCAGGTGGCAATGAATGACATCTTTCGCCCTCTACTTCGTCAATCTGTCATTGTATTCTTTGACGACATTCTCATCTATAGCTCGACAATGGAGAACCATACGGTTCACTTACAAGAGGTGTTGTCTATCCTTACTTTGCATAGTTTCTTTGTGAAGTTTTCGAAATGCACTTTCTGTTGTTCCACGGTGGATTATCTGGGTCACTTAATCGAAGGGGGCCAATTGCGGGCAGACCCGAGCAAGATCGACGCCATGGTGGAGTGGCCAGTCCCGATTACTATCAAGCAGTTGCGAGGGTTTTTGGGACTCACGGGGTATTACAGGTGCTTTATTGCTGGCTATGTTTCTATCGCAGCCCCACTGACTGAGCTGCTCAAAAAGGATGCATTTGAATGGTCCCCTAGAGCGGAAGCAAGGTTTGTAGCGCTTAAGGCGGCCATGACATCGGCCCCTATCTTGCGTCTGCTAGATTTTGCCAAGACTTTCTACTTGGAGCCCGACGCGTCTGATTTCGGTGTGGGTGCGGTATTACTTCAAGAGGGCCATCCTTTGGCTTTCTTCAGTAAGAAATTAGGTCTGAAGCGTAGAGTGACTTCGACATACCACAAGGAGCTGTACGCGATCGCCGAGGCGGTACAGAAATGAAGGCAGTCTAAAGGAGTTATTACAACATGTGATTCAGACTCCTGATCAGCAGTTGTATGTGCGCAAATTAGTGGGATACAAGTTCCGTATTGAGTACAAGACGGCCGCAACTAGTAAAGCGGCAGATGCATTGTCGCATCGCGATGTTGAGATCACAGATACCGAGACCAAGGGGCAACTTTTGACCACCGTGAGCCACCCTATTTCGGGCACTATGGAGATATTACGCGAGGAGAATCGTACCTTGGGGGAGTTGTTAGAGTTGCATATTGCCGTCAAGAAAGGCAGCGCAAACCCTCATTTTTCGGTAGTTGATGGCTTACTATATTTCGACAGGTGCCTGGAAGTCGCTAAAGCGTCAGCAGCAAAGGAGGCACTCCTTTATGAGCACCACAGTACCCCGATGGCCGGGCATCCAGGAATCGAGCTCACATTTCGCAGATTGGCGGCTGCTTTCTTTTGGTACCACATGCGCAGAGATGTCAAGCGCTTCGTGGAGGCGTGTTTCGAGTGCCAGACAACTAAGTATTCCACCCAGAAACCGGCAGGTCTATTGCAACCATTGCCGATCCCATCTCAAGTATGGGAGGACGTTTCTATGGACTTTATCACTAGTTTGCCTCAATCCCGGGGGTACACAACGATCTTGGTGGCGGTGGATAGATTATCCAAATATGCTCATTTTTCCCCGCTCCCGGCGCGATTCGATGCATGACGGGTGGCCAATCTCTTTATTGATACTGTGGTGAAGCACCATTGGTTTCCGAAGACACTTGTACCAGACAAGGACCCTCTCTTTTTAAACGAAGTTGGGGAGCACATGCTGAAATTAAGTGGCACTATACAACATTTCTCGACTGCTTATTATCCCCAGTCGGATGGCCAGACGGAAGTGAGGAATAGGGGTCTCGAGCAGTATTTGAGGGTATTTGTGGCTGATCGCCCGGCGAAGTGGGTGAATTTTTTACCTTGGGCAGAGTTGGCCTTGAATTGCTTTTACCACGAGGGGCTGGGCACGTCGCCATTTCACGCCTTGTATGGTCGCGAGCCTCCGGCTCTCATTGCGACACCGCCCTCGGCCGCGACATCGCCAGACGTCGCACGCCACATTCGCACACCCGCCCGCCCGCCAGCACTCCGTCGCCCGCCCACATTTAATCGTGACCTTGCGGCGCAATTTGGAGAAGGCACATAACCGCATGCGCTCTGCGGCGAACCGCCATAGGCGGCATTTGGAACAGCAGTATCGGCAGCACTCCGTCGCCCGCCCTGTTTCGGCAAAGCTTGCTCGCCGATTTTATGGCCCCTTCGAGATCATTGAGCGCATTGGGCAGGTGTCTTATCAATTGATGCTTTCGGAGGGGAGCCGGATACACGACGTGTTTCATGTGAGCCTATTGCGGCCATTTGTGGATGGGTCTCGGGTTGATTTGCCAAGTTTTCATGTAGTGTTTGCTCGGGGTCATCCAATCGCTCAGCCGATGAGGCTGTTAACAAGGAGAACGGTGTGGTGTGGTGTGATGGCGCGGCCACGGAGGAAGGCCGACTCCAGTGGAGCGACGACGGAGGGGCTGCCCTGACTTGGGAACCAATCTCTGTGATCGAGAGGCATTTTCCGAACCTCCTTGTGGACAAGAAGCTGCTTAACGGGGGAGTTGATACGGAGACAACGGCAGCCCAGACCATGGACACGTCGGTTGAGGAGGCAGAGCAGCGCTAGGAGGCAGGGAACGCGAGTACGGGGGAGACTGTAGAGGCAGGGGACGTGAGTGCGGTGGAGACTGCAGCGGATTTCACTACGACAGTGGAAGAAGCAGCACCCACGGAGGCTCCTAAACGCAGTGACCGACCTCGGAGGCAGCTAAAGCCGGTGGTGCGATACGGCGACTTCGTGACAAGATAAGGAAGCCGAAGAGGAGGAGTGGAGTTGGCGTATTTTTTGCTTAGTTAATTATGTTATTATTCGTTCCTTTTATTTTACTTTAAACCATATTTAATTATTTTTTAGTCGAGCCCAATAAGCTCCTTTCCGGGTTTTCTTGTTGATTCTTTCCCGGGTCGCAAAAGAGAGTTGAATCATCTAGGGTCCTTAGACTATAAAAGGGAGCTATGTTATGAATTAAAATCATGAAGAAATAACATATTTTCCAAGTTTTTCATCTTCTTTAATTTTTCCGCAACCATAATCGGAGCTGATCTCTGGGAGAGCCCGGGACGTCCACCGTCATCTTACCGGCGTCGACTTCTCATCGTCATCGGAGCCTTGTTGAGGGAGTGCACCCTTAACAAATTCACTAATAATCTAATACATGTGTTTCATGCGTGATTTATTAGGGTGAATTGTGGAATAATGAGTTGCCTAATGAGATTCCATATCTCATTTCAAATTGATATGGAATGAATATATATATGGTTTGCATGTATAATTTATACGAGACACCAGAAATTAATTTTAGAAATTTTGGATTACTATCCAAAATTAAAATTAATTATATGGAATATCGTTAAATAATTTTATTAAGATTTAAATTGGTTTGAATATTAATTTATATCTTAGGGACTTTGATGGATTATTTTATCTATCTAGATATGTCCTAGACAGATTAGATTTGGTTGTTCAAATAAATCCTATTAAATCTAGGGTTCCATATTTTATGGAATAAATTAATTGAAATTTAATGTAGATTATATCCATAATTTATACTTATCATGATATATTTAGGTTTGAATTATAATCCTTATCTATAAGATATTGATAAATTTTATTTATCTAGAATATATCTTAAGATTATTTGGATAAGTATTTTTCAACTAAATCCTATTATATCTAGATTTCCTAAACCTAATGGAAAAGGATAATTATAATAAATAATAATAATATTATTTAATAATAATTGATTAATATTAATTAAAGAAAATATTTGATTAATTACTTATAATTTTTTTAATTATTAATTAATCAACTTATTTAATTATCTTTGTTTAATTTCATGGATTTAATAGAACTACCTATTAATATGAAATTAATATAAGTGAACTTTCTGCTTAATTCACTTAAGTGATAATTAAAAGAAAAACAATACCTTAAAATAACTAAGCGATAATTACGATCTCTGTCGTATATGGTCTCCAAAGAATTAGTCTATGTATGAAGTAGTTTTCAATATTAACGCAACTCACCTTAGTGGGAGCCTTAATCCTAAGAAACAGCAAGTTCATTGGTTAGACTTCTCAAAAGTAACTTCAATTTAATCAAGACGTAATTTCCAATATTATCGCGACCCACCTTAGTGGGAGCTTTAATCCTAAGAAATTGCAAAGTTTAGAAGATTAAATTGACTTGTGAGATAACTGTAGAATTTTGTTTGTGGCGTGCGACCTTCCATAGAAGGAGTATCAATACGGAAACGAAATTCTTGGGGTGAATATTCAATGGTATAAGCTTAGGCAACGTTTGGCGGCCATGCCACTTTAGTGGTCTCTGGACTATTCGTCGATGTTGTGATCAGAATTTTGTTAAATATAAATCTTTTACTTGACCTCCCTAGCGGCGTAGTTAATTCTATTTAACTGTTGTGAGAATCTAAATTGTTTTAATGGTTTTTACTTTAGAATCTTACATAGTTTGTAACAATAAGATATTCTTTTTCTCAGCTAAATCCATATCAAAATATCGTTCAATCATATTTCCGCTATTCTTAAAGAACACAAACTCGAAGGTCATAACTATATTGCATGGAAACAAAACTTGGATATCGTTCTCACTGCCGAAAAGTACAAATATGTGCTCACTACTGTATGTCCACTCGTACCTGCTACAAGTGCTTCTGCAGCAGTGAAAGAAACATACAGGAAGTGGTGTAAAGCCAATGAGATGGCGAAGTGCTACATGTTGGCTTCTATGTCAACAGTACTTCAACATCAGCATCAAGGCATAAACACTGCTACTGAGATTATGAACAATCTTAATAACCTTTTTGGTACTCAGAATCGAGCGGCTAAGTCTTTAGCCTTTCGGAGCATCATGACTAAGGTTATGAAGGAGGGCACATCTGTGAGGGACCATGTCCTCGAGATGATGAGCCACCTTAATCAAATTGAGGTTTTGGAAGGGATCATTGATCTCGAGTCCCAAGTAACTATAATCATTCAGAGTTTGCCAGCTAGCTATCAGGAGTTCAAGCTCAACTTTGAGATGAACAAGAGGGCTTATACCCTAGCTGAACTGTTGACTGAGTTGCAGTCAGAGGAGGATCTTATGATCTAGACAAAGGCTGCTATGATAAGTTCTAGGTCGTCTTTCTCAGGCTCTAAGCCATGTAAGGGGAAGAAGAAAGCCCAGAATGTTGTAGCACCTAAGATAGCTAAGGCAAGAAGAAACGGGTGAACAAGAACAAGAAGCAAAGCGGCAAGTGTTTCAAATGTGGCGAAAATGGGCATTGGAAGTCGGATTGTCCTAAAAAGGGCAATGGCTCAGGTATGCACCAAGCTTTCGTTGTAGAATCATGTTTAGCAGTTGTATCTACTCAGCAATGGGTGGTTGATACTGGAGCTACTGATCATGTTTGCTTTGATCCTGATATTATGCAGGTAACAAGGCAGTTGAATGAAGCAGAGATCGAAATCCAACGGGCGATGCTACGAGAGTGGCAGCTGTTCCAGTAGGAGACGTTTATTTATGTTTTTCTAGTGATAGAATACTAGTGCTGAACAATGTTTTGTTGATACCTTCGTTTAGAAGAAATTTAATATATGTTTCTAAACTTGTTTCTGATGGATATTCGATTTCATTTGATGATTCATGCATTATCTAGAAATGTGGTACTTATATCTATCGTGGTATCATGGAAAACAACCTTTACACTATAATGTCTACACAGTATATGCAACATAAAATTGAATCTAACTCAACATCGAAAGTTTCTCGAAAAAGAAAATCTCCTTCTGTTTCAATGAACGAAACGTACTTATGGAACCTTAGAATTGATCATGCTAACTCTACTAGGATTCAAGCGTTGGTAGACCAAGGTCTACTTAAGGATCTAGAAATAGAACCTTATACAACTTTTGAATCATGTTTGGAAGGCAAGATGACTAACAGACCATTTAAGGTCAAGCGTAATAGGGCCAAGGAAGTGCTTGAGCTCATTCATTCTAATGTGTGTGGACCAATGACTACTCAAGCTAGAGGCGGCTTTCAGTATTTCATAACCTTTATTGATGACTACTCGAAAGTTGGATATGTCTAATTGATGCGTCACAAGTCAGAATCTTTTGAAAAGTTCAAAGAATTCAGAGCACTTGTGGAGACGCGACATGGTAAGACAATCAAGTCTCTAAGGTCTGACCTGGAGGCGAGTACCTCAGTAGTGAGTTCTTGGACTACTTATCAGAGGCGGGAATTGAATCCCAATTGACTGCACCTGGCACACCCCAGCAGAACGCGTAGCTGAACGAAGGAATAGAACTTTCTTAGAAATGGTTCGATCGATTATGAGTTATGCTAAGTTACCTATTTCTTTCTGGGGACACGCATTGCTCACAGCAAGCTATACCTTGAACAACTTACCATCCAAATCAGTACCTACAACACCACATAAGTAGTGGACTGGACGAAAATCTAGTCTAAGACATCTCAGAGTGTGGGGTTGTCCAGCACACATGTTGGAGAAAGATCTAACGAAGTTGGAGTCTCGTACTGAGGTATGTTTGTTTGTAGGGTATCCCAGTGGAACGAAAGGCTTTGAATTCTATATTTTACGAGATAAGAAGGTATTTGTTAGCACAAATGCTAAGTTCTTAGAAGAAGACTATGTAATGAATCACAAGCCCAACATTGAAGTAGCTCTTGAGGAACTAAGAGATACTTCAGTTTCAACAAGTAAAGAGCCAATAACAGAAGTACAATCTATACCTGAGATATCAACTTCTGTACCACAAATTGTAGAGCCTCGTCGTAGTGGGAGGGTTCCTCGTGAACCAATGATGCACTTTTTATTAGCACTATAAATACCTGTAAGTATACAGAGTATGAATAGTATTGCTAAAGGTCAGTACTGGATATTGATCATGGGAAAACAATCACAGACTGGCTACCCTCTACTAAAACTCAATTACTATTTGGGAAAACCGAAAGATTTGACAATTTTTTAAAACAAAACAATTTGAAAGCAAATAAACAAATAATTGCAAATAAATCACGGAGATAAAAGTATAGAGATAAGGGAATTCCACGGATGTGCATTCACAGTTATGGTTATACAAATTCTAACAACTTTGATAGAACGAGTCACCTAGTTTATGCTCATCCGATGCAAACGTTGGTTACAAACATTAGGGTTGTCAATCCTAAATACGTAACTCCTAAAAGCTCCTAAAACCCTTGAAAAGTCCTCACTCTCAATTAACAGCGTCGTTTTAAAGGAAGTTAATTGTAGTGTCTATTAACTAGATTTAAAACACCAACCTCCTGTCACGATTATGTAGCAAGTTATATTAATTCTTCACAGAATGTGTCACTCAAACGTGAAGCATTATCCAACAACTTAAGGAAGAAACAAACTAAGAACAAAATGGATATTAAATAGAAAAGGAATTGTATAACCAAAGTTGTTACTAGCACATCCCTAGAATCCTATGAATTTAGTTACACATGATAGAATAACCTAAAAACATAGATTGAAGGGAAAACAATTGGAACATAAAACTAAAGCTAATAAAACCCAAAGGTTGAATCCTTGTAGCTTTAATGTTCTTGAATCCTACTTCAACTCCTTGCACAATGAAGTACTCTAACTTTTAATCTCTAGAAAATATGTTGCAAAAAGAGGATTATTTTGATGAAGTTTGAGGGGCTATTTATAGGGGAGAAATCGCCTCTTCTCAAATAAGGAAAAGAGTTGCAAAATATGGTAAATCTTGGAGAGAAATTAGGGCAAATCAGCTCGCCGCTCTTTTGTGGCGGACCGTTGCGCCTTGGTCAACGGTCGCCATGCATTGATCCGAGGCTTCTAACTCTTGGGTGGCGTTCGTCACGCCTTGGCCATCGGTCGCTGGGCGTGTCTTCATTCCATGCACAAATTTACCAAAATGGACCGCGGACAGTGTTGCAGTGGTCGCTGGATGCTACCAGAAACTCCAGATTACTACTTCGCGTTTTGACTCCCTTTTTAAGCTCAAATATGCACATTTCTCACAAAACATGTCAAAATACCAAAATGTATAAAATATACAAATAATGGACATGTAATAAAACCTTGACTCTCAAAACGGACCAAATAATGGCCTTAAAACCGTGCAAAATCCGAGCGTATTAACCAGAAAGGTACATTGGTTTAGGTGAGTCATCTCACTTAGAACCGGACGAAAATGTATCAGACCCATGGAACTTCAAAGAGGTGATGGCAAATTCAGATAGTCATTCTTAGAAAGAAGGAATGGATTCTGAACTACAATCAATGATAAACAAAGACGTTTATGATTTGTTAGTCCTACCTGAAGGTTGTACTGCCATTGGGAGCAAATAGATTTACAAACGTAAACGAGGACCTGACGGATGAGTTAAAATCTTCAAAGCAAGACTAGTAGCTAAGGGTTATACCCAAAGAGAAGGTATCGATTACGATGAGACCTTTTCGCCAATAGCTATGCTCAAGTCGATCCGAATTCTTTGGTCTATCGCAGCCTACATGGATTGGGAGGTATGGCAGATGGACGTCAAGACAACTTTCATGAATGGAAGTCTTGAGGAGACCATCTGCATGGAACAACCAGAGGGATATGTAGTCAAGGGTAAAGAACACATGGTGTGGAAGTTTAAGAAGGTTATTTATGGCCTCAAGCAAGCATCTCGATCATGTAACATGTGTTTGGACCAAACTGTTAAGTCTTTTGGCTTTGAGAAGTGCCCAAATGAGAGCTGTGTGTACAAGAAAGTTGAAGGTAAGAATGTAGTATTTATGGTACTCTACGTAGATGACATACTGTTGATTAGAAACAGTAAAAAAAATGTTGTCAGACATGAGAGATTGGCTATCAAGTCAATTTGAGATGAAAGATATGGGAGAAGCTGGACCCATCTTAGGCATTAAAGTTCTAAGGAACCGCCAGAAAATGATGTTATGCCAATCTCAAGAATCTTACATCGATACGATAGTTAAGCGTTTTAGCATACAAGATTCCAAGAAAGGTTTTCTACCTTTTAGCCATGGAATCACTCTGTACCAGGATATGTGTCCCAAAACACCTATTGAGATAGAAGCTATGAGAAGGATCCCTTATGCATCAGCAGTTGGGAGTCTCATGTATGTTATGTTATGCACAAGGCCCGATATTTGCTTTGTCGTTGGCATGGTAGCAAGGTATCAGTCTAACCATGGTCAAGGACACTGGATTGCGGTAAAGAAAATACTCAAGTATCTGAGAAGAACTAAGGAGTATTCTCTAGTTTACCAGGCATCCGAGATTATCCTTTGGGCTACACCGATTCAGACTTTCAGTCTGATCGGGATTCAAGGAAATCAACCTCTGGATATGTGTTTACTTTAGGAGGTAGAGCCGTAATTTGAAAGAGTGTGAAGCAGAAATGCATTGCGGACTCTACCATGGAAGCTGAATATGTGGCAGCATCAGAAGCCGCAAAGGAAGTAGTATGGTTCAGAAACTTTCTTATTGATTTGAATGTGATTCCGAGTATGCACAAGAGCATCACTGTTTATTGCGATAACTCTGGTGCTGTGGAAAACTCAAGGGAACCACATGCCCACAAGGCAAGCAAACAAATAGAGATGAAATATCGCATCATTCGTGATATAGGGCGGAGAGGAGACATTGAAGTGGTCATGATCCATTCACAAAGGCACTTCCAGCCAGGACGTTTGAACGTCACGTGAAAGGATTAGGTGTTCGATTGACCTAGACCCTCTTTCAGTATAAGTGGGAGGATTTTGCAGTTTTGGTATACTCGAAAGCTATTTTGAGTATAAGTGGGAGATTGTTAGAGTTTAGTATACTAAAAGCATCTTTCGAATGCTTATATATGTAATAACTCTTCTATCCATTTTTACCATTTAATGAGAAAGAATATTTTGTTACAATGTGTTTTGCTTATGGGTTGCTTATGTATTTATGAGATGTTGAAATATGTTTTCCATTTAAATACATAGTTTAAGCAAAATAAGTCTAAGTCTTCTGCATAGTAGACGAGTTGTGAGCGGTGTTCACAGTAGGTAACTTGTCGGTTCATGCAGAAGGAAAACTGTTTCACAACCTAGATAGGCTTTGACTACCTATCGTGAAAGGTTGCGATGTCAGTCCGAAAGTTTCCTTAACTAAGGAAATGAACGACATTGGTATGGTATAGCACTGAAATGATCAAACAGTGAGATAAGTTTTCTTGGCTATTTACTGAAGGACGAGGTCTCGGTGATTGTCATTTCTTAATCATTGTTGACATAACATTGAGCATACGATATTAATTAAAAACTACTTTGACTTATAAAATGGTGAGGGTATTTCGTTGCCCAAGAATCCTAATAGATTGGGTAGTGATCATTAATGTCTAAATGGTGCTAGTATTGTTATTGCAATGAATCGTGTGCTCGCAGATGCCAGTCTGATAATATCCTCAAGAGGTGTTTAGAAAAATGTTTTATTATTATGAAAACTAGTCAGTTGCAATTTATTCCATGAATAATAAATAATGTTTCTAAACTAGACCACCCTTGGAAAAAGAAATTAATTAATAAAAGTCAAATAGCAGACTTGGTATTAATTAATGGATATTATGATCTTAAACACGGGAAATGATTTAATTAAAGAGGAAGTCCCGGAATACTCGTAATTTCGGTTTGGACGGGCAGTCAATATTATATCTATAGTGGATGATAATAATATTTAAGTTTGGGCTTGAATTAAATTGCTTTTAATTTAATTAGTGAAAGCATGAACTGTGGCCCAATCCAATCCTCCACAGATCTCTAGTCTGGCCCAAAATAATTAACTTAATATAAAATAGAGAAGAAGAGAAGACATATTAATTATTCTACCGATATTATATTTCGTTCTCAATCACAGAAAGAGTGAAGAATCGGTATTTAGGGTTCTTCAACCTATAGAGATTTCTATCTTCAATTCTTCTCCAGCTTTTGAGGATTTGACGAGCTTTGCCCACATAAAGGTCAAATTCGAGTAAAAAGGGAACATATCAGAAGATCCATGGTTGAGATCAATTGAAGACGGTGATAGAATTCAACTCTTGAATTCTTACGGTACGTTGATTTAATTGCATATATTCAAAGTGTTTTGTGATTATATGCATATAAACATATTTCTAGTTTACAATCTGATAAAAACATGTTTAGATGTAAATATTTCAATCAAACTAAATAGATTTCCATTGCTAAACTAACAAGGCCATCGTGCCAAGGCCGTCAAGCCACTGTGCAAGGCCAACGTGCCAGGCCAATGTGTCATGGTGCCATTGTCTAAGGCCATCGTGAAATTGTGTAAGGCTAGCATGCCCAAAGCTAACATGCTATTGTGCAAGGCTACCGAGGCTCGTACTAGTCCCTCGGGCGATCGTTCAAGTATTTCTAAGCCCCGACAATATGATTTATGAAAGATATGTAATTAAACGAAAGGTTCAGAAGTCAAACATATACGAATTTGAGAAAAGATGAGATGTTGATATCCAGTGCACGCAAGTGATTTACTTGATGTGTCCCTACCCTATATGGGCTCACCATTTACATGATTTTCATAATATATTTGAGTTACTCATGAATAAGAAAGATGAGAGGTTCTGTGATACATGGTGTAGGGTTCACCGGGTGTTACACTAGTGGTCCCTAGTCCTTTAAGGGCGTCGTGCAAGGCCACAGTGCCATCGTGCAAGGCCGTCGAGCAATCGTGTCAGGCCGTCGAGCTATAGTGCAAGACCACCTAACCATAGTTCAAGGCCACCGTGATATAGTTCAAGGCCGTCAAGCCATCGTGCAAGGTCGTCGTGCCATCGTGCAAGGCAGTCGAGCCATCGTGCAAGGCCACCGTGCCATCGTGCAATGCCACCGAGCCATAGTTCAAGGCAATTGTGCTACAGTTCAAGGCCGTCTAGCTCGTGTAAGGCCGTCGTGCCATCGTGCAACGCCGTCGAGCCATCGTGCTAGGCCACCGTGCCATCGTGCAAGGCCACTGAGCCATAGTTCAAGGCCATCGTGCAAGGCCACCGTGCCATAGTTCAAGGCCACCGAGCCATAGTTCATGGCCACCGAGCCATAGTTCAAGGCCATAGTGCAAGGCCACCGTGCCATCGTGCAAGGCCACCGTGCCATCATGCAAGGCCATCGTGCCATAGGCAAGGCCACTGAGCCATAGTCCAAGGCCATCGTGCCATCGTGCAGGGCCGTTGAGCCATCGTGCCAGGCCATCGAGCCATCGTGCCATATGAAAGTCTACCGAGCCATCATGCTAGGCCACAGTGCCATCATGCTAGGCCAACGCGCCATCGTGCTAGGCTACTGAGCCTCGTACTAGTCCCTCGGACTGGGCCATCATGGAAAGCCACCTAGCTCAAACACATTATTTGAGCCAGATATGCGATTGAACGAAATATACATAAGTCAAACATATACAAAAGTGTGAAAAGATGAGATGTTGATGGTCGGTGCGTGCAAGTGATTTACTTGATGTGACCCTGCCCTACATGGGCTCTAACATTTACATGATTTTCATAAAATATTTGAGTAATACATGAATAAGAAAGATGAGAGAAAGGGTGATATCTGGCGTACGGTTCACCGGGTGTTACACAATACGAGAGAGGGAGAGATAAAGAAAATATCACGTACCTAGATATTAAAGTCTAAAAATGCACTTCATGGTGCAAAATTATGATGAATAGTTAAAAATTACCATAAATGTGGTATTAAAGTCCAAGGACTATCCATGATATTTTTAAAGTTCAAGGATCGTTTGCACGTGAAATGCATAGTTCATAGACCATTTGCTTAGTTTGCTCAAAATTGTAAAACAAGATAAATTTAAACCTTTAAATAGAGTTAGAAAATTCATATGAGGAATAGATTATGGTCTTGCAATTGCTAGTACAAAGATACAATGCACACAATCTCATATGGGAATGAGCAAGCCACATCCGAGCCCAAGCAACAGCCCACTAGATGCCACAGCCACGCCCTCGGCCATCGCCAAGTCCAGCGCAACCCACAACGCCAAATCATACGCCCTGCAAAGTATAAGTATTTCAAACCTAAAAGAAATGATCTCATGTAATCTACTTGTGATATCCATCAAATATTTTAATGAGTCATACGGCTTAAATAGAGTCGTAGGGGTTAATTTTATAAATGATCATCAAACTATGACACTTGTATCAAATTGGTCACTAAACTTTAATTTATTTCAAAATGATCACTAAACTTTGTACTTTGTATTATTTTTATGTACTTGATTTAATATTACATGGCAATCAATATTCCTCATATATCTTCCTCATTATCCTAATCACCTTTCTCACAGACTTAGGCCATCTGCAACGCTGTCTCTTATCTCTTAACCGTCTCATCCATTAACTATTCATGAACCCCACTATACTTTTCACTCCATCTCTTAACTAAGAGACAGAACATGCAACCCTCCATCTCTTGTCCGTCTCTTAAACATCTCTTAACTTACTATTCATTCAATTTCATTTTTTTATTTTTATTTCCAACAAATTCAATTAATAAAAACACATTCCATAAAATAAAATAAAATTACAACATAAAATAAAAATACAACTTAAAATTCAAAAAACAAAAAAAAACAAATAAATAAAATCCTAAAAAAATAAAATTACATAATTTAAAATATAATTTTACAGAAATTAAAAAAAACTACTCCGCAGGCGAATCATCCCCCGAAGGCGGTGGCGGTGCACTCAAGCTACGTGGAGGCGGAATACTGATAAGTTGTATTCTAGGCCTTTGTTACGGGTCAGTATGATGTGCAAAATTGATTATATCTGCAAAACAGTTGCTCAAAGTGTGCAGGTTAAGTGTTCTAGCCAGTAGGGAAGTTTCGGAATGTTCAGGTGAAAAAGGGCGCCAGCATGATCTCATACTGATCAGTATTCGTGCTGAAATGGCTTGAGATGGAGAAGACGGATAGCTGGGACGCATTACCCACAATTAAGGGCAAAGAAGTCAACTTGCAATGAGGATTTACCCTAAAATCAAGGGTAAGCCTCCCTATAAAAGGAAGCCAAGAAGGAGAGAAAAAAAAATCCACATTCTCTCATTCACCACCATCTTTAGGTAGAGAGTTCTCTCGGTAATACTAGTCTTTCAGCCGTGTCCCGCTTCTTGCCTCGCCGCAGCCATGATCACCTGACGCTCAGATGTTCCCAGAGTTCCAGTCATCGTCCGTTCCAGCCAGCAAGACCGTAGCTTTGAGATTCCATCGCCCGGAGTGGCAAAAACACTTTTATTTGCCTTCGCAGTTTAATTTTCCTTGCTTTCCTTACGTTGGATCTTTGTTGCTTTTGGATATTTTCTACTTTTGAAGTACTTGTTGAAGATCCGAACGTGTTTATGCTATGAAGTTGATTTCCGTTTCGTTTATTGTGTTGTTTTCTTTTCCTTCCTTGCCTAGTTAGCTTAGATCTAAAGTTTCTTGGTGTTTTAAGTGATGAATCTCTCATTTCTGTTTTACGTAGCAAGTTTCTCTAGGATAGTATAAGCTGGTACTGTTTGATTGGGAAGTGGATCGTTGCATGCAAAGCTTAGTTTTAATTTCCGAATCGTCCTTCCATGTTGACCAGTATGCAGAAGTCCAGTTCCAGTGTTTGATTTCAGATTTGATTTCGTAGTTTTAGATCTGTGTTCACGAGTTGATAATCTGTGTTTTCCGTGTTGAATCTGGAATTGTTATCTGAATTTTGGATGTGTTTGTTGAAGAAGATGGTGTCTATTTCAATTGGAGGGGACCACTTACTTTTTAGATGCTTTTTGCTTTTGTCCTTCACTTTTAGTTAAGCCCTGTCAGCCTAGTCACCAAACTTCCACTACCCTCTGAATATTCCGTTTAGCCCAAAATAGAAACCCGTACCTTCTAAATATTTTCTGTTACAAAAATGTCTCCCCATTTCACGTACACAGTTACATTCCAAATGTCTTTCATACCGTCTGACCAACAAAACACCACCTTTAAGTTCTTGCCTAGGTAGAGACTCAACCCAAGCGTGGTAGCTAACCAACCTTTCCAAATATCACCGCGGTAGTTTAAACGCACCATCTCTGTGGGATTCGACCCTTATCACCACTATACTAATCAGTAGGAGTGGGTTGAGGAATCTTTGAAACTAGGGTCTAGGCTTAGTTAGAATCTCTATCTTGACCAGTAGGATATATCCTTGCTTGAACGACACCTACGCACCCCTGGTCCTTTCAAATGGCGCCGTTGCCGGGGATGGATGGCGTTTTTGAGTTGCTATTGTGTGTGATACTTTTGTGTATATATTGTGTATAATTTTCCTTTTTCTTTTCATTTCAGTTTATGAGCAGTAGCTCGTCTCCTGATCAGTGGAGGCCGAAAATACTCAAGCGAGGAACTATACTCGTAACCACTCGTTCTGGCCTGTCGACCACCTTGTCTGACCTAGGCACGAGTAGTGACGAAGAGAAGGGCACCATAGAGGGACCAATACCAGAAGAGAAACCACTGTTGGAAGGCAACCCAAAGGAAATGGCCAACCAGGGAAATGAACACCAGGAGATCGGGACGCTGAACGCACATACTGAAGGAGAGCCCCCGCAAGCCATAGTCGTTACTCCAGGGCAAACCGCCTGCGATGTGAAGCCTCATGTGATCGCGATCCTGCCTACATACTGTGGGAAGAGCTATGAAGGGCCGTATGAGTTTATTCATGAGTTTTGTAAAATTTGTAGGGCGCAGAAGAGACCAGCAGGAGCGACTGAGGATGATTATAGGCTGAAGGCTTTGCCATTTGTGCTCAAGGGGGAAGTTAACACCTGGTTCATGCACCTGCCCCCCAACTCTATTGAGACTTGGGCAGATTTCAAGTCAGCATTCCTGGGTGAGTTTTTTCCGTCATCCAAGACAAGCGCGCTGAAGAGGGAATTAACTAATGTGAAGCAAGGGTATGATGAACCCTTGAGTGATTATTGGGCAAGATACATGGGTCTTTTGGAATCATGTCCCAACCATCGCATGGCGGACATTGAAGTACATCATACTTTCTACGAAGGTATGAACGCGGTAACCAAGGACCTGGCAAATTCATCGTCAGGAGGAAGCTTCACGCAATTACGGGTCAGCGAAGCGAAGAGAGCCCTAAGGAAGCTACTGAATGCAAAGAAAGAGTATGACCATTCAAGGGAAGGATACAACCGAGAGCGGGCTGATGTTGCCTCGTCTACTGATCAGGAAAATAAGCTGGAGCAGAAAATGGATTTGGAAATGGATGAGCTGAAGAAGTCACTTCTGAGTGCGATCGAGAAGAGCACTCCACCACCTCCCCCAGCTGGGAATTACAAGGGTGCAGAGCAGAGAAATCAAGGACCGAACTATGATCAGCCTAATGACTTCGGGAATATGGAGCAAGTTAATGCTGCGGGGTACTTCAATTCTAGTGGGCATTGGATTCAAGGTAGACAACGGGATGCACCATGGAGGGATCATCCAAACTTCCGACGGGGTGACGGAAGCCAAAATCAAAACCAAGGTCAGAACCAGTATAACCCCCATCCGAACCAAAACCCTAACCATGGACCAGCAAACCCAGACTACCAGCCCAACTGGTCAGGAAGAAACCAACAATCCCAAAACCAAAACCCACAAAACCAGAACCCGAACCCTGTCTATGTGCCGCCCCACCAGAGAAACTTCCAAAATTTCCAAAATCAGCCGAACCCAGGACCCCAACACCATCAGAACCAAAATCAATTCCAAGGCCAGCACCAGAATCAATATCCTCAAGATCAGTACACCCCTCCTGCCCAGTATAACCAATACCCGCCTAATAAGGCCAGCAAAACTCCCAGAACTATCAACACCAAGGGCCGAGTCATTTCCAAAATTTGAACAGGCCAAGGAGATCCGTTGAGGACATGATGGGTGAAATGCTAGCGTCACAACAGAGCATCAAAGGAGAATTGCAATCCCATAATGAGGTCGTGCAGGGGATGCAAAATGCCCAGAAGGAACATAAGGCGAACATGGATATGATGAATAGGCAGTTAGCTCAACTGGCCAGTTCGGTGGGTGATTTGAAGGGAAATGCGGGGAAACTCCCATCTACAGTCCAAATGCCCGAAAAGGCAAATGTGAGTAAGGTTACGTTGAGGTCAGGAACTACTTATGACGCGCCTCAACCGAAACGACCTAGTGGAGGATCCAATGGAACGAAGATAGGAGGCGATACCATTTCAGCGGAAGAATTAGGGAGACCTATGCCTCGGATGCAGGATCCATTCTTCTTGGATGATACACCAAGTGTAAGAGGTGAACCCGACACCCTACTGACCAGGAAGGAACCTACTCAAGAGGAAGAGCCCAGAATGGAGGCCCAGACCCAGGAACTACCCAAGAAAGACTCCAAGAAGGTTGCTGAGGGACCAGTAGAGGAGAAAAAAGGGGAGAAACCATTCCCATTCCGATTTGTTACAAAGAGGAAGAAAGAGAACCTGGTTGACTACTTATCGATTTTTGGGAAGTTGGATGTCACCATACCATTCTTCCAAGCCGTGAAGCTACCCCCTCTCGGGAAATTCATAAAGGACTTCATAGCCGGGAGAGCCCAGAAGGATGGCAAGATTATGGTGGAAGGGATAGCGTCAGTAATAGTGCAAGAGAAGTTACCACCCAAGAGAGCCGACCCAGGTATGTTCACCCTACCCATAACTGTAGGAGATGTGAAGGTCGAACATGCAATGTGTGATTTGGGGGCATCTATAAATGTCATGCCATTGTCTATCTATAACCGGTTGAAAGGAGTGAGGCTGTCAAATACTAGGGTGTTGATCCAACTGACTGATAGGTCGTGCATAAGTCCTGAGGGAGTTTTAGAAAATGTGTTAGTAAGAGTGCATGATTTTACATACCCTGCTGATTTTTATGTGACAAAAATGAGTGAGCATGAAGCGAAGGAGTCTAGTGGAGTCTTGTTAGGAAGACCTTTTCTGAGAACGGCCAAGACAATAGTGGATATGGCTGAGGGGACTATTTGCATTGATTTTTATGGGGAGAAGTTTACCTTCGATATAAATGATGCCATGAATAAACCCATCGATTCTGAAAATCTATGCTATGTTGATGTGATTGACCCCCTAGTCCAAGATTTTCTTGAAACCCAACTATTGCAGGAGAAACTCCAGGCTTTAGATGTTTATGAACAGGCTGACATAGAAGCTGCTGCATGGTGTGATCTGATCAATAGCCAAGGGTTGACTGATGAAGAAATAGAAGTAGCGATCAAGGAATTCTGTCAGAAATCGGAGTTCATTGGAGCCGCAGGGGCTCAGCTACCAGTCAGTATAGAAGAACCATCAGAGGGAGATTTAGAAAAAGAATGAGAGACTGAGAAAAACCCCTTACCCGAAGACACACTTCCACCCCAAGTTGAGCTGAAGAAATTACCCTCGAATTTGAAGTATGCCTTCCTCGGAGGTGAGGACTCATATCCAGTGATCATCAGTAGCAGTCTTACAAGGGAACAGGAGGCTAGGCTGCTGACTGTGCTGAGTAAGAACAAGAAGGCGATTGGATGGAGTCTTACAGATTTAGTGGGGATAAGCCCCGACGTCTGCATGCACCATATTAGGCTGGAAGAAGTAGCGAAAGCACATAGAGATGCTCAAAGGAAGGTAAACCCGAACATGTGAGAGGAAATATTGAAGGAAATCTTGAAGTTGTTGTCGCTAGGAATTATCTATTCAGTGCCGGACAGTGAGTGGGTCAGTCCGATCCACATGGTTCCAAAGAAGTCGGGAATCCAAGTCGTCCAAAATGAGAGGAATGAGCTGATTCCAACGAGGCTAGTCACGGGTTGGCGAATGTGCATCGACTACCGAAAGCTAAACAGTGCAACGAGGAAAGACCATTTTCCTTTGCCTTTCATCGACCAGATGTTGGAGAGGCTAGCCGATAAGAAGTATTTTTGCTTTTTGGATGGATACAGCGGATATTTCCAAATTTACGTGGATCCTGAGGACTAGGACAAGACGACCTTCACATGCCCATTCGGAACCTATGCATATAGACGCATGCCTTTCGGCCTATGCAACGCTCCACGTACGTTTCAACGATGTATGATGAGCATATTCTCCGATCTGATTGAAGATTGTATAGAGATATTTATGGATGATTTTACGGTCTATGGCGATTCTTTTGACGCATGCCTTCATCACTTGGACATAGTTCTAGAAAGGTGTCAAGCCAAGAGCTTGGTTTTAAACTTTGAGAAGTGTCATTTTATGGTCACCGAGGGTATTGTTTTAGGACACGTGGTTTCAGAGAGAGGCATTCAGGTGGATCAAGCTAAGGTGGATGTTATATCAAAATTGCCATTCCCTACTGATCAGAAGGGAATAAGGGGTTTTCTGGGGCACGCCGGATTTTATCGAAGATTTATTAAGAATTTCTCCAAAATCGCCCAACCCCTTACCAGGCTACTTCAAAATGACGTGGAGTTCGTTTTTGATGAGCAATGCAAGGCTGCTTTCAATCTTCTCAAGGAAAAGCTGATATCCGCACCTATCATAAGGGCTCCTGACTGGAACCATCCTTTCGAAGTAATGTGCGACGCCAGTGATTTTGCGGTAGGAGCCGTGCTGGGTCAGAAGATCGATGGGAAGAGGTACGTAATTTTTTATGCGTCCAAGACTCTGAATCAAGCCCAGCGGAATTACGATACCACTGAAAAAGAGATGCTGGCAGTGGTGTATTCTTTCGAGAAGTTCCGGCCATATTTGTTGGGATCCAAAGTCATAGTGTATACTAACCATGCAGCGATTAAGTATCTGATTGCCAAGAAGGAATCCAAACCACGCTTGATCCGATGGGTACTCTTGTTACAAGAATTTGATTGGGAGGTGGAAGATAAGAGAGGAGTCGAAAATAAGGTGGCAGACCATTTGAGCAGAATAATGCAAGATGGAAACGGTGACGAAGTGCATGATAAATTTCCAGAGGAACATTTGTGTGAGGTGATTTTTGCGCCCAGAAAAATTGATTGGGAAGAAGTGTTCAAACTTACTGGTCAGAATGATACAGCAAAAGGGAAAGAGAAGGTAGGGCAAGAGCCATGGTATGCGGACCTGGCCAACTACCTAGTAACTAGAGAGCTTCCGGAAGTACCGAGTGTTACCAAAGCCCAAAGAATGAAGATCAAGAGTGAAGCAAAATACTACTTTTGGGACGACTCCTATCTGTGGAGAGTATGGTCCGATCAAGTGATAAGGAGGTGCATTCCTGACTGGGAGCAGCGGGATGTTTTAACCCACTGCCATTCGTTAACATGTGGAGGGCACTTTGGGTCCAAGAAGACGGCAAGGAAGATTCTGGATAGCGGCTTTTACTGGCCAACTCTAAACAAAGATGCGTACGAGTTCTGCAGGAGCTGTGAGCGTTGCCAACTGACCGGTGGAATATCTGCCCGGGATGAAATGCCGCTGGTAACCATAATAGTTTGCGAGCTATTCGACATATGGGGAATGGACTTCATGGGTCCGTTTCCTTCATCCTATGGGAATCTGTATATCCTAGTTGTTGTAGACTACGTCTCCAAATGGGTAGAAGCCAAGGCCACAAGCACGTGTGAAGCCAAGGAGGTGGCCAAGTTCTTAAAGAGTCATATCTTCAGCCGATTCGGTGTGCCCAGGGCGATCATATCCGATCAAGGTACGCACTTCTGTAACCGTACAATTGAATCCTTGATGAAAAAGTACGGTGTGCACCATAGACTATCCAGCCCTTACCATCCGCAAGCAAATGGTCAAGCGGAGATTTCTAACCGCGAGATAAAGAAAATTTTGGAGAAGACTGTGAACACTTTTAGGAAGGATTGGAGTGTAAGGTTAGAGGATGCTCTCTGGGCGTGTCGAACAGCCTACAAAACCCCCATAGGCATGTCCCCTTACCGGATTGTTTTTGGGAAGATGTGCCACTTACCGGTTGGGATCGAGCATCGAGCATACTGGGCAGTACAGAAAGTGAATATGGATGCTACAGCCTGTGAAGAGGGAAGGAAGCTGCAACTGCATGAGCTTGAGGAACTTAGATTGGAGTCATTCGACTCAGCCATGTGGTACAAAGAGCGAACTAAATTGTGGCATGATCGAAATCTGAGAACTAAGGAGCTCCATGTTGGCCAGAAAGTACTACTCTTCCAGTCAAGATTGAAGCTTATGCAGGGAAACTCAAGTCCAAATGGACAGGACCTTACATCATAACTGCACTCCGATCTAATGGGGCAGTGGAAATTTCAGGTAGTTTTTCTAACTCTGAACCTTTCATAGTAAATGGACATAGGTTGAAAATATTCAGGGATAATAGCGAGGTGGGTGTAGTGGATGAAATTCTACTACAACCACTTACATCGGTTTAATACTGATCAGTAAGATAGGAATTTGGAATTCCACGTGGCTAGTTCCTTTAGAGAATAATCTTTGCATATACTGGCCAAGTAGAATTCTAAATTGCCTATTGTAAATTTTGTAAATACGTAGTCTTTGCATGTCAGAGAATTTCTAAGAAAATCCAAAAATATTTTCGGGCCTTAAATTAAAATTGGAGCGCGAATGGACCAAGAGATTACCAATTTTGTGCTACTTCAATTTTTATCTAAATGCCCATTTGAATTATTTCCTTAATTAAGTATAGAGGGGAATTATGCTAAGGACGAAACTTTAATTGAGGCTTATGCAGCTTTTGCAGGGTGGCTGCGGCTGGAATGGCGTGGAGCAGAGAGAGGAGACACGCTAGCCAATTAAGGGCCAGCATTCCTAACCGTCTTTCATCCTAAGCGTTGCGACCGGCAACCGTTGATAGCCGGTTGAAACCACCTGCAACAGCCCCCTCTCATCCAAATTAAACCAACCGTCCCAACCCTTCTCCCTCACAAACCCTGATTTTCAAATTCCCTTTCAAGAGATACTCTCCCATACTCTCTCAGAAAGCGTAAATCACAAACCATCATTTCCATTCTCTTCCAGAAATCAAAACCCAAATCCCCTCTAACAATCACCACTGGAACCATGGGAAAGAAAAGAGTCGTGAGAAAAGCCGACAACCCTTCAACCCGCCGAGGAGAAAATCCCAACCCACAACCACCGCGGGAAGAACCACCGCCAAACCCGCAACCGTCATAAGCAAACCAGCAAGCCCCACCGATGATATCTCTAGACGCAATGGCGGAGTTTCTCCGATTGCAAGATCCGAACAGAAACTGGGCAGCGGAGTTAGCGTATTTTAGCCAAGGTAGGGGGAAAGGAAGCGTAATCGGAGCAACTCCAGCGGTGGCCGTGTCAGTAACCAGTGCACAACCCACGGTCCCCATTCCGTCTACCGTTCCGGTTTCCCCTAAAATTCCACAAGAAGATCGTCGAAGCAGAACTGACAGAAACAGAAGAACGTTCCCCGATTTCCCAAGGAACCGAGCCTGAGGATATCGAGGCCATTGCGGCTCATTACGACTCTGATTCGGAGGAGAGGGCAGAAAGGCTGAGGGAGGAGAACCAAGACCGTGAAGGGGGGAATATAGTGGAGGAAACGCAAGCTGTGGAGACCGTCCATCAGGAGAGGGTTAGGGGTGATATAGACTTGAATGAATCGGCCAGAAAGCAAGGCCTCATGACAGACGAAGAATTTGACTCGATTCTGAACAGGGTCAGCCCAAGGGAAGAGGACACTGCACCAATGGCTGAGGGTCTAGACCTCGAATTGGGGGCAATAGGAGAAAGGGAGAAAGCTGTTACAGGAACCACACCGGAGGGTCAAACTTCCCAGTTAGCAGGAGGGGAAGGGGAAGTACGGAGTGAAGGGAAAGGGCCAGAGTAAGTAGATTCCCAAGTGAAAGCCGGGGATGATAGAATGCAAGTAGAAGAGGAGGGACCACCCGTGGAAACCCAAGTACCGGAAACGGTGACGCCTTCTGTCTTAAAACCGCCACCAGTGAAGCGGCCGATAACAGAGAAACCGAAACCCACACGGGTATCTCAGCGATGCCTAGGCAAATGGACAGCAAGCAAGGCCCAGACGAACACGGCTGAGAACCCAGTAGAGATCGTAAGCGATGAGGAAGAGTTGCATTGTTGGAAAGAACGGTTACTGAGATGGCAGAGGAGAACAGACAGATGAGGGCAGAAGTGATCCGTTTGGCGTCCGCAATGGAACGGATATTGAAGGAGTCTGCGGGACAGAGTATGCTGACTCAGAAGCAAGCTGCTATGGAGACGATAATGACTGATTTAGGAGAGGAGAACCAGCGATTGATAACGGAGATGGGCTGAATGGCATTCGTGATAGATGAGTTATTGGAGGAAGTGACCAACCAGAGGAAATAATAAGCTACAGGAGCCAGGGGCCGTGAAGCCCAGCATGACGCACCGAGTAACCGTGGAGGCCAGGATGATGGACCGCAAGAGCCAGAGACAGAGGAAGCTGAGGTGCCGGCAGAGGCCGAGGAGCCGGCGAAGGATGATGCGGACCGAGCTGAGACGGAGAAGGACCAGTCGAAGGAACAACCTGCACCACCTGCACCGCGAAGGAGCATGCGACACCGATAAGACCACCCCCCACGACCAGTTAGTTTTCTTTTTAATTTTTCAGTTTTTTTTTTTTTTAGCTTTCCGTATTTTTTTTTTGTGTCTTGGTTTTTGTTTAGGTGGTATAATCTGTGTTTGTTCGCAAACCCCCATTCATAACACTTAGCCTATTTAATAGTCTAAGTGTGAGAAGTATAGGGTTTGTTTCTTTAGAGCATGATTTCTGTGTTCTCTTATTTTTGTTTTTCGTACGCATGTTGACTCACACTTAGTCCATTGTATGGCCTAAGTGTGAGGAGTTTTTATTCGTGTTTGTGTTCGTTGGTTTTTGTTTAGGTGTTTAGTTTGTTGTTTCTAGTTGCTATTTTGTTGTCTGTGTGCCCGCCTTACTGGCCATTACCTTTTCCACTTCACAGCCTTATCTGAGGGCAGACACTTGTGAAGTAGGAGGGGGGACGCAATGGCCAGTAGGATGTATGTATATATGGGTAGTCTTTGTGTTTTTGTTTTGTTAGGTCTAGTTTTTTATGTTGTGTGTTGATTGGGCTTAAAACTCAACCGTCTTGAGCTGACGGTGAGGGGAATTGAGGGAGATAGGACATGCTGGAAAACCGAAACCATCCCTATTAGTACCTCCTAGTCAGGATAGATGATGTGAGTATGAGAGAAAAGCCCATACTTAGAGCCGAACACGTAAGCCCTCTAAAATGTGAGTTATAAGCCTTAAAGTGGAACCACTTTCCACATATATTGAAAAGAAAGAGAGGCTGCCACAATTTGCCTAGGGTGAAGTGACCATGGGTAGCAAATACTGAAGGCAGTAGGAAACCCCCCCTACAAAAAAAAAAAAAACCCACCTTTAGAACTTTTTTTTCTTAACCTTTTATACCCAGATAAACACCCCTAGCCCTTGGGACAGTGTGAAGGGCAATGAAATAAATGGAGCTTACTGGCCAGGAAGAGGTGCGAAAAAGCAGAGACCAGCTGGACTAGAAAGTTAGAAGAAAATCGACCAGGGAGTCATCCCCAGTCCAAAAAAAAGAAGAAGAAGAAGAAGAAGAAGAAGGAATAAGAGTGGCGAAGCCACGAAAAAAAAGGGAGAAAATGAAGAAAATGGTCAGAAAGATTTGACCACAAAAAAAATGAATGAAGGAATAAGGGTGGCGAAGCCACAAAGATGCTAATGACCAGTTGGAGACCAAAGCCAGAAGCGCCAACTAAGAAAAGCAACTGATCAGAAGCATGATACACACAGTCCCCCCCGCATCAATAAAATAGAAATTTTGAACCTTAGAGCCTTAGGAACATCCACCCAAAACATTATAAGCCAAAACCCCCGTTACAAGCCTATAAGTCCTTCAGTAGCTGCTCGTGAGATCTAAGTCCGAAGCAACTGTGGTTGAGCATAATGAGAGAATGCAGTCCTAACATTCCTGGTGAGGTATGAGTGACTGGGTGAACCTACAGTTGGGCCGAGAGTATGGGCGATCTTGACAAACAGATATACAGATTGGGAGAGAGAGGGGGGTGGCAGAAGTTCAAGGCTGTCTAAGGCCGGATTGCACCTGATCCAGAGGGGAGGGATGGTTGAAAATATAGCCCGCTCTTTGTGTTTTCAGTTTTTTTTTTGTGTTTGTTTAAGTGTTTCTTTTGCATCACAGTTTAGAGTCTAGGTTAGGTAGAGTCAGTCAGGGGAGTAACCAGGCTAGAATTCGACATATGTCTTTTGGTTGTTCTTCACGCTTGAGGACAAGCATGTGGTAAGTGTGAGCAGTTTGATAAGTCGTATTCTAGGCCTTTGTTACGAGTCAGTATGATGTGCAAAATTGATTATATCTGCAAAACAGTTGCTCAAAGTGTGCAGGTTAAGTGTTCTAGCCAGTAGGGAAGTTTCGGAATGTTCAGGTGAAAAAGGGCGCCAGCATGATCTCATACTGATCAGTATTCGTGCTGAAACGGCTTGAGATGGAGAAGACGGATAGCTGGGACGGATTACCCACAATTAAGGGCAAAGAAGTCAACTTGCAATGAGGATTTACCCTAAAATCAAGGGTAAGCCTCCCTATAAAAGGAAGCCAAGAAGGAGAGAAAAAAAAAATCCACATTCACTCATTCACCACCATCTTTAGGTAGAGAGTTCTCTCGGTAATACCAGTCTTTCAGCCGTGTCTCGCTTCTTGCCTCGCCGCAGCCATGATCACCTGACGCTCAGATGTTCCCAGAGTTCCAGTCATCGTCCGTTCCAGCCAGCAAGACCGTAGCTTAGAGATTCCATCGCCCGGAGTGGCAAAAACACTTTTATTTGCCTTCGCAGTTTAATTTTCCTGGCTTTCCTTACGTTGGATCTTTGTTGCTTTTGGATATTTTCTGCTTTTGAAGTACTTGTTGAAGATCCGAACGTGTTTATGCTATGAAGTTGATTTCCGTTTCATTTATTGTGTTGTTTTCTTTTCCTTCCTTGCCTAGTTAGCTTAGATCTAAAGTTTCTTGGTGTTTTAAGTGCTGAATCTCTCATTTCTGTTTTACGTAGCAAGTTTCTCTAGGATAGTATAAGCTGGTACTGTTTGATTGGGAAGTGGATCGTTGCATGTAAAGCTTAGTTTTAATTTCCGAATCGTCCTTCCATGTTGACCAGTATGCAGAAGTCCAGTTCCAGTGTTTGATTTCAGATTTGATTTCGTAGTTTTAGATCTGTGTTCACGAGTTGATAATCTGTGTTTTCCGTGTTGAATCTGGAATTGTTATCTGAATTTTGGATGTGTTTGTTGAAGAAGATGGTGTCTATTTCAATTGAAGGAGACCACTTACTTTTTAGATGCTTTTTGCTTTTGTCCTTCACTTTTAGTTAAGCCCTGTCAGCCTAGTCACCAAACTTCCACTACCCTCTGAATATTCCGTTTAGCCCAAAATAGAAACCCGTACCTTCTAAATATTTTCTGTTACAAAAATGTCTCCCCATTTCACGTACACAGTTACATTCCAGATGTCTTTCATACCGTCTGACCAGTAAAACACCACCTTTATGTTCTTGCCTAGGTAGAGACTCAACCCAAGCGTGGTAGCTAACCAACCTTTCCAAATATCACCGCGGTAGTTTAAACGCACCATCTCTGTGGGATTCGACCCTTATCACCACTATACTGATCAGTAGGAGTGGGTTGAGGAATCTTTGAAACCAGAGTCTAGGCTTAGTTAGGATCTCTATCCTGACTAGTAGGATATATTCTTGCTTGAACGACACCTACGCACCCCTGGTCCTTTCAAATACCAATTTGTCTTGCCATATACTCAATTCCAACAAGATGGGCTTGATATTGTGGAAGCGTCATGCGGGAAGTGTCCGCCATCGTGGCGGTCAAGTACATGGACAATAGGATGTTCGAGCCCGAGCCCGCCTGGCTTGATTCACCTCGGCCCCTCCTCCCTTTAGCCGCCTTCGCCGCCTTAGTCCCTTGCGGCCGACGGCGCCCACGGGAGGACCCCCCGGCATCGTCTGCCATGCCCTCAACCTCCTGCGAGGCAACCTCTTGTGCGGCGCTGCCTGAACCGCCCCCACTAGACGAGTATTGACCACCCGCCGTGTGCTTCGTGCGCTTCGAGGTCAAGCCCGAGCTGGACCGGACACCGCCGGCCTACCTTTCCTCGTCTTTGACGGCCTCTCAAACATCAACATGTCTGAATTCTTTGCCGGTGTCTTCGAAATAGACTCGCAAAGCCGATCTCAGAATGTCGGCTCCCGTGGCTCCGCTTTGGTAATGAGCCGCTTTGTTCTTGTAGATGCCGCAGAATTTTTTGACCTCTCTGTCGACTAGGTCAAAGTGAGCGCGGAGCATCTTCAATGAGCGGCGGCGGGACCCCATCGGCTTAATATCGTTGTAGGCCTCGGTGACCTTTTCCCAGAAGCACTTCCGGGTTTGTTGATTCCCGATGATGGGATCGTACGAGACGTTGATCCAGGCGTTGTACACAGCCATCGTGTCCTTGTGGCTGTACGGATGCCGACCTACATCCTCCTCCTCCTCGGCCGCCTCTGCCTCTTCCTCCACCACCCTGGAGCTTCCACCACCTCGTCCTCCTTCCGGAGTGGGTTCATCCGGATAATCCTCCCGAATTTGGGATAATCCCTGCGAACTCCTCGGGGCGGAGGGACGAGCGTATGCATCAACATCAAAATGGGGTGGTTGGTACCCCGCCGGCGTTGACGAGCCTTGGGTGCCCGGCGTCGACGAATCGGAGCCGGAACCACCCAAGACATTGTACATGCACCCCTAGTCGCCAAACGCATTGATGTCAAACTCGCCGGAGCCGCCACCGCCATAGTTGCCGTCGCCGGACATTTTGTGATGACAATTGGATAGGTTAGATGAAAATTGGAGAGGAAATGGAGATGATTTGGGAAGAATAGATGTGTATTGTGTGTGAAATGAAGATGAAATAGAAATATTTATAGAGTAAAAAACTAAATAAAAAAAGGAAAACGGTCGAAAAACGGTAATATTACCATTTTCGATTTTTATTTTAATTTTTTTATTAAATTTGATTTTTTAAAAAAAAAAATGATTTTTTGCATCAGCGTGACGAAGCCCACTCGCGGACATGGCGCCGGAGCGCGCCACGTCTCGCGAGCGCGTGGCGAGACAGCCCGCGATCCGTCTCGGTGGGACAGGCGTCTCGGCGAGACCGGGACGAGACGGGACGCTGCAACGTGTCTCGCCGCCGTCTCGTCTCGGCGGGAAGAGATACGAGCCACCCGCGGGACGCGTTGCGGGTGGCCTTACTACCTTCTATTCCACTGCTACAAATTTGTATCTTTTCTTCCTCAAACAAGTAGCTAATGCAGACCACCAACAACACATCGCTACAGCTATGAAATTATCCTTGGGTAAGTTTGCTTCTTAAGAAATGCAATTCTTAGTATCAGTGCTTTTATGCTGTCAAATTATCATTGATTAAGGAAGATATGGAAATTTTTCCTAGACAAATCAATAAATATCACCCGAAATTCATTCTATATCTGGATCTATTCTCTACTGATCATGGGTAAAAGGTGTCTTTATTTTTACCTTGCTGATTATCAATGAATAAAATGTTACTAGAAAGAATTTAGTTTATCTTGTATAGAGTTTGTCGATTTGTGCAGATTTTGTTGGCTTTACGCATTGCACTGTCTTTATGATGTATCATCCCAATAATATAAAAGTTTAAAGTGTGCTCATTATTTAGATCGAATAAGCAAGAATCAAAGATAAATGGTACTCCCTCCGTTTCTCTATAGTTGAGTCATTTTTTCATTTCGGGAAGTTCCTCCATAGTTGAGTCATCTCTAAAAATGGAAAAAATCAGCATATTTAATGGTGATTTAGCTGGTTTAATTAACACCCCTTATCACAGTTAATAAAGTTAATTACACACTTAAAAAAACTATCTCCAACCCTAATTCCCTTATCACACGCCGCATTCCCTATCTCTCTCTAAACAAAAAATGCTCCCCCTTCTCTCTTCTTCATCTCCTTCATCTGCTAACCTTAGATCTAAAATTCGTCGCCCCCTCTGAAATTCGAACACCGAATCAAGGTTCCGCCCTCCTCTTCTCACTCACAACGTCGATTGTACTCTTCTCTCTCAACTCATACGTCGTCTATTCTCTCATTTCGCCGACCACAAACAATGCACCGCTCGCACATCGCCAACGCCGACGATCGGAGACAGCCACGCAGCCCCCTCGCCGATGGAGACGACTGGATTAACCCTCGCATCATTCGTATTCCAGCAGCGTCGCGTGGTAGAGGGCGTATTTCGGCTACTTCTCGGGGAAGAGGTCGTATTTCGGCCAGTTCCTGGGGTAGAGGTCGTATTTCGGCTAGTTCCCGTCGTAGATCTCGAGAATCAGCCCGAGATTATGAAGTGTTAATTCACCATCTATGGTCGTACATCTGCCGTTCCTCCATAGGTGAGCCCGCCGGCAGCATAGGCGACTCTCCCCCGACTGGAGGCGTAATTGGCGGTGAAGGCGGCGCCACCCCGACCAGATACGTTGCTGGCGGTGAAGGCGGCGCCTCCCTGACTGGAGGCCTAGCTAGTGATGAAGGTGATGCCACCTTAATGTCGGATGAAGAATTTATAAGGAGATGTGTCGTCACTGAGGCTGGCAAGGCGTTGTGGGAGAAATGCAAGGTTGGCGGTGAAGGCGATGCCACCTTAATGTCGGATGAAGAGTTTGTAAGGAGATATGTCGTCACCGAGGCTAGAAAGACGTTGTGGGAGAAATGCAAGGCTAAGGGAGATGAAGGCACTCTGGGGTGAAAATTGCTTGGATCCGTGATATGGGTGAGATCTTTCTATATGCTTCATTTCTCAGAATTGATTGTCAATTGTGATATGTGATCTGTGATTGCTGTAGTATGGGTTGTTAGTGAGCGTCATTGTTGATGGTGGATGTTTTTGTTTGTGATGGTGTTGATGATGTAGTGAATTTGGATGGTGATGGTGGAATTTGGTTGGTGATGTTGTCAATTTGGTTGGTGATGTTGTGAATTTCTATTTCTGAATTGTCATTGTTGCATCATTCACAACCTTAACACAAAATGCATCATTGTTGCAAAATGTACAGGTTTTACAAAATACAAAATGCATCACTGTTGCACATTTACATCCTTTTAAAAACACAAGATGCATCATTGTTGCATAGTGACAGCCAATTCAAAACACAAAAAACTAGCATGATATGTGCATTCATGTTCCTTCAATAAATGCATCATTCATGCACATTGACAGTCTATCCAAGAAACACAAAAGTTTCTTCTATACCTTTATAATCCCAAGGCTTTGGAAATTGTCTCCAATCCTTGGTTGTTCCCCTAGTCCCGCAGATAAGCAATTGCTTACGTAACCTGCTCCACTGGAACTTCTAGATTCAGTGGAAGTTGATTTGTCCTCCTTAAATGTGTTTTCCCCATGTGGGGCAGCTTGTAGCTGTTCTGACCCTGGACTTTCATAATTTCCATATAACAGCCTTGAAGACTTAGGAAAACATTATCCAAAGTCTCTGGTTGTAATTCATGGAATGATTTCTCAACCGCATTGACTAAATCATCCACATTCTTGCATGCAGTCTGAACCAACCCAAATCATTCACATTAGTGTTTGGTGAGTTAGGTGGTTGTTGCATAATTGATATTGAGAAACCACTTTGTTGTGCAGCTTCTCTGAAAACTGGATCATTGTCTTTGATGTGTGGTCTGCGTTATCTTGTTGTATCTTGAGAACTTTAGTTGCCCCATCTGGCCACTTGGCTATGATGGCAGGTAATATCTGTTCTCAATAATGTGGCATGCATAAAATCATCATTTGCACAACATTACACCATGAATTAACAGTATGTCATGAGAAGGTAGGCACATTGGTATGTAATGGCTGATGTGCAGAAATTAAATGCATTAAAGAGATGCAAACATTACCTTATTGATCAAGCAATCCCTCCCCACATCTTTTGTGATACTCTCTATGGGTTTTGTCTCCATAGTGCCTGCCTGCCTGTTTTTACTTGACCTCTTGGCTGCAACGTGTTTGGTAAAAAGAAAAATTCCAATTTTTCCATCAAACAAGACTTCACCATGAACACCAAACAATGGCCTACAAACTGCACACATGAACATTATTTTTTATATGAACTTCTTATTTTTACATGTTCTATGAGGTTCTTGCTCTCCTGGAGCAAGATAGAATCTTTGAGCTCCTTTAGTCATGTAGAACCACTTTTCATCAATATGTGTGGTGTTGTGCATATTCCTGAACCTGATCTTGTTCAAGATTCTGTCAAGTTCTAATGATTCAACTGTGAATCTCAGTCGCAACAGCTTGTTTGCAGCTATTAGGTTGGGCTTAATGGCTGATGTGTGTGGTATAATCAGGCCATCCTTAACCCACCTCCATACTGTTGTTTTTGAACAACCTAAACCCATTGCCACACTCAAGAGGTTGCACCTTTTGGAGAAATGCATACTCTTGAATAGATCAACATCCAGATGCAGCCTTTTGGGGTAAGGCCTCACTTTTTTTACACTTACCAATTGAACTGATGTTCCTCTTTGTTGTTGTTTCTTTGCAGCATTGCACCATCTTGTACAGGTTTGCCGGGAGATTGTAAACTTCAGTTGTGCCTCCTTTAAGTGTGTCACGAGGAGGTACACCGCCCACGCACCTTCCGATGATGAATTGAACCACTTGGTTCTTGAATTCTGAGGAATACTCTTGGTGCCCCATTTATGAGCATTTAAAAGACTTCAACAGCCAAGGAAAGCATTTACTCCATTTGGTGGTTGAGATTTTTAATGTTTGGAGTTGGTGGAGGAGTATTTATAGCACTAAGTAGAAAGTGGCGCCAGATTTCCCCCTCTAAAATTTTTTGTCAATTTCATGTAATGTTACAGCCACTTTTAGTTCAATGAAATGTGAAGTGGCGCCAAATTTCATGTAATTCCCCCTCTATAAATTTCATGTACTGTTACAACCACATTTGAATCAATAAAAAAGACTTTTCATTCTACTCTAAGTCTCTAACATATGTATTCTCGGCTTTCTCTCTCTCTTAAATTCAAAATTTAATTTTTAAGATTTGATTAATTAACAAATGATTAAACAATTTATAAAATTAAATTTGTAACACAAATTGTGTTTACTTTAAATAAAAAGTTCAAATCAAAAATGAAATTCAAATTCAAAAAGTCCAACTACTTTTTCTACTTTATTACCTAACTAATTAATCCACTAAACATCTTTTTTTAGACTCCGTGCCCAAAAGTTCCGTCTCAATTGTAGAGGAACGGAGGGAGTACAAACTTACTGGTAGTATTTTTGATATTGATCAATATTCCCAATCTTTCTCTCTATAGAATCATTAGAAGCTATTGTTTCAAATTGGTGCATATATATAGTGCAGTATCACACTCAGTCCCTGTAATACAAAAAACTAATTTTTAAAGATGTATTAACAATAATGATGAAGCTTTTTATATAATTGATACCGTAATTAGGTATGCTATCTCCAATCAATTGTGGTAATTCTGCATTAAATAAAAAATTCAATCAATAATTAACTGTTAAAACTTAACTCTTGTAATCTTCCTAATCAATATAGTTAACCATTGAAACTTATCACTTGTAGTTTGTTTGTAGTGTTTGTAGCTTGATGTCACTAACTCAGCAGTACATAAATTACAACATTAAATCTATTATGCTGAATAGAAATAATCTCACGTTTTGTACTTGTTGGTGGAAAATGATATTAAACTGCGATACAAAAATACATTAACCGGGCAATACAACCCAATGAAGAATGGAGAAATTAAACGGAATAAATTGAATTGAAATTACAAAGAAGAATTCGAAACAATAAACCGTAAAGATGTAAGCCGAGTCGAGGAGTTCTCTTTCCGCAAGACGAGATACGCACCGGTAGTGCTCTCGGTTTGGCGTGTCGTCCCCAAAGATAAAATGGCTTCGTCTTGTTCGTTGCAGCACCGCACACGGAACAAGCTCCGGCGAACTAGATGATGGCGAGGACAGAGCTTAGACGGGAAGACAATGCAGAGACAGGGAGAGAGCTATGCAAATGTGTTGTGTGTCTAATTATTTGCAATGCATGAAGTGACTGCCTATTTATAGGCCAAGTCCACCCGCAGGAGCTTTGATGGAGTCAACAGCCATCATGTGTGTCATGATGGTTTGACTGTAACCACCGGGGGTTACTGACTAGTGCACTAGCCAGTGGGAGCTGAAGAGACACGACGCACCTGGACATGCTACATAACGGGATACACCATGGACCGTCGGGGTCTATCGGGGACCTTTCGTCTCCCGTTATGCGTCGGGGTCCAGCGGGGACCTTTTGACTCCCGTTGTGAGTCGGGGTCCAGCGGGGACCTTTTGTCTCCTGTTGTGCATCGGGGTCCAGCGGGAACGTTTTGTCTCCTGTCATGCGTCGGGGTCCAGCGGGACCATGACGTGGACTAAGACCCGTCGGGGATAGCGTGGAGTTTGGGGTGGTCTAAAAAGAACAAGCGGGGCTCGAACCACGCTTCAACGACTAGCTCCAAAGAACAGCCTAAAGACAACCCAAAGACCAATTGCCAAGGCACAAGGCACAAGGCACCCGGCACCCGGTGCACGGGGCACGGTTCATGGTGCACCGTGCGCGGCTCGCGGACGGGCAACGGCGGTGCGCGTGTGGGCTCTGTCACCCGTCTTATTCCACGATAATTATTACACATAATAATTCATCTAATTAAATACTTCATCAAAGAAGTTTATCATCCCCGATGTGGGATAATTAATCCCTTAGTCTCTTCACAGAGCTCATTTCTAGCTTTATTGTGACAACTTTAATATATTATTTCTCACTCAGCGGCAATCGGATTTGAGAAAATTAATATACTACGGTCATCTACTCGGAATGTAGATCGACGCTATTACATTTACTTTCATAAAATTAAATGTCTTTTACCATTTATTATTAGTCAAAAATCATTTGACCAAACACGATTCCAACAATCCCCCACATGAGTGGAAATTGCCAAATGCATATGTATGCAGACACAAGCTCAACCCTCAAGAGGTATGTAAGCATAAGCATTGGTAGTTTTTAGCTTTGAACCATCCATAGTCATCGGATACACAGGCGGACTAGTAGCGCGATGCTTTAAACTATTCCTCCACGGCGTTCACCGAGACAATGATGTTAACACTTAAACACCTCAACCTCATCCGTTCTCACATTTTGTGTCCATTTCAGGCCTTGGACACCACTTTGGATTCATAAGTGTATTGTTTGAAGCTGCCCCACTTCACGCTTACATAGGTGATTCCTCGTTAAGTATCTTGCCATACTTAGTCTCCTTGAGAACTTCATCTCAACGAGATCCTTTAGGATCATTAAAAGTCATAGACTTAACCTCACCACTAGGCAACTTTTTTTCAACACTCTATTGCTCTCTAGGGAATAGATATAGATGAGTGTTTCACACGAACTCTCATAGCTTAGTTTTCCCATTGAACCAAGTTCTTGGGATCTCCAGTAATCATGGTTGGGTTACCACTATGACAATTCTTTAGTTTGTGGATTTCAAACTCATTCCCTCTAGCAATTTATTCATTTGATCACGATTTAACCCTTTGGTTAGCGGATCCGCTAGATTATCCAATGACTTTACGTAGTCAATTGTAATCACCCATGCTATGATCAAATGTCTCACGTTATTATGTCGTCGACGAATGTGTCGAGACTTACCATTGTACAAGCCACTGTTTTCCCTCCCAATAGCGGCTTGGCTATCACAGTGAAAGCACGGGCTTTGACCAACATGGAATATCTTCAAGGATGTTTTTTAAGTCATTCGGCTTCTTCCGCGGCTTTATCTAAAGCTATGAATTCAAATTCCATAGTGGATCGGGCTATACATGTCTGTTTCGTAGATTTCCATGAGACAGCACCACCCCCAATAATAAAGACATATCCACTTGTTGAAAGTGAGTCTTTGTTATCGGATATCTAATTTGCATCGCAGTACCCTTCAAGTACCGTGGGGTATCTCGAAAAGTGTAGCCCATGATTTTGAGTATACTTGAGATATCTCAAAAACTCTAACAAGAGCTTTCCAATGCTCTTTGCTTGGATTGCTCGTGTAACGACTCAACTTGTTCACAATGCAAGCAATGTCAAGTCTAGTGCAATTAGTCAAATGCATAATGCACTCATTGCCCCGTGCATAATCTTCTTATGCCGCGGGCTTGCACATGTTCTTGCTCAAGTGAACTTTGAACTCTATAGGCGTCTTAGTCGGGATGCGATCATAGGCGTTGAATCTCTTTAGTACTTTCTCAATATAATGAGACCGTGTCAAGATGATTCCTTTGAATTAGAATTTTTCATTCCAAAAATCACATCGGCTAGACCCATATCCTTCATGTCAAAGTTTCTCTTTAACATGGTTTTCGTATAGTTAATCACTTAGGTGTTACTACCCATGATTAACATATTGTCAACGTAGAGACACATTATAACGTATCCATTATCAGTGTTCTTAATGTAGACACATTTGTCACATTCGTTGACTTTAAATCCATTTGATAACATCTCATTATCAAATTTCAGGTGACATTGCAACGACGCTTGTTTCACTCCATAGAGGGATTGAATCAGTTTGCAAACCTTTTTCTCTTGTCCAACTACTACAAAACTTTTAGGTTATTCCATATAGATTTCATATTAAATCACCATTTAAACTTGTCAACTGTTCCAACGGCATTAAACTTGCTTTGAAGGAATCATTTGCATCCTAAAGGTTTAGCACCTTCAGGTAGATCAACCAACACCCAAGTATGGTTTAGCAAAATTGAATCAATTTCGCTTTGAACAGTTTGTCTTTAATGCAGCCTAATGTTAGTTCTTCATCCAACATAAAAGCATTATAGTCAGGACCAAATGTCTTTGCTGTACTGACCCTACTACCACGTCTTAGTATTGTATCGTTTGGATCGGGCCTTGTTCGCTTGTGCGATTCTGGCTCTTCATCCGCTGATTAAGAACTAGTGGCTTCATCCTCAATTCTCGTCTCAGAATTGGGTGCAATATTTTCCATATCTTTGTGAGGAAATATATTTTTCAAGAAATATAACATTTCTTGACTCGATTGTTGTTCCCACGGTCACAGTCGGTATTTCAGACTTGTGGACAACAAATCGATATGCACTACTATTAAGTGCATACCCAATAAAGATTCAATCAACCGTTTTAGGACTAATTGTAACTTCTTTGGGCAGAGGAACCATCACCTTTACCAAACACCCCCACACTTTGAGGTATTTGTAGGATGACTTCCTTCTCTTCCATAACTCATAAGGAGTGACATCCTTACTTTTGAGTGGGATTTTGTTTAGGATGTAGTTGACTGTCAAAACAGTTTTCACCCACATATTCTGGGGCATCCCTAAACTAATCAGTAACGCATTTATCATCTCTTCAAGAGTTCAGTTTCTTGCGTTCTGTAACACCAATAGATTGTGGTGAACATGGTGCAACCGTTTGAAGAGTTATACCACTTGTGTTGCATAATTCCTCAAACGAGGCTACATATTCGCCTCATCTATCACTTTGAATCATTTTGATTTACAATCCAAGTTGATTCCCGACTTCGTTCTTATAATTTTTGAACACTTCAATTGCTTCATCTTTACTTCTTAAAAAATAAAGATAGCAACGTCTTGTGCAATCATCTATGAACGTGATAAGGTATTTTTTACCACTTCTAGTTTGCACGAATTTTAAATCACATACATCAGTGTGAATTTTCAAGAGGTTTCATGTTTCGTTCAATATAATGAAACGATAATCTAGTCATTTTCGCCTCAAGACAAATCTCACATTTGTTTTTTGGGTATTGACTTCTTTTGTCTTTAGTAAATTCAAGTTTACTAAACTTTTATAGCATTATGATTCACATGTCATAATCTGTAATGCTACAAATAGGAGGAAGTATTGACATTTTCATTATTAGCCAATGGCTTTTCAAACACGGCGAATAGCCGATACACTTAGTTTAAAAAGGACCCTCGGTTACATAACATTTTCCGATGGATTTTCTAAACTTATATACAAAGAACTTATCGGACTCAAATATAAGGTAAAAACCCCTATGTACAAGTATTGATCCAGAAACTATGTTCTTGCCTATGTCCGGGACATGTAGCACTTTCTAAGAGTGATTGTCACGTCGGACGTCATCTTGAGGACCATATCTCCAAAGTCGACACATTTGGATGAGACTTGGTTTCCTATGTTGAGCTTCCTCCCCTCAACAGTCTTGTAAGTGTAGAACTTACTTCTATCGGCACACACGTGGGCAGTGACGCCCGTGTCGATGTATCAACCTCCTTTATTCTCGACGTGGTTGACTTCTTCAGTTACCACGGAGGCTATGTTGCCTTTGGCATATTTGATAAATTTGGATCCACTAAGCTTCTTGGTTGGTGGCTTTATCTTTCTCCCGACATCTCTCATGGAATGGGAAGGGCCAAATGTCTCCCAACATTTTGTCAAGACACGGACGGGTGTCAAACGTCTCCCGATATTTTCTAAGGGACCGACGTGTGCCTTATGTCTCCCGACATTTGCTAAGGAACGAACAGGAGCCAAATGTCTGCCTATGTCTCCCGACGAACGGGAGACCGACGGGTGCAAAATTTGTCCAGCCATTTCACATGGGATGTAAGGGTGCAAAACGTCTACTGACATTTTATAAGGCACGGATGGGAGCCCAGGTCTCCCAATGAACAGGAGACCGATGGGTGCAAAATTTGCTCCCGACATTTCCCACGGCATAGATGTGTGTCATACGTCTCTCGACATATTCTAATGCACTAACGGGAGCGAAATGTCTCCCGATATTTTGAAGGCAGAACGGGTGAGAAATGTCTCCCGTCATTTCCCATGCCACGGACAAGAGTCGAATGTCCCTCATGCCTCCCGACAAACGGGAGACGTCCCTTGGGACCTAACGTGTGCCAAATGTCTTCCAACATTTTCTGAGGCACGAGCGAGAGCAAAACGTCTCCCATGTCTCCCGACGAATGGGAGACGTCCATTGAGACCAATGGGACACGCCCAACGACCCTATGTCCCTATCAATGGGAACGACGGGAGACGTCCCGTAAGACTTCCCTGTCTTTGGCCATTCATGAGGTCTCTCCCCCACATTGGAGTCAGTCGTGTTGATTCTAACGACATCAACTCTCGTGTTGGACCCGACGGTCCCAGCACTCAATCCATTAGAGGATTCTACGGAGCCACTAAACGTGGAACCACTAGTTCTCGTGTTGGCCCCGAAGGACTCAACACTTGATCCGTTAGAGAATCTCAAGGAACCACTAATAGTGGAACCGTCGGTTTGTGTGTTGGCCCCGAAGGCCCCAACACTCGTGTTGATCCCAAAGGACTCAACACACGATCCATTGGAGGATCTCGCGGAACCACAAAAAGTGGAACCGTCTTTCTTCGTGTTGGACCCGAAGATCCATTGGAGTCGTGGTCATGGCGGGGACCCGACGGGGACCTCAGCGGGGAACGGTGGGCACGACGGTTCTTGAGTCGGGAAAGCGACGACGGGGAACGCAGCGACGGGATCCATCTCCATGCTAAGGTATTAGTTTCGAAAGTTTTAGATTCAACTTATAGTCCAATCTCCTTCTTCAACGGATAGTATATCTCGTCTTGCGATTGTTGGTGGAAAATGATATTAAACTGCGATACAAAGATACACTAACCGGGCAATACAACCCAATGAAGAATGGAGAAATTAAACGGAATAAACTGAATTGAAATTACAAAGAAGAATTCGAAACAATAAACCGTAAAGATGTAAGCCGAGTCGAGGAGTCCTCTTTCCGCAAGACGAGATACGCCCCGGTAGTGCTCTCGGTTTGGCGTGTCGTCCCCAAAGATAAAACGGCTTCATCTTGTTCGTTGCAGCACCGCAAACGGAACAAGCTCCGGCGAACTAGATGATGGCGAGGGCAGAGCTTCGACGGGAAGACAATGAAGAGAGAGGGAGAGAGCTATGCAAATGTGTTGTGTGTCTAATTGTTTGCAATGCATGAAGTGACAGTCTATTTATAGGCCAAGTCCACCCGCAGGAGCATTGATGGAGTCAACAGCCATCATGGGTGCCATGATGGTTTGACTGTAACCGCCGGGGGTTACTGACTGGTGCACTAGCCAGTGGGAGCTGAAGAGACACGACGCACCTGGACATGCTACACGACGGGATACACCATGGACCGTCGGGGTCCATCGGGGACCTTTCGTCTCCCGTTATGCGTCGGGGTCCAGCGGGGATATTTTGTCTCCCGTTGTGCATCGGGGTCCAGCGGGAACGTTTTGTCTCCCGTCATGCGTCGGGGTCCAGCGGGACCATGACTTGGACTAGGACCCGTCGGGGATCGCGTGGAGTTTGGGGTGGTCTTAAAAGAACAAGCGGGGCTCGAACCACGCTTCAACGACTAGCTCCAAAGAACAGCCCAAGGCACAAGGCACAAGGCACCAGGCACCAGGCACCCGGTGCACGGGGCACGGGTCACGGTGCACGGTGCGCGGCTCGCGGACGGGCGGCGGCGGTGGTGCGCGCCTGTGCGCGTGTGTGGGCTCTGTCACCCGTCTTATTCCACGATAATTATTACACATAATAATTCATCTGATTAAATACTCCATCAAAGAAGTTTATCATCCCCGATGTGGGATAATCAATAATTAGTTAATTAATCCCTTAGTCTCTTCACATAGCTCATTTCTAGCTTTATTGTGACCAACTTTAATATATTATTTCTCACTCACTGGGAATCGGATTTGAGAAAATGAATATACTACGGTCATCTACTCGGAACGTAGATCGACGCTATTACATTTAATTTCATAAAATTAAATGTCTTGTACCATTTATTATTAGTCAAAAATCATTTGACCAAGCACGATTCCAACAGTACTGTGCTTATCTCTATCAAAACAAAATGTAATTAATTTCATTATGTGTTTTCAAAGATGTATATTGTTGGCTCTTAATCATATTTTGAGGTACCAGCTTGTGACTAGAGGGGCCCGGCTAGATTAATTCCAAAAGATTTATCTAGCACCAAAAATGCTACAAAACCTTTCCTTTAAAACTTGATGAAGCTACATCACAATTTTATTATCTGATAAAACAGGAGGGGGAGAGAGATATTGCATATCATCCATTCTTCATCTTCCGAGATAAGCTTACGACCATTCTACTTTCATCATTGACTTCTCATACTGGTTTTGTAATTGAAAGTAGGGAGGTTATCCTAAAAAGGCTTCAAGAAGCTTTGAAGGCTAAAACTTATCTTCTTGTTCTTGATGATGTATGGAACGAAGATGTTTCCAAATGGGAAGACTTTATAAACTCTATATCAGGAGTCACTTCCACTGAGGGAGACGGCATTATCATCACTACAAGGAGTCAAAAGGTTGCTTTGATTGTGAATCCACTTGAAATTCATTCATGAAATGGCTTGTCACATGTAGACTGTTGGTCCGTTATCACAGCAAAAGCCTTTTATGAAAATAGAGAAGTTCCATCAGGATTTGAGAGGATTGGGAAAAAGATTGCTGAAAGATGTCAGGGCTTGCCCTTAGCTGCCAATGTTGTCGGTGGTGTGCTTCGCTCTAAGTCCAAAGAAGAGTGGCACTTCATCAATGAAAACTGGCTTTCAAATGACGACGAAGCTCAAAATATCGTAAAAATACTTAAATTGAGTTTTGATCATCTGTCTCAACCATCACTCAAGAAGTGCTTCGCCTACTGTTCAATTTTCTCCAAAGGTGAGGAAATGGAGAAGCAAAAAGTGATTGAGCTATGGATGGCAGAAGGGTTTCTTCAACTTGACGAAAGATATGAGATGGAGTCTGTAGGCAATAAGTTTTTCAATGTTCTTCTACAGAACTCTTTGTTGATAGTTGCACAAAGAGATATTTATGGAGACGTTTGGAGTTGTGTGATGCACGATCTTGTGCATGATCTTGCATCTTCTAATTTGAATGGTTCTCATAATGTAGATGGCATCACCCCAGTTCAATACATGGTTCACGAGGAAGCAAGTCCTATTCCAAAAGAAGTGGCAAAGCATTTGCGTAAATTATTCTTCAAAGGTGTAACTTCCGTTTCCATGTTCTCAAACTTTGAATGTCTACACAATCTAAGTCTTACTAGTAGTGATTGTACAGAGTTGCCCAATTCAATTAGGGAGTTGATACATTTGAGAAATCTTAATATTTCAAATACAAGAATTGAAAACTTGCCAGAGTGGATTGGTGAACTCTATCAGTTGCAAACATTAAGAGCATTGTGTTTGCCCACACAAAAAATGCCAAGTACGTTGAAGTATTTGATTAAGTTAAGGCATCTTCATATCGACTCTCGTGTAGAGTTGCCTGCGGATATGGGGAGATTAACTTGTCTCCAGACACTCATACACTTTAGAGTGGGCAAAGAGAAGGGATATCAAATTAAAGAGCTCGGAAGTTTGAGGAATCTCAAAGGAAGATTAGAGATTCGTAATCTTGAAAGGGTGCGTGATAAGGAAGAGGCTATAAAAGCAAATATGTTTGAGAAGTCAAACTTATCTTATTTGGTGTTTCATTGGAATGAGCAGAGAGGAGATGAAAGTAGAAGTGATGAGAGTGTGTTGGAAGGCCTCCAACCCCATGAGAATGCAAATCTGAATGTGTTGAAAATTGAAGGGTTCAATGGCAAAAGATTTCCGACATGAACTCAAAAGATGGCAGTATGGGATGGTCTTCAAGGCTCTTATGTACCACTGGACAAGTTGTTTAGTATAACATTCAGGAAGGGCACAGAATGTGAGGAAATCCCAATGCTTGAGCACTTGCCAAATCTCAAATCTCTTATTTTCCAGGTATTGAAGAAGGTGAGGTTCATAAATTGTTCATCCAATCATTTAAAAGACTTCACTATAAGTGGATTAGAGCGAATGGAGTGCTTGCCAGATGGATTATTTTATAACAATCGCAATCTCTCGAACTTGATGATATACGAATGCCCTCTGTTGAGAGAGTTGCCGGATGGACTGGACACCCTCAATTCTCTAGAGCAATTATATATCAGGGATTGTCCAAATCTGAAGTCGATCGGGAATCCAAGTTTACAGTCACAGGGAATCCTCACTAGTTTGAGGCTGTGGATTTCAGGGTGTGGAGAGCTGAAGGAATTTCCATGCGAAATGCTAGAGTCGTGGGCGCCCTCAGTCTAATATCTTGAATTGAGGAGGTTAAGAAGCTTAAATAATCTACTGGAGCTAATTAACTGTCTATCCAAATCATCACCTCGTCTCGCTGAAATGACAATTCTTGGCGTTCCTAATTTTATGGCTAGTAGTCTTGGTTTTGAGAGTTGGGGTGTAGGCAGCTTGAAGGAGTTAAAGATAGAAGTGAGTGTGGAGTGGTCAGAAGAGAAGAGTGTTTCCATTAAACATAGTGTTGATGTGTTATTGGAAGGATGTTGCAACTCACTTACTTAAAGTTGAAGGGAATGCAAAAGTGGGAGTGGATACCTCAATCAATTCAACATCTCACTGCTCTTGATTGGTTAAGGTTAGAGAACATAGGATTGGAAGAATTGCCCCATTGGTTTTGGAACCTCTCATCTCTAACAAGGTTGTCACTATATAGCTGCAACAAACTGAGGCATCTACCCTCTGTGGATGCACTAATTCCCCTCACTAAATTAGTTTGGTTAGAAATTAAAGATACATATTGATTCTGAGTGGCGTAACAATGACACTGTCTACGTTGATGGCCGTTCTCTTGCAGCAGCGTAAGCATGGTAGCAGCCGCTCTCTTGCAGCAGCGTAAGCATGGTAGCAGCCGCTACTCGATTTTATTTTATCTAACAATAGCTGATTTCATGTACGTTAACTACCAATCTGCTATTTTGTTGTTCAGAAGAATATGACAAGAGTTGTGTGGATGCTATCAATCTCAGGTGAGACATATTATCACTTTCTATTGCAAACTTGCAAATCCCCTTTCTTTCCTTTCTATCTCATTTCCATATTCTTTCCTTTATATGTAACACATGCTTCAAACAAATATGTAGTTGTAAGAAGTTAACGCAGAATAAAAATACACATTGAAAATACTAGTACAAAACAAGCTTAATTGATTTTTCAACAATAGGTGAATAAATATGACTATGGTCAAATTAGAAACAATCCATGGATCATAATAATCCTGCCATATGCATCAATTTATAGACTTGCAAAACACCAAATTGAAGAAAATAACAACATTACAAAAACAGAACAAAACAATTTGAACAAACACAAACTCCAGCATTAAAAGGGAACAACATAACTGAGAGAATCATGCAATTGAGTTGACACTTAGGCATCAGGATTGGCTTGAACATATGCCTCAATGGCCTTGAACATAGCCATGGCCTTCTCTTTCCCTTCCTTTATCTTCTCCTCATTAATCTCGACCTCGCCTTTGGTGTTGTAAATGCTTCTGTTCTTGCAGATGCATCCTCTATCTTCCGTTGGGATGATCTTGATATGATAAGTAATGGATTCGAGGACACCTGCAAGAGCGTCGCCCTCAATGATGCTGTAGGTGTGTGTCAAGTTCTCCTTGTCAATGGCCTCCACGCGGTGCTTAGCGCTCTTATACTGACTTCCTTCACCAAAATGAATGATCTTCACGGTGCCAACACCACCATCTCCTTCCACGATCTCCACGTTCTTGATGGCCTGAGGCATGATCTTGGGAATGAGAGTGTCGGCGTCGAGAACCATGGCTTTGAACATCTTTGCAGCTGGGAGTGAGGAGGTAACCTCCATATCATAAGTGATGGCAACCATGGTTATGGTTTTTAAGCTTGAAATAGAAGTAAATAATGGAAAATAAAAGCTATGAAGGCTTGTTTGTATGAATTGTGATGGGAATGTGGCCTTATATAGTGTGAAAAAGAAGCTTCTCTTGTTTATTCATATGATTTTTGTATGTGAAAGACATGGTATCCATTACCAGTTATGGCTTCTTCGTGGATTCTTTTTCTTTCTTTCTTTTTTGTATATGAATATAATGCTTGTTTCTTTCTATTTCTCTATAATTTATTTCAGTTAATGTAAATATTAATGTGTATATCAAGATTCAAGACATTCATGGAGGTTATCGTGCAAGAGGCTTAGAGTTTTTAATAATGCTGCTATTGAACTCCAATTCATGGGCCGTTATTTTAGTTCAAGTACCAAACATTATCTTTCATGATAGAAGTAGGAGTATAAAATAATTCAAGCCAATCTCATATTTATTTTAACACATTAATTAATTTTAAAATTTGAAATTTCATCTTTCACATACTGAACCGTGATGTTGTATCAACCTATATTATCACTAAGTAAATTAGATTTATGATGATGTACGTATATTATTTTGTGAGACAAAACATGATAATAATGTATTGTTGGGTTAGGGCTCTCAACATGTGGAAAAAAGACTCATATGGTATTGGCCCGTTTATTTACTTCAATAGGTCAATGGAAAACTTATAAATACCTATCAAGAGTGTAGGAGCCATCCATATTGATAAGAGAGAGAGAGAAAAAAAAAATGTGTATAAGGAAAGAAGGGAGAAAAAAGTGTTCTCCAAGTTTCTGCACTGCACAGTCTCGGTTTTTGTCGCGATCGGAGGTCCAAACGTTGTCACTTGAAATTTTAACTGGAGGTAGACGACTCGTGGAGCTTCATTTTGACTGAAGGAATTGGAATTGGAATTGGAATTTGAATTTGAACGATTAGATCTTCAGTTACGAATTTCTGAACTTGACTGCAGTTTCTTGAGATGTTTATTTCATCTATTTTAAGGATTAGATTATCTAGTGTCTTCGTTGTGTTGTTAAGGATTAGATATCATTGTAAACTTCTTGGTTGTATTCTCTCCTTGGTGATAGTGTATTTGGTAGACCGGTGGGTCTCGTGGTATTTATCCCTTCACATTAAAGAGAGTTATCCACGTAAAATCTTGTGTTAATATTTTCTATTATCGCTTCGCATTCTCATATTATTGATTCGTCCACATTGGGTGCTACTCCCTCCGTCCCATAGAAATATGCCATTTGAGATTGACACGGGTTTTAATGTGTAATTGGTAAAGTAAGAAAGAAGGAGAAAAAGTAGTTGAAATTGTGTAGTGGATAATGAGGTCCATAAATGATAAAGAATGAGAAAACTGTTACCATAAATTAGCGATGCCAATCGGGTCGGCCCGTCGGGTTTCGGGCTTACACTACTCGGGTTGCAGGTCAATCGGGTGCGGGCTAATCGGGTTCAACCCTAACCCTAAAAGCTCAGGTTTCGGGCTAGCCCAACAGGTAATCGGGTTGCTACAGATAATATTAATATGCGATCGATCCAATAAATAATTATTAAAATTAGTTATATTCTTACAACGTAAAATATTTAATTATGATAAATTTGAGATATATGCTTAAACTCAATCATAAACATGATCAAATACTAATATTTGAGATATTTCGTGAAATTTTAATGCAAATTTAAATATTTTTTTAGTGAATTTGAAGTTTTAAATTTATTAATCAATTATTATACTAATAAAATTCAATATATAATTTCTATATTTAATACTATAAAATTGAAAGTTATATTTTTAGTTATTATATTATGAAATTAATCAATGAAGTGTCGAATTAGGAGTTAAAAATATAATAATAGAAATTTTATCGGGTTTTCTTGTCTGGCCCTAACGGGTTGCGAGTTAATCGGGTGCGGGCTAATCGGGTTTTGATTTTATCGGGCTAGAAATTTTCAGCCCTAACCCTATAAATTTGGCGAGCTATTCGGGCCAGCCCGCGAGTTACGGGCTACACTGACATCCCTACCATAAATAGCTATGGACTATTTTATAGGACGGACGAAAAAGAAAATATGGCATATTTCTATGGGACAGAGGGAGTATTATATTGCGCTCCTATTATATTCTTACAATTGGGGAGGTTTGTTTATCTATTGCGCCTCAGAATTAGGCCATTTCTTCCAACATGTATCACTGATACTTGATAGTTAAGTTGGGGTGTAGGCAGCTTGAAGGAGTTAAAGATAGATGTGAGTGTGGAGTGGTCAGAAGAGAAGAGTGTTTCCATTAAACATAGTGTTGATGTGTTATTGGAAGGATGTTGCAACTCACTTACTTAAAGTTGAAGGGAATGCAAAAGTGGGAGTGGATACCTCAATCAATTCAACATCTCACTGCTCTTGATTGGTTAAGGTTAGAGAACATAGGATTGGAAGAATTGCCCCATTGGTTTTGGAACCTCTCATCTCTAACAAGGTTGTCACTATATAGCTGCAACAAACTGAGGCATCTACCCTCTGTGGATGCACTAATTCCCCTCACTAAATTAGTTTGGTTAGAAATTAAAGATACATATTGATTCTGAGTGGCGTAACAATGACACTGTCTACGTTGATGGCCGTTCTCTTGCAGCAGCGTAAGCATGGTAGCAGCCGCTCTCTTGCAGCAGCGTAAGCATGGTAGCAGCCGCTACTCGATTTTATTTTATCTAACAATAGCTGATTTCATGTACGTTAACTACCAATCTGCTATTTTGTTGTTCAGAAGAATATGACAAGAGTTGTGTGGATGCTATCAATCTCAGGTGAGACATATTATCACTTTCTATTGCAAACTTGCAAATCCCCTTTCTTTCCTTTCTATCTCATTTCCATATTCTTTCCTTTATATGTAACACATGCTTCAAACAAATATGTAGTTGTAAGAAGTTAACGCAGAATAAAAATACACATTGAAAATACTAGTACAAAACAAACTTAATTGATTTTTCAACAATAGGTGAATAAATATGACTATGGTCAAATTAGAAATAATCCATGGATCATAATAATCATGCCATATGCATCAATTTATAGACTTGCAAAACACCAAATTGAAGAAAATAACAACATTACAAAAACAAAACAAAAAAATTTGAACAAACACAAACTCCAGCATTAAAAGGGAACAAAATAACTGAGAAAATCATGCAATTGAGTTGACACTTATGCATCAGGATTGGCTTGAACATATGCCTCAATGGCCTTGAACATAGCCATGGCCTTCTCTTTCCCTTCCTTTATCTTCTCCTCATTAATCTCGACCTCGCCTTTTGTGTTGTACATGCTTCTGTTCTTGCAGATGCATCCTCTGATACGGTTAACAGCCTCGGTGGATGGAAGGTGTACACCCGCCGCAAAAAGGGGAAAGAGGTTGGAGGCGGCGAGGAAAAGAAGGGAGCCAGCGCAGGGGTTTGTAGAAGTCAGCCACCCAGCTCGGCAAGCAGTTCAGCCGTTTCCTACTTTCATGCATTCCTAGTTTTATGCTTTTTAGTTAAGCTGCGTTTAGTATAAATAAATGTAATTAGGGAGTTCAATTCATCTTGGATAGATCATTTGTAATTGGACGACTTAGTCGTAGGCCTCTGCGGAGGAGTGTTCTTCATTATTCTTTTTGCAATACAAGTGATCGAATTACATCCATTACTAGCCTTACGCTTGACAAGTCGTAATTCCATGCACCTCTCGTGCTCCTTACCCCTCCCCTCGCCTTTCACTCCTAACAATTGGTGCGGTGAACGATGGTTAACTCAAGGGCGGACTCACGACTGGAGGAATTGGAGAAGGCGACCGGGGATCTGCGTCATAGCAATCTTTCATTGGACGCGGCTGTCAAGGAACTCAACACTCAGTTCCGCCACACGGAGGACCAGGTAGCCAAGGTCCGTTCTGAACTCACGGCCATGCTCCTGGAGATGCGAGCAGGCTTCGCGCCCCTGAACCTCAAGGATGCACCCAACCCCGAGGATGGTTCCACTTCAGCGAACCACGCCTCAAGAACAGCGGCGGCCGAGGGCACCTCGGTGTCGCCCATGCCCACATTCGATGGCTCTGATGCCCTCGCTTGGCTGGCACGAGCTGAGCAGTATTTCTTGATCACCGGGACCGCTCCCGAGGATCGGGTGGCCTTGGCGATGGTGGCACTGGCGGGAGAGGCCCTGCCGTGGTACCAATTGCTGCGACACCGAGTCCCGGATCTGACATGGGCTCGGTTCGCAAGAGAGCTGATGAAGAGTTTCGAAGGCACCGGGGCCCTGAACGAATATGAAGCATTCGCGGCGGTAAGACACACCGGGTCGCTGGCGGAATTTGTGGCGGCCTTTGAAGCGCGCCTTGCACAGGTACCGAACATCTCGTGCCAGCAATACCTGGGTTTTTTCATGGCTGCCCTCCGACCCGAGATGCGGCTGCAAATGAAGGCCGCCAAAATCATGACCTATGAGGATGCGGTCGAAATGGCCCTAGACCTCGACATCATGGCATCGGTCCAACCTCAGCGGTCGACCCCCTCCCAAACCACGGTCCGGACGCACTCTTACCAGATCCACTCAAATCAGTCAGCCACGAAAGGGTATTTTCCGAACCCCTCGTACTCGACAGCCTCGTCGAAGCCAGTCTCCAAACGCTTTCGGAATGTGTCTCCGGAGGAATATAGGCGGCATATTGCAGCAGGGACCTGTGTCAAATGTGGGTTAAAGTTTGGGCCAGCCCACCGATGCCCACCCAGGACTCTCAACGTCATGATTTGCGAAGAACATGAGGACTCAGCCGCGGACTCCGACCCCGACGAAGAGGAAGTGATGGAACCCGGGGCGGAGCCGCAACTGTCGGTGTTGTCCCTGAACGGTCTGGACACGGCAAACACGATGAAGCTCTTTGGAGGAATCGCCTCTCATCCGGTTAAGGTGATGATCGATAGCGGGGCGAATTACTGCTTCATCTCCGAGCAGTGCGCCCAGCGGCTCGCGCTGCCGGTCACACCGACCTCGCTGTACTCGGTGGTTCTGGGAGACGGCTCCACCCGACAGGCCGCAGGGATGTGTAGACATATGTCTCTAGTATTGGAAAACGAGGAGTTTGTAGTATCGTGCTATGTATTTCCCCTCCGGAACATTGACGTCATTTTGGGGGTCGCATGGCTCGCGTCCCTCGGCTATGTCATGGAGAATTGGCAGCGTTCGACCATGGACTTCCGAGTACACGGCCGCCCTGTCTCACTTAAGGGCGACCCGTCCATCATGCGCCGGGCTTGTTCCACTCGCGACCTCGAGGAGGGTGACTGCTGTTGGGTCCTTCGGGCAATGGAAAAGGGGGGGCGGCGGAACCATTCGGCCTCGATTCGGCCTTATCCGCGGTGGCCAGATCGCAAATCCTGGGATTGATCGGGGAGTTTCCAGACACCACACGGGAATCCGCCGGCTTGCCTCCGCATCGCCGCACCGATCACAGGATCCCGCTCGTCCCAGACACCAACCCGGTTTTCGTACGCCCCTACCGGTACAATCAACTGCAGAAGGACGCGATGGAGAAGCTCGTGGCCGAGATGCTGGCCTCCGGAGTCATCCAACCTAGCCCCAGCCCATTCTCGATCCCGGTTCTCCTCGTGCGCAAGAAAGATGGTTCGTGGCATTTTTGCGTGGACTACAAGGAACTCAGTAAGCGTACAGTGCCGGACAAATACCCTATCCCAGTGATACAGGAACTCCTGGACGAGCTACACGGGGCCAAGTGGTTTAGCAAAATCGATCTCAAGGCGGGATACCACCAGATTCGGGTGGCAGCGGCCGACATCCCGAAAATGGCTTTTCGCACCCACTCCGGCCACTACGAGTTCCTAGTGATGCCATTCGGCCTCACCAATGCTCCGGCCACCTTCCAGAGCCTGATGAACGACATAAACCGATCGGCCCTGCGGAAATTCGTCCTGGTTTTCTTTGACGACATCCTTGTCTATAGCGCCACATGGGCGGAACACATGCGCCACCTCCGCAAGGTCTTCGAGGTGCTCAACACGCACTCCCTCGTCGTCAACGCAAATAAATGCCTTTTGGGCCGGACTAGCGTCGAGTACCTCGGCCACATTGTGTCTTTCGACGGGGTGAGGATGGACCCGGCCAAGATCTCGGCTGTCCTCCGCTGGCCGACGCCGAAATCCCTGAAGTGTGTGCGTGGGTTCCTGGGCCTAACAGGGTACTACCGCCGGTTTATCAAGGACTACGGCAAGATCGCCGCCCCGCTAACGGAACTCCTAAAGAAACCGCCAACACCCCGTTCCAAGCCGGCCTGGGCTTGGCCTGAAACGGCGGCGTGCGCTTTTGAAGCCCTCAAAGCAGCGTTAACATCGGCCCCGCTGCTCAGGATGCCGGATTTCTCAAAGGAATTCGTAATAGAATGCGATGCGTCGGGCTGTGGCCTCGGGGCCGTGCTCATGCAGGACCGCCAACCGGTGGCGTACTTCAGCTAGATGCTATCTTCACGTTGGCTAACCAAATCGGCATACGAGAAGGAACTCATGGCCCTCGTCTTCGCAATCCAGCATTGGCGCCCCTACTTACTGGGCCGCCGTTTCGTCGTCTACACGGACCAGCGTAGCCTACGCCAGCTACTAGCCCACCCTCTAGCTACCTGGGCACAACAAAACTGGGCCGCCAAACTGTTGGGCTATGACTTCACCATCATCTACAAGGAGGGAAAACTGAATCGGGCAGCAGACGCCCTATCCCGCCGCTACGACGACACGCTGGAACTATCGGTGATTTCGATCCCTTCGTGGCCCGAGTGGTCCTCGGTCCAGTCGACTCTCACCTCCGACCCGGCACTCGCAAAGATCAAGGCCGCGCTGGAGGCCGGCCAGCCAAGCTCCCCTCACTACGAGCTGATCCACGGAACCCTGTTCTACAAGGGCCAGATAGTCGTCCCACCCGGGTCGCCGTGGATCCCGCGGCTGCTCGGTGAATTACATGTCACGCCCACAGGCGGCCACTCAGGAGCCTACCGCACGTATCGCCGCATCGCCTCGAATGTTTACTGGCCCGGGATGGTGAAACAGGTCACTAATTTCGTCGCGGCATGCGCGACGTGCCAGCGACACAAGTTTGAAACCAAGTCCCCAGCAGGACTACTCCAGCCATTACCGATTCCGGATCGAATCTGGGAAGACATTAGTATGGACTTCGTGTCGGGGCTGCCTAGAGCGGGGGGTCTGGAATGCATTTTCGTCATCGTCGACCGCCTCTCCAAGTATGCTCATTTCATCGGCCTCCGACACCCTTTTACGGCCCGCCAAGTCGCGGAATTATTCACGCACGAGGTGTTTCGCCTCCACGGCATTCCTCGGTCTATCGTTTCAGATCGCGACCCCATCTTCCTCAGCTCATTCTGGAAGGAGTTGTTTCGGGCCACAGGAACCACGCTTAAGATGAGCTCCGCCTACCACCCCGAGACCGATGGCCAAACGGAGGTACTCAACCGTTGTCTGCAAACATATTTGCGTTGTTTCTCCTCTGATCGGCCCAAACAATGGAACAAATGGCTGGGCTGGGCTGAATACTGCTACAACACGAGCACGCACTCGGCTTCGGGCATGACACCATTCGAGGCGGTGTACGGCCGACCCCCGCCCACGCTGCACGCCTTTCTGCCCGGGGAGATTATGGCACAATCCGTGCTAGATACTCTTCGGTCTCGCGAAGAGATGCTCAAGCTGCTGCGCCGTCACTTAGGGCGAGCCCAGGACCGCATGACGACGGCCGCGAACAAACGGCGTCGGGACGTCGAGTTCGGCGTGGGGGACATGGTCTACTTGAAATTTTGGCCGCACCGTCAGTCCTCCCTGTTCAGTGGCCGCAACAGGAAGTTAGCACCCCGGTTCTTTGGCCCCTTTCGGATTGAGGCGCGTATAGGCACGACGGCTTATCGCCTAAAGCTCCCCGACTCGGCCCGCATTCACCCGGTGTTCCATGTCTCACTCCTCAAACGGGCCGTGGGAGACGCACCGGTGGAGGCCACGCTACCCGATAGCCTGGTTGATGCCGCGCCACTCTTCCTTCCGGAAAAAGTGTTGGCACGCCGGACTAAGCGCTGAGATGACGATACCGTCGACCAGGTCCTCATTAGTTGGGTCGGCCTGGGGGATGACGAGGCAACTTGGATGGACGAGGCGGACATCCGCGGACAGTTTCCTTTCTTCAGCCTTGAGGACAAGGCTGTTCCGACGGGCAGAGCAATTGATACGGTCAACAGCCTCGGTGGATGGAAGGTGTACACCCGCCGCAAAAAGGGGAAAGAGGTTGGAGGCGGCGAGGAAAAGAAGGGAGCCAGCGCAGGGGTTTGAAGAAGTCAGCCACCCAGCTCGGCAAGCAGTTCAGCCGTTTCCTACTTTCATGCATTCCTAGTTTTATGCTTTTTAGTTAAGCTGCGTTTAGTATAAATAAATGTAATTAGGGAGTTCAATTCATCTTGGATAGATCATTTGTAAGTGGACGACTTAGTCGTAGGCCTCTACGGAGGAGTGTTCTTCATTATTCTTTTTGCAATACAAGTGATCGAATTCCATCCATTACTAGCCTTACGCTTGACAAGTCGTAATTCCGTGCACCTCTCGTGCTCCCTACCCCTCCCCTCGACATCATGGCATCGGTCCAACCTCAGCGGTCGACCCCCTCCCAAACCACGGTCCGGACGCACTCTTACCAGATCCACTCAAATCGGTCAGCCACGAAAGGGTATTCTCCGAACCCCTCGTACTCGACAGCCTCATCGAAGCCAGTCTCCAAACGCTTTCGGAATGTGTCTCCGGAGGAATATAGGCGGCATATTGCAGCAGGGACCTGTGTCAAGTGCGGGTTAAAGTTTGGGCCAGCCCACCGATGCCCACCCAGGACTCTCAACGTCATGATTTGCGAAGAACATGAGGACTCAGCCGCGGACTCCGACCCCGACGAAGAGGAAGTGATGGAACCCGGGGCGGAGCCGCAACTGTCGGTGTTGTCCCTGAACGGTCTGGACACGACAAACACGATGAAGCTCTTTGGAGGAATTGCCTCTCATCCGGTTAAGGTGATGATCGATAGCGGGGCGAATTACTGCTTCATCTCCGAGCAGTGCGCCCAGCGGCTCACGCTGCTGGTCACACCGACCTCGCTGTACTCGGTGGTTCTGGGAGACGGCTCCACCCGACAGGCCGCAGGGATGTGTAGACATATGTCTCTAGTATTGGAAAACGAGGAGTTTGTAGTATCGTGCTATGTATTTCCCCTCCGGAACATTGACGTCATTTTGGGGGTCGCATGGCTCGCGTCCCTCGGCTATGTCATGGAAATTGGCAGCGTTCGACCATGGACTTCCGAGTACACGGCCGCCCTGTCTCACTTAAGGGCGACCCGTCCATCATGCGCCGGGCTTGTTCCACTCGCGACCTCCGCGGCCACGAGGAGGGTGACTGCTGTTGGGTCCTTCGGGCAATGGAAAAGGGGGGGCGGCGGAACCATTCGGCCTCGATTCGGCCTTATCCGCGGTGGCCAGATCGCAAATCCTGGGATTGATCGGGGAGTTTCCAGACACCACACGGGAATCCGCCGGCTTGCCTCCGCATCGCCGCACCGATCACAGGATCCCGCTCGTCCCAGACACCAAGCCGGTTTCCGTACGCCCCTACCGGTACAATCAACTGCAGAAGGACGAGATGGAGAAGCTCGTGGCCGAGATGCTGGCCTCTGGAGTCATCCAACCTAGCCCCAGCCCATTCTCGATCCCGGTTCTCCTCGTGCGCAAGAAAGATGGTTCGTGGCATTTTTGCGTGGACTACAGGGAACTCAGTAAGCGTACAGTGCCGGACAAATACCCTATCCCAGTGATACACGAACTCCTGGACGAGCTACACGGGGCCAAGTGGTTTAGCAAAATCGATCTCAAGGCGGGATACCACCAGATTCGGGTGGCAGCGGCCGACATCCCGAAAATGGCTTTTCGCACCCACTCCGGCCACTACGAGTTCCTAGTGATGCCATTCGGCCTCACCAACGCTCCGGCCACCTTCCAGAGCCTGATGAACGACATAAACCGATCGGCCCTGCGGAAATTCGTCCTAGTTTTCTTTGACGACCTCCTTGTCTATAGCGCCACATGGGCGGAACACATGCGCCACCTCCGCAAGGTCTTCGAGGTGCTCAACACGCACTCCCTCGTCGTCAACGCAAAAAAATGCCTTTTGGGCCGGACTAGCGTCGAGTACCTCGGCCACATTGTGTCTTTCGACGGGGTGAGGATGGACCCGGCCAAGATCTCGGCTGTCCTCCGCTGGCCGACGCCGAAATCCCTGAAGTGTGTGCGCGGGTTCCTGGGCCTAACAGGGTACTACCGCCGGTTTATCAAGGACTACGGCAAGATCGCCGCCCCGGTAACGGAACTCCTAAAGAAACCGCCAACACCCCGTTCCAAGCCGGCCTGGGCTTGGCCTGAAACGGCGGCGTGCGCTTTTGAAGCCCTCAAAGCAGCGTTAACATCGGCCCCGCTGCTCAGGATGTCGGATTTCTCAAAGGAATTCGTAATAGAATGCGATGCGTCGGGCCGTGGCCTCGGGGCCGTGCTCATGCAGGACCGCCAACCGGTAGCGTACTTCAGCTAGATGCTATCTTCACGTTGGCTAACCAAATCGGCATACGAGAAGGAACTCATGGCGTCTTCGCAATCCAGCATTGGCGCCCCTACTTACTGGGCCGCCGTTTCGTCGTCTACACGGACCAGCGTAGCCTACGCCAGCTACTAGCCCACCCTCTAGCTACCTCGGCACAACAAAACTGGGTCGCCAAACTGTTGGGCTATGACTTCACCATCATCTACAAGGAGGGAAAACTGAATCGGGCAGCAGACGCCCTATCCCGCCGCTACGACGACACGCTGGAACTATCGGTGATTTTGATCCCTTCGTGGCCCGAGTGGTCCTCGGTCCAGTCGACTCTCACCTCCGACCCGGCACTCGCAAAGATCAAGGCCGCGCTGGAGGCCGGCCAGCCAAGCTCCCCTCACTACGAGCTGATCCACGGAACCCTGTTCTACAAGGGCCGGATAGTCGTCCCACCTGGCTCGCCGTGGATCCCGCGGCTGCTCGGTGAATTACATGTCACGCCCACAGGCGGCCACTCAGGAGCCTACCGCACGTATCGCCGCATCACCTCGAATGTTTACTGGCCCGGGATGGTGAAACAGGTCACTAATTTCGTCGCGGCATGCGCGACGTGCCAGCGACACAAGTTTGAAACCAAGTCCCCAGCAGGACTACTCCAGCCATTACCGATTCCGGATCGAATCTGGGAAGACATTAGTATGGACTTCGTGTCGGGGCTGCCTAGAGCGGGGGGTCTGGACTGCATTTTCGTCATCGTCGACCGCCTCTCCAAGTATGCTCATTTCATCGGCCTCCGACACCCTTTTACGGCCCGCCAAGTCGCGGAATTATTCACGCACGAGTTGTTTCGCCTCCACGGCATTCCTCGGTCTATCGTTTCAGATCGCGACCCCATCTTCCTCAGCTCATTCTGGAAGGAGTTGTTTCGGGCCACAGGAACCACGCTTAAGATGAGCTCCGCCTACCACCCTGAGACCGATGGCCAAACGGAGGTACTCAACCGTTGTCTGCAAACATATTTGCGCTGTTTCTCCTCTGATCGGCCCAAACAATGGAACAAATGGCTGGGCTGGGCTGAATACTGCTACAACACGAGCACGCACTCGGCTTCGGGCATGACACCATTCGAGGCGGTGTACGGCCGACCCCCGCCCACGCTGCACGCCTTTCTGCCCGGGGAGATTCAGGCACAATCCGTGCTAGATACTCTTCGGTCTCGCGACGAGATGCTCAAGCTGCTGCGCCGTCACTTAGGGCGAGCCCAGGACCGCATGACGACGGCTGCGAACAAACGGCGTAGGGACGTCGAGTTCGGCGTGGGGGACATGGTCTACTTGAAATTTTGGCTGCACCGTCAGTCCTCCCTGTTCAGTGGCCGCAACAGGAAGTTAGCACCCCGGTTCTTTGGCCCCTTTCGGATTGAGGCGCGTATAGACACGACGGCTTATCGCCTAAAGCTCCCCGACTCGGCCCGCATTCACCCGGTGTTCCATGTCTCACTCCTCAAACGGGCCGTGGGAGACGCACCGGTGGAGGCCACGCTACCCGATAGCCTGGTTGATGCCGCGCCACTCTTCCTTCCGGAAAAAGTGCTGGCACGCCGGACTGAGCGCCGAGATGACGATACCGTCGACCAGGTCCTCATTAGTTGGGTCGGCCTGGGGGATGACGAGGCAACTTGGATGGACGAGGCGGACATCCGCGGACAGTTTCCTTTCTTCATCCTTGAGGACAAGGCTGTTCCGACGGGCGGAGCAATTGATACGGTCAACAGCCTCGGTGGATGGAAGGTGTACACCCGCTGCAAAAAGGGGAAAGAGGTTGGAGGCGGCGAGGAAAAGAAGGGAGCCAGCGCAGGGGTTTGAAGAAGTCAGCCACCCAGCTCGGCAAGCAGTTCAGCCGTTTCCTACTTTCATGCATTCCTAGTTTTATGCTTTTTAGTTAAGCTGCGTTTAGTATAAATAAATGTAATTAGGGAGTTCAATTCATCTTGGATAGATCATTTGTAATTGGAAGACTTAGTCGTAGGCCTCTACGGAGGAGTGTTCTTCATTATTCTTTTTGCAATACAAGTGATCGAATTCCATCCATTACTAGCCTTACGCTTGACAAGTCGTAATTCCGTGCACCTCTCGTGCTCCCTACCCCTCCCCTCGCCATTCACTCCTAACATCCTCCATCTTCCGTTGGGACGATCTTGATATGACAAGTGATGGATTCGAGGACACCTGCAAGAGCGTCGCCCTCGATGATGCTGTAGGTGTGTGTCAAGTTCTCCTTGTCAATGGCCTCCAAGCGGTGCTTAGCGATCTTATACTGACTCCCTTCACCAAAATGAATGATCTTCACGGTGCCAACGCCACCATCTCCTTCCACGATCTCCACGTTCTTGATGGCCTGAGGCATGATCTTGGGAATGAGAGTGCCGGCGTCGAGAACCATGGCTTTGAACATCTTTGCAGCTGGGAGTGAGGAAGTAACCTCTATATCATAAGTGATGGCAACCATGGTTATGGTTTTTAAGCTTGAAATAGAAGTAAATAATGGAAAATAAAAGCTATGAAGGTTTGTTTGTATGAATTGTGATGGGAATGTGGCCTTATATAGTGTGAAAAAGAAGCTTCTCTTGTTTATTCATATGATTTTTGTATGTGAAAGACATGGTATCCATTACCAGTTATGGCTTCTTCGTGGACTCTTTTTCTTTCTTTCTTTTTTGTATATGAATATAATGCTTGTTTCTTTCTATTTCTCTATAATTTATTTCAGTTAATGTAAATATTAATGTGTATATCAAGATTCAAGACAATCGTAGAGTTTTTAATAATTCTGTTGTATACAATAATTCAAGACAATCACACATTAATTAATTTTAAATTTTGAAATTCTATCCTTCAAATAGTTAAGTGTGATGTTGTATCAACCTATATTATCACTAAAAAGTAAATTAGATTTATGGCACACCAAGATTGTTGACGGTTTGTAAGCAATCATATATCGCTTAGTATTTGTTTTATATTTATCCTTATAGTTGTTTCTATCATGGATTTGACATAAACAGTAGATGTCTTTTTCTAGCTAGGGTCATTTGAGAATGAAATTTGTGAAAAAATAAATATAGAAATAGGCTATTCACCTTTTTGAAAGACCTCATAAGAGTTAGGATGAGATAGTAGAATCACCTTTTTGAAAGACCTCATAAGAGTTAAGGATGAGATAGTAGAATCATCATCAAGTTAATGTGTGGGACAAGAATATGTTTTTTAACACACCCCACTCATGTGAGCTGAAATTCACATTGAACTTTCATATACACAGGCAAAAAAATCCACATCGACCCGAGCAGAATCATTACCAAATCATATAAATAAAAAAATTCACATCGACCCGAGCAGAATCATTACCAAATCATATAAATAAAAAAATCCACATCGACCCGAGCAGAATCATTACCAAATCATATAAATAAAAAAATCCACATCGACCCGAGCAGAATCATTACCAAATCAATATGGCAAGAATGATGATTTCAACAAGCAACTATACATTTGGACCGAAATAGTCTATATTTCTCGTGTTTATAGTTATCACCAACATATATACAAGTTTCGACTACTCCAGTTTTGAGATTTATGGATTAGAAATTTATTAGTTCCAAAATTTAAGGGTGTCTTTGATTTCATAACCAATGGAGTATTTTTCTTTTCAATTAATTTTCTACTCCCCTTACAAAAGACTTCAATTTAGTTTAACTCTTTTTTTCAATCCTATCCCTAATCAATCAATAATACATTATTTATCTCTTCATGACCATGATTTCATGAAAAAATATTCATCTTTTCAGGTTTTAAACTAAGCTATAAATCTAAATAATCATCAATTGATTGTATACAGAATTACTAATCTTAAAAAGTCAATATACTTCGTGAACTGCATTAAAAGTTGTACACAAATTCTTGATTGCTCTATAAATAATCCTTGTTATATAGTAAAAGAATTGATAACCAAAGATTGTTTCACGAAATCAAACGTGCAATATTATGCGTCCTTATTTAGTACTACAACACAAATTCAATACAAACAATATTCACTCAACACAAATTCAAAATACCACACAAGTAAACCAATATTACTCTAGCTAGACAATCAAACCATAGTCTCACACACAATTTATATCTCAAATTACAACCCCTCGTCGATCCACGACACAATTCCATGTGTATAAAATGACATCATCGAAAAAAAAAGGTATATTACTAAAATAAAATACGAAACCCGTCTCGTCTCTTCTAGTAGTCGGGGTTTGCCATGTAAGCCTCGATAGCCTTGAACAAACCAAGGGCCTTTTCTTTCCCCTCCTTGATCTTCTCCTCACTCACTTCAGCACCCTCCTTGACGTTGTAAATGCTTCTGTTCTTGCAAATGCTTCCTCCATCTTCGGTTGGGACGATCTTGATATGATAGGTGATGGATTCGATGAGCCCTGAAATGGCATCATCGCCCTCGATGATGCTGTAGGTGTAGGTCAAGTTGACCTTGTCAATGGCATCCACGCGTTGCTTGACGCTCTTGTACTCACTCCCTTCGCCAAAATGGACAACCTTGATGGTGCCAACGCCGCCATCCCCTTCCAAGATCTCCACGTTCTTGATGGCCTGAGGCATGATCTTCGGGATGAGGGTGTCAGAGTCGACCACCAAGGCCTTGAACAGCTTGGCGGCCGAGATGGACGAAGGGTTCTCTACATCGTAAGTGATCACACCCATTGATATATGAAGTTTTTTTGAAGAACAGTGAGGATTTATACAAATGATGAGAAAATGTAGGAGTGGAAGGTGTTGTTTTATAGTGTGGGATGGAAGGTTCTCTGCCTTGATATTTTTTTATTTTGATAGCTCTAGTTAGTTGAAGGTTAAGTCAATCATTCATCACACATTTATTGAATAATTGAATAATTGAAAGTTAAGTCTGTGGAACATTGGAAAAATTGGTAAGAGCATCTCATTATGGACTCTTTCTTTTACCATGTTGAGTACGATGGTTTTATCTGATAGCTATGCTTTAGATTTTATGTGCTTCATTAATGTCAAATGAAGATAGTGATTTGCGATCCAAGTATTACTCCCTCCTTCCAAAAAAAAAAAATTAAGTACATTTTAAATGGCATGGAAATTAATGAATAATGGTAACACAAGAGAGAGGAGAAGAATAATTAAAGTAGAGTTAGTGGATATTGAGACTCATATTATTATTAGTGGACAGTGAGACCTACATTATTATTAGTATTTAATGATTATAACGTTGGGTCATAGTCGTATAAGTTGTAAATAAATTGATATATATAGGTAATGAGTTGGAGACAACTTTCAATAAATAAAAATGTCCATATTTTTATGGGACGGATGAAAATGAAAAGTGCATATATTTTTATGGGACAAGAGATTATTAAAATGAAAAAATCCTACTCCCTCCGTCCCATAATAGATATCACACTTTCCTTTTTAGTTTGTCCTACAAAAGATGCAACATTTCTATTTTTAGAAAAAGTTTTCTCTTACATTAATATAAAAATTATATTTTCTCTCTCTATTTCCACACAAAACAAAACCTCCTAAAATCTCGTACCATCCCACAAGTGTGATATCTTTTATGGGACAGAAGGAGTATGTTTTTGGCTTCATCACCTTGTGGCATGTATGTGTACCATGAAAAAAAGAAAACAGTAATTAATACTCCCTCCAATCTTCATCCCATAGAAATATGCTATTTAGGGTTGACACGAGTGTTATTGCATAATTGGTAAAGTAAGAGCAAATGAGAAAAAGTACTAGTTGAAATTGTGTAGTGGATGGTGTGACCCATAAATAATAAAGTAAAAGAGAACGAAGAAAAATATTGTCATATATTGATATGGACTATTTGTATGAGACAGACGGAAAAAGAAAATATGTTCTATTTTTACGGAACGAAGAGAGCAGTATATTGATTGAAAACAGTACTGATGCAAGTTAATTGCAACTTGATAGTGGTTAAGTTGTAGGAGTATATTGATTGAAAACAGTACTGATGCAAATTAATTGCAATTTGATAGTGGTTACTAGTAATACTCCATCTATAACTGATTTGATGTAACAAGTTTGGCATTTTGGTAGGGTCAATTGAGAGCTGTTTCAAATATAGAAAGTGAATTAGAAGAAAAAGTCACAGTTGCATTAATTTGGAGCTAGCACTCCATGGTAGACTAGTCTACACTTCCTCTAGTTTGAATTGAGCACTCAAATGTGAATGTGAACAAAAACTGAGCACCAACTCTCCATGAACTAATATGTCTGTTCCACCTTTTGTTCACACAACAAACATCATGAGTTCGAATTTCACCAATATACGGCCTCGTACACACGAGGTGCTCGTTACCAAATTCTGTTACATTTCATCGTATTAGCCAATCACCCACGCATGTGCACAATGTATATTTTATATCACTAAAATAAAATACATGTGGCATGTCCAATTGCAACTTCATATGTACACAAACAAAGCCTTCTGTTTGTTCCAAAACTTAAAAAAAAATACACATTCTACCTTATCTGAATTACTCATCTCTCCCAAACTCAAAACTATTACTCGAACTCCTCGAAATAATGCATAAGCTCCAAACCAGTTCATCAGAACTCAGAAAAGTTAAAATGGGGCTATCTTTTTCCTCTGTGGACCTGCTCTTATTCTTGAATCACCGAGTACTGTCACTCTCCCTTTAGCTATAACGTCGTTTTTCAGCTCAGATGATTCCTTGGCATGTGTTTTTCTAGGTGTAAGACCCTCAGCAGTAGTGGATTTTGGAAAGATCTTACACAGTGTGTGTCTGTTCTGAATTCCGTGGCGACTTTTAAGGCCGGGGGAAGGTTGTGTTCGTGTTGGTGTTCTCTGTCCTATGATTTCATCGTTTTCTGAGTAAGACCAGAGAAACATTGGTTGTGATGTTCTTAGTAGAGAGCCTAAAGTAAATATAGAAATCCAATGTCTGATCAGAATTCAGACACCAAACATATTTGAATTCGATCACAAGAAAAATCAGTGTCGATTTTGGAAACTATTCAGCAAGAAATTCATGTTAGCACAAAATTTATAAGCAATATGCATAGAAAGAGCTGAGCTATGCAAGTTACCTGGACTTGACAAGACAGCACGGGGGCGTGGGGCAGAAGTCGCTCTAAGACATTTTTGGCCATCTTTCACATCTGCTTTCTTTTTGTTTGTTTCCTCTGTTGAGCAAGAGAGTAGTATCATTTTGTGCTTGTCTAGAACTCAGTACAAACTACAAAGTTGTTATGATCCAACGAGTAAGATGCCAAACCTTTGGATCTGTAGAAGCTCGGAGGAGGTGATAGAGGGACATAAGACTGAGGAACCCTCACAACAGGCCTTGAGGAATCATCTGCACATCCAAAACAAAGTTGTAAAATTAACCAATGCAGCTTACGGTGAAGAAGTGCACGCTAATCTTGAATGTTTCTATGTAGCAAACACCCGAATAACACCATTGCGATGAACTTGTTCCACGAGCATTAAATATATGCATTGCATTGATCTTTACTAGCTATGAAACAGTGATTCTGAGATTGATTAAGGCAGCTTACATTCCAGCTACCAAAATACTCTGAATCATAAAAGATCAAGATAGTAAATCGACATTATTCCCCATGCCGTCCAAGAAAAATACGTCCTAAGAGCGTGAGTTTATGCAATAACAACATTTAATACTCCCTCCGTACTTTGTAGCTGAGTCGTATTCCTTTTTAGGTTGTCGCACTGTAGCTGAGTCGTTTCCTTATTTGGCAAAAAACCAACAGTACATGTCTTCTCTTACTACTTTGTTATTTGTTCATCTCTTTATTTTTTTCCTTTCTACTTATTCTCCTTTTACCTAACTTCCTTAAAAGTTAAAACAATTTTTTCTTAAATATCGTGCCGAAAAGAAATGCTTTGATACGGAGTCTGGCCAAGTGAGTGCCAGCAGGATAGCTCCACAAATCTAGCTGATTGGTTAGTTTGTTCAAGCTAACTGATGGAGAAGAAATCATCTTTTGGAGAGATCAGAAATAGGGACGGCAGCAGCCGTAGGCCTCTGCGGAGGATTATCGTGGCCTCCTATGTGAGGATTTCTTTCTTTCTGTCCTTTTATCAATAAATTGAGTTCTTATTTCCTTAATCATAGTGTTCTATTGGTTGAGTTGGAATCCGGCCTTGCTTCTACTACAGAGTAGATGGAGGAGGGAGTACTTAATTGGAATAGTAAGTCACTCATTTTTACAGATTGCTCATCAGCAACTAATCATATTCAATAAATCACCTCCTTTAAGAGGGATTATTCAAGCTGAACCAAAAATCCTAATTCATGTCAAAATTGATTACCAGTAATGTAAAAAATACAAAATCAATTAAAAAATTACATAAAAAGCAAATATCAAGAGATCAAAAACAAAATCAATTCAAAAAAAAAACCTGAAGAGGAGGAATGATTTAGAGAAAGCCATTCAAAAGCCTTCAAAGACTGCAAGGAATTCTTCTCATAAGCATATTGGTCAGCATCTTCTCTCTGAACCCTCACCTTCACTTTTGGATACACTTTTCAAAACCAAAAAAAAAAAACCCAGTTGAGATAAAACATATAAACAGTTTAAACTGAAAGCATAGGAAAATCCGAAAAACTTACTGTTTTCGTGCAGATGCTTCTTCCCAGATTGAGTCATAACTACAGAAATCTTGCGCTTTTATAAGAGAATCGTGAAATCAGAGGGGGAAATGGAACATGTGTTAAAGATGTGATAAAGATTCTTCCCTATAAAGGAGGAGAGATATGAAGAATTGAATTGAATGTCGCGTGCCTTTTCGAAGATTTGAATGTTTATGCTGCCAATAGTCAATTGGTAAACGACAAATCGACGACGTGCGTTTATCTATTTTTATTTCATAAATTAGTCTTTCTGTATTTCTAAAATATTGGAATTTATCTATTCTCAATTTTCAGTTTACTTGATTACCCACATACTCCTTCCATTTCATATTAAGAGTTTTGATTTTTTATTTTAGTTTATTCCATATTAGGAGTCTCAATTGAGATATTATATAAAGTTAATAGATCTCACATTTCACTAATTTTATTCACTCACATTTTGTTATAAAACTAATACTTCTTTCATCCACCAATACAAGGTCAATTTGACCGGACAAGAGTTTTAAGAAATATACCCCCTCCGTACCATAAAAGATGACATACTTGGGTAATGGCACGGAATTTAAGAGATTTGGTTTATGTGTCAAGTAGAAAGAGAAAATAATGTATTTATATTAATGTGTGAGAGAACTTTTTCTAAAAAAAAGAAATGTGACATCTTTTATGGGACAAACTAAAAAGGAAAGTGTGACATCTATTATGGGACGGGGGAAGTAGTAGAAAGTGAGTGGAAAAATTAGTAGAAGAGTCATACTTTTATATATTAGTTTTATAGTGAAATATGAGTGAAAGTGAGGTCCATTACCAAAAGTAGTAAAAAAATGAGACATTTATTAGAGGACGAACGAAAATGGCAAAATGAAACACTTATTCGTGGAGGGAGTATATAAACACGGGACCCACATTTCACTATCTTTTTACCGACATACTTTTATATTTTCTTAAAACTCGTGTCGCACTCAATTGAGACACCTAAAATGAAATGAAGAGAATAATATTTTCTTGACATAAAAATACTTATCTCCATAAAAGGAGATATGTATCATTTCTTCCCCTCATCTGAAGGGGTTGGCAGCGGAAGCGTGCATGTTCTAACGGATCACATAATTTGATCTATTTAGCAGATTATCTAGACAAAATCTATTCGCGTAATTATCACATGTATCATGCTCATAACTTGAATTAAAACATGCTTTAGCATATAAAATCCCTAAAACATGCTTAGTACGGAATTAACCAATTTACCTCGTTGATTCAATCAAGAATTGATGATGGCTTGCTCCGTCTCCTCGTGAAGATCTTCAGTACTCGACCTCGGATCTTCTGACTGGTGTCCCGGACTGTATACTGATATTTGTGTGGGCAACTCTCACCAGAATACTAGGACTCGAATAATGAAGACAGAACTCAGCTCACGGAAGAAGTAATTTTCGAACTCTCTCTCTCTTTAGAGGGGGGAAGAAAATTGGGAGCAATAATAATTGTTATTTTTGTCTCATTTATTCTCCTATTTATATTAAGTCACATATTGGGCCCAGTCAGGGATCTAAGAAAGAATTTGGACATGGCCTCACCCAATTAGCTTTTTACTAATTAAATTGAACTCACAATTTAATATAAGCTTATATTGGAATATTACAAGCAACCACTACAGAAGTAATATTGCACTGCCTTTCCAAATCCGAAATTACAAGTATTCCGGGTTTCCTTTATTTGTTTAATTCATTTCCCGTGCTTAAGATAAAAACATCCATTAATTAATTAATGTCTGCTATGGACTTAATTAATTAACATATTTTATTCTCCAAGAGTGGACTTAGCAAGAAACTCTTATTTATTATTCATAGAGTAATTAAACTCCAACTAGCTAGGTTCCGAATAATAAAACCTTGTTTCGAGCTCCTCTTGTGGATGTTATCAAACGAGACTCTTCTCGCGCACGATTCAAGATAATAGCAATCCTAGCACCGCTAGATAATGATCACCACTACCCAATATACCTGGATCGTTGGGTGACGAAAAACCCGCACCTTTGGTAAGTCAAAGTAGTAGATACTCAATATCGTATGCTCAATGCTAACGTACATTGATTAAGAAATTAATTATCAAGACCTCGTCTTTCAGTAGATAGCATAAAGACCCGTCTTGCTGTTAGATCCATTCAGTGCTATACCACACCAACGTCATCATATTTCAATAAGGCTTAGAAATAATCGGACTGACATTGCAACCTTTCACGATAGTTAGTCTAGGTCTATCTGGGTTGTGAAATTCTTATTTTTCTTTGTTCAGAAATGATCGTGTACCTTAAATTGAGCGCAGCCCACAACCGGTCTACTAGAACAAAGACTTAGACTTATGTTATGTTCGCTTATACATTTAAATATGCAATAAACATCCATTAAATGTAAAACATAACAACATTATGACAAAAATAATCTGTTGCATTCATTGGAAAATAATTATTAGAGTTTTACAGTATTCAATCACTCGAAAGGTGATTTCTAGTATACAAACCCTAACAATCTCCCACTTATACTCAAAACAGCTTTCGAGTATACAAAACAGTGTGCACACGTTAAATTTCTCCCACTTTTACTGAAAGCGAGTTGAGGTCTTGAATGAGTCGAACTCCCATCCCTTCAATGTGGCCCTCGAACGGTTTTATTGCCAATGCCTTTGTAAAAGGACCTGCCAGGTTGTTCGCTGACGCAATCTTGACCACTTGTATGTCTCATCTCTGCACTATATCCCTTATGATATGATACTTCCGCTCTATGTGTTTGCTCGCTTTGTGAGCTCTTGGTTCCTTCGAATTTGCCACAACACCAGAATTGTCACAATAAACCGTGATGCTCTTGGGCAAATTCGTAACCACACCTAAATCCTTAAGGAAGTTCTTGAACCATACTGCCTCTTTTGCAGCCTCCGAAGCGGCCACATACTCGGCTTCCATGGTCGAGTCCGCGATGCATTTCTGCTTCACACTCTTCCAAATTACGGCTCCACCTCCTAAGGTGAACACATATCCTGAAGTAGATTTTCTCGAGTCCTGATCAGCTTGAAAGTCTGAGTCAGTATATCTCAAAGGACAGAGCTCGACTGCATTGTAAACTAGAGCATAGTCCTTAGTCCGTTTAAGGTACTTGAGTATGTCCTTGGCCCGGATTCGACTGATATCTTGCCACCATGCCAACAGCAAAGCAAATATCAGGCCTCGTACAAAGCATAGCATACATGAGACTTCCAACTGCCGAAGCATATGGAATCTTTCTCATTGCTTGTATCTCAGACGGCGTTTTGGGGCACATCTCTTGAGATAGATGGATGCCATGTCTAAAAGGTAAGACACCTTTCTTGGCGTCCTGCATGCTAAAGCGACTAAGTACTGTTTCAATGTAAGGTTCTTGAGATAAGTACAACATCTTCTTTTCTCGATTCCTAGGAACCTTGATCCCGAGGATGTGTCCCGCGTCTCCCATATCCTTCATCTCGAACTGGTTTGACAACCATGTTCTTACTGATGACAACATCTTTTTATTGTTTCCAATTAGAAGAATGTCATCTACATATAAAACTAAGAACACTACATTCCCCTTTTCAACCTTCTTATACACAGCTTTCACTTGGGCATTTTTCGAATCCAAACTTGCGAACAGTTTGATCGAAACACCGGTTCCATGATCTAGATGCTTGCTTAAGGCCATAAATGGCCTTCTTAAGCTTCCAAACCATGTGTTCCTTGCCCTTTATGGCATAACCTTCGGGTTGTTCCATGTAGATGGTCTCCTCAAGACCGCCGTTTAGAAACACAGTCTTAATGTCCATCTGCCATGCATCCCAATTCATATAAGCTGCTATAGACAATAGTATCCGGATCGATTTGAGCATGGCCACTGGGGAGAAAGTCTCGTCGTAATCGACACCTTCCTTTTGGGTATACCCCTTAGCCACTAGTCTTGCCTTGAAGACTTTAACTCGTCCATCAGGTCCACGTTTACGTTTATATATCCACTTGCTCCCAATGGCAGTACAGCCTTCGGGTAGGACGGACAAATCGTAGACGTCTTTGTCTATCATAGATTGCAGTTCCGAATCCATTGCTTTCACCCATTCGCAATGATCGACATCTGTCTGCGCTTCCGTAAAGTTCCAGGGATCTAATACATTGCTGTCTGAGGAGTGATCCATAGATTCCCCCAAACCAATGTATCTTTCGGGCTCATGTAAGACCCTCCCACTGCGGCGTGGCACTACAATTCTTGGAATAGAAGTTGAAGTTTCTGGAATTGTTTGTACACTTGGTACTCGTTCTTGGTTAATGGAATTTGTGACAGAAGTTAGCTCATCAAGAGCCACTTCACTGCTGGGTTTATGATTCATTACATAGTCTTCCTCTAAGAATGTGGCGTGAGTGCTCACAATAACTTTCTTATCTCGGAGACTAAAGAATTTATAAGCTTTCGTTCCTCTGGGGTACCCTATAAACAAACATACCTCCGTCCTTGATCCTAGCTTAGTTGGATCCTTTTCCAATACATGAGCCGGGCAACCCCAAATCTTGAGATGTGCTAGATTGGGCTTGCGCCCAGTCCACAACTCATAAGGAGTAGTAGGTACGAATTTTGACGGTAAATTGTCTAAAATATGACTTGCAGAAAGCAAGGCATGTCCCCAAAACGAAGTAGATAGCCGTGCATAACTCATCATCGATCGGACCATGTTTAATAAGGTCATGTTCCTTCTTTCAGCCACGCCGTTCTGCTGGGGCGTGCCCGGCGCAGTCAATTGCGATTGGATATCTGACTCCGATAAGTAGTCCAAAAACTCGGCACTGAGGTATGCGCCTCCATGATCAGATCGCAGGCATTTGATAGTCTTACCATGATACTTCTCCACTTGAGCCTTAAAGTCCTTGAACTTATCGAAAGACTCTGATTTGTGGGTCATCAAATAGACGTATCCAATTTTCGAGAAGTCATCAATGAATGTGATGAAGTATCGAAAACCACCTCTTGCTTCAGTAGACATTGGTCCACATACATCGGAATGAACGAGCTCAAGTACTTCCTTGGCCTTATTGCCCTTAGCCTGAAAAGGCCTCTTGGTCATCTTGCCTTCTAAGCATGACTCACACTTATGAAAAGGTTCCTCCTCTAGACCTTTAATAAGATCTTGTTTAACAAGAGAATGGATCATCCTTTCATTGGCATGACCAAGTCTAAGGTGCCATAAGTACATTTCGTTCATTGAACTTGAAGGTTCCTTTCGTTTCTTTGAAATTTTCGATGTTGTATTGAGTTCTGATTTGCGATTATTAAACTGTGTAGATGTGATTGTGTACAGATTATTTTCCATGATACCACGACAGATATAAGAACCATCTTTCTTAATAACGCAATTGTCATTAAAAGAAATCGAATATCCATCAAAAACTAATTTAGAAACTGAAATTAAATTTCTTCTAAAAGAAGGTATCAACAAAACATTCTTCAAAATAAAAAATCTATCACTACTAAAACGCAAATAAATGTCTCCCACTGCTACAGCCGCCACTTTTGTAGCGTCGCCCAGCTGGACCTCGATCTCTCGATCACGTATCCATCTTGTCACCTGCATTAAGTTAGGATCAAAACAAATATGATCAGTGACTCTTGTGTCAATAACCCAAGTGCAAGTAGACTTCGAAGCCAAACATGACTCGACTACTAAAGCTTGGTGCATACCTGTAGCCTTGCCCTTTTTAGGACAATCTGGCTTCCAATGCCCCTTCTCTCCGCACTTGAAACACTTCCCCGTGGGCTTCTTGTTTGCCCTCTTCTTCTTCTTTCCCTTAGCTATCTTGGCCGGTCTTGAGTTCGGTGCCTGCCTTTTCCTGCGCTAGGCTTGAAGCCAGAGGAACGAGGCGCCGAAGTCATCATGGCCGCCTTAGCCTGGATCATAAGATCCTCTGCCGACTGAGGTTCAGTCAACAGCTCTGCCAAGGTGTAGTTCCTCTTGTTCATCTCGAAGTTGAGCTTGAACTGTTGGAAGCTAGGAGGAAGACTTTGAAGGATAATAGTCACTTGGGACTCGGGATCGATCGTCCCTCCCAAGACCTCAATTTGGTTGAGGTGGCCCATCATCTCGAGGACGTGGTCCCTCACAGACGAGCCTTCCTTCATTGTCTTCGACATGATACTCCGAAAGGCTTGAGACTTAGCCGTTCGATTCTGAGTACCAAAAAGATTCTTGAGATTCTGCATGATCTCGGCGGTTGTATCCATGGCTGAATGCTGATGCTTGAGTACTGAAGACATAGAAGCCAACATGTAGCACTTAGCCATCTCATTCGCCATATGCCACCGTCTGTGTGCATCTCTGACTCCTGCCGCAGCATTAGCCGCCGGCACTGGAGGTCGCGGGGTTGTGAGTACAAAGATGTACTCATCTGCTGTGAGAACGATGTCCAGATTTTGTTTCCATTCTATGTAATTTTGGCCCTCAAGTTTGTTTTCTTTAAGAATTGCAGAAAGAGGATTGAACGACATATTGATGATTTGATTTGCACTGCAAAACAGAGTATTTACCATTTGTCATAAACTTATGTAAGAAGTTTGATTAGATTAACCATAAAACTTTTCAAAATCTTACAACTGTAATATTAAAATTTTGTATCCTCCAGAGGAGGTCAATACGCATTAAAATTTTACAATATTACTGGTCCAATCATCGACGAATAGTCCAGAGACCACAGGGTGGCATGGCCGCCTAATGTTGCCTAAGCAAGACCACCGAATTTAGCATTACAGAATCTCATTCCTACAACACACTCCCATAACAATGCTCATGTGTTGCTAACAAGATAAAGCTATCCCATAAATCCTGTGTGAACGTCTGAATCTTGCAGTTTCTTAGGATTATTGTCCCCAAAGAGCAGGTGGCGATAATATTGGAAACTACATTCGAGTTCATACTATTTATATTTGAGAAGTCCGCCTTATGAACTTGTTATTTTCTTAGGATTATTGTCCCCACAGAGCAGGTGGCGATAATATTAGAAAAAAAGGCTTCATAAATTGCAGACCAATTGATGGAGACCATATACAAACGTTGAGTTCGTAATTATAGCTTAGATATTTTGGGTTATGGTTTTTCTTTAATTATCCTTATCCTTTAGACAGATAAAAGCTTAATTAAATTCTGTTGGTATTTAATTTGCTGGATAAATCTAAAATAATTAAATTATTTAATTCTTAATAAGACATGAAAAATTAAATTCAAATTATTTTCATGTTCAAGATTAGGAAGAGATATTTTATTATTTAATGTATTGATACATATCTATCCTTATTAGGATCTCATATATTTAAATATTAGGAAATATTTAAATTATTTTCATCCATATCATCTAGGAATCAAAATTATACTCCCTCCGTCCCGTGCTACTCGCACGTTTGCTTTTCGGCTCGTCACAAAGTCCTTACACTATTTATAATTTAAGTTAGAATTAATGCATTTAATTAATATGTTAGTTTAAGTTAAGAGCTCTTTTATTAAGTGATGTCTCATTACACCTAAAATTCTTTTTTAATTACACAAAAAAATCAATCCCAAATTTACGGCCTAAAATGAAAAGTGCGAGTAGCATGGGACGGAGGGAGTATTATTTATTTCTATAGATATAGAAAATAATAAAATTATTCTTAAAATCTAGATTATTATTAGGAAACTATTAAATTATTCTCATCCATATCACCTAGGAATAAAATAATATTATTTATTTCCATAGATATAGATATTAATAAAAATATTCCTAAAATCTAGGTAAATCTTCCAAAAAGATTTTATTTCCATTAAATAATAATATTTTAATGATATCTTTTAATAAAATAATTAAATAATCATTAAAATCTCTTTCATCGTTATCTCATCGTACGAGGTTCGCACAAACGATGAAAGACGAAAATCCGACGAATTCTTCGTCGGAATCCGACGCACACGGCGTCTCGGCCACCGGCGCGCAGGTGGCGCCCCAGCGTCTCGGCCAGCGGCTCGTCGGGGTTCGCCAGCGTCTCGGCCACTCTCAGCCAGCGGCGAGCACCCGTCACGGCGTCTCGGCTCGTCGAGTGCCGACGCTTCTCGGCCAGGCGCACACGCGGTGGCGCGCGCCTCTCGGCCAGCGTCTTGACGCCCGTCTCGGACATCCGAGCCGTCGGGTGGCGCGAGCTCTCGGCCAGCGGCGCGCACAGTGGCGCGCCCGCTCTCGGCCAGCTCCAACCTTCCACTTAAGTTGCAGCTCTCGGTGCCTGGTGTCTCGGTGGTTCTCGGACGAACCACCACACCACGCCAGCGCGTCACCCCGTGATCGTGGCTCCCCGGCTCCCACTGTCTCGACATCCCTACCTCGATCGCACGTATCGTATGATCGAGTAATTCAAGTTCTTTGATTTGATAGTTCTTGAGTTCATCATGCATAATAAATTAAGAAAACACCAAGAACATGCTTCGAAATCAAATAATACATGCATACATGAATTTCGCGAAATTTAAATCCAAATAATCAAAGCCAAAGACTGGCTCTGATACCAATTGAAGGGGTTGGCAGCGGAAGCGTGCATGTTCTAACGGATCAGATAATTTGATCTATTTAGCAGATTATCTAGACAAAATATATTCGCGTAATTATCAAATGTATCATGCCCATAAGTTGAATTAAAACATGCTTTAGCATATTAAATCCCTAAAACATGCTTACTACAGAATTAACCAATTTACCTCGTTGATTAAATCAAGAATTGATGATGGCTTGCTCCGTCTCCTCGTGAAGATCTTCAGTACCCGACCTCGGATCTTCTGACTGGTGTCCCGGACTATATACTGATATTTGTGTGGGAAAATCTCACCAGAATACTAGGACTCGAATAATGAAGACAGGACTCAGCTCACGGAAGAAGTAACTTTCGAACTTTCCCTCTTTAGAGGGGGGGACGAAAATTGGGAGCAATAATAATTGTTATTTCTATCTCCTTTTTCTCCTATTTATATTAGGTCACATATTGGGCCCAGTCAGGGATCTAAGGAAGAATTTGGACATGGCCTCACCCAATTAGCTTTTTACTAATTAAATTGAACCCACAATTTAATATAAGTTTATATTGGAATATTACAAGCAGCCACTACAGAAGTAATATTGCACTGCCTTTCCAAATCCGAAATTACAAGTATTCCGGGTTTCCTTTTATTTGTTTAATTCATTTCCCGCGCTTAAGAAAGAAACATACATTAACTAATTAATGTCTGCTATGGACTTAATTAATTAACATATTTTATTCTCCAAGAGTGGACTTAGCAAGAAACTCTTATTTATTATTCATAGAGTAATTAAACTCCAACTAGCTAGGTTCCGAATAATAAAACCTTATTTCGAGCTCCTCTTGTGGATGTTATCAATGGAGACTCTCCCCGCGCACGATTCAACCTAATAGCAATCCTAGCACCGCTAGATAATGATCACCACTACCCAATATACCTGGATCGTTGGGTGATGAGAAACCCGCACCTTTGGTAAGTCAAAGTAGTAGATACTCAATATAGTATGCTCAATGCTAACGTACATTGATTAAGAAATTAATTATCAAGACCTCGTCTTTCAGTAGATAGCATAAAGACTCGTATTGCTGTTAGATCCATTCAGTGCTATACCACACCAACGTCATCATATTTCAATAAGACTTAGAAATAATCGGACTGACATTGCAACCTTTCACGATAGGTAGTCTAGGTCTATCTGGGTTGTGAAATTCTTATTTTTCTTTGTTCAGAACTGACCGCGTACCTTAAATTGAGCGCAGCCCACAACCGGTTTACTAGAACAAAGACTTAGACCTATGTTATATTCGCTTATACATTTAAATTTGCAATAAACATCCATTAAATGTAAAACATAACAACATTATGACAAAAATAATTTGTTGCATTGAAAGAGAGGTTTTTTTTAACACGTGTGCACAGAAATAGATCACTGCAAGCGCTTGGTCAAGACACCACGCTCCTTAAATCCACTAGAGCACAAGGTCTAGGAACTTAAGAGAACATAAAGTGCTTGGTCGTTGGACACACATCGACTCCCCTTCAAAAAAAAATATAAATCCCACAACCCGAATACTATGAATTAGTATAGGGAAGTGGGGTCGATCCCACAGAGATGGACTCGCAAAGTAGTGCTCAGAGACTTTGGACAGACAAATGGCTGCTGCCACGCAACAAAAGGGTTGAGAATTTTAAACTAACTCTAGACCTAGGCAGAAAATGTAAATGCTAGACCTAGGACATGTTAAACTTGTAAATTCAGACTTCGACAACAAGAAACATAACCACTTCCTAGACAGTGTAAACAACTACCTAATCTAGCTAAACAGAATATGACTGAAAGTGGGGACCATAATTCCAAAAATGGCAAGTACGGAAAGAACTGCAGATTAACAAACTCTGACGCTAGCTCGCAGCAAAATGCATCCTCTCAACCGAATTAAACTTGCAGATGAACAAAACAGAGCAAAAAGCGAGATTCGACAGAATATAGAGATTTGGTCGTCGTTATCTTGCTGCAACTCGGAAAAACATCAGATCTGCGTACACTAGACGGAATGAAAGTAAAACACGTAAACTAAGCATGAAAATCAGATCGAAACTACTCAGATTCACGTCAGAATACTTGATCCACTCCGGATCCAAGACATCCGAACCCAACAACCAACAAATCCAGCAAATCCAACCAAAATTCTTCCACAATCCAACTCCAATCTCCCGGATCTGACCATTAACCTACAATAACTCAGTAAACAGCTGCGAAACGCATCCAACTCAGACAATTTAAAACTCCAAAATCTCAATAAGCGAAACGATCAAACCAGAAATCAACACAATCGCCATAACGGAAAATCAACTTGCATTTAAACCAGAAACTATTCGGTGAAAACAGCGAACCGAGCTTCGAACAACGAAGCTCGGCAGAGTAAGTAAAATGCGAAAAGCGGAAAATAAATTGTTTCTTCGCTCCTAACAAGAGCGGTGTTACACCATATCGGAAGCTAAGATGAAACCCGAACGTGCGAACTGAGATCTCCTCAAAACTAGTATCAAGTGTGTGTGTGGGAAAGTGAACTAAGCAACAGGCTGTGGTGAGGTCCCCCCCGAGAAGATCCCTCCAGCTTGCATGCTTCTGCCTTTTATAGATGCGGACATAGCCCTTGAGTCTTCGTAGAAATCCCTATTCTACCCTTCAACTCTGGAGCTTCCTCCGTCGAGCAATTCTCTTCATAATTGTTCACTAAATCGCCAGTTCCTCGACCTTGTGATTTTTTGGTCTTCTTTCCTGGACCTGGCGAATTCCTTCACACACCTGGCTTAAAACGTGCGTTAGTCCTAGTAAAATCACGAATTAAATCCCTAGACCCATGCATGAAATTAGCCTTATCATGCATTAATTGGAAAATAATTATTAGAGTTTTACAGTATTCAATCACTTGAAAGGTGATTTCTAGTATACAAACCCTAACATCATCTTCTTCTTCTCATCATCCTTTTCTTCTCCAAATTATCAAGATCGGAAGAAGAGGATTGTTATAGATGTAGGGATCAGATCATTCGGGATTCACTAATTACAGGGACCTCTTTTATTAATATTGATCTGAGATGGCTAATCTCAGAGGTACAAGCCGAGTACAAAACTAGAACCAAGATTACAAGTAACCTAAGTACAACCAATACAAATCAAAAACCCTAGCTACAAGTCAGTCTTCTACCAGACTGCACTTCCAAGCTTCATTCGATTATGTACCTGCACACTAAGTAGAATTGTTAGTGACACTAAGCATTAGATCCCTGAGGATCTAAATCAATTCAGAACAATCGAAGACAGAGTCTCAAGCATTAGGATATGGCTCAGGTCGCAACAGCGACTACAACGGGCCAAGAACCTCCCCACAGCTTTAACCGACAGTCACAAGATGGCTAGAAACTTCAGTTTCACCGACTACTAGCCAACGCAGCCTACTCAACACACGGATCAACACGAATCTCTTGGAACACCGCTTCACAACACAAGAACCCTCAAGAGTATCTCCAATCACAACTAGATCCAACACAAGAGTTAGACCTAACCCTAGATTTGAGAAGGACACCGAAGAAGTCGCCTAACTCAAGATCTAAACCGATGAACCTCTCTAGAACCGAGAATCATCAGTGGAACAAAGAGATCAAAGAAGATGACCGGCAAACAAGGCCAGAAAACCAGAGAGATAGTATAGAGAAGGCGGAGAGTTATCGCAAGAGAGAGAGAGAGAGAGTCTGATGAATGAATAGAAAGAAAGGAGTCAAACAGACCCATGACAAACACATTCATCAATCCTATGGCCCAGACGCTCGATCCACGTGGAGCTGCTACGTGGCAGCCATCGGCAACATCAGGTAAGTAACAGGCCAGCCATAAAACGGGCCAAACTCACCAAGGGTTTGGGCCTAACCAATTAATTAAATCAGGCCAGCCCAATTCAATTAATACATAAGTCCACACCAATAATGGTCCACATAATATCGAACATTCTCCACCCTGGACCTATTGGAAGCACATGAGGAGAACCTTAGTCAGCTGTTGCTTCATCATAGCCTACAAGGAATTCCTATCACCAAAGAACACAAGGTTCATTAGATAAGAAAACTAAGTTGCCGAACAAAACACCAAATGGTAACACAATTAGTTTTGTAGGACTTTAGATGCCTTGTGACTTCAAATAGACTAAACTCAATGAATCATCAAGGTCTTAATTCCCCCGGGACATGTGATGCACTTTTTATTAGCACTAAATAAACCTGCAAGTATACCGAGTATATATAGTATAGAAAAAGGTCAGTACCGGATATCGAACACAGGGAAAACAATCACTGATTGGCTACCTAGTACCTTCTACTAAGCTTTGTTCACTATTTGGAAAACTGAAAGTTTTGGAGATTTTGAAAACTAAAAACAGTTTGAAAGCAATAAACAACTAATTGTAAATAATTAAAGAGGTAAAATATGAGAGATAAGAGAATTCCAGGGATGTGCGTTCACAGTTATGGTTATACAAATTCCAACTACAATACCCTAGCTCAGTTTATACTTCGATAGAACGAGTCACATAAGTTTTGTCCATGCGGCACAAGCGTAGATTACTAACACTAGGTTGTCAATCCTAGATCCGTAACTTCTAAAAGATCCTAAGACCCTTGAAAAGTCATCACTCTCAATTAACAGTGTCGTTTTAAGGGAAGCTAGTTGTAGTGTCTACTAAGTGGATCTAACTCGCCAACCTCCTCTCACGATTATGTAGCAAGTTATATTAAATCATCACCGAATGTGTCACTCAAACATGAAGTATTATGGAACAACTTAGGGAAGAAACGAAGTAATAATAAAATGGATATTAAATAGAAAACGGAATTGTATAACCACAGACGTTACTAACACATCCCTAGAATCCTATGAATTTAGTTACACATAATTGAATAATCTAAAAACATAGAATGAAGGGAAAACAAAAAGAACATAAGAACTAAAGCAGCAAAACCCAAAGGTTGAATCCTTGTAGCCTTGATCTTCTCTTGATTCCTTCTTCAACCTCTTGTACAATAAATAACGCTCTCAATTTTATGCTCTAGAATTATAAGGCAAAAAGACGATCCTAATGAAAAGGTTTTAGGGGATATATATAGAGGAAATTTCGAGCAGTATGAAATAAGGTAAAAGGTGGCTAAGTTTGGTAAATCTTGAGGAGAAAGTAGATCAAATTCGTGTGCCGCGTTTTTGCAGCAGGCCGCTGCGCCTTGGCCAGCGGTCGCTGCATGTTGATCCGTAGCCTCTGCCTCTTGCATAGCGGTCGCTACACTATGTTGCAGCGGTCGCTGTGAATAATCTTATAGCTTCGAAAACTCTTCGAGCGGTCGCTGCGCACTCCCCAGCGGTCGTTGGGCGTGTTCTTCTAATCAGCACAACTTTCTCCGGAGCGGACCGCTACTGGCTCAGCAGTCGTTGTGCCCCAGCGGACCGCTAGGCATCTCGAAAGCTCCAGATTTCCAACTCTGACTTTTTGCTGTCTTTTTAGGCTCAAATATGCACAAATCTCACAAAACACGAATAAATACCAAAATAGAGAAAATATGCAAAATATGGACATGAATTGTGATTTTGACATTAAAAACGGACCAAATAATGGCCTTAAAACAGTGTAAAATTCGAGCGTATCAACATGCACATGCTCAACCAAAATCAAAATGCAGCTTTTTGATGCATTAGAGCAATTTATCCACAAAAAGACATATAGTACCCATATTAGCTGGGTTATTATCAGTATGCACCTTTTGTAAAAGAACTTCACCTTTTTCCACAACATCTCTAATGAAATGGAACCTAACATCTATATGCTTAGTTCTATCATGGAAAACATGATTTTTACACAATGGCAAACTAACTATCAGAATATAACACAGGAGCAGATTTAATAAACTTGAGTTCAGAAGAACTCCATTTAACCAGATTGCCTCCTTCATAGCTTCAGTGATAGCTATATATTCTGACTCTGTTATAGACAGGGCTACAATATGTTGGAGTTGGAATTTCCAACTAACACAAGACATGCCAACTGAAAACACATAGGAAGTGGTTGACTTCCTCTTATCCTTGTCATTAGCATAGTTAGAACCCACAAAACCACACAGCTCAACACCTTGATCATGCTTAGAAAAACAGAGACCATACTTGGAAGTATTTTTCAAATATCTAAGCAACAACTTAAGAGCTTCCCAATGCACAGGACCTGGGTTAGACATGTATCTACTCAAGCAAGAAACAACATAGGCAATGTCAGACCTAGTACTAATCATAAGATACATCACAAAGCCAATAGCATTAGCATAAGGGACCTTGTTCATAGCTTTAATTTCAGACTTAGTCTTAGGACAAAGGTCATTACTCAGCATGAAATGTGGAGCTAAAGGAACATAAGCAATTTTAGCACTAAGCATATTAAACTTTTCAAGAATTTTTTGCACATAAGGCTCCTAGTGAAGGACCAGTGAAGAAAAATTCCTATCTCCATGGATATTGATCCCCAGAATCTTTTTAGCATCACCAAGATCTTTCATGTCAAAATTATCACACAAAGCAGATTGCACATGCTTAATAGACATGATACAAGGACCCATGATGAGCATATCATCAACATAAAGCAACAAGAACACATGCACATTATCAAGGTTTTTCACATACAAACAAGCATCAAAGGTACTCCTAACAAAGCCTAACTTCTGCATGCATGTATTAAACTTGATATTCCACTGCCTAGGGGACTGTTTTAAACCATACAAACCTTTTTTAGCAAACAAACATGATTGGGAAAATTTGGATCCACAAAACCCTTAAGCTATTTCATATAGATGGGTTTATCCAAATCACCATGAAGGAAAGCAGCTTTGACATCCATTTGTTTCAATTCCCAATTAAAATGAGCACATAAGACAAGCATCACTCTCACAGTAGTAAACTTAACTAAAGAGCAAAAATTTCAGTATAATCTATCCCCCTTGCTGAGTAAAACCTTTTGCAACCAACATTGCCTTGTACCTAAGCCCCTCAATCTCATCTTTCAATTTAAACAGCCACCTGCAATCAACCACAGAGGCACCAAGAGGCAAAGGCACAAGGATCCAGGTTTTATTAACAAATAGAGAATGGATCTCCTCTTTCATAGCTTTGAACCACATATCCCAGAACTTGGACTTTTGAGACTGCTTATAAGACCGAGGCTCATTTCCATCAGATTCATACACATTAAAAGCTAAAGTAATTAAATTCACAAATTGACCATATCTGTCATGGGGATTGACCACTCTTCTACCTCTATCCCTAGTCAATTAATAGTTGTGTAAATCTGGATTATTATTGGATTGTAGCTTATTTTCAAAAATATTTTCATGATCAGGGTCTTGGTTTTCCAGAGGCTCGGGGGGATAGGATCTGGGTTTATAGGGGAGGAATTCTACACCTGCTCCACCTCAGTGGGAGCATCAATGCCCTGGGACTCCACCTCACTTGAGGACTTCTCCTCAGATTGCTCCACCAGAGGATGGAGAAGTAGAGGACCTAGTAGGAATCAAACAAGGGAAATCTTCTTCATTGAAGATTACGTCCCTACTGACAACAACCTTGAAACCACGTTCATCCCTAACCCAGACTTTATAACCCTTAACACCTTCAGGATACCCAACAAAAACACCCTCCCTAGACCTTGGGTCTAATTTATCAGTTTTTGAATGAATAAAAGCATTGCTCCCAAACACCCTAAGGTGTGACAAATTGGGTTTTCTCCTAGTAAAAACATGCTCAGGGCACTTGCCGTTAAGAGGGACATAAGGGGATCTATTTATCAAATAACATGCAGTGTAAAGAGTTTCACCCCAAAACTTTTTAGACAAACCACTTTTGGACAGAAGACATCTAACATTTTCAAGTAAAGTCCTATTCATCCTCTCAACAACTCCATTTTGCTGAGGGGTGTAAGGAGTAGTTTTATGTCTCCTAATCTCTGATTTTGACACAAAGAATCCATTTGAGCATTGCAAAACTCAAGGCCATTATCTGTCCTAATGGTCTTGATACTTTTCCCAGTTTGATTTTCAATTAAAACCCTCCAATTTGAAAAAGTTTGAAAAACATCAGATTTGTGTTTTAAAAGAAAGCATCAAACTTTTCTTGAGAAATCATCCACAATGGATAGAAAGTAAACTTCCCCAGAGTGGGTAGTGACAGAGGCAGGGCCACAAACATCCATATCAAGGTACTCTAAGACTGAGTGACTGATATTTTCAGTCACTGGGGTAGGGAAAGAAACCATGTGTTGTTTTCCCATCACACAAGTTTCACAAAAGGGAAACTCATTTTTGAAATCCAACTCACTCAAGAAGATCCAGTTTGAATTTAAAAAGCTTTTCAAGAAGATAAATCATGGATGACATAGAAGTTTCAGTAATGAGAGTATCCTGCTTAGTCCACATCTCATATGCAGATTCTATAAAACCAACCTTTCTGATCACAGAATCAGAAAGGTTGAGAATTATGGTTGACCTAGCTAATTCATTCATCTCAGCCACTTTCTCAGCAGACTCAGTATTTAGGGATAGTCCTCTCTACAGCTTTGAAAACTTTCTGCTGAATTAAAATACACTTTACCTTTTGTTTCCAAATCATAAAATCACTTTTCCCATTGAAAGGGACAATACCAACAGGTTGAGTCATTTTTAAAAGATGTTTTACACACACTAAAGAACCCAACACACAGAAGGCACAACAAGCAACTCTGCTTTCACAGATAGCAGACTTAAACAAGAAACAATCAAAGAGTCCACTAGGAACATATATGCAGAGATTTTCGATATACAAAACACACAGGAGCAAGTACATCAGGCACACACACACAGAAAAACAACTCGAAGTGATCTCAGACACACTTTATCAAGTCCAGAAGAGTTCCTCCCTATCTGTCACGTATGCCCCGGCAATTAAGGAGATATGTATCATTTCTTCCCCTCATCTTCTTCTTCTCATCATCCTTTTCTTCTCCTAATTATGTAGATCAGAAGAGGGTTGTTATAGATGTAGGGATCAAACCATGCGGGATTCACTAATTACCGGGACCTCTTTTATTGATATTGATTTGAGAAGGCTAATCTCAGAGGTACAAGCCGAGTACAAAAGTAGAACCAAGATTACAAATAATCTAAGTACAACCAATACAAATCGAAAACCCTAGCTACAAGTCAGTCTTCTACCAGATTGCACTTCCAAGCTTCATTCGATTATGTACATGCACACTAAGTAGAATTGTTAGTGACACTAAGCATTAGATCCCTAAGGATCTAAATCAATTCAGAATAATTGAAGACAGAGTCTCAAGCAACAGGATATGGCTCATGTCGCAACGGCGACTACACCAGGCCAAGGACCTCCCCACAGCTTCAACCAACAGTCATAAGATGAGCATTGTTGAACACAGTGGCCAGAAACCTCAGTTTCACCGACTACCAGCCAACGCAGCCTACTCAACACACGGATCAACACGAATCTCTTGGAACACCGCTTCACAACACAAGAACCCTCAAGAGTATCTCCAATCACAACTAGATCCAACACAAGAGTTAGACCTAACCCTAGATTTGAGAATGACACCGAAGAAGTCGCCTAACTCAAGAACTAAACCGATGAACCTCTCTAGAACTGAGAATCATCGGTGGAACAAAGAGATCGGAGAAGATGACTGGCAAACAATGTCGGAAAATCAGAGAGAGAGTAGAGAGAATGTGGAGAGTTATCGCAAGAGAGAGAGAGAGAGTCTGATGAATGAATGAGAAAGAAAGGAGTCAAACAGACTCATAACAAACACATTCATCAATCCTACAGCCCAAATGCTCGATCCGCGTAGAGCTGCTACGTGGCAGCCATCGGCTACATCAGGTAAGTAACAGGCCAGCCACAAAACGGGCCAAACTCACCAAGGGTTTGGGCCTAACCAATTAATTAAATCAGGCCAGCCCAATTCAATTAATACATAAGTCCACACCAATAATGGTCCACATAATGTCCAACAATAGATATTTTGGGGATCGTAGGGATATTTAGCTATGAACAAACATTCAGGACAATATACTTGAAAAACTCTCAATTTCTCTTCGTTCCACTATAACTCAGTTGTATATTTATTCAGCCGTCCCATTTTAATCTCTTTTCAGTTAACCCAATAAATATTATTTTTCTTAAATCTTGTGCCCAAAAAAACGTCTCACTTATGGCAAAAAATGACAAAGAAAATACTTAACTGAAACATTAAAAAAACAAGCCTAATTTGCAACAAAATTGAATGATTGATATTTAATTAAAAATTAATTATTTTTAAAAATATATAAAAGTATTATTCGAAAATTTTTCTTCATGAATTTAATTATTTTTTTGGCAGGGAGAATGAATTTTGTATATGAATATCATCATTTTATAAATTTTATAATTTAAAAATATAAGTATTATTCGGAAATTTTGTTTTATGAATTTTGTTAAAAAAAATTGGGGGGTGAGTTTCGGAAATTTTGTTTTATGAATTTTGTTAAAAAAAATTGGGGGGGGGGGGGTTGAGTTTCGTTATCTAAATATCATCATTTTATAAATTCTTTCATAGGGGAGCACTGGTATTTTTTCACTCTTAGAATCACAACATCCTTCCAACCATATGCTGTCACGTGGCACTTATAAGCAACAAAACAATATAGTTAAGCAACAAAGTTAATGAATAACATTGACGGATTTCTGCAAATTGCATAAAAGACTATTTTATGTTGCATTAAATGCAGTTTATTTTGCATTTTAGTCTACAATGCAAAATAAACTACATTTAATGCAACATAAATAGTCTTTTATGCAATCCACGAAAATCAATCAATGTCATTCACTAATTTTGTTACTTAATAATATTGTTTTGTTGCTTATAAGTGCTATTTGTTGCTTATAAGTGCTACGTGGTCGCATACGGTAGAAAATGATGTTGTGATTTTAATTTGAGTTATTTTTTAATTATATCCGATGTTTGCAAATCTGCAAAATTTAGTTTCATAAATCGTCAAACTACACGCGGTTTCAACAAATTTTGTTTGTTTCCCTAAATAGATTAATGATGGAATAGAAGTCGCACCTGTGCAGCTAGTGGGTCCAACTTCAAGCTTTTTGGAAAGTTCTTGGAGTTACTTACGTATGAAAATCATGCATATAAATTTGGTCGCCTGCTCGACCTAATCTATATTACTACTCCCTCTGCCATGCCCTGAAGGCCTGAAATGTCATCCAGTTTTTCCATTTCAGTATGTCCGTAAAATATTGTCCATTTTACCTTTTTTTCCATTTTTGTTAAATAGACCCTATTTTTCACAGCTCATTACAGTCACATTCTATTATAAAATTAATATACTCCTTTCGTTTTTTAAAAATAGTAACTATTTCTATTTTTTGGTCGTTCCTTAAAAATAGAAACTTTAGAATCTTTTCATTTTAGGACATGGATCTCACAATCCACTAACTCTACTCTCACTACTTTTTCTCTTCATCTCTCTTACTTTACTCTTTTTTTTTCTCTCTTACTTTACCAATTGTGCATTAAAATCCGTGTCGTTTCAAATGTTTCTATTTTTTTAATACGGGGGGAGTATAAAAGTGGGGCTTACATTCCACTAACTTTTTCTACTAATTTTTCTTCACATTTCTTAAAACCCGCGCTGGGTCAAACATGGACAACATTTTGCGGACGGAGGGAGTATAATTTATCGAGGTATCAGTAGGGGTAGGCACTATCCAAAATACCCACTCCGTCCCATTAAATATGAAATATTTGGAAATCGGTATAAAATTTTATGTAGTACCCCCTCCGTCAACTAAGTTGGTACAAAACTTTTAGGCACGAAAATTAAGAAATTGTGTTGAATAGATTAAATGAAAGTAAAATAAAATAGGAAAGAGAAAAAAATAGGAGAGATAAAGAGGAGAGTAATGTAGATGATGAAATAAAGTAAGAGTGATTGTATGTTTTGTTTTTTGTCAAAAAGGGAAATGACTCAACTTTGTTGGGACGTCGCAAAAAGGAATACGACTCAACTTAGTTGGGACGGAGGAGTATTATTTTATGAGATAATGAAGAGAAAGTTGTTTTCATTTTAAAAAGTATTTTTATTTTTAATGGGACAATTCAAAAAGGAATATGTTTTATTTTTAATGGGACAAATGAGTAGTTTGATTTCCTTTTATTGTAGAGTGGTATAATAGATCAGATAATAACGTAAATTCATGGCCTATTGTTGTATCTTTGCTACATAAAAGTATTTATAATGCACTCTGAAAAATCTAGCACCAATTCAGCTTTTCTCATTTCAGATGCAAGCTGATCTAGAGTTGTCAAGTGGGCAGAGCCGGCCTAGACCTGTCGAGGCCTGCCTATATTGAGATCTAGCCCGGTCAAGCTCATATCTAAGGTGGGCAGAGCTGGGCTTTTATTAATTTTGTCAGGCCCAGTCCAGCCCATGCGCACTTGACAAGTGGGCAGCTTGGGCTGGGCTTTATCTAAATTTTTTATTTATGTATTTCAAAGAGAGGCTAAAAATATTACTCTCTCGTCCCACAATAGGAGTCATATTGGTATGGATACGAGTTTTAAGAAAAGTAAAGAATAATGGGTTGAAAAATTAGTGGAATATGGGGTTCACTTTTTGTATTGGTTTTATAATATAATTTGAGTGAAATGAGTTAGTGGATTGTGTGACCTACTTATCTTTTATAGTAAAATTGAAATATGACACTTATTGTGGGACAGACTGAAATGACAAAATGTGACTCTTATTGTGGGACTGAGGGAGTATATGCAAAAATAATGTGTTTATATCCCGTTTACACGAAATCTAAATTTAAATAATGTGTTTAAGTTCATTTACAGACTTTGTATTAACATCATTTTTCATGTTCTTTCTAAAAAGTAAATGCATAACTAAAGGATGAATCAATCCAACCAAGCTGCTCTAGTGGCTTGGGAGTTGATATCAGGGAGCTTTCACTTCCTAGGAGGTCGCAGGTTCGAATCCTAGGAAGTGCAGATTTGGGGATTAATTTCTCTTTGGGCCTGTGGGCCCAGAATGACAACGAAGCGCACCTACTGGGTAAGACGCTTCACCTCCAACTGTTAGGTCGGGGGTCCGAGTCACATCGGAGGGTAGATGGGGAACCATCGTCGATCCTCCTAAAAAAAAAAAAAAAAACTAAAGGATGAATCAATATTGTTACTTTTGTTAGTAGATCTGGCATATGAGTAAATGTTGTATTTTTAAAACTAGAAATATATGAACTAACTAACATATTGAAAAAATTCTATAATTATTCATCAAATATTGAGTTTTGAATACGTCATATTAGACTATTAGTGTTTGAGTCCATTCGAAAACATCCAATAAATTGGAACGATATAGAGAAGATTAACATGTCTTACACACAAGATGACATGAATAAATAGAGAAATATAAATTATTAATTATATTAAAAAACTAATTATATAATGTGGGCCTCTAATGGACCTGAGCCTTGGTTTATAAAATGGCCCAATTGGAGCACATTTCAATCAATGAGCCTAGCCCAGCCCAGTCCGCTTCGTTTAACTGATGGGTCTGACTGGGGCAGAGCTGGCCTAGCTGGCCCGACCCAATTGACAACTCTAGGTCGCTCCGTCCCAGTTTTAGTCTCATTTTCAGCCTTCATTTTTGGTGTGACTTTTAGTTACTTAAATAATTAAATTTTAATTGAAAGTCATATTGATTGACATAGATAATAAATACTCATAGAAGAAAATATAATAATTTAAATGCAAAAAAATTATGAAAAATAATAAAAAAAAATTATAAAAATAGATAACTGTATAAGTTGGATGTGAAAATGAAAAGGAAAAAGAAGTATTTATAGATGGAATTGGGTATTTAAAAAAATAATATAAAAATAAACAAAAAGGTATTTTAATCGAATGCGGATGCCATGAGGGCTACAATGCAGCCCTAAGCTCCTCGTGGCGGCCAGCATTTCAGCCGCAATCAAGGCGGTTTGGTGTATGTTTGAAAATGGTCTAAAGGAACCATTAAGTCATTTTTAAAATATGCTCCCTATGTTCCACATTAGGAGTCTCAAATGAATCTGACACTAGTTTTTTAAGAAATGTAAATGAAAGTAGGTGAAAAAAGATAGTGGAATGAATGTTGATCCTTTTTTAACCCACGTTTTACAATAAAATGTGAGTGAATTGGGTTAATGAAATGTAGGGCCTATTACCATTTTGGAAAAAGTGAACTGATACTCCTAATGTGAGACGAACTAAATGGACAACTGCAACTCCTAATGTGAGGCGAAGGGAGTATATTTTATTAATTTTATGATTCTAACTTTAAATTTGATTAGTTCTTAACACTTTATTAATTTTTAATAATATTAATTAAAATGTATATCTATAATATTTTATAATGATTTGTTTTTATAAATAAAAAATATTTTTAAAGTTTTAAGTATAGTGCAAAATGCGGACCACAACGCAACTACACTTTCTGTCGGACCACGCCCTATGCCAGATTTTGGCACCTCATCGACTGGTGTTGCACCATTCCCTTTACGTGCAACGCAACCGCATAAGACCGACCACACACAACTCCATGTGGTCCAGCCTCACTTGCGGTCACAATGTTCGACATCACTTGCAACAGTGTTGCATTTACTCTTAGGCATGCTTGTCTAATGCTCAACCCACGCCATGGCTAGCAAGGGTTGCTTGGATTGAGACTAAGTAGGGTCATGTCAGAAGTGAGTCAGGCTCTCTTGATAAGTGGGTTGAAATGCATTGGATTTTGGACTATTTTTATGTATAAGTTTATGTCAGATAAAATTCAAAACAACTTATATAGATAAGTGCTTAAGTCAAAATAAACTTGAATGTCACAAGTCTAACATTTCATAGGGACATTTTTTATATATTTTGTAAGAAGAGTTTACTATAGTAATTATTGGCCTCTGGTGGTCTAGTCCTAGGTCTGGGTGGCTCCTTGCGGGCCTAAGTCTGAGCCGGGCATGGGTTTACAAACATGCTTAATTGGGGTCTATTACAATAAATAAGATCAATCTAGGCCTATTCCATTTCACATCTCAATCTTGTGGCTTCAGAACATTGTTACATATTAGAGCATCCACAACCGTGCTCTTACCAGCGGCACGGTTGTGGGCCCGGGCGGTACTATTCATGTCTGCTCTCTGGCAAGAGCACAACACCCACAACTGTGCTCTTTCGCAAGGACGAGCACAATTAATATAAAATTTAATTACACAAAAACATTTTCATAATACTAAAATTCATTAAAAAACCACAATAAAAATAACAAATTACAAATAAAATAAAAAGACATAATTAAAATCCTAAAAATTAAAAATTACATAATTAAAATACTAAAAATTAAAAATTACATAATTAAACTCCTAAAAATTAAAAATTACATAATTATTGGCTAATATAACCCGAGGAAGACTACGCATATAATTTTTTGGGGAAGTGAAATTTTTTTTTTTTATTTTTTATCGATTTTTTTAATAAAAATCCGATTTTTTTAAAAAAAAAATAAAAAAATGTTTGAAACCAACGGCTATGCCGTTGGCGAATCAGAGACCGCCACGTGTGCGTCCGCTGGCACGGACGTGCTCGATACATCGAGCAGCGCCGTGCCAGCGGCGCGGTTGCAGCGGTGGCGGTCCTTCGCCTTGCCGCTGGCACGGACGGCGGTGGCGCCAACCGCCACCGCTGCGGATGCTCTTAGGAGTTGACAACAACTGGATTTTCAAAAATATCGATATATCACTTGAATATACTTTTGGTATCTTCCACTAAACATGCTATGCGAGCTTCAGTTTTTGGTGCCTCCGGTCCATCTAAGAGTTAGGGAGCTGACGGCGAACCAATTCTCGGAGAGGAGGTATGCCCAGCTTGAGAATCATTTGGGTGGGAAGGTGGACCGAATTGCTGTTGTGTATATCGAAGTTGAGTTTATGTAGGTTGACTCCATGACTTCCAAGACAAAATCAAGTTAGTTCTTTAGAATCCATTGAAACAGAAATTTGAAGTTTTGGATATGAAAATGAACGATGGAATGAATAATGAAATAAGGAAGTGTGAATGAATGTGTGAAATGTATGAGTGCACAAAACAAATATCTATACATTGAAACACTTAAAAGGAAACTTTATTTCCTATATTTTTTTTCTTTTTAAACCAAAACTATTTATCAAGATTAGACACGTGCAAGTCAAAGGTCTTGCTTTATCTCTCTCACACAAACACACACGGAACTGGGCCATTAAAGCTATCTTATGTAATTGCAGCAGCAACAGTCAGTGGAAGTAATTGCAAGTTAGAAGTGACAAACAAGGTAAGACAGCGACGTCTCCAACATACGCCTGCCCCATTCTATTTAACAATTTGCGGCTGCTATAACTCTCCTCTCATCAAATTATCAATAGATCGATGCTGGTTTCAACTACACCACCACCATCCTCATCTTCTTTCTCGCTTGGTAATTCTACTCTACCTCAATTCATCTTTTCCCAATTCTGTTTTTACTAATTTCTTGCCCTTTTTCGCTCTTCTTATCTCATCGCCAAGTTTCTTCCTTTTTCTTTTCCCTTTCGAGAAATTAAAGCAATTGCCTTTTTATTTGAATTAAAAAATGTTGAAGTTTTCAATTAAGGCTAAATTCGTGATGGCTCAGTTCCCTGTCGCCCTTTCCTAATTGTGAGGCATAGGTATAGACTAAATCTGTGATTGGTTGGTGGAAAGAAATGCCTGATTGTTTCTGTTACTTATTGTCCATGCCCTTAATCGAGCTATGCATTATTAATCAATGAGGGGAAAAGATAAAAAGTAGAGGCTTTTCTTTTCGGCACCCAAGAAAAAAATTATGCTAAGTGAGTTAAGTAAATAAAGAATAAAGTAGGAAATGAAAAAGGTTGAGAGATGAAGAGAGAGTAAAGTAAGTGACAAGAAATGTGTTGGGAAATGACTTCACTACTATGGAACGTACCAAAATGGCAAAATGACTCCACTACTATGGACGGAACGTATGGAGTGGTAAAACAAAATAGAAATGAGTATTTGGCATGTAATACTGTTGATCTGTAACTTCATTGAGTTCTTCAAGGTGGATTTGATGCTTCTACGATTTCATCGTTAGTATGTCGTTAATATGTGAATCTTTCAATGGCTTCTGAATCATCATTTTCTTGATTCTTACTGCATTTCCCTCATCTAGGATGCTCCAACTGCCTAAGATGTCATGTTGAACCCATGATCTGCTCAGTGTCACATGGATTATCTTGCAGTTCGATTAAGACACCGTTTGAGCTTCAACGAGTTTCGCAGTATTCAGGCTTGAGGTGCAGACTTGTTACATTTCTTCAGTTGCCACCATCTTCACCTGTTTACACTCTGTGCACAAGTGTGCCCTGCTTCTGTAATATTACTTCTGCTGCTTTCTCCTTTTTAAATAAAAGTTGAACTGCTACGGGAATAAGAGGGTTTGGAATTCAAATTGTTTTTAGGAATGTAAGTGTGATGTTAGAATGTCAATTGCCAACTACTTTAAAAACTAGAAAAAATACAATACTATAGTGAAAAAATTCATGACAACTCCTGGTTTACTTTGTAAGAGTAGAGATCGGGGTATATGCTTACTGAATTTGTAAGATAGTCTTATGGACTTGCCAACTAATGGGACAGGTAACATAACAATGATAATTCTTCCCTGCTATTAATTGAAGAAACATAGAAGTTTTCACTGTTTCCATCTTTGTTGATTCCTCCTTTGGATTTAGTTCTGATGAAACAACTGAACTTTTCTGCTTCAGAAGGGAACATCTCTTTGGGAGTGCTCAGTTTCACTGGTCACTTCAGGGGCGTGATATTTGTGTTTCACAAGTTTCAGTAGCTGCTGATTATTCAGATTCAGTCCCTGACTCGTCTAGTTATGCTACCGGTTATCATCCACTTGAGGAGTTGAGAGATAATGGGCGTGCTCGTGATGCAATGCCTACATCTGCTGAAATTGCCAGGACTGCCGTCGAGGTTTTCCCATTAATATATGATATATTTAAGCTTCAAGTTAGATATCCTGTGTTATAATTGTAACATGTACATGCTCATTTATTTAGTCAGGATCTTGTATTATATCATGTAATTTTGGTTCTTTGCTTAGGCTAACAGCAAGGCATTGTTGATATTCCCTAGTAGTGTGCACTATGAGCCACATGAACAAATCTCATGGGCTGAATTCGACTATGTTATCGATGACTTTGGAGGTTTGGCTCTCCCATTTATAGAGTCTGACAATCTTTTAATATGCTGCTTTTTTTATACCTACAGTCATTTCTTCAAAATGCTTTCCACTTATCTTCAGATATATTTGTTGAGGTTCATGACAGTCAAAACATCTTGCAAGATCATGGAGCTAGTAATCCTGTGGTGAGATTTTAATGCTGCACTTTAGCTTTATTCCTTTTCCCATATTTCTCTTAGTTGGGAAACTGTAGACGATATTACTCTTTTTTGTGTTGAAACCATAATTCACTATTGTCAATTGTTTTATTCTTTTGAAAGATATAGAGTTTTATCACTTCTTAATATGGAGATGAAGAGAGAATTTGATGAAAGTTCAATCAGAAATATTTACTGATGTCACACTGTCATTACTGAAATTCCAATTGATTTCTGGAAATTAAAGGGGTTTGTCCATTTTCACGAAGTATAAACATATCTTAATCAAATGCATTTGAAAAAACCCCCTCTTCTGTTTATATTATGTCCTGACAATATATCAATTTGTATGCCCTTAGACCGCTTTAATTGGAATGGACATCTCATACTACGAGAGCAGGAAAATGGATCTTTTAGATGATATCTTGGACTTTGATAGTGGAGATGATGATTTATTTGCTGATGACTACTTTGAAGTGAGAAAAAGTTCTATCGCACAAATTTTAATATTTGTCCTCTGGTTCGCTATTCCACTCTTTTAGACAACATACGTTTTTTCTAAACCAGGTAGATGAACCTAATAAGGCTGGCATTTGGAATGATTGGGGGATGTCTGAGAATTCCAACTGGACGCATCCAGTTTACTTTGCCAAGTGCTTGTCAAAGGTTGTTCAATTTAATACTACAACACAAAATGTTTCAGGTACTTTTAAGATCTGTTATTTATATATTAAAACCATTTTTTCGGTTGTTCCTTCACCATTGTAGGCTATTAATGTTGAACATACTAAAAAGATGGATCGCCCATCAAATGGTGTTGCTGTATGGGGGTTTCTCAAGCCTACGTTCATAGATGAAGAGTTTTACCTCCGACGTCTCTTCCATGATGAAGAAAGTGATAGTGACACCTCAGACTGCAAAGGTAACTGATCCGTGTAGTGTATTTCTCAATCCCGTCGGATCTAGCCCTTCTTTTCTTTTCCTCTAATCCCGTTGTTGGACTTAATATGATTATGTTACAACAAGTGCACTTTATTTCTGTCTCGCCTTATTCTGATCTTTTTATTTCATATCTCATTTTGATGTTTCATAGTTAGTTCGCCAGCTTTATTCCGCCTTTTGATTTCTCTGAAGCTGGTTTTGTCAGATGGAGATATCATGAGCTACAGTACAAAGGATGATGGAAGATGCGGTAGATCAACCATCTATAGATTGGATATCGCAAAGATTGAACTATTCTCGGTCTACGGGATTCAGGTATGTATATGTGTAGAAATGAAGTTTTAGAGATGAAAGAGCAGTAAGTGTCCGGATTATGATGAGGATTGGTTATGAGTTTTTATTCACTCTCAATTCACTTTAGCCTTAGTTTAGAATCAATTCTTGTTTTTGTTATCAGCGTGGAAAGAGCATACTTGAGTGGTATGACATTGATTTCTGACTTCTGTCACGGTTCTTTTGCAGTCAATGATTGGTATTCAGGATTTTCAGTATGCCGAGCCTGACATTCTTGTGCACTCAAACCCATCAATTCTTGAGCGATTTGTTCAGACTGGAAAAAGGTGCAGTGTTGCTCTTAAAGCACTCTGCAAAAAGAAAGGGCTACACGTTGAGGTTAGTGCCGTACATACCAACAACTATTGCTCCTAAAATCATTTATATTTACAGAACCAAGGGAGTTGTAGAGACGATGGTGTACATAACAAACTCAGATTGTCTAACGACTTGCTGTTTCGTAGGGTGCAAATCTAATTGGAGTTGACAGCCTTGGCATGGATGTTAGAGTGTATTCAGGAACAGAAGTACGGACACATCGTTTCTCCTTCAAAACCCGGGTCAGTTAAGCAGATTCTTGTCCCATGAGGCATCTCTTATGAACAGATAGATCAAATTACCCCATTGCAACGACATTGATTTTCTCCGTTTCTTGTTGTGTAGGCGACCTCAGAGTGTGCTGCAGATAAACAGATTCAGCAGCTCTTGTTTCCGAGGGCGAGGCGAAAAAAGCTAAAGACTCTAGATAAACCTAGAGATGATCCATATTAATACATGGTACTTATTTATTTTAGTTTTCAATTTTGAGGCTGGAATAAAGCTGATGCAAAAGCTTATTAATTAACATATTTTGGTTTGAAGAGTCTATGTAATCTTAATTCTTGTTACTTATGCTTGTACAATTTTTCTTGGATACTAATCTCAATAATGCTGTACATACACTGACATGATACAAAATAAATGTCTGAATTGATTTGTTTTTACTCCAATTTGGTAATAGTGTGCACTTCATATTTTCTAAGTTCGGTTTTGAAAGAGGTATTAGGAATGTTAAACCAGAAAATAAATGGGTTTTTTCTTTTTTTGTTCTAGGATGCAGATAACATTCCTCGGTTGTATTGGACTTTTTTTTTATTCCGAGTTTGGGAGAGACGCATGACCCTTATGCGTCTCTTTTTAATGAAACGCATGACGATTATGCGTCTTTAAGGGAGACGCATGAGGGTCATGCATCTCTTAATTTTTTCGAATTTTTTTTAACGACGCATAACCGTCATGCGTCACAGGCAAAGACGCATAAGCGTCATGCGTCGCTATTTTTATTTTATTTTATCAGACGACGCTTGAGCGTCATGCGTCTTAGGGAGAGACGCATGAGGCTCATGCGTCTCTAAATCGCCCCTAAGACGCATGAGGCTCATGCGTCTCTAAATCGCATAAATCAGACGAGGGAGAGGCAGTAGCCTCATTCAGACGCGGCAGAAAGGGAGAAAGGCGATTTCTTGGCCACATTCCGTTATATTCCGGTAAGTTTCCTTCAATCTTTCAACATTCCTCCATTATTTGTAGTTTATTTGCATATTATTAGGGTTTTTGATAAATTTATTTTAAACTTACTAGATTAGGGTTTATAGAAAAAAAATTGTCTCTAATTGTTGGTGGTTTATATATATATTTGCAGAAATCATGCCAGTATTCATGAGTTTATATTGGGATGGTAGAATAGTTCAACTTCCTCAAGTGTGCATTGGTTATGATCCACCTCGTGCGAGAGCCTCCATCGTATTGAATTCGTGTGTTTCATTTTCCGAATTAGTTGCAATGATATATGCTAAGATAAAGATAGATTCAAATCAACACTCCATCATTGTTTCTTGGGTACCGCGAGGTATATATGCACTAGGGTTGACAGTGATGGCAGTGTGATGTTTATGTTCAATGAGGCTTTAAATTATACTCGTCATATTGAATTATTTGTTGAGTATGCGTCTATTGGAAATGCCTTAATCCTACCAGTTGTTGATTATGGTGTTGGATCATCTACGAGGGTTGAACCTATGAGCATTGATTGCGGTATGAATGAGCAAACAGATGTTGCAGATGCTGTAGATGTTGGATTGAATACTCAAGAGAATGTTCAAGAGCATATTGATGTTCATGTTGTACGAGGAGACCTTGATCAACCATTGTCGTCATCATCATCTGATGATATTTTAAGTGATGATTAATGTGATCTTTCTAGTGATGAGGAGGTAGTGTGTAAACCCGTCGTGCAAGGTGAACAGCCACTTCCAGAATACGTTCACAGTGGGTTGAAATATTTTCGCAGACCGCCGAGTGGTCCTTCTGAGGTACCTGAAGTTGGTAATGAACGCAGTACTATGTACTGGGATGAAGAACACTCGTATCGGATTAATGCGGGAACAAAATTTGATAGCAAGCTGCATGTGAAGACTGCTATTACCATGTGGAGTCTGAGGCAACACCGACAATTTAGGGTGGTTGAGAGCAAATTAAGAAGGTGGCATGCCGTATGCAAATATCCAGCAGGGAGGACAGAAGATGGGATAGCTATTATCAGCAAGACCGACGCTGAAAAAGCGAATGAATGTCGGTGTGAAGTTTCTGTTACACAAATGGCCATGATGATATGTGGGAGATTAGGAAGTGGGTGGGACGCCATAGTTGTGAAGGCCATCGTAATGATAGAGGACATGCTAACTTTTCATCACCAATGATTGCTTTGTGTACTCGCCATCAGTTGCTAAAAAATGCCGAGTTCAAAGCCGCAGTCGTAAGAAATTTTGTTCATGACAAATTTCATGTGGTAATCAGTTATAAGAAGGCATGGTATGCACGGAGAAGGACTTTAGAGATTGTATTTGGTGGATGGGAGGAGTCATTTAGGGATTTGCCAAGCTACATGCTTGAACTGTAGTCTAGGAATCCAGGCACAATCGTTGAGTGGAGGCATAACGAGTTGTTGAGCCAGGGTCGTAATAAAGTCTTCTATTACGTTTTCTGAGCACTTTGGCATGCTATACATGCTTTCCAAGAGTGTCAACCAGTTTTAACAATAGACGGGACTCACCTTCGAGGAAGGTTTGAAGGTAAGTTGCTTGTTGCTTGTGGTGTTGATGCTAACAAGAAATGTCTGTCTATTGCATATGCTGTTGTTGATGAAGAAACTAGCGACAGTTGGGAGTGGTTTTGGATCATGTCAGAATTCATGTGTTGAAATACCAAAGGGAGGTTTGCATCATTTCGGATAGGCATAAAGGAATCCTTAAGGCTATGCGTTCTGATGAATGGAAAAAGCCGTTGATATGTCACCACAAATTTTGTTTGATCCATGCGAGGAAAAATATCTTGACGAAACTTAAGGGTAAGGGAGATAGAGTGAAAGGCATGGTATGGGCATTGGGTGTCACAACTCAAGTACGCAAATACATGCGAAGGCGACGTGCACTACGGGAGGAAAGTCTTGTTGCGATACACGAGCTTAACAAAGCCAAAAAAGAAAACTGGTCTCTTTGTTACGATGATGAACTGAGATGGGGGGTGCCCTCAACAAACATGTCAGAGAGCTACAACAACGTGTTGAGAGGTATAAGAGAGTTGCCAATTAGAGCTTTGGTTGATCTGACATTTTGGAGAACAGTGCAATGGTGGGCAGATAGAAAGACATAAATACAACATACCGAAGGTCGGTTGACCTCGTGGGCGAGGGACAAACTTGCTGCGAATGATGCGAAGGGGCAACTGCATTACTGTTCAGTACTTGCCAGAGAACTAGGTCATTACCAAATTCTAAGTCGTCCACGTGTCGAAAAGGGACAGGCAAAGGGCAATAACAGACAAGACGTCGAGTTTATGGATTCAAAGTGCAGTTGAGGGAAGTGGCAGATGTGGAGAGTTCCTTGTTCACATGCGTGCGCCGTTGCCAGAGATAGAGGTAACTCTATGTTTGAACTCATTGATAAACACAACCACAAAGTTACATGGGAAGCACAGTACTATGGTGGCTCATTTCAAGCACCAAGACACGAAGACTATTGGACAAAACCTGGATGGAAATTGCGTATCACCCCTGAGCAGTTGCTTCCTCGAAAGCGCGGACGAGGCAGAACACGGAGGATTCCTAATCAAATGGATGTCCGGAGGAAGATGAACCGAGAGCTCCCCGCAAGTGCGGGAATTGCGGCGTAGAGGGTCATGACCGAAGAAATTGCACAGTCGGTCGTGTTATGTAGGAGCTTCCTGAAGAAATTGTTGACATCTGTAGTGCAGGTATTTTTTCTTCTCAATTTTTGTCTGTTTGTGTGAAAGGAATAAGAAGATAAATTCCTATTTTTTTTTATTTTGTTTAGGAGCTGGAGACGAAGATGAATTAGCAGGAGAACAATATTATTTTGATGAATTGTAATTTCTTCTATCTGACACCAATTAGACGGTTTTGTTTTGCTACAATTCTGCTGATGAAATGTTCCTTGTAATTTCTTCTGTGTATCTGCCACTCTACATGACTATCGATTTCTTCACGTTTCCATAATATGCATAATAGCTACTGCTGTCTACAGATTCCTCAAATAGCTAAACATGTTTTAAATTATAATTTCGACATATTCTTTAATATAGGGAGTACTAATTAAGGTTATTGAGATATTCATGAGATCCACTGTCCACGTTTCTCTACCTTATTCTCCAACCAAAATCCACTCAAAACAAAATTGAGAAAATGTTCTTCTTCGATGCCTAAAAGATTAATACATTGAAATATACTACCAAATATATTTAGTGTACGATTTTATTAATATGCACTCATATTTATTCAACTATAAGAAATTAAACTAAATAAAGCCGTTACCAAATTAAGTCTGTTTTAACATTATCGTGACATTAATTAAGAGATCATTTCGTGTCAATAAATAATGCTACTACAACTCTTCTCCAGAATTTGGTGTGGGATCATTTATAGCTTGAGGCTTAACCTGAAAAAAGGAGCATTTCAAAGAATGGGGTAAAATCACAAATGATCAGATCAAATTTTCTGTTGGCCTTTTAAAGAGGCCAACAGAAAGTCGCTACAGTATGCATACTTATATTTGAAATAAGCATAATAAACATACCTGTTCCTTGAAGATGAAAGTCGCTACTTATACGACGATGGAGTGTATTTCGACGGTTCAATCCCCTTATTCTTCCTCGATGACAATCTCTTGTACACTTTGCTCATTATCTTCCCAACCCCGCCGCGTGATGAACCCTCCGCAGCTGGTCGAGGTTGGACATGGATGCTCTGAACAACGTCTTCTTCCTCATTTTCCTCCGCTATGTTGTCATTTTCGTCTTCTACTTCATCATCATCTTCTTCTTCAACTTGTACAGGAGGCACGAACTAATAATTCTGGAAGAAAGAATCGACCGACGCTCGGGCTCCACTCCATTGCGGCATATCTTGGCTTTGTGAGTATGGGCGACGATTCCAATCGGGCTCAGGCTGGCTTGGAGAATACAGGGGACGGTCCCACTGTGACTGAGACTCATGCGCCGGGTATGAAGACCACTGGGGTGGGTCATGCTCTAGATTCAGCGACTCTGGTACTACATAATCGGGATGCGGCTACGACATCCTAAACTGCTTTGTGAAGCTGTGTCCCCCAGTCCGAACACCAGGCACCCCACGACGCCGTGGAACTACTTCTGGTTGATAAGGATTGACCACATCTTGATGTTGAGAAGTCGGGTACTCCATTGCATCGGCGTTGTTCGTAGATTGGAGGACATGCCTAGCAATTTCTCGAATCTGGCGCATCCGTGGGTCCATTTCGTCTTCAATAGTTAAATGGAAAACCTGCTGAAAACCCTCAACCTAGACAAAGAAAAATGATACAAATATCAATACGAAACAATCTATAACACACAAAAGCATATAGTTTAATATAACAAACTTACAAATAATCTCATCGAACAAGCCGACTCGTTCATCCCAGCAGTTGGTTGTACCCCAGGCTGGGTCAGGTACGTCACTGTAATCTTGTTGTACCACGCCATATACCTCGGGCTCATGGGAATATTCATGGACATCGGGGCGTCGTCGATTGCCTGGAACCGTTCATACCTCAGGCCCCACTCCCCAATGTAGAACTGGTGTGTGTTTTCCCAGTTGTTGCCCTTCTTACCACGCCGGTCATTTTTTCTGAAATGATCGGCATTCTTTAGCATCCTGTCAACATATTGAGGTATATCCTGATACCGATTGAACTGTCGCCGCACTCGTCCAGCCTCATGTTCCTCGACATAGGTCCAACACACCAAGTAGGTTTCGCACAAAGAGCATCCATTCACATCACTACAGTACTCAGGCAGTATGCAATGTGCGTATGGCGTCCAGATAAACTACAAAACAGCAATGCAAACGCCAAATTAACTCCATAATAAATTCATAAATGAAGTCTAAATTGAAATAATATTCACTTGTCCAGGTCTAATCAGAGATATTTGGTCACGGTAATGCTCAACCGAGTGTCTAGGAGCATTTCCTATCTGCGTTGTTCCTTTCCACCTATACATAAAATTGATGTCAGAAAATAACCCAAGATGCATAAATAAATAAAAATTTAGATATATACCTAGCGCCACATGGTGTATATGGCTCGTGCACGACTGATCCTATGAACGCAAGCCTCAATGTGGGCATTCTTTCCCACGCCCATAGCTGCAGGAGGATCATAGGCCCGCCCAACTCTTTCCTCTTATCCATGGAAGCCCCGCACAGATAATGATAAAGGTAGGACAAAGCCGCACTTCCCCAACTAATATTCTTCACCTCTTCCGGATTCTCAAGCGCATTCAACCACATAAATGGAACCTTACACCCCGTGGTGTCTGGTAGAATGAGACCTCCTAACAAAATTAGGGCATGGATACGTGCCCTTTGGATGTATACGTACGTAGATAGATCATCACCCAGAGGTATCCTCGTCTGATTGATCAGCGCGGTCATCAGCAAACCGCCTTGCTTTGTCTCTGTGGATGTATCCGGTATCCATCCCAACAAATCGCGGCACTTGCTAGTCCAATCTGGATAGCCGACATGATAGTCACGCCCTCAAGCCCCAAATGGCTTGAGCATCTTCCAAGGTAATCGTCGTCTCTCCGATCGGGCGATGGAAAGTGTGCGTCTCAGGCCTCCAACGCTCAATCAAAGCCGTGATCAGCTCATTGTCGACCTTCATCGATCTCCCACAATCCATCACGCCTTTGAACCCAAAGGCGTCAAGCCAATACCTAACATCCTCATGAATGTCGACGTCCCAAGTCTTACTTTCTGTCCTTCGGACTTTAAATACTTGTGTTGTGCCCTCTTTCATTAGTTTATTTGAAATGTGATGTTTGTGCATATATAGCACGGACGGGTCTTCGGGTCCATATAATAATTGTCCGCTTGAACTTGAAGTCTCCATCTAATCTAAGTACGTATTCAGAAAACAACAATTACAAACTCTCATTTACAATACAAATATCACACATTCTAAATAAGATAGATCATCTTGTTTAGTATAGCTCTCTATATATGATCCACTTATATGCACATGGCTTCAAGATTTAACATAGTAGTATATTTTCCAAATTCGATTAATCTATTAAAACCATCCATTAAACATATCACAAGATAATATAACTTAATGAAATCAAATAGTAACATATGTGGGCGACAAAGGAACAAAACTAATTGTAGCAAAAACACACAAGAAAAACATGCAAAATGAGCGCTATCCATTTTCGATCCTCCTCTTAATTGGTCAAAAACTATACAATAGAATGAATTTCACCAATAATATCCATTACAATTAACAAAACAACAAAACATCGGCTAAAATTGAGCAATTTGTTATAAACCCTAAATTACAAAATTGAGAGAAATCTACACAAAATATGCAAATTAACACCAAATAAGGGAGGAATGTTGAAAGATTGAAGGAAGCTTACCGGAATACGTGGGGAAATCGTCGAACTTGCCGGAATTGACAATGAAAATCGGCCGAAAATCGCCTTTCTCCCTTTCTGCCGCGTCTGAATGAGGCTACTGCCTCTCCCTCATCTGATTTATGCGATTTAGAGACGCATGAGCCTCATGCGTCTCTCCCTAAGACGCATGACGCTCATGCGTCGTCTAATAAAATAAAATAAAATAACCGACGCATGACGCTTATGCGTCTTTGCCTGTGGCGCATGACGGTTATGCGTCGTTTAAAAAAATTCGGAAAAATTAAGAGACGCATGACCCTCATGCGTCTCCTTTAAAGACGCATGACCCTCATGCGTCTCCTTTAAAGACGCATAATTGTCATGCGTTTCATTAAAAAGAGACGCATGAGGGTCATGCGTCTCTCCCAAACTCGGAATAAAAAAAAAGTCAAGTACAACCGAGGAATGTTATCTGCATCCTAGAACAAAAAAAGAAAAAACCCGAAAATAAATTGTTTCTTTTTGATTTATTTATTGAGACTAGCGGAAAAAGTGTTTAACGCGCGTACAAATGATTTATTTATTGAGGACATTGATGGCCGCCCAACACGGGTCGTGCGGAGGACAGGCGATGGCGAGAAAGACGCACGGCCCATGCACGAGCACGAGAAGAGGCACGGCCCATGCAACAAGGCGTGGACAAGGCAGAGGTTCAACAAGTTAGAAAAACTAAAATTGAGTTTTTGAAATGAAGTATTTTGGAGAGATCTCTTGATATTGATATTGTGTGAGAGAAATTCAAATAGTAAAGAAATTATGATTAGTTCAACATCGTAAATACAGAATGTTTTTAATTCGTGATTAATAAAGTGTTAATTTTATCAAATCGTTTTCAACTTATCAAATCTTGTTTCTATAGTTTCTACTTATATCAATTTTATGAACTGTTGTTTAGATAAAAACTTAGTGAAGAGTGAAGAGTAAATCGCCTGAGTGAACATCGAATGATAAAACTTAAAATATTCAAATAGAATTGATTAAATGAAATAAGATTAAAACAATTGCTAAATGTTAAATCAAAATTACTACTATATATTTTATAAGTTGATCTAACTTTTACAATTGAAAAAACACATAACTAAAAAACACAATGCTATCTACTTATTTTTCTTTTTAAAAACAGGTGCAAGTCTAGAAAAATAATAAAATTGAATATAGAAAAAAAAAAAAGGAAAAGTTTACTAAAATCATCAAATCCCCTTAAAATAATTTACACATGCGAATATGCTTTCGATAATTCGACCTAATTAGGTTAACTTGTGCAACAATTTCAACTTAGAATACCAATAGCTATTAACTTAAAACCATTAGACAAAGGAGCGACCAAATTAGTTCATCTATTGAAGACAAATAATTAGGAATCATAATCTACTTCCCTTCAACAACAATAGAATGCTCTATCATTTTCAAATAGAAGCATTTAAGAATAACTATACTTATCGCAATCTCCTCCCCTACGAAACCCATGATTTTTCTGCACCGCCTTCTCCGGCCGCGGAACTCGAACTACCATCCTGCTTCCGACCATAGCCACGTCCAGCTTTCGAGCTCCCAACTGCGTCTCTGTTTTCCGAGCAACCTGCACCAGCCTCCTCGTCCGCCACCTCAGCAGTATTTTGATCGATTTTATTGCCCCTGTGATGGCAATGGAAAAGGAATGATTATAACAACCAATTAGTTCAAGACACATAAAATTAATACTCCCTCAGTCCACGAAAAATAGTCTCACTTTGGTATTTTGGAATGTCCATAAAAAAATAGTCGCATTTCTAAAGATTACAAATGTAGTTCTAGTGCTATAATGCAGTTGAACTATTTATACTACTGGATGAATGATAAGCCAAGCCAAGCCAATGCCTTTAGACAGAAGACAAATAACGGTTTAGTTGAAACGATCGCCCCTACTTCCAGAGTTCATGCTAATAGTGATCACCGGTAATAGGATCGCACGACATCAGCTAGCAGATGAAGTAAAAACGGCTAGGATAGCTTTTCATGCGTTCGATTATTGACTCATACTGAGCAAATGTAGGGCAATGAGAGAGAGAAAAAAACACATACCCTGAATATACGATGAGGCCTAACGTGACAGCAGCAAAGGCTACGAAGTACATCCAATCGACCTAGAGGGGAAAAATGGATTTCAAAATAAATCACAGGGAGCAGAATGAGCATAAATAATCAGCCTTCTTTTTTCAATCACTAGCTTCTTCCACACCTTTTCCTGGTAAGCGAAGATACGAATCAGAACTGCCCACATATCGGAGGTTAGGAGTGACAAATTAAGCATTGTTGATCCACTTATCTGCATATTAAAAGTTGGAAGAGATTATTCATCAGAAATATTGTTTATCAGATCATTTCAAAGATGAGGCATAGAAAGTTCAAGATCGGAGACTGTTTTAACCGACCGTACAGAATTACCTAATAGTAAACCATATTACATTACCTTTAGTAAGATGGGGACTCCAGAGTAAAACAGAAACATCGCAACAGAGAATCCGACAAAAGGAAATGTCTGTAACAGAAAAAAAAACAATGATATTAGTTTGATTTAGAATGGAAATTATTGCTTATTATAGCAGTAGCACGAGGATCGCCAAATCATATAAAACCACAAAGAGAGCTTATTTGGTTTATGTTTATCAAAACAAAAATAACTTTCGATCCGATTTTCAAGCAACTATTTTTCGTTGGCTGTATTATGCAAGGTAGCAAATTAGCAATCTTCAGCTATGTTCGAGGGGATTGGGAGAAGTACCGCTCCTGCCGTCCAGTGAATAGATCGGAGTTCATCACGTTCGAGTATGACACTGCAGCACATTGTCAAGGAAATTGCAGTAAAAATCAGTACATAGAAGCCCTGAAATAAAGAAGTGCAATGAATGGAAATAATAATACATTTGGATCGCACTGATAATTGCACCAAAAAACCCCAAGAAAGCCATAAGCTCGACCCTGTCGGCACTTTTAACAAAATATTCCTGCATACAACAATGACGCAAGAATTTAACCTCCGCAAACAAAGAAAGATCTAAGAATATCAACTGAAGAATCACAAATTGGCAGCTGAAAACAGTAAAATAAAGGGAAGAGATACAGCAAAATACAAAGGAGAAGAAATAGGACAAAACAAATATGAATTCCGTAACGATTTGAGGATTGAAGAATTAGACAAACAATGAACATTGTTTACCTGAGAAGGAAAGGAAAAGGAAACACATTTACAAATAAGAGACTTCTGAATTCCAGACGGGTCCAAAAGAGCATAAAAATAGATAGTTCTCGACAGTTACGTACCTCACCAACATTAGTTACACCGTAAAGTGTGGCCCCAGCGAGAACAAGCAGATCGCCCTTGATAGGGTTGCTACCACCTAAACAACAATAAGCATATCATCACAGTTCGAAAGGGCTAAGCAAAGATGAGAGATATAAGCACATGTATAGAAAATACAACTTACTTGATCTATCTGCAGAATGAACATCTGAGAAAACAACCACTACGAGACCAGCTACACATATTACGACACCCGCCAACTTCTTGAATCTGTACTTCGTCTTCAAAAAGAACCAGGTGAGGAATAGGACACACGGGATCGTCCAACAGTCCAGCAGCATAACGCTTGTAATCGATGTATACTGATATGCCTTCACCACTGTCACGCCAAAACGTACTTAATTTATTCTTCAGTAAGCATGACTTGGAATTATATGCATTCATTATGTTCGAGGAAACAGAAAAGGATGTGCGTGTATATCCACTCCCAACCTAACAATGTGGCATCCGAGGATGTTCTGAAGGCAGTCAAAGCGCTTAAGATCGTTATGTTGTTTTATGTCTAGTCTTGAAACATATCTCAAACGACGAATACATATTTGATGGATACTTACCGAGAAAATTGGCTTCCACATCAACTGCTCCGAGCAAGATGTAGTAATACCATTTTGCCTGCTTATAGAAAAGAGTCCGGAAAACATGTAAAACGACGAAATTTTATCTAAATAACCACGAACCACGATGCAAACATGTTTGAATCAGCTTTCAACCATTGGAAACAACCATACATTTCTAAAAAAGTTAATAACTCATGGAAATTTTTACAGCAAGAACAACACACGCATCATTAATTACAAAGCAGAAAGAGCAATCGATAAACGAAATGTAACTATCTTTAAACAGAGCACTTAAAGCCTAAGAATAACTGACCTTGAGAGCTTGCCTTCTATAGAGCATAATGCTCCCATACACCAAAGCCAAGAGCACATAATTGAAGAAAGACTGAGAAGTTGGAGCATTAATTCCTAGAGTTTGGAGACAAAAGTTAGCATCGGATTTATTAGCCAAATCAACCAATGTTTCCAAATACAGCTAAAAGTAACAACTTTCAAATATCCATGATGCTAAAGCACAGCAGCTAATACCTAGGAAATGGATCTAATTCAAGCCCACAACATAAAACCAAGAAATCTCAGAAGAAAACAACAGAATCGATGGAGATGGAAAAACTATGATTATCTTTAAATTGAAAAATAAAAGGGGGAGAGACAGGAAGCAACCTTTTTGGGCAAGTTCGGAAGATGAGAATCCGGTGGAGGTCAGCAAAAGAGAAAGCAACTGTCCTAATCCAAGTCCCACCAGTGTATTCTTTGTCCAAAAACCATCCCAATTAACCACCATTTTCTTATGTAAAACTTAGGATTTTATGGAATTTTCACAAAAGGTGAAGTAATTGCTTCACATAAGAAAGATCGATTGGTTGGTTCTGAGCAAAGCACCAAAAATTGGCCCAGAACCATTAACAACTGATATTCACATAGCTCGATTACATATACTTATATAGAATTAGATGCAATGATTGGTGTCAGCAGTGATAAAATTCATGTAGAAAAACTGAACGGCTGTCACAAATTCCCAGATGCTCTACTGCTCTAAGCAGTCAATTCCAAAAATAATTACAATTTCGAAAATTGAAAAAGTTCCCAACCAGAAAGTTTTGATTTTAAATTGCTTATTCACTGTAATTTTGTAATTGAAATAGAGATTCAAAGATTCTTGTTTTACTTGTTCTAGCGCTAATTAGGTTGGATTTGGAATACGAATAAGTGAAGGAGGTTTAACAAAATTGGGTCCAGCTCATATTTTATTATCAAAACGGCATTTGAAGACACAATTTTGGAAAAACACAGCCAACTACCTTTTTCATGGAACAAATTCATCTTTTCACTCTATTATTCATTAGAGATCAATATTCTCTTCGAAAGGGATTTTAGAACAATGTTGGTGTTAATAATAGCATCCACAACTGGAAAAATAGCAAATTGTCTCCTCCCTTTTTGTATTTTTTTTAATAGTCCTGAAATTTGACTTATTTATCTATAAAGTGAGTTTTCACTTTTTAATATTTTTAGAGATAAAAATGCCTTCAACCCATAAAGAGTAATTTTGTCCATTTCAAATATAATTATCAAAATTGAAATACTAATGTTATTGTATGGATAATATTCATGATGTTGGAATTTTATAAGTTAAAGATTTTAATGACATTCGTAATTAGTAAGGTTATATAATTGTTCGAGTTAGTAAAATAAAATTAGAAAATAGTGGCATTATTTTATAATGGAGTCAAAAAGCAAAGAGGCAATACCACCAGGATTCGTCGACCTCAAGCCGCATAATGTGGACCTTTTTAGGGGTTGTGACTTTTTTTTATTTATGTTTATGCTATTATTTATCATCACTAACAACACTTTATCCTAAATTTGTTCATCTTTGACTTACCTTAACTAACAACATCTTATAGTGGGTGGCTAGATTTTTTCTTTTTTTTATTTGATTAAATGTTACTGTTAGGCACATTAATATCCTGCACTTTCATGCCTTTGAATGGAAACTTTTCGCGGTATTTTATAGTCCATAACTCCATATTCATATATATTCAAGTGAAAATGGAAAATACTAATTAAGTGTTCAATTTCAATTAGTTTGGTACAGAATAAAACTAAATAAGTAATACTACTATATCACTCATCCATCATACTTAAGTTTAAATAAAAAAACTCCAGTATACAAATAAGAAATCATTGAAGTCTGTAATTGTAATTTTTCCATCATAAATGAGGATTTTTTCTAAAAGAAATACTACTCGAAAAATAAAAATAAAAAACTAGACAATTTCTCAAGCAATATATTAATAAATTAAAACTATAAGAAACAAAAGTATGCATAATTTGATGAATATGAATGAAGAAAGTGAGAGAAATATCTGACCTTTCTTAGCCAATTCAGAAGATGCAAATCCAGTGGCAGTGATAAGAAGAGAGAGAAGCTGTCCCAATCCAAGTGCTCTTAAAAATGCATTCTTCCTCCAATTCTTGTCCAAATTCTCCTTTATACCTCTCATTTTATTTTCTTGTTTTTCTCTTCAATCGTCGTTATTAGATCGAATCATCATCTCTCACTTCTCAAGAATACTGGAACAGAAAGAGAGAGAGAGAACTATAAACCTTGAAAACATCTACTAATATGATTTCAAAAGAGAAATGTTAAATGAATACTATTATTATTCTATAGTTGAAAGTGATTGGAAGTTGACAATGTACGATTTTCGTTTTGTCAATCGGCAAACTAAAAAAATTCGCTTATGGAGTATAATTAAATATTAACCAAATCCTTTCACTTAAAAAATCAGATTAGCTAGGAAGTTTATTAAGCAATATCCTCCTTTACAATAATTTTTTTGGTTGTGTATATGAAATACTCATATTTTAGTTATGTAATAAGCTCTCATGTTGTTAATTTTGGAATAATCCATTCATTATTAACTTCTTTAGACATAATTGTAATTTATTCTTTTGCTTATTATTATTGTTATTGTTGGATGAAAACAACAGCTTCACCAACCTCCGCAATGCTCGTTTTTCACACCTCTAACTTTTCGTGTTAATTTTTTTTTCTCTCTCTCACTGTTTTATATTGAAGCAACCTCAGAGTCTGAATACTAGTATAATTGAAAAAGAGAGAAAAATCATTAAGAACACATGGAGGCATTGAGTATAATATGTATAATTATGGATGTAAGATACTTTGAGATATTTGATATAGTGACTGGAAAGTTGACAATGGATCGGTATACAGATTTATTAAAATGGAATACAATGAAAAAGTGAACAAAATAACGTATGTTACTTGAAAACGGAACCAAAAGAATAAATTAATTAAGCAATTTTATCAGGTGATGTAATCATAATAATTTATATTTTAAATAGTAGTAGTAACTAGTAATAACTTAATTTGGACACAAAATCTAAAAATGTTGGTCCCTATGGATTCCAAAGAATAAAATATATCCCTCCATCCCACTAATACAAGGTCGAATTTGACTAGAAACAGATTTTAAGAAATATTATAGAGAGTGAATAAAAAGATTAGTGGAAGGTGAATCATATTTTTATACTCTCTCTGTCCTAAGAAAGATGATCTCTTCCTTGGGCAGCACGACATTTTATGTAGTTTTATTTCGTGTGTTAAGTGGAGAGACAGTAGAGTAAAAAATAGAAAATAAAGTAAAGATAAAAGTATTTCCATTTTTAATAACTGATCATCTTGATTGGGACAAACCAAAAAGAAAAATGAGTCATCTTTAGTAAGACAGAGAGAGTATTAGTTTTATAGTAATAAAATATGAGTTGAATGAATTAGTGAAATGCGGAATCTACCTACCATTTATAATAAGAACTAACCGGGACTCCTATGATGGACGAACAAAAATGAAAAACTTGGACTCCTAATAGCAGACAGAAGAAGCACTGATTAATCAATCATAGGCCACCACGCACCCTTCTATGATGATGAATTTGTACTCACTTCATGTAAGCGTCAATCGATAGAAACTAGTACTAAATGAAACTATAAATGATACGTTCACATACTCTAAAAAAAACTGCATGATGTATGGTAAGTATAATGTAGTAATATCACTTGGGCAAGTCATATCATCAAACACCCATAAATGTAGTCACTAATATACAGACCAAAAATGGAAATAGCAGGAGAGAGAAAAGGGGGGAAAAGAAAAGGAGAGGAACTCATCAATTTACATATCATCATGAAAGAATATATTGGGAATTCGAGTAAAAGGCCTGCATCTATACTCTTCAAGGTTGAGTCCTCCATAGTCAAAATACAGTATTTCCCACTATTCCAGTGTGTCGAAAAAAAGAAGAACAGCTAACCATATTTCATGGAAGCGGCCACCGTGCTAGTGGCGATCAACATAGCGTTATCTTCTCTTCTACGCTTTACTGCGGTCGTGCGGTAAGTGCCAAGGAAACAACCTACAGTGAAATTCATTCATATTTGAATCACACTGTGTTGGAAGGAGAGCACGCAATTGTGATACGTCAAAACAGATACGGAACATTATTATCATCCCTCCCAGCTTATCAGATTATAATTCAAGATCTTTATTTCAAGGTTGTATGAAATTGACAATATTTTGTCAACGGCATTTGGACTGGTTAAGAGCCATATATAAAATGTTGTTAACGCACATTAAAACACTGGAGCGGTCTCATGTTCAAGTCCGCCTGCACTGCGGTCTTTATATTTAATGTTGCAATTAATAAAAGATAGTATAATATACTACTATAAGTTTTGCCAACATACCAATGGACTAGATTTTCATTTGGGAAGAAGAGGTTGTCTTTCATCAGGTCCAACACGGTGAGTAGCCTGGAGAAAGCATGCAGAACTATGAGGAAAAACATGCTTAAGAAGAAAAAATCAAATGTGCAATTGACATATACTTATATTCTACCTCTTCATTAGCTCCTGCAGCCATATTTATGAAGGATGAATCCCTTGACCTGAAGTATGGAGATTATCCAGTTGTCAAATAATGTTGGGAGGGGAGGACATGCTATTATGGTAGAAATGTTGTGAGAATTACAAGTCAGATAAAATTTGAACAAAAATAACAAAAAACTAGCCAAAAGTAAGATATGATGATTGGCTAATGGTTAATGCTTGCCGAATTGGTTGAGTTTAAGGATTAATTATCAAATACTGTAAAGAAAATGATAAAGTATTCATTATCTCTCCAGCCCCGCACCTTAGCATTAGCCCACAGCTCTACACCCTACCATCCAAAACGCGGGGGGGATAATGTGAAAACTAAACACCCATAAAAAGAAAACAAAAGAAAGAGAGGCACAGAATAGACAGTTCTTTGCTACAAGATCCAGATGCGACCGTCAAGTTGAAAAGGTATTGATGTCTCGTAAATGTACTCAGAAGCAAGCATTACATAATAATTAAAATCTATTTGGCATGGTCCACTCCCCCATCGTTAAAGTACTACTAGTTTGAGGGTGTATTGGCATGAAAGAAGATGTGAACTGAGCCATAACTACTCAAAAGGCTGTTCTGCCATTTATAATTCAAAACAGACCCAACAACGTATAGTAGATAATAATATGGAGCCTTCAACAACTGCATGAAGTAAAGAGCCGTCAATTGAAAAATAGAAAGATTTATTGTTCGAAGCATGTGAGCATTCTAGAACAGAATGAATACCTATGTTTATCTTGTACATCAGTTCTTTCTACCATCCCATTTTGTTCTTCATCTTTGGGTTTTGCAAAAGGTGAAAAGAACTGAAACCAGAATATATTACTATAAGCCTCGATATTTTATGCAATATACATGAGAAAAAGTTACTTTAGTTCAGTTTTATACCTGATGCATTGAAATGAAAACAACTGAAATCCCTAACAAAAAGTTTATGGTCAAAGTATGACCAAACAAAGCAGCAGATGCTATGCCTGTAAATATTGTTGCAACAGTCGATGAATACTTCTTCAAGATCGTGTCTGGGAACATGAAAATATACATATGTAAGCATGTAGCACAAGAAGTTAAGTAATAAGCAATCCTATTGGACTGCACAGATGAGAAGTAGATAACATGAGATTGGTAAAGCCAATGTGTTACTATCCCGTGCAAAGGAGATAATCTGTAAAAGTAGCTACTAAAAAATTCTCTCACCAGCATATTTGAAGAAAAAGGAGGATAGAATTCCTTGTGCAGCATTGTTGCATATCAAAAACATAGTAGCTTTTGAATGTCCTTCCAATATATTGAAATTGTCGGGACCTGAAACATTTATTGCAATATATTTTATATACAAAAACAGTAAAAACAAATCCCCTTCCGAGCTATGAATGGCATGCTGACAGTCAGATACAGGTAAAGCCTAAAATCTGATTATCCTGTCCCAATACACTACAAAATGAGCCTTATCCCAACTGTTAGTGCTAATCTGCAGGCTGGAGAAGCACAATTAAGCACCGATACCTTTAAAAACAACGGTTCCGAGGATTCCTAGAAAGTTGAAGATAGCTCCGTATCCATATAAAAATAAGTTCTGCAAATTCCAGTAGAGAAAAAAGTAACGAACTAAGAACACATATACTATCGACCAGGTTATCAACTAAGTTAAATCTCAAGTGTATCATGAAAACCAAATTAGTTTCAATTATAATACTCAACGAACAAATAAATTTTAGGATTACTGTCACAAACATGAAAAATCAGAGGAGAACATTCTAATAAATTAATAATCATAATCTGCTTTCACAACTATATAGTCTTGGGCTACAACTGAGCCAGTAAAAATCAGCACTTGCCACTTCAATAATACAACTCTATTTGCCACAATGATATGATGTGACCATTAAGGGACTGGAATTTGGCTTCATGCATGACAAAACATCATAATACACGTACTTTTGAACCAAAAACAGACTATAAATGATATGGAACACTTTTTCAACATTTGATTATGTTAAACCACCTGAAGATATATGCTCGTGTCATATTGGCTTTTGAGGGCATATTCATTGAAGACAGAGGCCATAGAAGGAACTGTTACCTGCATTCAAAAAACCGAAGTCATATATGCCTGCAAAGAACAAATCAATGAAAATTTTGGAAAGGCAAGATGAAAAAGAAGAAGGTTGTTCTGTACACCCATGCAACTCACAGATACTATCATCGTCAAGATGCCCTGAATAACTTACAAATATCAGTGTGCACATATATGCAGCAGTTGTAATGGGGAGATCCAAAGTAGTGGTACCCTCTGGCATGGATTTAAGTTGATTTATACTAATCCCAATCAGCAGCAAAGCAAGAGCCTCCCACTGGGACATAACAACAAAATTTGCCAATTGTTTAAAAACTAGATTGCACTGGTAGCTTATCTTGCAACAAACTCATTAAATTCTTGAATAATGAAACAGAAAAAAGCTATTTTTCAGAATACACAATAGCATGTGTATGATGTGATCTTATCCAGTCATTAAAAGAAACTAACCTGAATTATTGAAAATCGGCGTTTCATGATGAACTTGAGAAGTACAGCAATTACCAAAACCTAAGAAGAGAGAGATGATCATGAGACAAAAAGTAAAAACAAAGGCAAACATCAGCTCTCTATGGTTTTGCTCCTATCTCAAGATGGTATTCCGCCACCTTTATCATTCTCAGATCATGTTAGAACGCCAATAAGACAGAGGATTAATAAACTAATTAATCAGATAAAAGAAAAGATGAATATTGCCAAGCAAGCATCGCCAACGCACCTTTAAATTGCTCAACATTTTTACTGTCGCGGGGTTGAAATATAGCTGAGATAAGAGTAAGGAAACATGAAGAGTTGTTAGTTACTTTAAGTGTAGAAAGAAGTTGCAGCCACTATCTCCTATAAAAGAATCAGTTAGTATTTAGAAAAGGTCCTAAAGAGCGTATGCAGTGAAGTCCCCAAATAAGGACTTCAAAATATTATAATTTCATAAGAGTATCAAAAAGCTTTCTGTAAACACTTAAGATTCTGCCTATCATCTAAAGAGGCGTTCAGTTTCCATAATTACTTGTGATTAAAGGTCATGACTAATCTTATCTTTTGTTTGGGTTGCGTTTTTCTCAAAAGCTCGGCCTGTGACAATGTATCTTGGCCCACCTCCATAATGCCAAGATTAGATTGTATCTCATGATTAACCATCTCACCTTCATTTCTACGACTAGTTTAATCCTAGACAAATCCTATTATGGCTGATCCCATATTGTATCTCATTATTACATTCTCTAACAAACCGAACGTCACCAAAACATAGAAGCAGAAATTATGTAATATGAGTAATCATGTTGTCTAAGACATTGATATATAATTATGCTACACTGTCGTCTAGGAGAGAACTAAGAAGAGCAACATATGAAAAGTACATAACATGAGATTTTTCATATGGAGGGTACAAGTATTCATGGAACATGGAAAGCATTACGGATAGTGCATACAATATATAAAGAAAAATTATACATATATATGTGTGTTTGCTGAATTAGACAGATAAATGTAACTATTAATATGTGTGTGTTGCATGATACATGTCAATCACATTTATGTGAACACAGGCATCCCTCAAGCTTTCCTTAATAAAAGCAGTTGAAGAATATTTTTGTTTGATATGATCTTACATCATACCATAGTATAAGGGTTTTAAAACAAACTAACTTTCTAGTTCTTGCACACATTCGTATAGGATCTGAAACCTACATTTAGATGTGCTTAACACTTAAACATCAGAATTCTATCAAGAAGATAGACTTAATGTACAGAATACATGACATGCAGACATACTCAAGAGTAAAGAATTACATTTGACATCTCAATGTAACCACATCAAATAGCATAAGCAGTAATGAAGAGAAATGTTTTATATCACTAACGTGTAATTTCAGAAATGTAGGTGTAAACCGGGACTCCTAACAAAACTAAATATACCTGCATAGTAAACTTCAGGTAGTTATTTATAGCATAAAGTAGGGCTGGAACTGCAAGAAGTTTATTGTTGCGAGCAGCCTGCAAATATCATCAGAAGCGGGGGAGTAATTCATAAGAATACCATCAGAGAGGATTTTGCGCAGCTGAGAGTTAATAACTTTTCTGAAGGATGCAAATATACACCCTCATATCATGATTCATGTAAGAAAGAAAAAAATATGTTTGTCTTGTAGTTGTAACCTAAGGATTTAAGAACATATCCCAGGGCCAAAATCAAGGTGAGCAACATGATAGCAATCACATGATCTGATAACATATCACAAAAGTCACTAGACCTTACTACTTTAAGAACATCACCAGGCAGCTGTATATATAAACTATTTTAAAAATAAAACAGAAATTAAGTTTGGCTGCAACCTGGCCTGAGTAGTTGCTTCAAGATTTGCTCTTACTACAAGACCAAAATATAATACGTACAATATTACTAGTTACTCACATGTTTTAGCTTATAGGAAATAGGAACCATGATGAAGCTGGATAGTAATAATGCTTATTGCCAATCACTCAAGTACTGATCCAATTAATAAATTTTTAATTATGATGAAATGGCCGCCGAGAAAGCTTCCTATAAGGAATCGTGAGCTTCTGGATTGTTAAACTGACCTTAAGGATATGTGTGGACTGTGGATCACGTATAATATAACATAGCAAGGGAACAAGTTGCCAATCATTACAGGTCTTATATGCGAGAAATAGAATATTCCTCTTAGCAAAAGGAAGGGAATCACTTGGCAACTTGTGGAAACTCTATATGACATGCTGGATAAAAAGTAACATAACAATTAACAAGCATAATTCTTTCTGGTAATATGAACTCTTCATGGTGAATTGAAATGCCATTGGATACCAACTTCTTAAATTCCAGATCAGAGAAAAGTGCACCTGCATAAATGTTGAAAGTGAGAGAAGTGGCTTTTCACCAACTTTCTGCCGCCTAGCCTGCATGGAAAGATCCACACAGTAAATATCATGAGGCATGGATTTGGTTTGGATGTTCAATGTTGTATAAACAAAGTAGTTGCTTTAGCCCTTAATGATCATAGGTGCGTTCTGCTGGCATGACTAATTATATGATAATCCATCTCGGATTAAGTTGTGAGATTATTTTACTTGGAGTGGCTATGACTAAATATCACATAATTATCCATCTTGGATTAAGTTATGAGGTTCAATACATCTAGGATAAAGTTGTGAGATTCAATCTCATGAACCAAACAGAATACATATTTAATCATGAGATATAGTCTTGCAAACCGAACAGCCCCATAATATATAAGGCTATAGCATTTTCCATTAAAGTTCCATTTTTCTATGTGCTAGTGCAATGCATACAAACACATGCATGCAGTCACAAAATTGAAAGATTGAAATGTTACATCTGTATTGGCTCACTACATTTCCAATTAAATGTTTATACAGCTATTGAGTTCCAAGAGCATCCAATTTTAAATCTTCGAAATTTGTTAAGGCCTGCAAGTACACAGAGCACTTTATCTAATTTGATTAGACGGCCTAATGTTTCTATCACATCTAGTTTCTCATCACTACATCTCTTTCTCCCTGATGCATTTGAAATCAATTTTACCATAAGGATACATCTGAGCACTGAGAAGTAAAACTATAAAGTCAAATCTATAATCCAAACAGTCTATAAATGTGCTACTTATATTATGTAAGTATGTAACATCTCAAATATTTCTATATCTTCATTATAATACTCCCTCCATCCCATAAAAATAGAGAATTTGAGAACGTCGCGTGTTTTAATGTGAAATTGGTAAAATATGAGCGAGATAGAAAGAAAATGTGATTGAAACATTGCTAATGGAGAACATGGCACATATCATTAGAAAGAAATACTTACTAAAAGCTGAAGTGGGTTATTTTGGGGGACGGCCAAAAATGGCAAAAGTGGACTACTTTTTGGGAACGGATGGAGTAGATTTACAATATTGTTTACTGAAAGTGCATGAGACTCTTCTTTTGTCATTTCTAAAATTGACATATAGATGTAAAAAAGATTACCTGGAACAAAAGCATTGTGATTGCAAAAAGAACTTTTGCAAGCTCTGTCAAAAAGTTGACACTAATCGGACTAAACTTGAAGCGGCCATCCACCTTTGACATATAAACCAAAATAGGCTGGAAAGAGGAAAATCAGACATTCAGAGCAGACTTAGCAGCAACTGTAAGAATCATAGTAAACGATATATAGCAACTGGGAACAACTACAATATATGGGATGCGTATTGCACATTTGCAAGTTACCAGACAAAAAGAAAAAGAAAAAAGAGGGGGGAAGACAAGGAAGAAAATCATACCTGGAAACCAACAAGAACACAATCACCGCCAACTAATAAGAAGTTAAGCGCCCGCTGCTTTGATGATACCTTGCTCCTATGTCGGTCATAAGCTCGTGAAACAGCCTTACTGGATGGATTAGCTATTTTGGAATGACAGGCACTGCACTCTATCATCCCGTTCTTCATTAGCCAACCCCAAAGGCCAGCTATGAAAATTCAACCTGAATAACAAAACCAGAAACCCATCAATCATTTCCACAGATGCTACCTAACTACACAATCAAACATCATATCAAACTCAGCATCCTCAGCCAAAAGAATATCACGATCTTACTACAAGCCGCTATTCAGATTAACGAACACATTAATGCAAAATAACAAAACGTGATCAAACACCGCTATAATTTCCCCACAGCCAGATCTTATCACAGATAACAAATCTCCCAAATTCTAAATCGAGGACAGTAATTGAATTGCATTTATACACTATGTTGCGCGTTGGCTGGACAAATAAAAGTCAATTAGAATCCACCTCTTTTGCTGGATCAAACCAAACGGAAAGATAGCATCAGTGATGCAGCCTATGCACGCTTGATCAATCGAAATTGAGCTCCAGCTAATGAAATCAACCACAATGAAACACGTACCTGTGACTACAGCTACAAGATAGTTCTGATTCGGGCGGAGATCAAAAGCGGCTTAGATCTGGCCGAGGCGCAGCTAACAGATCCAATTACCGGATCAAAAACACCGCGTAAATGCGCAGAGAAGTAAATTTGCGTTTGAAGTAGTGAGGAAAGGAGAAGAATATAGCAAAAGAGGCTTCAATTCAAAGGTTTTCGGAGAGAGCGTCTGGATCTCAACTCAAGTTACGTTCAAACTATGCTGGCTATTGGGAGAAATACTATTTATACATAGTAAACGGCTGCAGGTGAAAGTGTAGCGGTCAAAAATATATTACTACCTCTCCAATTACCGAACATAGGAATGATCATTGAAGGTGGTGTCTCTATAAGCCGTGATAGTAAGTAAGTCAAGTGTGCATAGAGAAAACTAAAGCAAGTGCTCGGTCAAGACACTACGCTCCTTAAATCCACCGGATCACCAGGTCCAGGAACTCAAAAGAACAACAGTGTTTTTGTCGTTGGACACGCTCGACTCCCCTTCAAAAATAAATCCCTCAACCCGAATACTATAAATTAGTATAGAGAAGCGGGGTCGATCCCACGAAGATGGATTCGTGAAGTAGTGCTTAGAGACTCTGGAAACAAGCGGCTGCTGCCACGCAAAAGGGTTGAGAATTTTAACTACCTCTAGACCTAGGCACGAAATGTAAATGCTAGACCTAGGACACGGAAAGGAAAATAGAATCAGACTTCAATACTGAGAGACACATTTTACTTCCTAGATTGAGTAAACGCCTAACTAATTAAGACTAGACAGAGAGAATAAAACGGCGGGGACCATGACTCCAAATATAGTAAGTACGGCCAAAGCTGCAAATAACAAACTTATGCTCCAACTAACAACGACATGAAATTTCCTAACCGATTCAAGCACGCAAATGGAGAAAGAAGAGCATATATCTGGATTCGAACAGAATATAAAGATTTGGATGCTGGAAACTTACCATGAACCGGAAATACATCAGATCTGCGTAAACTAGGTGAAATGAAATAAAAACACGTAAACTAGGCATGAAATTTAATCAATCTTGCTCAGATTCACGTCGGATGCTTAATCCACTCTGGATCCAAGCGATCTGAACCCAACAACAGACAAAATCGACTCTATAACTCCGGTTTTCACAGATCTGTCCCGATCAACTCCGAATTCAAGCAATCACAAACATCTCCACAACACCAGCGAACTAAACTCTCCGATTCATCAACAAACAGACTCCGATCACCCAGATCCAACCACAACCTGCATAAATTCATAAAACAATTGCGAAACACATCCAAAACAAGTAAACTAACTCAAATTCCAGAAGATCATAGCAGCAAAACCAGAAATCAACATCATCGACATAACTGAAAATAAAACTCGCATAAAATACGGAATAAATGGTAAAAACTACCTGAGGTCCGAGCTTCGAACAGCGAAGCTCGGCGAAATCAGCAAAGTACGAAAGCGGAAATTAAATTATTTCTTCGCCCCACAGAAGGACGGTGTTACAACCCAATTGAAAACGTGAAAAAGCTAGATGTGAACCCAAAGTGCGTCACCCTGAATCTCCCCACGAAAAGAACCCAAGTGTGTGAAAAGTGAACTAAGCTACAGGCTGTTAGCGAGGCCTCCAACCGAGAGGATCCCTCCAGCGTGCATGTTTCTCCCTTTTATAGATACGGACATAACCTTCTAGAGTCTTCGTAGAAATCTCTATTCTACCCTTCAACTCCGAGGTTTCCTCCGTCAAGCAATTTTTTGCACATTGTTCACTTATCCGCCAGTTTCCTCGGGCGTGTGATTACCGCCTTCCCTTCCTGGACCTGGCGGATTCCTTCTACACACCTGGCTTAAAACAAGTGTTAGACCCTGTAAATTCACGAATTTTTCCCCTAGACCTATGCATGAAATTAGCCTTATCAAACTGCTCACACTTAAACCATGCTTGTCCTTAAGTATGAAAGACAAGAAAAAAGAAATAAGGCGAATTTCTATGCACAGTTCCCAAGAACGACTCTATAAACAAGACACTAACACAAAAACAGACTCCTAGACCTAGACAACTACAGATTCAGAAAAGAAAAATAACACACAAAGAACACAAAACACAACAAATAAGCATGCACTAGTTTCAACTTTTAGGCAACGGTCCCCCAAGCTTAAGTTCTCTCTGATTGTCTACAGTCTTCAAATCCTCCCTCTTCCTTCGTCGACCTAAACGGTCCGTCAGTTTGTCAAGAAGCCTATGGATTTCCTAGCGGTTAGGTTCGCTCGATCGCTCATTCCTCACCATGGATGTTAGGACCAAAACGCTCCAAAGTTAAAGTTACACCACTGATGCGTTGGGTTACGAGAGTTTCTCCTTTCTATCATCTCTTTTTTTTTCTAGGTCAGGTAATTTTTATTCTTTTTTCCCTTTTTTCCCTGGACTTCGTCCAGCTTATACCTCCCCCTTTTTTTCAATTTTCTCCTCCCCTAGACTTCGTCCAGCTTATACCTCCTTTTTCTGGACTTCGTCCAGCTTATACCAACAGTTCTGGACTTCGTCCAGCTTATTCCTCCATAACCCATTTTTCCTCCTTTGTATCAAGTGGCTGCCCATTTTTTACATGTTAGCTCAAAGTGTTTAGGCTTATAACTCACTTTTATAGTAGGGCTGCACAGCTAGGTTATCTAAAGCATCCTCTATCGTCCTCACTTCATCCAAACCGCTTTTGGTTTATTAAGGAAAAGGGCATCAAAGTTGACGTGTATCCTTTCTTCAATTGCTCTTACTAAGGGAATTTTTGCCTTATTGTATCCACTAGCTCATGCAACACGCAAAAATAAAATAATAAAAAAAACTGAAGACTCTAAGACTCTTATTTACATACTGCACCTATTCCCTCCCCCTCCCACTTCACTCAAGCTTGTCCCCAAGCTATCCTAGTGAAGGGGGGAAACAGGGAAGTATGAACAACACAAAACAGACCACAAAACGAACAAACAACATGCTAAAAACAAAACAAACTTCTCACACTTAGACCGTACACCGGGCTAAGTGGGAGAAAGTTCAACAACTAAAATCAAACATGCAAAAACGACACCACCCCTTCTCACACTTAGACCAAAGAATGGGCTAAGTGTGGGAAATTGCAACACATAAGTACAGAACAAGCATACTGGCACAGAAAAACAAAAACAGAAAGCAATAAAAGATGAAAAGTAAAAGTTACTTGGGTTGGGGGGAATTAATTCGGGGTCTGGCCCCCTTGGGAGCCAGACTTGGGCGGCACGGCCTGTTGGGTCACTTTAGCCTTCTTTCTTGCCGGCAGGACTTGTGGATCTTCATGATCACATTTCGCTGTAGATAAGCCCCGAGAAGATGGCATGTGTATAGATACTGGGAAGGGTTGGCAGTTACTTGGTGGTAGGCTTGGGCTAACCAGTAGCCCAAGTGGACACGTACACCCGTGGCCATGCACCAGGTAAAGTATAAGTCGGGAGTCGCCAATGCGTTGTTAGCTGTGCCCATCAGATTATAGCTAATGAAGGTTTGGGCGAACCTCAGGATCCTGTTTTCGATGTGGTGGGCCTTCGAAAAACTAGTTTTAAATTGACCCACCCTCGGGTGGGTCAAGAACTCCCATGCGCTCTGCGCTTTGAAACCTGGCGTGAACTTTGGTGGGCCGACCATTCTCTCGTTCCATAATCCTTCGTCATCTTCTGTACGCGTCAGCAGACCCATCCGTAAGGTCCACTCACGGATGCTCATCACATGTTCTTCGGTGAAGAGCTGGAAGTTAATGGAATCGGCATCCAAGTCGGTGGTAGATTTAAACCGAAAAGTCGAGAAAAATTCCTGGGCCAAGTCTATCGGAACCTCAAGGGTGCTATGCTTTAGCAACCAGTCAAAGCCGATTGCCTCTATATACCCCCGAAATTCATCGTTGCTCGAGATCTCCTTTAGTTCCGCCGAGTCATACATCTTCCCGGACTTAGCAACCTTTCCTAAACCACTCTTCTCTGTGTATATTGTTGTGCGTTTTGGGTCCGCGAACTTCCTCATCTTGTTTAGCAGCTCTTTAGTAATCCAGATTTCTTTCGGCTCAAAGTTGAGCTCCACCTCTTGTTCTTCTTCGGAGTCACTGGACCCATCAGGGCTTCCGGACTCAGCAGCGTACGGTACCTTAGTAGGTGGAGGGAGAGAGGGTTCAACGGACTTCCCTTTTGCTTTCTTGGTCGAGGAAGGAGCAATCTGTTTTCCTTTCCCCTTCCTCTCGACCGCGTGTCGGCGCTCCTCCTTGTCGCTCTCCCCATCAGTAGGTCTAGGAGAGTTTAACTGGTCAGGAGCTGCAGGCTCTAGATCCAGCGACCCTGCTTCTGTCCGCGGGACGTGTTCCTCTATTTCATCACGTAAACCTCGACGAGCTTGCCTCCTTGCTTCCCGTGCGTTAACTGGTGAATCGGTCCCAACGGGGACATCCGTCAGATCTACCATCAAAGTCATCCCGTCGCCGCCGGGTTCTTGTTCAGCATCAGCAACTAGGGCTTCTCCCTTGTCAGACATAAAAAGGCGTCGCCCCCTTGAGATAAACAGGCGACTCTACCCCAACCAACTCTTGTTCAACGTGGGCTTCAATACCCACGGACTTCTCAGGGGTTTCCCCCTCTTTGACATCTTCCTCAACAGTTAGGGCTTCGGCGCCCTCAACCACTTCTGGGGTTTCCCCCGCTAATTTTCTATCATAATTTAGGGCTTCGTTGCCCTCTGGAACATCACTACCAACAACTGGGGTTTCCCCCCTCCAAACTTTTCCAAAACAGGGGATTCCCCCTCTGTACGACTATCAGCAACAACAGAAAGATCCACACCCACAGATTCTGGTAGGGTTTCTTTCTCCACAAAATCCACGGCGGCAAACACAGGGTTCACCCCCTCAGGAACTCCAACTACTTCATCATTTAAAACAGGGGATTCCCTCTCAGCGACAGAATCTAACCTGGGTTCACTTACAGTCAATAATCCCAGCCCTGCCGCCAGATCTGCTTCTTCTTCGTGCTTTTCTGCGGCGGCTGTCTCCGGGACGGCAGTGTCAGGTTCTGCGACGGCTTCCGGTTGGGATGTTGAAACCCCTGAAGTTTCCGGTGGGGGTGGTACGGCAGATGTTGAAATGACCGGTACAGATTTCCCCATCACAGCCGCGAACATAGCAAATGCCTCCATTGCCTTTTCTGGCCCCCCAAATTTTTGTAGGAGGTCAGCCATGAACGCCACCGTATTAGAATCGGCGGGTCCTGAAGTACTTCCGGCACCCTGTTTGTTGTCCATGAAGAATGCTGCAAAATTTTCACAGAATCTCGGACTGAATTTTCTCGATTAGGGTTAGAGAAAGAAAACCTAAAGAGAAATTTTGGGGATTTTCGAATATAGAGAGAGAGTGAGTAATGAAAAATAAAAAGCAGCACACGGTTATTAGCTGATGGGTATGGACGAGGATGGTTTTGCAGGCATGACGCTAGCGACCGTACGTCTCCTCATAAAGGTGCCCCTTTAGTTTTTTTAAATCCGAACCGGTGCCAACTCCCTCCAATGTTTTGCTCCTCAACTCCCTGCCCCAGTAGATACTCTCTGCAGAACTACACATAAAAAAATCAAACTAAAAAAATGAAACGCCAGACCCCCCAGGTCTAGGATATGACAATATCAAAAACATTCCCAAGGAGTCTGGTATTTCGAAAATATTTTTGGAAGATTTTTTTTTTCTGATTTGTTTGGGTTTTCTTGATTTAAGGAAAACAATTAAATATTTACAAATTGTGTTCAAGTGTTCTCACGATTCCTAGGTCAGGTCATGGTAAAACTTCTTGGATACTGGACCTAGGAAATCCTTAAGAACACTCACTTCCTAGACCGATCAGGCGATATCAGGGAAGGCGCGTAGTGGCATTTCGTCCGCTACACACAACTCCGAGTTATCCCTAAATACCTTCACACGATGACCGTTGACAAGAAAAGGAGTTGAGTTTGAAGCACTTCCCTGGATCTCTACTGCTCCATTTGCACGAAGACTCACAATAGTGTATGGTCCAGTCCATTTGGACTTCAGCTTACCAGGCATTAACTTGAGCCGGGATTGGAACAGGAGAACTTTCTGCCCAACTTGTAGTTCCTTGGTCCGGAGATTCTTATCATGCCAAAGCTTGGTCTTTTCTTTGTACCACATCGCTGATTCGTAAGACTCAAGCCTCAATTCTTCCAACTCCTGGAGCTGCAGTTTCCTCTATCCCTCACAGGCTTGAGGATTCATATTAATCTCCTTGACTGCCCAGTACGCCCTATGTAGGGCTGGCAATTTTTGACACGACACGATAACACGATACGAACCGGCACGAAAATAATGGGTTTGGGTCAGAGCTTATTGGGTTCGTGTCCTTATCGGGTCGACCCGTTAAGGACACGAAAATTTTGTGTCGTGTTCGTGTCGTGTTCGTGTCGGGTTCGTGTTATCCGTTAACAATACGTGTCCGTGTCGTGTTCGTGTTATCCGTTAACAAATAATATTTTAATATTATTAATTCTTATTATTTTCATTTTTAATAGGTTTAACCGTTATCAGGTCGTGTTGTTATCGAGTCGTTATCGTGTCATCTCATGTACGTGTTGTTATCGTGTCGTGTTGACCCGAATTGGTTCGTGTCGTTAATGTGTTCGTGTCGTGTTCGTGTCTGAGGGTTTTGTGTCGTGTTCGTGTTCGTGTTTGAGGTTTTCTTAACGGGTCGTGTTCGTGTTTGTTGTTATCGTGTTCGTGTCGTTATCGTGTCGACACGATAACGACCCGACATGCACGATTTGCCACCCCTAGCCCTATGCTCAATTCCCACCGGCAAGTGACACATCTTGCCGAATACTAACCTGTAAGGAGACATTCCAGTGGGCGTTTTATATGCTGTTATGTATGCCCATAGTGCGTCATCAAGTCTCTTACTCCAGTCCGTCCTTGACGGATTTACCGTCTTTTCCAGAATCGCTTTGATTTCCCTATTTGATATTTCAGCTTGCCCATTTGATTGAGGATGATATGGTGTGGAAAGGCGATGGTGAACTCCGTACTTTCTCATTAGAGCTTCAATAGTCCGGTTACGGAAATGTGTCCCATTATCAGATATTATAGCTCTGGGCACTCCGTACCTGTTAAAGATGTTAGCTCTAAGAAATTTCGCTACCTCTTTGGCTTCACACGATGTGGTCGCCTTGGCCTCTATCCACTTTGAAACATAATCAACTGCCACAAGTATGTATGCGTTCCCGTATGAAGACGGAAATGGACCCATGAAATCCATTCCCCAGACATCGAAGATCTCACACACAATCACTGGAACTTGTGGCATTTCGTCCCTCCTGGAGATTCCCCCTGTCTGTTGACACATCTCACAGTTCTGACAAAACTCGAAAGCATCCTTATGCAATGTAGGCCAGTAAAAACCATTATCTAACACCTTCCTTGCAGTCTTCCTAGGTCCAAAGTGACCTCCACAAGCTAGGGCATGGCAATGGTTCAGCACATCCCTTTGTTCCCATTCTGGTATGCATCTTCTAATCACTCGGTCAGCTCCCATTTTCCACAAATACGGGTCGTCCCAGAAATAATACTTGGCCTCGCTTTTGAGCTTCATCCTCTGGGCCCGGAAAATTTCCTGCGAACTGGGCACCTCTCCAGTGACCAAGTAGTTTGCCAAGTCTGCGAACCATGGCTCATCGTTTAGACGACATTTTCCTCTCTCAGAATCTCCTGGATCTGTTAACGCCATGATCTTTTCCCAATTGACGGGTCTAGGAAGTTCTCCTAAATAGTACAGATGTTCCTCGTGGAATGCATCTGGAATTGCTTCCTCGGTCTCCCCTTGAAAAATACGATTCAAGTGGTCAGCCACCTTGTTCTCAGTTCCTTTCTTATCCTTGACCTCCCAATCAAATTCTTGTAAAAGTAACACCCAACGGATTAATCTTGGTTTGGACTCCTTCTTCGCCAGCAGGTAATTAATAGCCGCGTGGTCTGTGAAAACAATCACCTTCGACCCCAGCAAGTACGGGCGAAACTTCTCGAATGAGTATACAACAGCCAGCATCTCCTTTTCAGTGGTGTCATAATTCTTCTGAGCTTGATTCAGTGTCTTGGATGCATAAAAAATCACGTAGCTTTACCCATCAACTCTTTGACCTAGCACCGCTCCCACGGCGTAGTCAATTGCGTCGCACATGATCTCAAAGGGTAGATTCCAGTCGGGCGCTCTAATAATGGGAGCAGAAACTAACCTATCCTTCAACAACTGAAAAGCTTTTTTGCACTCCTCATCGAAAACAAACTCCACATCGTTATGCAATAAGTGAGTGAGTGGTTGAGCAATTCTCGCAAAATCCTTTATAAACCTCCTATAAAATCCTGCATGCCCTAGGAATCCTCTCACCTCTTTCTGATTCGTCGGGTAAGGCAGTTTTGAGATAACATCGATTTTTGCTTGATCTACCTGTATGCCTCTTTCCGATACCACATGCCCTTGGACAATTCCCTCGGGGACCATAAAGTGGCATTTCTCGAAATTCAAAACCAAGTGCTTCTCCTGACACCTCCTCAGCACTACATCCAAACTTGCCAAACACGAGTCAAATGAATTCCCGTCCACAGTGAAGTCATCCATAAAAATCTCGATGCAATCCTCCAGGAGATCCGAGAAGATACTCATCATACACCGCTGAAAGGTGCCTGGCGCATTGCACAGACCAAACGGCATCCGTCTATAAGCATACGTTCCAAAGGGACACGTGAAAGTTGTCTTCTCCTGGTACTCGGGATCCACATAGATTTGAAAATACCCACTATATCCATCCAGGAAGCAGAAATATTGCTTGCCCGCCAACCTCTCCAACATCTGGTCAATGAAAGGTAACGGGAAGTGATCCTTCTTAGTAGCCTCGTTCAGCTTCCGGTAGTCAATACACATCCTCCACCCAGTAACAAGTCGAGTGGGGACCAACTCATTTTTATCATTCTTAACCACCTGTATTCCTGACTTCTTTGGTACCATATGTACTAGACTAACTCATTCACTGTCTGGTATGGAATATATGATTCCTAGGGATAGCAGCTTCAATACTTCCTTCAGCACTTCTTCCCTCATGTTTGGATTCAACTTGCGTTGTGGGTCCCTGCAGGATTTTGCTCCTTCTTCTAGACGAATGTGATGCATGCACATATCTGGACTGATTCCAACCAAGTCAGAGAGTGTCCACCCAATAGCCTTCTTGTGTCTCTGGATCACATTCAGCAATTTCTCTTCTTGTCCCTCGTTCAAGCTGCTGTTAATAATTAATGGGAAATTTTCATTCTCCTCCAGATACGCATACTTGAGCCCAGGTGGAAGCGTTTTCAATTCTTTCTTGGGGACATCTTTTTCCCGGGGCAAGGGATTTTTCTCTGTCGACTCTGTTGCGATTCCCTTCTTAGACTCAGTAAAACTGTCCATGCTCGCCACATAAGGTGTCTTCCTTGATCTAGCTAGCTTCGGGTTCGCACAGAATTCCAGAATCGCTTTAGCTAGCTTATCATCTGATAACTCACTCGTGTTCATTGTTTGACACCAACTAGCTACTTCTCTATCAATGGCATGACTCATCTCGGAATTCTTGATCTTTTCCCGCATTAATTCTGTCTCAAGGTATTCCTGGACCAAGGGGTTAATAACATCTATAGCATGCAAATTTTCGACGTCAAGAGGTTTTTTCATTGCCTCATCTATGCTGAATGTATATTTCTCCCCATTATAATCAAGGCAGATGGTACCATCAAAAACATCAATGATAGTCTTGGCGGTACGCAGGAAGGGTCTCCCTAAAAGTACTCCGCCAGACTCTGCAGATTCATTATCACTCATTCTAATCACATGGAAATCAGCTGGGTACAAGAAGTCATGTACCTTTACTATTACATTCTCAAGCACTCCTTCAGGACAAATGCATGACCTGTCTGCCAATTGGATCACAACTTTCGTGTCCACCATGCCTACCCCTACTAACTTCTTGTATATAGACAGTGGTAACACATTTATGGATGCACCTAAATCGTACATAGCATGCTCGATTTTTACATCACCAATAGAGATGGGTAAGGTAAACATACCTGGATCATTGCATTTCGAAGGCATCCTCCGCTTTTGAATCACTGCAGAGACGTTCTCACCTATCAAAATTTTCCCACTGGGTCTAGCCTTCCCAGCTATAAATTCCTTGATGAACTTGCTAAACACCGGCAATTTCAAGGCCTGTAAAAATGGTAGATTAATCTCCAATTTCCCAAAAATATCCACGAAGTCCACCGGTTCTTCTTTCTTCTTCTTGGCTTCCCCCCGGCTTGGGAAAGGCTTCAGTCGCTTCCCTGCTCCTGTAGAGCTTTCAGCTAAGAATTCTCCAGTTTCCTCCCTTACTGCCTCGTTCTCCAACTCTGGCTCTGGATCGAGGAAAAAAGGCTCAGCTGACCTAGGCAAGGGTTTCTCTAAATCCCCTGTCTTAAGGTCATCCTTGACCCAGGAAGTTCCTCCCTCCAAGTTCCTAGGCCTAGGAATTGTATCCTCGTCCTTGCCTTCCTTGGGGCTTGTCGCTTCTTTCGTTCTTATCTCTGGCCCATCATATCCTTTCCCGGATCTCAAGGTAATCTGACTTATATTCGCTCTATCCGGTGGCCTTACGGAGGCGGGAATCTTCCCTTCATTTCCCCTCATATCACTCAAAGAAGTGGCTATCTGGGATAACTGCTTGGCCAGCATATCCATTGCTGCCTTTTGCTCCTGTTGAGCATCTTGAAGCTTGTGCACTACGTCATTGTTCGATTGCAGGTTGTTTTGCATATGCTGCTGAGAACTGACGAGATCGTGCACCATATCATCGATACTCTTTGGTGATTTCGATGGCTGACTGGGCCCTGGCCCTATGCTCAGAGTCGGTCCACTCACTTGACCCTGACGAGCGTTTCCTTGACCTCCTGAAGAGTTGTTGTATTGATTTCCTTGACCCTGATAATTGTTCTGAAAATTCCTTTGGTGCGGTGGTACATAAGAGTTCCCTTGACTGTTCTGATTTCTGTTTCCCCAGCTCGAGTGGTCTCTTTGGTTCCGATTGATCCAGCTGCCCTGCCCCTCTTGATTCCTTCCTGACCAGTTACCTTGTCTTTCGGGCTGAGGTGCAAATTGCTGACTTTGTTGTGGTGCCGGCTGATTCTGCTCATCGTCAGTCCATCTGAAATTTGGATGGTTTCTCCAGGGCGCATCTCTCTGTCTCCCTGGATTCCAGCTCCCATCGGGATTCCAACTTCCCATTGCATTGACCAGGGCCTGATAATCTCCTTCCTGGGTCCCGTAATATTGCTGAATTTGATTATCTCCTGGACCAGGAGATTTCTCCTTCCCTTGTGAAGCCAGTGGAATCGTCTTTTCAATCGCGTTCAAAAGAGCTTTCTCGAGCCTATCAATTCTTGCTTCTACTTTGTCATCTTCTTGCTCTCTTACAGCATGCACCGATCTTCTCCTCACTGCATTCCTAGGGTTATCGTATGTTTTTTTTAGCGTCGATCAACTTCCCCAGGATTTCTCTTGCCTCACTTCCTCTTTTTCCTGTGAAATTCCCTCCGCTCGAGGAATTCATTAAGTCCTTTGACTCAGGAGTTGCCCCTTCGTAAAATAGAGAGTAGGTCTCTGCCTCTATCATTCGGTGGTTCGGGCATGCATCCAACAACCCCTTGAATCTCGACCAATACTGACTCAGCGATTCATCGTAATCCTGCTTACACTCTAGTATTTCTTTTTTCAGTGCATTCGTCTTGTTGGATGGAAAGAAATAATCTAAGAATTCCAACTTGAAGTCCCTCCATGTGCGGATAGAATCTGGGGGCAACCTCAATAACCACGTATTAGCTTCCCCCTTCAAGGTAAATGGAATTGCACGTAGGCGATAATCCTCCTCTGTTGCATCATTCGGCCTCTTCTGAATACCACACAACTTACTGAATTCATTTAGGAACTCATACGGACACTCATTCCTACGCCCAGAGAACGTTGGCAAGATGCCGAGTACGTTTGTCTTGATCTCAATAGTCCTCTGGCGTGGATTCATCACTATTGCTTGAGCTGGTTCTCCATCTAAATGGGCAGTGAGCAAACCGATCTCTGGATCTGGATCTACTACTTGCGCCATGACTACTTCCTCTGCTTCCCCTGTTTCTGACTCTGTTTCTGATTCGGGTGGTGACTCTGGATCTTCGCGTCCTGACGACGTCCAAGATTTGTCGCTAGTAAATTTACTCGGAAACGGATCTCCCGTGGTGAACCCTGATCTGGTGGTCACAGTAGAGACTGTATCCTTAACCCGCCAGTTAAAATGGCCGTGCTTCCACCCAGATGAGTTGCTCCAGTAGGTAGATCTTGAGCCTCTGTTCATAAACTACAAATAAAAGAGAGAGAAAATAAATCAAAACTATTTACACCACAGGCTCTGAACACTAACACAAAGCACGCCATCCATCCCCGGCAACGGCGCCATTTGAAGGTGGTGTCTCTGTAAGCATGATAGTAAGTAAGTCAAGTGTGCACAGAGAAAACTAAAGCAAGTGCTCGGTCAAGACACCACGCTCCTTAAATCCACCGGATCACCTGGTCTAGGAACTCAAGAGAACAACAGTGTTTTTGTCGTTGGACACACTCGACTCCCCTTCAAAAATAAATCCCTCAACCCGAATACTATAAATTAGTATAGAGAAGCGGGGTCGATCCCACGAAGATGGATTCGTGAAGTAGTGCTTAGAGACTCTGGAAACAAGCGGCTGCTGCCACGCAAAAGGGTTGAGAATTTTAACTACCTCTAGACCTAGGACACGGAAAGGAAAATAGAATCAGACTTCAATACTGAGAGACACATTTTACTTCCTAGATTGAGTAAACGCCTAACTAATTAAGACTAGACAGAGAGAATAAAACGGCCGGGACCATGACTCCAAATATAGTAAGTACGGCCAAAGCTGCAAATAACAAACTTATGCTCCAACTAACAACGACATGAAATTTCCTAACCGAATTCAAGCACGCAAATGGAGAAAGAATAGCATATATCTGGATTCGAACAAAATATAAAGATTTGGATGCCGGAAACTTACCATGAACCGGAAATACATCAGATCTGCGTAAACTAGGCGAAATAAAATGAAAACACGTAAACTAGGCATGAAATTTAATCAGTCTTGCTCAGATTCACGTCGGATGCTTAATCCACTCCGGATCCAAGCGATCTGAACCCAACAACAGACAAAATCGACTCTATAACTCTGGTTTTCACAGATCTGTCCCGATCAACTCCGAATTCAAACAATCACAAACATCTCCACAACACCAGCGAACTCAACTCTCCGATTCATCAACAAACAGACTCCGATCACCCAAATCCAACCACAACCTGCATAAATTCAGAGAACAATTGCGAAACGCATCCAAAACAAGTAAACTAACTCAAATTCCAGAAGATCATAGCAGCAAAACCAGAAATCAACATCATCGACATAACTGAAAATAAAACTCGCATAAAATACGGAATAAATGGTAAAAACTACCTGAGGTCCGAGCTTCGAATAGCGAAGCTCGGTGAAATCAGCAAAGTACGAAAGCGGAAATTAAATTGTTTCTTCGCCCCACAGAAGGACGGTGTTACAACCCAATCGAAAACGTGAAAAAGCTAGATGTGAACCCAATGTGCGTCACCCTGAATCTCCCAACGAAAAGAACCCAAGTGTGTGAAAAGTGAACTAAGCTACAGGCTGTTAACGAGGCCTCCAACCGAGAGGATCCCTCCAGCGTGCATGCTTCTCCCTTTTATAGATGCGGACATAACCTTCTAGAGTTTTCGTAGAAATCTCTATTCTACCCTTCAACTCCGAGGTTTCCTCCGTCAAGCAATTTTTCGCACATTGTTCACTTATCCGCCAGTTTCCTCGGGCGTGTGATTACCGCCTTCCCTTCCTGGACCTGGCGGATTCCTTCTACACACCTGGCTTAAAACAAGTGTTAGACCCTGTAAATTCACGAATTTTTCCCCTAGACCTATGCATGAAATTAGCCTTATCAATCATTGTAGTACTAATGGAATTAGGATTGTCAAATTGAATTGAAATTGCAATTGCAGTTTTTAAATTTAATATTTATATATAAAATATGTCAATTCCACATTTGAATTTACATACGAAGTAGATAATTGAATTTTCAAATAATTATAGTAAATAATAGCTATGGCATATATTCATAGCACACACATACACACACTTCATATACATTGTACACGTCATACACACTATGCACGAAATACACATATATTATATTCACACATTGTACACACTATACACAATGTACACACACTATACACAAAATATACAATACTACAAATATTGAGTGTGTATGCAATGTGTACTATGTGTTTTTGCATGGGTGCGTATAAATTCTTCAAATTCAATTTCATATATAAAACCTATGATTTGGAATTGAATTTTAATCAATTCTTTTTAATTCAATTTCATATAATTCAAATTTAAATTTTGTGTACCAAACACACACTTATTCTTATTTATTACGACAAAAATGTAAAGGTTGGAATCGATTTTTTAATAGATAATGTATTTGAATTTTTACAAATTTAATATAGAATAACGAAATTGTAGTAGAAACATTTCTCTTTGACGCAAGGAAATTATGTTAAGTGAGAATAAAATAGGATAGAGAATAAAGTAAAGGGATGAACTAAATAAAGTAGGAAAGATGAGTGTATTGCTTTTTACCAAAAGAGTATATGACTCAATTATAGCAGTACAACAAAAAATAAATAGGACTCAACTACAATGGAATAGGGAGAGTAAGAGTGTCCACAGCGGTGGACAACAACCCCGGAACAGTCACGCCACAGACACAAAAACACTTCCACAGCCACAAAAACTTGTCCGGCTCAATATACAGCCACGCCACAACCACAAATCACATTATTTAATCAAGGGATATTGGCACCTAATATCATGGAACTTTCAAAAAGTTGGATTTTTCCTACGAACTTTGAAATTGACAAATAATAACACGAACTTTACCTTGGGTTTATTATTTCCCACCAGTGAAAAAATTAAGGCTATATTAATAGATTGAAGAACAAATTTGGAGAGTGTGCTTCAAGAAAAACTATTCTCAAATATTGAAAATCTTGAAACTCTCGAAGTTGTAGTCGAGAAATTATTTTAAAAAATTTGTATCATGATATTATTTGCCGAAATTTTTTCATTGGTGGGAAATAACAAACTCGGGGTAAAGTTCATGATATTATTTGTCAATTTCAAAGTTCGTGGGAAAAACAAAATTTTTTGAAAGTTCCATGATATTAGGTGTCAATATCACTTTAATCAATTGTTGGTATATTTTAATTGGATTGGAATAAAAATAAGGGAAGGAGGTGTATTTATAGAAAAAAATAAGAAAATAAAAAAAAATTAACTCACCGCCGGCGCCGCTGCGGCGGTCGCCGGATTTCCACCGGGACCGCCCCTTCCACACCGCAAATGCGGCTCAGCCCCCCACCCCGGCTGTACACGTCCAGCAGTGGTCCACCGCGGGGTCACCATTGTGGACACTCTAAACTATCTATAATCTACATATTTTTCAAATCTATCTATGAAATATTTTCAAAATTTGATATTTCACTTTTTTGATACTACGTTCTGTTAAAATCAGACCATCAATATGTACCATCATTTCATGTTATGTTATTGATAAACTAAATTTATGCTCTCTCAATTTTTTAAAAAAAATTGTCTTTTTTATTATTATTTTAATTCATCCCATAAAAATTGTCTATTTTTCACTTTAAAAAAATCACCACATTCTACTGTCAAATTCATTAATACTCCTAATATTTCATTTTTTTCTATTTCATATTTTATTAATTTTAAATCTGTATCAAGCCTCAAAATCTCTATTTTAAAGAAAGGTATAGAGACATGGAGTATATTGTAAAATTGCTAAAAATGAGGTGGTTGAATTTGGTTGATAAGGCGGTAGTTTGAGTGTCAATTTTCGACTTAAAACCAAAACTATCTCGGTCAATTGAAAGCTTAAAATAAAAATATTTGTGCTTTGTTGTTGAAATTTTGTTTTATCTTGTTCCCTTAATTTTGCCAAATTTTATGTTAAGTCGATAACTATGAGAGCCGTGTTTCCATATTTTCTTAATTATGCAAGAAAGTGTGCATTTTTTTATTTATTATATTAATTATTGTAAGGAAAATGATTTTTAAAAATTGACAGACACAAGTAAATGAACTGGAGTACTATTTTATTAAGATTTATAAAATAAGAGGCATATATTTATAATATCCATTTCCAAATAAGACACTTATTTAAAAGTGGACACAATCTTGCATATATATGAGATCAAAAATCCATTTGCTAGGATTAGAAATTTAGAAGTTTCAAATTCCAAGAAAATGATCGTTCTTAAAAATAAAAAAAGATTACAAAACGTAAGAAGAGATGATGAGGATTATCATTCAACCTATAACTAAAGATAATTAACATTCAAACTTGGCCCACTATTAATTAATAGCACATGTTAAGTTTGACAGTCAAATCATAATCACGTCAGTGTGAACAATAATTAATAAATTTATAAGTAATTATCTGTTGGACTAGCTAGCCTGTTTGCTTTGGTAATAACATGAGGGCACTGTTAACGGGAGATGATGTGGGGCCGTGAGGTTCGATCCATCCGACACGTGCGTTGCTGGGAACGGACGGGCACCGCACATCCAGGGAGGTGTGAAGGTGTGTCCATGCATGCACTGATGCTAGCCGAGTGATAGAGCCGTTGAAGCTCAAGGAAGAGATCAAGAAAGGAGCTCGATTTTGGTGAGCTCGAACTAGCCGTTGGAGATAGCGGTTATAACTGTTTTTTTTAGAAAGTGAAGTCAGTTAGTTTGTTTCTTCTTCTCCATCACTTATATAGCTCGATTTCAGTTGTACTGCAATGAATGAGATCAACACAATACACATACACTATTAGGAGATTACTACTCTAGTTTGCGATTAGCTTTGAGTGGTTGAATAGTGAGAGTGAGTTCCTTGTAATCGAGTGTTCCCATCAATAAAATTCCGGTCATCTTCTCCGTGGACGTAGGTGTTTCTTCACCGAACCACGTTACATCCTTGTGTGTTTTACTTTCTCGTTCTTGTGAGTGTGAGATCGGCGGTATCACGACCCAACAAGTGGCGCCGTCTGTGGGAAGCGTTGAAACGTTTTCTCGATTGGTTTTCTAGGCGAGTTGAAGTCCAGAAGCTTTGTTGTCTGAGCCGATCTTGGCGATTGCCCACCATTTGTTTGAAGAAATGTCCACAGCCAGGTTTGAGGTGGAGAAGTTCACCGGCAGAAATGATTTTGGGCTGTGGAGGCTGAAGATGAAGGCCATCTTGATGCAGCAAGGCCTATGGGATATCCTGAAGGGAGACAGTGATGTTAAGGAAAACCCTGAGGCCGACGAGAAGGAGAAAGGGAGGCTTCAAGATATGCAATACAGGGCCTATAGCACCCTGATCTTGAACTTGACAGATAGGGTGCTGAGGGAGGTCTCCAAGGAGGAGACAGCTGCAGGGGTATGGACAAAACTTGAGTCATTGTATATGACTAAGTCCCTTGCAAATCGATTGCATTTGAAGCAGAAACTTCTTGCCTTCAAGTTCTCGGATGGAAAATCCAAGCCCCTTGGCCTAGACGTAAAGGGTGCTGGATACCGCGTCCATCCTAGAGGTCTCGAGTTTGAACCCTGGGTGGCGTAATTTGTCTTTCCTCCTTGCTATAGGAGTTGATTTGTAATTTCCTCCTTCATATATATGTTATAAATATATGAAGTTAATTTAAAAAAAAAAAAAAAAGTTCTCGGATGGAAAAGGCATTGCTGAACAACTTGAGGAATTTGGGAAGTGCATTGATGATCTTGAAAACATCAATGAGGTGATCAATGATGAAGACAAAGCCTTGATGTTGCTGAATTCTCTTCCTAAAAGTTTTGAGCATTTCAAGGATGCGGTGCTACTTGGAAGAGAGACCAAGGTTACCTATGAGGAGATACACTCTGCCCTCAAATTGAAGGAATCACAGAAGATTGATCATTCAACTTCTTCCAGACAAAATGATCCAGTGGCTGAAAGCTTGTACTTGAAGAAAAATCAGAACAAGAAAGGCTTCAAGAAAAAGAAACAGAAGAATGAGGGAGCTGAGGGAGAGAAGGAGACCAGGAGCTGCTACTATTGCAAGAAGCCGGGCCATTTGAAGAAATCTTGTATTGCTTGGAAAAGGAAGCAAGAACAGGAGATGGCTGGCAATCTGGAGACTGCTGATCTGGCTCAAGAAGTGGAGGCCAATGAGGCTTTGAATATACACTCAGGAGCAAAGATTGAAGAATGCTGGATTATGGACTCGGGCTGCTCCTTCCACATATGCTCTTACAGATCCTGATTTTAAGAATTGTCAGCCTGGAGAGGATCAGTGATGTTGGGGAATGACCAGACATGTGATGTCAAGGGCATTGGGGAGATCAAGTTGAGGTTGAAGGGTGGGAGTGTGAAGACTCTCACAGAAGTCAGGTTCATACCACAAATCAAGAGAAACTTGATTTCTCTTGGGTTGTTGGAATCAAAGGGATACAAATTTGATTCCAGTGATGGGGTTCTCAGAGTAACAAAGGGTCCCAGGATTATTATGGAGGCCTAAAGAAAGAATAGCCTGTACTATTTGATGGGTGAAACTGTGGTTGATGCAGTGAATGTTGCTCAGTTAGAGAACCTGAATATTTGGCATGCTAGGCTGGGACATGTGGGTGAAAAGGGCATCAGGGAGCTGGCTAAACGTGGTGTGATGAAGTTAGGTGCATCAGAGAGGCTGAACAAGTGTGAATCTTGCATTCTAGGAAAGGCAAAGAAACTGCCATTCACTGGTGGGAAACACACCTCTACGACACCCTTTATGTATGCCCAAAGTGACCTATGTGGGCCATCTCCAACAGAATCCATAGGTGGAGGTAAGTATTTCATCTCCATCATAGATGATCACTCAAGAAAAGTGTGGATTTATATTCTGAAAGAGAAGTCCCAAGCATTTAAAAATTTTAGAGAATGTCATGCTAGATATGAAAATGAGAAAGGGGAAATGTCTAAGGACTGATAATGGCATGGAATTTTTGTCTAGTGAGTTTGATAATTTCTGCAAAGTAAAGGGGATAAGAAGGCATAGGACAGTGCCAAGAAACCCTCAACAAAACGGATTGGCAGAAAGAATGAACAGGACATTGCTGGAAAGGGTAAGATGTATGCTATTCTATTCTGGAATGCCAAAGAAGTTTTGGACAGAGGCCATTTCTACTGTAGCTGCTCTCATTAATAAGTTCCATTCTTCAGCAATATCTGATGAAACTCTAGATCAGAGATGGTATGGAAGCTTGGGAGATTATTCTGCTTTGAAGATTTTTGGGTGTGCTGCTTATGCACACATTAAACAGAATAAGTTGGAACCAAGAGCAAAGAAATGTGTGATGTTGGGATACCAAGATGGAGTGAAGGGGTACAGACTGTGGAATTTAGATGGAGAAGGTCAGAATATTATTGTGAGCAGAGATGTGGTATTCAATGAAGAAGAAATGCCATTCAAGAAAAATATAAGAGCCTCTGATGGTGGCAGTAGCTCTAACATGCAGAACTTTGAGTTTGGTGAGGGATCTACTGGGGCAGATACTGATGAGGATGCTGAGGTCACAGAAAATCAAGAAGAAGGTTGAGCACCTAGTCCTCAACCAGCTCAGGATATAAGTGATCAGGAGCCACCCAGGCAGCAAGCTGCTGCAAGTCAGGAAACCAGAAGGAATCCAAGGAGAAGTGCAGGCTTACCTAGCAGGTTTTCAGATTATGATATGAGTTTCTTTGCTCTATGTGTAACAGAGGTACTTATGTTTTCAGAGTCCTCAACCTATGAAGAAGCCATGAGTTGCAAAGAGAGTCAGAAATGGGTCAAGGCCATGGAAGAAGAAATAGAGTCCCTACTAAAAAATGGGACTTGGGTTTTGGTGGTTGGTCCAGGGACACAGAAACTGATCAGCTGCAAATGGTTGTTCAAAAAGAAGGTGGAAGTGGGGGAGGTTGAAAGCATACGTTTTAAGGCAAGGCTGGTTGCTAAGGGGTTCACACAAGTGGAAGGCATTGACTACACAGAGGTGTTCTCTCCAGTGGTGAAGCACACTTCCATTCGAATTTTGTTGGCTATGACTGCTCATTTTAATCGGGAGCTGCATCAACTCGATGTGAAGACATCATTTTTACATGGAGATCTAGAGGAAACAATCTACATGATGCAGCCCAAGGGTTTTGAGAAGCCAGGAGCAGAAAAGAAAGTTTGCTTACTGAAAAAGAGCCTGTATGGGCTCAAGCAAAGTAGTAGGCAATGGAACAAGAAATTCTATGAACAAATGGAGCTGATGGATTTTGAGAGATCAAGCTTTGATAGCTGTGTGTATATCAAGAGAAAGAGAGATCTGATAGTTGCCTATCTATTACTGTATGTAGATGATATTCTACTGGCAGGATCCAGCAAGTATGAACTGCAAATTGTCAAGGAAGAACACAAGCAGAAATTTGAAATGAAAGATCTTGGGGAGGCAAAGCGGATCCTAGGTATGGATATCATCAGAAACAGAAAGATGAAGGAGCTAAAGTTGGTTCAGGCTGATTATATCATAAAGGTGATAAAGAAGTATCAAGTAAGAGATGCAAAGTCAGTCTCCACTCCATTGGCAGGCCATTTCAAGCTCAGCAAGGAGCAAATGCCAAAATCAGATGAAGATATGAGGGAAATGAGCCTGATACCCTATGCAAATATAGTGGGCAGTGTAATGTACTTAATGATATGTACATGGCCGGATGTTGCTCATGCTATAAGTGTGGCCAGCAGATATATGGCTGATCCGGGTAGAGAGCATTGGGCTGCACTGAAGTGAATCTTGAAGTACCTAAAGGGATCTGTTATGATTGGTTTGAAGTTTGGTGGTGGGGCCTGGTCTGAAAAGGATGAAGTTCTTGAGGTATTTTGTGATTCGGATTATGCTGCAAACTTGGACAACCAAAAATCCCAAAGTGGCTACATTTTTACATTGTTTGGCACAACAGTTAGTTAGAAGTCAAATCTACGGTCTGTGGTTGCATTATCTACAACCGATGTTGAGTATATTGCACTAACAGAGGCTGCAAAGGAAGGAAAATGGCTACAAGGGATCCTACAAGATCTGGGAATGGAGTTGGGGGCAGTGAAGATCAACTGTGACAGCAACTCAGCAATCTGTTTGGCCAAACACCAAATGTTTCATGAAAGGTCAAAGCATATTGATATAAGGAGGCACTTTATCAGAGATGAGATCCAAAGTGGGAAAATCAATGTGGTGAAGGATCCTACTGAGGAAAATGCCTCAGATATGTCGACAAAATCTCTGCCAGCTTCGAAGTTCAAGCATTGCTTGAAGTTGGTTGAGATTGTGGAGTGTTGAAGGTTGAAACAGAGTTTGAGAATGGAATTTAGATATTGGTGGAGCATTGCAAGGACAAGGTGGAGATTTGTGAAGGTGTGTCCATGCATGCACTGATGCTAGCCGAGTGATAGAGCCGTTGAAGCTCAAGGAAGAGATCAAGAAAGGAGCTCGATTTTGGTGAGCTCGAACTAGCCGTTGGAGATAGCGGTTATAACTGTTTTTTTTGGAAAGTGAAGTCAGTTAGTTTGTTTCTTCTTCTCCATCACTTATATAGCTCGATTTCAGTTGTACTGCAATGAATGAGATCAACACAATACACATACACTATTAGGAGATTACTACTCTAGTTTGCGATTAGCTTTGAGTGGTTGAATAGTGAGAGTGAGTTCCTTGTAATCGAGTGTTCCCGTCAATAAAATTCCGGTCATCTTCTCCGTGGACGTAGGTGTTTCTTCACCGAACCACGTTACATCCTTGTGTGTTATACTTTCTCGTTCTTGTAAGTGTGAGATCGGTGGTATCACGACCCAACAAGAGGTATGGACCTTGCCTTGGTAGGGGTTGGTGTACAATTTGTTTTAATTTAAAAATTAAATTGATAAAAAATACATGCACGATTCATTTTCAATTTTATTTTAAACAATTGATACATATCCCTTTACTACATTGAAAATGACAATTCTAATGTCAAAGAAGATGTTATTCGGTTGATTAGTACGAAAGATGGTTCCAAAAAATTCCGGTTAATTGGCTTATTATGTAATAAAATGATTAATTAAATCGATACATATATAAAAGAAAAGATATTTACAAGAATGTTATTTTAGTGGAAAAATTATTTTGAATCATAATTTCAAAGGTAAAAAAATTACAAAACGTATATTACTCTTAATTTATAACAAATAATTTTGCACTCAACAAGTGGTTCAAGAAGATTGCTAAACACCTACCAAACTTGTACAAATTTGGTTTGTATAATGAAGGTTTTGGTGAAATAGAAACATTAAATTAGAATTTGGAGCCGGGCGTGTTCCAACTAGATAGCCGATGCACAATCCACGAGAATCCGGAGTTGGCCTTTCCGATACATAAGTTACTACGGTAGCAAAATCCAAAGGAGGACAAAATAAGTTGGGTTATACAGTACTACTGGATGCAATTTTAACACTAAAATTGAGCTGAAGTTGCTCTGATGGAAAGCAGTAGCCACATCCCGCCCGCCCAATTCACCACATCTCATGCGGAATGGATCACCTCATACATTTGCATACTACATTTTATAATACACTGCTAAATATTTGACAAGTGTATCCCATTTTATGATAAAAAAGTTATTTCTATAAATTTTCATACACTTTCTCACTACTACAGTAAATCAGAATAGTTTTGTTATTTTCCCAAACTGTAGCTACTGCAAATATCTTCGGGGAATTGCAACGTCCATCAATGATTGGTGAACCGGCGGATCCGTTTGCAACCCCTTTGGAAATATTACCAAGCCATTTCATGAATAAAATGTGACCAATTAACCAACCAACAAAACTACTTGTTACAAATAACATCTTGTTGTTGCATCGAAACATATAAATGTTGACTAATATGGCTAGCACTGCGGAAGCAGGTGATCCCTTCTGCTAACACTGAACCTGGTAAAATGAAACCTACATTTAGTCTCAGTGGGCCGAGGAGAAAAGAGGCTCGACGTGTAAGACAGGGACCTGTTCCCTGTCTTTATTTCTATCTCATCATATCTCATTATGTTCGGCAAGATTTGAAAATGACCGTCAATACCTCGGTTTAGGTCCTGGATAGTCCTTTGCTTCATAGCCCTGAGGCTAGTCAATTAAGAATTCTCATATGAATTAGATGAATTAATCTCAAGATATAAGACTTTCCTATTATAACGGGTTGTTCGAAAGGGCAGTTTCTTGTCCTTCCATCAAATATTCTGCTTTTTTTTCCTGGATATTCGGGTTCAAATATCCATGGATTAATCCATAATTGTTATATATTTGCATATTTCTGGGGTTGGAAGAAGCACTTGTGATGAGATACATACTTGGACGGGGAACTAACGACTGTGGCAGATTATGGAGAAGAAACGCACAAGACATGTATCGGGTGTAGAGGCGTAGGAAAGAAGACGACCAGGGCTTCCTAATCATGCTTATTTAATTGTAGGTTTAACTTCATTAGATGTGTATTAAATGGGTCTGTCTCCTAATTTATAATCATGGTTAATTTAATCGTTGGCTGACGTAATTAAGTTGATTGTGGGTTCAAACAATAATCATTTTTAGATATTTATAGTTATTTAATTCAGTTTTAATGTATTATTTTTTATTTAATTCCAGTCAATTAGGTTTTATTTTAATTATATTTGCAAATAATAATTTAATTATAGTCCTAGGAGTACTATATATTGCAAACTAGTACATCTTTCCTAGCATCAATAAAAAATGTCAACATAACGTCAACCGATTGATACAATGTTAACATTCTTTTTTGAGACCGTTAACATCAAATCTTGAAATTTAATGGTCTAGATTTTAGTTTATAATTTGCAGAAAAGACGTAGCTTGCAATGTACTCCTCTATCCCAACTAAGTTGAGTCGTATTATTTTTTGGTGGGATGTCGTAACTAAGTAAACAAAACATCCAATCACTCTTACTTTATTCTCTCATATACTTTAGTCTTTTTTTATATTTCTCACTTTATTCATTTATCGTACTTTTCAATACAATTTCTTAATCTCCGGCCCCAAAAGTTTAGACCCAACTTAATTAGGACAGAGGGATAGCTTAATTAGGACGGAGGGGGCAGTTTGCCGAAAACGTTGACTGCTTTTGCATAATCAACAGTGCTGGCTAGGGGTGGGTCGGTACGGTATACCGTACCGACCGTGCCATACCACATACCGTACCGGAAGTATGGTATGACAAAATTCAATACCGATACCGTACCGAATTTTCGGTATACCGGAAATTCGGTATGATATTTTTTGATACCGTTACCATACCGTTATTACGGTATACCGTACCGTGTTTCGGTATACCGTTAAAAAACGGTATACCGAAACACGGTATGGTATACCGTAATAACGGTATGGTAACGGTAACTGTATACCGAAAAATAATTGGTTTCTTGATTTGTTCATTTACTAATTGGTTTCTCGATTGTTCATTATTTTTTGCTATCGGTAATTCGTCCATCACTCTATTCAATTTTATATTTTGGTTAGCATGTTATCAAGTATCATATTATATTTGTTGTTGCTGATGATGTTGATCTTTAAGTATCTGTTAATATATATTTATGGATTATTTTGATTACATATATTCATAATTTTATCCCATAATCGTGGTTAATGATAAAATGAAGGTACTTATTGATTATTTTTGGCTATTTAGACCAATAGTAGTAATAATTGGTCTTATAAATAAAATCTCCAAATAGATTTACAAGTGTAATGAAATAAAGATTCAATTTTTCCCCCTAGACTTTAATTTCAATTTATCATTATAAACATGCATACAAATTCTCAAAAATATTAACAAGGCACGGTCTTCCTTTGATTTGAATAAATTTTTAAAATACTAGCAATTCAACATATATCAAAATTTGGCTCATTTGTTGGTTATGATGAGTATATTTTAAAGTTAAGGGTTTAGGATTTAGGTTTCAAGGTTTGGGTTTTTAGTGTATAGGGTCGCTATATTGCAATGAAATGAATCTCGACTAGAAAGTGTCTCACCAGTGCAATATTAAATTATTGCAACGTAAACTTGCTCCTACAGTTATAACTCAATGGTTAATTCATATTTTCACAGATTTAAAATGCTTTTTAATTTTAAGTCTGATATTTAAATGTCAAGACAGTTTATTAAAATGTCAACACAAATATGTGTTGAAATTTTAATGTGATCGTATTGACATTTTTAAGAAAAGGTAGCATTTAAACACACTCTTGTGTCTATGTGGGGTTAATGTGATTGAAAAAGTATAATCCAAAGTAAGAGGATGTCGAATATTCTTTTGTTTATCATTTCACAACTTTTATTTCGCAAAATGAAATAAATATGAAGAAATTAAAATGACCCGTGCATCGCACGGGCGTGACACTAGTTAGTAATTTAAATTGGACATTTATTTCTCTTTAAGAATTAAGAATGACTGATCAGTATCCTATTTATTCATCCTTCAATTTAAGTAGTATATAAAATAAGATAACATACAATGAATTAAACACTAATTAAACGATTTGATTCATTTTCAGCTGCACATATTTTTAATTGACATTTATGAAGTGGGACGAAGAATAAAACAAAATTTTTAATTACTTTGTATATTTGGAATATGACATTACACAAAGAATCATATACTAAATAGTGTGAGTTAATACAAATTCTTTCAAATGTGCTCTGTTGAAACATATTCCCGATATCGTATTTCCAATCTTCTTTCGGTGTTATGTGCTATTGTGTTTATTATATTTAATAGGATGAGTTGATAAAAAAATAATTCAGGTTACTTTTGAATTTGTTTGAATAAATTATCATTTGAATATTTAATTTTATTGTATTAATTGATGTATTAAATTTTTTTAATATAATATATATATAAATGTAATATATATATTACAACATATTTAATATTAATATATATAATAATCTATCGGTATACCGGTATACCACGGTATACCGAATATTCGGTATACCACGGTATACCGGTATACCGTGGATTCGGTATATACCGAAGTTTCGGTATACCGTGGTATACCGGTATACCGTGGATTCGGTATACCGCGGTATAGAAAAATTGATACCGTTACCGTACCGAAACACTGCGGTACGGTATCATACCGTACCGGAAACTGCGGTATACCGAAAAATCGGTATTTTCGGTATTTTTCCGGTACGGTAAGTCCGGTATTACGGTATTTCGGTATAATTTCCCACCCCTAGTGCTGGCGGACTTGTGAATCAAGTAATTTGCTTTATTTAATCTTCTGAGTATTCCACAATCATTATGTAAAAATCGACGATGGCAAAACAATAGGAATTGATCTCCTCATCTCTTGCTTGCAGCAGCAGCAGCACTACTCCATTTTCAAAATTAGAGCACAAGGGGCGCCCCAAAGCCCGCCCTATGCATCGCCACGTCAGCATTTTATCCTCCTGTCATTCCACCTGCAGAGGGACTCCCTAAGGCGCGTCATAAGCATTTTCTTCTATTTGAATATTTAAATATCTACAAAAATTGGGAAAAATCTTCATTTCATTTATAAAATTAATACATTACAATACGAATTAAAAAAACACGCAAACTCAGCGACGGCGGTTACGGGCCCACTTCTTCAATCATGTCGTTCATGAGTTGCGCATGGTCGTGTTGGTTGCACATTGAGGCATGTCTAGATAGAACCTCATTGAAACCCATCGGTAATTCTTGAGCGGGGGCGGGGTCGTCGTGCTGGAGAAGCTAGATGCACCTTCGTCATCGGTCCAATCGGTGATGCTCATACCTTCATATTCGACTATCATGTTGTGCAAGATTATGCATGCATACATGACATCGGCGATGACTTTCTTGAACCAGAGACGCCCCGGCCCTTTCACTATTGCCCACCGTGATTGGAGCACACCAAATGCCCGCTCCACATCCTTCTGCGCAGCCTCTTGCTTTTGCGCAAATAAAACTATCTTATCACCAATTAGGCAGTTGATCGTCTTCAGAAAAACAGGTCACCTTGGGTATATGCCATCGGCCAAGTAGTACCCAATGTGGTATTGGCGCCTGTTGGCAGTGAACTCGATGGTCGGGCCGTTGCCATTGCATTGCTCGGTGAAGAGGGTGGATGAGTTGAGGACGTTGATGTCGTTGTTCGACCCGGCTACACCGAAGTAAGCAGTCAAATCCAGAGCCGATGGCCAGCGACGGCTTTGAGGATCACGTCGGGTGGCTGCCCTTGTATCTACTAGTGAATTGGCCTCTCAACGCCGTCGGACAATTCTTCCACTCCTAGTGCATACAGTCGATGCTCCCTAGCATCCCAGGAAAGCCGTGCGCCGTCTCGTGCATTCTCATTAGGCCTTGTCAATCTATAGCAGTCGACTTGCGCAAATATGTGTCGTTGTAGGCCTCCACAACTCCCCTACAAAATCTCTTCAGGCACTCGCGGCCTGTTGTATCACCGACGTGGAGGTACTCGTCGAACATGTCAGCTCTGGTGCCATAGGCCAACTGACGGAGTGCAACTGTGCACTTCTGCAACGGCCTAAGTCCGGGTCTGCCGATGCCATCTTCCCGATACTGGAAGTATTCATCACGTGACTCCAACGTCTGGACAATGCTGAGAAAAAGGTAACGAGGCATTCTAAACCGGCAGCGGAAAATAGTCGGGCCCCACCGTGGTTGCTCGGTAAAATAGTCTGCAAATAGACGTTCGTGAGCAGCGGCGTGTTCGCAGAGGACAAACGTCCGACGTCGAATAGGCCTGGGGATCTGCTCGGCCTCCACCTCCTCGCGTTGCATTATGGCTAAGCATTCCGCCATTGCGTCTTGTACAACTGCATTTAAGGTTCGAGTCAAGGTCGGACTACCGTCCTCCGAGGAACTCCGGTCGTCGTCGTGGTTCATTTTGGTTTGTGAGAGATGGAGAAATGTGAAAGATGAGAGAAGCGAGAAATGTTCGTATGAAAAATAGAATGACAATTAAGGTCTAAATAGACAAATTTCAAAAAAAAAACAAAAACGCGTTGCATCGTCCGCGTCACCCACGGTGGGCGGACGATGCCCTATCGTCCGCGGACTAAGCTTAGGGCGCGGACGACGCATCGTCCGTCGTCCGCGCACCCACAGTGGCCGACGATGGCGTGCCCGAGGCATCGGGCGACCTATCGTCCGCCCCACTGTGGATGCCGATGGCATCTACCCACGGTGGCCAGTTTTCCTAAAGACGATCAGTTGCCCAATTGGTGAGAAGAGGGTTTTATTTGCGCAAAAGCAGGAGTCGGCGCGGAAGGATGTCGAGCGGACATTTGGTGTGCTCCAATCACGGTGGGCAATTGTGAAATGGCCGACTCGTTCCTGGTACAAGGAAGTCATCGCCGATGTCATATATGCGTGCATAATCATGCACAACATGATAGTCGAGAATGAAGGCGGAAGCATCATCGATTGGAATGAAGATGACCGTGCATCTAGCTCGTCCGGCACGTCGACTGAGACACCCGATAGAGGGTTACCGTTAGGCTTCAATGAGGTTATATCTAGACAGGCCTCAATGCGCAACCAACAGGATCATGCGCAGCTCATGAGCGACATGATTGAAGAAGTGTGGGCTCGTAACCGCCGTCGCTGAGTTTGCGTTTTTTTTAAATTCGCATTGTAATGTATTAATTTTTATTAAATGAAATGAAGTTTTTGAAATTCTTATTTTAATTTATTAGTTTTTTTAAATTCGTATGGATTTTATAAATATTAAAAAAATAAGGATGTGGCGCGCCCTTAGGGCGCGCCACTGCAGGTGGGGAGGTAGGAGGATAAAACTGATGACGTGGCGCGCCATAGGGCGCGCCTTAGGGCGCCCCACTGCTGATGCCCTTAGAGCTGAATTCATGGGATTTACGAGCACTCAAAATCGTCCCCATTCAAAGAGCCCTCATATTTCACAACCCTCTCTTTCAACCCAAACAATTCCTAATCCAAACCCTCACTCTCCCGCGCACTTCACTTTTTCCCTCCGCTCGCCGGCCGCCTCCCCTCCACCGCGCACGGCGCCGACATGGCTAGTTTTCTCCTCGATTGCAACAACGCAGGAGCCGAGTTTACTCACGCAGTCGCCTCCGCCGTCTACATCTCCGACATCATCCATCCGACCTACATCCCCGAAATCGTATCGCTCCTGTTCCCGTCCAGCGCCGCCGTCACCAATTTGGCCGGAATCGCGAAGCCTCTGCTGGCGGTGCAGGTCACGGAGCTCGCCGACGGCATCTTCATCGCCTTCGCCGCTAACCACGCCGTCGTGGACGGCAATTCCTTCTGGCATTTCGTCAAATCCTGGTCAGAGATCTCTCGCGGTGCAGAATCGATATCGAAATCCCCTGTATTCAACCTCGCCACTGGCGATAGTAGGCTCATTCATCTCCCAACACTGGAGAAAAACCTAGTTTCTCCATCACAATCGCCGCAGAGAGTATTCAATTTCAGCAGAGAAAAGCCAGATCGATTGAAGGAGAAGGCGAATTCCGAAGCCGGCACAGACAAAATATCTACTCTGCAAGCACTCACGGCTCACGGCTCATCTATGGATGAGCACAGTCCGATCTCAAAACACAAACGGTTCAAGCAGCTGCGTTTTGGTAATCTCGATTGGCGCGAGAGCGAGGATGCGGTCTTTGCCGGATGCCTACTTCGGGAACGTTACGCTGCAACGTTGGCGATTAGCGCGAGCGATCTATTGGAGAGGGGATTGGGCGGCGCCTCGGTGAAGATCAATGAGTTGATTTCTCGGCAAGGCGATGAAACGGCGAGACGCGCGGCGGAAGGGGAGTGGTCCGCCTCCTCTTATTATAGGGAGTTCGCCGCGACATGACGTGTACGGGTGTGATTTTGTGAGAAGCGGGAAAGTGCATAAAGTAGAGGGTTTGGTGTTTGTATTTCCGGCGGCGGAAGGCGGTGGTATCGATTTAGAAGTTTGCTTGGCGGAGGAGACGTTACGTGCAATGGAGAGTGAGAGTGTCCACTATAAGGCGGACACGCCCAATAGCCCCGCCCCAGTTTTTGTCAATAGCCCCAATTTTGTTGTCCATAGCCCCAAAATTTTGTGTCCGCCACTATGGTGGACACCTCCAATAGCCTTAAAATTTTATAATCAACTTTTATTTTATAATATTTCAAGTAATTATGAACAACTTTATCGGGTTATACGTAATTAGAAGAAGCCGACTATACGAATTAAAAATAAAAATAAAAATAAAAATAAAAATAAAAATAAAAATAAAATACAAATTAAAATTAAAATTAGGATTACACACTAAATTATATTTAAAATTAAAATCACACACTACATTGAATCTAGTACAAATCACTATCAAGTTTACACAACGCCACCACCTCCCCTACGTGCCCACACTTCTTCAATCAAATCGGCCTGCATTGTGTTATGTGATGTGGTCCTGCGCATATCAGCGAAGCGTTGGATCAAATATTCATTGCTCCGTGGTACGCCCATCTGGATCGGCGCGGAGGCGACACCGTGACTTGTACTTGCACCCTCTTCCGGCGCCCATCGCTCTGCCGCAAATCCTTCATCTTCTATTATCATATTATGCAATATGATGCAGGCTAACATAATATTCGCGACATCATCTTCGTGCCAAACTCGTGCCGGACACCGTATAATAGCCCACCGCGATTGGAGGACACCAAAAGCCCGCTCAACGTCCTTCCTAGCACTCTCTTGTTTGCGCGCAAAATATTGTTTCTTCGGTCCTACCGGTTGGCGGACAGTCTTCACGAATACGGGCCACCGCGGATATATTCCATCTGCCAAATAGTAGCCCCTACTGTACTGCGTACCGTTGGCTACGAAGCTGATTTCTGGCCCCTCCCCCCGGCACTCCTCGTTGAAGAGAGGCGACGTGGTCTCGTGGGATTGTCCATTAAACGTTGGTGAGCACCGACGTGGTCTCGTGGGATTGTCCGCCGATGAGTAATGGTGCGAGGGATCGGATCCTCCGCATCCTCTGCCTCCTCCGCCAAACGGGCCGCTACCTCCTGGGCGGCCTGGTGTTGCACCTGTTGAATCAGAGCATTCCAGTTGTCTCTCCACAAATTGTTCATTTCCGACCCCAAATTGTAGTGAGAGAAATTTGTATAGATATTGTGTTTGAATGGTGTGAAAATAATGAATGGAGTGGGGTGTATTTATAGGTGAATTGAAGTGAAAAAAAAAAATCGCATGCAACCGCCGCGGCTAATGTCTCCACTATAGGCGCCGCGCCTATAGGCGCGGCTATAGCACCCCCGCCGCGTCCTCGCCGCGCACACGGCTATCGCGCGTCCGCCGCATCTCGCCCCACTCGCCGCGTCCACCCCCGCGGCGGACACCCTTCCCACTATAACCCGCCCCGCTTCCGCCCCGCTTTTTCCCCAAACGCGGCTATAGCCGCGCCTCATTATAGTGGACACTCTGATGCAGAGTTCGTTATTGCTACCCATCGTCCCTCCCCTCACCCGCCGCGTCCACCCCCGCGGCGGACACCCTTCCCACTATAAGCCGCCCCGCCATCGCCCCGCTCGCGGCTATAGCCGCGTCCACGTTATAGTGGACGCTCTTACAGTGTATAGATATTTCTTTGTATGCATTATTCTAGCTTAGGCAGTTGTCATTTTTTGCTACCTCCCTTTTTAATCTCGATCAGCTTATTCCACTGGTCCTAATCCATTCCTAGTCCACATGGACAACAAATTAAAATAATTTTATAAGGGTGTCCACAGTGGTAATAGCCCAGCAATAGCCCAGCCATAGCCCAGCCACAAACTCCTCCTGCCACGTCATCAATACTAAAAATCCTCCTGCCACATCAGAAATAGCCCAGCCATAGCCTAGCCATATCATAAATAGCCCAGCCACATCAATAGCCACATCACTAATAACACAATATACGGAATTTAATTTACGAGACATATACGGGAAACATTAATAATACTATTTTAATTTTAAAAAAAGTACAATAAATTAAAAAAGTACAATAAATTTAGAAAAGTACTAAAATTTTAAAAAAGTACATTAATAATAAAATTTACATTAAAAAAAGTACATTTTACAAAATTACATAAATAAAAAAAACTAACTCCGAGCAGTCCTCCGCACCCATAACTCTTCAATTAAATCCTTTTGGAGTCGAATATGAGCTTCCGTTTGACGCATGTCGGCATGTGCTTGGAGGAGGCCGGCTTCATCGTGAGGTACCCCACTCCGTGCGTTGGGGACGGCCACGCCGTGGCTTGGACCGGCTTCATTATCTTCGTTGGCCCAATCCGTCAGTTGTACACCTTCATCTTCGACAATCATGTTGTGCATGATAATATAGGTGTACATTATATCAGCAATGCAGTCGACGTGCCACAAACGCGTTGGACCCCTAACCGCCGCCCATCGAGCCTGGAGCACACCAAATGCGCGCTCCACGTCCTTGCGCGCGGACTCCTGCCGTGCCGCAAAGTAGGCCTTCTTCTCATCTCCTGGGCATCGGATCGTCTTCACAAAGACGGGCCACCTAGGGTATATCCTATCCGCCAAGTAGTAGCCCATATCATGCCGGTTGCCGTTGGCGACAAAACTGATGGCCGGACCGACGCCCTGGCACTGCTCGTTGAATAGGGGCGACGAGTTGAGGACGTTTAGGTCGTTGTTCGAACCGACTATCCCAAAATACGCATGCCAAATCCACAACCGGTAATCAGCTACGGCCTCGAGGATCATCGTTGGATTCTTTCCCTTGTAGCCGGTCGTGTAGAACCCCTTCCAGGCAGCGGGACAGTTCCTCCACTCCCAATGCATACAATCTATGCTGCCTAACATTCCCGGGAACCCATGCTGCTCCCCATGCATCCTCAGCAGATCCCGGCAATCTTCGCGGGTAGGCTTTCGGAGATACTGATCACCGAATACTTCAATCACGGCTTGACAGAAATACTTCAAACATTCCAAGGAAGTCGTCTCACCGATGTGGAGGTACTCGTCCCACATGTCTGCCGCGCCTCCGTAAGCCAACTGCCGGATTGCCGCAGTGCACTTTTGAATTGGTGTGTGGCCGGGTTTGCCAGCAGCATCGTGCCTGAAGCGGAAATACAGATATCGCTGCTCCAAGGTGTTAACAATACGCATAAACATGGCTCTGCTCATCCTAAAACGTCGCCTGAAAATGTTGGCGTTGACCCGCGGCTCCTCTGCGAAGTAGTCTTCGTATAGGCGCTGATGTGCAGCTACGTGATCACGATCAATCGCTTGTCGGCGATGGACAACTGGCCGAGGTCGAGGTACCGCCGGCTGCAAGGCTCTTTGCATCCATTGGTCTATCCCGCGGTTGGTATATGCCTCAAACGCTTCGGCCATTCTACGTTCGTACTCCTCAGCGTCCCCCCCACTACCTCCACTACCATCACCCGCGTTACTCATTTCTCGGTGTTGATCTTGTATAGAAATTAAGATAGAGAGTACTCGTTAATACAAGTGGTGCGAATGAAAATGAAGTGCAAATCGCGTATATATAGTGTCGGGAAAATTTAAAAAAAAAAAAAAAACCGCTGGGCGATCCCGACGCTGCAATGGCGCCGAGCGGATCGCCCAGCGCCAGTCGACCGCCTAGCGCTAGGCGATTTTTAATTCCGAAAAACCGCTCGGCGGTTTTCGGAGGCTGCAATGGTTCGCCTAGCGACCGCCTAGCGCCGACGCTCCGCTAGGCGGTGCGCTAGGCGCCATTGTGGATAGCCTAAGCATGAGCTATTTTAATAAGTGATGGTAGATCCATTTTATTTTGTTGTGAGTGTGGAGCAAGAATGAATTATGATTAGCGGAGGTTTCTCTAAAAAAAAATTATCTCTTCCAATTTCCAACCCGGCCCGGGTTTCATCCTTTTCCTTTTCCCTTTCCCTTATTGGCACAAATGGTACCACAAAATGAAAACATCTGGATAATAACAAATTAAATAAATAGAATTGACATAACTTTTTCAATGACTTTTATTTACAAAGTCAAATAACTTCTTAAATTTGCACTGTTCAAAACAGAAACTTTTTATGAGGCCAGAAGGGAGCAGCAGAATACAGTAATTCAATATGTAAATAAAACAATAATATAGCAGTATAAAATTTGCAAGAACATATACTTCTATAACAGCACTTGATAAATAAATTTGGCAACTTCAAATCAATAAGTCATCCATTTACATTCAACATATACATAGATTACACACAATGAACAAAAAAAGTTACATTTGATAATTGTCCAACAAATTATTATCCTTACAATTTTGATAGCACACAACAATATGGCTTCACTCGAATCTATAGCAAAGGTTCTCTCTTATCAGGAACATCACCTACACCTCGATTCCCCTTAGCCCTCTCCTGCCATATTCTCTCCACTTCTTCAAACGATAAACCCTTTGTCTCCGGAATGAAAACAGCCACAAATATGAATGCCGCGACAGCTATGCCAGCAAGGATCAAGAACGTCGGGCCAACGCCTGTGGCCTCTGCTATCGACAGGAAACTTTGAGCTACAATGAGATTTGATATCCAGTTCACAGTAGCCGACATGCCTCCACAGAGTCCTCGATAGGCTTCTGGATATATTTCTGAGTTCACGGTCCATGGAACTGGACCCATCCCCGGTGCAAAGAAAGCTATATAAAGAGCCAAACCTAAAACCGCGAGCCAACCATAGACACCGGTGACAGAATCAGATGGTTGGAGGAGAAATGCCATAGCGAGGATTATCAGGGATATGGTTACTCCAAACAAACTGCTGAGTGCCAGCTTCCTACGACCAAAATGATCGATGAGGTATATCCCGAGTACTGTACCTAGGGCGTTCATGAATGCTACAATGAGGGATAGGAGGAGTGCTAGTTGGTTGGACTGGAATCCAGCCATTTGAACTATAGTTGGGCTGTAATACATCACTGTGTTGATGCCAGTGAACTGTTGGAATGCCTGTGAAATTGGAAATGCAAGATATTCATAACTTGCCTTATTTTTGTAAATCAATCATACCCTCTAAAAGTATTTCAAATTACAATGGCTGAAAACAACTACTAATAATTTGGTAGGCCGGCATAACAGTTTTCTTATTACCTGCATTCCAGCTCCAGCCAAAAAGGCAAGTCTTAGCGGCTTTATTCTGATGACATCTAAGTAACTGACTCGAGTCTTCCGCTGGCCCTCTTCTTCAAGTGCTGCAGCAAGCTGATCAATTTCCTCTTCCAAGCGAAACGGATCATAGATTTTTGATAGCACAGCAACGGCGTCAGATTTCTCTTTCTGTGAGTATGTTCGTATAATGTCAAATGAAGTATAAGTAGCCTAATAAACCTCAAGGATTTACAAATGCTATAGAAAAAAAAGAACCGTCACCTTCATGTAAAGCCAGCGTGGAGACTCTGGCAAAAATAACATAAGAAAGAATTGGATAATAGCAGGCAAACCAGATACCCCAAGCATCCACCGCCATGTACCCGGAACCTATTTTACCATCACAAAGAAGATATATCAATTAATAAAAATATTTGTATCAAATCATTCGCATAGAACAATTGTTAGAAAGATCAAACATCTCCAGTAATTCAGCAGTTTCAAGCTTCTTAACTTTACTTGCATCATTGCATGATCTGCTATCCTTATCTTTAAATAAAACAAACTTATGACCTACTGAATCACCCAACCAAATGAACAGAAAATTTGGGCCAGAAAGAGAAACACACAATAAAATGCCGAGTGCCACAAATGTAAGCGTGGGAAGTTTAACAACGAAAAGTTATGCAAGGAGTGCCATATCAAACTAACGTAAGTTTCCATTAAGCATCCAGAAATGAAGCCAAAGATCAATAATGATGCACGACTCTAATGAAATCAAAACCAATACCGATCTTTCAAATTACTGCCCACTTCAACCCCTAAACAACCATATAGTACAGGCTCCGATTTTTTTATGGTTAGTCAATCAACAACTGCAGGACTTAAAAAGCATATTTGAAATCTAGTGTTTATGTCTTAGCACACTGCTATGTATTCACTGAGGTATGACTGTCTTTAGAAATCAAAATGAGAAGTGCTTTGTTTCTTATAGACCGACAAGCAATATTCTCGGATATATCACATCATTTAGTCCCAAAACCATTATCAGTTAAACCGCATTTCTGGCCATCAATGTTAAGTGGCGAGTCAAAATCCTAAGTGCTCGACCTGGTATTAAGCTAATGAGAATATAGAAAAATGAGGAGTGCGAAAAATGCGTCCAGGACAAGCTAATAAAGTTTTATGCCAAAAGAAGAACAGATTATACATGAAATACATGTGATGAGCTGGCCAATGAAATATCACTAACAGATTACAGATAAAGCATCAAGTTATTAACAACTACAGAAGAGAATGGATCGAGTTACCAACATGAATTATCACAAACAGAATAAGGACCCAACAGGAACTACAGTTTCTCCTTTGAAATTACTCCTAGAAAAAACTTAAATGCAGCCCCCGAGTTCTATCTTGGAGGTGAAACTTCAGATCAGAAAAATGGCACCTTTCAGAACAACAATGCAGATGAATATGGCTAAATATAATCTCATTATCATAATCAAGAAATGGTTTTAAAATAGATTTACTCCACTAGGCAATTTAGGCTGTCTGATTCCCCCACAGCAGTTTGTCACTTATCCCCATAGAAAATAATTAACGAATTCAAAAGCCTGTCCACTATAATGCACTAATGCAGCTGTTACAATTTCAAAATCCTACTTGAACTAGAGACCATGCTATCTGCTAGAAAATGATACTCCTACCAAGAGATTGCCCTTTAATGACAGGAAATGCAACAAAGTAGTGGTTTAGGCAAACACGTAGAGACCAGCAACATCACAAATTCACTCAGCATGATTCCTACTCCAAGTTCAGAAAATCTGGCCATTGCTCCGACGATACAATCTCTCTAATGTTAAAGCCCTTAAAAAGTCGACTCCAAGTATAAGTAAGGATGATTCCGAATAGTCATCTAATGCACCATAGACTTTTCCCACACAATGTCCATCAGGACATATATGAGTCAAGAGACCATGGGAAGGAATATCCTAACTCAAGTACTCAACTGTACCTCAGAAATAATAGGAATAACAATATGAATATTTATTTAGTGATGGCCCTAAGAGGAGATACACAGCAAAGGCAAAAGATCTGACCTCAGTAAAAGCAAGGTTCACAAGGTAAGAGAGAAACTGTCCACCAGTAATCATGAGGACATTTGTGCTCACTAGGCCACCCCTAATTTCTGATGGAGCGGCCTCTGCAATATATACAGGAGCAGTGATTGATGCGATACCTACGCCCAGGCCAACAAAGAACCTTCCAACGATAAGAACGTAGGGGTTTGGAGCTGCGGCCATGACAATGGCTCCAAGTGCGAATACAACGTCAGCGGACAGAGTAGCTTTCTTACGCCCAAAAGCATCACTAAACCAACCCCCTGCGGCAGCTCCAATCATGGCACCAACCAAAGCCATGCTGACGATCGTTTCCTGTAAATTTGAATTAAGAACATTAGGAAATTAATTATCTAAAAGGCCCTAATGGAGTACAAGAAATTAATAACTGCTATAAGTGAAAACTTAGTCATTTAACCATAGCTCCACGATCTAAACATAGAAGCATTCGATTCGGAAAATCACCTCCGGGATAATATTCTCGCCATGTATAACACACATAAAATGCTCAAGGAACACAGTTGCATACCTGTAAAAAGCTACTTCGATCGACTTCCTCAAATTCATCACGGATATATAGAAGTGCTCCCGATATAACTCCTGTCACCAAAACAGAAACTTCAGAAGATGTGGAGGAAAACATGCCAATATTTTGATATTCTACATCAAAACCCAATGTAAATAAAAAAAATCTGATTCAAGAAAGATAGTTAAAGCTGCAAAACCTGAACAAGACAGTACACTAAATATAATGCATGTTATAGCTAACGCACATCAGCACCATATTAGGATTGTCGACTGCACATTAGTTTGATATTGTTTGTTTTGGCCTAGCCTGCACAGACTTGGGTCGCTCCAAATGCCCCAAACTAATGTTTTTAACTTCCCTTGTTCTCCGATGGGGTATGATGATTATACGAACAATATATACTCTAAATTATAAGCTTCGTTTGATAGATTGGGACTGCTATTAACAAAGAATTGTTTCCATGAGACAGAAACAAATTATTACTCCTTATCATTATTATTAGAAGTAATAGTATTCGTTTTAGTATTAGTATTATTATCGTCATCGCAATTCAGGATAATAGAACCTTACAAATGGTCCCAACAAAAATTTAATAGTACTACTATATCTATATATGTATACAAACAAATACAGTAGTATTTTCCATTCTCTCTCTCTCTCCTACTGTCGGATTTGTGGCTCTGTAGAAATTTATGTCGTTATCACTCTAATACAAAAAACAGGGAGAGCTTGACTTTAGTGCACAATTTCTGGTTCTGTAATTCACGATTTCTAAATAAATTTGAAACGTGAACTCCACCTACCAGCTACAGTTGATCATCAAACCAAAAAACTGGAGTTCCGACTAAATATAGACTAGTTAGTTGAATTAATTCTAAAAGAAATCAGTTCAAAAAGACGGAAAACCTCAGAAAAGATGCAGTTCAATGAATACGATTTTTTAAATTAAAAAAAAGAAGAAAAAGAAAAATGCATTTGCAAGCAAATTACCAGTATCATAGCCGAAAAGCAGACCGCCGATACCAGCAACTACAGTCAATCCAAGCACGTAAGAATTGCTGAAATACGTAATCTTCCGACGACTCTCACTCAAGTAACCAGAACTCTCCCCGAATGACTGAATCGTCATCTCCCGTCACCAATTTTTACAGAGAAATCAGCCCCAACCGCAATAAAAAACGAAACGGATGGGCTGATTCTGAGATACTGCGAGGTTTTTGACGCAGCGATTAAATTAGAAAACGATTTACAAACAATGAAATGAAATGAAATCAACTCGGCCGCGAAATTGGAGCCCGGAAAGTTTGGGGTTTTAGGACAAATGGAAGGGGAAATGGATTGTTATATTAATGCGTGTTTATAGAATTGGATAAGGCCATCCGGCACGCCCGATGGCGCGCATCGTCCGCGCCCGCCATCTTCCGCCCCATTGCGGGTGCGTGACATAGGCCGCGGATGATCGTCGCGCCCTATACTAAGGGCGCGGAGTATAGCGCGGACGATGTCCATCGTCCGCGCCATCGTCCGCCCCATTGCGGCCTATGCGGACGATAGACCATCGGCCGCGTCATCGGCCGCCCCACTGTGGGCTACGCGTACGATGGCCGCGGACAATGACACGCATTTTTGATTTTCTATTTAAATCTCGTTTCTCATTCATTTGTACATACGAACATATCGACTATCTTTTTACATATTCTCTCTCAACATCCAACCAAAATGAATCTCGGCGACGACACCAATAGTTCTAGTTCGTCTGAGTCCGGTAGTTCGACATCAGAAGCATTAGATGCAGCCGTTGAAGAGGTCATGGCGGCATGCTATGCGGCAATGCAGCGCGAGGAGGAGGCAGCGGCGGCTGAGCAAGTCCATAGGCCTATTCGACATAGGACGTATGTCCGACGCGACCACCCGGAAGCTCACAGACGTCTGGTTGAAGACTATTTTGCCGATCAACCACGATGGGGCCCGACTGTTTTCCGTCGCCGGTTTAGAATGTCGCGGTACCTTTTTCTCAGCATTGTTCGGACATTGTCTTCACGTGATGAATACTTCACGCTTCGGGAGGACTGCATCGGCAAACCCGGCCTTACACCATTGCAAAAGTGCACGACTGCTATTCGTCAGTTGGCATACGGCACCACGGCGGACCTTTTTGACGAGTACCTCCACTGCGGGGATTCTACAGGCCGCGAGTGTCTGAAGCGCTTTTCTCGGGGGATAGTAGAGGCCTATGGCGACACATATTTGCGCAAGCCGACTGCCACTGATTGCCAGGGTCTGATGCAGATGCACGAGACGGCGCACGGGTTTCCTGGGATGCTCGGGAGCATCGACTGTATGCACTGGCAGTGGAAGAATTGTCCGACGGCGTGAAGAGGCCAATTCACAAGTGGATACAAGGGCAGCCACCCGACGATGATCCTCGAAGCCGTCGCTGACCATCGACTCTGGATCTGGCATGCTTACTTCGGCGTAGCCGGGTCGAACAATGACATTAACATCCTCAACTCGTCCACCCTCTTCACGGAGCAATGTAACGGCAACGGCCCGGCCATCGAGTTCACTGCCAACAGACGCCAATACCATATGGGGTACTACTTGGCCGATGGCATCTACCCACGGTGGCCAGTTTTCCTAAAGACGATCAGCTGCCCAATTGGTGAGAAGAGGGTTTTATTTGCGCAAAAGCAGGAGTCGGCGCGGAAGGATGTCGAGCTGGCATTTGGTGTGCTCCAATCACGGTGGGCAATTGTGAAAGGGCCGGCTCGTTCCTGGTACAAGGAAGTCATCGCCGATGTCATATATGCGTGCATAATCATGCACAACATGATAGTCGAGAATGAAGGCGGAAGCATCACCGATTGAAATGAAGATGACCGTGCATCTAGCTCGTCCGGCACGTCGAGCGAGACACCCGATAGAGGGTTACCGTAGGCTTCAATGAGGTTCTATCTAGACAGGCCTCAATGCGCAACCAACAGGATCATGCGCAGCTCATGAGCGACATGATTGAAGAAGTGTGGGCTCGTAACCGCCGTCACTGAGTTTGCGTTTTTTTAATTCGCATTGTAATGTATTAATTTTTATTAAATGAAATGAAGTTTTTGAAATTCGTATTTTAATTTATTAAGTTTTTTAAATTCGTATGGATTTTGTAAATATTAAAAAAATGATGATATGGCGCGCCATAGGGCGCGCCTTAGGGCCCCCCACTGCTGATGCCCTTATAGTATTCTTTTGTTAGAAAATATAAATTACACATCAGCACCTAATTGTCACGAGATTTAAATAGAAAATAAAAAACGCGTGCCATCGTCCGCGTAGGCCGCAATGGGGCGGACGATGGCGAGGACGATGGACATCGTCCGCGCTATACTCCGCGCCCTTAGTATAGGGCGCGACGATAGTCCGCGGCCTATGTCACGTACCTGCAATGGGGTGGACGATGGCGGGCGCGGACGATGCGCGCCATCGGGCTTGCCATCGTCCCCCCGTTGCGGATGGCCTAATGCTTTAAAATCAAATGTATTGTTTGATTAAGACATTAAGTTATACTTTCTACACAACTAATAAGAACGTATGATTAATTAGGAGATTAAAAGAGCAAGCGCATGCTAACACTCTACACTATTTGCGGAAAAAAGTCTTATTTTTTCCACACCAAAATTAATTTATGGCATGTTTTTATTTTTTTCACACCAAAATTAATTTATGGCAAGTTTATATCTTTAATGAGACGGGTCTAAATTTTTTCACTGTAATACTTCAATTATTTTCTCATTTTACTTATTAATTTTGTATTAAAAGTTAATTACCAACATTGTTTTTGTGAATGGATATAATATATTATTTCCCAATAATTACATGAAAATTGACGTCGTTCTTTTTATATTTATATACATCTGAGATGGCTTAAATTTTTTTATTTCTGTACATTAAAAATAGTCTTCATTTGATTATATGAATTTTAGTGTAAAATTGATAAACTAAGATAAATAAAGAAAAAATTTAATTCAAAAATAGTACTCTATTATTTAATACTACTGTTAATCTTGTCAAAAGTATTATTTTCTTGGGGTTGTATTCTTAATTAATCAAACTTATGTTGAAATGCATGCCTTAGGCCATCGCCAATGCGAGGGGCCAGACCTTGGGGTCTAGCGCGGGGCCGGCGGGGAAGTGGGAAGGGAGGGGTTTGGGACGCGACTCAAGATGGTGGAGAGGCCTGGGGTATTTGCTGCTTGTCCCGACATTGCGGGAGCACAGGCCGGACTCCAATTCAATTTTTTCAAATTAATTTTTTTCCTATAAATACCATATTCATATCCCTCTCAATTCTTATACTATGGAGTATGTTAAACTACGGATGGATGAATTCATTCGCACCAAAATTGGGTCATATCGGCCGATCCTGTTACTCCTAGTCCGGCCACGGGGTCCACCACCGCCCCAACCGACATACAGTTGCCGCCTAGTACTGATAAATGCGACATCGGTGAGATGGATCCCGTCGCCCAATGGAAGGACAAGGGCAAAGCTGCGGCAGCATTTATGATAGCGGGCCGAAGAAGTACAACCTCGAGGAGACCTTGTTTTTGGCCAAGTTCTTCATCGATGTCTCCGAGGACCCCCATCATCGGCAATCATCAGGTGAGTAAAGTGTATTGGGAGCCGGTCGCCGAGAAGTTTAACGCAGGTCAGCCAAGAGGGACTGTCGAGCGTGACTACGTGAAGATTCAGAACCACTAGCAACGAGTTCAGAGGGACATATCGAAGTGGAATGACAAATGGACGAACATGGTCCGGATGTGGCTGAATGGATGTAGCAAGACGGACCTCGTGTTGAAGGCCAAATAGGAGTTCTATCTGGCTGGGAAGAAGCACTTCAAGTACTACGGCGTCTGGAAGCTTCTCCAGAGGAGCCTGAAATTCAGCGGAGGGGCAGAGCCGGCAAGAAGTGCGGTGCAGAAGAGAACCAAAGTTTCCGCCCTTGGACTCTACTCTAAAAGCGATGGAGGTCCTACAATCGACCTCAACATGCCTGACGAGGACCACAACTTCTCAGTCCTCGACACTCAAAGTCGTCCGATGGGGACTAAAGCGGCGAAGAGGAAAACCACTACGAGTCAAAATAGTATGCCCGTGCCGCTACCCAACGCTTTGCTAGATAAGATGTCCGACTCTATGACAACAATGAGTATTTCATTGCAGTTAGGCAATCTGAAGGACTTGGCGAAAAAAGGATATGTCGCCAATGTCGGAGTTCGAACTCAAGTAGCACAATGAGATGATCGACTTCATTTGCTCAAGTATGAGAAAGAAAAAGTGTTTTTTTTTCTTTAATTTTTTCAAGATTTTTTTTTAAGACTTGTAAATTTTTTAATTTCCAGGGCTGTAATTTTTAATTTCCTAAATAACAATGAATTTTCCATGTTATAATTGTTCAACGTTTTCAATTTTATGACTAAATATAGTTTGTAGTTATGAATAATGCAATTTAATGTATGTGGCCTAGATGAGGCCTACAGGATTTGAAAGTTGTGGCCTGACGTAAAAAATAAGGAGAATGATGATCTTGAAATATACATGGAACCTGGCCCCGGAATGAGGTTTTGGATGCCCTTAATGCCTTCACAAATTATGTCACAAATACAATGAACAATTGGAAATAATAACGTACCATATTTAGTTTATGTAATGTGAAAATGACTTATTGTATCAAAATGCCGAACTTTGACAGGTTCTGATTTTGTTTTAATTTGGTAAGTTACGTTTCACAATAACAAGAACTTGTTAATTTGTTTTAGTGGTTGATTAAGTTTGTGGTTTAAATTTCCCTTTCTCTCCACATGCATGTTTTTTCCTAACTCCTAAGCACACCTACTTATTGAAATTGATACGATAGTACTTTATTATGTTGTAACAACCCAATGATTGATGCTCTCGATAGTTATTTAAGAATATTGAACACACGACAACTGCTTTACTAAATTATTGTTATATATCATGCATAGTAACACCTATTTATATCATGCTTTAGAGTGCCCTAAAGTCCGCCCTATAATTTTATACTTCTATTTTATAATTAATTTTTATGTTTGCAAATATGTCAACCAAAATAAATAAAAAAACATCACAATTTAAAGGCAAATCCTACATTTACTTAATTAAAAAAAAAAGTTACAAAAGTAGAAATAAAAAACAAGTGCACTACAGATAAAGAGGCTAGTCTAAAGCATTCCCAACTGGCGACGGAGATTCTCGATCATCTGCTTGAGGTATTTGGCTTCAGTCAGGTCGTCCGTCTGCCCGAGGGCGTTGTGCGTGTCCAACAATGTCCTCTGGTTTGCGGCCCTCACCAATTCCCCGTATGCATGTGCCGCAGCCGAAGTCGGGGCTGGGGCCGGGATCGGAGTCAGAGTCGGTGTCGGGGCCGGGTTCTGTGAGGTCGTCGCCTTCACCTTGCCCTTGTTTTTGGCAGCCTTGTTGCCAATGGGAAGCAGGGAGAACACTGGTGTGCCGGAGCTCTCATCCTTGTACATCGGCTGGTTGAGGTCCAGCGGAGGTGCGCCCCTGTCGCTGCTCGTATAATCACCGGCAGCGGTGTTCTTCGTCCTCTTCGACGCAGACGATATGGGCGAATCCCTCCATGGAACTTCTGTTTGTCCTTCACGATAAGCCATTAGGAGTAGTGCTTGAACTCGCCGTACAGTGAAATGTACGACGCGAGCGATTTATCGCGCACATCGTTCAAATTCTCGACGCCGCCCTGCCCCCTCAAGCACTTCGTATACTCCGCCGAGAACAAGTTGAGATGCTTCTTGATTTGATCCCAATGCTTGCGCAGGTGCTCCCTATGGCGCTTGTACGAGGTCGCCGACTTGGCTTCGTTGTAGCGATCGGCGGTGCGCTCCCAGTACACGATTTTCTTTTGGTTGTTGGCAAACACCGGATCCTCTGAAATATCAACCCTACACTTCGTCAAAGAACGCTTTCTTTAAGGTTGTAATTCGTCCTCCCTGAGGCGAATTTTTCGTTCACCTCCGGAGGCGGCAACTTGTAGGCTCTGTGTCTATTCCTCTTCTTCATCTCCTTGGGTGCGGAGGCCGAGGCGTCGACGGCAGCAGCCGCAAGACCGCGGGCGGGGGCGCGGGTGGGGGATGGCTCCATGTCGGAGAGCCCGTACGAATCCGTGCTGAAATCCGGATCATACTGGGTGTTGGAGTTGAAGGGGCGGTAATCGTCGGGTTCTATACCCGGCCACCTTGCACCACCGCCGAACATCGGCGTTCCGTCGGGACTATTCGGATTTGGGAAATCACCCGGATTCATAATTGAAAATTGAGGAAGAGAAGAGTGAAAATAGAGTGAAATATAGGAGAGTGAAAATGGAAGTGTTGAATTGTAGAATAGATATAGATTTTGGAAGAAATAAGAAATAAGAAAATAGAAAACGAGTGCTATCGTTCGCGGTATCGTCTGCGTGACCCGCAATGGGGCGGACGATGCATGTCGGGAGGCCTATCGTCCGCGGACGATGTATAGGGCGCGGACGATGCATCGGGCATCATCTGCATAGCTACAGTGGCGGACGATAGCACGCCCGATGTATCGGGCGGACGATGCTCTTAATACTAGTAGTATTTTATATGATGGAGCGATGCATCGTCCGCATAGCTACAGTGGCGGACGATAGCACGCCCGATGTATCGGGCGGACGATGCTCTTAATACTAGTAGTATTTTATATGATGGACACCTCATGCATTATCCACATAATTTAGCCTGCGAGTTCCCAAACAGATGTCGGAGTTAGGTTTATAATGTCTAATGTGGCATGTTTTAGAGCTTACCAATATGTCATCTATATACTTACTAAATATAAAATTTCTCCTAATAAACTAGTCTATTAGAAGAAAAGACTCATTTATTTTGTAAATTCAAATTTTTATATTTTACATACAATTGATGTCGGACAACACTTTAATCCATAACAGAAAAACTATATTTTCATTTATCATTTGATCAACTAAATTATACTTAGTACGTACGGAGTACTACTTATTTTCACCTTAATTTATATTGGTAGGATTCCGCAAAAATACCGGCGTTTAAATGATACTACCTTAAGTTGTTAATTTGTGAATTATCACAATGTTATTCTCATTACTTTCACATTAGGTTTGATTAACTTTTTGGTACTACTAAATTTGGTGATGGAACGGATATAGTATATAAAAAAACGACCATGCTGCAACAAATTTATTTATTTATTCACAAAAATATGTAGACCACAATTTAGATCGATCAATTGATACTCATCAATTCATCATGTACGTGTTTTGTATTTTTTATGTCAATGTTTTTATCGTGAATCCACATGTATGGCTGAAAATTAGTGTGTTTAAATATTTCATCAACCTAACTACTCACTCCGTCTCACAAGAACATATACTTTTTTTAATTCGTCCCATATGAAATATGCATTTTTCAATTTTGAAAACTTATAATAAGGTGAGAGTCATTCTAAACTAACAATATTTTAATTACTTTTTTCTCTCTATCTCTCTCTTACTTTATCAATTTTTACACTAAAACACTCGTGCTGAACTCAAAGTGCATATTCTTTGGGAACGAAGAGAGTATCGTATATCCACTCCTTATGTCAAAATGGAGTTTTATCGAATAAATTTAAGAATTTATTTGATTGTATAAAATTGCATGAGATCAATTCACGTATTAAAAAATGATACCGACTTTAAATTTGTACTTTTACACGAGATTTTGTTTGTAAGTTGTACATAGTACACCTGGATGTTAAGAGTGTCCACAATGATGGCCCTCAAAGGCCACCAAAGTTGGTCCGGCTATCAAATGTGGCTCTCCTGGGCTCTCCATAATGGTAAATAACAAGGGCCACGAAATGTGGCCCGCTTCAAAATAAAAATTAATTTGTTTGCTTTTTTAATGATATTTTTTAATTTAACTACAATAAATTTTATTAGACTATAATTTATGATATTTATACAACGAAATTTTTCTAGTTTAAAAACAACAACCCGAAAACCCATATTTATACCGCCGATGATAGAACGGCCGAGGGACCGCCGCCTCGGCCTCGGCCTCGTCAGCTTCACGTTGCACCGCTGCAACCAGGTTTTGGAACTCCAGATCTACCGCTTCTTGGTATCGTTCATCGTCGGAATCCATATTTCAGAAGTTGAATTGAAACAGATTGGAAAGATTGGAAAGATTGAATTGGGGTAGAAAAATGAAGGAAAATGGTGTGTATTTATAAAAAAAAGAAGCAATATATATATATATATATATATATATATATATATATATATATATATATATATATATATATTTTTCGGTGGCCGGGCCGCGGCTCTCGGCCCGCTGCAGTGGTGGGCCGCGGCCGCGGCTCCCTCTCGGCTCTCGGCTCCCAGCCACCCGTCGTGGCTCTCTGCAGTGGGGCCGCGCACCCGAGCCACGGGCTGCGCCTCCCCCACTGTGGACACTCTAATCGTGCCTGTCTAAGGGGTTTCGAGAGCTGATATGACTGGAATTTTATTGGATTAAAATTTACAACTCTAATTCTAAATGTTCGAATTTCAGGTTAGCCCATCATACTAAAAAGTATTAATTATATTATTATTTATTAAATTAATTGTAAAGACAAAATAAATTGAACTAACATCCCTATGAGAGCATCCACAATGGCGCCTAGCGCACCGCCTAGCCGAGCGCCGGCGCTAGGCGGTCGCTAGGCGAACCATTGCAGGAGCCAAAAACCGCCGAGCGGTTTTTCGGAAATGAATTTCGCCTAGCGCTAGGCGCCCGGATCGCCCAGCGCATAGCCTAGCGGTTTTTTTTTTTTCGAAACACTATATATACGCGATTTGCACTTCATTTTCATTCGCACCACTTGTATTAATGTAATTTTTTGCGATTTTGAATGTAGTTTTTTTTATTAATGTACTTTTTAAAAATTTTTGTACTTTTTTTAATTTATTGTACTTTTTTTAAAAAATTAAAATAGTATTATTAATGTTTCCCGTATATGTCTCGTAAATTAAATTCCGTATATTGTGTTATTAGTGATGTGGCTATTGATGTGGCTGGGCTATTTATGATATGGCTAGGCTATGGCTGGGCTATTTCTGATGTGGCAGGAGGATTTTTAGTATTGATGATGTGGCAGAAGGAGTTTGTGGCTAGGCTATGGCTGGCTATAACCACTGTTGATGCTCTGAGTACTCGCGAATGTTTCCAGGACAATATATGGAGACACTACCAAATTAAGTTAAACACAGAATGTATCAAATTATAAGAAAAACAATTTAACTACAAATGACTTGACACATTTCTAAAATAAAAATATCATTATATCTATTTTATTATCTTTTTATTAAATATATTTTCTCTGTCATTTAAAAATATAAATTTTTTAAATAATATAGTTTAATGCATAATTGGTAAAGTAAGAGAGATATAAACAAAAAAATTGATTGAAGTAGGAGTATTATTAGTGAAGAATGAATTCTACCTAACTAGTGAGAAAAAGTTTTTTAAAATAAAATTTTATTTTTAAAATTTTTTAAAATTTTAATGAATGAACTAAAATAAAAATAGATATTATTTTAAAAAAACGGTGTGAATATTAAAAAATAGATATAAACCTCTCTCATGAAGCCTAAAGCATCCTCACTTAGTCACTTGTCACCTTTTAACATCGGCAGATTATACTAATTTAGCTCCACAAAATGACCTATATATATGGTTCCAAATTATACTGATCACATGGCAATGAGCATGGGTAGACTCTCAAATGGATTTTTAGATATTTGAAGCATATAAAAATTTTATGAGATTGGGAAATGATGCTTTTTTGTTATATGTTTGGTAATAGCATGACCATTGTGAGCTTTGACTAGGTGGAGTCATTCGGAACTTATTAGTTTTGTGCTTTTTCAGGTTGATAGTTTTTATATTTTTAACTGATTCTCTTAGATTAAGTTGTTCCAACTGATAATGAGGCTGGTAAATATTATCTGAGTACGTGGGAATTGGTAAAAAAAAAGGTTAAATTAATAGCTACATTTGTTGTATGAATGCCTTCGTTTGAAAATTATTTCTAATCCATATGTTGATATGTTTGGCTTCATTCAATTATTTATGCTCACATTTGTTACTTTCTTAGTTTGCAAAGTATACACGAATTTAGTTTTAGTCAAAATTGATTAAGGAAGAACTGTTTAGCATGGCTGCAATTGAGTCTAGCATGGCTGCAATTGAGTCTATTAACTCTCTATGTTCTTGATTAGAAAACAAACCGACTCCATTAGTATTTGGAAAATATAGCCCCTGCACGAGTTTTTTTCTGCGTCCGCCCATATCAATACTACACAATGTACTATACTAAAATATCGCTACCCGCTTTGCATCCTCCTTTCAAGATTATTGTATTTTTTTGTTTGTCTCATTTTTGGCAAGCGCATGTTTCATTCTTTCTCGATGTTGACCTTAACTTCTTTCCCTTTCTTTCTCTCACTGTCTATTTCTCTCTATGTATATCATAGAATCATTCCATACCTTGCTCAATGATCTGAAGACTTCCATATTATATTTGATGAACGAAGGTCATTGTGTTCGTGTTTATGAAATTGTTGTTCCGTGAAACAAAACGAATGTCATCAGTTTGGAATGTGTTTTTATGACCGTATAGTATACTATTTTGTTTATTTTTTTATGTTTCCAAACTAATTCTTTGAAAGTATTAATAATGGCCTTTGTTTTTTCTTTAGGGCGTTAAAATTCAAGGAACTTTTCCTCGAATTTTACGCAAAAAGTTCGGTACAATAAATAAGGTAGGGAGAATTTTTCGCCTACACAATTTTCTTTTGTATCCAAATAGGCTTCATAACCCTATTTCAAGTCATACAGTTAGGATGATCATGTTTTTATTAGAAGTTAGTGATTCTCATTTACCGCCATGATATTTCGTTTTAGGTCACTTGAGGAAATTAAGCATATTGCTAATGGATGTCGAACTACTTTTTGGTAAATTTTATATAAATTTTCAATCATTCTTTTAGCTGCTGTCTTTATTTTTAACTGATTCTCTTATATTTGTAAACAAAAACAGTCAAATATAAGTAAATTACCACCCCTATGATAAGGAAAAAAAATGATGTATGCATACTAATTAAAATAAAATTACATTCTCCATGCCCAAATTTCTATTGAGTTACAGTAAACTTGGAGTGAGAAGAATAGAACTAATGTTGAAATTTCTATTTTGTGAGAGTAAACTTGGAGTCGGATCGATAGAAGAACAATCATCATCCATTTTACCAAAGAAACCAATTTGTCTAACACTTCTCTTCATGTTGGAGTAGTGTAGAAAAAGCTTCTCCTTCCATAACATGATCAACACATCACCATTCTTGTAAACTTTAATAGGCTGAAAATAATCATATGCATATTCACCATATATACTATAATCCTTGATAGGAATATGAGTATGCAACTTCCTCCAACATTTATACTGCTCAAACAACCAGATATTGACACAACCATTAACTCTTTAATAAAATACAAGCAATCCCCAAAGTATGCAACTTCCCATATCTTATTTCCGAAGGCGGAGTAAAGGTGCTAAATCATTCCGTTTCAACATCAAAACAACATATAGAAGACATCCCATTATTTGAAACCAACCAATGGAGATTTCCATTAAAAAATGCACCAACAGGGCCGTGCAGGCAGCTATCAAACGAGAGGCTAGTGGCTTCAACGCTTCTCCAAGAAGCTCCCTTTTCAAGAGCGTATGCGTAACATCCATATTTTGGGTTAAGATAAATAACCTTATGTTACCCGCTAATTTTGCTTACTCCAAATCCATAAGAATCTCCCCTAGGGCTAGTGTGAGGCCCACGAAGCTCGACAAATTCACGGGTGATCGGATTACATACATAAAGATGACCACGGTAAGGATTTTTTAGAAGAAGCAAACCGTTGGCGGAAATCAAACTTAGTGATTGTATCCAGCTTGTGCTTGGGTTTAGGATTTTCTTCCAATTTGAAAACGATTTGAATTTGTAGACACCGGCATCGAGAGACTACTGCAGGGGCGGATTTGAGAAAATCGGTACTCTCAATTTGACTGAGCCATAGTTTGCATATGCATTTGCAAGTTGCAATGGTTCGAAGAGAGAGTCTCAACAGGATATCGGTGAAGATTTCTGATTGATAAAAGGAAGAGATTTTCTTCATTCACTCTTATGATTTACATTCTAATTTACACCCCTTTAAATAGGTTCAACAATAGCTAAACATGGTAAGGATCCTTTCCAATTAATTTCCTAATCACATGGTAATTCTCCTTAAATACATGATTCTAATTGATTTCTTTCCAACACTCCCCCTCAAGTTAAGTAATGGGATCACTCATTCTTAACTTGCTCAATACTTCGCGGAAGCTTCTTGAATCCACAGCCTTAGTCAGAATATCGGCCAGTTGGTCTTCAGATCTCACAAACGGGAGCTCTACTATCTTGGCTTCTATGTTGTCTTTAATGAAGTGCCTATCCACCTCGACATGCTTTGTCCGATCGTGCTGGACGGGGTTTTCAGATATACTGATTGCCGCTTTGTTATCACAGAACAACTTACACGACTTTTGTGACTTTAGGCTTAGCTCTGTCATTAGCTTCTTCAGCCATAAAATCTCAGTCAGACCACTCTTGATTCCTCGAAACTCAGCTTCTGCACTAGACAGGGCAACCACCTTTTGCTTCTTGCTCCGCCACGTAACAAGATTCCCTCCAACAAAGGTGAAGTACCCTGTGGTTGACTTTCTGTCATTTGGGTTTCCTGCCCAGTCTGCATCTGTGAAACCATGGATCTCCAAGTGTCCATGATTTTCGAACATCACTCCATGTCCTGGCGTCCCTTTTAGGTATCTTACAATCCTAAGAGCCGCCTCCCAGTGAGCTGCTTGGGGTGCGTGCATGAACTGACTGACCACTCCAACAGCATATGCAATATCGGGTCTGGTGTGAGACAAGTAGATTAATTTCCCAACTAGACGCTGGTACCTTGTCCGATGAGTAGACTCCGATCCTTCAATTATCTGCAAACCGTGATTCTGTGCCATAGGAGTATCAGCTGGTTTGCAGTCTAGCATCCCAGTTTCTGCCAGCAGATCAAGTACATATTTTCGCTGGCTGATAAAGATTCCCTTCTTCGACCTTAGTACTTCAATTCCCAGAAAGTATTTAAGTAATCCAAGGTCCTTCATTTGGAATTCTGCAAAGAGATTCTTCTTCAACTGCTTGATCTCATCCTCATCATCACCTGTGAGGATCATATCATCTACATAAATGATCAGACACGTAATTTTTTCTTCTCTCCTTTTTAGGAACAGAGTATGGTCGGAGTTGCTTTGCTTGTATCCATACTTCTTCATTACCTCCGTGAACCTCCCAAACCATGCCCTAGGGGATTGTTTCAGCCCATACAATGTCTTCTTAAGTTTGCAAACCTTTCCTCCTTCAAACTGGCCAGAGAAACCAGGTGATGCCTCCATGTAGATTGGTTTGGACAGCTCCCCATGTAAAAAGGCATTTGTCACATCAAATTGGTGTAGTGGCCATTCCCTGTTCGCCGCTATGGAGAATAGTACTCGAATAGTACTCATCCTTGCCACCGGGGAGAAAGTCTCAGCATAGTCGACTCCATATGTCTGAGTATATCCCTTAGCTACCAATCTTGCCTTATACATTTCGATCGATCCATCTGGTCTTCTCTTAATAGTAAAGACCCATCTGCATCCTACAGTCTTGACCCCATCTGGTTTCAAACATACTTCCCAAGTCTTGTTTTTGATCAGGGCCCTCATCTCCACCAACATTGCCTCCCTCCAGTGGGAAACTTTCATAGCTTCTTCTGCCGTTCTAGGGAGCTCTTCTTCCTCATAAAGAGCAGCTTCAAATGCCCTGGCCATTTCACTCAAGTTTGCTTTAGCCAGATTTGCCATAGGGTACCGACTCCTTGAGTTGGTTCTTTCTGGACTGTATCGTTTAGGAGGCACTCCACGGGTACTTCTAGGAGGTAAGATATACCGCCCAGTATCACCATCAATTGCTGCATTTTCTCCTTCCTCTGCATCAGGTTGGTTAGAACCAATAACTGTATTTTCTGAGCTAGTTTCGGGAATTACCTCAGATATCACTGGAAGAGGATCTGGTTCAGGCAATGGCGACTGAGGAGGCTCCACAGTGGACGTGATCTGCTCGGCGATGACACTAGCTTGCTCTGTTGGCTCCACCTCAGAGTTGCCTAATTGTGGCACATCCCAATGAAGGGGTCGAACACTCTCCCCCTGGCTTGGAACACTCTCCCCCTGACCCCGAATTTGGGTGTGATAGAAATACTCACTTTCTAAGAAGTTACAGTTCATGGTTGTAATAATCTTCCTAGAAGTTGGATCATAACACCTATATCCTTTTTGATTCAATCCATAACACATAAAAACACATTTAATGGCACATGTAGAGAATTTACTTCTTTCATGCTTGGGAACATGGACATAAACAGAACAACCAAAGATTTTGAGAGGAATAGTCAGGGGTTCAGGAATATTTGTTGAGGCTGAAAGAATTTGCAGAGGAGTCTTCATACCTAAAATCTTTGTAGGTAGACGATTAATTAAATAAACTGCAGTGGCTACAGCTTCAGGCCAAAGAAATTTTGGAACATTTGAGTCAAAAAACAAAGCTCGAGTCATTTCCAAAATCAGTCTATTTTTCCGTTCTGCTACTCCATTTTGTTCAGGAGTATAGGGACAAGTCGTTTGATGAACCAGTCCCCTGCTCCTAAAAAAAGATGTCATTTCCTTATTAACAAATTCCCTACCATTATCAGACCTAAGAATTTTAATAGAGGTTTGAAATTGAGTCTGTATCATAGTAAAAAAAATGGTAAATTTTTCGAAAACCTCATTTTTATTTTTCAAAAAATATACCCATGTTAATCTAGTGCAATCATCCACAAAAATTAAAAAATATTTTAAACCATGATCACCAGTAATGGGCGCTGGACCCCACACATCAGCATGTACTAAGGAGAAAATATCCTTAACCCGAGTATCACTAGATTTAAAGGATTGTCTATGGCTTTTGGCCAAAACACATGACTCACAAGTAATATTCTTAAACTTAGAAAACTTAGGAAACAGAATTTTGAAATAACCCGAAGATGGATGCCCCATTCTACGGTGCCACAACCAAGCTTCTCTTTCAGCAGATCCGTGAGCAAGCATCGCGGTGCCACCTTGTTGAGTAATCTCGTCCACATAGTAGAGGCCTTGACGCTCAGTGCCACGCCCAATTATCCTCCTCGTCCTGATATCCTGTAATACACAAAAATTTGGGTGCATCAATAGAGTACAGTTTAGCTCTTTAGTAACATGACTAATGGACATGAGTTTATGAGACAGTTTGGGCACATAAAGGCAGTTGGAGAGTTTTAAGGTGGGAGAAATTTCAATGGTTCCACTCCCACTAACAACAGTCAATTCCCCATCAGCAGTTTGTATCGAACTCTTTGTAGCATCAGTAAATGCAGAAAAATCATTTTTATCATAAGACATTGTATCTGTGGCTCCACAATCAAATATCCATCCATTCTCCTTAGGATCATTTTTACTTTGGGCCATACATGCTATAGGGATTTTTTCCAACGGTGCAAAACTATTTGGGCTTAAAAAGAAATTTTTAGGCAATATAGGGGTAGTTTTTCGGATTTTTTGAGTCTGAGGACCTTTTTGCACATGATTTATACTACAGGGACTGGGCTTATAATTTTTTCTAGAAGGGGGTCCCTTTTTAAACATTTCCAAACTTGAGGGGGCATGCAATAAAATTGATTTGTTAATTTGGGGATTAGGGTTGTCACTCCCTAATCCGCCGTTACCTCCGACAGAACTCCCCCTCCGTTCGGCAAACGCGGCCTCTCCGATTCGCTGGTCCTGTTCGCCTCGCCTGCCGCCACCACCGCCCTGCTGTTGGGTGGTCTCGCCTGTTCTCCCTCGGGCGTTGGCAGCTCCTCGGTTGCCCGCCGTTTCTTGGAACAATCCACCTCCTTCTTCGACTCCGATTGCGAGTCGTGCTCTCGCCTTTTGGCTTTCATCCCACCATTCTGGGAACCCGACGAGGAGAAAACAATTTTCCTTGGTGTGTCTCGGTCGTTGATAGTGGGTGCACCACATTCTGGATTTGTCAGGTTTGAACCCTCGGTGGTTTGGTGGTAGCGCGGCGGTGCGCGGTGGTTGGGTTTGGTGCTGTGGTGTTTGATTTCGGGCTGCGAATCCCAACCCTATTCCGCCCGATGATGAGCCATCGTTGGTTGCACCGGTTGGGAGATCCGAATTTGTTGCCGGCGCATTGATCTTGAGCCGGGTAGCTTCTCGTTTCACCCATCCGTATGCGGCCTCGGCTGAGGGCAGTGGGCATTCTTTTAGAATGTCCCGTCGAATCCTATCATACCGTTCGTTTAGTCCCGTTAGGAACTTGAACAAATGCTTCGTCCCTCCATAATTTCTGAACTGGCCGACGCCCTTATCACAACAATCGATTGGGCATTTTTGGCATCGATCAATCTCGATCCAGAGCCCATGTAGATGGCGCCAGTACGTCTCGAGCCCATGTTCTCCCTGGATCATTTTTCCCGCTTTTTCCTCTAGGTCGTAGAGCAGGTACGGATCCGAGACGCTCTCGAAGGTGACAGATAGGCTCTCCCAAAGAGCCTGTGCAGTGTGGTGGTGAGCAAAATCCATGACAATATCCGTATCGATATTGTCGAGGATCCATGAAAAAACAATCATGTCGGATTCCTCCCATTCGGTGTAGCCTTTTTCCCCTGGTTCCGGTGGTGTTGGCACACCCGTGATATGCCGGTTTGCCCGTCTGCCGACAATCGCGATTCTCATTAGTTTCTTCCAAAGTGGGTAGTTTGTTCCTTTGAGTCTGACTGCTAGAGTAACGTTTTTACTCATCTTTAACCTCGAGTCGTCGAGGTTTGGTTTTTCTTCGTCGTCTGACATTCTGTGATGTAGGTTGAAGCCGTTTGGCCGAGATTTTGGTATTTTAGGCTATGATGAATTTTTTTGAGTCTTTGCTCTGATGCCATGATAAAAGGAAGAGATTTTCTTCATTCACTCTTATGATTTACATTCTAATTTATACCCCTTTAAATAGGTTCAACAATAGCTAAACATGGTAAGGATCCTTTCCAATTAATTTCCTAATCACATGGTAATTCTCCTTAAATACATGATTCTAATTGATTTCTTTCCAACACTGATGATAGGTATATCTAAACACATCTTGCTTCATTTTTTGATGGAGATTGTCGACCTAGAGATAGAAGCATATCAGAATTTCTCTTTCTCTACATCAAATTGAAATAGGTGCCTTGTATAGGGATTTATGAGCTAATTTAGGAATTCCTATAATGACCAGGACCCTGTCTCCTAATCGGATTATCTAACAAAATTGGAAACCCTTTATATCCAAAAATATCATGATTAAGATAAGCTAAAAAAATACAGATAACAAAAAATATTTATATCAAAAACAAAAACCTCGTTTCTCTAATTCTAATTCAAAATGAGAATTTAGAAAACAGATAGTATTAATTGAAGCGTATAGATGTGATAGTATTAATTGAAGCGTATAGATGTGCGAACTCATTATTGTAAAAACAGATTAGAGGAGAGGAGATTACCTTCGAGCAATGGAAGAATTATGGTGTATTAATTAAAATACTAGATAATTAATTTTACCAAACTCAGTTATAGTTATGTTTATTCTACTTATAATTGGCCCCTCGGCCCAACAATTTTAGAAAATATTGGTATTTTAATAATTTCATATATTTTATTGATATTCTTTGTATTTTTAAATAGAACAACTGAATTTTGGGTAGAGTGAACTGCACAAAAGGTCCCTAACTTTTCGCCTTATAATAGCAGAGACCCCTAACATTTAAAAATCTCATCACAAGTATCTAAAAAATATATAATCACAAACCTTGTTTTTTCGGACCATAACACCCTCAGGGCTTGAAAAGGCAAACTCGACCTTTTGTGAGCCGCCACTGCATCCCACCTGCTGCATGTACTGTGGATGAGACGTCAATCCTAATTGATGTGACAGAAACATCATGTCTTTTGTCCTCTCTTTTCTCTTCCCAGACGCTTCTTCTTATTAGGTATGAGTAAATATTTAATTACTTCCCCCTCTTACCAATTAGTGATCTTTTCTTATAATTTTAATACTCAAAGAACAGCTGCTGTAAAATTTCCTCTAATAATTAATCTATTGTCCATTCTTATGATAATTGAATATTCGATGAATCTATGTGCCTATGTACGTGGACTGATTATTGTGAGTTGCCAATTAGGGAAATATGGAACAACGAACTTAATACCAAAACATTATAGATTGAGATATTTTTTGCACGATTAATGAACGTGTGTTTTTGTTCACATCAATTACATATATCCAACATTTTCTGAATCAAATTGGAAAGTAGATGTACTCAATTCATTTGAAGTAGTCATGAAGTTGTCTTTGCAATATTTGTGAAATCCAGATATGTCCATCACTTAAAACAAAATTAAAAAGGGAAAAAAATGAAACTTTTCTGCTGAGTTGATTGATTCGATTTGTGGATGGGATCGAAGCCGTGGCTGCATCCGGCGCCGGAATATCGACATTTGGAGAGCTATTAGGACACCGATGAAGACGCGTCGAGTCCCCGCTGTGGTCACACGCTCACAGCCGTCGCGGCGACAAAAACCCACGGTCCCCGCCTCATTTTGTTCAGAGGCGCCACCGCAATTGGCGGTGGCAACGGTAGCGCCCCTGGCATTCGTAATGCTCCTCTCTCTTTTGATTTCTGCTTGCTGGCTTTGCTTTTGTTTAGAAATGAACTGATTAGTTGTTGAAGTTCTAAGCTCGTGTTTTTTTTAGGGTTGGATGGAGTGACGAATTCTATTCAAAATATCTTAGAGGGAAAGATGAAAGAAAATAGGAGAATGGAAAAATAGAGTCTATTATGTTTGAAGAGACATCTCTTACACAGCAGACTAGATGTGCAGCATAGGGTGTGCAGAAATGCAGGTTTGGTAGATAAAGAGACTAAACTGCCCTTCAGCCCATTTGGGCATTTTCATCCGGAAAATGGTAAAAAACACAAGGTTTGTGATTATATATTTTGTTAGATACCTGTGATGGGATTTTTAAATGTTATGGGTCTCTGCTGTTACAAGGCAAAAAGTTAGGGACCTTTTGTGCAGTTCACTCTTTTGGGTAAGATAGAATAATAAATGCTGTATAACAATATATAATCCATAATTTTCGCAAATTCAGTTATATTTATTTGAGTGAACTACATAAAAAATCTCTGGCGTTTCCATTTGTGACACTGCAGGCCACTGACAAAAAAAAATATCGCCACAAGACTCTGACCTTAAACATAATCACATATCATGTTTTTTCTAACTAAAAGACCCTTCAGCCCTAAAAGAGCATTATGGTCATATCAAATGGAAATCTGCAGTGGCGGCCTGCATGTGGCAGTGGCAGCCTGCAACCTGTCGAGATTTGACGTCTGTGCGTCAGCCATCAGGTTTGACGTCTGTGCGTCAGCGGCAGTTTGTATGCAGTTATACCACATATACACGCCACGTATACAATACTCAATTTATTATTTATCAAATAAATTTTAAAAATTTCACAACCAGTATTTTCAGTCTTCAGTCTCTCCCACCCCGCCTAAAAATTTCACAAAAAAGGTAGTTCACTCTCCACTCTCCCACACCGCCTAAAAATTTCACAAACTTATTTCACTCTTCATTCTATCTACTCCCCTCTTAAAAATCTCTCTTGCATGAATGACGCCATAACAGAAGCGCGCTGGATCCTCAAGCGCATCGTCATCACGAAATTCGTCTCGTTGTAAAAGGAACCCACACCCCAGCCATCGCCACCACCACGGAGACCACCACCGAGACATGCACCGGAGGTCATAGATGTGGAAGAAGAAACCTAGGATATCTGAGATCCTCGGCTGGATTTTTCGTCCCAGAAGATGAATATAGTAGGTTATGTTTTTAATCCTCAGTTTGTGATTTAGGGTTTAGGAAATTGATTTTTTTGTGAATATTTTTTGGTCCCCCGGAAATTGATTTTTAATCCACAGTTTGTGATTTAGGGCTCCGGAAATTGAATTTTTGTGAATATTTGTTGGATGTTTTGGTTTGATTTTTGATTGTCCGATTATTGTTCCTTAACAGGGGAAGAACATGAAAAGTTTTCAGTTGCTTTCCATCATGCAGGTTCATTCTTCTTTGCCAAAGATGAGAAAAAGTATGTTGGTGTGTATTTGACATTCTTCGATTTCTGTAACATAAACCATTTACAGCTCATAAACCTCTCGAGTATGGTGTTAAAGTTGAAGTATGATAGGAAGATTTTAATAGGCAGCCCTTTGATGCCCATTGTTGAGGATACACATCTACAGGATTTCCTCAAAGTGGCGGCTACTACGACAAAGAGTCATTACCCAACGAATTCTTTCCGATCGTTGAGGACATTACCCATGAATTGTTCATGTCCGAAGCTGACACCCATGTGCAAGAGTCAGCTCCAACTGATGCAGCGTCTGAAGAACTCATACCAGTTGTAGGAGAAGTACCCCAACAAGTTGTCCAAGATGATGTTTATTGTCCTTCTTTCGAGTATGTTTCCGACGGATGTCATCTTCATAATGAGGGAAATATTGAAGATGATGATGCTGATGAGGTCGGCCATTTTATCTCTTTGGCCAACATGTGTCGAGATGAACAGATGTTTACCTCATACTACGAGTCGTTATGTCGGCAACAACAACAATAGGAACAGGAATCAGGACAACAGTGGAGTGCGGAGCCGGAGACTGAACCACAAGGGTCTGGACAGCAGACTGGTGAAGGCAGCGGAGGGTCCAAGAATAGGCGAAAGTCTGGAAAAAAGGAACTCGTCGGATACAAGCCCACTATACGAGCAAAAAACAGTGGATGAGCTACAAGATCTAGAGGATTTGGAAGGGTTGCATAGAAAGGGTATCAAGTACACCCCATTCAAGCTGACCAATGAGCTTCCAGCTTGGAAGCCTGGTGATTTTTTTAAGGATCGAGATTTCTTCTATCAGGTCATTCGTCAGTACGCGATAATGACCAGACGACGTGTACATGTATCCCAAAATGATGGCAAGAGACTTCGTGCCATTTGTAAAGGCAAGGCATGCGAATGGTATGTGTATACAAGGAAGATCGAAACTCACAACAATACCGATTTTGTAGTAGTGAATATGCAGAGAGATCATGCTCACACGTGCTCGCAAGTGTTGGATCAGAGATGGCTCACGTCCAAGTGGCTAGCTGAGCGTTACATGGAGAAAATCAAAGCAAATTCTCACATTCCATTGGCAGTTATACGACAGTGTGTGAATGAGGAGTTCGGGCTGAAAGTTAGTAGGATGAAGGCATATCGTGCAAGAGACAGTGCATTAGAAGGTATCTTTGGCAAGGCGGGCCTCCAATACCGGAGACTGTTCGACTACAAAGCTGAATTGGAATGGACACACCTTGATTCGAGTGTGCATATACACTACGAGAACTTCAGGGATCTTAAAGCTGTAGGCCCGAGATTCTTGAGGTTTTATTGTTGCCTCGGGCCTTTGAAAAATTGTTGGATGCATTTTTGCCGTCCAATTATCTTCTTGGATGCTTGTTTCTTGAGAGGTATGTACAGAGGCCAATTTATGACGGCCATGAGAATTGACCCAAACAATGGTTGGTGGCCTATTGCGTGGGCGGTGACTGAGGCTGAGAGCTATGCTCAGTGGAAATGGTTCCTCGGCTACCTACCAGAGTACCTTCACATCATGAGAATGCCCCAAGATATGTCTTCATGTCTGATCAGCAAAAGGTACGAGTAATGTGATTTCAGTAAAAAGTGTATATTGTAATTGCGATTTTTAGATAATAATACTTTAGTTGTGATTTGATGACCTATAGATTAATAGTTCGATTGTGATTATAGATTTTGTGTTTGTGTTGTGGCTTATACATGTGCTAATATGAGTGTTGTGTTACATGAATTTTGGAAGGGTCTTGCAAAAGTCATCCTTAAGGATTTCGCACAGAGCGAGCATCGCTTCTGTGTTCAGCACATATACAACAACTTAAAGAAGAGATTCATCGGGGAGAATTTTAAGGAAATATTGTGGGAGCTTGCGTCGAGTACAACCCACGAACAGTATGTGGATCGGATGGATGCATTGCGGATTATATATCCCCAAGCACATCAATACCTACTCGGTGTTACTCCAAAAGAAAAATGGGTGAAGGTATATTTCTCTTCACATGTTTGTTGTGATATTATCCTCAACAATATATGCGAGACATTTAATTCGAAGATAGCAATTGCTCGAGAGTTGACCATTATTACCATGTTGGAGGAGATCCGGACGAGTCAAATAGAGAGGATTCAGATTAGAGGCCAGTGGATCAAGACATACGATCACACACTGTCGCCCGTTATCAAAGAGATTGTGGATAAGTTGTACATGAGGGCTTCTTCCTGGAGATCAACATGGAACGGAGAGGATTCGTACCAAGTGTCAGGACCGTCAGGCCAGTATGTAGTGAACATGCGTGAATTTACTTGCTCGTGCAGATCATGGCAGCTGACTGGGATCCCGTGCACTCATGCCATCGCTACAATAAACAAATGAGAAGGACGTATCAGACTATGTCTCCCGCTATTATTTACGGTCCACAATGTCGATTATGTACGAGAATGTCTTGTACCCAATCAATGGGATGGATAATTGGCCCAAGACTTCTGATGTTGGATTTAAACGGGCACCCCCGAGGACAAAGCGACAGCGTCGACAGCCAAAGAAACTGAGGCTTGAAGAGCCCTAGGTTCGTCATCATGAGGATGGATCTGAGTCACTACGACGAATCTTAGTACTCAGATGTCGTCGGTGCCGACAAGATGGTCATAACAGGAGAACATGCACCAATGATCCCCGTGTAGATGCTCGAACCGAAGTTGGACAGAGTTCACAGCCCAGTGAGCCCAGTGAGCCACCCACGACGGACGGTGGTGACAGGACTGAGTCGTCTAACGTGTTTCAAAATGAAGAGGTATTATTCAGTACGATTATATGAATTCCCTACCCGTTGGCCTGTATTTTAATGGTTTGTTTGTTACAGACCAATCTACCTCGGCGGGAACGACCTAGCACACGTCGGTCTACGCGGTCAAACCAAGAGGTAGTGTTCAAGATCAATTTTTCACTTTTCATTTCCTAAACATTGCCAGTCAATTTGACCGGTTTGTTGTTTGTTGTAGACCAATCCCACTGGTCCAAGGGCTAGCACACGTCGGACCAGGACTCAGCCGCAACGTTGTGGCCGTCGCGGAGATCAGGATTGAATATCGCGGTGATCAAATTTGGGAACCTTAAAAGTCTAAACAATGGTGTTGGTTTTTGTTAGTGTCTGAAGCCTTTTTTTATCAAACATTATTCAGATATTAAATACTATGCTTGTTAGGGATCATCATGGGAAGGCACTTGTATTCAGATATTAAATACTATGCTTGGTAAGGATCAAACATTATGACTATATTTTTGTCTATGCTTCATGAGGAGGCTATTGTATGTAGTTGTAGTTAACTGCATGTTTTGTTTGTATTTTATTACTATACTTTTGTGTATGCTTTATTTGTTGATATCTACCTATACGTATATTAATTGAGTACTGCATATTTTAACTTTGTACGTAGCGTGTTATTTCACAAAAAGTTTTGTACGTCGGGTGTTATTCAACAAAAAGTTTTGTACGTAGGGTGGTATTTCACCAAAAGATGCGTATTTCATTCGTGATTATAAAACTGCAGAGTGTTAGTTTAATGTAACTATTCGAGAACTTCATTCGTGATTGTAAAACTTCATTCGTGTACAATAATTAAAGTATCATTTATTTACCCCTTATACTTACAGTGGAACTTCAAAGGTTTAGTACCAAAAAATCCCCTCTTACTGATTGAAGAAGAAAAGTGTTACCATTACATTAGGAAAATAATTACAAACGCATAACAACAATATTACAATCTTCATATTTCGGGACATTTTTTTGGTTTTAACAATTTCTAAATTAAGAGGTACATACTCATCAGTCTTCATGCTTAATTTTAACTTCAGATCTTCACATTCGTCACTTTTCATGCACAATTTATATTCAAGAACACCTTCCACAATATTCTTGCATCAGAGTTGTTCTTCAAACTTGTCTCGTTCGAGCTTGATTATTTGAAAGTAAGTGTCTTGGCTTGGTGATAGACCCGCATCAAACCAACGGAAGAATCTGCAATCATCTTCCTTACATATTGGACAACGATAGTAACGTCGACCAGGATTAGCAGTCGTCCTAGATATCACAACCTCAGCCTCAAGATCATGATTACAGTTCACAATCTGTGGATGAGGCCAATCCCAATTGAAACTTGACCCGAATGATTGAGAACTTGAAGAAGACATTGCAACAAGGACATGAATTGGAAATTAAAACCCAAAACATATTAAAAACTTATACGTCATTATTTATGAAATGAAATCCCCAAAAAAATGCACGACACAGCCTAACACACATAAACCCTAAATTGAATACAACCAAATTCAGCTGCAAAATCCACCCAAATTCAGCTACAAAATCGACCCAAATCGGTCAGAGTGCAATTTACCTAAATTGCGATCTCAAGCTCATCTATAGAGAATGAATTGAAAAATGAGTATACGACGGTAGGGATCAAAGACGAAAGAAAATGGGAGGATGAATTGAAGTGAGAGAAGAGAAATTAATTTCATGCCCTTAAAATATAGAGGGAAGTACACAGCTTGGGAAAGATCAACTTTGATTTGAAATGAAATCCAAAAAAATTGCACGACACAGCCTAACACACATAAACCCTAAATTGAATACAACCAAATTCAGCTGCAAATTCCACCCAAAAAATCGACCCAAATCGGTCAGAGTGCAAGTTACCTAAATTGTGATATGAAGCTCAGCTATAGAGAATGAATTGACAACAGGGTATACGACGGTAGGGATCACACGACGAAAGACAATGGAAGGATGAATTATAGTGAGAGAAGAGAAATTAATTTCAAACACTTAAAATATAGATAGACAGTACACAGCCTTGAGAAACATCAACTTTGATTTGACAAAAGTGCAGAGCTAATGTCTGCAAAAGTGCAGCTGTGTGCAGAGTATGCTTGCAAGAAAGGGTAATATGACTGAAATGCCCTTCAAGGCATTTGGGTATTTTGGTCTGAAAATTGGCTACAAAAACATTATATGTGATTATATATAAGGTCAGAGTCTTGTGGCGATATTTTTTTTATGTGTATTTATACCTAAATATTCCCCATCCTATAAAAATTAAAATTATTTTTTATTACGGTCCAACCCTTAATAATAGCTTCTTTCTCTCAATGACCGTGAGACTATTTCCTATTAACAATACTTCAATCACTTTACATTTATTATTTACTAATTGTATATTAAAATCCATACTATTTCTAAAATTTCTAGTATTTTTTTTATGACGAAGTGAAATCTTATTTACAATCTACTATATATTATCAGTGCCCACCACTAAACACGATTAAAAACACTACTAATGATTGCAAAAAAAATTGCATAGCACGGATGGAATGCTAAAAAGAAAAGTGAACTTGATATGAAATAAAGGGAGTAATAAATTTGTCGGCAACATATATAACTACATGGCATTTCGTCTCTTCAATGCCGCAAACTGGACAATATAATTTTGGATATTTTTTTAAAGCTTAAATTATGCCTTAATAGTGAATACGACAATTTAAAAGAGAAACTTTTTTGTAAAAATCTTTTAAAAAATCCTTATATTTTCTGACAATCGCAATCAAATTGTTTATATTAGTTCTCCTTTTACCTGGTTAGTTGAATAATCGCAGTATTTTTTTATTTGTTATAAAGTAATCAAGTCGTCTTTTTAGCTTTTTTTTGAATTTTATTTCTCTTTTTTTTCCTATTTTAATATTCATTCCAGGTTAATAAATATGAAATATTTGATTTTGATAAAAGATTTTATGCGATATTATTTTACGAGTTATTAAAGAGAGAATAAAATAAGAGAAAAAAAATATTTTAATTTTAATTTTAAATTTTTTTAGCTACTTTATTAGTAGTAAATATTTTAAATTTGACGTGGTAAATGACGGCGTCGGTGGGCACTGGACAGAAATAGAGAGATGGATGGGGTCCCACAGTCACACCTTCGAATCGACAGGCTGTGTCTAAATCTCATCACAACCGTTGATTTTGATCGTTGATAGGGTATTCTCGTCCATTGCCAATAAATTATGAGTTAGAGAGTGATATAATTAGTTAGTTGTCGGTTGCCTTTCCGCTCGCTCATCTTCTCTGGCACACAAAATAAATCTTAATTCTTTCCTTGATTCTGAGAGAAACTGTGTAAGTAGTAGCAAACCCTTCCTTTTCGTTTAATCTCTAAAGTATTAGTAAATCACAAGCTGCAATCTTCTAAAAAATCAATTTCTGACATTTGTTGCGGCAATTAAGCCGAAAAATGGAGGCTAGGAGCGGCGAATTCGCGAAGATCGGATTGGTAATGTGCGTGATGGCAATTGCGGCGTGTTTGGCCGACAAAGAAGTCAAAGTGAAGATCGTGAAAGGGGAGAAGGTGTGCGAACAAGGATGGGAGTGCAAGGGCTACTCCAAATATTGCTGCAATCTGACCATCTCGGACATATTCCAGACCTACCAGTTCGAGAATCTCTTCTCCAACAGGAATTCGCCCGTCGCCCACGCCGTCGGCTTCTGGGACTACCGCTCCTTCATCCTCGCCGCCTCCACCTTCGAGCACCTCGGATTCGGCACCACCGGCGGCAAGCTCATGCAGATGAAGGAGATCGCCGCCTTCCTCGGCCACGTCGGCTGCAAAACTTCTTGTCAGTTTCTCTTACTTCCCTTTCACTTTTTTTACTATTTCGAATTAATTAATCTCACTACTAATCTTGTTATGTTTTGTTGGCGTTGACATGATTATTTGTGATTAAATATCATGATTAATATTATCTCCTGTTCAATTGCGTTTTTTTTAAAAGCTCGACCCCGTACAATATATCTTATATGGAGCCGATCGGTTCTTACATGTATTATGTTTGGTTAATGAGATTGAATCTCACGACTCATATAATTATTAGTCATAGCCAACTCCATCCAACGAAAATAATCTCACAACTTAAACCTTAATTATATCTTGGTCCAATTTTCTCTAGGAAACCGATCTGCCTTAATCTTAGAAGAATAATCATATGATAATCAATCATAGTCACACACTCCAACTAAAATCATCCCACAACTTAATACTAGATGGATAATCGAGTCATGCCAACTGAACAACACCTATATGTCAAGATTAGATTGTATCTATGACTAATTTAATCCTAGACAAATCTTATAGTCACTTATCCTATGCTGTATCTCACTGTTAGCTTATCACAAACCGAACGCCACCTAAATCGTGCCCTATAATTTTTTGATTAGTTTGTGGTTGTCTTAATTCTTTTTTTTGTATGTTTTGGTGATTGTAATGCTGTTTATGTCTATAATTGGTATGAATTTGGTTGTTTACTGTCAAATAATATCCATAAGCTGCCAGGAATTAGTCTTTCTGTAGTACTAGCTAACTTCCATATGTTTGGCATGATTGACAGATTAAGTTATTTATAATATGATTGTTATGTATTTCAAAGCCGTTGAAATTAGTCATTACCGGCTCACGCATTCCGTTTAATCTGTTAAAACCGTGCAGAGTCCTAACCTCCTTATTTTGGAAGAATGTTGCTTTATGTTGCGATTATTGCTTATTACTGCAATCTATCATATTGAATACTTTTGGAAAAGTTAAAAAAGGTTTTTGGCTGAGTTGGTGAATCCGGCTATTGATTGGCTTTCGAAAAAGAATACGGTAGATACGATATTGAGGTAGTGATAAAATGCGAACTCTAGTCTCTATACATTGTACAAAATTCAAATTCATCAACACAGTGAACACATTGTAAAATTTCAAGATTTTGATGTCACCACAACGTCAACCGTTAATACTGCATTGACATTTTCTGTCCATGTTATTTTGTCATCTTTTGACATTTTCTAACGGCCCAGATCATAGTTTGAAGTTAGTACGATATATAGAGTTTGCATTTCCTACAATACTGACTCTTATCTTCACTTGCGAAAAACATCTATCGGGTAGCAAACTGATGAGTGTGAGAATGATGCAGGTGGTTATGGAGTGGCTACGGGTGGACCGCTAGCATGGGGTCTATGCTTCAACAAAGAAATGAGTCCCAGCCAAAAATATTGTGATGAATTCTACAAATACGAGTATCCATGCGCTCCTGGAGCAGAATACTACGGCCGTGGAGCTATTCCAATCTATTGGTAATTTTTGTCTCTCTCTTCAAGCTATTTTCATACTTCCTCCGAATAAAACTTATCCATTTTTTGGTTAACCTTGCTCTGCTATGAATAAGACTTCATCGATTTTTATGTCATATGCTATGAGTCTGCTAGGATCGTGTAAAATAAGAAATGCGGTATGTTGTGATATCATTCCAGGAACTACAACTACGGAGCAATTGGTAAAGGTATAAATCAGGATTTGTTGAACCATCCGGAATACGTTGAACAAAATGCCACCATTGCCTTCCAGGCTGCAATCTACAGATGGATGACGCCCGTGAAACGGAAACAGCCATCTGCGCACGATGTCTTTGTTGGGAACTGGAAACCCACCAAGAACGACACGTTGGCAAGACGAGCTCCTGGATTCGGAAGCACTATGAATCTTTTGTACGGTGAGCTCACTTGCGGGCAGGGTGACATTGATCCCATGAACAACATCATCTCTCACTACCTCTATTATCTCGACTTGTTGGGCGTTGGTCGAGAGGAAGCAGGACCCCATGAAGTGCTCTCCTGCGCTGAACAGCTTCCGTTCAATCCCTCTACTACCAAATCGTCGTCTTGACGAAGCCTTCATTTCCTATCTCAATCTCTCTCATATAAGAGGTTTGTGTGATACTCAATTTGTAATATGTCAATTGCTATTGCTTTGTATGCAGGTTTTGTGAATTCAAATTTGTTGTGTTGCTATTAAGGTGTAATATTTTATATATAAATATACTTTCCTCGGTTTGATCATTCTTTTGTTTTCTCTTTCTTGTTTAATTAAAGCTAAGAAATCTAGTTTTTGATAGAAATCCATGGAATCTATTATTTTTTAGTTTGAATTGCAACACCATCCCTCAAATCCTCATAGGGTTAAGGGGTTGGACTTTTTTCTGATCGGTTGGACGACTGACCCAATTTTTTTTTCGATTGGTTGGACTATTGGCCCAAATTTTAAGCTCAGATATACTGTTGGGTTAGTTAAATTTGGCCCACAATTGGTGACCCGCTCTGATGCCATGATAGAAAATTCATAAGTTCCGTCCTAAAACCAATTGGTGATAGGAGTAGTGCCAGTGGGATTTATATACTAGTTTCATTTTTCTCTTGACACCGATGTGGTGAGATAGTTACTTTTTATTTTCAATTGCAAAAGTTTTTACCTAGTTTTCTAAAAAAATATGGAGTTGCAACTTTGGAATATAGAGTAAGACAATATAAAAAACATTACATAACATCAAATGCAAACTTGTAATTCAAATTCAATACATTCACTCAGAAAACCAGCACTGAGACTTGTTATTCTATTACAATAATTGAACAGAAAACAGAGATGATTATTGAGAATGGTTCTAGTAGTCAGGATTGGCTTGAACATATGCCTCAATGGCCTTGAACATAGCCATTGCCTTCTCTTTCCCTTCCTTTATCTTCTCCTCATTAATCTCGACCTCGCCTTTGGTGTTGTAAATGCTTCTGTTCTTGCAGATGCATCCTCTATCTTCCGTTGGGATGATCTTGATATGATAAGTAATGGATTCGAGGACACCTGCAAGAGCGTCGCCCTCAATGATGCTGTAGGTGTGTGTCAAGTTCTCCTTGTCAATGGCCTCCACGCGGTGCTTAGCGCTCTTATACTGACTCCCTTCACCAAAATGAATGATCTTCACGGTGCCAACGCCACCATCTCCTTCCACGATCTCCACGTTCTTGATGGCCTGAGGCATGATCTTGGGAATGAGAGTGTCGGCGTCGAGAACCATGGCTTTGAACATCTTTGCAGCTGGGAGTGAGGAAGTAACCTCCATATCATAAGTGATGGCAACCATGGTTATGGTTTTTAAGCTTGAAAGTAAGAGAAATAGATGGAAAAGCAATGAAGTATTTGCTTTGAATGTGATGAGAAATGTGGGAAGCAGAGGTGCTATTTATAGTGTAAAAGTGGTGATGAAATTGAATTATTCAGGTGCAACTATCATGTGATTAAGAATAATTAAGGATATTGGTAAATAGTTAGCACCTCTTTGCGGACTCTTGTTTTAAACTGGAGGATTAATCTTTGCATCTCTCTATCTTTTATAACAAAGCTTGATTTCTTAACTAAGCCGATTAATTTTTTATTTTTGTGAAAAATTACATCAAATGTGTTCATTCCAGCATAGTAAAAAATACAAAGTAGATAGGCTAAAATGAGCTGAGTAAATCAGAATAAAATGTAACGCAATTATCATATACTACTAATATTTAGACTGGTCAATTTAGGAAGGCCAACCTCTAACCCCAAAGAATGGGCTCAAACTTTGTTAAGTCATGCTTTTCACATTTGCAATGGAAATATAAATAAGTTAGAAGTAGACAAATCACACGACTTTGACAGAAATCCATGCAAAAACGAATATATTACCTACCAATACCAAATATAGCCAAGTTGTCCGTTAATTTAATCTAAGGAATATGTAGCAAACAATAATTTATGTAACAATTAAAAATGCATACAGTTTTTTTTTTCATATGCGAAACAGACTGAATGAACAACGAAATACAAATCATATTGTCGGTGAAGAGTAGGAACACAATTTGAACCAAAAAGTTGACTTCTTTTAAACAATTTTGCGACTCCCATGTCCCATCTCTTGAATGGGATATTAGGCATAATTGGAGAATGAAGAGGTATTGTAATTGATAATTCGATGATGATTCTATTACTGCAGAGACTCCCTCTTTGTATAGGGATGATACATATGTAATTAAGGTATAAGATCAATTAAGTATCAATCAATTATCAATTTTCCTATTCTATTTTTGGAGCATAATTGTGGTCCATAATTGCTTTTATTCTTTGGTATCTTTCCTTTCTCAACATGGTATCACGATAAAGGCCTTGTCCACCAAACCACATGCCCATACACCCCAGAACAAAATGGTGTATTAGAAAGGAAAAATCGCACCCTCCTAGAAATGGCTAGAGCCATGCTTATTGAGTCTAACACCCCCAAACACTTCTGGCCCGAAGTTGTTGCCGCATCTGTCTATCTGACAAACCGATTACCGTCTAGAACTCTTGACCTGCAAACACCCATGCAAGCCCTCTAGACGTTAGCCCACATACCATTACCTTTGACCTTGCAGCCTCGAGTTTTCGGATGCTCAGTATTTGTACACATCCCAAAGCATGAGCGAAATAAACTAGCCCCCTGTGCTATAAAATGTGTCTTCGTGGGGTATGGGATCTCACAGAAGAGTTATAGATGCTTCGACCCTAAAACCAATCGCTTGTTCACCACTATGAACTGCGATTTCCTTGAGACAAACTATTTTTTTAACCAACTTAGCGGTCAGGGGGAGAGTCAGAGTGATCCACTAAGCTGGTTACCAGCCCAGAACAGCTCATCGACTCAAGGCCCAAGAGAAGAAGAAGTTGAAGAAGAAATACAACCCGCACCAAATAGTGACACCATCCAAGAAGATCCCTTACTGGTATCCCCTGTAAGTACTCTTCAAACTCCGACTGATTTGGTATGCGTTGGCGAAACTGACCCTGAGACAGATAATGAGGCCGAAGCAGTCTCACAAAGTGAGTCAGACATTTGTGATCTATTGGAAGAACAGATCAGTGAAGAACTCGGAGGGTAAAAACTTCCTCCAAGGGCCAACAGAGGAGTTCCATCGAAACGATATAGCCCCGACGTCATCAGTAGAAAAGGTAAGTACTCGGTCGTGAACCTAACTAAGGGACACCTCTCAGAGATGGCACACGCATTCGAGGCCGCCCTATATGAAGAAGAGGAGATTCCATGTACTGTGGAAGAAGCATGGAGACACAAACACTGGCGAGAGGCGATGATGAAAGAAATGGGAGCCTTAGAAAGAAACGGCACATGGTAGAAATGCAAAATCCCGGACAGAAAGAAAGCAGTTGGATGTAAGTGGGTGTTCACTATCAAACGAAGGCCAGATGAATCTTAGAAAGATACAAAGCACGACTAGTCGCCAAGGGCTACACCCAGACTTACGGAGTTGACTACGATGAGACTTTCTCACCAGTAGCAAAAATGAATACCATTCGGGTACTCCTATCTTTTGCTGCAAATAGGGACTGGCCACTTCACTAATTTGATGTAACAAACGCATTTCTACATGGGGAACTAAAAAGAGAAGTATACATGGAAGCTCCCCCTGGATTCTCGGAGGGATTTGAAAAAGGGGAAGGATGTCGTCTAAAGAACACCATCTACGGACTTAAACAGTCCCCAAGGGTTTGGTTTGGGAGATTCAAAGAAGCCATGACCAAATATGGGTTTCGGCAAAGTCACTCAGATCACACTCTATTCTTGAAGAAGCGAGAGGACAAAATCATGTGTCTGGTCATCTATGTAGATGATATGATTATCACGGGAGATGATACGGAAGAAATAGAAAGACTAGAGGGGAGCTTATTCCAAGAGTTTGAAATGAAAAATTGGGGGAATCTTAAATACTTCTTAGGGATAGAAGTACTACGGTCCGAAGGAGGAATCTTCTTGAGACAAAAGAAGTACATCCTGGATATTCTAGCGGAGACAGGCTTGATTGATTGCAAACCCGCCGACACACCGATACTAGTGAACCATGGGCTGCAGGTCTCTGAGAAAGCTGAATTAGCAGATCAAAGCAAGTACCAGCACTTGGTGGGAAAACTCATCTACCTTTCTCATACTAGACCAGACATTGCGTATGCAGTAGGGGTAGTGAGCCAATTTATGCATCGACCGCAAAAAGATCACTTTGAAGCTGCTTTGAGGATCGTGCGGTATCTCAAAGGAACAGTTGGACATGGTATAATGTTCAAAAAGAATAAACATCGAGGAATTTATGGATTCACCGATGCTGACTGGGCGAGTAATCCAATCGATCGAATGATAGAAATCCATGGGTTCCATCCTAAAATCAATTGGTGATAAGAGAAGAGGCCCATGAGACTTATATAGTGGATTAAGCTCTTTGTGTACACTGATGTGAGATATTATTATATTCATTTTTATGTTTCAATTGCCAACACCCTCCCTCAAACCCTTCAAGGTGAATCTTGGAGGGGTTGGACTTTTTTTTATGATCGATTGGACAGTTTTTTTCGATCGGTTGGACCACTGGCCCAAATTTTCAGCCCAGTTATACTGCTGGGTCAGTCATTTTTTTCGGTTTCAGCCCAGATATACTGCTGGGTCAGTTAAATATGACCTACAGTCGACGACCTGCTCTGATACCATGATAGAAATTCATGGGTTCCATCCTAAAACCAATTGGTGATAAGAGGAGAGACCCATGAGACTTATATAGTGGATTAAGCTCTTTGTGTACACCGATGTGGGATATTATTATATTCATTTTTATGTTTCAATTGCCAACACCATCAATTCATCTTCATCATCAGCAGTTTGTAAAAGAGGAGTTAGGGCATTCAAAACGTGGATCTCAAGTCATGTTCGAGGGCGGGTTAGGGGCAGACGTAAACGTGTTCATTTTGTGCATGATGTCGAAAAGCATTTAGAATTCTACAAGCATCAAAACCCTGAGTTTTGCTTGGTTTTGGGAGATACTCACCGACTTCATGTTTGAGTGTTGTATTATGCATAACATGGCCATTGAAGAAGAAGACGAAGAACCGTCAACGCTTCAAGCTCCTTTGATGAAACCAATACAATTGGGGCACACCAAATAAAGCTTCGAATATTATGCATTTTACCGCTTCCAATAAAATGTTTAGGATTTCAATAATGTAATTAATTTATTTTAAATAAAATATAATTTTCAAATTTAATGAATTTTGTATTTTATTTAAATAAGAATAATTAGTTATGAAATAAAAGAAATATAAAAGAATAAAATAAGTGGGATCCGTGAATGATTAAGGGAAGTAAGAAGGGTTGTGGGTGTTATTTATTTAATAAAAATGTGATAAAAAATTGTTGCAAGGCTATGAATGCAATAGTTAAGAAATGAATTTAAGAGATGAGTTGTAGATGTCTAGAGACAAAATAACTAGAAAAGGTAAAGGATATCAAGATTCATATGAGCTTTTCTCCACATCATACTTTTTAATATAGAGATCAGTGATACTGTCTCTAAAAAAAAGTGAATGGGCAGTGAGCTTGCCTCTTCACAATCCACGTCTAGATAGTGATAACAAAAGCAATATATGCATCCATCCATCCATCTAAGAAGCAAACATTGTGAGAGGCAGAAACTCATTCATTCTCGCTCGAGCTGTCCAAAATACTTGCCTGTTATCGTCACAAGGATGTTGAGAGCAATAACTTGATCGTCTACCTCTGTTTTTGCAGCTCGCAAGCTTGCACACTTCCGCAGTAATGAACGAAGAGCTGCGCTTGTGTCTGCGTGGAGGGGCCAATCTAGTGCTACACAAAGGGCAAACAGCCATAAACTATCCTTGTATGCTAATATGTCTACGTTCAACACAGAGTTCACTCGTTTCTTCAGTAGAGAAGTTCGAGCAGCAGAATCCATCTTCAGAATTGCAGAGAGGGTGGGGAGATCAATGGAGCTTTGAGGAGAAGATGGGCTGGAATTGGCATCAGTAGTCTCCGAGATGCAAGAACCATCTATAGATTCTAAGCTGACATATTTCTCAGAGGTGTTATCACTCTCAACCATCTGATTCAAAAATTCCTCTTTGGTTGATGTTTCTGCACTGGGGTCTTCAAGGTCTAGCCGTGCAAAAGCCTGGGACAAAATAGTTTTCCATTCATGTCCATGAAAACATTATAACCAGTAGCATTACTTAGCTGCTACAAGATACAAGAAAACATAGTTCTAAGATATACTAGATGAAAAGGTATTGAAGGTAAGTGAAGGTTGCAATATTAACCTCTCTCAGCTGTGAAAAATCAGAAAGAAAACTGTCTTCCCACTGTTTGAGAGGCAACAATTTCTCGGGGCACTTGATAACATCGGGAATTTGAGGCATATACACACTCTGTTCTTTGACTTTATTGACCTTTACAACTTTTACCTTGGGGATTCTAGCAGCCTCCCACCTACAAAACAAGTGATGCGCTTCTGAGTTCAGAACTGCAGCAACTAAATAAATTGGCCAATGCAGAAAATTTATCAGATCATCTGAACATCCTCATAATCACAACATGCACACAAAATGATACGTTTGCTAATAAGTTTTTTTTAAGGTTTTGAAAATAGTAGATAAGCAAAAGCAACACCAGCATCAGATAGGAAAGTTCAAGGTTCTTACATGTATTAATCACAAAAACAAACAAGAGAAATAAACATGAATAGCAAAGATGAAACTGGTACCTTACACGCCTAAGATATTCAAGTCCATCCAGCGGAGGGCCAGAGTCAAAGTCAGGTTCTCCTGTGACAGAAAAGGCAGGCCTCTGAATACTGTACTCTTCATCACTATCATCATCTTCGCAATAGTCTTCTTCCACTGCTGATGACCCTCTTTCATCGCTAATAGGAGGAAAAGAGGAAGGATCTGACTCGTTCAAGTTATCAAGGTGATCACCTTCATCTTTTGGGCACACTTCACCAGAAAATGTATGTTAACCCATTAGCTAATCCTTCAAATAACTAATAAAGATAATGCAAACCAAAACACAAATTATTTACCTGAAATTCAAGAAGAAAAGTTTGCACATGTAGGCAAGAACAACTCAACTTCCTAAAGCTAACTTCCTATTCCTTACTTAAGCAGCTAGGTGAAATGAAATTCAAATGATATCTGAACCAATAAATTATACTCCCTCCGTCCTTGAAAAGTATGAACTTTCTAATTTTGGAATAGTTAAACAACACATTAACCCTACACATCATTTTATTTACAACTTATACAATTACACAACACTACTAATGATGTGGAGGCCACTCTCAACTAACACTACTTCACTATCCTTTAGTATCACTTTTACTTTACCAATTATACATTAAAACTCGGTTTGAACCAAATGTTCATACTTTTCAGGACGAAGGGAGTAAATGTTTAAGAAAAATATATCTATATAAATAAAACAAGGCATTAACAAATCCTACACACCATTCTTAAACAAGGTTTTAACGAATCCTAGACAACATTCTTCAATGCACAAAGATAATCATATGTTTTCCTTTCCCAAATGCAGCCGTCACACCCGTGCACATGGAAAAAACTAACCCATCAAATTGACACAACCACAGAAAGACATTCACAAGATAAAAGGAATTACAAAATCTGATTTCCAGCCACAAGGCCCTAACATTTACAAAACGTATACACAAACGAAGAAGAATTAAGAAGAGAATACCCAAATTAGCATATTTCTGAAACTGAGGGCGAGGATCAAAGTCGAAGCCCGGGATGCTATCTTTCTCACGAGCTGTATCCAATTTGAGCAGTCCATCGTACTCATCCACCACTGCCGGACCAAGCCTGCAATAAATCTCAAACCACTTCTTCTTTTGTTCATCAATCATATCAAACCTCAGAGCCTCCAACTCCCCTCTCGAATACATCAGCCCCTTCTTTTCTCTCCTCTCAACAGGATTACAGCTCATCAACCCCGAATTGTTTCTCCTACACTTTCCCCCCCTTCGTCTAGGCTTCTTCTCCTTGGCCTCTTGCTGCTTCCAATTCCTCTTACTACCATTCTCATCGTTATTAATAAGTTCAGTGTGGTCGATCGTCGGAACTTCTTCACTCACGCATTTCGTCGAACAGTTAACCTGCACTTCTTCGTGCTCTTTTTCCTCGGTTCTCACCGCACCAATTTGTGCACCGGACGCCTGAACGGTGTCGGTGTGGATACTTTCTTCCACAGGAATTGAAGCGCTGATGATTGTAGAATTATCGGCTTCGTCGGTGAAATTGCCTGAACCGTTGGAAGATTGTAGAGTGCTGAGACTGTGAGGCGTCGATTCCACCAGAGTATCGAAGAAACTACAGTGACCTGCGGCGGCGGCGCGGCCGTCTAGATTCAACGAATTCGCCACGAGTGTAGATTGTGCTGACATCGGAAAATAGTTGTACTTTGAGCTATACAAAATAATGAATCAGAACAAATTTTGGTGGAATTTCAAATTTAGAACTATTGCCTTTCACGGGTAAAAATTAAAAGTAAAATCACTACTTAATATTAGTAATAGTAAAATACGCAAATGGTCCATAAACTTTATATTTTCACGTCAATAATTTCTGAATTTATAAATTATCAAAGATAGTTTCTGAACTAATGTGTAATCACAATCATGGTATTTTTTCACTTCCCTTCACAATTGTACACCAAAAATGTTCATAAAAATGGAATATCTAGGTAATTGATATAATATTTTTTCTATATCTCTCTAGTATTGAGTATGATATTTTCTTATAGCTTATGTGTCTGAAATGATATTTTTATTTTACTATTTCAATCATTTTATCACAAATCTCCTTTATCTCTCTTTCTCTTGAACTTTTTAAAAGTAAACAATAAAAATAAAAATCACTATAAATTCTTAAATATATTAATTATAAAAATAACTTATAAATTTAATTTTAATTGTGATTAGATTATTTTTAATATTAAAAATTATAAAATAATCAAATCACAGCTAAATTATAATATTACATTTTTTATTTTAATTTTAATTTTAATTGTGATTCGATTATTTTTTTATTAAAATATTTTAATTTTTTATATTAAAAAATAATGAATCACAATTTAAATTAAATTTAACTTTAAGGTATTTTTATAATTAATATATATATATATATATATATATATATATATATTTTTTATTTTTTAAAAGTCTAAGAGAAAGAGAGAGAGAGAGAGAGACAAATTGACATAAAGTAATTGAAAAAGCAAAGTGAAAAATATCATTTCAAACACTCAAATAGTAATAAATATCATACTCAACAGTACTAGAGAGAGAGAAAATATCATATTCAGTATCTAGATATCCCAATTTTATGAAAGTCCAAAAATGTCCTTCATGCATTGGGGAATTTTTGGTGCAAAATTGTGATGATAAGTGAAAAATTACGACGAATGTGACTATACCTTAGCACATGGGCTATTGATGTGCAAAAAGCAAAGTTCATAGACCATTTCCGTAGTTCACCCTATTAGTATATAGTACTTGGGTTGTTCTAATTAGGCAAAACTTTTAGGCACAAATGTTAAAAAATTGTGTTAAATGGAATAAATATAAATAAAATTAAATAAGAGAAAGAAATAGAGTATGAAAAATAAGAGAGAGTAAGGTAGATTAGAATTAAGTAAAAGTGATTAAATATTTTGTTTTATATCAAAAAATGAAATAACTCAACTTAGTTGAAACAATCTAAAAAAGGAATACGATTCTAACTTAGTTGTGACGGAAGCAAGACTCTAACTTAGTTGTGACGGAAGCAATACTAATAGTATTAATTTTTCGTTTTTATTGTCAGAAAAGTGATATACAAAAAAATTGTGGCAGCCCCTTTTATATTTATTTTAAGTTGGATCGTAAATTACGTCAAAAAAGTGGTGTATCATAATTGGAGCATTTTTTTACAGTATTTATTAAGTATATGACACATGAACATTGTTTTGACGCAAATCAAGATTTAAAGGAGCTAGTTTATATATAATAATCGTTAAAATGTCGGGGAAATCGATCGTGATTTCGTCATAACAAGTATTAATACTTCATCACTTTGCCAATACTTGTTATTACTTCATATGGTATTTTAAATGGTGGACGAATGGATTACGTCCTTAACAACAATTATGCATAATTACCTACTATTTTCTACTCCATGATAAATAGATGGTATATTTTTAATAATATAAAAATCAGAGCTTTTAAATAAAATATAACAATATTAGTATATGATATATTTACATATCTAATTAGCTGAAGATTTAATTTTTATTCGCATTCAAATAACTCAAGATAAAATACAATGTAAATCAAAAATAAACGAACTAAAGAATAGACTTTATAAAAGCAAAGAGAGCTTTAAAATTGAATTTTGCTATATTTTTCAATATGATATATTTACACATTTATTCTTAGATTCCAAAGATAACTATTTGTATTTTAAATTAATTTTTTATATAAATTTATAACAAAAATAAAAGTAAAGGAAACCAAAAAACAAGCGGAGAATAAATAAAATAATGGTAAATTCAGTGGTGAGATAGGGATTCAAAAATGGTCGTCCTTCTGTAATTCGCTGTTGCATGATTGTTGGATATATATATTTATAGGTAATGTATCGTAATTATTGAATGGGAAATGCATTGTAATTATTGAAATTGCTAGGTGTAAATGTCCGAAAATTGCTGAACAATCAATGATTTCACTCACATCTACAGACCACAGTCAAAATTCTCTTCATTAATTTCCCACAACATATTATCTGAAAACCAATTTTCCTAATTTCGAAATTCCCAAACAAACACTCTCCAGTTTGCTTTAAGCAGCAAGAGCTAAGTCGCAGTCAACAAACAGTTGCAATCATTTCACTATTTGCTAAGCACAAATCATTACAAGTTGCAAATGTTATGAATCACATTCACCAGTTACACATCTTCCGACTTCAACTAGGTTTCTAAGTTCTAATAGATACTTGATATAACAAAGATGTATCACCCCTCTCTTCTTCCCACTTACCATATAGAAAATCCAAACAAGATCAACTGAATATCGACAAATAACTCGAGACGAAGACAATGCTCCCAACTTTATGTTACTTCAAGTGCTATTTTTTCACTTATAATGTTTGCATTACCTTGCTTTGGTTGGGATCTTCAGTTTTTAGGCGGTTCTTGAAGCCCAGGAGCTTGTTGAGGGCATTAACATAGGCTCGAACACTTGAGATGACGATGTCCATGGATGCTCCAGTCCCACTGGTTATATAGAAGAAGAAAGTGTTAAAAATGACAATTCAAAAAATCAATCTTTTTCTGTTTTATCATCCTTTAGAAAAAAATTGAAAGATGCAAAGTATATCAGTGCCTAAATGCGCGGTTGACAGATTCTCCTGTATAAGCATGAGTAGCTGTTACACTATCTTCGCCACGAATTAGAACCCGTGTTGTGGCTATAGCATCGATGCCTTCAGTAACACCACTCATGGAATACTCGAGAAGTGTTACAGGAACCTGCAAGCAAGCAAAACTCTATATAAGCTAGTTTCGTACGATTATAATTTACACGAATAGAGAACTAATAAGAGAATCTTGATGTCCAAACATCAAGGCCCAGGTGTTGTCTTATGAGATATAAAGCCATTAGGCCCTTAAACCCCAATAGCCAATGATGACAAGTAATTTCAACCTGCCTATAAATCCTCACAACATTTTGTTCATAAATCAAGAGTAAAATTTATATAATACAGGTTTGAGATCCCTAATTCACAGACTAAAAAGTGATATTTACAAGAAAAACAAACTATGAAACTTATTTGCTTGCACAAAATGCTTAGAAGCAGAAACTCAAATCAACTAATTTTGATGCATTGTACATGCGTGTATAGTTCTATTCCCTTTTATAGCAGCAGAAGACACCAATTTCGAAGATGTCGCTTGATCAAATTAAAAAGGCAAAACAGTGTAGAACAGCTTAAATGTTTTGAAGTTTCTAACCTTAACAACAAGGTCTACTGCCTTGTATGCTGCATCAACAGGTCCAGTCCCAACCGAACAAGAAATACGCTCATCACCGTTGGCATGAATGAGCTTGACTGTTGCGGTTGAAAGGCCAAGAGATCCACATGTAACCTGTCGAGACAAGGTAAAAGTATAATAATTTAATGGAATATCTTAATGTACCACAACTATATCTATTGATTAACCACTATTAAGAAAGTTATAGACATGCCTGTACATCTTCAAGTTTCCAAACAGTTTGCGGCTGGAAAACTTCATCTGAAACTAGGGCTACTAGGTCATCATCGCTTATATTCTGGAACATCAACAGAATATAAACATGAGTGACATAGTAGTCAATATTATAAAGTTTAACTTATGTGCATGTATAGTTGGCTGAGTAGCACATCAGTTACAACCAGGGCAGGAGAGGGAGAGAGATGGTTGGATTATAATATTATATGCAGTATAAGGAGTCATAATATGCAACACATTCTTCCATTCTTCTACATCTGTCTTGGTAGATTTCAACCAGTACCTTTTTATTTCCAGCTACGGCTTTAAAGCGTGAAAATAGATCATCAAGTTCCTTTCCATCAATATCATACCCAAGCTGCAGATTCATTTGCAAAAAACGTTGATGCATAGGTGGAACAATTGCAGAACCTACTTTAATAGTTGAAAGATAAGCTTAACATTGCAATTTACCTCCAGCATTTTGGCTTTCAAAGCATGGCGTCCACTGAAGAAAAAAGAATGAATAGAACATTACAATGAATACTGATATTCCATAACATGTGCTGATGACCATCATGAAAACAACAATAATCTAGAAAGTAACTAAGTAACTAACAAAGATTGACTTGACAATGAGGATTGAGAGATCATCATGTTTCTAGATATTATGAGACACACATGCCTATTAGCTTTGATGTCATTGGTTGACCAAAGTCACCCTATTGAAACTGTGACCCCTTGACCTGGTGAATTCAGGTCAAATAGATGACAATTACTTGTACGGTATAATTGTTGTGCCTTTTTCAGGTCAAACTGTGATTACATACAGGTTAGCATATGAAATTTACTTTTGATTGTTTCTTGTGATTATTCAGTAGCAAGAAACTGCAAAGACAACACAGTGAAGATAGCAGCTCTGTATTTTGTTCATTTCCTACTTTCACTATATGTAAAAAGGATGCCAAATTCTCAGTGTTGCCGCACATGGGTTTGCACATGAATCTTTAACCTGAGTGACAATCAAGTGTTAGTTACAGCACTAATACAAACTGACAAGGGCACAGAATAATGGCATTTTAGTTAATGTATCTTATTAACAATTTAAAAGGAAGATAAGTATCATAGAACTTGAAAACTGCAATTATAGGACAACAATGAAGATTGCAGAAATAGGGGCAAGAGAGTAGTAAGGCATACAACAGCATTTACGTCCAGCATACCTGAGTTTTCCAAGCACGATACCAGATTCATTAGAACGAAGAAGTCCTATATCTTCAGGAGATATAATTTCATATGTGTTTTTATGTTTCAGCATTCCATCCTGCAGAAAAAGCTCAGATCAAATGTATAAACAAGAAATTTTTTGAAACAGTTAAAAGGTCCAACTCAGATTAAACAGAGAAAATTATGAGATCCAAACAGCATCGAACATTTATAATCATTTGTTTGTTTTTACACATTCAAAATTCAATGGTTGAGATATTCCTTAAAAACTTCAACAGGCAAGTTCACTAATTATAAGATGAACTGATGAAGGTCCAAAAACTAAAGAATAACTTTTCAGGATAGAAAATGATAATTATTTCCAAGTTTCTTTAATTTATTTTTCATACTATTCTCTATTAGGAACTCATTGGAAAGTTACCACCTGCAAAACAAGAGGTAAGACAGTGTGTTTTTTTTATCATGGTAAGACATAGATTTACTGATTTAAAAATTCAATGTTTGCAATAAATGAAAAAAGGTAGATCAAAATCAACCAATCAACCAAAGGTATAATTCAATGTAAATGCAGAAGACTCTTGCATAAAGAGAACCATCAAACACCAACCTGATGAATTCCACTTTCATGAGCAAAAGCATTAGCTCCAACAATTGCTTTGTGTGGCTGGATACGCAGCCCACTATATTCTTCTACCTGAACACAGTGTTCAACAATGTGAAAACATGCATATCTGTAAAGTGAGTTTATGACTTTATATCTCAAGAAAAAGTCAACAATCATAATGATACAGAGGATAGTGTACCATCTTGCTCGCCATGATGATATGTTGAGTATTGATCCCTGTGTAAAGACCATCCAGAGCTTGCTCCCCACGGCATTTTATGGCCATTACAACCTGCAGTGGATCAGAAAGAGAAACATATTCTCAATCAGAGGATCATAAGGGGACCTAGATAGTCCCTGAGCCAACTGGGTTCTCGACAGAAAGGTAACTGTTATTTGATGCCAAGAGATATAAAATATAAATTATGATGTGCCAAATAAAAAAAACCATTAAGGGCCCCATCTACCATGTTTCTTAATTTTAATGATAAGAAACCTAACCACTTGAGATACAGGAAACTAGCTTCTCAAAGTTTATGCCGTGAAATGTCTATCATGATACAGATTACTTTGTGCCTTTCATTCTAAGGAAAGAAAAAACCCGCTAGGGGTAGATTTAGGACGTTCAAATAATTAATTAAGGTTACCCCCCCCCCCAAAAAAAAAAGCAAAATAAAAGAGAAGGAGAACACACCTCCTCTAGTGATGCATTACCAGCTCTTTCACCAATCCCATTGATGGTAACCTCTACTTGCCTTGCACCTGAATATGCCCCCTGAAGTTGGGATTGAGATAAGCGCCAGTGTCAATATCTAACCTGAATTTAGATGTTAAGCACTCCAAGCGTGAGAAATACATACCGCAATAGTATTAGCAGTAGAAAGTCCAAGGTCATTCTGACAGTGTGTTGAGATAATGACATTTTCAATTCCAGGGGTGTTTGCTTTTATGTCTGCAATTAGCTGCCCAAATTCAGAGGGCAGTGTGTAGCCTACTGTATCAGGGATGTTAAGAGTTGTTGCCCCGGCCTTAATAACCTCTCCCAGAATTCGGTAAAGGAATTCTCTGTCTGACCTGCAAGAAACCAAACAAAAAGAAAGATGAATTCACAAATTAGCAGGTTGCATTAGGCCGCAAAATCTATACCAGACACTCATTGTCCTCTTCCAATCAGAAAATTTTCAGAATTCATAGTGCACCCCAACTACCAATTTATGATCCTCAAATTAAAATTAGGGGGACAAAACATCAAACACACTAAACGAGTTCATCAAATGCCTGCTATTGGTTGTGGTAGCAGTTTGAATCCTTTGATTGCTGCTGTTGTTGTTTTAGATATTCAGAAAAGTTTAATTTGAGCTAGAATTGCAGTATTAATTTGAAGCTTCTCCCTAATTTTTTTTCAATTTCATTCGATTCATTATCAAATAATTGATTAATTATAGAAGGAGATAAATGAAATGAGAAGGCGTGACCTTCCCGCATCTTCGGGGCTAAACTCAACATCTCGACAGCCCAAACTCCGAGCATAAGCAACCATAGTGGTGGCCTTGTGAACCACTTGACCCGGCGTCATCTTCAGCTTGAAATCCATATGAATCTGACTGGTGGCGATGAATGTGTGAATCCGAGGCTTGCTGGCATGCTTCACGGCCTCCCACGACCGCTCGATATCCCTCTTATTACACCTCGCGAGGCCGCAAATCACCGGAACAAGGCCGGAATCGGCGCTGGAGAACTCGCGGGCGATCAATTGGACGGCTTCGAAGTCGGCGTCGGAGGAGGCGGGGAATCCGGCCTCGATGATGTCGACGCCGAGGCGGGCGAGCTGGCGCGCGATGTCGAGCTTCTCCTTGGTGGTCATGGTGGCGCCGGGGGACTGCTCTCCGTCGCGGAGGGTGGTGTCGAAGATGCGGACGTAGTTAGGGTCGGGGATGTGGTTGGGGATGTAGTGAGGGCGGAGGGAGCAGAAGACGGCGGCGGAGGATGGACGGCGCCCATTTCGGATGAGGTAGACTGGGAGGATGGGGAATTTGGTGGAGCGGAAGGTGGCCGGAGATGGTGCGAAGGCGGCGTGCTTGCAAATCGAAGATGCCATTGCTAATCAATTTGCTTCGGAGGTGAAGGATTGGATGTCTATACTTTAAAACCCTAAAATATTTTGCAGGGTTTAACAATTGAAATGTGTGTTTTCCACTCTCCAAATTTTTATTGCTAATGGGTTTCATAAATTTACAACCCCAATTACTTCAGAGTTGCAGAGTTGTGAATATTTTTATTTACTGGTAGTGAAAACAAAAATTGATCCTTGTATATTGTCATTAAATATAAAAAATCTCGGTTGTGTACATTGAAATTATAATGTTTAAATAGAAATTATATTATTATGAAATTAAAGTTCATGATTTTTTAGTTATCAACTAGCCCATTGTGATTATTAGGGTGTTGGACAAAATAAAAGAGAGATGGTTGTGTATTTGGATTCCGGTGGAAAGAAACACAACATTCCTCACAGTTCATTATTTTTTTGATAAAATAAAATATAAAAACATTAATTTCTTTTTTTATAAAATAATGAGACGTGAGGAATCCAAATCCACGCTTCACTTAAAGGGATATTAAGGGGATGGATTTTTTTTTTAATTTAAATTAACTCTTATATAAGGGAAGAAATTATAAATAAATTTCTGATGGATTTTTTTTTAATTTAAATTAACTCCTATATAAGGGAAGAAATTACAAATAAAATTACAAATAAACTCCTATTTTTTTAAATTTAAATTAAATTCTATATAAGGAAAGAAATTACAAATAAAATTACAAATAAACTCCTATACAGTTATACTATAGGAGGGAACTTACAAATAAAATTACAAATAAACTCCTATTTTTTTTATTTAAATTAACTTCTATATAAGGGAAGAAATTACAAATAAAATTACAAATAAACTCCTATACAGCTATACTATAGGAGAAAGAGGACTCGAACTCGGCACCTCATGCAATAATGTCTAAGCTTCTTGCCGCTAGGATAAGGCTCTGGACTTAAGGGGATGGATCCTGGATCCTCACACAACAAAGGGTGTTGTGCTTAAAACGCACAACAATGATTATGAAACGCAGCAAATCTAATAAACTCAATTCATTATTTAATTTACTGTGGGCCGGCCCATATACAGCCTTATGTAAAGTAGATAGACATGTACACGCATTCCATGATATATTATAGTAATGCAAAATATTATTTTTATTTTACATATTTTCGTTTATTTTAATACTAAAATATTATAAAATCAAATATTATATGTATATTAAAATACTTATAAATTGTAACTATGATATAAATATTTGCGTATTTCATTTTTTTAATAGGAGTATGAAATATCTTATTGTGTCTATGATTAATTGAGCTTGTTTGATTTGACACAAATTTTAAAAAATATAACGAAAAATGGATTGGAAAGATTAGTAAAATGTGAGTCTTACTTTTACATTATTGATTTTATGATAAAATGTGAATGTGATAAGTTAGTGGAATGTGAAGTCTATTATTAAAAATAGTAAAAAGTAGGGATATCAATTAATTGTAGTTGGACAAAAAATAAATTAGTGTCAATTAATCGTGGATGGAGGAAGTAGCAAATATGAACATCTCCAAATAAAATTAAAAAATTTATGTGAATCAATATGAAAGAATAAAATATTTATAAATTGAGTTATACAAATATTTATCATCATAGTTACAATTTACAATTATAATACTCCCTCTGTCCCAAAGAATATACGATTTAGTTCGGCACAAATTTTAAAACAAGATTGAAAAAGTAAGAGAGTGGTAGAGAGAAAAAATAAATATATAATTATTAGTGGAGAATGAGTCTCAACTTATTAAAGAAAAAAAAGTTTTCAAAATTAAAAAGTACATATTCTTGTGGAATGGACTAAAAAAGAAAGAATGTATATTTTTGCGGGACGAAGGAAGTAATATACCATGTACATATAAAATATTTAATTTCATAATATTTTTAGTGCTTCGTATATAAAAACAAATACTTATTACGTCATAATTACAATTTATAAGTATTTTAATATGGAAAACAAAAGAAATAAAAATTAAAGAAAAAGGGCAATGTATATAGCAGGCCTGGAGTACGTGTACATGTTGTATATCTACTTTACATAAGGTTGTATATGGGTCGGCCCACAGTAAATTACATAATGAATTGAGTTTATTAGATTTGCTGCATTTCATAGTCATTGTCGTACGTTTTAAGCACAACACCCTCTGCCGTGTTTTTTAATGCAGCCGAGGATCCATCCCCATCGAAGTATGCATCCGTACAAGTAACTCCCTCCATCTCTTAAAAAAAACTAATTTTACTATTTTGTGTTGTACTTCAAACTATGCAAAGTTATAATGTAGACTCCACAATCCACTAATTCTACTTTCGCTACATTTTCCCACTCTCTTTCTTACTTTACATTTTGTTTGTTATTTCTCAACCAGTCCAAATAAGATATCTTCAGCAAAAATCTTATTATACGTGGGCAACCGTGAAATGTTTATGATATTTTAGATTATTTTTTAAGTTCGTAATAAGTAGGATAAAAAGCTATGTAGAAAACCACATTGATTTTGTAGTGTCAAGTAGGATAAAAAAATGCACAAAAGTTGGTCGGATATGGTGATTGATCTACCATAGAAAATAACAAACAAAGTATAAAGTTTATGATATTTTACCCCAATTTAAAAGTGCGTGGAAAATACTAAATATTAACAAAAATTTATGATTTTAGATACCAATATCTCTTTATTATATATTGGGTTAATATGATAACATAAATCAATAATACAAAAATTAGAGTTTGATCAGTTGTATTTATATAAGAGTATTTGCAATTGCCCTATAAAAATACTCCTAGTACTCTTGTGTTATTTATAGGTTCCTTAAAATGAGTTAAGCCTAATAATAGAGTGGAACATCACATTTATAATTTGATGAGAATTAAATTGAATGACATGAAAGAATTTCGTTATCGTATATCGAGTTTCATTGTGGAAATCTCTGATTAAAGATGCCTAGAACAATTATTGGATGAATATCAAATACGATTTCGAATCATTAATAACAATAAATAGATAGGTGAAAAAAAGAAATATAATAGTATAAAGTTGATTTGGTGTTCTAATTTTTAATCGTAGTGTTATTAATAACAACAACGATACTCCCACATTGTAGACTAATGGTTCTTCCAATATCGACGTTTCTTCCGCCGATAGTAACTGTTGATTTTTTATCCCTCGTCTCTTAAATGGTTCTTCTCTCTTAATAACCTTATCTTTCGCACCGACAAATAGGGGTTAGCAAAAGCATCAAAATGTACACAATATCGACTCAAGAATTATTGGGAAAATGAGAAATTTATTGATATACTTCATTATCAATTTACAAAACTAGAATTTTTTTAATAATTTTTTAGTCAATATTGCAACTGAATTAAATTTAAAGTATACAAAACAGAAAAGAAAATAAGTAAATTTAACAACAAAAAATTAGTTAAATAAATATTCAATCCAAAAACCTCTTAAAAATAAAAAGGTATTAGTACAAGAATCTAATAAAACTAAAAATTACAAAAATACCTAATGAAATAAAATGCATTAGCATAAGGATCTAATGAAATAAAAATTTTACATAAAGACCTAGTGAAATAAAATGCATTAGTACAAAGACCTTTAGATGTTGTTTTTCTTTTTCATATACTTTTAATCAATATAAATTTTATGATTTTATTCAAATATATTAAAAAATTCATATAAAAATTATATAAATTATTTTATAATTCAAATTTATAATAAAAAATAATAAATTAAACATAAATAAAAAAATGAAGTTCACATCATTTTTTGGAAGAGTGGTTCACATTATTTTTTTGGAAGAATAATAATCATTGAATAAAACAAATTAATAAATAAAAGTAATAAAACATTTTAATGTTCGACCAATAAAAGTAAGAAATGTGCACTTGACCCCCACTTTTTCTATGGGTCGACAGGCTAATACTAATTATTAAACAATTAAGGGGTTGGAGTAATTGATTATAGAATTATTTTTATTTTTGCTATTTTGTCTTTTTATGTGTCTTGCTTGTAATGTTACCGATGGATGTAGTCTAAAGTGGATTTCCCAAACATCACATTTTTAATTTGACAAACACCTTATTCTGAAATATAGCCATTTTAGTAAACAAAAGAAAAACATAATCCAAGACTAGAGCTTCTGAGAAAGAACGACAAAAACACTGCAGTAATTCATAAACTCGTCGTTCTCCCCTAGAATGGCGATAGGGCTCGTCGGCGCCATCGAAAACGCAATCCGGCAAGCAGCACCGTCGTTGGCAGCTGTATCCGCCGCGGACCTGACGCTGCCGAAATCACCCGATCTGATCTTCTCCTTGGCCGCGGAGAGCGCAGCCAGGGCGGCGCTGTAGTAGTTTGAGCAAAGGCTGTAAACCACCTTGAGATTAGGATCGGCGGTTTGGGAGAGAAGGAATTGGATTTTGGCGCTTGTTTTTGAAGCGCTGTCTGCGGTTGCGACGATCACGGCTTCATCGAGTTGTCGTAGATTGTCGAGTGCGTGACCGTTTAAGAGAGCGTAGCAGAAGCGCGGGGTTCGGGTTTGAGTGCATATCTCCTGCAAAGAGATGGCCGAGACTGAGACTAAGACTGCCGATACCAACACAAGGGCACAAATGGTTGTTGAGAGTGAGGCCATTGTATTTGTATTCATTATTATTCTTCCTTTCTTTCTTTTCTATTCTCATTCATTTATACTCATGCTTCCACATTTTGCTTTTCATGTTTGGGAAATTGTATTAAATGAGAAATGCCGTTGGATTTTGTGGGGATATAGTAATTGATTAATGGAAATTGATGATTTGCAGAATCTCAGTTATACTCCTAATTTGTAAAATCAATGTTATTATTCTCTATTTATTAGTAGTAATTTATTTTGTTTGTGTGGGTGGCCAATTGACTCCACTTAGAAAAAACTAGTTCTACTACTAAGGAATAGAGACACGATCTTTAAACATTTCTATTTATTTATCCATTAAAACATTAAAGCAAAATTGGCACCGTTGACAAGAATTGGGCGATGCACAAAAATTCCTGCTATTCAGGTTCGTGTAACGAAATCTCAATCACAATTTACAAGTAAAGAAATAGTTTTAATACAAACAAATATACCTAAGATATTGGACAAATTACGTGGTGAAATTTATAAATTGTTACCTTGATTTTTATTTTATTGACTGGGCAGATAACTCGATCCATTTCTGTAACTAACTAGGCAATCTGCAAAAAATAAACACAAGACAAATATTTACAAACGAAAATTTAGAAAACAGGACTTAATTTTGAAAATAGACTACTTGTTCACGTGATTTATACCCTTTTATCTACTACAGTATATACTTTTATTCTAGATGAGAATATTGAAGCTGAAGTAGTTAGTTACCATGTAAATATATGGATCAGAGCGGCCTCCTGCTCCAAATCTCTTCACTGCTTTCAACTTCAGCAACCTGTTCATAACAACCAATTGTTTATGCTAGTGATCGTTATCACTGAATACAATGTCACACCAAATGAAAATCTGCCTTCAGCAGACTTTGTGATGTACTTACGTTAAAAATCCAAAAATCAAGAATGAGAGTGAAGGGTTCGAATAGCAACACTATAGATTATCAGTGATCATCTAAGCAAGTGTTGCTTTTCCTGAGTTATATAGACGCTAATCCATGCAAATGATCAAAACACCAACGTTTTCATAAGCATAAGCATAATCACATTTATTTGATATAATCTACAGAAAATATGTAACTGTGTGACTGTAACATAAGAAGGGGTCAATTGATGATACTCACATTCGCAAGGCTTTGCTCGTGGACGGGCTGTCTCCAAGCAACTGACGAATCATCACTTCAGAAGCACTTCCATCAGCAAGAAACCTCATAATGGCTGCAGCTTTGTGGCCCATGTGATCGGGGATAACTGGCTCCCTCGCCTTAGCAATAGCACTAGTTTTGCTACTAAGACTCTGCCTGGAGTTGCTAGAAAAGCAAGATGAAACCTCAGTTGTTATCTCAGAGAAAGTCTCGGATGACGCAGAAGGAGCAGGAGTTGCTATTGGCTTGCTGCTGGTTTTCAGTTTCTTGCCATTGGAGATGTAGATACTTCTTGAGCGTTTCTTCTGCACTATCTGAGAATTGTTGAAAAATTGATTCAGGACAGAAAATTTAGCTATTTTTATGGAGGAGGAGCAAAATAATGTAGAGAAGCATTGCTAGAGAAGATCCAAATTGAATGGTCATTTTAACTAGCATTACACCAGTGTGTGCACAAAGCAAATGTTGAAATGTTGTTTCAGCATACTTAATAAGTAACTAGAGATAAGTTCTGAACATAACACACAGTGAGAAATCTTCACCGACTGATTGCTACAGTAAATTGAACCGACGGTGATCTCATTGTTAAAGAAGGCTTAAATAACTAAACATTGCATCCATGAATTTGAGAAACGGAGTTTTTCAGGGCTTGATCATTTTGTATATACATCATCTATTTCACATACTTTTCATAGATATCAATGCATCTTCACAAGCAATATAATCATACCAACAGCGGAGAGGACAAATAGCACTACAACAGGAGAGGAATCAAATACTAATTCAGACCTAATCGGTAAATTTGTGATGGATCAATATACATAGAAAATCAACTGGCGGTTCAATTTTGGAAGTAAACACATCGGATGTCATAAACAATCAGCTCGTCAACTTGACTTGAGCTTCAAGCTCAGAGGAAATCTGAGGGCAAATCAGATCTCAATCAGCTAATAGCAGCGTTTTGCAGAAAGTTGCATTACACGACCGAAATTTAAAAATAATACGGATTATACATAAAATCGAATGCAGTATAATCAAAATGACGCAACGAAGAGAAATTTCAAACACAGAAACACCACAATCAACTGAGATCTCCTAAAAACCAAAGCAGAGGATCACCTTGAGCTTCAGATCATGCGATCTGGACACAAACGCCGCCGCCATCAGCTGCCGAGCGCTCGACGACTCATCATCCGCACTCGCTTCTGCCGGCGATCCGCCGATTCTGAGAGCGGAAATCGCCGTGCTCTCGAGGCTCTCCGGACTGTCTCCGTCGCCGCAGCTCATTCCCCTGTGAAGAAAAAAACTTAGTCAAATCCAAATTCAACGATGGAAATTCAATCATCAAAATAAACGATAAATAGAGGTGAACGGCGATGAATTTCTTACAAGGAAGGACAGGAAGAGAGACTGAGAAGCGCGGAGGCGACGCTGCGCTCAATGTTTGAAGGAAATGAAGCTTCCACAGTTTTCGAATCCATTTGTTTGTGTTTATCTTTTTCGTATTTGAAAATGGCGGGACAATTTCGAATTGTGATCTTTCTTTTTTCCTTTTTGGTTATTTTCAGATTTCTCTGAAATATTTATAGTAGGAGTATTATAAAATTTGTAGTAAGCAAAAATAAACGCGCATTGCATTTTTTTTAAGCTGTAAATTTCTTTAAGCAAAAATTCTGATCTTTCTTTTTTCCTTTTTGGTTAATTTCAACTCTTCATGGGCACACTTCTTTTATATTCAGACAATTAAATTATAATAAATTAACTAATATCTGATTGTTAAATGTATTTTCATCTTATGATTGGTAAATAATTCTGTAAATCTACTTATCAATTTCAGAATTACAGTCCTTATTCCGTGTGTAGAAATTACTTTTGTAAGAAATAGTAGTAGTAATTGTTATTGAAAGGAATAGAAATTACTTTTGTAAGGAGTAATTTTTAATTGACTTTTCGCAATTTTTTGAATCGAATATAAAACATACGTTGTAATTTTTTCACTTTACGCTATTGTAAAACAATGGCCAAAATCGAAATTGATGTAATCAAATGTCGATTCGGCTGAATTGACATTGTTTAAGTAACACACTAAATAAAATGAGATTGTTTTATCCAAAAGAACATTGCTATGTTGTCACAACATATTCGATTCTCATATTAAGGTTAATTAATTATTGTAGATCTATTGTAAAAAGCTAATAAATTTATAAGTTTATATTCCCTTCGTCCCACTTTAGGAGTCCTAATTAAATTCGGTACGGGTTTAAAGAAATGTAAAGAAAAGTTGGCGAAAAAATAATAGTGGAATATGATGCTCATTTTTTATATAGGAGTATTAATTTTATATAAATGTGAGTGGAATGAGGGTAGTGTAATGCGGTACCATTTATGGAATATACTATGTCAACCCTACTCGGGTTGCGGGCTAATCGGGTTGTATTTTATTTGTCTATAAAAGTTCGACCGTAACCCTAAAAGCTCGGTTTCCGATCTACCGATAAAATTAATATGCGATCACTCCAATAAATAATAATGAAATTTAGTAATACTTAAACTCAAACATAAATATGATCAAATACTAATATTTGAGATTTGTGCAAAATAAAACATAAACATATTTCAAGAATTTTTGATGCATGCTTTAGAAATTTAAATATTTTTAGTGAATTTGAAAATTGTAATTTATCTATCTATATTATAATACTAAAAATTTAATATATAATTTTTATATTTTATATAAAAAAATTGAAAAGTTATTTTTAGTTATATTATAAAATTAGCCAATTAAGTGTCAGAAATATGAGTATAACAAATAGAATAATAGAAATTTTATCGGGTTTTTGGGCCAGCCCATCGGGTTTTTGGGTCTGGTCCTAACGGATTGCGGGTTTATCGGTGCGGGCTAATTGGATTTTAATTTTATCGAGTTAGAAATTTGCAACCCTAACTCTACAAATTTGGCGGGCTATTCGGCCCAGCCCACGCTGGGTTGCGGGTTGCACTAATATCCCTAAATATAGTATTATAATTGGAACCTGATGTGAGACGGACTAAAATGATAAATTGGAACTCCTAAAGTGGAACGAGGGGAGTATTAAAACTTCAAAAGTTATAAAATTGACCAAAAGACTACCAAATTACTAATAGAAAGCAACAAAAATTTATAATTAATAACTATGACCTTTTTAATGTATCACTGTAACTTAGGGATGATTGAATACACAGTCTCCCATGAATGATAAATATATAAGAGCATCCATTATAAGACGGACATTTCCAATAGCCCCGCCCCATTTTTTGTCCACAGTCCCAGTTTATTTGTCCGCGCCCATAAAAAACAGTGTCCGTAGCTATAAGCCGGACACTTCCAATAGCCCCGCCACTTTTTTAGCCACTTTTTCATTTTATTTCATTTTTCGTTTATTTTAAATCAATTGTAATTAAAATTATCGGAATGTAAATAATTAGAAAAAACGGCTATAATTAAATAAATTAAATTGACTACTAATTTTTTGTTGTATTAAAGTAATGTAAAATTATACAACGAAAATTTAATCTACAGAAAACCACACCACTTCTTCACGGTGCGCCCCCTCCCCTACGTGCCCATACCTCTTCAATCAAATCGGCCTGGAGTGTGGTATGTGATGTGCTCCTGCGCATATCAGTGAAACGTTGGAGCAAATATTCATTACTACGTGGTACACCCATCTGTATCGGCACGGAGGCAACACCGTAACTTGAACTTGCACCATCTTCCGGTGCCCAGCGCTCCGCAGCAAAGCCTTCATCTTCTATTATCATATTGCGCAATATGATACATGTTAACATAATATTCGCGACATCATCTTCGTGCCAAACTCGGGTCGGGCACCGTATAATGGCCCATCGCGCTTGGAGCACACCAAAAGCTCGCTCAACATCCTTCCGAGCAGCCTCTTGTTTTCGTCAAAATATTGCTTTTTCGGTCCAACCGGTTGGCGAACTGTCTTGACGAATACGGGCCAACGAGGGTATATCCCATCTGCCAAATAGTATCTCATGTGGTACTACTGCGTTCCGTTGGCTACGAAGCTGATTTCTAGACCTTCCCCCCGACACTCATCATTGAAGAGAGACGATGACTGCAGAACGTTGATGTCGTTGTTCGAACCCGCAACACCGAAATACGCATGCCAGATTCTCAATCGGTAGTTGACAAACTCATTGTTTAGGATGTTTAGATGGGTGATTAACACATTTTGTTGAATCTTTTGAGGTATAAAGTATATGTTTCACCCACTTTTCAGCTATTTTTAGAGTTAACGAGTTTGTCGGAGTTTTGATGCAAGAACAGGTCTAAAACGGGCAAAACGGAGCGAACGGGCTGATCACAGGAATTTTGCCCGACCGGGCGATTTTCATATAAAAAACGCCCGGTTGGACAACCGAAGACAACAGAAAGTTCGCCCGACCGGGCGGTTTTCATCCAACGAAACGCCCGGCCGGGCGTTTGAAGGCTTCGTCGCGATTTACCCAGAACGCCCGGCGGGCATGTTTCCACTTACAAATCGCCCGGCCGGGCGATAGCTGCTGTTGCCCACTTTTGCCTCTTTCTCACTCCGGATATAAAAGGGCTCTCACTCATTTCCAAACCCTAACTCCCACACTACGAATCTGAGCAAGAAAGCAAAGTTTTGAGAGGATTTGAAGTCAAAGAGATTCCCATTTTCAAGAGATTGAAGGAAGGAGACTCTCCACCATCAATTCCACCATAGGGAGTTCTAGTTATCATTTCTATTATGTTTAGCTTTGTTTTCCTTGTTTTTGCTTTTATTTTAGCTTTGACTATGAGTAGCTAAGCTTTTAGTAGGGATTTGGTGAAGTTTGAATGGATTGTATGGATTGAATCTATGGTTGAATGCATATCTATCTCTTTTGTTAGTTTTGTTGAGCCTTGGTCTTTTAATATCTAATTGCTTAGCTACCAATTAGATAAATCTTGTACCTAATTGATGTTATTGAGAAATACATGATTAGGATAGATGTGTAATCAACAACTCCGTGCATTATGTGTAGTCGAGAGATGCATAAGCTAGAGAGAGGGCTTGGGTCCGTTGTGCTTTGGAGTCAATCTCGAATTGTATGGACGAGACTCCTACACTAGAGATTGACCCACGTGTTAGATGCACCCGAGAGGGGGTCTAACCGATTATCCTGACTTTCCTAACCACATTTGAGGCCCAATAGATGAGCATGACCCGTAGATGAAATCCTTGATCCAATCTAACGGATCCATTTCCCTATACTTTCCCAATTTGTGTGAAAACCTATCTTTGTTTGTTTGTTAATTGTCTTACTAGCTTAATTGTTATTTGATCTTGGTTAAGAAAACCAAAAACCCCTTTTATTAGTCTAGATAGTGTTCAAAGTTGCATCATAGTACTCAAACCGGCTTTTAGTCTTCGTGGATCGATAATTTAGCTTGCCACGTGCTACTTAACTCGTACACTTGCGGGTGACGCTTTTGAATGCTAAATTAGCATGAACCAGTAGTCAGCAACGGTTTCCAGAATCATTGATGGACCTTTTCTTTTCCGCCCAGTAGTGAACTGGCCTTTCCACGCCACCGGGCAGTTTTTCTACTCTCAATGCATGCAATCGATGCTCCCTAACATCCTTGGGAAATCGCGCACCAAACCGTGCATATCTAGTAGTCTCTGGCACTCATCAGAGGTTGGCTTTTGTAGGAACTCCAGACCAAAGATTTCCCGGATCCCCTTACAAAACTGTCTGAGCACCGTTAGGCTAGTCGTCTCACCCATTTGTAGATACTCGTCGAACAAATCAGCCGGTCCGGCATAGGCAAGCTGCCTAATTGCAGCGGTGCATTTCTGAAAAGTAGACAGCCCGATCCGGCCAGTGCAATCACTCCGGAGGGAGAAGCACCGGTACCGCTCCGCCAAATTCGTCGCTATATGGGTGAAGAGCCGTTGCGACATTCTGAAATGCCGACGGAAAATCTCGGGTGGATAACGGGGGTTATCCACAAAGTAGTCCGCCATTAGCCGCTGGTGGGCTCCGCTATGGTCTCGTTGGATGGTCCGACGATGAGTAATCTCATGAGGGGTCGCGCCCTCCGCCAATTCCGCCGCGCGCGCCGCATCATCCTCGTCGGCTTGGTTCTGCACCTCTTGAATCATAGAATTCCACGTGTCATTCCACAAATTATCCATTTTTAATATCAATGGAATCCACAAATTTTAGTGAGAGATAATATGAGTGAAGAGTTGGAATGGTGTGAAAATAATGAAAGGAATGAGGTGTATTTATAGGTAAATTAAATTGAATTTAAAAAAAAACGAAAAAAAAATTATTTGTCCGACCCTGGGCGGCGCGTCGGCATGCCGCGACGCGGTAGACGCGTTCTCGGCGACTCGGCGCCGATCGCCCATCCGCCCCGCCATTTCTGTCCGCTACGGGCGGATGCCCCGCCCACTATAGCTCGCCGCGGCTTAGCCGCCTCCGGGGCGGCCGCCGCCCCGCCCCAATAGTGGATGCTCTAATAGTATCATTTTCTAAGTAAATAGTAGTAGTGCTAAAATTTACTAATATAGGGAGTACTGTATCGTTTTCTATTGAAGGACAACACCAATAAAAAATGATTAAAATACAAATGGCGTGCAATTTAGCGGTAGAGTAATTAATAATGAGACTAAAGGTCTTAAATTCGAATTTAACGTAAGGCAGTATTTAAATGTATGTTTATTTATCGATAAAAAAACAAAAGGTCTTAAATTCGAATTCAACATAAGGCAGTATTTAAATGTATGTTTATCGATAAAAAAACAAACACAATGACGATAATTTTGCATCGTCTGATTTGTTTTACATAAATGAATCGAATCGAATCGAATCGAATAGAATTGTTTTATAAAGAGTTACCTGTTTTGAACAATATTATAATGCAACCACATAACTTAACCGTTTATGACCGTGTTAACTCATAAATACTATTCAGATCACCGAACTAACCTAAATTCTTGCAATTATTACGGAGCTAAGAGCATACTTAACCCCAGCCCGGATTCAGGCCCCAAGCCCCCTCCACATCATCATTCTCCTAAATTTCAGGCCCAGATCACAACTCCTATAACCCTGTAGTCCCATCCAGGTCCAACTATTAAATTGCACTATTCATAACCCCGACCTATTTTTCTTATAAAATTTAAACACATTGAACAATTATAACACGAGAAATTCATTTTTAATTCAAAAATAATAAATTATAAACTAGAAATTAAAAAATTGATCAAAATAAGAAAATCAAAATGAGAGCTCCACTTCCAAATTTCCAACATATAATTATAAATTATACTATAAACTAAAAAAAATTGAAAATTAGAACATAAAAAAAATGCAAAAAAATAAAAATCAGAAATGCAAAAATTTCCGTCGCCTCTCTCCCTCTTCTTCCTCTTCCAAATGCAAAAAAAAAACCCCAGAAATTGGGGCCCGGGACCGGCCCGAACCCCCTCCATCCCCGGGCTGGAATGCACCGGAGCACGGCCCCACATCCTCCAACCCTGAGCTGCGGCACCAGGCGCGGCTTGGGCCTCTCCGTGCTCCCCTCCGTCGCGCTAGGCCGTGGGCTGGGACCCAGGTGCAGTCCGGCCCGCGACGTTAAGGATGCTCAAAAAGTAAGTCGAATTAAGGCCAAAAATTTTAAAATGAAAATAGTAGAAATTAAGAACTAAGTTCAAAAAATGCATAGAGTATGAACCAATGTTTTAAAAACCGGACCGGCAAGCGAACCGGTGACGTTACTGGTTCACGGTTCAACCGGTCGAACCACCGGTCTAACAGTTTTACTGTTGCAAATATATATAAAAATATAGTATTAAATTTAGTAAATGATTTCCAATTAATAATATATCACAAAACATTAAACCTTATAGATAATTAGTGATGTATAAATATAAATAATATTAAAATTTAGTAAATATATTCAGATATATATAATTAATATTAGTTAGTCTAGATAAAAAAATTAATATTTCATGTATTAAAATAGATAATGTTTATATTAATTTAAGAAAATTTATTTCGTAAAATAATATATAATTAAATATGAATTAAGTACTTATTAATTAGTTTAGATAAGATTATTCATTAATGTCAATAGCTAGGGTATATAAATTAAGTATGTAATATAAAAAATTTATTTATAGTAAATAATGAATCTTATATGGTACTAATAATAATATAGGTGGTAAGTAGAGCATCATTAAAATATAAAGGATGATAATTATATATATTATAATTAACAATTATATTAAAGAATAATAAAATTAAAATGAATTATTAGTTTTTGTAGATAAAATTAATGGTTAATGTATAAAAATATTTAATGTTCAAATTGTTCAATGAGCCCATGTGATGGAGTGGTGGAGGTCTTCTTAACTAGAAAAGAGGTCATGAGTTCAACCTCTACCAACAAAAAATTTTAAAAAATTTTGAAAAAAAATAGAAAACCGGTTTCCGGTTCACAGTCCAAACGGTCCGACCGGCCGGTTTCACCGGTTCACAGCAGTTCAATGCAGTGGTGGTTTAAAGGGGTGAACCGGACCGGACTACCTACCGGTTCGCGGTCCGACCGGTCGAACCGACTGGTTTTTAAAACATTGGTATGAACATATTTCTAATTTAGTTGCATCCTCATTCTATTCTACAACAACAACAAAAGACATACTAAAAAAAGCAAAATATATAAAACCTCAAAATGAAAAAATAATTTTGTTTAAAAAAACTACAAACTAAAATAAAGTTCACCAAAAACTCAATCAACCTCCATATCATAAATTGCTTCATTCAAGATGTGCTGAAGTTCTTTCACTCGTTTCCGCTAATATTATGCAATCCTGCAGCCAACAAATTTCTTATGAAGAGATGCAAGTTGAGCTGTTTCAATAAGCATTGCTACATGAATCAATATATAGCTCAAACATGCTTGATAGGTCCAAACAATGACAACATCGGACTGAGATCTTCATCTATCTAATCGTTTCTCGATGTACGAAAGAAATGATCTCACACAGAATGATTCATGTGAAGTATGCGTGTTAAGGAGAACGACTGACTGTTCATCTTAAGCTTTATCTTCCCCTGATTGACAGGTTCCTTTTCCATGTTCCCTTTTTTCACCGATAGGTTCGGTTAAGATCATTGCTGCCAGCCCTCTCTCATATACCGTTTCATTGATTCTCCGATCAAAAGGTAAACCCCATTTTCAGATTAAGTTGTATTTCTACTCACTAAATATTCTTTGTCCAACCATGTTAATGGAGATGGCCCGCAAGTGTAAGAGAACTGCGACGAGTTATGTGATGATGCCAAACCATGTAAATTTATAGAGAGTGGAAATAAATTGGAAGAGGTATAGAAAATTAATGGCATAAATGCTAAGCTAAGAATTTAATTGATCTATGAAACGTTTGAATGCATTAATTTTAATGTTTAAACTTTTTTATTCCTTTTGTACATAAATATATTTGTCACCAATATTAATGTTAATAACGGTTTGCATCACAAATAAACTTTTCAATTTAGATTTTACGGTTAATTTCATTTTAAGATTTTTTACATGTGTATAGAGTAGTTTAATTATGTGTTAATGTAATTTATGATTCTTTATACTATTTTTACAAAGCTTTTTTATTTTATTATAGTATTCATAATTGTATATGGTGTTACATAATTAGTGTAACCGTTACAAATTCATAACTTCCACTTCATATTCCAATTTTTTTTATTTTGAATTAATTTGATCACATTAAGAATCATTGTTAATTTCTTGAAAGTTTGAAACGTTTACAATGATCATATAAATTATATGATTGAAAGTTGAAACATTTACAATTAAATATTATTAGTGAATATGTAGTGTCACCAATCAACTATAATATTAAATGTACATAATATTGTTTTCTAACCTTCCGCTCTCTACATTGATGATGTCATACATTATACAAAGGTGAGTTTTGGCCTTGGTTTAGAATATTTACTAACGTTTGGATTTCAATTTAAATATTGATAACTTTTGAACTAATATGAGTATTTTATTTTAATATGACATTTACCTAATGAACTGAGTACTACACCATCTCGGTTAATTTGTAAATAATTGTGTGGATAATTGATTCAGTAATAAATATGTTCAGTTACAAATTGGACGTGCCATTGGATAAAATTTTGAGCACAATTATTTCAAATAGTAGTATTACATTTTCGTGTAGTAGTAACTGCCATTTGATTAAATATTTGAGCCCATGCATTAATTATTTCAAATAGTATCATGTCACTTATATATTACTACTATGGGCACACATTATTTGATACGTCGTGTACGTATATTATGTGCTTACGGACAAATCACAAAGGTGATGCTTCGGAAGAAAGATGATAATTTAGTAATTGCCATGGATTAATCTTAGAGCCCATTAATTATTTCAAATAGTAATTTTCCGCATTGATTTTTAAATTAGAGAGTAATTGAATTTAGGCGTTTTGTAACGTTGATCTGTTTCCAATTATTTTGATGTAATTATAAATATTATAATATAATAAAATAAAATAAAAATCGAAAACAATTGGAAGGATCAATTGAATTGAAGAGTCTCTTCATTTTATTCTACATAATTACATATTAGTCTTTTCTTTATTTTATAATTAATCCACTAATTTATTATCGAAGCAAATTAAACTCTAATGAATTCTTGATTAGTGATGGACTTTGTAATAATTTTTAATTATTGGGCCCAGTTATTTAATTAAGGAGTTTAGATTATTACTCCCTCCGTCCCGGATAATTTGTCTCATTTTTTTCATTTCGGTCCGTCCCACATAATTTCTCTCATTTCACTTTTACCATTTTTGGTAGTGGACCCCTTATTCCACTAACTCATTCTTACTCACATTTTATTATAAAACAAATATATAAAAGTAGGACACATATTCCACTAACTTTTTAACTCATTTTTCATTACATTTCTTAAAACTCGTGCCCGGTCAAAGTGAGACGAATTATCCGGGACGGAGGGAGTATTATTTAATTTCAATAAGAAAATAAAAATAAATTTGATTAAGATGATTTTTTTGTTTAATATACTAAATAGTCCTATATAATTAAATTATCTTATTATTTTATGGACCAATGGATTTATTCGGACTAACTTAAATAAATTGCATGATGCAATATGAAATTTAACAAAATATTAATTATATAATTATATTAATAACAAAAAAATGCATACTACATAAATTCTAAAATAACAAGCCAAATAAAATGTTTTAATGTGTTTTAATTTGCAAAATGTGCAATTTATTGAACATATTATAGTATTTAAATAAATATGGAGCATTAATAAGAATTTTGTTATGTTATTTAATTTATAGGAAATAATGATAAGTGATGTGGCGATGTGGGGTTAATGTGATTGAAAAAGTATAATCCAAAATAGGAGGATGTGGATATAAATAATTCAATAAAAAAATATTATTACTATGGTTCGAGAGAAAGTAACAGTATCTACTCGGACACTACAGTGGAAGTGTGTTGAATCGAGAACAGACAGTAAACGCCTTTAGGCCATCTGCAACGCTGTCTCTTATCCGTCCCTTAACCGTCTCTTAAATTACTATTCATGGGCCAACTGTACTTTTTTACTCCATCTCTTAACTAAGAGACGAAACCTGCAACCCTTCATCTCTTAAATTACTATTCATTCAATTTCATTTTTTATTTTTATTTCCAACAAATTCAATTAATAAAAACACACTTCATTAAATAAAATAATAATACAACTTAAAATCCTAAAAAAATACATAATTAAATTCGTGGCAAAATAAATAAATAAAAGACATAATTTAAAATATTAGAAATTAAAATGCAAATTATTGACCATAAAAATTCCACAAACGGAAGAAAATCTTAGTCAAACCAAATTTATAATAGATGCGTATGAGAAAAAGCAAACGTCATCGATCGCTGATTGATGAAGTCCACGTCAGGTCATCAACTATGTATATTTTGATGCTCTAAATTCATTTTCATTTTTTATTTTTATTTCTAACAAATTCAATTAATAAAAACACATTTCATTAAATAAAATAAAATTACAACATTACATTCTTAAAACAATAAAACAAAACATAATTAAAAATCCTAAAACATGAAAAATACATAATTTAATTTCTACCGGCGATGATGTGCGTCTACCGGTTGCCAAAGTTTGCTCAAATGTGCTCCATTAGATCATCTTGAAATTGGGCGTGGGCGGTAGAGTCACGTGTCCTTGCCCGAATAGACAACCGTTCTTGTATAGACGGATGCACTCCACTTCGAGGCGGACTACTTGCGGTTGAACTTCCGGGGGCTTCAGGGTCGAACCAATTTCCCGCCTCGGGTCCTTCGTCTTGGACAATCATGTTATGCAAGATTATGCACGTATACATGATGTCGACCATGCTCTCCATGAACCACGTACGAGCTGGGGCTGTGATAATGTTGAAGCGCGCTTGGAGAACCCCGAACGCCCGCTCCACATCCTTCCGAGCAGCCTCCTGCTTCTGCGCAAAAAGAGCTTGCTTTGCGTTCACAGGCCTGGTGCACGTCTTCACGAAGGTTGGCCACTTCGGGTATATGCCGTCGGCAAGATAGTACCCCATTTTATAGCGCCGGTTGTTAGTGGTGAAGTTGATGGCCGACGCTTTATCATCCATAACTTTGGCGAAGAGGTCGGATTGGTGGAACACGTTTATATCGTTGTTCGAGCGGGGGACCCCGAAGTACGCATGCCAGATCCATAGCCGGTAGTCGGCAACGGCCTCGAGTATAATGGTGGGGTGGGTGCCTTTGTGGCCGCTCGTGTACGACCCCCTCCACGCCACCGGGCAATTCTTCCATTGTCAGTGCATGCAATCGACGTTGCCAAGCATCCCGGGGAATCCGTGCACTTCGTCGGTGAAGGCTGCCCGGACGCCTTTACAAAATTGGATCAAGCACAATCTCCCAATGCTTTCTCCAATGTGGAGGTATTCGTCGAACACATCCGCCGTTTGTCCAGTCGCAAGCTGACGGATTGCTGCAGTACATTTCTGCAGCATCGTGTGGTTGGGACGGCCGACGGCGTCAAACCTTTCTTGGAAGAACTCTTCCCGGACCGCTAATGTATTTGCCATGTGGAGAAATAACGGTCGCCACATGCGGAAACGGCCACTCCATAGTGGACGCTCTTATTGACATTACTCAAAGAAAATAACGTTTAAAATGCGATAAACTAATACAAATACTACGTTACCTATGCATCCCCATCAGGTGCCTCTACAGTAGGAGTCATGACTTCCAATTTAATAGCATCCAGCATAGTTTAGGGAAGATGTAGAACTTTCAATTAGTGTATACAAAGAAGTCAAATAGTCTCGAGCCCGGTAACGTACAGTGCTTCCTATCTTTGCTAGAGCTAATCCATTAGCAGATGCAACAGCTCCTTCATTGTCAAAGTTGGATATTGATAAGTCGTATTCTAGGCCTAGGTTACGGGTCAGTATGATGTGCATAATTGAATTATATCTGCGAAACTAGTTGCTTAAGCATGCAAGGTAAGCGTTCTAGCCAGTAGGCAGAGTTTCAGACACTTCAAGTGAAAAGGGCGTCAGGACGATTACGTACTGACCAGTATACATGCAAAAATGGCTCGTGATGGAGAAGGAGGATAGCTGGGACTGCTCAATCACAATTAAGGGCAAAGAAGTCATTTCACCGCAAGGTCTTACCCTAAAAATCAAGGGTAAGCCTCCCTATAAAAGGAAGCCACTTGGAGAGAAAGAAATAATAACATCGTTCATCATCATCACTTTTAGAGAGTCCTCTCGGAGTTTAGTCTTTCAGCCCAGTCCAGAATCTCTTTCCTCGCCACTGCCATGGTCACTTGAAGATCTAGATGTTCCCGGAGTTCCAAATCGTCCGTTCCAGCCAGCAGAATCGTAGTTAGAGATTCCATAGCCCGGAGTGGCAAAACACTTTTATTCGCTTTCGTAGTTTAACTTACTTGCTTTCTTTACGTTGGATCTTTGTTGCTTTTGGATGTTTTCTGCTTTTGAAGTACTTGTTGAAGATCTGAACGTGTTTATGCCATGAAGTTGATTTCTGTTTCGGTTATTGTGATGATTTCTTTTCCTTCCTATTCCGCCTAGTTAGCTTAGATCTAAGGTTCCTTGGTGTTTTAAGTGCTGAATCTTTTCTTTCCTTGTTTCCGTCGCAATTTTCCTTTAGTTAAACGTGGAACTGTTCGATCATGAGTGAATCGCTGCATGTGAAGTTTAGTTTGAGTGCGTTTCGTTTCCTGCTGACCAGTACGCGGAGTTGCAGTTTCTGTGTTTTGATTTCAGATTTGGTGTTCTTATTTGTGGATCTGTGTTCGCGAATTGATAAACTGTGTTTCCGTGTTGAATCCGGAATTATTTTCTGATTTTAGTTTGTGTTGTTGAAGAAGAAGATGTCCATGTCTAATGTTGGGGACCACTTTGCTTTTTAGATGCTTTTTGCTTTTTGTCCTTTACTTTTAGTTATAATCTGCAGATCTGTCAGCCTAGTCACCATGACTACCACTACCCTCTGAATATTCTGTCTAGCCCAAAATAGAATCCCGTACCTTCCAAATATTTTCTGTTACAAAAATGTCTCCCCATTTCCACGTACACAGCTGCACCTCTACACTTCTTTCCCCATTCTAGTCAGTAGGAAATTACCTTTAAGTTCTTGCCTAGGTAGAGACTCAACCCGAGCGTGGTAGCTAACCAAACCATCCAGAATATCACCACAATAGTTTTAACGCACCATCTCTGTGGGATTCGACCCTTACCACCACTATACTGATCAGTAGGAGTGGGTTGAGGAATCTTTGAAACCAGGGTCTAGGCTTAGTTAGGATCTCTATCCTGACCAGTAGGATGTATCCTCGCTTGAACGACACCTAAGCGCCCTGAGTCATAACCGTTTCAATTGGCGCCGTTGCCGGGGATGGATGGCGTTACTAGTTACTTTTGTGTGTGATACTTTGGCGTATATATTGTGCATAATCTTCTTTTTCTTTTCTTTTCATTTCAGTTTATGAGAAGCAGTTCGGCTCCTGACCAGGGGAGACCGAAGATACTTCAGCGAGGATCTATACTCGTAACCACTCGTTCTGGCCTGTCGACCACCTTGTCTGACCTAGGCACGAGTAGTGACGAAGAGAAGGGCACCATAGAGGGACCGATACCAGAAGAGATACCACGGTTGGAAGGCAACCCAAGGGAATTGGCCAACCAGGGAGATGAGGACCCGGAGATCGGGACGCTGAACGCGCATACTGAAGGAGAACCCCCGCAAGCCATAGTCGTTACTCCAGGGCAAACCGCCTGCGATGTGAAGCCTCATGTGATCGCGATCCTGCCTACGTACTGCGGGAAGAGCTACGAAGGGCCGTATGAGTTTCTTCATGAGTTTTGCAAAATTTGTAGGGCGCAGAGGAGACTAGCAGGAGCAACTGAGGATGATTATAGGCTGAAGGCTTTGCCATTTGTGCTCAAGGGGGAATCTAACACCTGGTTCATGCGCCTGCCCCCCAACTCTATTGAGACTTGGGCCGATTCCAAGTCAGCATTTCTGGGCGAGTTTTTTCCGTCATCCAAGACAAGCGCGCTGAAGAGGGAAATAACTAATGTGAAGCAAGGGTATGATGAGCCCTTGAGTGATTATTGGGCAAGATACATGTGTCTTTTGGAATCATGTCCCAACCATCGCATGGCGGACATTGAAGTACATCATACTTTCTACGAAGGCATGAACGCGGTAACCAAGGACCTGGCAAATTCATCGTCAGGAGGAAGCTTCACGCAATTACAGGTTAGCGAAGCAAAGAGAGTCCTAAGGAAGCTATTGAATGCAAAGAAAGAGTATGACCATTCAAGGGAAGGATACAACCGAGAACGGGCTGCTGTTGCCTCGGTTACTGATCAGGAAAATACACTGGAGCAGAAAATGGATTTGAAAATGGATGAGCTGAAGAAGTCACTTCTGAGTGCGATCGAGAAGAGCACTCCACCACCCCCCCCAACTGGGAATTACAAGGGTGCAGAGCAGGGAAATCAAGGACCAAACTATGATCAGCCTACTGACTTCGGGAATATGGAGCAAGTTAATGCTGCGGGGTACTTCAATTCTAGTGGGCATTGGATTCAAGGTAGGCAACGGGATGCACCATGGAGGGATCATCCAAACTTCCGATGGGGTGACGGGAGCCTAAATCAGAACCAAGGTCAGAACCAGTATAACCCTCATCCGAACCAAAACCCTAACCGTGGACCAGCAAACCCAGACTACCAGCCCAACTGGTCAGGAAGAAACCAACATTCCCAAAACCAAAACCCACAAAACCAGAACCCGAACCCTGTCTATGTGCCACCCCACCAGAGAAACTTCCAAAATTTCCAAAATCAGCCGAACCCAGGACCCCAACACCATCAGAACCAAAATCAATTCCAAGGCCAGCACCAGAATCAATATCCTCAAGATCAGTACACCCATCTTGCCCAGTATAACCAGTACCCGCCTAATCAAGGCCAGCAAAACTCCCAGAACTATCAACACCAAGGGCCAAGTCATTTCCAAAACCCGAACAGGTCAAGGAGATCCGTTGAAGACATGATGGGTGAAATGCTAGCGTCACAACAGAGCATCAAAGGAGAATTGCAATCCCATAATGAGGTCGTGCAGGGGATGCAAAACGCCCAGAAGGAACATAAGGCGAACATGGATATGATGAATAGGCAGTTAGCTCAACTGGCCAGTTCGGTGGGTGATTTGAAGGGAAATGCAGGGAAACTCCCATCTACAGTCCAAATGCCCGAAAAGGCAAATGTGAGTAAGGTTACGTTGAGGTCAGGAACCACTTATGACGCGCCTCAACCGAAACAACCTGGTGGAGGATCCAATGGAACGAAGATAGGAGGTGATACCATTTCAGCGGAAGAATTAGGGAGAACTATGCCTCGGATGAAAGATCCATTCTTCTTGGATGATACACCAAGTGTACGAGGTGAACCCGACACCCTACTGACCAGGAAGGAACCTCCTCAAGAGGTAGAGCCCATAATGGAGGCTCAGACCCAGGACTACCCAAGAAAAACTCCAAGAAGGTTGCTGAGGAACCAATAGAGGAGAAAAAAGGGGAGAAACCATTCCCATTCCGATTTGTTACAAAGAGGAAGAAAGAGAACCCGGTTGACTACTTGTCGATTTTTGGGAAGTTGGATGTCACCATACCATTCCTCCAAGCCGTGAAGCTACCCCCTCTTGGGAAATTCATAAAGGACTTCATAGCCGGGAGAGCCCAGAAGGATGGCAAGATTATGGTGGAAGGGATAGCGTCAGCAATAGTGCAAGAGAAGTTGCCACCCAAGAGAGCCGATCCAGGTATGTTCACTCTGCCTATAGCTATAGGAGATGTGAAGGTCAAACATGCAATGTGTGATTTGGGGGCATCCATAAATGTCATGCCATTGTCTATCTATAACCGATTGAAGGGAGTTAGATTGTCGAATACTAGGGTGTTGATCCAACTGGCTGATAGGTCGTGCATAAGTCCTGAGGGAGTTTTAGAAAACGTGTTAGTAAGAGTGCATGATTTTACCCATCCTGCTGATTTTTATGTGATCAAAATGAGTGAGCATGAAGCTAGGGAATCTAGTGGAGTGTTGTTAGGAAGGCCATTTTTTAGAACGGCTAAGACAATAGTGGACATGGCCGAGGGGACAATTTGCATTGATTTTCATGGAGAGAAATTCACTTTTGATATCAATGAAGCCATGAAGAAACCGATTGATTCTGAAAATTTGTGTTATGTTGATGTGATTGACCCCCTTGTCCAAGATTTTCTTGAGACCGAACTATTGCAGGAGAAACTCCAAGCGTTAGATGTTTATGAGCAGGCTGACGTCAAAGCTGCTACATGGTGTGATTTGATCAGTAGCCAAGGGTTAACTGATGAGGAAATAGAAGCAGCAATCAAGGAATTCTGTCAGAAATCGGAGTTCATTGGAGCCGCAGGGGTTCAGCTACCAGCCAGTATAGAAGAACCATCGGAGGGAGATTTAGAAAAAGAAGGAGAGATTGAGAAAAACCCTCTACCCGAAGACACACTTTCACCTCAAGTTGAGCTGAAGAAGTTACCACCAAATTTGAAGTATGCCTTCCTCGGAGAGGAGAACTCATATCCAGTGATCATCAGTAGCAGCCTTACGAAGGAACAAGAGGCTAGGCTACTGACCGTGCTGAGCAAGAACAAGAAGGCAATTGGTTGGAGTCTTACAAATTTAGTGGGAATTAGCCCCGACGTCTGCATGCACCACATTAGGTTGGAGGAAGGAGCGAAGGCACATCGAGATGCTCAAAGGAAGGTAAACCCTAACATGCGAGAAGAGATATTGAAGGAGATCTTGAAGTTGTTGTCGCTAGGGATTATCTATTCAGTACCGGATAGTGAGTGGGTCAGCCCGATCCACAGGTCCCCAAGAAGTCGGGCATCCAGGTAATTCAGAACGAGAGGAATGAACTGATCCCAACGAGACTAGTCACGGGTTGGCGAATGTGCATCGATTACCGTAAGCTGAACAATGCGACCAGGAAGGACCATTTTCCCCTACCGTTCATCAACCAAATGTTGGAGAGATTAGCTGGGAAGAAGTTTTTCTGCTTTCTAGATGGGTACAGCGGGTATTTCCAAATTTACGTAGATCCTGATGACCAGGACAAGACCACTTTCACTTGCCCGTTTGGAACCTATGCATACCGTCGCATGCCTTTCGGCCTGTGCAACGCTCCAGGTACGTTTCAACGATGTATGATGAGCATATTTTCCGATTTGATTGAGGATTGCATAGAGATATTCATGGACGATTTCACGGTTTACGGAGACTCGTTCGACTCTTGCCTTCACCATTTGGATATAGTTTTGGAAAGATGCCAAGCAAAGAGTTTGGTTTTGAACTTTGAAAAGTGCCATTTTATGGTCGCCGAAAGGATAGTTTTAGGACACGTGGTCTCAGAAAGAGGTATCCAAGTGGATCGAGCCAAGGTAGATGTTATATCCAAATTACCATTCCCTACTGATCAGAAGGGAATAAGGGGTTTTCTGGGGCACGCCGGATTCTATCGAAGATTTATCAAGGATTTCTCCAAGATCACCCAGCCCCTTACTAGATTACTTCAGAATGACGTGGAATTCATCTTTGATGAGCAATGCAAGGCTGCTTTCAACCTTCTCAAGGAAAAGTTGATATCCGCACCTATCATAAGGGCTCCTGACTGGAACCATCCTTTCGAAGTAATGTGCGACGCCAGCGATTTTGCGGTAGGAGCCGTGCTGGGTCAGAAGATCGACGGGAAGAGGTACGTAATTTTTTATGCGTCCAAGACTTTAAATCAAGCCCAGCGAAATTACGATACCACTGAAAAGGAGATGCTGGCAGTGGTGTATTCTTTCAAGAAGTTCAGGCCATATTTGTTGGGATCCAAAGTCATAGTGTATACTGACCATGCGGCGATTAAGTATCTGATTGCCAAGAAGGAATCCAAACCACGCTTGATCCGATGGGTACTCTTGTTACAAGAATTTGACTGGGAGGTAGAAGATAAGCGAGGAGTCGAGAACAAGGTGGCGGACCATTTGAGCAGAATAGTGCAAGATGGAAACGGTGACGAAGTGCACGATAAATTTCCAGAGGAACATTTGTGTAAGGTGATTTTTGCGCCCAGAAGAATTGATTGGGAAGAAGTGTTCAAGGTTACTGGTCAGAATGATACAGCAAAAGGAAAAGAGAGGGTAGGGCAGGAACCATGGTATGCGGACCTGGCCAACTACCTAGTGACTGGAGAGCTTCCAGAAGTGTCGAGTGTTACCAAAGCCCAAAGAATGAAGACCAAGAGTGAAGCGAATTACTACTTTTGGGACGACCCCTATTTGTGGAGGGTAGGGTCCGATCAAGTGATAAGCAGATGCATTCCTGACTGGGAGCAGCGGGATGTTTTAACCCACTGCCATTCATTAGCATGCGGAGGACATTTCGGGTCCAAGAAGACGGCAAGGAAGATTTTGGATAGCGGATTTTATTGGCCAACCCTCAACAAAGATGCGTACGAGTTTTGCAGAAGTTGCGAGCGTTGCCAACTGACCGGTGGAATATCTGCCCGGGATGAAATGCCGCAGGTACCCGTAATAGTTTGCGAGCTATTCGACATATGGGGAATGGATTTCATGGGGCCTTTTCCTTCATCCTATGGGAATCTGTATATCCTAGTTGCTGTAGACTACGTCTCCAAATGGGTAGAAGCCAAGGCCACAGGCACGTGTGAAGCCAAGGAAGTGGCCAAGTTCTTAAAGAGTCATATCTTCAGCCGATTCGGTGTACCCAGGGCGATCATATCCGATCAAGGTACACACTTCTGTAATCGCACAATTGAAGCCTTGATGAAGAAATACGGTGTGCACCATAGACTATCCAGCCCTTACCATCCGCAAGCAAATGGTCAAGCAGAAATCTCTAACCGCGAGATAAAGAAAATTTTGGAGAAGACGGTGAACACTTCTAGGAAGAATTGGAGTGTAAGGTTAGAGGATGCTCTCTGGGCGTATCGAACAGCCTACAAGACCCCCATAGGCATGTCCCCTTACCGGATTGTTTTTGGGAAGATGTGCCACTTACTAGTTGGGATCGAGCATCGAGCATACTAGGCAGTACAGAAAGTGAATATGGATGCTACAGCCTGTGAAGAGGAAAGGAAGTTGCAACTGCAGGAGCTTGAGGAACTTAGATTGGAGTCATTCGACTCCGCCATGTGGTACAAAGAACGAACTAAATTATGGCATGATCGAAATCTGAGGACTAAGGAGCTCCATGTTGGCTAGAAAGTACTACTCTTCCAGTCAAGATTGAAGCTTATGCCAGGGAAACTCAAGTCCAAGTGGACAAGACCTTACATCATAACTGCACTCCGATCTAATGGGGCAGTAGAAATTTCAGGGAGTTTTTCTAACTCTGAACCTTTCATAGTAAATGGGCATAGGTTGAAAATATTCAGGGATAAAAGCGAGGTGGGTGTGGTGGATGAAATTCCACTACAGCCACTTACATCGGTTTCATACTGATCAGTAAGATAGGAATTTGGAGTTCCGCGCGGCCAGTTTCCTTTTGAAAATAGTTTGCATATACTGGCCAAGTTGAATTCCAAATTGCCTAAGGAAGTTGTAAATATTGTGAATACGTAATTAATCTTTGCACGCTAGATAATTCCTAAAAATCCTAAAATATTTTCGGGACTTAATTTTAATTTGGAGTGCACATTGACCAAGGGATTACTTATCTGCTGCTATTTCAAAATTTTATTTAAGTGCCCATTTGAATTAGTTTCTTTTTTAGGTAAGTATAGGGGAAATTATGGAGAGGACGAAAATTTGAATTAAAGCTTGTGCAGCTTTTGCAGGGTGACAGCAGGAAAAATGGTGCGTGAGCAGAGGGAAAAGACGCGCGGACCAATCAGAGGCCAGAAACCTCAACCGCCTTTCCCGTCTGAAACGTCGCGACCGGCTACCCCTGATAACCGGTTACAACCACCTGGAACTGCATTCTCTCTCCCACATAACCATACCGCTTTACCTTTTCCCCTCACAAACCCTCATTTTGCAATTACACTCTCTCTCAAAAAATTCCTCTTTCATCTCCGCGGACTCCCAACCCTAATTTCCAGACCGTAATTTCCGCTCATGGATAAGAAAACATTCGCCAAGAAAACCAAACCCAGCCGCCGAGAAACCCCGGAGGCACGACCACAACCAACCCCACCAGCACCCGTCGCTCAGCCATCGCCCATGGTTTCCTTGGATGCCATGATGGCATTTCTTCGCCAACAGGACCCAACTAGTGTCTGGACGACGGCTCTGACCAGTTTCGGCCAAACGGGGGGCGTCGGAACCACATCCAGCGAAGCTCCGCCTGCGTCGGTCAGTCATGCAGCAGTTTCAGTACCGGATTCGGCAGAACTCGACGCTATCGCCGCACATTACGACTCCGACTCTGAGGAGCGTAAGAAAAAGTCGAGTCAAGGCAAGACAACTCCGGAGGGGAGCGAAGGAACAGAGAAAACGCCCGAAGCGGAGCCGGTATTTCAAGAAGTGAGAAGGCCGGAAATAGATTTGAATGAATCGGCCAGAAAACAAGGCCTCATGACAGACGAAGAATTTGACTCGATTCTGAACAGGGTCAACCGGAGAGAAGAGGACACTGCACCAATGGCTGAGGGTCTAGACCTCGCATTGGGGGCAGTAGGAAACAGGGAGAAAGCCACATCAGGAAACATACCGGAAGGCCGACCTTTCCAGTTGGTAGGAGGGGAAGGAGAAGTACCGAGTAAAGAAAAAGAACCAGTAGACCCCCAAGTGAAAGCCGGGGATGATAGAATACAAGTAAGAGAGGAAGGTACTGCGTCTACGGAAGTCAAGGACACAGGAACAGAGACAGCAGAGCCAGAAGTAGAAGCACCCACCCCAGTGGCACCTCAGGTTGTAAAGCCGATTCCGGTCAGGCGAAAACTGGTGATGAAAGCAGACCCCAAGGCAGACCTGCCCAAGCCGCAGAGGGTGTCGCAACATTGTTTGGGTAAGTGGGCCTCCAGCAGGGCAAAACCGAACACGGCGGAGGACCCCATAGAGATCGCAAGCGAGGAAGAGCGAGCCACTCCGAAAAAGGCTGAAGGTGAACCTGTTCAAGCTACTGATCAGGAAGACACATGGGTGTCTCCAGTACAGAACGAACCAGGCACAACAACGGAAGGAATGGCTGGGGAACCGAACCTCACATCAGCGTCAGGAAGGTCTGATGGATCTGAGAAGGACGAGGCCTTACTCCAAGCTGAGGAGGAAGCCAGGTACCAGATAGAAAGGAAAAGGAAAGGAAAAACCGTTGTGAAAAACAAGCCGAGTACCAAAAAACCACGTACCGTGAACACAGGCATAGTGATCACTGAGGCTGACCCGAGAACCCCATCAAACCGGCAAACACAGAGTGATAGTGAATATGAGATAAGTGAAGAATCTGAATCCGATAGCGATACGACCATGGAAGATGAGGAGTACAAGGAGCAGCAACTCCCTAACGATCATCGGGAACTATTGCATCCACCTGCAGAACCACTCCGATATAAGCGTTGGACGGTGGAGCTCACAGATGACGTGGTGGAGGGGATGAAATTTTTTGACTCCAAGGAGCTCCAGTCCATCTATCGCACCAAGAACGCAAAAGGCAAGAAGGTTAAGTGTGGAAAGGTAATTCATCTCCCCTCTTTAGATGAACTGAAGGTTCGGGAATCGTTTCTCGCCCTTGTGCATGAGTTGGGTTTTGAATGGCTGTTAAGAAATGAGAATTTGAATGTTCCGGTCGATTTGGCCAAAGAATTTTTCGCGACCTTTCGATTCAAGGTCACAACTGATTTGGATGTAAAGTGTATCAGTTTCAGAGTATTTGGAGGTGAGATTAGGATGAATTTGATTGAATGGACTGTTCGGCTAGGAATATGCAGTTTGGAAGAGGCCATAGGGCCCGAGTGGAGAGATAGGGAGCGGGGGATTCCCCACAGGCATGTGGACTTTGAGCCCCAGGTAGCTTGGGAAGAGCTTACTCACCCCGGGGCAGGACAATTTTAGTCCACTATCTCCCGATCTATCCATCTCAACGATCCTAATCTACGCCTGGTTCAACTCTTCTTGGATTACAACCTTTTAGGACAGTCAAATTCGGCAGTCCGGACATCGATGACGGAGTTGTATCTTATGTGGTGTGCCAAGAAGGGCAGGAAGTTGCACGTAGGGTTCTGGACTGCATACACATGTCACCTCATCGCTACCCACCCAGCACGAAATATTTCCCTCTGCCATATATTGGGAATCTTTGTGAGAAACAACATCACCTTTTCGGAGGACGAAGACTTAACCCCCTTGACGATGGTGGACGCCCCAGGATTGTTTGATACCCCCCTGTTCGTCCGGACGAATGCGGTATACATGAGGCAAGGCGTGCCACACTTCTATGCGATGGGAGAGGAAGCTATACCCACTTCTCGGTTAGCAGCAGCTCATGAAGCACCGGCACACGACCAGAGGCAAGAGGGGATGGAAAAAGCTGTGGAGGAAATGATCGGATTGGCATCAGACCAGGAACATCGTCAAGCCAGAATGGAGAAGGCAATGGACGAAGTTAGAGAGGAGAATAAGCAGTTGAAGACAGAGATGGTCAAGCTAGCGGGAGTAGTGGAACGGATGTTGGAAGGGTCTGCAGAGCAGAGGACATTGGCTCAGAGGCAAGATGCTATGGAGACGTTAGTGACTACTTTAGGAGAGGAGAACGATCGATTGATCACGGAGATGGGCCGAATGGCATCCATGATAGATGAGTTGTTGAAGGAAGTGACCAGCCGGAAGAAAGAACCAGCTACAGGAACAAGCGGCCATGGAGGCCAGGACGATGAGACCCACCCACCAGAGACAATGATAGAAGAACCCGAGGAAGAGAACGCCGAGGTGCCGGCAGAGGCAGAGGAACCGGCGAAGGAAAATGAGGATCACACTGGAACGGAAGAGGAACCCCTGGAAAAGCAGCCTACACCACCTGCCCCACGGAGGAGCAGGAGACTTCGCTAGACCACCCCCCACCCTGACAAGTTAGTTTTATTTTTAGCTTTCTGTTTGTTTTTAAGTTTTTTTTCATAACTGTTGGTGTTTGTTTCTGTGTAGCATGTTTTTGTTTTTTTTCTTTTTCTTGTTTCGTACGCATGTTGACTCACACTTAGTCCGTTGCACGGCCTAAGTGTGAGGAGTTTTATATATATGTGTGTTTTGTTGGTCTGTTTAGGTTTTCAAACTCTCCCACTTAGCCTATTCCATAGTCTAAGTGTGAGAAGTTTTAGTTTTAATTTGTTGTTACTGTATGTTTGTCTATGTGTCCATCATACTGGTCATTACCTTTTCCACTTCACAGCCTTATCTGAGGGCAGACACTTGTGAAGTGGGACGGGGGACGCAATGACCAGTATGATGAGTATGTGTATATGTGTAGTTTTTGTGTTCGTGCTTGTGTTAGTGTCCTGTTAAGTTTAGTTTTTTTTTAATTTGTGTGTTGATTGGGCTTAAAACTCAACCGTCTTGAGCTGACGGTGAAGGGAACTGAGGGAAATAAGACATGCTGGAAAACCGAAACCATCCTCCCTAGTACCTCCTAGTCAGGATAGATGATGTGAGTATGAGAGAAAAGCCCATACTTAGAGCCAAACGCGAAAGCCCTCTTCAAATGTGAGTTATAAGCTTAAAGTGGAACCACTTTCCACAAATATTGAAAAGAAGGAGAGGCTGCCACAATTTGCCTAGGATGAAGTGACCACGGGTAGCAAACACTGAAGGCAGTAGGAAACCCCCCTCCGTTAAAAAAAAAAAAAAACCACCTTTAGAACCTTTTTTTTCTAACTCTTTTACCCAGATAAATACCCCTAGCCACTGGGGCTGTGTGTGTGCGAGGCATGAGGCGAATGAAGCTTACTGGCCAGAAAGATGTGAAAGAGAGCAGACTCCAGCTGGGCAAGAAAGTTTGGAAGAAAATCAATCAGGGAGTTATCCCAGTTCCACACAAAAAGAAAAAAAGGGGGGAGAAGAAGAAGGTATAAGGGTGGCGAAGCCACAAAGGGAAAATAAAATAGAGAAGAATATAAAAAAAAAGAAGAGAAGGAATAAGGGTGGCAAAGCCACAAGATGATACTAACCAGTTGGAAACCCAAGCCAGAAGCGCCAGCTAAGAAGCAACTGATCAGAAGCCTAATGCACACAGTTCCCCCCCACATCAATAAAATAGAAATTTTGAAGACTTAGAGCCTTAGGAACATCTACCCCAAAACACTGCAACCCAATAGCCCCATTACAAGCCTTTAAGCCCTTCAGTAGCTGCACGTGAGATCTAAGTCCGAAGCAAGTGTGGTTGAGCATATTGAGAGAATGCGGTTTTAACATTCCTGGTGAGGTATGAGAGACCGAGTGAATCTAGTGTTTGGCCGAGAGTTTGGGCGATCTTGACAAGCGGATATACTGACCAGGAAGGAATGGGGGGTGGCAGAAGTTCAAGGCTGTCTAAGGCCGGATTGCACCAGATCCCGAGGTAAGGGATGGTTGAAAATATAGCCCAATCTTTGTGTTTTAGTTTTATTTGTGTTTGTGTGTTTGTGTGTTTTTTTTCTGTGTTTGACCAAGTGTTTTTCTTTGCGTCGTTGTAGTATAGAGTCTAGTTTAGGTAGAGTCGGTCAGGGGAGTAACCAGGCTAGAATTCGACTTATTCCTTTTTGTTTGTTCTTCGCGCTTGAGGACAAGCATGTGGTAAGTGTGAGCAGTTTGATAAGTCGTATTCTAGGCCTAGGTTACGGGTCAGTATGATGTGCATAATTGAATTATATCTGCAAAACTAGTTGCTTAAGCGTGCAGGGTAAGCGTTCTAGCCAGTAGGCAGAGTTTCAGATACTTCAAGTGAAAAGGGCGTCAGGACGATTACGTACTGACCAGTATACATGCAAAAATGGCTCGTGATGGAGAAGGAGGATAGCTGGGACTGCTCAATCACAATTAAGGGCAAAGAAGTCATATCACCGCAAGGTCTTACCCTAAAAATCAAGGGTAAGCCTCCCTATAAAAGGAAGCCACTTGGAGAGAAAGAAATAATAACATCGTTCATCATCATCACTTTTAGAGAGTCCTCTCGGAGTTTAGTCTTTCAGCCCAGTCCAAAATCTCGTTCCTCGCCACTGCCATGGTCACTTGAAGATCTAGATGTTCCCGGAGTTCCAAATCGTCCGTTCCAGCCAGCAGAATCGTAGTTAGAGATTCCATCGCCCGGAGTGGCAAAACACTTTTATTCGCTTTCGTAGTTTAATTTACTTGCTTTCTTTACGTTGGATCTTTGTTGCTTTTGGATGTTTTCTGCTTTTGAAGTACTTGTTGAAGATCTGAACGTGTTTATGCCATGAAGTTGATTTCCGTTTCGGTTATTGTGATGATTTCTTTTCCTTCCTATTCCGCCTAGTTAGCTTAGATCTAAGGTTCCTTGGTGTTTTAAGTGCTGAATCTTTTCTTTCCTTGTTTCTGTCGCAATTTTCCTTTAGTTAAACGTGGAACTGTTCGATCGTGAGTGAATCGCTGCATGTGAAGTTTAGTTTGAGTGCGTTTCGTTTCCTGCTGACCAGTACGCGGAGTTGCAGTTTCTGTGTTTTGATTTCAGATTTGCTGTTCTTATTTGTGGATCTATGTTCGCGAATTGATAAACTGTGTTTCCGTGTTGAATCTGGAATTATTTTCTGATTTTAGTTTGTGTTGTTGAAGAAGAAGATGTCCATGTCTAATGTTGGGGGCCACTTTGCCTTTTAGATGCTTTTTGCTTTTTGTCCTTTACTTTTAGTTATAACCTGCAGATCTGTCAGCCTAGTCACCATGACTACCATTACCCTCTGAATATTCTGTCTAGCCCAAAATAGAATCCCGTACCTTCCAAATATTTTCTATTACAAAAATGTCTCCCCATTTCCACGTACACAGCTGCACCTCTACACTTCTTTCCCCATTCTAGTCAGTAGGAAATTACCTTTAAGTTCTTGCCTAGGTAGAGACTCAACCCGAGCGTGGTAGCTAACCAAACCATCCAGAATATCACCACAATAGTTTTAACGCACCATCTCTGTGGGATTCGACCCTTACCACCACTATACTGATAAGTAGGAGTGGGTTGATGAATCTTTGAAACCAGGGTCTAGGCTTAGTTAGGATCTCTATCCTGACCAGTAGGATGTATCCTTGCTTGAACGACACCTAAGCGCCCTGAGTCATAACCGTTTCAGATATTTAACAAGGTTATCAGCTATCAAAACATAGTAACAAACTGTGATTAAGCGTAGTATCACTAGCTCTTCCAAAGGGATGCCCGTCAGGCCATAGGGCATCTCCAGTGGCTTTCGCCCAGCAATAGCCCAGCCACAAACTCCTCCTGCCACATCATCAGCACTAAAAATCCTCCTGTCACATCATCAGGACAAGCAAATAGCCCAGCAATAGCCTAGCCACATCACCCCTAATTATATAAAACAAATAATTGACAATCACACAAAATACAGAATTAGATTTACGACACAGATACAGGAAAATCCAATTATTTTATTTAAATTCTTAAAAAAGTACATTTAAAAAATTACATAATTAAAAAAAAACTAACGCCGTGCAATCCTCCGCGCCCACAACTCTTCAATTAAATCCTTTTGGAGTCGAATATGAGCATCCGTTTGGCACATGTCGGCATGTGCTTGGAGGAGGACGGCTTCATCGTGCGGGACCCAATTTCGTACGTTGGGGGCGGCTATGTCGTGGCTTGGACCGACTTTATTATCGTCGTTGGCCTAACTAGTCAGTCGTACACCTTCATCTTCGACAATCATGTTGTGCATGATAATACAGGCGTACATTATATCAGCAATGTAGTCGATATGCCACAAACGCGTTGGACCCCTAATTGCCGCCCATCGAGACTGGAGCACACCAAATGCGCGCTCTACGTCCTTGCGCGCCGACTCCTGGCGTTCCGCAAAGTAGGCCTTCCTCTCATCCGATGCGCATCTGATCGTCTTCACAAAGACGGGCCACCTAGGGTATATCCCATCCACCAAGTAGTAGCCCATATCATGCTGGGTCCCGTTGGCGACAAAACTGATGGCCGGACCGACGCCCTGGCACTGTTCGTTGAAGAGGGGCGATGAGTTGAGGACGTTGTTCGACCCGGCTATCCCAAAATACGCATGCCAAATCCGTAGCCGGTAGTCAGCAACGGCCTCCAGGATCATCTTGGGATTCTTTCCCTTGTAGCCGGTCGTGTAGAACCCCTTCCAGGCAGCGGGACAGTTCTTCCACTCCCAATGCATACAATCTATGCTGCCTAACATACCCGGGAACCCATGCTTCTCCCCGTGCATCTGCATCAGATACTTGCAGTCTTCGCGAGTAGGGCTTCGAAGGTACTGATCACGGAAAATTTCAATCACGCCCTGACAGAAATACTGCATACATTCAAGGGCAGTCGACTCACCGATGTGGAGGTACTCGTCCCACATGTCTCCCTCGCCTCCGTAGGCCAACTGCCTGATTGTCGTAGTGCACTTTTGAATAGGTATGTGGCCGGGTATGCCAGCCGCATCGTGTCTGAAGCGGAAATACAGATATCGCTGCTCCAAGGCGTTAAAAGTACACATAAACAGGGCTCTGCTCATCCTATAATGGCGCCTGAAATGGTTGTCGTTGAACCGCGGCTCCTTTGCGAAGTAGTCTGCGTATAGGCGCTGATGTGCAGCTATGTGATCACGTTCAATCACTGTTCGGCGGTGGACAACTGGTCGTGGTCGAGGTCGAGGTACCGCCGGCTGCAAGGCCCTCTGCAGCAGCCGATCAATCTCACGGTTCGTATAGGCCTCTAATGCTTCGTTCATTCGACGATCGTACTCCTCATCATCCCCACCACTACCACCACTACTACCACCAACGTTGCTCATTTCCCGTTGTTGATATTGTACAGAAATTAAGATAGAGAGAGTACTCGTTAAAACCATGTTCTTTTTGTTTATTCTGTCTTAACAAAATTGTATAAATCAATCAATAAATTGACTCCCTCGGTAAACACAAAAAAAAGCCAAATTTGGAACTGGTGATTTCGTCATGTGGCAGTACTATATCATAACCAATCACAGTACCAAATTAGTATTTCAATCACAAATAAACAATTACACTGCCAAATTAATTATTGTTAAAAAAATGTTCACTACATATATCAATTGAGCAATGAACGAATATTATGAATGATTAAAACTATACATGCAATGCAACACGAAAAACCTTCTAAAGAGTAAGATTGTTTATGTTCTTCTAACACCCCCCATTTTCTTCACCTTTAAAACAGCTTGACGTGAGTACCTTGTGCACCTCAATCAGAATCCGAATGAGAGAGATATGGCCGTTCTACAGAGAGTGCCCAGTACTGTGCGAAGGAGTTAAGCCGGAGCTACGGTCTATTTCAAAGAGTGATTTTCCTATCAATATACTGTCCAAATTCTCTTATCTTACCACCATTATGTTTTTCTTTGAAATAGTTTCACGTGAGTACCTTGTACGCCTAAATCTAAGTCTGGATGAAGAAGTTATGGTCGTTTGACGAAGGTTGCGCGGAGCAGTGTAAACCCAGCGACTCGCCGGGTTCGCAAGGCATGCGAACCGACCCGCCAGCTGCGTAAGACGTTTTTGAAGCAGTTCACCAGCGAGTCGCTAGTTAACAAAGCAGTTTCATCGCTCTTAGGAGCGTAAACAATCTTACTTTGCCGTTGCGTTTCATTTCAGCTTTTTGAATCTTGCTATCGTTTCATTTTCAGATTTCTTTAGTTAAAACTCGTGGTTGATTTCATTTGGTCGTTAGAACCGTGGATCTTGATTTCGTTCTGAGATATGAAGCTAAGAAGTGGAAAATCGTGCGTGTTGGGTCGTTATTTGGTCGACCTGTTAACGATCCGACCTAATAAGGGCGAACACGACCTGTTAAGAAAACCCCAAACCCGAACACCAACCCAATCTACTATCCTCAAACCCGAACACGACATGAACCTGACACGAACCCATTAACGACACGAACCACCTTGGGCCAACACGTACATGACACGACATTATAACAACATGACATGATAACAACTCCTCTTGATTAACAAAAGTTACAAAACCTTAAATCTGATCATTAAGAGTTTAATTATAAACCTAAAATCTGATCGCACAATCTGATCTGAAGAACAATAAAATATCATTTTTAAAATACTAAAAATTAATACCCCCTCTGTCCCCAAAGAATATGAATATTTGGTTCGCCACGGGTTTTCATGCATAATTGGAAAAGTAAGAGAGGGATAGAAAGAAAAAGTTTTTAAAGTATTTTTAGTGGAGAATGGGTCCCACCTCATTAGAGATAAAAGAGTTTATAAAATTTGAAAGTTCATACTTTTCAGGAATGGACTAAAAAGGAAATAGTTCATACTTTTTAGAGACGGAGGGAGTAATATATACTCCCTCCGTCCAAAGGAAGATGACCCATTCTTTGGGCGGCAAGAGAATTTATGCAACTTTATTTTGTGTGTGAAGTGGAGAGAGTAAAGTATGAGAGACGGAATAAATTAGAGAGAAATGTGTTTCCATTTTTTGTAATATGTCATCTTAGTTGGGACAAACCAAAAAAGAAAGTGGATCATCTTTAATGGAAAGGAGGGAGTAATATTACTCTCTCAGTCCCACATTAACTGTCTCACTTGCGTTTCTACATTCGTTTTGTGAAAATGATAATAAATAGTTAAAGTGTTGAAATGATAAAGTAAGAGAAATAATAATGTAGAGACGCAAGTGTGACAATTAATGTAGGATGGGAGAGTATTACTTAACGGGTAACACGAACTCGACACGAACACGACATGAAATTTTCGTGTTATTAATGGGCCAACCCGATAAGAACACGAACCCAATAAGCTGTGACTCAAACCTATTAATTTCGTGCGGATTCATGTCGGGTTATCGTGTCATGCCAAAAATTGACAGCCCTAATGAAACTTTTGTTTTGTTCATCTTGTGCTATTCTTAGCTTAAATTTGGATGATTTCTTAGTTTTGCATTGTTTGAAGTAGATCTTTTGTTTCCTAAGTGTTTGCATGTTTCAATTGATAAAAGTTTGGGAATATGCATGGTTTCCGGTTTTGCTTTGTTTTCGTCACTCTTACATGTTTACTAGTTTACGCAGATATTAGGTTATCTTGCTTCCATTCTTGTTTCCATGTCAAATCTACATTTATAATTTTGAGTTCGAAGATTCATCCATGAGAGTTGTTGATTTCTGTTAGTTTTCTTTTTTTTAATCAAAAACACCGAGGTTTAGGCAGACCCCCAACTTGTGAATAAAATCAAAATATATTGTTCCAAAACATGATCCAAGCCAAAAAGTGACAAGAAGAAATAGAACAAATAAACTGGGAGTCCCACAAGTCGGGTACTTCCATGCTATCAAAATTAACTAGAACTATAATGGACAAGTGGAAAAATTAAGTGCAAAATAACAAAGACTACCATAATAACAAAATCAATCCATATCTCTAGGTTAGAAGCGAAAGTTAGGATATCCTAGCTGGTCCATCTAACAAGTGCCTTAAGGTACCGAGGCGCAGAGACTGAATCATAGAAGGACAAGGCAGGAGTCTGGGCCCCCCTCCCTGCAAGGAAATCAACAACACAGTTTCCCTCTCTGTAGATGTATGAAAATCGAACCTGCCGCTGAGAAATCATGCTCCGAATCATAGCCATATAGTGTCTGAGATTTGCAGAGCCAAGCTATCAAGATGACAATAAAGTAACAAGAGCCACCGAGTCCATCTTAACCAAATATGAGTGGCTAACTCCATAGCCATCGAAAAACCTTGAAGAAGAGCCATAAGCTCCGACTTGAAAGTCGACGATGTAGCAACAGGAGAATAGAAGGCCCTCAGAAGACCTCCTTCAGAACCACGAACCAATCCTCCACCTCTGACAATGTTTAGCTTCACCCAAGGGGCATCATGGGATGCGAAAGAACCATGAACGAATGCAGAACACGCTGTCCAGGAGATGGTGGCATGAAATCAGCCGACGGCAAGCATCCCCTCCAGTGAATCGGGGTGAGCTTGCCAGCCAGCACATAGGTGCGCAGATGATAAGTAACCTGCCAAATAATATGAGAGTGATGGAAATGAAGACAGCTATATTTGCAGCCATACCTCTCCGTCGAAATCAAACAATCAAGCAAGGTACTATAAAGCTAATGTGCATGACGGGAGCCATTTAGAAGGACCTCAGCCAGTGACCTAGTTTAAGTGCAATATTAGTGCTCGTGTGAATCGGTGTGTGTGAGCAAAGAAACCAGACTTCAAAATGCTCCCACACAGAAATCGCCGTCTGCCTCAAAATAAAGACATGACTAAAGGACTCGACAGAAGGAAAATGACAACACTAAACTCGTGCTTGGAGCTTGTCATCCACCGGCAGCATACCAAACAACAACCTGCAATAGAACATAGAGATGGTAGGGGTCACTCCTACATTCCAATCATACCAAAGATCAGGCGCTTAGGCAGTCTCGTCCGAATGCTCTCCCGTGTTGAGGTCATAGAGAACCCGTCATGGCTAGTCAGACTCCAACGCCTCACATATGCAACATATCCTCATTTCATGCATGCTCATGCCAATATGGTGCAACGGCCTGGGATTGAGAAGGATCATATCCCGGGATGCACAGACTCCGAATAGAGCGAGCCCTGAGCCAGACGTTATCCCAGAAGCTTATCTTCCCCTTACCCAAGGACCAACGGATATACTCATGCATGAATGACCAAATACGACGAAGACGATGCCAAGTAGGACTATCATGAGACCAACATGTAGATGTATGCAAATGACAAGGGAGGATACCGTACTTCTGGGTCATGAACTGAGCCCAGAGTGAGTCCTGTGCAAGAAGTCTCCACCACAGCTTGAACCTGAAAGTCACTGCCACTTCCCGAAATCGGCGGATTCCCAGTCTCCCCTCATCAACCGGTAGACAGATCTGTCTCCACTATATCCTCTGCAACTTTCTCTTCTTTCCCACAGTACACCAGAAGTATCTGGCCATAATCCGCTCCAGCTCATCAAGAAATCCAATCAACGGGCTCATAACCTGGAGTATATGCAGGGAATTCACAACAAGCATGCTCTTAATCAGAGCCAGGTTTCCCACAAATGCAAGATGTCGATGGGACCAGCTATGAATCTTATCCATCATTCTCTGCCTGAGAGGTAGAAGGTGGTCTTCTCCTCGTCCTACGAAAGATCGGAACTCCCAGGTACGTGAATGGCACCCCTTTGGAAACCTTCAACCTCTTTCACCGTATCTGCCTATCCAAGGTACTCATCTGCCAAGTAAAACTGAGTCTTCCCAATGTTCACCATCTGACCATACACAGCTTTGCAGTAGTCTAGGCAACCCACCAACTTCTCTACCGCCTCTATGTGAGCTCTCGAGAAAACGATAATGTCATATGCATAGGAAAGATTAGTAATAAATGGTACATTCTTGCGGTATCTGTAGACCATCTCACTATCCCCCTTAATTAGTCTTTCAAGACTTCTCTAGAGGTAATCTGCTGCCAGCACAAATAGAGAAGACGATAATCGATCCAGCAGGAGCAGATACATCTACTAATCATTCACACCCATGCAGGCAGGAATCCCATCCTCTCAAGGACCCACAATAGGAATTTCCACTGCACCTTATCATACGTCTTTGCCATGTCCAGCTTGAGAGCTAGATTATGTAACCTCTCTCTCCTTGATAGCTCCTTACCCAAAACAGGAATCAGCTCCTGGGCAAGTAAATAGCATGACATTTATAGATGCTCCTAGATCACACATAGCATGCTCAATCTTGACATTCTCAATGGTGATGGGTAAAGTAAACATACTTGGGTCAGCTTCTCCTGAACAATGGCTGATGCTATACTTTCTACCATAAGTTTTCCGTCCTCCCTTGCTTTCCCCCTCCTTTATAAATTTACCGAGTGGGGGTAGCTTCACAGCTTGGAGGAATGATATGGTTACGTCGAGTTTCCCAAATATAGACAGGTAGTCTATCGGGTCCTCCTTCTTTCTCTTCTTCACAAACTGGTAGGGAAACGGTTTCTCCCCTTTAGCTACCTCATCCTGCTCTCTAGTGATCTCTTCAGAGTTCCCCCGTACTGTTTCGGCTGGGAGGTCAGTAACTGCTTCAGGTCCGTCTTGACCACTCTTTCTGGTCAGTTGGTCTTCGCCTACTTTCATTTCACTTGATTCCTTCTCAGGAAAAGACAGATCCTCAGTACGAGGTAATGGTTCCCTCAGTCCTCCTCTCGAGATACCATTGTTAGATTGCTTGGGGCCACTTCCCTGACTCGAGTGCTCCCTTAGACCTCCTATCTCACTAGACTTTCCTGACAACCCATACCCTTCGGGCTCCTTGTATGATGTACCAGACTGCAGCGTGATCTTAATCACATTTGCCTTCTCAGGTATATGCATAGTAGACGGCAACCTTCCTAATTTCCCTTAATCTCGTTCATCGAATTAGCCAGCTGGGACAACTGCTTATTCATCATATCCATGTTAGTCTTGTGTTCCTTTTGGGCACTTTGCATCCCTTGCACCACTTCGTTGTATGATCGCAACTCGCTCCTCATGTTTTGTTGCGAGGCAAGCATTTCTCTCATCATTTCTTCCATGGACCTCCTGTTCCTGTGTGGGTGAGGTTGTACTGGGCATTAGGATTTTGATGGTAACCTTGGAAGTTTGAGTGGTAAGAGATGTTGGGTTGATTCTGGTGAGTTAGGTATTGGCTGTATTGGTTGGGTTAATTATGATGGTCTTGGTTAGAGCTGGTAGTTCCTCTGGTTAGGTGGAACCTTGGTTTGGATTGGCGGGTTCTGGTTTTGATGTTGGCATTGGGCATGGTTCTGGTTCTGGTGGTTTCTTCCTGACCAGTTAGGCCGAGGTTCTGGGTTTAGAGGGCCACGATAGGTATTTTGAGGGGAGTTATACTGGTTCTAGCTCTTGTTTTGGTTTCCATCTCCCCATCTGAAGTTCGGGTGATCCCTCCATGGTGCATCTCTCTGTCTCACAGGGTTCCAACTCCCATTGGGATTCCAATGCCCGGCCGCATTAACTTGTGCCATACTATCCAGATCCTCCGGCTGTTCATAAATGGAGCCATGGTTCCTTGGTTCAGTAACCTGCTTGTTCTCAGCTGGGGAAGATGGTGCATTCTTCTCTATCGCGGTCAATAGTGCCTTCTCCAACTTGTCCATCCACATCTCCAATTTATCTTCCTTCTCGGCTGCTGAGGCACTTGCAACTCCCCTTCTCGTATGGGACTCTCGTGGGTTCTCATAATCCCTTTTTGCACTTAAGAGTTTCCTCATGAACTTCTTAGCTTCGCTCACTCGTAGGTGGGGGAATCCTCCTCCGCTCGACGAGTTGGCCAAATCCTTGGTCTCCTTGTTCATCCCCTCATAAAAAGTGTTATACATCTCAGCCTCCAACATGCGATGGTTAGGGCATGCATCTAGAAGACTCATGTACGTTGCCCAATATTACTTAGGGACTCGTCATAATCTTGCGTAACCACCCCCAATATTTCCTTTTTGAGTGCACTTGTCTTTGAGGAAGGAAAGAACTGATCCAAGAATGTTAGCTTAAAATCGACCCACGTTCTGATGGAGTTGGGCGGCAGCCTCATGAACCATGTGTTTACCTCCCCCTTTAAAACAAATGAGAGGGCCTTCAATTGGTAATCATCTTCGCTCGACCTTGCTGGCCGCTTCTGCGCCTTGCAGCTTGCCCAGCCGTGACAATTACATGCGGTTTTACATCGCATGCAGCTTGCCCAGCCATGACAATGTTGGCTTGTGGAGGCTCGCCGACAGAATGAGCATTCAGCGACCCGATTTCAGGGTCATCCTCTTCAAGTTCGGCCATAGTAGCTGTGTCTTCCTCTGACTTGATCGGCAATTCAGGTTCTTGCTCCTCTGGTGTAACCTTGTCCTCGTCACTGCTCATGCCTAGGTCAGCCAATGCGGTCGACAGGCCAGAATGGGTAGTGACAAGTATGGTTCCGGGTGGGAGTATCCTTGGTCTCCAATGCTCGAAAGTTGAGCTCCTTCTCATTAACTGGAAAACAAAAGAAAAGAAAAACTATTAATAATATATACACCAAATTGTGATGAAAAAATCGTATGTAAAAACGTCATCCATCCTCGGCAACGACACCATTTGAAAGAGCAGGAATTGTGCATGGTCGTGCAATCAACTAGTCAGAACGAAACCCCAGATCTAGTCTTTTTGTTGGAACGAAAACCTGAAAACCAGTTATCAAAACCTCAACCCACTTCTACTGGCTAGTATAATGGAGTAAATGGTTGAATCCCACAGACATGGATGTGTGTGTAATACGATTGAGATGACTGATACGCTCGGATTTTACACAATTTTAAGGCCATTATCTGTTTTAATGTCAAAATCACAATTCATGTCCATATTTTGTATGTTTGATCTATTTTGGTATTTTGTCGTGTTTTGTGAAAAATGTGCATATTTGAACCAAAAACGATAGCTAGAAGATGAAGTTGGAAATCCAAAGATTCTGGGAGTGTCCAGCGACCGCTGCAATACCGCCGGCGCTCAACGACTGCGAAGTCAGTAGCGGCCCGCTCCGAGAAAGTTGTGCTTGGAATGAAGACACGCCCAGCGACCGCTGGGAAGTGCGTGGCGACCGCTGCCCAAGAGTTAGAAGCCTCGGACCAACCCACAGCAACCGCTGGCCAAGGTGCAGCGGCCCACTGGGAAAAAGCGGCGAGCAGTTTTTGCCCTACTTTCTCTCCAAGATTTACCATATTTTGCAACCCTTTTCCTTATTTGAAGAGGACGAATTTTCAGCTATAAATACCCCCTCAAGCTTCATCATTAGGATACTCTTTTTACAACATATTTTCTAGAGATTAAAAGTTCGAGTACTTCATTGTGCAAGGAGTTGAAGAAGGATTCAAGATCATCAAAGCTACAAGGATTCAACCTTTGGGTTATATTTGGTTTAGTTTTATGATTTCATTGTCTTCCCTTCAATCTATGTTTTTAGATTATTCTATCACGTGTAACTAAATTCATAGGATTCTAGGGATGTGTTAGTAACGACATTGGTTATACAATTTCTTTTTCTATTTAATAACTCATTTTGTTCTTTGTTTCTTCCTTAAGTTGTTGGATAATGCTTCATGTTTGAGTGACACATTCTGTGATGATTTAATATAACTTGCTACATAATCGTGATAAGAGGTTGGCGAGTTAGTGCTGGGGTTTGGAGCCCCTTGCACAGCGGAAGACATGCATAAACAAATAAATCAGATCTACAGATCTATTTGACCGATTATGGGATTAATTAACTACATGTTAAACACAGAATTGCATCCAAGAACGCACATAATTCATGTAAAAGGAATTAAACCCTAACTCATGAATTCCTACGGTTTAGAATTACCGATCTGATTCTCCAAAGAATCGTCGATTGCTTGCGCCTTCTCCAAGTGATGTTCTTCGTACTCAACCACGAATCTTCTAATCTGTATCCCGAACTCAGAATCTAACCTTTGGGTGGGCAAAGCTTGTCAGAATCGAAAAGGGCTTGATTAGAAAGAAGACAGAATATCAGTTTTGTCAAAAACCGATTTTTCGTCCACTCCCACAGGGGAGCACGAAAATTAATGATTAATTATCCTTAAATCTCCTTTCTAATCTCCTTTTATATAGAGTTATGATGGGCCAGATTAGGGATCCATGGAGGTTGGACTTGGGCCAAACCTGTTGGACTTTTACTAATTAAATTGAGCCCCAATTTAATACAAATCCAATAGAATATTATTATCATCCACTAAAGTATAATAATATTGACTGCCCGTCCAATCCCAAATTACGAGTAATCCGGGCATTACCTCTTTAATTTATTATTTCCCGTGTTTAAGATATAAATATCCTTTAATTAATTTAAGTCTGCTATTTGACTTTAATTAATTAATATCTTTTTCCATGAGTTGTCTAGTTCAAAATCTTTATTTATTATTCTGGAATAAATTCCAACCGGCCGGGTTTCTGAATAATAAAACCTTTTTCGGTCACCTCTTGAGGATATTATCAAACTGGACTCACCCAGCACACGATTCATTGCAATAACAATACTAGCACCTCTAGACATTGATCACCACTACCCAAGATACCAGGATTCTTGGATTGCGAAAAATCCGCACCATTTGATAAATCAAAGTAGTGCATAATCAATATCGTATGCTCAATGTTATGTCAACAATGATTAAGAAATAACAATCACCGAGACCTCGTCTTTCAGTAAATAGCAAGAAAGACTTATCTCAACTGTTAGATCCGTCAGTGCTATACCACACCAGTGTCATTTATTTCCTAAGGTAAGGAAACATGCGGACTGACACTGCAACCTTTCACGATAGGTAGCCAAAGCCTATCTGGGTTGTGAAATTCTATTTCTCTTCTACAAAGGACCGACTGCGTCACCTTCTGTGAACGTTGTTCACGACCAGTCTACTATGTTGAAGAATTAGACTTGTTTGCTTCTTATACATTTAAATGTTTGAGAAACATCTTATAAATGCATAAGCAAACACCAATGCGAAAAAATTAATTCTTCTCGCCTTAGGTTAAAAGTGGATTGTAGAGTTTATTGTATACAAGCAATTCTATCCATGCAACATGCTCGAAATATGCTTTTCAGTATACCAATCCTAACAATCTCCCACTTATACTCAAAATCATGCTTTCGAGTATACCCACTGCCAAAACTCTCCCACTTATACTCTAAGCAGGTCTCGGGCCATGATACATCGAACTACTGTACTTTTCACCTCATGTGTAAAACATGTTGCCATATAGGCTTTTTGTGAAAAGTTCTGCCAGGTTGTTCTCTGATGATATCTTGGAAACCATAACGTCTTGTTGCGCACTTAATCCTTAATTAATTTCATACTTCATCTCTATGTGATTGCTTAGCTTTATCAGATCGTGTTTCCCTCGAGTTAGACATATGACTAGAGTAATTATAACAAAATATAATACTTATACACATACTCAGAATCACGGTCAAAGCTATTAGGATGTTACTGAGATGAACAACTACCTTAGTAGTTTCCGATGAAACCACACTTGTAATTTTCATGATGGAGTCTATGATTTGATCAACACTCCTTCATGTCTCAGTATTCAACTCCTAAAGTGAACACATAGTCAGAGGATGACTCGATCACCGATCAATTATAAAATCGAGTCGATGTAACCTAAAGGACATAACATGGATGTCTGGTAAACTAGAGCATACTGTTTAGTCTTCTTCAAGTACTATAGTATATTCTTTACCCATCCAATGTCCTTGGCCATGGTTAAAATGATATCATGCTTCTATGCCAACGGCAAAGCTAATATCTAACTTAATACACATCATAGCATATATGAGACTTCCAATTATGGAACTTGTCTCATTCTTCTTGATCTCATTCAATGTCGAAAAACACTTGACTAGAGACAAAATAATTCCGTCTAGAAAAAGAAAAACCTTCTCTTGGAATTTTCAATGCTAAAGTGTCTAAGTATTGTGTAGATGTAGGATTCTTTAAGAAAACATACATTCTTTTCTAGCAATCTAATGACACAGATGCTTAGAATGTAACTAGATTATCTTAAATCCATAATCCTTAAACTGGGCAGACGACCAGTTTCCTATGCTAGATAACCCTCTTAGTTGTTTATCAACTTTTATAGATGTCATCATCGTAGAGTACCAAGAATACCAAATATAGTGCACTTTCAACTTTCTTGCCCTGTATTACATAACCATTAACATGTTCCATGTAGATGATCTCCTCAAGACTTCTACTTAAAGAAAACTGTCTTGACAATCATAGTACACACATCCTAATTTATGTAGGCTACAATAGACAATATACAGATCGACTTAGGCAAAAATGGCAGGCGAGAATATAATTCTCTCTGGGTATAACCCTTTGCCATTATTCTAGCCTTTTGAGATCCATGCTTACACTTGCAGGTCCACTAGCTCCCACTAACTGGAATAGTCTATGGGTAGTATCGCAAGTGTTGCAAACATTCCTGTCTATTTAAGATTGTTATTCAGAATCTATCATCTTATCAAAAATGATTATCTGAGTAAGTCATTGCATCCTTGTAATTACAGGGATTATGTTCAAGTTGATCTAAGACTAAGTCATAAGACTCTTTTAGACCCATGAACTTATTATGTTCTCAAAGAACGCTCCCACTACGACACGACTCTTACAATCTTAGGTACAAACGTTGATTTTCTTAGTGCATAAGTTTCTAATGGTATGACTTCTTGGTTAAGATGGAAAATAGATATTCTAATTATCTTAAGAATTATCATGCTTGTTAGGCTTATAGTTCTTCACATAATCTTCATCAAAGAATCTAGTATTCGTGTAAACAAACACATATCTTGCCGTGAAGATAATAGAAACTGTACATTTTCTATCATTTGGGACAACCTTAAAACATACCTCAGTACACAACTCCAATTACTTGGATACCTTTTCCAAAACATGTGTTGGAATAACTCCACGCCTTGAGATGTGCTGGACTAAACTTGCCTCTGGTCCACAACTCGTGTGTTGTAGAAGGTACTGATGTTATGGTAGTTTCTTTAAGGTATAACTCGTTGTTTCCAACGTATATCCCATCAATGATAAGATGTTATTGAGTAAAACTGTTCACTTATCGAACTTGTCTTCGAGAGACTTCGATATCTTCTTATATGACTATCCCATTCTTTAGAAGAATGCTGGGAGTAGTCAACTAGGAATTAACTCCCACTACTGATCTTAACTCATTTGCTCGTCTCCTATGGTGCAAACCATTGAGACTTACTAGTCTTTCTATGTTGCATCTCTATAAGTATTCTGAATCCCTTAAACCACCAAAGGATTCTAACTCGTAGTGCATCAACTAGACTTACTTGACCTTCAAGCTATTCAACAAACAAGTTGTTAAAATCTCGATAGTCACTTGAGTTAGACAAAATCAGTTTGAACAATTAATAAGTACTTTCTTGGCCTTATGTTTAAATGCCATAAATACTTTATCATTCATTGTTTAAGAAGTTGAACTGTCGTGTTAAACTCAATCTTGTTGCAATTATATTGTTTAGATACTATGATGTATAATTTGTTTTTCTATGGTACTATGATAGATATTCGATCCACATTTCTCAATAAAGCACGCATTATCAAATGACATCGAACATCATTTAATCATTAACAAGTTTAGAAACTGAAACTGAATTCTTTCCAAACTAAACTGTACCAATAAAACAAAGTCTTATACATTAAAACAAAACAATAAAGTGAGCATAAAAAATAGCTCCCACTGCAACAACTGCCCAACTGGATCTAGATCTCTCTTTTAGAAATTGCATTGTTATCTAAGTCATTGTCCTTCTTTAGAAGAGGTCAATCCGACTCACAATGCATCTTCTCTTTTGTTTTTTCACCTAATTTTTCTTGCCTTTATAGCTTTCATTGATGACAATTCAGCTCTTCCCTCTTTCCATTGCTAGTCTTATGTTCGACTGAAGTAAGACATAGGAAAGATGCAGCCTTAATGAATTTGTCAACTATCATGTTATCTTCCACCAAAAGAAATAAAGTGAATACAATGCTGAAGGTTTCCAACTTTTCAGTAACAACCTTCTTGTACTCACTTCTTATTACATTTGATGATGAACTGAGTGTAGAAAATATTTGAGTAACTGAATCAGAAGATTCTTCAAAATATTCTAACTCTTTTGGATGTTTCAACAGAATCTGGACAACGTCCTCATTGAATACCCCTCTTTCATCAATATAAACCAAGACGTGTCTTACTACTTAAAAGAAAGTAGTTTGACCTTCTATCTCAAAGAACTTGTCAAGTGCACGCATAGAATGCATTCTTAAACTTTCTTTGTAGAATTTTGTCAAGGAAATGGAGGACATGAATTGGTGAGTACAAACTTTATGTTTTCAGCAATGAGAATCTTATCCATTTAATATTTCCAGTCTACATAATTTTGGCCTTCGAGTTTGATTTCTTTAAGGTTCGCAGACATTATTAAGAATTTGGCTGAGAAGAAATAAAACTATTTATCACATACTATGCTTAATACATAATCGCAAACAACCACAAAACAATTTATGTATCTCGCAACCGTGAAAACCAAAATAAGTACGCCTCTAGGGAGGTCATACAAATTTGGATTCCAACAATTTCCTGGTCACAATACCGACGGATAGTCCAGAGACCACTAAGGTGGCATGGCCACCAAATATTGCCTAAGCATTTACCATAAATATTTGCATCTAGGAATTTCATTTCTGTTTTGATACTCCTTCTAGGGAAGGTCGTACGCCACTAACAAAGTTCCATAGCTATCTTATAAATATGTTTAAACACATGAACTTGCAATTTCGTAGGATTACGGCTCCCACTAGGGTGGGTCGCGATAATATTAGAAACATGCTTCCAGTTTAAACAATTTACCATTAAGAAGTCTAATCTTATGAACTTGCTATTTCGTAGGATTATTGCTCCCACTAAGGTGAGTCGCGATAATATTAGAAACTGCTTCATATATAGACCAATTTATGGAGACCATATACAACGCACTGTTGTAATTATCGCTTAGTCATTTTAAACATGGTTTTTGCATAATTATCACATAAGTAGATAAGACAGATAATCCACTTAAAACATATTAACACCAAATAAATAGATAAATCCATTTAATTCATGGTGATTAATCACACTGGATAATTATTGAAATTATTTAATAAATCTAGGAAGATTTAATTAAATAATTAATTGTTTATCTTATCCAAAATATGAATTTCGGATTTGATAAATTTATCTTGGATAATGACTATCCAAATTAATTTAGGATTTATCTAGATAGAGTTGAATCTATCTAAATCCTTTTTAGGATTATTCTAGATTTTATAAGAATAAAATCAAATCCTTAAATTCAAGATAAGAATGATCTTGGATTATCATTATCAAAATTGTACTAGGATATTTCAGGATAGAAACAAATCTATCCAAGTCCATAAGATAAAATCCAATCACTCTAAGATTTAAGAAAATCTTAAATTATTTAGAATAAGAAACTAGAATATATCATATCTATTAGGATTTATTCTAGATAAAATTAACTTTATCAAAATCCAATTAGATTAGGATTATCTTGTATTATCTTTATCCAAATTTATCTAGAATATTTTCTAAATATAAATAAATCTATTTATATCCATAAAATTAGGATAAACTAGAATTAATATTAATTAATTCAACTAGGATTTAACTAGATAGAACTAAATCTATCTTAAATCCAAAAGATAATTACAATACTGGATTAACAATTATCTAAATCTTCTAAAATATATTCTAGATAGATATAAATCTATCAATATCTATAAGATAGAGATACATTTAATTATCTAAATCTGCTAGGATATTTTCTAAATTGAATTAATTCTATAAATATCCACAAGATAAAGATAAACATGGATTTTAATTATCCAAATCTACTAAGATATATTCTAGATAGATATAGATCTATCAATATCTACAAGATATGGATAAACTTAATTAATATTTATCTTAGTCTATCTAGGATTTATTCACATAGAATTAAATTTATATAAATCCGTAAGACAATAAAATTAATTATTATTCTAATTTATCTAGGATTTATTTAGATAGAATTAAATCTATCCAAATTCATAAAATTAGGATAAAATCCAATTAATCCATAATTTAATTAAAAATTAAATTTTAGATAATCCAATTAAATTGATAAATTCAAAACTTATTCTAATTATATCTTGAATATATCCAAAATTATTCCTAGGGTTTAGGAAACCCTAACTAACTTTGGAAATTTCAACGCAACCACACGAGCCCGGGAACCGCCATTTGGCTCCCACTCAGAACACCACTGTGACAACAGCCTCCGGCGTTTGCCGACTGTTTTTTCGAGCCTGGAACTGCCCACGAAGGGCTCCCACTCGAACCACAGCAGCTGATGTTGTTGCTGCGTCGTCGCATCGCCGGCGCTGCACTACGGGATACCGACGCTGTTGTCGCTGTGTCGTCGCACCCGCTGCTGCCCGATCGCCGCTTTTGTGAGCTCAACAGTCCCGCTGGCAGCCACATCGTTTCTGCTGCACCGCACCGCAAAGAAAACCCAGCCCGAAGGCTAGGGCAGCCTGCCCTCCAGGAACAGATCAGCCACCGGAGATGCTGCTGTCATGATTCGGCAGCCTTGCGGATAACACCGTTGTTCCATGTCTCAAACAATTGGAATGCAGCGATTCACCGACGCCGTGATACAAAATCACGTACGAATTGAACAATGGTTAATCAAAACCATAATACCATGTAATGATTGCTTACCAAAAAATTAGTTAATAGAATCACTACATTCACGCAATTCAAAATGAATTCTTGCGCATATCACCGCAATTCACTCCACGTAACAATATGCACTAAAAAAATGATTACAAAGTAATCATATGTAATCATTTCATACATGTACAAGTAATGATGACAGATCACAAATCATATATTTAAAAAAAACGAGATTTGATTCTTTCAAATCGTGCAATTAGGCGATACGTGTGGAATGTAAAGGCGGAGAAATAAAAATTTCGATCAAAGATACGAACTTTGTTTACACGTACAAAACATATAAACAACGCTTATGCAATCAAGCAATTCACGTAACACGAAATTAATCCACATAATCAGAGCCAAAAGTTGGCTCTGATACCAATTGCTGGGGTTTGGAGCCCCTTGCACAGTGGAAGACATGCATAAACAAATAAATCAGATCTACAGATCTATTTGACCGATTATGGGATTAATTAACTACATGTTAAACACATAATTTCATCCAAGAACGCACATAATTCATGTAAAAGGAATTAAACCCTAACTCATGAATTCCTACGGTTTAGAATTACCGATATGGTTCTCCAAAGAATCGTCGATTGCTTGCGCCTTCTCCACGTGATGTTCTTCGTACTCAACCACGAATCTTCTAATCTGTATCCCGAACTCAGAATCTAACCTTTGGGTGGGCAAAGCTTGTCAGAATCGAAAAGGGCTTGATTAGAAAGAAGACAGAATATCAGTTTTGTCAAAAACCGATTTTTCGTCCACTCCCACAGGGGAGCACGAAAATTAATGATTAATTATTATTAAATCTCCTTTCTAATCTCCTTTTATATAGAGTTATGATGGGCCAGATTAGGGATCCATGGAGGTTGGACTTGGGCCAAACCTGTTGGACTTTTACTAATTAAATTGAGCCCCAATTTAATACAAATCCAATAGAATATTATTATCATCCACTAAAGTATAATAATATTGACTGCCCGTCCAATCCCAAATTACGAGTAATCCGGGCATTACCTCTTTAATTTATTATTTCTCGTGTTTAAGATATAAATATCCATTAATTAATTTAAGTCTGCTATTTGACTTTAATTAATTAATATCTTTTTCCAAGAGTTGTCCAGTTCAAAATCTTTATTTATTATTCTGGAATAAATTCCAACCGGCCGGGTTTCTGAATAATAAAACCTTTTTCGATCACCTCTTGAGGATATTATCAAACTGGACTCACCCAGCACACGATTCATTGCAATAACAATACTAGCACCTCTAGACATTGATCACCACTACCCAAGATACCAGGATTCTTGGATTGCGAAAAATCCGCACCATTTGATAAATCAAAGTAGTGCATAATCAATATCGTATGCTCAATGTTATGTCAACAATGATTAAGAAATAACAATCACCGAGACCTCGTCTTTCAGTAAATAGCAGGAAAGACTTATCTCAACTGTTAGATCCGTCAGTGCTATACCACACCAGTGTCATTTATTTCCTAAGGTAAGGAAACATGCGGACTGACACTGCAACCTTTCACGATAGGTAGCCAAAGCCTATCTGGGTTGTGTAATTCTATTTCTCTTCTACAAAGGACCGACTGCGTCACCTTCTGTGAACGTTGTTCACGACCAGTCTACTATGTTGAAGAATTAGACTTGTTTGCTTCTTATACATTTAAATGTTTGAGAAACATCTTATAAATGCATAAGCAAACACCAATGCGATAAAATTAATTCTTCTCGCCTTAGGTTAAAAGTGGATTGTAGAGTTTATTGTATACAAGTAATTCTATCCATGCAACATGCTCGAAATATGCTTTTCAGTATACCAATCCTAACAGTTAGGTCCACTTAATAGACACTACAATTAGCTTCCTTTAAAACGACACGGTTAATTAAGAGTGAGGACTTTCCAAGGGTCTTAGGAGCTTTTAGGAGTTACATATTTAGGATTGACAACCCTAATGTCTATAACCAACGTTTGCATCGCATGAGCATAAACTAGGTGACTCGTTCTATCAAAGTAAGAACTATGCTAGGGTATTGTAGTTGGAATTTGTATAACCATAACTGTGAACACACATCCATGGAATTCCCTTATCTCTATACTTTTATCTCCGTGATTTATTTGCAATTAGTTGTTTATCAATAATAGAATGAAGCTAAAAACATAGAATGAAGGGAAACAAAGTGAACATAAGAACTAAAGCAATAAAACCCAAATGTGGTATCCTTGTAGCCATGATATTCTCTTGATTCCTTCTTCAACCTCTTGCACAATGAAGAACTCTCTCAATTTTATGCTATAGAATTATAAGGCAAATAGAGGATGCTAATGAAGAGGTTTGAGGGGATATATATAGAGGGAATTTTGAGCAGCATGAAATAAGGTAAAAAGTGGCTAAGTTTGGTAAATCTTGGGGAGAACTAGGTCAAATTCATGCACCGCGTTTTCGCAGTGGGCCGCTGCACATTGATCCGTAGCCTCTACCTCTTGGATAGCGGTCGTTACACTACGTTGCAGCGGTCACTGTGGATAATCCCGTAGCTTCGGAAACTCTTCGAGCGGTCGCTGCGAACTCCCCAGCGGTCGCTGGGAGTGTTCTTCGTTTCAGCACAACTTTCTCCGGAGCGGACCGCTACTGGCTCAGCGGTCGCTGTGCGTGTTGCAGCGGACTGCTGGGCTTCTTGAAAGCTCCAGATTTCCAACTTCGACTTTTTGCTGTCTTTTTAGGATCAAATATGCACAAATCTCAGAAAACACGTCAAAATACCAAAATAGAGAAAATATGCAAAATATGGACATAAATTATGATTTTGACATTAAAAACGAACCAAAAATAGGCCTTAAAATAGTGCAAAATTCGAGCATATCATGGAGCTAGTCTGCACGTAAGGAACCGGAATCTCCAAGAGTAACCTCTCTTTCTTCATGTGACCTTCTATTTATAGGGTGGCTTGCCCTAATTTCTAGGGCTGCCTCTTCATGTAAAATTCCATCTTTGCCCCTTAAATAGTTGGTTGTTTCCTAACTGATCCTCCCTTCTCCATCTCGAGCCCTGCGGCATGCATCCTGGCCAGTATTGCATCCGTCTAGCGTCCTTTTTCACTCGAATCACTCTGAAGCCTTTCCTCTTGACTTGTACCATTAACCTGCACACTTCAGCAACTTCTTTGCACATAATATGCCTTAAACCCATCATACATACCAATAACCAAGGATTAGAATGCGACTTATCAACACCCCAGTGAAGAAGTCTTCCGTAGCTGCAATCACGTCACTCCATACAATGTCCCAACAACACTGAAAAAATAACGAAGAAAAACCAAATATGTTTTACTTGGTAAGGATGAAAATGTCAGAAATCCGAGTGGGACCAATTATGTTTACTCAATGCCTTTGTACATTCTACTTTTCAGCTTTTATGTGCTTAGGTAGTTACTTAGTCAGTGATCCTCTGTTTCTTTTACCTTTTGTCTAGTCCAATTTTAGTAAGTTTAGTCAAGTAGCTTTTGATTCCAGGTGCACAATAGTAGTTAAGTATTATGTATTGATGCACAATGGCGAAGCCACGTTGGGGCCAGGGGGGGTCCTAGTCCCCCTATCAATTTCTCTTTTGCCTATAAATTGTATATGTAAACGAAAATTTGTATGTGAATAGGTAGTGCAGTTAGTTGGAGACCTCGTCTCATATCCACTAGGCCTGGGTTTGATTCCCATTTGGCAATATTTTTCTTATCTTTTTTATTTTTATGCAACTTTTTTTATTTTATTTATACAACTTGTTTTTCTGTCACGCCCGCACTAGCTAAGGATAACATAATAGGGATAATCGTGACTGAGGGCGGGATGGGGAGTGGGGAGAAGAAATAGAGGAAGATCGACATCAAAATACTTGGTTACTAAACTCAACTGGAAAATACTAAGATAGTTTATACTAAGTAAAAGTTCATACAATACCAAAAGATAGAGTAATGACACAAATTAAGATTTTGTTCAACGAAAGTAAGTAAACACGGTCCATATATTGAGATATGAACCTCTAAAAGTCTTATTCTAAACAACCAAAAGCTTCATCTCAACACCACTTGCCCACCTCTTCGTTGCATCAACCTGCATATTTAGAAATGCATGGTACTCAATAACACAGTGCCGAAAGATAAAATTATACATATGAAAGTATTGTCAAGTTATCACAGTAACACTAAGGGGTTTTCTTTAAAAGGCCCACGCTTACTAAAATTATATGTTCGACTGCGTAGTCTACGTTCATTTTGTACCTCGCCATATCTGTCATCTCGTACCGAGGAGATGATGTTCTACCATCGTCGCCTATAACTTTCTCGTGCCGGAAAGGTGGCCACCTTCCTTGGTCACTGAACCCGCCATTTGGCCATCGGTCCACTGTGTACACTAATCCAAGTAGAGACACCACCTTTGCTCGGATCCAAATTCGATTCATAATATTCTCAGCATAAGCATAACACACATAGGCATCTTCACACAAAATATTTATGACAAGGCAACAACATCTGTATAGATAACGAACACGAGTTCAAATTTTCACCAAAACTCAGCTCGAAAATAATTTACTCCCTCCGTCCCACTTTAGGAGTCCCGGTTTATGATTTTTGGGTGTCACACATTAGGAGTCCCGGTTGGAATATTCCATAAATGGTTATAGGCCACACATTCCACTAACATTTTTCCACTCACATTTTATTATAAAACTAATATATAAAAGTAGGACCCATCTTTTTTCACCAACTTTTCTTTACAATTCTTAAAACTCGTGCCGAACTCAAATAGAACTCCTAAAGTGGGACGGAGGGAGTATATTTTTATTCCTATTAAAATCTAGGATAGAAGTTCACCTTATTTATTTTCCAAGATTTTGGAAATAACCATTCGCTTCAGTGACACTTTCCCTTGTGATTCTTCCCTTCTTTTCTCTACTAAGAAATGGATGTGTGAAGTTATGGAGTATTTGTTTATTCACTTGGGGAAAAATAAAAGAATTTGAAAGAGTTTTTGAATCATATATACTCATGTCTTGGTAACCACACGTGTAATTTTATTACGTGTTTTTAAAATAGCTTCTTAGAGCACTAGCAATGGTGACCTATCTCCGAAGCCCATCTCAGAGCCTATCTCTATTTTTTCCTGCCACGTCAGCAGGCCCATCTCAAAGCCTATCTCCCTGCAATGAGAGCTCATCCCAGAGCCTATCTCAGAGCTCATCTCATTTCCACATTATTATTTTTATATATTTCACTTTTAATTATTGGTGTAAATTAAAAACAACGTAATATACGACAAAAAAATCATTAAAAACAAACTAAAACATAAATAAAATATCCTACATTAAAAAAATAAAAATAAAACAAGATAAAGATAGATATAACATAAAATTAATATTGTATAGGGATGAAGTTTATATCACCATGGAGAGAATTAAAATTGAAATTGATATTGTAAAGGGATGATTGTGATTTGATGGGGAATGAAATATATATAGAGGATTAAAAATTAAATTAAAATTTAAAAAAATCAGCCCGAGCTTCCGCAATGGAGGCCCATCACAGGGCCGATGAGAAGCCGATGAGGTATCAGTTGGGGCGATCACTCGGCACAGGAGTGGAGGCGTTGGGGGTGATGATGGGCTCCATCCCCACAATGGTGACCTATGACAGCCGATGGGGGGCCGATCGCTCGGCCTTTGCGATTGGCCCCCATTACTGGTGCTCTTAGTAATGAAGCCTATACTTTAGTATAATGATGCATTCCCTTACTTATCACAATATTATTTTATTTAACTATTTTCATATATTAACTTATATATATGCATTCATATATTTAATTCAATTATTTATGTTTCAATACTTAATTATGGGAGTTTTAAATTTACACAGAGGTTTACTGATATCGTGCTTGGTCTTTGAAAGAATTTCCCGAGACTTGCACGATCTCAATTACTTGTAATAGAGTAGTATTATTTATTTATTTATTTAATTTTCAATTCTCGAGTTGTCTTGAACTTTCAAACATATGTTATGAGGCTCATGTGTTCTATGATAAAACTACACCCAATGTTGTAATCTAACGTCCAATTGTGAGCCATGTGTGTGTGAAAGTCCGCCATATTCAGAAGACGAGTGGATCAGTTGGGCGGACGAACTGCTCAAGGAGAAGAGTCAATCTGCTGCGCAAACGGTTCAAGTCAGGCTACATGACATGCGATAGGAGCACTCGATTAGGAGATGGAGCGTAACACAAGAAAGATCGCCAAAAGCAAAGGGCAAGAGAGACTTTTTGAAGGGAAGTTGCCCTAGAGATCAAGACCTCACGCCTTCCTATAAATGGAAATAGAGAAGAATGAAGGAGGTAGAACTCACTTAGACTTCAGCTCTCACCTAGGGTTGAAATAGGGGCTCCCAACGATCCAAACTCCCGATTTCCGTCACATGTACACTTGGTTTTTAGTTTAGTTTTAGTTTAGCAGTAGTCGAGTGTTGGTTTTCGCATTTTCATCATTTTGGTTCTATAATTCCATTCCGAGAAGGGGTGATGAAACAATCTTTGTTTAGTTTGTTTTCTTTTGATTTACGTTGTGTTTTGTTGCAGACTCTGGATGTTTTTAATTCAGTAAATTTAGTGTTATGATTTCGCCCATGCTTAAATTTTCTGTTTATCATGCATAAAGTTTCTCATTCACCTTTGAGTGCCGATTTAAGTTTCATGATTGAGATCTGAGTTTTTGCTATTGTTTAATCTGTTGGATCTGAGTTTAACTTATGAATTCTGTCTGGTTGTGAAGAAATCTTGAAGGAAATATGCTAGGATGTTTAGATCTGGTTATTGGCAGCATGGTAGAGTAGATCTGATTTCGTTTACGTAGATGAAGTTCAGAGTTTAGAGTAGATTTTTGAGTCGTAAGTTTGATAGGTTAAGTTTTGTTGGGCTACAAGTATTCGAAAATGTTCAGATCTGATTATGCTCTATTTTTCATGTTGATTCCGTGAAGAAGATGAAGTTGTTAGAAGAGTTTTACTTTATCGTACGTTTTACAGGAGACTGACAGTCGCTCACTTTTATTCTGTTTGGCCATTTCAGAAAAATTTAGTATGAGTTGATCAACTAGTTCTAGTCACATTTAGCAAGTGGTTCAGTTCAGTTAGTTTAGTCTTCCAGTTTGTAGTTTAACTTAACCCACCCTTTGAAGTGTGGCAGCAGCCATTCCCATTTTGTACGCAACAAATCTAAAACACATCGTCTCTGTGGGATCGATCCTTACTTCCCGATACTAGTTAATAGTATTGTGGGTTAAGGTTTTGAAACACTCTGAGTTCCTCCATTCATATCACCCAAGTCAGACTAAGTTAGGTTGATCAGTTTAAATTTCCACTGAATCCACTCATCGGCATTCGCAGGTAAAATGGCATACAATTGGCCAACTGGATTAGTTTGACAATCTAACTTGAGCAATTCACAACGATAACAGCATGAAGGAGAAGACACAACAAAGATAAAACGAGCACGTTTCAAATGGCGCCGTTGCTGGGGATGATGGCGTTTATCATACATTTGTTCCAAGACACTTTGGTGTGAATATTGTTAATATTTTCGGTTTCTTTCTTTTGATTGCAGTTTAGGGATAGTTCAGGGAGACAACAGCTGAAACATCAACGTCCTCATCTATGTGAATCAACTGTTTAACCCGCTGGTGTGGACCAAGGGAGCAACTGGGGCAGAGGAACACTTAGATGGGCGGAGCGTCCCAGGTTTTGTTAAAAAATTTAGTGTAAATTTTGTAAATAAACTCTTCGTTGTTTTTTGTTTTCCCTAGTTGGACATCACCGAGTTCAGGAGGCAGATAGAGGAAGAAGCAAAATCAAACACTGACCAATCCAAACCACCTCTCATTCCGCCAACCAATCGGATGCTAGCGGAGCAGGAAGTCAGGACGTCACCTTCGTGAGTCCACTCGAATCAATAGCCACCCCAAACGAGGAAGAAACTACCATTGTTTGTGATCAGGAAGATGACCCGGAGATAGGTTCACTCTATACCCACTCGGAGAATGAACCAACATCTACCATCACTACCACGGGGGGTAGGAAGCAGTATATGTAAAACCAGAAGTACTTGCCGTCTTACCTACCTTCTTGGGAGATGGTGCCGAAAGTCCAATCGAATTCCTACGTGAGTTCAGCAAAATCTGTAGAGTGCAGAAAAGGCCGACTGGGTCAAGTGAGGAGGATTTCAAGCTAAAAGCCATCCCCATCGCCTTAAAAGGGGAAGCATATGTTTGATTTAGGGGATTGTCACCTAACACCATCAAAACATGGTCATATCTTAGGGGGGAATTTTTAAGCCAATTTTTCCCAGCGGCAAAAAAAATGTACTCCGGAGGGAAATCAAAGAAGCAACCCAAGGGTATGATGAGAGCTTGAGTAAATATTGGCACAGACACAGAGGTCTTCTGGACGCATGCGCGAACCACAACATGTTGGAAGTGGAGATCTACTCAAGATTCTATGAGGGGATGGATGCAAAAAACAAGGACCTGGTGAACTCATCAAATGGGGGGAGTTCCTCCAAACTCAGGTTGAGTGAGGCCAAGAATGTCAAGGAAAGGCTTCTAAGTGCAAAAAGAGAGTACGATGATATATCGACTACCCCATCCCAAGGGAATGTGATGAGTGCTCCCACGATAGATGATGATAATCTGCTGAAGATCCGGATTGACAAGCTCGAGGAAACACTCCAATCAGTGATTGAGTTGAGTCAGCCACAAGCCATTCCAATCAAAACCCGCATCTAGACTGATCAAGAGAGTCATCGCCAGAATACGACTGAGATTTGGAGTTCAAATATGAGTTGGAATCCTGGGGGGGCAAGCAGAGGTGCAACAATATGAATACCAACACTGTGGAGAATGGGAAAGCAGGAGAACCCCACCTCAATGGAGCTGGGCAGAAGAATACCCTCATTTTCCATAACATACAGAACCATATCCAATTGCCACCCAAACGCCCACATGGCAAATGGGATATCCAAACCACCAACCTCACCCTGATTTTCAAGACTATGAGCCCAGTAAACCGATGTACCAATCTGACTATCTCAGTCACTATCTTTCAATCCTAAGTCACCCATATCAGACCTGTCCTTCCGATGCAGAGGATCACATCCCGACATGGTCAAATGAGAACTGGCAAGCTCAGAATCCCCAGTATTACCGAAGCCCAACTTGTCCTGGTCAGAATCAATATCAATCCCATCCTCAGCAGGATTTTGGACCACCCTTAGATGTGAATCAATATGAAAATTCTATAGAGGAGGAGATTGAGGGGTTGATCGCTTCACAACAGAATATGAGGAGCTGCGTGAGGTCAAATGATGAACAGCTAATGGGGATGCAGATGGCTCACGATGAGCATAAGTCCAGCAGAGCGGAAATGATCAAGCAAGAATCCTTATTAGCTGACATCATGAAGGAAATACAAGAGGACAAGGTAAGATCTTGGGCGAATGAGAATAGATTGGGTGAAGTGAGTGAGAATAGACCTGAGGCCGAAGAATAATCGAGCCCCGAACAAGAGTCGGCAATGTCGCCGGAAGAGCAGGAAGAGATGAGAGCTGTTGAGGTAGAATCAGCAGAGGAGGAGTTCCCAGCTGAAGAAGAGTCGTTAGCCATGCCTCCTAATAACGAAACGTCACAGAAAAATCCAAAGGGGGCGAATGATGAACCTCAAGAGAAAGAAGAAAGGGTCATCAAGCATAGTGTGAAATTCGACAATACACTTTTCTACCTCCAAGCGAGAACGGTGCATGTACTTGATGAGAAGGCTGAGAGATTTATATTTGGAGTGGAAGGATAGAATACACCGACAGAGAGACCACCTCCAGTGATAGATAAACCGGATGGGTGCTACAAAGAAGAAGAACCAGAGCTGAAAGAGGAGAGACCCAGAAGAAAGGCTGCTAGACTAAACTACTGCGAGAAGCGAAAAATGGCTAGAACCGAAGACAAGGTGATCAGTTGCGGACAAGTAATGAAACCTGCCTGGCCAGCAAGTTGATCAAGTGGAGTTCACCACAAAAGATGATGAGTCATAGGAGACAGAAGAAATGATGTCAGCTCAAGGGCATTAATGTCAAGACAGGATGAGCTTACCCTAGGGATTTGGGCCCAATGCCATCCTATAAATAGTGGAGAAAGTGCACACAAAAGGGAGTTCGACACCATCATCTTCAGTCACCTCAATTTCATGCTTTCATTCGTAGCATGGAGAAAGGAAAGTAGCCGCCACCGAAGTCGTCGTTTTGACTTTTACTTTCATCTCTTCTTCCTCATCAAGGAAGAAGGGACCTGGATCTGCACGAAGTCTTTCATCGTTTGTGTTTACCTTACACCCCGAGGGGTCAAAACAATTACTACTCTCTTTTAGTTCATATTTTCCGTAGCTTAGTTGTTTTTAATGTTTTTCTCCTAGTTGCTACTAGAGTTACTTTCCGTTGTCGATCGATCTTTTTATTTGTGTTTGGAATACTGTTTTAGTTATGTTTATAGAAGATCGTTTATGAAATGGAGTTTTAATGCAAGTTGTTTTAGATCCAATGTTCTTTGATTTCGTTTCTTTCGTTTAGTTTTAGTTTTATTCCGAGTTGAAGTTAGATTTGCATGATTTAGCTGTTTAAGCTTAGATCTAAGTCTAGATAGAGTTTGTGATGCATGTTTGGTTTGATTTGTTGACCTCTGAGTTAGATTCTGTTATGATGATTTCTTGTTGTCCTGCTTATGATTTCTCCTAGTTAGATCTGAGTTTTTAGTTCGTCAACTTGCATGAAAATAGGGTAGATACTATAGATCTGTTTCCTTTACGTCTGATTTACATGGATATGTGTTTTGATTTATCTGTTTCCTACCTTCATGCTGTCTGCTCTGTTTTCATCTGCCATAGGTGTTTCATTTAGTTGCTTAGTGAAGAAGAAGGTCGTAGTTTGTTAGAGTAGCGGTCTTTGTCACCTTTTCGTTGATTACAGCTTTTAGTAGTGTGCTTATCTGTGTCAGTGATCCCTAGTTACTTTTACCTTTCCGTTCTTAGTTTATTTGATCAAGTCAGTTGTTCCTTAGTCTTGAGTATGTCTAGTCTAGATTGATTAGTTTAGTTTAGTAGTTAGTCCAAATTCTTAACCCACTGGAAAGCGTGGACGCAACCAATCTCCCAATGTCCCAAACACAACTCAACTCGCCTCTGTCCCTAAGGGATTCGACCCTTACTTCCCTTTACTAGCTTATAGTATTGTGGGTTAAGGTCTTGAAGGTCCTAAATCTCTCCGTTTGCATACCAACGACCAGCTAGTAGCCAACTTGATCCATCGACTGTCTAGCCTGATCAAGTGCGTGAACTCTATGTGCTTTATTTGATTTGCATGCAAGCTCGAGTGCTTAGTTTGATTTTGCGACTCTTCAAATGGCGCCGTTGCCGGGGATGGATGGCGTTATATGTGCATGTGTTGAGATACTTGATGTACATATTTTTAATCCTAAGTCTCTCCGTTTGCATACCAACGACCAGCTAGTAGCCAACTTGATCCATCGACTGTCTAGCCTGATCAAGTGCGTGAACTCTATGTGCTTTATTTGATTTGCATGCAAGCTCGAGTGCTTAGTTTGATTTTGCGACTCTTCAAATGGCGCCGTTGCCGGGGATGGATGGCGTTATATGTGCATGTGTTGAGATACTTGATGTACATATTTTTAATCCTTTTATTTTCTTTTTCAGTTTATGAACCGAGGCCTGAACTTTAGGAACTGGAATAACACAACCAACTGGAATCCAATTGGAGGATCAGAGAAGTAGCCAACCCGGTCGTCACTAGATTTGGATTGAACACAGGGGGGCCATCAAATACAAGCTCAGAAGGAGATGAAGATCAGAGCCCGTTTGTTGAGCTGAAAGAGGAGACTGTTAGAGAGGAAAGACCAGTCAGAATGGCCGCACTAGTAGATAACGACCCTGAGTCAATAGTAGTTTAGTCTCAACCCCACAAATGTGTGGCAGTAAGCCGACCCTTTCCGAGATATCACTACAAGTGTATCATGTCCCCTCCATTTCTGTAGGATGATCCTTACTCCACTACACTAGTTAGTAGAATTGGATTGATGTTTTGATACGAAGGTTAGACAAGTCCCAAAGACAAAACTAGGTTTAGGTTCCCTCTTATCAGTTGAAGCGCGCACGACACAACTTAAAACTATCTACCCTAATTCTACGTATCAATATTAAATAGAAACTACATTAGAATATTCATGTTACTTGTTTAAAGTTTCAACGATTTAATCTTAAATACTCCATCCGTCCTAGTTAAGATGTCCCATTCTTGAGTAGCACAAGATTTTATGAGGAGTTGTTAAGTGAAGTAAGTAGAGAGAAAAAATTAGTTAAATATTTTTAATGATGAGAGAGGGGAGAGGGATTTATTTCTAAATATAGAGAGTGGACATCTTGAGTGAGACACATTTAAAAGAGAATGTGGACATATTGAGTGGGACGGAGGAAAGTAGTAAAGTATTATAGTTAGTGTGATAAAATATTATTATTATGATACTAAATTTGGCTAAGACTTAGAATTAAAGTATGAATCAAACTTTATATAGAAAATGAGGATTGTATCAATTTTGAAATAAATTGAAAATATTGCTATAAAAATGGGCCAATTTGTTTTTATTTGTAGGAGGACAAGATAAGGACTAGAACCTTGACTAAGTGGCCTTGAAAAAAAGAACAAATAGAAGATTGAGAGAAATTTCTAGAAAGTAGACGTAACATCTCCGTCTCATTCAAATTGTCCACCTTTTCTTTATAACTAGTGTTATCACTCGTGCTATGCACCGGACATAAGATTTTCAAATAATGAAGATAAATTCTAAGTCAAGCAAATTATGAAAAAAAGGATGAAAAGAATGAAGTATATAGTTAAGAATATGTGTTAATTATAATAAATTTTAAAATATTTCAGGCTTATATTTCCACCCTGCACGGTCCAATAAATTTTTGTAAAATAGATATAAATTATAGAAACAAAACTTAGAAGAAAAAACGAACAAAAAAATATACTTTCAATAACTAAAAAGTTAAGTTCTGGGAACTAAAACCATACATTTTCAAAAGTAGATAGACGACTTAGAATCAAACACCAAACAAAAAATTCCTAAGTTTTAAACATTAAATGATTAAATCTTAAAAATTTTAATCAAACGCTAAGAAAAATAAAGAACGGGGCCGAAGTAAAATGCAAATCTGGACAAAATATGTACAAACTAAGTGAGACAACCCAATTGAATAAAAATGAACCAGGCCTTCTGATGAACGTGAAGAGTATCAATGTCAGCTTTGGAAAAAGGCATAAACATAATTTTAAGAGACAATGGCATTTATTGCAGATCAATTTTCAAAGCAGGTATGTACACAAAATAAATGCAAATCAGCAAATGAATTCTACCACAAAGGATAATAAAGTTTAGCATTAATGTCTCTTTAATTATAATGTTTGTTCAAATTCTGAATTTAATGAATTGTGCAAAGAGTAGATGAAATTTAATTTCAGGTTAGAATTGGCAGAAATCTGGAATTTTAATTCTTGGTTAATATAAATGTTACTCCCTCCGTTTCTTTATAGTTGAGTCATTTTTTCATTTTGGAAAGTTTTCTCATAGTTGAGTCATTTCCCTATATAGTAATTTTTTTTTCTTCTTACTTACTCAAATTTACTTTATTCTCTCTACTTTATTCACTTTCTATTTTATTGTTTCTACTTTTGTTCCCTCTCTTACTTTTTATCTATTTATTTAACACATTCAACATCCATTTCTTAAACTCCGTGCCGAAAAATTTTGCCTCAATTATGAAGAAACGGAGGGAGTACATTACTTCTGTGTAACTTTTTATGAATAACGTGTAACGGTCCAAAAAATAGGGAGCAAAATCAGGGGGAATGGATCCCCTGCTGCTGTGCTCCCACTACAACAGAGAGTATTGTTCTCTCACAGCATAATTTTCTATTAATAAAATAAAATATTAAAATATTAATTAAATTTTACTTTTTTAATTGTTCTGTAAGAGCACAACACTCTGGTGGGAGCACGCCGGGGGATTCATCTCCCAAAAACAGGTCTGGAAAGATAAAGCTGGCCTGCAACTCCCAAAATGACTTTTTCCTATTCCCAAACTGGAGTCACAATCTCATGTTCCTACCAAAATCGTGTAGCTCCGGATACAGACAAAATCTGCTCTTCACATAAGCTTCCAAAAATAATACTAACAAGCTACGTTCCCACCAAAAAGGGTAAAATTGTCATTTAAAAAAGATTTCAAAAAACTATCACCTTATATATTGATAGATTTGTCAACTTTCCATATTTCAAATAAATCTCTTACTCCTCTCTATTCATTAAAATATTTAACTATTTTTTTAGTCTCTTACTTCATCTAATAATCATAAAATTTTGTGTCACTCAAGAATTTGGACATCTTATATGGGACGGAGGGAGTACTTCAACCCCCATTTGGGCGACACCTTTAGGCATCTCCATTTCATAAATAAACACAAGTAATCTCCATTCCAGTTTTAGAGTTATTGTGAAGGCAAAATCAAGAAATGGATGTATACACGACAATTGGAAAAGGGCATCATAGAGGTAAAACTGTGTTACTGTAGATTCGATGAATTACGGATGGAATTTCCGTAGTCCATAGCTAAAAGCAAATTACCTACGTGTACTTAGCGGCAGAGTTTTCCGTTGATAATCCTTAGACCACCTCCATCAGTGACATTCCACCCAATGTCACACATAAAAGACAAAAAAAGCATAAATAAAAATAATCCTAAAATATTTTTAATCCAACCGCCCCTCACTCTTGGTATCACCCTGCAGCCACTAGAAAAAGGGAGGGTCACATGCCACATGTCTTATTATAATTGGCATTAGATTAATGCTCGCGCCTAGATCGCAGAGAGCATTCTCCACCTTATAGTCCCCAATGAGGCAGTCGACAGTGAAACTTCCAGGATCCTTCAGCTTAGCCGGCAGTTTCCTTTGCAGCAGAGCACTGCAATTTTCAGTTAGATTAATAGTGTCTACCTGCCCCCAACTGGTCTTCTTCGCCTACACGCGCAGGGGCATCTTCATATCAGAGGGATCTTTCACCTATCCGGTCACCAGTACAGGATCATATTCAGTTTGATCCCGTTTCTCCTAGTCTGATGGAGAACGAAGAGGGTAACAACGGTTTGAATTATTCTTGTGCTTTTTCCTATCAATTGCTTGATCACCAATTGGGAGTGTTAGGATTTCTTAGAGTAATCGGGAGATGAATTAATTAATCTTGAAAGAAGAATAATTCACACCTTAATTCAATAAAACTCGGGAGAGTTGAGATTATGAGTGGGATCTTTAATCTAATCAAACCTTTGGGAGTTAGGTCTAAGATTTAGAAGGGGACTTCACTTATTACACCTAATCTACAGATTTCTCACCTCGGGAGGGGGTTTAATCTACCTTTGTGATTGATTCAACAATTCTAGAGACTTTAAATGGTAAATTGGTTTTAATTGGGTTAGGCTATGAGTTGTGCATCGGATCCTTGAATTCTGCATATTTCTCCATCATCTTACACAACTTGCTTCCTTGCTTTCTTGTTTAAGTGTTCTATTTTAATCTTTGCATTTACATGTTTTCATTAGTTGTTAGTTTCAAAACCAAAATTCCTGATTGTCTGGATAGTAGTTGAAGTTTGTTCGTGGTACTTAGGTTTACACTTAATTGTCTCTGTGGGATACGATATACTCTTGCTTGCTATTTGCTACGATAACCCCGTACACTTGCGGGTAATATTAGGGTAAAATAAAGTTGAGTCATACATGCATATTGTAATAAATTTGCACAATAACAATATAATTCTACATCACATTTTCAATCTCGAAAATTTTGCTCTACATCAAATTTGTTTATTTCATGATTTGTTTATTTCTATTTTATTACTTGATTTGTTTATTTCTATTATCGCCTTGTATTTTTTAATGTGTGTAATTTGTTATTATATTGTGCTTTAATTATTTGAATATCTAATATTTTATGTTTTAAATTTGAATCATATATTTTTTAATTATAATTTTTAGACATTATTTAATATATCTAAATTAACTATAAATTAAAATATTAATATAAAATATATGAAAAAGAAAATATGTAATTGGGTTGGGTTGGGGTCACTGATGGAAGTAAAAAAGTTGATGGGGGTTGAATTGAGGGAGAGTTGTATATGTGGAGGATAGAGAAATAAATATTTTATTAAAAAGTTGATTCGGGTTGGGTTGGATGAGTGTCATGGATGGATATAGTCTTAATAACACAGGTTGCCGATGAAAATTTTGAAATGATTGATGAAAGTAAAGTTATTGTTTTTTTAATGTATTATTAATTTATTAACTGAATACATTATTAAATATACAGAGTTTCTTTTTCCACCTACCCATAACTCATATTGACATTTTGAAATCTAACATTATTATTTATATAATTTATTTACTATCACTTTTCATAAAATTCCATGATGAAAATTGTTATAAATAATAAAGAAATGAATAAAACGTAAATTATTTTTTATAATAAAGAGGAAAGATGTAACATTAGTGAGATGTAAAACAAACAAATAATAATAGTAGAAAGACGTAAAGCATAACATATGAAAAACCAAAAAATACTGATCTTTTTCATGATAGTTGAGTTATTTAATTTTCTACGCTCATTTTAGAAAAATGATAGTAGTGCTAAATTTTTAATGTAGAGAGAGTAAAGTAAAAGAAAGGATAATGTAGAGAAGTGTTTTATGTACATTATTCTCTCTTTTACTTTACTTTCTCTCTAATTTAACTATTTAGTATCAACGAGTGTAGAAAATGAAATGACTCAACTATCATGGAATAGATGGAGTAAAAAAAATAATAAAAATAGAAAGACAAATATATATTAAAAAACAAAATAAAAATAAAAAGTAGAAACTATAGTAAGAAAAACATACAAAAAAAGAAAAAAAAAATATTGGCGTCTATACAATATGTGTAGTCTAGTATTGTAATTTGCGCTTGAAATATGTGTTGGGTGTGCAATGTATGTATTGTGTCTATGCAGCGTATTGCGTGTATAAGTGCATATAATGTGTTATGTGTATATGTATATGTATATGGCGTGTATGTATATTGTCTGTACGAGTGCATGTAGCGTGTATATGTGCTGAGGCAAGTGTAGTATGTGCGATTTATACTCATTCCTTCATATTTAATTTCATATCAATTACTACTACTACTACTACTTTATTTTTATTAAATAAATAATTTTAATTATAGTACTTATTTTAATTCCAATTCCATACATAGCTATCACAATATTGTTGAAAGTTATCGCCCATTAAAATCTATACAATATATAAAAGGAGAGTTTTGAAGAAATTTACAAGATTACCATTTAATTTAAAAAATCTATATTAGATTAAAAATGTTTAATTAAAGGGCATTTAAACGTTTAATTAAAAGCTAAAAACATTTGATTAAATGAAGCCTCTAAATTTTGCAGTTACATCAAGCAAACATGCTATGAAAAGCCTACGTGGAGTGAGTGAGAGGTTTTACAAGGGTTAAATGCATAATATTTTAGCCTATACATATGTCATTTAAAGGTGTGTATCCACACATACCTACTTACCTTATAGAACTCAAGCATACCATTTTTGCTCTTACCATAGGAGGAAAGCTTGACGCCATGGGACCATTCCACACCATGCACAATGAGCTCGAGGCTTCCTCAATTTCTTTGGTTGTCAAAGTACGTTGCATTCGTGTTTTTGACACAACCGCTGCTGGAGACAAAACCATTGTGATCAATAAACAGTGTGTTTTACGAGATCATGTGGTACGTTTTGTTGGTCGTCAAATGTTTATTTGCAAAGTAATAGTAAATCATAAATTCTGGACTTTTCCTACAGGGCGTTAAAATCCAGGCTACTTTTCCACGAGCTTTGCACGTGCGGTTTGGTGGAATACTTAAGCAGGGGAGGGGATTCCGTATGCGCAATTTTCTTGTGAAGGAAAATAGTCCTCGCAATCCCCTAACAAATCATGCATTTCGGCTGGTTGTTTTCAATGACACAAGTGTTAGAAGTGAATGAACCACAGTTTACAAAAATGACGTTTCGGTTTAAGTCGTTCGAGGAAATTAGTCAGATTGCCAATATAGCGGACGGACCACTATTTCTCCCTCACTGCTTGCTTCTTACTTTTTACTATTTCTTACTTCTTACTTTTACAGATATTATTGGTGTGATTGTCAATTGTGGCCAGATTGTGACACACTCTACATCTAGACTCAATGAAATACAACTATCAGATCCACAGTACGAGTTGAATTACTGTTTAGTTTGCTCATTTGTTGAATGTAATTTAAACACCTCTTTCCTCACGCATAACATCCTCTATTGCACATTGTGGCAAGATATTGTAGACTCCTATCTTGAACAGATGGAAAGAGTTAAAAGGTAGATTCCTATTGCCATTGTCCAATTATGCAAGCCTACTTTATTTCGAGGTGGGGATGGTTTTTAATTATTTATTTATTGAATGTATTTACTTTAGAGTGTTGTTATCATAACTTATAGAGTTAAAATTTCAGGAGTTGTTCGTGCGAGCACACATTTTAGTGCATCTAGGGTTCACATTAATGCAAATATTAATGAAATTTCCAAATCTAAGGAGAGGTTTGTTTTTGCCCCTTACATTTGTATGTGTTTGCTGTTACATAAGATCACTATAAGATTTAAGCTCATTTGACGGTTTGATATCTTACTGAAATGCCTTTTAAACTAAATACTCAAGTTTACATGTAGATTAAATAAAACACATAGAGTTTACGCACTTGATCAAGCTAAACAATCAATGGATCAAGCAGGCTACTATCTGGTCGTTGGTTATGCAAACGGAGAGACTTAGGGCTTTCAAGACCTTAACCCACAATACTATAAACTAATAAAGGGAAGTAAGGGTCGAATCCCTTAGGGACAGAGACGTGTTTAGTTGTGTTTGGGACATTGAGAGGTTTCGGCTGCGGCCACGCTTTCCAGTGGGTTAAGAATATGACTAAATACTAAACTGGTCAACTCCCTAATCTAAACTGATCAACTAGACTAGGTGTACTCAAAACTAAGTAACGTGCTGGCTTGATCAACTAAACTAAGGATGGAAAGGTACTTCTGTAAAAGTAACTCGGGACCACTGGCAAAACTAACGCACTACTAAAAGCTGAAAACAATGAAAAGGTGACAAGGACTTTTAGTCTAACGAACTATGACCTTCTTCTTCGCTAAGCAACTACGGTAAATCTAAACAGAGCAGCTATCATGAAAACAGAAAACAGACAAATTAAAACACATATCCATGTAAATCGGACTTAAGGAAAGCAGATCCATAGTATCTATTCTAATCTCATGCAAGTTGACGTACTAAAACTCAAATCTAACTACAGGAAATCGAAAACAGAACAACAAGCAATCATCAGAACATAATATAAATCAGAGATCATCAACTCCAAACCAACATGCATCGCAAACTCCATCTCAGACTCAGATCTAAACTTAAACAACTAAATAATGCAGATCTAACTTCAACTTAGAATAAAACTAAAACTAAACGAAATAAACGAAATCAGAGAACATCATATCCAAGACAACTTGCATTAAAAACTTCATTTCATAAACGATCTTCAATAAACATAACTAAAACAAAATTCCAAACACAGATTTAAAGATCGATCAACAAACGAAAGGTGACTAGAGTAGTAACTAAGAGAAAAACATAAAAAACAACTAGGCTTTGGAAAAGATAAACTAAAAACAGAGTAGCAATTGTTTTGACCCCTCAGGTGTAAAGAAAACACAAACGATGAAGACTTCTTGCAGATCTAGGTCCCTCTTCCCTTATTGAGGAAGAAGAGAAGGATGTGGTGGTAGAACGTCGACTCCAGTGACTCCTAGCTTCCTTGCTCCATGCTATGAACTTAAGTGTGTAGAGTGTAGTGACTAAGAATTATGATGCCTCCTTGTGTGCCTTCTCTCCACTATTTATAGGATGGCATTGAGCACAAATCCCTAGGGTAAGCTCATCCTAATTTGACATTAATGCCCTTGAGATAGCATCTTTCTTTCTCTCTCCTATGACTCATCATCTTATGTCTTCTTGTGGCGAGCTCCCTCTTGACCAACTTGTTGGCTAACCAGGCTCCATTGCTTGTCCCCAACTGATCAACTTGTCTTCGGCTCTGGCCATTTTTCGCTTCTTTTCCGAGTTGATCAAGTTGTTTTTGCACTCTGCCACTTCCACATTTTTTAGCTCCTGCACACTTAAATTTACCATTTTTTCGCACGTTATAAATCCGATTAGTGTAAACCCCTATAAAACCATGCTTGTAACGAGCCCTATCACTTACAATGGGCGTTCTATCTTGATAGGATTACTGGCGACGACTCTTTTGCGCATCATGAATCGACTGTTCCTTTTACATCTGATGAATTTGATGCTCTTGATGTTAAATTTCAAGGGATGTACTACACCTAAAGGCATTTTTTTCCTTTTATTTGATGTTTTTTTGTTTCTTCATTGCTAAGTTTTATTTAGCTCACGATTATTTATTGTGATGCATAAGATGGTTCTTACTGGCTATGTGGGAGAATTGAAAATGTTGAATGTCACTATGGCCAATGGTTCTATATGGCATGCAAACAGTGTGTCAAAAAAGTTTTGAAGGTCTGCAATAGGTTCAACTGTACGACCTGTGATGCGTTCGATGGCATTGTCGTTCCAAGGTTTAGCGCTACCCACTGTTTGCCATCTATTATATTTGTTCCCACATTTACCCATTCTACTTAATTTCATTTTCAAATATAGATTCGTCGCAAACATTGTTGATGGTATTAGTAGTGCTTCATTGCTACTGTGGGATCGAGAGTGTTAGCATCTTGTTGGGAAAAACAAGTTGATGACATTCAACTTGGCCATAAGGAGGGTAGTCGACAATATATTGTGAATGCTACTATTAACTCATCATATCTTTAGAGTAGTTGCAAAGTTTTGAGGTTGACTAACAATACGTGACTTCTTAGCATTAGATCTGGTAAGGAAGCTTCGGAATTGAAGGACTTTTCTGAGTGGGTGGCATCAATAGGAGATGAGGTTATTGGGGGTCGTAATGATGGTGAAGTCAATATTGATCTTCCTACTGATATTGTATTGGCCGAGAGTGGTGATCCTCTATAAAATATTGTTAAATCTATTTATCCTTCATATATGGACAACCAAGATTTGAGTTGCCATTTGCATGATCGAGCTATACTTGCTCTAACGTTAGATGTGGTTGACTTGGTTAATCAATATATGATTTCTTTGGATCAATCGGACGGTTGTGTTTATTTGAGCTCAGATAACATATCTAAGTCTGATCGAACCTCTAATGGTTTTGCGGAGTACATTCAGTGGAATTTTTGAATAATCTTAAGTGCTCTGGTACACCAAATCATGAGTTGTTGTTGAAGGTTGGTACTCCTGTTATGTTGTTAAGAAACATAGATCCTGCTAACGGATTGTGTAATGGAACACGATTGATCATTACGCGTCTAGGTGATCATGTTTTAGAAGCCAAAGTCTTAAGTGCTGATAATCAAGGTCATAAAGTGTTGATTCCTCGGATGTCAGTAACGCCTTCTGATTCTAGGTTGCCATTCAAATTTCAATGTTGAAACTTTTCTTTGTCGGTGTCATATGCTATGACAATTAACAAGAGCCAAGGCCAAATCTCTTGTGCATGTGGGATTATTTTAAAAAAAACTGTCTTTAGCCACAACCAATTGTATGTTGCTATGTCTAGAGTTACAAGTCGTGCATGATGGAAGATTTTAGTTTGGAATGATGAACTTAATAGTACTGTGTCTTCTACTGTAAATGTTGTTTACAAAGAAGTTTTTCAGAACATATGAATCACTGTTTTGTAATTTAATCTTACTGTAATTTATTTATATCTACCAATTTTGTTTTACTGTTGAACTATTTATGACTTTTTTCCCATGTCGTCAACGCGTGTTCACAATTTATTTATTATAGATCCAATAAATATTACCCACAACTTATGCATAAGCTCTAGTAAATAATTAGAAATATTACCCACCATCTTATTTTTTAAATAGTTCAATGTTAATAAAATAGTAGTAATGGGCCTATCACAATAATATTATAAAATATACTGCTGTACTAAATTAACGGGCCTTAAGCCTTTACTCGATTAGCCCAAAATAAGCCATTGTGCAAAATGAAGCTGCAAAGCATTTCTCACAAAGCTACATATAAACCCTCAATCTAGGTTTCCTGCCGCTCTCTCAGCATTTTCGACTCTTCTCTCTCCGCAGCCATCGGCCGAAGCTTGCATTCACACAGCGACAATGGTGAAAGGTCGTCAGGGGGAGCGCGTCAGGTTTTCCCTTAATCCGACTCATTTTTGCCAGATTCCGTGTGAATCCAACTCCAATTTATCGCTCAATTTTACTTTTTGTCCTTAAACTTTTCTTCTTGTTTGGATCGTTTCTATGCAGGCTCTACGTCCGCGGCACTATTTTGGGATACAAGAGGTAAAAAACAAGCTACAATTGTGTTTGTTTGATGTGTTAATAGAGAGAAATAATTGATTCCGTGTACGTATTGCGTGAATTATAGGTCGAAGTTGAATCAGTACCCAAACAAGCTACATTTGTGTTTGTTTGATGTGTTAATAGAGAGAAATAATTGATTCAGTGTGTGTATTGCCTAATTATAGGTCGAAGTCGAATCAGTATCCAAACACGTCCTTGATTCAGATTGAGGGCGTCAACACTCAAGAGGAAGTAGCGTGGTACCGCGGGAAGCGCATGGCGTACATTTACAAGGCCAAGGTGAAGAAAAACGGGTCCCACTACCGTTGCATTTGGGGAAAGGTTACCCGGCCGCATGGTAACAGCGGTGTTGTCCGCGCCAAGTTCAAGTCCAATCTCCCCCCTAAATCAATGGTGCGTTTACCTGTCAATATTAGTATTTTTCTTGTTTATGTTGATGATTGGATTCCTGAATTATGATGATTCATAATTTTGTTTGTGAAACAGGGTGCAAGGGTGAGAGTGATGATGTATCCTAGCAACATCTAAGGTGCGAAACTTATTTTTTAGCTTGTTTAGTTTGATGCTAAGAATCTGGATTTATGGATTTTGCTTTGATGAAATAAAATTTTACTGCATTTGTTAGAGCACGTTTTGGTTAAATTAGTGTAGCAACTGAATGTGTCCCAAGAATTTGGTCTTTTGTAAAGAGATTCAATAGAATTTGCTACTTATATAAGTTCACTACTGTTACCTTCACCTATCATCCCTTACCTTCTACAAATTTTGATGATTAGGTTGTATATTGGTTTAATATAGTGCAAAATATCTCCAATCATTTATTTACAAAATAAAAATACAGTTTAAGATATATAAATGGGTAGACACTTGTAAATCAAAGTATCTGTCCTACTTTAACCTAGGTTACTGTAACATGGCCACTAATTTCTCAGAAAAATTAGTGCTCATTTTAACCAAGGATTGCCTTCGATTCAATTCTCTTTCGCAAATGGAAAGATACACATTAGAAAAAGATTTACATAGATTCACTACATGTGAGCTAATATTGTATTCTGCTTCACCCGTTACCAATTGTCTCTTCATTCCATCAACCAAAAAATAGTCCCTTTCCTTTTCTCTTAGCCTCTCTTTTCCACTTCCACCTCCTATTTTTCCAGTTTCCACTCTTAACTAAGAATACTTGTTACTTTTTCTTCTCTCATATTTATCCAATTTACCATATAACTTAGTGCCGTTTACTACCAACACTATTGGCTGTAGGCGAGAGGATATTATTTTCATTTATATTGAGCTAAATCGAACTAAGAATACTCCAATTATTTTGTTTTTTTTTTCTATTTTGCCACTTTCATATTAGAACTTGTTATGTTCACTACCGCGGCTATTTGTAGTGGATAGGATTAAGACTATTGTTAGTGGACATAGGAGTACTATTTTCATTTATACTTACTCAAAATTGTTTGTTGCTTAGTTTGTGGATTTTTGGTAGTAGAAAAGTTTTGTGCCATCATTAGTCAAGTTTTCTTTCCGATAGTGCAATGAGTTTGACATTGCAAATGCACATCTTTAAAATTGACCTTTCTATTGATGTTTCCAACCTTTTCATTATGCAAGTTTCAATGAAACTACTTTTGATGGATGGTTGCAGAGTTTTGCTGCCAAGTTATGAACTTTTTTGATATTCATCATGGAAGTAATTTACTGTGGTCATATTCTTAACTATTCCCCAATTCATTATTCAGTTAATTAATTTGATTTCTTGTTAAATGTTTATTAAACTATATTATTGCTATCAAATTCATTACTAAATTTTGATTTATTTTAAAATGAGCGCTAATTTTTCTTTTGTACTTTATGGAGCACTTCTCTTTTTTTTTTTTCTTATTATAGTTAAGTTCCACCATCTCGGCTAAGACGATACATTTCTTGGCTAGCATGAGATTTTAGGAATTATTGGTAAAAAATACTATGAAATTTTCAAATATATTAATTATAAAAATTGAAATTAACTTGAGGCTAAATTCAATTTTGATTGTGATTTGTTTATTTTCTTAATATTAAAAATTAAAATTACGGTTAATAAAAATATTAGTAAAAATATTAGTTTGACTAAAAATCATTGGAGTATTTTTAGTTTGATTTAGCTCAATAGTCTTCTTCGTTCCACTCAAACTATTCACGTTCTTCAGTGACATGAGATTTTAGGATGAGTTATTAAATGTATTAAGAAAAGAGAATAATAGTTGAATAATTTAATGAGAGAAGAGAGAGAGATTTATTTTTAAATATAGAAAAATGACATCTTGAGGGATGAAGTGAGTATTTATAGTGTGTGGATATCATCAACCACAACAAGATGTCGTTCTTCCCAGCAACAGTGTCGACGACGATGGTGGGGTGGGCATGGCACGCAGAGATGGCAAGGCGGGTTGCAAGCAAGGTTTCTCAATTCTTGGAGTCTTTTTTGATCTCATATCCACCCCACTTCTCTTCGTACCTGCTGAGTTCAAACAACAAAAACAAAGTTAACTGTCAAATAATTACTACATATATTATAATTTGGTGTACACTCAACTAGTGAAATGAAAAAAGTAAACAAAAGTATTGGCATGACACATGTGAACACCAAAAATATAAACTCATGTGCATTAATTGATCTAGCTATATAGTAAGGCTTGTTCACTTTGTTAGATGTGGGTAGGAAAGAAATAAAACATGCTATGATTTTGTCCCATAAGAATATGCATCTTTAATGAGATGAGACTCATTCTCCACTAATAATCATTTAATTACTTTTTGTGTATATTTCTTTGGAACAGAGGGAGTATGAATTTAAGGTGTCAAACATATACATGAGTTTGAAGATTTTACGAAGCCCAACCTCATATTTGGATTGAGCTCCAAGACTTATATTTATTGCTATTAATATTTTTTCTTTTTTTTTTTGACGGGTTTTAAAAAATGTTAAGAAAAGTGGGTGTAAAAAAGTTAGTGGAATATGAGTCCCACTTGAATATATTAGTTTTAAATGAAATGTGAGTGAAATAAGTTAGTTGAATGTGAGATCCGAAAAATGAGACTCCTATTCAAGTATGGAGGTAAATAGAAATTAAAACTTATCACAGTGGATTTGGATTGAGCTCTATGACTTATGTTTTTTTTATTGGTAAATAAACAGAACGTGAGAACTTTTTGCCTTAGATTTAACTAAATGACACTATGTTATTAATACAAAAAAAAAAAAACTCATGGGAAAAATATAAATAAAGCCCAACTCACTACTTTCAAACCCATACATTTATTCTAAGCCCAACCCAAGTATTAATATTATCTGAAGCCCAGTTCAAAATACAAGATAGATATTTGACTTTGACTTTGACTTTGACTTTGACCTTGGGAATAATATATCTATCGTTTAACAACAACAAAAAAAAGAAATTTTAAAATTATTTAGATAATGAAATACTAGCATTGAAGAAAGCCGACATCGCTACTGTCCACCTTCACTGAATCAAATGTATATATACAGAAAACAGATGTGATGATCTTACTCTGACGCCGCCGGCTTCTCTCCACCTTCAACTATTCTCTTCACTCTTCTCTCCGACTCCGAGCACCATTTCAAATTTGAAACGGACTTATCTACGCAGCAAGATTTTCCCGGAATCTAATTAATTGCTCTGGAACACCTCAAATTCGATTTGAGATAAAACATTATTCGTAGATGGGCGGCTCGAAGAAGAAGAAGAAGCGGAGTGGAGGCGGGGTTCGCCGAACACAGTCAAAGGACCATCATTCCACTGTAGCCGATAATTCTGAAATTTTAACCGAGGAAGTAACTGCCTTGTGAGTTTTTCCTCTTCTTATTTTATTTATGTTTTTATGATATGATCTATAATGTTTGTTCAATAGTTTGAAGATTGTATTAATCAGCCTCATGTTGAAAATGTTGAGATTATTTTGGTTTGAATTGTTCAAGCTATCTAAAAATAGCTTCATTTGCTGCCTATCTTTGATTTTCGAGAAAAGAACAATGTCATTAATCTAATTATACTCTCAATCTTATACTTAATAACTCAACATCCATGATAGGAAATTTCTCAAAAGTAGACTTCAATTTGAGTTGATAACTGGATTTGTTTGGTGAAATTTACTCCTAATGTTGGTGTGTCTTTGAATCTTATTTCTAGAATGATATGATTGAACCACAAGATATAGATAACGACTTTGTTTCCTGTTGCTCTATCCTGTTTGAATTCATGGTTATTGTTCTAGGAGTTTTATTGTTAAAAAACTGGACTCTTTCTGACTTCAATCTATGATATTCTACTTTACGAGTAAGTTCATGCCTCCCCTTGCAGGTGTGCCATATTTCAAGAAGATTGCATAGTTGCTTCTGAATCACCTCCTCGTATCAGAATCAAGCTCAGGTTCCAGATTTGTGATAATTTATTGACTCTAATCCCAGGTTTCAATCTCTCTTTTGTTGAGTGTTTATTGAATGACACTGTAGGCCATACTCAAAGGATACAGGATATGAGGATTCAGATGTTTGTGTCCAGCTCTCTGTGAGGTTTGGACCAATTTTCATTTTCCTCTAAAGGTGCTTGTTTCAAACTTTTAACTAAGTTTATGTTCTTGACGCAGATGTTTACCAGGTTATCCATACAAATGCCCAAAGCTGCAGATAATACCAGAGAAAGGCTTATCAAAAACTGATCCTGATAATCTTTTATCTCTACTTTATGATCAGGTAGGGCCTTAGTGATAGCCATATATTCAAGAAGACTCAACTTCTTGCAAGTGCTCTAACTGTCTATCGGTAACTTCTGTGAGTTCTTATTTTTAACCTGTGAAATGATACAAATGGTAGCCACAACAAGCTTATCTTTCTCTTTGTACTCCATGTCTAAATCCTCTATCTTGTCGGCTGTTGTTAAGTGCATGAGTCGCTCATCTAAATTTTCAAATTAAATTGTTGTCTTCTTTTAGTTTGAAGCATCTTTGAAGTATCTCTGAATCTGAATGTTAGATTCAGCTTTTAAACTTATGCTTCGAAGTTGACTGATTGATAGAGTTCAGATATGTGCATCACATATGTATTATTAATCTATAGACCTGATTCCCCTCCTTGCACTTATATTTACACATTTCCTGTAAAATCTTGATGTCCCCTTTCTCTTTTTTTTTTAATCATGACCATCTTGTGGCTACATACTGCAGGCTAATTCTAATGCTCGAGAATGGCGCGTGATGATTTACAATTTAGTGGAAGCTGCGCAAGAATTCTTGTCTGAAGTTCTTCCACAAGAGCAGACTCGTGAATCTGTATGAAAAATATCTTTCTGAAATTTCAGTTGCTAGCTCATTTCCTGATCAAGTGTTTTGCAATCATGCCACAGTGATAAATAATTAGTAATATGAGACTTGGGGGATAGGAACCTTGAAACTCATGGATTGTGTCAAGGCAAGATGTATGGGCTTTTTCTTTTTTGATTCTAGACTACAATTAATATTCCTCAAGTGTACTGGACTTTTTTTTTATTTCGCCTTTGGGAGAGACGCATGAGGGTCATGCGTCTCCTTTTAATGAAACGCATGAGGGACATGCGTCTTTTATAAAGACGCATGAGGGACATGCGTCGTTTAATTTTTAATTTTTTTTTATTTTTTTTAAAGAAGCATAAGCGTCATGCGTCACAGGAAAAGACGCATAAGCGACATGCGTCGCTATTTTTTTTAATTTTATTAGACGACGCATGAGCATCATGCGTCTTAGGGAGAGACGCATGAGCCTCATGTGTCTCTAAGTTGCATAAATTAGACGAGAGAGGCAGTAGCGGGCATAACGCGAGAGAAAAGGCCGACGCGAGCAGAAACACATAGCAGGCGCAAACTCAGCGATTTCGGCGATTTCTTGGCGATTTTCCGTCATATTCCGGTAAGTTTCCTTCAATCTTTCAACATTCCTCCCTTATTTGTAGTTTATTTGTATTTTTTTGTGTAGGTTTCTCTCAATTTTATAAATTAGGGTTTATATCAGATTGTTCTAATTTGACCGATGTTTGGTTGTTTTGTTAGTTGTAATGGATTTTATTGGTGAAATTCGTTCAATTGTATAGTTTTGGATATGTTTGAGATGCTTTGTGTTGCGATTTTGGTTGTTATTGGAGAAGAGAGTAGATGTTGAAATGTATCTTGTAATTTAACCTTCTAATTTAATAGTTAAATGTAAATTAGGCCTTACAAAGCATGAATTGTGATGAATTGGAGTTTCTAATATATGATATTCAATGGATTAGGAGTGAATCATTTGGTTTATGATGTTTTGTTATTTTGACGATGAATTTCAATGTATATGTTATTTGTATTGTAAATATGAGTTTGTAATTGTTGTTTTGTGAATATGTAGTTAGATTAGATGGAGACTTCAAGTTCAAGGGGACAATTATTATATGGACCTGAAGACCCGTCCATGCTATATCTGTAGAAACATCACCTTTCAAATAAATTATTGAAAGATGGCACAACACAAGTTTTCAAAGTCCGCCGGACTGAAAGTAAGAGTTGGGATGTCGACATTCATGAGAATGTACGGTATTGGCTTGACGCATTTGGTTTTAAAGGTGTGATGGATTGTGGGAAGTCGATGAAGGTCGACAATGAGCTGATCACGGCTTTGATTGAGCGTTGGAGGCCGGAGACGCACACTTTCCATCTACCGATCGGAGAGGCGACGATGACCTTGGAAGATGTGCAAGTCATTTGGGGCTTGAGAGCGGACGGTCGCGTTTTCACAGGGCGTGACCATCATGTCGGATATCTTGATTGGCCAAGCAAGTGCTGAGATTTGTTGGGATGGATACCAGATACATTCACAGAAACAAAGCAAGGCGGGTTGCTGATGACCGCTCTGATCAACTAGACTAGGATGCCGCTGGGTGATGACTTGCCTACATATGTATACATCCAAAGGGCACGTATCCATGCCCTAATTTTGTTAGGAGGTCTCATTCTACCTGACACCACGGGGTGTAAGGTACCCTTTATGTGGGTGAACGCATTCGTGGATCCGGACGAGGTGCAGACTATTAGCTGGGGAAGTGCGGCTTTGTCCTACCTTTATCATTATCTGTGCGAGGCTTCCATGGATAAGAGGAAATAGTTGGGCCGGCCTATGATTCTTCTGTAGCTATGGGCGTGGGAAAGAATGCCCACATTGAGGCCGTCGTTCATAGGAGCACGCGTGCACGAGCCATATACGCCATGTGGCGCCAGGTATATATTTAAATATTTATTTGTTTATGCATCATGGGTTATTTTTTTAAATCAATTTTATTTACAGGTGGAAAGGAACAACGCACATAGGAAATGCTCCTAGATAATCGGTTGAGCATTACCGTGATCAAATATCCTGATTAGGCCCGACCAGGTGAATATTATTTTAATGTTGACTTAATTTATGAATTTATTATGAAGTTAATTTGGTGTTTGCATTGCTGGTTTGTAGTTTCTGTGGACTCCTTATGCGCATTGCATACTACCTGACTACTGCAGTGATGCAAATGGATGTTCCTTGTGCGACACGTACTTGGTGTGTTGGGCCTATGTCGAGGCACACAAGGCTGGACGAGTGCGGCGACAGTTTAATCGGTACCAGGATATTCCTCGACCTGTAGACAGGATGCTCAAAAATGCCGATCATTTGGACAAAAATGATCGGCATGGTAAGAAGGGTAACAATTGGGAAAATACGCATCAGTTCTACATTGGGGAGTGGGACCTGAGGTATGAGAGGTTCCAGGCTGCCCAAGATGCCGCACCGATGTCCATGAATATTCCTATGAGCCCGGCGTATATGGCGTGGTATAACAAGATTACGGTGACGTACCTGACTCAGTCTGGGGCACGGTCAACTGCTGGGATGAACGAGTCGGCTTCTTCGATGAGACTATTTGTAAGTTTGTTATATTAAACTATATGCTTTCATGTGTTATAGATTGTTTCGTATTGATATTTGTATCATTTTTTTGTCTAGGTTGAGGGTTTTCAGCAGGTTTTCCATTTAACTACTGAAGATTAAATGTCCTCCAATCTACGAACAACGCTGATGTCATGGAGTACCCGGCTTCTCAACATCAAGATGTGGTCATGCCTCATCAACCAGAAGTAGTTCCACGGCGTCGTGGAGTGCCTGGTGTTCGGATTGGGGGACACGGTTTCACAAAGCAGTTTAAGATGTTGCAGCCGCATCCCGATTATGTAGTACCAGAGCCGATGAATCCAGAGCATGACCCACCCCAGTGGTCTTCATACCCGGCGCATGAGTCTCAGTCACAGTGGGACCGTCCCCTGTATTCTCCAAGCTAGCCTGAGCCCGATTGGAATCGTCGCCCCTATTCACAAAGCCAAGATGTGCCGCAATGGAGTGGAGCCCGAGCATCAGTCGATTCATTCTTCCAGAATTATCAGTTCGTGCCTCCTGTACAAGTTGAAGAAGAAGATGATGATGAAGGAGAAGAAGAAAATGACGACAGAGAAGAGGGAAATGAGGAAGAAGACGTTGTTCAGAGCATTCATGTCCAACCTCGACCAGCTGCGGAGGGTTCATCACGCGGCGGGGTTGGGAAGATCATGAGCAAAGTGTACAAGAGATTGTCATCGAGGAAGAATAAGGGGATTGAACCGTCGAAATACACTCCATCGTCGTATAAGTAGCACATTTTTCAGGTACTTTGTTTATTTAAGTTAGCAGCAAAAATTTATTAATCAGTTAAGAACTGTAATAGATGGTTTGTGGTTACGTGTTGAATGCAGATGGCTGCTGTTGCTGCCTTGTGCGTACAGTATGAAGCTGATTTTCGGCCAAATATGAGCATTGTGGTGAAAGCTGATTTTCGGCCAAATAGATGGTTACTTTAGGCATGACAGTGGTAAAATATGAGCATTGATGACGTGTATTGTTTCCATTGTTCAGTAGAAGAATTAAATACAATCATATCAATTTAATATGCACATACTATTCAAATGCACGTACTATTCAAATAATGTAGTAATTTGTTGACTTTAATCCGACTCTGCTTTAATCCGACTCTGCTTTAATCCGACTCTGCTTTTCATTATTTAATTGTCTTCTTCATAAGATAAAAGATTAGATATTTGATTTTATACTATTAAGCTTGTTTCGAATTTTTTTGCAACAAAACTATTACAGTATATTTTAATAGTACTGCCTTCAATTTCATAGTACTTACTGCCTTCATTTTCTTAGGGAGATACTGCCTTCATTTATTTAGCATTGAGGCATTTTAAAAAATTTATAGGTAGAAAATATAATGAAACAAAAGATAGTTTATCTATTACAGTTGCAAGATCCATTTATTGGTAGGTAATTTGTGAAAATCCAATGAATTGCTATCATATTGAGGTTACCAACTTCAGGTACCTCAGAAGGATCACTCGGTAGTCTGCGAAAATATTTCAACCCACTGTGAACGTATTCTGGAAGTGGTTATTCACCTTGCACGACGGGTTTACACACTATCTCCTCATCACTAGAAACATCCCCTGAATCATCACTTAAAATATCATCAGATGATGATGACGACAATGGTGGATCAAGGTCTCCTCGTACAACATGAATATCAATATGCTCTTGAACATTCTCTTGAATATTCAATCCAACATCAGCAGCATCTGCAACATCTGTTTGCTCATTCATACCACAATCAAAACTCATAGGTTCAACCCTCGTAGATGATCCAACACCATAATCAACAACTGGTGGGATTAAGGCATTTCCAACAGACGAATACTCAACAAATAATTCGATATGACGAGTAGAATTTAGAGCCTCATTGAACATAAACATCACACTGTCATCACTGTCAATCCCAGTGCATATATAACTCGCGGTACCCAAGAACAATGCCTCCATGATATATCGATGGAGTGTTGATTTGAATCTATCCTTATCTTAGCATATATCATTGCAACTAATTCAGAGAATGAAACACACGAATTCAATACGACGGAGGCTCTCGCACGAGGTGGATCATAACTACTACCCACTTGAGGAAGTTGAACTATTCTACCACCCTAATATAAACTCATAAATACTGGTATGATTTCTGCAAAAATATATATACAAACCAACAACAATTAGAGACAATTTTTTTCTATAAACCCTAATTTAGTAAGTTTAAATTAAATTTATTAGAAACCCTAATAATATGCAAATAAACAACAAATAAGGGAGCAATGTTGAAAGATTGAAGGAAACTTACCGGAATATGACGGGAAATCGCCAAAATCGCTGAGTTTGAGCCTGCTATGTGTTTATGCTCTTTTGTCTCTCGCGTGCGTCTGCCTTTTCTGCTCTCTCACTACTGGTTTTAAGCAAATTAGAGACGCATGAGCCTCATGCGTCTCTCCCTAAGACGCATGACACTCATGCGTCGTCTGTGAAATAAAAAAAAAATAAAAGACGCATGAGGGAGATGCTTATTTTATAAAGACGCATAAGCGTCATGCGTCGTTAAAAAAACTCAAAAAAATTGAGAGACGCATGAACGTCATGCGTCTTTATGAAAGACGCATCTCCGTCACGCGTTTCATTAAAAGGAGACGTATGACCCTCATGCGTCTCTCCCAAAGGCGGAATAAAAAAAAGTCCTGTACACTTGAGAAATGTTAATTGTAGTCTAGAATAAAAAAAAAGCCCCAAGATGTATGGGATAGATAACTTTTCCACTTACTTGATGGAAGAATGCTTAGAATAACTAAGAGGGACTTGGGATAAGATTCTATGATTTGTGTAAAAATAACCAACCTCATAAAATTGATATTAGTTCTACGTAAAGGATATCTTTCTATTTAATACTCCATATGTTCCATAGAAATAGACTATATCTCATTTTTCGTCTGTCTCATACAAATAGTCCATATCCATTTATGACAATCTTTTTCTCCTTCCCTTTTACTTTATTATTAACGGGCCCCACCATCCACTACACAATTTCAACTACTTTTTCTCCTTCTTTCTTACTTTACCAATTACACATTAAAACCCGTGCCTACCCTAAATGACCTATTTCTTTGGGACGAAAGGAGTATTACTTTTGAACTACTGGTAGGTTTAATTATACCTGCAACATTATGACCAAAATTTTTTGAAATTTTGTAGTACTCCATCCGTCCGCCATTAGGAGTCCCATTTGAGTGCAACACGGGTTTTAAGAAATGTAGAGGAAATTGGATGAGAATAGATAGTGGAATATGAGGCCCATTTATATATATTAATTTTATAATAGAATGTGAATGAAATAAGTTAGTGGAAAGTGACATGTACCTATCATTTATAGTCAAAGTGAACCAGGCGTCCTAATAGCGGACGAACTAAAATGGTAAACCAAGACTCTTACTGGCGGACGGAGGGAATATTAAATAGCTCTAGAATATAATTTGCGATTTTTAAAATTTTTTTAAATCATGCTTTGATTGATCAAGAAGTACTTTATCTAACTAGAGTCAAGGGATCCTCAGTATCTTGATTGGTTCTTCTTTAAAGCATCCACTACGCTGTCTCCATACCGTCCTTTAAACTACTATTTGATGGCCCCACTGTACTTTTTTACTCCATCCCTTAACTAAGGGACGGAACCTGCAACGCTCTGTCCCTTAACCGTCCCTTAAATTACTATTCATTCTATTTCATTTTTTATTTTTATTTCCAACCCAATTCAATTTAAAAACACACTTCATTAAAATTAAAACAACATTACAACTTAAAATAAAAAAAAAGAAAAAAGACATAATTAAAATCCTAAAAAAATAAAAATGACATAATTTAATCTTATCCGCCAAAGTTTTCCCAAATGTGCTCAATTAGATCCTCTTGGAGTTGGGCGTGGTCGCTAGAGTCGCGTGTCCTTGCCCGAATAGCCAACCGTTATTGTATATACGGATGCGCTCCACTTCGCGACAGACTACTTGCGGTTGAGCTTTCGGGGGATTGAAGGGTGAGAGTCTTATGAGTTATGCGCTTGCAAAATTCGATCTAAGCAATTGCTAGGTCGAGACACCACGCTTCTCCGAATTAACTGAATCACAGGGTCCAGTAACTCGAGGGATCGAATGGCGCTCCGGTCGTTGGGCACTCACGACTCTCCTTCAACAATTAAATTTCCTCAACCCGAATACTATGGATTAGTATAGGGAAGTGGAGTCGATCCCATAGAGATGGATTCGTAGGCTAGTATTGAGAGAATTTGGACAAAATGGCTGCTGCCACGCAAAAGGGGTTGAGATTTTAACTACTACTAGACCTAGGCACAAAACGTAAATACTAGACCGAAGAACAAAGAACTCTTAAACCAAGTAACAGGCAGAAAAGTTTAAACAATTCCTAGACCGAGTACATAACTACCGATAACCACTAGACAAAGGAAATAAAAAGTGGGGACCATGAAATCCAAGCCTGACAACGTACGGTAAAGCTGCAACTGACAATCTTCATGCAATTTTCTAACTAATTCAGATTCGCAAATGGAGAAAACAGAGGAAATGCCCAGATTCAAACATAATAAACAGATTTGGTCGACGGAAACTTACAATAACTCGAAGATACGACAGATCTACGTAAACTAGGCAAGGAAATCAAGTACTCCTTCTCAGATTACGTCGGACGCTTAATCCACTCCGGATCCAAGCCATCCGAACCCAACAAACAGCAAAACCAACGCCATAACTCCGATTTTCACAGATCTACTCCAATCTCAATCAATCATGAACAATCTGCAAACAAATCACAAACTCCAGCAAAACCCAACCTCCGATTCATCCAAAAAGCAGAACCATTCTGCAGATCCAAACAACAAGTATCGGCAATAAATCAGAACCAACTGCAAAAATAACTAACTCCGACAATCCTAACTCGAAATCAATCAAACTCAACCAGTAAACCAGAAATGAACACAATAGACATAAACGAAAGTAAAATCTGGAATAAAACCGGAAATATTGGTTGTCTAAAGAAAACCGAGCTTCGAACAGCGAAGCTCGGCGGAATCAGTGTAAATAGCAACGGAAATGTAAATTGTTTCTTCGCCCTTGAACTAGGACGGTGTTACAACCCTCGAACCATTGTCGGAAAGCTAAACGTGAACCACCAGCCAAGTGCTAACTGGAATCTCTCACGAATTCAGAGTCAAGTGTGTGGAAAGGTGAATCGAGCAAGGAGCTGTTAGTGAGGCCTCCAGCCGAGAAGGTCCCTCCAGCCTGCATGCTTCTCCCTTTTATAGATGCAGACATAGCCTTCTAGAGTTTTCGTAGAAATCCCTATTCTACCCTTCAACTCCGAGGCTTTCTCCGTCTAGCAATTTTCTTCCAATTGTTCACCCTTTCGCCAGTTTCCTAGGACCATGCAAGCGTCCTTTTCTTTTCCTGGATCTGGCGAAAAACTTCATATACCTGACTTAATTCAATGCGTTAGACCCAGCAATTTCATGAAATGAACCCCTAGACCGATGCATGAAATTAGCCTTATCAAACTGCTCACACTTAAACCATGCTTGTCCTCAAGTATGAAAGACAAGAAAATAGGAATAAGACGAATTTCAATGCATGGTTACCAAGTGAAACCCTAAAAATGAAAACAAAACAAACTCCTAGACCTAAGCAACTACGGACTAAGAAAAGAAAAGAACACAAAGAACAGAAACACAACAAAACAAACAAGCATGAACTAGTTTCGAATTTTTAAGCTACTATCCCCACAAGCTCAAGTTCAATCTGATCGATTACAGTCTTCAAATCTTCCCCCTTCCTTCGTCTGCCTAAACGGTCTGTCAGTTAGTCAAGATAGCCTATTGATTTCCCATCTGTTAGGTTCGCTTGATCATTCATTCCTCACCAGGGATGTTAGGATCAAAACGCTCCAAAGTTAGAGTTATACCACTGATGCGTCGGGTTATGAGAGTTTTCTCCCTATTCTTCCTCCTTTCCTATGAATTTCCCTGGGCCAGGCTACGATTTTTTCTTCCCTTGAGGATTATATTTTTTCTTTTTTTTTCTCTTCCTCATTTTCCTGTATTATAACCCCTTTCCCCTGGACTTCGTCCAGCTTATTCCTTCTAGAAATATATATTTTTTTTTACCTCCCCTGGACTTCGTCCAGCTTATACCTCCGGTTTCTGGACTTCGTCCAGCTTATTCCTCCTTAACCTATTTTTTCTCCTTCATACTCTACTCCCTAAGCATCAAGTGATAGCCCATTTTTTCATGTTAGCTCTAAAAGTGTTTAGGCTTATAACTCACTTTATAGTAGGGCTGTACAGCTAGGTTATCTAAGGCATTTTCCATCGTCCTAACTTCATTCAGATCGCATTCGGCTTATTAAGGAAGAAAGTGTCAAAGTTGATCTGCTTTCTCTCTTCAATCACTCTTACTAAGGGGATCTCGCCTTATTATCTAGCTAGCTCATGCGAAGCACACATCCTAAGACACAAAAAGATACTTACTCCCCCCCTCCCGCTTCACTCAAGCTTGTCCCCAAGCCATCGTAGTGAAGGGGGGAGAAGGGAAGTACTAACAGCAGACTGATAAAGCAAACAACAACAAACACAAATACAGAGCAAAACTTCTCACACTTAGACCGAGCATCGGGCTAAGTGGGAGAAGGCGCAACAAACAAACCAAGGCATGCAAAAAAAAAACAAAACACCCCCTTCTCACACTTAGACCAAAAGTTGGGCTAAGTGTAAGAAAGGCAACACATATGTACAGTTACAGAGCATGCTGGCATATAAGAACACAAACAAAACGGAAAATAAAAAAAAAGAAAATAAGGGTTACTTGGCTCCGTGGGGGGTTCAATTCGGGGTCTGGCCCCCGCGAGGGCCAGACTTTGGTGGCGCTGTCTGGTGGATCACCTTAGCTTTCTTTCTGGCTGGCAACTCCGGCTTCTCATGTCGTTCTTCTGTCGGGCGGGGTACGGTTGTCTTCAATATCACGGGCCGAGAGGGAGATGGAGTAGTCTGGGGCCTTGGGGCATGCGGTGGCTTCTGCGCAGTCAGACTTTCTTGACCTGGCGTTGTAGAATCGCCGCTAGGCTTCGGAAGTTCCTTCGGTGTCTCTGGGAACCTTGCTCTTAGCCACTTTGTCATCGCCATCATCAACTCAACTCCTTCCGTCATCTTCCCAGTACATCTGGTCGATGTCGCCACAAGATCAGACATGCGCCCCTTGAGGGTCACCATTTCCTCCCTAACCTTCCGAACTTCCGTCCTTATTTCTTCCAGTTCCGTTCGTACTCCAGCGACATCTTTCCTGACACTCTCAGTACTATTCTTACTTTTTCCCCGCAGGGACACAATTTCCTCCCGAACCATCTTCATTTCTGACCTCATCCAACCAACCTCCTTACGCACTTCCTCTACTTCTATCATGGCTCCTGCTTCTACGTCAGCAGTATCCTTCACTTCCACCACATCGGGGTCCTGTTTCACCTGAGCCTCTGACTGCCCAACCTCGTAAAAGCATACTTCCCTTCCGCGTGCGATCAGCAACCCTTTATTGAAAAAATAATCCATGTTAAAAACCTCAGGGGGCGAACATGTCTTTACCTCTCGGCATGCCTTATGGATCTTCATGATTACATTCCTCTGCAGATAGGCTCCGAGCAGGTGGCACGTGTATAGGTGCCGGAAAGGATTTGCAGTCACTTGATGGCAGGCTTGGGCTATCCAATAGCCCAAGTGAACTCTTACCCCCGTAGCCATGCACCATGTGAAGTATAGATCGGCGGTAGTCAGAGCGTTGTTGGCTGTTCCCATTAAATTGTAACTAATAAAAGTCTGGGCAAATTGCAGGACCCTATTTTCGATGTGGTGTGCCTTCGAAAAGCTCGTTTTAAACTGACCCACCCTCGGGTCAGTCAAGAACTCCCAGGCGCTTTGCGCTTTGAATCCCGGCGTCATTTTCGGTGGACCAATCATCCTCTCGTTCCACAGGCCCTCATCGTCCTCCGTTCGCGTCTGCAAACCCATCCGCAAGGTCCATTCCCGGATGCTCATCGTATGTTCCTCACTGAAAAGTCTGAAATTAATGGATTCGGCATCCAAATCGGTAGTGGACTTAAATCGGAAGGTGGAAAAGAATTCTCGGGCCAGGTCAATCGGGACCTCGGTAGTACTGTGCTTGAGCAACCAATCGAAGCCTATTGCGTCGATATAAGTCCGGAATTCATCGTTGCAAGCAATCGTTTTGAGCTCCGACGAGCTATACATCTTCCCGGACTTAGCGACCTTCCCCTCAGTACTCTTCTCCTTATAAATGGCCGTGCGCTTCGGGTCGTCAAACGTCCTCATTTCATCTAGCAAGCTGTTTGTTATCCACACTTCGGTTGGCTCAAAGTTGAATTCCTCTTCCTGTTCTTCTTCCGAGTCGCTGGACTCAGAAGGGCTCTCGGTTTCTGCGGCATATGGTACCTTAGCTGCCGGCGGAAGTGTGGATTCAGTAGAGTTCCCTCTCGCCTTCTTGGTCGAGGAAGGAGCAATTTGTTTCCCCTTCCTTTTCTTCTCAGTTGCTTGGCGACGCTTCTCCTCATCACTCTCCCCCCTGCCAGGTCTGGGAGAGTTCACCTGTTCAGATGCTGCGGTCTGTGGACCCAGCGATTCGTCCTCCGTCGGCTCCACTGTTTCATCAATCTCATCAATGAGGCTCCGGCGAGCCCGCCTCCTAGCATCTCTGGGGTTGACCGGCGAGTCGGTCTCCTCTGGGATCTCGGTCAGATCCACAATCAACTTCACCCCGGCGTCAGCGGGTTCCTGGCTAATTTCAGAATCGAGGGCTTCTCCCTCCTTGGACAACAATGGGGTTGCCCCCGAGATGTAAACAGGGGTCTCTACCCCCTCAAATCCTTCTCCGACGTGGGCCTCAGTACCCACCGGTTTCTCAGGGGTATCCCCCTCCACATTTTGTTCAGAATTTAGGGCCTCGTCGCCCCCATCTTCACCAACTATAGGGGCCTCCCCCCCCATAGATTTTTTCAAAACAGGGGTTTCCCCCTCAGAAATACTAACATCAGCAACAAAATCTTTGACTTCCCCAGATGGTTCCAGAACATCTCTCTCAACATATTCCTCACTAGCAAGTACGGGCTTCACCCCCTCAGAAACACTAATCGAAACAGGGGTTTCCCCCTCAGTTGCAGAGTCTACCCTTGGTTCGCACATAGCCAACAATTCCAACCCTGTGACCAAATCTGAGTCGTCTTCACGATTCCCTGCGGTGGTTGGTTCCGGGCTAGTGGTCGTGGATTCTTGAATGTCCTCTGGTTGTGTGGTGGTCTCCGGAACAACTGTCTCCTCTGGTACGGCAGTGGGTTCCGGAATGGCGATGGCTTCTTGAACGGTTTCAGGTTCGGCGACGGGTTCTGAGACGGCCTCCGGTTGTGGTACACTAGAAAACGGGCAGCCTGTACGGATTTACCCATTGCGGTTGCAAACATGGCGAATGCCTCCATCGCCTTCTCCGCACCCCCAAATTTCTGGAATAGCTCGACCATAAACGCCGCCGCCCCAGAGTCGGCGGACCCTGAGGTGCTTCCGGTTCCTTGTTTGTTTTCCATGGATGTTGTTTTTGGCAGGCGGTTGCAGGTGATGACGCTTGCGACCGTACGCCTCCCCATAAAGTTCCTTTTGAAATCCGAACCGGTGCCAACTCCCTCCAAAATTTTTACTCCACAACTCCTTGCCCTTGTGAATTCCTTCTGCAAAATCACACTTAAAGAAAAACATTAAACTAAAAATTGAAACGCCAGACTCCCTGGGTCTAGGGTATGACAGTATCAAAAAATTCCTTAAGGAGTCTGGTATTTCGAAAATATTTTTGGAAGATTATTTTTTTTTCTGATTTGTTTGGGTTTTTCTTGATTTAAAGAAAGCGATTGAATATTTACAATTTATGTTCAAGTGTTCTCAAGATTCCCTAGGTCAGGTCATGCTAAAACTTCTTGGATGCTGGACCTAGGAAATCTCTAAGAACACTCACTTCCCAGATCTATTAGGCGATATCGTGGAGTGCGCGTAGTGGCATTTCGTCCACTACACACATATCCGAGCTATCCCTAAATACCTTTACCCTATGACCGTTAACAAGAAAAGGAGTAGAGTTTGAAGAACTTCCCTGGATTTCTACAGCTCCATTTGCACGCAAACTCACAACAGTGTAAGGCCCAATCCATTTGGACTTTAACTTACCAGGCATTAGCTTGAGCCGGGATTGGAATAGGAGAACCTTCTGCCCGACTTGCAATTCCTTGACGCGGAGGTTCTTGTCATGCCAGAGTCTTGTTTTCTCTTTGTACCACATCGCCGATTCATATGACTCCAGCCTTAGCTCCTCCAACTCCTGCAGCTGCAATTTCCTCTCTTCCTATCAGGATTCGGGTCTCATGTTTATTTCCTTGACCGCCCAATATGCTCGGTGTTCTACTCCCACGGGCAAGTGACACATTTTACCGAACACAAGCCTATATGGTGACATCCCAATAGGCGTCTTGTATGCCGTCCGGTAAGCCCATAGTGCGTCTCCAAGCCTCTTACTCCAGTCTTTCCTGGACGGATTAACCGTCTTTTCCAGTATCGCCTTTATTTCTCTGTTGGATATTTCCGCCTGGCCGTTGGATTGAGGATGATAAGGTGTAGACAGTCTGTGATGGACGCCATATTTTCTCATCAGAGCTTCAATAGTCCGGTTGCGGAAGTGTGTCCCATTGTCAGATATTATAGCTCTGGGCACTCCGTACCTGTTGAAAATGTTAGCTCTAAGAAACTTTGCTACCTCCTTAGCTTCACACGAGGTGGTTGCTTTTGCCTCTATCCATTTTGACACATAATCCACTGCCACAAGTATGTAGGTGTTCCCGTATGAAGACGGAAATGGACCCATGAAGTCCATCCCCCAAACATCGAAGATCTTACACACAATCACTTGGACTTGCGGCATCTCATCCCTCCTGGATATTCCCCCGGTCTGTTGACACCTCTCACAATTCTGACAAAACTCGAACGCATCCTTATGCAACGTAGGCCAGTAAAAACCACTATCTAACACCTTCCTTGCTGTCTTCCTAGGTCCAAAGTGACCTCCACAAGCTAGGGCATGGCAATGATTCAGCACATCCCTCTGTTCCCACTCCGGGATACACCTCCGGATTACTTGGTCGGCTCCCATTCGCCACAAATACGGGTCATCCCAGAAATAGTACTTGGCCTCGCTCTTCAATTTCATCTTCTGGGCCCGGGAGATTACTTGCGAACTGGGCACTTCTCCAGTGACTAAGTAATTTGCTAGATCTGCGAACCATGGCTCAGCGTTTTGATGGCATTTCCCTTTTTCGTCATCCCCTGGACCTGTTAACTCCATAACCTCCTCCCAGCTGGTAGGTCGAGGAAATTTTTTCACGTAGTACAAATGTTCCTCAGGGAATGCGTCCGGTATTGCTTCCTCGGTCTCCCTTTGAAATATCCTGCTCAGATGATCGGCTACTTTATTTTCAGTTCCCTTTTTATCTCTAACTTCCCAATCGAATTCTTGCAAAAGCAACACCCAACGGATTAATCTCGGCTTGGATTCTTTCTTCGCCAGCAAGTACTTTATCGCAGCGTGATCAGTGAAGACTATCACCCTCGACCCAAGCAAATATGGTCGGAATTTTTCAAAAGAGTACACGACTGCCAACATTTCCTTCTCCGTGGTGTCATAGTTTTTCTGAGCCTGGTTGAGCGTTTTTTACGCATAGAAAATTACGTAACTTTTTCCGTCAACTCTTTGACCTAGCACCGCCCCTACTGCATAGTCACTCGCGTCGCACATTATTTCAAATGGCAAACTCCAATCGGGCGCTCGGATAATGGGAGCCGATACTAGTCTATCTTTCAGTAGTTGAAAAGCCTTTATGCACTCCTCATTGAAAACAAACTCAACATCATTGTGCAGCAAATGAGTGAGTGGCTGAGCAATCTTCGCAAAATCCTTAATGAATCTTCTATAAAATCCTGCGTGCCCTAGGAATCCTCTTACCTCCTTCTGGTTCGTCGGGTAAGGCAGTTTTGATATCACCTCAATCTTTGCCTGGTCTACCTGTATACCTTTTTCCGAGACTACGTGCCCTAGGACAATTCCCTTAGGGACCATAAAGTGGCATTTCTCGAAGTTCAAAACCAAATGTTTTTCCTGGCATCTTCTCAATACTTTATCCAGACTAGCCAAACATGAGTCAAATGAATTCCCGTACACAGTGAAGTCGTCCATAAAAATCTCAATGCAGTCCTCCAAAAGATCCGAGAAGATACTCATCATACACCGCTGAAAAGTGCCTGGCGCATTGCACAGGCCAAACGGCATCCTCCTGTAAGCATACATGCCGAAAGGACACGTGAAAGTTGTCTTCTCCTGGTCCTCGGGATCCACATAGATTTGAAAATACCCACTATACCCGTCTAGGAAACAGAAGTATTGCTTGCCCGCTAGCCTCTCCAGCATCTGGTCAATGAAAGGTAGAGGGAAATGATCTTTCTTGGTCGCTTCATTTAACTTCCTATAATCGATGCACATCCTCCACCCAGTGACTAGTCTGGTGGGCACCAATTCATTCTTGTCGTTCTTGACCACCTGTATTCCTGACTTCTTGGGTACCATATGGACTGGACTCACCCATTCACTGTCTGGTATGAAATAAATGATTCCTAGGGAGAGTAGTTTCAATACTTCCTTCAGCACTTCCTCCCTCATGTTAGGATTCAATTTGCGTTGAGGGTCTCTGCAGGCTTTTGCTTCTTCCTCCAAGCGGATGTGATGCATGCACAAATCTGGACTAATTCCTACCAGGTCAGAGAGTGTCCACCCAATAGCCTTCTTGTTTCTTCGGATTACCTTCAGCAGTTCCTCTTCTTGTCCCTCGGTCAAGCTGCTGTTGATAATAATAGGGAAAGTTTCGTTCTCCTCTAGATAAGCATACTTTAGGCTTGGTGGAAGTGTTTTCAGCTCTTTCTTGGGAACATCTTTTTCCTGGGGCAAGGGATTTTTCTCTGTTTCTTCCGTAGTCATTCCCTTCCTTGACCCAGCAGAACCTTCCACACTCGCCACATAAGGTGTATTCCTTGACCTGGCTAGCTCCGGATTTGCACAGAATTCCAGAATTGCTTCAGCTAACTCCTCATCAGATAACTCACTTGTGTTCATTTCTTGACACCAACTGGCTACCTCTCTATCAATGTCAAGACTCATCTCGGAGTTCTCAATCTGTTCCTGCATTAATTCCGTCTCAAGATATTCCTGGACCAAAGGGTTAATAACATCTATAGCATGCAAATTTTCAACGTCAAGAGGTTTCTTCATTGCCTCATCAATGCTGAATGTATATTTCTCCCCATTGTAATCAAGGCAAATTGTTCCATCAAAAACATCAATGATAGTCTTAGCGGTTCGTAGGAAGGGTCTCCCTAAAAGTACTCCGCCCGACTCAGCAGACTCATTATCACTCATCTTATTCACATGGAAATCAGCAGGGTACAAGAAGTCATGTACCCTGACTATCACATTCTCAAGCACCCCTTCAGGACGATGCATGACCTATCCGCTAATTGAATCACAACTTTCGTATCTACCATGCCTACCCCAACTAACTTCTTGTATATGGAAAGTGGTAACACGTTTATCGACGCACCTAAATCACACATAGCATGCTCGATTTTCACATTACCAATAGAGATGGGTAAGGTGAACATACCTGGGTCATTGCATTTTGAAGGCATCTTCCTTTTCTGAATTACTGCGGAGACATTCTCGCCTATCAGAATTTTCCCACTGGGCCTAGCCTTCCCAGCTATAAATTCCTTGATGAACTTGCTAAAGACTGGCATCTTCAGTTCCTGTAAAAATGGCAGATTGATTTCCAACTTCCCAAAAATGTCCATGAAGTCTACCGGTTCTTCCTTCTGTTTCTTGGCTTCCCCCCGACTCGGAAAGGGTTTCAATCGCTTCCCTGCTCCGGTAGAACTTTCAGCTGATAACTCTCCAGTTTCTTTTCCCACTGCCTCATCTTCCAACTCCGGCTCTGGATCGAGGAAGAATGGTTCGGTCGGTCTAGGCAATTGTTTCTCCAAATCTTTCTCCTCAAGGTCATCCTTGACCAAGGGACCTCCTCCCTCCAAGTGTCTGGGTCTGGGAGTTGTATCCTCTTTCTTCTTGCCTTCCTTAGGATCTGTCCCCTCCTTTGTTCTCACCACCGGTCCCTCATATCCTTTCCCGGACCTCAAGGTAATCTGACTTATATTAGCTCTATCAGGTGGCCTTACTGAGGCCGGAATTTTTCCTTCGTTTCCCCGCATGTCACTCAAAGAAGTGGCTATTTGGGACAATTGCTTAGCCAACATATCCATGGCTGCTTTCTGCTCCTGTTGAGCATCTTGCAGCTTGTGCACTACGTCATTGTTCGATTGCAGGTTGTTTTGCATATGTTGCTGAGAACTGACGAGGTCTTGCACCATATCATCGATATTCTTTGTTAACTTTGGTGGTTGACTGGGTCCCGGCCCTATACTCAGAGTCGGTCCACTTGCTTGATTCTGACGAGCGTTTCCTTGACCGCCTGAAGAGTTATTGTATTGATTTCCTTGGCCCTGGTAATTGTTTTGGAAATTTCTTTGGTGCGGTGGTACATAAGGGTTCCCTTGATTATTCTGATTCCTGTTTCCCCAGCTCGAGTGGTCTCCTTGGTTCCGATTAATCCAGTTGCCCTGCCCCTCTTGATTCCTTCCTGACCAGTTACCTTGTCTTTCGGGCTGAGGTGCAAACTGCTGACTTTGTTGTGGTGCCGGCTGATTCTGTTCGTTGTCAGTCCATCTGAAATTCGGATGGTTTCTCCAAGGCGCATCTCTCTGTCTCCCTGGATTCCAGCTCCCATCGGGATTCCAACTTCCCATTGCATTGACCTGGGCCTGATAATCTCCTTCCTGGGTCCCGTAATATTGTTGCATTTGATTATCTCCTGGACCAGGAGATTTCTCCTTCCCTTGTGAAGCCAGTGGAATCGTCTTTTCAATCGCGTTCAAAAGAGCCTTCTCGAGCCTATCAATCCTCGCTTCGACTTTGTTATCTTCTTGTTCTCTCCCAGCATGCACCGATCCTCTTTTCACTGCATTCCTAGGGTTATCGTACGCCTTCTTAGCGTCAATCAACTTCCCTAGGATCTCTCTTGCCTCACTTCCCCTTTTTCTTGTGAAATTTCCCCCACTCGAGGAGTTCATTAAGTCCTTTGACTCGGGAGTGGCTCATTCGTAAAACAGAGAGTAGGTCTCTGCCTCTATCATCCGGTGATTCGGGCATGCATCCAACAACCCCCCTTAAATCTCGACCAGTACTGACTCAACAATTCATCGTAATCTTGCTTACACTCTAGTATTTCTTTCTTAAGTGCATTCGTCTTGTTGGATGGGAAGAAATAATCTAAGAATTCCAACTTGAAGTCCCTCCACGTGCGGATAGAATCCGGAGGCAACCTCAATAGCCACGTATTAGCTTCCCCCTTCAAGGTAAACGGAATCGCTCGTAAGCGATAATCCTCATCTGTTGCATCATTCGGCCTCTTCTGAATACCACATAACTTACTGAATTCATTTAAGAACTCATACGGACACTCATTTCTACGCCTAGAGAACGTCGGCAAGATGCCGAGTACGTTTGTCTTGATCTCGATAGTCCTCTGGCGTGGATTCATTACTATAGCTTGGGTTGGTTCTCCATCTAAATGGGCAGTGAGAGAGCCGATTTCTGGATCTGGGTCTACCACCTGCGCCATGACTAATTCCTCTGCTTCCCCTGTTTCTGACTCTGTTTCTGATTCGGGTGGTGATTCTGGATCTTCGCGTCCTGATGACGTCCAAGATTCGTCGCTAGTAAATTCACTCGGAAACGGGCCTCCCATGGTGAACCCTGATCTGGTGGTCACAGTAGAGACTGTATCCTTAACCCGCCAACCAAACTGGCCGTGTGTCCACCCAGATGAGTTGCTCCAGTAGGTAGACCTTGAGCCTCTGCTCATAAACTGCAAACAAAAAGAGAAAGAAAACAAATCAAAACTATTTACACCACAGACTCTGAACACTAGCACTAAGCATGCCATCCATCCCCGGCAACGGCGCCATTTGAAGGGTGAGAGTCTTATGAGTTATGCGCTTGCAAAATTCGATCTAAGCAATTGCTAGGTCGAGACACCACGCTTCTCCGAATTAACTGAATCACAGGGTCCAGTAACTCGAGGGATCGAATGGCGCTCCGGTCGTTGGGCACTCACGACTCTCCTTCAACAATTAAATTTCCTCAACCCGAATACTATGGATTAGTATAGGGAAGTGGAGTCGATCCCACAGAGATGGATTCGTAGGCTAGTATTGAGAGAATTTGGACAAAATGGCTGCTGCCACGCAAAAGGGGTTGAGATTTTAACTACTACTAGACCTAGGCACAAAACGTAAATACTAGACCGAAGAACAAAGAACTCTTAAACCAAGTAACAGGCAGAAAAGTTTAAACAATTCCTAGACCGAGTACATAACTACCGATAACCACTAGACAAAGGAAATAAAAAGTGGGGACCATGAAATCCAAGCCTGACAACGTACGGTAAAGCTGCAGCTGACAATCTTCATGCACTTTTCTAACTAATTCAGATTCGCAAATGGAGAAAACAGAGGAAATGCCCAGATTCAAACATAATAAACAGATTTGGTCGACGGAAACTTACAATAACTCGAAGATACGACAGATCTACGTAAACTAGGCGAAATGAAATGTAAATACGTAAACTAGGCATGGAAATCAAGTACTCCTTCTCAGATTACGTCGGACGCTTAATCCACTCCGGATCCAAGCCATCCGAACCCAACAAACAGCAAAACCAACGCCATAACTCCGATTTTCACAGATCTACTCCAATCTCAATCAATCATGAACAATCTGCAAACAAATCACAAACTCCAGCAAAACCCAACCTCCGATTCATCCAAAAAGCAGAACCATTCTGCAGATCCAAACAACAAGTATCGGCAATAAATCAGAACCAACTGCAAAAATAACTAACTCCGACAATCCTAACTCGAAATCAATCAAACTCAACCAGTAAACCAGAAATGAACACAATAGACATAAGCGAAAGTAAAATCTGGAATAAAACCGGAAATATTGGTTGTCAAAAGAAAACCGAGCTTCGAACAGCGAAGCTCGGCGGAATCAGTGTAAATAGCAACGGAAATGTAAATTGTTTCTTCGCCCTTGAACTAGGACGGTGTTACAACCCTCGAACCATTGTCGGAAAGCAAAACGTGAACCACCAGCCAAGTGCTAACTGGAATCTCTCGCGAATTCAGAGTCAAGTGTGTGGAAAGGTGAATCGAGCAAGGAGCTGTTAGTGAGGCCTCCAGCCGAGAAGGTCCCTCCAGCCTGCATGCTTCTCCCTTTTATAGATGCGGACATAGCCTTCTAGAGTTTTCGTAGAAATCCCTATTCTACCCTTCAACTCCGAGGCTTCCTCCGTCTAGCAATTTTCTTCCAATTGTTCACCCTTTCGCCAGTTTCCTAGGACCATGCAAGCGTCCTCTTCTTTTCCTGGATCTGGCAAAAAACTTCACATACCTGACTTAATTCAATGCGTTAGACCCAGCAATTTCATGAAATGAACCCCTAGACCGATGCATGAAATTAGCCTTATCAGGGATTCAGGGTCGAACCAATTTCCCGCCTCGGGTCCTTCGTCTCGGACAATCATGTTGTGCAAGATTATGCATGTATACATGATGTCGACCATGCTCTCCACGAACCACGAACGAGCCGGGGCTTTGATGATGTTGAAGCGCGCTTGGAGAACCCCGAACGCCCTCTCCACATCCTTGCGAGCAGCCTCCTGCTTCTGTTCAAAAAGAGCCTGCTTTGGTTTCGCAGGCCTGCAACACGTCTTCACGAAGGTCGGCCACTTCGGGTAGATGCCGTCGGCGAGATAGTACCCCATTTTATATAGCCGGTTGTTGGCGACGAAGTTGATGGCCGACGCTTTACCATCCAAAACTTCAGTAAAGAGGTCGGACTGGTGGAGCACTTTTACGTCGTTGTTCAAGCCAGGGACCCCGAAGTACGCGTGACAGATCCAAAGCCGGTAGTCGGCAACGGCCTCGAGTCAACGGTTGGGTAGGTGCCTTTGTGGCCGCTCGTGTAGGACCCCCTCCAAGCCACCGGGCAATTCTTCCATTGCCAGTGCATGCAATCGACACTGGCAAGCATCCCGGGGAATCCGTGCACTTGTTCGTGCAGGTTGAGGAGGAACTGACATTCGGTCGTGCTTGGCCTCCGGAGAAATTCATCGGTGAAGGCTGCCCGGACGCCTTTGCAAAATTTGAGCAAGCACGTGCGTCTAGTGGTGTCTCCGATGTGGAGGCATTCGTCGAACATGTCGGCCGTTTGTCCAGTCGCAAGCTGACGGATTGCTGCAGTACATTTCTGCAGCATCGTGTGGCTGGGACGGCCGACCGCGTCGAACCCTTCTCGGAAGAACTCTTCCCGGGCCGCCAAAGTATTCGCGATGTGGAAAAATAGTGGTTTACTCATGCGGAAACGGCGACGGAAGTAGGTATCTTCCCAAATCGGGTTATCGCAGAAGTAGTCACGTACTAACCTTGCAGCGGCTTCCTCCCGGTTACGATGGATGTACGTCCGGGAGCGTCGTGGGGGTGGCGCGGCTTCCTCCGCCTCCCGTCATCGATCTTCTTCAAGTGATTGTTCCATTATTTGACGAATTTGTACAAAAGGATCCATTAGTTTAGGTTGATTTGAGATGGAAATTGGAGTGGATATAAAGAGGATTTGAGAGGAATAGATGTGTGTTTGTGTGTGAAATGAGTATGAAATAGGATTATTTATAGAACAAAGAAAAAAAATTTAAAAAAATTGCAAATAAAAAAAACAAAACGGTATGTTTGAATTTTTTTTATTTATTAAAATTCGATTTTTTTAAAAAAAATGAATTATTGCGTCATCCGTGACGACGTCCACTCGCGGGCCAGCGAGTGGGTGTCATGCATGCATCGGGCGCTCGCCATGTCACCGAGTCGCGTGGTGCGACGTCGTGCACTCGCGGGCTACGGGACGACATGGAGATGGGCTAGGGATGGAACGTGTCGCTGCAACGCGTCCCGCGGCGGTTCCGTCCCTCCGGAACGAAATGCGAGCCGGGCGCGGGACGCGTAGTGGATGCTCTTAGGTTGTCTGTGATGGTACTGATAAGAGTTGCCAGCTCCGGACAAAGGAGGGTACTGTCAGAAGTGACATGACCTGTGGTTCTGGAGAGTTGTGGCAATGGAACCTAGAAATGGAAGAGAACAGTGAGGTAGTGTCTACTCATGGTAGTCCAAAAGCGGGAAATGGTACTTTGGACATGCAATCTGACAAGTCTATGAAGTTACCGTTGGTGGACAATTATAAGCCTGAGTATGTAAATAATCAGTCATTAAGATTAGGTACTCTTGAAGAAGAGAGTGAAGATGAGACAAAAAGTACTGATTTGAGTTCTGATGAATCAGTTGGAAATAGTACCATTAACCACGTAAAGGTTTAGTTCTTTTTTCTCCTTTCCTCCTTTTACTTTTAATCTCAACTATCGTTTTAAGTTCTTTATTTGACTGTTTTAAGTGTTAATCTTGTTTTGTATTCCCAACCTTTAGCATTTAACGGAAAATGTCCACAAGTAACATTTTCACTTCAAAAACCCTTATCATGTGACAGGATGATAAGTTAACTTGTCGAATTATTAGGTGTATTTTAGTTTAATTGAGGTGTTAATATTTCTACCCCGCCCACTTAGCGACGTCATTTCACTAAGGAAAAAAGGTTAATCATGTTTTGTGACCCCAACTTTCAATGTTTTCCGGAAAGTGTCAGCTTGTAACATTTCCACTAAACCCCCCTAACTTTGAAAAAGTTTGATTTCTGTCTCACTTGACAATTTTCCATAATTCGGAAACAATTCATTAGTCAACTTTCCATATTAGGTGGATAATAGTTTTATTAAGGGCACCCACAATGGGGCGCCCGATGGCACGCCTGATGGCATCCATCGTCCTCGGGCGCGGACGATGGCACCATTATGGGTGCATGCCATCGGGCGTGACCGAAGCACACGCCCTATAGATCGTCCGCGGCGTATAGCGCGGACGATGGCCTATCGTCCGCGCCATCGTCCGCCCAACTGTGGGATCGGTGGACGATGGTCGAGGACGATGCCACGCGTTTTTGATTTTCCTATTTAAACCTCGTTTTTCATTCACTTGTGCATACGAACATATCGCCTCTCTAATTTCGCTCACCTCTCACGATTCTACCTCTCTCGCATACGAAAATGAACCCCAGCGACGACACCAATAGTTCTAGTTCCTCGGAATCAAGTAGTTCGACATCTGAAGCCTTAGATGCAGCTGTTGAAGAAGCCATGGCGGCATGCTTTGTGGAAATGCAGCGCGAGGCGGCGGCGGCAGCGGCAACGGCCGAGCAGGTCCATAGGCCTATTCGACGTCGTACGTATGTCCCACGCGACCACGTGGCAGCTCACTAACGTCTGGTTGAAGACTATTTTGCCGATCGACCACGGTGGGGACCGACTGTTTTCCGCCGCCGGTTTAGAATGTCGCGGTACCTTTTTCTCAGCATTGTGCGGACGTTGTTGTCACATGATGAATACTTCACGTATCGGGAAGACGGCATCGGCAAACCCGGCCTTACACCATTGCAGAAGTGCCCGGCTGCAATCCGTCAGTTGGCCTATGACACCTCGGCGGATATATTCGACGAATACCTCTACGTCGGGGAAACAACAGGCCGCGAGTGCCTGAAGAACTTTTGTAGGGGGCTTGTGGAGGCCTACGGCGACACTTATTTGCGCAAGCCGACTGTCACTGATTGCCAGGGCCTGATGCAGATGCACGAGACGGTGCACGGCTTTCCTGGGATGCTAGGGAGCATCGACTGTATGCACTGGCAGTGGAAGAATTGTCCGACGGCTTGGAGAGGCCAATTCACTAGTGAATACAAAGGCAACCACCGACGATGATCCTCGAAGCTGTCGTTGACCATCGGCTCTGGACAACGACATTAACGTCCTCAACTCATTCACCCTCTTCGCCGAGCAATGTAACGGCAACGGCCCGGCAATCGAGTTCATTGCCAACATGCGCCAATACCACATGGGGTACTACTTGGCCGATGGCATCTACCCACGGTGGCCTGTTTTTGTGAAGACGATCAGCTGCCCAATTGGTGAGAAGAGGGTTTTATTTGCGCATAAGCAGGAGTCGGCGAGGAAGGATGTCGAACGGGCATTCAATGTGCTCCAAACACGGTGGACAATTGTGAATGGGCCGACTCGTTTCTAGTTCAAGAAAGTCATCGCCGATGTCATGTACGCATGCATAATCATGCACAACATGATAGTCGAGAATGAAGGCGGAAGCATCACCGATTGGAAGGAAGATGGCAGTGCATCTAGCTCGTCCAGAACGGCAACCGAGCCCCCCGCTAGAGGATTACCGCCGGGCTTCAATGAGGTTCTAGTTATACAGGCCTCAATGCGCAACCAACAAGACCATGCTCAGCTCATGAACGACATAGTTGAAGAAGTGTGGGCCCGTAACCACCGTCGCTGAGTTTGCGTATTTTTTTAAATTCGTATTGTAATGTATTAATTTTTATAAATGAAATGAATTTTTTCATAATTTTTGTAGTTATTTAAATATTAAAAAAAATGCATAAGGCGCGCCTTAGGGCGCCCCACTGCTAATGGCCTAAGATGGATTTCTTTTCCACCTCTGACCTCACCCGCTGAACAAAAAGAAATCCTTCTCTCTTCTCCTCTGCCTTGTCTGCATTTTCTGTTATTTGTTGTGAGCTGAGGAAACTGAAATGAGAAGGGTTTGATGTGATCCGAACAGAGTGGGAAGTAGAAGGAGAGGACAAGATGGAAAGACGAGACTTTGTTCTGAAAATTAGAGTGTAATTAAGTGAAATTTTTAATCCTTTTTCCTTGACAATGACATGACATCATTTAGGGTTGAGGTGGAAATAATCTACAATTAAATTATAGTCCACCTAATCTGTAGGTCTGACTAGTCATTATCCTGCCAGATTATGATAGAGTAAAGGCCGAGAATTGTTCGAGCACAAGGCGTGCTCAAGAGAGCTGCTCCAGAAACACACTCACGCACAGAATCTATTTGATAAAATGCACACACAGAATCTGTTTGATAAAATGTCACCAGAAAACAATAAGGAAATGGGGAAACAAAACCTTGGCTTTATTATCAGTAATTGAAAGGAACAAGAATGGAAAGTGAAATGAAATCCTCACCCAAGAGGCCTGCGAAACTAAATCGCCCAATTACACTGATTTCCCAAGATGATCCCTCTATTCTAGGGTCCTCACTATATATAGGAAAATAATGCAACAAAATAGGAACAATGAAACTGAAATAACAAAGTAACAATCTACCGAGTCTTTCTTCCCAAATCTTCTCAACCGATCGCTTGGATCTTTGACTTAATCAGCCGAGACTTGTGGGTTGTTCTGCTGTCGATCAGTTGGCTAAACTACTTCCATGTTTCTGCGTCTGTATACTTTCCACCCCCTGCACGTATCAACTGCCCCGCCCGTCGAAACAGCCTTGTCCTCAAGGCTGAAAAATGGAAATTGTCCCCGCACGTCTGCCACATCCATCCACGTAGCTTCCTCGACGTCTAACCCATCCCATTTAATAAAGACATGGTCCACTGTCTCACCTGCGAGTGACACCGCGCGTCGTTCCAACACCGTTTCTGGCAAAAACAGAGGGTCAGCATGTGTTAATTCCTCTGGAAGGGACTGCTCAGCCACCTCAGTCCCAATCGCCTTTTAAAGAGGGACACATGAAAAACGGGGTGAATGCGAGACCCCTCCGGCAGCTTCAAACGGTAGGCCGCTTTCCAGATACGAGCCTCTACGCGAAAAGGACCAAAAAACCGCGGCGCTAACTTTCGGTTTGTCGACTTAAACAAGGTAGCTTGCCTGTAAGGTCGAAATTTGAGATAGACCAAGTCCCCCACTTCGTACTCGACATCACGGCGATGCTTGTTGGCAGCGTTGATCATCCGCTGTTGGGCGCGGAAGAGATGATTGCACAGCTGAGTGATAGCAACATCCCTAGAGCGGAGGGCGTCAATCGCCGCCTGGGCACGAACTTCACCCGGCAGATAGGAGTGAATCATTGGTGGTGGTAGCCCGTATACTGCTTCGAAGGGGGTAGTGGCCGAGGAAGAATGCACGCTAGTGTTATAGCAATACTCTGCCCAAGCAAGCCACTTGTGCCACTGTGTAGGTCTGTCTGACGAAAAAATGCGCAAGTAAGTTTGAATGCAAGGATTCAGCACCTCCGTCTACCCGTCCGTCTCTGGATGATAGGCCGAGCTCATCTTTAATTTCATCCCGGTTGCCCGAAACAGCTTCCGCCAGAAGGAATTAAGGAATATAGGGTCTTGGTCCGACACAATTGACCGGGGAATGCCGTGGAGGTGCACCACCTCCTTAGTGAACACTTCGGCGACTTGTTTAGCCGAAAACGGATGTCGAAGGCCAATAAAATGACCATACTTTGACAAACGGTCAACCACCACAAAAATACAATCATATCCGCCTGCTTTGGGAAGGCCGGAAATGAAATCCATGCTGATATCTTCCCAAATGCGATCCGGAACAGGCAACGGATTAAGGAGGCCGACGGGTGACTTGGTGTCTGTCTTGTGTTTTTGGCAGGTCGCGCAAGCCACGACAAAGTTGGTTACTTGCTTCATCATACCCGTCCAATAGAGGTTAGCCGCCAGGCGGCGATACATTCGATAGGCCCGGGCATGACCTCCGGTTGGAGTGAGATGGAATTCGGCCAACAACTTTGGAAACCACAGAGAGTGTTGTGGAATAACAACGTGGCCTTTATAGAATAGGGAATCATGGGCCAATTCGTAATGAGGGACTTAGGCGGCTCCTTGCTCCAACGCCGACCGGATCTTAGATAAAACGGGGTCAGCCTTGACTGCTGCACGGATGGACTGCCAATCCGGCCAAGTAGGGCGGGATATTGCCGCTAATTCGATGGGTTCCTCATCCCGTCGTGAGAGTGCATCAGCTGCCCTATTGAGTCTGCCTTCCTTATACACAATGGTGAACTCGTAGCCTAATAGTTTGGCTGCCCAATTCTGTTGAGCCGGAGTAGATAGTGGCTGTGCGAGGAGCTGCCGAAGACTCCGCTGATCGGTGTGTACTACAAAGTGTCGACCAAGCAGGTAAGGTCGCCAGTGATGAATAGCTAGGACAAGGGCCATCAGTTCCTTTTCATAAGCCGACTTGGCGAGCCACCGTGAAGACAAAGTCTTGCTAAAATATGCCACAGGTTGGCGCTCCTGCATAAGAACCACGCCAAGGCCACGCCCGGAAGCGTCGCATTCAATTACAAATTCCTTCGAAAAATCCGGTATGCGTAATAGGGGGGGCGGAGGTCAGAGCTATCTTCTAGGTGTCGAATGCCGCAGCCACGTCGTCTGGCCAGACCCAAGAGGTTTTGGGTGTTGAAGAAGCCGGTTTCTTGAGTAACGCCATGAGGGGGGCAGCGATCTTCCCATAGTCCTTAATAAAACGACGGTAATAGCCAGTTAGACCGAGAAATCCTCGAATCCCTTTGAGTGTTGTCGGGGTCGGCCGTCGTAATACCGCAGAAATTTTAGCCGGGTCCATACGAACCCCATCATAAGAGACCAGATGCCCGAGGTATTCCACACTTTCTTGTCCCAACAAACATTTCTTCGAATTTACCACGAGGGAGTGGGCCTGCAAGGACGCAAAAACCTGTTGAAGATGGGAGATATGCGTCGCCCACGAGTCACTATAGACAAGAATGTCGTCAAAGAAAACCAAAACGAACTTCCGCAGAAATGGTCGGAAAATATCATTCATCATGCTTTGAAACGTGGCAGGGGCGTTGGTGAGGCCAAAGGGCATAACGAGGAACTCGTAATGGCCCGAATGTGTGCGAAAAGTAGTTTTGTGCACACCCGATGGAGCCACCCGAATTTGGTGATAACCGGCTTTCAGGTCAAGCTTGCTGAACCATTTTGCGCCATGAAGCTCGTCGAGCAACTCTTGAATGACGGGAATGGGATACTTATCCGGAACTGTGCGCTTGTTGAGCTCCCTATAGTCGATGCAAAAATGCCAAGAACCATCCTTCTTGCGCACGAGGAGCACCGGGCTGGAGTATGGGCTGGTACTCGGTTGGATGACTCCCGAGGCTAGCATCTCAGCCACCAATTTCTCCATTTCATCCTTTTGTAAGTGATTATATCTGTAAGGGCGAACTGATATGGGAGTCGTGCCCGGTTGAAGGGTGATTCGGTGGTCAGTGCGGCGGCTAGGGGGGAGACCGGGACCTGGCCGAGTGACAGTGGGAAACGCTGCCACCAGGTGTAGAAGCTGATCCTTTGCAGCCGGTGGGAGTGTGTCGGGAATTCCAAAGGACTCGTGCGCTGCATCTCCTTCCACATACCAGAGTACCCAACAAGCATCACCTTCCTCAAGAGAATTGAGGTCAAGAGATGAGCAAACGCGACGAGTTAGGGACTGGTCCCCCTGAATTAGCAAACTTCGGCCATTGATTGAGAACACCATCGACATACGCTGCCAATTTTCCGTAACGTCTCCCAAGGAGGCCAGCCATGAAACCCCCAAGATGATGTCGATGTTGCGCAAGGGGAACATGTAGCAAGACACAATAAAAGTCTCAGCCGCCAAGATCAGAGGGACATTATGGCAGATACCAGAGGCCTGCCTTTTGGACCCATCACCGAGCATCACTGAATAAGGGGCAGTCAGTGTGATAGGGAGCTGCAGAGAGGTTGCGAGCTGATCTGAAATGAAACAGTGGCTCGCGCCGCTGTCAACCATCACCTTCGCCTTGTGGGAGCCGATATCTCCAAACAGCTTCAGCGTACGGGAGTTGTCGAACCCGTTTGAGGAGAGCTCAGATAGCTGCAGCTCGATGGTTGATTCCAGAGTGTCGGTGTCATCAGGAGAAATGAACTCATCCACGGGATCGTCGTCGTCTTGGACCATCACGTTTAGAGTTTTGGGGGGGCACCGATGCAATGGACCGAAATTCAGACCACAACGAAAACAAGTGCCAGCCGCCATATGCTTCTTAAATTCCTCGGATGACATGTTGCGAAAACGGCGTGGTGCCAGCCGAAGAGAAGCCGCTGTCGACCCAGCCAAAGTCGAAGAAGAAAATCCCTTTGATGATGGCGGAGCCGAACTGACAAAAGAGGGGCCTGAGGACGGGGTGACTGTACCCCCGCGACCTGGTCCATGCGCAGAGCGAGCTGAACCGCGTCATAATAACTTATGATGTTAGCCGCCTTCATGTGCATACGAATTTCCGGTCGCAAAGCTGCGAGAAAAAACCCGAGATACTGGTGGTCAGATAAGTAAGAATATCTGGGCTAGGCGTGCCTCGAAAGCCGCTATATAGTCGGTGAGAGAACCGTCATGGCGGATAGCTGCGAATGCTTCATACTCGTCAAGCGCCATGTTATCCCCGAAGCGTTTCATCAATTCTTGTGTAAAACGGTCCCAAGACAGAGTGGGAATCCGTCGTCGTAACAGGTGAAACCATGGCAAGGCCGGGCCTGCCAATGCTGCGACAACAATCTTCAAACGGTTTTCTGGTGGAGTGTTAGACACCAAAAAGTACTGCTCTGCCCGAGCGAGCCAAGCGATCGCCTCAGAGCCGTCGAAAGTCGGCATGAGCACGGCCGTTGTGCCCCCTGCACCAGGCGTGGTTTACTCGTGGTCATCGGCTGTCTCCTTGTCATTCGACCTAGTGTTGTCGTGCCCCTTGCCAGAGGACAACAACTTCCAGACCTCTGCCATGAACTTCTCGAGTTGAGACCCAAACGCCGAAACTCGTTCCTCTATTTTTTGGAACTGAACATTCATCCGGTCGTCGGTTTTCTGAAATTGAATATTCATCTCATTGACCGCGTTGGACAATGACTCCGTACTCTTCTCCAGATCTCCCGTAGCCTTCTCTAGTCCACCCAACCGGACCTCCGTACTACGCGTACTAGCCATCGTTCATCGCACCAAAATTGATAGAGTAAACGCCGGGAATTGTTCGAGCACAAGGCGTGCGCAAGAGAGCTGCTCCAGAAACACACTCACGCACATAATCTATTTGATAAAATGCACGCACAGAATCTGTTTGATAAAATGTCACCAGAAAACAATAAGGAAATGGGGAGACAAAACCTCGGCTTTATTATCAGTAATTGAAAGGAACAAGAATGGAAAGTGAAACGAAATCCTCACCCAGGAGACCTGCGAAACTAAATCGCCCAATTACACTGATTTCCCAAGATGATCTCTCTATTCTAGGGTCCTCACTATATATAGGCAAATAATGCAACAAAATAGGAACAATGAAACTGAAATAACAAAGTAACAATCTGCCGAGTCTTTCTTCCCAAATCTTCTCAACCGATATGTTAGAAAGGAAAATATGTAAGTAAGGAAAATAGGTAAGCAAGGAAAAGAAATTAATTAGGGAATGAGTATTAAATCTTGTCATTTTTATGTAACCCTAGGCCTATTTAAAAGAGGCGTACCTATTGTAATTGAATGAACAAGTTGAATGAATAATACTCATATATTTCAACATGGTACCAGAGCAAAGACTCAGAACAAAATCATCATAGCCTAATACATTTCCTGACCAAGAAGGCGGTTATTCCCAACCTGCAACATGTCAGATGATGAAGAGAAACCAAATATGGAGGAGACACGATTAAAGATGAGTAAGAATGTTACTCTAGCCGTTAAACTCAACGGGATGAATTATCCCCTATGGAAACGGCTAATGAGAGTAGCCATCGTGGGAAGACGAGCAAACAGGTATATCACCGGTACACCGCAGCCGCCGGAACCTGGAATGAAGGGGTACATAGAATGGGAGGAAGCCGATATGACAGTGTTCTCATGGATAATTGACAACGTCGAAACAGAAATTGTTGTCGACTTTGCACATCACCAAACCGCGCAAGCTCTGTGGGAGAGCCTACAAACTACATTCGAAAGTATTGCAGATCCATATCTGTTGTACGATCTAGAGAAAAAGGCAGGCCGAATCGTGCAAGGGGAACATGGGCTAGAAACATATTGGCGACATCTCCACGGAATCTGGGTCGAAATTGACCAGATGCCAACATCAACCTGTGGATTGCTGCGACAAGGGGATTAGCCAACTTCGAATGTATGTAGCAACAAGACGGCTGTTCAAATTCCTAACAGGCTTGAATGCAAGATATGACGGGATCCGAAGGGATATTCTCAAGGAAACTCTGTTACCCTCAGCCGAGACCGCATACGGTCTAGTAAAACGAGAAGCTACGCGGTTGAAAATCATGCCAGCAGCAGACCTCGATCCCCAGACCGGCGCAATCAATGATGGATCATCATCGGGACAAGTCGGACACGGGTTCGCCGTCAGAAACCAGCCATCACCGCGACCAAAACAGCCACCACCACGAACCGCCGCGCAACAGCCCAATCGCCAAGGCAGTTTCAAACCCGACAAATCAAAATTATGGTGCTCTCATTGCGGAAAACAAAGACATACTCGAGATACCTGTTTCCTCCTCGTTGGATTTCTGGAATGGTGGGATGAAACTCAAAAGGCTAAAGCTCGATTAGCCATCGGAGTCGAAGATGGAGGCGGATTATTTCCGCAAGGAGTAGGGAATAGGGAGATGACTAACACCCGTGGGAGAGCAGGAGATACCGGTCCTCAACCGGGTGGAGGCGGCAGGCCCAGCGAGGCAGCCTTCGTGGAGAAGAAAGGAGGCGGGTCATATGGAGGTAACGGATTGGGGTTGAGAAACCCCGATCCCCAATTTGATTTTCAGAATAAACCCCAAAGCATTAGTAATTTAATTTCTGGTCCTTATAGTTCAGAATATATGCAATATGACCTGGGAAAATTACAGTTAGGACCCCAGAAAGACTATATTCCACGTTTGACCCCAAAACTGTCTGAAAATTCCGTCTTAAGCCCAAATCGTTTTGCACCCTTGGAAAATATACCTATTGCATGCATTGCCCAAAGTAAAATTGACCCTAAGGAGAGTGAGTGGATTTTTGATTGTGGGGCAACTGATACTATGACCTACGATATGAAAGATTTTTCTGAATTTAATGGGGCAACTAAAAGCTAAATTCAAACTGCCGATGGAGAGTTGACCGCTGTGGGTGGGAGTGGAACCATTGAAATATCCACAACCCTAAAGCTTCAAATTGTCTCTATGTGCCCAAATTATCTCATAAACTTATGTCTATCAGCCACGTGACGAAAGAATTAAACTGTGCGTTACTAATGCATCCAAATTTCTGTCTATTACAGGATATCAGGACGAGGAGGATAATTGGGCGTGGCACTGAGCGTCAAGGTCTTTATTATGTGGATGAGATTACTCAACAAGGTGGCACCGCGATGCTTGCTCACGGATCTGCAAATCGGAAAGCTTGGTTGTGGCACCGCAGATTGGGGCATCCATCCTCGGGTTATTTAAAATTGCTTTTTCCAAAGTTTTCCCATTTTAAGGATATTACTTGCGAATCTTGTGTTTTGGCAAAAAACCACAGATAACCCTTTAGATCAAGTGATATTCGCGTTAAGACTATTTTTTCTCTAGTGCATGCCGATGTTTGGGGTCCAGCTCCTATTGTTGGTGATCATGGTTTTAAACATTTTCTCATTTTTGTGGGTGACTGCACTAGATTGACTTGGGTATATTTTTTGAAGCATAAATCTGACGTTTTTGAAAAATTTACCCGTTTCTTTACAATGATCCAGACACAATTCCAAACCACGATCAAAATTCTTAGATCCGATAATGGTAGGGAATTTGTTAACAAAGACATGACCGATTTTTTTAAAGAAAATGGGTTAGTTCATCAAACTACTTGTCCTTACACTCCTGAACAAAATGGTGTAGCTGAACGAAAGAATAGGATAATCCTAGAGGTCACGAGAGCCCTGTTTTTTGACTCAAATGTTCCTAAATTTTTATGGCCCGAAGCTGTTGCCACTGCTGTCTACCTGATTAATCGTTTGCCTACAAAAATTTTGGGTATGAAAACTCCTTTGCAGACTCTCGCATCCCTTACTGATATTCCCCCACCTCTCACACTTCCGCTCAAAATCTTTGGTTGTTCCGTTTATGTGCATGTACCGAAACACGAAAGAGGAAAATTTCTGCATGTGCAATAAAATGTGTTTTTTTGGGGTATGAGATAAATCAGAAGGGCTATCGATGCTATCACCCGGGGTCTAGGAAGGTTATAACAACCATGAATTGTAATTTTCTAGAAAGTGAATACTTCTATCACACCCAACCTCGGGGTCAGGGGGAGAGTGATGTTCAAGGGGGGAGTGCTGTTCAGGGGGAGTGTGATAAAATTGGACCCCTCAGTTCGCCGATGCCACATCCAAGTATCTCGATCGTGGAACCAACAGAACAAGCTAGTGTCACTGCCGAGTCAGTCACATCTGCTGTAGAGCCTCCTCAACCGCCCACGCCTGAATCGAGTCCTCTTCCAGTGATATCTGAGGTAATTCCTAAAACTAGCTCAGATAATACAGTTATTACCCCTGACACTTTTGGTGTAGACGAGAATGAGAATGCAGCAATTGATGGTGATACCGGCCGCTATATACTCCCCAACAGAACTACTCGTGGGGTCCCGACTAAGAGATACATTCCTGAGAGGATTAGTAGAAGCCGATATTCTATGGCGAATCTGGCTAAAGCAAATCTAACAGAGATGGCTAGGGCGTTTGAAGCAGCACTTTACGAAGAAGAAGAAATCCCATATACGGCCGAGGAGGCTATGAAAATTGCTCACTGGCGAGAAGCAATGCTAGTAGAAATGCGGGCTCTGATGAAGAACAATACATGGGAAGTATGTCTTAAACCTGATGGAGTTCGAACTGTGGGATGCAGATGGGTCTTCACTATCAAACGGAGGCCAGATGGGTCGATTGAAAGGTATAAGGCGAGACTTGTGGCCAAAGGATACACTCAGACTTATGGAGTTGATTATGCTGAAACATTCTCACCAGTAGCAAAGATGAGTATTATTCGAGTGCTCTTCTCAATAGCGGCAGTCAGGGAAGGGCCACTGCATCAGTTCGACGTGACAAACGCATTCTTACATGGGGAACTGAAGAAGCCCATTTACATGGAGCCACCACCTGGATTTGTTGGAGATTTCGAAGGAGGAAAGATTTGCAAACTAAAACGAACACTATATGGGCTAAAGCAGTCACCTAGAGCTTGGTTTGGGAGATTCTCTGAGGCAATGAAGAAGTATGGGTATGAACAAAGCAACTCTGATCATACATTATTCTTGAAGAAAAGAGAAGGAAAGATCACATGCCTCATCATCTATGTAGATGACATGATTCTCACGGGAGATGATGAAGAGGAAATAAGCAAGCTAAGGAAGAATTTGTTTGCAGAGTTTGAAATGAAGAACTTGGGATTACTAAAGTACTTTTTGGGTATAGAAGTGCTAAGGTTAAAGAAGGGGATCTTCATCAGTCAGAGGAAATATGTACTTGACTTGTTAACCGAGACAGGACTACTGGACTGTAAGCCAGCAGATACTCCTATGGTTCAGAATCATGGTCTGCGGATAGTTGAAGGAGCTGAAGCCACTCACCGCACGAGATATCAACGTTTAGTTGGGAAATTGATATACCTATCCCAGACTAGACCCGACATAACTTATGCAGTTGGAGTAGTTAGTCAGTTTATGCATGCACCTCAAGTAGCTCACTGGGAAGCAACACTGAGGATTGTTCGATATCTGAAAGTGTAATATCCGAAAGTTTATAATTTTTTTTTTTATTTCTTTTTACTTAATGGATGATTTTGTGTAATATATGGTGTGGAAAATCTTAATTGATTTATATTATTGTTGTGGATGTGATATTATTTACCTAAGCTTTTTGTAAAGGGGGATAATTAATTAAGTCATGGGTTAAATTACTCCTAATTAATTAATTTCTTTTCCTCTCCCTCTCCCTCTCTCTTTTTCGAAAACCCCTCCCCCTCTCCCACAAATTTCTCAACCTCCCCACTCCCACAACAACCGTTACTCTCTCTTTTCTCTCATCTCTCCCTCTCACTATCGGTTTCTCTCATCTCTCCCTCATAATCGTTTTCTCTCCTCTCTCTCTCGCTATCGTCCTCTCGCCGGTAAGTTCTCCCTCCTTCTCTCTCTCGGTTCTCTTTCCCTCTCACTCCCTCTCATTTATTTCTTGGTTTCGTCAAGGTATCTCTCTCGTACCGAATTTGGAAGCGGAGTAGGGAAAGCTTTTGATCTACGTTTGAACTATCCGGGAAAGGTAACCCAAGACCCTAACTCTTAAATAATTTCGAAAAAAACATGCATGTAGGACGTTTTTGGATGGTTTAGATGCTGAATAGGTTTTGTGGCTATGTGTTTGTGTTGAACATGTTTTTGGTGATAACTGACAGTGGGTTCCGACCCCTTTTTGACTGAGCAAACGATCTCTTTTTGATACGAATTTTTAACTGTATAAACTTGGATGTGTCTTGGGTGTGGTGTGTAAATTTCAGCTTCTTTGGAGGTCTGGTGATTTTATAATGATTTTTGTAAGTGAACTGCGCTTTTCTGATGGATGTATGTTTTTGGGTGATGTATTTATGTGCAATGGGTGTGAATCTGAGTGTGTGGTCTTTGGGATGTATGTGGGTGTGTTTGGCCAAGAGATGGCTCGGGGAAAACAGCGTTTGGTTCGGGTGGTTTGTGTGTGTTGGCCGAGAGTTTTGGGGTTCGGCCTAGGGCAGTGTTGTGGAGAGTTTTGAAGGTTTGATCTCATGTTTTCGGGTGTGTTTTGGGTTGTGGAATGTGTGTTGTGATTGTCGTATAAGGTTTGAGAATCGTTGGTTGGGGGAAAGTTTGTGTGCACGTGATCGAGCCAGCGGCCGAGACGCCGAGCCAGATGTCGGGCCAGGTGCCGAGCCAGTGCCGAGACAGGTGCCGCGCCAGGTGCCGAGCCAGATGCCGAGACAGGTGCCGAGCCAATGCCGAGACAGGTAACGCGCCAGGTGCCGAGCCAGTGCCGAGACAGGTGCCGCGCCAGGTGCCGAGCCAGATGCCGAGACAGGTGCCGAGCCAATGTCGAGACAGGTGCCGCGCCAGGTGCCGAGCCAGATGCCGAGACAGACGCCGAGCCAGTGCCGAGCCAGGCGGCCGAGACGGTCGGCCGAGGTGCCGAGCCAGGCGGCCGAGACGGTCGGCCGAGGTGCCGAGCCAGGCGGCCGAGACAGTCGGCCGAGGTGCCGAGCCAGGCGGCCGAGACGGTCGGCAGAGGTGCCGAGCCAGGCGGCCGAGACGGTCGGCCGAGGTGCCGAGCCAGGCGGCCGAGACGGTCGGCCGAGGTGCCGAGCCAGGCGGCCGAGACGGTCGGCCGAGGTGCCGAGCCAGGCGGCCGAGATAGTCGGCCGAGGTGCCGAGCCAGGCAGCCGAGACGGTCGGCCGAGACACCGAGCCAGGCGGCGAGACAGCCGGCCGAGGTGCCGAGCCAGGCGGCCGAGACACCGAGCCAGGCCGAGACGCCGATCCTTTTTCCGAACCTTTTCCGAGCCAAGTGAGCCGTTTGCACAGTGAGGGTATGCCGGGGGTATGAGTGTTGCGTGTGTGTCGTGTGCGCGTCTTGAGTACGTTGTATGCGTGTCGGGTGCGTGTAGGGATGTCAATCGGGCCGGCCCGTCGGGTTTCGGGCCAACCCTACTCGGGTTGCGGGTCAATCGGGTGCGGGCTAATCGGGTTGTGATTTCTTTCGGGTTATAAAAGCTCAGCCCTAACCCTAAAAGCTCGGGTTTCGGGCTAGCCCAGCGGGTTAATCGGGTTGCTACCGATAATATTAACATGCGATCAACCCAATAAATAATTATTAAAATTACTAATATTCATGCAATGTAAAACATTTAATTATGATATATTTGAGATATATGCTTAAACTCAATCATAAACATGATCAAATACTAATATTTCAGATATTTCGTAGAATTTTAATGCATGTTTTAGAAATTTAAATATTTTTCTCGTGAATTTGAAGTTTTTAATGTATTTATCAATTATTATATTAATAAAAATTCAATATATAATTTGTATATATAATATAAAATTGAAAGTTCTTTTTTAGTTAAAATTAATCAATAAAATGTCGAATTAGGAGTAAAAAAAATAGAATAATAGAAACTTTATCGGGTTTTCGGGCCAGCCCATCGGGTTTTCGGGTCTGGCCCTAATGGGTTGCGGGTTAATCGGGTGCGGGCTAATCGGGTTTTGATTTTATCGGGCTAGAAATTTCCAACCCTAACCCTAAAAATTTGGCGGGCTATTCGGGCCAGCCCACGGGTTACGGGCTACATTGACATCCCTAGGTGCGTGCGTGGTGTGTTTCGGACGTGTGTTTTTGTGTGATTGACTTATAAGATGTTGTTAAGTGTGCGTACGTGTAACGTGCTAGATGTCGAAGTCATCCACGTAGGATTCATGCATTGTCGTTTAAACCCCGTCTTTCCTGATTCTAATTATGATACTTATTTATCTTTCAAAAGGGTGATCTTTTACGAGGAAATTGTGGTTGAAGAAGGAAACTGTTTAAAAGCTAAGCAATCGAGGTGGGCTTTTCTACCCTACTATTTTGTGGGTTATCTCAAATACGGACTCTGTTCCGGAAATGTTTATGGAGGTGAACTGTTTGTCTTGCCAATTGTTTTGTTTTGAAACCTATCTGAAGTGGTTTACCACATATGTTTAATCGAATTCGGGTCTGTTGGGCTGCGAACCCTCAGGCTAGTGTACACGAGATCGGGAGCCATCTGAGAGCAAGTTGGCCGGTCTAGTTGACCTGGGGTGTGGCCACGCCCCTTGTCACCCGTTGAATCAGATAGTGTATGATGGGGGAATAAGGGTGGCAATCTCTGGAAAATGACTGCGCAGTCGAATTTATGAAATATGTTTTAGTGTACTTGGGTTATTTTCTTTACACTTAAAACCCCAAGGTTACACTGTTATGGCATGACAAACTATGATTTTGGCGTGTGTCCACTGAGTGCAATAAGTACTCAGCCCTGCATGTTGTTTTCTTAATGTGCAGGTTGAGCGACGATGGGGATGACGGATGTTGAGCAATTAAAGTCAAAATTGTGTTTTTACTTTGCCTTTTGGATGGTGTCGTGTCGTCATACCCGGCATTATCTATCTCTTGGTCTGTTCCGCTGCTTTGTAATCCGATACAATGTTTTCATTTAAACTCTGTTTACTTTAACTTTAGAAATGTCGCTACAGTACTTTGTTTTGAAGTGAACTTCCTCTAATTAAACGTTTCGGGTCAAGTATTCTTGTTCTCCCCTTTCTTCCCCGCTTCTTTATTCCTCCCCTAGTCGCGGTCCACCGTACTTCCTATCCTTAGGAAATGCGGGCGTGACAGAAAGGGACAGCGAACCATGGGATTCTATTCGAGAATCATGGACATTTAGAGATTCATGGGTTCACGGATGCTGATTGGGCAGGGAATCCAAATGACAGAAAATCAACTGCTGGATATTTTACCTTTGTGGGAGGAAATCTTGTCACGTGGAGAAGCAAAAAACAGAAAGTGGTAGCCTTGTCAAGTGCAGAAGCTGAATTTCGAGGGATTAAGAGTGGGTTGACTGAGATTCTGTGGCTGAGGAAATTGATGACTGAGTTGAACTTAAACTCACAGAAGTCATGTAAGTTGTTCTGTGATAATAAGGCGGCAATCAGTATATCTGAAAATCCAGTTCAGCACGATCGGACAAAACATGTCGAGGTGGATCGACATTTCATCCAGAACAATATAGAGGCCAAGACAGTAGAACTTGCTTTTGTGAGATCTGAAGATCAGTTGGCGGATATACTCACGAAAGCTGTCGATGCAAGAAGCTTACATGAGGTATTGGGAAAGTTAAGTATGGGTAATCCCATTACTTAACTTGAGGGGGAGTGTTAGAAAGGAAAATATGTAAGTAAGCAAAATAGGTAAGCAAGGAAAAGAAATTAATTAGGGAATGAGTATTAGGGCAAATCTTGCCATTTTTATGTAACCCTTGGCCTATTTAAAAGATGCGTACCTATTGTAATTGAATGCACAAGTTGAATGAATAATACTCATATCTTTCAACACGATCGCTTGGATCTTTGACTTAATCAGCCGAGACTTGTGGGTTGTTCTGCTGTCGATCAGTTGGCCAAACTACTTCCCTGTTTCTGCGTCTGTATACTTTCCACCCCCTGTACGTATCAGATTATGTCAAGCGGGACATAAATCAAACTATCTAAACGTCAATGGTGTTTGAAGGGAAAACTTAGTGGGGGACATTAATTGGATACGCTGAAAGTTGGAGATACAAAGCATGATTAACATTTCTTTTAACATGATAACTGCATGTGAAAGCTTCAGTTTTGGATTCACTGAGTTTATTTCTTGATACTACTTTCATACCCCGTGCAACTAACTATGCAATTATTTTTGTACACTGGCAGGACATGGTGGGTTCAGTCACGTGGTGTTATGCAAGAATAAGCTAGATGGTAGGCATTATGCCGTAAAGAAGATCCGATTAAAGGACAAAATCCTGCCTGTAAATGACTGCATATTAAGGTCTGTATTCATATTTCATAGGCGTATTTAAATTCTAAATTCTTGTCATTTTTAATGTCTACTGTTGACTTTAATTTCTTTGCACTTATGTGAAATGTTTTGCAAGGAAGTAGCAACTCTTTCTAGATTGCAGCATCAGCATGTTGTACGATACTATCAGGTATTAATGTATGTGAAGTCATTTTTATATTTAATTTGCATAGGATGTTGAAGCTGGATTGCTTGTTGAGTTATTATAATTCATGAAACACATACTTGTTCTTGTCCTTTACTTTCTCTTTCTATCAGGCTTGGTATGAAGCAGGTGAAATTGGAAACCTTGGAGGCCCTGCATGGGGTTCTACAACGGGCGTGAGTTCTAGTGTCAGCTTCAAGGAAACTGATTCTTCAGAACAGTTTGCACATGAAAATAAGCTTGAGTCAACCTACCTCTATATTCAGATGGAATACTGCCCTAGGTAGCTATGTTGTTATATCCATTCCTGCTCCCACTGAGATCAACAAGAAATACAATTTTTTTTAACTTCAGCATTGCTTAAATTCCTCGAAGAACCCTCGATTCACCAATTAATTTACATTTCTTAAAATTTAGATAAATATTTCTCAAGTTGTTGGTCGTCTCTACTCTCTACGGTGGAAGTGTAACAGAAGCATTTTCTAAGGCGATGGAGTGAAAAATTGACTATGTTTTGAAGTTACAGATATCCAGATTGCACTTGTCTAAAGATAAAAGTTCATGATATCAAGATCATAAATGCTTTTAGTGCAAAAATAACATGAAATAAGGACTTTACTACCCATACCTCAAGAGATTTGAGCATGTTAGTTCTTGGTTCTTTAACTCACTAATCAATTATGCCTAACTTATAATTTCCATATATGATTCAGGACTCTGAGGCAAAAGTTTGAATCCTATAATCAGTTTGATAAGGAACTTGCTTGGCATTTGTTTCGCCAAATTGTGGAAGGCCTGGCACATATCCATGGACAAGGAATTATCCATCGCGACTTGACTCCTAATAACATATTTTTTGATGCTCGAAATGACATCAAAATTGGAGACTTTGGCCTTGGTAAGAGTCGGTTCTTGCTCATTTTGGAATTTAAAATAAATATGAATTAATCGTTCAAAAACTTGTAATGCCTATAAGATCAAACTTAACATTTGTGAAACTCTTTTCTTTTGGTTTTGGAGCTCCTATGTGTATTTGCCTAAATCTATTTTGCGTACATGGCCGATCATGAATGGGTCCTACCTCAATAGAGATAAAAGAGTTTCCAAAATTAGAAAGTGCATATTCTTGTGGGACGGACTAAAAAGGAAAGAGTGCATACTCTTGTGGGACGGCGGGGGGTATAATTGTCCTCTGACTGCTAAAACATATTATTACCATGTAACGCCATGTTAAGTTTGAGAATTTCAGGCCTGTCTAGATTTCCTCCAGGGTCTCTTTACATGAGTTTTTGTATTATATTGTAGCCAAATTTCTGAAGTTCGAGCAACTGGACCAAGACGTGGATGCGACTGAAACCGTTGGGAGTATCAATTGATGGTACAGGTCAAGTTGGCACATATTTCTACACTGCCCCTGAAATAGAGCAAGGCTGGCCGAAGATTGATGAGAAGGTCAATTTTAATATCATATGTATATATTCTTTCGTGTTTTGTTGAGAAACTGTCTACCCGTGCTCATCTTGTTTCACTCTATCATAGGCTGATATGTACAGTTTAGGAGTTATGTTCTTTGAACTATGGCATCCTTTCGAGACAGCAATGGAGAGACATGTTTTGCTATCTGATCTGAAACTAAAAGGACAACTTCCTTCTAGCTGGGTCACAGAATTCCCAGAACAGGCAACCTTGCTTCGACACTTGATGTCTCCAAGTCCTTCAGATCGGCCTTCAGCCACGGAACTTCTTAAGCATGCCTTTCCACCTCACATGGAGTATGAAATGTTAGATAGTAAGTGATTGATATCCGCTTACTGAATTTTGATAAAAGATTCTAAACTGATGGTAATACAATTTTTGATGTGAGAATTATAGAAGTACATATAGAATTATAGATTGGCCAAGGTTTTTTGTGTGTATTAAAGATGACCATTGCCTTAATATCTTCTAACATGATTTGCATGCCCTTTACTACTTGGCTAGCTATATATAGTCTTATATACCTGAAATGTTTACAGAATATTTTTGGTTCCTATACAAGAAATTAATAAAAAAAAGCAATCGATCTCATTAGAAACGAGAAACTTAACTGTTAAATATTTCACCATCGTATTTGTAATAGAAATGTTATTTATATTTCTAGCTAGATTTCAGCAGGCATAGGTTTTAATAAGTGTGAAGTTTAGTTATCGAAAGTCAGAATTACTTGGTATTTTCATAGTATGTACCAATGGGGGCTGTTGTAGAGCACTAATGTATTTAGGTTTTCTTATATATCTGTAACCCTAGTTTTTCCTATATATATATATATATGTGTGTGTGTGTGTGAGGTCTCTTGTATAATAACTGAATGAGAAATACTATTCTTCTTGTCTCTACATGTCTCTATGCTTCACTGCTTAACATGGTGCTATCAAGGTGTCTGCCCTAGTTCCTGAATTTCATAAAAACAACCTTAATTTTATTACTAGTGAAGTTGTTTCTTTGAATATCCCTTTTCTAAATTCTTCAAGCTAAATACATACCTGAGCATATACTATTCACAATCAGGTTGTGGAAATAAATGATAATGTTACTTGTTCACTATTCAGTTAAGTCTTTATTCTACCTGGACTTGCAGATATGTTGAGGACAATTCATTCTTCAGAAGACACAAGTAAATACAAAAAAGTTGTGTCTGCAATTTTTGACGAGGATAGGTTAAGGACAAAGGAAAGGCATGAGAATGTTGAACGACTGAAATCTATTCGAGATGATATCTCGACAACTTGTTTCACAGATGTAGATACTGCTAACCGTGATCTGGTTGTTGATACTGTGAGAGAAGTTTACAGGCAGCCTGGTGCAAAGCATTTGGAGATCTTTCCAATGAGAATATTGGGAGATGGCCATCAAGTAAATAGGTACCATTGACTTTTGTCTTCATCATTCTTTAGAAAAAAAAATCCCTTCATTTTCATACGCATGTGAATTTCATCTCAGAAGCTTATAATGACTACTTTTTCCGTTTCTGTTTTTTTTCTCCTGGAACTGTGTTGAACTACTAAAGGAATGTGACAAACACAGACTTTGTATGTTTTTAAGAACTAGATTTGATTTGTTTTAAATGTCAATCATGCAAATTATGTTCTTAAATTGCATATGTTATACATTTGGTATTTTTGACGTGTTTGTTGATAAAAGATATAAAAATGTGAAAAAAGGCCAAAGTGCAGCAACCTCTGTTCGAGCTCATTCTGCCAGCGATTTTGAAGTCCAGTCAGTGCTTACTACATGCCATTCTCTTTGTCTTCGAAAGAGCTTTGTGTGGATATCTTGCATGTCTCAATCGGAGTTCTGTGGAGAAAGTTATGACAATTCTACGAACGTTGCGCAATGCAGTCAAAGCTTGCGGGAATTTATGCGAAAATTCACGGAAAAAAAGAAATTATTATATTGTGAAGTCAAATCTCTCCTATTTCTTGTAGGGCACGAAATTTATCAAAAATAAACTTTTTTCCAGCCTATAAATACCTCTGAACCTAATTCATAATCTTTATCTTAGAGCCTCCAATCATTCTCCCTCTCTACACTTCTTCCATTCCATATTCCACCCTTAAATAAATTCATCCATCTTCCATTGAAGCGGAGTTCTGCAGATCCAGGAAAGACTGAAGATTGAAGATTTAACGGTTTTATCAATTTCTTTCATGTCTCGTACTTTATTTGTAGTTTTTACTTGTCTATGAGTTAAACATCAATTGTGGAATTTTTGGTGAAGATATTCGATTGATTTTCCTTGTTAGCTCTTGTAGTTATTTGATTTATCCTTGCGCTTTCTATATTCAATTGATTAGCTACCTCTTGAATACATGTTAGAGTTGATTAGAGTACTCGGGAGACGAAATAGTTGATTTGGAAAATGGATAATTCACACTTTAATTCAATAGAACTCGGGAGAGTTGAGGTTTCACGTGAGGTCATTGGTCTTAACGAACTTTTAGGAGTTAGATGTTAGAGATTTAAAGGGGACTTTGATTTCAACACTTAATCTACGGATTTCTCACCTCGGGAGAGGGTTTAATCAAGTTAAGTGACCGACTTAATAACTCTAGAGACCGTAATTCAAGAAAGTCGATTGTGTTTTGGATCCTAATATTCTACATTCTTATGTCTGCTTTGTATCATTGTTTGTATGCTTTCTTTTTTATTTATTTATTTATTTATTTATTTATTTATTTTTCAGTCTAGTTTAATAAAATCAAACCAAAAAAACATCTGTGTCTTTAAATAGTATATGACGCTTAGTATATGATAGCTAGTTGCAATCTTATTCCCTGTGTTCGATATCCCGGTACTGACCTTTAGCTATACTAGATCTACCTTGTAAACTTGCAAGTATTTTTAGTGCTAATAAATAGTGCATCAAGTTTTTGGCGCCGTTGCCGGGGAATATTATTGCTTTAAGCTGATATTGTAAAATGGTTGATAATACTAATTTAGAGTGTAATATTTTGTATAGTTTTATTTTAATTTTTTTTGGTATCTTTTTTTTTTGCTTGATCTTAGTCTATTGTTGAAAATTTTTGCAATTAATTGGGGGATAGAGAAGATTACGGAGGATGAAAAATGATCATGGTAAGGTAGATAATTTGATTTGCATATTTTATGCCTTGATATGATTAAAGTTTAGGGGATTGCCACATGTTATGCATTGTACTCTACTATAATTTTCTTCATTCTATGCTCACATTGCGAAATTGTAGATACATAAGGCATTCCAAAGAAAATCCCGAGAATGGGAATATTTTATGAGCCACAAAGAACGTCAAGCTAAAGACGTTAACCAAACGCTTGTTGGGAGGCAACCCAACATTGGTATCTTTTTTTATTTAATTTGATTTATTTCTTAGTTTACTCACATCTCAGTTAAAATAGTATTTCTCGTTAAGTTATTATACAAGAGACCCCACGCGCGCGCGCGCACATATATATATATATATATATATATATATATATATATATATAGGAAAAACTAGGGTTACAGATAGGGATGTCAATCGGGCCAACCCGTTCGGGTTGTCGGGCCATTCGGGTACGGGCTATTCGGGTTATGATTTTTTCGGGTTATAAAAGTTTGACCCTAACCCTAACCCTTCGGGTTTCGGGCTAACCCACCGGGTTATTCGGGCCAATGCGTATTTTTAATTCTTTTAATATTTTCAAAAAATAATACGTATTTTAAATTTTCTTTAATTATATACAAATTTTTAATTAATCATTCAATAATGAAATACATATTTTTAATTTTCTTTAATATTTTTAAAAAAGATTAAGTTATTTAAATTTAAATAACTTATTAATTACATAATTATTTACAAAATATCTATCAATAGTATGTTTATGTTTATGTATTTAAAACATAAATCAACACTTTGTTTCAAAATTCAAACATAAATCAATTCGTAGAAAATTAAATAAAATTTTCATAACGTGAGAGGTGCATCGTAGATGTAACAAAAATATTTTGAATTGTTAAAGAGTGAATTATCAAGATGCTAGCTAATTGAAGTAACTCTAAGTTTTCTTGAATTATAATTGGTTAAATTTAATTTATTCCAGCTGTAAATAAGTCAAATAATAATTTATCTTTGTTTTAAGAATCATCAAAGTACGCATAATTCAATGACGAAGCGGTGTCAAAACACTTTGCACTATTATATTGGAAATATACTAAAAGAAAGCTTTTATATACGAGTATTTATGAATCCATGAACCACATGGTGATTTTTTTTGTGATCTTATATAGTCGGTTGACGTATTTGGATTCTGCATGGTTTTAGAGGGTTGTCTTGGATAATTTTGATTATATTTCTATATTTTGGTATGTTTACATGTTTGTTTCGGTTTTTAATCAAACTGGGAAAGTAATCAGAATCCCGATAACAAGGAAAGTTAGTACAACTTTCCATGAATCAGAATCCTAGCTTATCTTAGGTATTCTTTTTCCTAGTTTTAGGATTCTTACATATTTAATGCAATATATTAATATTATTATTATTATTATTATTATTATTATTATTAAATACAATGTTTTAAAAATAATTTAAAATTATAAATCATACTTAATTTCAGTACAATAAATAACTATAATTAAATTTATCATAATTATAACTATATTATTATAATATTTCTGTATAATTGTTATTATAATAATAATAATTAATAATTTATTAAATAATTAAAATATATTTATATAATATAAATGAGATAATAATAATAATATTAATTAATAATTAATCAATAAAATTGTAGTGAAATTTAAATCATAAAATTTATTTAATTATAATATCCGTAAATATTATAATTATAAAAATAATAATCATATTTATTATTCTAATAATTTATGATTATAATACTCCATGTAACTATAATGAAAATTATATTATTATATATTATGATGGATGATCCATAATCCATATTTAAACTATCCATCGTAATAATAAATATAATAATATAATTATTATCATTTGTAATTAATAATTTATTAAAAAATTTATATTATTATTTTTTTATAAATAAAAAATAATAAGTGCTATATTTTTAGTTTGGTGTTTAAATCAAATATAAAATATAAATCTTGATATTTTCCAAACACTGGAAAGTAAAGTTATTAGGATTCATATTCCTAAAAATCATTTTTCCAGGAATCATTTTCCTTGCTAACTTTACATTCCCGTTAACCAAACATGGCCTTAAGGCTAAGATCTCAAGGTTTCCTCTTCCAAAAATCTGGGTTTTTTATTTCTTTATTTCGAAGACGAACTTTGAAGAAGGAACTCGTATAGTATAATTCTTTTTCACTCAGGCATTAAGCCACTAACAATTTTTGCCCTTTCGTTTGCTTTGGCAATTTACTGAAAAAGTATAAACTTGACCACTCATATTATACTGAGTACTCCTGTGTCCATTTTAGGCTAGGCAGTCAAAGGTGACACTTGTTTACTCGGCAGAAAGACATTATTTTTAAAGTGGGCCAAATAGATATTAAATGCATAAAATAAATAGGGGAAAGGTTCCACTTACTTCTTGGTTGAAGGGCTGCTCGCCCTACCAAAGTAACAGTTTTGACTCTCTCCTAAATATATGTTCTGGCTCATGTATGGTTGGTTATGTTTTCACACTAAAGTGTTTTAGGATGAGTTACAAAACTGTCTTTTTTTTTTTATTGTTGCAATATGTAGTATCTCTCCCCATTTTCTTTGTTCCCATTGGACACTGTACTTGTTCCTAGCAGAAATCAGGAATCTGCTCATGATTGTTTCTTTTGCCAGAAATCAAGTCCACCCAGCGCAGTTGGAACAAGTATTGCACTAGAAACTATTTTGCTACACTCTTCCGTTGATAATAAATCTCATAGGTGATGATCTTTTCTTTTATGGATCCACTGTTGTTGCTGACTGTTCCTATTTAATGCATCTACTGAATGTGGGATTATCTCAATGACATGATCAGAAATGAAATAGGCATTAATGTTCTTGTCTGTTTGAGAGGTGGGGGCGGTTTATTGTTCGAGCGCATGGAAATGGTGGCCGAGTTGTGGGAGGAGAATATCAGGGTCGGTAATCTGATCTTATGCAAGATTGTTTGGTATTTCTGCAGCACAATAATAGTTACTGAAAGCAAGTTTTACAGGCAGAGTTTGTCCCGTTGCGTGATCAGTACGAATATGCAAGCGACCATAATAATATATGTCTTGTTGTCATCACTGACACTGGTGTATTCCAAAAAGGTTCCGTTCAGGTCGGACTCTGGTCTATATATATTAGCATGTCTTCTTTGTGATATCTTACACTTGTCTTTTGCAATGGTATCTCTAATATTTCTAGCTCATTACTTAGGTCCGGCATCTAGAGCTCAAGAGAGAGAAAGAAATTGGGAGGGAAAACCTTGTAAAATATCTATATGGCTACTCAATTTAGAAACCCGTCTATCTGGAGCTAGGTCAGCTCGAATTTGTACAGGTATCACCTTGCGTTCTTGGTTTTATTTACTCTTTTGGCATCTTTGTTGAACATGAGAAGTCCTAATTTCTTCTTCCTTGCTTGAAAGTGGATTTTTTTTCCCACTTTATTCATGTTGCATACAACTTTCTTATTAAAGCTGAATAAAAAATTGTTCTTTTAAACCAAAATCATATTATGCCAAATAGTTAACTTTTCTTCATCCTTTCTCTCTTAAAACCAAAGAGAAATCAAACAAAAGAATCCTGTTTTTAGATAATTTTATTCATAGCTTGAACAATTTAAACCAAAATCATCTCACACATAAGTATATTTTTCATTTAACTTCTCAAAAGGTAATTATACATTTTTAAAAAGTAATGGACTCCAAAGAAGGAGGTAAATTAAAAAGACCAAACAAAAATAAATAATTTTTTTACCTTTTGTATCAAGAAAAGGTAAAGTTACCTTCTCAAAAAGCCGGCGGCGTTGAATAAGATCATCACATCTGTTCTGTGTATATATACATTTGAATAAATTTGATTAAGTGGCGATGGAGGCTTTCTTCATATGTCATTCTGGAATTAATTTTAAAATTTTCTTTGTTCTCTACATTCCCCATTCAAATATTCTATCCACTAGTAAGTAGTATCAATCGCAATCCAAAAGAGAAAAACAGAAAGTGGGCTTAAGATAATATTGAGCACAGAATAATGCATGGGTTTGCAAGTTAAGTAGTGAGTCGGGCTTCATTTATATTTTTGCCATGCATTTTGCCAAAAATAGGTATTAATCCATTTAGTTAAATCTAAGGAAAAAAGGTCTCGAGTTCGACTCCAATATTATGCAACTTTTTGTGTGATTACCAATCAAAAAAGAGAAACAAACAAAAAAAATTAATAGCAATATATGAAAGAAATATAAGTCCTAGTGCTCAATCCAAATCCGAGGTTGGGCTTAATAAAAACTTCAAACCCATGTATAGGTTCGACACCCCTAAACTCATACTCCCTATGTTCCTAATAATTTGTCACCGTTTGATCCGACACATGTTTTAAGAAATGTAATAAAATATAGGTTGAAAAAGTTAGTAGAATGCGGGTCCTACTTTATATATTAGTTTTATAATAAAATGTGGATGAGAATGAATTAGTGGAATGTGAGTTAGTGGCATTATGTTTGAATAATTGAATACTCCATCCGTCTCTAAAAATTTGGCGCTTATTATAATGCCAAATCACTCTTGATCTAATAACCGAAAAAACAAATAATAAATCACTTTTGAGAATGACTTAACTATCTTATATCACTATCCAATGTTTGCTAACCACAATTAATTTGCAGAGAAGACGAAAGAGATAAGAGAAATTTCAAACTTACTCAAATGCCACACATTTATTTTCTTATAATTCGACATGACAATGTTAATAAATGGTTTAATATCTGTCCATTTTTGTATTTTATGATATCACTGACGTATCGTAATTGAGTTATTTGTTTCAATTTTACTAGGCTTAATAGGTTGATACGGACATGTTTGTACATTGTGAAATTGATTCGGACTTCGTAAGCTTAATTAAATACAAACTCATTATTTTTTTAAAAACAATTCACACACAAAGGCACATATTTATGCATTTGAGAGATCTCAAATAGATTAGAAGAAACATTTTACCAACTAAATTGTGCTTGGCGTGACAGAATTGGAAAAGTCATACGGATTTGTACAATATTTTCCACACTTATACCAACTTTATAAATAGAGAAGCAAAACTAACAGGCATATATATTACATAAAAGAAAAGCACATAACTTAGAAAGAAAAAAAAAATGGGTTCCAAAATATTGAGTGGTTTTGCTTTGATTCTCCTAGCCATGCTTCTTCTATCATCTCCACAAGCCGTTGCCGGAAGGGAGCTTGCACAAACTACTGTGGAAACATGTATGAATATTTTTTGCCTTGATCGTTACTATTGTAGATCATTTTAAAATTAAAAATCTCTATCCTTCCCTTCCACAAACTAATATGGAAACATGTATGAATATTTCTTTCCTTGAATTCGTTACTATTGCAAATCATTTTAAAATTAAAAATCTCTATCCTTCCCTTCCACAAACTACTCTGGAAACATGTATGAATATATCTTGCCTTGAATTCGTTACTATTGTAAATCATTTTAAAATTAAAAATCTCCATCCTTCCCTTCCACAAACTACTGTGCAAACATGAAGGAATATTTCTTGCCTTGACTTCGTTACTATTGTAAATCATTTTAAAATTAAAAATCTCCATCCTTCCCTTCCACAAACCACTGTGGAAACATGTATGAATATTTCTTGCCTTGAATTCGTTACTATTGTAAATCATTTTAAAATTAAAAATCTCTATCCTTCCCTTCCACAAACTACTGTGGAAACATGTATGAATATTTCTTGCCTTGAATTCGTTACTATTGTAAATTATTTTAAAATTAAAAATCTTTATCCTTCCCTTCCACAAACTAATGTGGAAACATGTATGAATATTTCTTTTCTTGAATTCGTTACTATTGCAAATCATTTTAAAATTAAAAATCTCTATCCTTCCCTTCCACAAACTACTCTGGAAACATGTATGAATATTTCTTGCCTTGAATTCGTTACAATTGTAAATCATTTTAAAATTAAAAATCTCTATCCTTTCCTTCCACAAACTACTGTGGAAACATGTATGAATATTTCTTGTCTTGAATTGGTTACTATTGTAAATCATTTGAAAATTAAAAATCTCTATCATGAGAACTTTAGCCTCTTGCATTAATACTGTATATCGCTAGATCAATTCACATGAATTTATATTTTTGATGTTCATTCGTGTCCAGCCATTACTTTTTGTTTTATTTTTTCATTTCACTATTTAATGGGTTTTATTTGATCAATTGTGATTGAGTTCATTTTTTTTTTAATTTGGCAATTCGAGTTGAGTATATATAAAATTAGAATTTATAATAATTTGACATTTAATGTTGTTTATTTTATTATTTGAACTCAACAGCTACGGAGGGAAGTGGGGTGGATCCGAGATCAAAAAAGCCTCCAATAGCCCTAAAACCTTGCTTGCCACCCACCTGCCATGCATGCCGGCCCTGCCCACCTCCCCATCTTCTCGGGTGCTGCTAAGTTGCCTTGCCAACTCTCAACCAGTATATCTCTGTATTGCGTATTTTTGGTTTCATAATTATGCAACAACAACGTCTTCTTGTGGTTAATGATAGCCATACTCTATCATACTCCATCCGTCCCAAAATAAGAGTCATATTTCTTTTTTGGAATGTCTCATTTTAAGTGAGTCATGATTATTATGCGTGATAGAATCAAAAATATAAACTAGTTGATATTAAGATATTCAATTTAGTATCATGCTTTTAGAATTTTTAAGGACGCTATTTTCAGTGGTCACTGTTAAAGAATAAATTCATTATAATTTTCCTATCATATTTACAATATTACTAGTATTAATTAAGTAGCAATCTAAATTTATCGAATATTTAATATTTAAGAAATCAATTTTATCAAAAAAAAACAGACTAGTAGGAGAGTATATCATTTTTTCAAAAACCCATCAGAAAGTAAAGAAATGATGTCCATAATAATAATTCTTCGCTATCGTAGTATTTTTTGATGCACAATGCAACTTTTATGAATAGTACACCACGAAATTATCACGCGCGAAGGATTGGACTCTAATTGTAAATTGTAAGCCATCATCAAATCTGCACAAAGTTCTAACCTAATTAATTAAGTACTAAAATCATAAAAGTGAGAGAAAATCAAGTAATAAGTACTCCCTCCGTCTTATTACATACGAAACATTTACTTTTCAGCATGAGATTTTATGTATATTATTTTGTAAATTAATGAAAAGTGAATAAAGAAAGAGAGAAGAAAAAGTAAAGATGATAATATTTTTATTTTAGGAAATATTTCATTTTTAATGGGATAACCCAAAAAGGAAAACGTTTCAGTTTTAATGAGATCGATGGAGTGAGATCGATAGAGTAGTACATTACTGACTCAACCTAAATGCGTGACATTCAAATTAATTCCACAAAAATGATAAAGAATTTAAGACCAAATAACTATAGTAGAAATTAAGGTAAATTGCCTCTAAAATCATGAACTTTTGAAATGTTGCATGAAAAGTTATTAACTTTACAGGACTGTGTAAATTTCCCATCCGACCAAACCCGATAGATTTCCGGCAAAAACCTATCATACGTGGCACGCCGGAGGCGTGGCTTGGCAAATCACCGACATTGCATAAAACGATGTCGTTTTTATACAAATAAAACGACATCGTTTTATTTGTCTTGAATCAAAATGAAAATTAGGCATTAGGGTGAATTTCACATCCTTGCGCGATTTCACTCTCATCTGAGGTGGAGAAGTTTCTCAACAATAATCAAGACAATTCGACCTCATTCTCGTCCTTCTTTGTCGCGATTTCGACATCAATAAAAAATGAGGTTAGATTTTTTGAAAGACATTGTCGAATTCAGGGTTGAATTCGATTTAGGGTTCATGATAAAGCTCATTTCATGCATCGGTTTAGGGGTAAAATGTACGCTACTTGATCGGATTATCGCGCAAAGCAAGTGTTAAATGTGCAGGAATGCCGTTTAACCAAAGCAACAAGGCCAAACTGATCAAGCGAGTACAATAGGCGAAAAGAGGCCAGAAATAGGGGGAGTTGATCAAGGGGGGTAACCAAGCAGACAAGGAGGGGACCACATGCTTCAAAAAGAAGGACATGCAAGGCTATGAGCTGGATGGTGCGGCAACATTCTGTTATCAAGGATAACGTTCTAGAAGGGGACACGTGCTGATATATGAGACGCAAGGACGGAGCTGAGTCACGAATCTGTTATAGAAGAGCGTCGTCGTTCTAGAAGGAAAGCACGTAGCAATCAATGAGTCGCTCACTCTCAGAATGAGCGAATATTCCCTGCCATGATCGTTATCCAGCTGGAGGTCGTGCCGAGTCTATAAATAGAGGATGCGCCACCACACAAAGGAGATCCGATCCTTTACTTTCCGTCTTAGTTTAGTTTAGTTTTCTAGCTTAGTTCAGTTCTCTAGATAGCTTAGCTAAAATAAAGTAGTGCTTAGTTAGAAAGGGCGATCGAAGGAGCGCTGCAGAATACTTGATTTTTGTCGGCGTATTCTTAAGTCTCCCGCCGAGGATCTCCTCGGTTTTACTTGCTTTCGTATTTTCCGAAGTGATAGCTTAGTTTAAATTTAACGCTGTACTGTTCTGAGTTTAGTTTAATTGAAGCTGTTTCGTTTTCATCATGGTGTTTACTGTTTACGTAGTTAAATTTTCATTCGTGTCTGAAATGCACTTGACCTAGTAGTTAAAATTACCTTGAGCAAGTAGTTAGTTACTTTTCTGTCTAAGTTAAAATCAGTAGTTAAAAACTCCCAAAGTTAAAGCGTGGCAGCAGCCAACCCCCTTTCACTACTCACACACTTGATACACCAGCTTCTCTGTGGGATCGACCCCTAACTTGCCGCTTTACTGTTAAAGTAGTGCAAAATTGGGAGTTATAAATTACTTTGGTAGGAATCGAGTGAGAGCGAGATTGCATTGATCAAGTGGCAACGACATTTGCTAACTGATCCAACAGGTTCGGTTATCTTCCATATAACTTGATCCATTCGCGCCTCTCGTTTCGCAACCCACCAAAATGGCGCCGTTTCCAGGGAAGCATGGTGTTATTTTATGTTTGTGTGTAGCGCATAGGTGTATATAATTTTGTTTCTTTCTTTTCTCATTTGTTTTTTTTCTTCTGTTGATGAAAAGGTACTGGCGCAGTGGACACTGGAATCATCCCTTTTTATACAGAGAAACTAACGCGCATTGGAGAGTCCAGGAAGCCGGCGTCGTTACCACTCGTTACAGAGTAGCACTGGCAGAAGCAGCTGCCACTGATCAACTGACCAGCGAAGAAGAAGGAGAGCAGAATGCGCAACCTAAACCACCACCACTTGAACAAGCAGAAGCAGATATGGCCTCGTCACCGAACAAGAAGAAGCAGATAGTTTATCTATTACAGTTGCAAGATCCATTTATTGGTAGATAATTTGTGAAAATCCAATGAATTTGCTATCATATTGAGGTTACCAACTTCAGGTACCTCGGAAGGACCACTCGGTAGTCTGCGAAAATATTTCAACCCACTGTGAACGTATTCTGGAAGTCGTTGTTCACCTTGGACGACGGGTTTACACACTATCTCCTCATCACTAGAAACATCACCTGAATCATCACTTAAAAAAAATAGCTTGACCTTATTCTTCAAAGAACTTGTCAAGTACATGCAAGATGCATTCTCGAACAATCTTCGTGGAATTATGTCGAGGAAATGGAGGACATGAATCAGTGAGTATAAACTCCAAGTTTTAGCGATGAGAATCTTATCCATTTACATTTTCAGTCTACATAATTTTGGCATTCGAGTTTATTCCTTTTAGATCGCAGACAAAATATGAATGACATAATGAAGATTTGGCAAATAAACTTATTATCACGTACTTATGCTCAATACATAATCGCAAATAACCACAAAACAATTATATATCTTGCAACTGTAAAATTAAAATTTTGTACCCTCTAGAGGAAGTCAATACGCATTAAAATCTTACAATTTTACTGGTCACAACACCGACGAATAGTCTAGAGACCACAAGTGTGGCATGGCCGCCTAATGTTGCCTAAGCAAGACCACCGAATTTAGCATTAAAGAGTCTCATTTCTACAACACACTCCCATAACAATGCTCATGTGCTGCTAATAAGATCAAACTATCTCATAAATTCTGTGTGAACTCCTGAATCTCGCAGTTTCTTAGGATTATTGTCCCCACAGAGCAGGTGGCGATAATATTGGAAACCACATTCTAGTTCATACTATTTATTTTCAAGAAATCCGCCCTCATGAACTCGCTATTTATTAGGATTATTGTCCCCACAGTGCAGGTGACGATAATATTAGAAAAAAGCTTCATAAATTGCAGACCAATTGATGGAGACCATATACAACGCACTTGTTGTAATTATCGCTTAGATATTTTATATGGTTTTTGTATAATTATCACATAAGCAGATAAGACAGATAATCCACTTATAAAGATAAACACCAAATAAACAGATAAATCCATTTAATGCATGGCATTTAAACGCACTGGATAATTAACGACAATTATTTAATCTAGTCAAGGGAGAATCAATTAAATAATTATGTTTTATCTTAGATAATTATTATCCTTAATCATTTAGGATTTATCAAGATAGTGTTAACTATCTAAATCCATTTAGGATCATTCTAGATTTTATTTCGATAAAATCAAATCCTTCAATTCAAGATAACGTTGATCTAGGATTATCATTATTTAAATCGTTTTAGGATATTACTAGATAGAAATGATTCCATCATAATCAATAAGATAAATAAAATCCAATCAACCAAGATTTATACAAATCTTAATTCTATAGACATCTAGAATATATCAAACATTACTTAGGATTTCTTAGATAAATAAGTTTATCTAAATCCAATTAAATAAGGATTTTCTTATATATCATCTTTATCCTAATCCATCTAGGATGTAAATCCAAAAGATAAGGATAACTTGGATTAATGTTTATTTTAATCCATCTAGGATTAGTCTTAATAGAATTAAATCTATTCAAATCCATAAGATAAAATAAATTAATATAAATCTTTATCATAATTCATCTAGGATTTATCTAGGAGTAAATCCATACAAATCCATAGAATAAGATAACATTATATTATTATTATTATTCAAATCTATGTGAGATTTATCTAGGAATAAATCCACATAAATGTATAAGATAAGAATAAAATATTATATTATCACTATCCAAATCCATCTATAATTTATCTATTAATAAATTCATATAAATTCAGAGGATAAGAATAAAATAATATTATCATTATCTAAATCCAACTAGGATATATCTAGGAATAAATCCATATAAATCCATAGGATATAGATAAATATTAGATTATTATTTTCCAAATATAACTAGGATTAATCTAGGAATAAAATCCATATAAATCCATTAAATAAGGAAAGAATCTTATTAATCCATGATTTGATACGAAATCAAATCTTATATAATATATAAAATCCACAAAAGATATATTCAAATCTTATTTCCATATTTATCTTGAATTATTTCCAAAATTGAATCCATGGATTTGGAAATCCTAATCAAATTTGAAAAGCGAAGTCACGGAATGAGACGATGCGACGTCACGCATAGGGAAACCCTAATCTTACGTCGTCGTACTCCCACTCGTCTCGCCAGCTCGACGAGCCTGACGTCTCCGACGCCGCTGCGTCGACGTCGCTCGCCAGCGCTGCTTCTGAGTCGTCGTCGCAGCTGCGACGTCGACCTCACCACCGCTTTGCTGCTGCGTCGCTGCCTGCGCAGCCTGCTGTGCTTTCGCGATGACTCCCAGCCTGCTCCGACGCCATTGCTCACGAAGGGACGCTGTCCTTCGAGCCTGGGAACTGCCCCGAAGGGCTCCCACTCGGACTGCAATCGTTGGCGGCGTCGTTTCTGCGGCTGCCGCTACTCCATCGTTGCAGCGGTCGCTGCTGCCACGATTAACCAGAGCAGCCGTTCTGATAAAGCCGAACATGGCAGTTCTTGAAAGTGCCCAACCCATCGCTTTGATCACAATTCCCAAAATTTCCATCTCCAATTCACGTAAGAAAAGGTAAAAAAAATATTACATGTAATCATTACATATTTGGGAATTTTTTTGATCCGTCAAAACTAATATAAGAATGAGATGTAATCTTTAGGCGCAAAGATTCATATAATCATTCTCGCAATTTGATCAAACATTCTTCGTTCTTGCGTTATGTCAAAATATTCAAAAAATAACAACCACGCAACGAAGAAAAACACGCATTCAAGCAACTCACATAACATGAAATTAATCCACATAATTAGAGCCAAAAATTGGCTCTGATACCAATTGTTGGGGTTTTGGAGCCCCTTGCACAGCGGAAGACTTGTACAAACAAATAAATCAGACGTAGGACCAATTTGACAGATTACGGGATTAATCAATTCACATGTTAACACAGAATTGCATGCTAGAACGCAAATAATTCATGCTCATAGAATATAAATCATAAACATGAATTCTTTGGTTTAGAGTTACCGATTTGATTCTCCAAAGAATCGTTGATTGCTCGCGTCTTCTCCACAATGATCTTCAATACTAGACCACGGATCTTCTGACTGGTGTCCCGAACTGTATTCCGACATCAGGGTGGGCTGATCTTATCGAAACACTAGGACTCGAATAAAGAAGATAGAACTTTCTCACGGAGGAGGAGCTGAAAAACTCACGGAGGAGAGCTGAGAAATTTTCGTCCCCTACACTGTATATGTGAGGGACGAAATTTTCATCAAAAATTGTCTTTTCTGTATCTTTTATTCTCCTATTTATAATAGTTCATATTAGGCCCAGTCAGGGATCTATGGAAGGCTTTGGATATGGGCTCCCCCAATTAGCTTTTTACTAATTAAATTGAACCCACAATTTAATACAAACTTATATTGGAATATTACGAGCAACCACTACAGACGTAATATTGAACTCCCCATCCAAATCCAAAATTATAAGTATTCCGGGTTTCCATTTTTTTTATTATTTATTTCCCGTGCTTAAGATATAAATGTCCATTAATTAATTAAAGTCTGCTATGGACTTAATTAATTAACATCTTATTAATTCCAAGAGTGGACTTAGCAAGAAACACTTATATATTATTCATAGAGTAATAAAACTCCAACTGGCCAGTTTCCGAATAATAAAACCTTGTTCAAGCTCCTCTTGAGGACATTATTAAACGAGACTCTCCTCGCGCACGATTCAACATAATAGCACTCCTAGCACCGCTAGATAATGATCACCACTACCCAATATACCTGGATCGTTGGGTGACGAAAAACCCGCACCTTTGGTAAGTCAAAGTAGTAAGTACTCAATATCGTATACTCAATGCTAACGTATGTAGATTAAGAAATAGATATTTATCACGACCCCGTCTTTCAGTAGATAACATAAAGACTCGTCTTGCTGTTAGATCAATTCAGTGCTATACCACACCAACGTCATCTTATTTCAATAAGGCTTAGAAATAATCGGACTGACATTGCAACCTTTCACGATAAGTAGCCAAAGCCTATCTAGGTTGTGAAATTCTTCTTTTTCCTTTGCAAAGCATTGCATAGAACCGACTGTAGTTACCTTAAAGTGGACGACGCCCACAACCAGTCTACTAAGCAAAAGACTTAGGCTTTGTTTACTTATTATGCATTTAAATGTTTATAAAACATGTTATAAACGCACAAGCAAGCACAATGTAATAATATACTGACTCTATTCGTGTGAAATGCTCGAATAATACTGAATCGGGTCAAAAGTGGATTGTAGAGTTTTTCCGTACACAAGCAAGATTCTATTCGTGCGAACTCGCTCGAAACATGCTTTTCAGTATACTAAACCTAACAAGAAGGACCACTCGGTAGTCTGCGAAAATATTTCAACCCACTGTGAACGTATTCTGGAAGTGGTTGTTCACCTTGGACGACGGGTTTACACACTATCTCCTCATCACTAGAAACATCACCTGAATCATCACTTAAAATATCATCAGATGATGATGACGACAATGGTGGATCAAGGTCTTCTCGTACAACATGAACATCAACATGTTCTTGAACATTCTCTTGAGTATTCAATCCAACATCAATAGCATCTGCAACATCTGTTTGCTCATTCATACCACAATCAAAACTCTTAGGTTCAACCCTCGTAGATGATCCAACACCATAATCAACAACTGGTGGGATTAATGCATTTCCAACAGACGAATACTCAACAAATAATTCAATATGATGAGTAGAATTTAGAGCCTCATTACTGTCAACCCCAGTGCATATATAACTCGCGGTACCCAAGAACAATGCCTCCATGATATATCGAGTGATTTGAATCTATCCTTATCTTAGCATATATCATTGCAACTAATTCAGAGAATGAAACACACGAATTCAATACGATGGAGGCTCTCGCACGAGGTGGATCATAACTAATACCCACTTGAGGAAGTTGAACTATTCTACCACCCCAATATAAACTCACAAATACTGGCATGATTTCTACAAAAATATATATACAAACCAACAACAATTAGAGACAATTTTTTTCTATAAACCCTAATTTAGTAAGTTTAAATTAAATTTATTAGAAACCCTAATAATATGCAAATAAACAACAAATAAGGGAGAAATGTTGAAAGATTGAAGGAAACTTATCGGAATATGACGGGAAATCGCCAAGAAATCGCCAAAATCGCTGAGTTTGAGCCTGCTATGTGTTTCTGCTCTTTTGTCTCTCGCGTGCATCTGCCTTTTTTGCTCTCTCGCTACAGGTTTTAAGCAAATTAGAGACGCATGAGCCTCATGCGTCTCTCGCTAAGATGCATGACACTCATGCGTCGTCCGTGAAATTAAAAAAAAAACAAAAGACGCATGAGGGAGATGCGTCTTTTATAAAGACGCATAAGCGTCATGCGTCGTTAAAAAAAATTTTAAAAATTGAGAGACGCATGAGCGTCATGCGTCTTTATGAAAGACGCATCTACGTCATGCGTTTCATTAAAAGGAGACGCATGACCCTCATGCGTCTCTTCCAAAGGCGGAATAAAAAAAAGTCCAGTACACTTGAGGAATGTAAATTGTAGTCTAGAATAAAAAAGAAAAAAGCCCCAAGATGTATCTCCTTTTTCGTCCGTCCCATACAAATAGTTCATATCCATTTATGACAACCTTTTCCTCCTTCCCTTTTACTTTATTATTAACGGGCCCCACCATCCACTACACAATTTCAACTACTTTTTCTCCTTCTTTCTTACTTTACCAATTACACATTAAAACCCATGCCTGCCCTAAATGACCTATTTCTATGGGTCGGAAGAAGTATTACTTTTGAACTACTGATAGGTTTAATTATACCTGCAACATTATGACCAAATTTTTTTGAAATTTTGTAGTACTCCCTCCGTGTGCCATTAGGATGCCCCATTTGAGTGCGACACGGGTTTTAAGAAATGTAGAAGAAATTGGATGAGAATAGATAGAGGAATATAGGGCCCCTTTTTATATATTAATTTTATAATAGAATGTGAGTGAAATAAGTTAGTGGAAAGTGACGTGTACCTATCATTTATAGTCAAAGTGAACAGGGAGTCCTAATGGCGGATGGACTAAAATGGTAAACCGGGACTCTTACTGGCGGACGGAGGGAGTATTAAATAGCTCTAGAATATGATTTGAGATTTTTAAAAATTTTGTAAATCATGCTTTGATTGATCAAGAAGTACTATATCTGACTAGAGTCAAGGGATCCTCATTATCTTGATTGGTTCTTCTTTAGGTTGTCTGCGATGGTACTGATAAGCGTTGCCAGCTCCTGACAAAGGAGGGTACTGTAGAAGTGGCATGACCTGTTCTACTAGAGGACTTTTTGTCTTTAGTCATTTAGATCTTTTCAGTGGTTCTGGAGAGTTGTGGCAATGGAACCTAGAAATGGAAGAGAGCAGTGAGGTAGTGTGTACTCATGGCAGTCCAAAAGCGGGAAATGGTACTTTGGACAAGCAATCTGACAAGTCTATGAAGTTACCATTGGTGGACAGTTATAACCCTGAGTATGTAAATAATCAGTCATTAAGATTAGGTACTCTTGAGGAAGAGAGTGAAGATGAGACAAAAAGTACTGATTTGAGTTCTAATGAATTAGTTGGAAATGGTACCATAACCAGTAAAGGTTTAGTTCTTTTTTCTCCTTTCATCCTTTTACTCTTAATCACAACTATCTTTTTAAGTTCTTCATTTGACTGTCTTTTTTAGCATAAGTTTGCTAATAATCTACAATCAACTCCTTTATATTTTTCTCACTCCCTTGTCTTTTCTCAAAAAATAAAAGTTTCTTTTATAGGATATGTTTGTAGTAGGAAATCTATCAGAATCTAACAATGATAGTTCAAATAGTGATTCAGAGTTGTCTGAGTCTGAGTTCCCCAAACAACTTCAATCTTTCCAGACTATGCAGAGGGACTTGCTCTTGGTATGTTTTGTTGCTTTGACTCGTCCATCCTTTTCGAAAACCTCCATTTACCACGTTTTTTCTTCCCGTAGGCCCACTTACTTCGTCTTGCTTGTGCTCCTAAAGGAGCACTTGCTGATGCTTTACCGAAAATTACATCAGAGCTCCTCAATCTGGGAGTGTGTATTTTCTTGTGTCTTAAATCTGTAATAAATTATTTGTTTGCACTCACTTCATATACGTTTGTTCTTTTCCAGATTGTTTCAGAAAACGTGCGTGATATGGCTATCAAACCATCATCAGCTTATGAAGAAAATTTTGATCGTGTGTTTGGGAAGCATATTGTTAGTAACTGAGCATTTATTTAGAACCAGAACCATGCTAGTTTGCTATCCATTTAGTCAGTGATCTTATTCCTTATCTTGAATTCCATGTGACAGAGTTCGTAAAAAATATCCGGCTTTTGGAAAACTGCTTTTGATTTAGGAGGCCAAAGTTCTTCAGTTCCAAATTCCCGTTATTTAAATGACTTAGAGGAGCTCCAACCTGGAATATGCAGAAAGACTATGCTTCTGTGACAACAAAGCAGCCATCAGTTGTTCAATCTTTCCAGACTATGCAGAGGGACTTGCTCTTGGTAAGTTTTGTTGCTTTGACTCATCCATCCTTTTCGAAAACCTCCATTTACCATGTTTTTTCTTCCCGTAGGCCCACTTACTTTGTCTTGCTTGTGCTCCTAAAGAAGCACTTGTTGATGCTTTACCGGAAATTACATCAGAGCTCCTCAATCTGGGGGTGTGTATTTTCTTGTGTCTTACATGTGTAATAAAATATTTGTTTGCACTCACTTCATATACGTTTGTTCTTTTCCAGATTGTTTCAGAAAACGTGCGAGATATGGCTATCAAACCATCATCATCTTATGACAACAATTTTGATCATGTGTTTGGGAAGCATATTGTTAGTAACTGAGCATTTATTTAGAACCAGAACCATGCTAGTTTGCTATCCATTTAGTCAGTGATCTTATTCCTTATCTTGAATTCCATTTGACATTGTTAATAAAAAATATTCGGCTTTTGGAAAACTGCTTCTGATTTAGGAGGCCAAAGTTCTTCAGTTCCAAATTCCCGTTATTTAAATGACTTTGAGGATGTTAAGGATGAAGTTCCTTAACTCGTAGATTTTGCGTCGAACGTCGCGGGAGCTTTTGCCCGTCAATCAATCCGGCGTCAAAATTAGGGATTTGTGCATTTTGCAAGTTTGAAAGGAAAGAGAGTAAGAAAAAATAAAATAGAAGGATAATTGATATTTCTTGAATGATCAAAATGACTAACAATGTCCACTATTTATAATAGTGGATACCCTAACTTAATGAGCAAGGCAAAAGATATGAAAAAGATATGCAAAACCACCTTGTCCTCAAGGTGGGAACCACGACACGACGAATAGCGACACGAACAGAAGCTTTGGCGAGCTCTCCCCTCCTGGATCAAATGCACACGATCGTTGCTTTGCACTTACTCGACTAGGAGAAAGCGAAGTAATAATTTCTAGGGAAGTCTCGCCCACCTTTCGGCATTCAATAATCCCAATATCAATCCAAATATGACGATGCACCGCTAAAGCATTGATAGCACCTTCATCAACTTCGTGAATACCTAAGAACACACGCATTCTCGGTCGTCGTGGACAATAAATCACCATTGCCTTAACGCCATAACTGCAGAACACCTCACAGAAATCCAATCCCCCCGGAATGCACTCTAGCGCTTCACGTCGAGCTCGGAAACAAAATTTCTGAATAGTCATACCCCGTGATCAAGCTTTTAGAAATCCATTAGTCTCTTCATGGTCTAGCAAAACCCCTTCCACTCCAACTTGATCACAGTTAGGTAGTCGATCAATTGTAGTATTTGGACAAGATTCCACTGCTTCATCATTATCAAGGCCAATTAATTCCATTGAGTCATACCCGAAATTGGAGTCGCACGACAGAGATATCGTGGCTGGTGGAGGCGGGATAGCAACGACAACAGGCAGCGAGCTTCTATATGGATCGTGATGGAGATCAGCTGGGGCGGCGACGGACATCTGTGATAGGGGACACGATACCGGCTCCGTGTACATGATGCTAGCTGTAGAGTCTGGTGGAGGTCGTGGCGTGGCGTGTGGATCGCCCAGGCAACGTTCACGTGAATCCATCTGAAACTTCAATTCCCTGACAATAGTTGTCAAACGCTCGAGCGTGAAGCCAAGGTAGCCATCGACAGGTTTGGTTCCAAATTCGGCGTGTATTGGGGCGGTAGTGGCGGTAGGTGATCAAATTCTAAGTACTCGGGTTGCGTCCAATCCAGGGGGTCGGGTGGCTGATTGGGAGGCGGATAACATGGGTGATAACCGAATTGGTATGTCTGCGGAAGTCCAACGCACTCCAAGCCAACACATGGCGGTTGTGGCTGCTGAAACGGTTGATAAGGCTGAGAGTATCCCTGCTGCGTGCACAACCTTGGCAGGTCCCAACAAGAGGGCGGTGGTGGCGAGTACAAATGTGGCTCGTAGGACGATGGTTGCTGATACGCAGTTTCCTGGCACAGCCATGGCGGGTCCCAGGAAGTGGGTTGACGGGCTTGGTAGGGATGGTGTTGGTGGTCTGGCGGAGAAGGGCGGTGGTTGGGATGGTGTTGTGGGTGGAGTCTCCCATCCTGTGGATATGGATATGATGGTTGTTGATCTAACGCTCTGATCGGATGGAGCAGGGGTTGAGGTACGGGCTGCCATGGGTGGTAATCCGCCTGCCGGAGTTGATATCCGGTGTAGCCGTACGACATGTAGACATCGATTCGGAGGAAGAACTCTCAATGAAAGCACCAATTATTAAGGATGAAGTTCCTTAACTCGTAGATTTTGAGTCGAACGTCGCGGGAGCTTTTGCCCGTCGATCAATCCGGCGTCAAAATTAGGGTTTTGTACGTTTTGCACGTTTGAAAGGAAAGAGAGTAAGAGAAAATAAAATAAAAGGATAATTGATATTTGTTGAATGATTAAAATGACTAACAATGTCCACTATTTATAATAGTGGATACCCTAACTTAATGAGCAAGATAAAAGATATGAAAAAGATATGCAAATCCATAATTAACTAACTAAATAATAATAATAATAATAATAATAATAATAATAATAATAATAATAATAATAATAATAATAATAATAATAATAATAATAATAATAATAATAATAATAATAATAATATCAGAGGAGCTCCAACCTCTTGGTAAACAAATACATTTTCAGCGTGTACGATTTGCATATAGGCTTACATTTTCATTTGCTTGTTTCTTGTGGATTTGGAATTATGATCATGTTTGTTTTTCTATATATAAAATATCTCTTTCGGGAAGAATATGGGGGGTATTACAAGACTAAAAGCATCTCTGTCTTTTAAGTGTTAATCTTGTTTTGTGTCCCCAACCTTTAGCATTTAACGGAAAATGTCCACCAGTAACATTTTCACTTCAAAAACCCTTATCATGTGACAGTATGATAAGTTAACTTGTCGAATTATTAGGTGTATTTAAGTTTAATTGAGGTGTTAATATTTTCTACCCCACCCACTTAGAGACGTCATTTCACTGAGGAAAAAAGGTTTGTGACCCCAACTTTTAATGTTTTCCGGAAAGTGTCAGCTTGTAACATTTCCAGTAAACCCTCCCCCCCAAACTTTGAAAAAGTTTGATTTCTGTCTCACTTGACAATTTGCCATAATTCGGAAACAGATCATTAGTCAGCTTTCCATATTAGGTGGATAATAGTTTTATTAAGATGGATTTCTTTTCCACCTCTGACCTCACCCGCTGAACAAAAAGAAATCCTTCTCTTTTCTCCTCTGCATTGTCTGCATTTTCTGTTATTTGTTGTGAGCTGAGGAGACTGAAATGAGAAGGGTTTGATGTGATCCGAACAGAGTGGGAAGCAGAAGGGGAGGACAAGATGGAGAGACGAGACTTTGTTCTGAAAATTAGAGTGTAATTAAGTGGAATTTTTAATCCTTTTTCCTTGACAATGACACGACATCATTTAGGGTTGAGGTGGAAATAATATACAATTAAATTATAGTCCACCTAATCTGTAGGTCTGACTAGTCATTATCCTGCCAGATTATGTCAAGCGGGACATAAATCAAACTATCTAAACGTCAATGGTGTTTGAAGGGAAAACTTAGTGGGGGACATTAATTGGATACGCTGAAAGTTGGAGATACAAAGCATGATTAACATTTCTTTTAACATGATAACTGCATGTGAAAGCTTCAGTTTTGGATTCACTGAGTTGATTTCTTGATACTACTTTCATACCCCGTGCAACTAGCCAGTGGCGGATCCAGAATCCGGAAATGGCAGGGGCGGAATTTAAATATTAAATATTAATAAATTTAATATTTAAATATTTCATATTATTTTTAATAATAAAATAAATAATAACGGATTAAGGAGGCCGACGGGCTACTTGGTGTCTGTCTTGTGTTTTTGGCAGGTCGCGTAAGCCGCGACAAAGTTGGTTACTTGCTTCATCATACCCGTCCAATAGAGGTTAGCCACCAGGCGGCGATACGTTCGATTGGCCCCGGCATGACCTCCGGTTGGAGTGAGATGGAATTCGGCCATCAACTTTGGAATCCACCGAGAGTGTTGTAGAATAACAACGCGGCCTTTATAGAATAGGGAATCATGGGCCAATTCGTAATGAGGGACTGAAGTGCGGGTAGTTTGTTATGTGTTTTCGTTTGTTGTGAAAATGCGATGCTAGGTCGAGACACCAAGTCCTATGAATCCACTAGATCACTTGGTCTAGGAACTCAATGTAACAAGGAATACTCTGTCGTTGTACACACAAACTCCCCTTCAAAGATCCCTCAACCCGAATACTATGAATTAGTATAGAGAAGCAGGGGTCGATCCCACGAAGATGGACACGTAAGAAAGCATTTAGAGACTCTTGACAAAGGCAGCTTGTGTCACGCAAACAGGGTTGAGATATAACTACTACTAGACCTAGGCAGGAAGTGTAAACACTAGACTTAGAAAGCTGTAAACATGCTGAGACCAAACATCATCAAGACTTCAATATATTAAATTCACTTCCTAGACCGTGTAAACGACTACCTAATTTAGCTAGACAGGAAACAGCTAACAGTGGGGACCATGACCCAGAAATAGCGAGTACGGGAGAAAAACTGCAAATAACTGACTGAGAAAATAACTAACTACGGCATGCTTTTCTTCAACGGATTTAAACACGAAGATGAAGTAAACAGAGCACATACCCAGATTCGAACAGAATGTAAAAGTTCGGTCCTCGGAAACTTACGACAAGCCGGAAATAACGCAGATCTACATATACTAGACGAAGCGAAATGAAAACTCGAAGACTAGGCATCAAAATAAACCAACTCTGCTCAGATCTCACGTCGAACGCTTAATCCACTTCGGATCCAAGCAATCAGAAACCAACAACAACTGGATTCTACTCCATAACTTCCGATCTAACAGATCTACTCCGATCAACTCCGAATTTAAACGTTTCCACAATCAAGCTACAAAACCAAATTCAAACCTCCGATTCAACCACCAGCAAACTCTGATCACTCCAATCCAACCATTACTCTGCTCAGTTTCCGTAAACAATTGCGAAACGCATCCAAACCAAGTAAGCTAGCTCAAACTCCAGAAAATCGCAACGGCAAAAACAGAAATCAACATTATCGACATAACAGAAAATTAAACTTGCATAAAACACAGAAATATTTGGCGAAATCGGAAGGCCGAGCTTCGAATAGCGAAGCTCGGTGAAATACGAAATACGAAAGCAGTAAAGTGGAGCTTGTTTCTTCGCCCTCAACTGGACGGTGTTACAACCCAACAACAAAATTATGAAAGCTAAAATGAACCCAAGTGCGAAACCCTTGAATTTCCCTCGAAGAACCCAAGTGTATAGAAAGCGGAACTAGCTGCAGACTGTTAGTGAGGCCTCCACCGAAAAGGTCCCTCCAGAATGCTTGCATCATTCCTTTTATAGACACGGACATAATCTTCTAGAACCTTCGTTGAAATCTCCATTCTACCCTTCAGTTCTGAGATTTACTCCGTCTTGCAATTTCTTTCACAATGTTCACTTATTCGCTAGTTTCCTCGGGCGTGTGATTGCCTCCTTCTTTTCCTGGACCTGGCGAATTTCTTCTATACACCTGGCTTAAAACATGTGTTAGACCCAACAAATTCACGGATTTATCCCCTAGACCTATGCATGAAATTAGCCTTATCAAACTGCTCACACTTAAACCATGCTTGTCCTCAAGCATGAAAGACAAGAAAAAGGAATAAGGCAAATTTCAATGCACGGTTCCCAAGTACGACTCTACAAACAAGACACTAACAAAGAACAGACTCCTAGACCTAGACAACTACAGACTCATAAAATAAAACATCACGCAAAGAGAAACAAAACACAACAGATAAGCATGCACTAGCTTCAACTTTTAGGCGACTGTCCCCACAAGCTTAAGTTCTCTCCGATCGTCTACAGTCTTCAATTCCTCCGCCTTCCTTCTTCTACCTAAACGGTCCGTCAGTTTGTCAAGATAGCCTATTGATTTCCCAGCGGTTAGGTTCGCTCGATCACTCATTCCTCACCAGGGATGTTAGGATCAAAACGCTTCAAAGTTAAAGTTACACCAATGATGCATCGGGTTATGAGAGTTTCTCCTTTCTATCGTCTCCCCCTTTTTTCTTTTTTTTTCCTTGGTCAGGTAATTTTTACTTCCTGCCCTTAGGTAATTAATCTTCTTTTTCCCTTTTTTTTCTATTTTCCCCCTGGACTTCGTCCAGCTCATACCTCCGATTTGTTATTTTATTTCTCCCCCAGCTTATACCTCATTTTCTTGGACTTCGTCTAGCTTATACCACCAGTTCTGGACTTCGTCCAGCTTATTCCTCCATAACCCATTTTTCTCCTTTATACTCTACTCCCTAAGCATCAAGTGGCGGCCCATTTTTAACATGTTAGCTCAAAGTGTTTAGGCTTATAACTCGCTCTTATAGTAGGGCTGCATAGCTAGGTTATCTAAGGCATTTTCTATCGCCCTTACTTCATTCAGACCGCTTTTAGTTTATTAAGGAAAAAGGCATCAAAGTTGACGTGTATCCTTTCTTCAATCGCTCTTACTAAGGGAATTTTGCCTTATTATCTCTACTAGCTCATGCAACATACAAACACAAAAACAACCATTACACCTAAGCTATACATAAAGACTCTAAGACACAAAAACAGACACAGTACTTACTCCCACCCCCTCCCACTTCACTCAAGCTTGTCCCCAAGCTATCCTTGTGAAGGGGGGAAAAAGGAAGTATGAACAGCAGACATAAACATTAAACAAAAACAAAACGCACAGACAAAACAAACTTCTCACACTTAGATCGAACATCAGGCTAAGTAGGAGAAGGCGCAACATACAAAACCAAGGCATGCAAAAACAGAACAACTCCTTCTCATACTTAGACCAAAGATTGGGCTAAGTGTGGGAAGGTACAACACATATAAACAAAAACGAAGCATGCTGGCACACATAAACACAAACAAAAACGAAAAAGAAAAGAAAAGACAAAGAAAAAGTTACTTGGTTTGGGGGAATCAATTCGGGGTCTGGCCCCCGCGGGAGCCAGACTTGGGTGGGGCGGACGGTTGGGTCACTTTAGCTTTCTTCTTTGCCGGCGAATCCGGCGTCTCCTTCTCTGTCTCACTCGGTGTGGGACTGTCTTCTTCAGGATCATCGGTCTAGTAGAGGATGTGATAGTCAAGGGCTTCGACGCCTGAGGGGGTTTCTGAATAGATATACTTCATGGACCCGGTGATTTGGAAACGCTGCCAGGTCCAGAAAGCGACTTCGGTGCGTCAGGGAATCTCTCACGAAACCACTTCGTCATCATCATCATTAGTGAGACGGCTTCTGCCATCCTATCAGTGTGCCTTGTCGACCCTGCCACAAGGTCGGTAATACGCCCCTTGAGGGCCACGATTTCCTCCTTGACTTCCACTCTCATTTGGTCTACCTCCGTTCTCACTCCTACGACCTCTTTCCGTATTTTCTCAACCTCGACACTGTCCCTTCCTTTACCCCGTAGGGCCAGAATTTCCTCTCTAACCATTTTAATTTCCGACCTCATCCATCCTACCTCATTCCTCATTTCATCCACTTCAATCTGGGCTCCTGCCTCCATACTTGCTTTTACGTCCACCACATCCGGCTCCTGTTTCGCCTGCGCCTCTGACTTGCCAACCTCGTAAAAACATACCTCCTTTCCATGCGTGATTAACATCCCCTTGTTGAAGAAGTAATCCATATTGAAAACCTCCAGGGGTAGACACATTTCCACATCTCGGTAAGCTTTGTTGATCTTCATGATCACGTTGCGCTGCAGATAAGCACCTAGGAGATGGCATGTGTATAGGTGCCTGGAAGGGTTGGCAGTTACTTGGTGACAAGCTTGGGCAAGCCAATAGCCTAGATGGACATGGACCCCCTTGGCCATACACCAAGTAAAATAAAGGTTGGGGGTTGTCAAGGCGTTGTTGGCGGTGCCCATCAGGTTATAGCTAATGAACGTCTGGGCAAATCGCAAGATTCTATCCTCGATGTGGTGGGCTTTCGAAAAGCTGGTCTTAAACTGACCCACCCTTGGGTGGGTAACAAACTCCCAAGCACTCTGCATCTTGAAACCGGGTGTGAATTTAGGTGGACCTACCATTCTCTCGTTCCACAAACCTTCGTTATCCTGTGTACGTGTCAGCAAACCCATCCGGAGATTCCACTCTCTGATGCTCATCTCGTGCTCTTCATTGAAAAGGCGGAAGTTAATGGAGTCAACATCCAAGTCAGTGGTGGACTTAAACCGGAAGGTCGAAAAGAATTCCCGTGCTAAAGCTATCGGAACCTCAAAGGTGATGTGCTTGAGCAGCCAGTCAAAACCGATTGCATCTATGTATTCCCGAAATTCGTCGTTGGACGCAATCTCCTTGAGCTCCTCTGGGTCATACATCTTTCCGGACTTAGCATACTTTCCCACGACACTCTTCTCTTTGTACGTCGCTGCACGTTTTGGGTCAGTAAACTTTCTCACCGCGTCCAGTAATTCCTTGGTAATCCAGATTTCTGTAGGCTCAAAATTGAGCTCCTCTTCTTGTTCATCTTCGGAGTCTTTGGACCCAGCAGCGTATGGTACCTTAGCAGGTGGAGGAAGAGAGGGTTCAACGGACTTCCCTTTTGCTTTCTTGGTCGAGGAAGGAACAACCTGTTTTCCCTTCCTCTTTCTCTCGGTCGCGTGGCGGCTTTCCTTCTCTTCGTCATCAATCAAGCTCCGACGAGCTTGCCTCCTTACTTCCCTCGCAGTACTCGGTGAATCGGCCCCCTCGGGGTCATCTATCAGATCCACGGTAAGATCCACGCTGGGTTCTTGTACATTTTCAGAGTCGAGGGCTTCTCCCTCCTCAGTAAACAAAGGGGTTGCCCCCGTGATGTAAACAGGGGACTCTACCTTAGCCAAATCTCCTTCATCATGGGTTTCAGTACCCACAGCTCTTTCGGGGGTCTTCCCCTCACTTACGTTCTCAGAGACATGGGCCTCACTGCCCTCTAATACTTCCAGGGTTTCCCCCTCCACAGCCTTCTCGGAAATTAGGGCTTCGTCGCCCTCTGTCTGCTCTAGGGTTCTCTCCTCTGAAACACTCTCACAAACACCAGGGATCTCCCCCTCAACGAACTTCTCAGCAACAGGGGTTTCCCCCTCAACGAACGAATCTAACCTCGGGTCGCTTCCAGCCAACAGTTCCAACCACGCTGCCAGATCTGCCTCCTCTCCTCGTATTTCTGCGGTGGTTGTTTCTGCGACAGCGGTGGCGGGTTCTGCAACGGCATGAACGGCCTCTGATTGGGGTGGTGAAGCCTCTGAAATTTTTGGTGGTGGTGGTGCGGCAGATGTTGAAACGGCTGGTGTGGTTTTTCCCGTCGTGGCGGCGAACAAGGCAAACGCCTTCAACGCTTCTTCCGGCCCACCCAGCTTTGATCGGCCATGAACGCCGCCGCGTTAGAATCGCCGGATCCTGAAGTGCTTCATGTGTTCGTAGTGTGGTCCATGGGAGATTCTGTAGAATTTTATCAAGAACTCGGAAGAAAATTTCTCCGATTAGGGTTAGAGAGAGAGAAAATTGAGAGAAAATTGGGGATTTTTTTTCTTTTTCGTTGTAGAGAGAGTGTGTTATGGAAAATAAAAGGAGATACACGGTTTTAGCATGCAGGTAAGGGAGAGGACGGTTTTGCAGCAGTTGCAGGTGTGACGCTAGCAACCGTACGCCTCCCCATAAAGTTACCTTTTGAAATTCGAACCGGTGCTAACTCCCTCCAAAATTTTGCTCCTCAACCCCCTGCCCCATGTGAATATCTCTGCAATATCATACTTAGAAAAACGTTAAACTAAAAATGAAATGCCAGACTCCCAGGTCAAGGATATGACAGTATAAAAATTCCCCTAAGGAGTCTGGTATTTCGAAAAATATTTTTGGAAGATTATTTTTTTCTGATTTGTTTGGGGTTTCCTTGATTTAAAGAAAGCGATTAAATATTTACAAATTCATTCTCAAGTGTTCTCAAGATTCCCTAGGTCAAGGAATGGTAAACTACTAGGATACTAGACCCAGGAAATTTTTAAGAATACTTACTTCCCAGACCGATTAGGCGATATCAGGGAGCGCGCGTAGTGGCACTTCATTCACTATACACAACTCCGAGTTATCCCTAAACACCTTCACCCAATGACCATTGACAAGAAAGGCCATAGAGTTTGGGGCACTTCCCTGGATCTCTACTGCTCTATTTGCACGAAGACTCACAACAGTGTACGGTCCAATCCATTTGGACTTCAGTTTACATGGCATTAACTTGAGCCGGGATTGGAACAGGAGAACTTTCTGCCCAACTTGCAGTTCCTTGGTCCGGAGATTCATGTCATGCCAGAGTCTCTCTTTTCTTTGTACCACATTGCCGATTCATATGACTCCAGCCTTAGCTCCTCCAACTCCTATAGCTGCAATTTTCTCTCTTCTTCGCAGGATTGGGGTCTCATGTTGATCTCTTTTGACCGCCCAATATGCTCGGTGTTCTACTCCCACGGGCAAGTGGCATATTTTGCCAAACACAAGCCTGTAGAGTGACATCCCAATAGGCGTCTTGTATGTTGTCCTGTAGGCCCATAGTGCATCTCCAAGCCTCTTGCTCCAGTCATTCCTAGACGGATTAACCGTCTTCTCCAGTATCGCCTTTATCTCCCTGTTGGAGACCTCCGCTTGCCCATTTGATTGAGAATGGTACGGTGTGGAGAGACGGTGGTGAACTCCGTACTTTCTCATTAGAGCTTCAATAGTCCGGTTACGGAAATGCGTCCCATTGTCAGATATTATAGCTCTGGGCACTCCGTACCTGTTAAAGATGCTAGCTCTAAGAAATTTCGCTACCTCTTTAGCTTCACAAGAGGTGGTCGCTTTTGCCTCTATCCATTTCGAAACATAGTCCACCGCCACAAGTATGTATGTATTCCCATATGAAGATGGAAATGGACCCATGAAATCCATTCCCCAGACGTCGAAAATTTCACACACTATCACAGGGACTTGCGGCATTTCGTCTCTTCTGGAGATTCCCCCTGTCTGTTGACACCTTTCACAATTCTGACAGAACTCGAATGCATCCTTGTGCAATGTAGGCCAGTAAAAACCGCTATCTAACACCTTCCTTGCAGTTTTCCTAGATCCAAAATGACCTCCACACGCTAGAGCATGGCAATGATTCAGTACATCCATCTGTTCCCACTCCGGGATACACCTCCGGATTACTTGGTCAGCTCTCATTTTCCACAAATATGGGTCGTCCCAAAAATAATACTTGGCTTCGCTTTTGAGCTTCATCCTCTGGGCCCGGGAAATTTCCTGTGAACTGAGCACCTCTCTAGTAACCAAGTAATTTGCCAGGTCTGCGAACCATGGCTCATTGTTTATACGACATTTTCCTTTCTCAGAATCTCCTGGACCTGTTAACGCCATGATCTCTTCCCAGCTGATAGGTCTAGGAAATTCTTTCATATAGTACAAATGTTCCTCGGGGAATGTATCTGATATTGCTTCCTTGGTCTCCCCTTGGAAGATGCGACTCAGGTGATCAGCCACCTTGTTCTCAGTTCCTTTCTTGTCCTTAACCCCCCAATCAAATTCTTGTAGCAGTAATAACCAACGGATTAATCTTGGTTTGGACTCCTTCTTCGCCAGCAGGAACTTAATAGCTGTATGGTCTATGAAAACTATCATCTTCGACCCTAGCATGTACGGGCGAAACTTCTCAAATGAGTTTACTACCGTCAGCATCTCTTTTTTAGTGGTGTCGTAGTTCTTCTGGGCTTGATTTAGCATTTTCGAAGCATAGAAAATCACTTAGCTTTTCCCATACACTCTTTGACCTAGCACCGCTCCCATTGCGTAGTCACTTGCGTCGCACATTATTTCAAACGGCAAACTCCAATCTGGTGCTCTGTTAATGGGAGCAGATACTAGTCTATCCTTCAATACCTGAAAAGCTTTCTTGCACTCTTCGTCGAAAACAAACTCCACATCGTTATGCAACAAGTGGGTGAGTGGTTGAGCAATCTTTGCGAAATCCTTTATAAACCTCCTATAGAATCCTGCGTGCCCTAGGAATCCTCTCACTTCTTTCTGATTCGTCGGGTAAGACAGTTTTGAGATAACATCGATTTTTGCTTGATCTACCTGTATGCCTCTTTCTGATACCACATGCCCTAGGACAATTCCCTCAGGGACCATAAAGTGGCATTTCTCGAAATTCAAAACCAAATGCTTTTCCTAGAACCTCCTCAGCACTATATCCAAACTCGCCAAACATGAGTCAAATGAATTCCCGTATCCATAAAAATCTCGATGCAATCCTCTAGGAGGTCCGAGAAGATACTCATCATACACCGCTGAAAAGTACCTGGCGCATTGCACAGACCAAACGGCATTCTTCTGTAAGCATACGTTCCAAAAGGACACGTGAAAGTTGTCTTCTCCTGGTCATCGGGATCCACGTAGATTTGAAAATACCCACTATATCCGTCCAGAAAACAGAAATATTGCTTGCCCGCCAACCTCTCCAACATCTGGTCAATGAAAGGTAGCGGGAAGTGATCCTTCTTAGTAGCCTCGTTCAGCTTCCGGTAGTCAATACACATCCTCCACCCAGTAACAAGTCGAGTGGGGACCAACTCATTCTTATCGTTCTTGACCACATGTATTCCCGACTTCTTTGGTACCACATATACTGGACTAACCCATTCACTGTCTGGTATGGAATAAATGATTCCTAGGGAAAGCAGCTTCAATACTTCCTTCAGCACCTCCTCCCTCATGTTCGGATTCAATTTGCGTTGCGGGTCCCTACAGGCTTTTGATCCTTCAACAATTCCTCTTCTTGTCCCTCGGTCAAGCTGCAGTTAATAATCACCTAGAAATTTTCATTCTCCTCTAGATACGCATACTTGAGCCCAGGTGGAAGTGTTTTCAACTCTTTCTTGGGGACATCCTTTTCCTGGGGTAAGGGATTTTTCATTGTCGACTCAGTTGTTATTCCCTTCGTAGACTCAGTAGAATTTTCCATGCTCGCCACATAAGGTGTCCTCCTTGATCTAGCTAGCTCCGGGTTCGTGCAGAATTCCAGAATTGCTTCATCTGATAACTCACTCGTATTCATTGTTTGACACCAACTGGCTACTTCTCTATCAACGGCATGACTCATCTCAGAATTCGCAATCTGCTCCTGCACTCAAGATAATCCTGGACCAAAGGGTTAATAACATCTATAGCATGCAAATTTTCAACGTCAAGAGGTTTCTTCATCGCCTTATCGATGCTGAATGTATATTTCTCCCCATTGTAATCAAGGCAAGTGGTGCCATCAAAAACATCAATGATAGTCTTAGCGGTACGTGGGAAAGGTCTCCCTAAAAGTACTCCGCCTGACTCTGCAGACTCACTACCACTCATTTTAATCACATGAAAATCAGCTGGGTACAAGAAGTCATGTACCTTCACTATCACGTTCTCAAGCACTCCCTCAGGACAAATGCATGACCTGTCTGCCAATTGGATCACAACTTTCGTGTCCACCAGCCTACCCCTACTAACTTCTTGTATATAGACAGTGGTAACACATTTATGGATGCACCCAAATCACACATAGCATGCTCGATTTTTACATCACCAATAGAGATGGGCAAAGTAAACATACCTGGATCATTGCACTTCGAAGGCATCCTCCGCTTTTGAATCACTGCGGAGACGTTCTCGCCTACCAAAATTTTTCCACTGGGTCTAGCCTTCCCAGCTATAAATTCCTTGATGAACTTGCTAAACACTGGCAATTTCAACACCTGTAAGAATGGTAGATTCATCTCCAGCTTCCCAAAAATATCCATGAAATCTACCGGCTCTTCCTCCTTCTTCTTGGCTTCCCCCCGGCTTGGGAAAGGCTTCAGTCGCTTCCCTACTCCTGTAGAACTTTCAGCCGAGAACTCTCTAGTTTCTTCCCCTACTGCCTCGTTCTCCAACTCCGGCTCTGGATCGAGGAAGAATGGTTCAGTTGATCTAGGCAAGGATCTCTCCAAATCTCCTGCCTTCAGGTTATCCTTGATCAAGGAATTATCGCCCTCCAAATTCCTGGGCCTAGGAATTGTATCCTCTTCCTTCTGGCCTTCCTTTGGATCTGTCGCTTCCTTCGTTCTTACCTTTGGCCTCTCATATCCCTTTCTGGATCTCAAGGTAATCTGACTTATATTCGCTCTATCAGGTGGCCTTACTGAGGTGGGAATCTTTCCTTCATTTCCCCTCATATCACTCAAAGAGGTGGCTATCTGTGATAATTGCTTTGCCAGCATATCCATTGCTGCCTTTTGCTCCCGCTGAGCGTCTTGAAGCTTGTGCACTACGTCATTGTTCGATTGCAGGTTGTTTTGCATATATTGCTAAGAACTGACGAGGTCATGCACCATCTCATCGATACTCTTTGGTGGCTTTGATGGCTTGCTGGGCCCTGGCCCTATACTCAGAGTCGGTCCACTCACTTGATTCTGACGAGCGTTTCCTTGACCTCCTGAGGAGTTGTTATACTGATTTCCTGGACCAAGGTAATTGTTTTGAAAACTCCTTTGGTGTGGTGGTACATAAGAGTTCCCTTGATTGTTCTGATTCCTGTTTCCCCAGCTCGAGTGGTCTCCTTGGTTCTGATTGATCCAGTTGCCCTGCCCCTCTTGGTTCCTTCCTGACCAGTTACCTTGTCTCTCGGGCTGAGGTGCAAACTGCTGATTTTGTTGTGGTGTTGGCTGATTCTGTTCGTTGTCAGTCCACCTGAAATTTGGATGGTTCCTCCAGGGTGCATCTCTCTGTCTCCCTGGATTCCAGCTTCCATCGGGATTCCAACTTCCCATTCCATTAACCTGGGTTTGATAATCTCCTTCCTGGGTCCCGTAATATTGCTGAATTTGATTATCTCCTGGACCAAGAGATTTCTCCTTCCCTTGTGAAGCTAGTGGAATTGTCTTTTCAATCGCGTTCAAAAGAGCGTTCTTGAGCCTGTCAGTCGTTGCTTCTACTTTATCATCTTCTTGCTCTCTTATGGCATTCACCGATCCTCTCCTCACTGCATTCCTAGGGTTATCGTACGCCTTCTTAGCATCGATCAACTTCCCCAGGATTTCTCTTGCTTCACTTCCCTTCTTTCTACCGCCGCCTGGGAACGAACTTCACCCGGCAGATAGGCGTGAATCGTTGGCGGTGATCGCCCGTATACTGCTTCGAAGGGGGTAGTGGCTGAGGAAGAATGCACGCTAGTGTTATAGCAATACTCGGCCCAAGCAAGCCACTTGTGCCACTGTGTGGGTCTGTCAGACGAAAAACAACGCATGTAAGTTTGAATGCAACGATTCAACACCTCCGTCTGCCCGTCTGTCTCTGGATGATAGGCCGAGCTCATCTTTAATTTCGTCCCGGTCACCCGAAACAGCTCCCGCTAAAAGGAACTAAGGAATATAGGGTCTCGGTCCGACACAATTGACCGGGGAATGCCGTCGAGGCGCACCACCTCCTTAGTGAACATTTCGGCGACTTGTTTAGCTGAAAACGGATGTCGAAGGCCAATAAAATGACCATACTTCGACAAACGGTCAACCACCACAAAAGTACAATCATACCCGTCTGCTTTGGGATGGCCGAAAATGAAGTCCATGCTGATATCTTCCCAAATGCGATCCGGAACATGCAACAGATTAAGGAGGCCGGCGGGCTACTTGGTGTCTGTCTTGTGGTTTTGGCAGGTCGCGCAAGCCGCGACAAAGTTGGTTACTTGCTTCATCATACCCGTCCAATAGAGGTTAGCCGCCAGGCGGCGATACGTTCGATAGGCCCCGGCATGACCTCCGGTTGAAGTGAGATGGAATTCGGCCAACAACTTTGGAATCCACGGAGAGTGTTGTGGAATAACAACGCGGCCTTTATAGAATAGGGAATCATGGGCCAATTCGTAATGAGGGACCGAGGCGGCTCCTTGCTCCAACGCCGACCGGATCTTAGATAAAACGGGGTCAGCCTTGACTTCTGCACGGATAGACTGCCAATCCGGCCAAGTAGGGCGGGATATTGCCGCTAATTCGATGGGTTCCTCATCCCGTCGTGAGAGTGCATCAGCTACCCTATTGAGTCTGCCTTCCTTATACACAATGGTGAACTCGTAGCCTAATAGTTTTGCTGCCCAATTCTGTTGAGCCGGAGTAGATAGTTGATGCGCGAGGAGCTGCCGAAGACTCCGCTGATCGGTGTGTACCACAATGTGTCGACCAAGCAGGTAAGGTCGCCAGTGATGAATAGCTTGGACAAGGGCCATCAGTTCCTTTTCATAAGCCGACTTGGCGAGCCACCGTGAAGACAAAGTCTTGTTAAAATATGCCACAGGCTGGTGCTCCTGCATAAGAACCGTGCCAAGGCCACGCCCGGAAGCGTCGCATTCAATTACAAATTCCTTCAAAAAATCCGGCATGCGCAATTGGGGGGCGGAGGTCAGAGCTGTCTTCAAGGTGTCGAATACTGCAGCCGCATCGTCTGGCCAGACCCAAGAGGTTTTGGGTGTTGAAGAAGCCGGTTTCTTGAGTAACGCTGTGAGGGGGGCAGCGATCTTCTCATAGTCCTTAATAAAACGGCGGTAATAGCCAGTTAGACCGAGAAAACCTTGAATTCCTTTGAGTTTTGTCGGGGTTGGCCTTTCTAATGCCTCAGAAATTTTAGCAGGGTCCATACGAACCCCATCATAAGAGACCAGATGCCCGAGGTATTCCACACTTTCTTGTCCCAACAAACATTTCTTCGAATTTACCATGAGGGAGTGGGCCTGCAAGGACTCAAAAACCTGTTGAAGATGGGAGATATGCGTCGCCCACGAGTCACTATAGACAAGTATGTCGTCAAAGAAAACCAAAACAAACTTCCACAGAAACGGCCAGAAAATATCATTCATCAGGCTTTGAAACGTGGCAGGGGCGTTGGTGAGGCCAAAGGGCATAACGAGGAACTCGTAATGGCCCGAATGTGTGCGAAAAGTAGTTTTGTGCACATCCGACGAAGCCACCCGAATTTGGTGATAACCGGCTTTCAGGTCAAGCTTGCTGAACCATTTTGCACCATGTAGCTCGTCGAGCAACTCTTGAATGACGGGAATGGGATACTTATCCGGAACTGTGCACTTGTTGTGCTCTCTATAGTCGACGTAAAAACGCCAAGAACCATCCTTCTTGCGCACGATGAGCATCGGGCTGGAGTATGGGCTGGTACTCGGTTGGATGACTCCCGAGGCTAGCATCTCAGCCACCAATTTCTCCATTTCATCCTTTTGTAAGGATTATATCTGTAAGGGCGAACTGATATGGGAGCCGTGCCATGTTGAAGGATGATTCGGTGGTCAGTGGGGCGGCTAGGGGGGAGACCGGGACCTGGCCGAGTGACAATGGGAAACGCTGCCACCAGGTGCAGAAGCTGATCCTTCGCAGCCGGTGGGAGTGTGTCGGGAATTCCAAAGGACTCGTGCGCTGCATCTCCCTCCATAGACCAGAGTACCCAGCAAGCATCGCCTTGCTTAAGAGAATTGAGGTCATGAGATGAGCAAACGCGACGAGTGAGGGACGGGTCCCCCTTAATTAGCAAACTTCGGCCATTGATTGAGAACACCATCGACATACGCTGCCAATTTACCGTGACGTCTCCCAAGGAGGCGAGCCATGAAACCCCCAAGATGATGTCGATGATGCGCAAGGGGAACACGTAGCAAGACACAATAAAAGTCTCAGCCTCCAAGATCATAGGGACATTATGGCAGATACCAGCGGTCTGCCTTTTGGACCCATCACCGAGCATCACTAAATAAGGGGCATTCGGTGTGATAGGGAGCTGCAGAGAGGTTGTGAGCTGATCTGAAATGAAACAGTGGCTCGCGCCGCTGTCAACCATCACCTTCGCCTTGTGGGAGCCGATATCTCCAAACAGCTTCAGCGTACGGGAGTTGTCGAACCCGTTTGAGGAGAGCTCATATAGCTGCAGCTCGATGGTTGATTCCAGAGTGTCTGTGTCGTCAGGAGAAACGAACTCATCCACGGGATCGTCGTCGTCTTGGACCATCACGTTAAGAGTTTTGGGTGGGCACCGATGCGATGGACCGAATTTCAGACCACAACGAAAACAAGTGCCAGCCGCCATATGCTTCTTAAATTCCTCGGATGACATGTTGCGAAAATGGCGTGGTGCCGGCCGATGAGAAGCCGAAGTCGACCAAGAAAATCCCTTTGATGATGGCGGAGCCGAACTGACAAAAGAGGGACTGAGGACGGGGCTGGGCGTGGAGCTGGTGACTGTACCCCCGCGACCTGGTCCATGCGCAGAGTGAGCTGAACCGCGTCAGAATAACTTGTGATGTTAGCCGCCTTCCTGTGCATACGAATTTCCAGTCGCAAAGCTGCGAGAAAAAACGCGAGATACTGGTGGTCAGACAAGTCAGATATCTAGGCTAGGCGTGCCTCGAAAGCCGCTATGTAGTCGGTGAGAGAACCGTCGTGGCAGATAGCTGCGAATGCTTCATACTCGTCAAGCGCCATGTTATCCCCAAGCGTTTCATCAATTCTTGTGTAAAACGGTCCCAAGACAGAGTGGGAATCCGTCGTCGTAACAGGTGAAACCATGGCAAGGCCGGGCCTGCTAATGCTGCGACAGCAATCATCAAACGGTTTTCTGGTGGAGTGTTGGACACCAGAAAGTACTGCTCTACCCGAGCGAGCCAAGCGATCGCCTCAGAGCCGTCGAAAGTAGGTATGAGCACGACCGTTGTGCCCCCTGCACCAGGCGTGGTTGACTCGTGGTCATCGGTTGTCTCCTTGTCATTCGACCCATTGTTGTCGTGCCCCTTGTCGGAGGACAGCAACTTCCGGACCTCTGCCATGAACGTCTCGAGTTGAGACCCCAATGCCGAAACTCGTTCCTCTGTTTTTTGGAACTGAACATTCATCCGGTCGTCGGTTTTCTGAAATTGAATATTCATCTCATTGACCGCGTTGGACAATGACTCCGTAGTCTTCTCCAGATCTCCCGTAGCCTTCTCTAGTCCACCCAACTGGGCCTCCGTACTACGCGTACTAGCCATCGTTCACCGCACCAAAATTGATAAAGTAAAGGCCGAGAATGGTTCGAGCACAAGGTGTGCTCAAGAGAGCTGCTCCAGAAACACACTCACGCACAAAATCTATTTGATAAAATGCACGCACATAATCTGTTTGATAAAATGTCACCAGAAAACAATAAGGAAATGGGTAGATAAAACCTCGACTTTATTATCAGTAATTGAAAGGAACAAGAATGGAAGGTGAAACGAAATCCTCCCCCAGGAGGCCTGCGAAACTAAATCGCCCAATTACACTGATTTCCCAAGATGATCTCTCTATTCTAGGGTCCTCACTATATATAGGCAAATAATGCAACAAAATAGGAACAATGAAACTGAAATAACAAAGTAACAATCTGCTGAGTCTTTCTTCCCAAATCTTCTCAACCGATCGCTTAGATCTTTGACTTAATCAGCCGAGACTTGTGGGTTGTTCTGCTGTCGATCAGTTGGCCAAACTACTTCCCTGTTTCCGCGTCTGTATACTTTCCACCCTCTGCACGTATCAGATTATGTCAAGCGGGACATAAATCAAACTATCTAAACGTCAATGGTGTTTGAATGGAAAACTTAGTGGGGGACATTAATTGGATACGCTGAAAGTTGGAGATACAAAGCATGATTAACATTTCTTTTAACATGATAACTGCATGTGAAAGCTTCAGTTTTGGATTCACTTCAAAAACCCTTTTCATGTGACAGGATGATAAGTTAACTTGTCGAATTATTAGGTGTATTTTAGTTTAATTGAGGTGTTAATATTTTCTACCCCACCCACTTAGCGACGTCATTTCACTAAGGAAAAAAGGTTAATCATGTTTTGTGACCCCAACTTTCAGTGTTTTCCGGAAAGTGTCAGCTTGTAACACTTCCACTAAAAAACCCCCCAACTTTGAAAAAGTTTTATTTCTGTCACACTTGACATTTTGACGTAATTCGGAAATAGATCATTAGTCAGCTTTCCATATTAGGTGGATAATAGTGTTATTAAGATGGATTTCTTTTCCACCTCTGACCTCACCCACTGAACAAAAAGAAATCCTTCTCTCTTCTCCTCTGCCTTGTCTGCATTTTTTGTTATTTGTTGTGAGCTGAGGAGACTGAAATGAGAAGGGTTTGATGTGATCCGAACAGAGTGGGAAGCAGAAGAGGATGACAAGATGGAGAGACGGGACTTTGTTCTGAAAATTAGAGTGTAATTAAGTGGAATTTTTAATCCTTTTTACTTGACAATGACATGACATCATTTAGGGTTGAGGTGGAAATAATCTATAATTAAATTATAGTCCACCTAATCTGTATGTCTGACTAGTCATTATCCTGCCAGATTATGTCAAGCGGGACATAAATCAAACTATCTAAACGTCAATGGTGTTTGAAGGGAAAACTTAGTGGGGGACATTAATTGGATACGCTGAAAGTTGGAGATACAAAGCATGATTAACATTTCTTTTAACATGATAACTGCATGTGAAAGCTTCAGTTTTGGATTCACTGAGTTGATTTCTTGATACTACTTTCATACCCCGTGCAACTAGCCAGTGGCGGATCCAGAATCCGGAAATGGCGAGGGCGGAATTTAAATATTAATTATTAATACATTTAATATTTAAATATTTCATATTATTTTTAATAATAAAATAAATAATATTATATTAATATTTAAGTAGCACTAGCTTCGTTAATAAAATATAAACATGTAATATAGCTTGCAAATATGTATTATTCATTTTAAAATATAAAATTATTGTAATTATTATATACATTCAAAACCAATTGTAAATATTATATACAAAAGTGATATAAGTAGAGTAGTAAATATTTAGATTTCAAAAATATTTAAAATGTTTATTTTGTTACATAGATAATAAGATGCATGGATCACAAATTATAAGTACTTTAGGACAAAAAAAACTCTAACACAAGATTAAAAATGATTTTAACTAAAGAATAAATATAACAACATAATAATATATGCAAATTAGTAAAAGTTTATATTTCATAAAGTATTTAAAGGTATTATTTTGATAATAAGAAGAAATATGAACTGGTAAAATAAAAAAGCAAAGAATGGAAAACATATGTTCTTGTTGAGGATCGAACGAGGATTGAACCCTAGACATCTAGGTTTAAAAAACAACCACCAAACCATTGAACTACTACATTTTATATGACATTTATTGAAAGAAAATAGATTTCTACACTTCACGGAGGGGGCGGATATGCTATTTTTGGCTCGATTCAAGGGAAAGTCTAGGCTCTCCTAACGACCGGGAGGGGGCGACCGCCCCCTCCTGCCCCCCTAGACCCGCCACTGCAACTAACTATGCAATTATTTTTGTACACTGGCAGGACATGGTGGGTTCGGTTACGTGGTGTTATGCAAGAATAAACTAGATGGTAGGCATTATGCCGTGAAGAAGATCCGATTAAAGGACAAAATCCTGCCTGTAAATGACTGCATATTAAGGTCTGTATTCATATTTCATAGGCGTATTTAAATTCTAAAATCTTGTCATTTTTAATGTCTACTGTTGACTTTAATTTCTTTGCACTTATGTGAAATGTTTTGCAAGGAAGTAGCAACTCTTTCTAGATTGCAGCATCAGCATGTTGTACGATACTATCAGGTATTAATGTATGAGAAGTCATTTTTATATTTAATTTGCATAGGATGTTGAAGCTGGATTGCTTGTTGAGTTATTATAATTCATGAAACACATACTTGTTCTTGTCCTTTACTTTCTCTTTCTATCAGGCTTGGTATGAAGCAGGTGAAATTGGAAACCTTGGAGGCCCTGCATGGGGTTCTACAACGGGCGTGAGTTCTAGTGTCAGCTTCAAGGAAACTGATTCTTCAGAACAGTTTGCACATGAAAATAAGCTTGAGTCAACCTACCTCTATATTCAGATGGAATACTGCCCTAGGTAGCTATGTTGTTATATCCATTCCTGCTCCCACTGAGATCAACAAGAAATACAATTTTTTTTAACTTCAGCATTGCTTAAATTCCTCGAAGAACCCTTGATTCACCAATTAATTTACATTTCTTAAAATTTAGATAAATATTTCTCAAGTTGTTGGTCGTCTCTACTCTCTACGGTGGAAGTGTAACAGAAGCATTTTCTAAGGCGATGGAGTGAAAAATTGACTATGTTTTGAAGTTACAGATATCCAGATTGCACTTGTCTAAAGATAAAAGTTCATGATATCAAGATCATAAATGCTTTTAGTGCAAAAATAACATGAAATAAGGAGTTTACTACCCATGCCTCAAGAGATTTGAGCATGTTAGTTCTTGGTTCTTTAACTCACTAATCAATTATGCCTAACTTATAATTTCCAAATATGATTCAGGACTCTGAGGCAAAAGTTTGAATCCTATAATCAGTTTGATAAGGAACTTGCTTGGCATTTGTTTCGCCAAATTGTGGAAGGCCTGGCACATATCCATGGACAAGGAATTATCCATCGCGACTTGACTCCTAATAACATATTTTTTGATGCTCGAAATGACATCAAAATTGGAGACTTTGGCCTTGGTAAGAGTCGGTCCTTGCTCATTTTGGAATTTAAAATAAATATGAATTAATCGTTCAAAAACTTGTAATGCCTATAAGATCAAACTTAACATTGGTGAAACTCTTTTCTTTTGGTTTTGGAGCTCCTATGTGTATTTGCCTAAATCTATTTTGCATACATGGCCGATCATGAATGGGTCCTACCTCAATAGAGATAAAAGAGTTCCAAAATTAGAAAGTGCATATTCTTGTGGGACGGACTAAAAAGGAAAGAGTGCATACTCTTGTGGGACAGAGGGGGGTATAATTGTCCTCTGACTGCTAAAACATATTATTACCATGTAACTGTTGGATATTTGACACACAAAATATAGGAGCACTCAACAAGGATGAAATATGGAGAATAGTATTGATAGGCTTCTCACAAAAGGATTACAAAATGCAAAAACAAAAGTGCTTCAGCACTACACAAATCTTTTCTCTCTTTCTAACTATGAGATGCGAGCTACGGCTCTTTCTCTCTAACTCACTCAATTCTCTTCTTTTCTTTCTTGATTGTGTACATATTTAGCTACAAAGGCCTAGTGCCTATTTATAAGTAGTATAGGTCGGTTAGTTTGCCGACATTACAATGCTAGAGAATTCTAGTTAACTAAATGACTCAACTTATTTTAACACAAGTATTACCCGCAAGTGTACGGGGCTAGTGTAGCAATCAGTAAGCAAGAGTATCGTATCCCACAGAGACAAATTTGTATCAACTTAACTACCACGAACAAAGATCAACTACTATCTAGACAATCAAGTGCAAATTGGTTATTCTAACAACTAATAAAAGCATAAAATAAGCAAGTAACAATTAAGAATAAGAAAACACGGTGTGAAACTGATATAAAAGAAAATATGGAGAAATTGTAGAACTCAAGGATCCGATGCACAATTCCAAGCTCTTATCCAATTGATTCGCCTTTCCTTTTGGTGTCTCTAGAGTTACTAAGTCAACCACGATTCTAGATTAAACCCCCTCCCGAGGTGAGAAACCAGTAGATTAGATGCAAGAATTGAAGTCCCCTTCTAATCCTAAAACCTCTAACTCCCAAAAGTTTGATTAGGTTAATGACCTCACTCAAAACCTCAACTCTCCCGAGTTCTATTGTATTAAGGTGTGAATTATTCTTCTTTCCGGATTAACTATTTCATCTCCCGATTAATCTAATTAATCCTACACAATCAAGTGGTGATCAAGCAATTGAAAGGAATAACCCAAGAATAATCAAATAACTACAAGAGCAAGGCAAGAACAAAATCAATCGGATAAAAACTATGAAGTTAGTGCATCATCACCAAGAATTCTACAAGAGATGTTTAGCTACTCATATTTATGAAGAAAATCATGTTCAACACAAAGAAATTCAACAAATACATGAAATATAGATACTAAGTACTCCTGTGAGATCAATCTATGGAATGAAGCTTCAATCTTCCGATATAGAGTCTCCAATCTTCCAATCTTTCTCTCAAAGGTGTTCTTAAGGGTGTGAGTGCGTGTGGTAGGCGGTAGGTAGAATGTAATATGAACCCCTAGGCTTCTTCTCCTCTTATTTCCCTTCAAAAATCGCGTTTTCAGCTTTCAGACGCGTCAGACAATCCGACCCGGCCGGGTTGTATTTTTGAACTGGAAATTCAACCCGGCTGGGTCACCATTTTAGGACAGTTGCTGGATTCTGGCTCAACCCGGCCGGGTTGTATTTTTGCACTGTAAATTAACCCGGCCGGGTTACCTGCGCGCGGCATTCGTAGATCGGCCATATCTCTCTCATCCGAACTCCGATTAGGGCGTTTGAGATACCCACGCGAAGCTCTTTCGAAGACGAAGAGAATGATATGCAGTGGGTGTTGATTGGACTTCAAAATCTCTAGAAGAATTGTCTCAAACCAAGGCTGCTGCATATCCACCTATTTTACACCTTTTTCTACACATTCTTAACAAAAAGGTCAACATACCAACATAATAGAGAAGTAGATATAAACACGCCTAATAATAGACGAAATATGATCACATTCATACAAAACCACCCTCTAAAATCATGTAAAATCCAAGTATGTCAACTCCCCCAAACTTACATAATTGCTAGTCCTCGAGCAATGAAGAAAAAGAATTAAAAGAAGACTTGGATTTAAAGGGGTTTTAGACATCATCATCGTCTCAAAGAATATGGAATAAAGGAGCTTATCACAATACAAATTCCATCAAGTTAAGCTGTCGAATGCACTTTTGCTACTAACTCGTATATCACCTTGGATTCGTACTTCACTCGGGATGTATATATGTGTGTATATTCACCTCACTAAAAAGTGTATAACGTATCAAGTAGTCACTCAAATCAAGCAAAAATGCATGGTTTACCATAAGCTTGCTCAATGTCTGACCTCTCCTCTACCTCGTGTGACAATAAATCAAGAGTCCGAAAGGTCTTTTATTTAGGTTATAATGTAGGCTCTTTGGTAAGGTGAGGAAATATTTGGCTAAAGTGACTGAAATTCCCAAAACGTAAAATCCCAAGAAATCACAACAATCAACTTTTAACTTCAACCATTCTCAAAACACTTCTAGATAATAACTAGACTTTGTCTAATTTCTTCCCAACTTCCAAAGACCTCAAATTATTCTCTATATACAAATTTTTTTTTCTTTCTTCTTTTTCCTTTTTTTTCTTCTTTTTTTTTCTTTTTCATTCACTTTTTTTTTCTAAGTACAAACTCAACCAACCTTTTTCAATTATACTTTCCCAACTCTTCTTTTTCAAATCTCAACAAATTTAGAGTCTAGGATTCCCAATCCACTTGATTAGCTTGACAAAAGAAAAGGCTTAAGGCTCAAACTTGGCTAACAAGGGTGTTATATACTAAGGTTAGTGTTTAGGTAAAAATGAGGCTAACAACGATGGCCTAACATCTTCCCCTATATTTAAGGTCACTTTGTAGACTCAAGAAGACCAGGAGCAAGTTCTAGAAACACATGCACAATTGATGATAAAACACACATGAAAGAATTGAAGGCTCAAAAATCTCACTTGGGTAAATAGCATGAATCAAGGCAAACAAGCAATTCGTTACTTATGCACCCAATTACTCAAACTCTCAAGTCAATGGTCAAGTGATAGCTCAAAATGGATGGTTCTTTTATCATAGAAGACTAGTCTTCACCCCAATTATACCAATTTTTTTTTTTTTAATTCAAGCCCAAAATTTGCAATCAATCACAACCAAACAACACAAAACTTCATGAATTTCTTAAACAAAGCAATTCTATCCTAAAACAAAATAAAAACAACAAAACACAACTAATCAATCTAAAGCAAAAAGATAAGTACCTCGTTAGTGTCCCTATCCACCATATCATCCCCCCAAACTTATTCAAAGCTATGCAAAGAATAAGTTTGAAAAGTTGGTGGAGAAGGGAGACTAACATGGTATGCAAGCAACATAAAACACACCAAAAACAAACTGAAACAAAAGAATTAAAAGATACCTACTAGGGGTTACTTCCCCTACAGTGCCTTTGGTTATCGTCGTTGGCTCGACGTCGTCCATGAGCTGCATCATGTCACGCCATAAATGGTGGCGTTGGATTTTCTGTCAATCTTGGAAGCATATGATATAGCCAATCTCTTCTTCCACCAAGTATTTTTCAGAGCTCCATCAGAAATTTCAGTTTCCACTTTGGATAAATTTTCAGCTTTTGTTTTCTTCACCTTCACTTTAGGATTTGATGTAGTCTCTTCTTTAGAAGTTGATCCACCACATGAACCAAACATCCATTGCGGTAAAGAAAAATCCCCAAATGTGGACTCAATTTCTTGTGCCTTTTGGACCTCTACAACGTGCACAGCTTTGCACTCTTTCTTCATAACAAGTTCTTCTTCCTCACGACTCTTCATAGCATTGTAGATAGATAGGATGTGACGTTTGTTACCCATAAGAAGAGTGAGCTCTCCCTTTGCCACATCTATCAATGCTTTTCCCGTTGCAAGGAATGGGCGCCCCAGGATAAGCGGTATATTCACGTCTTCTTCCATATCCAATACTACAAAATCGACGGGAAAAATGAAGTCATGTACCCTCACAAGAACGTCCTCAACAATTCCTTTAGGATAGGTGACGGTTCTATCTGCCATCTGTAGTGTTATTGTTGTCGGCTTGAGAGTGCCGATCTTCATCTTTCTGAAAAATGATAATGGCATCAAATTTATGCTCGCCCCCAGATCACAAAGTGCCTTTGTCTGTCTGTCATTTCCAATAACGCATGAGATGTTGAAACTCCCAGGATCTTTAAGCTTGGCCGGTAGCTTTTTCTGAATTATGGCACTACAATTTTCAGATATGTTCACCGTCTCATAGTCAGTCCACTTCTTCTTCTTGGAGAGCACATCTTTTAGAAACTTTGCATATGTAGGCATTTGCTGTAACGCCTCTACCAACGGGATGTTGATGTGCACTTTTCTAAATATGTCAAGAAACCTAGAGAAGTGATCATCTAGCTTCTTCTTCTGCACGCGCTGTGGAAATGGGATCTTAACCTCAGCAGGGGGTGCAGGTATCACGATGCTTGCCTTGGGAGGCGGCACCTCTTCCACTGGTTCTTCTTCTTCCACCACCTCTTCTTGAGAGATTTTCTCCTTCTCTGCAGGCAAGGTTGGGCCATCATAGCTCTTTCCACTCCTAAGATTAATGGCTTTGCAATCCTTACAGTCTTTAGGATTGACAATTGTTTGTGACGGAAATTGGCCCGGTTGATGCTGAATACCCACTGCCTGTGAAATCTGGCTCATCTGGTTATCGATGCTCTTCATGTGAATATTAAGGTCATTCACATTAGCTTCAACCTGCACTAGCCGTTTGTTGGAGTCCTTCATGCACTCTCCCGTTTGCTTCATAAAGGCCATTAACACATCTTTCAGCTCATCCTTCCTCGGTTCTATGATTTGGCCATTTGATACCTGGAATCCGGGTGGTGGTTGCAGGGCATTATTTGGGTTCCCGTATGACAAGTTGGGATGCACCTTGTTCCCATAGTGATTGTAATTGCCTCCTCCTTGGTTGGGGTGGTAATTGTTGAAATTTCTGTTGTTGCCACCTTGATGAACGTAGTTTACATCTTCGACTCCTTGTTGCATCTCAGTCCCAAACTGACTTGTTCCCATATACCCAAGCTTGTCAGTTAGAAATTCCAGCTGCTTGGATATTGCATCAATCCTATCATTATCGGAGGTGGATGCCACCCTATATGATTTTCCTCTGTCGTTTCTCCATCCATCATCATTTGAAGCTACCCTCTCGATCACTTCAAGTGCTTCAGCTTCCCCCAATTTCAAGAGAGATCCTCCGGCGCTCATGTTCAGTTCACGCATTGCTTCCAGCGTGCCTCCCCTGTAGAAGGTTAAGATCTGTTGTCCCGGAGTTAGCCCGTGATTGGGGCATCTTCTCATCAGCTGCTTGAACCTTTTCCAAGCCTCCATGATATTCTCCTGAGGGTGCATCTTGTATTGAATGACCTCAGCTTGGCGTTTGAGTGCCTCGCTAGGTGGATAATATTTCTCCAAGAACAGCTCCACCATTGCATCCCATGTAGGCACAGAGTTAGGACCCATGCTGTCATACCAGTCCCTTGCCTCATCTTTCAAAGAGAATGGGAATAATCGGAGGCGGACTTGCTCATCTGTGACCCCATTCGCCTTCACTGTGTTGCTGATCTGTATGAACTTGGTGAGGTGCTTGTTGGCATCTTCTGAACCTGTCCCACCAAATGCGTTTGCTTCTGCTCTGTCTATCAACCCCGGTCTCAATTCGAAGCTGTTGGCCGCTATCCCCGCATTGTTGACTGGTGGATTAGCAACCCGTCTGTAGGCAAATTGATTTTGCACGGGCACTGGCCTCACATTCTGTTCATCCAATTGCCTCTGCATGGCAACCAGCTGTAGACGGAGTTGGCGGATGACAGGATCCTCATTGTTGTTCTCCTCCCCGTTATCCATTAGAATTGGAGAATGAGGCTCGTACTGGATAGGTGATGGAGGTGGAGATGGACTGGGTGATGGAGTTCTCTGGATAGGAGAAGGTAGTCGCCTATGAGCGGGTGAAGAAACCCGATTCCTTTGGTTTAACCTTCTCTGTGCGTTCCTCCTTCTGTTGGTTGCTTCGATCTCGGGATCGATAGGCTCTAAAGGTGGACCTTTAGAACGCGTGTGCATACAACCTGAACAAGGAAACACATCTATTAGAGCACTCAAAATAAAAAGTAAAAATAAAGCAAGTAAAATCTAGACTAGTAATCTCAATTATTATCACGATATTAAGCTATAATGACACACAATTGTCCCCGGCAACGGCGCCAAAAACTTGACTCAACTTATTTTAACACAAGTATTACCCGCAAGTGTACGGGGCTAGTGTAGCAATCAGTAAGCAAGAGTATCGTATCCCACAGAGACAAATTTGTATCAACTTAACTACCACGAACAAAGATCAACTACTATCTAGACAATCAAGTGCAAATTGGTTATTCTAACAACTAATAAAAGCATAAAATAAGCAAGTAACAATTAAGAACAAGAAAACACGGTGTGAAACTGATATAAAAGAAAATATGGACAAATTGTAGAACTCAAGGATCCGATGCACAATTCCAAGCTCTTATCCAATTGATTCGCCTTTCCTTTTGGTGTCTCTAGAGTTACTAAGTCAACCACGATTCTAGATTAAACCCCCTCCCGAGGTGAGAAACCAGTAGATTAGATGCAAGAATTGAAGTCCCCTTCTAATCCTAAAACCTCTAACTCCCAAAAGTTTGATTAGGTTAATGACCTCACTCAAAACCTCAACTCTCCCGAGTTCTATTGTATTAAGGTGTGAATTATTCTTCTTTCCGGATTAACTATTTCATCTCCCGATTAATCTAATTAATCCTACACAATCAAGTGGTGATCAAGCAATTGAAAGGAATAACCCAAGAATAATCAAATAACTACAAGAGCAAGGCAAGAACAAAATCAATCGGATAAAAACTATGAAGTTAGTGCATCATCACCAAGAATTCTACAAGAGATGTTTAGCTACTCATATTTATGAAGAAAATCATGTTCAACACAAAGAAATTCAACAAATACATGAAATATAGATACTAAGTACTCCTGTGAGATCAATCTATGGAATGAAGCTTCAATCTTCCGATATAGAGTCTCCAATCTTCCAATCTTTCTCTCAAAGGTGTTCTTAAGGGTGTGAGTGCGTGTGGTAGGCGGTAGGTAGAATGTAATATGAACCCCTAGGCTTCTTCTCCTCTTATTTCCCTTCAAAAATCGCGTTTTCAGCTTTCAGACGCGTCAGACAATCCGACCCGGCCGGGTTGTATTTTTGAACTGGAAATTCAACCCGGCTGGGTCACCATTTTAGGACAGTTGCTGGATTCTGGCTCAACCCGGCCGGGTTGTATTTTTGCACTGTAAATTAACCCGGCCGGGTTACCTGCGCGCGGCTTTCGTAGATCGGCCATATCTCTCTCATCCGAACTCCGATTAGGGCGTTTGAGATACCCACGCGAAGCTCTTTTGAAGACGAAGAGAATGATATGCAGTGGGTGTTGATTGGACTTCAAAATCTCTAGAAGAATTGTCTCAAACCAAGGCTGCTGCATATCCACCTATTTTACACCTTTTTCTACACATTCTTAACAAAAAGGTCAACATACCAACATAATAGAGAAGTAGATATAAACACGCCTAATAATAGACGAAATATGATCACATTCATACAAAACCACCCTCTAAAATCATGTAAAATCGAAGTATGTCAACTCCCCCAAACTTACATAATTGCTAGTCCTCGAGCAATGAAGAAAAAGAATTAAAAGAAGACTTGGATTTAAAGGGGTTTTAGACATCATCATCGTCTCAAAGAATATGGAATAAAGGAGCTTATCACAATACAAATTCCATCAAGTTAAGCTGTCGAATGCACTTTTGCTACTAACTCGTATATCACCTTGGATTCGTACTTCACTCGGGATGTATATATGTGTGTATATTCACCTCACTAAAAAGTGTATAACGTATCAAGTAGTCACTCAAATCAAGCAAAAATGCATGGTTTACCATAAGCTTGCTCAATGTCTGACCTCTCCTCTACCTCGTGTGACAATAAATCAAGAGTCCGAAAGGTCTTTTATTTAGGTTATAATGTAGGCTCTTTGGTAAGGTGAGGAAATATTTGGCTAAAGTGACTGAAATTCCCAAAACGTAAAATCCCAAGAAATCACAACAATCAACTTTTAACTTCAACCATTCTCAAAACACTTCTAGATAATAACTAGACTTTGTCTAATTTCTTCCCAACTTCCAAAGACCTCAAATTATTCTCTATATACAAATTTTTTTTTCTTTCTTCTTTTTCCTTTTTTTTTCTTCTTTTTTTTTTCTTTTTCATTCACTTTTTTTTCTAAGTACAAACTCAACCAACCTTTTTCAATTATACTTTCCCAACTCTTCTTTTTCAAATCTCAACAAATTTAGAGTCTAGGATTCCCAATCCACTTGATTAGCTTGACAAAAGAAAAGGCTTAAGGCTCAAACTTGGCTAACAAGGGTGTTATATACTAAGGTTAGTGTTTAGGTAAAAATGAGGCTAACAACGATGGCCTAACATCTTCCCCTATATTTAAGGTCACTTTGTAGACTCAAGAAGACCAGGAGCAAGTTCTAGAAACACATGCACAATTGATGATAAAACACACATGAAAGAATTGAAGGCTCAAAAATCTCACTTGGGTAAATAGCATGAATCAAGGCAAACAAGCAATTCGTTACTTATGCACCCAATTACTCAAACTCTCAAGTCAATGGTCAAGTGATAGCTCAAAATGGATGGTTCTTTTATCATAGAAGACTAGTCTTCACCCCAATTATACCAATTTTTTTTTTTTTAATTCAAGCCCAAAATTTGCAATCAATCACAACCAAACAACACAAAACTTCATGAATTTCTTAAACAAAGCAATTCTATCCTAAAACAAAATAAAAACAACAAAACACAACTAATCAATCTAAAGCAAAAAGATAAGTACCTCGTTAGTGTCCCTATCCACCATATCATCCCCCCAAACTTATTCAAAGCTATGCAAAGAATAAGTTTGAAAAGTTGGTGGAGAAGGGAGACTAACATGGTATGCAAGCAACATAAAACACACCAAAAACAAACTGAAACAAAAGAATTAAAAGATACCTACTAGGGGTTACTTCCCCTACAGTGCCTTTGGTTATCGTCGTTGGCTCGACGTCGTCCATGAGCTGCATCATGTCACGCCATAAATGGTGGCGTTGGATTTTCTGTCAATCTTGGAAGCATATGATATAGCCAATCTCTTCTTCCACCAAGTATTTTTCAGAGCTCCATCAAAAATTTCAGTTTCCACTTTGGATAAATTTCAATTTTATAAAGACATCCTGCTATAGTGGCTTCGTAAATATATCTGCAGCTTGGTCTTGTGACTTGCAATAAACCAACTCCACATCATTTTGGTTCACGTGTTCTCGAATAAAGTGATAACGAGTATCAATATGCTTACTTCTTTCGTGAAACACTGGATTCTTTGCAAGTGCTATTGCATACTTATTATCAACATGAATCTCCGTCGGGCCTTGTTGCGCGAATCCCAGAAAAGTTAATAAATTTCTCAACCAAATGCAATGGCACACCGTTGAACTTGCTGCAACATACTCGGCTTCACATGTTGAGAGTGTTACTATAGCTTGCTTCTTTGACGACCAAGTAAAGACACCATCTCCAATGTAAAAACAGTAGCCGGTAGTGCTCTTTCTTTCATCCAAGTCTCTTCCCCAATCGCTATCCGAATAACCAACGAGCTTAACTTCTTGATTAGAGGGATAAAGTATACCTTCATTCAGCGTACCTTTAATATAGCGCAAAATCCTCTTGGCCGCATTCAAATGAGACTGTGACGGCGTTTCCATGTATCTGCTGATTAATCCAACTCCATAGAGAATATCTGGCCTAGTGCACGTTAGATATCGTAGACTTCCAACGAGACTTTTGAAGTAAGTTGGATCCACCTCTGCTTCACCATCATGTTTCCTTAATTCTTGACTGATCTCCACGGGAGTGTTAACAGGATTGCAGGACTCCATTTTGAATTTCTCCAAGATTTGTTTTGCAAATGAGCTTTGAGAGATAAATATCCCTTCTTCATTTTGCACTACCTCAATTCCCAAAAAATGTGCCATCAAGCCGATGTCTGTCATCTCGAACTCCTTGATCATGCTCTTCTTGAAGGTATGAAACATTGTTTCACAATTTCCAGTAAAAATAAGATCATCGACATATAGGCAAACGAATAACATGTTACCTTTAGCATCTTTCTTCAAGTATAGAGCATGTTCATAGGGACACTTCACGAAACCATTCTTCAGAAAATACTCATTAATTCTGGAATTCCATGCACGAGGTGCTTGCTTGAGCCCGTACAAAGCTTTCTTCAATCTGTAAACTTTATTCTCAGCTCCTCGTTTCACATAACCTTCAGGTTGCTCCACATAAATTTCTTCTACAAGGAAACCATTTAGAAAAGCCGACTTCACGTCGAGCTGATAAATCTTCCAATTGTGTTGGGCTGCCAGCGAGATAAATAATCTGATCATCTCAAGACGAGCAATAGGAGCGAAGACTTCACTATAATCAATTCCGGCCTTCTGCTTGTATCCTTTCGCCACTAACCTCGCTTTGTACCTTTGCACTTCACCATTGGCATTTTTCTTTGTTTTGAACACCCATTTCACACCAATTGCTTTTCGGCCTTCTGGCAGTGTTGTCAACGACCAAGTATCATTTTTCTCAATCGCATTGATTTCTTCATCCATTGCAATCTTCCATTTCATTTCTTGTGCAGCATCTGTATAAGCAATAGGATCAGCATCCATATAAAAACAAATAAGATTCACATTTTCCTCCACAACTTCATCAACTTCTTCGGTAGCTTCATATATATCGTTCAGATTGCGCATCCTTCTTGGCCTTCCGACTGGACCTTGAGGTGATGTTGGTGAATCAGGTTCTTCAACTTCACGTGCATCTTCTTGCTGATCAGGTACAATTTCTGACGTGCTTGCAGCTTTCTTATCCTCCCAGCTCCATGTTTGATCTTCTTCAAACACCACATCGCGGCTTATGATCACCTTCTTCGTGAGTGGGTTATACAATTTATAACCCATTACTCGATCTCCATATCCCACGAAGATACACTTTTCGCCTTTATCATCAAGCTTGATTCTTCGAGCTTCAGGAATTTTGGCATAGGCAATGCAGCCAAAAACTCTCAGGTGCGCAACACTGGGCTTGAACGAGCTCCATGCTTCTTCGGGCGTCATGTTGCGAACACTTTTGGTGGGACACCGGTTTAGGAGATATACTGCTGTTGCGACAGCTTCAGCCCAGAATTCTCGAGGTAAGTCCTTCCCTTTGATCATACTCCTCGCCATATCAAGAATTGTTCGGTTCTTCCTTTCAGCAACACCATTCAGTTGAGGAGTATATGCAGGTGTAAGTTGGTGAACGATTCCATGATCCTTGCAAAACTTTTCGAACAGATCGGATGTGAACTCGCCTCCTTGGTCGGATCTGAGAACTTTAATATAGTTCCCACTCTGCCTTTCAACAAGAATTTTGAATTCTTTGAAAATATCAAACACCTCAGATTTCCTTTTCAAGAAATACACCCAAGTCTTTCTGGAGTAATCATCAATGAAAGTTAGAAAGTATTGATTACCTCCAGTAGAGATAGGCTTCAGAGGACCACAAACATCTGTATGAACGATCTCCAACGGGCGTGATGCTCTCCATCTCATTTCTTTTGAGAAACTTGGCCTGTGATGTTTTCCTAGTATGCATCATTCACAAACTTCTTCAGGATGATCAATATGAGGCAAGCCTTTCACCATATTCTTTGAAGACAAAAGCTTCAAACCACCAAAATTCAGATGTCCAAGACGCAAATGCCATAACCACGATTCATCTTTAACAATAGTATTCATGCACTTCAACATATCATGTTTCATGTTCAATGCAAATAATCTATTTTTGGACATCTTCACACAGGCAACCAAACTACCTTGAGCATCATTGATAGACAGATAAGAATTCTTGATATTAACATCAAATCCTTTCTCCAGCAATTGACCAAGACTCAAAATATTGCTCTTCATGGCAGGCACATAATAGACGTCATATATAAAACCATGATTTCCATTCTTCAACTTAATCAAGATATTACCTTTTCCTTGCACCGCTACTTTGGAGGAATCTTCAAAAGTAACTTCCCCATAAGATATCTCCTTTAGCTCCACGAAGAGTTCTTTGTTCCCGCACATGTGGTTACTAGCTCCAGTATCCAAGTACCACGTGCTGCACTGATCACCTTCAAGTCCTTTATGAGTAAAAAGAGAGGTTGAAATTACCTGCTCATTATTGTCTCCACCATCGGCATAATGGACTTGTTGGTTGGACCTGGTATTTCCGGTTGTTGGGCATTCATAGCTGTAGTGCCCGAATTTGTGACAAGTATAGCACTCAACATTTGCTTTATCAAACCCTGGTTGATTATAGGTTTGAGAATAACCGCCTCTGTATTGTCCTCTTCCTCGTCCTCGTTGTTCATAAGAATTTCGACCTCTGCCTCGATAGGTGAAATTTTGGCATCCTCCCTCATTTTGATACTTCTGGCCTCGTCTTCCTTGATTTTGGTAATTCTGGCTGCGTCCTCCTTCATTCTGGTAATTCCGGCCGCGTCTTCCTTGGCCATGATAGCCTAGGCCTCGACCTCGACCTCGGTTGTATCCACCGAGTGATGTCCCAGGCTTAAACTTCTTGCCTTCTTGTATTGACATCTTCGCTTGTAGCATCTGCTCAAGTGACGGAGTGGTCTTTTTCTTCATGCGTTGCTCATAGACTTCCAAGCTGCTCTGCAGCTGGTCGATAGACATAATGCTGAGATCTTTTGATTCTTCGATAGCCGCAACGACGTGCTCAAATTTTGACGTCAAGGAACGAAGAATTTTCTCAATGACACGAACATCTTCAACTATCTCTACTTGCCTTTTCATTTGATTCACAATAACTAATGTTCTTGTGAAATAGTCTGAAATGCTCTCCGTTTCAGACATGGTCAAACTTTCGAACTCGCCACGTAGGATCTGCAGTCGAACTCGTATCGCCTTATCAACGCCGGTGAAAGAATTCTTCAAAATCTCCCAGGCTTGTTTTGACGTGGTGGCTGCACTTACTTTCTCGAACGTAGTTTCATCAATACCTTGATAGATATTGAACAACGCCTTCTTGTCTCGTTTTCTTGCATCTCTGAGGGCGTTCTTCTGGTTGTTCGTCAGGGCATCTTCGGCTTCTTGGGAGGCAGGTTCGGTGTAGCCGTCTTGAACAATATCCCACAACTCTTGTGATTGCAACAAGACTCGCATCTGAATACTCCAATTCCCATAATTGTGTTTCTCTAATTTGGGAATCTGGGGTTGAACCATGTTTAACGTTGCCGCCATAGGTAGGATCGAGTGGCTCTGATACCAAATTTGTTGGATATTTGACACACAAAATATAGGAGCACTCAACAAGGACGAAATATGGAGAATAGTATTGATAGGCTTCTCACAAAAGGATTACAAAATGCAAAAACAAAAGTGCTTCAGCACTACACAAATCTTTTCTCTCTTTCTAACTATGAGATGCGAGCTACGGCTCTTTTTCTCTAACTCACTCAATTCTCTTCTTTTCTTTCTTGATTGTGTACATATTTAGCTACAAAGGCCTAGTGCCTATTTATAAGTAGTATAGGTCGGTTAGTTTGCCGACATTACAATGCTAGAGAATTCTAGTTAACTAAACTCTAGCCTATTCTAATAATATAATATATAGCTTAAGTCGGTTACTGATGATGCTAGGCAATTCTAGATAATTCTTCCTTAATTGTGAAGTAATTGAGTTTAATAAACTCAACAGTAACGCCATGTTAAGTTTGAGAATTCCAGGCCTGTCTAGATTTCCTCCAGGGTCTCTTTACATGAGTTTTTGTATTATATTTTAGCCAAATTTCTGAAGTTCGAGCAACTGGACCAAGACGTGGATGCGACTGAAACCGTTGGGAGTATCAATTAATGGTACAGGTCAAGTTGGCACATATTTCTACACTGCCCCTGAAATAGAGCAAGGCTGGCCGAAGATTGATGAGAAGGTCAATTTTAATTTCATATGTATATATTCTTTAGTGTTTTGTTGAGAAACTGTCTACCCGTGCTCATCTTGTTTCACTCTATCATAGGCTGATATGTACAGTTTAGGAGTTATGTTCTTTGAACTATGGCATCCTTTCGAGACAGCAATGGAGAGACATGTTTTGCTATCTCATCTGAAACTAAAAGGACAGCTTCCTTCTAGCTGGGTCACAGAATTCCCAGAACAGGCAACCTTGCTTCGACACTTGATGTCTCCAAGTCCATCAGATCGCCCTTCAGCCACGGAACTTCTTAAGCATGCCTTTCCACCTCACATGGAGCATGAAATGTTAGATAGTAAGTGATTGATATCCGCTTACTGAATTTTGATAAAAGATTCAAAACTGATGCTAATACAATTTTTGATGTGAGAATTATAGTACATATAGAATTATAGATTGGCCAAGGTTTTTTGTGTGTATTAAAGATGACCATTGCCTTAATATCTTCTAACATGATTTGCATGCCCTTTACTACTTGGCTAGCTATATATAGTCTTATATACCTGAAATGTTTACAGAATCCTTTTGGTTCCTATACAAGAAATTAATAAAAAAAGCAATCGATCTCATTAGAAACGAGAAACTTAACTGTTAAATATTTCACCATCGTATTTGTAATAGAAATGTTATTTATATTTCTAGCTAGATTTCAGCAGGCATAGGTTTTAATAAGTGTGAAGTTTAGTTATCGAAAGTCAGAATTACTTGGTATTTTCATAGTATGTACCAATGGGGGCTGTTGTAGAGCACTAATGTATTTAGGTTTTCTTATATATCTGTAACCCTAGTTTTTCCTATATATATATATATGTGTGTGTGTGTGAGAGGTCTCTTGTATAATAACTGAATGAGAAATACTATTCTTCTTGTCTCTACATGTCTCTATACTTCACTGCTTAACATGGTGCTATCAAGGTGTCTGCTCTAGTTCCTGAATTTCATAAAAACAACCTTAATTTTATTACTAGTGAAGTTGTTTCTTTGAATATCCCTTTTCTAAATTCTTCAAGCTAAATACATACCTGAGCATATACTATTCACAATCAGGTTGTGGAAATAAATGATAATGTTACTTGTTCACTATTCAGTTAAGTCTTTATTCTACCTGGACTTGCATATATGTTGAGGACAATTCATTCTTCAGAAGACACAAGTAAATACGAAAAAGTTGTGTCTGCAATTTTTGACGAGGATAAGTTAAGGACAAAGGAAAGGCATGAGAATGTTGAACGACTGAAATACAAAAAATCCGGCCTTTCATAGAAGAACGAAGCACGTAGATGTGCAACATCACTTCATACGCAAGCTGGTTGCAGATGGAAAGATTGTACTAAAGTTTTGTGGTACTAATGAGCAGACCACTGATATTTTCACCAAATCGCTTCCGCTTGCTAAACATCAGTTTTTTACATCTCAACTAGGAGTATGTGAGTTTGAATCAAGGGGGAGTGTTGAAAGTTGATTCAATAAATTCTGTAAATATTGGATAAGTTAGGAGTTGGTTATTATTAGATTAGGATAATGACAGTTATGGTTGTCAGTTATGGATGGCAGTTTCTAGCAGTTAGGAAAAGTAGTTATTCTTATCATTATAAAAGGTGTGGTTATGTATTTAGTTTGCAATGTGCTGATCAATAAAAAAACCAACGTTTCCTGTCAATATCAGTTTCTTTACTTAGTCTCTTTACTTTGATTTACTTTTACCACAAAAATTTAGGCCATGTTTGATTGCCAATATTCTGTCTGGGAAAGTAATCTGATTCCTTACATTTTAAATTCTTCTGTTTGTTTCGGTTTTTAATCAAACTGGGAAAAGTAATCAGAATCCCGAGAACAAGGAAAGTTAGTACAACTTTTCAGGAATCAGAATCCTAGCTTATCTTAGGTATTCTTTTTCCTAGTTTTAGGATTCTTACATATTTAATGCAATATATTATTATTATTATTATTATTATTATTATTATTATTAAATACAATGTTTTAAAAATAATTTAAAATTATAAATCATACTTAATTTCAGTACAATAAATAACTATAATTAAATTTATCATAATTATAACTATATTATTATAATATTTCTGTATAATTGTTATTATAATAATAATAATTAATAATTTATTAAATAATTAAAATATATTTATATAATATAAATGAGATAATAATAATAATATTAATTAATAATTAATCAATAAAATTGTAGTGAAATTTAAATCATAAAATTTATTTAATTATAATATCCGTAAATATTATAATTATAAAAATAATAATCATATTTATTATTCTAATAATTTATGATTATAATACTCCATGTAACTATAATGAAAATTATATTATTATATATTATGATGGATGATCCATAATCCATATTTAAACTATCCATCGTAATAATAAATATAATAATATAATTATTATCATTTGTAATTAATAATTTATTAAAAAATTTATATTATTATTTTTTTATAAATAAAAAATAATAAGTGCTATATTTTTAGTTTGGTGTTTAAATCAAATATAAAATATAAATCTTGATATTTTCCAAACACTGGAAAGTAAAGTTATTAGGATTCATATTCCTAAAAATCATTTTTCCAGGAATCATTTTCCTTGCTAACTTTACATTCCCGTTAACCAAACATGGCCTTAAGGCTAAGATCTCAAGGTTTCCTCTTCCAAAAATCTGGGTTTTTTATTTCTTTATTTCGAAGACGAACCTTGAAGAAGGAACTCGTATAGTATAATTCTTTTTCACTCAGGCATTAAGCCACTAACAATTTTTGCCCTTTCGTTTGCTTTGGCAATTTACTGAAAAAGTATAAACTTGACCACTCATATTATACTGAGTACTCCTGTGTCCATTTTAGGCTAGGCAGTCAAAGGTGACACTTGTTTACTCGGCAGAAAGACATTATTTTTAAAGTGGGCCAAATAGATATTAAATGCATAAAATAAATAGGGGAAAGGTTCCACTTACTTCTTGGTTGAAGGGCTGCTCGCCCTACCAAAGTAACAGTTTTGACTCTCTCCTAAATATATGTTCTGGCTCATGTATGGTTGGTTATGTTTTCACACTAAAGTGTTTTAGGATGAGTTACAAAACTGTCTTTTTTTTTTTATTGTTGCAATATGTAGTATCTCTCCCCATTTTCTTTGTTCCCATTGGACACTGTACTTGTTCCTAGCAGAAATCAGGAATCTGCTCATGATTGTTTCTTTTGCCAGAAATCAAGTCCACCCAGCGCAGTTGGAACAAGTATTGCACTAGAAACTATTTTGCTACACTCTTCCGTTGATAATAAATCTCATAGGTGATGATCTTTTCTTTTATGGATCCACTGTTGTTGCTGACTGTTCCTATTTAATGCATCTACTGAATGTGGGATTATCTCAATGACATGATCAGAAATGAAATAGGCATTAATGTTCTTGTCTGTTTGAGAGGTGGGGGCGGTTTATTGTTCGAGCGCATGGAAATGGTGGCCGAGTTGTGGGAGGAGAATATCAGGGTCGGTAATCTGATCTTATGCAAGATTGTTTGGTATTTCTGCAGCACAATAATAGTTACTGAAAGCAAGTTTTACAGGCAGAGTTTGTCCCGTTGCGTGATCAGTACGAATATGCAAGCGACCATAATAATATATGTCTTGTTGTCATCACTGACACTGGTGTATTCCAAAAAGGTTCCGTTCAGGTCGGACTCTGGTCTATATATATTAGCATGTCTTCTTTGTGATATCTTACACTTGTCTTTTGCAATGGTATCTCTAATATTTCTAGCTCATTACTTAGGTCCGGCATCTAGAGCTCAAGAGAGAGAAAGAAATTGGGAGGGAAAACCTTGTAAAATATCTATATGGCTACTCAATTTAGAAACCCGTCTATCTGGAGCTAGGTCAGCTCGAATTTGTACAGGTATCACCTTGCGTTCTTGGTTTTATTTACTCTTTTGGCATCTTTGTTGAACATGAGAAGTCCTAATTTCTTCTTCCTTGCTTGAAAGTGGATTTTTTTTCCCACTTTATTCATGTTGCATACAACTTTCTTATTAAAGCTGAATAAAAAATTGTTCTTTTAAACCAAAATCATATTATGCCAAATAGTTAACTTTTCTTCATCCTTTCTCTCTTAAAACCAAAGAGAAATCAAACAAAAGAATCCTGTTTTTAGATAATTTTATTCATAGCTTGAACAATTTAAACCAAAATCATCTCACACATAAGTATATTTTTCATTTAACTTCTCAAAAGGTAATTATACATTTTTAAAAAGTAATGGACTCCAAAGAAGGAGGTAAATTAAAAAGACCAAACAAAAATAAATAATTTTTTTACCTTTTGTATCAAGAAAAGGTAAAGTTACCTTCTCAAAAAGCCGGCGGCGTTGAATAAGATCATCACATCTGTTCTGTGTATATATACATTTGAATAAATTTGATTAAGTGGCGATGGAGGCTTTCTTCATATGTCATTCTGGAATTAATTTTAAAATTTTCTTTGTTCTCTACATTCCCCATTCAAATATTCTATCCACTAGTAAGTAGTATCAATCGCAATCCAAAAGAGAAAAACAGAAAGTGGGCTTAAGATAATATTGAGCACAGAATAATGCATGGGTTTGCAAGTTAAGTAGTGAGTCGGGCTTCATTTATATTTTTGCCATGCATTTTGCCAAAAATAGGTATTAATCCATTTAGTTAAATCTAAGGAAAAAAGGTCTCGAGTTCGACTCCAATATTATGCAACTTTTTGTGTGATTACCAATCAAAAAAGAGAAACAAACAAAAAAAATTAATAGCAATATATGAAAGAAATATAAGTCCTAGTGCTCAATCCAAATCCGAGGTTGGGCTTAATAAAAACTTCAAACCCATGTATAGGTTCGACACCCCTAAACTCATACTCCCTATGTTCCTAATAATTTGTCACCGTTTGATCCGACACATGTTTTAAGAAATGTAATAAAATATAGGTTGAAAAAGTTAGTAGAATGCGGGTCCTACTTTATATATTAGTTTTATAATAAAATGTGGATGAGAATGAATTAGTGGAATGTGAGTTAGTGGCATTATGTTTGAATAATTGAATACTCCATCCGTCTCTAAAAATTTGGCGCTTATTATAATGCCAAATCACTCTTGATCTAATAACCGAAAAAACAAATAATAAATCACTTTTGAGAATGACTTAACTATCTTATATCACTATCCAATGTTTGCTAACCACAATTAATTTGCAGAGAAGACGAAAGAGATAAGAGAAATTTCAAACTTACTCAAATGCCACACATTTATTTTCTTATAATTCGACATGACAATGTTAATAAATGGTTTAATATCTGTCCATTTTTGTATTTTATGATATCACTGACGTATCGTAATTGAGTTATTTGTTTCAATTTTACTAGGCTTAATAGGTTGATACGGACATGTTTGTACATTGTGAAATTGATTCGGACTTCGTAATCTTTATTAAATACAAACTCATTATTTTTTTAAAAACAATTCACACACAAATGCACATATTTATGCATTTGAGAGATCTCAAATAGATTAGAAAAAACATTTTACCAACTAAATTGTGCTAGGCGTGACAGAATTGGAAAAGTCATACGGATTTGTACAATATTTTCCACACTTATACCAACTTAAAGAAATCTAGTGTGATTTTTCTTTATAAATAGAGAAGCAAAACTAACAGGCATATATATTACATAAAAGAAAAGCACATAACTTAGAAAGAAAAAAAAAATGGGTTCCAAAATATTGAGTGGTTTTGCTTTGATTCTCCTAGCCATGCTTCTTCTATCATCTCCACAAGCCGTTGCCAGAAGGGAGCTTGCACAAACTACTATGGAAACATGTATGAATATTTTTTGCCTATCGTTACTATTGTAAATCATTTTAAAATTAAAAATCTCTATCCTTCCCTTCCACAAACTAATGTGGAAACATGTATGAATATTTCTTTCCTTGAATTCGTTACTATTGCAAATCATTTTAAAATTAAAAATCTCTATCATTCCCTTCCACAAACTACTATGGAAACATGTATGAATATTTCTTGCCTTGAATTCGTTACTATTGTAAATCATTTTAAAATTAAAAATCTCTATCCTTCCCTTCCACAAACTACTGTGGAAACATGTATGAATATTTCTTGCCTTGAATTCGTTACTATTGTAAATCATTTTAAAATTAAAAATCTCCATCCTTCCCTTCCACAAACTACTGTGGAAACATGTATGAATATTTCTTGCCTTGAATTCGTTACTATTGTAAATCATTTTAAAATTAAAAATCTCTATCCTTCCCTTCCACAAACTACTGTGGAAACATGTATGAATATTTCTTGCCTTGAATTCGTTACTATTGTAAATCATTTTAAAATTAAAAATCTCTATCCTTCTCTTCCACAAACTACTGTGGAAACATGTATGAATATTTCTTGTCTTGAATTCGTTACTATTGTAAATCATTTTAAAATTAAAAATCTCTATCCTGAGAACTTTAGCCTCTTGCATTAATACTGTATATCGCTAGATCAATTCACATGAATTTATATTTTTGATGTTCATTCGTGTCCAGCCATTACTTTTTGTTTTATTTTTTCATTTCACTATTTAATGGGTTTTATTTGATCAATTGTGATTGAGTTCATTTTTTTTAATTTGGCAATTCGAGTTGAGTATATATAAAATTAGAATTTATAATAATTTGACATTTAACGTTGTTTATTTTGTTATTTGAACTCAACAGCTACGGAGGGAAGTGGGGTGGATCCGAGATCAAAAAAGCCTCCAATAGCCCTAAAACCTTGCTTGCCACCCACCTGCCATGCATGCCGGCCCTGCCCACCTCCCCATCTTCTCGGGTGCTGCTAAGTTGCCTTGCCAACTCTCAACCAGTATATCTCTGTATTGCGTATTTTTAGTTTCATAATTATGCAACAACAACGTCTTCTTGTGGTTGATGATAGCCACACTCTATCATACTCCATCCGTCCCAAAATAAGAGTCATATTTCTTTTTGGAATGTCTCATTTTAAGTGAGTCATGATTATTATGCGTGATAGAATAAAAAATATAAACTAGTTGATATTAAGATATTCAATTTTAGTATCATGCTTTTAGAATTTTTAAGGACGCTAAATGATAACTATTTTCAGTGGTCACTGTTAAAGAATAAATTCATTATAATTTTCCTATCATATTTACAATATTACTAGTATTAATTAAGTAGCAATCTAAATTTATCAAATATTTAATATTTAAGAAATCAAATTTATCAAAAAAAACAGACTAGTAGGAGAGTATATCATTTTTTTCAAAAACCCATCAGAAAGTAAAGAAATGATGTCCATAATAATAATTCTTCGCTATCGTAGTATTTTTTTATGCACAATGCAACTTTTATGAATAGTACACTACGAAATTATCACGCGCGAAGGATTGGACTCTAATTGTAAATTGTAAGCCATCATCAAATCTGCACCAAGTTCTAACCTAATTAATTAAGTACTAAAATCATAAAAGTGAGAGAAAATCAAGTAATAAGTACTCCCTCCGTCTTATTACATATGAAACATTTACTTTTCATCATGAGATTTTATGTGTATTATTTTGTAAATTAATGAAAAGAGAATAAAGTAAGAGAGAAGAAAAAGTAAAGATGATAATATTTTTATTTTAAGAAATATTTCTTTTTTAATGGGATAACCCAAAAAGGAAAACGTTTCAGTTTTAATGAGATCGATGGAGTGAGATCGATGGAGTAGTACATTACTGACTCAACCTAAATGCGTGACATTCAAATTAATTCCACAAAAATGATAAAGAATTTAAGAACAAATAACTATAGTAGAAATTAAGGTAAATTGCCTCTAAAATCATGAACTTTTGAAATGTTGCATGAAAAGTTATTAACTTTACAGGACTGTGTAAATTTCCCATCCGACCAAACCCGATAGATTTCCGACAAAAACCTATCATACGTGGCCCGCCGGAGGCGTGGCTTGGCAAATCACCGGCATTGCATAAAACGATGTCGTTTTTATACAAATAAAACGACATCGTTTTATTTGTCTTAAATCAAAATGAAAATTAGGCATTAGGGTGAATTTCACATCCTTACGCGATTTCACTCTCATCTTTGCACGATTTCACTCTCATCTGAGGTGGAGAAGTTTCTCAATAATAATCAAGACAATTCGACCTCATTCTCATCCTTCTTTGTCGCGATTTCGACATCAATAAAAAACGAGGTTAGATTTTTTGAAAGACATTGTCGAATTCAGGGTTGAATTCGATTTAGGGTTCATGATAAAGCTCATTTCATGCATCGGTTTAGGGGTAAAATGTACACTACTTGATCGGATTATCGCGCAAAGCAAGTGTTAAATGTGCAGGAATGCTGTTTGACCAAAGCAACAAAAGTATTTTGATCGATAAGCGTTTTGTAATTTACTAGGCGTGCTAATAGTGGTATTCAAATTGTCGTTGACTTATTAAATATTGCGAGTAAAAGTACTTCGTTTGTCAATTACATTTGGGTTTTGTTTATAATAGTAACAGTAATTAAATGGTTTGTCATTTGAAAAAAAAATAATTCAACTTTATTGCGACGTTCAAAAAGTAATACTACTACTTAACTTAATTGGAACGAATGGAGTAACATTCTATATATTGTATATATACAATCTTTTAAAATTAATACTTACATGTAATATCATATGTGTGAAATATAGTAAGTTGTGACGTTGTTTAACTAGCGATATAATAGATCTTCAGACTATACTAATTATGCCTCAACATATAATTCAGTTACTAGAGAACGCAATTTACGAAAATACATAAGTAATTTACTTTTATTTTTATTACGAATTTATTTCTTTTAATAAGATATGCCTTTATATTAATCATATTTTCTTTCCATCTATCATCCACTTTATATTAAAACTCAATGCGTTATCATAAGTGTTAATTTTATAGGATATAAGAGAGTAATTGTATTTGGGTCACCACCAAAAAGCCTCAAACTAATTAGAGTTGGACATGAATTATATACACCTTCTAACTTCTCTTATACATCCAATATATCCAATATGAAATAGGTTTGTACTCAACATATTAATTTATTATGTCCAGAGCCTTTGTCCTAGCGGCAAGGAGCTTAGATATTATTGCATGAGGTGCCGAGTTCGAGCCCCCTTGACACCAGTTATAATTTCACCAGTTATAATTTCCTCTTATCTATGGTATAGGAGTTTATTTATAATTTACTCCCTTATATAGGAGTTATTTAAAAAAAACATATTAATTTATTATAAAAATCTTTAAGATTACTACACTATGTTTTTTACAAAAAAACGTATTTTGAATTCAATGGTTGAACAATACTAAAATAGTTGATGCTCCCTCCTCCCATGCTACTAGTAATTTTTATTTTAGGTTATAAATTAAGAATTGAGTGATTAGTGTAATTAAATAAGTATTTTAAATATAATAAGTGAACACTTAATTAACTCCAATATCTTAGTAAAATACTCTAAGTCTTATTTAAAATATATATAATGCAAGTATTTCGGGGGCAGACCAATACAAAAAGTGCAAATAACATTAGACGGATGATGTATATTATTGAATTAGTACGGAGTTATTAAAATAGGAGTACAAAATTAGGTTCGAGTAGATTTGTATTATTAATCATGAGACGCGAGCCTCGCCTATATAAAGTGAAGATTGTGGGTAGCTCTATCTACCATTCTCTCTACTCTTTTGATTATATACATAGAGATAAAAAAAAATATTATAGTGAAATGGGGTTGCATGGAAAATTGGTTGCAGCAATAGAATTCAAAGCTGGTGGAGATGTCTTCCATGAACTTTTCAAGCACAAACCAGAGCATCTTTCCAAAGCTAGCCCTATTAGGGTCCAAGGCTGTGATCTCATCCAGGGGCAATTTGGTCAAGTCGGTGCCATCATCTGCTGGAGGTACACCCACGGTAAGTCCCCTGTAGCCGCGTGACACCCTCTTATTAGTACTATTTCATTATTTTCACTAATTAATCTACTTTGATATCTAATCAACATGGCTTTGTGAATTTGATTTATCAAACAGAAGGGAAAGAGAAGAAGGCGAAGCAAGTTATTCGGGTGATGGATGAAGAGAAGAAGCTGATTGAATATGAGATGTTGGAGGGATCCGACTTGTTGCAACTCTACAAAACATTTGACATAACCATCCACGTCGAGACCAAGGGCAACATCGACTTGGTGACGTGGACGTTGGAGTACGAGATGTGCAATGATGACGTGGAGCATCCAATGTCGATGCTCTCGTACTTCATCGACATCACCAAAGACATCGAAGATCATCACTTTGGCAAGCCATGAGTGATCTACTCACTCTAGCTTGTTAATTGTATTTTCTAGTGTTGAATGTGTGATTTATAATACTCCCTCCGTCCGCCATTAGGAGTCCCATTTCTTGGCGGCACGGGTTTTAAGAAGTGTTAAGAAAAGTGAGTGGAAAAAAGTTAGTGGAATAGGAGTCCCACTTGTATATATTAGTTTTAAATGAAATGTGAGTGAAATGAGTTAGTGGAAGGTGGGACCCTATTACCATTTATGGTAAAAGTGAACCGGGACTCCTATTCGCGGACGGACTAAAATGGAAAAATGGGACTCCTATTCGCGGACGGAGGGAGTAATGAATAAGCCATTGTGTTAAGATGGGTGTTTATTCCACCAAGAGGGGAGAATTAAAGAGTGAGGAAAGAGAGGGAAATGTGGTGGTGCTTTATCTTCACAAGGTACTATAGATGGAAGATGTATGTCCTTCCATTTGATTGTGTTTACTTTCTTTCTGTGTTTTTTTAAGGTCAAGGCTCTAGCTTTATGCTCGTGTGTAATATAATGTGGTTGTTCTATTGTGTATATGAAGCTATAACTTATCTTTATATACCATATGGCTCATAAATCTTGATCTGTCACTGTTATAGAGTACAAACTTTTAGAAGAAGAATTCGCTAGACAAGAAACTATTCATCCGTCCCTATATAGAGGCGTTTATTTTCTACTCAAGATTTAAGAAATTGTGTTAAAAGTGAGTTAAGTGAAGGGAGAATAAAGTACTCCTAGGAAAGGAAAAATGTAGAGAGATAAGAGAGAAGAAATATGTTTGCTTTATGTCAAAAAAAGAAACGACTCAGCTAGAGTGGGACAATCCAAAAACAAATGCGACTCAGTTACAAATGGACAAAAGGAGTATATTTATTGAATAATTACAGTTTGATCTTGGATCGAGTTGCAAAATTTGTTAATCGTTAAATATTTCACTCCTAAAGTAATTATTTTAATAATATTTGTCATCAAAATAAAATTTAATACTACCCCATTCACCATTTAAGAAGCAATTTTGACTCAGCACAAGTTTTAAGAAATTGTTTAACTTTATGAGAAAAAGGAAAGGGAGAAAGTGAGTGAAATGTGAGATTCATTTTTAGTATTAGTTTTATAATGGATTGTGAGTGTAAAAAAATTAGTGGAATGTGAGGTTCATATACTAAAGGTGGAACAAAATAAAGGATTCTAAAAATCGTGGACAACCAAAAGTGACAAATGACTCTTTAAATGGTGGTAAACAATGACTCAAAGTGACTTAAAACATGTAGAAAATGATAATAATATAAAATTTTATTATATAATTAACTTAATATAATGGTTAAACTTGGAAAATTGCTATAAATAAACTTTGTTATAAACAAACTTATAATGATCATTTTTCAAAGAACGTGACTAGTTATTAAATGATTAAACTGATATAATTTAATTACGACCCTCATAAATAGTGTGGTCCAAACAGTATCTCTTCTCAAAATATAACTCGAAAATAAGGGTGTAGCTAACGCGTTAAATATTTCATTTTGTAGTCTCTTCGTCCCACTAAATATAAAACAATTGCCTTTTCGGCACAAGATTTTATACAGTACTGTATTGTGAGTTAATGAAGAGAAAATAATGTAAGAGAGTGAAAAAGTAGAGAAAGTATTATTTCCATTTTAAAAAATGTTACATTTTTAATGGGACAACCCAAAAAGAAAATGATGTGGATCCATGTAATTCATGATCCATTTCCCAAGGAATTACCCATTTGTGATGCTTGATGTAGATATTTTTATGAGATTGAGTTTAAATTTCTCAATAAAAACAAGAGGATAAAAAGAGATCTAACCACAAAAATTGAATCTAAACAAGAAAGGATGATAGATTAGAAATGGAAAGCATGTGTATAAGAATGAGATAAAAGAGCTACAACCATAGGACCTTAACCAAAATAATGGAGACAACCCTAGGCAACTTTCAATAGCTCTATCATCCCTTGGCTCCACTACTCAATGGATGCACTCCATTGATGCATACCTCTACTTGAATCAATCTAGGATGGAAACAAGCAACCTTCAAGGAAGGAATTGATACAATCCTCAAAGAGGAAACTCACTAGGGTAGAAACTTTAATTCAGCAAAATCCAAGGAAAGAAATGACATCAAAAGGTATTTATACCAGGGTCTAATTCCCAATGAAAAGACCCACAAAATCTGGCCCGCATCACTCTACCCGCCCGGGTGGAATTAAAGGTGTTAAGTCACCCGGCCGGGTGAAACCTCCTGCCTCCCTCATGCCTTGGACGAGGCACCCAGCCGGGTAGTTGTGTAGGTACCCGTTCGAATGGAGTTCGTATGCCTTGACTCTTCCAATGGATGGCACCCGGCCGGGTGAGGCAGTGCCTCAGAATCCACCCGGCTAGGTGGAAGCTCCCAACCTTCAGCACGAGTCTTGTCGCGTGCTCCTCGACCTTCGTAAACTCCTCCAGCATGAATGTTTGGATGAAAGTAGAGAGTCCCTCATGTAGGCGCCTCGTCATAGACCTTGTCATGGGCCTTCCGGGCGTGGTCATATCATCCTCCCCTTCTTGGAAAGGATTTGTCCTCAAATTCGGACCTCCTACAAAGTCAAAAGGACTCAAATCAGCCACGTTGAAGGTGCAACTTACATTATACTCACCGGGCAAGTCGATCACGTAGGCGTTGTCATTGAGGCGCTCCAACACAAGGAAAGGACTGTCTCCCCTCAGGGCAAGCTTCCCCTTGGTCTTGTCGGGGAAGCGTATCTTCCTAAGATGCACCCAGACCCAATCGTCGGGTTCAAAAACCATCCATCTTCTTGCGGCCTTTGTTCACTTGGCGCGCCACGTGCTCTCCCCTACCTCGAATTCTCTCTTGCACTTGAGCGTGCAACTCCTTCACAAACTTGACCTTCTGCTCGTCACCTACATCCATCAAATAAGGCAAAGGTAAATCCACCGTGGACAAATCCAACGGGGTGAGAGGGTTGAAACCAAATACAACTTCAAAAGACGATAAGGAAGTAGTAGAATGCACTCTTCCCAAGAATTCGACAATAGGTAAGCACTCTTCCCAAGAATTTTTATTCTAAAAAAACGAGGGCCCGAAGGAGAGCAGCTAAGGACCGGTTAACTACTTCCGTTTGACCATCCGTTTGGAGGTGGGCGGTAGTAGAAAAGAGAAGTTTAGTGCCCAACATACCCCAAAGAGTCTTCCAAAAGAAGCTCGAAAACTTTACATCCCGATCACTCACAATGGTTTTAGGAATCCTATATAACTGGACTACCTCCCTAAAGAACAAGTTGACAACGAACCTAACATCATTTGTCTTCCTACATGGAATAAAATGAGCCATCTTGGAAAACCTATCCACTACCACAAAAATGTTATCATTCATCCTAGAAGACATGGGTAGGTCTAGCACAAAATCCATGGAGATATCTACCCAGAGGTAAGTAGGAGGAGGCAAAGCAGTATAAAGCCCAAAATTGATAGACTTCGACTTAGCTTGCCTACACTCTATACAATGGCTACAAAACCTCTCAACATGCTTCTTCATGCAATGCCAAAAGAAATGATCACTCAAGATATCAAAAGTTTTCAAAACTCCAAAGTGTCCCATCAATCCGCCCAAATGAGACTCCTTAATCAACAAGTCACGAAGAGAGCAATTAGGAATGCAAATCTTATTCTCCTTATACAAGTAACCATCCATTCTATAGTATTTATCAAAAGATCCCTTTTCACATGCTTCAAAGATAGTGGCAAAATCAGGGTCATGCTCATACAAGTCTCGAATGAACTCAAAACCAACATACTTGGAAGCACACACAACAAGCACTTGATTTCTCACATACATCACATGATTAGCAATCAAAGCATCATCAACCAACGGAACATGAGGTTTCCTAGAGAGGGCATAGGCAACGACATTTTCCTTCCCTTTTTTGTACATGATCACATAAGGAAAAGCTTCTAGAAACACACTCCACTTAGCATGCCTCTTATCAAGCTTATGTTGTCCCCCTAGGAACTTAATGGACTCATGATCGGTATGAGTCACAAACTCCCTATGCAAGAGGGAATGTTGCCAATTCTCTAAGCACCTCACTATGGCATACAACTCTTTGTCATATGTAGGGTAGTTTAATTGGGCTTGGCCAAGCTTTTCGGAAAAATAGGCTATGGGCTTTCCCTCTTGCATGAGAACTCCTCCTATCCCTACACCACTAGCATCACGCTCCAACTCAAAGGTTTTGTTAAAGTTGGGAAGAGCTAACAAGGGGGCACGGGTGAGACCATTTTTCAAAACATTGAAGGTTTTTTCTTGTTCTTCCCCCCACTTGAACTCTATATTTTTCTTCACAAGATGATTTAAAGGAGAGGCCTTAGTAGAAAAATCTCTAACAAATCTCCTATAAAAGCTTGCTAGACCATGAAAGGATCTAATCTCACTCACATTCTTGGGTGTAGGCCACTCCCTAATTGCCTTCACTTTCTCTTCATCTACCCTCACTCCTTCCTTCCCACAACAAAACCAAGAAAAACAACCTCATCAACACAAAATGTGCATTTAGGAAACTTGCCATATAAAGCATGCATTCTCAACACTTCAAGCACATCCCTAAGGTGACTAGCATGTTCTTCTACACTTTTGCTATAAATCAAGATATCATCAAAATACAACACTACAAACTTTCCAATGAAAGGACGAAGCACATGATTCATCAAACGCATGAAAGTGGAAGGAGCATTAGTCAACGCAAAAGGCATAACAAGCCATTCATACAAGCCAAATTTGGTTTTAAAAGCGGTTTTCCATTCATCTCATTCTTTCATGCGAATTTGGTGATATCCACTTGCTAAGTCAATTTTTTAAAAACAATTAGAGCCACATAGATCCTCAAGTATGTCATCTAGCCTAGGTATAGGATGTCTATACTTAATGGTAATCTTATTGATGGCTCCACAATCCACACACATTCTCCAAGTTCCATCCTTCTTAGGCACCAAAATAACGGGCACGACACAAGGTGAAAGGGATTCTCGGATCAAACCTTTGGCAAGGAGTCCCTCAACTTGCCTATGAAGCTCTTGAGTTTCCTTTGGGTTTGCCTTATATGCCGCCCGGTTGGGAAGAGAGGACCCCGGTACGAAATCAATTTGGTGCTCAATTCCTCTCAAGGGTGGGAGCTCGTTGGCGAGCTCATCCAGGAAGACATCTTTATAATCTTGCAAAACACTTTCAATCACCAAATAACAAGGGTTAGTGTTAGCATTTAAACATAAATCGTAGGGCTGTCAAATCATGTCGGTTGGGTCATTATTATGTCAACCCAATATCGACCTAATCCAATCGTGTCCCAACCCAACCCAACCCAAAATCATCGGGTTCTTATCGTACCTCAACCCAACGGATTCGTGTCGGGTTCGTGCGTGTTATCGTGTACCCAAAAAAAGTCAACTCTCTGTTAATGATAGTAAGTTAGCTTGACACGACACGATAACGACTAAAACATGATGTTATTATACGATTTAAACATGATATTACACGATAAAATAAAAAATTACCAAATTAAAATAATTATTTTCTTAATCAAAATAATAAAATTATAGTAGAGTAATGTTAAATCTAAATAATAAAATTAAATAATTCAAAAAATTAATTTTTAATAAAATCTAAGCATAATATTTTCTTAAAATTCATAAAAAATCAATTAATATTTTTTAATTAATAAAATTAAAGTATAGTATTTTTTAATTAATTAAAATTAAAGTATAATATTTTTTAATTAATTAAAATTAAATTATAATATTTTTAATCAACAAAAATAATGAAAATTAAAGTTTAATAATTTTTTAATTAATAAAAAAGTTCTTTTCTTAACGTATAACCCAAACACGACCCGACCCAACCCGTTATCTTCGTGTTCTTATTGGGTCGACCCTACAAGAACCCAAATCTGAACATACGTGTTCATGTCGTGTTAATTTTGTGCGGGTCCGCGTCGTGTTATCGTGTCGTATCAAAAGTTGTCAGCCCTAATAAATCGTTCCGGACCTTGAGAAGAATGCTTGAACGACTTTTTAGTGCCCACCCGAGGTCGGGAGACCTAGCTAACAAGCAACCTTTTCCTTCCATTGCTTGTGGTTTTTTTGTTTTGGTACTTGATTTTTGCTCTCACCACCCCCACTCTCACTTGGCTTTTTTAGCTCACCCTCTCTCACAAGCTTTTTCTCTCTACCCCTTTCCCTTTCCCTTTGTAGATGTTGGTGTGCCTCAAATACATCCTTAGGCTAGAGGGGCTTCAACCTAATCTTCAACCCAATCTTCAACCCATTCACTATGTAGAAATATTCTGTAACACCCCGACTTTTTCTACCCTTTTTATTGTGTCCTTGAAAGGACCGTCGTTTGTGCACTTGAAAATTTTTTCGACCTTGTTTCTTTTGTCGAGAGAAGAATTATACTTTTTGAGCCAAATAATTATTCTTTCCTAGCCCAATTTGAAACCCAATTGTTATGAGCCCACGATACATTTTATTTCTTTCTTTTAAGCCCAATTTCGGAGAAGCCCAATCAAGATTTTAAAAGCATGAGATTTTCTTCCACGATCTGCATCGCTGAAAAATAGAAACAAATCTCCTTATCAAATCCCAAAATACAAGCTGTGGTATTTATATGCACAATTCACGCCTCCCACAGTTTGCAAATTGAAAGATATCAGAGAAAAGAGAGAGAGTGTAGAGGCAGCGAGAGAGAGAGAGGCAGCGGTGGATGAGAGAGAGAATTGGCGACGTTAGGAGCGTGAGGGCTCCGGTTCAACCGAACTCAGCGGCAGCTAGGCTGCTGAACGACGTGCTGGAAGAAGGCAGCAGCCGTATACATCTAATGACAACGACGGAAAGGCGATGAGTAGATATATATGTCATATACGAATATAAATATTCTTACAACGTCACGACCAATAAAGGAGGAGAACAGTAGATCTGCGAAAGAGAAGAAGATTTCGGCAGTCTGCGTTGGTGGCATTTTGATCAGCAGCGGCTGACCGGCCGATGACGGTGCTGAGACGGAGACAATGGCAGCGCAGTATCGACGCCGGCGACGATGAGCAATGGAGACGGCGAGCATCGAATACGATGGTGCCGTAGAGTGATTAACGACATCGACTATTGATGCAGAGGAGTAGTGAGAGAGAGATTAGGATTTTCGATTTGGAGGTGAAATCTGGTGGAGCGATTCAGGAATTGGATGTGAGACCGAGACAGGATAGGTAGCGGCTTGCACACCGGCGAGTTGTGGAGGAAAAGGGGCGACGGCGGTGCTGGAGTTTCACGACGATGACAGCGGCAATGAGTCTGCTGGTTGAGAATTAGAAAGGAAAAAGTTAGGCGGAGGTAGAGCTGAGCTGTTGAACTCGCCGACGGAGTTCATATTGGAGGGCAGAATAGAGAGAGATCGAGAAGAAGAGAGGAAGATAGTGGAGTTGCTGCTCAAATTTTGGGGGAAGAATAAAAGGAATTGAGAAGAGAGATGGGGGTTTGACCATGTGTTTTGCATTAGAAAGAATAGAATGGAGTTGATTGAATGATCTACATGGTTTGGGCCGACAATTTTGGGAAAAGAACATGGGCTGGATTAATGCTATGTTTTGGGTCAATGGGAAATTGATGGACTGCGTTTTAATCAAATGGAGCCGAGGGAATAGGATTTTGGGGACGCTAAAGGATGAAATCAATGTTATAAAGTTGTGGGAAATTTTTGAGTTTTCTAACTAAGATCGAAGGGTAAGATTTATCATCACGTAGGATGCATGATTTGCTGAAATTCGATTATTTCTCTTAAAGTTTAATATTTTGTATATTATGCTCATTCAAAAAGGTTGATTTTTGCATGCTATTTGAGAACGAAGCTGATTGACAAGTGAAGTATTTAAGAGAAGGAGGTGGGCTTTCTATCCTACACTATTGTGTAGGCTTGCTTTTAAATTTACGCAATATTTTTCAAGTATGGGTTATGTGCTTAAATTCTAAATATATTGTGTCATGCCGTATTTTGTTTTTGAGGATGTGCCTATCTGATCGCCTAGTGGGGAGTGAGTCCCTACTAGAAGTTATGAGTTTAATCGAATTCGGGTTTGTCTAGGGAGTGAGTCCCTATTCAAGCTAGTGTACACAGAGGGGATCGTGCACTATCTTTCGAGTTGGCCGGTCCAGTGATCGAGAAAGTGGCAACGTTCTCGTTTCACATATGAGGTTCAGATATGGTACGAAGAGAGAGAAAAATGGGATGCAGCCATACTTTTGAGCAAGAAAATGTTTTGGTGGCTTGGTCTTTTATAAAACCCCGAGTTCACTTTAAATGCTGACACAATATTTTATGAAAATTATTTTGACATGTGTTCACTGGGTACATCAAGTACTCAGCCATGCATTTCTTTTTAAAAATGTGCAGGTTGAGCGTGACGGGTGCGGTGGGTGTTGAGCAAGACCGTTGAAGAAATTTAAGTGTTTAGAATCTGTCATGTCTTCACACGTGGCATATTCCTTCTCTCAAATGCTTCCGCTAAGTAGTTGTCCTTCTTTTGAGTTCTTGTATCGCTGAAATAATATTCATTTTTGAGTTGTTGGTTGTTGAGATACTTTGATTTTATTTGAGCTATTCCCACTTGTTTCGAGCCATGGTCGAGTTGTGTTGTTTTTCCCTTTCCTACCCGCTTCTTTAATCCTCCCCTAGTCGCGATCAACCGTGTTTTCTAACCTTAGAAAATGCGGGTGTGACATATTCATTTGTGAAACCATTTTTGCACACCCTCCTATCAAACTCCCAAGGCCTCCCCAACAACACATGACAAGCCGTCATTGGAATAATATCACACATCACCTCGTCCTCAAAGACACCATTCTTCAAGGGAACTAAACATTGAGCCTTCTTCACATATAGCTCCCTGGAATCCCCTAGCCATTGAAGCTTGTAAGGATTGGGGTGCTTGTCGACCTTCAACCCCAACTTGGCCACCAATTGTTCACTTACCACATTAGCACAACTACCCCCCATCAATAATCACTAAACAAGTTTTAGTTCGTACCTTGCAATTCATATGGAAGATGTCGCACATTTGCTCCTTATGCTCTTCAAGATCAGGTTGGACATTGAGCATCCTTAGCATCACTAGTGCCTTCAACCCCTCATCCTCTTCTTCTCCACTAGAACATGACATACGAGGTTCTACACTTGCCTCCTTGCCTTCTTCCACCCCGTCCTCCTCATCCTCGCTATGCACGCTACCATCTTGTCCAATAACCATCACCCTTTAGTTAGGGCATTCACGCGCATAGTGACCATAGCCCTTACACTTGAAACATTGAACCTTACTATTTTCCATTGAAGAAGGATTTTTGGTAGCTTGTGGGCTTGGGTTCGGCGATGCCTTGTAGGGTGCTTTGCCTTGAGTAATAGGCAAGCTCTCCGTCTTCTTGGGAGTGGTACTCCACTTGTTTCCTCCCATCCCGGCTTGACTAGAGGCCATCATTGTCTTGCTAAGAGCCATTTCTTTAACTTGTCTCTCAACTGTCTCGGCAAAACTTAGTACTTCCCCCAATGTTATTCCCTTAAAGCCTCAATTTGGATTTATGCTTCAAAGAGGTGTTGATGAGACCATGGATGAATCGGTCTTGAGTGGCTTCCTCCGGTTCAGCCACTCCAATCTTGTTCATCAAGGCAAGAAGTTCATAGAAGTAATCCATCAAACTCATGGATCCTTGCCTTAGGTCTTAAAGCTCTCCCCCCCCCCCCCCCCCCGAAGCTTGAGATAATAGGACCTAGGCACAAAAGATTCCTTCATGATTCGGCACAACTCATCCCATGAACGCACATCCTCCCAACCTAGCTAACCTCCTTTTCCTCAACACATCATTCCACCAAGTATTAGCATTATCCCCAAATTCGGCCAATGCAATCTTCACCTTATCACCCTCGGAATAGTTGTGGAGGGAGAAGATTTTCTCCACTTGAGATTCTCACTCTAAGTAGGGTTCGAGATCAAACTTGCCATGGAATTCAGGGAGGTTGTGTTTCAAGGTCTTGGATGGGTCATCGGGGTTCCTCCTCATAATACCTATCCCTCCTAAATCTATCCCCATAAGACTCCACCCCTCCATGTTGGTTTCCTACCCCAAAACGACCATACCCCCATTTCCTCCTCCAAACCGCCTATCGGCTCCATTACCCCCCAAATCGTCCATTCTCCAAGTTGTTAACTCTATTCCGCACATTCCCTCCTTGCCATCCCTTATATGCGTCCCCTTCATCAACTTCCTCCGGGAGGCCTCGATTTTCTTTCTTCCTTCAAGGCTTGGATTTCTTCGAATAAAGTATTTTGGACGGCATGGGTGCGAGCTTCGGAACCCCTAAACTCTTGTTTGAGATCCTCCATCATCTTAGTCATTAGGCTCAATAGATCCCCTTTAGGTTTGGAACTACTTGAGCATGTGCCCTTCCCTACCTCCTCCTCATGGATGTCCCTATCTTGTTGGATCGAGTAATAGGAGCAATCAAAGTTACCTACAAACACAAAGAAAAATACTAGGAACTAGCCTTGGAGATTAGTGAAATAAGAAAGAGTTTTAAGAACCTAACTCACCCCAATGTAGTATCCTCCCCCCCAAGTCACTCACCAATGTCACTCGGTAGGTTTAGAATATAGTGGGGCTAGTATCACACACTCTCAATCCAATTCCCACTTGTTGGCGCCCGACAACTCAATCAAGGTATGCACCTCAAGAATATAGACACCAAGTAGTAAACACCAAAGTAATAATGACTAATGATAAGGCCTATTTCATGCATTGGTTTAGAGGGTAAAATGTAGGCTACTCGATCAGTTTTACGCGGAAAGCGAGTGTGGGTTGATCATGTTGATGGTGAAAAAAGCCCAAAGCAGTGTGGGTTGATCAAGTTGATGGTCAAGCAGTTAGCCGGGGACCACTGCAAAACAGAAAGAGGGCACGTATAGCCGATGCGCTGGAAAGCGATCCTCAATCAGTTATCCAAGGACCATGGCGAAACAGAAAAGGGGACACGTATCGACGGATAAGACGCGCAATTCCAGCAAGGATGAAGATTCGCCGCCAAAGTTGTTATCACAGCTGGAGGTTGTTATGAAGAGTCTATAAATAGAGGACGCATCGCCATAGCGGAAAAAGAATCTTTTTGGGGGATCTTTTTTTGATCTATCTTTTTCTTTTCTTGATCAGTAGTTTTAGTTCCGTTTCCATTAGAGAGTTAGAATGGTTAGCTAGAGAGTGAGAAGGAGCGCGACAGAGAAATCCAGATCCGTTCGCCGCCGTTCCAGTTTCTGACCGAGGATCTTTGGATCTATCACTTTCTTTCATTTCAGTTCTAGTTACTTAGTTAAATTTCGTGTTGTTAAGTAGTTGAAAGCAATCGTTCTTGTTTTGTATTCCGCATCTTCCATGATCTGTTCAGAAGTCTGTTTATAAATCAAAGTTATTTGTTTTTAGAAATCTTGTTGACTGTTATAGCTTAGTTTTGGTCTTAAATTCCCAGATCCATAAGTTTGAACTTGCATAATGTTGAATGGTAAAGTATCTCGTAGAATCGTAGCATGCTTAGGTAGTTAAGTCATTTATTTCAATTTGTCACTTACCTGATCAGTTACTTTTTCCAGCATGATATGTCCCTAGACCAAGTAGATAGTTTACATTCTTCCTAGTTTAATCCAGTAGTTTATGATAAGGCCTATTTCATGCATCGGTTTAGGGGCGAAATGTATGTTACTTGATCAGTTTATCGCGCAAAGCAAGTGTTAATTATGCAGGAATGCCGCTTGACCAAGGGCAACAAGGCCAAGCTGATCAAGTTGGTGCAGATGGCGAAAAAGGCCAAAAATCAGGTGGAATGATCAAGGGGTGATCAAGCAGTTAGGCGGGGACCACGATATTCTAGAAGAGAAGCACGTGTAGCTGATGCGTTGGATAGGATCATCAATCAGTTATCAAGAACGAAGGAGAATCCTCATTCGATTGCTGAGGGACCACCGCATTCTAGAAGAAGGGGCACGTGTCAATTAATGAGATGCGCGATCCTAGCGTGAGCGAATATTCTCTGCTTAAATCGTTATCTAGCTGGAGGTCGTTGCGGGTGCTTATAAATAGAGTATGTGCCACCGGAGTTCGGGAGCTTCAGCTTCTTTTGGATCTTCCTTTTTATCTTCTTTTCCGTTCTAGTTTAGTTTCCAGTTCCGAAGAAAGCTTAGTTAGAGAAATGGTCAATTAGAGAGAGAGCGACCGAAGGGAGCGCGACAGAATACTCAATATCTGTTCGGCGCTGTTCAAGTTTCCGACCGAGAACTTCTCGGCTTTACTCATTTTCTTATGTTCTAAAGTTGATAGCTTAGTTTGATTCTGTGTTGTTCCGTAGTTAAAGAATCGATCTTTTTTGTATTCCGCATGTTCACAGTACATGTTTTGGAGTTCTGAATATAAAATCGGAGTTGTTTTGTTTTCGTCATCTTGTTTACTGTTCCAGTTTAGTTCCGCTTTTAAGTCTCTGATCCAGTGTTTCATTATGTTGAATGTCAAGGTGTTTTCGCAGTTTCATAGCACGATTAGGTATTTAAGTTTTTTTTATTCCAGCCTGTCGTTTACTTGACCCTTATTTGTTTCCAGCATGATGAGTGCCTTGATCAAGTAGATAGTTTATTTTCTACCTAGCTTAATCCAGTAGCTTAAAACCTCCCAACTTAAAGCGTGGCAGCAGCCGACCCTTGTTCACTTCTCACACACTCAACACACCGGTTTCTCTGTGGGATCGACCCCAAACTTGCCACTTTACTGTTAAAGTAGTGCAAATTTGGGAGTTATAAAAATATATTTGCGATGGGAATGAGAGAGAACGCCTTGATCAAGTGACAACGACATTTGCTAACTGATCAAGTGGCAACGACATTTGCCCTCGTCGACAACGATTCAGGAATTGGCTCCCTGCACGCTCATGACGAGAAGGAGCCCACTCTTGCCATTGCTATCAATCCAGGAATGCGCACAATCGCAATAAAATCAGGGGTGCTAGTCGTTTTGTCCAATTTCTATGGCCTCTCGAATGAGTGTCCTTACGCTTTTCTTGAGGAATTTTGCAGATACTGTGATATTCAATCCGTGCCGGCTGGATCCACTTCGGAGGATTATAGGCTCAAGGCTAATCCTTTTGTCTTGAAGGGCGACGCAGGAGTCTGGCTGTCAAGGTTACCGGAAGGATCGATCAGGATATGAGCCGAGTTCCGCATGATATTCTTAGACCGCTTCTTCCCAGCGTCGAAGACGAGTGCCCTGAAACGGGAGATTACAGAGGCCAGACAAGAGTATGATGAACCCCTGGGCCAATACTGGGATAGATTTCAGGGATTGCTTCAAGCGTGCCCCAACCACAAGATGGGAGATCGTGAGGTCTATTCAACCTTCTATGGCGGACTTACGGTGGACAGCAAGGACGATCTCAACCTAGCAGCACAAGGGGATTTCTCAAAAACCCCATTCAGTCAAGCAAAGAGTATTCTGGAGAGGCTAATCGAGGCAAAGAGGTCATATGAGACCTCCCACGTGGCCAGTACAGAAGAGGTGTCGTGCACGCAGCGGAAGGAAGAAGTGACGAGAAGCTGGAGGCTCGATTCGAGCAGAAGGAGAAGAAGCTGCTGGAGGCAGTAGAAACCTTATGTGCCACCACCACCGGAAGAGCACCACTACTATTGTTGCGAATTCCCTCCTGAAGCAGAACCGCAACCTCAGGTGAATGCCGTCGGCCATTGGAACACAAGCGGCAACTAGATCCAGGGGAAGCAGAGGGATGCTCCGTGGAGAGATTATCCCAATTTCAGGTGGAGTGACCAGAACCCAAGCCAACCGCCTCAATCGTCCACGCAGCAGATACAACCCTCCGAGGGGCAACCCAATTGGCCCGCTCGGAACCAAGAGAGATCAAACAACGGAGGCAACAGAATGCAGAGTGGTCAAGGAAACTAGTCAGGAGGACCACAAGGCAATTGGTCAAGCAGATAGCAAGAAGGAAATCGGGGCTACAGACATCAGGGCCCCCAGTCTAGCAACCAAGGAAGACAACCGAACAACCAGATGGTGAGTTATGTCCCGCCACATCAAAGATGCAACCAACAGCACCCAGGCAACCAACAACACAACCAGCCACAGTACCAGCCAGACCACTATGAGCCGTCCGACTACTCTCAGCCGAACCACGGTGGGGGGCAGTCGAATCAAAGATACAACCAGCACCCCAACGAAGGTCAAGGAAAAATGATGGTTCCGCACCATCCTAATGATGTGTTGCTAGAAATTCAGGAGGCTCAGAAAGAGCAGAGGGCGGCACTGGACATGCTTACGAAGCAACTGTCTCAAGTTGCAATGTCGCTGGGAGAACTGAGAGGCAACGAAGGGAAAATTCCTGCCACGATGCAGCAGCCTGGGAGTGAGAACATTAGCAAAGTCTCCCTGAGGTCAGGGAAGGTGTACCAGACCCCCAGCCCACCTGCAGCGTCCCCAGCGTCTATACCTAGACCAAGCCACCAAGAAGAAGGAGAGTCCAGTGGAGCGGATCAAACGAAGGGGAAAGAGAAAGACAAAGCGAAGGTGGACAGTGAGACCACATGAGAAAGTCAAGGTGAAGAAACTGAGAAGGTCAAACCATATCCATACCGCAGAATGGTGACCAGGAAGAGAGACGCCACAATCGACGTGGCCTGTATGTTCAAAGATGTGAAAGTCAAGGTGCCACTCTTGACGGCACTGAAAATGCCCCCAATCAGCAAGTTTATAAAGGACTACCTGGCGGGGAAGGTCAATGACGATGAGAGAATTATTACAGAGGAGAACGTCTCTGCCGTGATCCAAAGGAGCGACCTCCCATCCAAAAAGACCGACCCAGGAATGGTCATGCTCCCAATTTTGATCGGGGATATTCAAGTGGAGCACGCCATGTGTGATTTAGGGGGGTCTATCAATGTTCTGCCATACTCCATTTATAAGAAGCTGGGAGAGGCCATGCTAGTCGATACTGATATAATGATACAGTTGGCCGACAGATCTTGTACTCATCTGGAGGGAATTCTTCTGGAGGACGTAATCGTGAAGGTGAATAATTTTTGTACCCAGCTGACTTCTTCGTCATCAAGATGACAGAGCCAGCAGCAAGGGAGTCAAGTGGAGTTCTACTGGGAAAGTCGTTCCTATCCACGGCCAGCACTATAATTGACGTCCTTAATGGGACGATCGGCTTGGATTTCAATGGAGAGCAGTTCACGTTTAATATTGATGACGCTATGAAGAGGCCAGCAGACAGCGAGAACGTGTACTCAGTAGATGTGACTGAGCCGCTAGTACAGGAATATCTGGAGGAGGAATTCCTACAGAGGCAATTCACTGACTCCGCTGCAGATGAAGAGGTCGAGAGAGAAGTCGTCGAATGGTACGAAGCCATGAACGTCGGTGAAATCGATGATCAGGCCATCGCGAAAGTGATGATGGATTTTTGCAAGCTCCCGCGACCAGCTGGGTCAAGCGGGAAGGCTCAAGTGTCTAGCCTCGAAAAGTTTCCTGATCAAGGCAAGTCACTGAGAAGAGAAGCAGAAGAAAATCCACTGCCTACTGAAGTGCCGAAATCCGCAAAGGAGTTAAAGCCCCTTCCAACACATTTAAAGTACACCTATCTGGGGGAAGACGAAACAATGCCAGTCATCATCAACAGTCAGTTGACCCAGGGGCAGGAAGACAGATTGGTGGAAGTACTAAAGCGCAACCAGAAAGCCATAGGATGGAAGCTGACAGATCTAGTGGGCATCAGCCCAGACTTGTGCATGCACCACATCAGATTGGAGGAACGAGCTAATCCGCATCGTGACCAGCAACGCAAACTCAACCCCCACATGAGGGAAGAAGTGCTCAAGGAGATAGTCAAGCTGGTCTCCATAGGAATCATATACTCCATCCCTGACAGTAACTGGGTCAGCCCAGTGCATATGGCGACAGAATACTCAATATCTGTTCGGCACTGTTCAAGTTTCCGACCGAGAACTTCTCGGCTTTACTCGTTTTTTATGTTCTGAAGTTGATAGCTTAGTTTGATTCCGTGTTGTTTCGTAGTTAAAGAATCGATCTTTTTTGTATTCCGCATGTTCACAGTACATGTTTTGGAGTTCTGAATATAAAATCGGAGTTGTTTTGTTTTCGTCATCTTGTTTACTGTTCCAGTTTAGTTTCGCTTTTAAGTCTCTGATCCAGTGTTTCATTATGTTGAATGTCAAGGTGTTTTCGCAGTTTCATAGCAAGATTAGGTATTTAAGTTTTTTTATTCCATCCTGTCGTTTACTTGACCCTTACTTGTTTCTAGCATGATGAGTGTCTTGATCAAGTAGATAGTTTATTTTCTGCCTAGCTTAAAAACTCCCAACTTAAAGCGTGGCAGCAGCCGACCCTTGTTCAATACTCACACACTCAACACACCGGTTTCTCTGTGGGATCGACCCCAAACTTGCCGCTTTACTGTTAAAGTAGTGCAAATTTGGGAGTTATAAATATATATTTGCGATGGGAATGAGAGAGAACGCCTTGATCAAGTGGCAACGACATTTGCTAACTGATCCACTCGGTTCAGTTATCTTCCATATAGCTTGATCCAACCGCGTTTCTTAAATCGCGCCCGACCAAAATGGCGCCGTTGCCGGGGAAACATGGTGTTATTGTATGGATGTGTTTAGTGCATAGGTGTAAATAGTTTTATTTCCTTCTTTTCTAATTTGTTTTTCCTTCCTTTTATGAGAAGGTACCACCGCTTGAGCAAGCAAAAGCAGAAATGGCCCTCGTCGACAACGATTCAGGAATTGGCTCCCTGCACGCTCATGACGAGTAGGAGCCCACTCATGCCATTGCTATCAATCCAGGAATGCGCACAATCGCAATAAAATCAGGGGTGCTAGTCGTTTTGTCCAATTTCTATGGCCTCTTGAATGAGTGTCCTTACGCTTTTCTTGAGGAATTTTGCAGATACTATGATATTTAACCCGTGCCGGCTGGATCCAATTCGGAGGATTATAGGCTCAATGCTATTCCTTTTCTCTTGAAGGGCGACGCAGGAGTCCGGCTATCAAGGTTACCGGAAGGATCGATCAGGACATGAGCCGAGTTCCGCATGATATTCTTAGACCGCTTCTTCCCAGCGTCGAAGACGAGTGCCCTGAAACGGGAGATTACAGAGGCCAGGCAAGAGTATGATGAACCCCTGGGCCAATACTGGGATAGATTTCAGGGGTTGCTTCAAGCGTGCCCCAACCACAAGATGGGAGATCGTGAGGTCTATTCAACCTTCTATGGCGGACTTACGGTGGACACCAAGAACGATCTCAACCTAGCAGCCCAAGGGGATTTCTCAAAAACCCCATTCAGTCAAGCAAAGAGTATTCTGGAGAGGCTAATCGAGGCAAAGAGATCATATGAGACCTCCCGCGTGGCCAGTACAGAAGAGGTGTCGTGCACGCAGCGAAAGCAAGAAGTGACGAGAAGCTGGAGGCTCGATTCGAGCAGATGGAGAAGAAGTTGCTGGAGGCAGTAGAAAAGTCCAGAGCGCCTCCACCGCCTGCACCCAAGGAGAAGCCTTATGTGCCACCACCACCGGAAGAGCACCACTACTATTGTTGCGAATTCCCTCCTGAAGCAGAACCGCAACCTCAGGTGAATGCCGCCGGCCATTGGAATGCAAGCGGCAACTAGATCCAGGGGAAGCAGAGGGATCATCCCAATTTCAGGTGGAGTGACCAGAACCCAAGCCAACCGCCTCAATCGTCCACGCAACAGATACAACCCTCCGAGGGGCAACCCAATTGGCCCGCTCGGAACCAAGAGAGATCAAACAACGGAGGCAACAGAATGCAGGGTGGTCAAGTAAACTGATCAGGAGGACCACAAGGCAATTGGTCAAGCAGACAGCAGGAAGGAAATTGGGGCTACAGACATCAGGGCCCCCAGTCAAGCAACCAAGGGATACAACCGAACAACCAGATGGTGACTTATGTCCCGCCACATCAAAGATGCAACCAACAGCACCCAGGCAACCAACAACACAACCAGCCACAGTACCAGCCAGACCACTATGAGCCGTCCGACTACGCTCAGCCGAACCACGGTGGGGGGCAGTCGAATCAAAGATACAACCAGCACCCCAACGAAGGTCAAGGAAAAATGATGGTTCCGCACCATCCTAATGATAGTGTTGCAAGAAATTAAGGAGGCTTAGAAGGAACAGAGGGCGTCGCTGGACATGCTTACGAAGCAACTGTCTCAAGTTACAATGTCGCTGGGAGAACTAAAAGGCAACGAAGGGAAAATTCCTGCCACGGTGCAGCAGCCTGGGAGTGAGAACATTAGCAAAGTCTCCCTGAGGTCAGGGAAGGTGTACCAGACCCTCAGCCCACCTGCAGTATCCCCAGCGTCTATACCTGGACCAAGCCACCAAGAAGAAGGAGAGTCCAGTGGAGCGGATCAAACGAAGGGGAAAGAGAAAGACAAAGCGAAGGTGGACAGTGAGACCACATGAGAAAGTCAAGGTGAAGAAACTGAGAAGGTCAAACCATATCCATACCGCAGAATGGTGACCAGGAAGAGAGACGCCACAATCGAGGTGGCCAGTATGTTCAAAGATGTGAAAGTCAAGGTGCCACTCTTTACGGCACTGAAAATGCCCCCAATCAGCAAGTTTATAAAGGACTACCTGGCGGGGAAGGTCAATGACGATGAGAGAATGATTACAGAGGAGAACGTCTCTGTCGTGATCCAAATGAGCGACCTCCTATAAAAAAAGACCGACCCAGGAATGTTCATGCTCCCAATTTCGATTGGGGATATTCAAGTGGAGCACGCCATATGTGATTTAGGGGCGTCTATCAATTTTCTGCCATACTCCATTTATAAGAAGCTGGGAGAGGCCAAGCTAGTCGATATTGATATAATGATACAATTGGCCGACAGATCTTGTATTCATCTGGAGGGAATTCTTCTGGATGACGTAATCGTGAAGGTGAATAATTTTTGTACCCAGCTGACTTCTTCGTCATCAAGATGACAGAGCCAGCAGCAAGGGAGTCAAGTGGAGTTCTACTGGGAAGGTCGTTCCTAAACACGGCCAGCACTATAATTGACCTCCTTAATGGGACGATCGGCTTGGATTTCAATGGAGAGCAGTTCACGTTTAATATTGATGACGCTATGAAGAGGCCAGCAGACAGCGAGAACGTGTACTCAGTAGATGTGACTGAGCCGCTAGTACAGGAATATCTGGAGGAGGAATTCCTACAGAGGCAATTCACTGACTCCGCTGCAGATGAAGAGGTCGAGAGAGAAGTCGTCGAATGGTACGAAGCCATGAACGTCGGTGAAATCGATGATCAGGCCATCGCGAAAGTGATGATGGATTTTTGCGAGCTCCCGCGACCAGCTGGGTCAAGCGGGAAGGCTCAAGTGTCTAGCCTCGAAAAGTTGTCTGATCAAGGCAAGTCACTGAGAAGAGAAGCAGATGAAAATCCACTGCCTACTGAAGTGCCGAAACCCGCAAAGGAGTTAAAGCCCCTTCCAGCACATTTAAAGTACGCCTATCTGGGGGAAGACGAAACAATGCCAGTCATCATCAACAGTCGGTTGACCCAGGGGCAGGATGACAGAATGCTGGAAGTACTAAAGCGCAACCAGAAAGCCATAGGATGGAAGCTGACAGATCTGGTGGGCATCAGCCCAGACTTGTGCATGCACCACATCAGATTGGAGGAAGGAGCTAAACCGCATCGTGACCAGCAATGCAAACTCAACCCCCACATTAGGGAAGAAGTGCTTAAGGAGATAGTCAAGCTGGTCTCCGTAGGAATCATATACTCCATCCCTGACAGTAACTGGGTCAGCCCAGTGCATATGGTGCCGAAGAAAGGAGGATCCAGGTTGTAAAAAACGAGAAAAATGAGTTGATCCCAACACGGCCAGTCATTGGGTGGAGGATGTGCATCGACTACAGGAAGCTTAATGCGGCCACAAAGAAGGATCACTTCCATCTGCCATTCATTGACCAGATGCTTGAGAAATTGGCGAGGAAGCAATATTTCAGTTTCCTTGATGGGTACAGTGGCTATTTCCAGATCGCAGCGAATCCAGAGGACCAAGAGAAGACCACTTTCACCTGCTCTTTCGGCACCTATGCCTACAGGAGGATGTCGTTTGGCCTCTGCAATGCTCCGGACACTTTCCAAAGATGTATGATGAGCATCTTCTCTGATTTGTTGGAAGACTGCATAGATATCTTCATGGACGATTTCACCGTCTATGGGGACACATTTGATCAGGGGCTATATAGCCTAAACAGAGTATTGGAAAGGTGCCGACAGAAGGACTTGGTTTTAAATGGGGGCTGAAATGGGGGCTCCCAACACTCAAACTCCTAAATTCTATCTCATACACACTTGGTTCCTGTTTTAGTTTAGCTTAGCGGTGATTTGGTGTTGGTTTTTGTCACATTGATCGTTTGGTGCTGTAATTCCGTTGCGAGAAGGGACGATGAAACAATTTCTTTTTAGTTTTCTTCTTTTGGTTTACGTGTGTTTGTTGCTGACTCTCAGTGTTTTTTATTCAGTAAATTTGGTTTTATTATTTTGCTCATGCTTAAATGTTCTGTTCACCATGCATACAGTTTCTGATTTACCTTTGAGTGTCGATTTATGTTTAATGTTTGATCTGTGTATCTTTGCTATGCTTTAATCTACTGGATCTGAGTTTAATTTTGGATTTCTACTTGAGTGCGAAGAAGATTATGATAAAATGTTTAAGGATGTTTAGATCTGATAGGTGATTTATGATTTCTGCATGATCATGGTTTAGTTTCTTATTCACGTAGGTGCAGTTTAGTTATTAGGGGTAGATTTAAATTTACAAGTTGTTTTGATAGTTTTATTAGTCGGAAATGTTCAGATCTGATTTTTGCTCTGTTTTATTTATGTTGATTTCGGTAAGAAGATGAAGTTGTTAGGAAAGTTTTACTTTATCGTACGATTTGCAGTAGACTGACGGACGCTCACTTTTTTCTGTTTGTCCATTTCTGGAAATCTTAGTATGAGTTGATCAAGTAGCTTAGTTCCGCCTAGCAAGTGGATCAGTTTAGTTAATTCAGTTTCTCATTCTGTAGTTTAACTTAACCAACCTCCTAAAGCGTGGCAGCAGCTATCCCCATTTTATCCGCAACAAATGTATAACACATCGTCTCTGTGGGATCGATCCTTACTTCCCTATACTGTTTAATAGTATTATGGGTTAAGGTTTTGAAGCGCTCTGAGTTCCTCCATTCATCTCACTCAAGTCGGATTAAGTCAAGTTGACCATTTGAGTTTCCACTGGATCCACACATAGGCCAGCTGGATCAGTTCGACAATCTAACTTGAGAAATTCACAACGATAGAGAATAATTTCATAAATCAAAGCAGTTTTCACGGGTTTTAAGAAATGTAAAGAAAAGTTAGTAGAGTAAGTTTGTGGAATATGGGTCCCACTTAATTTATGTATTAGTTTTATAGTAATAAAATGTGAGTGGAATAAGTTGGTGGAATGTGGGGCTACTTAACATTTATGGTAAAAGTGAAATAAGACTCTTATTGTTAGGGTTAGTATACTGAAAAGCATGTTTCGAGCGACTTCGCACGAATAGAATCTTGCTTGTGTACGGAAAAACTCTACAATCCACTTTTGACCCGATTCAGTATCATTCGAGCAGTTTGCACGAATAGAATCAATATATTGTTATATTGTGTTTGCTTGTGCGTTTATAAGATGTTTTATAAACATTTAAATGCATAAGAAGTAAACAAAGCCTACGTCTTTTGCTTAGTAGACTGGTCGTGGGCTGCGCTCACTTTAAGGTACTACAGTCGGTTCTAAGCAATGCTTTGCAAAAGAGAAGAAGAATTTCACAACCTAGATAGGCTTTGGCTACCTATTGTGAAAGGTTGCAATGTCAGTCCGATTATTTCTAAGCCTTATTGAAATAAGATGACGTTGGTGTGGTATAGCACTGAAAGGATCTAACAGCAAGACGAGTCTTTATGCTATCTACTGAAAGACGAGGTCTTGATAAATATCTATTTCTTAATCTACATACGTTAGTATTGAGCATACGACATTGAGTATCTACTACTTTGACTTACCAAAGGTGCGGGTTTTTCGTCACCCAACGAACCAGGTATATTGGGTAGTGCTGATCATTATCTAGCGGTGCTAGGATTGCTATTATGTTGAATCGTGCGCGAGGAGAGTCTCGTTTGATAATGTCCTCAAGAGGAGCTTGAACAAGGTTTTATTATTCGGAAACTGGCCAGTTGGAGTTTTATTACTCTATGAATAATACATAAGTGTTTCTTGCTAAGTCCACTCTTGGAAATAATAAGATGTTAATTAATTAAGTCCATAGCAGAATTTAATTAATTAATGGACATTTATATCTTAAGCACGGGAAATAAATAATAAACAAAATGGAAACCCAGATTACTTGTAATTTTGGATTTGGATGGGGAGTTCAATATTACTTCTGTAGTGGCTGCTCGTAATATTCTAATATAAGCTTGTATTAAATTGTGGGTTCAATTTAATTAGTAAAAAGCTAATTGGGGAAGCACATATCCAAAACCTTCCATAGATCCCTAACTGGGCCTAATATGAACTATTATAAATAGGAGAATAAAAGAGACAGAAAGATATACAATTAATGGTCATGAAAATTTCGCCCACTCTAATTTTAGAGAATACGAAAATTTCAAAAAGATTTTCTCCTCCGCGAGATTTTCAACTCCTCCTCCGTGAGAAATTTCTGTCTTCTTTATTCAAGTCCCAGTGTTTCGATAAGATCAGCCCACCCTGATATCGGAATAGAGTTCGGGACACCAGTCAGAAGATCCGTGGTCTAGTATTGAAGATTATCGTGGAGAAGGCGCCAGCAATCGACGATTCTTTGGAAAATCAACGAGGTAAATTGGCTAACTCCGTAGCAAGCATGTTTTAGGGATTTTTTGTGCTAAAGCATATTTGAAATTCAAGTTATGAGCATGATACATGTGATAATTACGCGAATAGAATTTGTCTAAATAATCTGTAAAATAGATCCGTATATGCGATCCGTTAGAACGCATGTAAAATAGATCCGTATATGCGATTCGTCCCACTTATTGTGGGACGAATCAAAATGGCAAAATAGGACTCTTATTGTGGAACGGAGGGACTATTATTATATATAGATTAATGCAATAAGATTTGACTTAGGCTGCAAATCAGCGCGTTGCACATACAAACCGAGTGTGGACTAAATAAACAACCGGTTTGACCGTGAAAATGGCCAATGGTCGGAACAGTTTTCGTATTTTTAATTAAAAAAATACTCTCTTCGTTCAATAAATATAAAATATTTTATTTCTGACACGAGTTTTTATGTAGTACTCCCTCCATCCATCTGTAGTAGAGACATTTCTTTTCGGCACGAGATTTAAGAAAATTTGTGTTAAGTGAGGTAAGTAAATGAATAATAAAGTAAAAAAGGAAAAAGTAGAGAGATGAAGAGAGAATAAAGTAAGAGAGAGTAAAGTAAGAGAGAAGAAAATTTATTGTTTTTTGCAAAAAGAGGAAATGACTCAGCTACAGTGGAGCAATCCAAAAAGAAATATGACTCAGCTACAAAGGACGGAGGGAGTGTTGTTTTGTGAGTTGATGAAGAAAAAGTAAAATACAAAAGAAGAAAAAGAAAAAAAGAAGAAATGATATTATTTTTATTTTAAAAAAGTTTCATTTATAATAAAACAATTCATAAGAGAGAACGTTTTATTTTAATTAGACAAATGAATTTGTGATACCAAAATTTCACAATGGCCCCACACCAAGAGTTGATCTTGTGCCTATAAATTGGTAAACATACACTTATAAAAAAATTACGTGGTGACTGTTTTATAGAATCATTCTACAACATAATGCCATCAATTTTCAATGCACTAACCCTGCAAGCCGGGCCGCAACTAATAAATGACACTATTCACAACTTCAACATATTTTACTCGTAAATGCCATACGTTGATCAATTCAAACCGGGAAAATAAATTGTTCATTCGAAAAAAGAAATTACAAATCCCAGAAAAAAATACAAATCTTAGAAAAAAAATACAAATCCTAGAAAAAAATTTAAAAAGTCCTAGAAAAAAAAATTACAAATCCTAGAAAAACTACTTCTTCATTTGGGTGCGAAGGTAGGCGATCATCTCACGGTGCAACTCGAGATTGAACTCTGACATGGTCGAGGTACCCCTCGATGTCAACTCCGTCAGCTGGCTCATCCGCCAGGTAATACTCATCTCCGACAAAGAGTCGGACATCTTATCTAGAGACTGATTGATCGGCGGTGGCGCCATAGCGGAGTTGCTCGCAGTTGCCTTCCCCTTTGCTTTCCTCTTTGCCGCCTTTGTTCCCATCGGGCGGCTGTGAACGCTAGGAGATGTGACGAAGACGTCGTCGTCTGTCACATTGAGGTCGATCGCCGGACCTTCTTCGCTCGAAGAGTAGTTTCCGGAGGAGGAAACTTTGACTCTCTTCGCTGCCCCGGTTGCCGTCGGTTCGGCACCACTGGTGTACTTCGGGCTCTTCTCGACGAGCTTCAAAATGTCGAAGTACTTGAAGTGCTTCTTCCCATCAGCGAAGAACGCCTCCTTCGCCTTCTCGACGAGGTCCGCCTCGTTGTGCCCGTTCGGCCACATCCGGACTACATTGGCCCACTTTCCATTCCACTTGCTCGTATCCGCCTGGACCTGACCCCAATGCTTGCGCAGCTTCACATAGCTACATTCGAACGACCCTTTAGGACGCCCAGCGTTATACTTCTCAGCAATCCGCTCCTAGAACACCTTGTCGGACTGTTGGTTGTCGATGATAGGATCCTCGGCGACGTCGACGTAGTTCCTGGCAAGCCACATTGTCTCTTGCGGACTATACTTTTTCGGGCCGTCATCCTCGCCTACCTTGCCATTACCCCGCCCTTGAGCGGGCTCCATCTCACTGATCTCGAACTCATCGGTGTTGACCGACGATGTTACGTTGATGTTGCTACCGACTCCTGGACTAGGCGTCGGCTGCGATGGTGGTTATGCCGGCATGTACTAATTGTTCGCGTTGATGAATTCGTCCATCTGGCGTTCATCGCTGTTAAACCAATCCATTGACGCCGAAAGAAAGGGAATAAAAGATGATTGAAATAGATAATGTACGTAAGAATGGTGCACCATAGTTCCGTATTTCTAGAGACGAAATCGAAAAAAAAATTAGGGACTTGCGGCCCGACCCAGAGAGCGTGCAACGCCGGGCCGGGACTCGCGTGTTTAGGCCCGTCCCCGATTAATGCCGGCCAGGCCGGACCCCGGGAGCATCACCGGGCCGCAAATGCGGCTGGGACTCACGTTTTGTGGCCCGGCCCAGTGCGTTAACGGTGACCGAAGGCATTAGATCACTAAATCAAGGTACATGATCATTCGTCCACTAATATCAATACGATTCACAAAAAATGTAAATTATGGGTATTAATATAAATTAACAAAAAGTTATTCATAAATAACTTTGAAAAAATATCTCAAAACTTTAAATGATTATAACTATTTTAATTTATATTATTTTTTAACACAAAATGAATCAAATTAAAGATAATTTTATAACGATTCTAACGAGATCTCACTTGCATATGTTCAAATGTCAAAATTTAAATTTTTTTTTTTTAATTTTTGTATTTTTACGTATTAGATAAATGTAAATGTAGGTATCAAAATATGTCAATATAATATATATACAATTCAATGCAAAATTGTGTTGACATATTCAAGGAATCACCTTGATATTTTTTATATACTATATTGACATTTTATCCAAAACCCTAAATTTGGTCCTTCTTCTGATAAATTTAAATTTAAATAATTATAAAAGGAAATTACACATGGTAATTTATAGACCACTACATCTCTGAAAATCCTATGGACTTAAATTAGTTGTAGTTAGCAATTAAAAGATGAGTTAGAAATTGATCACACTTTGTTCCATAATATGTGTCATATTTTAATTTGTGCAAAAGTTTTAAGAAATGTAAAAAAAATGGGTTGAATAAGTTGGTGGAATGTGAGTCCCCCTTATATATAGTAGTTTTATAGTAATAAAATGTGAGTAAAATAAATTGGTCGAATGTGGGGTGAAACACTCGTGTCTGTCGTGTGAGCGTGTGTATGATAAATTCCAAGATCGAGCTGTCAAGTCCACTGAATCCACTAAACACTAGGTCTAGGAACTCAAGGCGACACGGAAGACTCTGGCTATGGACACACAAACTCTTGCGTTTCAAAGATCCCTCAACCCGTTATACTATAGACTGGTATAGGGAAGCAAGGGGTCGATCCCACGTAGATGGACGCGCAAGAAGACATCTAGAGATTTTTGGTTAGAAAACGGCTGCTGCCACGAAAACTTTGGTTGAGGTATTCTACTTCTAGACCTAGGCACGAAATTAGACACTAGACCTAGTAAACTGTAAACAACATGCAGTGCTTTAACATCCTTAGAACTACGGAATTTTTAAACCTACTTCTTAGATAGAGCAAACGATTACCAACTATAGCTAAACAGAACACAACTAAAAATTGGGGACCAACGTCCAGAAATATCAAATACGGAATTAAAACTGCAACTAACTAACAAAGCATCTAACTGACAACGACATGCATCACATCAACTAAATAAAACACGAAGATGGAGGAAACAGAGCATATACCGAGATTCAAACAAAATGTAAAAATTCGAACATCGGAAACTTGCAAACAACCGGAAATAGAACAGATCTACGTATACTAGGCGGAATGAAATGAAAACACGAAAGTTAGGCATAAGTCTCAATCACTCTTCCGATCCAACGTCGAAAACTCAATCCACTCCAGATCTAAGCTGTCCGAACCCAAGCAGCAACCAACAACAACTCCATGGCTCCCGATTCACCCAGATCTACTTCGATCAACACCAGTTTCCAGCAATTTCACCAAACTACAACAAACGCAAAATAATGAACACCCATAATCGAAATCAACAGAACTCGTTAATGGCAGAAAACAGAAATTTCATAAACTAAAGCAATTCGATAGTAAATAGGGCCGAACTCCGAACGGCGAAGCTCGGTGAAATTCATGATAGAAAACTAAAATGAAAGCGATTTAAATTGTTTCTTCGCCCTCCACGAGGACAGTGTTACTCCGACGACTAACTAGCAACCAGTAACCCAGAACTGCCCTACAATTTCCCCATCAAAACCCAAAAGTGTGTAGAAGTGAAGTGAGCTGCAAACTAAATCTGTTCCTGAGGTCCCCACCGAGAGGATCCCTCCAGATTGCATGCTTCCTTCTGGTGCGGTAGGATCTTCTAGAAACCTTCGCAGAAATCTCCATTCTGCCCTTCAGCTTCACGATCCCTCCGTCTAGTTGTTTCCTCCGAATTTGCTCACTTATTCACCATAATTGCATGGTCCTTGGAATCCACCTCCTTTGTTCCTCGACCAGGTGAATTCTTCTACACACCTGGCTTAAAACATGTGTTAGACCTTATAATTGTATGAATTCACCCCCTAGACCTATGCATGAAATTAGTCTTATCAAACTGCTCACACTTAAACCTTGCTTGTCCTCAAGCATGAAAGACAATAAAAAGATATAAGGTGAATTTCAGTGCACAGTTCCCATGAACGACTGTACAAACAAGACACGAACAAAACTCCAACTACTAGACCTAGACATACTACAGACTCAAAAAGAAACACTTAAAGAAAAACACACAAGCATTAACTAGTTTCAATTTTTAGGCGATCGTCCCCACAAGCTTAAGTTCTATCCGATTGTCTACAGTCTTCAAATCCTCCTCCTCCCTTCTTTTACTTAAACGGTCTGTTAGTTCGTTAAGATAGCCCATTGACTTCCCTATTGTTGGATTCACTCGATCACTCATTCCTCACCAGGGATGTTAGGATCGAATCACTCTTAAGTTAATGTTATACCACTGATGCATCGGGTTATGAGAGTTTCTCTTTCCTACAGTCCTCCTTTTTACTTCCTGGGTCAAGTTACTATTGTTCCCTGCCCTTAGGAATTTTTTTTCTTTTGCTACCATTTTTTTTCTTTTATTTCTTTTCCCCTGGACTTCGTCCAGCTTATACCTCCGAATTTTTTGATTTTCTTCCTCCCCTGGACCTCGTCCAGCTTATACCTCCTTTCCTGGACTTCGTCCAGCTTGTACCTCCAGACTCTTCCCCCTAAGCAATCAAGTGGTGTCCCCTTTTTTATACAAGTTAGCTCTAAGTGTATGGCTTATAACTCACATTTATGATGGGGCTTCACAACTAGGTCATCTAAGGCATCCTCCATCGTCCTTACGTCATTCAAACCGAATTCAGCTTATTAAGGAAAAAGGCCTCAAAGTTGACATGCATCCTATCTTCAATTGCTCTCACTAGGGGAATCTTGCCTTATTATATTCACCAGCTCATGCGAACACAAACACAGAACCTAAAAAAAACTACAGACTCTTAGACCTAACAGATTATTTACATGATTGACACTAAATGCACTAACTGCTCTCCCCCTCCCACTTCATTCATGCTTGTCCCCAAGCAATCCCAATGAGGTGGAAAACATGGCAGTTAGTGGCGACAACAAAACAGAGATCTCAGACGCAAAGAAAACACAAACTTCTCACACTTAGACCAAGAATTGGGCTAAGTGGGAGAAGATATACACAGAAAACACAAATAACAAACACATGCTATATTAACAAAAACTTCTCACACTTAGACCGAACATCGGGCTAAGTGGGATAAGTGTAACAGACAAAAGCCAAAACATGCGAATAACATCTTCTCACACTTAGATCAAACATTGGGCTAAGCGTGTGAAGGCACAACACATATATGCAGAATAAAGCATGTTGGGCAAGGAACATAGATAAAACAAAAAGAAAGAAGAAAAGAAAAACAGAAAAGTAAAAGTTACTTGTTCATGCGGGATTTAATTCGGGGACTGGCCCCCGCGGGAGCCAGACTGGGGCGGTACGTAAGGTCGGGTCACCTTTGCTTTCTTTCTTGCCGGCGAATCCGGCTTCTTATGCTCTGTCTCACTCGGTTGCCTGGTCAATGTCTTCTTCACAGTCAGGGACTTTGATGCCGACGGGGCTAGCAAGGGTGTAGACGCGGGTGGGGGACGCTGTAGAGATGAACTTCCTGGCCCAGGGTGGGTGGACACCGTGCTGGGTCCAGTAGTCAATATCGCCTGGGGCGCGGAGCAATTCTCCTTCAACCATTTGGTCATCATCATCATCAATTGAATAGCCTCCTTCAACTGACCACTGTGGGTCGACGACATCCCCACCATCTCCTCTCTGACCATTCTGATTTCTGATCTCATCCATCCTACCTACTTTCTCATCTCCTCAACTTCAATCTTAGCTGTAGATTTGACAACTTCTGGTTCTCGCTTGACCTGGGGTTCAACTCGGCCGACCTCGTAGAAGCACACCTCCTTCCCCTTTTTGCCAACTTACCAGAACTACATCTCTCTTTGTACGTAGCAGTTCTCTTGGGGTCCTCAAACTTCTTTATTGCTTCCAGTAGCTGTTTGGTTAGCCAGACCTCTTCTGGCTCAAAGTTCAATATCTCCTCGGGCGCTTCGATTTCGTCCTCATCAGACTCGCTAGACGAAGAAGGGCCGACAGGTTCCTTGGCGAAGGGAACCTTAGTTGGGGTCGGGAGCGAAACTTCCTCAGATTTGCTTCTTGCGGTCGTCTTAGCCTTCTTGACCCGGGAAGCAGCAGCTTGCTTTCCCTTCCTTTTCTGTTCGGCCGCCAGGCGGCGCTCCTCCTCTTCGTCTGCTTCCCCGTCAGATCTAGGGGTTTCTTTCTCTAGCCCACCCTCCGTTCCTAAGACGTGGACTTCTTCTCCTGCGGGCACAGTGGGATCCTCGATCTCCACTCTCAAATTCCGTCTGACCAGTCTTCTAGCTTCCCGGTCATTTATCGGTACTTCTGTAACCACCGGCTGATCGTCCAGTTCTATTACCAATTCCAGCCCGCTCTCATTGGGCTCCGATCCATCGTCAGTAATGAGGGCTTCTCCCTCCTCAGACAAAATAGGGGTTGCCCCCTCAATGTAAACAGGGGTTTCCCCCTTAGCAACCATTTTCTCAGAAATTAGGGCATCTCCGCCCGCCATCCTTTCTGGGTCTCTTCCCCAACACAATCGTCAGAAATACCAGGGGTTGCCCCCTCCAACTCACCAACAACTGGGGTTTCCCCCTTTCTGATTTCTTCAAACACCACAGGGGTTGCCCCCTCGACTACATCAAAACCAGAGATAAAAGGGGTTTCCCCCTCAACTAGCATAACCTGCTCCATCTCCGTAACCAGATCTGTACCTTGTTCCTGTTCTTCGGTCACCGCAATGTTTTTTTCCGATTCGCCAGTAACCGGTTTGACTTCTGCATGAACGGTAGACGGTTGGGAAATCGTTTCCTCTGGGACTTATGGTGGTGATGGTGCGGTGGGCGCGGCCTTCCCCATCATTGTTGTGAGCAGGGCAAAAGCTTTCATCGCTTCTTCCGGTCCTCCAAATTTCTGCAACAATTCTGCCATGAAATTCGCCGTGTTGGAATCGGCAGATCCGGCGGTGCTTCCTGCAGTTGATGTGTTCTCCATTGCTCGGATCTGAAATTATCTCAAAGACTTTGAAAGAAATTACGGTTAGGGTTAGTGAAAAGCTGGGTATCGCGAGAGAGAATTGGGGATTTTTAGAACGAGAGAAAGTTTGGATTGAGAAAATAGAGTATAAGGAGTGGAAATGGTAAAAGTGGGTAAGGGCGCGTACGGATATGCAAGCGGTTGCAGGCGTGACATAAGCAACCGTTTGCCTTCCCATAAAGTAGTTTTTGAATTTCAAAACTATTCCACTTCCCTCCCAAACTAAGTTTCTCTGCCCCATGTAAATGTTACTCCCGCGATACCACACTTAGGCAAAAACAAAAAAATGAAACACCAGACGTCCTGGTCAAGGAAAAAAAAGTGACAAAACATTTTCCCTGAAAAGACTGATGTTTCGAAAATAATTTTTTTTGGAAAATTAATTTTCTTCTTTGTTTGGAATTTTTTTTTCTTTTATAAAAACCAGCTAAATATTTACACTTTCAATTAAACACTCTCTAGATCCCCTGGTTCAGTGAATAGATATGAAAAGAAACATTCCAATTTACCTGACCTAGGAATTCGTCGAGAGTTTTTTCCCCCACAGACCATTTAAGCGATAATAGAGAGTGCGCGTAGCAGCACTTCCTCCACTACACACAACTCAGAATTATCCCTAAAAACCTTCACCCTATGACCATTCACAAGAAAGGGAGTAGAGTTTGTGGTACTTCCCTGGATCTCCACTGCTCCATTTGCGCGAAGACTTATGATAGTGTAAGGTCCAACCCATTTGGATTTTAACTTTCCCGGTAGCAGTTTGAGTCTGGACTGGAACAAGAGAACCTTCTGTCCTACTTGTAGTTCCTTGACCCGGAGATTTTTGTCATGCCAAAGCTTAGTCTTCTCCTTATACCATATTGCGGACTCATAAGACTCAAGTCATAATTCCTCCAGTTCTTGAAGCTGCAGTTTCCTCTCTTCTTCACACGCCTGAGGGTTTATGTTAATTTCCTTGACCGCCCAATAGGCCTTGTGTTCCACACCCACAGGCAAATGGCACATCTTACCGAACACTAGCCTGTAGGGTGACATTTCAATAGGCGTTTTATAGGCTGTCCTGTAAACCCATAGTGCGTCGTCAAGCCTCTTACTTTCCTTGACGAATTCACCGTTTTCTCTAGTATTGCCTTGATCTCTCTATTTGATATTTCTGCCTGCCCATTTGACTGAGGATGATAAGGTGTAGACAGCCTGTGGTGCACTCCATATTTTTTCATTAGAGCTTCTATCATCCGATTTCGGAAGTGCGTCCCCTGATCCGAATTAACAGCCCTAGGCACACCATACCTGCTAAAAATGTTAGACTTAAGAAATTTTGCCACTTCTTTAGCTTCACAGGATGTGGTAGCTTTGGCTTCTATCCATTTCGACACACAATATACTGCCACAAGGATATATGTGTTCCCATACGAAGATGGAAATGGACCCATGAAGTCCATCCTCCAAACGTCGAAGATTTAACAAACGATTACTAGGACCTGTGGCATTTCATCCCTCTTAGAAATTCCCCCTGTCTGCTGGCATCTCTCACAATTTTGACAAAACTCAAAAGCATCCTTATGCAATGTGGGCCAGTAAAACCCACTATCTGACACCTTCCTCGCCGTCCTTCTGGGTCCAAAGTGACCTCCACAAGCTAGAGCATGGCAATGATTCAGCACATCCCTATGTTCCCATTCTGGAATACACCTCCTAATCACTTGGTCAGCTCTCATTTTCCACAAATACGGGTCGTCCCAAAAATAATACTTGGCTTCGCTTTTCAGTTTCATTTTCTGGGCCCTAGTGATTGATTGAGAACTTGGTACCTCTCCAGTGACTAAATAATTTGCCAGGTCTGCGAACCACGGCTCAGCGTTCAGCTGACATTTCCTTTTCTCAGAATCTCCTTGACCTGTTAACTCCATTATCTCTTCCCAACTGATAGGTCTTGGAAATTCCCCTAAATAGTACAGATGCTCCTCTGGGAATGCATCAGGTATAGCTTCATCCGTTTCTCCTTGGAAAATCCTGCTCAAGTGACCAGCCACTTTGTTTTCTGTCCCCTTTTTATCTCGAACCTCCCAATCAAATTCCTGCAAAAGTAACACCCAACGGATCAATCTGGGTTTGGACTCCTTCTTTGCCAGCAGGTACTTAATAGCTGCATGATCGGTGACGACTATCACCCTTGACCCCAGTAAATACGGGCGAAACTTCTCAAACGAGTATACCACCGCCAGCATTTCTTTTTTAGTGGTGTCCTGGTTCTTCTGGGCTTGATTGAGCGTTTTCGATGCATAAAAAATCACATAGATTTTCCCATCAATTCTTTGACCTAGCACCGCCCCTACTGCGTAGTCACTCGCATCGCACATTATCTCAAACGGTAAACTCTAGTCAGGCGCTCTGATAATAGGGGCAGAGACTAGTTTATCCTTCAGTAACTGAAAAGCCTCCTTGCACCCCTCATCGAAAACGAAATCAACTTCATTATGCAACAGATGGGTGAGTGGTTGAGCGATCCTCGCAAAATCCTTAATGAATCTTCTATAGAACCCCGCATGCCCTAGGAATCCTCTAACTTCTTTCTGATTCGTAGGGTAAGGCAATTTTGAGATCACGTCAACCTTCGCTTGGTCTACCTTTATACCCCTCTCTGAAACTACATGCCCTAAGACTATTCCGTCAGGGACCATAAAGTGGCATTTTTCGAAGTTTAAAACCAAATGCTTTTCCTGGCACCTCCTCAACACAATGTACAAACTTGCTAGACAAGAGTCAAAAGAATTCCCATACACAGTGAAATCATCCATGAAAATCTCGATGCAATCCTCCAATAAATTCGAGAAGATACTCATCATGCACCGTTGGAAAGTGCCTGGCGCATTGCATAAACCAAACGGCATCCTTCTGTAAGCATACGTGCCAAAAGGACACGTAAATGTAGTCTTTTCCTGATCTTCTGGATCTATATAGATCTGGAAGTATCCACTGTATCCATCTAGGAAACAGAAATATTGTTTTCCTGACAGCCTCTCCAGCATTTGATCAATGAATAGGAGCGGGAAATGATCTTTCCTGGTTGCCTCGTTCAGCTTCCTATAATCAATACACATCCTTCACCTAGTAACAAGTCGAGTGGGAACCAATTCATTGTTATCATTCTTGACTACCTAAATCCCTGATTTTTTGGGAACCATGTGAACGGGGCTGACCCACTCACTGTCCGGAATAGAGTAGATACTTCCCAGGGAGAGTAACTTCAAGACTTCTTTCAAAACTTCCTCTCTCATGTTCGGATTAAGCTTACGTTGTGGGTCCTTGCAAGCCTTCGCTCCCTCTTCCAATCGAATATGGTGCATGCAAAGAACCGTACTTATTCATACCAGATCAGAGAGAGTCCATCCTATGGCTTTCTTGTTCTTTCTGATCACGTTCAGCAACTCCTTCTCCTGTTCCTTGGTCAAGTTGCTGTTGATGATGACGGAAAAAGTCTCATTCTCCTCGAGATAAGCATACTTGAGGCCTGGTGGGAGTACCTTCAGTTCTTTCTTCAAAGTACTTTCCTCCTGGGGCAAGGGGTTTTTCTCTGTTCCATCAGATATTATATCTTTCCTCGACCTAGAACAAGCCTCCATGCTCGCCACATGGGGTATCTTCCTTGACATAGCTACTCTTGGATTTTTACAGAATTCCAACTAGCTCTTCATCTGATAATTCATTTGTGTTCATTGCTTCACACCATCCAGCCACTTCTCAGTCGATAGAATAACTCATTTCTGAATTTTCAATCTGTTCCTGCATTAATTCTTTCTCAAGATATTCCTGGATTAAGGGGTTAATAACATCAGCAGCATGCAAATTTTCTACATCAAGAGGTTTCTTCATTGCTTCATCGATGCTAAAGGTGTATTTCTCCCCATTGTAGTCAAGGCATATAGTCCCGTCAAAAACATTAATTATGGTCTTGGCTGTACGAAAAAAAGGTCTTCCTAGAAGTACGCCACTGGACTCAGCAGATTCATTGTCACTCATCTTTATCACATGAAAATCAGCTGGGTACAAGAAATCATGCACTCTGACTATCACATTCTCAAGCACTCCTTCAGGGCAAATGCACAACCTATCCGCTAGCCGAATCACCACTTTCGCATCTACCATACTTACTCCTACCAGTTTCTTGTAAATGGAAAGCGGTAAAACATTTATCGAAGCCTCTAAATCACACATGGCATGCTCAATTTTTACATCACCGATTGAAATAGGTAAGGCAAACATACCTCGGTCAGTGCATTTGGAAGGCATTCTCCGCTTCTGAATCACTGCTGACACATTCTTTCCAATTAGAATCTTCCCCCTGGGTCTAGCCTATCCAGCTATAAATTCCTTAATGAACTTGCTGAACACCGGCAACTTCAAGGCTTGTAAGAACGACAAATTAATCTCCAGCTTCCCAAAAATGTCCATGAAGTCTACCGGTTATTCCTTCTTTTTCTTAGCTTTCCCTCGACTTGGGAATGGCTTCAGTAACTTCCCTGCTCCAGTAGAACATCCAGCTGAGGGCTCATTGGTTCCTTTGCTTACCTTCTCCCTTTCAAACTCCGGCTCTAGATCTATGAAAAATGGTTCAACTCCTTTAGGCAATGGTTTCTCCAAATCTCCTGCCCTAAGGTCATCTGTTCTCTCAGGACTATTTCCCTTTAAGTTCTCGGGTCTAGAGGTTATACCCCTTTTTCCTTTGCTTCCTGTGGGGTTTGTCTCCTCATTCGTCCTTATCTCTGAACCTTCATACCCCTTTCCGGATCTTAAAGTGATCAGACTGATGTTAGCTCTATCAGGCATCCTTACTGAGGCAGGAATCTTGCCTTCATTCCCTTGCATCTCGCTCAAAGAAGTAGCTATCTGTGACATCTGTTTTGCCAGCATGTCCATTGCCGCCTTTTGCTCTTGCTGAGCGTCCTGAAGCTTGTGGACTACGTCATTGTTCGACTGCAAGTTGTTCTGCATATGCTGCTGAGAACTTACGAGGTCATGCACCATCTCATCCAGGTTCCTCGGTGTCTTAGAATTGGACTGACTGGACCCTGGGCCTGCATTCGAACCACTTGCTTGATTCTGGCGAATGTTCCTTTGACCTCCCAAACTATTGTTGAACTAGTTTCCTGGCCCTTGATAGGTGGTTTGGAAGTTCCTCTGGTGTGGTGGTACATAAGAATTCCCTTGATGGTTTTGGTTCCTGTTCCCCCAATTCGGATGATCTCCCTGGTTCCGACTATTCCAGTTGCCCTGCCCCTCTTGTTTTCTCCCAGACCAGTTACTCTGCCTCTCCGGTTGAGGTACAAACTGAATGTTCTGTTGTGGTGCTGGCTGGCTCTGGTCGTTGTCCGACCATCTGAAATTGGGATGGTTCCTCCAGGGTGCATCTCTCTGTCTCCCTAGATTCCAACTTCCATCGGGATTCCAACTCCTCATTGCATTAACTTGAGCCGGGTACTCTCCTTCCTGGGGTCCATAATATCGCTGAAACTGACTATCTCCTAGACGCGGAGGTTTCTCCTTCTCTTGTGAGGTTGGTGGTTTGGTCTTCTCGATGGCGTTCAGCAGTGCTTTCTCAAGCCTGTCGATTCTTGCCTCTACCCTCTCTTCATCCTGCTCCCTCAGCGCATTCGCTGAGCCTTTCTTCACAAAATTCCTTGGGCTATCGTATGCCTTTTTCGCCTCAACCAGCTTTCCCAGAATTTCTCTTGCTTCACTTCCTTTCTTCTTTGTAAAATTTCCCCCACTCGAGGAGTTCATCAAATCCTTTGACTCAGGGTTTGCTCCTTCATAAAACAGATAGTAAATCTCTGCCTCAATCATCCTATGGTTCGGGCAGGCATCTAGCAACCCCTTAAATCGTGACCAATATTGACTCAGAGACTCATCATACTCCTGCTTGCACTCTACGATCTCCTTCTTGAGAGCGTTCGTCTTGTTCGACGGAAAGAAGTAATCTAGGAATTCCAATTTAAAGTCCCTCCATGTACGGATAGAATCCGGGGGTAACCTTAATAACCAAGTGTTGGCTTCCCCCTTCAAGGCAAAAGGAACTGCGCGCAAGGGATAGTCCTCCTCTGTTGCGTCATTTGGCCTCTTCTGAATGCTGCACAATTTGCTGAATTCATTTAAGAACTCGTACGGACACTCATTCCTACGCCCAGAGAACGTTGGTAGGATGCCGAGCACGTTCGTCTTGATCTCAATGGACCTCTGTCGCGGATTCATAACTATAGCTTGAGCCGGCTCTCCGTCTAGATGAGAGTGAGCGAGCCGATTTTCGGATCTAGATCGATTATGTTTGCCATGACCCTTGTTTCTTCCTCCTATGTACTTGTTTCCGAAGATGATTTAGGATCCTCCCTTCCTGACGAGTTCCAATCCTCTTCACTTTCTGAACCAAACGGAAATGGACTTCCCGTAGATAATCCCGATCTGGTGGTGACCGTAGATGCTGAGTCCTTGACTTGCCAAGTAAACTGATCGTTCCTCCACTCAGATGAACCTCCACAGTATCCAAACCGCGAGCCTATGCTCATAAACTGAAAATAAAGAAAAACAATTAAGAACTATGTACGCCAAAATTCTCTAGACACAATCACAAGTTACGCCTTCCATCCCCGGCAACGGCGCCATTTGAAACACTCGTGTCTGTCGTGTGAGCGTGTGTATGATAAATTCCTAGATCGAGCTGCCAAGTTCACTGAATGCACAAAACACTAGGTCTAGGAACTCAAGGCGACACGAAAGACTCTGGCTATGGACACACAAACTCTTGTGTTTCAAAGAGCCCTCAACCCGTTATACTATAGACTAGTATAGGGAAGCAAGTGGTCGATCCCACGAAGATGGACGCGCAAGAAAACATATAGAGATTTTTGGTTAGAAAACGGTTGCTGCCACGAAAACTTTGGTTGAGGTATTCTACTTCTAGACCTAGGCACGAAATTAGACACTAGACCTAGTAAACTGTAAACAACATGCAGTGCTTTAACATCCTTAGAACTACGGAATTTTTAAACCTACTACCTAGATAGAGCAAACGATTACCAACTATAGCTAAACAGAACACAACTAAAAATTGGGGACCAACGTCCAGAAATATCAAATACGGAATTAAAGCTGCAACTAACTAATAAAGTATCTAACTGAGCACGACATGCATCACATCAACTAAATCAAACACGAAGATGGAGGAACAAAGCATATACCGAGATTCAAACAAAATGTAAAAATTTGAACGTCGGAAACTTGCAAACAACCGGAAATAGAACAGATCTATGTATACTAGGCGGAATGAAATGAAAACACGAAAGTTAGGCATAAGTCTCAATCACTCTTCAGATCCAACGTCGGAAACTCAATCCACTCCGGATCCAAGCCGTCCGAACCCAAGCAGCAACCAACAACAACTCCATGGCTCCCGATTCACCCAGATCTACTTCGATCAACACCAGTTTCCCGCAATTTCACCAAACTCATCAACCAACACAAAACTCAAACATCCAACTCAGCAACTACAACAAACGCAAAATAATGAACACCCATAATCGAAATCAACAGAACTCGTTAATGGCGGAAAAAAGAAATTTCATAAACTAAAGCAATTCGACAGTAAATAAGGCCGAGCTCCGAACGGCGAAGCTCGGTGAAATTCACGACAGAAAACTAAAATGAAAGCGATTTAAATTGTTTCTTCGCTCTCCACGAGGACGGTGTTACTCCGACGACTAACTAGCATCCAGTAACCCAGAACTGCCCTACAATTTCCCCGTCAAAACCCAAAAGTGTGCAGAAGTGAAGTGGGCTGCAAACTAAATCTGTTACTGAGGTCCCCACCGAGAGAATCCCTCCAGATTGCATGCTTCCTTCCTTATATAGGTGCGGTAGGATCTTCTAGAAACCTTCGCAGAAATCTTCATTCTGCTCTTCAGCTTCACGATCCCTCTGTCTAGTTGTTTCCTCCGAATTTGCTCACTTATTCACCATAATTGCATGGTCCTTGGAATCCACCTCCTTTTGTTCCTCGACCTGGTGAATTCTTCTACACACCTGGCTTAAAACATGTGTTAGACCTTATAATTGTATGAATTCACCCCCTAGACCTATGCATGAAATTAGCCTTATCATGGGGTCTACTTAGTAAAAGTGAAATAAGACTCTTATTTTGGGACGGATGGAAATAGAAAAATATGACTCTTATTTTGGAACATATGGAGTATCTAAGTAGGAGGATTTGTCTAAGTAGGAGGATTTGTTAGATTTGGCCGGTATTCCATATTCTGGCCTACTAAAGGCATGTCGTTACATGATAAAAAAGGCAGGCGGATTAGTGACTATAAAGTTTAACGTGTTCTTGAGCTTTGTTCTTGGTTTCTCATATTCCGAATTCTTGTAGAATCGTGCTCTTCTTCGAATAGATTATCGACTTATTAATCGAACTTTAATATTCGATTATGGCGTTATTCACATCGATTCCATCATCCATATTATTTCAGGTCGAATTCATATCCATCGTATTGAAGAATTATCTTCAATTTACTATAAGTATATCAAATCCTGCCGACGACGTAAGGATAATTTGTTCAGAGAAGTGTCGCGAGATCATGGCGAGCTTATGACAAACACGGATTTTGCATGTTTTAAAGGACTAGATTTGAATTGTTTTAAATGTCAATCTTGCAAATTATGTTCTTAAATTGCATATTTTATACAATTGGTATTTTTGACGTGTTTGTTGATAAATGATAGAAAATGATAGAAAATGGTGAAAAAAGGCCAAATTGCAGCTGCGTCAGTTCAAGCCAATTTTTCCAGCAAATGTGAAGTCCAATCAGTACTTAATGCATACCATTCTCTTAGTCTTCGAAAGAGCTTTCCGTGGATATCTCGCATGTCTCAATCGGAGTTCTGTGGAGAAAGTTATAACTATTCTACGAACATTGCGCAATGCGGTCAAAGCTAGCGGAAATTCACGGAAGAAAAGAAATTATTATATTGTGAAGCAAAATCTCTCCCATTTTTTGAAGATCACGAAAATTATCAAAAAATAAACCGTTTTCCAACCTATAAATAGCTCTAACCTAATTCATTATATTTATCTCAGAGTCTCCAATCCTCCCCCCTCTACACAGTTTTCCATTTCATCTATCACACATAATTCATCCATCTTCCATTGGAGCAGAGCTCTACAGATCTAGGCAAGAGAAGACTGAAGATTGAAGATTCAACCTTGGGTTTTATTAATTTCTTTCATGTCTAGTACTTTTATTTTTGTTTTTACCACTTGTCTATGAGTAGTTAAACATCCTTAGTAGATTTTTTGGTGAAAACTATTATGAACAAGTTTTGATTTATTGAATTGAACTTTTTCTTAGCTCTTGGATTGTTTTGCTTGTTCTTGTGCTTTTATTGTTCTTTTGTCTTGCCAACTTTAGAACTATGTCCGTTTAACTAGATTAATCGAGAGATAGTTAGTTTTACGTGTTAAAAGGAATGAGTACAATACATAGGTTTATCTGCACTTGAGAGAGGGACCCTTTGTGAGGGGCTTGAGTCTTAGGAACTTAAGGAGTTAGAATCTAATCTATTAGAAGGAGACTTTAATAGTTAGAGTCTAATCTACTGGGCGGGTGCACTCGAGAGAGGACTTATTCTAGAATCGCGACTTTCCTAATAATCCTTGAGACACGTAAAGGTAAAGGTTCTATGAGATTAATCATCACTAGGTCGTAGTAGTTAGATCTTAAAATTCTACATTCTTTAGCCTGTTTTGTATTATTTGGTTTTTTTACTTTCTTTTATTCGTTCATATTTTTGTCTAGTTTAATAAATCAAACCTAAAAAACTTTGTGTCTCTAAATAGTATATGACGCTTAGTATATGATAGTCAGTTGCAATCTTATTCCATGTGTTCGATATCATGGTACTGACCTTTAGCTATACTACATCTACCATGTATGCTTGCAGGTATTTTTAGTGCTAATAAATAGTGCATCAAGTTTTTGGCGTCATTGCCGGGGAATATTATTGCTTTAAGCTGATATTGGGGAACAATTGATAATACTAATTTAGAGTGTAGAGTTTTGCATAGTTTTGTTTTAATTATTTTATTTGTTTTGCAAGGAGCATGGAGCACAACAATGGATTGCTCGGCGCTCCTATGGAAGATGCAATTATCTGCTACAACATTTGATATACTCCGTAATGCGTGGGTGAGATATAAACATATGCTTGCTCTCTTATTTTTATTATTTTTCACCTTTAGTTTTCTCCTCTGTAGAGCTGAAGTTTTTCTACGTAGAGATTAAGTTAAAAAAAACTTTAAAAAATAAAAAATTCTTTTCTTTAAACTTTTTTGCTTTCCCGTTTGAATTTTTTCTTTTTTTTACTTCTTTTTTTTGTTTTTTTTTCTTAAAAAATCTTTTTAAAAAAAAGAAAAACTAGAACCTCCTTCCCTCTATTTTTTATTTTATTTTCTCCACTTAATTCACCCACACGCACTTCAAATTCACATCATTTAATCAAATTCTTTGTACTCTACCAATTATTCATGTGCTTTTAGTTGTCAATCAACACAAGGTACGTTCTCTTTTAATTTCTGAGCTTTGATCTTGAATTCTTTCATTCAATGACTTTGTTGTTGATATATATATTGGGAGTTTGGATAGGAGTTTGATGAGTAACGATTTAATTGGGATTTACTCTTTGTGAATTTGTGAGTTTTGGATATTTGTAAGAAATAGTTGTTGAGTATGTTTGATCTTTGGTGGATGAAAAATGAATATCACTTTGGTTTGACTGTTGATACACATAGTTCATGTTCATAGCATTGCGAGACTATTTTATCTTGCATGAATTGTGTTTTTAGGAACTTAAATTTTTTTTGCATGATCTTGGTCTATTGTTGAAAATTTTTGCAATTAATTGGGGGATAGAGAATATTACGGTGGATGAAAAATGATCATGTTAAGGTAGATAATTTGATTTGCATATTTTATGCCTTGATATGATTAAAGTTTGGGGGATTGTCACATATTATACATTGTACTCTACTACAACTTTCTTCATTCTATGCTCACATTGCGAAATTGTAGGTACAAAAGGCATCCCAAAGAAAGTCCTATGAGTGGGGGATAATTTATGAGCTTCAAAGAAAGTCAAGCTAAAGACGTTAATCAAGCGCTTGTTGGGAGACAACCCAACATTGGTATCATTTTTTTCCAGTTTTATTTTTTACTTTTTAGTTTAATTTGTTTCTTAATTTATTCACGTCCTTACAGACTTTGCAAACTTATTCTTAACGTAGTTTTGAATAAGTTTGGGGGGATGAAGTGGTGGACCGTGAGTTAAAGGTAAAGGTTCTATGAGATTAATCATCACTAGGTCGTAGTAGTTAGATCTTAAAATTCTACATTCTTTAGCCTGTTTTGTATTATTTTATTTGTATACTTTCTTTTATTTGTTCATATTTTTGTCTAGTTTAATAAATCAAGCCTAAAAAAACTTTGTGTCTGTAAATATTATATGACGCTTAGTATATGATAGCAAGTTGCAATTTTATTCTTTGTGTTCGATATCCCGGTATTGACCTTTAGTTATACTAGATCTACCATGTATACTTGTAAGTATTTTTAGTGCTAATAAATAGTGCATCAGTTTACAGGACACGCATCATATAGAGTGTCTATTGCAGGTTGGCTTTTTCAATGTTTGTATCTTCTAAGACTAATTTGCACATATTGCTGCACAAAATTTGATGTATAAGCACCCATGCGTGATCTCAATTAAACAAAAGAGATCCCACGGCTAAAATCCAATGCATATCAAGCAATGACCGGTGGGAGAACTATAAAATATATCTAAGACACGCAAGTGCCGTCATCAACAAAAAAATTAAGAGTATTTGAGACCTAGCCCGCCTAGCCCGTTTGGGCTGACCCAATTAGCCCGATTCCTTACCGGGTTATGATTTTTTGGGCTGTAACCCTAAACATATAGGCGTTTAATCTTGCCGACACATCGTGTTCGGGCTAAACTGACATCCCAATCAATGACATTGTAGAAGTTCCTTGAAGGAATCCTAAACTTCCAATAAAGAATGAAGAAACTCTATGATACGAGCATAAAATATTAATGAAAATTTAAGAACTTATGAATATTTGCACCCCAAGCTTTTGTGCAGCCTTTCCTTGGGTTCGTAGAGTCGGGTTTCCCGTTTACCCACAACAGAGGAGCCGCCCCCACCAGGCAGGCGGCCGCGGGTCATAACGCACTCTTCGCACAACAAATCCACTTTGAAGTTGACTTATTCAATCAGATTCACTGCAAAGGAAAAGAAAAGGAGATTCTCACGGCTAGCAATAATTCTATAGTATAGACAACGCTACCTCCTCTTCCCCCTGCTTTCAATAATTAGCCTTAGTGCTCTGACCGATTGAACTACAATCCCAGCCTAAACATTCTTCTTTTTTTTTTCTCTTCATTCGAATTGGCTAGTTAGGTATTGAAAAAATCTATACCATAATTAAAGTCCATTCTAGAAAGGAAGAAATCAATTTAGATTAATCAAATACTCCTATAATTTAATGCAGTATATATATATATATATATTAACGTAGAATTGAATTCCAAATAAAGAGTTGAATGTAATGGAGTTGATTACCGAACATAATACAATACATAAGTGTAATTTTTATTATTTTTTCAGTCTTTTAATTTTACATTAGTTTTTTGCATTCAACATTCGATTTTCCATCAATTCAATTTTAAAAAGACTAGATAAGTGTAATTCTACATTCTATTTTCTATCAATTTAGTTTTAAAAAGACTAGATAATCATTCTGTATCAAATCGGGAGATATGTGGAGAATGATTGATTAATTTTTTTTATAAATAAATCTATGAATAAATATAGATTTAAAGATTTAAAAAATGACAGAGATACGTGGAGAATGATTGATTTTTTTTTATAAATAAAATCGAGGAATTAATATAGATTTAAAGATTTAAAAAATGTCAGCGTATCTCATCCATGCGATCATATAGATCTGGCGTGTCTAAGCTAAATTATCAATAATTATTAAAATAATGATAAAATTATGTAGAGCTATAAAATAATAAAATAAACTTTACAAGAACCCCATTAGCCATGTGCCAAGTCCAAATATATAAATTAATATGTTTATATAAATTATAAAAGGAATAAGATTGAGAAACTTAGACTAAAATATTACTACAATTGGGATAATAACGATCCGTGAGGATCGCCTATAAAAAGGGAAGATTGCAAAGAATATCTCTGTACCCTTCTCTCCACTTCAATTAAATTTATAATATATTGATTATCAAATTAGTTGAGATGGGATTACATGGGAAATTGGTTGCAGCAATAGAGTTTAAAGCTGGTGGAGATGTATTCCATGAACTTTTGAGGCACAGACCGCAGGATATTTCCACAATTAGCCCTGAAATAGTAAAGGGATGTGATCTTCATGAGGGTGAATTTGGTCATGTTGGTTCTATCATAAGCTGGGATTATATCCATGGTATGTATTTATATAATAAGCTATTTTCGTTCGTCTTACAAAAATATACGCACTTTATTTTTGAAAAGTTATGTCCATTTAGTAACCATATACATCAACTTATTTACAACATATATCACTATTAAACAGTATTAAGTATTAATAATGTGAGTTTCACTATCGACTAGCACTACTTTATCTATCATTCATCTCTTCTCTCTTACTTTACCAATTTAGTTTTAATTCTCGTGTCATATCAATTGCTCTTATTTTTATGAGATGAAGGGAGTATCTAAATTTCAGATAAAATAACCTAATTTTTAAATAATTTTTAACCCCAGGTCAACTTAGTAAGAATTATGTACCATTACACACCTATAAAATAGTACTAGTATTAAATTCAACTTGGTAAGAATTATGTACCATTTCACATCTATAAAATAGTACTAGTATTAAATTATTTTACCCTTTATAAGGAATCCTAATAATAAAGATAAAAACATTGTGTGTGACGTGCAGATGGAAAGGTGAAGAAAGCAAAAGAAGTGATCCAATTGATTGATGAAGAGAAAAAACTGATTCAATTTAAGGTGATTGAAGGGGACTTGATGGAGCTTTATAAAGATTTGATTATTACTATCCACGTAGAGACAAATGGTGGGATTGATTTGGTAACATGCACCATGGAATATGAGATGCTTAATGAAGATGTTGAGCATCCCATTTCTATTCTCTCATTGTTCATTGACCTCACTAAATCTATTGAGACTCACCACCTTGCCCAACCTTGAATTAATGAAGTCATTTCCAACTCTACAATGGAGATGATATGTTTTATTTAATAATGGTTTGCTTTGCATTAGTTGAGACAATAAGAGTGTTTAATTACTCTCTATCTAGTGGGTCTGATTGTTGTGTGTGAGAGAAACCCACTTTGTTATGTCTGTTTAAAGTTTCCAAGCTATTGTATTTGTGGCACTCGTTTTTCTGGTTTTATATTGAGTGGACTTGGTTTGTGTTTCATTGATAATATTGATACTATATACTCCCTCTGTACCACTTAATACTATCCACTTTTCTTTTTGGTTGGTTCCAACAAAGATAATTTATTACTAAATATATATAGAAATATTTTTATTTCTACTTTATTTTCTCTCTTACTTTATTCTCTCCACTTATAACACACAAAATAAAGTTGTATAAAATCTCGTGTCACCCAAAAAATGGATCATCTTCCTTATGAGGGGAGCACGAACGTTGGTTTTATTCTCTATATATAAGTAGGGCGGTGTAAGGTACGATTTTTCGATTTTTCGATCCTAATTATCCCATACACCATTCACGTCGCCAGTGCACTAAAGAGAAAAGAGAAGAATATTGACTCATTTTTAAACATAGAAACTATGTTAACACGGTCCAAATTGTATAGATGATGGTTGATAACAACAAGACTGAGAGTGTGATTTAATTTTGATATTTAACTACAATCCATTGTCTTTATTCATTGATTGTTATATTACTAGGGGTTAGAATTACTATTTTTATGGTATTGAATTATTAAAAATTATAAATAAATACACATTAAAATCACAAATCGATTCTAGTTCTAAACTGGAATCGGACGGTTCTTAACAGGCTGGTTCAAAACCGGAACCGACAAATTCTAGTCCCAATTCCAATTCTAGGATTTATAAAAAATTGAAATCGATCAACCAATCTGATTAGAACCAGAATAGGCCGAATAAGCAGGCCTATTTTAGGGGACGAGGGAGTAATGATTAAGAGGAACTCAAAGAAATAATTTTGTCATTTCCGCAACACATCTATCGGCATTTACACAGCATGTGTCTATCAATTTGCCTCGAGATTTGAAACAGACATTAATGACCACATGCAAATTGCTCCGTGTTGTTCATTCTTGAATCTTGGTGGTGTAGGATAATTTATTTTTATTTTATTTTTGGAAGGAGAGATTTCTTAGGTTGAATTTATTTATAGCATATAATTACCCAAGTAGATTTTATTTTTTGTTTTGGGAAGGAATGAATTGTTTAGGTGAAAGCAATTATTGCAGAAAATTTAGTTTTTCTTGCCCCCTTTTCCGGTTTTGGAAGCTAGGTCATGTTGCCATTTGCCAGGTATATGAAATGTAGAAGATGGATATATTAAATTTTATTTCTTGTTGATAAGAAAAAATAATTTAAAAGAAGGATATGATTATGTTATAGTAGTATATTAATTTATTTCAACAATATATAGTAGGAGTATAAATTAATAGCAACATCTTTTTCAGCTGAAAATATAGTACTCCAAATGTATATGACAACACTACTTACCTAATCAAAAATATAAATTAATAGCAACATCTTTTTCTGCAGATATATAGTGATAACGCTACTTTACCTAATTCATTTGGAAAAATAATTCTCCTTCCATTTCACAAGAATATGCACTTTATCCTTTTTAGTCTGTCCCCACAAGAATATATTCAATTTTCAATTTTGAGAACTTTTCCCTCTCTATTGAGGTGGAACACATTCTCTACTAACAATATATTGATTACATTTTCTTTTTAACTCTCTTTTACTTTTTCAATTGTGCATTCAAACTTGTGATCAATCCAAAATGCATATTCTCGTGGAACGGAGGAAAAGGATGGAGTAGTACTCCATCTCTCTGGCGGCATTACATGTCATTAGTTTTTTTTTTGTCATTAGTTTCTTTTTGGTCCATTCCTCAATACTTATGAAACATATTTTTTTTACTTAGGGACAAAAAGGTGATTCGCTCACCCCAGGCGCCCCCATAACCCGGCCCGACATCGCTATGGAGGGGTTCAAACACGGTACCTCAGCGGCCCATTAGGTGGGAGGAACTTACACTGGTAACCAGCACACAAGGAGCCACCACAGTGGTGAAACTCCCACACTGCGGCTGCCAGCATTCGATCCTGTCTGCTTAGGGACAATCTACCACCCAGGAACCAACTGAGTTAAGCCCGTGCGGGCAACATATTTTTTTTACTACTTTTGGTAATCGATCTCATATTCCACTAACTCGTTCTTACTCACAATTTATTAAAACTAGTACTACATTTGTCCCATAATAGATGTCATACTTTTCTTTTTAGTTGGTCCCAAAAAAGTTATCATATTTCCCTTTTTAGAAAAAATTCTCTCACGTCAATATAAATATATTATTTTCTCTCTTAACTTAACACATAAAAACATCTCCTAAAATTTCATGTCATTATCCAAGTGTGTCATTTATTATGGGACAGAGAGAGTATATATAAGTATGACTCTCATTCTAGATTTTACTAACTTTTCCAACCCACTTTCCATTACATTTCTTAAAATTAGTACTTAATCAAATTATTATAATTAATGGTGGGCGGAGGAAATAGTAGTATTCAATTTGTATATATTGATAACAATATTTTTAACAAGTCAATCTTCTTATATATACTGATGACAATATAAGTTAATGTGAAATGTTAGTACTCCCCCCGTCCCATCAAAGATGACCCACTTTCCTTTTTCGTCCGTCTCAACCAAGATGAACCCTTTCTTATTTGGGAAATATTTAAAATACTCAATTATCATTTCCCTTTCTTACTTTATTCATTTCTTCTACTTTTAAACACACAATTTTTTCTCTATCTTACTTTTAAACATCAACAACCTTTTATATCTCTTACTTTATTCATCTCTCATACTTTTAAACACCCAACAACTTTCTCTCTCCCTTTTTAAACACTTTAAAATTAGTATTCATAAAATCCCGTGCCGTCCCAAGAAGAGGTCATCTTCCTTAGGACGGAGTAAGTATGATTTAAGGGCATCAGCAGTGGGGCGCCCTATGGCGCGCCACGTCATCAGTTTTATCATCATACCTCCCACCTGCAGTAGGGCGCCCTAAGGCGCGCCACATCATAATTTTTTTAATATTTACAAAATCCATACGAATTTAAAAAAACTAATAAATTAAAATACGAATTCAAAAACTTCATTTCATTTAATAAAAATTAATACATTACAATGCGAATTAAAAAAACGCAAACTCAGCGACGGCGGTTACGAGCCCACACTTCTTCAATCATGTCGCTCATGAGCTGCGCATGATCCTGTTGGTTGCGCATTGAGGCCTGTCTAGATAGAACCTCATTGAAGCCTAACGGTAACCCTCTATCGGGTGTCTCGGTCGACGTGTCGGACGAGCTAGATGCACGGTCATCTTCATTCCAATCGGTGATGCTCCCGCCTTCATTCTCTACTATCATGTTGTGCATGATTATGCACGCATATATGACATCGGCGATGACTTCCTTGTACCAGGAACGAGCCGACCCTTTCACAATTGCCCACCGTGATTGGAGCACACCAAATGCCCGCTCGACATCCTTCCGCGCCGACTCCTGCTTTTGCGCAAATAAAACCCTCTTCTCACCAATTGGGCAGCTGATCGTCTTTAGGAAAACTGGCCACCGTGGGTAGATGCCATCGGCCAAGTAGTACCCCATATGGTATTGGCGTCTGTTGGCAGTGAACTCGATGGCCGGGCCGTTGCCGTTACATTGCTCGGTGAAGAGGGTGGACGAGTTAAGGACGTTAATGTCGTTGTTCGACCCGGCTACGCTGAAGTAAGCATGCCAGATCTAGAGTCGATGGTAAGCGACGGCTTCGAGGATCATCGTCGGGTGGCTGCCCTTGTATCCACTTGTGAATTGGCCTCTCCACGCCGTCGGACAATTCTTCCACTGCCAGTGCATACAGTCGATGCTCCCGAGCATCCCAGGAAACCCGTGCGCCGTCTCGTACATCTGCATCAGACTCTGGCAATCAGTGGCAGTCGGCTTGCGCAAATATGTGTCACCATAGGCGTCTACTATCCCCCGACAAAATCAAAAACGCATGCCATCGTCCGCGTAGCCCACATTGGGGCGGACGATGGCGCGGCCGATGGCCTATCGTCCGCGGTCATCGTCCGCGTAGGCCGCAATGGGGCGGACGATGGCGCGGACGATGGACATCGTCCACGCTATACTCCGCGCCCTTAGTATAGGGCGCGACGATCGTCCGCGGCCTATGTCACGCACCCGCAATGGGGCGGACGATGGCGGGCACGGACGATGCGCGCTATCGGGCGTGCCATCGTCCGCCCCATTGCGGATGGCCTTACCAATTGGATGTAAGAAAAATATGGATTCAAGCCTCCAACACACCCTCTATGTGTAGGCCAGTACAATTATCCGATACTTAGTTTTAGTATTTTGTTAAATTTATTAGTGTGACGTTCTATCGCGTGGACATATATACTTTAATTGTGAAATCAATCAAGATATATCAGCCTAATGATCACATTTGCTTAACTAATCCAACATTTTTTAAAATATCCTTAACTCAAATAATTAGAAATAGTCGTATCTCTCCTCCTTTTGTATGCAATTTATTTTATTCAACGCAAAACTCTCTAGCGTGCTAAAATAGCAGTAAGATTTAATCCAACATATTTTAAAATATCCTTAACTCAAATAATTAGAAATAGTCGTATCTCTCCTCCATTTGTATGTTATTTATTTGATTCAACGCAAAACTCTCTAGCGTGCTAAAATAGCAGTAAGATTTTGTATGGCCAAATCCCTTTCCAAAATCAGCAAAATCAATTTCATGGAACCGACTACTAGACCACTGCAAAAAATAATTATCAAACAAAAATTTACTAATACTATTTGAATGGGAAATTTAGAATTAAAAATTAAATATGATGTGTATAATGACTTCATCATGTTCTGTAACACCCGACCTTTGACATCTTTTTAGCTCTTCTCAAAGGACATTGAATGGCTAGACGAATTTTTTTTCCGCATAAAGTTGCAACGATTAAAGGAGCATTTGGACGTTTACGATCGATCAAAAAGATTCTCAAATTTCATTTAGTACAAAAGAATTCAAGTCCAAATAAGCAATTAAGTCCATAATGATATAAAGTATAAGTATTGGGCTATGTATAATTTCTCTTGAGCCCAAATTCTTTTATGCTTGGCCCAATAGCTTGAAGATCAGCCACTTCGAAGCCCATCCCTCTTTTCCATTTCCTACAATAAGAAACCAAGACTCATTAATTCCCTATAGATCAAAGATACCTACAACTTACTCGATGGAGACAATTAGGACACTCATGCTTTTCAGAAGCTAATAAAAACTTTACCCAATCAGGGCAAGTCTGCCCCTACATCCTTTTCTTCCACTCTAACAGCTGCAAACCTGCAACATTCAAATAAGGAGGAGTTATTGAAGATGAGTATACCTACACAAAATGTCAAAAGTAGTTAACAAAGAGCCAAGGAAGAGCTGGCTGTCCTTAATCAAAATCTTGACCCTATCCCAATAGGTTGCAGACCTGCAACAAGAAAACAATCTCCATTTAAGTCCTTCGAGTACAAAATCTGCAGCCAAAGTACTACACAATTAATACCAAGGAGGACCAGCAAGAATAAAACAAATCTATCATAATCTAAAGTGCAAGTTGGGTGAAAAGACATAGATATCCTTTTTAGAGGGAAATGGAAGGATGAAGTGTCTTCTATCCAAAAACAATTTTTGAAGGCAAAAACAATTGGACAAATAATGGTCCAATAAATGCTAGCTTCTTAAAGAAGTTTTAAAACACATATAACTAGTGCACTACCGGTAATTTTTTTTTATAGTTAAGTTATTAAATTTATATATTAATTAGCCTTATATTTGGGTTAAAATTGGAATTGTGCTAAAGAGTTTAGTTTGCCTTCCATTTATTTTTATTAAAATTGAGATTTAATCCTTTATTGTAATACTTTTTCTCCTAATTAATTCACAAGCTAAATGACAACACAAATATGTAATGTTTACATTTTTCATCCTATATTTACTCAATTAAAGTTTTTAATTCTTATATTTTAAATCGCCCCTAATTAATTAAAAATACTACTACTTAGGTTATATTCCCTCCGTCCCAACTTAATTATCACTCTTTTCCATTTTGGTCCGTCCCAACTTAATTGTCACACTTCATTTTTACCATAAATGGTAAGTAGGTCCCACATTCCACTAACTCACTTCACTTCCATTTTATTATAAAACCAATATAAAAAAGTGGGTCTCACATTCCACTAACTTTTCCAACCAACTTTTCTTTACATTTCTTAAAACCTCGTTCCCACTCCAAGAGTGACAATTAAGTTGGGATGGAGGGAGTATTAAACAAAAGATAAGATGAAATTATATATATTTAAAATTAAATCTAACTTATAAAGTTGTATAACTTCTTAATATAAAGCGTAGTGTAAATTGTGACATTATTCAGAACAAACAAGATACATAAAATATTATCGTTATTTTAAGTGATAATTTACTTTTTATACGTATATGTGGCGGGAAGTAAGAAATTTATTATTTCCAATATAAAAATTCATTTAGTCTTTTGCCATGTATATCAAGTTATGATATGGTCTTAAATTAAACGGAAGAAATAAATAGTCAATTAAAATGTGATTGTTGGATAATACTCCCTCCATCCCGCACTACTTGCACTTATTTCCTTTCTGGGCGTCCCAAATTATTTGCACTCTTTCCATTTTTAGTAACAATTTATACCTAAAGCCGTAATTGTTGACTTTGTCTATCACTCATTCCTTAATCTCCGTGCCCAAAAGGAAAGGTGCGAGTAGTGCGGGACGGAGGGAGTTCAAATTTTCTAACTTTACTTCTCTAAGAAGTTTTAAATTTTTATGATTTAAATTATTCATAAATTTAATGTGGATATGTTTAGTATTTCATATATAATTTTCAAATTATTCTTTTTAATTAAGCTATTAAATTTATATATTAATTTACCTTTTATTTGGATTAATGACTTGCATAGCACTTCAATAAATATTTTTACTCACATATTTTCTTTATTTGTATCTAATTAACGCATCTTCTTTTGTCATTAATTTTATTATTTTTACTCCACTTAGATTATAAATTAAAATTGCATAAATGTTTCATTCATTAGGAGTAGTAAATTCTTCATTTAGAGTAAGGCAAGATAAATACATTTCTGTTTTTTAAATCTTCACATTGCTTTGAATTCTTATTTTCTATATATTTATTATATTTTGTATTCATTTTTTGAAACACTTATGTCCCGTGCATAGTACGGGTGTTAATATTAGTACGACAAACCTCCTACCTGCGAAAATATTTTTCCAGCTCCAAGCCTCCAACCTCTCCCCTCTTGCAACTAGAGCTTCAGAGTGTCCTATACATGAAACAAAATCAGTTAGGGGACAGCCCCTTGATGTTGTGCAGTACAGACCCAAAATGAGCATGCTATACCCAAAGAAGACTTGAAAAAGGGAGCCAACTCCTAGCTCAATATAGCTGATCCACACCTGCACAAAATCTGCTCCCAACATACTTAACAAGAAGCCAAGAGAGCAGATTGCTCTCTGCACACACCCCTTTGACCAAATCCCAACAAACAAATATATCGACTTCACAATATATATATATATATATATATATATATATATATATATATATATATATATATATATATATGTATACATAGCCATCCAGTTCCATCCTCTCACCACAAATCCACTTCACAATCAGTACACAAAGAATAGAGGGTAGGGAGAGAGTGAAAGTAAGAAGATGCCTAGGAAAAATTATTCTGTTTCATCGAGGAGCTAGAACCCCTGTCAGCCTGCAAAGGCAAGGTAATCATCTCACCCTTCCATATAACTCCATTTCATTCACATAGAACAGCACATCATAAGAACCAAAGCAGATCAGTAACAACTCCTTTAAGCTAATCCCTCACCCTTGCTCAGCTTTTGAATCATAAAAATTTAAGCAATAGCATCACATCTCAGCAAGCTTTTAGTTTTATAGATGTTTTGATAAGGAACCAAGCATGACATAACAAGGATAGTAGAGCACCTAAATTCCTTTAACCTCTCAAGTAAAACTTAACTAAATGTAAAAGAAATAAGAGAGAGAGACTGAGAACCTAGCTGCTTCTCGGGAAATGATCGCATACAACCCGACAGAGGTGGTTGGACTACGGCGCAGCGGCGGTGCTGCTGCAGCGAAATGAGGGGCGAGCGCCGACAATGGCTCACGGCCGAAGCACGGTTGCCCCAAGCCGAGGGTGGCGCATCGAGTTTGAAAGCTATGTGTGAGGAAGAGAAGAGAGATGGGATGTTTAGGGATTTAAGTTTTGAATTATGGAATGAATGTGTGGGGGAAAGGAGACGGCAAGGAAGGCACTTCGACGCCGGCGACGGGGAACCGGCGGTTGGAAGGAGGCGACGGTGAATTCGACGGAGAGAGAGAGAGGGCACACTGTTGTGCTAAGAGCATCCACAACCGTGCTCTAGCCAGCAAGCACGGTTGTGGGCCCGGACCTACTTTTTCTGTCTGCTCTTTGGCAAGAGCACAACCCCTCTTCCGCAAGGACTAACATAATTCAATTTAAAATTCAATTAAACAAAAACATTTCCATAATATTAAAATTCATTAAAAAAACCTAAATAATATTACAAAATGACAAATAAAATAAAAATGACATAATTAAAATCCTAAAAATAAAAATTACATAATTAAAACACTAAAAATTAAAAATTACATAATTAGACTCCGAAAAATTAAAAATTACATAATTAAAATCCTAAAATTTGAGATTGAGAGAGTTGTTTGGTATAGTGTCATTTTTTTGTGTTTGAAATGAGACTATTTATAGATGAAAGTATGAATTTTGGGGTAAAAATAATGAAAAAAAATAAATGAAAAGTGTGGAAAAAATGGATATATTTTATTAGGAAGTGGGAAATTTTTTTTTTTATTAATTTTGAATTTTTCAGATTTTTTCGATTTTTTTAAAAAAATAATAAAAAATGATAAATCAATTGGCCAATCAGAGCATGTCACGTCGACGCCTCGTGCTCTTGCCGTTGGCACTGACGTGCTCTTAGCACGTCCGTGCCAGCGGCAGCGGAGCTCGTCCTTGCCAGCGGCACGGACGGACGGACGTCGTCTGTCCACCGTTGTTGATGCTCTAAGGCGTGAATGAGCGAGAAGATAATTGGGGAAAATAGAGGAAGGCAGATTCCCATAGTTTTTGAATTAAGCTACAAGAAATGTTGGGTCATTTAATTACTTGTGGATGGGCTAAGGCTTTTGACTTGGGTCAGAATTTAATTAAATGGACAAAGTGAAGGGTTTATTATTCGGGCCTTTAGATTTAAAGTAACGCCCCACTTTTAAACCCTAATTTTCGAATCCTAAAATACTTGCATTTAATGCTTTTAATGTTGCGAAGTCCGTTGATTAATTGTCAAGTGGAATTGTTGTTGAATAATTTTCGTGACCTAATTTTGAGTTGGAATTTTTGACTGGGTCAACTTTGTTGAATAAGTGACGTGACTGCTTTTGAATAATTGATAATTTGTTATGGGAGCTCGAAATTTGAGAAGTAAATCACAAATGCAAATTTAAATAATTCCTTTCCGTGAGGAATATTTATTGGAGTCGATTCTTTGTTGGATCCGATAAATTAAATAAATAATACAAAATCCAATCTTGTGGAAAATAAATTGTGGGCTATACAATTTAAATAAAATACAAAGGACCGTGAATCAAGCTAATTTAATTAAATCTTTTTCTCCTTGACTTGGTCACCAATTATTCGTTAGTTCAAATTTCAAATAAAGATTCTGCAGGGATTTTCCTCCTCCGTGATCTGCAAATAAAAAAAATCAAACAAATTAAATTAATAAAACTCACCCCCCACCTCCATGAATCTCTCCCAAATCTAAACTATGGGTATTAACAGCCTCGTTTCCACCCCGATTAACCCCGAAGATAAGTTCTCTTCCAAAATTATGTTTTTTTTTCGCATTCTCGGTTAATCACAGTGGGTATTCGATTATTAGAGTGTTGGTTTCTTTCAATTACGTTCTCTTCCTAAGTGTTGTATTCTAGCAGATTTTGAGTTCTAATTGTACGGTATGCTCTCGTATGAAGTACAAAATAGGAATTGGAATTGGGAGGAAATATACCTTGAACAGATTTCGAAAGAACAACCGATAGTTCCCTCTCTCGAGTTTGGTTCTCGATTTTTGCCGGAAAAGTTAAATGAGTTGGTTTCAAAACATGTTAAATAGAGGGAAATTTTGCAAGATTACCTTGAGTAGAAGTTGAGAAGAAAAAGTCTTATGTTCTTGTTGCATAGAAACGAAATAGGAGAAAACTTATTTGTGAAAGGAATATTATAGAGGGGAGGTGGTTGATGGATAGTTTAGATTTGGGAGAGATTTATGGAGAGGGGGTTTATAACGTGGGAAAAGGAGTGGGATGAATTTCTTCCCTTTTTTGAACGTGAGTTTTATTAATTTAATATGTTTTAATTTTTTTTTATTTGCAGATCACGAAGGAGGAAAATCCCTGCATAATATTTATTTGAAATTTGAACTAAGGAATAATTGGTGACCAAGTCAAGGAGGAAAAGATTTAATTAAATTAGCTTGAATCACAGTCCTTTGTATTTTATTTAAATTGTGTAGCCCACAATTTATTTTCCACAAGATTGGATTTTGTATTATTTATTTAATTTATCAGATCCAACACGGAATTGAGTCCAATAAACATTCTTCATGGAAAAGAATTATTTAAATTTGCATTTGTGATTTACTTCACAAATTTCGAGCTCCCATAACAAATTATCAATTATTCAAAAGCAGCCACGTCACATATTCAACAAAGTTGACCCAGTCAAAATTACAACTCAAAATTAGGTCACGAAAAGTATCCAACAACAATTCCACTCGACAATTAATCCACAGACTTCGCAACATTAAAAGCATTAAATGCAAGTACTTTAGGGTTCGAAAATTAGGGTTCAAAAAGTGGGGCGTTACATCCTACCAACCTTAACAGAAATTTCGTCCCGAAATTTTTTACCCTCAAGTAAAGAGTTCTGGGTACAATTCCATCATCCTGTCCTCATTCTCCCACGTGGCTTCTTCATGCCATGATTTTCCCAAAGTACTTTCACACAAGCAATAGGTTTATTTCTCACATTCTGGATCTTTCGATCCAAAATAGATTGGGGTCTCTCCTCGTAGCTCAAGTCCGGATTCAAGGCGACTTCTTCGTAATGGATCACGTGCTTTGGGTCGAACACGTATTTCCGTAACTGCGACACATGAAAAATATTGTGCACATTTCCAAGGCTTGGTGGTAGCGTCAATAAATATGCAACGAGGCCCACTCCTTCAAGAATTTCGTAAGGCCCAATAAATCACGGCTTCAATTTGCCCTTGACGCCAAATCGTGTTATCCCTTTTGACGGGGATACCTTCAGGAAAACTTTGTCGCCAGCTTGGAATGGTAAGTCGGTTCGTCGGACATCCACGTATGATTTCTGTCTGTCTTGAGCTTCTTTTATCCTTTCACGAATTTGTCTAACAATTCCAACCATCTCTTCAACTGCATCGGGTCCAAGTATTCTTCTCTCGCCAACTTCATCCCAGTAGAGCGGCGATCTACACTTTCTTCCGTATAATTCCTCATACGGCGCCATGTTTATCGTTGCCTGAAAACTGTTGTTGTAGGCAAACTCAATCAGTGGTAGTGCTGCCTCCCAACTTCCTCCTCGATCGAGTACCACGACTCTTAGCATATCCTCAACAGTTTGGATCGTTCTCTTGGACTGTCCATCAGTTTGCGGGTGAAATGCGGTGCTGAAGTTCAATTTAGTTCCAAGCTCTTTCTGTAGACTTATCCAAAATCTTGAGGTGAATTTTGGGTCACGGTCGGACGTGATAGTCACTGGGACTCCATGCAATCGGACTATCTCCCTTATGTAAATTTGAGCTAGTTTGTTGGACCCATAGCTTATGAGAATCGGTATGAAATGCGCACTCTTGGTAAGTCGGTCTATAATTACCCAAATGGCGGTGTTCCCTCTCAGAGTCCTTGGCAATCCCGTCACGAAATCCATGGCGATGTGCTCCCATTTCCACTCAGGAATCTCTAGTGGTTGTAACTTTCCATACGGTCGTTGATGTAGAGCCTTCATTTGCTGGAAGACTAAACATCTCTCAACAAATGACGCTATATCCCTCTTCATACCTTCCACCAAAAGGACTTCTTCAGATCTTGATACATTTTCGTACTTCCTAGGTGGGTGGTGTAAGGTGTCTCATGTGCTTCACTCATAACTTCATTTTTGAGTTCCTCGTTATTCGGTATGCATAGTCTTCCTTCGAAAGTAAGGGCATTGTCACATTCTTCACTAAAATTCCCAGATTCGCCGGTTCGCACTTCTACACGAATTTCTTCCAACTTCGCATCCATCCATTGTGCTTCAATAATTCTCGACCTTAGATAAGGTTCAACAACTAAAGTGGCAATTCGTGCTTCCACTGTTTCAGGTGCCCTCACCACTTCCAAACGCAACTTGCTAAACTCGTGTATCAGGCTTTCTTCTTTGGTGAGAAAAGTAGCCAGTTGGGAATGGTCCTTCCGGCTCAAAGCATCTGCCACTACATTTGCTTTGCCGGGGTGGTAGTTGATGACACAATCATAGTCCTTCACCAATTCGAGTCATCTTCGTTGCCGCATGTTCAAATCTTTCTGCTCGAAGAAATACTTCAGGCTTTTGTGGTCCGTAAAGATCTGACATCGAACTCCGTAGAGATGATGTCTCCAAATCTTTAAGGCGTGTACTACCGCTGCTAACTCCAAGTCATGGGTTGGATAGTTCAACTCGTGTGCCTCAATTGTCGGGATGCGTAGGCAATCACTTTGTTGTTTTGCATCAACACACATCCAAGTCACACCTTCGAAGCGTTAGTGTATACCACGTAGTTCACTCCAGGCTCTGGCACGGCTAGAATCGGTGCACTAGTTAGCTTCTCCTTCAAGAGTTGAAAACTTGCCTCACACTCCGGGGTCCAATTGACTTTTACCCCCTTCTTGAGTTGTTGGGTCATGGGTCTCGCTATCTTGGAGAATCCCTATATAAACCTTCGGTAGTATCCTGCCAAGCCTAGGAAACTCCGAATCTCGTTTGGTGTTGAAGGTGCTTTCCATTGTTGTACCGCCTCAACCTTGGCAGGATCCACTCGGATTCCTTCTGCCGACACAATATGACCAAGGAAATTTTCTTCCTTAAGCCAAAACTCACACTTTCTGAATTTGACATACAGTTTCTCACTCCTCAACGTCTCCAAAGTGATTCGCAGGTGTTCCTCGTGTTCCTTTCATTCTTCGAGTAGACGAGTACATCATCTATGAAGACCAAAATCCATGAATACTGCAGGTGCATTCGTCAATCCAAATGGCATTACCACAAACTCATAGTGACCATATCTTGTGCGAAAAGCGGTCTTCGGTATGTCTTCTCTTCGAACCCTCAATTGATGGTATCCGGACCTTAAGTCCATCTTTGAGAACACAATGGCTCCTCGGAGTTGATCGAATATGTCATCTATCCTCGGCAGTGGATACTTGTTCTTGAGGGTCATTTTGTTCAACTCTCTATAGTCGATACACATCCTCATCGACCCATCCTTCTTCTTCACAAAAAGCACAGGCGCGCCCCACGGTGAAACACTGGGTCTAATGAAACCAAAGTCCATAAGCTCTTGAAGTTGTATCTTGAGTTCTTCCAACTCTTTAGGCACCATTTGATATGGGGCCTTAGACACCGGTGCCGACCCTGGCTCTAGGTCGATTGTGAACTCCAATTGTCGATCTGGCGGTGGGCCAGACAAAGTTTCAGGAAAAATGTCTGGAAATTCTCATACCACAACAACATTCTCAACTTTCCTTTCTTTCTTCTCATCTCCTTGTAGATAGACCAGATAGGCAGGACGCCCTTTTCTCAACATCGTAGTGGCTTGGAGTTAAGAAATGGGGAGTATAAAAATATTTACTATTATTAATTCCTTGTTGTTATTAAGTAAAGACGTAAGGGAGTATGTTGATTAAAAATGGGAATGGTGTATATAGTACACGTGTATTTATAAATGGGAGTATATTATTTCTTTCTTTGGGCCTCTTAATTTATTTGGTTTGGGCTTTTTTCTAATATAATTGGTTGGGGCGTGAGCGGATGAAATTAATCGAAAATATCTAAGCCTTTGATTGGGAAAATTTTATAATCTTGAACGAGAAAAATAATTGGAGACATAGAATGCATGCATCTTATTTATTTATTTGGAAAGTGTGTTGATTTATGTATTATGTAAATTTTTAAAGGTGATATCTCGCTAGTGAATCGTGATCGCCAGAACCGAGCAGCTGCTGGGCGGCTCGCCCCACCGTCGTCGCTGCTCTAGCCGCCCCAGCTCGCCGGCGTGCGACTGGACCTCGCCGCCGCTATTGTCTGCCGAGACCGCGCCTGCTCTAGCAGCCCCGATTCCACCCTGAAACAGCCCCGTTTTCCAATTAAAGGTTCGTTCTTGATTTAGTTATGTCCGGTTCTTAATTCGGTGGCTTCGATTTGCTCGATTAGAGATTTATTTCAGATTTCATAAGATGCACAAGAATGAAATAGGAATGGGGTGGAAGAAGTGTATACCTTTGTTGCAAAGAGTTGCAGGAAAACAATTTGGGGGACTCTCGGCTCTCTTACTCTAACTATTTCTTCTCAACTGTGATTTCAAGAATTTATGTTACGGAATCAAAATATGGAGGACTATGTCCTAAATATTTTATTAATGGGAATGAAACTATGTTTATCATGCCGTGATTTGATTTTTTTACGTGCCTATCTGATGTGGCTTTTGCCATTATTATTTAAATCGAATTCGAGTCCTCGTAGGGCCGCAAACCCTACTTGGATTAGTGTACACCTATGGTAGACCGTGTGCTAGCGTACGGTTCCTCTATTTAACATGTTTTGATACCAACTCATTTAACTTTTCCGGCAGAAATCGAGAACCAAACTCGAGAAAGGGAGCTATCGGTTGTTCTTTCGAAATCTTTTCAAGGTATATTTCCTCCCAATTCAAATTCCTATTTTGTACTTCATACGAGAGCATACCATACAATTAGAACTCAAAATCTGCTAGAACACAACACTTAGGAAGAGAATGTAATTGAAAGAAACCAACACTCTAATAATCGAATACCCACTGTGATTAACCGAGAATGAAAAAAAAACATAATTTTGGAAGAGAACTTATCTGCGGGGTTAATCGGGGTGGAAACGAGGTTATTACGGATGGAATCGAGGCCTCCGGAGCGGCGACGCAGCGGCTGCTTCGGCACCGAGCGACGGCGGTAGACGCGGGTGACGAATCGGAGTCAGCAGCAGCACCCTCCCGACGAGGAGACTGCACAGCAGCGGCAGGAGTTACTGCAGGGCAGATCGAGCAGATTTTTCGGCAGTGTGACAGCAGCGACGCATCAGCATAGGGGCGCCAGTCGGCGAACAGCAGTGACGGCGACGCACGGCTAGCCCCGCTGCTGTCTGAATCAGAGACGACGATTGACAGCCGTCGAAAACAGGAGACGCGTGGCTGGGAGGTGGCGAAATAGTCGGCAGTACGGAGTGATTCGAAGGCGACGGACTTTGGAGCTTTTGCAATTTGGGGAGAAATAATTGAAGCCTAAGATGCATGCATCTTATTTATTTATTTGGAAAGTGTGTTGATTTATGTATCATCTAAATTCTAAAGGTGATACCTCGCAAGGGAATCGTAATCGTAAGGGAAAGAAAGTAATTTCGGATTAAGCACTCGAGACGGGCTTTCTTTTAAATAAGGACAATGTACTAAATATTTTATAAATGGGAATGAAACTATGTTTATCATGCCGTGATTTGATTTTAACGTGCCTATTTGATGTGACTTTTGCCATTATTATTTAAATCGAATTCGGGTCCTCGTAGGGCCAAAAACCCTACTTGGATTAGTATACACCTATGGTAGACCGTGTGCTAGCGTATGTGTTGGCCGATCTAGTAACTTGGTTTGTGGCCACATTCCATGTCATGTATGTGCAGATATGGTTAACGTCAATGGGAAAATGACTGATCAGTCGACTTTTTACAATGGGAATGATTTTGAGTGCCTCGGGCCTTTCTAAAATTTAAACCCCGATGGTTACTTATGGATGGTATGATAAATATTATTTTGATAACTTGTTTTCGGCATGAGCCCACTGAGTATCTTATAGTACCCAGCCCTGCATGTGTTTTTCCTATGTGCAGGTTGAGCGGCGACGAGCATTTGGTGGTGTTAAGCAAGTAAAATTGGAGACTTATTTGTTTATCTTTGAACGATGAGTTTATCTTTGAACGATGAGTGTCGTTGTGTCTCCACACATGACGTCACTCTTACTCTTGAACGTTTCCGCTGAGACATTGTTTTTACGCATCGTTTATTTAGCTTTGAACCTAATTATTTAGAAATTTGAAAACTTGATATCTTTTGGATAATGTCAAACTCTTGCCTTTTTGATAAAATATTAATTACTGGTCAAACTCTTTATTGAAACTCAAGTTTTCTACGTCTGTTTATTAAGTTTTTAAATCACGATCGCCCGTATTTATTAACCCTAAAGGGCGGTCGTGACATTTAATAAAGAAGAAATGTGCTGGATTAATGTGACTAAGAGTTGGGCTTAATTATTTTGGAGCGGCCGTGAAAGATCGAACAAAGATGGGGATGACGTCCAAAGTTTGCGGAATTAAGTTAAGCTTTCCCGAAATAATTAATTTAAGGATGATTTAGTTTTAATTAATTAAATTTTTCTAATTTTATAATATGCGAGTTTCCAGAAATTCTCTCAAGACGAACGAAAGAATAAAAGGAATTTAATAGGAGGCATGCATTCCAATGAAATATTTGTCTTGAGTCTAATTAGTATGTTGTTATGTTTATATTTTTTACAAAAGGACTATCTCCGCGAGTTAAGATCAGAGCGGGAAATTCAAGTTAAGGAAATTAAGCGAACGAGGTGGGCTTTCCTATCCTACATATAATTGTGGGCTTTCTATTTACGGTACAGTTTTTACGAAGAGTATTTAAGATATGATGTTACGTGAGCTTTATATGATTATGTGGGCTTTCTAGTTACTATACAGTTTTTACGAGCTTTCTATTGTGATATATGATTGTGGGCTTTTGAACTAAAGTATTTTAGTGAGCTTTCGGTTTAAAGTATTTTTACAGTTTTTAGGAGAAGTATATTTTGTGGGCTTTCTTTAAGAATTCAGAAAAATAGCTTTAAAGTATGCTTTCAGGTGTTTACGTTCCCAGTATGTGAAAATATCTTGCTAGTATGCTTACAGTTATTTACTTTAAGTGAAAGTGGTGTTGTTTAGTTATATGATATTATGTGGTTTTACGAGTACTTATGAGCTGTTAGCCTTTGTTGATATTGAGTTCAGCTTTGACCGATAGAAATGAGTTTATGTTTCAAAAATGATTTATGAGAAAAAAATGAAGTTTTGGAAATTATGCCAAACCATGTTTCGTTTTGAACTTTGCCTATTTGATTGTCTAGCAAGGGCGATGTCCCTACTAGACTAGGAGTTTCAGTTTGTGAATTAGTTTCACCAGGAGTTTCGTGAATTCTTTTCACCAGGAGTTAGTTCAGATACGGCATATGTTCTAGGAAAATAGATCGATAGATCGCTTTTGATAAAGGAACAGAAAAATGATTTAGTGTTCTCGGACCTTTTCTTAAAACCCGAGATTCACTCAGGAGTGGCTTGACATAAACTTTTATTTTATGAAGATAAAATATATTTCAGCACGTGTCCACTGAGTACACTAAGTACTCAGCCCTGCATATGCTTTAAAAATGTGCAGGTTGAGCAGTAATGACGGCGAGCGGTGTTGAGCACAAGTGATGAAGAACCTTCGATAGAATAGTACTTGGATGCGCCGTGTCTCCATACACGTTGTCATCTGATCTTGACTCTTCCGCTGCAATGTAAAAGTCGAGATTTTATTCTCTTGTATCATGCACTCTGATATATTATTCGAGTTATTCAGTTCAAGTTCAGTTGTGCCACAGTCTTCCCCTTTCTTCTCGATTCTTTGATCCTCCCCTGGTCGCGATCAACCGGGCTTTCTATCCTTAGAAAGTGCGGTCGTGACATATTCGCCTATATAAAGTGAAGATTTGGGGCTATTCTTTACATATACATTGGAAAAGACAATTTAATAAGATAAGATAGATAATTGGGAGATGGGTTTACACGGAAAATTGGTTGCAGCAATAGAATCCAAAGCTGGTGGTGATGTGGTCCATGACTTCTTCAGACACACACCACATGATGTTCCCACAGCCACCCAATATGTGCATGGCTGTGATTTGATTGAGGGTGAATTTGGCCATGCTGGTTCAATCATTTGCTGGACTTATACCCATGGTACGTTTCACCATCGACTTCCTCACATTCATTACTTCACACATTTAGTATTGTTTACATTGTTATTGTATTTACTCAAATAGTTGTAGCATTCACTCTGTTAGGAACTTAGGATTGTGGACTGCACACATTAGTAGTAGTTTATATTGTCCGCTTTGGGTAAAGTTCGCAATGATTTGTTTTTTGAGTCACTTTGAAAGGCCACAAATTAATTGGGGTTGGACAACACTTATATATTGTTTCCAATTTCCCTCTATTCTCCAATGTGGTATGGGTTTACAACCCAACACCATCGTGATAAATAAACACACATATATATTTGGAGTATTTGCTTGTAAATTAAATATTCATTAAATTCTTATTTTGCATACCAACTTTAAAATCGGTCTATAAACCCAACTATTGATTTATTTTGATGTGGCAACCAATTAAAATTTTGGCACTAATATGACTTAATATAAATCATAAATGATCAAATGAAAATTAAAGGTGACATCATTTTGGTTGACATTTGATAATGCCATGTAAATAAGTCACCAAATTATATTAGTTACAAAATCTAAATTAGTTGCAAAATCGTAAGAAATCATTAGTTTGGTTGAAAAATCAGAAGAAATCAATAGTTTGGTAATTTATAAACAGATTTTAAAGCTGGTTCCATAATTTTGCGAAAGTTTATGAATTTATAGGCAAATAACCACATATTATTTTGCGCGACTAATGTTTTTACAAATAAAAATATGTGAAACGCAGATGGGAAACAGAGGAAAGCAAAAGAGCTAGTAGAGACCGTTGATGAAGAGAAGAAATTGATTGTGTTGAAGGTGCTTGAAGGAGACTTGTTGGAGCTTTACAAGAACTTCGTCATTACATTCCATGTAGAGAAAAAGGGTGATGATATTGATTTGGTGACGTGGACTTTAGAGTATGAGATGCTTAACGAAGATGTGGAGCATCCCCTTACATTGCTCTCCTACTTCATCGACATCACCAAAGACATGGAGTCTCGTCTCGTTGCCAAATCTTGAATTGTCCAAACTCTTGAAGGAGGTGTCACTATCGTGTACTAGTTGCTTCTCATGTGTAATAGTTCTAGACTTTGTTGCTATGACTGTATGTTTGTGTCTATGTTCAATAATGTGGCGTGACCTTATTATTCAAATAAATGTATCTTGGATCTATGCTTTATTATTGAGACAATAAATGAGGTGATTGTAATTTATGAATTGATAAGATCCCTTAATAATGGAAAATAAATATGAAATTCTCAATCAAAGAATGGTGGAAATTATTGTAATATATAAATTGATAAGAAAATCATAAATGAGAAAGCTTGAGAAGAAATGAGAATCGCAGACCAAATAATTAGAAAGAAAAAGTAGAAAATTGATAAGGATAAGTCAAGATCGTAAAGTTAGATCATCAAATATTTGACGAGAAAAAACATTTTCGTCTTTCCAACATTCAATAGCTAGCTTTTCAAACTTACACTAAAATTCAACACATTTCTTCTCACTTACTTTACCCTCTCGTACTTTATTCTCTCTTAATCTCTTCACCTTTTTCATTTCCTACTTTATTATTCTTTTACTTAACTCACTTAACACAATTTTTCTTAAATCGCGTGCCAAAATGAAACACCTCCACTCCCGCAGAACGGAGGGAGTACTATTTTGAAGGATACAAAAATCGAAGCACAATTACTTGGGTTGAATTTTTTTTAAAAAATAACAAGAATTTAGCTAGCAAAAGAAAACATTCCTAAATTAAAGTCAACTTAACTTAATGTTTTGATGTATTAGGATACTTCCATTTGCGTAAAGACGTTTTTTGAAATATTGGTGGTGTATATTGAGAAACACAAATTAGTATCATTAATTGCATTAAAGATCTAGCGGTTTTTAGAAAGTACTCCCTCCGTCCAGCAATAGAAGCCCCGTTTTTCTTTTTTGTCCTTCCGGCAATAGGAGTCCCGGTTCTACTTACCATATTTGGACAATTTAATTACCCTCCCCCTTCTCAATAATTTACACTATATGCCATTAAAAACACTCCCCCCTCCCAAAATCTAATTTTTGTCTCACTCTGTCAATCACTCAATTTCAACCTCACCCTCTCTAACTCTCTTAGTGACTCAACATCAACCTCATTCTCTCTCTCTCTCTCTCTCTCTCTCTCGGTCTCTCACCCTAATTCGCTCTCTGTGGAAACCCTAATTCTAGCCGCCTCCTCTGTTAGAAATAATGGGAAAAAATTCCCAAGCCGTGTACAGGCGGTACTCTAACTATTACAATCGAAAGGAAACTTTGCAAAAAAGAGGAATGAAAATTACAATGGAAATAAAGCAAACCAAATTTATAAGTCGAGTCGAGGAAAGCCCTCTTTCCGCAAGACAAATTACGCCCCGGCTAGTGCGCACGGAATGGCGTATTGCCCCCAAAGATAAAAAGACTTCCTCCTAGCGTGTAGAAGCACCTCAAACCCGCTAGGCACCGGCGAACTTGATGGAGTTCCGAGAATCGAGCTATGCAATGCTCCTAGAATGTGAACTAGGATGTAGAGAGCTAGAGAAGAGAGAATGCTTGTTGTAGTGTGTACTTCATCTCTCAAACTCACACCTATTTATAGGATAGGAGTGACCACACGAGAGGTCTCGGCATTAAGGTACCTCATTATGCATTTGGGGGTTACCTAAGATGAAAGGCCATAGGTCTTGGCCACATCAAATGTTTCCCACATTTTCCACATGTTTCTAATAATCCCCCACATTGGTTAGAGCGCTGCAAGCTCAAACCAACACCAGACACAAATGCATGCATGCAGACTCTATGCTCAATTCTCGAGAAACAATATTGCATTTGGAATAGTAGCTTGGGGCTTTGAACTTTCCGTAGTCAACACTATCGGGAATACCGGTGGCCTGGTGGACGTGATGCCTTGAACCATTCCTCCTTGGTGTATACCGAGACAATAATATTGACACAATATTATTTACAAACTCATCAGTTCTCACGTTTGTGACCTTTACTGGCCATGGAACACCACTTTGGATTCATAAGTGATTCACATGTTGAAGCAGCCCACACTTCTCACTTACATAGGTGATTCTTTTCCAGGTATCCTGCAATACCCACCTCCTCGAGGTTTCTAAGAATCATTAAAAGTAAAAAACTTAGCCTCTTACCACATGCAGATTACAACACTCACTGCTTTCTAAAGAATGGGCGAAGATAAAAAATCTTCCGAGCGTTACAACTAGATTCATATAGCTTCGTTTTCCCATTGAACCAAGCCCATGGGATCTCGAATCGTATGGTTGGGTTACCACTATAATCATCTTTTAAGATGTGGTTTTCAGTCCCATTCCTTTTAGCAATTTATGCAATTGATCACGGTTTAAACCTTTCGTTAACGGATCCGCTAAGTTATCAACTGACCTTACATAGTCAACTGTGATAACACCACTTGTGATCAATTGTCTGACGGTATTATGTCTCCGACGAATATGTCGAGACTTACCATTGTATAAGCCACTATGTGCTCTCCCTATAGCTGCTTGGCTATCACAGTATATCACTACTGTCGGCACTGACTTCTTCCAACATGGAATACATTCTAGGAAATTTCTGAGCCACTCGGCTTCTTCCCCTACTTTATCCATTGCGATAAACTCAGATTCCATGGTGGATCGAGCTATACACGTTTGTTTCGTCGACTTCCACGAAACAGCACCACCCCCCACAGTGAACACAAAACCACTCGTCGAGAACGAGTCTTCTGAATCAGAGATCCAATTTGCATCACAGTACCCTTCAAGTACTTGGGGATATCTTGTGTACTGCAGCTCAAAGTTAAGAGTATACTTCAAGTATCTCAAAACCCTACGCAGAGCTTTCCAATATTCCTTGCTTGGGTTGCTCGTAAATCGGCTCAGCTTATTCACCGTACACGCAAGATCTGGTCGGGTGTAGTTTGTGATAAACATCAAACTCCCTATGATCTTTGCATATTCTTCTTGAGCTATCGGCTCACCCGTGTGCTTACTCAAATGCACGTTGGGTTCCAACGGAGTCTTAGCTGGCTCACAATCGAACGAGTGAAATTTCTTTAGCACTTTCTCAATATAATGAGATTGTGTCAGAGCAATTACCTCATGATTCCTTTTAATTTTGATTCCGAGAATCACATCAGCTAAACCCATATCTTTCATGTCGAAATTTCTCTTCAACATATTTTTGGTTTCGTTGATAATGGCACTATTGTTGCCCGTAATCAACATATCATCTACATAAAGACACACAATAACGAAACCGTTATCTGTGTTCTTAATGTAAACACACTTATCGCACTCATTGATAGGGAATCCATTTGCCAACATCACGTTGTCAAATTTTAAATGCCATTGTAATGGTGCTTGCTTCAACCCATATAATGACTTTACCAGTTTGCATACTTTACGCTCTTGCCCAGGCACAACAAACCCTTCGGGTTGTTCCATATATATTTCTTCTTCCAGATCACCATTCAGAAACGCAGTTTTCACATCCATTTGGTGAATATCGAGATTGTGCAAAGCAGCAATCGCAAGAAGCACCCGAATGGAAGTGATTCTCGAAACAGGTGAATAGGTATCAAAAAAGTCATGCCCTTCTTTCTGCTTAAAGCCTTGGACAACTAGGCGAGCTTTGTACTTATCTATAGTACCATCGGGCTTATATTTCCTTTTCAGAATCCACTTGCACCCTAAAGCCTTACAGCCTTCAGGCAAGTCTACTAACACCCAAGTGTTATTTCTCATGATGGATTCAATTTCACTATTGATAGCTTCTTGCCACCACGTTGCGTCTTCCGCCAATGACTTTGGTTCGTCATCCAACATAAAAGTTATGAAGTCGGGACCAAATGTTTTATCAACTTTAACTCTTTTACCACGTCTTGGTTCAACATCCTCAGGACTTGACCTCGTCCTTTTTGGAGGATTAGAACTGGTGGATTCATCCATCATTCTTTCACTAGAACGATCCTCTTGCCTCTTGCAAGGGTAAACATAATCAAAGAATATAGCATTCCTTGACTCAATCGTTGTTCCTTCAGCCACGCCAGGCACAGCTGATCTATGGACTAGGAAACGATAGGCACTACTATTAAGTACATGGCCAATAAAGATGCAATCGACTGTTTTAGGGCCTATTGCAACTTGTTTCGGAGGTGGTACTTCTACCTTCGCTAAACACCCCCACACTTTGAGGTATGAATACGAAGGTTTCTTCCCTTTCCACAACTCATAAGGAGTCACATCCCTATTTTTTAGTGGAATTTTGTTCAGGATATGATTCGCTGTTAACACAGCCTCCCCCCACATGTTCTGGGGTAATCCTGAATTAATCAACAAGGCATTCATCATCTCTTTTAGTATTCGATTTTTGCGTCAGCAACACCATTTGATTAAGGAGAATATGGAGTTGTGGTTTGGTGAATTATACCACTTGCATGACATAATTCTGCAAACGGAGCTACATACTCACCACCTCTATCACTTCGAACACACTTAATTCGACAATTAAGTTGATTTTCAGCTTCATTTTTTAAGTTTTTAAACGCTTCAATTGCCTCATCTTTACTTCTTAATAAGTAAAGGTAACAATACCTTGTGCAATCATCTATAAATGTGATGAAGTACTTTTTACCACCTCTTGTTTGCACAAATTTCAAATCACATACGTCTGTATGGATCAATTCAAGAGGTTTTGTGGTTCGCTCTACCGAATGGAACGGCAGTTTAGCCATTTTGGCTTCAACACACACTTCACATCTTTCTTGTGAGTTAAACTTATCTACTTTTAGTAAATTAAGATTTACTAGTCTTTTATAGCATTTATATTTACATGTCCCAATCTATTATGCCATAAATCAAAGCTCTCAAGCAAATAAGAGAATGTGTCATCTTCCTTATTGCTTATTCCTTTTCCACGGTGAATGACCGTAATATTCAGCTCAAAAAGTCCATTCACTAGATGGCCTTCACCTATGAACTTTCCATACTTGGTCAATAAAACCTTTTCACACTCAAATTCTAGTGAAAATTCATGATTTACTAGAAGTGAGCCTGACACCAAATTAGTTCGGATGTCTGGGACATGCAGTACATCCTTAAGGGTAAGAACTTTTCCAGATCCTAATTTTAGGAACACATTACCCACACCAACCACCTTAGAAGAGGCTTGGTTTCCCATACGTACTTTTCTACATCCAACAGATTTGTAGGTAGAAAAAATGCTTCTCTCGGAGCACACATGACATGTGGCACCCGTATCAACAAACCATTCATTTGGATTGTTACCATGGTTCACGTCGGAGACCATTGCGACCACCTCGTGATCTTTGTAGTTTATAACAACACGTTTAAATAATTTGCACAATATTGTCTCCACCAATAAGTACACAATTATATTGAACCATATGTGCATTGGTATATTGAACAACCCATGCATCTCAATTACTACTACCAATTCTAAATTGGTCTTGCTTGTCAAATGACAAACGATAAACACAATTCTCAAGAGAGTAGATCTCAAGGAATTAACCATTTCGTAGCCCGTGAACATTGGTACTGTTCGTTTCTTCATTCCAGCTTTGGAGCTCATGTTTCCTCCAACTTCAATTGGTATAATCCTGTCTTAGAAGAGTACACTAATTTGTCTTGCGATTGTTAGAAATAATGGGAAAAAATTCCCAAGCCGTGTACAGGCGGTACTCTAACTATTACAATCGAAAGGAAACTTTGCAAAAAAGAGGAATGAAAATTACAATGGAAATAAAGCAAACCAAATTTATAAGTCGAGTCGAGGAAAGCCCTCTTTCCGCAAGACAAATTACGCCCCGACTAGTGCTCACGGAATGGCGTATTGCCCCCAAAGATAAAACGACTTCCTCCTAGCGTGTATAAGCACCTCGAACCCGCTAGGCACTGGCGAACTTGATGGAGTTCCGAGAATCGAGCTATGCAATGCTCCTAGAATGTGAACTAGGATGTAGAGAGCTAGAGAAGAGAGAATGCTTGTTGTAGTGTGTACTTCATCTCTCAAACTCACACCTATTTATAGGATAGGAGTGACCACACGAGAGGTCTCGGCATTAAGGTACCTCATTATGCATTTGGGAGTTACCTAAGATGAAAGGCCATAGGTCTTGGCCACATCAAAGGTTTCCCACATTTTTCACATGTTTCTAATATCCTCTTCCTCCTCCCAATCGGCGCCTCCTCCTCCTCTTCCCCACTCTAGCCTAAATGGATTATGTACCCTCTGAAACCCTATCCCCCATCAATGGGTTTGATTCGGCCGATTCGATGTCCACCGTAGTTCATGAAACTCTGATGGTGGAATCTGAGCTCGATTCGACCGATTCTAAGCCATCTATGTTCCTTGAAACCCCAGATCTGGAATCTGAACTCGATTTGAATTTTTCATTTCCCTTTTTGTACTTTGAATCAAGAGCAGATTTGGAATTTGTATGTTTGAACAGATTTGAAGCTAATGTGATGAATTATGATTTGAAGGGATTTTGATTATGTTGAGTGTAATTTTTAAATTCAGTTTTAAATTGTGTTTTTGGCAGCAAATTCGATTGTTAGAAGCTTATTTAATGCCCATGTTATTAATTCAATTGAATTGTCATTGTTATTAATGCAATTGAAACTCCAAAATTTTCGATTGTTGGAAGCTTATTTAGTGCAATTGAATTGAATTGTGCAAGGAAGAAAAAAATTTAACACATTTGAGGTGGGTCCCAAATTTCACTACCACACCCCATTTATTACACACTCCAACACTTTTTTAAAACTAGTGCCCTTTAGAAATGAGACTCCTATTGCTAGACGTAGGGAGTAATAAACTTTAAAACCCGTTAAGGTGGCTCGATGGACAAAACCTAATCTTGAGCTGCCTTGCCGACATCCCCTAAAACCCTAATCAAGGTTTACAGAAATAATAATTGATGATTAATAAATAATGCCCTAATTATACTCCAGTGTGTTATTCTTAATTTTTAGCGTCATAGATGGAAAAGAGAAGAAAACGAAAGAGGTGATTCAAATTTCAAGGGAAGAGAGGCGAAAGAGGAAATTCAAATCATTGATAAAGAAAAGAGGAAGAGGTTGATGGAGTTAAAAGATTATTGAAGGAGACATGATGGAGATGTACAAAGCTTTCGATTCCATGTTGAGACAAATTAAGGGAAAAATTGATTTGGTAACCAATCCATTTCACAAACTTTGAAGTTTGGTTTTTACTCTATATTTTTGCATTTTATACCACAACACCTCATGCTGTGTTTTATGGCAAGGCAGACGAGCTGTTCCCAAATAAATTAGAAATATACGAAGAACAGTTAATTAAATAAACCTATTTAATTAAAATATGGATAGTTGTTGAATAAATGACGAACTTAGAGCATCCGCAGCGGTGAGTAGGACGGCGTCCGTCCGTACCAGCGGCACGACACCGCTGTCCGCCGTTGCGCTCTTGCCGCTGGCACGGCACTGCTCAATGCATCGAGCACGTCCGTGCCAGCGAGCAGCGTACGTGGCAGCCTCCCATTGGCCAACGGCATAGCCATTGGCAATTAAAAAAAATCAGATTTTAAATAAAAAATCCGATTAAAAGTAAAAAAAATATTTTTCCACTTCCCAAAAAAGTATATCCGTTTTCTACACACCTTTAATTTATTTTTCAATTTTTTCCCCCAAAAATACACATTTTCATCTATAAATACATCCACTTTAACACCCAAAAATTCACACCACACTACACAATTCTCATCTAAATTCTCTCATTTCCATTCTCAATTCTCAATCTTTCTTTCACTCTTACTCTTACAACAAAACAATGTGCGGCCACGACGATCACCCCTCCGGCTCCCACGGTTGAAACCCCGATTGGTTCGGTTCACAGCCATTTCCTAGTCCGGAAACCGAATAATTGGCCCATCCTCAAACCCAAGGTTCGCAAGTTTCGGGTGGCTACCGGCCTTACCAGGTCGACGACCAAGATGCCCCCGAATGGAAATACGGGTGGACACCCGAGCCATCCGTGCCTAGAGCGGGAGGGAGCGGCCCCTCTCAAACTCCACCTCTTCATACTCGCGGTGTCCGCCCCCCGTACACTCCGGGGGAGATGGAGCAATTGTTCAAAGCGTTCTTGTCAATCTTCGAAGATCCGGAGGTTGGCACGAACCAATCCTGTGACCATTATTGGTGGTCCATCTGTCGCCGGTACAATCAAAACCGGCCGGCTGGAACAATCGAGCGCAACGAGAGTATGGTGCGCAATGCCATATACAGAGCCAACGAAGAAATCCAAAAGTTCCCGGGGTATTATCTCCAGCAAGAGCGGGGGGAGCGGTCGGAGCGAGCTTGACATCATCAGTTCCGCCTTGGCGACCTACCAATCCATGAACTACAAGCCGTTCAAGCACCTCAATATTTGGCAGAAGACGCGGTCGCATCCAAAGTATAGGGGAGGCGTAACATCCTCCTCTAGCTCCTCCTCCAAACGGTCGGGGTCGGTATCTCTATCCGACTCCGGCTCCGAAGATGTGGCTAACCAACTTGCCGGAGCTAACTTGGGTAGCCTCGACACTGGCCCGAGCGGTTCCCAACGCCGGCAGCAAGGAAGGAAGAAGGCGGCAGCCGACCGCCGTCGCTCTGCGACTCCATCCGCCCCTACTCCCGAACCCGCTCCCTATGTGCCACCACAACCCCCCACCAACTCGTTGTGGGGGATTTTGGCCCAACTCAATTTGGCCGATAGGTCAAATATGACCCCTCGAGCAACTTCGATCACATGTGGCGATGATACGGGGTCTCCAAAGAACATTGGGGGTAGAGCCGGATGAATAGTCATCCACGAGGGTAATTTTTATTTTTTAGCTGTTTAATTATGTAATTTTTAATTTTTAGAATTTTAATTATGTAATTTTTAATTTTTAGTATTTGAATTATGTAGTTTTTAATTTTTAGTATTTTAATTATGTAATTTTTAATTTTTTTGTAATTTGTAATATTATTACGGTATTTTTAATGCATTTTTATTTTATGGGAATATTTTTATTTAAATTGAATAATAGAATGATGAGACCCTTGAGCTTGTCCTTGCGGAAGAGCACGGATGTTGGTGTTGTGCTCTTGCCTAAGAGCAGGGAGTAAAAGTAGGACCGAGCCCACATCTGTGCTCGTTGGCAAGAACACGAACGTGGGTGGTCTTATATCCATTTTGCGAGACTTCACTTTTCAGTAATTATAAATAGAGAAGAGATAAATTTACACAGAAACTATCAATTATTCACGGTCCATTTTTATGTCGGCAATGATGTTTCACGCTTTGGCGGATAAAGATGGAGCAAGAAAAAGAACCGGAAGAAACGTATACTAGTTCTTTTACAAAAAAGAATTGAATGTTCTCTATTTCAGTGGGGAAAAATTCACAAACTTCATACATAAAATATTAGCGAAAATCCACAAGTGAGACAAGTGATGTTCATACCAATATTTTATTGGATGGATCAAACTTTTAGGAATGTAGATAGTATTAATTTTATAGAGTAAACTACATAAACTAGCACGTTTTTATTTGTTTCACTCCAGATCCCTGATAAAAAAAATATATTGTCACACGTCTCTAGCATTTAACATAATCACATATCAGATTTTTTCAGACAAAAAGACCATTCAGCCCTATCTGACATTTTTATTTGTTTCACTCCAGACCCCTGATAAAAAAAAATATATCGCCACACGCCTCTAGCGTTTAACATAATCACATATCAGGTTTTTTCGGATTAAAAGATCATTCAACCCTAAAAAAGGCACTATGGTCATATTGAATAGAAATCTGCTGTGGCAGGATGCTGCACTGCATGGACCTGCTAATTAGTACTGTTCACTGACGAGATTTGACGTCAATGTCACTAGAGATTCATCTATCTTACCTACCAAGAAGTATAACTACAAAGATTATATTGGCGTCAACTCTCACGGTCTATGTACTCATTGACACATACATGTATGCATAATTAATGAAATGATGGAATTTCGCTAGAGATTCATCTACCCACCCACCAAGAAGGGGAGTGGAGGGTGAGAAAACAGAGAAATCAATTAGGGCATAATTAACCTCATCTCTATTTCAGGCCCCAAGTTCCCAACACGTCATCATTCCCCTACAGCTGCGGCCCTGATCCCAACTGCTCTAACCCTGCAGGCCACAACCCGAGCCGCAAGTAATAAATGACACTATTCACAACTTCAACCTATTTTACACGTAAATGCAATACGTTGAACAATTCAAACCGAGAAAATTTATTGTTCAGTCGAAAAAAGAAAATTACAAATCCTAGGAAAAAAATTTATTAAGCCCTAAAAAATATAAATTACAAGTCCTACAAAAAAATATTAAAATAATTTAGAGGATAGAAATGGAGAAATAGGTGGAAGAATGTTGAAGAAATGAGTATAAATGGGCAAAAAAATAAAAAGAAAAAAAAAATTTGGAGGGTTTGCGGCCCGTCCCGACACCCTCCAACGCTAGCCCGGGATCGGCCCAGGCCGCAACTCCCCTCCATCCAATGCGCAGGCTGGGCCGGGACTCTCGATTTGCGGCCCGGCCCGGCCCATGACGTTAACGATGCTCTTATTGGTTAACTTTTTGGTTGGGTGCTAGTGAGAGAGAGTAGAAAAGTAGAATAATAAATTAATGGAGTAGAGTATTATGGTAGCTTTGGCTTTTTATGTCATCTAATTACAGAATTAGTGGAGAGACACGAATTCTTGTCGGTAGCGATTAGTTACATTGTTTTTCAAACAGGAAAAGAGCTTAGTACCGACTGCTCACCTACTCCAAATTATACACTTTTACTTTTTCTAGAGGTTTGTACAATTTCACCAGTATACATAAATATGCTTCTCTCCCTCTCTAAGCTGACAAAAAAGATAAAGTGGGTATAATCATTAAGGTAGAACGACAATCTTTCGCCAAGAATCTTTCCCCTTCCTAAGTTCAAGATTTTCCACCAAGGTAAATAAGGGCATGAATAACCCGTCCCCATTTCCGGCCCCAAGTCCCCTCCACGTCATCATTCCTTTACAGTTACGGCCCAGGCCCCAACTCCTCTAACCCTACAGGTCGTAACTCGGGCCGCAACTAATAAATGACACTATTCACAACTCCAACCTATTTTAAACGTAAAATAAAAAACGCCGGAAATTTATAACACGGAAAATTTAATTTCGCCGAATACTGCAAAAGTACAACATAGAAATTTTAAAACTGAAAATAAAATAAAATAAAATATCGTCAATGCTGGAAAACATTGGTGCGAGTCCAAATTTCTTCGATTAGATCGGCTTGGAGGCGAGTATGTTGTTCCTCTTGGCGCATCGCAGCTGAACGGGCCATGACATTGCGGATGTCGGAAGGAAGGCCCTGCACGGGCGGCTTGGTGACAACGTAGTCACTCCCGGTGCTGGCGAGCGGATCGTCGCTCCACAAAGTGACGTTATCTTGCTCGTCCTCAACGCTCATGTTATGCATTATGATACATGCATACATGATGTCGGCGATGTGTGACCGCTGCCAACCACGGGCCGCTCCCTTCACGATAGCCCATCGTGATTGGAGGACTCCAAATGCACGCTCGACATCTTTCCGAACTGCTTCTTGCCATTGGGCAAACATTGCCCTCCGATTAGTTGTCGGAGCTGTGATAGTCTTCACGAACACGGGCCATCGAGGGTAGATCCCGTTTGCCAGATAATACCCCATACTATACCGACGGTGGTTGGCCGTGAACTCTACGTTCGGTGCTCGCTCGGCACACAAGTCGTTTAACAATGGAGACTCGTTCAACACATTGAGGTCGTTGTTGGACCCTGCGACACCAAAGTAGGCATGCCAGATCCACAATCTGCAATCGGCAACGGCCTCCAACACAATCGTGGGATGTGTGCCCTTGTGCCCGCTAGTGTATTGTCCTCTCCAAGCCGTTGGATAATTCTTCCACTGCCAGTGCATACAGTCGATGCTTCCAAGCATCCCCGGGAAGCCGTGGGTCCGCTCGTGCATGTCGACCAACTTCCTAACGTCGTCGGTCGTTGGCTTTCTCAAGTACGTATCCTTTAATGCTTCGATGACTGCCGACAGAATCTAGCGAAACACTCCCGTCCAGTAGGCTCGCTTAAATGGAGATACTCATCGAACATATCTGATGTAGTTTCGTAAGCGAGTTGACGAATGGGAGACGTGCATTTCTGCAACGTCGATATACTTTGCCGGCCCACAGCATCGGTAGTTTGGCTGAAATACATGTCATGAGCTACAACTGAATGACGATGCGTAGGAACAAAGGCCTCCGCATCCGGAACTGGCGACGGAACATCTGATCACTCCATCGCGGATCTCTAGAGAAATAATCCGTGAAAAGCTGCAAGGTAGCTTGTTCACGGTCTCGATGAATATACATCCGGGTACGTGGCGCCCGGGTTTGTTGTTCGTTCCAAGCTTGAATAGCAGCTTGGTAGCGCGTACAACTTCGTTGTTGATTTCTTCTTGGATTGCCGGTAGCGCCTCTGCTAACACCCGGGACATTTGATCTTCGAATATTCTTTGACGATGAGGCATTTTTTCGAATTATAGGAAGAGATTTGAAGTTGAATGTGAAGTTGAATGTGTATGAAAACGGAGTAGTATTTATAAAAAAAATTTCAAATTTAAAAAATAAAAATAAAAATCGGTTGCGGCCCGACCCGAACACAAATAACCCTGGGTCGGGCCGCGTTGCGTCACGTCCCGAGCCGCGTAACCCCGTCCCAGGCCGGGCCGCGGGACGGTCACCAGGCCGGGAACGCGGCCCAGAGACCGGCCCAGGCCGTGCCGCTCGTCCGTCTAACGCGTGGGACGGGCCGGGACTCGCGATTTGCGGCCCTGCGCGTAGTGTTATTCATGCTCTAATGCTACTACTAATGTTAAAAACAGAGCTGCATTAATTCACTATACTTTCTCTGTTTCTGTAGTTAGTAACTTGCCCAATTTTTCGAGTATGTATAGTTGTACACTTTCTTTTTTATTTGTCACATTATAATATTTATTTATAGTAGTATAAATTCAATCATTATGTGACATTTTTTATGATTGGCTGAGATAAAGCTATTATTCTTTTTAGGTAAGTATTAGAGTTAATGGGTAGTTGTCATTAGAGTGGCAAATCGTGCGTGTCGGGTCGTTATCGTATCGACACGATAACGACACGAACACGATAACAAAAAACACGAACACGACCTGTTAAGAAAACCTCAAACACGAACACGAACACGACCCGCTACCCTCAGACACGAACACGACACGAACCCATTAACGACACGAACCACTTTGGGTCAACACGATACGATAACAACACGTATTGAAAAGTGATTAAATATTTAAATGATTTAAATGAGATATGACCATATGAGACTATAAGAGTCAATTTAATAAATATTAAAAAATGAAAATAATAAGAATTAATAATATTAAAATATTATTTGTTAACGGATAACACGAACTCGACACGAATACGACACGAACACGTATTGTTAACGGATAACACGAACACGACACGAACAAGACACGAAATTTTCATGTCCTTAATGGGTCGACCCGATAAGGACACGAACCCAATAAGCTCTGACCCAAACCCATTAATTTCGTGCCGGTTCGTGTCGTGTTATCGTGTCGTGTCAAAAATTGTCAGCCCTAGTTGTCATGTACAATCTTCATAATTAGGAGTACATCTTTTGTCGATGAAAAATTTACCGCAATAGTACCATTTGTTATAATTCATGAATATCTTATTATCACTAGAGGAGAAAAAAATGTTTACCTTCTATAATAAATAATATAGTACCATTTAATATTTTAACACCTAATTTAATTTCTTAACTGTTAGGAGTATAATACATTTTTTGTGCAGGTTTATTATATTTATTTATAATATCTATTGATTAATTGTGTATCAAATTTAAAGTCTTAACAAATTTTTTATGGTATTCGTGAAAACAAATAAATCAACTCAAACAATTATACTCCTACTATAATAGTTTGGATATTGACCTCACCTAATATAAAGATCAACTTTGATTTGACAAAAGCGCAACCATGTGCAGAGCTAATGTCTGCAAAAATGCAGTCATGTGCAGAGTAAAAATGACTGAAATGCCCTGCAAGCCATAAGGGTATTTTAGTCTAAAAATGGCTATAAATATACGATATGTGATTATGTTAAACGCCAGAGACGTGCGGCGATATTTTTTTTTGTCAGGGGTCTGGAGTGAAATAAATGGAAACGTCAGGGATGGTTTATGTAGTTCACTCGAAAACGCAATTCGTTGAACAATTGAAACCGGGAAAATGCATTGTTCATTCGAAATTAACATTACATTACTAGACGAAGCAAATTTAAAATACAAGAAACCCGGGCCACGACTACTACTTCTTCATTTGGGCACGAAGGTAGGCGATCATCTCACGGTGCAACTCGAGCTCCTCGTCCGACATCTTCGATGTATCCCTCGCTGTCAACTCCGTCAGCTGGCTCATCCGCCATGTAATATTCATCTCCGACAAAGTGTCGGACATCTTATCCAGAGACGGATTGGTCGGTGGTGGCACCATAGCAGAGTTGCTCGCAGTTGCCTTGCCCTTTGCTTTCCTCTTGGCCGCCTTTGTTCCCATCGGGCGGCTCTGAATGCTAGGAGAGGAGCCGAAGACGTCGTCGTCCGTCACGTTGAGGTCGATCGCCGGACCTCCTTCGCTCGAAAAGTAGTTTCCGGAGGCGGAAACTTTGGTTCTCTTTGCCGCCCCAGTTGCCGCCGGCTCGGCACCGCTGGTGTACTTCGGGCTCTTCTCGACGAGCTTCCAAACGTCGATGTACTTGACGAGGTCCGCCTCGCTGTGCCCGTCAGCGAAGAACGCATCCTTCGCCATCTGGACGAGGTCCGCCTCGCTGTGCCCGCTCGGCCACATCCGGACTACGTTGGCCCACTTTCCGTTCCACTTGCTCATATCCGCCTGGACCCGGCCCCAATGCTTGCGCAGCTTCACGTAGCTACGCTCGATCGACCCTTTAGGACGGCCAGCGTTATACTTCTCAGCAATCCGCTCCCAAAAAACCTTGCTGGTTTACTGGTTGCCGATGATAGGATCCTCGGCGATGTCGATGTAGTTCCTCGCAAGCCACATTGTCTCTTGCGGACTGTACTTCTTCGGCCCATACTCCTCGCCCACCTTCCCCTTGCCCCGCTCTTGAGCGGGCTCCATCTCACTGACCTCGAACTCTTCGGTGGTGACCGGCGATGTTCCGTCTACGTTGCTACCGACTCCCGGACTAGGCGTCGGCTGCGATGGTGGCGACGCCGGTATGTACCAATTGTTCGAGTTAACGAACTCCTCCATCTCACGTTGATCGCTGTTGAACCAATCCATTTACACCGACACAAAGGGTATAATTGTTCGAGTTAATAGAGGATTGAAATGTAACGTAGGATTGAAATTGAATGCACGTAAGATTTATGCACAACAAAGGCTCGTATTTATAGACATCGAATTAAAAAAAATGGATTTGCGGCCCCGCCCGTCACCGTGCAACGCCGTCCCGGGCCGGGACGCGGGACGCTAGCCAGGCCGGGAACGCGGCCCCGGGAGCGGCCTGGGCCGTGACTCTCCTCCGTGCAACGCTCGGGACGGGCCGGGACTCGCGAGATGCGGCCCGGCCCCTTGCGTTACGCATGCTCTAACACCTCAAACTTTCAACTCACGTGCCTGTAACCAAACCCAGCGTACGTTTCAAGTCTTTGTAACAAAAAATAAGGATGGCTTTCGATTAAAATGAAATAATGAAAGTAATTCGGTGAAATCATGCATCAAGATTACTTGGGGAATAATTTAAACCGAGAACAGTTTAAAGTGAAGTATAATTTGGGTAGCATATTTAGCACGTCAAATTTTATTCAATTCTCGCAGAAATATTAATTTTTGTTTTCTTTGTATCATAAGGATGTGATTATTATTTTACAAAAAACCTTATTTTAGTGACCATTTTTAGATAAGGGTACAAGTAGAGCATCTGCAGTGGCGGATGTCCCGGCGGACGTCGGACCAGCGTGTCGGGCATCCGCGCTGGACGTCTGCCATTGGGTCGGGAGAGGAGGACGCGGACGCGGACGTCCCGTTGCGGTATCCGCGGCCTTCCGGCGACGTCCGTCGTGACGTCCGCCATTGCGGTGCCACGACGGACGTCCCAATTTTTAAATTTAAAAAAAACTCTATATATACGGCTCGTTGCAAACTCTATATATATGATTTTTTAAATCTCTAACGCATGTATACAAATTCTAGGCATAACTATACAGATTCAAGGCATAACATGTACTTTGTTTGAATCGTTTTTTGGTTTGGGATGGTTTTTTTTAACTATGTTTTTTTTAATTTAAATATGTATGCTTTTTTTAAAATAAAATGGTTGCCTTTTTCCCATTTTCATGTCGAAATTTTAATTCCGTAAATTGCATATTTGAGAATTTTTATTATTGTGGATGCCTGTCGGGATGTCCTTGGGGATGTCCGCCATTGTGCAGTGAGATGTCCTTATGACGTGGCAGTGCAGTGGGAGGTCCTTATGACGTAGCAGGAGGTGTTTTTGGGAAGTCCACCCCATGCGGATGCTCAAGAATTTGAAATTTAAGTCCATATTCATTAATTCCAAATTATTAAACTATTACTTCGCAATAGTTTTGACTTTTGAATACAGAATACCGCTGATAATTTTCAACACTGCTCAAAATTATATTTCGGACATAGGAAATTAATGATTTAGTATAAAGGTTTAGTATGTTTGTATTTTATCGAGTCGACCATTATTGGGTTAGGTTCATGGTTCGGTCACCCAAAAAAATATTCTACCTCTCCCAACTAAAGTTGTATTGTATTTCTTTTTTCTGATGTCCTATCCAAGTTAATTGATTTTTTTTGACAAAAATAAAACATCTAATCACTCTTATTTTATTCCATCACTTTCTTTATTTCTCCATTTTATTTTATTTTCAATAAATTCATTCAACTTAATTTCTAGGTAAAAAAGTTTTACATCTACTTAATTGGAATGGAGAGAGTAATAATAATAATTATTATTATAAGTTTTTATAATAATACGGCTCATTGTAAACTCTATATATACAGCTTGTTGCAAACTCTATATATACAATTTTTTTTAAAACTCTAACGCATGTATACAGATTCAAGGCATAACTATACAGATTTAAGGCATAACATGTACTCTTGTTACAAAACAAGAGTAGTATGTTTAAAAAAAGAGGAAATTTTAATTACCTAAAAGTCAAATTAAACACATAAAATTGAACTCCATAAATGTGGTCAAACCAAACATTGTTATATAACATGAATGCCATGAAAATAGAAACATTAACAGGAGTCGTTCCATTTCTAATGAAATAAAAAAAAGCCTAACCAAACATTAACAAGAGTCATTCCTTTGTAATAGTTACTTTAGATAATTACTTTATCAATTATGCATTAAGAATAATAAAATAAGAGAGATGATTAGTTTTGTCAAAATAGAAAAATATTCGATTAACCTAAAACATATGGAGTAACAAACAAAACTTCAAAACATAATGATCCAAAAAGATTGAACGCGTTGGTCAATATAGTAAGTAACGCTAATAACACTGAAACACCTTTTAAAGTCTAAAAGATAACAGTAGAGACACGAAATGAAGAAATATGATTCAATCCTCAAAAAATGCAACATAAATTATGAGTATGATCAACTCTTACCAAACCACGATTTCAAATGCAGTTGAACATGGCGCCAACCACGCGTTTTTCAACAGCAGGACTTTATGTTTGTTTTAATTTCACGCCAAATCGGCCCCACCAAAAGCAATCAATTATGAGTTAAAATAGCCACTAATTTATTACTCCACAACTAAAGAATCCAAAACGCGATATTCCAACATAAAATAATTTCCCCAAAAATCAATTTAATCGCAACTCCATTTCAAAACTCTGGATCAAGTTTCATCTCTCCATTCTCTACAGTAAACATTTTTCCAATACTTGGCACCCAAGAAGTTGAGAACATATCTCCCATTCTCACACACCGAACAACAAAAACATATCAACAACGATCGTGTTTCTTCCTTTTCATCATCTTTCTGCCCTGGTCGAACAATGGAAGGCGCCGCGTCTTCCAGATGTTCAAGCGAGCTCAGCGCCTCCCTGAAGAAGATTGGAATCTTCATCCCGGGAGACGAGCTGGCTCAGATGATCGCCCGGGTGGACGGCTGCGTCGACATTGTAACGAGAAGGAGGCGTTTAATGTGTTTGATGAGAACGGAATGCGAGAAGATGATCAACAAGGTTGATGCGGATGGAGACGGAAGAGTGGACTTTAATGAGTTCAAGCTGATGATGAATGGAGGAAAATTCGTTGCATTGCCCAACTGATCTGCTCTCTTCGATTTCAGCAGCCTAGACTGCACTGTATATGATATATATGTATATTGATCGCATGAAGCCCCAAATCGATATATCCACTCAGACAAGAGGGTGAGAAACATTTCCATTCATTCTTGTATGAAATTAAATGTGGACAGTCTTACTAATGTAGTAGCCAGCATTAAAAATTTTCTCATACAGATTGTTATTTGTGATTCAACATTTATAGATTTACTCCCTCCCTCCGTCCATGATTAAATTACTCATATTTGAATGGCACAGGTTTAAACAAATTGTTTGATTTTATAAAGTGCTCCCTTCGTCCCATTTTAGGAGTCCTGTTTTACTATTTTTGGTTATTCCACTTTAGGAGTCTCGGTCGGAATATTCTATAAATATAGCTCCCACATTCCACTAATTTGTCATTTCGGTCCGTTCGACAATAAAAGTCATATTTCACTTTTACTATAAATAGTAAGTAGGTCTCACATTTCTACCAACTTATTCCACTAAAATTTTATTACAAAACTAATATATATAAGTGAGACTCATACTCCACTATCTTGTTTGATATGGCCTATTTCATGCATCGGTTTATGGGTGAAATACATGCTACTTGATCGGTTTATCGCGCAAAACAAGTGTTAAATGTGCAGAATTACCACTTGACCAAGGCTTCAAGGCCTACCTGATCAAGCAAGTACAAAGGCGATAAAAGGCTCATAATCGGGGGAGTTGATCAAGGGGAGCGATCAAGCAGTTAGGAGGGGACCACGGGCTTCTGGAAGAAGAGCACGTGAGGAAATGAGCTGGATACAGCGCACCATTCTGTTATCAAGGACGACGTTCTAGAAGGGGACACGTGCTGGAATATGAGACGCAAGGACGAAGCTGAGTCACGAATTTGTTACCAAAAAGCGTCGACATTCTAGAAGAACAGCACGTAGCAATCAATGAGTCGCTCATTCTCAGAATGAGTGAATATTCCCTGACAAGATCGTTATCCAGCTGGAGGTCGAATCGAGATTATAAATAGAGAGTGTGCCACCACAAGAAGAGACACTTTACTTTCTGCCTAGTTTAGTTTAGCATAGCTATCTAGCGTAGTCCAGCTCTCTAGCTTAGTTTAGTTTAATTCTCTAGCTTAGTTATATAGCTTAGTTAGAAGGGCGACCAAAGGGAGCGCTGCAGAATACTCATTTCTGTTAGCGTGACTTAAGTTTCCCGCTGAGATTCTTCTCAGTTTACCGCTTTCTTAGACTCCAAGTGTTAGCTTAGTTTAATTTCATGCTGTAATCAGTTTTTAGTTTAATCAAGTTATTTTCGCTTTAAATCCGCGCATTTACTTTTCTGTTGTTTCCTGCAAATCACTTGACCCAGTAGTTAGAATTCCGTTGATCAAGCTAGCTAATTTAAATTCTGTCTAGATTAAAACAGTAGTTAAAACTCCCAAATTAAAACGTGGCAGCAGCCAAACCCCCCCCCCCCCCCCATGTTCACTACTCACACACTCGACACACCAACTTCCCTGTGGGATTGACCCCGAACTTGCCGCTTTACTGTTAAAGTTGTGCAAAATTGGGAGTTATAAATTACTTTGGCAAGGCGGAAAGGGCGAGAGCTAGAGTGCATTGATTAAGTGGCAACGACATTTGATAACTGATCCAATCGGTTCGGTTATCACTCCATATAACTTGATCCGCATTCTATTCGTGTTTTCGATCTCTTTCCTAGTCCCTCCATTATTCAACTCATTTTTCTTTGCAGTTCTTAAAACCCGTGGCATAACCAAATAGGACTCATATTGCGGGACAGAGGGAGTAATAGGGCGTGAGACTTATTTTTATGTATTGATTTTATAATAAAATGTGAGTGAAATATTAGTGGAATATATGGTCCATTTACCAAATATAGTAAAAATGAAATGGAACATTTATTGGCGGGCGGACCAAAAAGGAAAAATGGAACATTTAATGGAGGACGAAGGTAGTAGTACTAATTATGAAATGCACATCGTGAGTGTGTTTTGGAAATATAGCTGGAGGATGGACGAAAAAAGAAAAAAATGGAATATTTAATAGCGGACGAATGAGTATTTATTATGAAATGCATATAGTGGGTGTGTTTTGGAAATATAGTTGCGGTGGCTGTGAAGCCTGTGGGGCGGCCCTCTCTGGTATAGAAGTTCATAAATCATATGGATGGAGAAGAACATCGGTCCATCCGTCCAACCATAAGCAAGACGTTTCTTTTTTTGCATTCGTTTTAGAAAAAACAATATAAAATAGTTAAAATGAAGAGAATGTGTAAAATAAGGAATAATGTAGTTAATAGTCTTTACTACATTATTTTCTACTTTAACTATTTTATACTCCCTCATCCGTCATTACACGTCTCATTTGAGTTTGACATGAGTTTTAAAAAATACTCCATGAAGGGAAGTGGGTGAAATTAGTTAGTGGAACGTGAGACCAATTTTCATATATTAATTTTATAATAAAATGTGAGTGAAATAAGTTAGTAGAACGTTTTACCATTTTGTTTCAATTATTTTTTAATAATATGTCTAGTGCCTTTCTTATAGTTAGTTTTATACTACTCCGTTGTCCCATATTAATTTATATGCACCAACAACGATTTCTTACTTTCTTCTAAGTTTAAATGCACACCTCAAATGATTTCATAGATAAATATTACTTCCTTCGTATCTATTAATTGTCTAGTTTTGCTATTTTAGTCTGTCCTCCATTAATTGTCCACTTTCACTTTGTTAACATAAATGGTAAGTAGGTTTCATATTCCACTAACTCATTTACTAACTCATTTCACGCACATTTTATTATAAAACTAATACTCTCTCTTTCCTACAATAAGAGTCATATTTTGTCATTATGGTAAGTAGGTCTCACATTCCACTAATTCGCTTCACTCACATTCTATAATAAAAACCAATATAAAAAAGTGGACCTCATATTTCACTAACTTTTCTCACTCACTATTCTTTACATTTCTTAAAAACCGTGCCCACACCAAATGTGACTCCTATTGTGGGACGGAGGGAGTACATAAAAATGAGACTCGTATTTTACTAATTTTGTCAGCCTATTTTCCTTTATATGTATCTCTTCTGAAACCAACGTTGTCAATTATTGGGGGCGGAGGGAGTAGCTCGATCAATGTATTCGTTTTCTTAGAATAGCAGTACCTTTGTCGAGTAATTGCAACCAGCTTGGTTGATCAAGTTTTCATATTTCTTCAGTCGAGTTGCAAGCCATGCATAGTTCGATCGACTCACGTGCTATATATCTTGCGTGAGCTGTCTACTTAACCAACTTATTTAAGTTATGTCAACCACCTTACTTACTTTTATAGTTCGATTTAGGTCGATTAGTTTACTTGTTTTTGTTTTTTAGATTAAACTTTTGAAATTAGAAACAAAACTTGGATGCTTGTTTCAATCAATCATAATCATATGTTGTAATTCTTAGTAGTCAGTAAGGGGAGCATTGAGTATACAGAAATTAAGAAAGAAAATGTAGTAGCACTGGGAGCTGGACCAAGATAGGTCTGATCTTCTAGGGATCGACAACTCACCTTACCACATTGTGCCAACCTTGGTTAAAAAACACACTTGTTTGGTCGGTCCCTACCTCTGTCTGCTCAACGACAGTAGAACTTGTACAATATTATATTCCCACTGTCTCCTAGTATGTGTTCCATTTTGAAGCAACATTAAACTCTTATGCTAGATGTCTCGTATTTTAACGTGCTTGCAAACGATAAAATAGTTAGTCCATCAATAAATACACTTAGTCTAACAATTAAAAAATAAAATAAAATAATTGATCAAATTGAAAATGTCAATTCGAAGATCCAAAACACGTCATTCTATTCATTTATAAATTCATCGAACTAACTTAATCCCATATATCATGGAAAATGAATTAACTTAATCCATGTTGGGATTTACGCACACAAGGCTTACACACACTCAATAAGATCACACACACACTCACTGTTGTATGAGATCACACAATGCAGAAAACACACACACTCACACTTTGAGTATTGAAGATGATAAGCTTGGAGAGAAAACTGGAAAACTCTTTATTGATTAAACTCTACTCTAAACTACATACACGGTGAGCTATTTAAAGCTCTATAATCACGTAGCAACTGCTACTAACTAACTACAAGAAGAATCAAGAAAGCAAGAAGAATAACCGCTACATCTCAGCTAACTAACTGCTGCTCCAACGGCTAGTTCGGCTAGGTTGCTTCTACCTTCTCGGTTCAAGACCGAACTCCTTCTTCGGCTCAATACCGAACTCCTTCTCGGCTTACAACCGAACTCTTCCTTCTCGGCTCATTCCAGCTCAACGCCGAGCTTCCTTACCGAGCTTCCATACCGAGCTTCCATACCGACTTCTGCCATCTTCTTCTTCTCGGCTAGTTCCAGGCTAGTTCCAGCTCGGTAAGCCGAGCTTACCGAACTCCTTTCTAGCCGAGCTTCTTCCAACTGAAATGAGCACTCCATTATTACAATTCTCCACCTGAGGGCTCATCTCAGTTCTTGCGCAAACATTGATCCATTTCTTGCAATGGTCAAACTTGTCTCTACCTAGAGACTTCGTTAGCATGTCAGCCGGATTGTGCAAGGTGTTAATCTTAATCACCTTCACTCTCCCCTTTTCAATCTCATCTCTAATGAAATGCAACTTTATGTCTATGTGCTTGCTCCTTTCATGAAAACCCGGATGTTTAGCCAAGCACATAGCTGAGCTGCTGTCACAATGAATCACCATTGTCTTTTTAAACAACCACTTGCAACTGATCAGCTTCCTCTCCTTTCCATCTGTATTCAGCTTGGATTTGTCCACCAAAATCCATGTTTTGTTCTTGAGTAAAGACTCTATTTCCTCATTCATGGCTTCAATCCATCTTTCTCTATCTTTACTCTGCATAGCTTCTTTATATGTGAGTGGATCTGCACCATCAATACCTTCAGCTGCACACAGAGCATAATACACAACATCAGAGAACTTTGTTGGTGGCCTTGTTTCTCTTCTAACTCTGTCCCTTGCAAGCTGATAGTCCCTGATAGAGTCTGATATAGACTCACCAGCCTGGTTGCCCTGAGTTGGAGCCTCTTCTTTATCTGAATCAGACTCACTCCCTGAGTCAATAACTCCACCTGCTCCTAGGCCAACCCCCACAGGCTCCACATTGAAGAAATCACCCTCATCTTCATTGGAGTCCGGCTTATCTTTCAGGAATGGCATCTGATCCTCCAAGAACACCACATCCCTACTCACCAAGACCTTCTGCTTAACGGGCTCAATACACCAGAGCCTATACCCCTTAACACCTCTCTGATACCCCAGCAAGATACATTTCAGAGCCCTAGCTTCAAGCTTACTTTGCCTAGCATGAGCATAGGCTGCACACCCAAACACCTTGTATTTTGAGTAGTCACTGTGAGCTCCATACCACATGTAATCAGGAGTTTCAGATTTCAGGGCAGTAGATGGGCATTTATTGATGAGATAGGCTGCTGTATACACAGCCTCACCCCAGAATCTGCTGCTCAAACCAGACCCAAGAAGTAGGCACCTCACCCTCTCTAGGATTGTCCTATTCATCCTCTCCACAACATCATTTTGCTGAGGATTACCAGGAACAGTCCGGTGCCTCTTCATACCCTTCTCTTTACAAAACAGATCAAACTCAGCAGACAAGAACTCTAGGCCATTGTCTGTCCTTAAGCATTTAACACTTCTACCCTTCTCTAGCTCAACCTCCTTACACCATATCTTGAACTTTGTGAGTGTTTCAGATTTTTCTTTAAGAATATATACCCACAACTTTCTTGTATAGTCATCAATGATAGCTAGATAATACTTTCCTCCACCAATTGAACACACCGGTGAAGGCCCCCAAAGATCACTATGTATGTAGTCTAAAGGGGCTGTAGAAGAGTGAATACCTGTAGGATAGGGTGCCTTCTTAGCCTTTCCAAGTATACATTGCTCACAGGGGTCCATCTTGTTGAAATCTCCAGAGATCAGACCCTTCTTGATGAGTTCTTTCAAGCTTCCTTCGGCTGGGTGGCCCAATCTCTTGTGCCATAGCATTATGGAATCATCTGACACTGCATTGCTTTCTCCATCAACAGCCTTAGCCTTCAGATAATAGAGAATATGCTCTCTGTCAGCCTCCATCATCACTGCATCTCCAGATTTCACAAACAATTTTCCTTGACTCATCAATATGGTGAACCCTTTCTGTTCCAGCATTCCCAATGAGATGAGGTTCCTCTTTACTTCTGGAATATACCTCACCCCAGTTAGGATCTTTATAGAGCCATCTTGTAGGCTTAGCTTTACCTTCCCTATTCCTTTGATCTGACAAATGTGGTTATTACCAAGAACAACCGTACCCGATGCTTCTTGAAGATCATGAAACCAGCTTCTATTGGGGCACATATGGAAGCTGCACCCCGAGTCCATAATCCACCTATGACTGACCCCACTATTACTGATATTCATGAGTTGAGCCGGGGGATCAGCACTCTCCACACAATCAGATTGATTGTGTCCCTCTGAGGCCATCTTTCTCTTCCATGCATGACAATCTTTCTTCAAATGTCCAGGTTTCTTGCACCAATAGCAAGCTCTGGTTTCCTTCTGAGCATCTGAACTTGAGGGTTTAGGGCCCTCAAACTTCTTCTTGAAGTTCTGCTTCTTGAACTTCTTCACATTCAAGGCCTCTGCAGCTTGAACATTGGAGCTTGCAGAGTCTCTGTTGGCTGTCTTCTGGAGTTCTTTGGCCATCAAGGCTGAATAGACTTCTGCATAGGTGATAGGTTTATCTCTTCCATAGATAATTGCATCACTTAGCTGGTCATACGAGCTAGGCAAGGCATTCAATGTGAGAATGGCCTTATCCTCATCTGAGATCTTGACATCAACAGATCCCAGGTCATCAATGATCTTGTTGAACTCCTCTAGCTGCTCAATGATGGACCTATCTCCAGAAAAACTATAGGCATACAGCCTCTTCTTGAGATACAGCCGGTTAGCCAAGGATTTGGCCAAGTAAACTTCATCTAACTTGTCCAAGATCTCCACCGCAGTCTTGGCTTCTTGAACTTCCCTCAAGACCTTATCTCCAAGGCACAGAATCACTGCAGAATGTGCCTTGAGCTGCATCTCCTCCATCTTTGCCTGAGCTTTTTCATCAAGCACTGGAGCCTTTCCTTTCTCATCTGGTTTTGCAAGAACTGCCACCAAGCCTTGTTGAATTAAAACCGCCTTCATCTTCATCTTCCACAGGCCATAATCATTCTTGCCTGTGAACTTCTCTGCATCAAGCCTTGCTGCCATCTCTGAAACTGTTTGATCCTCTGCAAATCAGCTTCAATATCTCTTTCCCACAGACGGCGCCACTTGTTGGGATTTACGCACACAAGGCTTACACACACTCAATAAGATCACACACACACTCACTGTTGTATGAGATCACACAATGCAGAAAACACACACACTCACACTTTGAGTATTGAAGATGATAAGCTTGGAGAGAAAACTGGAAAACTCTTTATTGATTAAACTCTACTCTAAACTACATACACGGTGAGCTATTTAAAGCTCTATAATCACGTAGCAACTGCTACTAACTAACTACAAGAAGAATCAAGAAAGCAAGAAGAATAACCGCTACATCTCAGCTAACTAACTGCTGCTCCAACGGCTAGTTCGGCTAGGTTGCTTCTACCTTCTCGGTTCAAGACCGAACTCCTTCTTCGGCTCAATACCGAACTCCTTCTCGGCTTACAACCGAACTCTTCCTTCTCGGCTCATTCCAGCTCAACGCCGAGCTTCCTTACCGAGCTTCCATACCGAGCTTCCATACCGACTTCTGCCATCTTCTTCTTCTCGGCTAGTTCCAGGCTAGTTCCAGCTCGGTAAGCCGAGCTTACCGAACTCCTTTCTAGCCGAGCTTCTTCCAACTGAAATGAGCACTCCATTATTACAATCCAAACTTACTTGAATCAAGTTACCCATTTATCCAATATTTAGAATTTGCATTTAATTATATTCCTATGTATTTATGTACATTAATTATCGCTGCCCTTTTTATAAATAAACCAGCTAATCATATCATAAACAATCAGCTGGTTAAGAATAACGATAATAAAATAATGTTTTGAAAAAACGGAAATAGAGGTATACTAAAGCTCATAATTATATCGTTGTATCCCAATCCAACCAATTATCCAAAAATATGAGTATAATTTAATTAATTGGATAAAACAAATAGTAAGTATGATTCAATTCATAATGAATAAAAAAGAAAATAAGTTGTTGTGGCGTTCCACCCTTTACGTGCAACACAAGCCAATTAAATAATCATCCTGCATGCCATTATTTAATTAATTAGTGGATTAAACATCATTTTCACCACCCAATCAATTAACAACCAGAAATTAAATAAAATATACTCCCTCCGTCCCACATAATTTGGGACACTTTGACCGGGCACGGGTTTTAAAAAATGTAATGAAAAGTGAGTTGAAAATGTTAGTGGAATGTGAGTCCTACTTTTATATATTAGTTTTATAATTAAATGTGAGTAAGAATGAGTTAGTGGAATGTGGGGTCCACTACCAAAAATTGTAAAAATGAAATGGGTCAAATTATGTGGGACGGCCCAAAATGGAAAACTGGGTCAAATTATGTGGGACGGAGGGAGTATTCAACAATAAATAATCCTGTTGTTTGTTTTATCCTAACCAACTTAACACTAAAAATTCCTCCAACCACCATCCATTTCTATGTAAACTCTCCTCACTTTCACTTTCTCCAATCTCATTTTCTCTCTTAAACACACACACTCTAACGTGCAATTACACACAGTTAAATATATATACATATATAGATTTTCCCCTTTCTCTCTATTTGAGATCAAATCAGCAATGGCGAATTCAGGTGTGGGGCAGGGGCTGGTGGTGAGCTTCGGCGAGATGCTGATCGATTTCGTTCCGACGGTTTCCGGCGTGTCGCTGGGGGAGGCGCCGGGGTTCCTGAAGGCGGCCGGCGGAGCACCGGCGAACGTCGCGATCGCGATCAGCAGGCTCGGCGGGAAGGCGGCGTTCGTCGGAAAGCTCGGCGACGACGAGTTCGGGCAAATGCTCGCCGGAATCCTGAAGGAGAACAACGTCTGCGCCGAGGGGATCAATTTCGACAAAGGGGCACGCACCGCCCTCGCCTTCGTGACCCTACGCAACGACGGAGAGCGTGAGTTTATGTTTTACCGGAATCCCAGCGCTGACATGCTCCTCAAGCCGGAGGAGTTGAATCTCAATCTCATTAAATCTGTGAGTTGAATCTCAATCTCATCATGATCTGATTTATTGGATCGTCATTATTGTTTGGATTAATAGATCTTATTTTTGAGCAATTTTGTTTGCTTTCTGCTGCTGTATTTGAATTTGATTTAATGGCGGTTGGGTGAATCTCACGCGCATCAGATTTTCCTTTGCGATGTATAATTTCGACTCGAAATTTTAATTAAAAGTTGGATTAGTTTTTGAGCCCACATTGGTTGCCGATATCGAGATCTTTTTTATTTTCCATGCGGTGAAATTTATTTAGGTTTAGTATTTTTTTTCATTTAAATATATAAGTATAGTTGTTAAAGTAGAAAATAAAAATCTACGACTACTAGTAGTATTAGTTTTGTAAATGAAATTAGCTTAATCTTCTGACCACGATCTGATTTATCTGCAACAAGAAAAAAGGTACTCCCTTCTTTTCATGTTAATAAAGGCATATTTTTTCAGCAAAAGAAAAAAGAATAGAGAGAATAATATTCTTCGATTGATAAAATAAAGTAAGAGAGATGAAAAAGTATGAGAGATAGTGTATCGTTTTTTACCAAATATAAAAATGATTATATTATGTTGCAGCGTTCCAAAAAGGAATACTCTATTAACATGGAATGAAGAGAGTACTATAAACGATGGATACAAGTAACAATATGTCAAGAGTGATGTGATTAGGTTAGCTCTTTCTCACACACAAAATTGGCACAAGAAAATAAGGAACTACTACTACTACTTACTAATATGTTTTCATCTGTGCTTTGTTGAAATCTGAAAATATCTGATTTCAATGATATGATATGCACCGACTTCATTTGTAATTTTTCTGGAATCTATATATATATATATATGAGAATGTGACATCAGAATATTGGTGAAGCATTAGTCCTTGCATAGAAAAGGAAATAGTATAGGAAAAGTGGTGCTATTAGGCGGCCTAATCCTGGCAGACTTTGAATTACAAGGCATTTTATTGATGCAATGAGTAATTAATTGTAGTAATTATTTGTGGAGGGCAGGGCAAGATATTCCACTATGGATCAATCAGCTTGATTGTGGAGCCATGTAGATCATGAAGGCCATGGATGAGGCTAAGAAAGCAGGGGCATTGCTGTCTTATGATCCCAACCTCCGCCTTCCCCTGTGGCCGTCGCCAAGGAGCAGATCTTAAGCATCTGGAACAAGGCGGACCTGATCAAGGTGAGCGACAACGAGCTTGAGTTCCTCACCGGAAGCACCAAGATTGATGATGAATCTGCAATGTCCTTGTGGCACCCCAACTTGAAGCTCCTCTTGGCCACACTCGGCTAAAAGGGCTGCAATTACTATGCCAAGGTACGCTACTATTCAATTAGTCAATGGCGCGAGTTATCTGACCTAAAATGTGTGTTGGGATTTAGAACTTCAAAGGCCATGTGCCTGGCTATGCTGTGAAGGCAGTTGACACCACCGGAGCAGGTTATTCTTTCGTGGGAGCCCTCCTCGCCAAGATTGTTGATGACCTTTCCATCATCCAGGTAAAACCCGCGCTACTATGAATTCCATCTCATGTATGTATGTACGACTATAAAAGCTTTTCGTCCCTCGTGCAGGATGAGGCCAAGTTGAAGGAAGTGCTGAAATACGCCTGTGCCTGTGGCGCCATAACCACGACCCAGAAGGGCGCCATCCCCGCTCTCCCTGCCCCTGCCGCCGTGCTTCAACTTCTCAAAACTGGAAAATAGGCACACCATTTGAGTTTATTACAGTTTCATTTTGGTTTTTTAAGAGTTGTCAAATTGGTTTTAACCATGAACCCTTTTTTTTCTCTCTTTTGCATTTCTCTGTTTTTTTCTTGAGTTTATATTTCACTGATTTCTCACAAATACTGCTGAGGCATTTCTAAATTGTGAGATGTTACGTAAAAAATTAAAGTGGCAACACATTCATTTTTATGCGAATTATTTTCACCTAAACAATATGCATCATTGATCATTTTATGTTCACTCAACCATTCTTTGATGATAAAAAAAATTAACTGAACTTCACTGTATCTAATTTAAGGAAAAAGCATGAAACAGCCATCAAACATAGAAACCAAACATTGCCAAATCAGAAACTATACAAGTCAAGTGATTATATGAAATACAGCTTACTTAATCATTTAGTGCTATATCAAATAAGCTCATTAGTTTCTTTATGAAAATAGCCCCCCCGTCGAGTTGCCAATATTTTGCGCAACACGAAAATCAGACACGAACAAGCACAAAATTAATAAAATTGTGTCAAACCTTGGGTTCGCGTCGTGACTCGTCCTTATAGTTATTCCAATTGTGGCAGGCCATGCGGCTTGTGTCAGTGTTTATGGTTTTCTACAAATTGCCAAATAAAAACCTTTATTCGTTGTAGCCATTTTCTCTCAAACTGCGACCTCATCGCTTGCCTTTACCCATCGTCCCCTTTGTTCCAATCAGGTCGAGGAGGGGTGGTGTGTGTGAGAACGCCTCCCCTCCCCTCACACCAGTTGGACACGGAACAAGTGAGGAGACGGGACATTTGCAACGCATCCCATTAACATTCCGCCATAAACCTTCCACATTGGGGATGCTCTTAGCTTTACGAGTGATATTCTCTTGGATGAATTTAACTCAATAGCTTTAGTCTTAGACAAGCCACATGGATCACTCTTGATCTTTTTCAAGAAATATCTCAGATCAAACTCAACAACAAAATCTCAGAAGAAAAGAAAGAAAGAAAGGGGTAGAAAAACTAAGACAAAAGCAAAAGATAATCTCCTACAAAGATATAAAGTAAACAAATATAAGTGAAATATGAGAGAAGAGGATCACCATAAACATCATTCAACTACATCAAGCATGCAAGAAATCTCATTTACACACTGCAAATATGCCTAACCAACTATATATGAGCTTTTTGTTTATGAGTTGAGACATATTTTTGTGATCATCAAGATTTCAACCAAGATCAGGAACTGTGAAGAACTCCTCATCATCGTCAGGAACTTCGATTCTCGGTTTCTTGTGAGGACTGTACGATTTCGGTTGTCTGAAAGAGATCATGCTACTTGGCTGAGACGTCGGAAGCTGAGGCACCTCCGCTGCTGATAAAACCTCCGGACATACTTGCTCGCCAAAGTAGCTAATGTCCGTGAGCCAGTCGAGCTCAGTGAAGTCTGGCTGCTCCTTCTGATCAAGACAAACATGAGCGGTTCATGGTAAATCTCAAACCTTCTACATGTATGAATTAGTATTCTTGATTTCTAGTGTTATATATTAATTAAAATTTGATTTTTGAGTTGAATTTCTACAAAAACTCTCTGAAAAGTTGATATTCTTACCTTATCTGATGAAGAGTAGTCAGAAAACTGCAGCAGTTCATCGACACCCCACGACGAAGATGTGAGTCCAGAAACATGGAGTGGGGTGGATTTCTGACCAATTGGTTGTGAGATTGATTTTGGGGGCTTCGGGTCCAACTCACTCTTGACATTACCCTCGTTGCAGGCGTTGCCTAAAGCCACTCTGATCCCAGTTGCTAAGAAGCGTTGGTGGTTTGCAGCGCGGCTGTTGGCTGAATGGATGGGCTCGTCGCAGTCCTTGCAGAAGAGGGCTCTGTCCTCGACACAGAATATGAAGGCCGGCTTGTCCTACATGCGGTCAAGCAGAAGTGCAAGTTAGCACGCGGAGCAGCAGAAAGGCCGTCTTTACAGAACACCGGATTGAAAACAAAGGACATATAGAGTCTTCTTGTAACCCAAAACAAAACATACATAGCATTTCCTTTTGTGTGAAGTACTAGTTAATCATGCTTGGTGACAAAAATAGCCTAATATCCAATTTTAAGGTATGCTTCTTTCCAATACATGGATTACATCTTGAAGATTTAATTTGAAAACACCTCAAAAATCTCCTTTTATCTTCACTTTGTAGTATTATCACATCAAATTAACAAAGTAAATCCTATGATTAGACAAAAGATTATGGTGCACAAATTAAGGGCCATCAACTTATAACTCCCACCTAATCAAACAAGCCAATCTTACAAATCAAACAACTACTTAATCAAGCTCAAGCTCAAACTCAAATTGTAGCTCCCACGTCATCAAAAACAGAATCTTGAAACCCTCAGCAGCAAAATCTTACAAACTGAAGCAAAAGGGATGAACTAATTAGTGCAGAAAATCAAGATTTGCATACTTGGCAAATATCACAACGAGGGAGCTTGTTGGAGAGGCACTGAAGCAGAAGCCTCTGGTGCTTGCTAGCAAGCTTGTTCGCGGCGTGAACTTCGACGTCGCATTTCTCACACAGCGCCGCCTCGTCGGCGCAGCAGATCACCGTCGCCGGCGCCTTCTCACACACATCGCACTGAATCTTCATCTTCTCTTCTCTTCTCCGCTCAAAGATCGGATTTTTACAGCAACCCTTTTCACAATATGCACCACAAACAAAATCCCATATGCTCAATTCCCACAAAATTTATTCTTTTGCAAAGAATTTCACTCACAAAACAGATATTTGATGAGGGGTCTTGTCAAAGGTCAAAAGGGTGTTTTATCCAGCAAAAGATCTGCTGAATGAAATCAAGAATTGGGACAAGGAAAAGCTCAAGTAACTGAACTGTTTCTTTTATGAAAAAAGGAGTTACATGGAAGAATCTTGGAAGGAAGAAGAGAAGCCTTGTTGATTGGAGGAAAACTGAATTGGAAGATAAGGCTTTAGATTTCGCGTATCAAATGCTAGAACGTAGTTGAGACAGCGAAGCACTGCGTGGGAAGAGACAGAAAATGGACCTTTTTGCATGTGTGGCTGTGAAAGGAGGATGATATTAGTGGCCAGAATTGATTGATATTATTTTAATAAATTTATGGAAAATTTATTAATATACTTTGTGATTCATTTGCATGGTCAATTAATTGATCAACCCTACGTGCACACATTTATTTATTTGAAGGAGACATGGGGAGACTTGGTTCAATCTTGATTGTAGGATTTGGATCTCTCAACTCTTTGGGGATGATGAGGATAAGATATAATTTAGTTGAGTTTTTTGAGTCTAAAATTGTGGTTAAGTAAATTATGAACCACACAGTTGAAGATATTTATTTAGAAAATAAGAAAAATAAAGGATCTTTGTGTTAATATAAATAAAAACTTCAATAAAAAATCAATTGTCATAGAAATCCAATACTCCATATAGGAAAGTAGTCATTGTGTGGACATGTGGCAGAAAGACAATCTCACTATTAATGGATTAAAACCTAAAAATGAGCAATTATACTTTCGATTATACTAAATGTATATTCATGCACACTTAAATTATACTCCCTCCGTCCCACATAATTTGACTCAGTTTTCCATTTTAGTTCGTCCCACATAATTTGATCCATTTCACTTTTACCATTTTTGGTAGTGGACCCCACATTCCACTAACTCATTCCTACTCACATTTAATTATAAAACTAATATATAAAAGTATGACTCACATTCCACTAACTTTTTCAACTCACTTTTCATTATATTTCTTAAAACCCGTGTCCGGTCAAAGTGTCCCAAATTATGTGAGACGGAGGGAGTATTATTTTGCATGATATATTTATAACTAAGTTTGATATTAAAAGCTACATGTTTCATTAAATTATATAGTTATGGAAGGATTTAGACAAAACACAAATATCTTATAACAATTTGTTCGTTTTTTGCATTCTGCTTTTTCATATATAGAAATAATATCCCATACCCCTTTTAATAATAACTTGGACTCATGAAGGGTATTTGGACTTTGGTCTTCCCCAAAAAGGAAAGAAATTTGATAAATAAATTAAATATGTAAAATTATGCAAAAAGCTTATTACACTATTGTTGCGTGGTTCGTTTTTCTTCAATTTAATTTTATATTTTTTTAATCTACTGTATTATTTATGTTCTCAATATGTTTTGTATATTTACTGTGATTCGCTCTAGACTGGTAAGTAGCACGTCTGCGTAAATATCGCATGTCTTTTTCAAATTTATTCCTTAATAATTTATATATACATTCCATGTGAATCTAGGTGTATATAAGGCGGTATTTTTACCTTTTCTTCTAATAATATATGCAATTTATAATAATTCTACAAAGATGACCGAACATCTTGTAAATATATCAAATTCAACTGGTCTTCTTTCTTGAAATGAGGCAACTAATTTTATAGTACAGTACTATACATATTTCATGCAAGGTTAAATTAAAAGATGATCTCAATTCTCTTTAAAGAAATTAGCTGAAAATTTATTTTATAATATAGGATATAGTATGATCCCCATAATTTTGAGCTCTGGTGAAAAGTCAGCATCATCAAACAATATTTGGGCATAGCTATTAAAGATGTACAATAAAGTGTATGGTGGTGAATCACATTTTGCATTTACAAGCTTGGCACAGCTGTTTCAAGTGGACACCACACACACCACATCATATATTTGGAGACTTACATTATTATTTGAAGAAATATCAAGATGACGTATTGACGACTTGTATCCTTCAAAGCCAAAATATCTTTAATAAGGAGCAATTAGTACATGATAAATAACAAACAATTTTGTTTCATCAAATACCCATTGATGAGAGGCCCGTTTAGCATTGTATTTGAGTAGTGGGCCTCACTGATTAGCCCAATATGCATTAGGCTATGATAGAAGAATCCACACATGGGGATGATATGATCAGTTCATAACTATTTTAAATTGATAACTGACAACTATGTCAATATAAGACATTTGAATGTCAACCAAATGTAGTTTACATACGTATACATTTAGTTGACATATAAATATCTTCGTGTTGACATAGTTTTCAGTTATCAATTTAAGATAGTTCAGTTTAAGATAGTTGTCAACCTAACAAGACCCTCCACACATATATATTTTTTATAGATGACATTTTAAGACTTACATATATGAATAATACATCCATACAAATATGTATCATAATAATACATATCAATATTGCATGCAAGAAGGCTTCTTTGTGGATTTAAGGTGTGGAAGAAAACACCTAAAAGCAACAACTTCACCACTTGTTCCACTCCACGGGCAAGCCACCGTCACCCTGTAAACCCCAACTCCAACCCTAGTTCGAACCGCGGCCCTGGCCTGGCGGCTCACACCCTTGAAAGAGCTCTTCATCTTCTGCTTGAAGGTGTCGCTGTTGGCTCCGCCATTGATGAGATGGTAGCTGCTCAGAACAACCCTCCTTGCCTGCAAATATTCGCCATCGCGACGACCAAAGCTCAGGCTGTTTTCTCTCTCGAGAAGAATTTCATTCTGTTTTAGGGTAGGAGGAGAGATCATTGGCCCGACTTTGTTCTTCCTCAACATCATATTTGGCTTTGGGAGATGCAATAGAAATTTCAGAATCTTTTCCTTTGCCTTAGCCATTGCTCTCCCTCTTTCACATAATCTTGCATGGTTGTATATATATATACTGAAAGTTTATTTCAATTTAGTTGAGTAGTAGTTGAATTTTCGATTTGACACAATATTATCTGTTTTGTCTTAGGTTATGGAGTACTACTATATAAAATCATCTTTTTTAATACTCTATCTATCTTCCAATAGCAATAACTTGGATGGATTTTAGGTGTTTATCAATATTAACTATACTTAAAATGTCAAAGGTATAGTGTAATTGATTATAGTACTATATAAAAGTTGCTTGATTGAACAAACTTTTTGATTTTTTCGGCAATTTGCCATTTTCTCATTAATTTCAAATGATCGCATATAACTTACATGAATAGGAGTATATTCTATCCGCACGTCTCAGGTTAATTTATTGACTAATTTGGTGGTTGAACCGTTTCTCGGAAATTGATGAAATGTTAATCCCATTTTAAATAATTCTTAACTTTAGGTTGGTAGTTTTGGTTGCAACCATATATCCATACTTTATAAAACCAATCGTTTCAACGTATTTGACTATTATTTACCAGTAATATTGACACGATATCTCGTATAAGAGTTAGAACGATCATGAGTATATCTATTTTGATGTGATTTAGTTGGTGAGATAAAATGATACTCCATCCGTCCTTTATAATTTGTCATCATTTGATTCAGCACGGTTTTAAGAAATATAATAGAAAGTGAATTGAAATGTTAGTGTCATGTGGGTCCTACTATTATATATTAGTTTTATAATAAAATGAAAGTGAAGATAAGTTAGTGGAATGTTGGGTCCACTGCCAAAAATGGTAAAAGTGAAAGGTGACAAATTTTTAGGGACGGACGAAAATAGAAATAAGTGACAAATGTTCATTTAAGTGACGGAGGGAGTAAAATCCATGGTACGAAGGGTCAAAGTCTCAAATATCATATTCCCTCCATCCACCAATTTAAGAGCATAATTGATCGGCACACGAGTATAAAGAAATAGAGTAGAAAGTGAGTTCAAAACTTAAAATGGTTAAGTTTATATATTAATTTTATAATAAAATATGAGTGAAATGATAAGTTTATTGATGGATAGACAAAAATGACAAAATGAAAAGTTTATTGATGGACAGAGGGAGTAGGAATTTGAGTTGTGCTAGCAAATAATTCAATTTTTCTTAGACAAATTAACTTCAAATTGTGATAATTTACTAGTTGATAATTAACCTATCTAACTTTGACAAATTTTGCAAAACTAGGTGAACAGGTACGTGTGACGCATATGGAGGAATTACTATGGTTGAATTTTGATTGGTTGGATTGAATGAGAGAAATTATTTGACATATGGATCGAGTTAATTGCTATTCATGATGACTTTAATCAGAAACAAATAAATGCTTTTAACGTCTAAATTCTAGTCGTTAAAAGCCTCACGAGATGAAGGCTGAAAAATACACACACACATACACAGTCAAGTCATGTATAGTATATGAGTTTTACTACTAAACATAAGAGTCAGTAAAAGAAGCTCAATACTCTAGGTGAGAACAATAAAACAAATATCAAATGAATTCAAATTGAATAAACTGCCTACTGAAACCAAGATTTGTGTATTTTTACCTAAACCAGACTAGCCAAAAAGTAACTGTGCTAAAGATTAATGACATATACCGCTTTCCACCCGAAAACACATGCCTGTTTCCATACCTAATCCTTCGATGATGAGTCGGGGGCGGGGGCACGTTCCTTTTCCAGAGGAGATTGCATAGAATTTCTAAGCTTCATGTCCGCAGTCTGCTGAAACTGGTGGGGTTGACGCTGCTGAAATTGGTGCTGTTGCTGCTTCTGAGAATGCAGCTGAAGCTGCTGAAGTTGCTGAGCTGTTAACATCGTGTTCATTGAGTTGTTGTTGGAGAAATATTGCTGATTAGCTCCATAGGACGCAGGAAAGTTCATCATAGTTCCACCGTTAGGCGTTGGCTGACCAGTCAAAACCTTGAGATGTTGAATTTCTTCTTTCAACGCATCATTCAAAGCTGAAATTCAATATCTATTAGTTTTTATTGTGTAATATACGGCTTCGAAATATCCATTCAATATTACAAATACATTCCTATTCAATATTCTAACAAGCAAAATAGTTTGTTACACGTTGATTTTGAAAAGTGGCATATAGTACTCCCTCCGTTCCATAGTAATAGTGTCATTTTGCCATTTTGATACGTTCCATAGTAATAGAGTCATTTCCCTTTTTAGTAAAAGTCGATACATTTTTCAAGAAATACTTTACTCTCTATTACTTTTTTCTCTCTTCATCTCTCTACCTTTTTCATTTTCCACTTTATTCTCCCTTTACTTAACTCACCTAATACAATTTTTCTTAATCTCTGTACCGAAATGAAATGCCTCTATTACTATGGAACGGAGGGAGTATCATTTAAGGGGGAGACCTAAACCCAAAATTCTCTTTTTTTACTAATCAATCAGTTCAGACCATAGAACTCTACTTAATCAATTCCGCAATTTCATTTTTCATCTTTATTTTTGTTATAGTCCTCTTTACTTCTATTACATCAGTAGTTTCAATGAAACAGAAACCCGAATAGACATTTTATTGTTTGGAATTGGATGATCACTTATTTCTCTAAAGCAACGTAGGCAACTTAAGCTGATTGGATTCAGCAATAATTTGGTGTTCAGATGTCATAATATACATAGATTCATAGTATAATCTATTCACCCAAACCAACACACCGAGACTGATAAGATATAATAAGAGTGAATTATTTCTGACCATTATCCAAAAACTTATGCTCCTACCAGATTACCAGTTACTTCTCGAGAAACAAAATTAAGGCATGTACTTTACTTCCTTCTCGGCCACATTTTGCACCTTCTTATTTCAATTGTTTCAAGCTAGATAGGACAGAACATGCAAGAAACAGAAGGATAAAGGTGTACTTTTAGATACAGTTAAGCAAAAGATATTTTTACCATCTTGTAAATGGACTTGTTGTTCCATCGTATGCAAGTGTAATTTGAGTTCGCTATTTTCAGCTGTAAGACCATTTGTATCTCTCTGCTTAAGGGTTCAAGAAACAGTTGTCATTCTATAGAGATACAAAAATATGAGAACCGAAAAACAAAACAGAGAAACATGCATGATTACATGGGCAAAAAGTACAATAACCAAAGAAGAACTGTGCAATTCTGTCATTTCAGCCAAGCCAAATCACATTCTTTTCCAGATAATATGCAATGCCACTCATTAAAACATAACCAATTTTTGACACAGCATATTATTCGCTAAACTCTTACTTTACTCTGTCACCCATTTACATAATCTTAATCCCTCTATTGGCTAGAGGTGAAGCTTCAATCAATAAGCACATGCCTAAGAGGATGTGTAAATTAGTTATTTATTTCGGCAGAGTAGGAAAGTGGGATTCTGATCAGTGGAGCCAGAAGCCAGCATATAATAGTAATTGATACAGAAAAGAGGGTTAAAATTACCTGCAGTAGAGTTAACTGTGCAGACAATGAAGTCGTTTCTGTTTGCAGAGTCTGCACTTTCCTTTCAAGTTCAGCGATATACCTCATCTTCCGTTCCTTTGATCTTGCTGCTGACTGCCTATTTGCCCAAATCCTATTACATGAAAACATGAGACATGCTAGTCAGATAATATTGACACATTCTTACAAATCATAACAGGGAACGTGCCTATAGTAACTGAAAACCTAATGTAGTACTACAAAATAGAAAGACATAAATAAAAGGCTACATGGAATTCAGGTCAACAATAAATATGAATTGGAATAATTATTCACATGCTTAATTTTAATGTTATCTCCAACTCAATCCAAACAAAGATAATAATCAAATGAAGGCTGCAAACTCATAATTCCATAAATTGTACTCCCTCCGTCCTATAGTAGATGTCACACTTTCCTTTTTAGTTTATCCCACAAAAGATGTCACATTTCCTCTTTTAGAAAAAGTTTCCTCTCACATCAATTATAAAATTATATTTTCTCTCACCACTTAACATACAAAACAACATCCCCTAAAATCCCGTGTCATCTCCCAAGTGTGCCATCTTCTTTGGGACGGAGGGAGTACTACGGATTAAGAAAATAGACGAAACTTATATCACCAACCAGAATGTAAATTTAGACAGATGCAGAAAAAGTAAAGATCCTAATCTTGATTAAATAGTATTAAATGCATATTACTGCAATAAATTGACTAAACCAGAGAAAGTAATATTAAATTTGCAAATCTATCATGGAATAAAGGTACGGAAACATACTACTCAACGAGAACGACGATGCTACCTTTTAGCACGCTTTGGATCGACAAGAGCAAGCTCAGCGAGCTTAGCAGCAGATATGGCCTTCTTGGTATCAGCAGAAGCTGGATCTTCTGAACCAGACATGAACATCTCTGATTTAATAGTAGTCGAACCATCCATGGACTGGCTATGCTGATGCCTAATCCTAGGTTTCTCACATAAAGATTGATTAGCAGCTCCCAAAGGACCAGACGAAAGACCTTGCTCCGCTGCCATTGCATTAGACGACTCCCCAGCTTCGAACGATGAAGTTGCAGACGTAGAATTGAACTTATCCATGTCAAGATACATAGAAAACAAGTCATCCTCAGTATCATCGGAAAACGAGGGGCCATCCAATCCACCAACAACGCCCAAATCACTGTCGAAGCTAATATCGTCCGGAAGGGTAAGAATCTCGGAGTGAGCACGTCGATGGCCCATATGCTTTGGTGGATTGTCGGGCATGCGGCTTATATCATGACTAAATTGCCTGGAATCCGATGGCACACCGTGACCAAAATGACCCTGCTCCGATGAACTGCCCGGCCCTAGCGGAGGCAAACTCGACAAACCAGTTTGCTCCGGCTTGGCATTGTAACTACTCCCAGGCGGTGGGAAAACAGAGTACCTCCCCGACGGCGGAAGTATGTTCCCATGGTGAGACTTCTCCTTATCCATCATCCACAATCTCTAAAGCCAAACGCAGTTTACACAACAAGCTCAGAAGACTACAAAGTTCAAATTTCTCGAAAATGACCGCTAAATCTCCTAAATTTGAATAGTAGCTAATAAAAACCCTAAACAAGTAGAGTAAGATTTCTATGATAACAATAAATAGGTAAAGTAAATCATCAAAGAAGCTAAATCGAGAAACCCTAGGCGCAAATACAACCAATCACATGAACAATGCAGAGATCTGCTTACTCAGTAATCTTCAAATAAACTTTTACACTTAAAAAATTAAATCAGAACATTAATACAGGGAATGTGTACATGAATCGCAGAAAGCTGATACATTATTTAAAAAAAATCATGAAAGTAACAAGGATAGCAGGAAAACCGGAAATTAAAAAAAGACAGGAAAGTGCTTACAACAGAATAAGTTTCTAGTAAATCTTTTATTTTTTCTCACTCCGATTAGATCTCAAAAGGAGTATGAAGTGAGGGGATTCCGGAACAGCCTTCTCACATGAGAAAGAGAGAAGACAAATCGGCTTTCACATGGTCAGAAGATTAGGAAGCTTCAAAGAGACGATGAATATATATATATACATATACATACACATTGTGTGTTCATATTAAAAAGGGATCGATTATTTAATAAAAGTGACGTGGTGATATGGGCAGGATTTATCCTCTAGGGTATGGACAATGGGTCCATTAATTTTAAAATATACTACTACTACTAATTATTTTATTTTCTCAATTTCACAGTAATTAATTTTTAAAAACAGCTGTTTATATAAGATCAATATTTGGTTTGTATTTCTCTACATATTTCTATAAATTGAAAAGCAGATTTTGAATTATTTTCTTGTGGGATAGATTAGTAAGGTATGTTTATTTATATGGGATAGATTATTAAGGTATGTTTATTAATCCTTATAAATTAATTAGGAAGTAATCCATAACTATTTTACAGCATCATTTTTAAATTTGGATTCTCTATTTTAAGTAGGTTGGTCATGTGTGTTAATAATCATCCAAGTTAAATGTTGAAAGAGAATCTAATTTACAAGTTAGATCAAATTCATTGATGCAAATCTTTCTCTATAATAAAGTTCAGATTTATACAAACATTTTATTTAAATATAGAATTTTAAATTTAAAAGGTGGAAAATTTTGCATAAAGTAGCTGCTTGGATTTGAGAATAACATTAATGAATTAATACCCGCCTATTCATTGACGGCAATCTTTCTATCTGCAATGAAACTTAGATTTATACGAACATTTTATTTAAATATTGATAGAATTTTAAATTAAAAGGTGGAAAAAATCACATAAGTAGCTGCTTGGATTGAGAATGACAATAATGAATTAATACCTCCATGTAGAAACTTTTTAAGCAACAAAAAAAATAATTCATAATTAGTAAATAAGAGAGATTAAAAAAATAAGTATTATTGGAGAATGAATCTCATTTCATTAGAGACAAAAAATTATTAAAAATAAAGTAGACTATTTTTAAAAGACATAATAAAGTAAAATTAGTTTCTATTTTTATAAGACGAACAGAATAGTATAATTTATAAATTAAAAAATACTATAGAAATTTATATACTACTCTGTCCCACTAAATATGAAATCTTTGTTTTTCGGCACGAGATATTATGGAGCGTTGTTTTGTAAGTTAATGAAGACAGAAAAATGTAAGATAGAGGAAAAAGATAGAGATGATGATATATTCATTTAGTAAACGTTTTATTTTTAATGGTGTCATCCAAAAAAAAGAAAAAAAATGTTTTCTTTTTAATATGACTGATAGAGTACAATGTATGTCTCCCACCACATTATCATTACCCATTTTTCTGTGCTAGATACTCATTATGGAAGTTATGATTTGGTGTAAAAAAATGGAAGAAAATAATGATGTGGCTGGAACATCCATTGTAGATGCCCTAAGAGCATCTCCAGTGGTCGGCGAGCGAGCGGCTCGCCGATTTTTGGCGCTAGCCGAACGGCTCGCCGAACTATTGCAGCCGGCGAGCGCCAAATCGGCGAGAATTTCGGTGAGGCTACGCCGATTCCCGGGCGCTCGCCGATTCTCTCGTCGCTATTGCAGCCTCCCGATCGGCGAGGAACCGGTGAGTGATTTTTTTTTAAAATTTTTGAAACACTATATATACGCGATTTGCCCGAAATTTTCATTCGCACCACTTGTTTTAACGAGTACTCTCTCTATCTTAATTTCTGTACAAGATCAACAACAACGCGAAATGAGTAACGCGGGTGGTAGTAGTAGTGGTAGTGGTAGTGGTGGGGATGCTGAGGAGTACGAACGGCGTTTGAACGAACATTTGGATGCCTATACGTCCCGAGAGATAGACCGGCTGCTACAACGGGCCTCGCAGCCGGCGGTACCTCAACCTCGACCCGTTGTCCACCGCCGAGCAGTGATTGACCGGGATCACGTAGCTGCACATCAGCGGCTATACGAAGACTACTTCGCACCGGAGCCGCGGTTTAACGCCAACCTTTTCAGGCGGCGTTTTAGAATGAGTAGAGCCCTGTTTATCCGTATTGTCGACACTTTGGAGCGTCGATATCTGTGTTTCCGCTTCAGGCAAGATGCGGCTGGCAGACCCGGCCACACACCTATTCAAAAGTGCACTGCGGCAATCAGGCAGCTGGCCTACGGAGGCGCGGCAGACATGTGGGACGAGTACCTCCACATCGGCGAGACGACTGCCCTTCAATGTATGAAGTATTTTTGTCAGGGCGTGGTTGAAATATTCGGTGAGCAGTACCTTCGAAGCCCAACCCCCGAAGACTGCCAGGAGCTGATGCAGATGCACGGGGAGAAGCATGGGTTCCCGGGTATGTTAGGCAGCATAGATTGTATGCATTGGGAGTGGAAGAACTGCCCTGCTGCCTGGAAAGGGTTCTACACGACCGGCTACAAGGGAAAGAATCCCACGATGATCCTCGAGGCCGTAGCTGATTACCGGCTGTGGATTTAGCATGCGTATTTTGGGGTAGCCGGTTCGAACAACGACCTCAACGTCCTCAACTCGTCGCCCCATTTCAACGAGCAGTGCCAGAGCGTCGGTCCGGCCATCAGTTTTGTCGTCAACGGCAACCAACATGATATGGGCTACTACTTGGCGGATGGGATATACCCTAGGTGGCCCGTCTTTGTGAAGACGATCCGATGCACATCAGATGAGAGGAAGGCCTACTTTGCGTCACGACAGGAGTCGGCGCGCAAGGACGTGGAGCGCGCATTTGGTGTGCTCCAGTCTCGATGGGCGGCAGTTAGGGGTCTAACGCTTTTGTGGCATGTCGGCTGCATTGCTGATATAATGTACGCCTGTATTATCATGCAAAACATGATTGTCGAAGATGAAGGTGTACAACTGACTAGTTGGGCCAACGACGATAATGAAGCCGGTCCAAGCCCCGCCCCCAACGTACGAAGCGGGGTACCTCACGATGAAGCCGGCCGCCTCCAGGAACATGCCGACATGCGCCAAGTGGATGCTCATATTCGACTCCAAAAGGATTTAATTGAAGAGTTGTGGACGCGGAGGACTGCACGACGATAGGTTTTTTTTAATTATGTAATTTTGTTAAATTATGTAATTTTTTATTATGTAATTTTGTTAAATTATGTACCTTTTTTTAATTTAAATGAAATTATCGAATTTTCCCGTATATGTGGCGTGAATTTAATTCCTTATTTTGTGTGATTGTTATTATTTTTTTTTAGTGCTGATGATGTGGCAAGGATGTGGCTGGGCTATTGCTTGTCCAGCTGATGTGGCAGGAGGAATTTAGTACTGCTGATGTGGCATGGCTGGGCTATGGCTGAGCTATGGCTGAGCCGCCGACCACTATGGATGCTCTAACAACTGATGAGGATGAGAGATTATATTTTTCTTTTTTAAATGTCATTTAGTAAGAGTTAATGTCAAATTTTATTCATAGATAATTGGATTTGCCAGATAATTTTTGAAAAAAAAATATCCCAAAAATCTCTAAACTACAATCAATGTAAGCAAGTTTCAGATTTTTTCAATTTTATACAAAAAATGCTACTAAGAAGTATTTTTTATCATTTCTACTCTCTACTTTATCTCACATATTTCTCTATATTTATTTTTCTCTCATCTTTGTCATTCGTACGAGGTCGCGTATGTAAAGTGTTTGTGCTATATGTTACATTATTAAGCCCAATCAGTACATTAAAACAGTTCTTAGACATTAATGTATGCTAATAAAAGCAATAATGTAAACAAGATACGCGTGATGTTCTTAGACAGTACTGTAATCTTATATGTCAACAACACTTCTACCACTCTTTATGCATATTTTCTTCCCAGTTTGTGTAACCGAGCGTTACTACCTAATCTGCTTTGATATCGATGTTGCCCAAATGCATGTCATAGATAGCTCCATTGGTGACACCTATACCTCATTCAGTTCCAAGTATAGAACAGTACCATTAAAGTTGGTATGTACTACTTGTATTCATCAATTATATTTGCATTTGCATATATTACTTAATGTGTTTTATATTATTTTATAGAGACATAGCTTCTCTGAAATGTTGTTGAAATGCGGACAACCAAAACTAGGAGCCATTATAAAACAGTGTGCAACGAATGTCTTGGAAATGCCTTAGAGAAACAATGACAACCAAATAGATGACGGCCTTTACTTGATGAGGCACATGGAGATTCTTTGGATCCAAGGAGAAGGAATGGAGCTGCAGCCTGACAGCAAAGGGCACCAAAAGTTTAGAGACAATGAGAATGAAGGTGAACAACACCTTGATTCTATTTGAACACAACGCCTAGGCGAAGGTTATCCAAAATTTAGCAACATCACATTGGAAAGGGAAGAATATCAAAGGCAGATTCGAAAACCGGCTCCAGGAATATGGGTTGTAATGTGTCTTATGGATAGAGTTTTGGATTGTGAATTCCTATTTTATTTTTTATGTCTGCTTTTGTTATTAAGGGTTATCACTTGGATTTAGCTAATATAATTATTGTTTTATCAGATTCAGATTTTATGTGAAACCCTTCATATATTTACGTATTCTTTTTCGGCGCTATGATGCAGCTGTTGATAATGTAATGATGCAGCACGTATAATGTTATGTAATCGTACTTGTATAAATAATGTAATGATGTAACGCACATAATGTAATGATCGTACTTGTATAAATAATGTAATGATGTAACACGTATAATGTAATGTAATCGTACTTGTATAAATAATGTAAAGGTTATGCCAATAATGTAATGTAATCGTACTTGCGACTCTTTATCTTCATAATTGAGAACTTGTTCTGCCAAATAATCTACAACATAAGTTCATTACACTCCATCTAGACAAATACTTAAAAAGAATACACGCTTATTGCAATATGTATAGAGCAAAAATGATGCTCAATTTAAATAATGAAAATAGTCACAGCTCATAATGTGCTCATAATGTACGTTAACAGTGAAGGTAATGTAACAAAAAAAAAACAAACAGAATCAACATTTCCTCTTGCCCTTATGCTTCTCTTGTCCTTTCTCCTTGCCTATATCCGGGTCTTTTTCTAAGCATGTTCTTGAATCATGATGAACCACGTAACCACATGTCTTACACTTTCGAAGGGGTCTACTCGCTCTCTTTATAGCCTTTTCTCTCTGGGAAATAAAACGACTGCTATGGTCACTACATGCACCCTTAGTTCGCACTACATCTGGAGGGTGAACCTCAACAGCTTCAGGTTTTTCCATTCCATACTACTCTTCACACATTATCCACCTTCCTCGTACGTTGCTTTCGTGTATCAAAACCAACCGCAGGTGAATAAACGTCATAAAAGGAAACTGCAAAATCCAGTGAGTTGAACTTTTGGCCAACAACAGGTTTCAACTCTACAGAACATTCGGGAACAACCGATACTGCATACATAAAAACAAAACAGTCAACGAAATTGGACAGTATTGAATTACACATGCACAATAATGTAAATCGAAAAATTGACTAATGTAAAAAATCTACAGTTATGAAAATGAAAATCACTCAAATTAAGTAATTTAGAGTTACTAACTGGCTTGAGTAATATGTTACTATCTGGTACACAATGACACAGATTGATATGGAAAAACCGTTATATTACCCAAAACAACGAAATACATTATACTTTAAATCAAGTTACATTACGTGCATCAAATTACTATGTTTCCGTCGAACTCCATCAAACATGACGTGATTACAATGCCTGCATGATACTCATATATTGTCGTGCAATTACAAAATACTTTCATTGCAAAACAAAAACAAATTACGCTATTCATTAAACTTTCCGATGATCTGTAATATACCAAATTTCAACAATTTTTAGAACGTAAATTCAATACAAAAATCGTGCGAATAAAAAATACTTCCATTCGTCCATGGTTGATAACAGCAACAAACTCTCGAGATGTTGAAGGACGGCATAGAGCTTCTTACTGTGGTTGTGTTTAAGTTTACGAAAAATAAACTGTGGTTGTGTTTAAGTTTACGAAAAATAAAACTCCAGAGAAAGAGTGTTGCGTGATTTTGATTTTGTTTCATTAACTCAAGGGAAAATAAATCTTGCTAAAAATAAGAGGCGTGGATCATGGAAACTCAATAACTGCCAAATATATCAGTACCATCCTAACCCTTTTATGATTATTATAATGATAAAGTCCAAAGGGAGACCCATAAACCGTTAGATTACTAATTTGAATGGTTGAGATCTGCATGGACATTTGACATAAATTGAGTTATGGATATGAATACTCCCCCTATTAGTATAAAATAAAAATGTTTACATATGTTTAGTACTTTACCTTATTATTCATTATCTAACCTACTAAGTTAGTACTTCTTTCGTCCCACGGTAAGTACTTTACCTTATTATTCATTATCTAACCTACTAAGTTAGTACTTCTTTCGTCCCACGGTAAGTGAGACATTTTTTTACGTGTTTTAGAAAAATGATAATAAATGGTTAAAGTAGAGAGTAAAACTGCACGATTAATCTTATAAAATAAAAATGTTTATATATGTCTAGTATTTTATCTTATTATTCGTTATCTAATCTACTAAGTTTTACTTCCTTCGTAACTTACTTTGATTTCGGTTCGAGATTTTTTGAAACCGGAACCGGCAGTTTCGAACCGTAACTGACGGTTTCTGAACCTTGGACATGTCTGCTTCACTCTATTTGCTATCATTCTCCACACATCTTCAATCAAGTTCAAAAGACATCTCTCATGTTATAGCATGTTGACAAGTGGAGTTTTTAACACACCAGTATCACACCCGTGCTAGGCACGGTCCATTTTATTTTCTTTAAATTATGAAATAATTTTTAAAATTAAAAACAATAGTGATTTATATTTTATAAAATTTTAAATGAATATGATGAATTACTTAATTAATGTAAATGAGAATGGAAAGTTATTCAATTATTAAACGAAGAAACGGAAAATATAAAAAATGACATTCAAACAGCATAATTAATCTCATTAATCAATTAATGCTCCTGTTCCCATTACATTTGTTAATTATTTTTGGGAATGTAGAAAATTCGAAATTCATTTATGTATGGTGCATATTAAATGACCCATTATACTCATCAATCTCATTACATATTTGATCAAGTTTGGACTTTTTCTATGACAAATTAGTATTGAATTCTATATTATTATTTAATTGTTAGATTATATCTAAGAATCATTATAAAATGCTTGGTTATATGATTAAAATTATAGATTCAATTAATTTAAATTTTTTATTATAATAATTTTTTAATAAATTTTAATTTTTAATTAATTATTCAATTAAATAAAAATTAATCATTGAGAATCAGGAAGTGATAAAAATAAACATAAAAACAAATATTTAAAAGAATAACCCCATTAATCTTACTAAGCAATCAATGTCATTATTCTCATTAATCACAAATTAATCCATTAATTACGAAGCAATTCAATTATGTTATTGATTATTTTTGGTAATTCTGAAAATTCAAAATTGCTTTCCACCACTGATTCTTTATTGATTATTTTTAGTAATATTGCAAATTTAAATTATATGTAATGTTTATTTTACAAAACAACCCATCAATCCCCTTAATTAAAAATCAATTAGCATTCAATAATTCTCTCAATCAAAAATCAATTAACAATTGACTATCAATCAACTCAATTAATCAAGAAATAATCAATCAGAAAGCAAGAAATAATTACAAATAAATTCATTTAAGTTAAAAAATCTATATGTCATTTCTTATGCTTCTTCCCCGACCCTTTCTATCCTCCTCTATCTATCTTCATTAAGCTTCATATTCACATATAATAGTCCCTAGCACTTCATCATCCTGCCGGCGACATCTTCTATATCAAGCTAGTTTGTCTCCATTTGTAGGTAAGTACTTCAAACAAAAATCAATATAGATCCTATATTGCAACTTTGCGTTTGCACTTCAAAAGTTCATGATATAGAATTGTGCAAGAAGCTCAATATTGAAAATCACAATCCGCAAAAGTTTATGACAATAAAATACTCACCAATTTCAAAACCAGATTCGGTGATGTTCATTCTCCGTTAGTTTTGAGTAATCGAAGCAAGCCACCCTTCTTTTTTTTCATTGTTTGAATTTTGATAGAAATAATTTGTTTTGTGAATGAGTATTTATAGAGGTTTATTTTGTTCCATACTAATTCTGTAATTCATACCATTAATTAGTCCATACGTTTCAACTTGTGTTATGTTAGACTATTAATTCACACTCCATTTTATTATGCGTAATGTTTCAATATTAAAAATATCAAAATGAGAAGAATACATTGTGTTGTCCCATCTCAAAAACTTAAATAAAAAAATACTATCTTTTAAAAATCAAGGAAATGTCATTAATAGAAAACCATTAATTCATACGTTTTATTATATGTGTGACAATTGTGTATAATATAATTATTTCCCCACGCCATGATTAATTGGATGATTTGTAACCGCCAAATTTATACATTGATAGATTTAGGGCAAAATAACTGTAATGTTTATTTTAATTCAATACAAACGTTTCTTAATTAGTGCCTCAAACCAAATAAATTCCCATCAATATGATAGTAATGCGTGTGTATACATAATTATTCAAAATTTTCTCCAAAACTTTTAAGTATTCAGAATAATGGTCAACTGACCGCCTTTTATATATGTATAGATAATATGCTACTTAGCTAATGAATTTATTAACTGCTTATAAATTGAGTATGATAAATCTTACAGAAGAATTTTTTTTACATTGTGTTTAGCATTTTATCTTGTTATCCATTTTCTAATTTACTAAGTTGCCTATATTTAATTTATTATCAAGTATAGGCTTGGTAGGAATTTATTGAAACAATATGGATAGAAGTTGGATGTCAAAGTCAAGAATATTAATTAGAGGAATATCAAAATGGACTCCAATACTTTTTGGACTATGTTTTTCGCAATGGAAACATGAATGATAAGATATTATGTCCATGCAAACGTTGTCAATAGGTATATTTGCGAGTAGAGATGAAACATTTGACAGTTGATAGCTTTATTTGAGGGTACACCCCATGGATAGCTCATGGAGGACTTCCAAGTATTCATTCTTCTAGGTGTGAAAATTAACATTATAGTTTTGGTGATGATGATATGAGGGGTTTAGTTCATGATGCCTTTGAGTTTTAAATGAAGATAAATGCCCAAAAGAATTTACAAGATCTCATATAAAAGCAAAAATTGCAAATGGGCTAGCAAGAAAATTTTATCGATTGATTGATGGTTCACAACAACCATTATATGAAGGAAATGTTAAATTCTCAAAATTATCATTCATAATCCATTTATTGCACTTAAAATGTCTTGGAAGATTGAATAATAAAATAGTATTTGATATGTTTTTGGAATTATTTATAGAAATTTTTTCAGATGTCATAGTTGGCCTACCGAAGTCTTACTCTAAAACAAGAAATTGATGAAAGAATTAAGATGTGGTATTTTCCACTCAAATCAAGGTTGCAAACGTGACATCCCTAACTAGATGCGTGTGCCATATTTTATAACCTAAGCCTACAATTTACATTTGAAATTTTTTATCAAATAATTGGGAGATACTACCTCCGTCTAAAAATATAAAAATTTTACCATTTTGAATCATCCATCAAAATTATACCAATTTCTAAATATAAAAAGTTTTAAACATTTAAATATTTCTAATAAGATGGACCTCATAATCCATTAACACTACTTAGCTCTTAGTATTTTTCCCCTCTCCCTTACTTTACCAATTGTACATTAAAATCGTGTCCTATACAACTATGTCTATTTTTGGTGGACGGAGGTAGTAATTTTTTTGGGGCAAAATTTTATATCATAATTTTACTTATGTACATGTGTATGTTTTTCAGTGTTTTGAATTGCGCATAATTTTTCAATATAACACTGTGAACTTTATCTGATTCATAGCTGAATACAAATTGATAGTGAAGGTTACTTTATGGCATAGACATCGTAACGCCCCAAAAGTAGGCCTAGATGAAATATATTCTTTTAAGAGAAAAAAAAGAGAATAATGATCTATGTGCATTAGTATATACTATAATTAAAAGTGTCAACTTACATAGTTCGTTACCAATGAATTAAACTCATTCCAACATATTTGAAATTTGAAATATTTAAAAGAGTCCGAAAACTAATATTGTGGTAATTGAGATTTTTTAAATTAGTAAATGGATCTAGAAACAAATATGGAGCATGCTTAAATTTAAATTAAAGGCATTTGTATAGATTAATAATTAAATAAATAATTTTATTCTAGGCTCAAAGTGCCGATTTCTTTTGTCTAGAGTGATCTTTTGATTTATTGGAATGTAGTAGAAAAATCTAGAGACAATGAGAAACATACCGAAGCGTAGTGCGAATGGCTATCGCTTCAGATACACGGGGAGGCAGAATCCCATATTGACAAGATGAAAACGCATTAAGAAATAAACTATCATGCGATAGCAATAAAGAACCTGTGCCGATCATATTGGACTCTGCGAATGTAGCGGCATCCGTGTAACACCGCCAGCTTTCAGATGGGACTGTTCCAGTGCTGAATTGTGGAGATTCGCGAGGAGCTATGGGGTCTGCATGAAGGCATGTTTGTTTTCCACCTTGTGTCGTTTGCCATTCTACAAGTGTTTCCCGAGCTTGGTCAACAATTACTCCCGGTGAAAAGCAATTCCCACTCCATACCGCTTAGTTGCGTGCCCACTAAATCCACCAAGAAATCATAACAAACTCCTCCATCACATGTTTGTTGTTTAACTCCTTGATAGTTTGATAACATTCTACAAATGGAAGTGATAAAGTTGTTTCATATTTTCCCCAATGTTGCCACACGGCTCTTGCTTTATGACAAGTTAATAGGGCATGGTTGAGATCTTTATCAGAGGCGCCGCAACCGCAAATGGTATCAATAGAGATGCCACGTTGTTGTAAGCGATATTTTGTTGGTAACACATTGCGTAACACACGCCATAGGAATTCACGAACTTTTGGGGGAATGTGGAGTTTCCATATCTTCTTCCAATCAATAACATGGAGTGGTTCAGATACTCTATTGAGATGTGATGCAACATAATAACCGGACTTCACCGTGTAAGTGCCGTGTTTATCGAAGTGCCAAATACATCTGTCTGGGATGGTCGGGGAGATAGGGATAGATAGAATGGTAGGGATGTCGCGTTCGCTGAACACAGTACAAACTTTATCCAAATCCCATTGTGTTTGAGACTGGTCAAGTAAGTCGACAACGCGGAGTTCGGAGGGGATAAAGTTGTTCGCCTGATCAACCTTGAAATCATACTCTCTTGGTAGCCTGATGAATACCTCTCCAGGTGAAACTTGGGTTGTGCCTCAAATTCGCAGATAAATGCGGTATATAAGAGAATTTTGAGAATTCAGTAGCCTCCATCCCTGCTTAGCTAGCATAGCCAAATTAAAGCATCGCAAATTCCTAAAGCTTAAACCACCATTAGACTTTTTCTCACACATCTAGTCTCATTTCAACCAATTCACTTTTTTACCACCATCATCTTTCTAACCCTACCAAAAGGAATTCATCATCTTCTGTAATTCGTCATAGAGAGAACTTGGAAGCATGAAAACACTCATTGTATATGTGAGAATAGCTTGTGCTACAGCTTTTAATAAGATATCTTTATCAGCTCTTGACAAAAATCTATTTTTCCAATTTTGTATGCGTGCCCACAGTCTGTTTCTAATGTATGCAAAGATAGATCTTTTATTACTTCCGACAAGGGGTAGCAATCCTGGATATCGACTATGATCAAAAGGAGTGAATACCTGGAGAATACTTGATAAAATCTCTTTCTGAATCTCGAACACATTTGAACTATAGAAGATGCCAAATTTTGTAAGGTTCACTGCATAGGACATACAAGTATTGTGAAAGTGGATCGCCCTGTCGAAGACCTCGTGATGAGATAACTGACCCTATCTCATTTCCATTCATTGAGATTGAGTAACGAACATTTCGAACACACATCATAATCATGGTGATCCATCTGCGATCAAATCCAAGGGCTGCCATCATAGCTTCAAGAAAACCTAATCAATGCGATCATAAGCTTTGCTTATATCAAGTTTTAAAGCAACATTTCCCCAGCTCTGCCTGAACGATTTTTCATGTGATGAATTAGTTCGAAAGCAACTAGGATATTATCAGTAATCAATCTACCTTTGATGAAAGCGGATTGATTTTTAGAAACTACTTCGGGGAGTAATCTCTTAAGGCGGTTCGCAAGAACTTTTTCAATAATCTTATGTAAGACATTGCATAGCGATATAGGTCTCAGGTCTTTGACTGTGGTTGGGTTGTCAACTTTGGGGACTAGCACAACAATTGTATCTGTAAGCGATGGTGGAAACTGTCCATTAGCTAGCCAAGAAGACCCTGCAGCAACGACCTCATCACCTATCATATGCCAAAATTTCTGATAGAAAGCAAGATTAAGACCATCAGGACCTGGTGCTTTATCAGAATGCATAGAAAACACAGCTTTTCGAAATTCCTCATACGTAAACGGAGCAAATAATTCAGCGTTATCATTAGAAGAAACTCGTGGATTAACTAAAGACGTAACGGGCTCAAAATTTGTAACTTCAGCAGTATATAATCACTGGAAATAATTATTAATAATAGAATGGATACCATCTTTGCTGCGGATTGTCACACCTGATTCATTTTGCAGCTCTGTAATAGTGTTTCGGCGTTTGCGATTATTTGCTGCAAGATGAAAATATTTCGTATTTGCATCTCCTTTTTGAAGCTAAAATTCTTTAGCTCTTTGTTTCCACTGAATTCTTTCCATGCCAAGGATTGTATTCAACTCAGCTCGTAAGTTAGAGTGTTCATCTGTGTTGTTGTTTCGACAAACTTCGAGTCTGATTTTTAAATGTTTCTTCTTAATGTTAAGTTCCTTGTTCAAGTTGCGTCCCCACTTCTGTAAGGCATTACCCATATGTTGAATTTTGTGAGTAAGTCCGTGATTTGCCTGCTTCCACAATGATTCAACCAATTGCTGAAACTCGGGTTGTTTAAACTAACTATTCTCAAAACAAAAACGCCTTACATGCCATTGTACTGCAACAATATCAGTGGATAGTATAATTGGTGAATGATCAGAAACTGAAGAAACCCCTGTTTTGATGGTTGCATTTTCAAATTTCTCAAACCATTTAGTGTTAGCTACCGCTCTATCGAGTTTCTCACGAACCCAATTAGGTGATCCTCTACTCCTCTCCCATGTATAAGAGTATCCAAGCCATTCTATTTCATGTAAATCACAGAGCTGGAGTGCAGAACGAAATCCATTTAGTAAGTAGGTTGGGTGATCATTACCACCGATCTTCTCTAAACTGCAAGGATCATTAAAATTTCCTATTACTAGCCAAGGTACATCAAAACCAGGGTCAAGAGACTTCAATAATTTCCAAGAAGCATGCCTACGAAATCTTTCTGGGTAGCCATAAAAACATGTCATTAACCACTCAAAACCATCATCCATACAAATTTTCACTTTCACATAGTTATGAGAACTTGTAGTCACAATTACCTTGCTTGAGAATCTGCTCAAAACCCCAAGACCTCCACTTCTACCCGTTCGGTTGACCCCATACCCATTATCAAAACGCAACTTCTTCTGTAGCTCTTCAATTTTTTTACTATCAACTAAAGTTTCAATAAGAAATACCACATTCAGCTTGTACTGGCGTAGGAGATCGTCCAACGCTTGAACTGCCCGGGGGTTGCCGACACCCCGGCAGTTCCAACTTAGTATTTTCATGATGACTTGTCGGGTCGCACAAAGGCGCCCATCAATGTAATTGTTGAACGAGTAATTAACTCGCTAGAGATGGCTGTCGAATCGATCTCAGTCGAAACTTCAGGGGTCAGTGAAACAGTTGTCCTTGGTCGTTTGAAGTTAGACAGAGGAATGTTCTCACACGTAATCATATTATTCATATTGTGAGATGTTGTTTTCTGAGAAGTTGCATTAGTACCTGATTTAGGGTTTAGGATTTACTGAATGATCCATCGAGTGGGCTTCCATCATTGTTGCGCAATCAGCTGCTCCTAGGTTGTTATATCCGACGTGGTGCTGCCCTAAGGGAGTTGTCCCATTCGAACTCTCTGTTGCTACCATTCTCTTGAAGGTGTTCGGGGCGAAGTTTTTCTCCGTGTCCAATGATACCACATAAAAAGCAAAAAAGGGAGAGGCGTTCATATCGAAATTTTGCGAACAAAGATGTGGTAGCAGTCACACGGATTTTTTACGGCTTTTCAGTAACCTGGCTCAACTGTTCTTGGGTCTAATTCAATATATGTGCCAATAAAATTCCACAAAAGTCTTGCTATTGTATCAGTCATCAACCCAGATTGTATGTCGTGAATTTGAACCCAAATATCAGTATGTGTGAGTGGGACTTCAAGTGGTAATTCCCCATCTTTCAATTGGTGCAAAACGAGCAGATGTCGATTAAAGTCCCATGGACACCCATTCAAGATTCGCTCAAGATCAACAATATGAAAGAAACGAAATAGATACCTTCTCGGTTCCAACTTTGTTATTGATGTTCCGGCTGAGGCTGCCATAGATCAGCTATGCTATCTTGAAATACACAAAAACTAACTCTAGATGTGGTCAATAGGGTTCCGACCAAACATAGATTGTAAGCTGCTGCTCCATTTCTCCCTATTGTAGAAATGTTTCATTATTCATCTTCTCCGCCTGTCGGAGAGAGATTGGCGATGTCGGCTTCAATACTCATCGGATTGGGTAATGATTGTTGGCTGGATGGGAGGAATTGATTTACTGAAGGAAGATAATTGATTCACAAAGCTACAATTCAAACGAGAGAAAAAGTTCTCGACGATTCTAAAGCATTTAATGTGTGCTAATTATATGATTTTGTAAGCTTTTATGTGAGATATTTGTGTCTATGTGTTAAGTATATGATTAATAAGTGGTTTAATTGTGAATTATGTGATAATAATTGTTCGAATTGGATCATGATTTATAATAAAATGGAAATGATATGTTACAATCTGAAGTATGGCTATATGTGATGATTATGCACCCCCTATGTAGGTATCGTCACCCTATATGGGTTATCGTCACCCCTATGTGGGTTATCGTCACCCCTATGTGGGCTATCGTCACACCCTGTGGATTATTGACACCCTATATGGGTTATCGTTACCCCTATGCGAGTTATTGGAACCCTCATATGAGTTATCGCTAGTAGATTGTTTAAGTACTTATGATTTGAGATCGAACAATATGGTTGTTGATGAAAATGTGATAGTTCATGATATTGTTGATGATAATAATTTTATTGATGTTAAATATGATAATATTAAAGTTATTGATGTTAGAAACTACAGTTCATGTTGCTGTGAATATTTGTCAAGACTATATGAAAATATTTGAGATTTTTGCCATGTGCCATCCATATATAAGTTAAAGATATTTATGAATCAAGTTATGATTATTAAGTGGTTCTAAGAAGGTCTTGATTAGTATATCTCTTTATCGTACCAAAATTGTGAAATCTTAAATTCGATCGATCACTAGTTTTATAGTGGGTATTATCATACTTTATGGTACTAGAATTGCAACATTTCCTACTCGGTCGATCGCAGATCTGGTTGGGGTGTTACAGACATATATTGTTCATTTGGTAAGAGTAGTAGAGTTTTAGTTTTTATGCGATACACATTGCACATGCACTTCCCTTTATAATTTCTTGCAAATCTACAAATCATTTTCATTAGCAGTATTTGCTTTTCCCTTCTCTCTCTATATTGTCTTTCAAGAACCTGCTGATATTCTTATGTGAACCAAATGCCAATCTCGTCATGAAATGTGAAGCTTTTTTCCATTTTTCTTTCTCTTCTAACATCCATGCCCGGGGTAGATACAACGAGGACAAGTGAGAATAAATAACACCCAATTGTGTGTATACCTGGTGAGTTGCGGCTATCCATCTTTGTTGTGATTGACTCTTTTTGGTCTGTGGTTTTTTGGTTGCCGAGTGTTCCTTTTGGACTTGGTTTTGTTGTGGTAGTTAGGTTGTGCTTCGTGTGTTGGTTTTATGGCGATTCTTTACTTTTGAGGAGCTTTGTATTTGTTCTAAATTCTAACTTTTGTACTCCTTTACTCACCACTCTTTGAATGGTTTGAGATTTCTTTTTTTCCGAAAAGGATTCAGATTTATTATTTCTAATTGAGTGTGGTCTTCACGCATCTTCCTCTTCCTCTTCCAAGTCCAATTTTGATGTGAATTATAAATGTTAAAGTATATGTAGGCTTCTTATATATGCCTCTCAAATTGAAATTTTTGGATTTTCAAGTCCATGTTTTATCCCGAATTATGCATTAATTTATAATCATAGAATTATAAATTCACAATACATGAATTAACAAATATCGTAGATAAACCATCGAATTGGCGAATAGTATGATATCTCTCATGTCATGTGGCTACAAGAGTTGAAAGAATTTTGTTACTCTTGACATTTGGAATGAACCTTTGTCATTTGTCAAGGCCCAAGGGTAACAATAAATTGTATAGTAAAAATGTGGGGAAATTAGAAAAGGCTTTAGCCTTTCATTTTCCTAAGTACTTTAGCCTTTCATCTTAAGATAACCTCCAAATACATTATGAGGTGCCTTAATGCCAAGACTCTACATGTAGGCACTCATATCCTATAAATAGGTGGAGTTTTGGGAGATGAGGACACACCAACAAATCATTCTCTCTTCTCTCTAGCTCTCAAGCATTGTAGTTCGCATTTAGGAGCATTGCATTGCTCGGTTCTCGCCTCCAATTCAAGTTCGCCGGTGCCTACAAGTTTGAGGTGCTTCAACTCGGTAGGAGGAAAGTCGTTTCATCTCTGGGGACGTTGTGTCAATCCGTTAGCACTAGTCGGGGCGTATCTTGTCTTGCGGAGAGAGGGATACCTCAAGAAGATAATAGTTCGCTTTCTTGTTGCTTTCATTGTATTTACTTTGTTATTTTTACCTTCTAGTTTTGGTTCTTTTGTAATAGCAAGAGTTTGCCCGTGTAAAGGCTACATTATTTCCGATAATCGCAAGACGAGATAGTGTAATCTTGCTGAAATCATGTTGACCGGAGCTGGAGGGACGGAAACAACAATATTGGATCGTCTTTTGCATCCGCTAACACCTCATTGTTCGCACCTGTTTCGACCTCAAGGGTCATGGCTCAAGCTGAGAAGCCCGAAAAGTTTAAGGGCTCAAAATTCAAACGCTGGCAACAAAAGATGTTATTCTGCCTAACTACATTGGGTGTTGCCAACTTCCTCAAGGAGGATGCTCCAACTGTATCTGAAGAGGAGACAGACTTTAATGTCCGGGCTGCCTTTGATGTTTGGTATCAAGGAGATTTCTTGTGCAAGAACTATATCTTGAACGGCTTAGGAGATAGTCTCTATTCTATACTTGCCGGGGCTAAAACCTCCAAAGCTTTGTGGGAGACTCTTGACAAGAAGTATCGCGTCGAGGACGATGGTACAAAGAAATTTGTAGTCACAAAGTTTATGGACTACGTGATGGTGGACTCTCGCTTAGTGCTAGAGCAAGCAGAAGAATTGCAAATCATTATCCATGATGTCCACGCTGAAGGGATGGCCTTGTCAGACCAGTTTGTTGTTGGATCAATGATCAAGAAGCTTCCTCTGTGCAGGACGAATTTCAAGAACTACCTAAAGCACAAGAGAAATGAGATGAAGCCAGAAGACCTGATTGTCCGTCTTCGTGTTGAAAAGGATAATATGCGGTACCATTAGAAGTTAGGAGGGCCTGAAGATGCCAAGGCAAATCTGATGGAGAAGGGATGATCTTTCAAGCGTCCCCGCCCAAGGGAAAATGACAAGGGCAAATGGAAGGTAGATGTTGTCTGAAAGTTTGAAGGCAACTGCTTCAACTATGATAAGCCGGGCCACATGGCGAAGGACTGCCAAAAGCCTAAGAAGATGAAATTCTAGAAAAGTGCTCACATGGTCGAGAAATACTTCAACGATGATGACTTGGTTGTTGTGGTTTCTGAAGTGAACCACGTTGACAATCCGAAGGTTTGGTTTGTTGACACTGGAGCTACTGTGCATGTGTGCTCTGATCGTAGCTAATTTTCGACCTATAAGCAAGTCGAAGGGAAGAAGCTTCACATGGGAAATCAAGACTCATCTGAAGTCGTTGGCATAGGAGAAGTGAAGCTCTTAATGACATCTGGTCGTGAGCTGAAGCTGAAGGATGTGCTGCATGTCCCAGACATCCGCAAAATTCTTGTTTCTGGTAGTCTGCTTGTTAGTCATGGCTTTAAGCTAGTGTTTGATTCTGACAAGTTTGTTTTATCTAATTTTGATACTTTCCTTGGAAAAGGTTATCTTTCCAATGGCTTGTTCAAGCTTAATGTCATGGCCACTGGTCGTGTACCGAATCAAGTGAAAGATAATACGAATGCTTATTCGTCTTACTTGCTTGAGTGCTCCGCTATATGACATTGTAGATTAAGACATGTGAATCTAAATGCTATAAAGGATTAGTAAATCTTGATTTACTAAAAGTTAATGAGTTTAATTCACAAAAGAAATGTGAAGTCTGTGTTGAAGCAAAAATGACCAAGCTACCGTTCAGCTCGGTAGAACGGAGCACAAAACCTCTTGAGTTGATCCATATAGACGTATGTGATATGAAATTTGTGCAAACTAGAGGTGGTAAAAAGTATTTCATCATATTCTTTGATGATTGCAAAAGATATTGTTACTTATCAATAAGTAAAGATGAGGCAATTGAAGCGTTTAAAGACTTCAAAAATGAAGCTGAAAATCAACTTAATTGTCGAATTAAGTGTGTTCGAAGTGATAGAGGTGGTGAATATGTAGCGCCGTTTGTAGAATTATGTCATGCAAGTGGTATAATTCACCAAACTACAGCTCCATATTATCCTTAGTCGAATGGTGTTGCTGAATGCAAAAATCGAACACTAAAAGAGATGATGAATACTTTGTTGATTAATTCAGGTTTACCCCAGAACATGTGGGGGAAGCTTTGTTAACCGCAAATTACATTTTGAATAAGATTCCACTAAAAAATAGGGATGTGACTCCTTATGAATTGTGGAAGGGAAAGAAACTTTCATATACATACCTCATAGTGTGGTGTTTAGCAAAGGTACAAATGCCGCCTCCAAAACAAGTTTCAATTGGCCCTAAAACAGTCGATTGTATCTTTATTAGATATGCATTGAACAGCAACGCATGTCGCTTTGTAGTTCATAAGTTAGCTATACCCGATGTAGCTGAAGGAACAATAATTGAGTCTAGGAATACTGTATTATTTGAGAATGTGTTTCCTTACAAGAAGCAAGATGAGTTCTAGTGAAAGAATGGTGGATGAAACCACTAGTTAGAGTTGCTAAGACTTTAGGTCCAGATTTCATAACTTTTATGTTGGATGGTGAACCAAAGTCACAATCAGAAGCAATGTCTGGCCCAGACGCGGTGTGGTGGCTAGAAGCTATCAGTAGTGAAATGAAATCTATTATGCTAAATAACACATAGGTGTTAGTAGACTTGCCGGAAGGTTGTAAGGCCTTAGGATGCAAGTGGATTCTGAAAAAGAAATATAAACTCGATGGTACTGTAGATAAGTACAAAGCCCGCCTAGTAGTCAAAGGCTTTAAACAGAAAGAAGAGCATCACTTCTTTGATACTTACTCACCTATTACGGGAATATTTTCGATTCGGGTGCTTCTTGCGATTGCTGCGTTGCACAATCTTGAGATTCACCAAATGGATGTGAAAACTGTGTTTCTGAATGGTGATTTGGAAGAAGAGATATACATGGAGCAACCTGAAGGGTTTATTGTGCCCGGGCAAGAGCGCAAGATATGCAAATCGGTAAAGTCTCTTTATGGATTGAAGCAATCGTCGTTGCAATGACACTTGAAGTTTGACAATGTGATGTTGACAAGTGGATTCACTATCAACGAGTGGGATAAATGTGTTAATATTAAGAACACAGATAACCGGTTTATTATTGTGTGTCTTTATGTTGATGATATGTTGATAATGGGCAGCAATAGTGCCATTATTAACGAGATAAAAAATATGTTGAAAAGAAATTTCGATATGAAAGATATGAGTCTAGCTGATGTGATTCTCGGAATCAAAATATTGAGGACTAATGAGGGAATTGCCTTAACACAATCTCATTATCTTGAGAAAATGCTTAAGATATTCAACTCGTTCGATTGTAAGCCAGCAAAGACTCCTTTGGATCTCAATGTCCATCTAAGCAAGAATATGGGTGAGCATGTTGCTCAAGAAGAGTACGCAAAGGTTATAGGAAGTTTGATGTTTACTTGACCAGATCTTGCTTGTATGGTGAACAAGTTGAGCCGATTCACGAGCAACCCAAGCAAGGTACATTGGAAGCTCTGTGCAGAGTCTTGAGATACTTGAAGTATACTATTGACTTTGGACTGCACTACATAAGATATCCCCAAGTACTTGAAAGGTACTGGGACGCAAATTGGATCTCCGATTCAAAAGACTCATTTTTGACGAGTGGGTGTGTGTTCACTGTGGTGGGTGGTGCTATTTCGTGGAAGTCAACGAAACAGACGTGTATTGCTCGCTCCACCATGGAATCTGAGTTTATCGCTTTGGATAAAGCAGAGAAGAAGCAGAGTGGCTCAAAAATTTCCTAGAATGTATTCCATATTGGAAGAAACAAGTGCCCACAGTAGTGATACATTGTGATAGCAAAGCAGCTATAGGTAGAGCAAACAGTGGCTTCTATAATGGAAAGTTTCGACACATTCATCGACGACATAATACCGTAAGGCAGTTGATCACAAGTGGTGTTATCGCAATTGACTATGTTAAGTCAATTGATAACTTAGCGGATCCATTAACAAAAGGTTTAAAACGTGATCAAATGCATAAATTGCTAAAAGGAATGAGACTGAAAACCACATCTTAAAAGATGAGTATAGTGGTAACCCAACCATACGATTGGAGATCCATGGGATTAGTTCAATTGGAAAACGAAACTATATAAATCTAGCTGTAACACTCAGAATATTTTAATCTTCGTCCATTCTTTAGAAAGCATTGAGTGTTGTAACCTGTACGTGGTAAGAGGTTAAGTCTTTTGACTTTAAATGATTCTTGAAATCTCAAGGAGATACAGTATGGCAGGATACTCATGAAAGAATCACCTATGTAAGTGAGAAGTGGGGCCACTTCGTGTGTGTGAGTCACTTATGAATTCCAAAAAGGGTTCCACGACCGAAACAGACACAAACATGAGAACTGATGGAGTTGAGACAATATTGTGTTGATGCTAGGCATACACCAAGGAGGAATAGTTCAAGGCATCGCGTCCACTAGCCCGCCAGTATGTCCGATAGTGTTGATTATGGAAGATTCAAAATCACAAATTACCTCTCTAAATACAGTACCATTTCTCGAGAACTGGACAAAGAGTCTGTATACATGCATTTGTGTCTGGTGTTGGTTTGAGCTTGCAGCGCTCTAACTAATGTGTGGGATTGTAGGAAAAATATAGGGAAATTGGAAAAAGGCTTTAGCCCTTTCATTTTCCTAAGTCCTTTGGCCTTTCATCTCAAGGTAACCTCCAAATGCATTATGAGGTGCCTTAATGCCAAGACTCTTCATGTAGGCACTCCTATTCTATAAATAGGTGGAGTTTTGGGAGATGATGACACACCAACAAATCATTCTCTCTTCTCTCTAGCTCTCAAGCATTCTAGTTCGCATTTAAGAGCATTGCATTGCTCGGTTCTCGCCTCCAATTCAAGTTCGCCGGTGTCTACGAGTTTGAGGTGCTTCAACTCGGTAGGAGAAAAGTCGTTTCATCTTTAGGGATGTTGCGCCAATCCGTGAGCACTAGCCGGGGCGTATCTCATCTTGCGGAGAGAGTGATACCTTGACTCGACTTGAAGAAGACAATAGTTTGCTTTCTTGTTGCTTTTATTGTATTTACTTTGTTATTTTTACCTTAGTTTTGGTTCTTTTGTAATAGCAAGAGTTTACCCGTGTAAAGGCTACATTATTTCCAATATAAATTAACATCTGATCATGTTTTGTTAATCTTGGGAATTTCATTGAAATACAAAAATACTATAATCTAATATTCTAATATATAGATAACATGAGTTTTAATATACAATTAATTAGAAACTAAATGATTAAAGTAGATGATTGAGAAAATTAAATGTGAGAAAAATTCTATAAATTTAAATGGACTTGTATTGATAAAACTAAAAAAATAAACTATTTTTTATGGTTAATAAAAAATAATTTTAATTATATATTTTTATAAGAATATTTTTCTTATAAGACTAATCAGATAAAAAATAATTTTAATTATATATTTTTATAAGAATATTTTTCTTATAAGACTAATCAGATACTCTTATTTCATTCTTACAATGTAGACAAACTACTAATTAGTGGAATAATTAACTATGTAACATGTGGCTCGATATCAGAGAATGTTCAGGGATCAAATATTTCTGTAGAAATTAAATAAGGATAATTAAAGAAATCAACGATAGAATTAAAAGGTATATTCTAGAAAACGCCAAAAAGCATTAAAAGTTGGTAAAAGGGAAAGGGATATTCATAAAATCATGAATTTTGATTTAGTTTGAATATTCCCTTGAACTTTATAAATTTTCTAAAATATTAGATAAATTTTATATTTTGTGTGTTATTTTCGAATCCATTCTGAATAAGATATTTTTAGATAAAATTAATTTAATGTGGGAAACCGTGAAGCCATGTATACCATTTAGATATTGCGATTGATTTGCTATAGAAAATGTCACGTAAAATAAAAAAATTGTAATATTTAGGAAATATCAAAATTGGATCAATGTGGTTTTAAGAACCATATAAATTATCTAAACAACTGCTGGGAAAATATTTTCATTTGTTGGATATATTTATAGAATGTCTTCATAGTATCGACAATAGTGAAGACACTTCCCACCCTTTTTTTTTTCCTCAGCCACTCCTGATTTGTCCACGGCCACAAAAAATGTTTTTACAACAATAGTGGACACACTCCAACAAACACTACTTCACTTCATTTATTACACACTCCACCAATTTCTCAAAACAGACATCATAACTAAATCTTACTCTTAAACTGGGACAGAGGCAGTATTATAATTTTTCTAAAACACGTGTGAAAAATGGGTTATCTTAAATGGGATGAGGGAGTACTCACTAAAAATTATTTTCACAAATAAATTAGTCAAACTAAAATTGTAGCAGTAACGATATTGCAAAAAAGAAAAACTTCAATAGAGAAAGAAAAGTTCAGTTGACTGTCCACTTAATTCCGGTGGAGGCCATAACACAGGATCCATCCCTTCCCCACACCTCTCATCAGCGGCCGATTCCTCGAAAATGCCGAAAGAAAGCGGCAAACACTCGAAAACCTGCGTCGTATTGGGCGGCCGGGGATTTATCGGCCGCGCATTGGTGGATCGTCTCCTCAAACTCGGTAATTGGAACGTCCGAGTCGCCGATTCTCACAAGTCTCCGGAGCTCAAGCCGTCAGAGCCGCTCCTGACCGATGCGATCGCATCCGGCCGTGCCGCTTATTTCCAGGTTGATGTGCGTGATAAATCTCAAATCATGGAAGGTACTCATTCAGAGCTTCAATTGTGATGTGAAATGTTGGAAACGTGGAGTACTTAGTGGATGAGTGTGGAGTTATTCTTTGAAGTGATTAGTTTTGATCGCTAATTGAACCTGCATGGCTGTATAAGTATGATCGATGCGATTATATGTGGAGTTTGGATGGATATATGTTGATGGTATCGAAAATCGAAATTCAGCATAGGATGTTTCGGAATTTACTCTACTTAAGCTGTTGAATTTGGTGCATACGTTGGGAAAGATGACTATACTTTACTGCTATATTCAATTTACTTATAATAAAATGGACATGAAAATTTTGATCAGGATCTCCAGAGAGAAATCTACTGGAAGCAATAATTGGTGATTGATTTTATTTATTTCTTTCAGTGAGTTTAGTAACTAATTTTAGATACAGTTTTGCCTTGCTTTATATTTTATCTATGTTCTCATTTGACAATTTCTTATGCTAATGCATCTTTGTAGTTTTGAAAAGCTAGAACTTCCATTGGTCTAATGTTGTAGCTTAGTAACACCTTGTCATATCTGTGCAGCTTTGAGGGGTGTATCAGTTGTATTTTTTACTGACTCTATGGATTTATTTCCCCAAGATTTTTATCTTTGCTACAAAGTAATCGTTCAAGGTAATTTCTGATTTAGCTGGTAATAGAATAATTAATGTGGTTTACTGGCATTTCATCTTGTACTGGTGTCCTTATTTGCCACAACTCCTCAGGTGCAAAGAATGTAGTGAAGGCTTGTCGAGAATGCGGAATTAAACGGCTAATATACAACAGTTCTGCTGATGTAGTTTTTGATGATGTCCATGACATACGTGGCGGAGATGAATCCTTGCCATATTCTGGGCATGTATGTATCTTACTGAAACTCTGAGGCTTTCTTTTACTCTCTCCATCTCTCTCACATTTGTCATGAACTCTGTCCTGCAGTTCTGGGATATGGTTGCTGACCTTAGGACTCACGCTGAGGCACTGATATTGTCTGCAAATGGCACTGACGACCTCTTAACTTGTGCACTTCGTCCTTGCAATGTATTTGGACCTGGAGATCCACAACTCATTCCCTTGCTGGTGAATATGGTAAAATCCAATTGGGATAAGGTGCGGAAGCTACATTGCTATCTCACAAAGATTCGCAAAAGATTATCATTTATCTTTTACTTTCTGTTTAGTTCTTCATTAAGTAGATGACATGTGTTTCTCTAGATCATTGACTACTGAGTGATCAAATGCATGCTTCTGCTCGCTATATTGGAAAATTACAAATCATAAGATCTTTCTCTGTTTTTCCTTTGTCACATGTTTTATATTATTAACAGAGTTAGGTATGTATTTTTTGGAATTAGTAATAGGCTCTCTCATTTCAGTAAATTCAGTTTATTATAGGAAGTGGAAACAATCTGTCGGACTTCACATATATTGATAATGTTGCTCATGCCCACATCTGTGCTGAAGAATCTCTGGGTGCTCAGATGGATACCGTGTCTGGCAAGGTATGCTCAAAACTGAGCTGTTCTTTGTTCTGTCAATCACTCTCATTTGTTGTGAAAGAATGTTTTCTGCTGAAATATATTGCAGGCCTTCTTTATAACGAATCTGGAGCCAATGAATATTCGGGAATTTGCATTTAATTTCCTAGAGCGCTTAGGCTACCCGAGGTAATATTCTCTCATTAAATGTTAGATGCTACGAACTTTCCAGAAAGGTTCATTTCTTATTCAGTTCTTTGATGACTATGCATTTCTTCACCTGTCTCATAGATACATTGAGGCTTTTTATAGACTAGGATGATCCCTTTAGACAATATATAAATGGTGTTGGATTTTACAATCCTTCTAAACTCTAAAAAATTTAAAAGGGAGAATGGACTGTTAGACCTTTATTTCCTACATTCACAGAAAATATGACCATCTCAAGAGAATAAGTCTTATGTAGACTGTTAGACCTTCGTCTTTAATCTGTTGGCTTTGAGTAATTAATGTTGTTATCGAGCAAGTTTTCTAAGACAACAACTTCACCTTGATACGAAAGGTTTAGTTTCCGGATGAGTGACTACACTTGGAAGGAGACTGTAACTTTTTCAGTTAATAACAGGAATAATTTTCAAAATTAATGTGTCACACCTTTTTACATTTCTAGGTCACATTCTTTTATCTGCTAGCTGTCAGAAATGGAAGTCCTGGCCTCCACCTTATATTTATCCCCTATTCCCTTACCACATTGTTCATAACGAGATAGTCGAACTATAGGTGTTTGCTTGTAGCGATATATCTATGGGCAACCTCTTTTCTTGATGGTTTCATTGCATTGCTTGTGTTTCCGTTTTATTATCCAATTTGTTGGCCCTCTTGTTCATCAGTTGGGCTGAATGCTCTCATAATTTAATCTGTTGCATTTGTACATATCTGGTTGCAGGCCTTTCATTAATATCCCGACTCACGTATCTGAGCATATATTTTCTTTTATAAAATTGCTTCATCGGAAGTCAGATTCCAAAAGGCTTGATCCATTCGTCTCTATTTACAAGATAGCTTCATGCACAAGGACATTTAGTTGTCTTGCTGCTCAGGAACATATTAAGTACTCACCAGTTGTTTCCCAGAAGGTAAAATTTTCCATTCTCTCTCATTAAAAACTAGTATCTCATACTATAATTGGTATTAAGAAGAAATTTTCGTTTCATACTCTTGTTTGAAGTACCTACTACCTAGAAGAGCTAAGTGCGAGCTATATATTAGCTGTACTGCTTAAATAATGTTGAAAGTTTTGATGGTTTAACTTGTGAAGGTTGGCTTGATCTTATCTATATACGAATTGCAGATGTCAACAAGTTTGTATGTAAAACCATTAGATGAAAAAGTAATCCCAGTTGATGTAGGGAAAAGTAGGATGGATTTAAAACTTTCTCAAAGAATAATTCTTGCTTGGCAAGGGGACTTGTACATGTTGTTAGCAAGTCCCCACTGTTAATTTTTTAACAGGATAGTCAAGTTATTCTATGTTCAGCTGTTGCGTACTCCTCTCCATAATGATGACTGATTATGGCGACGAGTAACCTATGAGTGCCTCCAATTGTTTGCAAGAAGTGTATCGAGATGGATATATCGATACCAACCAGTGTTGTCAAAATGTCGTTCGGGTCGCTCGGGTCGCCTGGGTCGAGACCATCACCGCCCCAACATGGGTGGGTTGATCGAGATACAGGGTCGCCGCTGGGTCGCCTGGGTCGCCTGGGTCGAGTGAGTCGCCTGGGTCGCCCTAAACACATGCTATCTCTGATTTTCTCAAATCTCTCACATGTTTTCTGACTCTCTCAATCACAATTCTCTATATATATGCATGCACCACATCAAACTTTTCAAACCTACTTTCTACACTTTAGAATTCGGCCTCTTCACTCCTAAACAAATAAACAATTCAAAGATCTGTTGCTGCCACCCTTCATATTCCTTTGTTTTGATATTTTCAGAATTCAGACAATGGTTTCAATTATTTATTGTGTTATGACTTATGAATTGTTTTGATATTTTGATCATTTCTATTTTCAATTTTATCTCTATTCACATGAATTGCGTCTACATTTATATTATTTGATATATTATAAACATTAGAGCAATATATTTATTTTATTTAATATTAAAAGGCAAAAAAATTAACCTAGCTTTGTGGGTCTCTCGACCCCGTCGACTCGTCGACCCTCGACCCGAATTTTCACCCCATCGACCCGGTGCGCCCCGCGACCCTAACAACACTGATACCAACACAGTGCTGAGTGCATGGTTTGGCCATCTTAATATACTCATGCTGGAGTCTTCTGGTGGTCTTAAGAGATGGCTGCATACAAGACTCTGACGGTGTATCTGGATCCTATAGCTCAATACACTTCAAAAACAACATGGAAACATTCCTCTTTATAGTAAGAATAGAACATTTGGTTGAAAAGGAACAAACTTGAAAGCCTTGAATAAGTTATGCATGTATCTATAGAGCAAAACTCATTACATATGCATGTATCTATAGAGCTAGACTAAGTTCATTGAAGCAAGTTGTTGTGAAAAATTGTGATAGGTTGGTGTTTTTTCTTTACAGGACTAACGTCAGGCTGAACATTTTGAAGTTGAACTACTATTCTTCAAGTCACTCAATTAAGTCACTCTTTATTTGTCATCACATATTATACAAACTAAATGTTTGTGGATGCTTTATATATGAGAAGATAGAGCTTCGTGAGCTATTATGTATAGTTTTTCTTGCTTCTATAGTATGGTTTGTAGAATAAAGATTTCCTGTTTAACTATTTATTTTATCAACTTGTCGTTTGTCCAGTAGCTTGGGAAGTTCACTTCCCAAGTCTGAGTAGAGTTGAGCACCAAATAAATACCTTAAATTGGGGCTTGTTGTTTGTCACAGGAAGCGATGAGACTAACTGTTGATTCATTCTCCGATTTGTCCGTAGAGCCAGCTTTTATGAGATACGGATGCAGCGATGAACCATCCAAAATAGAAAAGCAGTTAGGCGGTGGACAAGGTTGGTTCTATATTCCAGTCCTTGGTATTGCAGCTCAGTCATATATTTTGTTCTCGACTTGGAGATTTCTCCAATATGTCTATTCCATTAGATGGTTTTTGGAACTTGAAATCCCTTTTAATCAATGACCTTGCTAATTCAATTGCACGTCTATCATTATTTAAATGTGATTCACTGGTTGAATCTATAGCTTAATGGTTAGCATAAGAATTTCTTTTTCCTCTATGAGCTGAAGTATCTCCATTGTCCTAGTATGTGCCTTGATTGAGCTTTGCATATAATGCAACCCCACTTAGTTATACCAAAAAGAGTTATTGGGTAATGTTTTTTATTTATTTTTGTCACTTTGGTGATGCTGTGCTATTTTGCTGCAGTTGCAGATATTTTGCTGTGGCGTGATGAGAAGAGGACCTTTATATGTTTTGCATTGCTTGGTTTTATGTATCACTGGTTTTTCCTGTCTGGGAATACTTTTATTTCATCTCTTGCCCAACTGCTACTGCTAACCATCGCGTTGCTTTGTGGGCACCATGTTCTATCATCATCTGTGTAAGTTAAATGTAACTATCCTTTTTCTATGCTTATTAGATACCCTTCTGCTAGTTTATTCTCTAGCATATGGGGTTGTTCTACGCTGCGGTGTTTTAATGATATGCATACTCCATATATAGTTCTGTAGCAATGTCTATCTTGTGTTCATTATTATACTCTATTTTTAGACTTTTTCTGAATTAAACAACTGCATCTGATCTATTGGCAGGTTACAATATTTTCTATAACTAAAAAATCAATTGGCAATATTGTGTAAAATCTTGGTCGCTTTTTTTTTTGGTTGAAATTATGTTGGATTATTTACTACACATATACTACAGATATGGAACCACAATTCCTAGATTACCATCATCACGTTTTGAGATCTCAGAAGTTGATGTGAGAAGCCTTTTCTTCGCGATGAAATGCATGTGGGATAAGGTGGAATTCCTAATCAAGTCATTGGCTCAAGGAGAAGATTGGTTTATCTTTTTAAAGGTATGTAATTGCTGAACTTGTCCTAATTTGAGGTGGTTTGTGTTATGCCCAAAATGGTGAAGCTTTCACATTTGCAAGTAGAATGATTATATATCTGAACACTGAATGATAGATGAGATTTTTCAAATTGCCATTCTTTCTTGAATAAGCATTTGGTAACATCCTTTTCATCCAGGAGCTTCATTTGTTCCTGAATTGCACATGTTGATCGTTTCTTATTTGATTGGTTGTGAGCTGGAAGTTGCTCACATAACTGACGAGGCAAATATATTGCTTAGAGTAATCTTTCGTGTTTTATGTCATTTTTTGTAATATCCAATGTATTGCAAACGTAAAACATTTAAGACAAGTGATGTGGATATCTTTATTGTTTTGTCGATAATACTTTTCTTATGATATAAAGGATATGTTTCTGTCTATTACAGGTTGCATGTTTCATGTATGTTTTCAAGTGGATTGTTTCTCAGTACTTGGTCCAGGCCATTGGTATTGGTACGTCTTTTGATTAACTGTGTTTGATGTTGGTTTTTGAATTTCGATATCCTCTAATGATTTCTGTTCATGGCCAATCAACTGCAGCTTTGGTCTTTGTGTTCAGTTTGTGTTTCGTGTACGAACAATACGAGGAAAAAATAGACGAGATAGCAGTAATTGTATACACGATTGCCAGTAAGTTAATTATCTTGCTGGCTAGCAAATTGCCAAAACCTAACTCTAGCTATAATCCTTTGACGAGAAGGGATCTAAATGTAGGTTGTTAGATGGCAGGCAATAAGATCTTCGTCGTCCCTGTGTTTTTGTAACCTTAAGCTTGTAACTCTATATAACCATTTTTGTAGATATGTAGTGTAAATTATTTACATTATTACAATGATATACTACCACCATAGATATCCTAAGATTTGCATCTCTTGCTCGAATTTGAGGTGCTGGTAGTATATTTCTTTGGAAATGTTTTGCAAATAGTGAATAGTACAAATAGTTATTCCATTTTATATTCTCATATTTGAATTGATCATTGAATAGATGGCTTTCGAATCATGATTTTGAGATTATTATAGATTTGTTTGCACCAAGTTATGTTTTTACTAGATCAACCCACGTGTGGGCATTTACCTTAATCAAATGAGTACACTGTACACACTTATGTATTATTAATAGCGAAGAATTTTAGTAGAATTTAAATTGATTTATTTGCTTGAAATAAAGTAACATCTCTACTTATGCTATTTTTACAAAAAATGATTATGTCATGTTTCATATAGCTAATTGTCACAAATATGGTACGTAGTCCTAATTTAAGTTGGCTGATATTATCCACAATCATAGTTATTTTCTCCCAAAAAATCCCAAATGTAACGGATTAGTTGAGCAGCAGCAACCTTTGGAAATGAAAGGGCCGAATTTTGTTTTGTGCATCATTTTCTTAGCCAATTTTTTTTCCAGCTGCAAAAATTTTTAATACAGTTAATTGTATTGTTAAGACATTAATCACACAAACAAAATGGAAGAAAAAACATTAAATATACCCATCTTCACATCATTCAATAACCAACAATAAAAGGATAAAAATCAATTGGACCCTTATTCCATTACACATATTCATTTAATATAAAGTTAAACAATTTCTTAAAACTCGCTCATAATCAAACTGGGACAAACTTTGTTGGACGGAGGGGGTATTACATATAGAACTGCAAAAAAATTAAAACATAATAGTGATGATGTGGAAATGAAATGGAAGTGGAATAAGCCTTGAGATAGACGCTTCAATTCCAGAGAGATAGGCCCTTGCGTTGAATACTGACGTGGAAATAATAAAAAAAAAAGAAAACAATCTCATTAATAAACGGACCAAAATGGAAAAACATGACTATTTTTTTTTGTTGGAAAATATATCAGTAACCACATTGTTACAATGGAAATTGTAAACCTACTTGCCACTTAAATTATGTGTTTTCTCCTCAAATATTTCCCAAAGAAGAAAGTCAAGACATTTAAAAGATAGCTAAACGTCCTAATTATGTGCGTCTCACTGCTTAGTAATATTTAAATTTGAAGATAGCAATCTCGATAGTCAAATACAAATACAATCTGTGTGGAATGAGAATTGGAGATGTTACTATCAAATAATTCTTTCAATTAATGATACTATACGTGGCCAAATAGGGTTAGGTACAGCTAAATATGTGTTTCAAGTGGTGAATATTGTCCCATACAGTTTAGTGATAACAAATGATATTTTAGATAATTTAATAGTAGAAAAAAATACTAATTTCCAAGAGTCTTATTTACACATGAATGAAATGTGCGTGTAGGGAAACGTGGAATAGCTTGAAGCGGCTAAGGCAATTCTATTATCATCGACGCTATTATTGAAATTTTATTTTCCCTATTCAAAGGAAATTAATCATCTTGACTGAGATATCCCAAAAATAAATACGTGGAATGAGGTTTGTATTATTTTTTCTCGTCCCAAAAATGAATACGTGGAATGAGGTTTGTATTATTTTTTCTCGTCTTTCTTAAAATTGTAGCCGGCCTATACGCGCCAGCAACTCTCTCTTAGGCCACCCGCAACGCGTCACGCGGGTGGCCCGTATTCCGTCACGAAGGAACGAGACGGCGGTGTGACGCGTTGCGGCGCCCCATCTCGTCCCCAGCCCGTTCCGCGTTCCGTCACGTCGTGACGGTTGGCGAGACATCTCGCCACGCTGACACAATAATTCATTTTTTAAAAAAAATCAAATTAAATAAAATAAAAAAAATAAAAATTAAAAACGGTAATATTACCGTTTATAGCCGTTTTCCATTTTTTTTATTATTTTATTTTATTTTTTTACTCTATAAATACTCCTAATTCATCCTCATTTCACACACAACTACACATCTATTCTTCACAAATCATCTTCATTTCCTCTCCAATTTTCATCTAACATCTCATCACAAAATGTCCGGCGACGGAAACTCTGGCGGTGGCGGCTCCGGCGGGTGGGATCTCAACGCATTCGGCGACTGGGGGAGCATGTAAAACACATTGGGTGGTTCCGGTTCGTCGACGCCGGGCACCCAGGGTTCGTCGACGCCAACCACCCAATTTTGACATGGATGCATACGTCCGTCCCTCCACCCCGCAGTATTCACAGGGATTATCCCAGATTCGGGAGGATTATTCCGTTGAACCCACTCCGGAAGAAGGCGGAGGCGGGGGAGGAGGCCGAGGCGGTGGAAGCTCCAGAGCGGAGGTGGAGACGGATGAGGAGGAGGAGGATCTAGGCCGGCACCCGTACGGTCCCAGAGAAACGCTGACGGTGTACAACGCCTGGATTAACTTCTCGTACGATCCCATCGTTGGGAATCAACAACCCCGGAAGTGCTTCTGGGAAAAGGTCACCGAGGCCTACCACCAGATTAAGCCAAAGGGGTCCCGCCGCAGCACATATAAGATGCTCCGCGCTCACTTTGACCGAGTCGACAGAGATGTCAAACGATTCTGCGCCATCCACAAGAATGAAGCGGCTCATTACCAAAGCGGAGCCACGGGTGCCGACATTCTGAGGTCGGCTTTGCGGGTCTACTTCGACGACACCGACAAATAATTCAAATATGTTGATGTTTGGGAGGTCGTCAAGGATGAGGAAAGGTGGGCCGGCAGTGTGCGGTCCAGCACGGGCTCGACCTCGAAGCGCACGAAGCACACGGCGAGTGTCCAATACTCGTCTGGTGAGGGCGGTTTGGGTAGAGAGCCACAAGAGTTTGCCTCGCAGGAGGTTGAGACCCCGGCAGACGATGCCGGGGGGTCCTCCCGTGGGCGCCGTCGGCCGCAAGGGAGAAATGCGGCGAAGGCGGCTACAGGGAGGAGGGGCTGAGCCGAATCAAGCCAGGTGGGCTCGGGGGACCCCCCAACTCCCTTATGGCCATGTACATGACCGCCACAATGGCGGACACTTCCCGCATGACGCCCGCCCAATACCAAGCCTGGCTTAACGGAATTACGTTTATGGCAACACAACCTCACGGCTTCAGTGCACCTCCACCGCCTTCGGGGGATGATTCGCCGGGCGGAGTAGTTTTTTTATTTTCTATAAAATTGTATTTTAAATTATGTCATTTTTATTTTTTTAGGATTTTAATTATGTCTTTTTTATTTTTTTGAATTTTAAGTTGTATTTTTATTTTATGTTGTAATTTTATTTTATTTTTGTAATAATGGAGTGCTCATTTCAGTTGGAAGAAGCTCGGCTAGAAAGGAGTTCGGTAAGCTCGGCTTACCGAGCTGGAACTAGCCTGGAACTAGCCGAGAAGAAGAAGGCAGAAGTCGGTAAGCTCAGCGGTAAGGAAGCTCGGTAAGGAAGCTCGGTAAGGAAGCTCGGCGTTGAGCTGGAATGAGCCGAGAAGGAAGAGTTCGGTTGTAAGCCGAGAAGGAGTTCGGTTGTAAGCCGAGGAAGGAGTTCGGTCTTGAACCGAGAAGGAAGAAGCAACCTAGCCGAACTAGCCGTTGGAGCAGCAGTTAGTTAGCTGAGATGTAGCGGTTATTCTTCTTGCTTTCTTGATTCTTCTTGTAGTTAGTTAGTAGCAGTTGCTACTTGATTATAGAGCTTTAAATAGCTCACCGTGTATGTAGTTTAGAGAAGAGTTTAATCAATAAAGAGTTTTCCAGTTTTCTCTCCAAGATTATCATCTTCAATACTCAAAGTGTGAGTGTGTGTGTTTTCTGCATTGTGTGATCTCATACAACAGTGTGTGTGTGATCTTATTGAGTGTGTGAAAGCCTTGTGTGTGCGAATCCTAACAAGTGGCGCCGTCTGTGGGAAAGGGATATTGAAGCTGATTTGCAGAGGATCAAACGGTTTCAGAGATGGCAGCAAGGCTTGATGCAGAAAAGTTCACAGGCAAGAATGATTATGGCCTGTGGAAGATGAAGATGAAGGCGGTTTTAATTCAACAAGGCTTGGCGGCAGTTCTTGCAAAACCAGAGGAGAAAGGAAAGGCTCCAGTGCTTGATGAAAAAGCTCAGGCAAAGATGGAGGAAATGCAGCTCAAGGCACATTCTGCAGTGATTCTGTGCCTTGGAGATAAGGTCTTGAGGGAAGTTCAAGAAGCCAAGACTGCGGTGGAGATCTTGGACAAGTTAGATGAAGTTTACTTGGCCAAATCCTTGGCTAACCGGCTGTATCTCAAGAAGAGGCTGTATGCCTATAGTTTTTCTGGAGATAGGTCCATCATTGAGCAGCTAGAGGAGTTCAACAAGATCATTGATGACCTGGGATCTGTTGATGTCAAGATCTCAGATGAGGATAAGGCCATTCTCACATTGAATGCCTTGCCTAGCTCGTATGACCAGCTAAGTGGTGCAATTATCTATGGAAGAGATAAACCTATCACCTATGCAGAAGTCTATTAAGCCTTGATGGCCAAAGAACTCCAGAAGACAGCCAACAGAGGCTCTGCAAACTCCAATGTTCAAGCTGCAGAGGCCTTGAATGTGAAGAAGTTCAAGAAGCAGAACTTCAAGAAGAAGTTTGAGGGCCCTAAACCCTCAAGTTCTGATGCTCAGAAGGAAACCAGAGCTTGCTATTGGTGCAAGAAACCTGGACATTTGAAGAAAGATTGTCATGCATGGAAGAGAAAGATGGCCTCTGAGGGACACAATCAATCTGATTGTGTGGAGAGTGCTGATCCCCCGGCTCAACTCATGAATATCAGTGATAGTGGGGTCAGTCATAGGTGGATAATGGACTCGGGGTGCAGCTTCCATATGTGCCCAAATAGAAGCTGGTTTCATGATCTTCAAGAAGCATCGGGTACGGTTGTTCTTGGTAATAATCACATTTGTCAGATCAAAGGAATAGGGAAGGTAAAGCTAAGCCTACAAGATGGCTCTATAAAGATCCTAACTGGGGTGAGGTATATTCCAGAAGTAAAGAGGAACCTCATCTCATTGGGAATGCTGGAACAGAAAGGGTTCACCATATTGATGAGTCTAGGAAAATTGTTTGTGAAATCTGGAGATGCAGTGATGATGGAGGCTGACAGAGAGCATATTCTCTATTATCTGAAGGCTAAGGCTGTTGATGGAGAAAGCAATGCAGTGTCAGATGATTCCATAATGCTATGGCACAAGAGATTGGGCCACCCAGCTGAAGGAAGCTTGAAAGAACTCATCAAGAAGGGTCTGATCTCTGGAGATTTCAACAAGATGGACCCCTGTGAGCAATGTATACTTGGAAAGGCTAAGAAGGCACCCTATCCTACAGGTATTCACTCTTCTACAGCCCCTTTAGACTACATACATAGTGATCTTTGGGGGCCTTCACCGGTGTGTTCAATTGGTGGAGGAAAGTATTATCTAGCTATCATTGATGACTATACAAGGAAGTTGTGGGTATATATTCTTAAAGAAAAATCTGAAACACTCACAAAGTTCAAAATATGGTGTAAGGAGGTTGAGCTAGAGAAGGGTAGAAGTGTTAAATGCTTAAGGACAGACAATGGCCTAGAGTTCTTGTCTGCTGAGTTTGATCTGTTTTGTAAAGAGAAGGGTATGAAGAGGCACCGGACTGTTCCTGGTAATCCTCAGCAAAATGGTGTTGTGGAAAGGATGAATAGGACAATCCTAGAGAGGGTGAGGTGCCTACTTCTTGGGTCTGGTTTGAGCAGCAGATTCTGGGGTGAGGCTGTGTATACAGCAGCCTATCTCATCAATAAATGCCCATCTACTGCCCTGAAATCTGAAACTCCTGATTACATGTGGTATGGAGCTCATAGTGACTACTCAAAATACAAGGTGTTTGGGTGTGTGGCCTATGCTCATGCTAGGCAAAGTAAGCTTGAAGCTAGGGCTCTGAAATGTATCTTGCTGGGGTATCAGAGGGGTGTTAAGGGGTATAGGCTCTGGTGTATTGAGCCCGGTAAGCAGAAGGTCTTGGTGAGTAGGGATGTGGTGTTCTTGGAGGATCAGATGCCATTCCTGAAAGATAAGCCGGACTCCAATGAAGATGAGGGTGATTTCTTCAAGGTGGAGCCTGTGGGGGTTGGCCTAGGAGCAGGTGGAGTTATTGACTCAGGGAGTGAGTCTGATTCAGATAAAGAAGAGGCTCCAACTCAGGGCAACCAGACTGGTGAGTCTATATCAGACTCTATCAGAGACTATCAGCTTGCAAGGGACAGAGTTAGAAGAGAAACAAGGCCACCAACAAAGTTCTCTGATGTTGTGTATTATGCTCTGTGTGCTGCTGAAAGTATTGATGGTGCAGATCCACTCACATATAAAGAAGCTATGCAGAGCAAAGATAGAGAAAGATGGATTGAAGCCATGAATGAGGAAATAGAGTCTTTACACAAGAACAAAACATGGATTTTGGTGGACAAATCCAAGCTGAATACAGTTGAAAAGGGGAGAGTGAAGGTGATTAAGATTAACACCTTGCACAATCCGGCTGACATGCTAACAAAGTCTCTAGGTAGAGACAAGTTTGATCATTGCAAGAAATTGATCAATGTTTGTGCAAGAACTGAGATGAGCCCTCAGGTGGAGAATTGTAATAATGGAGTGCTCATTTCAGTTGGAAGAAGCTCGGCTAGAAAGGAGTTCGGTAAGCTCGGCTTACCGAGCTGGAACTAGCCTGGAACTAGCCGAGAAGAAGAAGGCAGAAGTCGGTAAGCTCAGCGGTAAGGAAGCTCGGTAAGGAAGCTCGGTAAGGAAGCTCGGTAAGGAAGCTCGGCGTTGAGCTGGAATGAGCCGAGAAGGAAGAGTTCGGTTGTAAGCCGAGAAGGAGTTCGGTTGTAAGCCGAGGAAGGAGTTCGGTCTTGAACCGAGAAGGAAGAAGCAACCTAGCCGAACTAGCCGTTGGAGCAGCAGTTAGTTAGCTGAGATGTAGCGGTTATTCTTCTTGCTTTCTTGATTCTTCTTGTAGTTAGTTAGTAGCAGTTGCTACTTGATTATAGAGCTTTAAATAGCTCACCGTGTATGTAGTTTAGAGAAGAGTTTAATCAATAAAGAGTTTTCCAGTTTTCTCTCCAAGATTATCATCTTCAATACTCAAAGTGTGAGTGTGTGTGTTTTCTGCATTGTGTGATCTCATACAACAGTGAGTGTGTGTGTGATCTTATTGAGTGTGTGAAAGCCTTGTGTGTGCGAATCCTAACAATTTTTAATGAAGTGTGTTTTTTTAATTGAATTTGGTTGGAAATAAAAATAAAAAATGAAATTGAATGAATAGTAATTTAAGGGACGGTTAAGGGATGGAGGGTGGCAGGTTTCGTCCCTTAGTTAAGGGATCTAGTAAAAAAGTACAATGGGGCCAGCGAATAGTAATTTAAGGGACGGTTTAGTGACAGCGTTGTGGATGACCTTATAGGCAAATTATGGTCCAATTTTTCTTCTTCTCAAGGTTGTTACATTTTCTTTTTCAAAAATTGAAATCCTATGAACTAAGAGCATCTGCAACGGTGGACGGACGCCATCCGTCCGTCCGTGCCAGCGACACGAAGGAGGTCGTCCGCTGCTGCGCTCGTGCCGCTGGCACGGCGCTGCTCGATGCATCGAGCACGTCCGTGCCAGTGAGCAAGTGACGTGGCGGCACGCGATTGGGCAACGGCATAGCCGTTGCCTTTGAATATTGTTATTTTTTTAAAAAAAATTCGTTATTTAATTTTAAAAATCGATAAAAAAAATATTTTCCAAATCCCAAAAATATGGCTGTTTTTTTCCCGTTTTTCTGAATTTTTCCCCCAAAATCATCTATAAATACACATATTCATCATCCATTTATCACATCAAATCATCTCTCATTCATAATTCTCATACATACTATCTACACCTTCATCTCTCACTCAAAACCTCAAATGGATTTCACCCATCTTATGGCGGAAGCGGAACGCGAAGAACAAGAATACTACGAACAACATCGTGCCGCTTACGAAGCATATGTCGCGGTGAATACCCCCGATCCTCCTCCTCAACGAACTAGATCAACTCGCCGCTACATCCATCGTGACCGGGAGGGAGCCCACGAAAGGCTCGTTGCCGACTACTTTGCCGACCAGCCGCGGTTTTCGGCAGATTACTTCAGGCGCCGTTTTCGCATGTCAAAGCGCTTATTTATGCGAATTGTCAACACATTGTCCGCACGTGTTGAATTCTTCCAAACAGGTCTAGATGCAGCCGGGTAACAAAGTATCACGCCGTTGCAGAAGTGTACGTGTGCCATCCGACAACTCGCTACTGGGCAAACGGCCGACCTCTTCGACGAGTATTTGCATATCGGTGAGCAACTGGGATCCTTTGTCTAAAAATTTTTTGCGAGGGCATTCGTTCAGCTTTCAGTGATGAATTCCTTCGGGTACCCACCACCGATGATTGCCAACGGTTGCTTCGTCTTCACGAATCAGTCCATGGCTTTCCCGGAATGCTTGGCAGCATTGACTGCATGCATTGGAGGTGGAAGAATTGTCCGACTACTTGGAGGGGGCAACACCTAAGCGGTCACAAAGGCGGCGGCCCAACACTTATCCTTGAGGCGGTCGCCGACTACCGCCTATGGATTTGGCATGCATATTTCGGCGTTGCCGGATCCAACAACGACTTGAATGTGCTTTATTCTTCACCACTCTTCAATGATGTGATGAATGGTGTAGCACCGGCGATCGACTTCACCATCAACGGAAATACATACCACATGGGTTACTATCTCGCCGATGGTATCTACCCAAGGTGGTCGACTTTCGTGAAGACGCTCAGCAACCCACACGACCCGAGACGGGTTCTTTTTGCGCAGCGTCAAGACGTCGAAAGAGCCTTTGGGGTCCTTCAAGCCCAATTCAACATTGTGAAGGCCCCGGCTCGGCTCTGGTACGTGAATAATATCGTTGACATCATGTACATGTGTATTATCTTACACAACATGATCATAGCCGACGAAGGACCGAGGACGGCTAGCTTCTACGACGAGGATAAAGCCGGAAGCTCAACCGCGAGGTCTCCCCCACGCCGAGGTGTGCATACGAGGGTGGGCCAGAGGATCGAGACAAGGCACACAATGCGCGATACCCGAACCCACATTGAGCTACAAGAAGATCTAATCAAACACATGTGTGCGAAATTCGGCAACGAGTAGTGTTTTTTTTTGTTTTTAGTCTTTTAATTATGTAATTTTTAATTTTTAGGATTTTAATTATGTCGTTTTTATTTTATTTGTCATTTGTAATATTATTTAGGTTTTTTTAATGAATTTTAATATTTTGGAAATGTTTTTGTTTAATTGAATTTTAAATTGAATTGTGCTCGTCCTTGCGGAAGAGCACAGTTGTGGGTGTTGTGCTCTTGCCAGAGAGCAGGTAGAAAAAGTGAGGCCGGGCCCACACCGTGCTCGCCGGTAAAAGCACGGTTGTGGGTGCTTTAAGAGGATAAACCGTCCTACTCAATAGTGTGATTAATGCATGTTCAAATCTAAGAAATCGTTGTCAACAGGTCGTACTCAACTCTCCTTTTTTAATTCTTAAGCTGACGTAAGAATTTTTTATGTAATTCTAATTATGTATAGTATGTTACATCAAACTCTAGCAATCAAGTGCTAAAATTATTAGTGTGGGGCATATGAATATATTTAAAGATCTGTTATCAATTTTGTAGTTTATCAAAATTGAGATTTTAGCTAAAAAATAGAAGCACGAGATCGGGAACATATTCCCCTCGTTCCATAATAATAAAGTTATTTTTGCTATTTTGGTACGTTCCATAGTAGTGAAGTCATTTATTTTATTAGTGAAAGTCAACACATATTTCTTCTCACTTACTTTTTCATCTCTCTTACTTTATTCTTTATACTTTTTCCTCTCTCATCCTCTATTATCTTTTTATTTAATATATTACACAAATTTTTTTTAAATCTTTATACCGAAAAAAAATCTCCACTATTATAGAACGGAGAGAGTAAGCTGGTAGGAGTACTTGTTAAATACACACTTTTCAATGCTGGATATATTACAGTATCCTACATGGCCTGCAGCTATGTGTGCGGTTCATTGTAGTTATATTATACGTAGTATAAATTGTTTTATAATACAATTAAACTAACCATTTGTATGTATAATATAACTACAATATAGATAACATAATAAAAACTAAAAATACAAGCTACCTAAGTAGAGATCGCAATCTTCATGGGATTATAAATTTACAAGAACAAATCTAGCGTTTAAGATAATTGTAGAATATTAATTACCGGATGAGCGTGTAAATTGTCTACAAAGTCTGACTTGTGGCGAGGGGTTATATCCAAAGAAAATTTATCGATTATAATGAGACATTCTCGCCATTCGCTATACTTATTTATTTCCATCCATATAGTCATGTAAACAGCGCCGGCTTTGTGTTTTGAAGGGCCCTTGGCCAAGCTGGATGTCAAGGCCCCATACTGGATTATAAAATTTATGATTACATCTAATTATCAATGTCTTATAACAAAAAACTCTCAATATTTTTGATTACATTTAATACTCAATGTCTCATAACAAAAAACTCCGTCGAGCATTTCTTGAAGCAAAATCAGCAAGGACGATGTTGAGATCAACATTCTCCAATATACCCTTCTCAATAGAACATGTAGCTAAGAATTAGGAGCAGTTGAAGAAGCTGTGGCGAACTGGAGAGCTGAGGCTATTCTGGGGTCTAAGTTCATCACAGAATTAGGAGCAGTTGAAGAAGCTAACATTGCCTCCTGAAAGTTCAACACTTTCAGATTTAAGGAGCTATAGACTCGATGTCAATTGAAAATATGTATATATATCCATAAGAAACATGGTTAATGAAAACAGAAGTGTCAGCAGCAAGGTAACCTCCACTCCCATTCCACAAAAATTGTTATACTCAAGTAATAAAAATATTTATTTTCCATGCTGTGCACCACAGGAAGCTCAGGATCTAGAAATTAAAAAATACTACTCCGTAGAATAAAATAAGAAATAGCTTGATTCAAAGAAATAGACATTTCACCTTCAATCTCCTTTCCACAAAAAATTTGGGTTACCTGGGCTGACCTGCTGGGCCTAAGAAGCTGCAAAAACATTGGGCCCCTGTCCATCCTGGGCCCCTGGCCATGGCCTTGGTTGCCTATGCCCAGAGCCGGCCCTGCATGTAAATAGCATTCTATATGGATCGGAAAATTTGGCAGATAGAATCATAGACATTAAAAAAAACTGTTCTAAATGGAAGTCTTGAGGAAATTTTCTATATGGAACAATCCTATGGGTATAATAATGTCAAGGATAAAGAAGACATGATATGGAAGCTTAAGAAGATGATTTTGAACTTACTTCAAGATCAAGAAACCTTTGTTTTGACCAAGTTCTCAAGTCCTTTGGATTTGAACAATGTCCAATCGAAAGTTGTGTGTATAAAAAAATTACTACTTAATGGTATCAGTGTGGTGTTTTTGGTACTCTACATAGATGACATTCTATTGATTAGCAACAACAAGATGTTTGATATACTTGGTTTTTCATGTGTTTAGAGACTTGATATTGCACGATTTATTGTGTATATTCGGTCAAGAATTGGCATGATTATGTCTCATTCTCTATTATTTTGGTATTTTAATTGTTTTATGCTAGATGTGTAGAAAAAGAACTTAATTAAGCGAATAGTAGACGATAAAGTGGATTTCGGGACGTTTATGTCCAACTGAAGGTCTCAGCCACTAGGTGCACACCCAGTGACTCGCTAGGAAGACACAACCTTTCAGTGAATTTCTAGCGACTCGATGGGTGCACACCTAGCGACTCACCGGAACTGCACGCCGAACCAGAGAGTTTCTGGCGAGTCGCTGGATGCAATGTCCCATAACGATTCCCGTGACTTACTGGAACGCATCGTCTCTTTTTCAGCGCTAAGTATAAAAGGCATTGAGAACGTTTTTCAAGTAACTTTTCAGCATCCAACTTTTCGTCCGAGAGCATGGAGAGAGTGAATGGGAAGACTTTGATCGTCAAGACGGAGGAGGATTTTCTCACCGCTCGATTCTTCTTTGGGGTAATTAGTTGCTTTTTGTCCGTGTTGAACTTAATTTTAAATGAATTATTTTGTTGATTTCGTTTTTGAACATGAGCTGCTAAGCATCTTTAATGGAGTTTTTGGTGAAGACGACTTTGATTATGTTTTGATATATTGAATTTGAACCTCTTTCCTAGCTCTTGTGATTATTTTCATTGTTCTTGTAATTTTAATGTTCTTCTGTTTGATCAGCTTTAGAATTATGGTTAGCTTTTCATGGTTAAAGGGACAATCTTCACTTAGAATATCTGCACTCGAGATAGGGTATATGAAAATTCATACCGTTATCACGATATACCCAAAAATTTGATATTTTTGGCATTTATCAGTAATATAAGTTTTGTATACCAATAGTTCGGTATTTTATTTTTCACTCATAATTGTGCATGTTGTGTGTTGTGCTTATAATATATGTTGTGTATGTACAATGTGTTATAATAGTTTGTATTATGTGTACAATACATGTGTATTGAGTATGTGTTGTGTGTGCATGCAATGTGTATTCTGTGTACTATATGTATTTATGAGTGTGCAATGTATATACGTAGTGTGTTGTGTGTATGTGCAGAGACGAATCTAGAAATTCTTAGCAAGAGGGGCAAAAATGGAGTATATGGAAAAATTGTAAAAATTAAAGAAGGGGCAATTAGTGGAAGATTAATACAAAAATCTATGGTTATACATATATATAAATAATGAAATATTAGCCTAATGCTAGATCCGACCTGTGTGCATTATATGTTTGTCTGTATTGTGTGTTATATATTGTGTGTGATAGGTGATGATGGTTGATTTTATACCTATTTAGAATTTCAATATTTTTTTATATAACATTGACACCATTATTATTATTATTATTATTATTATTATTATTATTATTATTATTATTATTATTATTTCTAACTTTTATAAAGCTAAATGTTTAAAAATAAATCACAAATTATGTGTATTGAGACATGAAAAGACAGAGACCGTATTTCTCCCCCAATTGACCCCTTTTCTGTCTCTCTCTCTCTCCTCACTTCAATTTCCCGCAAATTCAACCAATCGATTTCTCAAAACCATGGGTTTGGAGAACGTAAGCGGCCTCGCGATGCATGTTATCCTCTCTAAATCGGGCCCTACCGAAGCCGCCGCCGTCGCCTGCCTCGGCAAGCGCTTTCGCGCCTGGGCCTCCGATGACCTCCTATGGGCCCAGTTCTGCTCACACGAGCTCGATCTCACCTCCCCTCTCGATCCCGACCACAATCCTGCCCCTTCATTCAAGGTCCCTTTTTTTAATTGCCTTTTTATTTTATCTATTAGCACTTTTTTCCTACTTTTGTTGTAATTTTGAGTTACTTTTTTTTTGTGAATTTGAGTTACTGAGTTGATAAAGATGCTTGCTCCTGATTAGGTGAAGATGAATGGGAAATGTATTTTTATGAAGCAGAAGAGATAAATATGGCTCTATTAAAAACAAAAGGACTACCCTTTTTTAAAATTTCGATGAATGTTTTTCTAGGTTTAGCTTGAATTTTGAATTTGTTACTTGTTCCTTTTTCTATGTAATTTTGAAGTGGAGTCCTTTTGTGTGTAGGCAGCTTATCAAGCATGGCGGGAGAGTTTTTCGATGTATCCATGGCCACTTGTCTTACGGGTTAGAAGGTGCTGGGGCAGAATTAAGGCATGGTTGGCAGTAAACTTTCCGGAGGCTTTGCCAACTCTGCGCAAGGGCGCATCAGAAGATGCGATTGAGGATTTTGAGAAAGCTTTGAAAGTTAAACTGCCCCTCCCAACTAGGGTACTCTACCGATTTTGTGATGGTCAAGAGCTACCGGATGAAGGCTCGAGTGGAGGGATGCCTTCAAGTTTATTGGGTATAATTGGTGGCTACACTCTATATGATCACTTGGTAAATGTGTTTATGTTACCCTTGAGCCAAATCATACTTGACACGAAGAATATTATGGATCAAATCGGGCTGAGCAGTAGATCCAAGTATATTGTAGTGGCAGCTTCTGCTACTTACAGTGAAAAGCTTTTCTTTTTGAACTGTGGCAGTGGCCAGCTTTTCGTTGGCACAAGGAATCTTGTGACGGATGGGGAGATGCTTCCTTGTGTTCCGGATACATTGATCAGTTCAGTGCATGATCGATCAGGAAGCCAGCAGCAGGATGCCATGCTTTTGTGGCTTGAAGAACATGGTCGTCGGTTGGAAGAGGGCATTATTAAAGTTCGCCAACAGAGGAAAATGCGAAGTATCAATTTGTTCCCGGAAGAGCCGCCCCTCTGTACGTCTGCTATAACAAATGGTGTTAAGGTAGCTGATCAAATATATTATAGTTCTCTAATAGCCTGTCTGCAGTTTAGTGTGGAAAATTCCCCCTTTAATGGGATTCTGAAGAATGTAACTGTTTTAATTCTAGAATAAAAAATAGTTTTTGATTGATATGTAATAATCTACAATCGTTTATTCATTTGAAAAAAACTCACTGAAAAGGATGATTTAGAGTGTTTGTATAGTGTTGTTTTGCTGAGCTCTGTTGAATATGCTTTACAGTCATGATTTGCTATAACCAACCATTGATTAGCTAGTTAGTTTGCTAATGATTTTCTCTATTTGTTTAAGGTTCGTGCTTCTGCTGCATTTCTGCCTGAGTTCAGCAACCTCCAAGATGAATTAGAGAAGTTTCTGTTTGCGTATTCAATTCGCATGTCTCTTTCACCTGATGGCTGTGTCATCAATGGGTTGACCTTCAGTTCTTGCCAATTGTATTGGAGACAGTGGATTATACGTGCTAATGATGCTATTGTCTCTAACGTAAATGGGGAAGCGGTGATTGGGAAGGTTGGTTTTGTCAATTGCTTTTGGGAAGCGGTGATAGAGTACATGTATCTTCAATTCTCGGCCTAGATTTTGCAATATTTGAGCTCTACATATTATCTTGCAGTTTCCACTACTTCGTCCTGGTGAGGCGGAGTTTGTTTACGAGAGTTGTACATCTCTACGTGCATCCAAAGGATCAGTCGAAGGCTCATTTACTTTTGTTCCCGGAAGGTACACAAAAATCCTTATCAAGTACTCCCTCAGTCCCTCCGTTCCACCATAGTTGAGGCATGTCTTTGGGCACATGATTTAAAAAATGTTGTTCAGTGAGTTAATTGAAAAGAGAATAAAGTAAGAAATACTAAAGGTTTTTTTTGCCAAAAAAAGAAATGACTCAACTATAATGGAACTGCCAAAAAAGGAATAATACTCAACTACCGCGGAATAGAGGGAGTACAATTTTGTGGATTAGACATTTCTAGAGAGTGCACACGACTTCTTCTCATCTATCATCCTAGCATAAAGATTTAGATAGTTTTGTCATCCCCACTTCATTCGGTTCTATAGTCTGAGACGCATCAGTTATAAATTTTTCTGAGATTTTATTGATATTTTTGCGTTATCTGAAAAGACTTTAACTAGAGTTGGAGAAAATGGGAAGCTTTACACGTCTGCTTCTGCTCATTGACCTCTCTCCATAAGGAGAGATTATTAGTCCATAATGAAAAATTATGCTCTATTCATTCTAGTAGCTACAAAAGCATCCTTTGATCTTTTTACGCTAGGGAAATTTTTTACTTGCTTAGCTAAAAGAAAATATGTGAAAGATGATAGAAAAAAGAAAACAAGGATTGGAAAAGCTTTCCTTTGATCTTCAAAGTATGAGAGATTTTCTTGAACAACTTGTGTACACTGTGTTGCAAGAATTTGAAATTGAAGTAATATTCAAATAGAACAACAATGTAAAATGTTCGTGTTTGGTTACTATGTCTTCAGATTAGTTGATCCAGAAGGTGCCCCATTCCCTGTGGAAGTAGCTCGATTTCCCCTTCAGCTTCCAGACTACATATTCTGATGAACATACATGCATGAACTTTGTTATATTATATGATATGCTCAACATTCTTTCATTGTTCAAGCTTGGTGTATCCTTTTCCTTTTTATTTGTAAGGAATGTGTGATTTTGCTGCTTGGTAGGAATGATGGTGTAATTGATTTTTAGTATACTTACATCATTTGGGGAGTATATCTTTTTGGCTGAAGTCCTACATTTGGCCACCTGGTTTGGCCTTGTTTGCTTCACATTGCTGTTACATAGGTGTAGTATATATTTTTTAATTTCCATTTATTAATACAGGATCCAACAGAATACAAATTTAAGATGATGAATGCTATTCCCTCCTTCCCACTTAAGATGACATGTTTTACTTTTTAGTTTGTCCCAACTAAGATGACATGTTTCCTTTTTCAGAAATTCTCTCTCTTCAATTAATACACCCAACCACATTTTCTCACTCCTATTAAAATATTCATCTTTCTTTCTCTCCCTATTTTAATACTTACACTCACCTTTTCTCTCTCTAACTAAACACTTTAATTAATAACTCTTAAAATCTCGTGTCGGTCAAGAAATGTGTCATCTTAGCCGGAACGGAGGGAGTAGTATTCTACAAGTATGGCTTACATCATTTTTCTTATATTCTAAATTTCATTGTCATATACTAGTACTTTCTCCCTTCTTTGTTAATACATACGTTTCCTTTTCTACACTCGTTTTGAAAAAATAATAGAGTTAATAAATAATACTCCTAGTTAAAGTGGTTTCTCTCTCTTACTTTAATTTTTTTCTACTTTAACTATTTATTATTCCCTCTGTCTCATTAAAGATGTCTCACTTTTCTTTTTAGTTTGTTCTATTAAAGAGGTCACATTTCAATTTTTAAAAAAGTTATCTCTCACAATAATATAAATATTATATTTTCTCTTTTCACCTAACATACAAAATAAAACTTCCTAAAATCCTGGGCTGTCTCACAAGTGTGACATCTTTTGTGAAACGAAGGGACTATTATTTTTTCTAAACTAGTGCAGGAAATGAAAAGTCTCTATTTAGATGGAGGGGGTGGTTTATATATCATATTCCCTCCGTCCCGCACTACTCGCACTTATTTCCTTTTTGAGCGTCCCAAGTTACTTGCACTCTTTCCATTTTTAATAAAAAATTTCACCTACAGCCGTCATTTTTGACTTTCCTATACACTCATTCCTTAATCTCCGAGCCGAAAAGGAAATGAGCGAGTAGCCCGGGACGGAGGGAGTATTGTTTTACTAGAACGAGAGGAAAACAAAGATGGTGCATATAAAATGTTGATATAATTGTCTTGGATTTTATGTCATACGAGTTCATCCTTACAAACATTGCAATCATACAATAGAAATAACCAATTAAAAATTTCGAAATACCAATAATCATTATCTTCAAAGAGTTCTAAGTCAGCTGAAAATTAGAAGTTGAAAAGAGGAAAAAAATGCGTAGTTCGACTGGTTTGGAGAGAGTGGAATGGCAAAGGAGGATAATGAAATGTGGAACAAGATTGCGAAATTTAAAAGGCCATCTAGCTTTGGAGAATTCAAGTAAATTTCTATATAACTGAACGACTTGTTCAATATCTCTATATCTTCACCAAAACATATATAGCAACGCGCGAACTGCGATAATCTGGATGCCATTGGCCTTCATCAACTCGCCCAACAACGAACTCTTTACGAGCAGCTTCCAAGAAGTATTCCAGGATAGCATCTGTTTCCATTACATCAACCAAAATCACGAGAGAGTTTATCAAACCAAACCTATCACAAAAACAATAGGAACCGAGCAATACCATTGCGAAGCTCTCCAGCCAAGACGACAGTTGTTTGCTTCCCACAAAGTTCAACAAGCGTTTCCATCAGATCAACCACAGCTCCTTCGCTGTATACAACATCTGAGCCAATCACTGTCATAATTGTTTTCCAAAGTGAGCAATTTTCTTTCTATAATGATAAAAGATATCTTTCAAGAATGAGATTTTTCTCACACCTCTTTGCAGTTTGCACCATAAGTCATGTACTATCAAGATATATGGGATAGAGGGAGTAATAACCGAAATCTGGTGAAGGGTCAGTGAAATCTTTGTCAAGATCATCTCCCCATGTTAGCTCTTCCACTCTTGCAGACCCTCGCACGTCTCCATAGAGATTGGTCTCAACGTTCTTTTTCAGTAGCTTCAGTCGATCAGGCAGGTCGGTCAGAATTACATGAGCTCCCAATAAAGCAGCAATGCAGCTGAAAATTGAAACCATGGCTCAAAAAGTTTCACTAAGCTTGGCTATGTGTCAAAAAAGCGAATACAACTGATGAGAAGTTACCCGACTAATCCACAGCCGGAGCCCAACTCAACAACATTCTTCCCTTGGAGCGAAATCTTTCCAGATTTAACAGAATGTTCCAGAAACTTCCCAAGAATAATGCCACTGTCCCACATCACAGACCCAGTTACTCCAGGAGTGCCCTGCAAATGAAAATAGAAATGCTATTAAATTTCATCAATTGAAGGACTGATGAGTCCAGAATAAACATTTGGATCATTGTGTGATTATATGCCATGAGCAAACACTGAAGACTTTGTTGGCAGTTCAGTAGTTAACTGCTTCAAATATGGAGAGTCCGAAAAGGGAAAAAAAACTTACTCCCTCAGTCCCCTAAAAATAGAACCCCATTTTTCTTTTTGGTCCGTCCCCTGAAAATTGAAACTTTCTATTTTAGAAAATCTCTTTCCATCTAATGATGTGGGATACATATTCCACTAACACATTTTTCTTTCTATCTCTCTTACTTTAACAATTTTGCATTAAAACCCGTTTAAAAAGTTCTTATTTTTAGGAGACGGAGGGAGTATTAGAGCATCCACATCGGAGAGCAGGCTCCGTCCGTCCGTCCGTGCCGCTGGCAAGGACACGCTTGTCGGCCGCTGTGCTCTTGCCGCTGGCACGGACGTGCTCTTAGCTAAGAGCAAGTCTGTGCCAGCGAGCAGGGCGACGTGACACGTTTCTATTGGCAGTTGGCATTTTCTTTTTCTTTTTTTTTAAAAATAAAAAATAATACTAAAAAAATATATATTTTTTCGGATTCTAAAAAATATACAGATTTTATTACCATTTTTTTAAATTTTTTTTGAATTTTTTTTTAAAAAAATTAATCCCAAAATCATATGTAAATACATACATTCATCATCCATTTGGGCAAAATTCGGCCACGAGTAGTGGGTTTTTTTAATTTTATGAATTTAAGTATGTAATTTTCAATTTTTAGGATTTAAATTATGTAATTTTTAATTTTTAAGACTTTAATTATGTAATTTTTAATTTATAGGATTTTAATTATGTAATTTTTTTTTAATTTGTAATATAATTTCGGTTATTTTTAATGAATTTTAATTTTGTGGAAATGTTTTTTATTTAAATTGAATAATGGAATGGTGGGGCCGTTGTGCTCGTCCGTACGGAAGAGCACGGATGTGGGTATTGTGCTCTTGCCTAAGAGCAGAGAGTAAAAGTGGGGCCGGACCCACATCCGTGCTCGTTGGCAAGAGCACGGATGTGGATGCTTTTATTCTCCCCAATTTCGATATCCTTACTAGTTTCCCCAATTGTGCGATACAGTATAATGAGACAGACTCCCTCCATCCGCCACATAGAGTCTCATTTCTTGGCGGCACGAGATTTAAGAAATGTTAAGAAATATGGGTGAAATAAAGCTAGTGGAATGTGACCCACTTATATATATTATTAGTTTTAAATGAAATGTGAGTAGAATGAGTTAGTGAAATATGAGACCCTTTATCATTTAAAGTAAAAATGAACTGGGACTAAAATGAAAAAATAAGACTCCCTGGATAGACGGACTAAAATAGAAAAATGAGACTCCTATTCACGGAAAGGGAAGTATAAAGTTGATAAAATCCCCAAAAACATTTATATAAATTCAGTTGGTTGTATTAGAGATTGGGTAAGACAAAATCGAAGAGAAAAATCTATTAAAAAAAAGAAGTCGCGAATTGAGCCCTAAAACCCCGAAATGTACAATCTGAGAAACAGATTCATGAATTGAGCCCTAAAACCTGGAAATGCCCTCAAACAAAATAAAATAAAGGAGAATTGAGAGAAGATAACTTTGAGTAACAGAAAACATGAGAGGAAGAAGAAGAAGGCGAACCAGAGAAGATGGGGACTGGAGAATGGAGAGAGAATGGCCGCAAGCGTGGATTTTGAGTAGAAGAGATGATTGACTCACAAAAGCATTGTTTTTGGAGAAGATACATAATTTCTTCTTCACAATCGATTACTAATTTGACTTGGCCATTGTACAACCCCAGCTCTGCCACTACGTTCTCCTCTGCTATTCCCGCCATCGGGATTTGATGCCCCAAGAAGTACTCACTTTACTTTGTCTTGATTGATTGTCAATTCTCAGATTAATCCTTTCGTTTTTCACTATTTTCCATTTTTTTCATTTCTACTCCATTTATTCCTTAAAAATAACAAATTTTGATACAATACAGATTTATTAAAAGGAATGTTAATTTATGTACTGCTTGAATGGATAATGAAGTCCATAAAATATTAGTAGGAAATTATTAATTTTATTAAATATAAGATAAATAAAATATTTTGTAGGAGTAATATATTACTCGTATTCAAAAATTTCTAATTTAAGAATTGTACTCTCTCTGTCCTTAAAATATTGTCCACTTTTGCAATTTTGGTCCTACACGAAATGTTGTCTATTTTGTTTTTTTTTTCATTTTTGCTAAATGGTGTTCACTCTCCACTAATTCATTACACTCACATTCTATTATAAAACTAATTTATAAATATGGAACTCACATTCCACTAACATTTCTTCACATTTATAAAATTCGTGCCGAGTAAAATGTGGATAATATTTCGCGGACAGATAGAGTATAAAATTTTAAATAACAGACCAAAATAAAAATATTTACTAATTTTAAAATTACTAAATAAATAAAAACATTGTTTTTATATTCTATGGTTTAACGTTTTACACTTTTAGCATATAATTCCTGATATTAAAAATAAAAAATTTTCTCTAACTAAAAATGACACATTTGTTAAAATAAAAACGTCATTTCTACTTTTTCTCTTTGTTTAACTCATAAAATAAAACTATATAAAATCACATATTAAAAAAATAGTTGAAAAATGGAATATATTCCTTTTTTTACATGACCTCCAAACACAAATCTAATAATAGTCCAATAAACCAAATCAGCAAATCACCAATTACTATTGATAAGTTGTCATAAAAAAGACCTTGAAATTTGATCATATATTCTCCAGCTTTAAAAATCAGTTAGAAAAATTATGTGTTTTAATTATTTCGGAAAATTTGAGGTTGCTTACGTTCAATATATTATTCATAATTCAATGTTTTTAATCAACCAAACAATATAGTTTACTTTAATAATAAATTAATTCATCATCCGATCTATATACATAATTTCCCGGCTTCCATATCGTATAACATTTCACCAAAAAATTTATCATGGAATAATTAAGAACATATTCAAGCTTGCATTTACAAATAATCGACACATGCTGATAAAATTTGTAAATCAACCATCAACAAAAATTGTGCCCTTCACAAATTGAGTAGATCAATCAAGCTTGTATACATTGAGAAATAGGTATGCAGCAAATATAATCATGCTCAATAAAAGATTGGCGAATTAATTAACACGACAAAAAATGCTGAATATATCAGTACAGTGCACAAAAACCAGTAATAATTTCACTAAGCTATTCCTAAGTTTCAAATACTTATTTTTCAATCTTTAACTAAAAATAAACTTCGAATATATTGAATCACAAATTTCTTACCAAAAAGTCCGATTCCAAAAGCTATACTTGCAAACCAGTTGCAGGATATGCACTCAGATCAATATGATGTTCTAACCGGGAAGACAGTGTAGTTAGGTGGCCGACGACACAGCCTCAATGGCACTGCCCAATGGCCATGCTGCTTCGACCAGTGAATTCTGGTATTTAACTTTTTTCACTAATGTAATCTTTTGCCAGGGATCAATTCCTGCCACACGAAAGACACGATCAAATTTTGGTTGTATTCTACCTGCTTATGTATTAGAATTAACAAAAACATCGATGCAGTTACTGACCTAATCCATCCACAAGCAGAGTAACCTGATAAACAAGGTCCATGCACAAGAACGGAAGGTTTTCTGGTTTCACACGAGAATATGAAGCTTTGGCATCCTCAAGACGAGTTTGGCAAGCTTGTTTAGCTGCCTCCTCGAAATCAGATGGACAAACTGTGGCAACAGCCAAGCTTGGGTCAACAAAACCAGCCTACATATCAAAATACCAAGATTCAATGGCAAGAATGTGCTAATTGAGTCGAGCAGACATATGTAGAGGTAGTAGTATTTACCTCAGCGGCTCTGTCAAAGAAAAATGAAGCTACAAACAAATTCTTCTGGCCATCGCCTCCCCCACCATTCCAAACACCCCCAAATGTGCATTTCATATGGGTACAAGACTCGTTGACTTTTAGAGCCTTTATAGCTGCCTCCCTACATTTGCTGTGGCTGGAACCAGAGGGCAAAGCAGAAGCCTTATACTCTGTTGGGCCATATTTGTAAAAATCTAGAAAATGAATGATATATCATCATCAGGGCATTTCCTTAGCATTGAGAAAAAGAAATTCTCTCTTTCATATGTTCTTCTCAACAGATAAGAAGAATAACTGACAAATTCTTCAATAGAACTTGTTTCAATATTATGGCATTATAACCTTCGACACAGTATTATACCATCGTTACATATTTAAGTTAATGTTTCATGGCAAACTTCATAGTTCTACAGTATAGAATTGATGAAAATAGTCACCCTAACTATTCTATTGGTATTTCAAAGGTTACTCGGACTGATCTAATATGCAGGCCATTTACAATTTTTTAAAATCACATAAGGAAGTCAAGATAAGAAGCAGGCTTTTACAAACCATCATAGCCCTCCAGTATACATGGATTCCCAGAGTCTTGAGTAGTTTTTAAAATCTCAGCTCGAGCAGCCAGTAAACCATAATGTAGGTAACTGCAAGCCAGAAACATTGACTCCATCAAAAATAAAATATTATCGAGACCATTTAATACTTCCATATGTGTCTTATCATAACATCAAAAAGATACCTTTCTAATGAAAATGCATCACTATTTAAACAATAAGGCAACAAAGAAATTAAACAATAACCACCATGATTAACAGCATGCACGAAAGATGAGAGGTAAGAATAAAAGATAACATTAAGGGCTACATACCTGTGAATATAGAGATAATATTTTCTTCCCTTTAGATACATTTGTTGCACATAGGACTCCTCTCCACCAGATACCATAGGAGCTTTAGCAGCATCTGACTCTGAGATGGCATATGCCATTTGAACAGAGCCACCCCCAAGATCAACCACTCCAACAGTACTGGAGTACTCTTTGCCCAAATTTCCCAATAGATAGTTAATGGTCACCTGTAAACATGCAATAGTATATACAAGTTCTCAGAGAACAATGTTTTCAATATTGAAAGATTTAGCACATTAGATTCTCACAACCATCAATCTTACAAATGGCAGACAAAATATCCAACACTAAAATGGCGTATAACATGCATACCCATTGGTAAGCACCTTCCTGGTTCCCATCCAAAACTGTGACCCAGTCAGCCTTTGACTTAAAGGAGCTTTTTTTGTTTAAATAATCCCTCACCTATGAAAAAGATTAGAGGAGTAACTAGAACGAACTAGGAGAAAGGAAAGAAAAGGACAATTTCAGTAAGAACTTTTGGAGCATGTAGTTACTGCTTGTAAAATCCTGTCAGATGCATCACCTTCCAACTGCCTTAGACCAGCAGTAGCCTGCATGAACATGATTGGTACAATTTAATTTTAAGGGGATATAAGTTAATAAAGTGAGATATGCATGTATACTTTAGCACAAAATGTCATCCCCTACGGCCTTACCCCAACTTTAACTGGAGTGATGGACCGCAGCTCTTCAGGAACTGCTGCTTCAGCCTTTTCAAGTAAATCTGAGAGTGATCTTGCAGCAGCCTCGGAGTCCTTGGCATACGCACTCAGACCCGGTTGCAGCTACAATTGAAAGTCAATATCCAGCCTAATGTCAGGAAGAGAGAAAAAAAGCCAGTTCAAGATGCATAGGCTCTGAAAAAAGTAAAACTGTTTATTTCCACTAATATATATGATGCTTTGACTGATCAAATCTGAGGCTTTACTTGCTACTAGGTCTTGAGTTTAGCCATAAACTCTGCAATACTAGTGTATTTTGGTAGAAGTCTAGATCAACATTCTTCTCCACATCCATGTCCCATAAATTCTCAAAACTGAAATATCTACTTCACCTTTATTTGTTGTTTTTCAAGGTGTTGGATATGTGTACCTAAACAGAAACAAGAGGTACCCAGTACCCACCTTAAAAGATACTTCTCATTTATTCAAAAAGAAAAGGCAGATCAGAGGCACAGCCATCTCCCATATACTCCCTCCGTCCCACAATAATTGTCCCTCTTATTGTGGGCACGGGTTTTAAGAAATACTCCATAAAGAAAAGTTGGTTGGAAAAGTTAGTGGAATGTGGGACCTACTTACCATTTATGGTAAAAATGAAGTGTGACAATTATTGTGGGACGGACCGAAATGGAAAAGAGTAACAATTATTGTGGGACGGAGGGAGTAATTAACTTCTCCTACAATGAAACTCAAGGTTAAAATACAAATCAAGGTTGAGGCTCAAGATAAAGAATCCAGGATGCCATATCTTAACATAGGGTTCCTTCAGGGAATTATCACAAGTCTTTGCTAATCCTTTCATTCATCTCGCCTGTTCCATATCGTAATCTCCCCCGTCACTGTAATGTACCACCATCTAAAGAAAAACCTAAGCATTTTCTCTCCAGGAGAAGAGGCATCCATACATGACTGCGGCATTCTTCCACTAAACCCGTTTTCAGTCAAAGTCACATTAACCAATTATTCAACCCTAGATGCAAAAACTGAACAGAATACAGTTATAATAGGACTATAGAGATAACCTGCTCAAACAGCTCAAGTTCTTCACCCATAGGAACAAGATCTAGCTGCTTGTTAAAGCAGAAGACGTGCACCCGACTACCAGAGCTTCCAGCATCAAAGATGACCGCATATTTCTTAGACATGAAGTTGGGAGCGAACTTTCTAGATATAGAATCGGGAGACGAACTCGAGGGCATGAGAAATAGCACGAATGAGATCAGCAGGAGAGGGACAAAAACCAATAGCATCGCACCACGCCATCTCTGGAGCTTGTCAGAAAAGGACTCGTGCTGCCTGTTTCTTTTCAAAACCTTCTCCATCTGAACTTGCTGCTGCGCATCCAAAAGCTCAGCAGCCGACGGCGATCGAAATCGAATCTGGCCGTTCACCCCACCAGACTTCAACGTCTGAGTGTCCTGCACCGACTCCAGCTCTTCCTCCTCGTCGCCTTTCCCTTCAAATCAGATACTCAATTGGTAGAGCTAAGAAAGCAGAAAGCAGAATTAAACAGAGATTCATTCTTCAAAAAGTTTTAAAGCCATAAAGTGTAGATTTCTGCTTACAAAATGATTTAGCTCCTTCCATCCACAACTCTACCCAATCCACGCGGATCCGTCTGGATACAAACATTCAAGCTAGATATGAATAATCACGATCGTATTGACCAAATCACACAAAATTAACAAAACAACAAAGTGAAAAAATCGATTTCATATTGCAAAATCACTCCGCCCACAATAGAGTTCGTGATCTAACAGGATCTGACCTCACTTCTTCCAATTACATAAATCCAATTGTTCCTCGACCAAATCGATCATTTGCATCAAGTAAATTAAAGTAAAGATGAACAACTCAATAGATGGAAATTGAAAGCACCATATCTGAAGAGATAAGTGACCTGAAATTAATTCGACGGAAGCAGTGGAGAGAGGATCTCTCTCTCTCTAGAACAACAACAGAGGAGAAGATTGAACGGTACTCCTCTGTGAAGAGTTAGTTTTGGAGAGGGTGCATGAACAATGGAGAGTTGAAGAAGACGCAAAGTGAGAGATGGAAAATGCCCAAATTATTTAATTAACAGCTACACAAATAGAAACGCGTTTCACTAGATATTTTTTTACAATTAACACGCTTCTTCATTTGTACCAAGAGAGTATAGTTGAAACTTGAAATCATGAAACATATTAGGCCATCAGCAACACTGTCGCACCACCGGCGCGGTCTTGTCCCAGCGGGATGAGCTATCCGTGTGACATCGTTGCAAGTGGCTCGTCGCGTGAAGGGTCTTGGGGAAGGGGGAGTTGGCGAGCTAGCGCGCCACACCCTCATGGTACGTTGGCATTTGGTGGCGACAACGTCGTAATATGACCATTCCATAATTTTCTTAATTCAGAAAATTCAAAAATAAAACAAAATTAAAAATCCCACTTCGATCAAATATTATCGTTTTTACCCATTTTTTATCCTCAATTCATTTAAAATCATCGATAAATTCTCACTTCATCATACTCTCTTTTCTACATTATTCTCTCCCTTACTTTACTTTTTCTCCACTTTAACTATTTATTATGATTTTTTCAAAACGAGTGCAAAAAAGAAGTGACTCGGCTATGAGGGAACGGAGTTAGTATCATTTTCCTATCATACCAAGAAATGATAAATTTGAATTGTGATGCAACTAAAGATTATAACATAAATGCAAAAGATTAATTGCATCAGTTAAAATTGTCTGTATGGATAATAATACATGGTGTCGAATCACTCTCAAGAATGCATGGACATGTGTGAAAAATAAAATCAAGCGATACAAAAACTCAAAGTGTCTAAATCTCATTTATTAAAGTGCCCAAAATCTACCACTAAAACTAACAATAAATTTTATATATATGCAATCCTAGTACTAATTGGACACAAAACATAAACTCAATCCTTAGGCCTTGTTTGTCACTTGGATTAGGATTACTTAAATCATGTTAAATTATTTAATTTTAGATGATTAAATTATCATTAGTCAATATTTGGTACTCCCTCCGTCCCTACTAAGTTGATATAAAACTTTTGGGCACAGAGATTAATAAATTGTGTTAGAAAGTAGGAGAGAAGAATAAAGTAGGAAATATAAAAATAGTAAATTAGGTAATGAAATAAAGTAAGGGTGATTGGGTATTTTGTTTTTATGTTAAAGAAGAAAATGACTCAACTTAGTTGGGACATCCCAAAAAGTAATACGACTCAACTTAGTTGGGACGAATAAAGTATATTAGATTAGTTATGCAAATAATTAAATTTCTTGTTTGGTATATTAAGTTATATTTATATACTCCATCCATCCCATATAAATGGGTTGATTGAGGATGACACGGTGTGTAATTAGTGAAGTAAGCGAAAAAGTAGTTGAAATAATACAATGGATGGTGGGGTCCACAAATGATAAAGCAAAAAAAGAGAAAAAAGTTTCCATAGACGGATATGGACTATTTCTATGGGACGGACGAAAAAAGAAATTCGGTCTATTTTTATGGATTGATGGATTATAAATCATGGATGAACAATATTATCCCAATAAAAAAATTATTAATTTCCAAATTATAAACATATAAAGGTTAGTTTCATAGAATATTACTTAGTAGATCCACGACAAATAGTCTTATCTTTTCATTTTTTTACCCACCAAAATTAGTCACATACTAAAAATGATAAGTTACTTACAATTTATTATTCACTTTTACCTTAATCTCTCGTATTTATTGTTACTTACAATTTATTATTCACTTTTACCTTAATCTCTTGTATTTATTTTTTACTTTTTCTCTATTGTTTTACGTTATCCACTTTATAACTTTCTTTTTATAGCTTTGGTGAATGAATCACAGTATTAAACATTAATATTTGTATCATGGGTAGGGGTTTGGAGACATAATGTCTCCGTGACTAATTTACTCTAATATCGTATTAAATGGCTATACATCTAATAAAGGAAAATTTATATTAAGATTGCATGAAACGTTAAAATAGTCAATGCTAATTGAGTATCAAACAATAATCTACATTATTTTCGTTTCATCCAATTGTATGTAAATCAAATATCAAAATTATTTTAACGCTACACACTGGCGGAGCCAGCATAGAACATGGGTTACATACCCCCAAGTTATTGTGTATATAGTATAGTATTGATATTAGGATTACAAAAGTCATTGGTCGTGTAGTGGTTGGCGTGTTACTTTCTCTAAGTAGAGACCTGAGTTCGATACCTCCTTAGGGCATCCACAGTGGGGCGCCCTAAAACCCGCCCTATGCACTGTCACGTCAGCATTTTATCCTCATGTTCTTCCACCTGCAGTGTTTTGTTAATTAATTTAAATGTTTTCAAATATATAAATGCAAACTACTTAAAAAACACAACGGATCAACCCTGGAGGTATTCGGCTCTAGTCGTATCAGTACACTTCATAAGGGCGTTGTGCGCATCCAACAACGTTCGCGCCATCGAGGCCGTTGCCAAATCCGAGTAGGCAATTGTCGCCGGGGTCGGGGGTGGCGAGGAGGATGTCGCATTCCCCTTGTTCTTGGCAGCCTTGACGCCTATGGGACGTCGCCGGGAGGACATCGGTGTGCCGGAACTCTCTTTCTCCATGCACGTCCGGTTGAGGTCCACCGGACGAGTTCCGCTTTCGCTGGTCGTGTAACCACCAGTGTCGGTGGTCTTCGTCCTCTTTGTTGCACCGGTGTGCAGAATCCCGCCTTGGAACTTCTACTTGTCCCTCAAGAGCGCCCAGATGCTGAAATGCTTGAAGTCGCCGTACATGTACTGGTACGACAACAGCGCTCTATCGCGCACGTCACTCAAGCTCTCGCCGCTTCCCTGATCCCTCGAGCAATTCTTGTACTCCGCCGCGAACATGTTGACTTGCTTCTTCACCTGATCCCAGTGCTCGGCGGCTTCGCCTCATTGTAGCGCTCGGCGATACGCTCCTAGTACGCGAGCTGCTTTTGGTTGTTCGCGAATATTGGGTTCTCCTATATATCCACCCAACACCTCACCAAGACGAGGGTTTCATCCGGCTGGTAGTTCGTACGGCCGGGGGCGTACTCTTCATTCGTTGCCGGAGGTGGCAACTTGTACGCGCGGTGCTTGGTCCGCTTCTTTCTGGCGGGGGCTGCAGCGGCGGAGGGGGCGGCGGCAGGGCGAGTTTGAGACGGCTCCATGTCAGAGAGACCGTACGAATCCGTACTTAAGTCGTGGTCGTACTGCGTGTTGTCGTCGAACGACCGATATTCGCCAGGTTGTGTACCCGGCCACTGTGCGCCATCTCCAAATATCGGACTACCACAACAAAATTTTCGAATTAAAAAAAAAACCTAAAACGCGTTGCATTGTCTGCGCCATCGTCCGCGTCGCCCACAGTGGGCGGACGATGGCGCGGACGATGCCCTATCGTCCGCGCTTCGTCCGCGGACTAAGCTTAGGGCGCGGACGACACATCGTCCGTCGTCCGCCCCATTGTGGATGCTCTTAGCTCACTTGTTTTTTCCATTTGTAGTTTATAATTCTATGTTCCTTGTTTTGTATACTTATTTACTTTTTCTCTTTTCCTCAGCGGTTTTCCATTTATAGTTTATAATTATATGTTCCCTTTTCTATATTGTATACTAATTATCTTAACTTTGAATATTAAGTTTTTTATGTTCGTTCTTTTTAATATTTTGTGGTATTTTATATATACATGTATATAATTTATTTTACCTTGTTTATATTTTAAAATATTATTTTTTTATATATTGTATGTTTATTTAATATCTGATTTGTACCCCCAATTTAAAATGTCTGGGTCCGCCATTGACGCTACATGCAACTTTAAATCAATTTTAAATATCAGAATTATGGGTCGTCTTCTACTGAGTTTATCACCTTAATCCCAAATTGAGACTGAATATGGACCCTTTGATCCAAAAATCAAAGGCTGAGATTGAATAAAAAAATCAATAAATTGTAGACAAAATATCAACAAAAGGGTAATATCATCATTATGTTATCATATGATAATTTTCGTGTGTGTTTTTTTATATCAACATAGTGTATTACAAATATCAACAATATGATATAAGAATATCGACACAAGTGCAAGAAAATATCAACACAATTTTATTGATATTTTACCTACATTATATTGAGATTTTGCATACACTATATTGAGATTATCTTTGCATTTGTTGATAAAATCTTTTATCAACATGTACGAAAATTGAAATATAATTTATCAAATTTCATCACCCGAACATCGTCGGAACATATGCAATTGAGATATCGTTGGAATCCTTATAAAATTATCTTTAATTTGATATATTTTTTTGCGAAAAAATAATTTAAATCGAGAGAGTTACGTAAATATAAAGTTTTAAGATGATTTTGATGTAAGAGAATTGACATTAATACTCTTTAAGTTTATTTAATAATTTTTTTAATTTAAAATATAATTCATGTGGCATTATTTCAACAACTAGATCGTCTAATCTAATGGTTATGATTTGATCTTAATTTGTGATTGCTAATTAGTTAGCAAATGATCACTCCCCTCAGAATTAATATCAGTTATTATTTGTATATGATATACATCAAATTTCAGATTATTTCATGATGTAGTAAATTAAATTAAGAACACTAAATTTTATAAAAAAATATTAAATATGTAACTCTAAAATATTAAATAGATAAATTAAGAAAATGTAGTGGTAATATTTATTTTTTATGCGGGTTCCACTGTAAAAGAAATTAAGAATTGGTATTTATATTTTGAAAAGTATAGAATTAAAATAAAATTTATAAAATTTTTAAAATTAAAATTTTAAACCCAATTGATATAATGATATTCATATAGTATCATAAATAATTAAAATTAAAATTATGAAATTCTTAATAGTCATAAACATAAACACAATAAGTATTAATATAACATCTACTATCAAAATTTAATTTGTTGCATGTTATAGTAGAGTGAGCTAAGAACTCTATTATTTACAAAGATAGAGAAAAATTATTAACAATATAGCTTTATAATATTAAACAAACGAGTTAAATATGTGTGATTACTTTTTGATCTAGGTTTACGTTCCAAAAATTAATAGATAAAATAGGAGAGAGAAATAGAATTGTGCACGGATTAAAATAAACGTGACCACCAGAGGAAATATTAAATTTTATAAAAGATTATTAAAGCATTTAATATTTTAAATTGTCTGTTTTACTATTATATTTTTTCATTTTTAACAAAAAATTGATATTTATAAACATTTTCTTAGCCTTTTTATTATTTATTTTCAGCAAATTTTAAAAAAGAATTGAAGGAATATGCGAAAAAATTTAGAACTTAAAAAGTATGGTCAAATAAAATAGGGTAAATTGCTTCAAAAATCGCCAACTTTGCACAAAGTTTGGTATTTCCCGTAAACTTTAAAAGTTGCATGAAATATCATGAACTTTACATTCGGGTGCCGATTTCCCGTGTCGGGTATTCCGGCCATCCGGGTGCTGACGTGTAAATTTATGCTGAAGTGGCGGATGATTAGGATGCTGATTATGCATTAAATTAATTTTTCTTTCTTTTTAAACGACGTCGTTTTATTGTTCTGCCGGAGATTTTGCCATGTCATTCCTCCGACGACCCACGTAGGATTAATTTTTGCCGGAAATGTACCGGGTCGGGTCTTACGGGAAATTTGCAACACCCGATAAAGTTCATGATATTTCATGCAACTTTTAAAGTTTACGGGAAATACCAAACTTTGTGCAAAGTTGGCGATTTTTGAAGCAATTTACCCAATAAAATATTGTAGGTCACATTTACTTCTATATATATTTTCCATAATCAAGTTAACTTTGTCAAGATCTTAATTACTACCTCCGATATATAAATACAAGGGTAACAAAGTATATATACAAAATATAAACCGATATATAAATACAAGGGTAACAAAGTATATATACAAAATATAAATTTAATTAAAAATAAAATATGAACTGAAATGACTATTTGAAACCCATCATAGTAATGCCATAATGTCAAAAAATCATTTTCCTTGTATCATACTGAATTACTTACTTACTAAACTTTTATAAAATTATTAAAAAACTTATTTATATTAAGATTTAAATTTTTTTTCTCCTGTACATCGGTTCTTAAGCTGCTTTATTATTAAATTAGATATGTAAATTTATGAAATTTAAGTACTAGGTCATGTTCCTGTAATACTCCAATTCTCAACTAAGATTAATCTTACACTAATAGATTTTAAAATAAATGCATAAGATTAAATTTCACAGATTTTAATAAATAGTAGATAAAATATCAACAAAAAGGTAAGATAGTCACTGTTGATTTTCGTAGGAGAATAAATAAGAATCTATTTAGTTTGATTGATTGATTCACATCTAAACATACTATTTCAAATTGTAAACTTGGAATCATGTTCAAACAAGCATATAAACACAAATTGTACTGAATATATGCAATTAAGTACGACATACCGTAAGAATTCAAGAGTTGAATTCGGTCACCTTCTTCAATTCAAACTCTACCATGAATCTTCTAATCTGTTCCCTTTAACTTGAATTTGACCTTTTGTGGGCAAAGCTTGTCAAATCCTCAAAAGCTAGAGAAGAATTGAAGACAAAAATCTCTACAGAAATTTCAATCTCTCTCAGATTGCAGAGAACAAAATTTTGCGAATTAATTATATTTGTCTTCTCTTCTTCTCTCTTTTATATTAAGTTAATTATTTTGGGCCGGACTTGGGATCTGTGGAGGACTGGATTGAGCCACAGTTCAGGCTTTTACTAATTAAATTAAAAGTGATTTAATTCAAGCCCAAGCTTAAATATTATTATCATCCACAATAGATATAATATTGATTGCCCGTCCAAACCGAAATTACGAGTATTCCGGGACTTCCTCTTTAGTTAAATCATTTCCCGTGTTTAAGATCTAAATATCCATTAATTAATATCAAGTCTGCTATCTGCCTTTTATTAATTAATTTCTTTTTCCAAGAGTGGTCTAGTTCAAAAACATTATTTATTATTCATGGAATAAATTTCAACTGGTCAGTTTTCTGAATAATAAAATCTTTTTCTAAACACCTCTTGGGGATATTATCAGACTGGCCTCTCCCAGCACACGATTCATTGCAATAACAATACTAGCACCACTTAGACATTAATGATCACTACCCAATCTATCAGGATTCTTGGGCAACGAAATACCCTCACCTTTTGATAGGTCAAAGTAATTTTCAATTAATATCATATGCTCAATGTTATGTCAACGATGATTAAGAAATGACAATCACCGAGACCCCATCTTTCAGTAAATAGCCAAGAAAGACTTATCTCACTGTTTGATCCTTTCAGTGCTATACCACACCGACGTCGTTCATTTCCTTAGGCAAGGAAACTTTCGGACTGACTTCGCAACCTTTCACGATAGGTAGTCAAAGCATATCTAGATTGTGAAACAATTTTCCTTCTGCAAGAACCGACAAGTTTCCTACTGTGAACGCCGCTCACAACTCGTCTACTATGCAGAAGACTTAGACTCATTTTGCTTAAACTATGTATTTAAATAGAAAACACATTTCAACATCTCAAAAATACATAAGCAAAACACATTGTAACAAAATATTCATTCTCATTAAATGGTAAAAATGGATAAAAGAGTTATTACATATACAAGCATTCGAAAGATGCTTCTAGTATACTAAACTCTAACAATCTCCCACTTATACTCAAAACAGCTCGAGTATACCAAAACTGCAAAATCCTCCCACTTATACTGCCTGAAAGTGGGTCTAGGTCAATCGAACACCTAATCCTTTCACGTGACGTTCAAACGTCCTGCTTGAAAGTGCCTTTGTGTAAAGATCTGCCATATTGTTTTCTGATGCGATCTTGACCACTTCAATGTCTCCTCTCCGCACTATATCACAAATAATGTGATATTTCCTTTCTATGTGTTTGCTTGCCTTGTGGGCACGTGGTTCCCTTGAATTTGCCACAGTATCGGAGGTATCACAATAATGCTCTTGGGCATACTCGGAATCACATTCAAATCAATAAGAAAGTTTCTGAACTATATGTTGGGTTACAAACCTATCCCATATCGGATGAGTGAGGGAAGTTGGAAGGTGTATATAATTCCTGTCCAACCCCAATTAGTTTGAGGCCTTTTGGGAGTAACCCAAAAACAAATCCGTGCGGGCTTGACCCAAAGCGGACAATATCAAACTAATGTTGCAGTCGACGATCCTAACAAGTGGTATCAGAGCCCAGGTGGCTATGGGTTGTGCCTGGATGAGCCCCGGTTAGGGTCGTGCCCTGAAGGACTCGGGTTAGAGTCGGGTCCAGGATGACCCAGGGGCCAGGGTTGGAACGACCTATGTTTGTGTCGACTGCGTTCCCGATGTGGTCTCGGTTTGAGGGGAGGTTTGTTGGGTTACAAACCTATCACACATCGGATGAGTGAAGGAAGTAGTTGGAAGGTGTATATAATTCCTGTCCAACCCCAATTAGTTTGAGACCTTTTAGGAGTGACCCAAAAACAAATCCGTGCGGGCTTGACCCAAAGCGGACAATATCAAACTAATGTTGCAGTCGACGATCCTAACACTATACTGCTTCTTTTGCGGCTTCTGATGCTGCCATATATTCAGCTTCCATGGTAGAGTCCGCGATGCATTTCTACTTCACACTCTTTCAAATTACGGCCCCACCTCCTAAAGTAAACACATATCCCGAGGTTGATTTCCTCGAATCCCAATTAACCTAAAAGTCTGAATCGGTGTAACCCAAAGGATACATCTCAGATAAAGTAGGAAATGAAAAATGTAGAAAGATGAAGACATAATAAAGTAAAAGAGAGTAAAGTAAGTGAGGAGAAATGTGTTGACTTTTTACTAAAATGTGAAATGACTCTTGTACTATGAAACGTACCAAAATAACAAAATGACTCAACTACTATGGAACCGAGAGAGTATAAGAATTGACATTAATACTTATTTACTAATTAGTTAAATTTAAAATATAATCCAATTGGTATTATTTCAACCATTAGATCTCCTTATCTAATGACTAAGAATTAGTCTTAGTTTGGAATTCTTAATTAGTTAGCAATTGATCATAATTCCTCATCATTATCTTCTTAGAAGAAAATTAATTAAAGAATGTATATTGGCCTGAAAAACGAGATAAAATATTTTAAGATAGAAAGAAAAAATCAAGTTGAGGGGTCGTCATGTATAATGCAAATTAACACTCTTCGTGCCAGAGATTCTGCGGCTTATAAATGGAGAGGGGATAATTATATATGATATGATAAACTTTTGATAGTATGTGTAGTGTATAATTGTTCATATTTTATTTTATTTTATTTCTATATTATTTGTAGTTACCAAATATATGAATGAAATCAATCGCGGAATACCAATTTAATTTCCTTTGTATTCCTTTACTTATCCAGCACAAGAAATGGAATGGAATGCCACTATTCCATTCTCATCTTCATTCTATCGTACCAAAAAGCCCCCTATATATTAAACTAACGAGCTAAAACAAAAGTTATTGTTGCTTACAATGCATACAAGTTGTTATAATTGATTAAACTTATATAGCACACAACTAAGGACAATATGGTTTTATAGAATATTATGATACCATTATTTTAAATTTTTTAATACATTAGTCGTAGTTAAAAACACGATTCGGGTACTTAAAAACAAATTTCTATCAATTTGGCTTTTAAAATTATCAATTTGGTTTTTATGATTTTACTTTTTAACAGAAACCAAATCATATAAATCACAATTAGTTTATTTTCATTCAACGTTAAAAACTTGAAGAGCCGCACACCTCAAGCCAATCACAAAGTCTAATTTTATGAACGATCCATTTGGATACCATAAAATTTGAATTGTGTTAAAATTTAAATTCAAGAAAATTGTATTCTAATTTCAAAATTCTTGTGTGCAAAGTGTGTTGTTGTATGTTGATATGTGCAGAATGTTTGCATGAAAAGCATCAAAATTTTACAGCTATATGAAATCGCAACATTTATTTTCCCATTGAAGAATTGAGAAAATTTGGAATTAGAATTAAATTTCAAATATAAACATTTTTGTGCTGCCCAAATAATTGATTTGGATCCATATCGACACTAATTTCATGGCACTAAACCGACTTAAATGTAACTGTAAGTTAAAATTTAACAAATCTAAGCGAATAAAGGATGATTTTTAATCCATATGCCGGAGTAAGAACGTCTGAAATAGTGCAAAGAAAAAGCTCACCATAAATATTCTCAAACCCTATCAAAACAGTCTCTAAATCAAATATTAAGAAAAAGCTCAAGCAAAATGCAGCACGTTGCAGCTCAAAGGTCCTGCACGTTCAGACCTAAAAATACAGTAAAACGAAAACATTTAAGTTAGGCATTAGTAAGATGATAACCATATGTGTTTGACAGTTGCACAATTTCATCCAATCTTAAAATCTAAATGGGTGCTACTATCATGGTTTTTGATAGGATGTAATGTGTAACAAATTTCTGCTACACAAACAGTAAGAGCAATGCAGGAGAGTTCTACCTGGTGGAAGGGATTGCTTCAACTTGTCAGCCTTCTCGAGGTCAAAGACACAGAGGGTGTAGAGGTATTTCGAGCACCTGACCTTGAACTTGACAACATCTTTACTCTTCTTGATCTTCACTGACTGAGCATCCTTTCTCCTGGCTGTGAGCAGGAAGTCCTTTATCTCGTGAATCTGCTTCGGCTGTTAATAACAAGACAACCCACCAAAGCCATTAAAATCCAAGGTACTCAAAAATATTGAATGAATAGGCACATCCACAGAGACATATACACCACAAAAAATGCTTGTAGAACAAAACTTAAAAACTAGGGGTTGTTCAATTTGCAAGATTGTATCTCGAGTTTAAATATGCAATGTGTTTGATTCATGAGATTGAATCAATGGATAATCATGTCATAATTAGTCATAGCACAACACTCAGAACTAAAATAATCTCACAATTATATCTTGGTTATCTTGATAGTACTATTTTATCAAGGAAACTGACCACCACCAAGTATATTAGCAAGGCTAGATCAGCTGTATTACATCTGAGAAATTTCAAGGCAAAAATAAGTGCGACAATTAGGATGAAGCATTGAAACTGACAAATATGGATCACTACCACAGAAAATGGATCGGATGTGCATCAATTTTAGGGTTGCATCCACATTTTCTATTCAAAACACAGCTGAACTACCTTCATTCCTTTTCGTTTCACCACAATCAGAAATTTTAAACTGATAGCTAATAAAAAACACCAATCTCTTGTTCGTTGCAACAGAATCAAGATCTTTCGCACAAATTAAGCTTATTACACTTGACTCAAGCTCAAATCACATCGTTGACTACACTAGCAAGACCAAAACTGATTTCACTTTATCACATTCATTTTCTGAAACCTGTATATCTAAGTTTCTCACAGAAACGGCAGTTGCAAAACAAATTAAAAAAAATACATGGAAAAATAGAGAAAACACGAACAGATTTCGGCTAAACACGTAAAATTCATGAAGGTAGGTTGGATTGAAAGGAGAGTACCATTTTCGGCAGGGTAGGTCGAATGCAGGCGAAGAAGAATGAGCAGCCTCCAAACCCTAGCTTCACTGACCATTGATCTGTTCTACGCTTATATATACCACAGAATCTGAAGAAATGAAACCTTAATGGGCCTTAATTTCAAGAAGGCCCAATTTATAAACTGATGGTGGTTAAGTGGGAATTAGTTTAAGTCATAACATTATTTATAGAAAATATATTTGGATAATTAGGTCTCAAAATAAATGGGCATAGTTTATTTAGGAAAAATAAGACATATATTTAGTTTGATTGAATGATTTTTGGACCTAATAAAAGTAAAAGCGGTAATTTTTGGTAAAAAATATAGTGATTACACAATATTATCAGTGAAGAGGCGAAAATAACAATGAAAATTACATACACAAACATTACTACAAAATCAAATAAACGCATAAACTCCAAAAATAACCACCTCCAGCTATGGCATCTCAAGTTTCGACGTCGTTTCACTTCATCAATACAACGTCTTTCGTGTCGGGTCCGAGAGAGTGACTAGTGTCTCCAACCCTTCGCGTATCCATCAATCGCATACGGCTCCAAAAATCCTATAAACTGCGAACTCAATTGCTTTAGTTGGTCAACTGAACGACTTCATCGCTACAAATTCGAATCTCATCAATGCCTTCAGATTCTAGCAAGAAAAAAATATACCTTACTTCCATCTACAGACCACCGTGCACCATAACCCCTGTCGTTCCCGATCTCAAAGACGGTCCCATGTGGTCGAACAATATGCATGTTCATCCAGCTACACTCAGCCACCAGGAGACTGATGATCTCCCCAGCATGCCTATTCTTCTCTTCGTCTGCAGTCGTAAGCCCAGAATGAAGAACTATTAAGGTTCAAAACGACGTGTAATTTATAATTTCATCGCCACATTCTCAAAGGGAACTGACCGCTTCCATGTAACAGGCCCCAGTATCCTTCGCTGCTTCGGTTGACATGCTTTGCTAGAGCTCTGGCACTGTTTGTGAGGATTGAACCTTTAACCTCAAACCACAAAAAGACAGAATACGTAACCAACCCTTAACTACCAAAGGCGAGAAGAAATTCTAGGCTACAATCATACATCGGGATTATGTGGTGACACAAATGTGGAGAGCAGGGTTGATGGCGCAGGAGGGAGTAACTCTGGATTTGATCCCACGGTCTCTACGAATCCCAGAAGTTTCTGCACTCCACCACAGCCCAGACCCTGCCAAAATGCATGATGCAGTAAAGGCATATCGACTTCTTGAAAATCAGTAATTCCATGTATAGAATGCTTACTGAGAGTATGGAGGCAGCGATAACACGAAGCTGAGAGGTTGATACTTGAACACATATGGCAAGAACGCCATTCGATCTTTCCTTTTCTTCTGAGTAGAAATTTCTATAGATTTGGACACCTGAAAGAATCTTTATCAGCAATAGCATAAATAGTAGTTATTCAGTGAAGCTGCTACCTTCTTCGATGCTTGACACGCCCGGTAGGATATTTTCCAGATTTTCTACTTCCAGCATCTCACGGAATGAAGAATATTGCCGGACGTCCTGAAAAGGCTCAACCTTTAGTAAAGGATAATTCTTTCAATAAAGAAAATGTACGGAATTCCCAGCACCTGAACTTGAAGTGTTAACCACTTGTTGACGAGAAGTAGTGTCCAGCTCGGATTCTGCTCAAGACACGAGACACTTCATGAGATTTAACAGAAAGCTGCTAGAAAGAAACAAAACTTAATGTAGAACTTCATAATTGACACTTTTCTTCGGTATAATTGTCACGTTTCTCTAGGATAAATGTCACATACATGGAACGACACAGGACTAGAGTGTGCTATACCTCTTGTAGTCACCAACTGCACATCTTCCTTCAATTGTTTTTACACCATCTGCATACGAGGCAAAACTCTTTCAAAAAGTGAAAAGATCATAGAAACAAATCGAACAGAGAGTAAAATACAAGAGATGAATACCACTGAGCAGAGAGAAGAAAGGCTCCTGAACATGAAGATCAAAGTTTACTTCCCTGATCAGCTACAGAAACTCAATGTTAGCACTGAAAAAAAAAGTTTCTCTGCACCATCGGAAAAGAAGTAACGTAATGAACGTGATCTGAGTCTTACACTAAGTAAAGCAAAACCCTTTTCTGCAACAATCTTATTCCATTCTTCATCTTTCTTCCTACGGTTCGGTTCTTCATGAGCTGGTATAAGTTCTTGATATGTGCATAAGACTCCAGAAGTTATGGACTGATATAGAGACAATGCTAGTCGCTTGTATAAAGGATAAGATGGAACTCCTCCGGAAACATCTGAAGGATAGTAAAGAACTAAGACAAAAAAACAAGTCCAATATGCATTTTAGTCTATCTTTACCATATCACTTCACCAATTTCATCAATAATGTCATTGTACCCAAAATCAAATTTTCTCAAATATTACTTTCACTTGAAAATATCCTGGAAAAGCCTGTCCTTCAAAATATCTAAGAGTTCAAGTCCCTCTGTCTCAATCAGGAAAGTCATTTGTATGCAAACTAAAACTGCTAATGTACATCTATATATCTAGAATAACAAGAAAACAAGCTCAAGAATTTGACACAATACAAAATGTGCTTGTATAAACAGCAAATCACATATTGATCAATATTTAGAAATTAGAATGGCTAATTGGCTCAAAGCATTCAAATTTTGAGCCATTTTTGCTTTTACTCTTAAAACTTGTACAAATTACACCAACTTTAGTCCTTTTTAGGTTTGCATATGAACTACTATAAAAGTTGTCCAAAAATACACATGCTTTACTCTTTTCTAGATTTTCTCACAAATCCCAAATAAACTGACATGGAATATATACGTCCCAAAATAAAAAACTTGGCCTATTTTGGATTTGAATTGAACAAACAAACACTCACACACACTTATAAGAGTATATAACAGAGCACAGGCTTTGCCAATAACAGAAACAGAGATGGGCATGAAAAGAAAACAACTGCTTATGCGAAGAGTACAACGGTATACGGAATTCGAAAAAAAGATTGTAAATTTAAGAAGAGGGCAGCAAAATACCGGCGTCAGAGTAAAGGGGGTTTGATGGGTCGTCTCTGAGGAGGTAGGCGCAGTATTCATTGGAGAGGCCGGTTTGAATCTTGCCTTGTATGGAGGAAATGAGTGTGAATTTCAGTAGCTCTTCTATGCAGTCTCTCAGCTCCACCGGCGGGACACCCGGAGACGGCGGTGGATGTTCGTGTTCCTCCTCCATATCTATGCCAGCTGTCAATTAAGCCCAGTCCCCTGAATAGCTCGTACCTTTATTTTTGAGACAAGTCCAAAATTGATAGATACGTCATCGTCCCACGAAAATATGAATTTGAGCATGAGTTTTAATGCATAATTAATAAGAGAGAAAAAAAGAAAAAATAATTAAAATAATGAATTTTAATACATTAATAAAATAAGAGAAATAAAAAAAGAAAAAATAATTAAAATAATATTAGTAAAGTGAATATTGTTGTGAGGCACATTGTCTTACTCCATCTTAATGTATGTGCAATAATTTATTCATTCTTGCAACAAAGGTTGAAACCCCAACCCCAAAGTACGCAGTGACCCGCTAAAGGGGAGGGTCGTAAACCCACTGTCCTGTTAGAAGTCCACATTTGTGCCTAAGAGATGTTGGAACTACACGACAATTGGAAATCGATTCTTGCCCATTCTTACAACTCTGCCCCTCCGAAACTAACTGCACTGCCCCTGCGAGCAACTTATTCATGTACATAGTGGATGTGTATGCAGTACAAGAACATGTTTTTCGATGTCATATGCATATGCATGTATTATATTGCATAATATTAGAATTAAGAACGAAAGGGAGATGAAACCCCTAATTGGAAAGACGTAGACACGATCGGTGCCTCAAGCTCCTCAATTGCAAGCAAAAATTCATCTCGAGATGCACTCACAACATTTTGATATAACCGAAGGCGATGCGAGTCGATCATTGACGAATTATAGGCACACTTCGGTATCCCCGATGAATAATTATGTTTTTTCATTCAATTATATAATCTTTTATTTTAATTATGTGAATTTTAAATTTTAAGAAAAATTCATTATTTAAATACGAATTTAAATATTATTCTCTTCATCCATGAAAAATAGTTTCATTTAGAAAAATCAAAAAGTATCTCTTTCATTCTTTTCCTACTTTTTGTCATCTCTCTCATACTTTATCCACGATTTCTCCTCATCTATCTTAATTTTCCCACTTTTTCTCCTCTTCCCTCATACAGGCAGCTAAGGAAAACCTTAACATATTTTTGTAGTCTTATCACTACAAAAAAAGTTCAATTACCTCAGTGATTACCGATTGAAATTAGTGTTACCTACTAATACAATGAATTACCGACGGAATTTTCCATATCCAAAAAAGTTACCGACGGGTGATGTGTAATTTTCGAGTTAAAAAATCAAGTGCAAGATCACACAAGTTTAATAAAAATAACTCTAATATTACAACGATACTGCAAGAATACAGCGTCGAATGTAGTACTTCGAGTGTCGAACCACAGGGAGGCGTTTGATTATTTAACAAGAATTGACACGATTAATAAACTAAATTTAAGAACTAAAGTACGAAAATGGAGAAACTCAAGAGATAAAAAACATTGCTCCCAACAACATTCGGATGAATCACTATAGTATTGATTCTATATTTAAGTTCATAAGCAATTGAGAACGATGATCAATTTTACACTCTAAAAGTACTGAACATACTTAAAGAATTATAGTACTAGTACTAGCTGAACACATAGCCAAAAGTACCTACTCATTAGACTATCATTCCCGCGGAAGCGCAGTAAATACTAGACTAACTTCTCAAGCCGACAAGTATTATGGTTAGCTGAACACTTAACACATAAACATCTTCTCATCAAACTAAACTCCTACGGATGCATAGTAAGTATTAATTCAACTTTGAAGACTTTTTACATCAATATTCACTTGTACATTTATCTCTGAACAAGATAAAATTAACAAGTTTTTCATCTAAGTTTTCATCAAATTTCCAAGTTAAAGAGACGTTGGAAAGAGGCAATTAATATATTACATTTGATGCATCAAAACATAGCATAAATAAAATCCGAACCATAGACGAAAACCAAAGCAAATGATTAAATATAGAATCTCTACAAACAATTCATTCTACTAGTGTTAGGAGCAATGAAGAAAAGCTAGCCACACATGCTAAAGAAGAAAAACCGTAAGACAAATGGTGTTCTCCGATAACCAGCGGTAGTCCGTCTCGGAGATGATGAAGATTGGATCCCGGATCCTCCTCACTTCTTCTTCCTCTTCTCTATTCTTTTCCCCAATTTCGTATATCCCGAACTCCTTCAATACTCTCCATTTTTAATCATCCAACCGCCGACGAACTGCCAAATTGCAGTTGAAGCTCCAAGGGTCGGGCGAAATTAGAGGAGAAAATTGCCCGACCGGGTAAAGCATTCTGGACACCTCTTGGCTTTCACCCGACCGGGTGATTTGTTGGTGCAAAATTCACCCGGTCAGGTGATTAGCTCTGGACTCCTCACACCTTGCGAATCACACCCGACCGGGTGGATTTTGTTGGTATAAAACTCACCCGTCCGGGTGATAGCTTCTGGAGTTTCCACACCTTCGAAAATCGCCCGACCGGGCATTTTGAGACTAAAATTTGCTCATATGGGTGTTATTCTTCTTGACTCCTCACGCCTTGAAGACACAGCCCGAGCGGGTGGTGCGTCCCGATCGGATGGACGTTTAAGTGAGCTCCAGCCAGCTTTTTACGTTCGTAACTTCGATGAAAACACGTTTGATGAGTCATAATTTACATACAAATGTCTAGTCTAAGGGGGGGAAATATAGGAAATATGCTTCGCATCAAATACCCCCAAACTTAAGTTCTTGCTCGCCCTCGAGCAAGATGAATTTTAAGGACAATTATTCAACAAAGTTTAACTCACAACATTATTTCAATAGTTTTCATCACAAAGAATCAAGAAGGGACGTGAATGACAAAATCTAAACCCCCAACATGTCCAATCAAGATTTCCCACTCTCAAAAACAGTCACTCATCAACCTAGAACTTCAAGTCAAGGTGCATTTCAAAGTAAGTCCAAGCATAAGATCATACAACTCAAACCGTCGTCATTGACTCCTCAAGCAATACTAATCACATAAACTCACGGATTTCAAATCAAACTTCTTTAACTCTACCAATTTATTTACAAAACATCCACTATGTATCAACAATAAGGTCCAAGGTCTTAATTAAAGGTTGTAATGAGGCTAAGGATGAGGTGGGATAAATATGGATAGTAAGCTCAAAAGCTACATATTTGAGTGCCAAATTCTTTCCTCCTACAACTTCCTTCCAAGAAAAATCAAACAATAACACTTACAACCAAACTTTCACTCCCCCAAACTTGACATCCATTCTAGACAAGATTACATCTTAAAAATAGAAGCTCAATCTTTATTTCATCAAACTTTTTTTTCCCAAAGGACCTCGACTTTTGCAAATTTGGAGGTCGTATTTTTCTCTTTTTTTTTCTCTAAGAACTTCATTCTCAACTCCTATACATTAATCAAGTCTCAAAATGTCTACACTTTTACAAAACACCACCCAACACTCAAAACTCAAACAACAAAGCTCAAACTTGTATTTAACACTCAAATAGTAGTAAAGTATAGAGATGAGGCTAAAATGAGGATTATTTAAGTAGCTAAGTGATTGGCTAAGTGTTTACACAAACAATAGGGATTTAAGCTCAAAGTGGCTTCTAGGGGATCATTTGATGGACTAGGCATGCGATCATTTCGCCATGGAGTTCATCCTAGTGCCTTATCCTCCCATATCATTAACACAAATGAATGCAAGCACGAAACTCGATAAAGCAAATCAATCCAGGATAATTTCCACAAGACATGTGACTTTCATACTCTCATCAACTCAAGAAATCGGTTGTAATCACAACATACTCTTTCAAATAAATCATGCACAAATTCCATCCATCCTAAGCTTTAAAGATCAAGTAAAATCAAGTAAGATTTCCCAACCAGAAAGCCGAAGATCTAGCATGCACGCGTCAATTACATTGATTCAAAACACCTTAGCATACAATACAGCCAAGAAACATGCATGAAAATCATTTAAACTCAAACAACCCCCCAAACTTGAATTGTCCTCAATGCATGCAAAGAAGAACATAAAAAGTAAAGGGATATAGTACTCCCTCAAACTTGGCATGATATCCATAGTGCATTCGGGTATCTTCAATTGTAGGTGTACTCTCTCATAAGCTCCAATGTAATTGTTATCTCCATGTTGCTCCTACACGAACAAAAAATTAAAACAACATAAAAAGAAAAATACTCAATTCATTAAAATACATCGAAGGAAAAAATTGAGCAAACAAAACCCTCGATTTATTGAGAGAAAATAAAAAACTAAAAACTCATTGGGTTGCCTCCCAACTAGCGCCTTTGTTTAAAGTCGTAGGCTCGACTTAGTCTTCTAGCTACAACTCTGAAACAAGAAAATAAAATGTTAGAAAACTATACAAAAACAAAAACAAAAAGAATCCTAAATTAAATAACCAGTTGCCTCCCCAACAACGGCGCCATAACTTGATGTGTAATTTTTGAGTTCAAAAATCAAGTGCAAGATCACACAAGTTTAATAAAAATAACTCTAATATTACAACGATACTGCAAGAATACATCGTCGAATGTAGTACTTCGAGTGTCGAACCACAGGGAGGTGTTTGATTATTTAACAAGAATTGACACGATTAATAAACTAAATTTAAGAACTAAAGTACGAAAATGAAGAAACTCAAGAGATAAAAAACATTGCTCCAAACAACATTCGGATGGATCACTATTGTATTGATTCTATATTTAAGTTCATAAGCAATTAAGAACGATGATCAATTTTACACTCTAAAAGTACTGAACATACTTAAAGAATTATAGTACTAGTACTAGCTGAACATATAGCCAAAAGTACCTACTCATTAGACTATCATTCCCGCGGAAGCGCAGTAAATACTAGACTAACTTCTCAAAGCCGATAAGTATTATGGTTAGCTGAACACTTAACACGTAAACATCTTCTCATCAAACTAAACTCCTACGGATGCACAGTAAGTATTAATTCAACTTTGAAGACTTTTTACATCAATATTCACTTGTACATTTATCTCTGAACAAGATAAAATTAACAAGTTTTTCATCTAAATTTTCATCCAATTTCCAAGTTAAAGAGACATTGGAAAGAGACAATTAATATACTACATTTGATGCATCAAAACATAGCATAAATAAAATCCGAACCATAGACGAAACCAAAGCAAATGATTAAATATAGAATCTCTACAAACAATTCATCCTACTAGTGTTGGGAGCAATGAAGAAAAGCTAGCCACACATGCTAAAGAAGAAAAACCATAAGACAAATGGTGTTCTCCGATAACCGGCGGTAGTCCGTCTCCGAGATGATGAAGATTGGATGCCGGATCCTCCTCCCTTCTTCTTCCTCTTCTCTCTTCTTTTCCCCAATTTCGTATATCCCGAACTCCTTCAATACTCTCCCTTTTTTAATCATCCAACCGCCGACGAACTGCCAAATTGCAGTTGAAGCTCCAAAATGCCCGACCGGGCGAAATTAGAGGAGAAAATCGCCCGACCTGGTAAAGCATTCTGGACACCTCTTGGCTTTCACCCGACCGGGTGATTTGTTGGTGCAAAATTCACCCGGCCGGGTGATTAGCTCTGGACTCCTCACGCCTTGCGAATCACACCCGACCGGGTGGATTTTGTTGGTATAAAACTCACCCGTCCGGGTGATAGCTTATGGAGTTTCCACACCTTCGAAAATCGTCCGACCGGGCATTTTGAGACTAAAATTCGCCCGTCCGGGTGTTATGCTTCTGGACTCCTCACGCCTTGAAGACACAGCCCGGGCGGGTGGTGCGTCCCGATCGGATGGACGTTTAAGTGAGCTCCAGCCAGCATTTTACGTTCGTAACTTCAATGAAAACACGTTTGATGAGTCATAATTTACATACAAATGTCTAGTCTAAGGGGGGAAAATATAGGAAATATGCTTCGCATCAACAGGGAAATTGGAATTACTAGATGGAAAATTCCATCGGTAAATTTGTTGTTTTTTTCAGTGTATATCCTATAGAACTTCCTCATTTTCACCAAAAAATTTGCCTTCATTATAGACGGACCAGCCATTTATAGCATGAATTTTAAATAGGTTCAGTGTCATTTTCCTTTGTAGAATTAACCCCTCAGATGGAATTTATAGAGTCCCCATTTTGAATCATCTTCATCCCTGAGATAATCAAGAATTAGAAAACGGGGGGCTCGTTTGTCCGGTTTCGATTCGGATTGTACCAACTTGGACACGAAGAGTGAAGTATTTCAGACAATCATATTTCCAATTTATAAATATTCGATTTCTGCACAAGATGTTTATCGGTTTTGAACGACCTAATATGAATGATGATGTTAAGTTGGTGGGGATTAATGAGTCGAGATACGAAGGGAGTAAATCAAGTTGGAATCATTTCAAGTAATTAACGTGTGTGCAATTTTCTTTTTGCATGAACTAAATTAATGTGTTTATTCAAAATCATTATGTGATATTGGTACATTAATGCAACATTACAATATTAATCCAATCTGAAAGATTAACTATTTTTATCAATGAGTATAAACTATTTATCAAAGTAAAGATCGTGCAAGTTACGTGTCGATAAAACTCGATACTTAACTTGAGGGGGAGTGTTGGAAAGATAACTTGAGGTGTCCCAAGTATGTTGGGAAGAGAAAATGTGGAGTCCCAACTTGTTGGAAAGAGGAGATACCATTTATTTATAATGTAGAGTTCTAATAAGTATAGTTCCTAGATATATTTATATCCAGAGTCCTATAAATACCTATGTACTATGTATCAACAACAATAAGACAAATCAATCACAATGTATTCTTCAAGAGTTCTTCGGTTTTATTTTTCGATTTTACTTTTCAACATGGTATCAAAGCAGGTTCGATAAAAGAGATCGATCACTGTCTCCATATAAAAAAACAGCCTAGCCATATTCTTCGCATACCAGTCGTTAATTCCACCAAATATCCAGCAGATAAACCTACACAATGCCGAATTTGACATAGCCTACGAACTGCCCAACCATCCAAATATTCAGCTAAGAAATCTATAAACCAAAGCACCATAAAACAAATCCCATAATCTCAAATTATCGAGATATTACTAGTTCAAATTACCGAGCTGGGGAATCATGGAACCAAAAAAAAAGGTCTTCTCTACTGGAGGGAAGGAGAGGGAGCTATTGTCAGGAGCCGGATGCAGGAAAGGGAGCCGTTGTCGAAAGTGCAAGATAGAGAGCGATAGCAGCCCCAGTTACAAATCTGATCCAACAAAACCTATCACAAATTCAACCGCTGAATCTCTGGCTGAGGGGGAGAGGACAGTCCCAGCCAAAAAATTCATCGAGGTGAGAAGATGAAAGGCCAGTGGCCAACCCTGAGAACCACGCCCGGAGAAGAAGGCTGACTACAGCCGAAGAGAAAACAACATCAGTCAAGATAAGAAGGAGTTCACAGTTTATTTGGCCCAAGGGGAGAGGAAGTATCCAACCAAACAATCAGATCTGGCCTGAGAAAGTACCGCTGGAATGGCCCGTGAGAAGCTTGCCATGACCAACAACAGGGCATTCGGGTAAGGAGACAAAGCAGTCGAAGAATTGTCCGGTCAAGGGGGAGAGGTTAGCCCCAGCCAGATAATTATTCCAGATGATTGGAGCAGCGCCTATGCCAGAGAAAATAGCTTCAGGCATAAATGGTTTGGAGAAGATGAAGCAACCGAGAAAGGAGAATCTACTGCCGAAGAAGTGGCAGCCGTGAGAGGCTGTGAACTCATGTTATAATGGATGAAGCGTATGGCTGAGGGGAAATATCAACCACTGCCAAATGATTCAATCTCCGAATCAAGGAGAGAATTGCGAGGACGAAGGCGAAGCAGCCAATGTCTGAGCAGCCACTGCCAAACTATTCATCTCCGAATCAAGGAGGGAATCGCCAAGGAAGAGGCGGAGCAGCCAGTGTCTGCACGGCGAGGGGGAGAGAGATAGCGTCGCCACACAACCGCTGTGAAGCTCATGGTGGTCACCGAGCAAGAAAGAGAAACCGGCAACGGAGAGTCTTGCTGATAACACTGAAAAGAATGACACAATGAAGAGGGCCAACAAGCCCTCGAGAAAGAGTGATGAATCGTCCAGCAGAGGGGAGAGAAACCACACAGCCGAACGATTCCTCTTCGAACTGTCGAAAAGGCCGCAGAGTAGCAGCCTAACCAAGAGTCGCTGGTGGTTGCTGAAGGAGCAGCATCGCATAACCACAGTCAAGAAAATAAACAAGAAGTCTACGGTTTGTCCGTCCGAGAGGACGAGAAGTATCCGACCGAACAATTCATCTTAAATCTATGTTGGTTGAGAAGGCCAAAGATAGCCGCTGATGATGAACCCACATGTTGTGCAGATGACGGACCCATACCGATGCCTGACATGAATCTCGGAGCCTCTGGTCTTAGAGCTTTGAGATATGCTCGTGAAGTAGAGGGAATTGGGAAAGTTGTAGCTCTGGATAGTGATAAAGCATTTGTTGAATCTTGAAGATAAAGCATCTGTTGATGTGTAATCAACCAATCCCAACACAGTTTGAGGATTTAAAACTGGGGGTCGAAAAAGTGTTTCCAAATGGAGCCCGTCGAGATGCCCCTCCATGCAAAGGAAGAACCAACTAGAGTTAGCCGGAGAAGGACCTACAGAGGCTATGCGGAGTTCAGCGATTACTCGGCAGAGGTGGCGTGCCTTGATAGTCGGTCACTGAGAAGGGACCCATAAAGGAGAAATGAGACTGATGGTGTTAGTCTTCATTTTCCATGGTTTCCAAAAATGAGAAGTAATTTGGGCCTAGTGGTTATTGGGCTGAAGAATGAAAAAAAATGAAATTAATGGGCTCATAGTTTGAGCTGGAATGGGCTGGGAATGGTCCTCCAAAATTAAACTTTGGGCTGCAAATTAAATTTTGTCCAAAGACGAGTAAGCTCCTCGACATGAGAAAAAAACTGTCAGTAAGAAAAAAAAATGAAGTGGCTCCTAGATCCAAGCTTAAACTGTCTTAGATGGCTCCCGGATACGAGCTAAAACTATCTAAGATGGCTCCCGGATATGTGCTAAAACTGTCTAATATGGCTCCCGGACATGAGTAAAAACTGTCAAGATTGACTCCTTGACATGAGTTAAAATTGGCAATTAAAAACTGAAGAGCTCCATGACACGAGTTAAAACTGTCAACAAAAAAAATGGAAGAAGCTCCTTGAAACGAGTCTAAACTTTCAATGATGAATAGCTCCTTGATAAGAGCCTAAACTTTCAATAAAGAAAAATGAAGAAGCTCCTTGAAACGAGTCTAAACTTTCAAAGAAAAAAAATAACTCCTTAATATGAGTATAAACTATCAATGGTGAATTGAAGAAGCTCTATGATACGAGCATACATTGTCAATGAAAAGTGAAGAAATCCTGAATACGAGTATAAACTATTTATCAAAGTAAAGATCGTGCAAGTTAGGTGTCGATAAACTCGATACTTAACTTGAGGGGGAGTGTTGGAAAGATAACTTGAGATGTCCCAAGTATGTTGGGAAGAGAAAGTGTGGAGTCCCAACTTGTTGGAAAGATGAGATACCATTTATAATGTAGAGTTCTAATAAGTATAGTTCATAGATATATTTATATCTAGAGTCCTATAAATACCTATGTACTATGTATCAACAACAATAAGACAAATAAATCACAATATAGTTTTCAAGAGTTGTCCAGCCGCATTTTACTTTTCAACAAAATCATTATGTGATATTGGTACATTAATGCAACAGTACAATATTAATCCAATCCGAAAGATTAACTATTTTTACATTGCACACATCTTCACAAATTAAGCCATCTAAACTCAAGATGTTGCAGGTGGCTCATGATTTTAAGAGTCTCGTTGAATCTCCTGCAACGTTACAAGAAAATAGATTATACACTCGCAATGATAATGAGACTAACATTTCCTATATTTAAAAGGCAAAGGAGGGAAAGGAAGAGAATAATACCATGTGTTTGAGAGCCATATCTAGTGAGTTCTTAGACATCAACTGTCCAAAGCCAGAGCTCTTATTCAAGGAACCATTGAGCTTAATCTTAGGCTGCCTCTCCTCGACATTACAACTCCTTGACCTCTCATTTATCGATCCGTTCAGTTTGATTTTCGACCGTTGATCCTCCACATTCGACATTCTCGCATTGATTAACCTGTCCACCATCTTGCTCCCCACAATTTGCACCCGGTTTCCCCCACCACCACCACTCTGATTGCTTGCATTTCCATCGCTCTCCGATTTTCTCTCCCTTGTCACACACGGGGAGCACGACTGCCTCCTGATGATCTTTGTGCTCGTGTTTGCATTTGGATCCTGCTTTTGTGGGCCCGGTAAATTATGATATGCTGGTCTTCCTCGGGTGGCGGATGCAGGCCTATTTGTGGTCCTCAAATTAGGTGGGGTCTCATTTGAAATCCCGGGCACCAATGACCTAGCACTGGAGTGGGGATCCACTCGAGTGCTTCTTGATGTGTTTGACATACTTTCTTTCGGAAAGATTGACTTGTCTAGCGCTGCGAAGGTTGCTCTTGGTTTCTGGCTTACCAATGGAGCAATTTTCATGTTTCTCTTGTCAATAAATGGCGATACACTCGGCCTCCCGATCGGGGTCTTGTGTCGTTGGGGAGGTTTGGACTTCAGAGATGTATGAATGTTGTTTGCAACTGTCTTGTTTCCCTCTAATTTCCCTGCAAACTGATCCATGAGGTATGATTTATTTATACGTACAAGAATATTAAGTGTTTCAAAAATATTTCAAACTCTTAAAGATTCTCGATTAATTATTTCAAAAATATTTCAAACTCTTTAGAAAGATCTAAATATACCCTTTTTCTAGCGTTTTATTGACAAACAATTTCGATCAAATTAAACCTAACGTGGCTATTATTTATTTGCATAGCTAACGTTTTCACAAAATATATAGTTTCATAAGAACACGATCCTACTAATTATATATTCATACATATTTTTTTTTATATTTAATGATTGAATGGCCTGATTCTAAATCCAAACCACTTCAAATCCTAAATTCGATCTCAAAAGCATGCAAGAAAAGTTGATCATAATCAAAAATAAAATTAATTTACCCTTGACATAGGCTGGATGATTGGTATCTCTCTTTGCAAGACTAGCTCTTGGCCATTTGTTTCCATCTCAAGTGATGGAAATAGAGGCGTCGCTGGAGGCGTTTTCAGCCTTCACAAACAAATTTTATTTAAAACAAATTGAGAGTTGGATAGCATATAATTAAATGGATTCATCATTACCAGTTGTAGTCATTTTTGCCAGTCTCACCATTCATTTTGTTCAACCCAAAGCTTCCTGCACTTGATTCAAAAACCAACTTAATCACAACACACACATATTTATATATAGCTCTCTAGTTAGTTTTTGAACCCACCGTTTGGCTCAAAGTCATCAGAAATAGGGTGAAGAAGGCTTGCAGATTGATCTTTTTCGCGTTTTTTAAGGTCCCGGAAAAAGGAAAGCTCCTCATCTCTATCCTTGAAGCAATTCGAAATCCCTCTTACCTTCTGAAAACCTTCGCCTGCTTCTCTTCTCTTCATCTCTCTCTATCTCTTGTTTATGCACTTTATGCTCTTAAGTATTCCTACTTATCCAACAATTAAATACTCCATATTTCGGAGCTAACAATATTTTTTGGTCGTTGTGATGGGAAAATATAAATAATTGAAGGCTTAATAGTTTTTTTCTAATAATGTAATAGCGATTAATAGACTCTACATAATTAATTGGAATATAATATGCATTATTATTTGCAGTCTATAAAGGATCAAAAAAATCTATGTTGCTGCCGGCTGCATATGTTTTACTAGAACTTAAAAGTAATGGGAAGAATAGTGTGAAATAATAATATAGTTTTGTTGACAAAGTAATCCAGTTCTTTATTAAATGCATTTGGCACATTTGTGAGCATTGCAGGCTGTAGATATTTAAACAGCGCTAAAGTTCTTATTTACTCCAAAATTAAGAATCCCATTGAGGATTTAATGTAATTATTCTCATCAGATTTTATAGGAGTCTAATTTTAGTTATATTGACAATGAATAAAATTTTGCACATATCAACTGTTGGCACTTGTGTGCCAAAACTCTCGAGGTCAACTCACCCTCCCCAATTTCATAATTTCATTGTAAGCATATGTTTTTGATTACCCATTCACCACTCTTTCCTAGTACTCCAGTTGCGATCAACTATGCAAAATTTGGACTTTTCAATCTAAACCTTTTACTCAAACCCATCTGCATAATTCTTCTCTTTCTCTACTTGTTATTTCACATTCACTTTTAACAATTCATTTGCCTCTACTTGATTCGAAATATTGGACGAATACTCCAAAAAGTTGAAGGGATATAAACTCAAACTCAAACTCAATAGATTCAGAATTTGACAAGTCGGGAATTTGGGGAAAAGTCTGGCGCCGACGGCGGCTTCCAAAATTTTGATTGAATAGAATTGTGGAGGCATCGTTGGTGAAGATGTTGTGTTTAGAAAAATAAATTGTAAGCAATTGACAAGAAAACTCCGATCTGAGCAATAAGCAGAAGAACAATTATTCAGGTCCTTTAAGAATAAAGAAAGAGAAATTATGTGGAACTTCGATTTGGTAAAAAATGGTGGAGAGTGTTTATGGAGGGAGATGAATCGGATTTGGGCAAAGTAGGGATCTGAGGAAGTGGGAAAGAGAATTATAATACAAAAAAATTTGCTGATGTAGATAAAATCAGCCGCTCAGCATAACATAACAAATCTCTTACTTATCAAAAGCATCAAGTTTAACTAGTTCATGTCATTGGTAATTATTCTGAAATAATTTCACAATGTTTTTCAAGTGACATTTTTCTCTTGTAAAAGCCTATTAAGCTTTCTTCCAAAAGTAGATTGTTTAATTAAGACATTTATACTAGTAGCATAATAGATTTTATTTCTTATTAATCACACTATCATTAGACACACACTTCTTCTATTGGACTTCGATCCCTGGTTGGACCAATTTGCTTATTTATATTTTCTGAAAAAGGATATAAAGTTTCAAGATTGTTTTTTCATAAGTAAAACTATCTCTCTCAGTAAAATGTAAATAGTAAATTGGGATAAATTTACGATAAACCCAAATGTAAAAGACGAGGATTTTAGTTTGACTCCGTCCGACCGACTAGGTTTCCTACAATCAATTCTAAACCAGCTCCCCAATTCTCAGGAAAGCAGAAGTAACTATAAAAACTTTAAAGAAAGTGAAAAACTTGTGAAAATGATGCGAACGAGGTTTTTGTGGTTTGGTGTAGGTTTCTGGAGCAATTGCACAATTTGTGGTTAAGGATTTGTGGACGGACCGCACCTCCCTTTTTGACCAGGTGAAATTCCGTCCTCAAATCTAATCGTTTATAAATGTAATTCTATTTGCTTGAACTAGCATTGATTTTAAATTTCTCAAAATTTTCATTGTTAATGTTTGTGCAGTTGACAGAAAAGTTCAATTCCTTGGATACGCGACTGTCTAATCTGGAGTCTCTGATTTCCAATAAACCTACTTCCCCTCAGGTTTTGTTTGCATTGAAAGTTTATTCACTGTTTTTGTAGAATGGAACTGTAGGAATAATTACAGTTTTGATTCGGCACGAGCTTTAAGAAATTGTTTGACTTTGTAAAGAAAAACAGGAAAATAAGTTAGTGGAATGTGAACTCCACTTTTATATATTGGTTTTATAATAGAATTATGAGCATAATAATTTAGTTGAATGGTGAGGTTTAATACCGAAAAAAACAAATGTGACTTTAAATCGCGAACACCCCAAAATAGCAATATCGGTTAAAGAGTGTGGTGTGCATCTCAATTACAGCTACTGACCTTTCTTGATGTTTTGGTTTAAATAGATTGTGGTTTCTTAACCAGTAAACTACACAGATTTTAATTTTCCTTAGATTCTTTGGTTTATCTGCATGAAAACTTATAGCAATTATATTTCTTGTAGGATGAAGGAAATCTTGAATGAAGATTCTGGTTTCTTGCTGCATGATCATACTCATGTTCTAGTTTCTTCTCTTCCTTTTGAAGATTGGACAAGCAATAAATACGCATTTGCATTACTTTTTTCATCAGGAAGATCGTTTGGTATGAGGCAAAACTTTTTGCGGCTACTCATAGTCGTACTCACTTTGTCACATACATTGCGCTCGCAATGTCATTTACTTTGTTATTTGGATCATTCTCGAGTCCTCAGGAGATGGGCTACCCACTCAAAATAACATTAGAGTCAAGAAAACATGTGATATTCAATGCTGCATAATATGGTTATTGTGCCAACTGCCGAGGATCTGAATACGATCATTGAGAACAAATTAATTTAACTATTTTGACTGAAATTGCTACATATTTCAAAAGTGCAACTATGTGCTACAGAGTGTAAGTGCAACTTTCCCATCTCCGAGACATTGTCATTCACATGATCTGAATAATTGCATTCCACCGGCTGGCCATACAAGGAGTTTGCCAGAGGCCATTCTGCAATTATAGGAGCAGGTAATCGTTATATCGGTGTTCTGAACTTAAAAAACTGGTTCTTCACTCAATACTTTGAATTCCTTGTGATTGTTCATGCCTTCTCTCACTGTTTATTTATTTTTAAGAAGGTGGACTTCTGTTTTGAAACAAAGAATGTTTTACTGCTGCTTCGCTTCTATTGATTGCTGTCTCCTACTTATTAGTACTTACACTTCAAGGAGCATACACGAATTAGCCAAAAGAAGAGGATGTAAATGGTACTGCTCATAACACGATGCTTTGTTGGTGCGATTACTGCTCCTCTTGAGGCAACCAACTCTTACTAAAAGAAGTATTCCATATCCTAGACCGCATAGGAGCCATATTTGTGCAACAGCATACCCAGGTATGCCTGTAAATACTGTTGACTGCACTAGAGAACAAATACCATAGAATGCTGTCGGTTTTTATTTTTTGTTAAAATGGAAGGGGCGAGAGCAATACATTAAAAGGTCATTTGTAACATTATATCCTCCTCTGTATTTCTTTAATAAATTTAAAGGCTCTAACACTTAACAGTTGAGGTCATGTTTGATCCTGTTAAAACTCGCCGTGAAAAAGGTTGAAATCCTTCTGATCATATTTCCTTCAGCTAATCTATGCACTAAAGGTACAGAGCTTTCAAAGTTTATAATCAGAGGTTGAAAGATTCTAAAGTAGAGAATCAAAGGAAGAGATTAATTACCTTCTTCAGAACTGGTACAAGGCAAGCATCCTATGAATCACATGCTTTGCCATCCTTGTTCCACGAAAGGTTCCTATTTCTTCTGTCAATAATAGTTATTATTGATTTTCTATTTATTTTTGTTAGTTGTTTGGATTAGAAATTAAAGGATTCTTGCCTCGCCAATTTAGAGCATGAGAAATATAGCAATGCTAAACCATACGGCTTACACTACGTATGTCGTATTATGCTCAGGTTTGTCCATGTGCAGACACATCACGCTTCTGTTATGTGCAGTTATTACTCAAGGAAGTAAATTTTGGGGATAAGCTAACTGGATCTTGGCCGTTTACTGTGTGGTAGGAGGACTGGGTGTTGAAAGGATTAGATGCTCATGCATGCCTTTTATCATTTTTGTCGATGCATCTCTAGACACCGGTTTTAATAAATGTAAAAGAAAGTGGATTAAAAAATATATTTGTGAAATGTGTGTCCTACTTTTATATATTAGTATTAGTGGTATAACAAAACGTGAGTAAAAGACCAAAAAGTGATGTAAAAGAGGAGAAAAGATTTTCATAAATTGATATTGACTATTTCTATGGGACGAACCGGAAAAAGGAAATTCAACCTATTTCTGTGGGACGGATGGAGTATTTTATCCTATAATATCAGGTTTTAACCGTGTAATATGATGTTCTGGTCGTTATTGTGTCATGTCAAGCTAAACTCTTTCCATTTTCATCCTTTCATTGAAAATAGCACAATGATATTTTTGGTAACTCATTTCTCTCTAATGAGGTGAACTTCATTCTCCACTAACAATACTCCAATTACTTTTTCTTTCTTCTCTCTCTTATTACTTTGCTAATTGTGCATTAAAATCGATGTCCCAAAAGTTTCTATATTTATGGTATGGAGGGAGTATATTACAGTAACTTACTAACATGAACGGTAGGGCTGATAATTTTTTACATGACATGATAACTTGATATGAACACGCACATAGTTAATGGGTTGGGACCTGATAAGAACCCGAAGATTTAGGGTTGGGTTAGAGCTTGGCCTTATTAGATTTGATTGATATCGGGTGGACTCGATAACGACCCAATCACACAATTTGTCAGCCCTAATAATAAGGCATCTTTTAACCCATCTCCCAATTGTTGACTTACTACAACCTAAGCCAACAAGGGTTCAGATGTTACACCTCTTGGTGTAATGCAAACTATGACCTTTTTACCATTCACAATTTGCATTTAACATCTATCTCGTTGTTTTTAGGTACGCTTCCTTTATCATCTCAATAAAAATATGTTGTTTTATACCAATTCAAGAACATCTGACGTAAACAAATAGCGTGTATTAGATAATACTTAAATAAATGATATTCATTCCGTCTCTTTAAAAATGACAGGTTTTCTAAAATTGAAACAACTTCATCTCTACTCTTTCTTCTAATTTACTTTATTCTTTCGTTAACTCACATAGCAAACCTACATAAAATCTTGCATCTAAAAACAAATGTTTAATATTTAATGGGACGGAGTACTAAGTAATAATCCATCATATTTTTCAATATATAAGTTAAGTTTTTATGGTTATATATGCATTCAAAGAGTCGTGATATGTGTTGTTTTCAAACTAAAGTATATTTCACTAAAACAAGAAGATATTCATATCATACCAGCTTATGGATTGTTTTATGCAGATTCTGTGAACCTAAGGAATTCTCTCATTTGGTTTCTTGATTGAGAATATGCCTATTGTTTCCGTTCCCTTTGTCAACGACAAAAAGGAAGAGAAAAAAACCCAAAAAAAAAAAAGATTAAAGGATTAAATATTGGAATGCGAATGGTAGACGTAATTTATTTTTTGTTTGGTTTATATAAATATTATAGCAATTTTATTAACATTGGGGAACAAAATGATAACAGTAAGTTTAACTTCATATTTTATTATAATATCATAACTAAAAAAATACTCACTTCTACTACGAATAAAAGTCCTATTTAATTATGACACGAGTTTAAGAAACTGTAAAGAAAAGTAAGTTTAATAAGGTAGTAGAATATGAGTCCCACTAATATATATATATATATATATATATATATATATATATATATAGAGTTGTGATCATATGATAACCCCTAAATCACGTAATAACCCTATAACCAAATCTGAACCACACATATTTTCTAATCTTGTGGTTGAGATTCAAACTTAGATTTACTTCATAAAAAAAGCGCGGGGGTAAATATGTCATTTCCCTCATTTAATTTCTGAATTTCGCCAAATATCACGTAAAATGATAAAATGATATATGTTAGGTTTATTGCATAGAATGATAGTTTTGTCGGATAGAATGATACTCTGAATTGATAAAATGATAATATGTCATTTCCCTCATTTAATTTCTGAATATCGCCAAATATCATGTAAAATGATATATGTTAGGTTTATTGCATAGAATGATAGTTTTGCCGGATAGAATGATACTCTGAGTTGATAAAATGATACTTCTTGACTGACTGATAAAATGATAAAATGATATATGTTAGGTTTATTGCATAGAATGATAGTTTTGCCGGATAGAATGATACTCTGAGTTGATAAAATGATACTTTTGACTGACTGATAAAATGATAAAATGATATATGTTAGGTTTATTGCATAGAATGATAGTTTTGCCGGATAGAATGATACTCTGAGTTGATAAAATGATACTTTTGACTGACTGATAAAATGATAGGTTTATTGCATAGAATGATAGTTTTGTCGGATAGAATGATACTCTGAGTTGATAAAATGATACTTTTGACTGACTGATAAAATGATAGGTTTATTGCATAGAATGATAGTTTTGCCGGATAGAATGATACTCTGAGTTGATAAAATGATACTTTTGACTGACTGATAAAATGATAAAATGATATATGTTAGGTTTATTGCATAGAATGATAGTTTTTCCGGATAGAATGATACTCTGAGTTGATAAAATGATACTTTTAACTTATAAATGTTAGGTTTAGTGCATAAAATGATGTTTTGCCGGATAGAATGATACTTTCAGCCGATAGAATGATAGGTATTTTTGGTGTATAAAATGACATTTTTGTTTAATAAAATGATACTTTTACCTGATAAAATGATAATCTAAGCGGATAAAATGACAGTAACCTTATAAAAATGATACTCTGAGTTGATAAAATGATACGTTTACTGCTTTGTGATAAAATGATAGGTTTATTTCATAGAATGATAGTTTTGCCGGATAGAATGATACTCTGAGTTGATAAAATGATACTTTTGACTGACTGATAAAATGATAAAATGATAAAATGATACTCCCTCCGTCCCGCACTACTCACACCTTTCCTTTTGGGCATGGAGATTAAGGAATGAGTGATAGACAAAGTCAACAATTACGGCTGTAGGTATAAATTGTTACTAAAAATGGAAAGAGTGCAAATAACTTGGGACGCCCAGAAAGGAAATAAGTGCAAGTAGTGCGGGACGGAGGGAGTATATGTTAGGTTTATTGCATAGAATGATAGTTTTTCCGGATAGAATGATACTCTGAGTTGATAAAATGATACTTTTGACTGACTGATAAAATGATAAAATGAGCGAAATTCAGAAATTAAATGAGCGAAATTTGGATATATAAATTTTATCATGAGCGAAATGACATATTTACCCCCGCGCTTTTTTATGAAGTAAATCTAAGTTTGAATCTAGACCACGTGATTTTAAAAATGTGTGGTCCAGATTTAGTTATAGGGTTATTACCGAAATTGGGGTTATCATTATAATGCACCCCTATATATATATATATATATATATATATATATGGTTTTGATCCATGCAAAAGTATTCTTAATACAAAAATGTAGAACCAAGCATACAAAAGTAATTTTTAGGTCATTGTAAGCTTATTTTTACGTCATTATAGTAAGGATGACATGAAATGATCTTAACATGACCTCAAATCCAAAGTTTATAATATGACCTAAAACTGCTTTACAATGACCCTCCGTGTTTTTGTTTAATTATTGACCATTGGATTGTCAAATCTCATGGTCAGGATTTGGTCTGCATTTTGTATTGAGATCAAGTTTTGTATTGATCATTTTCCTATATATATATATATATATATATATATATATATATATAGGGTAGGGATATATTCATTTCCTTTTTGTATCTTTTGTTCTTTGTTCTTTTTAATCTCAGCCCCACGATTTTGTCATCCGACGGTTAGATTGGTGCCACGTGTCTTTTAATAATGCAGATTTTCAGTTCAATAATGCACACCGACTAATAATGCACCATTATAGTGTAATAATGCAGATCATCAGGACCCACGATTTTTATCTTTATAGTGTAATAATGCAGATTTTCAGTTGAATAATGCACACCGACTAATAATGCACTATTATAGTGTAATAATGCAGATCATCTGGACCGTTGATGAATGAGATCTAACGGCCCATATTAAGAAGAATAAAAGATCTAAGGGATGAATAGGAGAATAACGCTCCTCTATATATATATATATAAGGATGTATTCATTTCCTTTTTGTATCTTTTGTTCTATTATTCTTTTCAATCTCGTCCATTCAATCTGGAGATCTAACGGCCCCAAATATGTCCAACTGAACTTAAATTATAACCAATAAAAATCGAAAAAGGCTATATTCGGTATATGCAAAGTTGTTTGTTATGGTAACTCCCATGATTTCCTCTCCCTAAATCTCTGCGGTTATTATCATTGCAGATCACGATTTCAACATCTCTTCTCTCCTAAAAATCTATACTCCATTGATAGCATAACGTCTGAAGTTCACCGCTGGTTTTGTTTAGTGAGGAATACCGTTTGTGTATTTGCGGCGGACGTCGCCGATTTCTTCGAGCGCTTCGTCGCTGCTGTTGTTTTGCTGAACAATGGAAGAAGGTACATATTGTATCCGTTGCAACGATTTGTAAGCATATTATTTCTCAGAAATTCAGATTTGGTCGATTAGGCTATCGTATGTGTGGCCGTGTTTGAATGGTCGTCGCACGGTTATTGTTTTACCAAAGGGTTTAGCAACCCCTGAGGCTAGGCTAGGGTGTAGTCTGTTCTAAGTCTTAAAAATGTTGTCGAAGTACGCGAGCTGCAGTCATTCATCTAGGGTTGCACAATCGTAGTAGCTAGGCAGTATTTTGTAACTGGTACACGTAATGTACATATTATATAGTATAATGGGTAGTTTAGGTTCTATAATGCATCAGTTGTGATCTGTAATGTACATTTATCCTGACCAGTTTAAGTTAAGTTGTGCCGTGTTTGCATGATCGACGCAAGTTGCTTGTTTTGCCTAAGGGTTTAGGCAAACCTAAGGGCTAGGGTGTAATATGTATGCAATAATAAAATCATTACCAAAGACCACGAGTTGCAGTTAGTACACGATGCTTTTGATATAATCCCATCCCTGGACTAGGTTTGACTGATTTATGTAATGTACATATTATATAGTATAATGGTTAGTTTAGGTTATATAATGCAACAGTTGTGATCCGTAATGTACATTTATCCTGACCAGTTTAAGTTAAGTTGTGTCGTGTTTGCATGGTCGGTGCATGTTGCTTGTTTTGCCTAAGGGTTTAGGCAAACCTAAGGGCTAGGGTGTAATATGTACGCATTAATAAAATCATTAACAAAGACCACGAGTTGCAGTTAGTACACGATGGTTTTGATATAATCCCGGCCCCAGACTAGTTTTGATTGATTTATGTAATGTACATATTCTACAAAATAATGGTTGTCTTATGTTAAGTAATGGTCGAAACATGACCTGTAATGTACATTTTTGCTAAGCCCTTCTTATTTTCGTTTATGTACAGTGGTGGTTGTACCTGATTGTTCTCCTGAGTTGAAGCCCGTCGTCAGCCAGAAATTCCAATCGCTGGATTTCGCTTTCGCTTTTTAAGATGTATATGCCCGTGCTGTTGGTTTTGATACGCGCAAACAAGCGATGAGGAAGGTGGACGATGTCACAACCTAGTATTACGGTGTATGCAATAGGGAAGGCAAGAAGAAGTCGGACGAAGATGACCAATTGAATGCACGGTCTGGTTTCTCTATCAAGCGCAGACGGTTATCCAAGTGTTGTGGTTGTAAAGCGAGTATATCGTTCAAGTTTTTGAAGCAGGATTACCAGGTTATATTATCCAGGAGTTCAACGAGGCTCATAACCATCACATGGTTGAGTTAGAGCATCAATAATTTATGTCAATTAATCGAAAGTTGGATGATGTACATCAGAAATTCATTCTTGACTGTTCCAAGGCTAATAGGGGCCCCACTTACATTTAAGGTGTTGAAGGAAATTCTCGGTGGGTTTGAACTAGTTGGTTGCACTGTCGGGGATATCAGGAATGCTTCTCGAGACATCAAAGCATACACACATGGATTTGATGTGCAAATGGTGTTGGATGATATGGCTAAGAAGAAGGAAATGTCCGAGGCGTTCACATATCACTACGAAGTTAATGCTTCTAACCAGTTGGTTCTCTATTTTGGTGTGACGGTCTGATGAAGAGGAATTACCACATGTTTGGTGATATTGTGGCCTTTGACTCCACGTACAACACAAACATGTATAAATTCAATGATGTCTATTGTACATTACAACGCATACAGTTGTACATTACATAGTGCATTATAACGCTTTTTTGATGCATTACTACTCACATGTCGTTGCATTATTCACTTTTGACGTTGCTGACGATACATTACTATGTGATACGCAGGTACTGTATGATCTTCACTCCTTTCACTGGAAAGGATAATCATGGAAGACCTGTAACCTTCGCGACCGGTTTGGTGTGCAGCGACAAAACAGGGGCATTTGCTCGGTTGTTCAGACATATCGTCGAATGCATGGGTGTATCACCCAAGATGATTGTTACAGATCAAGATTTGGGCATGAGATCATCTATTGAAGATGTTCTAGTAGGCACTCGCCACCGTTGGTGTATGTGGCATATAATGCATAAGTTGGCCAACAAGGTTCCGAACAGGTTGCTGAGGGACGACGAGTTCAAGAAGGAATTCAATGCTTGCGTGTGGTCGGACCTGGTAGAACCTGACGAATTTGAGGAGGAGTGGAATAGATTGGTGGAACATCATCGGCTGGAGGACATTGACTAGTTCACCACATTGTATGAGTATCGGCAATTTTGGATACCGGCGTACTGCAAGGATTTTCCTCTGGGATCGATGATTAGGACTGCGTCCATATCCGAATCGGAGAACAACTTCTACACAAATTTTCTGAAGCCCCGAGCTAACATTGCTGAATTCTAATTGAATTTCAACCACGCCCTTGAATTTCAACGGAACAGTAGAACAACGTTGGACTACCACGATGCCACTGCCCTGCCCATACTAGCCACCACTCTGCCATTCGAGAAACATGCTTCAACGCTGTACACCGACAGTATGTTCAAGAAAATACAAGAAGAAATTGTTGAGGGTAACGAAAGATGCCGCGTGCTTGGATTTTCATCCGGAGAAATGGTTGACACGTACAAGCTTGGGGACAGCAAGCGCAATTCATATGTTGTCCGTCATGATAAGAATGATGATACTTACTCGTGCGAATGCAAACTATTCGGTCGGCAGGGTTATTTGTGCAGCCATATCTTTTTTTTGTTCCCGAACAATGAAGTAAAAAAATCCCAGATAAATACTGTGAAAGCAGATGGATGAAGACTGTGTTTCATGGGGAGTTTCAAGATGCCAAGGCTGTACATGGGGAGTTTCAGGATGCCCTGCCTACCAGGTCCATCGTTGACGATAGGCAAACTGTGTTTAAGCAGACGGTTTCGATGTTTTATGGGTTTCTTAGACGATTTGAGACCAACATTGAAGTGCTACGTGCATTTGTATGTGGAGTCGAAGAACTTGGCAATTCTCTTCAAGCTAGTACTCTGTCAACCTCCGCCTCTAAAAAGAGGCGGATGATTGAAGAGTTTTATGGTATGGTAAGGCCTGAAATAGTTGAGGTCCATCCTCCGGATGTCGTGAAGACCAAGGGCCATGCTAGCAGCTCAGTGAGCCGTCTGATTTCGAAGAGAGAGAAGGCTATAAAGGATGCTACTAGGCCTCTTAGAAGGTGTAAGGCGTGCGATGAGATGGGTCGTCACGACTCCAGAAATTGTCCAATGCTTAAAGAGATGGCGATGGAGAAAGAGACGCGGAAGGCAAGAGGCCAGCTTGACTCAGTTTCGATACACAGAACATCAATGTTTTTTTTTTGTACTTAGTAGTCTTGTGATTCGAATGGATGTCATAGTATTCCCAGTGTCAACATTTACCACATCTTGTTATTGCATTATTACACTGTTTTTGTTCATTATTGGATTATATCTCTTCAATTACTCTATATACTTGGGAGATTAACTCAGTAAAGTACCAATGTGCCGATTGATACTTCATAATGCCAACTATATTGCAAATAATGATAACTTATTGATACATAATGCACAACATCAATCAAATAATGTACATATGTATATTCTATTCACCACTTTTACCACACCAGCCAGTAAGCAGACACATAATGCAAAATACTTGACAAATAATGCAGCCCAGAAGATAAATAATGTAAATTATTAATCGACTAATGCGCACATTGATACTTCACTGAGTTAATCTCCCATGGAGAAAAGCACTTAAAATGGTAAAACCACACGACTGATAATGACAAAAGTAGCAATTCACCCATATACACAATAATTCTCATAATGCGTACTATATTGCAAATAATGACAACTACTTGATACATAATGCACAACCTCAATCAAATAATGTACATACTATATTGCAACAACTATTTGATTCGTAATGCATAGCCCCAAAATCAGTTTCTTATAGCAAAACACACTTAACCATTTGTTCAAAATATACCAGGCCACAAGTTGGTTGTGTCCACTATCCAACATGAGTCTACACAAATTCTGACAGTTTAAATAATCACTCCAGCAATTAATTGTCCCATCAACCTCCATCACACCGGCCTAAAGGCTCACTCACTCCAGCCCATAACTTTCGACCCACTGTTCGAAGTTGAACTTGGCCGGTCGCTCTCTCCAATACCTCGTGGCTTTAGACTGGTTTGTGCCAACTCTGGTGTTGTGTGCACAAGTAAGGAGTGTCTTTGCAAACTTGATTCTGAACATCTCTAAGCTCTTTGTGCCTTTTGCGCTCAGCCGCACTCCCAGTCCTTCTCCTTCTCCCCGAAGTACGTCTCCATATGGCGCATGACGTACACCCCAGTCTCCAATGTTACTAAGTTGTTCCTCCAGGGCATTGTCACCACATGGGTACTGCATTTTCGTATTAGCCCTGCCATCTTGGGTACTTTGCACTTGGTAAGTGCATCTGCCATGAATTGTTTCTACAACAAATAGTAAAAGTGTGTAAGAAATCTGTATAATGCACATGTTGTTAAATATAATGCTAATGAAAATAAAGCATTTTTTTGAACTCCACTTACTACCCTTTCAACCATGTACACATAAAATCTTATAATGAAGAATACAAGGTTAGTCATGTATACTACTACAGGAAAAATGGGTAGAGTCAGACGAATAGTGCATAGTAAATGACAACTACTATATAGTACCAAATACATAATGTACAATACCAAATGAATAATGTATAGTTTAAACAAATAATGTACATGCAAACCTTTGAGTTACGGTAAGCAGCAATTCACCAATATACACAATAATTCTCATAATGCCTACTACATTGCAAATAATGACAACTACTTGATACATAATGCACATACTCGGGCAAATAATGCACATATTTATATTCCATTCACCAATTTACCCACAACCGCCAGGAAGCAGACACATAATGCAAAATACTTGACAAATAATGCATCCCAGAACATAAATAATATAAATTTTTAATCAACAAATGCGCACTTTGAATCTTCACTGAGTTAATTCACCCATATACACAATACTTCTCATAATGCATACTATACTGCATATAATGACAACAACTTGATACATAATGCGCAACCTAAATCAAATAATGCACATATTTATATTCCATTCACCAATTTTTCCACACCACCCAGCACGCAGGCACATAATGCACAACACTTGACAAATAATGCAGCCCAGAACATAAATAATGTAAATTTTTGATCAACTAATAAACAATAATTCTCATAATGCATAATATATTGCAAATAATGACAATTACTTGCTACATAATGCACAACCTCAATCAGCTAATGCACATATGTATATTCCTTTCACCAATTTTCCCTCAACAGCAAGTAACCAGACACATAATTCAAAATACTTGACAAATAATGCATCACAGCACATAAATAATGTAAATTTTAGATTAACTAATGCGCATGAAAGATCTGGGGTTTGCGTAGATGTCGCTCAAGCAAGGATCTATCCTACTGATCAGTATAAGAATCCCCGCTAGCCTAGAACCTGCTTTCAAAGAATCCTCAACCCTATTCTACTGGGTAGTATAGTGAAGGTAGGGGTCGAATCCCACAGAGATGGTGCGCTAAAACTATTGCGGTGATATTCTGGAGGGTTTGGTTAGCTACCACGCTCGGGTTGAGTCTCTACCTAGGCAAGAATTTAAAAGTAGTATCCTACTGACTAGAATGGGGGAGAAGTGTAGAGGTGCGTGCAGCTGTGTACGTGGAAATGGGTAATCATGGTGTAACAAAAAATATTCGAGAAGTACTGGGTTTCTATTTTGGGCCAAACGGAATATCCGAAGGTAGTGGTAATTGTGTGACAAGGCTGACAGATCTCCAGAGTACAAACTAAAAGTGAAGGACAAAAGGCAAAAAGCATCGAAAAAGTAAAAGTGGTCCCCAACTATTGACATGGACATCATCTTCTTCAACACACTTGATCAAAACTAAATGACAACTCCAGATTCGCCACGTAAAACACAGAATAACAACTCACGAACACAGATCCACAAATAAAAATTACAAATCTGAAATCAAACACCAACACTGTAACTCCGCATACCGGTCAACATGAAAACGAATCGAAACTCAAACTAGACTTTGCATGCAACGATTTACTTCACAATCAAACAGTTCCCGATTATACTAACTCAGAGAAAATTACGACGAAAACAGCAACAACCGATTTAACACTTAAAACAACCAGAAACTCTAGATCTAAGCTAACTAGGCAGAAGGAAAAGAGATCAGCGAGGTAAACTGAACAGAAAACAATTTCATAGCATAAAACAAGTTCGGATCTGCAAACAAAGTAGTTCTAAGCCGTGAAAATCAAAAGCAACACAGGTCCATTGTGAAGAAAAATAAGAAATTTAAACTACGAAAGTGAAATAAAAGTGTTTGCCACTCCGGGCGATGGAACTCCTAAACTATGATCTTGCTGGCTGGAACGAGGATGACTGGAGCTCCGGGAGCTTCTGGAACTCAGGTAATCATGATTGTGTTGAGGAATGAGAAACTGGAATGGGCTGAAGAACTGAACTACCGAGAGAAATCTACCTAAAAGTGATGATGGTGAAAAATAGATATCTTTTTGTCTCCAAGTGGGTTCCTTTTATAGGGAGGCTTACCCTTGATTTTAGGGTAAATCCTTATTGCAAGATGACTCATTTGCCCTTAATTGTGGGTAATCAGCCTCAGCTATCCGTCTTCTCAATCTCGAACCGTTTTAGCATGTATACTGATCAGGATAGCAACATCCTGACACCCTTTTCACTTGAGTTATTCCGAAGCTTCCCTACTGGTTAGAACACTCAACCTGCACGCTTAAGCAACTTGTTTTGCAGATAAAGTTCAAATATGCACATCATACTGACCAGTAACCAAGGCCTAGAATACGACTTATCAAACTGCTCACACTTACCACATGCTTGTCCTCAAGCGTGAAGAACAAACAAAAAGAAATAAGTCGAATTCTAGCCTGGTTACTCCCCTGACCGACTCTACCTAAACTAGACTCTATACTACGACGCAAAGAAAAACACTTGAACAAACATAGAAAAACACACAAACAAACATAAAAAGACTAAAACACAAAGATCGGGCTATATTTTCAACCATCCCTCCCCTTGGGATCAGGTGCAATCCGGCCTTAGACAGCCTTGAACTTCTGCCGCCCCCCTTTTCTTTCCCAGTCAGTAGATCCGCTTGTCAAGATCGCCCAAACTCTCGGCCGAACACTAGGTTCACTCAGTCACTCATACCTCACCAGGAGTATTAGGACTGTTCTCTCTAATTGCTGGACCACAAAATGCTTCGGACTTAGATCTCACGTGCAACGACTGAAGGACTTAAAAGCTTGTAAATGGGCTATTGGCTTGTAATGTTTTGGGGTGGATGTTCCTAAGGCTCTAGGTTCAAAATTTCTGCTTCATTGAGGTGGGGGAACTGTGTGCATTTGGGCTCTTGGTTGTTGCTTCTCTTGGCTGGCGATTCTGGCTATTATCTCCAACTGGTCAGTAGTTTCTTGTGGCTTCGCCACCCTTATTCCTTCTTCATTTTTTTGTGGCCGAGTTTTTTTCTGACCATTTTCTTCATATTCTTTCTTCTTCTCTTTTTTCTTTTTCCCCCGTGGCTTCGCCACCCTTATACCTTCTTTTTGGGCCTGGGATGACTCCCTGGCCGATTTTCTTCCAAACTTTCTTGTCCAACTGGATTCTGCTTTCTTGTACACCCTTCTAGCCAGTAAGCTTCATTCGCTTCATGCCTTGCACACACACAGTCCCAGTGGCTAGGGGTATTTATCTGGTATAAAGAGTTAGAAAAGAGGTTCTAAAGGTGGTTTTTTTTTTTTTGGGGGGGGGGTTTCTACTGCCTTCAGTGTTGCTACACGCAGTTACTTCACCCTAGGCAATTTGTGGCAGCCGCTCTTTTCTTTTCTAAACATGTGGAAAGTGGTTTCACTTAAAGCTTATAACTCACATTTTAAGAGGGCTTGCGTGTTTGGCTCTAAGTATGGGCTTTTCTCTCATACTCACATCATCTATCCTGGCTAGGAGGTACTAAGGGGGGTGGTTTCTGTTTTCCAGCATGTCTTATTTCCCTCAATTCCCCTCACCGTCAGCTCAAGACAGTTGAGTTTTAAGCCCAATCAACACACAAAATAAAAAAAAACTATACCTAACAAAACACTAACACATGCACAAACAGAAACCACACATACATCATACTGGCCATTGCATCCCCCCTCCCACTTCACAAGTGTCTGCCCTCTGATAAGGCTGTGAAGTGGAAAAGGTAATGGCCAGTATGGTGGACACACAGATAAAACAACAACACAACATATTAACACTAAAACTTCTCACACTTAGACTATGAAATAGGCTAAGTGGAAGAGTTTGAAAACCTAAACAGAAACCAACAGACACAAAACACATATATATACAAACTCCTCACACTTAGGCCAGGCAATGGGCTAAGTGTAAGGAAACATGCTAACGAAAAATACAAACAAGAGAAAAACAGAAAGCATGGGCCCGAAAACAAACCCTTTACTTCTCACACTTAGACTATGAAATAGGCTAAGTGTTAGGAATGGGGTGTGCGCACATACACAATTTATACTACCTAAAAGCACAGAAAACAATAAAAATACGAAAAACTAAAGAGAAAGAAAAGAAAAACTAACTTGTGGTCGGGGGGTGTGGTCTATTTGTGTCGCCTGCTCCTTCGCGGGGTAGGTGGTGCAGGAGATTGTTCCTTCTCGGTCCCAGCTTGCTCCTGATCTACGTCCGCCGGCTCCTCGGCCTCTCCTCTCTCTGTCTCGGGTTCTACTGGTACACTTGGTCCGGGATGCTGGGCTTCATGGCCCCTGTCTCCTGTAGCTTCTTCCTTCCTCTGGCTGGTTACTTTCTCCAATATCTCATCTATCACAGATGCCATCCTGTTCATCTCAGTTATCAACCGCTGGTTCTCCTCTCCTAGCTCGGTCACTATCGGCTCCATAGTAGCTTGCTTCTGGGTCAATATACACTGTCCCGCAGACTCCTTTAGGATCCTTTCCATTACCGACGCTAACCGGATCATCTCTGCTCTCATTTGTCTGTTCTCTACTCTTATTTCGTCTATAGCCTTCTCAATCCTTTCTTGACGCTGCTCTTGTGCTGATTCCTCCCGGGCTGCTGCTACCCGTCCGGTGGGCAAAGCTTCCTCCCCCATTGCATAAAAGCGTGGCACGCCTTGCCTTAAGTGGACCGCGTTCGTTCGGACGAACATGGGGGTATCAAACAAACCTGGGACGTCCACCATTGTCAAGGGGGATAAGTCCTCTCCCTCCGAGACGGTTATATTGTTTCTCACAAAAATTCCCAATAAGTGGCAGAGGGAAAGATTCCGTGCTGGGTGGGTGGCGATGAGGTGGCATTGGTACGCGGTCCAGAATCCCAAGTGCAACTTCCTGCCCTTCTTGGCACACCACAAGAGGTACAACTCCGTCATCGATGTTCTCACTGCCGAATTTGACTGTCCTAAAAGGTTGAAGTCTAAAAACAGCTGCACCAGGCGTAAAATAGGGTCGTTGAAATGGATGGACCGCGAGAGGGTGGACCGGAACTCTCCCGAAGCTGGGTGGGTTAACTCTGCCCACGCCTCCTGGGGTTCAAACTCCACATGCCTGTGTGGGATTCCCCTCTCTCTATTCCTCCACTCCGAACTCAACGCCTCCTCCAAAGTACACATACCCATTCTTACCGTCCACTCGATTATACTCAGCTTAATTTTACTCCCAAACACCCTAAAACTGATGCACTCCTCGTCCAAATCAGTGGTGACTTTAAATTGAAAAGTCGAGAAAAATTCTTTGGCCAGCTTAACCGGGATATTCATAACCTCATTTTCCAACAGCCATTCGAAACCCAACGCATGCAAAAGGGCGAGAAACGATTCGCGAGCTTTCAATTTATCTAAAGAAGGGAGATGAAGTACCTTCCCACTCTTGATTTGCTTGCTCTTGTCGTCCTTGGTGCGGTAAGCGGACTTGAGCTCCTTGGAATCGAACAACGTCATCTCTTCTACCACGTCGTCAGTGAGGTCAACCGTCCACCTTCGGTATCTTAATCTCTCTACCGGTGGGTGGAATAACTCTCTATGATCATCCAAGAGCTGTTGTTCAGTGTACTCCTCATCGGCCAGAGAGATGTTGCTGTCGAAAGATGATTCAGTGCTGGCTGTGTACTCTTCGTCACTCAACTCCCGCCGGCTTGGTGGAGTTCTTTGAGTTGCTTCAGTAATGACGATTCCGGTGTTCACGACACGCAGTTTCTTGGTACTAGGCTGTTTCCTCATAACGGCCTTGCCTTTTCGCTACCTCTCCTCTTTGTATCGGACTTCCTCCTGGGTAGTGGGGCTACTCTCTACCTTGGCGTCATCCTTCTCCGGTCTTTCGGGGCTAACTACCTTGGATGCGAGGTCCGGACCCTCAGCCATCCGTTCAGTTTCCACACCCTGATCCACTTGCACCAGAGAGGGTTCCTCGACCACCATTTTGGCATCCTCTGGGTCGGCAAAAGGTGAGGACTCCTCCCCAGGTTTTGTGGGAGTTGTCCGTTCGTCGTCACTCACGATCTCCAGCGGATCTGCCGCCGTGTTCGGTTCCGCCCTGCTGGATGCCCACTTACCCAAACATCGTTGCGACACCCTTTGTGGTTTGGGTCGGTCTACCGTGGAGTCCGTCTTCACTACCAGTCTCCGCTTGACGGGAATCGGCTTTACTACCTGAGGTGCCATTGGGGTAGGTGCTTCTACTTCTGGTTCGGCTGCCTCTGTTTCTGTTTCCTTGGCTTCTGTAATCGTATTACCCTTCTCTTCTTCCGGCTGGTATGCCGGGCCTTCTGGCTCACTTACTCCCCCTGTCTCTTCACTCACGCCTACTGCCTTCGAAGCGAGGTCTAGACCCTCAGCCTCCGAGGTAGTAGCTTGTGCTGCTTGGTTCACTTGGTTCAAAATGGAATCGAACTCCTCATCAGTCATAAGAGTCTGTTTTTGGGCTGACTCGTTCAGATCTAAGTCCTCCCTTGCCACTTCTTGAGATACCGGCTCCGCTTCGGGCGTCTTCTCTGTTCCGCCGCTCCCCTCTTGAGTCGTTTTTTCCTCATGCTCCTCAAGGCCGGAGTCGTAGTGGGCAGCGATGGCGTCGAGTTCCGCCGAATTGGGTACTGAGGTTTCCGATGGTGCGGTCGCTGAGGGAGTTCCCTCCTCTGAATGTACTGCTGTATGGCTGACCGGCGCAGGCGAAATTTCACTGGGTACAGTTCCTACGCCCCCCATTTGGCTGAAACTGGTCAGCGCCGTCGTCCAGTCCCTTGTCGGGTCTTGTTGGCGAAGAAATGCCATCATGGCATCCATGGAAATCATGGGTGGCGGCTGAGCGGTCGGTGCCGGTGGTGGTGGATTTGGCTGTGGTTGTGCCTCCGGGGTTTCTTGGCGGCGAGGTTTGATTTTCTTGGCGAACGCTTTCTTCCCCATGATTGGAAATTTACGATTTGGTGGTGGAAAGTAGGGATTGAACTGGTGGAAATGGGAAAGAAACTTTTGGGAGAGAAAATGTAAATGAGGGTTTGTGAGGGAAAAGGGTTGGGACGGTGAGTTTAATTTGGGGGAGAGAGAGCAGTTGCAGGTGGTTGTAACCTGTTATCAAGGGTTGCCGGTCGCGACGCTTCAGATGGGAGGCGGTTGAAATTGCTGGCCTCTGATTGGTCAGCGTGTCCCTTCTCTCTGCTCACACGCCACTCCCAGCCGCTGCCACCCTGCAAAAGCTGCACCAACTTTAATTCAAATTTTCGTCCTCTCCATAATCCCCCCTATACTTACCTAATAAGGAAAATAAATCAAATGGGCCCTTAAATAAAATCTGAAATAGCACCAGATAGGCAATTTTTTTTTAATACGTATTCCAAATTAAAATTAAGGCCCGATAATATTTTTGGATTTTTAGAAATTATCTTGCATGCAGAGATTAACTACGTATTTACAATATTTACATCTTCCTTAGGCAATTTGGAATTCTACTTGGCCAGTATATGCAAACTATTTTCAAAAAGAAACTAGCCACGTGGAACTCCAAATTCCTATCTTACTGATCAGTATACAACCGTAGTAAGTGGTTGCAGTGGAATTTCATCCACTACATCCACCTCACTATTCTCCCTAAATATTTTTAGCCTATGTCCGTTTACTATGAAAGGTTCAGAGTTAGGAAAACTCCCTGAAATTTCCACTGCTCCATTGGAACAGTGTGAGGTGATGACATAAGGCCCTGTCCATTTCGACTTGAGCTTCCCAGGCATGAGCTTCAGCCTCGACTGGAAGAGTAGTACTTTCTGCCCAACATGGAGATCCTTGGTCCTTAGATTCCGGTCGTGCCACAATTTGGTTCGCTCATTGTACCACATAGCTGAATCAAACGACTCCAATCTAAGTTCCTCAAGCTCCTGCAGCTGCAGCTTCCTTTCCTCTTCACAGGCTGTAGCATCCATATTCACTTTCTGTACTGCCCAGTATGCCCGGTGTTCAATTCCAACCGGTAAATGGCACATCTTCCCGATCCGGTATGGGGACATTCCTATGGGGGTCTTGTAGGCTGTACGATATGCCCATAGAGCATCCTCTACCCTTGCACTCCAATCCTTCCTAGAAGGATTTACAGTCTTCTCCAAGATCTTCTTTATCTCGCGGTTAGAAATCTCCGCTTGACCGTTAGCTTGCGGATGGTAGGGGCTTGATAGTCTGTGGTGTACGCCATATTTTTTCATTAATGCTTCAATTGTGCGATTACAAAAATGTGTACCTTGGTCCGATATGATCGCTCTTGGTACTCCGAACCGGCTGAAGATATGACTCTTTAGGAACTTGGCCACCTCCCTTGCTTCACACGTGCTTGTGGCCTTGGCCTCCACCCATTTGGAGACGTAATCCACTGTAACTAAAATGTACAAATTGCCATAGGACGAAGGAAACGGACCCATGAAATCCATTCCCCATATGTCGAACAGCTCACAAACAATGACGGGTACCTGCGGCATTTCATCCCGGGCAGATATTCATCCGGTCAGTTGACAGCGCTCACAAGTTCTGCAGAACTCGTACGCATCCTTGTTGAGCGTTGGCCAATAAAAGCCGCTGTCCAGAATCTTTCTTGCCGTCTTCTTAGGACCGAAGTGTCCTCCACATGCCAAAGAGTGGCAATGTGTCACAACGTCCCTTTGCTCCCAGTCAGGAACGCACCTCCTTATCACTTGATCGGATCCTACTCTCCAAAGATAGGGGTCGTCCCAAAAGTAGTATTTTGCCTCACTCTTGATTTTCATTCTCTGGGCCTTGGTAATACTCGGCACCTCTGGAAGTTCTCCAGTCACTAGGTAGTTGGCCAGGTCTGCATACCACGGCTCTTGCCCTACCTTTTCTTTTCCTTTTCAGTATCGTACTGGCCAGTAAGCTTCATCACTTCTTCCCAGTCAATCTTCCTGGCCTCAAAATTTACCTCACATAAATGCTATTCTGGAAACTTGTCGTACACTTCTTCGCTGTTTCCCTCTTGCACTATTCTACTCAAATGGTCCGCCACCTTGTTCTCGACTCCCTTCTTATCTTCCACGTCCCAATCGAATTCTTGTAACAAAAGGACCCATCGGATCAAGCGGGGTTTGGATTCCTTCTTGGCAATCAGATACTTAATCGCTGCATGGTCAGTATACACGATGACCTTGGATCCCAACAAGTATGGCCGGAACTTCTCGAAAGAATACACCACTGCCAGCATCTCTTTCTCAGTGGTATCATAATTCCTCTGGGCTTGATTCAGAGTCTTAGATGCATAAAAAATTACGTACCTCTTCCCATCGATCTTCTATCCCAGTACGGCTCCCACTGCATAATCGCTGGCGTCGCACATCACTTCGAAAGGATAGTCCCAGTCAGGAGCCCGTATGATAGGTGCGGATATCAGCTTTTCCTTGAGAAGGTTAAACGCAGCCTTGCATTGCTCATCAAAAACAAACTCTACTTCATGCTGAAGGAGTCGGGTAAGGGGTTGGGCAATCTTGGAGAAATCCTTGATAAATCTTCGATAAAATCCGGCGTGCCCCAGAAAACCCCTTATCCCCTTCTGATCAGTAGAGAACGGTAATTTGGATATAACATCCACCTTAGCTCGATCCACCTGGATTCCCCTCTCTGAAACCACGTGTCCCAGAACAATCCCTTCGGTGACCATAAAATGACACTTCTCAAAATTCAACACCAGACTTTTTGCTTGACACCTTTCTAGAACTATATCCAAATGATGAAGGCAAGAATCGAAAGAGTCTCCATAGACCGTGAAGTCATCCATGAATATCTCTATGCAGTCTTCAATCAAATCGGAAAATATGCTCATCATACATCGTTGAAACGTACCTGGAGTGTTGCATAGACCGAAAGGCATGCGTTGGTATGCATAGGTTCCGAATGGGCAAGTGAAGGTGGTCTTATCCTGGTCTTCAGGATCCACGTAAATTTGGAAGTAACCGCTGTACCCATCCAGAAAACAGAAGTACTTCTTCCCAGCTAATCTCTCTAACATTTGGTCGATGACAGGCAAGGGAAAATGGTCCTTCCTGGTCGCATTGTTCAGCTTACGGTAATCGATGCACATTCGCCAACCCGTGACTAGCCTCGTTGGTATTAGCTCATTCTTCTCATTCTTCACGACTAGGATCCCTGATTTCTTTGGAACCATGTGAATGGGGCTGACCCACTCGCTGTCCGGCACTGAATAGATAATCCCTAGCGACAACAACTTCAAGATTTCCTTCAATATCTCTTCTCGCATGTTAGGGTTTACCTTCCTTTGAGCATCTCGATGTGCCTTTGCTCCTTCCTCCAACCTAATGTGGTGCATGCAGACGTCGGGGCTAATTCCAACTAAATCTGTGAGACTCCATCCAATCGCCTTCTTGTTCTTGCTCAGCACGGTCAGTAGCCTAGCCTCTTGTTCCTTCGTAAGGCTGCTACTGATGATCACTGGATGTGAGTTCTCCTCTCCGAGGAAGGCATACTTCAAATTCGATGGCAATTGCTTCAGCTCAACTTGGGGTGGAAGTGTGTCTTCGGGTAGAGGGTTTTTCTCAGCCTCTCCTCCTTTCTCTAATTCTCCCTCTAGAGATTCCTCTATACTGACTGGTAGCTGAGCCCCTGCGGCTCCAATGAACTCTGATTTCTAGCAGAAGTCCTTAATTGCTCCTTCTATCTCTTCATCAGTCAGCCCTTGGCTACTGATCAGATCACACCATGCAGCGGCTTCTACGTCAGCTTGCTCATAGACATCTAAAGCTTGGAGCTTTTCCTGCAATAGTTCGGTCTCAAGAAAATCTTGGACTAAGGGGTCAATCACATCAACATAGAATAAATTTTCAGAATCGATAGGCTTTTTCATGGCCTCATTAATATCAAAAGTATACTTCTCCCCATGAAAATCAATGCAAATTGTTCCCTCAGCCATGTCTACTATCGTCTTGACCGTTCTAAAAAATGGCCTACCTAACAATATTCCACTAGATTCCCTAGCCTCGGACTCACTCATTTTGATCACATAAAAGTCAGCAGGGTAGGTAAACTCATGCACTCTGACCAACACATTCTCTAAAACACCCCCAGGACTTATGCATGACCTATCAGCCAGTTGGATCAACACCCTAGTACTCGACAATCTAACCCCCTTCAATTGGTTATAGATCGACAAAGGCATGACATTAATAGAAGCTCCAAGATCACACATTGCATGCTCGACTTTCACATCTCCTATAGTTATAGGCAGGGTGAACATACCTGGATCGGCCCTCTTGGGCGATAGCTTCTCCTGCACTATTGCTGACGCGATCCCTTCTACCATAATTTTTCCATCCTCCTGGGCTTTCCCAGCTATGAACTCCTTAATAAATTTCCCAAGTGGGGGTATCTTCACGGCTTGGAGGAATGGTATGGTAACATCCAGCTTCCCGAAAATTGACAAGTAATCCACTGGGTTTTCCTTCTTCCTCTTAGTTACGAAACGGTAAGGGAATGGTTTCTCCCCCTTTCTCTCCTCTACCGGTCCCTCAGTAACCTTCTTGAGACCTTCCTTGGGCAGATTCTGGGTTTGAGTTTCCTTCGTTCTGGATTCTACCTCTTGATGGGGTTCCTTCCTGACCAACACGTTCTCGGGCTCGCCTTTTCCACATGGTGTTTCTCCCAAGAAAAATGGGTCCTGCATCCGGGGTAGAGGTCTGCGTAGCTCTTCTTCCGAGACAACGTCCCCCAATAATGTTGCTCCACTTGGTTCTCCACTAGACTTCTTTGGCTGGGGTCCTTCATAGGTAGTACCGGATTGTAGTGTGACTTTGCTCACATTCGCCTTTTCAGGCACATGGACTGTTGACGGGAGTTTCCCTGAATTTCCTTTCATTTCACCCATCGAACTGGCCAGTTGGGCCAACTGCCTATTCATCATATCCATGTTCGCCTTATGCTCCTTCTGGGCACTCTGCATCCCTTGCACTACTTCATTATGGGATTGTAACTCACCCTTGATACCTTGCTGCGATGCGAGCAATTCTCCCATCATGTCCTCCATAGATCTCCTTTACCTACTAGGATATTGGGATTGATTCAGCCCTTGGTGCTAGTTATACTGGGAATTTTGGTTGGGCTGGAAATTTTGGAAATTTTGCTGGTTCGGGTTAGGTGGGTATTGGTTATACTGGCCAGGAGGGTTGTACTGGTCAGTATGATATTGGTTCTGGTTCTGGTTTTGGAACTGGGTTGGGTTTTGCTGAGGTGGTGGTCCTTGGTTAGGTTGACTCTGATAATTTTGAAAGTTCCTCTGGTGGGGTGGTACATAAACAGGGTTTGGGTTTTGTGGGTGTTGGTTTTGAGGTTGTTGACTGTGGGGTTGTTGGTTCTTTCCTGACCAGTTGAACTGGTTGTTTGGATTTTCCGGGCCACGGTTGAAATTCCGGTTCGGGTGGGGGTTGTATTGGTTCTGACCTTGACCTTGGTTTTGATTTTGGCTCCCATCTCCCCATCTAAAATTCGGATGATCCCTCCATGGTGCATCCCGTTGTCTCCCTTGGATCCAATGCCCACTAGAATTGTAATAACCAGCAGCGTTGACTTGCTCCATATTCACGAAGTCATTGGGCTGATCATAGCTCGGCCCTTGGTTCCCTTGTTCTGCACCCTTGTAGTTTCCAGCTGGGGAAGTTGGTGGCGCATTTTTCTCGATTGCGCTCAAGAGCGTCTTCTTCAATTCGTCCTTCTTCAAATCCATCTTCTGTTCTATCTTCTGCTCCTGGTCAGTAGACAAGGCGCTGGCAATCCTTTCTCTGCTGTAACCATCTCTGGAATTGTCATACTCCTTTTTTGCGCTCAACAGTTTCCCTAGGGCCCTTTTAGCTTCGCTGACCCTTAGTTGCGTGAAGCTTCCTCCTGACGAGGAATTCGCTAGATCCTTGGTTGCTTTGTTCATCCCTTCATAAAAGACATGGTGTACTTCAATATCCGCCATGCGATGGTTGGGGCACGCATCCAAGAGGCTCATATATTTCGCCCAGTAATCACTCAAAGGCTCATCGTACCCTTGCTTTACATTAGTTATCTCTCTCTTCAGCGCACTTGTCTTCGACGATGGGAACAACTCACCTAAGAATGCTGACTTGAAATCGGCCCAACTCTCAATGGAGTTGGGTGGCAGACGCATGAACCAAGTGTTGGCTTCCCATTTTAGAACAAACGGCAAAGCCTTCAATCTATAGTCATCCTCGGTCGCCCCTGCTGGCCTCCTTTGCGCCCTACAAATCTTACAAAACTCATGCAGGAACTCGTAAGGTCCTTCATAGCTCTTTCCGCAGTATGTAGGCAGAATTGCGATAACATGGGGCTTCACATCACAGGCAGTCTGCCCCTGGGTGACTACAATGGCTTGCGGTGGTTCTCCCTCGATATGCGCATTCAGGGTACCGATCTCTGGATCATCATCTCCGTTGGCAGCCATCTCCCCTGGGTTGCCTTCCAACAGTGGTATCTCTTCTGGTATTGGTCCTTCTATGGTGTATTGCTCCTCGTCGCTACTCGAACCTAAGTCAGACAGAGCCGTCGACAAACCGGATCGAGTGGTTACGAATATAGATCCTCACTGAAGTATCTTCGGCCTCCACTGGTCAGGAGCCGAGCTGCTTCTCATATACTGAAATAAAAAGAAAAGGAAAACGTTATGCACAATATATACGCCAAAGTATAACACACAATAGCTTCAAATAACGACATCCATCCCCGGCAACGGCGCCATTTGAAAGATCTGGGGTTTGCGTAGGTGTCGCTCAAGCAAGGATCTATCCTACTGATCAGTATAAGAATCCCCGCTAGCATAGAACCTGCTTTCAAAGAATCCTCAACCCTCTTCTACTGGGTAGTATAGTGAAGGTAGGGGTCGAATCCCACAGAGATGGTGCGCTAAAACTATTGCGGTGATATTCTGGAGGGTTTGGTTAGCTACCACGCTCGGGTTGAGTCTCTACCTAGGCAAGAATTTAAAAGTAGTATCCTACTGACTAGAATGGGGGAGAAGTGTAGAGGTGCAGCTGTGTACTTGGAAATAGGTAATCATGGTGTAACAGAAAATATTCGAGAAGTACTGGGTTTCTATTTCGGGCCAAACGGAATATCCGAAGGTAGTGGGAATTTTGTGACTAGGCTGACAGATCTGCAGAGTACAAACTAAAAGTGAAGGACAAAAGGCAAAAAGCATCTAAAAAGTAAAAGTGGTCCCCAACTATTGACATGGACATCATCTTCTTCAACACACTTGATCAAAATTAAATGACAACTCCAGATTCGCCACGTAAAACACAGAATAACAACTCACGAACACAGATCCACAAATAAAAATTCTAAATCTGAAATCAAACACCAACACTGTAACTCCGCATACCGGTCAACATGAAAACGAATCGAAATTCAAACTAGACTTTGCATGCAACGATTTACTTCACAATCAAACAGTTCCCGATTATACTAACTCAGAGAAAATTACGACGAAAACAGCAACAACCGATTTAACACTTAAAACAACCAGAAACTCTAGATCAAAGCTAACTAGGCAGAAGGAAAAGAGATCAGCGAGGTAAACTGAACAGAAAACAATTTCATAGCATAAAACAAGTTCGGATCTGCAAACAAAGTAGTTCTAAGCCGTGAAAATCAAAAGCAACACATGTCCATCGTGAAGAAAAATAAGAAATTTAAACTACGAAAGCGAAATAAAAGTGTTTGCCACTCCGGGTGATGGAACTCCTAAACTATGATCTTGCTGGCTGGAACGAGGATGACTGGAGCTCTGGGAGCTTCTGGAACTCAGGTAATCATGGTTGTGTTGAGGAATGAGAAACTGGACTGGGCTGAAGAACTGAACTACCGAGAGAAATCTACCTAAAAGTGATGATGGTGAAAAATATATATCTTTTTCTCTCCAAGTGGGTTCCTTTTATAGGGAGGCTTACCCTTGATTTTAGGGTAAATCCTTATTGCAAGATGACTCCTTTGCCCTTAATTGTGGGTAATCAGCCTCAGCTATCCGTCTTCTCCATCTCGAACCGTTTTAGCATGTATACTGATCAGGATAGCAACATCCTGACACCCTTTTCACTTGAGTTATTCCGAAGCTTCCCTACTGGTTAGAACACTCAACCTGCACGCTTAAGCAACTTGTTTTGCAGATAAAGTTCAAATATGCACATCATACTGACCAGTAACCAAGGCCTAGAATACGACTTATCAGCGCACAAACCAGTCTTGCAACTACCCATCCAGCCATTTACCAGATATGTAGATGAATGCACAATACAAGACTAATTGATGTCGAAGTACTGACGCAAGTATACAGTCAATCAAATTGTTTGGTTACCTGCAGCGTGTGTAGGTTGGGAGCGCGACAGACGGCCTCTTTTAGTCATTGTAAATCTGTCATAAAAACAAGAAATAAGATACCATAATCCATCATTTTAAACCAAAAAAATGTCTGTTTTCGGAGTCAGAGAAAACCTTGACCAAAACGAGTCCCAATATTTTGATTTCGAAAGGTCGCAACCAAGTCGCTCTTAAAATCATTGATTTTCGTGTCTAAAAAATTGTGAAATCCTCCCCTAGTCGGGCTTTACAATCATCTACCGGGTTCAAATCATCAACAAGAACAGTTAATTTAGACCTACCTCGTCGACGCAGTGAACAATGTAAACGCCCGCTTCCGGAATTCGAGTAGGACGGAGAAAACGTCACCGAACGGTGGCGGCGGCTAGGGTTTGACGTTTAGTGGAAGTTGGGGAGACTGGAGGCTGAAGAGTGGAGAAGAAGTTTTGAGTTTGGAATGAGAGAAAATGAATCGAAGCTGGGACGTGTATCAATTGCCCGCTTAAAATTCGCACATTCCGTTTTTGGTGTGGTTTTAATTTGATATTTTTACTAGTTTACCCTCATAATGCACATAATCCTATCTATAATGCAACACGGGATAATAAAATAAGAGTCCATCCGGTCCCTTGATTTATCTAATCTAACGACCAAGATTTAGAAGAAACTTAAATCTAAGTGATGAAAAGGAGATTAAGGCTCCCCTATATATATATATATATATATATATATATATATATATATATAGGATTGCGATCAAGATAGAACCATTCTTAAATGTAGAACCATTCTTAAACGTAGAACAAATGCCAAACGGAGGTCGTTAGATCTTTTAATCCAATGGTGTTGATTTGCACAGCAACTTCCCATTACAACCAAAACTATTATTGTGAATGCAGAGAAGTGAAAAAATAAAGAATGCATGGACTCTTCTTCGTTTCATTCATTCTTCCATTAACATGTGAGTTTTTTCACATGTTGAGTCCGGAATGTCGTGAAAACATAGTCTAATATGTATGATTTTTAATCTTGACCGTCATTTTTTCCTCATCCAATGAATAAAATATGTAGAGTTCTAGGTTCTACACTTAAGAATGGTTCTATCTTTAACACAATATATATAGGGTTGCGTTAAAGATAGAACCATTCTTAAGTGTAGAACCTAGAACTCTACATATTTTATTCATTGGATGAGGAAAAAATGACGATCAAGATTAAAAATCATACATATTAGACTATGTTTTCACGACATTCCGGACTCAACATGTGAAAAAACTCACATGTTGATGGAAGAATGAAGGAAACGAAGAAGAGTTCATGCATGCTTTATTTTTTCACTTATCTGCATTCACCCATTAATAATAGTTTTGGTTATAATGGGAAGTTGTTGTGCAAATCAACACCATTGGATTAAAAGATCTAACGACCTCCGTTTGGCATTTGTTCTACGTTTAAGAATGGTTCTACGTTTAAGAATGGTTCTATCTTGATCACAATCCTATATATATATATATATATATATATATATAGTAGTGATATAGGGCAAGTGCCCATTAACTACATAACTAGAGAACAAATCACAGCCACAGGATCAAGAAAATCAATGGCTAATATTAATACATGTAATTTTTTAATTTAAAGGAGAAATTAGTTCCCTCTATTACAAATTTACTTCACAATAACAAGGCGGGGGTATAATGGTCATTGCACATCCAAAATTAGGTTACGTCATTGGCAAATTCATTTCATTTGAAAAAGAAACCGCGTTCTTCTCCTCTTCCTTCTTCTGCAAAATTAAACCGCGATTCAACCTCGCGTCGCCTTCGCCGTAAGCCGTCGCCTTCGCTGTAGCCGTCGCCATCGCCATCGTCGTCGCTATCCAGTCGTCAACATCTAGTCCTTCGTCGAACAACATCAGCTCAAACGGTGTCACGACCGACCATACTAGGGGTACTACAAACGAGGCGATCGTGACCAAGGGATCACAATAACGACAACATACAAGGATAACAGTTTCTGAAAACTTAATTAGCTTAAAGGAATAATATTTTAGTTCATTAAAAGTTTAGACCATAAATTTTTAGTTTAAAGAAACTTAATGTTATAAAATTTATTATTAATTAGCAACGACTTATGACAAATGATTTTTCAAAATAAGCAGCGGAGAAAAATAAATAATAAAAAAAACAATTAACTTCCAAAAGAAAACATTTGGTTTAGTTTATGAAAAACCATTTTAGAGTAACAAGGTAAACATCATATTAAAGCCTAACAACATTAAACATGCTCAAACACGGTACGAAAAGGAATCAAGTCTTGAGGCATAGTTCAAAAAAATAGCAGCGGAAATAAGGTTTAAAGAGAGTCATGGATGACACCTATGTATGAAGACACAACGCACCCAAAGTTCCTAGGCCAACTCAACATCCACCGCAGCATCCCGCTCAACCTGCACATAAGAAAACCTATGTAGGGCTGAGTACTTGTTGTACTCAATGGGCTCATGCCGAAAACATTTTAATAATAGTTATGTCATCCATACCAGTGATCTCGACTTTTATATGTAGTTAAGAAATATCACGAGAACACAAAAATATTTCATAGACTGGCCAGTCAAATAATCTCCCAACTTTCACAACAATCCATCAATCACAATCATCATTCCATGTGCGACGAAAGTGTGTCCACACTATTCGCCCGCGAGACCGGCCGACTAGCAAGGACGGCTCACGATCCCAGCAGTGTACACAGCCTGGTAGGGTTTGCAGCCCTACTCAGACCCGAATTCGTTTCACAACACAACCATATAGCCTAACGGAGCAAGCTCAGATGAACTAAACATCAGGCAACAATATCACAAACAAAATAACATGGCATGACATAACAGTTAAACCACCCTTATAACACCACATCGTATTTTCAGAAAATAAAGAGATTTGAAAAGAAAACCCACCTCGTTAGCTTAAACAATTCAATATCCATTTAAGGCCACCCTCGTTCCTTGTGCTCACGTACACACAATATCCCTTACCAAACCACAATACAATCAGTCTTCCATCAATTCACATTATCATGTATGTCCTATCATTCCTTTTATCATTCTCTTAAATTACCCATCCCAACATTCATCAACATAAGGAAAACATGCCATAATATTTCTCAACGTGTCACACATAATCACGTCACAGGATACATTCCTAAATCATACATGCATCATGTAATTCACTCAAACTTGGCAACAAGTGATATTTCCACATAACAACAAATCTGACAGAACTGTGCGGTTGGTTTGTAAAAATCACCAAAAATCCATCCGACCTCATATGAAGCTAAATTTGGTCACAACACAGTAGATACCTTCAAGTTCATCCAGTTAAAAATTCTCACTCAAATCATGTCATTTGGTCAGTCAAAACATTAATGCAAAACTCTCTGGTCGGAACATAAAATTTTGGCAGCACTGCGCAGTTCATTTGAAAAATTCACCAAAACTTCATCCGATGTCCAATGCAGCTGAAATTTTCACACAACTCAGAAGACACATCAAATATCATCTAGTTCAAAATTTACATTAAAAGGAGGCCATTTGGTCGGTCAAATAGAAAACGAAACTTTCTGGGCGAGAAAATAAGTTTCTGGCAGAATTGCGCAATCGACTTCAAAAATTCATTAAATATTTATCTTTCATCAAAAAGGGCTGAAATTAACACACAACACAGAAATAACCTTGAACTTTACTCAGTTAAAATTTCGTGTCAAAATTTGATTGTTTGGTTTGTCAAAAATACGTCGGAACCCACTGTCCGACATCACAGATTCCAGGGTTAAGAATTTCGAAAATAAGGTTTCTTCCTCAATCATCCAAACACAATTTTTCATGCTTATATCACACAATCATGCTCAAAAAGGTTCTCATAATCATGTTTGCACATAAACTCACATCATTCACCAAAGATTCAAATCAAACTTCACATAAACTCATTCAAAATCGCATGTTCATCAAAGTTCTCATGCAAACACAAATTCCCACTAATTAATTTTGCGATCTATGATTCCTACACTCACTATATGCATGTAGGATTCAAGAACACGGATTAAATGGAAAGATTGAGGGAAAGTGAATCAAATATACCTTTCTTGATAAAAACGAATCGGTAGAAACAAGAATTGATGCGATTCGTCGGAAACTCTTGAAAATCAACTCCAACGGATGCAAGAACAAGGATGAATGGAGGATTTTTGGAGAGAATATGGAGAGGGAGAGGAGAGGCGTGTGAGAGAGAGAGAGAGGGAGAGAGTGGACGGCTAGGGTAGGAGAAAATGGGGGCTAGGGTTTACTTTAGGTGATTTTATAGTTCTAGGTTAAATCCAAAATGTAATTAATTGTGGGGGAATAAAATAGAGGTCAATAATTAAAATTCCCACGAATAAAAGAGGCATAATTTTCGAAAATTATGGCTGAGAATTAACAAGGAATTATTTGGTATTTACTTGGAGAGAAATAGATCCACAATTTAGGAAATAAAACAATGAATCCAAGTATTTTGGTGATGTGCACAAGGAAATTATTTAAATCCTCAATTAAATAGAATAGGATTTAAATTTAGTAATTTCTTTATAGGAAAAGACTCCTATAAAATAGGCAACAATTAAATAAATTTCTACAATGAAATTAAGCCAAAAAAACGTGTGGGATGGAGACACAATAGAAGAAAAATATTCACATCCCCAATTAATTAGACATAGGTATTAAATTGGGTATTTATTTGAATAAAAGAAATTCCACAAAATAGTAAACAATTATATTATCCTCTACATATAGGGAGGCCGAAAATTAGCTTAATTAGCCACAATGAAATAATTCAACTCTTAACTTAATTGAGGTGAGGGAATAAAATGTGGCATGATTTAATTAGATTTAAAATAACTAAGAAAATCAACAGGGTACCAATTAAATCAAAGTAGCTAATTCATCCTCCTAATTAAAATAGAGAATATTCGAAACTCACAAAAACAATAGGTTAGAGTTCGAATTTCAGTTAGCACAATTTAGGGATAATTTGATTTGGATTTAATTTGGATGAATATCCCAAAACAATTAATCAAATCCAAGAAAGAATAAAATTTCTAATAATTGGAGGGACCGACAATAGCCACTTTACTTGGCTAGAACTAAATGCATGATTTTATTTAAATTAATCCCCCACATAAAAAAATATAAAGCACTTCATTCCAAAACAACCATGACAATTTATTCCACATAATCAAACTCAATCCCGTAGCAACAATTTAATTCCATAAATGAAATTTCCAATCGACATATTAAAATAAAAGTCGCAAAAATTTGGGATGTTACAAACGGCTCCTGATTTCTTCAACCAAACCTTCCACTCAACAAGCTGGGAGCTTCTGCAGCTCATTTTTGTGGGCATTGCCGTTTCGTACGGACTGTTCAGCAAGAAAAACGATATTGAGCCTCACAAAGACGACTACAAGATTGATAATGCACATCTATATTTGTCCAAGCTGCTGCAGGTTTCATCTGTTTTCGACGATGAATCCGAATCTGAATCTGTGATCGAGCAGAACAAGTTTGAAGCATTAAACTCTCAGTATCATAGAGGCGAGGCGGTAGTTGTAGTTGAGGAGCAAAACGACGCCGTTTCACAGAGCAGCCGGAAGCCTCTCCATCTTCCCGTTAGAAGCTTGAACCACCCCCTTCCCAACCCTAATTCCAGAGCTCGAGATGCGGATGAGGAGAAGGAGGTGCTCCGATCGCCTATTCCATGGCGATCGAGGTCGGGAAGGAGTGGTGATGGCGAAATCACCTTTCCTTCATTGAATTTGAAGAGGAGTGATCAGTTTACGAAGTATTTTTTGCTATAGTGATATATTTTGTTAACATCAGTGAATTAAAAATATGGTTATAGTGATGTGTTCCAGGGTTAGAGTGATGTTTCTTTGATTTTTTTGCTATAGTGATGTATTATGTTAACATCAGTGAAGTAAAAACATGGTTATAGTGATGTATTTTGTTAACATCAGTGAAATAAAAATATGGTTATAGTGATGTGTTCCAGGGTTAGAGTGATGTTTCTATGATATTTTGCTATAGTGATGTATTTTGTTAACATCAGTGAAGTAAAAATATGGTTATAGTGATGTGTTCCAGGGTTAGAGTGATGTTTCTTTGATTTTTTGTTATAGTGATGTATTTTGTTAACATTAGTGAAGTAATAACATGGTTATAGTGATGTGTTCCAAGATTATAGTGATGTTTCTTTGATTTTTTGTTTTAGTAATGTATTTTGTTAACATCAGTGAAGTAAAAACATGGTTATAGTGATGTGTTCCACGGTTAGAGTGATGTTTCTTTAATTTTTTGCTATAGTGATGTATTTTGTTAACATCAGTGAAGTAAAAACATGGTTATAGTGTGTGTTCCACGATTAGAGTGATGTTTCTTTGATTTTTTGTTATAGTGATATATTTTGTTAACATTAGTGAAGTAAAAGCATGGTTATAGTGATGTGTTCCAGTGTTAGAGTGAGGTTTCTTTGATTTTTCGTTATAGTGATCTATTTTGTTTACATCAATGAAGTAAAAACATGGTTATAGTGATGTGTTCCAGGATTATAGTGAGGTTTCTTTGATTTTTCGCTATAGTGATCTATTTTATTAACATCAAAGAAGTAAAAATATGGTTATAGTGATGTGTTCCAGGGTTATTGTGAGGTTTCTTTGATTTTTTGTTATAGTGATCTATTTTATTAACATCAGTGAAGTAAAATCATGGTTACAGTAATGTGTTCCAGGGTTATAGTGAGGTTTCTTTGATTTTTTGTTATAGTGATCTATTTTATTAACATCAGTGAAGTAAAACATGGTTATAGTGATGTGTTCCAGGGTTATAGTGAGGTTTCTTTGATTTTTTGTTATAGTGATCTATTTTATTAACATCAGTGAAGTAAAAACATGGTTATTGTGATGTGTTCCAGGGTTATAGTGATGTTTCTTTGATTTTTTATTATAATAATCTATTTTGTTAACATCAGTGAAGTAAAAACATGGTTATAGTGTGTGTTCCATGGTTAGAGTGATGTTTCTTTGATTTTTTGTTATAGTGATATATTTTGTTAACATTAGTGAAGTAAAAACATGGTTATAGTGATTTGTTCCAGGGTTAGAGTGAGGTTTCTTTGATTTTTTGTTATAGTGATCTATTTTGTTAACATCAGTGAAGTAAAAACATGGTTATAGTGATGTGTTCCAGGATTATAGTGAGGTTTCTCTGATTTTTCGTTATAGTGATCTATTTTATTAATATCAGTGAAGTAAAAACATGGTTATAGTGTGTGTTCTACGATTAGAGTGATGCTTCTTTGATTTTTTGTTATAGTGATATATTTTGTTAACATTAGTGAAGTAAAAACATGGTTATAGTGATGTGTTCCAGTGTTAGAGTGAGGTTTCTTTGATTTTTTGGTATATTGATCTATTTGGTTAACATCAATGAAGTAAAAACATGGTTATAGTGATGTGTTCCAGGATTATAGTGAGGTTTCTTTGATTTTTCGCTATAGTGATCTATTTTATTAACATCAATGAAGTAAAAATATGGTTATAGTGATGTGTTCCAGGGTTATTGTGAGGTTTCTTTGATTTTTTGTTATAGTGATCTATTTTATTAACATCAGTGAAGTAAAATCATGGTTACAGTGATGTGTTCTAGGGTTATAGTAAGGTTTCTTTGATTTTTTGTTATAGTGATCTATTTTATTAACATCAGTGAAGTAAAACATGGTTATAGTGATGTGTTCCAGGGTTATAGTGAGGTTTCTTTGATTTTTTGTTATAGTGATCTATTTTATTAACATCAGTGAAGTAAAAACATGGTTATTGTGATGTATTCCAGGGTTATAGTGATGTTTCTTTGATTTTTTATTATGGTAATCTATTTTGTTAACATCAGTGAAGTAAAAACATGGTTATAGTGTGTGTTCCATGGTTAAAGTGATGTTTCTTTGATTTTTTGTTATAGTGATATATTTTGTTAACATTAGTGAAGTAAAAATATGGTTATAGTGATTTGTTCCAGGGTTAGAGTGAGGTTTCTTTGATTTTTTGTTATAGTGATCTATTTTGTTAACATTAGTGAAGTAAAAACATGGTTATAGTGATGTGTTCCTGGATTATAGTGTGGTTTCTCTGATTTTTCGTTATAGTGATCTATTTTATTAATATCAGTGAAGTAAAAACATGGTTATAGTGATGTGTTCCTGGGTTATTTTGAGGTTTCTTTGATTTTTCGTTATAGTGATCTATTTTATTAACATCAGTGAAGTAAAAACATGGTTATAGTGATGTGTTCCGGGGTTATAGTGAGGTTTCTTTGATTTTTTGTTATAGTGATCTATTTTATTAACATCAGTGAAGTAAAAACATAGTTATAGTGATGTGTTCCAGGGTTATAGTGAGGTTTATTTGATTTTTTATTATAGTGATCTATTTTATTAACATCAGTGAAGTAAAAATATGGTTATAGTGATGTGTTCTAGGGATATAGTGATGTTTCTTTGATTTTTTATTATAGTGATCTATTTTGTTAACATCAGTGAAGTATAAACATGATTATAGTGTGTGTTCCACGGTTAGAGTGATGTATCTTTGATTTTTTGTTATAGTGATCTATTTTGTTAACATTAATGAAATAAAAACATGGTTATGGTGACGTGTTCCAGGGTTAGAGTGTTGTTTCTTTGATTTTTTGTTATAGTGATATATTTTGTTAACATTAGTGAAGTAAAAACATGGTTATAGTGATGTGTTCCAGGGTTAGAGTGGGGTTTCATTGATTTTTCGTTATAGTGATCTATTTATTAACATCAGTGAAGTAAAAACATGGTTATAGTGTTGTGTTCCAGGGTTAGAGTGGGGTTTCTTTGATTTTTTTGTTATAGTGATCTATTTTGTTAACATCAGTGAAGTAAAAACATGGTTATAGCGATGTGTTCCACGGTTAGAGTGATGTTTCTTTGATTTTTTGTTATAGTGATCTATTTTGTTAACACCAGTGAAGTAAAAACATGGTTATAGCGATGTGGAAACATGGTTATAGTGATGTGTTACAGGGTTAGAGTGAGGTTTCTTTAATTTTTTGTTATAGTGATCTATTTTATTAACATCCGTGAAGAAAAACCATGGTTATAGTGATGTGTTTCAGGGTTAGAGTGATGTATCTTTGATTTTTTGTTATAATGATCTATTTTGTTAACATCAGTGAAGTAAAAACATGGTTATAGTGATATGTTCCAGGGTTAGAGTGATGTTTCTATGATATTTTGCTATAGTGATATATTTTGTTAACATCAGTGAAGTAAAAACATGGTTATAGTGATGTGTTCCAGGGTTAGAGTGATGTTTCTTTGATTTTTTGCTATAGTGATGTATTTTGTTAACATCAGTGAAGTAATAACATGGTTATAGTGATGTGTTCCAGGATTATAGTGATGTTTCTTTGATTTTTTGTTTTAGTGATGTATTTTGTTAACATTAGTGAAGTAAAAACATGGTTATAGTGATGTGTTCCACGGTTAGAGTGATGTTTCTTTGATTTTTTGCTATAGTGATGTATTTTGTTAACATCAGTGAAGTAAAAACATGGTTATAGTGTGTGTTCCACGATTAGAGTGATGTTTCTTTGATTTTTTGTTATAGTGATATATTTTGTTAACATTAGTGAAGTAAAAACATGGTTATAGTGATGTGTTCCAGTGTTAGAGTGAGGTTTCTTTGATTTTTCGTTATAGTGATCTATTTTGTTAACATCAATGAAGTAAAAACATGGTTATAGTGATGTGTTCCAGGATTATTGTGAGGTTTCTTATATTTTTCGTTATAGTGATCTATTTTATTAACATCAGTGAAGTAAAAACATGGTTATAGTGATGTGTTTCAGGGTTATTGTGAGGTTTCTTTGATTATTTATTATAGTGATCTATTTTATTAACATCAGTTAAGTAAATAATATATTTATATTAATGTGAGAGATAACTTTTTCCTAAAAAGGAAATGTGACATCTTTTGCGGAAAAAACTAAAAATAAAAGTGTTACATCTAATATGGGACAGAGGGAGTAGTATTTATTTAAAACATACAATTGCAAATTAAAAGCAAATAGTAAAACCACAAGGTTTGGTCAAATTCTGGTCAATTCTGTAACTTTAAAAAATGGCCAATTAAATCATAATTTTGACGAATTTTTGAGTTGTCCCATGAAATTAAATTTGGATAGAATCAAGCATGACATGACCTAATACATCAATATTTCAAAAACACAAAAAACATGCTTAATTCCGGCGACCATGTCATCTTTGACGGTTACGGAATAGACTAGAATTTGACCAACTATTTTGGCTATTTTCCCTAAAATAAATCTGAGATGAGACTGAACGTTGGAATAGAATGAACATAAAGAATAGAGTTGTGTTGTTGAGTGATGGACAATAGACAAGGGAAAAAAATAATGTGGATCCCAAATAAAGAATGACTATTGGTCGGTTAAGAAATGTGTGATACATGCAAACCATAGATAATTTGAATTCTGGACGTATTTATTAAAAAGATTCGTCTTAGGGCATCCACAGTGGGGCGGACGACAGTCCGCCCAATGCATCGGGCGGACTATCATCTGCCACTGTAGTCATGCGAACAATGGCACATCCATCGTCCGCGCCCTATGCTTCCTCCGCTGACGATAGGGCTTCGACCATGCATCGTCCGTGGTATCATCCGCCCCACTGCGGGCGAGGCGGACGATGCAATGCGTTTTCCTTTTTTTTTTTCAATTCTTCAAATTTTATATATATACACCACAATTCCTTTCACTCTTCAACATTTCACTCTTTCATTCATCATTTTCTATTTTACTTTTATAAAATGAATCCCGGTGATTACCCAAGTCCGAATATTCCAATGTTCAGTGGTGGTGCACGGTGGCCGGATACAGACTCAGAATACCGACCCTTTGACTCCAACACCCAGTACGATCCTGATTTCAGTACAGATTCGTACGGGCTGTCAGACATGGATCCGTCTCCCACCCTCGCCCCCGCCGCGCCTCTGGCTCCGCCGCCGCCTTGGGCTCCACCACCAAGAAGAAGCGGAACAGGTAAACGGCCCAGAAGTTGTCGCCTCCGGAGAAGAATGAAGAGTTCGCCCCAGGGAGGACGAACTACAACCGGATGAAACCATCGTCTTGGTGAGGTGTTGGATTGATATTTTAGAGGACCCTGTGCTTGCCAACAACCAAAAGCAAATAGCGTACTAGGAGCGCATCGCTGAGCGCTACAACGAGGCCATACCGCCGGCCGTAGGGAGCAGCTCCGCAAGCACTGGGATCAGGTGAAGAGGCAGGTCAATTTGTTCTCGGCGGAGTACAAGAAGTGCTTGAGGGAGCAGGGCAGCGGCGAGAGTTTGACTGATGTGCGCGATAGAGCGCTTGCGTCGTACATTTCATTGTACGGCGATTTCAAGCATTACAACTCCTAGCTCCTCTTGAAGGACAAACAGAAGTTCCAAGGAGGGATTCTGCCCATATCGGTTGCGGCGAAGAGGACGAAGAACACCCCTGCCGGTGATTATACAAGCAGCGAAAGCGGCGCACATCCGATGGACCTCAACCAGCCGATGTACGAGGATGAGAGTTCTAGCACATCGATGACGTCCCGACGTCCCATTGGCAGCAAGGCTGCCAAGAACAAAGGCAAGGCGAAGGCGTCATCCTCACAAGCCGCGGCCGCGGCCCCGACCCCGACCCTGACTTCGGCTGCGGGACATGCCTACGCAGAGTTGGTGGCGGCCGCCAACCGAAGGACGTTGTTGGATACGCACCACGCCCTCATGCAGTGCCAAGACCAGGGCAAAGCCGAATACCTTAAGTGGATGATCGATGATCTGCGCCGCAAGCTGGGAATGAACTAGTAATGTAGGATTTAGTGAACTTGTTTTTTTATTTCTAACTGTTGTAAAAAAATTTAATTAGTAATGTATGATTTTCCTTTAATCGTAGTGTTTTTTTGTTTATAATTTTGCATGACATATTTGAAAATATAAAAAATTAATTAATAAAATAGTAGTGAAAACTATAGGACAAATTTTAGGGCGTCCCACTATAGATGGAAGGGTAGAAGGATAGAATGCTGATGTGGCGGAGCATAGGGCGGACTATAGGGCGGCCAATTATGGATGCTCTTATTAACTGAGCTACGTTTCAATTGTCTTAATAAATGAATTAGCTACATTGTAAATTGCAATTTTTTTGATAAAATAGTTTATGGTGTGCAATTAGAATAATAGTTTCATTTTTAATGTATGGTGAAAATGGTGAGTTGTTACCATATATAGGTGAGTTGTTACCATATATAGTCGAGTATATTAAGATATTCTATTTTAATACTCGGGCAGAAAATTTGACATTTCTAAAATAAACTGAAACGGAAAGCGTGAAATGCTGATATGGTCTTGACAAAAGAAGTACATAGCCCCTTTAAATGTAAACAATTATAATGTGGTATTAAGTTTACGTGAATATTTCATGAAGTTGCTTAGATAATTTATTTTTTCCGAAAAATGTTTCTAAAATCCAATTTGGCTGTATAAACAGAAGTGGAGGAGCTACTTATTCATGGCTAGATAAAGTTATGGGCATATATGGAACCAATTTGTTTAGAATAAAGATAGTAAAACATAATAAACCATAAATCAAATTAGGAACTCGTGAGTAATAATTAGCTTTTGTGGGGGCAAAATATTTGTAGCAATTTGTAATCCAGAGGAATTTGAATACATTCTTAAATCTTATATTTTGACAATATTGTAAAAAAGCAAGTCTTTAAATATTATATTAAAGCTCTCTTATCCCTATTTTAAAATTCCGTTCAAATTTATTATTGGAAAATTTTAACAAATTTCTAGTTTTTTAAATTGAATTGTTTATTTTATAAGTAAATTATTTGCCATTATATATACTAGTAATATAAAGTAGGTGAGTTGTTCAAACAAAGATGGAAATGCCACATTAATTCGACAATATATTTTTACTTGTGGATTGCTGGAATAAGTTGTTTTGTGGAATGACGTAATTTGTTGCCACCCAAGCAAACAAGAACAAATAGAACCAATCAATTCATATATCATGGCGACTTAAAATGTTAGACGTTGAGTAAAAACTAATACTCCCTCCGTCCCACAAAGATTGTCTCATTTTAACCGGGCACGAATTTTAAGAAATGTAATGAAAATTGAGTTGAAAAAGTTAATGGAATATGAGCCCTACTTTTATATATTAATTTTATAATAAAATGTGAGTATGAATGAGTTAGTGGAATATGGGGTCCACTGTAAAAAATGGTAAAAAGTAAAATGAGACAAATTTTGTGGGACGGACGAAAATGGAAAAATAGGACAATCTTTGTGAGACGGAGGGAGTACTACCTTAGTTTCTTAAAAATAAAATTTTGAAAACTACACTAATTTTAAAGCAAAATTAATAAAGTAAGAGAGAAGGAGAAAAAAATGAATAATGTAAAAAAAGCAAAAAAAAATAGTAAAATTAATGTTAACTGATTATGGGGTCCTTTCCTAAAATAAAAGAATTTCTATTTTTAAAAACACCATAATAAGAAAAGTGATTAAAGTGATTATGTTTTTAAGGAAACGAATGGAGTATTGACTAGCATTAACACTTTTTTTATATGTATGCTTATGAATTATGATTATAGTATTAGACACGAAAATCTGGAATCGTCGCCCAGATAGTTATTTATTTTATATAGTTAGGTTGCATTTTATATTTTTCCATTTTAAAAACATAAATATGGTATCGTTTGTCCGAAACTCCAAATTTATTGCTAAGTTACTAAGTAGTGAGGTGAATTGTAACGCCCCAACTTTTCCACCTTTTATTTGTTGTCGAAAACATCGTTTGTTCTTTTAAACCCAAGTTCTTTATACGTTTGAGGGACTTGATTTACGACCAATGAAAAAGATGGGAATGAGATATGCGATATAGACGATGGAAAATAGATATGTGTTTGGCCAAACAATTATTCTCCTAGCCCAATTATTTATATGAATTGAAGTCATTCGAGAAACTGTCTTTTGTTTGCTCTTCAATCCAATTCTTGGAAATACTTCTGCCTGCCCACTAATAAGTGAAATCGGACAATTTGAATTTAATAAAAAGTTAAGAATGGGAAAAGGGGAGAGAGAGCTTACTTGACGTGAACGGGCTGAGACAACGGCAGAGAGAGAGAGAGAGCGCTATGACTGGAGTAGGATTTTTGTGCTTCTTTGAAGTGAGATTTAGAGAGAAAGCTTGAGTTTTAGAGAGACGGAGAGAGAGTGTGACGAATTGATAAGTAGAGAGGGAAGAGTTTACTGTTTTATTTGTTTTGAATTTAATAAGGATTATGTTCTAAGTATGTTATTTTTTTTAATGGTGCAAAATATGTTTGTCATGCCATATTTTTGTGTTGATGTGGGACCTATCTGAAATAGCTTTTGCCATGTATGGTTAATCGAATTCGGGTCTGACTAGGGAGTGAGTCCCTACTCAGGCTGGTGTACACCCCGTAGATCGTGCGCTATCTCTTTGAGTTGGCCGGTCTAGTGGCTTGGAATGTGGCCACATTCCTTGTCATGTATGTTCAGATATGGTATGGTGATGTTGATGATGTTGAGGTTGATGGTGATGATGATATTGGTGAAATGTTTTAGTGACTCGGGCCGCGCCCTTTCAAAGTTAAAATCCCGAGTCAACTCGATAATGGCATGATAGATTTTTTTTATAAAATGTTTTCGGCATAAGTCCACTGAGTGCATCAAGTACTCAGCCATGCATATGTTTTAAAAATGTGCAGGTTCAGCGGTGACGAGCGCGGTGGGTGTTGAGCATAAAAGTGAATGAATGTTTATCAAATGTTTAGAATATGTTGTGTCTTCATACATAGCATTATTCTACTCTCGAATGCTTCCGCTGAACGTTGTTTCATTTATCTTTTGATATCGTTGAATGTTGTATCTTTTGATTTCAAGTATTGTTGAGATAATATTCGTTTCGAGTTGTTGATTGTTGAAATGATACTCTTGATTTTATTCGAGCTCTTCCTATTTATTCCGAGCTATAGTTGAGTTGTGTTGTTTTTCCCTTTTCTTCACCGCTTTTTTAATCATCCCCTAGCCGTGATCAACCATGTTTTCTATCCTTAGAAAATGCGGGCGTGACATGAATCATGTTCTCTTTCATCATCTATAATTAATCACTATTTTTACTAATAGTAATATCTTTAATAGTTATACTAGTTTTTTGTTAAATTCGATATTGTCACAAGATAATAGATTGTGAATGGAAGGAGTGTTTCTAATTATTCCTACATTTTTTTCAATTGGATGTACGTATGTATATAGATATCCTTAATTATCTCGATTGGGAAAATCAATTACACTGTAAACATTCATTCTTTGATATTAGAGCATTCATAATTGGGAAGAACAATTACACTGTAAACATTCATTCTTTGATATTTGAGCATTCATAGCAGTCGTTACTTGACCATCTCATCACTTAATCACATAGTTCTATATCAATTTTTATCACATTTCTTATTTAATAGACAACGGTTACAACCATTCATCTCTTAATCATTCATTCCCTTCAGTATTTCATTTATACAATTAAATATAAAAAATTATTAATACAACTTCATTAAAATCCAAAAAATATATTATGTATTCCTATAAATAAAAGAGTACATAATTAAATTTCTAAAATAAAAATTAGATGATAAAATTTCAAAAATAAAATATTAAATATTCTAAAAATTAAAAAATAACTCCTCCGCGGGCGGGGGCGGATCGATATGCCAAACTTTTGTTTGAGGCACAAGCTGCCCATGTTCAAATAATTGGAGCGCATTCATATTTTTATTGCTAGTGTCGACATTAATGGCGTTCAAGAAATATCTGAATAAAATATCCGGTTTGGAAGGAGGGAGGGAGCTTGGGGCTCTGCTTGGATTTGTCCTCTGCGGCTAGCTTTCGCCGCCTTGCACTCTTGCATACTGGATAGTGTCAAATATCCCGATTGCGGCAAGCAGCATAAAGCTAACTGCAAGCACGAAATTGCATATTAATGTGGAAGACGTCCATGCTCCACGTGCTTTTTAGGGTTTCAAGGATGCTAGACATACTTTTTGTCTTCACTTTCACCTCTATTTATATAGTTTCAGTATAGGCTAGGTTAGCGATCCATAGATGAATTGGATTGAGCTAGTCCATTGGATAATTACTAATTAAATCAATCAACCAATGATTTAATATGTATAGAGTGGAATATTAATTTGGACAACTATAGAAAATAGTATTGAACTCTCATTCAATCCCAAATTACAAACAACTGGTTCCGTTTTGATTTATAATATTTCTTGCGTTTAAGATATTAATATCCATTAATTAATTCTTTTGTCTCTATGAGACTTTTGAATTAAATTACCCCTAATAGCTTTTTCCAAAGAGTTTTTGGTTTGGAATTTTATTTATTATTCATAAAATAAATTTAACTGGCCAGTTTTACTGAATAATAAAATCTTTTTTCAAACACCTTTTGGGTATAATTATACTACACTTGGCACAGTGTAATTAATATTCTTGATGTATTCTAGCCATTTAATAACTATCACCCAAGATATCATGTTTTGGGTTATGAAAAACACATACTTATTGATAAGTCAAAATGACGTATGATCAAATGAACATATATTCAATATTATGTACAAAGATTAAGAAATACTAAACTCTCGAGATCGTATCTTTCATTAGATAGCAATAAAGAATACATTCTCATTTTAGATATGTTCAGTTCTTTAACACACCGGTGTTGTTATCGGTCCAACACTCCAACTTTTCGCGATAGGTAGCCATAACCTATTTAGGTCGTGAAAATGTTTTTCTTGTACAAGGTCTGGCCTAGTCCCCTAATGTGGAGACCTGTTCCATTATTCGGTCTTCAATGCAGAAGCTTTAGACTCATTTATTTAATGCATAAATGATATTAAATAAACTATTATATTAGGGCGTGTTCACTTTCTCCTATATGTTAAAGCCAAGAAATAAATCTTGGCTAGAATTTGGAGGTAGGACCCACCACTAAAGAATTCAATTTGCATGTTCACGGAACAAGTTTTGGCCACGTATTTTAGAAAAAGACAGCTACTTATTTGAGGATGTTGACCAAAAAGCCCTTACACATTTCTCATTCTTGTCTTCAATCTATAAGATTCACATGGGTAGAAATGTAATTTTTCCTTCAATTCTGGGTGTGGGCAACTTTCCCAGATACAAAAACTACCTCTGAGCCGTGTTTTAAAATTGGTCATTTCATGAGTAAATAGTGCGGGCTTTTGTCTTTTCTAGGGCTTTGAAGTAATAAATCTATGAAACTGAACTGGAGAATTTCTCAAGAATTGACCCCAATTCTTGGTATATCTATGAATCTGAACGGCTCCTTAATGTATTTTATATCAATATAAGGGTTCGAAGTGGATGGGAAGTTTCTCGTATACATGCATGTATACATGCATGAGTAACCGTAGAAGTATTGTTCGCTCGAAACAACTTTTAGTATACAAACCCCAGCAGTGGCTTCCAGGGCAGCAAGGACTCATCCTCGAAACGGACGAAGCACAAGGCTAGTGGCCATTAGCACATTATCCGTCTGTTAGTGATTCCGGTGGCACTTCCGAGCCAAGCGACAGCGAAGTTGCAAGCCAATTTGCCAAAGCCAATGCAGGGGGTCGAGCTCAAGCTCCGGTGGGGTTGTCGTCCACCGGGAGTGAAGGCGGCGAAGGCGGCCAGAGGTCGAGGAGGGAGGGGACGAGGCCAGGCGGCCCCCTCAGTAGCGGTGACTAACCAGATGATGTCTCTGTGGTTCGCGGCTACAACCACCGACGCTTCCTGGATGACACCATTCCAACTTCGAGCACATTGCCAAGTAATAGAGAATTCTCAGAACTCAATTGGGGCTCCCCCTGATGCTGTCGACCTTTCGTTTGTGCCACCACAACCGCCGAACGAGTAATTTATTCGGATTTTTATTATGTAATTTTTTAATTTCTAGAATTTAGATTATAGTTTATTTTTAAATTTCTAAGATTTTAATTACGTATTTTAAAATTTCTGGGATATTAATTTTGTATTTTTCAATTAGGCAATTTTTCTTATTTTGGGATTTTAATTATGTATTTTTCAATTATGTAATTTAAAGTAATTAATGTATTTTAAATGAGCTGTTTTTTATTTAGTTATATTTTTGAATTGAAAAAGTTAAATAGTGGGACCTACGAATAGTTAATAGATGAGATGTATTGGAAATGGAGGGTTGCAAGTATTGTCTCTTTAGGAACAAATGGAGTAAAAAGTGGTATGAGGCCCTGAATAGTGTAGGGATGAGATAAATTGGAGTCTAGAGATGGAATGGAGATGGAGTTGGTGATGCTTTTAACTATTCATTAAATATTATATTTACGCTTGCTTTTTTATTATTGTTAGGTTCTTGATTTACATAGTCAAGAGATGAAGAATCATTTCCAAAAAACAAATAGTATAGAATTGTTTATTCGCATGGGTTGCATCAATTGCGTTAGTCCAAAAAACTCACTTGGGTATGGGTATGACGGACTCGTCGGAAATAGTTATCAGCTAGTGTGTCATATAAACATGCGTTACATGTAAAATTAAATATTTAATAATATTTTTTTAAAATTTCTACACCAGTTTGTTTAAATTATTGGATCAGCCAACGTACACAATATACACAATACACACTACATACATACACTACACTCACTCATTCACAGGACGCTACACAAAGCATCCACTATAAGCACACACACAATACTCACTAAATATATACACACGTTGTACGTATATTGAATATTTTCTTAATTTTCTCTCTTTTTCATTTCCTTATGTTAGTTTTTATTTGATTTTATTTTTTTCCCTTAAGTTCTATTCTCTATTCTTCAATTATAAATATTTTTTCTTATATTTTATTACTTTTTATGTATTTTTTATCACTACTAATATTTTACTTTGTATTTTTCTCATATTACGTCTTTGCTTTTTATTGTAAAAATTATTATAGTTTCTATTCATTTCTTTATAATGTACATGCGAGATTAAGTTTGCATGCACAGTTATGTATACGAATTAATTAGTTTTTCCAAAAAAACAATAATTTATGTACTTTTAACATTTAAAAACAACGAAACTGATAGGGTTTACCTATCAAAGTAGTTATTTGAGTGAAAGAGACGTGAATTTTGAGAGAGATTAGAGAGAAATCGGTTTCTCCAAGAGGGAGAACCGTAGGGAGAAAATGATAAATATTATTTTAATTCATTCTTCTTGATAATAATAAAAGACTCCACACAAATTTGTAATATATGTGGTACAATAAGATCTTCTATAAACTAGGAAAGCAAATCAAATCCTAACCACTATGGAAAGTAAATAAAATCATAACAACTAAATAATACTAAAGCATAAATAAACTAAATAAATATACGGAGAAAATATCAGCTCTCTTCCGGAATAAAATAGAATATCATGTCTCTATCAACTCCCCATCGTTGAAAACCACCTTGCCCTCAAGGTGGAAGTCAGAAAAATAATCTTCCATCTCGTTGGCGCTGTCTTTGTTTGGATCTTCGTCTGCAAAAAAAATTGTATCATTTGGGATCGCAACGAGTGACGGACAAACCGTCTTTGGACATGAGATCCCTTCCGCGACTTCAGTGACATAACCAATGATGACAATAGTGATTTTTGGGCTATGAGATTTTGGAAGAAATTTGGTTTCCACCAAATCCATTGGCTCATCTAGCTTTTCAGACGATTCATCATCATTTTTTACCGTCTCTTCGATGAAGGGATCAGACTTTACATTTGTTGTTGGCTCATCATCGTTTTTTGCGACAGACTCGATGATAGAATCAGATGTGGCAACCTTTTTAGCCATGGCCTCCTTTTAAGCTAAATATGCAACTGCCTCCGTAATTTTGTTGAGAAGTTTATTCCTCTCGGCGAAGTAAATGGCATCCTCATCAAAATTATGATAAACAGCATCCAGAAATTCTTGCCATGAGCACTTAGGATTCGAGCGTCGATACTCATGGAGCCATACAGATGTTGGATGGTCAAAAAATAACCTCACAAAAAATAGACGATCAACATCAGAAAACAAGTGATAGTCAAAATATTCCTGAATATCCAAAATCCATCTCACGGGGTTAACACCAGAAAATCGAGGAGGAGAGTCTGGAGGAGAGTTTGACAGAAGACGGACATGGTGATAGAAAGTAAATCAATAGGAGGATGAGAACCTAATGAAAGCACCAATTTGATAGGGTTTACCTATCAAAGTAGTTATTTGAGTGAAAGAGAGGATTTTGAGAGAGATTAGAGAGAAATCAGTTTCTCCACGAGGGAGACCCGTAGGGAGAGAATGATAAATATTACTTTAATGCATTCTTCTTGATAATAATAAAAGACTCCACACATATTTAATACATGTGGTACAAAAAGATCTTTAAACTAGGAAAGCAAATCAAAATCCTAACCACTATGGAAAGTAAATAAAATAATAACAACTAAATAATACTAAAGCATAAATAAACTAAATAAATATACGGAGAGAATATCAGCTCTCTTTCGGAATAAAATAGAATATCATGTCCCTATCAGAAACCTTAGATAGTTTGATGATGAATTTCCTCCAGAAAATAAAAGACAACATTTGTTAAGGCTAAAACCAATATAGATATTGGCAAGACCTGCCATGCAACAAAAGGAATTTAATTTTGGGAAGATTTATCCGACTTTATTATTTGGCTAATAACGTCACGTTAATTAATTAAAAAACCAAGTTGGTTTAATTCAATTTCAAAGTAAACAAAGCCCACGAGCTGTTCTTAAAATTAGGTAAGTAATATCCCTATTATTATGGGGTTTATTTATTTAACAGATTCCTGCCTTTTTGCAAGTCTTGAACCCCAGTGCACTCTATACGGCTAAATTTTATCCATCCAATCTTTTTGGTTATGTTCATAATAGTTTCTTTCTGCAGAATTTTGTGGAAAATGTTCAAGAATATCTCAATGTAGCGGTGAAAGTCTCAAACAAATTCTTCATTCGTTGGATTGTTGTTCAAGGTTGATTTTCAACATTCAAATTTTGTTTTTTGTGATTAGTTATAAGATATAGTGAAAAGAATTACTATCCGAAAATAAATATTTTTATGATGTGAAATCATATTTTCTGTATTTTGATATTGGATTGTATTTTTTTTGTGGCAGAAACGATATCTGATTATGGATTTGGAAGATTCAGTATCATATATTTTGTCAAGATTTTAATATCTTTTGTCATAATAATTTCTATGAATTTTTTCATCCATTGACATGTAATCTTTTATTTTTTTTTTTTGGTTTTAGTTCATATTGTTTCTCAAGCATATACACACATTATATGAACACTAGACGGAAGTTTCAAACAATTTTTTATTGATGTGAATTGCTTGTTTAAGGTTGATTTTCAGCATCCAAAATCTGCTGAAATTCAAAATGATATGATTCGAGAAGGCTCTAGATTATGGCCTATTCCGGTTGATGTTGAACCGGTTTATCCGGCTTTCTTAAGAGAATCAATGTACGACGAGGTTGATGACGATACACTTGCACAAGTCTCATCTTGTGGAGCAGTTGCATCTGATTTTCAATCCTGTTTTTATGATATGGATTGTGAGTTTCAGTAAATAATGCTTCGAATTATAGATTTTTGTATGTAATTAGTGATCTCGCATATGTTCATGTCTCAGTTGATAGGAAAAGATCTGCTTGCTGAATTCATTATACATGGATTTCTTGGTCTAGGTAAACACTGTCTTCATTTTAATATTATACTATCTATTTGTATCTTTTTTGTTATTGTATTGTACCTAGCTAGTTTTTCTTTGACTCTGAAAATTGTTACCAGCAATTCTTAAAAGATTATGATTCAATGATAATCCTAAATTTCAGGCTCACTGCAATTTACAATGCCCCAGTCTTCGGATGATAAAGTGACTTCTTTTGTTGATTTTTCTGTTGAAATTTGGCAAAATTTTGCCATCCCACATCGGTGGGGAGTAGATAGTTTGGGGGTGTGGCTTCCTATAAAAGGAGCTCACCCCCCATTTTGTAATCTATCCCAAATTTGTATTCTCTTCTTCGTCTATATATAAGCGGGCTCTGCAGAGGGTGCTCGGAGACGTAGGCAATTTGGCCGAACTCCGTTATCAAAGTTTCGGGTGTGTTCTTTCTTTATTATTTATTTTGTTCCGCATTTATTTCTGGTTTTATTTTCTGTTGTGATATTGTATTCAATATTATTTGCGGGTTTAAATAGTAGTGTTTTGTGCGGTTCTTTTGGGTGTTTTTATATTGTGATAAATACACCGACTGATAAATTCTGTTAGGAATCTGGTATTTAAGAGGGACAGTGTCCTCGCCAGTCTTTCCAAAGAATTTATTTGGAGAAGTAATTTTATCGAGTAGACCCCATTGGGTTAACTCTGAAATTACTGAATCGGTTCATTTCACTATTTGAGAGAAAATTACCCGGTTTTCTCAACAAGTGGTATCAGAGCCAAAGGTTCGTCCTTGGTTCTGTTTGTTTGTAATATTGAATACTTTATTTTGAGTCTGTAATGGCGGGTAATGATCAAGAAAACAAGGCTAGTTCTTCGTCATCGTGGTCGAGGTTTCCACTGTCAAATATGAAATTGACGGTGGAGATATTTGACGGTACTGGCCATTTTGGTATGTGGCAGGGGGAGGTTCTAGACTCTCTTTTCCAGCAAGGTCTTGACATTGCCATTGAAGAAAAGAAACCAGAAGATATAGATGATAAAGATTGGAGTACCATAAATCGGTTAGCTTGTGGAACAATTCGGTCGTGTCTCTCCAGGGAACAGAAGTATGCTGTCAAGAATGAGACTTCTGCCCATAGATTGTGGAAGACACTGGAGGACAAATTTCTGAAGAAGAGTGGTCAGAATAAGCTCCTTATGAAGAAAAGGTTGTTCCGATTTGAATACCGATCAGGTACCACTATGAATGAACACATTACTTTGTTTAACCAATTAGTAGGAGACCTGCTAAATTTAGATGTGAAATTTGAGGATGAGGATCTGGCATTGATGTTGTTGTCGTCTCTACCTGATGAATTTGAACATCTGGAGACCACATTACTCCACGGTAAAGAGAATGTGTCTTTAGATACTGTATGTTCTGCTTTGTATAGTCATGAATTGCGAAAGGCAGATAAAATGAAAGGCAAAGCAGTTACATATGAAGCATTAGTGGCAAGAGGTCGTCAACAAGGCCGATCAAAGGAGAGAAGATGAAGGTCCAAATCGAAAAGGCGAGTTGCCAAAGATGAGTGTGCTTTCTGTTATGAGAAAGGACATTGGAAGAAAGACTGCCCAAAGTTGAAGAAGAAAGAAAAGGCTTCGCAAGATGCAAATGTTGCTGAATGCAAAAATGATGCGGAGTCAGATTGTTCTTTGACGGTTTCACCTTCAACATCGCATCCAGACGAGTGGATATTGGATTCAGGTTGCACCTATCATATGTGTCCCATCAGGGAGTGGTTCTTTGATTTCGAAGAACTCAATGGCGGACTTGTTTACATGGGGAATGACAGTCCATGTAAGACAGCCGGGATAGGCTCAATCAAGCTACGGAATCAGGATGGATCCACTAGAATTTTGAAGGATGTGCGGTACGTGCCCCAGTTGAAGAAGAATCTCATCTCATTGGGGGCCTTAGAATCTAAAGGCCTAGTTGTGATGATGCGAGATGGAATTCTTAAAGCAACTTCAGGAGCATTGGTGATGTTGAAAGGTGTGAGGAAGAACAATTTGTATTACTACCAAGGTAGTACAGTTGTTGGGACAGTAGCAACTGCAACTTCGAGTAATAAGAAGGATGCAGAGGCGACGAAGCTTTGGCATTTGCGATTGGGACATGCTGGTGAGAGATCATTGCAAATTCTCGCCAAGCAAGGATTATTGAAAGGTACGAAGTCTTGCAAATTAGAGTTTTGCGAGCATTGTGTTCTGGGAAAACAACGAAAAGTGAAATTTGGCACTGCAATCCATAATACGAAGGGAATTCTGGATTACGTGCACTCAGATGTGTGGGGACCTGCCAAGACTCCGTCACTTGGAGGTAGACACTATTTTGTCACTTTTGTTGATGATTTTTCCAAGAGAGTTTGGGTGTACACTATGAAGAGCAAAAATGAAGTCCTTGGGATTTTTCTGAAATGGAAAGCTCAAGTTGAAAATCAGATGGGGAGGAAGATCAAGGTTCTCCGATCAGACAACGGTGGAGAATACAAGAGTGATCCTTTCCAAGATGTATGCCAGGAGTGTGGCATAGTTCGGCACTTCACAGTGAGACATACACCACAGCAGAATGGAGTGTCAGAGCGTATGAATCGAACACTAGTGGAGAAAGTTCGTTGTATGCTGTCTAATGCTGGGCTAGACAGGACATTTTGGGCTGAGGCCATCTCATACGCTCAACACATTGTCAATCGTTTGCCATGTTCTGCCATTGATGGCAAGACTCCTTTAGAGGTATGGTCCGGTAAACCAGCAACTGATTATGATTCTTTGCGTATTTTTGGTTCTATTGCATATTATCATGTGACTGAATCAAAGTTGGATCCACGTGCAAAGAAGGCTTTGTTTATGGGTTTCAGTGCTGGTGTTAAAGGATATCGGTTATGGTGTTTGGAGTCTAAGAAGACGATTGTAAGTAGGGATGTCACCTTTGATGAATCTTCCAGGTTGAATAAGGTAAATCCAAATAGTAGTGATACTTCGCAGCAGGTGGGGTATACACCTAAGCAGGTGGAGTTCGAAGAAGCAGTTGTGATCCCAACTACGAACACCACAAATGACTCTCCTATGGAAGAAGAAGAGTCAGATGATGAAGAGGTTCCACCCCAAGAACCTTCGCAGCAATCAGAGCCAATTGCAGTCAGGCGAACGAGGCGGGAAAATAAGAAACCTGCTCGATTTGCGGATATGGTAGCATATGCGCTACCAGTTGTTGATGATGTTCCATGTATTTTTTCGAAAGCTATTGAAAGTTCAGAAAGCGATGGTTGGAAAGGTGCTTTGGAAGAAGAGATGCAATCTCTTCAGAAGAACAAGACATGGAAGCTGATGCCATTGCCGGAAGGCAGGAAGGCAATTGGATGTAAATGGGTTTTTGCAAAGAAAGAGGGATTTCCTGACAGAAATGATGTTCGCTACAAAGCAAGATTGGTAGCTAAAGGCTACGCCCTGAAGGAGGGAATTGATTACAATGAGGTATTTTCTCCTGTTGTTAAACATTCCTCCATTAGAATTTTGTTGGCTTTGGTAGCGCAGTTGAATTTGGAGCTAGCTCAACTTGATGTGAAGACCGCGTTTTTACACGGTGATCTGAAGGAGGAAATCTATATGACCCAACCGGAGGGATTCAAGGTTGCTGGTAAAGAAAATTGGGTTTGCAAGTTGAACAAATCGTTGTACGGATTGAAGCAGTCTTCAAGACAGTGGTACAAACGGTTTGACAAGTTTATGAAGGATCAGATGTACACAAGAAGCAAATACGACCACTGTGTGTATTTGCGCAGACTTCAAGATGGTTCCTACATCTACCTACTCTTATACGTTGATGATATGCTAATAGCATCAAAGAGCCAAGTTGAAATTGACAGATTGAAGGCTCAGTTGAGTAAAGAGTTCGAGATGAAGGATTTGGGGGAAGCCAAGAAGATTCTCGGCATGGAGATAACAAGAGATAGAGAAGGAGGCAAGCTTTGGCTGACACAGAAGCAGTATTTGACCAAAGTACTACAGCGTTTTGGTATAAATGATGATTCCAAACCTGTAAGTACCCCACTTGCTCCTCATTTGAAACTTAGTTCTCAGTTATCTCCAAATACGGAAGATGAGCGAGAATATATGGCGAAGGTTCCCTATGCTAACGCAGTTGGAAGCTTGATGTATGCAATGGTGTACAAGACCAGACATTTCACAGGCCGTTGGTACTGTGAGCAGATACATGCATGATCCAGGAAAGGGTCATTGGCAAGCTGTGAAATGGATTCTGCGGTATATCAAAGATACTGTAGACATTGGTTTGTTGTTTGAGCAGGATAAATCACTTGGTCATTTTGCAGTTGGATATTGTGATTCCGACTATGCTGGTGATTTGGATAAGCGAAGATCTACAACGGGCTATTTGTTCACTTTAGCGAGTGCGCCTATTAGTTGGAAGTCTACCTTGCAGTCAACGGTAGCTTTGTCTACGACAGAGGCAGAGTACATGGCCATTACTAAAGCTGTGAAGGAGGCGATTTGGCTTCATGGGTTGCTGAAAGAATTGGGTGTTGGTCAGAAACAACTTGAAGTATATTCTGACAGCCAGTGCGCTATTCATTTACCAAAGAATCAGGTCTTTCATGCAAGGACGAAACACATTGATGTTCGCTATCATTTTGTGCGGGAAATTCTCGAAGAAGAGGAAATTGTCATCCGAAAGGTTCCAACTTTGGAGAATCCTGCAGATATGTTGACCAAGGTGGTGACAAGAGCCAAGTTTGAACATTGTTTAGACTTGGTTAATATTCTGCGATTTGGAGCTGGCGCTTGAATGCGCCAATATGGAGGCACCGTGAGTCGTTTGTTTAGATGGAGAAGATTCGTGTTCGGTGGAACTTGAAATTTTGTCAAGGTGGAGATTTGTTGAAATTTGGCAAAATTTTGCCATCCCACATCGGTGGGGAGTAGATAGTTTGGGGGTGTGGCTTCCTATAAAAGGAGCTCACCCCCCATTTTGTAATCTATCCCAAATTTGTATTCTCTTCTCCGTCTATATATAAGCGGGCTCTGCAGAGGGTGCTCGGAGACGTAGGCAATTTGGCCGAACTCCGTTATCAAAGTTTCAGGTGTGTTCTTTCTTTATTATTTATTTTGTTCCGCATTTATTTCTGGTTTTATTTTCTGTTGTGATATTGTATTCAATATTATTTGCGGGTTTAAATAGTAGTGTTTTGTGCGGTTCTTTTGGGTGTTTTTATATTGTGATAAATACACCGACTGATAAATTCTGTTAGGAATCTGGTATTTAAGAGGGACAGTGTCCTCGCCAGTCTTTCCAAAGAATTTATTTGGAGAAGTAATTTTATCGAGTAGACCCCATTGGGTTAACTCTGAAATTACTGAATCGGTTCATTTCACTATTTGAGAGAAAATTACCCGGTTTTCTCAACATTTTCATCATCGAAAACAAGCAGTAATGTTGCTTCAAACTCTAACCCTATTTTGGTTGTGTTACTAAATTGTATGCTTTATTTAGTCTTGCTTCCTCATTCTTAGAATTCAAATCTAGCTCTTGGACAGGAAATTCTCATTTAGACATCAAATACTTGTTTAATGCCTCACATAAATATTGTATATTCACACATGCGGCACTATTCACAAGCACACCTATTTCAAAAAATCTATATTTCTTGATTTTTATTAAATTTTTATCATTGTTTAACACATATATTTCTACTATTTTATAGACATAAAGTTTGATTATGGGCATCAATTTGAAGCTTCTGATTCCGATTCCGATTCCGATAAAGGTAGCATTATTATTCTCTGTCTTTGAAAATAGAAGTTTTTAAAGTAGCGCAAATTTTAATTTATAATTGTAAAATAAGACGGAGATACAAATAAAAAGTGATTGAATTATGTTTAGTGAAGAATAAGTCTCACCTCCTTAGAGAGAAAAATGTTTCATAAAATAGAAAGTACTAAGAGTTTTTATTTTTAAAGGACAGACCAAAATGAACATAGTTAATATTTTTTAGAAAGTACTAATAGTGTGTTTGTTATACGGAGTATCTTCTGAACAGTGTCTTATTTGTCACATTCATAGTACTTTTTTAACTTGTCTTTCAACTTGGACTCCTCATATGTCAGACTACCAGAGCAATTCCGAAAATGTCGAAGTTGATGAGGACGAGGAGTGGGTGAAATTGGATGAAGATTTCAACGATGAAGATTGGGAAATCATATAAGACAAACAGGATAGGGAGAAATTGGATGAAGGTTGTTTAGGTTTAGTACTTGTTTTCAAAAGTAATTGGTGAATCCTGGTTTGAGAAGTTGCTAATATTGTTGGACTGTTTCTGATTTCCAAATGAATTTTTTGAATTATAAATGTAACCTAAACGATAGTAAAAATCATTTTGAGGATACCATATTTTGAGATGACAAATTTCCATGTTTACAAATGGAGATGAATTCAAATGGTTGATTATGTAAGAAGAAAAAATAGCTCATTTTTTGCTGGCTTTAAGTACGAATATATCAACTGTGGTGAATAAAAAACAGTACTCCCTCCGTTCCATAATAGATTGCATGCTTGAAGAATGATACGGGATTTTAGGAGGTATTGTTTTGTGTATTAGGTGGTGAGAGAAAATAGTAATATATTTATATTAATGTCAGAGAGAGCTTTAAAAAAAAGAAATGTGACATTTTTTGTGGAGTAAACTAAAAAGAAAAGTATGAAATCTATTATAGGACGGAGGGAGTAGTATAAGAGAATAACTAATTGAAAAACAAAAGTAAAAATGATGTCATAAAACAAAAAAAAAGGAACAATGAAAAGAAAGAGAAACAAATCTATTACTACTATACATGAAACAAGCTTTACATATACACCTCTCTTCCCATCACAAGACACAAATTTAAACCCTTCTTCACACAGAAAGGCTCACAGATAAGCTAAACAGTATTGTACTGGCAAAAATCGAAAGAATGGAAACAAAGAGATCCGCACCGACTCCTCGGTACCCTGTGGTCGACAACATAATTATTCAAGTGTTAGAATCACAAAACAAAAAGAAACTATGCTGAGATGATTGATGAAGAGAAATACGCACCAGGATTGCCCAAATTCTGCGATGTAGGTAGTGCAGGCAATGACATCTCTGTATATGCGAACAGAACTTTTTATAGAATGTTCATTTGAACAGATTAAACGGAAAGATTGATCTAGTGACTGATGAAAAAAACTGGTTACCAGGAGCGCAAAGTGACATTGATGTGATGGACGATGATGATGGCCATGGTGCTGCAATATTGTCCCGTAAATCACAAGTGAAGCTGAATCCAGACGAGTTATAATATATCATGTCTGCAGGAAGGCTCCCGAGCAAACATCCTACAAAATTGGTCACAGCAAAATTATTTCACCAACACATGAACTAAATTATAGTGGAAGACAAATAGGCAATATATAAACACCACAGAAAATAAAAGTATTGTATTGCTCGAGTTTTCTTTGGTATGGCTAGAACGCAAGAGTTATACGATATAAATGGTTTACAATGTCTATTATTTTGGTAAATGGTTTATGTGTACGCAATAAGTCTCTTTTAAAAATATCTTGAAACATTAGAGGGTTTTTTCCATCAAGCTCAAACCTCAGTGGACGTGTTCAATTACTAGAAGGGAATATGCATTTATATTCCAAATACGAATGAAACTGAAGTAGCCCGGTAACTGAGCTTATGTAAATCTTGAAATCAGAATCCGTGACCATATGATAAGTATGACTGAAGCCATCAATCCCTTATACTATATGATGAGATTATACCAACGAGATGCAATTTCTATTACTATATAAAACATCATGTATAAACTATTTGGCAAAACAGAACATAGAAAGGGTGGCTTTATGTACCTTCAGGTCCATACGCTGCTCCAACGAAGCACAGAAACAGATAAGAGAGAACTTATTAGCATATGACCGACCACATCATCATAAGAAACTGCATAGTGGAAACAATTCAGATTCTCACCTTGGAGACTAAAGTCTTTTAAGTCCACATCACAAAGCTCATAAACATTTGTCATCACTCCAGCCTTCTGTAGCATGGCGCCAAACATGGTTGCACATATAATTGCTTGCTTGTTCGTTATCAGCATTTGTTTCTGTATCCCTGCTATGTAAGTATTTAGTGAGCTGCAACATAATGGACTCGGTGCAGCAACATTGCGGCATGCATCAATTACCTCTATTGGGTATTTCATTTCCAAAGGACAAGCTGCACACAAGGAAAGAATCAATAACCTGGTGTCATACAACCAAGAATCTTAATTATTTATGAACTAACATGAAAGTGAAAAATGGCTCTAAGTAAAGCAATATAGAAATTCAAGATTTCTGCATAGTCGTTGAACTAACCAGTCGAAGAATCATATTCCTCATTTGGTAAATCTGATATTATTTTTGCGCTGTGAGAGATTGATTTACATGCCACTCATTTAATCATGCGACTCTTATTCATTTCATTTACTTCAGTTTTCCATTCCAGAAATGGTTTCATACATGAGAAATTATGAATCTAGGGCAGCATCATGTATAACTTTGCCATATAGATACATTACTAAATCTAAGCATCCATGCTTCACAAAAAGCTAGCTTTATGAGAATAAAATGAAGCTACCAAATCAAGCATGAATAGGCACATTGAAGTTATGATGTAATAAGTCCAGAGCCTTTGTCCTAGCGGCAATGAACTTAGACATTATTGTAAGAAGTGCTGAGTTCGAGCCCTCTTGACATCAATTGTAATTTCCTCCTTTCTATTGGAGTTTATTTGTAATTTAAAAAAAAAGAACTTATGATGTAATAAATCATAAGAAAACCATAAAAAAGCATAATGAAATACTCATTTTAAGTTTAAGGTTCAGGGAGTATAATATGAAGGCCTTCAATCACCCAAGAGCATTCAAAGATTTGATCAAATTCATAAGCTTATAAGCAAATTGATGATCTGAGTAGTGAATAATCACCGGGTATTTTAATGGTAAGATTACTTATGAAAAGTATCAGCAAGAATTAGAATATTGATACAAGATGAAAATAAGAAGCCTCTGAATACAAGCTCCCCATCAAGCATTGCAATATATATCAGCCTGATACACACCTTTGTTAACCTTGCAAGCAGACAATATTCTGAATGCTTTGTTTGCATTTTCATGAGGAAGTTTCCTTGAAATCCATGAAAGAACCACTCCTTTGCAATCACTAATTATGTTAACGTGATTAGAAAGTCCAACTGCATCTTTATTATCATTCGTGAATGATTGAGCTCCAGATAGTTCGAGGGCAGCCTCCATTATAACCGGCTGACAAATCGACCGACAGCATTCCTTAAGAGGATCAATTGTACTGCAAGCATCCAATAATTTGCTTGTGTTCACAGTTTTCTCAAAAGTGGTTACGTCCTTCACAGGACAAGTGCCACCAGTCAGATTCGTAGATTTCGCAAAGCATATTATTGGTATTGAATTGTTTGCTCCTCTGCTCGCTAATATACTGACAATATCTTTAAAACAATCGTCTGCGACTGCATTTTGTAAAATTAGATTATCAGAACTGGTACTGTAGAATCCCTGGAATATGTGAAGCAAACTATTGAACTGAGGGCAGCATATAACATTTGCTACTACTCCTGCTAATGGGTGGATGCAGTCCGACGCTGTGATCTCCATGATACTTGAAATGGCAGAAAAATTTACAGGGCACCGTCCAGTCAAGATTGGCTCGTAGGTGGTTGGATAGGTGGGATACATTGGAGGCAAAGAACCACCAGGGAATGAATAATGTGGAATGACAGCTGGTGATACGTCAATGGGTTTAAAAATACCACTTTTAGGTGGGCTAGCAAGCAAAGATGCTGAAGAGACATCACTGGGGGCTAGCATCTTCAGCGCCAGCACATCACTAATGTTACACAGCCAGATAGCAAACTGTATCAGCCAACAACACCAAGAGCCTGCAACCATAAGAAACATGTATTTACAATCGCAAGATTGTATGTTGTATGTTTAATAACTCAACATTTTATGTCACTGTATAGTATAGCACGAAGCGCAGGCTCACATGTATCTTTGAAATGTATATATATATTTTGTGGGCAGACCACCATAAGCCATTGACAACATTGATATACATAAGAAACAACCAAAGAATTACATCATTTACAAAACCTGTCCAGCTATCAAGATGCAAAAAATTCTTAAAGTCATTTGATTGTTCACAATATAAGAAATTTATGAGATGCACATGCACAGTAGCATATGCTGGGATAGAAGTACGAATGACATTCTTATATCAGTCTTAGGTCATGTAAATCTGCAAATTAGATAGTTAAGACCAAAATTATGCAGAGAATACGATATCTCTTACCCTTGAGCCGCGTAGCTGTCTTAACACCATCCATAAGACCCCCTAACCGTCAGGCAACATGGAGAGTTGTGATATAACCTCCAGAGTTGTTAACAGTTATAAATAAGGGGTATCAAAATCAGTACACTGATACCTGCAAAACAATTTCCAGCAAAGATAAGTTCAAACGATCATACAAACCGACATATAAACACATTAATAAAAAGGGAAACAAGAGACCGTAAACAACTAATCTGACAACATAAACCAAAATATGTTATCATGAGAATTCATTTTCTAGCTGCTACTCTTCTCGGCTGATAATCCTTGACTTTATGCCTTACATAAATTTTAACATATTTACTGAAATATAACCAAAATTCACAATCATCTATTATAAGTAATAAAATACTAAAAAACAGAAGAAAAGCATAAGTGCTCTTAATAAAATCTTAAATCTTAGATTCTGAGTCACTGGAAACCCCAAAATAAGAAAGCCAAGATCGCAAACAAATTAATACTATATCAAACCCAAATCCAGGGAGGAATCGAAAACCATAAACTTCAATCTATTATCTCGCATCACTCTATTACTAAAAAATTATTACTTCCTGATGGGGTGCGTACTAAATAAGCCCAACAGCAATGACGGCCAATCAGCCCAAAGCCCAAGGAAGAGTATGAGTTCGGCATTACCAAAGAGTTCGGCCTCAGCCTACAGCTCGGTAAAAGCCAACCAATCAAGATCTACTCTCAGACCGGCAACCAAAGCAGTTCGGTCTCAGTATTCGACCGAGCATCAAGCTCTACTCTCAGATCGGCAACCAAAGCAGTTCGGTCTCAGTATTCGACCGAACAAGGAGTTAGTGGACCCATACAGGATTTCCACAACTTCCAACACACCCACTACCACGTGGTGTCAGCTCAGGCCACGATCGTAGGCCACGACCTACGCTACATGCAGGACCTCCATGACCTCCACGACATCCACAACCATCATTAGTGGTGATGCAAGCCACGATCTTAGTTCAATGTATAAATAGAACTTAGATCAGATAGAAAAGGGTTAAGCTCTCTAGAGATAAAACATCATATAGCAAGTCTGTGTTGTAAGCTGTAATCCCAGATCAAGCAATACAACTCTGCCCTCTTTTCTTCCCGTGGACGTAGATTTACCTCAGTAAATCGAACCACGTAAATTCTCTGTGTCGTGATCCGTTTTTTCCAGCATTCACTAACGTCAGAAATTCGCGGATTCATCACTGGCGCCGTCTGTGGGAAACAGAGAACCAAATTTGTGATAAAGCGAATTTTTGACCCTTTTTCCACCCCAAAAAAATGCATACCAGATCACATACTACCCGTAATACCGTTCGTGAAAACCATGAGGAAGCTAATCCAGCCCGCAGGTCCGGAAAACAGCCTCGGGAGACATCTACTTCCAGTTTTCACGATGAAGGAACAAGCCGCTCAAAAGGTCCACACACCGAGTCTTCCCAGCAGCCTGATTTGAATGAGGCTGTCAAGCTGTTCTTGGCTGAGAAGCAGGATGAGTTCTTAGCCTTCCTGCAAAAGAGCCAAGAGCCGAAGACGAAAACGGTGGATTCTCCTTCCTCATCCAGACATGAAAGTCACTACCGCAGTAGTGCCGTGTCTTCCAGGAAGAAGAATCCTCAACCCCGACATGTTCCTGTTCCTCCTCGGTACCGGAATCACAGGAGATCTCCATCTCCTCCATACCGAAGAGATGTCGGGTTCGCCATGTACGGAGCATTGAAGACTCCGTTCTCGGACGATATCACCCGAACTCCCCTTCCACAGAACTACCGAACTCCGTCGATGACTTATGACGGGTTGGTGGATCCTCATGACTTCCTGGGACGCTATCAGTATAATATGGCGAACCAAGGTCTCAATGAGGTCCATATGTGCAAGCTGTTCCCCGAGCTGCTTATCGGGAACGCGAGAAGGTGGTTCGATAGCCTCCCCCAAGGCAGCATTAGATCTTACCGAGATCTAATGGATGCTTTCCACAGGAGGTTCTTTCAGAAAGCGGAAGCCCGAAGCACTTCGGCTCAGCTGCTTTCTATACGTCAAGGTCGTGACGAAAAGATCAGCGACTTCATGACGAGGTTCCACAAGGAATGCCTACAAGTAGATTATCTCAATGATCTACTTGTCATTTCGGCATTCCAAAATGGAATCCTGCCCGGAGCTCTCTACAGAAAGCTCGTGGAATGCAGTCCGCAAACAGCTCAAGAGATGTGGGACATTGCGGACAAGTTTTCTCGTGCCGATGAGGCAGACCGTCGAAAACGGTCTTTAGACAGCTCATCTAGAGAAGACAAAAAGAAGCCCGATCATAGCGATCAGAGGCTTCCTCGCCGAACACCTTCCCCACCAAAGGAAGGATAGCGGTCATCCGAGGTGATCGAAAAAGAGCAAGTGTGTTCGCAGATTGCGCTTAAAAGTGCCGAGCAATCAGTTCGGCACCATCAAGCATAGCAATCACAGCAGCCGGAGTCAGAGGCAGGCGAAATGACCGAAGTCACACCGGAGCCGAACTCGATGGTGTACGGCACTGAAGCCGTGATTCCGGTTGAGATCGGCATACCCAGTCCCCGAACTCAATTTCTCCTCAGAAATGAATGGTGACGGACTGAGAGCCGAACTAGATCTTGCCGAAGAAAGAAGAGAATTGGCCTGCATAAAAGCAGCCAAGTACAAGGAGCAAGTAGCCCGGTATTATAACCAAAGGGTGAAAAAGCTGCAATTTCAAGTGGGAGATCTCGTCTTGAGAAACAACGAAGTAAGCCGAGCAGAAAAGCTGGACGAACTCGAACCCACATGGGAAGGTCCATATCGGGTGTCAGAAGTCCTCGGCAAAGGGTCTTACAAATTGACTCACGTGTCAGGAGCACAAGTACCCCGAACATGGTACGTTTCCAACCTCAAAAAGTTCCATTTGTAAGAGACAGTCCGGTCAGTCAATCTTGAGTCCTGTTCGGTCAATGTGCTTTCTTTGGTTTGCTTGGTCTTTGTTTGTCTCTCTGCGTTTTGTCTGTGCGTTTTGTCTGTCTATGTGCGTGTCGTCTCTTACAAATGTTACTGAGGTATCTTGTTCTTCGAAGGCTGATCCCCTTCTTAGAACATATACAAGCCAACGATTGTGAGTCAAAGCTTCTAAGGAGGATACAAGACCACAATTCAGCTTAAACAAGCAGTTCGTCTGAAACGAACTGCAATAAGCCAACGATTGTGAGTCCAAGCTTCTAAGGAGGATACAAGACCACAATTCAGCTTAACAAGCAGTCCGTCTGAAACGAACTGCAACAAGCCAACGACTGTGAGTCCAAGCTTCCAAGGAGGATACAAGACCACAATTCAGCTTAACAAGCACTTCGTCTGAAACGAACTGCAATAAGCCAACGATTGTGAGTCCAAGCTTCTCAGGAAGATACAAGACCACAATTCGGCTTAAGAAATAAGCACTTCGTCTGAAACGAACTGCAATAAGGGAAAGTCCGATCCACGCGATAAACCTCGCCGAATTAGGACGACCAAGTTCGGTCAAAGAAGTTTACCTCATAAGACCGAGGACGACCATGTCTAGTCAAAGAGGTTTACTGCATAAGACCACTTCGGTTAACTGGGAAAGTCCGATCCACGCGATAAAACTCGCCGAATTAGGACAAGGGAAAGTTCGATCCCGGCAACAAAAATCGCCAAATTAGAACACAAACCAAAGACGAGTCCGGTCAAAGATGTTTATTTCATCAGACCAAAGACGAGTCCGGTCAAAGATGTTTATTTCATCAGACCAAAGACGAGTCCGGTCAAAGATGTTTATTTCATCAGACCAAAGACGAGTCCGGTCAAAGATGTTTATTTCATCAGACCAAAGACGAGTCCGGTCAAAGATGTTTATTTCATCAGACCAAAGACGAGTCCGGTCAAAGATGTTTATTTCATCAGACCAAAGACGAGTCCGGTCAAAGATGTTTATTTCATCAGACCAAAGACGAGTCCGGTCAAAGATGTTTATTTCATCAGACCAAAGACGAGTCCGGTCAAAGATGTTTATCTCATCAGACCAAAGACGAGTCCGGTCAAAGATGTTTATTTCATCAGACCAAAGACGAGTCCGGTCAAAGATGTTTATTTCATCAGACCAAAGACGAGTCCGGTCAAAGAAGTTTACTTCATAAGACCGAGGACAAGTACGATGAAATTTTTTCGCTAAGCTGTAAATACAGTGTTAGAAGCGAAAACAAAATTTCATTTTTCAAATCTTGTTCGGCATACAACTCCGCCACCCTACAAAATGGCGTTACGCTATTACAAAGGACTATTCTACTGTCCGGGGTTGCTAAAGTTGAGCCACCTATCTGCAAAATCCTCTGGAAGCCGAGTTCGGTTGTTCCGAGCAGATGAAGAATAAGCAGGTCGACGAGATGCTATCCTCGACCCAACACCTCTTCCGCGAGCCCCAGAAGCTCTAACCCCTCGGCGATGAAGAGTCTCTGCAATAAGCATCTGCTGATCTTGCTCGCTCATAGTCACAGTCACGTGCAAGGCACGTCCCCTGACATCAGCCCCCCCCCTTGCCTTTATCCAGAATGCCGAAGTGACTCACTTCGCCGAAGTGATTCACTTCGCCCTTCGGGGGGGGTAGTGATGGGGTGCGTACTAAATAAGCCCAACAGCAATGACGGCCCATCAGCCCAAAGCCCAAGGAAGAGTATGAGTTCGGCATTACCAAAGAGTTCGGCCTCAGCCTACAGCTCGGTAAAAGCCAACCAATCAAGATCTACTCTCAGACCGGCAACCAAAGCAGTTCGGTCTCAGTATTCGACCGAGCATCAAGCTCTACTCTCAGATCGGCAACCAAAGCAGTTCGGTCTCAGTATTCGACCGAACAAGGAGTTAGTGGACCCATACAGGATTTCCACAACTTCCAACACACCCACTACCACGTGGTGTCAGCTCAGGCCACGATCGTAGGCCACGACCTACGCTACATGCAGGACCTCCATGACCTCCACGACATCCACAACCATCATTAGTGGTGATGCAAGCCACGATCTTAGTTCAATGTATAAATAGAACTTAGATCAGATAGAAAAGGGTTAAGCTCTCTAGAGATAAAACATCATATAGCAAGTCTGTGTTGTAAGCTGTAATCCCAGATCAAGCAATACAACTCTGCCCTCTTTTCTTCCCGTGGACGTAGATTTACCTCAGTAAATCGAACCACGTAAATTCTCTGTGTCGTGATCCGTTTTTTCCAGCATTCACTAACGTCAGAAATTCGCGGATTCATCACTTCCCAAACAAAATGAGGAAATCCACAACCCTAAACCACTGGAACAATTCCTCAGAAGAAATTCAAAGCACATAATAAGAGCTAAAATGCAGCTTAGACACACCACATAAGATCCAGCACTAACTACCAAATCAACGCAAGCTCACAAACAGAAATTCACAAGACCTAGAACTGCGTGCTCAACCGAAAAAAAAAATGTGGCTCCCCTAAAATACCTGGAGAATCGGAATCGGAATCGGCTGAAATTCACGAGATCAGTCATCATAAATGAAGCAGATTCAAGGCTCCAAAACCACGCCCCACGAATCCATATAGTAAAATTAACTGAATGAGCAGTGACAATAGAAAACGGGGGATAACCCTAGACGAATTTGGGAAAGTTGAGATGAATGATTTTTATGGGGATAAAGTTTGAAACTACAGCACAGCTTAAGCTTTCTTCTCTATGCCTATGGACTTCTCTGTGTAAATGATGATTGTGAAATTGAGTTGCGGCTTAGGCCGTCTCCAACCATTTACCACAAACTCAAACCCATTTTGATTATGAAATTGAGTTGCGGCTTAGGCCGTCTCCAACCATTTACCTCAAACTAAAACCTATTTTTTCAATTCTGTCTAGGGATATCAACGTAACCCGGAACCCGCAGGCCGGCCCGAATAACCCGATAAAAATACAGAGTTAGGGTTGTAATTTCGCAGCCCGAATTTAAAATCGGGCCATTCGGGCTGACCCGTTCGGATTGTCGGGTTAGGCGGGCTGACCCGTTCGGGTTACGGGTCGGCCGTCGGGTTGAAGGCTTCTGCACAGCGAGCAGTTTTTGTATCAGTCATAACTTTCTCTACAGAGCTTCTATTGAGGCGTGCAATATATCCACGCGAAGCTCTTTCGAAGACGAAGAGAATGATATGCATTAGAGGTTTATCAAACTTCAAAATCGCGAGAAACATTGACTCAAACAAGGCTGCTGCACATCCACATATTTTGTGTACATTTTCTAATCCATTTTCTATCATTTCTCAACAAACATGTAAACATGCCAAAATATAGAAATATAATCAAAATCATCCAAGACAACCCTCTAAAACCATGCAAAATCCAAATACGTCAACCGACTATATAAGATCACGAAAAAAATCAATATGTGATTCATGGATTTATAAATACTCGTATATAAAAGCTTTCTTTTAGTATATTTTCCACCCCGTCTTGCCCAAGGAACAATGTGACAGGGCATGATGTATGATTTTTAAGAGAACATTATTATTTATTCTGGAATTTTCTGGCAAGACTGCTTCACACCATGCTAACCTCCAAAGCCACCAATCCTTATATTACTAGTATCTTTTTTTTTCTCTCCTCTATAGTTCATATGCAATCCCTACATCCCTACTAGAGAAATTGTTTTGCTTGAAGTAAGAAGGAAGATGGTACGGGCGAATTCTGCATGACAAAGTTGTTCGTGCTCCAACTCTGTGATACCATCGCATTTGTCGACGAGTCGTCTAACATCTCATACACGTGTCACAGTCGTTGGAAGCTCCTCCATCAATGGTTGGTAAAAAGATTGCATCTTTCTAGTCTCTCATCATCTTCTCTTTTATCGTTGTGGCTTGACTTGAGAAAAATAAACTAACTAAACTGATCTACTTAATAAGTTTAACTAAATCTATTTGATCAACTCACCTAAACTTTCTCAAAATGGACAAATAGAATAAACTGGGGACTGTCAGTACCATACAAAGTGTACAATAAAGTTAAAACTTTTTAACAACTTCATCTTCTTCACAAAATCAACATGAAAAATAGAATAAAAGCAGATCTGAAAAGTTACGAAAGACGAAACATCATGACAACTCATAAACTTAAATCTACTCCTAAGATCTAAACTACGACTACGTGCGCAAGAAACTAACCCATAATCATACGGAAATAAAACATTAGCTACTAGATCTAAACATCCTAAACAGATTACTCGTGATTTCCTTCACAACTAGAAATGAACTTAAACAGAAAACTCAGATCCAAACAAATCGAAGCATAACAAAACATTATGAGCTAAGATATGCGACATAAAATGGGAACCGAAAGCAGATCAGAAAATTCATGCATGGAAACAGGACATAACACTGGAATCGAAATCATAACTTCAAATTTACTTAATCAAAACATCAAAGAGTCAACAACATCAAAAGTAAACTGAAAATAAACAACGAAAACATGAAATTGTTTCATCGCTTCTTCTCGAAGCGGAATAGCAAGAACTGAACGATTAAAATGCAGAAAACCAACATCAAACTATGACGTAAACTAAACTAAAAGAGGACCAAGTGTGTGTGTGACGGAAATCAGGAAGATGAAGTAAAAGAGCTCCGATTTCAGCCTAGAAGAGAGCTGAATTCCTAAAGATATTCTAAGAATGCATGTGAGACCCCCCTTTCACCTCCGACTGGGACCTCCTCCTTCTTGTGTTGGACTTAATTTATATAGAGAATCGCAGGGCTCTGATCCCTAGGGTAGCATCCTCTCCAAAATGTCATTCCTATCCTTCACTTTATGGTGGGGTCCTCAGCTCTATCTCCCATGCGGAAACTCCTGCTAGCTCCATTTGATTCTGACTTGATCAACTCAATGCCGCAGTTTTTTGCCTTCTTTCCTTGATCCGTTCATCCGCCCAACTGATTTGTTCCTTTTTCAGAATATGGTGGATTTTCACACACACCTGGCTCAAAATTGGACGTTAGTTACAGAATTTGATGTAGTTTTACCACAAAATACATACATGAAACGAGCCTCATCAGTTGGCTATGTAGTTAACTAGATTTTTGAAGGATAAAAATTAGAATTGTTACATACGAAACCGTGTGGTACAAAAAGGAATATACAAAGATAAATATATCTATATCTATATACATATGTATAACTCATATATTGTACGAACTCCAAACTATGATCTGGAACGTTAAAAAATATCAACAGATAACAAAATAGTAGCAACATAAAATGTCAACACAATATCAACACAGTATCAACCGTTGACACTGTGTTGACATTTTCTGTTGCTACTATTTTATCATCTGTTGACATTTTCTAACGGTCCAGACCATAATTTGAAGTTTATATAAATTTAGAGTTTGCATTTGATTTGAAGTTTCTAACGGTCTAATACACTATATATATATATATATAGTGTATTAGGGTCCTCACACCTCCTTAATATAAAACACAGCACAAATCTCAGTTTTTGTATTATTAGATTGGATGGTTGTGATAAACTACGTTATTAGACTAAGATGCTACATTATTAAATAATCTACATTATTAGACTAAAATACTTACATTGTTTTACTAAATTAGTATACATTATTAGCTAAGTTACATTATTAAACTAATAATCTACGTTATTAGATAACACATAGCATTAATCTAACCATTAGATCACAAGATCCAATAAACTAATGTTTTGTTTTTAAAAATATTTACCATATGAATACGAATACGGGAAGCACTTAAAAAACAACTAATATTGAGTTTACAATATCCCACCAACAATACCCAACCGATCTATGAAATAAATGCACCTGATTGTGCCACATTGACAAACAAAAAATCAATTAAAATATTATTTTACATGTAAAAAGGTTAGTTTTGGTACTTCATCGCTTATAAGCCTTCCCTATTTTGTCGACCCATTAACTTCCCTTTTTGTATGGTAAGTAATATCATTCCTATTTTATTGATTCTTCCATATCTTTCAATTCTAAAGCATATTTTATGAAATCTTTCAACTGAAATCTCGACGTCCAAATTCTATAGTATAATAGAAATTATGTCTTCTAGTAAATACGGAGTAATATATAGTTGTGCTGATTTATCCATTTGCCACTTGAGTAGAGAATCTGTATTTTCGTGGATTTCCAATAGCAAAATTAATTAATTTGCTGTTTTGACTATTATTTACGCACAAACCACATATAATCATGAGTCAACTCCACTAAAAATAGTTTCCACTATATGGTAGAGTTCTTCGTTGATTCTAATAGATGTATGGAAACTAACCTTACATTGTAACAACTTTCTAATGCCACTAGAAAAAAACAAACAAGCATTCCAAGTCTCTGTCCCGATATTTATGTTTCCCTCTCAAATTTAATGAAAATATAATGTTTTATAAAAATAATATGTTCAATTAATATTTTTATAAATAGATTATACTTTTAATCAGGGGTGACACTTCCCCTCCAACAGATAAGAAGCGCAACTTTACTTATTTGGTAAAATGATTCTCCTCCATACAATAAATAGAAGTTTATATGGTGTTTAGCTTCTGTTTTTGCTATTCTTTGTTAGTTTGGTTTTATGCCGGACTTTTTCTAATTTACTTTCGACTAGCCACTCTTTAGCTTGAGCATTTCAACTTATCAAAAATAACAAAAAATAAATAGAATGTTCAAGTTACTATAAATATTAAATAGTGATCATCTTAAAAAAATAAAAAAAGCTGAGGCAAAACTATGTTGTTAAAAAAAAAGAGCAGAGGCGAAAACTATGTGGTTTGGTGAGGGGGCTCTAACATTTTTTGAAAATTTTCAAGAAGTAATTTAGTTATTTTTTGTTAAAATTTATAACTCCGTCTCGAAAAAATAGACTATTTTTGTCATTTTGGTCCATCACATGAACATATCAACTTTGGTTTTAGAAAATCTATTCTATATACTTCAATCAATTTTTTCTTTGAAATCTTTCTCTTACTTTTTCAATTGTGCATTGCAAATTAAACCAATGTCATTTCAAAAGTGATCTATTTTTATGAGACAAATAGTATAATTTTGTAAATATATTATTAATAAATAAATTAGAGAATCACGAGTTTGTTATATTTCTTAGCTTTAATCCTATGGCTAATATATTTCTATTTTATTTATATTTTTGTATAAGATTAATATCAAGAAAACATGGTTTTGCCGATTTTTGTAAATTTATGTAGCTAGATTTTAATTTTTATTTGATTTAGAAAAACATTAGTACTACGTAGGTTATGATATACTCCATCAGTACTCCTAATCATGGAATCTAGGTTAACAATTATAAATTCAATAGGAACTTAAAATTCGAAAAAAAAAAGGATAGGGATTCTGAGGCACATATATCAATCTACTTTAGGTAAGTTTGTCTTACGAAATGGCAATGCCATAACATAAAGTCTATTTCACTATGATCTTCAACCAAATAAGTTGAGGTGTAACATACGAAAAAACGTGTAAAATGAGGGAACTTTTGATGTGGTCAAACCTTTGACTTTTCATATTGTGTAACCTCCAAATGTATTATGGGATGCCTTAAATGCCATGACTCTTCATGTAGGCACACATATCCTATAAATAGACGGAGTTTTGGGAGATGAGAACACCAACAACAAATATTCTCTCTACTCTCTACATTCTAGTGTGCATCTTAGGAGCATTGCATTGCTCGGTTCTTGCTTCCAATTTAAGTTCGCCGGAGTCTACGAGTTTGAGGTGCTTCAACTCGATAGGAGGAAAGTCGTTTCATCTTTGGGGACATTACGCCAATCCGTGAGCACTAGCCGGGGCGTATTTCGTCTTGCGGAGAGAGGGTCACCTCGACTCGACTTGAAGAATAATATAGTTTGCATCTCTTTACGTTCGTTGTAATTTATATTGTTACATTTACCTTCCAGTTTGTGTTCTTTTGTAATAGCAACGGTTGCCCCTGTAAAGGCTGCAATATTTCCAACAATCGCAAGACGAAATATTGTACTCTTGCTGAAATCATGTCGACCGAAGCTGGAGCGAACGGAAACAACACTACTGGATCGTCTTCTGCTGCCGCTAACACCTCAATGTTGGCACCTGTTTTGACCTCAAGGGTCATGGCTGAAGCTGAGAAGCCTGAAAAATTTAAGGGCTCAGAATTCAAATGTTGGCAACAAAAGATGTTGTTCTACCTAACTACGTTGGGTGTTGCCAACTTTCTCAAGGAGGATGCTCCAACTGTACCCGAGGAAGAGACGGACTTTAATGTTCGAGCTGCCTATGATGTTTGGCATCAAGGAGATTTCTTGTGCAAAAATTATATCTTGAACGGCTTAGAGGATAGTCTCTATTCTGTCTTTGCCGGAGCTAAAACCTCCAAAGTGTTGTGGGAGGCTCTTGACAAGAAGTATCGTGTCGAGGACGCCGGTACAAAGAAATATGTAGTCGCAAAGTTTTTGGACTACGAGATGGTGGACTCTCGTTCAGTGGTGGCGCAAGCTGAAGAGTTGAAATCATAGTCCACAATGTCCACGCTGAAGGGATGGCCCTACCAGACCAGTTCATTGTTTCTTCAATGATCGAGAAGCTTCCTCCGTGCTGGATGGATTTCAAGAACTATCTAAAGCACAAGAGAAAGGAGATGACGACAGAAGACCTAATAGTCTGTCTTCATATTGAAGAGGACAATAGGCGGTACCATCAGAAGTCGGAAGGGTCAGATGTCGCCAAGGCAAATCAGATGGAGAAGGGACAATCCTCCAAACGTCCCCGCCCGAGGGCAAAAGATAAGGGCAAATGGAAGGCAACTGTTGGCAGAAAGTTTGAAGGCAACTGCTTCAACTGTGATAAGCCGGGCCACATGGCGAAGGACTGTCGAAAGCCTAAGAAGATGAAATTCAAGAAGAGTACTCAAATGGTCGAGAGAGATTTCAACGATGATGATCTGGTTGCTGTGGTTTCTGAAGTGAACCACATTGACAATCCAAAGACTTGGTTTGTTGACACCGGAGCTACTGTGCATGTGTGCTCCGATCGTAGCCAATTTTCAACCTACAAGCAAGTCGAAGGGAAGAAGCTCCACATGGGCAACCAAGACTCGTCTGAAGTCGTTGGCATGGGTGAAGTGAAGCTTTTAATGACATCTGGTCGTGAGCTGAAGCTGAAGGATGTGCTGCATGTCCCAGACATCCGTAAAAATCTTGTTTCTGGTAGCTTGCTTGTTAGTCATGGCTTTAAGCTAGTGTTTGATTCTGACAAGTTTGTTTTATCTAAGTTTGGTACTTTCCTTGGAAAAGGTTATCTTTCCAATGGTTTGTTCAAACTCAATGTAATGTCCAAGGGTCGTGTACCGAATCAAGTGAATGATAATAAGAATGCTTCTTCTTCTTACTTGCTTGAGTGCTCCGATTTATGGCATTGTAGATTAGGATATGTAAATCTAAATGCTATAAAAAGATTAGTGAATCTTGATTTACTAAAAGTTCACGAGTTTAACTCACAAAAGAAATGTGCAGTCTGTGTTGAAGCAAAAATGACCAAACTACAGTTTCGCTCAGTAGAACGGAGCACAAAACCTCTAGAATTAATCCATACAGACGTATGTGATTTAAAATTTGTGCAAACTAGAGGTGGTAAAAAGCACTTCATCACATTTATAGATGATTGCACAAGGTATTGTTACCTTTACTTATTAAGAAGTAAAGATGAGGCAATTGAGCATTTAAAGACTTCAAAAATGAAGCCGAAAATCAACTTAATTGTCGAATTAAGTGTGTTCGAAGTGATATAGGTGGTGAGTATGTAGTCCCGTTTGCAGAGTTATGTCATGCAAGTGGTATAATTCACCAAACAACGGCTCCATAATCTCCCCAGTCAAATGGAGTTGCTGAATGGAAAAATCGAACACTTAAAGAGATGATGAATGCTCTGTTGATTAATTCTGGTTTATCCCAGAACATGGGGGGGAGGCCGTGTTAACAGCGAATCATATCCTGAACAAAATTCCACTCAAAGAAAGGGATATGACTCCTTATAAGTTGTGGAAATGAAAGAAACCTTCATATACATACCTTAAAGTGTGGGGGTGTTTAGCGAAGGTACAAGTGTCGCCTCCAAAACTAGTTACAATTGGTCCTAAAACTGTGGATTGTGTTTTTGTTGGATATGCACTTAACAGCAACACCTATCGTTTTTTAGTTCATAATTCAGCTATACCTGATGTAGCTGAAAGAACGATAGTTGAATCTAGGAATGCTGTATTTTTTGAGAATGTGTTTCCTTGCAAGAAGTAAGATGATCGTTCTAGTGATAGAATGGTGGATGAAGTGTAACATCCCAAACTTTTGTGACTCTTTTATTTATGTTTTTGAAATTTTCGAATATGAGATTTTTGTTATATGTGATTAAGTGCTTTATGTGAAATAAATTGTCGTGGTTGATGTGGAACGATGAGCTTGAGTTTTTATATTTTTCCCATTGAGGAAAAAAAATTGATAGGATCATGCATTTATTCTTTTTCGAGTCAATTCATTGAAATTTTCGGCCCTTTCTAATTATTGAGATAGTATTTCATTTCTTGGATTTAATAAATTGTTTTGGGATTTTTCTTATCCAAATTAAATCCAAACCAATTGATCCCTAAATTGTATCACATGAAATTCGAACTCTAGCCTATTCATCTTGGGAGTTTCGAAAATCCCCTATTTAAAATGGGAGGATGAATTAATTTCTTTGATTTAATTAGGTGCTTTGTTGACTCCCTTCCTTTGAATTGAATCCAATTAAATCATGTCATATTTTATTTCTTCTCCCAACTTAAATAAAGAGTTGAAACAATTCCTTGGCCTTTTAAGCCAAATTTTCGGCCCCCCTCATGATTTGTAGGGGAGAATTTATTTGTTTCCTATTTTGTGGAATCCCTTTTTATTCAATTAAATACCATACTAATTTCCTATGTCTAATTAAATGGGGATGTGAATATTTCCTTTTAATTCTTACCCATATCACACGCCCCATGCTCCTATTTTTCCTTGTGGAAATTTATTTAATTGTTACCTATTATATGTGAGTCTTTTCCCATAAAGAAATTACCAAATTCAAATCCTATTCTATTTAATTGAGGATTTAAATAATTTCCTTGTGCTTTCCTCTAGTTATTTTCGGCCTCACCTTATTTTTCTACTTGGAGATTTAATTTATTTGTTTCCTTGTATTCATTATTTTTATTTCCTAAGTTATGAATATATTCTCCAAGTAAATACCAAATAAATTCCTTGTTGTCTGCTACATGGAATTTTTGAAATTACTCCCTCTCCACAAGCCTATTTTATTCTTTTAATTGTGGGATTTATTTAATTGTATTTTCCCCACAATTACTTAATTAATTAAATATTAAACATAACCCTAGACTTTAAATACCACCTAAACAAACCCTAGCCCCCATTTCTCCCTCACAAAATCGTCCCTCCCTCACTCTCACACGCCTCTCCCCTCCCTCTCTACAATCTCTCCAAAGATCCCCCATCAAATTCTTGTTCTTGCATCCGTTGAAGCCTTTTTTTCCAAGAGTCTCCGACGAATCGCATCGTCTCTTGTCCCTACCGATCCGTTTTCGTCAAAGAAGGTATAATTGCTTCACTTTCCCTCATCCTTTTTGTTTGAACCATGTTCTTGAGTCCTACATGCATGTAGTGGGTGTAGGATTGATAGATCGCAAAATTTAACGGTGGGAAAGTGTAATTTCATAAGAGCTTGGATGGTTATGTGTTTCTGATTGAAATCATGTGATGTTGGATTGTAATATTTGGTGAATGATGTGAGTTTATGTGCAAATATGTGTATGAGAAACTTTAAAGCATGATTATGTGTTTTCAAGCATGAAAAATTGGTGTTTGTTTGATGGAAGATGAAAACCCTATTTTCGAACTATGAACCTGAAATCTGTGGTGCACGACCAGTAACTTATGATCTGTAATTGACCCATCAAACGAACGAATTTTGACATGAACTTTTTACTGAGTAAACTTCAAGGTGTTTCCTGTGTCTCGTGTGAATTTCAGCCCTTTTTATCGAAAAATGAATTTTTAATAAATGTTTGAAGTTGACTGCGCAAATCTCCAGAAACTCGTGTTCTCGCCAAGAATATTTCGTTTTCTGTTTGACTGACCAAATGACCTCCGATTGATGTGATTCTTGAACTATATGAAAATTTGAAGTGTCTTCTGAGTCTTGTTAAAGTTTCAGCCTTTTTGGGCATTGGATGAATTTATGGTGAATTTTTCAAATGAACTGCGCAGTGCTGTCAGAAATTATATGTTCCGACCAGAGAGTTTGATATGTGATATAACTGATAAATGACGTGATTTCGGTGTGAAAATTTTCATGGTTGAACTTGAATGTGTCCTCTGTATTGTGACCAAAATTTAGCTTCTTTTGAGGTCGGGTGAATTTATAGGGACTTTTACAAAATGGTCGCTTTGTTCTGTCAGTTTTCTGCCTTGTTAAAATGACGCCTAGTTTCAAGCTTAAAAGTATTGTATGATGCATGTATGACCAAGGAACGTGTCTAAATGGTGTAATCACTTGTGATAAGTTGGAATGTGTTACGTGTGTCTTTACACCTTTGTGACGTATGTTGGGTTGGGGAATTTGAGAAAAACGATGAGAGAGAAGCGATAGGACATGCATAGTAAAACGTTGTTGTGGAAGGCTGACTTGTGTTGTCATTTACAAGGGTGATTGTGTATTCGTGAACTCGGGGAACGAGAGTTGCCATAAGTTGGGTTGTGAATTGTTAAGCGAACGAGGTGGGCTTTCTTTTCAAACCTCTTTACTTTTCCGAAAATGCTATGTGGCGTTATAAGGGTGGTTTAACTGTTATGTCATGCCATGTTGTTTTTATTACGAGATTGTGTGCCTGATGCCTAGTTCGTATGAGTTTACTCCGTTAGGCTATATGGTTGTGTTGTGAAACGAATTCGGGTCTGAGTAGGGCCGCAAACCCTATCAGACTGTGTACACTGGTGGGATCATGAGCCGTCCTTGCTAGTCGGCCGGTCTCGTGGACGAATAGTGTGGCCACACTTTCGTCGCACTGTGATTGTGATTGATGGATTGATGTGGAAAATGGGGAGATAAATTTGTCTGGCCAGACTTGAATTTTTGTGTTTCTCGTGATATTTCTTACTATATAAAACTCGAGATCACTGGTATGGATGACATAACTTATTAAAATATTTTCGGCATGAGCCCATTGAGTACAACAAGTACTCAGCCCTGCATATTATTTTTCTTATGTGCAGGTTGAGCGGGATGTTGCGGTGGATGTTGAGCTGGCTTAAGTATCTAGGATGCGTTGTGTCTTCATACATAGACGTTATCCTTGACTCTCTTTAAACCTTATTTTCCGCTGCTATATTTTAAACTATGTCTCAAGACTTTAATCTTTTCGTACTGTGTTTGAACATGTATGGTTGTGTTAGGTTTTAACCAAGTAATTACGTTATCTTTTGAAAATGGTGTTTTCGTGAATTAAATTAAATGGTCTACTTTAGAAGTTAATTGGTTTTCTTTAAGTTATTTTCTCCGCTATTTCTTTTAAAAGTATTTATTATAAGCCTTTTCTAATTAATAGTAAAATTTTAATCTTAAACTTCTTTAAACTAAAATGTCTTTCTTCCTTTAAGTTAATTAGGATTTTCTTTTAAAAAAACGTTATCCATGTATGTCGGTCACGATCGCCGCGTTTGTGGTACCCCTAGTATGGGCGGTCGTGACAGAGTGGTATCAGAGCTTTGTTCTTTCGCTCTAGTCCGAGAGTCTTCTTTCACTTTAAGTCTAAATTAGTGAACCCTTATTGACTAGAAGTGTCACGAAGGCTCAACATCCACGCATCACGCTCAACCAAGGAAAATGAGGTATGTTTTAAGTTGTTGATGAAATATGAGAATGATGTATAAGATTGATGATATGATGAGGATGTTTGGGCAAAATAATGCATGAGCATGTAATTACGTGATGATGTGATGTGATTTTCAAGTTGAAATTCATGAATAAATGATGTGATGAAATAAAGAAGTTGAATGTGAGCATGGTTTGCATGATGATCTAAACACGTGTATTATGTGAAAACAATATCGTGATAGTATGAATATATGGAATATGAGCATGAATTGACAATATGATTTAAGCACGTGTTGTATGTACGAACATGATATTGGTATGGTATGAGTATGTGAGACATGAGCAAGATTGGTATGATGACCTAAGTATGTGTTAAATATGTGAAAGTGATGACGTAAGCATGTGAACATAGGAAGATGGAATGTTTTACATGAAGGATGAAGGTTGATGAGTTGTTTTGAGTATGTTGAAATTTTAGAGGAAAAAATGGAGTAATTTAAAATGTTGTTTCGAACATATATGTGAAGTGCATGAGTGTTTTGTTCGGAATACAAATATGTTATGAGTTTTGAAAAATTTGCATGGTTTGATATGTAGAAAAAAAAACCAAAAAAATGGAAAAAGGATTTTGTGGTTGATGTTTTGCAATATTAATGACTAGTTGTTCTAGTGGAGTTTGATTGAGGAAAAATGTTTATGTTGTGGAAAGTTGTTGGAAATTTATTTGAAAGAAAAAAAAAATCTTTGAACTTTAAAAGAAAACATGTTAGTTCTTTCTTTTGGGAAAATTAATTGATTAATGGAAAATGTTGTGTTTATGATTTGTTCCAAAAAAAAATTTACCTTTTCGATTGGAAAATTGAGCCATGGAAGTGTGATGTTATATATGTTATTAGGTGTGAAGTATGATGCGTTATTCTATGGAGTGTTTTATACGAGTCATGAAAGTTGATGCGAAAGTACGTTTAGTTTGAGTCAAAACTTTTACTTTAAAATTGAGATGTGGATTTTTTTTGGAAGGTGTGAAAGTGTAAAGAAATTTTATTTCAAAAGTTTTGAAAATAAATGTGAAGTCCGAAAGTGTTTTGCTATGGGATGTGAAAAGGTTGTGTGTTTATCTTGAGGTATGAATGACGTAAATCGTGGCAGATGATGATCTATGTGGTGATGAATTGTGTTGTGAACTTAGAGTACCTAAAATATAAGCCTAGTTGACCGTGCGAATCGTAGTTCTAAGTTGAAAAATTAATTATTGCTTCTCTGAGCAATGAAACGTACGAGAATATGAAAGTTAAGGCAAACCCTTAAGTCAAGGTGCGAGGCAAGAAGAGCTGAAGCTAAGTGATATTTTCATGCAACGACGAGCGGTCATACTCGCGATTTAAATTAGTATAGTGTGATCTTGCGTAAGTGGCAACACGATGGAGATGATCTTTATACCCTTCTAAGGAGCACGAGGATGACAACAATATCCTACGAGGATAATAATTATGACATGAAGAGAACTTTATGAAAATATGGACTCCAACTATCATTATTAGTGGCATTAACACGACGAATCTCAGCGTGGAATCCACAGTTCTTAGAGCGATGTTACCAGTCTCGGCTTGCGAAAGATGAACTAGGTGGTGCAACTTTAATAGCTATAACAAACTATTTTAATCAACAGTTCTTACTTGGATTCTAAGAAGTGTCTTTCAGGACCTTTCAAATAATCGTGAGCCCTTGTCTATTTAACGTCTTGTTTCACTCACTCTTTGCAATAACGCATATTATTCCTTTTTATCCATTGATTCATAACTCACTTTCAGTTATTGGAAAGTGGAGTTTCCTTCATAACTTTGGACACGTGGATTGATTGTAGTCTTCCTTGACCTATTATTTACGAACAATATTTTGACCTTGTGAGCCTTTGCTATTAAACTTCATCCCTAAGACTGCTTGCAGTCATGTCCTTCAATATAGACACGTTTCGCACACATGTTTTCTATGAGATATTCTTCTTTGAACTTTTGTTCAGCTTTTCATTTTGTAACCATGTCTATGTCAAGTTCTTTCTCATAGAGTGAAATTATTTTTGGTTCAGTTCCACTATATGTATTCTTTCCATAATAGAACCTTTCTTTTTTTTGTACAAAACGAAGTTAAGGCATACATTTTTACCTTGCCTTAACAAACTTAATCCACTTGATTTTTTTTATTTTGTTCAAAAGCCCCTTTGACTTTGGTTGCCTTTCGGAAACCTATGAACCCATTGATGTGATTCTAACATTCCATATTATGATTTTCGTTGAACCATGAGCAGTACCGCCTTGTGACAACTGCCTACAATTCTCAATCCACATGCAACTGAACATTTTTTCCCTCAACCCCTTAAGTCATCATCCATTGATGTGTTGACCTTTCAAATTTAGTCGAACAACTGAATTATTTTGTTTGGTAGCCTACTATGAGAATTGACATTAATTCGATTTCATCCCATATTCATGACATATCTTATGTTCTTTCAAGCTCCGTGGGGATGATCATAACCAATTGTTACAATTCGAAATCGGTTCATATCCAAGTTAAGACTGTTTGATTAAAGATTGCGTTCTTGATACATATTCTGAGTTCTTGATGCAACATTGCAAGGAGAGGAAAATTTCTTTTCGAGCCACTGGCGACGAGCCGACTATCTTGTATGGGATTTCTTTGAACCGACGAACCTCCATAATCCCTGCTTTGCAAGCAACTATGATGATAAGAAAAGGACGTCCGGCGTATCTTGTGTACTGGAATGGAGAGGAAAAGAAGGATTTGAAAGTGGAACACGTGGCAGTAGTGCGAGATTTTCCCGATGTGTTTCCCGAAGCTTTGCCAGGACCGCCACCCGACAGACAAGTGGAGTTCACTATTGACTTGGAACCAGGGTCAGCGCCAGTATCAAAGGCGCCATATCGAATGGCCCCTAAGAAGTTGGCCGAGTTGAAGATTCAGTTGCAAGAGTTGCTCTATTTGGGATTTATTCGACCTAGTGTATCACCGTGGGGGTGCTTGTATTGTTCGTTAAGAAAAAGGATGGAACGATGAGAATATGCATCGACTATCGTGAGCTCAACAAGATGACCTTGAAGAATAAGTACCCACTGCCAAGGATTGATGACTTGTTTGATCAACTTCGAGGAGCGGGTGTATTCTCGAAAATGGATTTGAGATCAGGGTATCATCAACTGAAGGTCCGACGAGAGGATGTGCCTAAGACTGCTTTTCGCACTCGTTATGGCCATTATGAATTCTTCGTGATGCCATTCGGGCTGACCAACGCCCCAGCCGTCTTCATAGACTTGATGAACCGAGTTTTCCACGAGTATCTCGACAAGTTCGTGTTAGTCTTCATCGACGATGTTTTAGTATACTCGAAGAATGAGGAGGAACATAGATGGCATTTACAAACAGTGTTGGAAACGTTGCGAAATGAGAAGCTTTATGCCAAGTTTAGTAAATGTGAGTTTTGGTTGACTCGAGTGAACTTTCTTGGTCATATTGTGACGGCAAATGGAATTCAAGTAGACCCAGCAAAGGTCGAGGCCGTGCAGAATTGGAAATCGCCGAGTGAAATCCGTAGTTTCTTGGGATTGACAGGATACTATCGACGATTCATTGAAGGATTCTCCAAGATTGCGAGACCGTTGACACAACTACTAAAGAAAGAAATCAAAGTGGTTTGGACGCCAGAGGGCGAGACGAGTTTCCAACTATTGAAAGAGAAATTGACTACAACACCAGTCCTAGCGGTACCAGAACCCGACAAGGACTTCGCCGTCTATACGGATGCGTCGAAAGTGGGACTAGGATGCGTGTTAATGCAAGATAGAAAGGTAATAGCATATGCTTCCCGACAGTTGAGGCCGAATGAATTGAATTTTCCGACTCATGATTTAGAACTAGCGGCAGTGGTGCACGCACTGAAAATTTGGAGACACCATCTCTATGGAGTGAGATGCAAAATCTATACCGACCACAAGAGTCTCAAGTACTTCTTCGAGCAGAAGGAGCTAAACATGCGACAACGACGTTGGTTAGAGATTGTGAAAGACTATGACTGTGGTATTCACTATCATCCAGGCAAGGCGAACGTGGTCGCCGATGCTTTGAGTAGAAAGAACCAACCGCAATTGGCTTATGTCCTAATGCAAGAGGAAGCGTTGATTCACGAGTTCGACAAGGTGAGATTGGAAATAGTGAAAGCGCCCGAGACAGTAAAAGCAAGATTGGCTACACTAGTGATTGAGCCAGATTTGAGAACCAAGCTCATAGAAGCCCAGTGACGTGATGAGAAGTTGGAAGAATTACGTGCGAAGGTGAGAGCCGAGAAGCTTGATCATTACCGTGAGGAGGCGGATAATGCTTTGACTTACGATGGGCGATTGTGTGTGCCGAGCGATGAGGCGCTAAAAGATGAGATTTTGAGTGAAACGTACGACACGCCTTACACTGCTCACCCCGGAAGCACGAAGATGTATCGGGATTTGAAGCAACGTTTTTGGTGGAATGGAATGAAAGGAGACGTAGCGTCATATGTGGAGCGATGTCTAGCATGCCAACAAGTGAAGGCCTTACACCAACGGCCATATGGGAAGTTGCAACCACTCGAAATTCCCGAATGGAAGTGGGAGCATCTAGCTATGGATTTCGTGACGGGTTTGCCGAAGTCACATAAGGGCAACACTGCGATTTGGGTGATCATCGATCGACTCACGAAAAGCGGGCACTTTTTACCAATTCGAATTACTTATGGCGCAGACAAGTTAGCAAAACTGTACGTGAATGAGATTGTGCGTTTGCATGGAGTGCCAAAGACTATTGTGTCAGACCGTGATACGAAGTTCACATCGAAGTTTTGGATGAGCTTGCAACGTGAATTGGGCACACAACTGAATTTCAGCACAGCTTATCACCCGCAATCGGGCGGGCAGTCAGAGAGGACGATTCAAACACTTGAGGATATGCTGCGAGCCGTTGTCTTAGATCGAGGGGAAAGTTGGGAAGCTGTTCTACCGTTGGTTGAATCCGCCTACAACAATAGCTACCAAGCGACGATCGATATGGCTCCGTATGAAGCCTTGTATGGCAGGAAGTGTCAATCCCCACTTTATTGGGATGAAGTTGGCGAGAGGAAGATGTTAGGACCCGACGCTATAAAGGAGATGACCGAAATTGTGCATCAAATCCGCGCAAGGATCAAGGAAGCTCAGGATAGGCAGAAGTCGTATGCGGACGTGCGTCGAACGGAAATCAAATTCAACGTTGGTGACAAAGTGTTCTTGAAGGTGTCCCCGACGAGAGGAGTTGTGAGGTTTGGAGTGAAAGGCAAGCTGAAGCCGCGTTTTGTAGGACCGTACGAGATTATCGATGAAGTAGGTCCTGTAGCGTATCGATTGACGTTACCTCCCAGCTTTGGGAACGTGCACAACGTGTTCCATGTGTCGCAGTTGCGCAAGTACGTGTTCGACCCCAAGCATGTGATTCATCAGGAGGAAGTGATCCTAACCCCCGACATGAGCTACGAGGAAAGGCCCGAAGCAATCTTAGATCGGAAGGTACAAGAGTTACGAAACAAGTCGATAGCGTCCGTGAAGGTGTTGTGGGAGCACCATGGTCCCGAGGAAGCTACGTGGGAGTTAAAAGATAAAATGAAAGAAAAGTTTCCCGAGTTATTTATGTGAGACGATCAAATTTCGGGACAAAATTTCTGTTTAGAGGGGAAGGATGTAACATCCCAAACTTTTGTGACTCTTTTATTTATGTTTTTGAAATTTTCGAATATGAGACTTTTGTTCTATGTGATTAAGTGCTTTACGTGAAATAAATTATCGTGGTTGATGTGGAATGATGAGCTTGAGTTTTTATATTTTTTCCATTGAGGAAAAAAAATTAATAGGATCATGCATTTATTCTTTTTCGAGTCAATTCATTGAAACTTTCGGCCCTTTCTAATTATTGAGATAGTATTTCATTTCTTGGATTTAATAAATTGTTTTGGGATTTTTCTTATCCAAATTAAATCCAAACCAATTGATCCCTAAATTGTATCACATGAAATTCGAACTCTAGCCTATTCATCTTGGGAGTTTCGAAAATCCCCTATTTAAAATGGGAGGATGAATTAATTTCTTTGATTTAATTAGGTGCTTTGTTGACTCCCTTCCTTTGAATTGAATCCCATTAAATCATGTCATATTTTATTTCTTCTCCCAACTTAAATAAAGAGTTGAAACAATTCTTTGGCCTTTTAAGCCAAATTTTCGGCCCCCCTCATGATTTGTAGGGGAGAATTTATTTGTTTCCTATTTTGTGGAATCCCTTTTTATTCAATTAAATACCATACTAATTTCCTATGTCTAATTAAATGGGGATGTGAATATTTTCTTTTAATTCTTACCCATATCACACGCCCCATGCTCCTATTTTTCCTTGTGGAAATTTATTTAATTGTTACCTATTATATGAGAGTCTTTTCCCATAAAGAAATTACCAAATTCAAATCCTATTCTATTTAATTGAGGATTTAAATAATTTCCTTGTGCTTTCCTCTAGTTATTTTCGGCCCCACCTTATTTTCCTACTTGGAGATTTAATTTATTTGTTTCCTTGTATTCATTATTTTTATTTCCTAAGTTATGAATATATTCTCCAAGTAAATACCAAATAAATTCCTTGTTGTCTGCTACATGGAATTTTTGAAATTACTCCCTCTCCACAAGCCTATTTTATTCTTTTAATTGTGGGATTTATTTAATTGTATTTTCCCCACAATTACTTAATTAATTAAATATTAAACATAACCCTAGACTTTAAATACCACCTAAACAAACCCTAGCCCCCATTTCTCCCTCACAAAATCGTCCCTCCCTCACTCTCACACGCCTCTCCCCTCCCTCTCTACAATCTCTCCAAAGATCCCCCATCAAATTCTTGTTCTTGCATCCGTTGAAGCCTTTTTTTCCAAGAGTCTCCGACGAATCGCATCGTCTCTTGTCCCTACCGATCCGTTTTCGTCAAAGAAGGTATAATTGCTTCACTTTCCCTCATCCTTTTTGTTTGAACCATGTTCTTGAGTCCTACATGCATGTAGTGGGTGTAGGATTGATAGATCGCAAAATTTAACGGTGGGAAAGTGTAATTTCATAAGAACTTGGATGGTTATGTGTTTTTGATTGAAATCATGTGATGTTGGATTGGAATATTTGGTGAATGATGTGAGTTTATGTGCAAATATGTGTATGAGAAACTTTAAAGCATGATTATGTGTTTTCAAGCATGAAAAATTGGTGTTTGTTTGATGGAAGATGAAAACCCTATTTTCGAACTATGAACCTGAAATCTGTGGTGCACGACCAGTAACTTATGATCTGTAATTGACCCATCAAACGAACGAATTTTGACATGAACTTTTTACTGAGTAAACTTCAAGGTGTTTCCTGTGTCTCGTGTGAATTTCAGCCCTTTTTATCGAAAAATGAATTTTTAATAAATGTTTGAAGTTGACTGCGCAAATCTCCAGAAACTCGTGTTCTCGCCAAGAATATTTCGTTTTCTGTTTGACTGACCAAATGACCTCCGATTGATGTGATTCTTGAACTATATGAAAATTTGAAGTGTCTTCTGAGTCTTGTTAAAGTTTCAGCCTTTTTGGGCATTGGATGAATTTATGGTGAATTTTTCAAATGAACTGCGCAGTGCTGTCAGAAATTATATGTTCCGACCAGAGAGTTTGATATGTGATATAACTGATAAATGACGTGATTTCGGTGTGAAAATTTTCATGGTTGAACTTGAATGTGTCCTCTGTATTGTGACCAAAATTTAGCTTCTTTTGAGGTCGGGTGAATTTATAGGGACTTTTACAAAATGGTCGCTTTGTTCTGTCAGTTTTCTGCCTTGTTAAAATGACGCCTAGTTTCAAGCTTAAAAGTATTGTATGATGCATGTATGACCAAGGAACGTGTCTAAATGGTGTAATCACTTGTGATAAGTTGGAATGTGTTACGTGTGTCTTTACACCTTTGTGACGTATGTTGGGTTGGGGAATTTGAGAAAAATGATGAGAGAGAAGCGATAGGACATGCATAGTAAAACGTTGTTGTGGAAGGCTGACTTGTGTTGTCATTTACAAGGGTGATTGTGTATTCGTGAACTCGGGGAACGAGAGTTGCCATAAGTTGGGTTGTGAATTGTTAAGCGAATGAGGTGGGCTTTCTTATCAAACCTGTTTACTTTTCCGAAAATGCTATGTGGCGTTATAAGGGTGGTTTAACTGTTATGTCATGCCATGTTATTTTTATTATGAGATTGTGTGCCTGATGCCTAGTTCGTATGAGTTTACTCCGTTAGGCTATATGGTTGTGTTGTGAAACGAATTCGGGTCTGAGTAGGGCCACAAACCCTATCAGGCTGTGTACACTGGTGGGATCATGAGCCGTCCTTGCTAGTCGGCCGGTCTCGTGGACGAATAGTGTGGCCACACTTTCGTCGCACTGTGATTGTGATTGATGGATTGATGTGGAAAATGGGGAGATAAATTTGTCTGGCCAGACTTGAATTTTTGTGTTTCTCGTGATATTTCTTACTATATAAAACTCGAGATCACTGGTATGGATGACATAACTTATTAAAATATTTTCGGCATGAGCCCATTGAGTACAACAAGTACTCAGCCCTGCATATTATTTTTCTTATGTGCAGGTTGAGCGGGATGTTGCGGTGGATGTTGAGCTGGCTTAAGTATCTAGGATGCGTTGTGTCTTCATACATAGACGTTATCCTTGACTCTCTTTAAACCTTATTTTCCGCTGCTATATTTTAAACTATGTCTCAAGACTTTAATCTTTTCGTACTGTGTTTGAACATGTATGGTTGTGTTAGGTTTTAACCAAGTAATTACGTTATCTTTTGAAAATAGTGTTTTCGTGAATTAAATTAAATGGTCTACTTTAGAAGTTAATTGGTTTTCTTTAAGTTATTTTCTCCGCTATTTCTTTTAAAAGTATTTATTATAAGCCTTTTCTAATTAATAGTAAAATTTTAACCTTAAACTTCTTTAAACTAAAATGTCTTTCTTCCCTTAAGTTAATTAGGATTTTCTTTTAAAAAAACGTTATCCATGCATGTCGGTCACGATCGCCGCATTTGTGGTACCCCTAGTATGGGCGGTCGTGACATGAAGCCACTAATTCTAATTCTCCAAAAACGAGGTCAAGTCCTGAGAATGAAGAACCAAGACGTGGTAAAAGAGTTAGAGTTACTAAGACTTTTGGTCCAAACTTCATAACTTTCATGTTGGATGGTGAACCAAAGTCATTGGAGGAAGCTTTGTCTGGCCCAGACGCAGCATGGTGGCAAGAAGCTATCAACAGTGAAATTGAATCCATCATGAGAAATAACACTTGGGTGTTAGTAGACTTGCCTGAAGGCTGTAAGGCTTTAGGGTGCAAGTGGATTCTGAAAAGGAAATATAAGCCTCGCCTAGTTGTCCAAGGCTTTAAGCAGAAAGAAGGGTATGACTTTTTTGATACCTATTCACCTGTTACGAGAATCACTTACATTCGGGTGCTTCTTGCGATTGCTGCTTTGCACAATCTTGAGATTCACTAAATGGATGTGAAAACTGCGTTTCTGAAAGGTGATCTGGAAGAAGAAATATATATGGAACAACCCGAAGGGTTTGTTGTACCTGGGCAAGAGCATAAAGTATGCAAACTGGTAAAATCATTATATGGGTTGAAGCAAGTACCGTTACAATGGCATTTGAAATTTGACAACGTGATGTTGGCAAATGGATTCACTATCAATGAGTGTGCCAAGTGTGTTTACATTAAGAACACAAATAATGGATTTGTTATTGTGCGTCTTTATGTAGACGATATGTTGATTATGGGTAGCAATAGCAGAATTATAAACGAGACAAAATCAATGTTGAAAAGGAACTTTGACATGAAAGACATGAGTCTAGCTGATGTGATTCTCGGAATCAAGATTGAAAGGAATCCCGAGGAAATTGTCTTAACACAATCTCATTATGTTGAGAAAATGCTTAAGAAATTCAACTCGTTTGATTGTAAGCCAGCAAAGACTCCTTTGGAGCTCAATGTCCATCTGAGCAAGAATATGGGTGATTCTGTTGCTAAAGAAGAGTATGCAAAGGTCATAGGAAGTTTGATGTTTATCACAAACTGTACTCGACATGATCTTGCTTGTCCTGTAAACAAGTTGAGCCAATTTACGAGCAACCCAAGCAAGAAACATTGGAAAGCTCTGTGTAGAGTTTTGAGATACTTGAAGTATACTGATAGGTCGTATTCTAGGCCTTGGTTACTGGTCAGTATAATGTGCATAATTGGAATATATCTGCAAAACAGTTGCTAAAGTGTGCAGGGAAGTGTTCTAGCCAGTATGGGAATGTTAGGAGAATTCAGGTGAGAAGGGCGTCAGGATGTTGCTATCCTGACCAGTATGCAGGCCAAAAAGGCTCGAGATGGAGAAGAAGGATAGCTGGGAAGATCAGCTGCAAGCAAGGCGACAAAATAGTCATTTCATGTTTGAAGTCTACCCTAAAAATCAAGGGAGGCCTCCCTATAAAAGGAAGCCACTTGGAGAGAGAATGGGGATCGATTAGTTCATCAACTCCTATGCTTAGTTAGCAATCTCTCTTCGGTAGATCAATCCTTCAGCATTATCCTTCATATTCTCGTTCCTCGCCGACAGCCATGGTCACCTGAAGCTCATCAGCTCGCCGGAGTTCCACATCCTTTCGTTCCAGTCAGCGTGCTTCGTAGTGTTAACAGTTTCATCGCCAGGAGTGGCAAACAATCTTTATTTGCTTTCTTAGTTAATCGCACTTTGTTTTCTTACGTTGGATTTGTTGCACTTTCAATATTTGCTTACTTTGCAGTCTTAGTTGTGATCCAAACGTTTCTATGATATGAAGTTGTTTATGTGCATCGGTTCTTGTTTGATCTCTTTCTTTTCTGCCTAGATAGCTTAAATCCAGTAGTTACGGTAATTTCTAGTTGTTGCGAGCATGTTTCCATTTCCGAATTGATAGATCTGAGTTCTTGAGTTCAGTTTGCTGGTAGATTTTAGATCTGAAATGGTTAAATGTGAAAGCCTAGTTTGCGTAGTTTCTACCACCTTGCATGTCACCCAGTAAGTTTAGTTGCAGTTTCGGTATTTGATCTTTTGATTTGAGGTTTTAATTGTAGATCTGTGTTCATGAAGTTGTTAATCTGTGTTTCTATGGTGATAATTCTGGATTCGCTGATCTGATTTGATTCATGTTGAAGAAGATAACATCTCCATCCAACTTTTGGACCACTTTTGCTTTTTAACCACTTTTTACTTTTGTCCTTTACTTTTCAGCTGTCACTTTTCAGATCTGTAGGCCTAGTCACCTAACTACCTCTTTTCCTCTGATATTCCGTTTAGCCTTTTATAGTAAACTCGTACTTTCCATATATTTCCTGAAACCTATGCTCCCCACTTTCCACGTACACAGCTACATGTCAATCATCTTTCTCCCCGCCTCCTAGTCAGTAGAGTAACATCTTAAATTCCAGCCTAGATAAAGTCTCAACCCAAAGCGTGGTAGCTAACCAAACCTTTACAGAATTTCACCACAATTCCCAAAGCGTATTCATCTCTGTGGGATTCGACCCTTACGTCCACTATACTAGTCAGTAGAAGTGGGTTGAGGAATTATTGATACCAGGTTCAGGCATAGCTGGGGTTCCATCCTGATCAGTAGGATACACCCTGTGCTCGACACGACACCTGACACAAACCTGCTCTTTCAAATGGCGCCGTTGCCGGGGATGAATGGCGTTATTAACTGTTATTGTGTGTGAGACTTTGGCGTACATATTGTGGATAATTTTTCTATTTCTTTTATTTCAGTTTATGAGAAGCAGTTCGGCTCCTGACCAGTGGAGACCGAAGATACTTCAGCGAGGATCTATACTCGTAACCACTCGATCCGGCCTGTCGACAGCTTTGTCTGATTTAGGTTCGAGTAGTGACGAAGAACAAGACACCATAGAAGGAGGAATACCAGACAATCCAAGGCTACAGTTGGAAGGCAATCCAAGGAGAATGGCTGACCACGATGATGACGATCCAGAGATCGGAACGCTGAATACGCATACCGAAGGAGAACCACCGCAAGCTATAGTAGTCACCCCGGGGCAGACAGCCTGTGATGTGAAGCCCCATGTTATTGCAATCCTGCCCACGTACTGTGGAAAGAGCTATGAAGGCTCTTACTAATTTCTTCATGAGTTCTGTAAGATTTGTAGGGCACAGAGAAGGCCAGCAGGGGTGACCGAGGATGACTATAGATTGAAGGCTTTGTCGTTCGTTCTAAAAGGGGAGGCTAACACCTGGTTCATGCGACTGCCCCCCAATTCCATTGAGAGTTGGGCAGATTTCAAGTCGGCATTCTTAGGGGAATTCTTCCCGTCATCAAAGACGAGCGCGCTGAAGAGAGAGATCACTAGTGTGAAACAAGGGTACGATGAACCCTTGAGTGACTATTGGGCGAAATATATGAGCCTCTTGGATGCATGTCCGAATCATCGTATGGCCGATATAGAAATACATCATACCTTTTATGAATGGATGAACAAGGCAACAAAGGACCTAGCAAACTCCTCGTCAGGAGGAAGTTTCACGCAGTTAAGGGTCAGTGAAGCTAAAAGAGTCCTAGGGAAGTTATTGAGTGCAAAGAAGGAGTACGGCAATTCAAGAGATGGTTACAGCAGAGAAAGGATTTCTAGTGCCTTGTCTACTGACCAGGAGTACAAGTTAGAGCAGAAGATGGATTTGAAAATGGACGAATTGAAGAAGACACTCCTTAGCTCGATCGACAAGAACGCACCACCCACTTCCCCAACTAGAAACTACAAGGGTACGGAGCAGGGATATCAAGGACTAGGCTATGATCAGCCTAATGATTTATTCTAATCGGAATTGGATCCAGGGAAGGCAGCAAGACGCACCATGGAGGGACCATCCGAACTTTCGATGGGGAGACGGGAACCAAAATCAGGGCCAAGGTCAAGGTCAGAACCAATACAACCCCCACCAGATCCAGAATCCCAACCGTGGCCCAGCAAATCCTGACCACCTAGCCAACTGGTCAGGAAGGAACCAACAAACCCATAACCAGAACTCACAAAACCAGAACCCGAACCCTGTTTATATACCACCCCACCAGAGAAACTTTCAAAATTACCAGAATCAGCCTAATCAGGGTCCACAACATCAGCAGAACCAAAACCAGTTCCAAAACCAAAACCAGAACCAATATCACCAAGACCAGTACAACCCTCCTGGCCAGTATAGCCAGTACCCGCCTAACTAGAACCAGCAAAACTTCCAAAATTTTCAGCCCAATCAAAATTCCCAGTATAACCAGCACCAAGGGCCAAATCAGTCCCAATATCCTAACAGGTCAAGACGATCTATGGAGGATATGATGGGAGAATTGCTTGCTTCGCAGCAGGGCATCAAGGGTGAGTTGCAGTCCAATAATGAAGTAGTGCAGGGGATGCAGAATGCCCAAAAGGAGTATAAAGCGAACATTGATATGATGAATAGGCAGTTGGCCCAGCTGGCAAGTTTGATGGGTGAGTTAAAAGGAAATTCAGGGAAACTCCCATCTACAGTCCATGTGCCTGATAAAGCAAACGTGAGCAAGGTCACATTGCGGTCCGGTACCTCCTATGAGGGGCCCAAACCAAAGAAGTCCAGTGGGGAATCAAGTGGAGCAACATTACTGAGAGACGTTGTCTCGGAAGAGGAGCTACACAAACCTCTACCCCAAATGCAAGATCCATTTTTCTTGAGTGAGGAACCGTCGAGGAACAGTGAAACCGGAAGCAGGCAGCCCAAGGTGGACTCATATAAGGAAAAAGAACTGACGAAAGAAACTCCAGCCCAGAATGTGCCCGAGAAAGACTCCGGGAAGGCTGTCGAGGAGCTGGTCGAAGAAGAGAAAGGGAAAAAGCCATTCCCTTATCGTTTCGTGACCAAGAGGAAGAAGGAAAACCCAGTGGATTACATGTCAATTTTTGGGAAGCTGGATGTCACCATACCATTCCTCCAAGCCGTGAAGCTACCCCAGCTTGGAAAATTTATCAAAGAATTCATAGCCAGGAAAGCCCAGAAGGATAGGAAGATCATGGTGGAAGGGATAGCGTCAGCAATTGTGCAAGAAAAGCTACCACCCAAGAGAGCAGACCCAGGTATGTTCACTTTTCCTATAACTATAGGAGATGTAAAAATCGAGCATGTAATGTGTGATTTGGGAGCTTCTATAACTATAAGTCCTGAGGGAGTGTTAGAGAATGTGTTGGTGAGAGTACATGATTTTACTTGTCCTGCTGACTTTTACGTGATCAAGATGGGTGAGTCTGAAGCTAGGGAGTCTAGCGGTATTTTGTTAGGAAGGCCATTTCTTAGGACAACCAAGATGATTGTAGATATGACTGAGGGAACAATTTGTATTGATTTTCATGGAGAAAAGTTTACCTTTGATATCAATGAGGCCATGAAAAAGCCTATCGATTCTGAAAATCTATGCTATGTGGATGTAATTGACCCTCTAGTCCAAGATTTTCTTGAGACTGAATTATTGCAGGAAAAGCTACAAGCATTGGATGTATATGGGCAGGCTGATGTAGAGGCAGCTGCATGGTGTGACCTGATCAGTAGCCAAGGGTTAACTGATGAAGAGATAGAAGGAACTATTAAGGACTTCTGCCAGAAATCAGAATTTATTGGAGCCGCAGGGGCTAAGCTACCAGTCAGTACAGATGAACTCTCAGAGGGAAAATTAGAAAAGCAAGGGGATGCTGCAAGAAACCCTCTCCCATCAGACACACTTCCCCCACAAGTTGAATTGAAGAAGTTGCCAGCAACACTGAAATATGCCTTTCTCGGGGAGGAAACCTTATATCCGGTGATAATAAGCAGTAGCCTGACAAAGGAGCAAGAAGCAAGGCTACTGACCGTTCTAGGCAGGAACATGAAAACAATTGGATGGAGCCTTACAGATTTGGTAGGAATAAGCCCTAACGTCTGCATGCATCATATTAGGCTAGAAGAAGGGGGGAAGGCACATCGAGATTCGCAGAGAAAGGTGAATCCTAATATGCGGGAGGAAATATTGAAGGAAATCTTGAAGTTGTTGTCATTAGGGATTATCTATTCGGTGCCCGATAGCGAGTGGGTCAGCCCTGTGCACATGGTCCCCAAGAAGTCCGGGATTCAAGTGGTTCAAAATGAGAGGAATGAGCTGATACCGACAAGGCTAGTCACTGGTTGGCGGATGTGCATAGACTACCGCAAGCTGAACGCCGCGACCAGGAAAGACCACTTCCCCCTACCGTTCATCGATCAGATGTTGGAGCGACTGGCTGGGAAGAAGTACTTTTGTTTTTTGGATGGGTACAGCGGGTATTTTCAAATTTACGTGAATCCTGAAGACCAGGATAAAACTACCTTCACCTGCCCGTTTGGAACCTATGCGTACAGACGCATGCCGTTCGGACTTTGCAACGCTCCGAGAACATTTCAGCGATGCATGATGAGCATATTTTCTGATCTAATTGAGGAGTGTATAGAAATATTCATGGATGACTTCACAGTCTACGGAGACTCTTTCGACTCATGCCTTCGTCATTTGGATGTAGTGTTGGAGATGTGTCGAGCGAAGAGCCTAGTCTTGAATTTTGAGAAATGTCATTTCATGGTCACAGAGGGCATCGTCCTAGGGCATGTGGTGTCAGAGAGGGGTATCCAGGTGGATCAAGCCAAAGTGGACATCATTTCCAAACTACCTTTTCCTACTTACCAGAAGGAAATAAGGGGTTTTCTGGGGCACGCGGGATTTTATCGCCGATTCATTAAAGACTTCGCCAAAATTGCCCAACCCCTCACCAGACTTCTCCAAAACGAAGTAGAATTCAATTTTGATGATCAATGCAAGGCTGCTTTCAACTTGATCAAGGAAAAGCTGATATCCTCACCGATTATCCGGGCTCCTGACTGGGATCATCCGTTCGAAGTGATGTGTGATGCCATCGATTATGCAGTAGGAGCGGTTCTGGGTCAGAAGATCGAGGGAAAAAGGTATGTGATCTTTTATGCATATAAGACATTGAATCAAGCTCAAAGGAATTATGATACCACGGAGAAGGAGATGCTAGCCGTGGTTTATTCATTCGAGAAGTTTCGGCAGTACTTGTTGGGGTCAAGGGTCATCGTTTATACTGACCATACAGCCATTAAGTACCTGGTTACCAAGAAAGAATCCAAACCCCGCTTAATCCGATGGGTGCTCTTGTTACAAGAGTTCGATTGGGAGGTGGAAGACAAGAAAGGGGTTGAGAATAAGGTTGCGGATCATTTGAGCAGGATAGTGTATGATGGAAATAGCGAGGAGGTGAGAGGTCGATTCCAGGAAGAACACTTGTGTGAAGTTATTTTCGCCGCCAGAAAAATTGACTGGGAAGGAGTGATGAAGCTTACTGGCCAGGATGTGACAGAAAGAGGAAAGGAAAAAGTAGAGGAGGAGCCATGGTATGCGGACCTAGCCAACTACCTCGTTTCAGGGGAGCTTCCAGAAGTGTCGAACGTCACCAAAGCTCAAAGAATGAAGATCAAGAGTGAGTCGAAATACTACTTCTGGGACGACACGTATCTTTGGAGGGTAGGAGCCGATCAAGTGATAAGAAGATGCGTTCCTGACTGGGAGCAGAGGGACGTATTGACTCATTGCCACTCTCTGGCATGTGGAGGACATTTCGGTCCTAAGAAGACGGCGAGAAAGATTATGGATAGCGGATTTTATTGGCCAACCCTCAACAAAGATGCCTACGAGTTTTGTAGAAATTGTGAGCGTTGTCAACTGACCGGTAAAATATCCGCGCGAGACAAAATGCCGCAAGTCCCGATCATTGTTTGTGAGTTGGTCGACATATGGGGGATGGATTTCATGGGGCCTTTTCCCTCGTCGTATGGGAACTTATATATCTTAGTTGCAATTGACTACGTCTCTAAATGGGTAGAGGTCAAGGCCACGAGCACGTGTGAAGCAAGGGAGGTAGCCAAGTTACTCAAAAGTAACATTTTCAGTCGATTCGGAGTACCAAGGGCAATAATATCCGATCAAGGCACCCACTTCTGTAACCGCACCATCGAAGCCTTGATGAAGAAGTACGGTGTGCATCACAGACTATCAAGCCCCTACCACCCGCAAGCGAACGGGCAGGCAGAGATCTCTAACCGAGAGATAAAGAAGATTCTGGAGAAGACCGTAAATCCTTCAGGAAGGACTGGAGTATGAGGTTAGAGGATGCTCTATGGGCATATCGCACATCCTACAAAACCCCCAGAGGAATGTCCCCGTACCGAATCGTTTTTGGAAAGATGTGCCACTTACCAGTGGGAATTGAGCACCGAGCATACTGGGCAGTACAACAAGTGAATATGGATGCTACAGCCTGTGAAGAAAAAAGGAAGCTGCAGCTGCAGGAGTTAGAGGAACTCAGTTGACTCAGCCATGTGGTACAAAGAGCGAACTAAATTGTGGCACGACAGGAATCTGAGGACCAAGGATCTTCATGTTGGGCAGAAAGTACTACTCTTCCAGTCGAGGTTGAAGCTCATGCCTGGAAAACTCAAGTCAAAATGGACAGGGCCTTATGTCATCACCGCACTCCGTTCTAATGGAGCAGTGGAGATTTCAGGGAGTCTTCCTAACTCTGAACCTTTTATTGTGAATGGGCATACGCTGAAGGTATTTAGGGCCAATAGTGATGTGGCTGTAGTGGATGAGATCCCACCGCAACCACATACTCAGGTATCATACTAACCGGTAGGATAGGGATTGGAATTCTACTAAGCTAGCTCCTTTAGCGTAATGTACATATGCTGGCAAAGTAGAATTCCAATTTTCCTAAGGAAGATGTAAATATGGTACATATGTGGTAGTTAATTAATTTGAACCTTTGCATGCTAGTTAATTTAAGAAAACCCAAAAATATTTTTTTAGGACCTCAAATGTTAATTAGGAGTATGTACTGACCATCAGAATACCATTTTGGTGAAACTCCCCAATTTATTTAAGTGTCCTTTTTACTTTGTTTCTACTCTAGGAAAATATAGGGGGAAATCATTATAGGGCAGAATTTGAATTTGGGGCTTGCTGCAGCTTTGCAGGCGGGCAGCGACTGAAAAGAGGCTCGTGGTGCAGTGAAAGGACGGGCGACATCCAATCAGGAGACCACTAGCTAAACCGCCCCTCACACTAACCAAAGCCAACCTAGAACCGCCTATCACCGGTTACAAACCCAACTACCCTTTTTCCACCCCATAACTGATCCGTCTCTCCCATTTTTCATTTCACAAACCCTCAATTTTTCCATTTCTCTCTGCATTTTTCCACCATCACTCCACAAAAACCACCACCCACATTCACCCAAGAAATCACAGGTCTAAGCCATGGGAAAGAAAGCATGGGCAACAAAAATCAAACCCACTTCAACCCGCAGGGAAGAAACTCCAGAATCTCCACCGCCGCGGGAAGAACGGTCGCCAAGCCCACAACCACCGGAGCCGACTCCTCAGGCGCCAACAATGGTTTCCTTGGATGCAATGGCAGAATTCCTTCGACTGCAGGACCCTAACAGAGATTGGGCGGCAGCGCTGGCCGGTTTTAGTCAAATGGGGAGAAAATGGAGTATGACCGGAGGAGCCCCATCTGAACCAAATGTGCAATCCACGGTACAACCAACTGTTTCCATTCCGATTTCCGCCGAAATTCCACCAGAAAGAAAATCTCCATCGGTAACCGTACCGCTAGAATCTTCGGAACCCTCCCAAACTCCACAACAAAGTGATTCGATGGAGGTTGACCCCATATCCGCCCATTACGATTCCGACTCAGATGAACATGAAGCGAGGAAAGGCAGGGAACAGGGTAGCCTACAGGGAGACGATGAACCAGAGAAAATGCCGGCGGCGAGGACCGTTTCTCAAGGAACGTCGAGGGAAGAGATAGATTTAAATGAGACGGCCAAGAAACAAGGCCTAATGACGGATGACGAATTTCAGGCGATTTTGGATGGAGTAAACCAGAGGAAAGATGATACTGCCACGATGGTTGAGGATCTGAACCTCACATCTAGGGCAGTAGGAGAAGATGAAGAAGGCAGGGCAGGAGAGAAAGAGCCGGAGTCAGTGAACCCCCAGACAGAGGCGGGGAAGAGTGATGTGCATGTGGAAGCAGAAGAAACAGAAGCAAGACCAGAAGTGGCACCTCCAGTGACGAAACCGAAGGCCGTCAAGAGGAAGTTGGTGTTAAAGGGCGAACCTGAGGCTAGTCGGCCAAAGCCGCAAAGGGTATCTCAACGATGCTTAGGAAAGTGGGCAGCTAGTAAGGCGAAGCCGAACACGGAGGCAGATCCCGTGGAGATCTTGAGTGAAGAGGAGAGGACCACTCCCACAAAACCTGGGGAGGAGTCTTTACCTGCTATTGACCTAGAGGATACTGCAATGGAAACCGAAGCGGTCTCTCCAACATCGAGTGGCCAAGGTGAAGAGGCTGACGGGATGGCTGAGGGTCTGGACCTCGTATCCAAGTCAGTAGGCCACGAGGAGTAGAGAATTGACAATGCCCGTACCAGCGGAGAGACCGGCCCTACTACCCAGGATCCACTTTCGACACAAGCTGAGAAGGAACTCGAAGAAGAGAAAGACGAGGATGACGGAGAGGAAGCCAGATATCAAGTAGAAAGGAAACGGAAAGGGAAAGCCCCTGTCAAGAAGAAGCCCAGCAGCAAGAGGCAGCGCACATTCAATACTGGCGTAGTCATAACTGAAGCCACTCAGAGAACCCCACCAAACCGCAGAGAGTCGAGCGATAACGATTACACTGCCAGCGATGAATCCGAATCAGATAGCGATACATCCATGGAGGATGAGGAGTACAAGGAGCAACAACTCCCAGGCGATCATCGGGAGCTATTACATCCTCCTGCAGAGAGACTCCGATTCAGAAGATGGGAAGTGAAGCTCACGGACGAGTTAGTGGAGGAGATGAAACTTTTCGACGCCAAAAAGCTCCAAGATGCTTTCGGCACCAAGGATGACAAGAGCAAACATGTTAAATGTGGAAAGGTACTCCATTTCCTTTCCTTGGATGAGTTGGAAGCTCGTGAGTCGTTTCTGGCCTATTTGCGTTGGGTTTTGAGTGGTTGTTAGAGAATGGAGATCCGAGTTTCCCGGTTAGATTAGCGAATGAGTTTTTCACGACCTTTAGGTTTAAGGTCACCACTGATCTAGATGAGGAATGTATCAGTTTAAGGCTGTTTGGCGGAGAGATACGGATGAGCTTGATTGAGTGGACCGTGCATCTGGGAATGTGCAGTTTGGAGGAGGTCATAAGGCCTGAGTGGAGAAGTAGGGAGCGGGTAATTCCCCGCAGACATGTAGAGTTTGAGCCCCATGAAGCCTGGGAGGAACTTACTCACCCTGATGCAGGGCAGTTCCAGTCCACTATCTCCCGCTCCGTCCATTTCAACAACCCGATTCTGCGTCTGGTACAGCTTTACCTGGATTTTAATTTGTTGGGGTAATCAAATTCCGCCGTCCGAACTTCAATGACCGAACTGTACCTCCTCTGGAGTGCTAAGCGCGGAAGGACAGTGCACCTGGGCTTCTGGACCGCGTACCAGTGTCACCTCATCGCCACCCACCCAGCGAGGAACCTCTCCCTCTGCCATATATTGGGAGTATTTGTCAGGAACAACATAGCTATCTCGGAGGGAGAGGACTTATCCCCCTTGACGATGGTCGACCCTCCTGGTCTCTTTGATACACCTTTGTTCGTCCGAACGAACACCGTTTACATGAGGCAGGGCATACCACGTTGCTACGCGATGGGAGAAGAAGCTACACCAGCCGGGAGAGCGACGGCAGCGCAGGGAACACCAGCGCATGAGCAGAGGCAGGAGAGGTTGGAAAAAGGTGTGGCAGAGTTAGCCAATGATAATAGGAAAGCAAGAGCGGAGTTAAGCCGTTTGGCAACTGTGATAGAAGGAATCCTGAAAGAACTGGCAACCGGGAAGTTGGTCTGTGAAGCTGGACCGAGTGGCCATGGAGGCCAGGATGATGAACCCATGGGGACCGAGACAGAAGAAGAGAAACAAGAGGAAGGAGATGCCGAAGAGTCGGCAGAATCTGGGAACAAGCAGTCCGAGAATGAGGAGGAACAACCGAAAGAACCACCTGCACCACAACCTGCCCCGAGAAGGAGCAGGAGGAACAAGTGACCAACCATACTGACCAGTTAGTTTTCTTTTTATTTTCAGTTTTTAGTTTTTCGTATTTTAATTGTGTTTTGCTGTGTTTTCAGGTAGTATAATCTGTGTAGTATGTGAGCAAACCCCTTTCATACCACTTAGCCTACGCAATAGTCTAAGTGTGAGAAGTAAAGGGTTTGCCATTTTTGGCGCATGTGTTTGTGTTTTCTGTTTTCTTTTTCGTATGCATGTCAACTCACACTTAGCCTATTATATAGTCTAAGTGTGAGGAGTTTGTTGTATATATATGTTTAGGTTTGATTGGTTTCTGTTTAGATTTTAAACTCTCCCACTTAGCCTATTATATAGTCTAAGTGTGAGAAGTTTTCAGTATAAGTATGTCTTGTTGTGTTTTGGTATGTCTGTGTGTCAGCCATACTGGCCATTACCTTTTTCCACTTCACAGCCTCATCTGAGGGCAGACACGTGTGAAGTGGGAGGGGGGAATGCACTGGCCAGTATGACATGTGTACATATGTGTTATCTGTGTTTAAGTGTTTGTGTAGTGTCTAGGTCTAGTTTTTTTATTTGATTGGGCTTAAAACTCAACTGTCTCGAACTGACAGTGAGGGGAATTGAGGGAGATAGGACATGCTGGAAAATGGAAACCACCCCCCCTAGTATCTCCTAGCCAGTATAGATGATGCGAGTATGAGAGAAAAGCCCACACTTAGAGCAAAAACACAAAAGCCCTCTTAAAATTTGAGTTTAAAGCCTAAAGTAGAACCATTTTCCACTAATTCAGAAAAGAAAAGAGTGGCTGCCACAAGGTGCCTAGGGTAAAGTGACCGTATGTAGCAACACTGAAGGCAGTAGGACCCCCCCCCAAAAAAAATATTTTCCAACCCTTAGAACCCCACTTTCTAGCCATATATACCCAAATATAACCCCTAGCCCCTGGAATTGTGTGTGTGCAAGGCATAAGGCAAGAAGGCAAGAAGGCAACTGGCCAGAAGGACATACAATAAAGAAACTAACTGGAGTGAAAAGAATTGAGAAGCAGGGAGAAAATCGACCAGGAAGTCATTCCAGGCCCAAAAATAATAAGAAGGAAAGAAGGAAAATGTGAAGAAAATGGTCGAAAACACTTGACCAAAAAACGAATGAGAAGGAATAAGGGTGGCGAAGCCACAAGACGCTACTGACCAGTTGGGAAGCAACTTCGGAAAAAGTCCAGCCAAGCAGAAGTGGCAGCTGAAAGCCTGAGCGCACACAGTTCCCCCGCATCAGAATAAAGTAATGGTTTTTGAACCTTAGAGCCTTAGGAACAACCACCCCAAACACTATAACCCAATAGCCCCGTTACAAGCCTAAAAGACCTTCAGTAGCCGCACGTGAGATCTAAGTCCGAAGCATCTGTGGTTCAGCGCTATGAGAGAATACAGTCCTAACATCCCCAGTGAGGAGTGAGTGACTGAGAAAATCTAGTGTTAAGCCGCGAGTGTGGGTGATCTTGACAAGCGGATGTACTGACTGGGAAGGAAAAGGGGGGGCGGCGGCGGATATTCAAGGCTGTCTAAGGCCGGAATACACCTGATCCCAATGGGAGAGATGGTTGAAAATATAGCCCAATTGAGTTGTGTTAATGTGTTTAAGTGTCTTTAGTTCTGTTTATGTGTATGTGTCCGTGCTTATGTGTTTTTCTTTGCGCCATAGTTTAGGGTTTAGGTTAGGATAGAGTCGGTCAGGGGAGTAACCAAGCTAGAATTCGACTTACTTCTTTTGTTGTTCTTCACGCTTGAGGACAAGCATGTTGTAAGTGTGAGCAGTTTGATAAGTCGTATTCTAGACCTTGGTTACTGGTCAATATAATGTGCATAATTGGAATATATCTGCAAAACAGTTGCTAAAGTGTGCAGGGAAGTGTTCTAGCCAGTATGGGAATGTTAGGAGAATTCAGATGAGAAGAATAGCTGGGAAGATCAGCCGCAAGCAAGGGGGCAAAATAGTCATTTCATGTTTGAAGTCTACCCTAAAAATCAAGGGAGGCCTCCCTATAAAAGGACTTGGAGAGAGAATGGGGATCGATTAGTTCATCAACTCCGGTAGATCAATCCTTCAGCATTATCCTTCATATTCTCGTTCCTCGCCGACAGCCATGGTCACCTGAAGCTCATCAGCTCGCCGGAGTTCCACATCCTTTCGTTCCAGTCAGCGTGCTTTGTAGTGTTAACAGTTTCATCGCCAGGAGTGGCAAACAATCTTTATTTGCTTTCTTAGTTAATCGCACTTTGTTTTCTTACGTTGGATTTATTGCACTTTCAATATTTGCTTACTTTGCAGTCTTAGTTGTGATCCAAACGTTTCTATGATATGAAGTTGTTTTTGTGCATCGGTTCTTGTTTGATCTCGTTCTTTTCTGCCTAGATAGCTTAAATCCAGTAGTTACGGTAATTTCTAGTTGTTGCGAGCATGTTTCCATTTCCGAATTGATAGATCTGAGTTCTTGAGTTCACTTTGCTGGTAGATTTTAGATCTGAAATGGTTAAATGTGAAAGCCTAGTTTGCGTAGTTTCTACCACCTTGCATGTCACCTAGTAAGTTTAGTTGTAGTTTCGGTATTTGATCTTTTGATTTGAGGTTTTAATTGTAGATCTGTGTTCATGAAGTTGTTAATCTGTGTTTCTATGGTGATAATTATGGATTCGCTGATCTGATTTGATTCATGTTGAAGAAGATAACATCTCCATCCAACTTTTGGACCACTTTTGCTTTTTAACCACTTTTTACTTTTGTCCTTTACTTTTTAGCTGTCACTTTTCAGATCTGTAGGCCTAGTCACCTAACTACCATTTTTCCTCTGATATTCCGTTTAGCCTTTTATAGTAAACTCGTACTTTCCATATATTTCCTGAAACCTATGCTCCCCACTTTCCATGCACACATCTACATGTCAATCATCTTTCTCCCAGCCTCCTAGTCAGTAGAGTAACATCTTAAATTCCAGCCTAGATAAAGTCTCAACTCAAAGCGTGGTAGCTAACCAAACCTTTCCAGAATTTCACCACAATTCCCAAAGTGTATTCATCTCTGTGGGATTTGACCCTTACGTCCACTATACTAGTCAGTGGGGTTCCATCCTGATCAGTAGGATACATCCTGTACTCGACACGACACATGACACAAACCTGCTCTTTCATATACTATTAACTTTGGGTTGCATTACACAAGATATCCCCAAGTACTTGAAGGGTACTGTGATGCAAATTGGATCTCTGATTCAAAAGACTCATTTTTGACAAGTGGATATGTGTTCACTGTGGGGGGGGTGCTGTCTCGTGGAAATGAATGAAACAGACGTGTATTGCTCGTTCCACCATGGAATCTGAGTTTATCGCATTGGATAAATCAGGGGAAGAAGCCGAGTGGCTCAGAAATTTCCTAGAATGTATTCCATGTTGGAAGAAGCCAGTGCCCGCAGTATTGATACATTGTGATAGCAAAGCAGCTATAGGTAGAGCACAAAGTGGATTTTATAATGGTAAGTCTCGACATATTCGTCGGTGACATAATACCGTAAGGCAGTTGATCACAAGTGGCATTATCTCAGTTGACTATGTAAAGTCAATGGATAACTTAGCGGATCCGTTAACGAAAGGTTTAAACTGTGATCAAATGCATAAATTGCTAAAAGGAATGGGACTGAAAACCACATCTTAAAAAGATGATTATAGTGGTAACCCAACCATACGATTGGAGATCCCATGGGCTTGGTTCAATGGGAAAACGAAGCTATATGAATCTAGCTATAACATTTGGAAGATTTTAATATTCGCCCATTCTTTAGAAAGCACTGAGTGTTGTAACTTGTACGTGGTAAGAGGTTAAGTCTTTGACTTTTAATGATTCTTGAAATCTCAAGGAGATGTAGTATGACAGGATACTCATGAAAAAATCATCTATATAAGTGAGAAGTGGGCCGCTTCGTGTGTGTGTCACTTATGAATTCCAAAGAGGTGTTCCAAGTCCGAAATGGACACAAATGTGAGAACTGATGGAGTTGAGACAATATTGTGTTGATGCTATTGACTAGGCATACACCAAGGAGGAATAGTTCAAGGCATCGCGTCCACTAGCCCGCCGGTATGTCCGATAGTGTTGAGTATGGAAGGTTCAAAATCACAAGTTACCACTTCAAATGCAGTATCGTTTCTCGATAACTGAGCAAAAGAGTCTGCATGCATGCATACACGTCTTGTGTTGGTTTGAGCTTGCAGTGCTCTAACCAATGTGGGGGATTATTGGAAAAAACGTGTAAAATGAGGGAAACTTTTGATGTGGCCAAACCTTTGGCTTTTCATCTTGTGTAACCTCCAAATGCATTATGGGATGCCTTAAATGCCATGACTCTTCATGTAGGCATACATATTCTATAAATAGATGGAGTTTTGGAAGATGAGAACACCAACAACAAATATTCTCTCTACTCTCTCTAGTCTCTACATTCTAGTGTGCATCTTAGGAGCATTGCATTGCTCGGTTCTTGCTTCCAATTCAAGTTCACCGGAGCCTACGAGTTTGAGGTGCTTCAACTCGATAGGAGGAAAGTCGTTTCATCTTTGGGGATATTACGTCAATCTGTGAGCACTAGCCGGGGTGTATTTCGTCTTGCAGAGAGAGGGTCACCTCGACTCGACTTGAAGAATAATATAGTTTGCATCTCTTTACGTTTGTTGTAATTTATATTGTTACATTTACCTTCCAGTTTTTGTTCTTTTGTAATAGCAAGGGTTGCCCGTGTAAAGGCTGCAATATTTTCAACAATACACACAACAAAAACTCATCACATCCCTTCTAAGTGTGTCCACAACAAGGCGGAACAGCCACACCACAGCCACAGTCACGCCTCAACCACAAAAACTTGTCCATCCCTCACTCCACAGCCACAAATCATATTATTTTATCAATTGTTGGTATACTTTAATTGGACTAGAATAAATATTATCGGAAGAAAATAATTAGAAAAAACATTATTTATTTAAAAAATAAAAAATAAAACCAAATCTTCATTGTATTATAAATATTAGAAAATTATACAACAAAAATTATCTAAAAACAAACAACACCGCCGATGTTAATATCACGATGTGTCCGCTCCCCTACGTGCCCAGATCTCTTCAATCATATCGGCATGGAGCTGGAGATGTTCTCTTTCCTTGTGCATATCGGTGAAAGCTTGGAGCAAGTATTCATCACTACGCAGTACACCCATTTGTAGGGATGCGGTGGCAACACCATGACTTGAACTAGCACCATCGTCCGATGCTCAACGCTCTACAGTCGGTCCTTCATAATCTATTATCATGTTATGCAATATGATACATGCATACATGATATCAGCGACAACGACTTGGTGCCAAACTCTCGGGCACCGTATAATTCCCCATCGCGCTTAGAGCACATCAAAAGCTCGCTCAACATCCTTCCTCGCACCCTCTTAACGTTGCGCGAAATAGGATTTCTTCGGACCAACTGGATGTCGGATCGTCTTCACAAATATGGGCCACCGAGGGTATATCTCATCTTCCAAATAGTAGCCCATGTTGTACTGCCTGCCGTTGGCCATGAAGCTGATTTCCGGACCCTCACCCCGGCACTGCTCATTGAAGAGAGGCGACGACTGCAGAACGTTTGTGTCGTTGTTAGACCCTGGCACACCAAAATACGCATGCCTGGTCTCAACCGGTAGTAAGCCACTACTTCCAGGATCATCGACGAGTGTTTGCTTTTGAAGTCGGTAATGAACTGCCCTTTCCAAACCACCGGGCAGTTCCTCCATTCCCAGTGCATGCAACCTATGCTGCCTATCACCCATGGGAAACCATGCATTCTCCCGTGCATATCTAGCAGTACCTGGCAATCGGTGGCTTTTGGCTTTCATAGATAATCTACACCGAAGATGGCCTTGATGGCCCCTACAAAACTGGCTCAAAACCTCGAGGGTAGTGGTCTCATCCATGTGTAGGCATTCGTTGAACATGTCAGCCGGTCCGGCATAGGTCAGCGCCTAATTGCTGCAGTGCACTTCTGCAACGTCGACAGTCTGATTCGGCCGCTGGCATCAAGTCCGAGAGTGAAGCACTTGTATCTCCCATCCAATGACGTCTATATATGGAGGAAGAGTCGTTGGAAAATCTGAAACGCCGACGGAAAGTAGTCGAAAATCAGCCGCTGGTTAGCCCCGACATGGTCACGTCGGATTGTTCACCGACGATGAATTGGACGAGGGACCGCCGCCGCCGCACGCTCCGCATCCTCCTGTACTTCCCACTCCACCTCTTCAACCACCGCATCAAACGCCTCATAACGCGCGTTGATACTCGCCGTCATCCATATCCATTTTATGAGTGTGGAATTGAGAAAAATTTTAGATTGGAGATTGGAATGGAATAAAAAAAATAAGACAAATAAGTTGTATTTATAGAAAATAATTAAGAAAATATTTTTTTTGCAGGCGGCGTTGCAGCCACCGCCCCATCCACACCGCATACGCCCCCTCCCCCCCCTGTCGCGGCTGTCCTCGTCCAGCAATAGACCACCGCAGCTGGCCTATTGTGGACACTCTAAGTCTCTCCACACACTACTAACCCAAAAATGAGAAACCTCCTCACTCTCTTCACCCTCGTTTGCCTTGTCTTGGGCTCCGTTTCCGGGCAGAAGTGTGGGTGCAAGAGGGGCGAGTGCTGCAGCAAATTCGACTTCTGCGGCAACGACGACGCCCACTGCAGCACCAATTGCTGGGCCGGGCCGTGCAAAGGCCGTAACAAAGTCAAAGTTGGTGATGTTGTGACCAACACTTTCTTCAACGGGATCCTCGCGAGTCAGCGCCCGCTCGGCTGCCTAAGGAAGGGATTCTACAGCCACGCGAGGTTTCTCCTAGCGATGGCCTCTTATCCCACCTTCGGGACTATTGGATCCGTCGACTACTCCAAGCGGGAAATCGCAGCCTTCTTTGCATGAGACGGGAAGTAAGCTTTTAACACCACACATAAATATTCTCATTTATTTCCATACTCCATCCGTCCCATAAAAATAGGGATACTTTCATTTTCCGTCCGTCCCAAAAAATAGCTCATTTTCATTTTTGGAAAGTTCTCCCCAACTCATCCATGTACATCAATTTATTTACAAATTACCTTTGTACATTGGTTTGTTCTAAATTGAAGAGAATGGCGGGTAATCGAAGCCCTATTGCGACCTAACATATTCAAAATGGCCGTGTGCGGCCAACAAGCACTACTACGGTTGGGGACTAACAAAGCTGACGTGGAACTACAACTATGGTGCGGCAAGCTGCCATAGGGTTCAATGTACTAAAAAATCCGGAGCTCGTTGCCAGAAATGCCCTTGTATCAATCAAGGCTTCTTTGCCACAAATGCCCTTGTATCAATCAAGGCTTCTGTATGGTTTTGGATGGAAAACTGCCACGACCTTTTCATATCAGGCAAGGACTTTGGTGCCACGAGTCGTGCTATTAATAGCGTTGAATGTGACGAGAAGAGGACCGCGCGAGTGAGCTCTCGAGTCAAGTACTTCGAAGATTATTGTAAGCAGTTGCAGGTTAATCCGGGACCTAATCTTCGGTGTTAAGATATCTACAACTACTGTTTATGAGAGACAACTCGAGAAAATATATGTTGAGAAATTAGACTAATGACTGCCTTAGGTTTGGATATGAACAATGGTGTGATTATTCAAGTTCGTTGATATACATTGACCTATTCGACTGTCCCTGTTTAGTAAAATACAGTAAACAAATGAGTCAATCTTGAAATTATCATTTTACAAGATTTGCCTTTTTCGGGAGCTATATTGTACTATGGTCATCTTCGCTGATCACTTAGTTCTTCTGATGCCAAACTAGAAGTGCCACCATCCGAACCGCTCTTCGGAACTCTGAACCACACCCTAAATAAATTCCAACATCATCACGATGTTCGACATCCTTGGACGTCTGTCTGGGTCGTGTCTTGTGCAGAGAACAGCTATTTTCACCAGCTGCTTCGCAACTGCCTCCATGAAATCATCACCACCTTCATTGTCAGCCATTGATTCCCATCTTCCCTCCTCATAATTCTTTTTTACCTGATATTAGATGTATGACGGAAATAAGGAATTACAAACTGCAAATTCTTAGTATTCACAGAATAAACTTTAAAGGCAACTAGGTCTCTCACCCAATCAACACACATTCTGTCGTTCTCATCGGCAACGTGAATAAGATCAATAATTTTCTGTCCGGTGATGAGCTCAAGAAGAAACGCTCCATAACTGAAAACATCAGTTTTATCTGAACACTTACCACTGGCAAGGTACTCAGGAGCTATATGACCAATTGTTCCGGTCACGGTAGTGGTAATATGAGTCTGGTTGTGGTCCATGATCTTGGCTGATTTGAAATCAGTAACAACTGCTTCAAAGTTGTCATCTAACAATATATTTGCAGCTTTGACATCGCAATGAATGATTTTCTTTTCACATTTATCATGCAAATGAGCTAGACCCCTTGCAGCACCGAGTGCTATGTTTCTTCTCTGTAGCCAAGTAAGAGGAGCCCGCGATTCATGTCTCCCTGCCCATAGAGTAAATACAATTGGAAACAATAATTAACCAATAAACACTCATCTGCTCTCTGCAAAATATCTCATCATTATGTTAACATTGAGAAAGAATTTATGTTAAGCAATATACATCAATACATATATCTAGAAAAGGAACTGTATATATGTCAGTCAAGCTTACCCGTTAACCATGAATCGACACTTCCATTGACCATCAACTGGAGAACAAGCAGTTGTACTTCTGGCATCCGGCAAAATCCAATCACATGAACCAGATTCGGAATTGGCAAACAAATCCGTCCAATCTCCAGTTCTCTTTCAAAATAACATTCTAGACTTTGAGAATTGTATCTTTTAACTGCAATAGGATAGCCATCTAACCAGCCTTTGTAGATCACATTAAAACTATCCTCACTGATAATTTTGTTGCTAAAACCTTCTGTTGCAGCATGTAATTTATCCAAAGTAAAATTCTCGACATCTCGACCTTCGAATATGTCTTCTTTGAAATCTTCCATGGACCACTCTGCCTCCCCCTTTGCCAAGTGATACGCAACTTCTAACCTCCTTGCAACTTCTAACATCGTCGGACGTCCTTCTGGATCATCTCGTGTGCAGATCAGAGCTATTTGCAGCAACTCCTCAACCTCTTCATCTATGAACTCACCTTGAAGTTCTGCATCAACTATCACTTTCCATTCTCTCTCCTTGTAAATATCCTTTACCTGATGTCAGATTATATATCCCTGAGTAACCATATAACAATAACTGAGCCAAGTAACAGGGTACTTGAAAAACGCCCCGTGACAGTTTTTATTTGTGAAATTTCTACTTCAAATGAAAATATTGCCTAGACTCATCAACACAGGATTAATGTACAATCATCAAAATATCATTTATCACAACAGTATTTAAGTTTCAACTTCAAACTATTTAGATGATTTGCAATTCTATGCGTGTGCATCCCTATGAGAGTAATGGTACAACTAGAGGAAGACTCACCCAATCTAGGAAGTTCATGTCATTATCATTGGCAAGCCGAGCAAGATCGAAAGGTCTCTGCGCGGTGATGAGCTCGAGAAGAAAGACTCCATAACCAAAAACATCATTTTTCACCGAACACTTACCAGCAAGACACTCAGGAGCTATATGACCAATTGTTCCTTTAACTGGAGTGACAATATCATCACCACAGCAATCCACAAATTCACCCAATGATAAATCAGCAAGAACTGCTTCAAAGTTCTCATCCAACAATATATTTGAAGCTTTAACATCACGATGAATGATTTCCCTGGGGCATATATGATGCAGGTAAGCTAGACCCTTTGCAGCTCCAAGTGCTATCTTCATCCTTGTTAGCCAGTCGAGAGGAGGCAGTGAATCTTTTCGTTCTGGAGTCAGTAGGTTTATTATAAATATAATGTATGCATAACAAAATTCCCAATCAGTTACTACAAAATATAATAAATACAAACACTTTACAATATAACAAACAAAACTAAATCTACACAATTATTGTTTATACAAAACTTATGGTTACTTTCCTTAACCAGAACGCAATTAGACCAGCGAATAAATATGAATGGTTGATTGAGCTTACCTCTTAACCAGAACGCAACACATCCATTGACCATGTACGGATAAACGAGCAGCTTTTCTTTTTGAGTAATGCAAAATCCACGAGCACGAATTACATTAGAATGTGTAGCAATGCTCATCATTTCCATATCTATCTCAGTTGCGTGTTTTCGCACTAGTTTAACTTCTACTAGAGAACCATCTTCTAGTTGACCTTTATAAACTTTCCCAAGTCCACCACGTACAAGGATATTTTTGTCGCTAAAACTGTCTGTTGCAACAAGTAGCTCACGCCGGGAAAAGCTTTGGAGTCCAAAATGATCCTCTTCATCAACAGCAACACTGCTAAGCAAACCTTGGGCCAGATCATAGTCCTTGGGTTTCCTCCTCCAAAGCCAAGCAGGAAATAGCTTCTTTGTACTAGGTCCAGAAGCATTTCTCCTAGCTGCAAATCCATAGCATCTAACTAAGAACTAAACTTCAATCGAAGCATAAGGAGCAGAGTTTTTAGAGTTAGGTTTAGATTTAGGATAGTGTAATTTGATTTTCCCCAATTATACCACAACAACATAATATTAATAGCCATCACAAAACCAAACATTCTAATGAATTAATAACCGAGACGAACCTTCAACGCTAGTAATCGGAGGTTGAGGCGGCGGTGGTAGTGCAAGTATACGCTTCAACAAGTCACTCGGAATTCTAAAATATTCACAAATTTCCGTAACAGTTTTTTTATTTGAAACAGTCAAAACGGAGATGAGCAGAGGAGGAGATACCTGAGACTTTGTCCACTGGAATAAGAGGATCTCGGAGTATCGGAGGCAATGGTGGAGATGGAGTTTTGGTGACAGAGCTGCCATATCTCATCTTTCTTAATCACCGCCTTCACCAGCCGCTCCCAGTTATCGGGCGAATTCCACGAAACGACCTCATGGGAGGTAGTATCCGCCATTTGTACCCGCCAAAAAAAAGTTTCCAGAGAGGGGAAAGACGCGAGAGGTTCTCGCGTGTATCAAATGAAACACGCGTTTCGTTCATGCGTGTTTTAACTAAACACGCGAGAGGAATTAGCGTGTTTTAACTAAACACGCGAGAGGTCTGGACTGCTTCTGTTATTCAAGTGAAACACGCGAATTGCTCTCGCGTGTATCAAGTGAAACACGCGAATTGCTCTCGCGTGTATCAAGTGATACACGCTAATGCCTCTCGCGTGTATAATTTAAAACACGCTAATTCCTCTCGCGTGTTTAGTTAAAACACGCATGAACGAAACGCGTGTTTCATTTGATACACGCGAGAACCTCTCGCGTCTTTCCCCTCTCTGGAAACTTTTTTTTGGCGGGTACAAATGGCGGATACTACCTCCCATGAGGTCGTTTCGTGGAATTCGGCCCCCAGTTATCTCTCGACGACGACAGCATCTCTTCACAGTCGAACTAAATTCGGATTAAGCTAAAAAGGGAGGAAATGCAGTTAAACATTTGATCTTGATCAAAATGCGTTTCTCTTTCATCTTCATCTAGATTATTTACAGTCGGTGGAAACGCGCCTGATAGTGTCAACGACGGGGTGAGAATAAAATATTGAAAAAGAAAAGATAGAGAAAGAGGAGAGAAATCTGCGTTTTGTTCGTATAAATGTGCGTTTTGAGCACAGCATTTGGTGCTGTGTTTTTATACACGCTAGGGGATCTCACCCCGTCAACGACTGAATGTTCCATATAAAGAACGCAAAATAGCCAAAAAAAAAAGAAAGAAAAAGATAGGCAATTAGACCATCTCCAAGAGTATACTAAAACCTAAAATGAGATAGGTATTTAGTTTCAATAGTACTCAAAAACCAATCATATTTTTGGTTTTTGAGAAAAAAATATCTATCTTTAGGTTTACATTAAACCAAAACCTAAAATTTTTCAAATTTTATGAGTAAAAAAGGCATAATATAGAAAATATTCTTTTAAATTTGAGTTTAGTGTAAATGGTTGGAGTAAAATTAATATTTAGTGTGAGATTTACACTAAAATGAGTTTTAGTTTAGTGAAATGGTTGGAGACGCTCTTAGCTCCCAATAATACTCCATAACTATGTCATTTTAGGTTTTTGGGGAAAAAAATAGGTTTACACTAAACTCAAACCCAAAAGTTTTAAAAATTTTGTATGTTCAAAAAACATAATATAGAGAATATTCTTTTAAGTTTACTCCAACCATTTACACTAAACTCAAACTCAGTTAAGTGTAAATGTCACATTAAATATGATTTTACTCCAACCATTTACCCTAAACTCAAACTTAAAATGAATATTCTCGACATTATGCATTTTTTACACACAAAATTTGAAAAAAAATTAGGTTTGAGTTTAGTGTAAACCTAAAGATATGTATTTTTTTCTCGAAAACCAAATGGGATTGGTTTTAGAGTACTATTGGAGCTAATTACCTATCCCATTTTAGGTTTTAGTGTACCATTGGAGATGGTATAAAATTATATTTGATATGACTTTTACACTAAAATGGGTTTGAGTTTAGTGTAAATGGTCGAAGATACTCTTAGTTCTAGTCTATCTATCTGTTGAAAATTGGATCATATCTGTATTTGGGTTGATGATTTATTGACACTGGGCTGAATTTATTCAAGCCCACTGTGAATTAAGTGGTGGCCCTAAAGCTTGCTGAGACCCACTTTACCATTCACTTACATGACCCTGCCGATGGCCGACACCCAACATCTCCACGTTGGATTTAGGGTGTGTTTGTTGGTGAGAGATAAGTTCTCTCAGGCCATTAGCAATGGGGCGCCCTAAGGCCCGCCCTATGGCGCGCCACGTCATCAGTTTTATCCTCCTACCCCCACCTGCAATGTGGCGCCCTATGAATTTTCATTTTATTTGAATATTTAAATAACAACAAAAATTGGGAAAAAACTTCATTTCATTTATAGAATTTAATACATTACAATACGAATTAAAAAAATATGCAAACTCAGCGACAGCGGTTACGGGCCCACATTTCTTCAATCATGTCGTTCATGAGCTGAACATGGTCTTGTTGGTTGCGCATTGAGGTCTGTCTAGCTAGAACCTCATTGAAGCCTGGCGGTAATCCTCTAGCGGGGGGCTCGGTCGCCGTGCTGGACGAGCTAGATGCACTGTCATCATCGTTCCAGTCGGTGATGCTCCCACCCTCATGCTCGACTGTCATGTTGTGCATGATTATGCACGCATACATGACATCGGCGATGACTTCCTTGAACCAGAGACGAGCCGGCCCCTTCACAATTGCCCACCGTGCTTGGAGCACACCAAATGCCCGCTCGACATCTTTCCGCGCCGACTCCTGCTTTTGCGCAAATAAAGCCCTCTTCTCACCAATTGGGCAGCTGATCGTCTTCACAAAAACAGGCCACCGTGGGTATATGCCATCAGCCAAGTAGTACCCCATGTGGTATTGGCGGTTGTTGGCAGTGAACTCGATGGCTGGGCCGTTGCCATTGCATTGCTCGGTGAAGAGGGTGGATAAGTTGAGGACGTTAATGTCGTTGTTCTACCCGGCTACGCCGAAGTAAGCATGCCAGATCCAGAGCCGATGGTCAGCGACGGCTTCGAGGATCATCGTCGGGTGACTGCCCTTGTATCCACTTGTGAATTGGCCTCTCCACGCCGTCGGACAATTCTTCCACTGCCAGTACATACAGTCGATGCTCCCTAGCATCCCAGGAAAGCCGTGCGCGGTCTCGTGCATCTTCATCATGCCCTGGCAATCAGCGGCAGTCGGCTTGCGCAAGTATGTGTCGCCGTAGGCCTCCACAACTCCCCTACAAAATCGCTTCAGACACTCCCGGCCTGTTGTCTCCCCGTCGTGGAGGTACTCGTCGAAAATGTTCATCGTGGTGCCGTAGGCCAACTGACGGAGTGCAGCCGTGTACTTTTGCAACGGTGTAAGGCCAGGTCTGCCGATGCCGTCTTCCCGATATGTGAAGTATTCATCACGTGATGACAACGCCCGGACAATGCTGAGAAAAAGGTAACGCGGCATTCTAAACCGACGGCGAAAAACAGTCTGTCCCCACCGTGGTTGATCGGCAAAATAGTCTGCAATCACACGTTCGTGAGCTGCCGCGTGGCCGCGTCGAATAGGCCTATGGATCTACTCCGTTGCCGCCGTCGCCGCATCGCGCTGCAGTTGGGCTAAGCATTCCGCCATGGCCTCTTCAACGGCTGCATCTAAGGCCTCTGAGGTGGCCGAGGTCGAACTACCCGACTCCGAGGAGCTGGAACTAGTGGCGTCATCGTCGTGGTTCATTTTGGTATTTGAGAGAGGTAGAAATGTGACAGATGAGCGAAATGAGAGAGGTGCGATGTTCGTACGAACAAGTGAATGAGAAACGAGGTTTAAATAGCCATCAAAAACGCGTGCCATCTTCTGCGACCATCGTCCGCCGATCCCGCAATGGGGCGCCCGATGGCGCGGACGATGGCCTATCGTCCGCGCCATCATCCGTCGATCCCACAATGGCGCGGACCTGTACCGTCAGCCCGCACGTGTGACCAGTCAAACTCCAGAGCAGCCACGCCTGCCGCTAATACGAGTCTCCCAGGCGGAGAAGTCAGAACGGTCCAGGTTGGGTCTCTGCTGGCACTGTCCCGAGAAATGGGTGATGGGACGTGTGTGTAAACAACGCATTCTCTGTTTTGCGGATGATGGGGAGGAGTTTGAGGAGAACATTCAAGATGAGAATTTAGCCGAAGAGAAAACTGATAATACTCCCACGATAGTATTCGGTGATGATGTTCCCCATGGCATTACCGATGTTCACAATGATGGCGCTCCTCTTGATGTTCAAAACAACGAGTCCCCTGGAGAGTTCTTCAAGAACAAATGGATTGTCAAGAACGACAGTGAGCCACCGCAAGTGCTCGTTGGGGTATATGATGGGAAGATTGGTGAAAAGGAGGAGACATTGCTAGAAAATAAAGAGGAGGATGGTTCTATTGGTGAAGTGGAGAAGATAATCGCCTCACTCAATGTTGTTCAAGTGTCATCCAAAAATGTTGTTGGAAATTGTTGGGGCAAGAAAGGAGATGGTGCTTACACCGATTTGCCCGTAATTGCTTGTGTCTATGTGGATTTGAATGTCGGTGATGTTCCAAGTATGAATCATCGATCAATATCGCTCGACAAAGATGCAAGGTTGATCCCTCCGAGTAATGACATGCCATGCTTGGGCATTCTGGGAGGCATGGACAAGCTTTTCGATTTGGCAAGGAATTTTTCCGACAAAGTTGGGTCTCCTTTGTTGATTTTTTATGGAAGTGAAGAAGGGAGACGTTCATCTGTTAGGTGTGTGTTTGATCCAGGAGGAGTTGCCTCGCCGAAGCTTCTGCTTTCAACTCTCCTTTTTGCTTTGTGGTTCCCACCTTGAGGACAAGGTGGATTTTAACCGTGGGGGAGTTGATACGAACCTCTATTATTATTATTTAGTTTAGATATTATAGGGATTTAGCATATCTTTTTCTATATCTTTGTTTTCTTGTTCATTAAGTCAGTAGCATTATAAATAGGATAGAATGTTATCTTTTTTATTCATTCAATCAATTAATAAAATCATTATCGTTTGCCCACTTGTGGAGTATCAAGCATCCAAAATTATCTATCGCTGCCGACAAGATTCATTCTTGCGCCCAGCTCTATCTCCGGATATCACCGCCGACCCAAGACTTGGGCGCCGGATTAATCAACGGATTTAAACTCTCAACGCTGTCGACGGAGACTCCTCCGCGTCTGCCCTATCGTTTGTCCGCCGACCCTTAAACAAGGGCGCCGGAATTGTGGTGTTACAGTTATGAATTCGGACGGAATTCACCGTTAGGAGCAGGAGGCTCTTAACACCCTTCCACCGATTGCTCTCAGTAAGCAAACCCATTGCTGAATTAATTTTCTATGATATTTATTATGAAAATAAAATTTATTCTTCTATAATAATCATAAGCAGTGTTTATTTTGAAAAATGGCATATTACGGGATTATAGGAGTATTTTCTATTTTTGATTTGATCAATTCTAATGATCAAATTTATCTAATAAGTGACAATGCATACAAAATATAATTATAATATTCTTGTCCATAATTGATGCTTCAGTGAGTATCCGAATTTTCTTATAACCTTTGTGTCAAATGGAAAGCGATATTCTTCTAAAATTTTCTTTCAAATTATTAAGTTGCATGTATGTCCATAGTTGAATAATTGACAGAATTATATGTAAAATATGAAAAAAATAATAATAGTAGATGGTGTATTTGGTAGTAATATGTTTCATGTTGTGTTGCAAGGTGCAGTGAACTTTGATCACATGATGCAGATTTGCGTTTTCTTCCGACTATAGAATTACAATGAATAAAACAAAGGCTTTATAGCTTTTACTGATTGTCCTCTTTAATACTCCCTCCGTCCCGGGCTACTCGCTCATTTCCTTTTCGGCTCGGAGATTAAGGAATGGGTGTATAGGAAAGTCAAAAATGACGGCTGTAGGTGAAATTTTTTACTAAAAATGGAAAGAGTGCAAGTAACTTGGGACGCCCAAAAAGGAAATAAGTGCGAGTAGTGCGGGACGGAGGGAGTATATGTTTGATAGCTATGTTTTCTCAAGAATAATGGTATTACTATTTATTTCTCTTACTGTTTGGTATGTCAGTATAATTATCTCTTGGTTCGTGTTATTTTTTCACCTAATCTTTTATATATATATGATAACCCCAATTTCCGTAATAACTCTATAACTAAATCTGGACCACACATTTTTAAAATCACGTGGTCTAGATTCAAACTTAGATTTCTTCATAAAAAAAAGCGCGGGGGTAAATATGTCATTTCGCTCATGATAAAATTTACGTATCCAAATTTCGCTCATTTAATTTCTGAATTTCGCTCATTTTATCATTTTATCAGCCAGTCAAAAGTATCATTTTATCAACTCAGAGTACCATTCTATCCGGCAAAAGTATCATTCTATGCAATAAACCTAACATATATCATTTTAACATTTTATCAATCAGTCAAAAGTATCATTTTATCAACTCAGAGTATCATTCTATCCGGCAAAACTATCATTCTATGCAATAAACCTAACATATATCATTTTATCATTTTATCAGTCAGTCAAAAGTATCATTTTATCAACTCAGAGTATCATTCTATCCGGCAAAACTATCATTGTATGCAATAAACCTAATATAATCGGCACAATACATAATATACAAACCTACAAAGAAGTAAACGTATCATTTTATCAACTCAGAGTATCATTCTATCCGGCAAAACTATCATTTTATCAGTTTTATGTCATTTTGTCACATTAAAGTATCATTTTATCAGCTTATATGCAATTTCTTCAGCTAAACTATCATTTTTATAAGCTAACTGTCATTTTATCCACTTAGATGATCATTTTATTAGGTAAAAGTATGATTTTATAAAACAAAAATGTCATTTTATACACCAAAAATACATATCATTCTATCGGCTGAAAGTATCATTCTACCCGGCAAAACTATCACTCTATCGGCTGAAAGTATCATTCTATCCGGCAAAACTATCATTTTATCAGTTTTATGTCATTTTGTCACGTTAAAGTATCATTTTATCAGCTTATATGCAATTTCTTTAGCTAAACTATCATTTTTATAAGGTTACTGTCATTATATCCGCTTAGATTATCATTTTATCAGGTAAAAGTATCATTTTATTAAACAAAAATGTTATTTTATAGACCAAAAATACCTATCATTCTATCGGCGAAAAGTATCATTCTACCCGGCAAAACTATCATTCTATCGGCTGAAAGTATCATTCTATCCGGCAAAACTATCATTTTATGCAGTAAACCTAACATTTATAAGCTAACATGAATGGTGGGGGCTCTATGCCCAATCACGTTGTTGGCTCCTTCGGGGGCAACGGAATTAGTTCCTTCCATGGACCAAGTGCGGCACCTTTGGCACCAAGAATGATGCCACCTGCCGAGAAGCCACCGAAGTTTGGAGGATCTGACTTCAAGCGGTGGTACCAGAAGATGTTGTTCTACTTGACAACATTGGGCGTCGCTAACTTCCTCATGGAAAACGAGCCACCCGCGCCAAGCGACCAAGAGACTAGGCTCGAAGTCATGGCGGACTATGAAGCTTGGAGAAAGAGGGGTTATCTATGTAAAAATTTTATTTTAAGTGCATTAGATGATAACCTCTACAATGTATACTCCAATGTAACCACATCTAAACAAATGTGGGAAAACCTAGAAAAGAAGTACAGCATAGATAATGCTACAGGGACTGAACAAGTTGTAGCTTCCAAATTTATGGACTACAAGATGGTCGATTCTCGACCTGTCATGGAGCAAGTCCAAGAGCTCCAAATGATCATCCACGCACTAGTGGCTGAAGGGATGATCTTGCCCGATAAATTCCTAAGGTGCACGATCATTGACAAGCTTCCTCCCAGTTGGAAGGACTTCAAGAGCTATCTCAAGCACAAGCGAAAGCAGATGACCCTTGAAGACTTGATCGTGAAGTTGCGCATTGAGGCTGATGTGCGCAAAAGCGACCAAAAGGCTAAGGGCTTCACCCAAAATGAAGCCAAAGCCAACAAACGCCCTAGCCCAAACCGTCCAAATGACAAAGGGAAGGGAAAGCAGCCTTCAAAGAAGTTTGAAGGCGACTGCTACAAATGTGGCAAACCAGGCCACTTTGCAAAGGACTGCCGCAGCAAGAAAAAGAAGCCGGCACGTCGTTGAGAAGGAGTTCAAGGACTGGGACGAGAACGACCTCATTGCTGTGGTCACTGAAGAGGTTAACCTTGTTGATAACAAGGGTGGCTGGTACATCGACACCGGCGCTACTGCTCATGTCTGCTCAGATAGGAGCAAGTTTGCCTCCTACACCGCGGTTGAAGAAAGGAAGATCAACATGGGGAATCAAGCATCCTCCGAAGTCCTTGGCATCGGAAATGTGATCCTCATGATGACGTCTGGCGTCACAATAACGTTGAAGGATGTGCTGCATGTCCCGGACATCCGCAAGAACCTAGTGTCAGGATCAATACTAGTTAATAAGGGGTTTAAACTTGTATTTGAGTCTGATAGGTTTGCTTTGTATAAGTTTGGAAAATCCCTCGAGAAAGGTTATGTAATCGATGGGCTTTTCAAGCTTAGTGTGGCAACCCGCAGTGTTGCAAAGCCCTTGGCTAATAATAATAAAGCGTCTACTTCCTCTTATTTGACTGAGTCTTCAAATTTATGGCATTGTAGATTGGGACATGTAAATTCAAAAGCCATTAAAAGATTAGTGAATTTAGATTTACTAAAGGCTAATGAAGTGGATACCCAAGATAAATGTGAAATTTGTCTTGAAGCAAAAATGACTAAGTTGCCGTTTCACTCAGTTGAACGAAGCACAAAACCCCTTGAATTAATTCACACGGATGTATGTGATTTAAAGATGGTGCAAACTAGAGGTGGTAAAAAGTACTTTATCACTTTCATAGATGATTGCACAAGGTATTGCTACATTTATCTTTTAAGAAGTAAAGATGAAGCAATAGAAGCGTTCAAAATTTATAAGAACGAAATTGAGAATCAACTTGGTTGTAAAATCAAAACGATTCGAAGCGATAGAGGAGGCGAATATGTAGCCCCGTTTGAGGAGTTATGCAACGCAAGTGGTATAATTCATCAAACAATGGCTCCATATTCACCACAATTTAACGGTGTTGCAGAACGCAAAAATCGAACTATAAAAGAGATGATGAATGCACTGCTTCTGACTTCAGGATTACCACATAACATGTGGGGGGAAGCTGTTTTGACAGCCAACTATATCTTGAATAAAATCCATCTCAAAGGAAAATATGTTACTCCTTATGAGTTGTGGAAGGGAAGGAAGCCATCCTACAAATACCTCAAAGTGTGGGGGTGTTTGGCAAAGGTGATGGTTTCTCCACCCAAAGAAGTTACAATCGGACCTAAAACGGTTGATTGCATCTTCATTGGATATGCACTTAACAGTAGTGCATATCGATTTGTTGTTCACAAGTCTGAAATATCGACTATCAAAGTAGGAACAACAATTGAGTCGAGGAATGCTGTATTTCTCGAAAATACATTTCCTTGCAAAGACAAGGAAAAAGTCTCAACCAATTCTGAGACAAGAATTGAAGAAGCCACTAGTTCTAAACCAGTGGAAGAAGAAGCCACTAGTTCTAAATCAGCGGATGAGGAACCTGAATCACGCAAGCGTGCAAGGCCCGATCCAAAAGATACATTACTAAAACGTTGTAATAGAGTCAGAACACCAAAAACATTTGGTCCTGACTACATTGCTTTCATGTTGGATGAAGAACCAACATCGATAAAAGTAGCCTTTGCTGGCCCAGACGGGCTGCATTGGAGAGAAGCTGTTCAAAGCGAAATTGATTCAATTTTGCTAAACCACATTTGGGTGTTGGTAGATCTACCTGAAGGTGCGAAACCTCTAGGTTGCAAATGGGTACTTAAAAGGAAATTTAAGGCCGATGGAACAGTGGATAAGTATAAAGCCCGATTAGTAGTAAAGGGTTTTAAACAAAAGGAAGGGCATGACTTCTTCGATACCTATTCACCCGTAACAAGGATTACATCTATCCGAGTGCTTCTCGCTATTGCTGCATTGCACAATCTTGAGATTCATCAAATGGATGTAAAGACCGCGTTTCTAAATGGTGAACTAGAAGATGAAATATATATGGAACAACCCGAAGGGTTTGTAGTACCTGCACAAAAGAAAAAGGTATGCAAGCTCGTAAAGTCCTTATATGGATTAAAACAAGCGCCATTGCAATGACACTTAAAGTTTGATAATGTGATGTTATCAAATGGGTTTAAAATCAACGAGTGCGACAAATGTGTCTACATCAAGAGCACTAATAACGGCCATGTTATAGTGTGTCTATACGTTGACGATATGTTAATCTTGGGTAGCAACACTCAAGTAATTAACGATACAAATGCCATGTTAAAGAGAAACTTTGACATGAAAGACATGGGTCTAGCCGATGTAATTCTTGGAATGAAGATTCTAAGAACGTCTGATGGAGTCATCTTAACACAATCACATTAAGTTGAGAAGATATTGAATAAATTCAAAGCCTATGATGGTGCGCCAGTTAAGACTCCAATTGAACTCGACGTTCACTAGAGCAAAAACAAAGGCGAGCCCGTTGCACAAGAAGAGTATGCACGGGTCATCGGGTGCATTATGTACTTGACTAATTGCACTCGACCTGACATTGCTTGTGCCGTGAACAAGTTGAGTCGTTACACGAGCAATCCAAGCAAAGAGCATTGGAGAGCTCTTGTGAGGGTTTTGAAATATTTAAAACATACTCAAAATCTTGGGCTACACTTCTCGAGATACCCCCCGGTACTTGAAGGGTACTGTGATGCGAACTGGATATTCGATAATAGAGACTCACTTTCAACAAGTGGATACGTCTTTACTATTGGGGGTAGTGCTGTATCGTGGAAATCCACAAAACAGACATGCATAGCCCGATCAACAATGGAATCGGAGTTCATTGCCTTAGATAAGGCGGGTGAGGAACCCGAGTGGCTTAAGAACTTCCTTGAAGATATTCCATGTTGGTCTAAGCCAGTGCCACCAGTGTTGATCCACTGCGATAGTCAAGCGACTATTGGAAGGGCAAACAATGGCTTCTATAATGGTAAGTCTCGACATATACGTCGACGACATAACACCGTGAGACATTTAATCACAACAGGGGTGATTACAATTGACTATGTGAAGTCAATAGATAATCTAGCGGATCCGCTAACCAAAGGGTTAAACCGTGATCAAATGAATAAGTTACTAGAGGGAATGAGTTTGAAATCCACAAACTAAAGAATTATCATAGTGGTAACCCAACCATGATGACTGAAAATCCCAAGAACTTGGTTCAAAGGGACAACTAAGCTATGAGAGTTCATGACAAACACTCAACTATATCTATTCCCTAGAGAGCAATAGAGTGTTGGAGAACTTGCCTAGTGGTAAAGGCTAAGTCTATGACTTTTAATGGTTCTTAAAGATCTCAAAGAGATGGAGTTCTCAAAGAGACCAAGTATGGCAAGGTACTTGACTAAGAATCACCTATGTAAGTGCGAAGTGTGGTCGCTTCATAAAACACACTTATGAATCCAAAGTGGTGTCCAAGACCGCAATGGACACAAAATGTGAGAACGGATGAGGTTGAGGTGTTTAAGCGTTAACACCATTGTCTCGGTGCACGCCGTGGGGGATTAGTTCAAAGCATCGCGCTACTAAGCCGCCTGTGTATTCGATGGTGTCGACTATGGAGGGTTCAAAGCCAACAACTACCTATCCTAATGCTTATATACCTCTCGAGGGTTGAGCTTGTGTCTGCATGCATATGCATTCGGCTATTTCCACTCATGTGGGGGATTGTAAAAATCATGGATTAAATATGCCCGGTCAATGGATTTTGACCAAATAATAAATATGACAAGACATTTATTTTGTGAAATTAAATGATATAGCGTCGATCTACATTTTACGTAGATAAATGTAGTATATTCACTTTCTCAAATCCGATTTCCGGTGAGTGGGAAATAGTGGATTAAAGTTGGGCATAACTAGTGTTAATTATCCCACATAGGTGAAGTAACACATATTTTAATGTATTTAAATTAAGTGACTTTATGTTACTTAATAATTATAGTGGACCAATATGGGTGAAAGAGCCAACACGCGCGCACACGCGCGCGCCGCCGCCGCCCGTGCACGTGCTCGTGGTCGTGGTCGCGGGCCGCGGGCCTCGAGCGCGAGCCCGATCCCGATCCCGATCTTGATCTTGGATTTGGATCTTGGCAATTGGTCTTTGGGTGGTCTTTGGGCTTGGGGCTTGGTGCTTGGCCCAAACTAATCTTTTTAGACCACCGCCGAGTCAGCAATCCAAGTGGCTTGACACATCGTCAAGCGAGGCACAGTCACGGCTGCCACATAAGAAATCCACATGTTCCACACGCGAAAGGCACACTCCTGCCACACGCCTGTAACCGACGACGGTTACGAATTTGCCATGATGAGTCTTCAATGGCTTGGTTGACCCTGCATGGTGGCTTGGCCTATAAATAGGCTAGCCATACCACTGCATTAGCTACACAAACAAGCATTATCTGCATTCATAAGCTCTCTCCCTCTCTCTGCGTTGTCTTTCTGTCGAAGCTCTGCCCTCTCCTCCATCCAGTTCGCCGGAGCTCTGCTGATAGCGGTGCTGCTTCACCAGAGACGTAGCCGTTTTACCTTTGGGGACGACACGCCAAACCGAGAGCACTACCGGGGCGTATCTCGTCTTGCGGGAAGAGGCCTCCTCGACTCGGCTAAACTTTGTTCACGGTTTATTGTTTCTTTTCGTTGTAATTTCAGCTTCAGTTTCTCCATCTGTATTCCTTCCTTTTGGGTTGTATTACGCCCTGTTTATATCTTGTAATCCCCAGAAACCAACAAGAATTTACTTGGAATGCGGCCTTACTATTCAAATGGTAGTGGAGATTGACAGACGATAAAACCCATGGTGGAACGATGTTATCAAATCAAACCATGAGTTTAAACATCTCGGTGATTTCCAAGAGAGAAAGAAGCAAAGCAAAACAAGCATATGGAAGATTTTGGGAGCTTCAATAAAGAAATACAGGAGATAGCAAGTAAAGGAATTCGAGTAAAAGTGGGCAATGGGACCTATACTAGCTTGTGGTTTGCCTTAGAATTTTGTTGCCACAACTGTTTGGATTGTCTTAACAGAAAGATGATCTTATTATGAATATGGGAGAGTGGAAGAGAGGAGTTTGGATATGGGAGTTTAAATGGAGGAGAAAATTGTTTGCTTGGGAAGAGGATTTGCTTATGGAACTTCTACTAGCCGTGAATCAATCCCCCTTGAAATGAAACACAAGTGATGTGAGGACTTGGTCTGGTGACAAGTTCGATTTGTTTTCTGTTTCTAACTTTGCTTTGCAGGTCAACAATCAGCTGGAGATCTCTAGCTCTCCACCACACAAGAGAACACTTGCATGGAGAAATGCTGCACCACCACGAGCACAACTCCACATGTGGTTTCTCCTCCATGGAAAACTCAACACTAAAGTCAGACTCTACTGATTTGGAGTTAACGGGATAGATGATGACCGATGTGTGCTTTGCAAAGATGAACCAGAATCTATTGAACATATCTTTTTTAGTTGCAAGATATCCAGCAACTTATGGTACTCATGTTGCTAGCGATGGAACATCTCCAAGTGTCTCCCTAATCAACCAAATGCATGTCTTCTCTCCTGGCTTGGCGTCCCCTTTAGAGATCTTGCAAAGAGAATTTGGAGGGACAATTCTATTTTTGTTCTAGAGAACTAATGGAATTCCATTTTAATGAAGGAGATTAGATTTATTCCGAATGGGGGAGTGACGCACAAGGGTTATGCGTCGTTATTATTGAACGACGCACAACCCTTATGCGTCGTTGGTTAACGACGCACAAGGGTTATGCGTCGTTCAAAGACGCATAAGCATTATGCGTCTTACCCTAATGACGCATAACCCTTATGCGTCACACTGGTAAGAATTCCAGCCTGTCACCCGGGTGACCCGGGTTCAATCCCTGGCAACGGCGCATTTTTTTACGTGATTAGTATTTGATAAAAATGAGTTATTCTAAACATTTGTTTTTGGCAAATAGATATTACTCTTATAAAAGAATTAATTAAAGAAGTTAAGAATAAATGCCCAATCTAATTGGTCCCCCAAAACGAATACATGTACATTGACAAATTAATTTATACTACTATTATCTATGACCACTGTTTATTTTATTTTATATATTAAGTTTATTTTCGAATATCTTAAAAATTACTATTGTTTATGCCGTTAATTGTATAATAACATAAAAATCAAAATTTTATTCACTTATAGATTACGCTTATATAAAATACATGGCATAATATTATATACTATTAATTAAATAATCCAAGTCTTTATGTTATAAGAAAATAAAATAAAATAATTTCCAAAAGTCCTTGCTGCAATATTGATTAATGAATGTTCTACCCACTATTATAAGAAAATAAAATAATGCTTATTATAATAGCGGTGACTATACTCTAATAAATAATAGTAATAATAATAGTAAAAATGCGCCATTGCCGGGGATCGAACTCGGGTCACCCGGGTGACAGGCGGGAATGCTTACCAGTGTGACGCATAAGGGTTATGCGTCATTAGGGTAAGACGCATAATGCTTATGCGTCTTTGAACGACGCATAATCCTTGTGCGTCGTTAACCAACGACGCATAAGGGTTGTGCGTCGTTCAATAATAACGACGCATAACCCTTGTGCGTCACTCCCTCATTCGGAATAAATCTAATCTCCTTCATTAAAATGGAATTCCATTAATTCTCTAGAACAAAAATAGAATTGTCTCAGAATTTGGACGGTCATGTATTGTATCATTTCATGGTCTATATGGGACATCCGCAATAAGGTTGTCTTTCAAAATTTCAACCCCATTTGGGAGGTTGAGAAGAAGCGAGTTTTTAGTCGTCTTGAAAATTGGATGAAAGGAGGTGGCCAGGTTCCGTGGCGGCAGGAGATTCGACTGATAAGGTAGCCTACCTCTGCTTGTGGCTACCTTTTGGTGTTGGCATGTTTTCTTGCTATTCTTTTTTTGCTTTTTAGGTGGGTTTGTGTTGGTTGTTTGTTTGTTTTTTTAGGAAGAGTTGTTTTGGAGCCGTTGAGGGTTTTGGGTGGTATGTTTTGTTGTTTTGGTTGGATATTGGAGTTTGTGACTTTGGGGGAGTGTTGATAGTTTGTGGGGGTTGGTGTTGTTATGTTTGTTTCCTTTTTTTTGTTTGGTTTTTTGATGTACTTTTCCGGCTCGCCATTTTGACTTGAGCATTTTTTCTTAATAAAAAATGTTTAATATTGCCTTCGTACCCATTAAAGTTGACCACTTTCTTGAATGACACGAGATTTTAGATACAATCGTAGATTGTAATAAAAAAAGAGTAATATATACTTGAATATTTTTAGGGAGATGAGAGTGTTAGGGAGTTTAGACAAAAACGTGAACAATTCGGATGTCCTAAAAGGCGTGAACCACTTTCAGATCAAATCAATTTGACGGTTCTACCAATATTATCGGATACAATTCAGGTTTCGAAGATATTCGTATGTTGATTCTGTGATCTCCTTTGAACCGAAAATTGATCAATAAGAAGAGGTTAAAACGAAACTTTGCGTCTCCTCGTTTTGGGTAACCGAATTTAACCGATTTTCAAAGGGTTTCAAAAATTGCAAATTAGTCCTTCGACTATCAGCAAATATTTTATCGGATGAATTTTCTGTACAGCTCGACCCCAGCCAGGGGCTCTGCCCCTTGGACCCCGCTACTCGGGGGCGCTGCCCCCGAACCCCCGTCTAGTCATAACGAATTCAAATAAGTGTACACTCCGCAATTCCAACTTATTTGATGTCTCATTATGATCACGTTGATCAATCAAGTTAATCCAATTACACTAAAATATCCGACAGAGAGAATAGAGAAATTTTATTCCAAATATAAAAAGAGAATATCTGGATGGAGACAAAGTACAGTGAAATATGGATATCTTTAAAATGGAATGAATGGAGTAGTAATTTTCCACGACAACTCACGCAACATACAAAGCACAAATTTGTGTTAATTATATATTCAATCTAAATACTAAGATATCAACAAACAAATTCTAGAAAGTGAAAGCTTAAAGCTTTGAGCTTAATAAGTTTGTTTTCTAGTAAATACACTCTCTAACATTTATAGTTATAATTCAAATAATACTATACTGTAAATTAATAACTATACTAATTATATTATTATGATCAAATTGCTAAATAAATCATGAAAGACGATCAAATTAGTGTCAGTCTCGCAATTTTAAAAATTTCAAGAATAAATCACAAAATTTGGAGACGATAGAGGGAAAGAGAAAGTAGGAACACGTCATACATAAATTTTTCTTTCAAAACGGCATCGTTGATTCATGGTAAATGGTTTCGTTTTAAGATACCTTGCTCATATTTCCCACGCCAACACAATCTCACCCATCTATACCACATCAGCACCATATCACTAACATTGTTCCGATATAAAGATAATTGCAAAACTATCAAACTCCAAGATTTGTTTTTAAGATTTAAAACGTCTGGGACAAACTAGAATCTGACCAATATTTTGTACTCCCATATAGTACTCTCTCCGTCTATCTGCAGTAAAGACATTTCTTTTGGGTATGAGAATTTAAAAAAAATTGTGTGAGTTGGGTAAAATTGAGAGAAAATAAAGTAAGAAAAAAAGTAAAGTAAAGAGATGAATAGAAAATAAAGTAAGATATTTTTTGCTAAAAAGAACTGACCCAACTACAGTGGGACAACCTAAAAAGAATATGACTCAGCTATAGAAGAAGGGAAGAAGTACTGTAATAAATAATTTTGTTAATCATACGACAAATTAAAATTTCTAAAAGATAATGATTTAGTAGAGAAGAATTATGTTTGTTTGATGCGGTTTAAGAAAAAGAAATAACGAAAATAAGTAAATTCAAACATATCAATAAAAACATAATATTATATATAACATGGGTGATCGGTTTGTAAGATTGTATCCGGGTTTAAATATATAGTGTGTTTAGTTCATGAGACTCAATCTCCCAACTCAATCATAAATGGATAATCATGAGATAATTAGTCATAGTTAACCCCCTATGACTAAAATAATCTCACAACTCAATCCTAAATTATATTTTGGTATTATTTTATCTAGAAAACCGAACACCACCAACATGTACCGAATCGAAATATAAATGACAAAGTAGGTACTCGAGTTATTAGATGTGTCTAAAATAGCCTTAAGAGGTTGAGGACATTTTCATCACAAATTTTTTTCGAAAAAAAAGATGAAAACCTCATGGGTGATTATACCATAAGTTCGGTGATTATTGTTCAAAGACGGTGATTATTGTTCAAAGACGTGTGCGTACAAATGACATGGTTAATGGACCATTGAGATCATTGGTGATATTTCTTTCAAAGACGTATACGTACAAGTGACATAGTTAATAGATCATTTATGGAGTTTATTTATTTTATTAATAAATAAATAAAAATTTAAAGTCGAGTCTAAATTTTAATTTAATTGCTAGTGGTCAACGATGGGGGGTTAAATTTATCCTTTAATCAAATTTTACTTTTTTTAATCTTGTATATACGTACGCAGAATTTCTAAGATGTTTCCGCAACAAAATCGGACGCCCTGTAATGTTCTGTTGAAAATATTGTAGCCTTTACACGGGAAAACTCTTGCTATTACAAAAGAACAAAACTGGAAGGTAAATATAATAATATAAATTACAACGAAAGTAAAGAGATGCAAACTATAGTATTCTTCAAGTCGAGTCGAGGTATCCCTCTCTCCGCAAGACGAAATACGCCCCGGCTAGTGCTCACGGATTGGCGTAATGTCCCCAAAGATGAAACGACTTTCCTCCTATCGAGTTGAAGCACCTCAAACTCGTAGGCTCCGGCGAACTTGAATTGGAGGCGAGAACCGAGCAATGCGATGCTCCTAAGATGCGAACTAGAGTGCTTGAGCTATGAGAGAAGAGAGAATGATTGTAGGTTGTGTTGTATGTCTTCCATCTCTCAAAACAAGCCTATTTATAGGCTAGGAGTGGCCACACGAGAGGTCTCGGGTTTAAGGCACCTCATAAACACATGGACGTTGAAAAGCCAAAAGACTTAGGAAATGAAAGGTTTTGAGACCTTTCTAATTTCCCACATGTTACATGTTTTTCCTACAATCCCCCACATTGGTTAGAGCGCTGCAAGCTCAAACCAACACCAGACACAAATGCATGTATGCAGACTCTTTGCTCAGTTCTCGAGAAACAATACTGTATTTGGAGAGGTAACTTGTGGTTTTGAACCTTCCATAGTCAATACTATCGGACATACCGGCGGGCTAGTGGACGCGATGCCTTGAACTATTCCTCCTTAGTGTATGCCTAGTCAATAGTATCAACACAATATAGTCTCAACTCCATCAGTTCTCACATTTGTGTCCGTTTCGGCCGTGGAACACCTCTTTGGAATTCATAAGTGACTTACTCTCACGAAGCGGCCTCACTTCTCACTTATATAGGTGATTCTTTCATGAGTATCCTGCCATACTGCATCTCCTTGAGATTTCAAGAATCATTAAAAGTCAAAAGACTTAACCTCTTACCACCTGCAGGTTACAACACTCAAAGCTTTCTAAAGAATGGGCGAAGATTAAAATCTTCTGAGTGTTACAGCTAGATTTGTATAGCTTCGTTTTCCCATTGAACCAATCCCATGGGATCTCCAATCGTATGGTTGGGTTACCACTATACTCATCTTTTAAGATGTGGTTTTCAGTCCCATTCCTTTTAGCAATTTATGCATTTGATCACGGTTTAAACCTTTTGTTAACGGATCCGCTAAGTTATCCACTGACCTTACATAGTCAACTGTGATAACACCACTTGTGATCAATTGTCTGACGGTATTATGTCGCCGACGAATATGTCGAGACTTACCATTGTATAAGCCACTGTGTGCTCTACCTATAGCTGCTTGGCTATCACAGTGTATCACTACTGTCGGCACTGGCTTCTTCCAACATGGAATATCTTCTAGGAAGTTTCTAAGCCACTCGGCTTCTTCCGCTGCTTTATCCAAAGCGATAAACTCAGATTCCATGGTGGAACGAGCAATACACGTCTGTTTCGTTGATTTCCACGAGACAGCACCACCCCCCACAGTGAACACATACCCACTTGTAGAAAATGAGTCTTTTGAATCAGAGATCCAATTTGCATCACAGTACCCTTCAAGTACTTGGGGATATCTTGTGTAATGCAATCCAAAGTTAAGAGTATACTTCAAGTATCTCAAAACTCTACACAGAGCTTTCCAATGTTCCTTACTTGGGTTGCTCGTAAATCGGCTCAACTTGTTTACAGGACAAGCAAGATCAGGTCGAGTACAGTTTGTGATAAACATCAAACTTCCTATGACCTTTGCATACTCTTCTTGAGCAACAGAATCACCCATATTCTTGCTCAGATGGACATTGAGCTCCAAAGGAGTCCTTGCTGGCTTACAATCAAACGAGTTGAATTTCTTAAGCATTTTCTCAACATAATGAGATTGCGTTAAGGCAATTCCCTCATTAGTCCTCAATATTTTGATTCCAAGAATCACATCAGCTAGACCCATATCTTTCATATCGAAATTTCTTTTCAACATGTTTTTTGTCTCGTTAATAATGGCACTATTGCTGCCCATTATCAACATATCATCAACATACAGACACACAATAACAAAACCGTTATCTGTGTTCTTAATGTAAACACACTTATCGCACTCATTGATAGTGAATCCATTTGCCAACATCACGTTGTCAAATTTCAAATGCCATTGTAATGGTGCTTGCTTCAACCCATATAATGACTTTACCAGTTTGCATACTTTACGCTCTTGCCCAGGCACAACAAACCCTTCGGGTTGTTCCATATATATTTCTTCTTCCAGATCACCATTCAGAAACGCAGTTTTCACATCCATTTGGTGAATCTCAAGATTGTGCAAAGCAGCAATCGCAAGAAGCACCTGAATGGAAGTGATTCTCGTAACAGGTGAATAGGTATCAAAAAAGTCATGCCCTTCTTTCTGCTTAAAGCCTTGGACAACTAGGCGAGCTTTGTACTTATCTATAGTACCATCGGGCTTATATTTCCTTTTCAGAATCCACTTGCACCCTAAAGGTTTACAGCCTTCAGGCAAGTCTACTAACACCCAAGTGTTATTTCTCATGATGGATTCAATTTCACTGTTGATAGCTTCTTGCCACCACGCCGCGTCTGGGCCAGACAGAGCTTCCGCCAATGACTTTGGTTCGTCATCCAACATAAAAGTTATGAAGTCAGGACCAAATGTTTTAGCAACTTTAACTCTTTTACCACGTCTTGGTTCAACATCCTCAGGACTTGACCTCGTCCTTTTTGGAGGATTAGAACTAGTGGATTCATCCATCATTCTTTCACTAGAACGATCCTCTTGCCTCTTGCAAGGGTAAACATTCTCAAAGAATATAGCATTCCTTGACTCAATCGTTGTTCCTTCAGCCACGCCAGGCACAGCTGACCTATGGACTAGGAAACGATAGGCACTGCTATTAAGTGCATGGCCAATAAAGATGCAATCGACTGTTTTAGGGCCTATTGCAACTTGTTTCGGAGGTGGCACTTCTACCTTCGCTAAACACCCCCACACTTTGAGGTATGAATATGAAGGTTTCTTCCCTTTCCACAACTCATAAGGAGTCACATCCCTATTTTTTAGTGGAATTTTATTCAGGATATGATTCGCTGTTAACACAGCCTCCCCCCCACATGTTCTGGGGTAATCCTGAATTAATCAACAAGGCATTCATCATCTCTTTTAGTGTTCGATTTTTGCGTTCAACAACTCCATTTGACTGGGGAGAATATGGAGCCGTTGTTTGGTGAATTATACCACTTGCATGACATAATTCTGCAAACGGGGCTACATACTCACCGCCTCTATCACTTCGAACACACTTAATTCGACAATTAAGTTGATTTTCGGCTTCATTTTTGAAGTCTTTAAACGCTTCAATTGCCTCATCTTTACTTCTTAATAAGTAAAGGTAACAATACCTTGTGCAATCATCTATAAATGTGATGAAGTACTTTTTACCACCTCTAGTTTGCACAAATTTTAAATCACATACGTCTGTATGGATTAACTCTAGAGGTTTTGTGCTCCGTTCTACCGAGCGAAACGGTAGCTTGGTCATTTTTGCTTCAACACAGACTTCACATTTTTCTTGTGAGTTAAACTTATCTACTTTTAGTAAATTAAGATTTACTAATCTTTTTATAGCATTTAGATTTACATGTCCCAATCTTTTATGCCATAAATCAGAGCACTCAAGCAAATAGGAGGATGTATCATCTTCCTTATTTCTTAATCCTTTTCCACGGTGAATGACCGTAACATTCAGCTCAAAAAGCCCATTCACTAGGTGACCTTCACCTATGAACTTTTCATACTTGGTCAATATAACCTTTTCACACTCAAATTCTAGTGAAAATCCATGATTTACGAGAAGTGAGCCTGACACCAAATTATTTCGGATGTCTGGGACATGCAGCACATCCTTGAGGGTAAGAACCTTTCCGGATCCTAATTTTAGGAACACATTACCCACACCAACCACCTCGGAGGAGGCTTGGTTACCCATACGTACTTTTCTACCTCCAACAGATTTGTAAGTAGAAAAAACGCTTCTCTCTGAGCACACATGACATGTGGCACCCGTATCAACAAACCATTCATTTGGATTATTACCATGGTCCACGTCGGAGACCATTGCGATCACCTCGTGATCTTTGTTGTTTATAACAACACGTTCAAATAATTTGTACAGTATTGTTTCCAACAATAAGTACACAATTATATTGAACCAAATGTGCATTGGCATATTCATCAACCCATGCATCCCAATTACTACTACCAAATCTAAATTGGTCTTGCTTGTCAAATGACAAACGATAAACATCATTCTCAAGAGAATAGATCTCAAGGAATTAACCACTCCATAGCGCATCGACATTGCGACCGTTCGTTGCTTTATTCCAGCTTTGAATTTCATGTTTCCTCCAGCATCGGTCGACATGATTTCAACAAGAGTACAATATTTCGTCTTGCGATTGTTGGAAATATTGTAGCCTTTACACGGGAAAACTCTTGCTATTACAAAAGAACAAAACTGGAAGGTAAATATAATAATATAAATTACAACGAAAGTAAAGAGATGCAAACTATAGTATTCTTCAAGTCGAGTCGAGGTATCCCTCTCTCCGCAAGACGAAATACGCCCCGGCTAGTGCTCACGGATTGGCGTAATGTCCCCAAAGATGAAACGACTTTCCTCCTATCGAGTTGAAGCACCTCAAACTCGTAGGCTCCGGCGAACTTGAATTGGAGGCGAGAACCGAGCAATGCGATGCTCCTAAGATGCGAACTAGACTGCTTGAGCTATGAGAGAAGAGAGAATGATTGTAGGTTGTGTTGTATGTCTTCCATCTCTCAAAACAAGCCTATTTATAGGCTAGGAGTGGCCACACGAGAGGTCTCGGGTTTAAGGCACCTCATAAACACATGGACGTTGAAAAGCCAAAAGACTTAGGAAATGAAAGGTTTTGAGACCTTTCTAATTTCCCACATGTTACATGTTTTTCCTACATGTTCAAATTTGATTTATCATACGGTTAAATTTTTACTGGAGTAACTTTTTTTTTATATTGGTAGTTTATTTCGAACGTAGAGAATTCTTTTGTATAGAATCTAAATTAGTATGAATTTCAGTCAAGAATGTTTTTTATTAGTATGAATTTCACTGAAGAATTTTTTTTATTTTTTCATGTTTAAATGAACATAAATTTAAAGGTCGTACCACGGAGGACTCGAACTTAAAGCCTTTGGCCTCAGACATTATAAACCTCTCTACCGCTTGATCAACTCTCACAGACACACTCAAGAATGTATTCTTAGTACGTAGGAAGCTGGGGTCAGGTGAGGTAAATTAAACATAATTCTAAAAAATCAACTGAAAGACTTGTGGTCACTCTGGTTGAAAAAAAAATAGACTTGTGGTCACTCTATATATGTTGCTTAACTAGCTAGTTAATTCCTAAATATAAATTATTAGCACAAAATTAGCAGTTATTAGCATCTGACATGCACGGTAGACTAGCGTGTCTAGCTAATTAACTAAAAAATACGAGGCTAATATGCAGGATCCACACAACAATAAGAGTGTTAACAAAATAAATAAAGATAATAGTAGTACTCAATCTAGAAATTCAACTAGTTGCATGGGCCTTGTATGTATATGTGCATGCCAAAATGTGCTCGTTTTTAATTAAAATATTAATTACTCCACCCGTCCATAAAAAATAGACAAAGTTGTAAATGATACGAGTTTTAATGTATAATTGGTAGAGTAAGAGAGAGAGACGGAAAATGTGGTGGAAGTATATTAGTGGATTGTAGGGTTCATATTTAAAAGGGATTTAGAAGGGATACTGGTCCCTAAAACCATGAACTTTGGTCAAATTTTGGTATTTCCCACGAACTTTAAAATTGATATAAAAAATCACAAACTTTACATTTTGTTTGTTATTTCCCGTGGCAGCCCGAATAAGATATCTTCGGCAAAAAATCTTATTATATGTGGACAACCATGAAATATTTATGATATTTTAGATTACTTTTTAAGTTCGTGACAGTAGGATAAAATGTTACGTAGAAAATCACGTTGATTTAGTAGAGCCAAGTAGGATAAAAAATGCACGGAAGTTGATTGGATATGGTGATTGACCTTCCATGGGAAATAACAAACAAAATGTAAAGTTTGTGATATTTTTGACCAATTCTAAAGTTCGTGGGAAATACCAAAATTTGACCAAAGTTTATGGTTTTAGAGACCAATATCCCCATTTAGAATGATGTGTATGATTAGTATTGTTTAAAAATTTCCATTTTATAATTAGTCTAATTTTGGTGGATGGCCTAAAATGGTAAAATTTATTTATATTTTATGAACGAAGGGAGTATTTGTGTAATAAAAATAAATGTTATGTAAAATATGTCGTTTACATATATATGAATGGGAATGTGATCAAATGCAAAATCTAAATATTGTACAAACTCCAAACTATGATCTAGACCGTTAGAAAATATCAACAGACGATAAAATAATAACAATAAAAAATGTCAACACAATGCCAACAGTTGATGCTTAGAAGTGCTCTCTCTCTCTCGCAATCTGTCACATCTCGGAAACCTCAACTATAATCGTGCGGTAAGGCAATTGATGATATCATTTCTATACACGAAGTTTACTCTTGTGCTAATGTTTGCAGCCGCAGCCATGTAAAATAAGGATGAGCCCTTCTTCCACTTTTCGGTATGATGGTATAACTGAAGTTGGTTTTCTTCGAATTTTACACTCAATCTAACTTATTTTTCATTGTTGAAACACGTTTATCAGATTATATATATTTCCACAACATATTACTACTTGTTATATGCACCTTGAGATCTTTATATGTTTGTATTTCATTTGAAGTGTTGATAAATAAATCTCATTATCTACATAAAGGTATTTAATTTGGACAATATATCTAAAATGTATTTGCACTAGCCCTCACGTGTGTATTAAAGAGCCTAAATTAATGATGAATTTGAAATTAAATAATGAATTTGCAGTTTTGAGATTGGCGATTTGTGTCTGTGCGTGCACAGGGAATAATTTTATCTGAAATGATTATGCTGTTTCATATGATCTGCAAATGCTGCAGTTTTCTGGTCATGAGAATAAACCTGTGCCGTACAATAATGTCACATTCAAAAGTTATAGTGGATGTATAGTCATAAATAATTTCTCAATTATATTGGACTGTTATTTTGTTTTATGTAAAAAGAATCATATTCCATCCTCGAAAAGAAATGCACTTAATTAATTATTTACTACTATTGAGATGTCTTTTATATATATAACGGATTGCTTCAAAATAATTTAATTAAAATACTATAAAATATGTCCAATAATAGATGTCACACTCTCCTTTTTAGTTTGCCTTATAAGAGATGTTATATTTCATTTTTTGGAAAAAAAGTTATCTCTCATCTCACTATATTAACCTGTGTGGGTGCAAACAAAATCAAACATTGGAGAATGAGTAAGACTTGCAAGTATATATACGAGCTACCCCCATTCCATTAGCATGAAGCTTTTTGAGGAGTGCTCCCAAGAGCAAAACCGTGAGGATTTTGCCCAAAACAGAAAATATCATACTAATGTGGAGTTCGGGTATGCAGTACCGAATCCCTACGTTAATTAATACCAGTACCTTCTAAAATCACCATTGTTTTATTATGTATATCCTGCGTATATTGATTCGGTTCATGCACAAAATGGCATTTCATTAGTATGAAGCCTTTTGGGGAGTACTCCCAAGATCAAAATCATGAGAACTTTACCTAAAACAGACAATATAATACTAACATGGATTTCAGGTGTGCACTACTGAATCCCTACATTAATTAATAACAGTATCTTCTAAGACCACAATTGTTTTATTATGTACTATATCATGCATAGATTGATTGGGTTCATGCACAAAATGGCTTCCAACTTAATTTTAGATATTTCAGGCGACAATGATAATTGATAATGAGATATTTAGACCTAGAGCACGTGTAGTTTTCGTTAATTTGGTCCCCTTAAAACCAAACAACAAATAACTTTAAAAACCAGAAAATAATTATATATTCATTCATATAGAGTGAAAGACAAGCTATAAACATTCATTGAAACGAAGAAGGCAAAATATGATCTGAACTTTATTTTGATTTTCAATGATGAAGGAGTATTACAAGTCTCATATTTATAGCTAGAATTGCTAGGTTAAAGGGACCAAAACCTAGCTGTCAAAATCAATTAAGATCCTCCTATGGAAAGAGAATATGGTAACAAAATAACTCAACGTGGTAAAGATGCACTATTTATTAGCACTAAAAATACCTGCAAGTTTACATGGTAGATCTAGTATAGCTAAAGGTCAGTACCGGGATATCGAACACAAGGAATAAGATTGCAACTGGCTATCATATACTAAGCGTCATATACTATTTAAAGACACGGATTTTTGGGTTGATTAATTAAACTAGACTGAAAGAAATAAACAAAAAATGGAAAACATAAAAAGAAATAATATAAAGCAGGCTTAAGAATGTAGAATTTTAGGATCCAAAAACACAATCGACTTCCTTGAATTACGGTCTCCAGAGCTATTAAGTCGATCACAATTATAGATTAAACCCCCTCCCGAGGTGAGAAACCTGTAGATTAGGTGATAGGATTGAAGTCCCCTTCTAACCCTTAAACCCCTAACTCCTAAAAGCATATAAGATCAAAGACCTCACTCAAAACCTCAACTCTCCCGAGTTCTATTGAATTAAGGTGTGAATTATCCATTTTTCCAAGTCAACTATTTCGTCTCCCGAGTACTCTAATCAACTCTAACATGTATTCAAGAGGTAGCTAATCAATTGAACATAGAAAGCACCAGATAAATCAAATAACTGCAAGAGCTAACAAGGAAAATCAATCAATCGAATATCTATACCAAAAATTCTACAAAAGATGTTCTACTCATAGACAAGTAAAAACTACAATTAAAGTACGAGACATGAAAGAAATTGATAAAACCCAAGGTTGAATCTTCAATCTTCAGTCTTCTCTTGCCTGGATCTGCAGAGCTCCGGTCCAATGGAAGATGGATGAATTATGTGTGTGTACTGTGTATTATGGAATGGAAAGAGGTGTAGAGATGGAGAAGGATTGGAGGCTTTGAGATAAAGATTATGAATTAGGTTCAGAGGTATTTATAGGCTGGAAAAAGGTTTATTTTTGATAAATTTCGTGCCCTACAAGAAATAGGAGAGATTTGGCTTCACAATATAATAATTTCTTTTCTTCCGTGAATTTCCGCCTAATTTCCGCCAGATTTTGACTGCACTGCGTGATGTTTGTAAAATGGCCATAACTTTCTCCACAGAACTCCGATTTAGATGTTTAAGGTATCCACGGGAAGGTCTTACGAAGACGAAGAGACTGGTATCTAGTAGGCACTGATTGGACTTCAAAATCGCTTCCAGAATGGGCTCGAACAGAGGCTGCTGGCCTTTTTTCACATTTTTCTATCTTTTTCTATCATTTATCAACAAACACGTCAAAAATACCAAATGTATAACATATGCAATTTAAGAACATAATTTGCATGATTGACATTTAAAACAAGTCAAATCTAGTCCTTAAAAACATGCAAAATCTGTGTTTGTCAGGTAACAAATAATCTCAGCGAGATTGGTGCTCATCATATTTTCCCACGTCAATATTGCAGAGTCATGATAGCTTGCTATTCTCTGGCGACTTCTTGCTCAGAGTTTTCTTCAATGGCAGCCTTGCTCGACATAGAAGCACTGCTAACACTCCCCCGCAATTCGATCGCAGATGTAGAACAGACCCCAAGTCTGTTGCGAAGCCGGGAGAAGAATTGGAACGATAGAGGTTTTGTGAAGATGTCGGCAATTTGATCAATGGATGGAACATGTCGAAGATCAACAGCACCAGCCGCAACTTTGTCCCGAACAAAGTGAATATCAAGCTCAATATGCTTAGTCCGAGCATGAAGAATAGGATTTGATGCGAGGGAAATGGCTTTGAGATTGTCAACCCAAACAATAGGAGGAGCAGGAAGCTTAATCCTGAGTTCATGTAGAAGAGAATTCAACCAGGTTACTTCAGAAACAACTAGGGCCAAACTACGGTATTTAGCTTCGGTGCTTGAGCGGGAAACGACGGATTGCTTCTTCGAGCACCAAGAAATAAGACTCTTCCCAAAATAGACGCAGTAACCAGAAACCGAGCGACGATCATCAAGATCAGCCGCCCAATCTGAATCACAAAAGGCAGTAAGCTCCAAGGCAGATTTCCGAATATGGAGTCCAAGATCAATGGTGCCTGCAAGGTATCCCAAGATACGTTTCACCGCCTTCCAATGATTATCTAGAGGACAAGCCATATATTGGCTGACTTTATTGACAGCGAAGCTGATCTCTGGGCGTGTGATGGTAGCATATTATAAGCTTCCGACAATGCTGTGATAGAGTTTGCCATCAACCAAAGGACTACCATCAACTTTACTGAGTTGAGAGCTGGAAATCATGGGGGTAGCAGCACCTTTAGCATCCTGCATGTGAGACTTGACAAGGATATCTTTTATATATGCAGACTGACTAAGAAGCAAACCATCAGCAGTTTTAGTGACCTCAATGCCCAGAAAATGTGAAACTTCACCAATATTCTTGAGAGAAAAATGAGAGCTGAGGTCGGAGATGACATTCTTAACTGTAGTGGCATCATTACCGGTAATGAGCATGTCATCGACATAAATCAATAGGTAGAGAACTTCTTTGCCACGAATTCTGTAGAACAAAGAAGTATCAGCTCATGATTGAGAAAACCCAAACCCGAGAAGGACTTTCTGCACAGCAAGAAACCACGACCAGGAGGCTTGCTTGAGACCGTATATAGACTTGTTTAGTTAAGAAACCATACCAAGAGGGCCCTTTTCAAAGCCAGGTGGTTGGCGCATGTAAATGTCTTCATGTAGATCATTGTGTAGAAAAACATTGTTCACATCCAAATGAACCACAGACCATCCGGAAGATACAGCCAAAGTGAGAATCACACGAATAGTATTGGGTTTTACCACAGGACTAAAGGTATCATGGAAATCAAACCCGGCCTCTTGCGAAAAACCTTGGGCGACAAGACGAGCTTTATGTTGAGCAATCTTGCCACTTGAATCCTTCTTAATTCGGAATACCCATGTGCAACCTATCAAGTTCTTTCCCGGAGGTAGAAAAGTAAGAATCCAAGTCTTGTTGCGTAAAAGAGCAAGATAATCGGCATCCATTGCCAGCCTCCAACATTTAATGGTCAGTGCAACAATGACTGATTTCAGAATGGTGAGAGATGGATCATTGCTGCAAGAAATAGTGAGAGCACGAGGCTTGAATATGCCTGCTTTACTTCTCGTTGTCATGTGGGGAGTGGAAACAGTAGGAGGAGATGAAAGGCTAGGCGAAGATGATGATGATGATGATGATGATGATGATGATGATGATTCAGGAGAGTGAGTAGATTGAGGGGAATGAACGGTAGTGAGATGGATAGGAGAATGCACTTCAATAGACTGAGAGGGAGAGCTGGTACCACTCGAGCTTGATGGAGTTGGAGGATTTAAAGGAGTGGGAGGGTCTACAGGAGTGGGAAAGGTAGGAGGAGGAGCAACATAGATTGGACCAGGACCATGGGTGAAACATTATTCATGGGAGATTCACGGAAAGGGAAAATAGACTCATCAAAAAGAATGTCGCGAGTGATGAAAACTTTTCCAGAGGACAAGAGGGCTTTGTATCCTTTGTGGGAAGACTATAACCAAGGAATGTTGCTGACTCTGAACGAGGTTGAAGTTTCTGCTTAGTATATGGTCTGAGATGTGGATAACATAGACACCCAAAGACTCTAAGATCATGATAGGAAGGTTTAGTGTGCAAAAGCTTTTGAAAAGGAGAGAGATGTTGGATAGTGTTGGAAGGCAGACGATTAATGATATAAACAGAGGTTGCAAAGGAGATAAGCCTATTTCATGCAGTTTAAGGGTAAAATGTATGCTACTTGATCAGTTTATCGCGCAAAGCAAGTGTTAATTGTGCAGGAATGACGCTTGACCAAAGGCAACAAGGCCAAGCTGATCAAGTTGGCGCAGAAGGCGAAAAAGGCCAAAAATCGGGAGAGTTGATCAAGGGGATAATCAAGCCGTTAGACGGGGGACCACTGCATTCCAGAAGAAAGACACGTGGGGCTGATGCGCTGGATGGCGATCATCAAGTACTGTATTCTAGAAGGGGGCACGTGTTGATGCGTAAGACGCAAGGACGAAGCCGAATCCCCATTCCGTTATTGAAGAACCGCTGCATACTAGAAGAAGGGTACGTATCAATCGATGAGGCGCTCAATCCCAGCAAGGACGAATATTCGCTGCCAAAATTGTTATCCTAGCTGGAGATTGTTGCGAGGAGCTTATAAATAGAGGATGCAGCGCCATTAAAAGAATCTTCCTTCCGCTTCTAGTTTAGCATTTCTTTTTAGTCTAGTTTCCAGTTCCAAGTTTTCGCCAGTTCCAAAGATAGCTTAGTTAGATAATCGCAATGGTTAGTTAGAAGAGAGCGACCGAAGGGAGCGCGACAGAGAAATCAATATCTGTTCGGCGTTGTCTCAAGTTCCGACCGAGAGCTTCTCGGCATTATTCGTTTTCCTACTTCTTGTTTTCTGAACTTGTTAGCTTAGTTAAAATTTCATTTTGTTTCGTAGACTCTTGCTTGTATTCCGCACTCTCCAGTTCCAAGTTTGAAATCTTTTATAAAAATCGAAGTTATTTTGTTTCCAGATCTTGTTTACTGTTCCAGTTTAGCTTCAACTATAAAATTCTCGATCTTGTGTTTAACTATGTTGAATGACAAAGTGATTTGTAATGCCGAAGCATCTTTAGGTAGTTAGGTCTTTATTTGAGATTATCGCTTACTTGATCCGTCAGTTATTTTCCAGCGTGATAAGTCCATTGATCCAGTAGTTAGTTTACTTTCCGCCTAGCTTAATCCAATATATAGTTAAAACTCCCAATTTAAAGCGTGGCAGCAGCCGACCCCTGTTCGCTATTCACACACTCAACGCACCGGTTTCTCTGTGGGATCGACCCCGTACTTGCCGCTTTATTGTTAAAGTAGTGCATGTCTGGGAGTTATAAATATATTTGGGTGAACGAGAGAGAACGCCTTGATCAAGTGGCAACGACATTTGCTAACTGATCCACTCGGTTCGGTTATCTTATATATAGCTTGATCTATTGATCGCGTATCATCCTCCAAAGCCACCAAAATGGCGCCGTTGCCGGGGAAACATGGTGTTATTACATGGATGTGTTTAGTGCATTGGTGTAAATAGTTTTATTTCCTTCTTTTCTAATTTGTTTTACTTTCCTTTTATGAGAAGGTACCACCGCGGAGGACACTGGAATCATCCTCTCATATACAGAGATACAAACACTCATTGGCTAGTCCAGGAAGACGGTGTTGTTACCACTCGATACAGAGCCGCGTTAGAGGCAGCAGCCGCTGACCAACTGACCAGCGAGGAAGAAGGAGAATAGAACGCGCCACCTAAACCACCACCACTTGAGCAAGCAGAAGCAGAGATGGCCCTCGTCGACAACGATTCGGGAATCGGCTCCCTACATGCCCACGACGAGAAGGAGCCCACCCATGCCATTGCTATTACTCCAGGAATGCGGAGGATCGCGATCAAATCAGGGGTGCTAGCCGTGTTGTCAAATTTCTATGGCCTCTCGAAGGAATGTCCTTACGCCTTTCTGGAATAATTTTGCAGATACTGTGATATTCAGCCCGTGCTGGCTGGATCCACATCCGAAGATTATAGGCTCAAGGTTATACACTTCATCTTCAAGGGCGATGCATGAGTCTGGCTATCGAGGCTGCCAGAGGGATCGATCAGAACATGGGCCGAGTTTCGCATGATATTCTTAGACCGCTTCTTCCCAGCGTCGAAGACGAGCGCCTTGAAGAGAGAGATCACAGAGGCGAGACAGGAGTATGATGAACCTCTGGGCCAGTATTGGGATAGATTTCAAGGGCTGCTTCAAGCGTGCCCTAACCACAAGATGGGAGATCGCGAGGTCTATTTAACCTTCTATGGCGGACTCACAGTGGACAACAATAATGATCTCAACCTAGAAGCTCAAGGGGATTTCTCAAAAACCCCATTCAGTCAAGCGAAGAGTATTCTGGAGAGGCTAATCGAAGCGAAGAGATCATATGAAACCTCCCGTGGCCAATACGGACGAGGAGTGGTGCACGCAGCAGAGGCAAGAAGTGATGAGAAGCTAGAGGCTCGATTTGAGCAGATAGAGAAGAAGCTGCTAGAGGCAGTAGAAAAGTTCAGAGCGCCTCCACCGCCTGCACCCAAGGAGAAGCCTTATGTGCCACCACCGCCGGAGAAGCATCACTGCTATCACTGATGGAACCAGTACAGGGACAAACCCCCGCTCCAACGGGGGCTTGCCTGGTGCCGGCAGCTCATTCATACATAGGAGGAGTTGAAGAGGTTGGAGGGGAAGGGTGAGAGGGAACACAGTGGTCAAAGAAAGAGGAGGCGGAAATGGGTGAAGAGAGACGGGCATAGAGGAGAGAGAAAAGCGAGGGAGAAAATGGGACAGAAGAGGGGGTGCGTAGAGGAGAGAGAAAAAGTAGTTTCCTACTACACTATTTGTCAGTTGATTTTGTGTAAACTCACGAAAGTCTAGGAAAATTTTTATTTTGAAAATTTTATCCATTCTTAAAAAGTTTCTTGTACTTTTATAAAATCCTAGAATTTTTGCATTTTATGTATTAAAATGTCGTACTATTATATTCTATTTATAATTCATTATTATTATTATATGCATACATTAATTACTTGTATTTACTTATGTTATTTTCTAATTATCTTATAGTATCATAATCTCTGTATATTTTTATTAATATAAAAGGTATTGTTTTCTTTGTCTACAATTTAAAGTTACATTTTGACTCGGCATGAGTTTTAAAAAATTATTTGACTTTGTAAAAGAAATGAGTGAAAAAGTTAGTAAAATTTGAGTCCTCTTTTATACTCTATATATTAATTTTATAATAGAATATGACGGTAAAGATTTTGTAGAGTATGAGCCTCATTTACTAAAAATGGAGAAAAGGTAAATGTATTTCTAATTCGCAGACATTCTAAAATGGCAAAACATATTAGGTTTTGACTAACGAAGTGAGTAATATTTATTTTGAATCCATTAATTGACAATTATGATATTGTGGCACTATTGGAATAGGCTATCGCTATCCGCTCTCGGAGATAATTAGGATACTAGTGCCACGCTAGCATATTTGTAGTTAAAATTCAACATCGGCTTCTTTAAGTTTTTGGTTCCGTCACTGACTAGTATTACTGCGAGCTCCCACCTGAAGTGAAGCCGCAATCTCAGGTGAATGCCGTCGGCCATTGGAACGCAAACGGCAACTGGATCAGGGGAAAGCAGAGGGATGCTCCGTGGAGAGATCATCCCAATTTTAGGTGGAGTGATCAGAACCAAAGCCAACCGCCTCAACCGTCAACGCAACAAATACAAACCTCCGAGGGGCAGCCCAATTGGCCCGCTCGAAATCAAGAGAGACCGAACAACGGAGGGAACAAGATGTCAGGTGGACCACAAGACAATTGGTCAAGCGGTCATCAAGGGAACTGGTTCAGTGGAGGACAGCCTAACTGGTCAAGTAGACATCAGGAGGGAAACTGTGGCTACAGACATCAAGGCCCCCAGTTAAGAAACCAGGGGAGACAACCGAACAACCAGGTGGTTAGCTATGTTCCACCGCATCAAAGAGGAAACCAACAACACAACCAGCCACAGTACCAGCCAGAGCACTATGGGCCGTCTGACTACGCTCAGCCAAACCATGCTGGGGGGCCGTCAAATCAGAGGTATAACCGGCATCCCAATGAAGGCCCAAGAGAAATGATGGTTCCGCACCAACCTAATGATGCGATGCGAGAAATTCAGGAGGCTCAGAAAGAGCAAAGGGCAGCGCTGGACATGCTTACGAAGCAACTATCTCAAGTTGCCATGTCACTGGGAGAGTTGAGAGGAAATGAAGGGAAAATCCCTGCTACTGTGCAGCAGCCTGGGCGTGAGAACATAAGTGAAGTCTCCCTGAGGTCAGGGAAGGTATACTAGAGCCCCAGCCCACATGCGGTGTCCCTAGTGTCTATGCCTGGACAGAGCCACCAAGAATAAGGAGAGTCCAGTGGAGCTGATCAAGCCAAAGGAATAGATAAAGGGAAAACGAAAGTGGGCGGCGAGACCTCAGGAGAGAGTCAAGGAGAAGAAGCCGAGAAGGTCAAGCCGTACCCATACTGCGGAATGGTGACCAGGAAGAAAGACGCCACAATTGATGTGGCCAGTATGTTCAAAGACGTGGAAGTCAAGGTGCCACTCCTGACGGCGTTGAAGATGCCCCCGATCAGCAATTTTATCAAGGACTACCTGGCGGGGAAGGTCAATGAAGACGGGAGAATGATCACAAAAGAGAATGTCTCTGCAGTAATCCAGTGGAGTGACCTCCCCTCAAAGAAGACCGACCCACGGATGTTCACACTCCCGATTTCAATTGGGGATATTCAAGTGGAGCACGCCATGTGCGATTTAGGGGCATCTATCAACGTTCTGCCGTATGCTATTTATCAGAAGCTGGGAGAGGCTAAGTTGGTCGACACCGACATCATGATACAGCTAGCCGACAAATCTTGCATTCAATAGGAGGGAATTCTGGAAGATGTAATCATGAAGGTGAATAATTTTCTGTACCCAACCGACTTCTTCGTCATCAAGATGACAGAGCCAGCAGCGAAAGAGACCAACGGAGTTCTGTTGGGAAGACCATTCCCGTCGACAGCCAGCACTATAATCGACGTCCGTAATGGGACGATCAGTTTGTATTTCAACGGAGAACAGTTTACGTTCAACATCGACGAAGCAATGAAGAGGCCGACAGACAGCGAAAATGTGTATTCAGTGGATGTGACCGAGCCACTGGTGCAGGAGTATCTGGAAGAGGAGTTCTTACAAAGGCAGTTCACAGACTCCGCGGATGAGGAAGTTGAGAGAGAAGTCGCCGAATGGTATGAAGCCATGAACGTCGGTGAAATGGACGATCAAGCCATCGCGAAGGCGGTGATGGATTTTTGTGAGCGGCCGCGACCAGCTGGGTCAAGCGAAATCGGTCAAGTGTCTAGCCTCAAGAAGCTGCCTGATTAAGGCATGTCACTGAGAAGAGAAACGGAAGAGAATCCTCTGCCTTCTGATGTGCCGAAACCCGCGAAGGAGTTAAAGCCACTTCCAGCACATTTGAAGTATGCCTATCTGGGGGAGGACGAAACAAAGCCTGTTATCATCAACAGTCAGTTGAACCAGGGGCAGGAAGATAAATTGCCGGAAGTGCTGAGGAGAAATCAAAAGGCCATCGGGTGGAAGTTGACAGATCTGGTGGGCATCAGCCCAGATTATGCATGCACCATATCAGATTGGAAGAAGGAGCTAAGCCCCATCGTGACCAGTAGCGCAAACTCAACCCTAACATGAGGGAAGAGGTACTCAAAGAGATAGTCAAGCTGGTTTCTATAAGAATCATCTACTCCATCCCTGATAGCAACTGGGTCAGTCCAGTACATATGGTGCCGAAGAAGGGCGGAATCCAAGTTGTAAAGAACGAGAAGAATGAGTTGATTCCAACACGACCTGTCACTGAGTGGGGAATGTGTATTGATTACTGGAAGCTAAACGCGGCCACAAAGAAGGATCACTTCCCTCTGCCATTCATTGACCAGATGCTTGAGAAATTGGCGGGGAAGCAATATTTCAGTTTCCTTGATGGGTACAGTGGCTACTTCCAGATCGCGGTGAATCCGGAGGATCAAGAGAAGACCACTTTCACATGCCCTTTCGGCACCTACGCCTACAGAAGGATGTTGTTTGGCCTCTGCAACGCCCCAGACACTTTCCAAAGATGCATGATGAACATCTTCTCTGATCTGTTGGAGGACAGTATAGAGATCTTCATGGACGACTTTACGGTCTATGGGGACACATTTGATCAAGGGCTATATAGCCTAAACTGTAACGCCCGTACCTTAAATACGAAATTAATTTTATGTAACGAAATAATTGATAAAATTATTTCGAATTCTATGCTTCTCGATGAATGAGTTTTGGAAAAAAACGTATGGTTTATGTGTTTAATGTGAAAAGGAGCGTGCTTATTTATTGAATTATGAACGATGGGAGACATGTTGGAGGTCTCGTTGAAAGAATGATGATGAAATTGCTATTCTTAGCAAGACAAATGAATTTATGTGAAAAGGAATATATGTTTTTGGATAACGATGCACGTAAATCGAGAAATGGTCGAAGGGATATTATATTTGGGATAACACCAAATATAAATTGATGCCGTTAAACGTACTTTAATTTTTGTTTGTGAATAACAAGATAACAAAATTTAATAAAGTCCCGTGAATTGTAATTATCGAAAGGAATGCGAAAATATAAGGTATGAACTTATTTTGGGCTTTGCAAATTTAATTAGAGTCCAATTATCTATCTACAAAATAGCTTGGACCCTAATTATTTTTTTTTTAAAATCCACCAAATAATAATAGTATTACCAATTTGGGCTCACAATAACTTGAGCCCAACAACACTACTTAAAATAATTGAAGCCCAATACAATTCCAAGTAAATGGGAACAAGCCCAAAAATTATTCTTCTTCTCCTTCTCCAAGTAGGCGACGGCTTCCCTACAAAACTCTCCACCTTTCATCTTCTCCAACTCCTTCACCTCCTTCCACCATCAATGCCTACAAACCAAGAGTCACCCACCACTTCTCATTTAACCTCTTCTCTAAACTCCTCACATTACACTACAAAAAAAAAAGAGAAAGTGAGAGAGAACCGAGAGAGAGCCGAGAGAAAGCAAGAGGAGGAGGAGTTCATTTTTTCACCATTCTTGTCCATTCACCACCAAAATCAACCATTTTGGAGGTATACTCTTTTCTAAATCTTAAAGCATGATTAAATGGTAGCTTGCATATATCAATTTCATAATTCTTTTCCATAACCAACTTAACCAATTAACAATTGAAACAAATCGAATGATCGTCGTATGTAATCGAAAGCACGAAAGAACTTAACTTTATAATAATAACGTATATTGCGGGACGTTTCGGGGTGGTTCCGGGTTTGTTCGGAGTAATTCGGGGAAAGCGGCGGCCGGCAGAGGCAGCTGGTGGACGGCAGAGACGCCGCCGGTTCCCGTGCTGGCGGTGAACGATCGCTGGCGGAGCTGGAGGAGTCCGGCGAACGCGGCGGCGGCCGGCGACTCCAGCAGCAACCACAGCAGCGACGGCAGCGGCACCCTACGGCGACTCCAGCGACTCCAGCGACTGCCCCGACGGTTGCGGTGAGCCGGAGCGAGCGACGACGTGGAGAAAGTCTGGTTTCCAGATTCAGCCGATTGGGGGAGGAAGTAGAGTAGAGAGGGAGAGAGAAGATAGAGAGAGAGATATAAAAGAATGGGGCTTGCTTAAAAAAAATGTGTGTTGGGCCCTTACTTGTTTTGTTTGGGCCTAGTAATTAAAATGGGATGAGTGTTTTGTTGGGCTCTATATAAGTTGATTTGGGGCTTAAGATTTAATTGGAAGAAGGAGGTGAGAAAGATAATTAAGGTGTGGGCCGATAACTTAATCGCAAAGAATGGGTTTAACGAAATTGTGGGGGATTATTTATTTAATTCCCGGAATAATTTTGAAGAATGAATAATTTTATCCTAAGGATGGAATAATTTCGAGGAGAAATAATTGCGATAATTAAAGTATACGCGTAAATAATTTTTAGAAATTAATTACGACGTTATGGAAAATACGAGCGGCCAACGAAGAAAAGAACGAGCATAAGCGGCCGACCGGTGTCGCACGCGATGCCTTGGGCGGCCGCCGAACAACAAAAAATGCACGGAAACCGAGAAAGAAGATTTAAGGAATTTAATTAGAGTGCATGCATTCTAATTTTCATCGTTTCCGCATTTCGATATGAATTTTATGTATTTTCCGAAAAGGTGGTTCGCACGCACGCTAAAAGTCGGAACGAGGAATTTTACGGAAATCTTAAGCTTTTGAGGTGGGCTTTACTACTTAAATTCTTTTATCTTGAAATGATATGTTTATGGTGAAATAAGGGTGGTTTAAAATAGTATGTCATGCCGTTTTTATGTTTTGAATTGCCCATCTGATTGTCTACTGGGATAATATCCTACTAGACTTTGATAGTTAACGAATTCGGGTCTGACTAGGGAGTGAGTCCTTACTCGGACTAGTGCACTAATAGGGATCGTGAGCCGTCCCCTAGGTCGGCCGGTCCAGTGATCGAGATTGTGGCCACAATCTCGTTTCACATGATGGTTCAGATATGGTATATGATGGAGGATGATGTTAGTCCGCGCGGATACTATTTTATGGAAATGAATTTTTGTGCATCTCGGTTCTTTTTAAAGAAAAACCCGGGATTTACGCGATGATGGCTTGACATATCTTAACGATGAATGTTTTCGGGCATGAGTTCACTGGGTGCATCAAGGTCTCAGCCCCTGCATATGTTTTCCCTATGTGCAGGTTGAGCGAGGTCGGGAGGCGGAGGACGTTGAGTGATGATTTCAAGAATTTGTTCGGTTACTACTATGTCTTCATACGTCGTAGTAGCTACACTCTCAAATTGCTTCCGCTATTCAAGTCCTTAGAACTCTGTTATTTTCTTTATTGTCGAACTCTGTTATCCTTCATTATGCAACTTGGGTTTTGAAACGTTGGTTTAAATAAATGGAATTTCATCTTCGATCGATAAGTTGTATTGCCTTGAATTGTTTCCCCCTTCTTCCCCGCTTCTTAATTCCTCCACTTATCACGATTTTCCCAGGCTTCCTATCCTTAGGAAGTGCGGTCGTGACATAAACAGAGTGCTGAAAAGGTGCCGACAGAAGGACTTGGTTTTAAATTTTGAAAAATGTCATTTCATGGTCATTGAAGGAATAGTCCTGGGCCACGTGGTGTCAAGCAGAGGGATAGAAGTGGATCAAGCCAAGGTGGCAGTTATAGTGAAGCTCCCATACCCGACGAATAAAAAGGAGATCCGAGCCTTCCTAGGTCATGCGGGCTTTTACAGGCGATTTATCAAAGATTTTGCGAGAATAGCCCAGCCCTTGACAAGGCTGCTCCAAAATGATGTGGAGTTTGAGTTTTCTGATGATTGCAAAACTGCCTTCCAGATATTAAAAGACAGACTGATCAGCTATCCGATTATCCGCGCCCCCGACTGGAGTCGCCCCTTCGAGGTGATGTGCGATGCTAGTGATTATGCAGTAGGGGCAGTCATGGGTCGAAAGATCGGTGGGAAAAGTTATGTTATTTTCTACGCTTCAAAGACTCTAAATAAAGCATAGAAGAATTATGATACGACAAAGAAGGAGATGCCGTCAGTAGTCTATGCCTTCGAGAAGTTCAGACCCTACCTGCTGGGTGCAAAGGTGATTGTATACACAGACCATGCGGCTATCAAGTATCTTCTGGCAAAGAAAGAGTCAAAACCGCCGCTGATTAGATGGGTACTCCTGCTACAAGAGTTTGACTGGGAGGCAGTTGACAAGAAGGGGAGCGTGAATAGAGTGGCTGATCACTTAAGCCGAATTATGCAAGAAGACAATGGGGAAGCCATTCCTGACGCTTTCCCTGAGGAGCACTTGTACCTGATCAACTCAACGTCCAGCCTTCAGTGGATCAACCGAGCTGAGAGGATTGATCAACCTAACTAAGGGAGAGAGATCCAACACAGGCAGAAGGAGCCATGGTTTGCGAACATGGCCAACTATCTGGTGACGGGCGAGCTGCCTGGAAATGATGAAGCCACGAGAGCACAGAAGCAGAAACTCAAAAGCAACTTCCGATACTTCTATTGGGATGAGCCATATCTATGGAAGATGGGAGCTGATCAAGTCATCCGACGCTGCATACCAGATTGGGAACAAGAGGACGTATTGGTTCACTGCCACACACTAGACAGTTGGTTTTACTGGCCCTCCATCCATAAAGACGCCTATGAGTTCTGCAAGAGATGCCCCTGATGCCAGCTTACTAGAGGGATTTCTGTAAGAGATGAGATGCCACATATCACCATTATAGTATGTGAAATATTCATTGTATGGGGAATGGATTTCATGGGACTATTCCCATCTTCTGAAGGCAATCTCTATATTCTGGTGGCAGTGGACTATGTGTCCAAATAAATAGAGGCTAAGGCAACCAGGACGTGTGAGTCAAAAGAGTTGGCCAAGTTCATAAAATCAAACATTTTTACCCGGTACGGGGTACCGCGAGCCATCATCTCTGATCAAGGGACGCATTTCGTCAACAGGACCATCGAAGCATTGATGAGGAAATATGGCGTCCACCACCGACTGTGCACACCTTACCACCCTCAGTCAAATGGCCAGGCTGAAGTGTCTAACAGGGAGATCAAGGCGATCTTGGAAAAGACGGTAAACCCCACGAGGAAAGATTGGAGTCGTTGACTGGAAGACGCGCTTTAGGCGTACAGGACCGCTTTCAAGAAGCCGATCAGAATGTCCCCTTACCGGCTGGTAATCGGGAAGATGTGCCATTTGCCTGTGGGAGTCGAGCATCAAGCCTTCTGGGCAATCAAAGAGGTGAATCTGAATGTTGAGTCCTGTACTGAAGAAAGGAAATTGCAGCTGTAAGAGCTTGAGGAGCTCCGCCTTGACGCTTACGACAAGAGAGGGCAAAAATGTGGCATGACAAGAACCTTCATAAGAAAGAGCTCAAGGTGGGTCAGAGGGTGTTGCTCTTCCAATCGAGACTCAAGTTGATGCCTTGGAAGTTAAGGTCAAGGATGATAGGCCCCATATACCATCATCGCCATACGAGCAAATGGAGCAATCGAACTCCAAGGGAGCGACCCTGATTCGCTTTCCTTTTTTATGAATGGGCATAGAGTGAAACCTTACGGAGATGGAACCGAGGTTTGTGTGGTGGACGACATTCCACTGCTCATACTTAACTCTCTCCAGTGAAAGCAGGTATAAGGAATTACTGAGTACCCTTGGGTAGTCTGCTTGATCAAGCAACAAAATTCTAAACATACAAACTGATCAAGTGACGTCCTAAGGGCACTCAGTCAAGTCCTAGATAGTTAGTGTAAATATTTTTCATATTATAAGTTTTAAAAACTTAGGAAATTAAGAATTGGAACAAGGAAGAAACTGATCAAGTGGTTAATATTTGAGTATTCATCTGGTATCACTTGTCCGCTTGATCAGTTGGAATTTGGATTTAATTTATGTGGTTGAAGTGGTTTGATTGGTCAAGGCAGAGTGATGAAAGGACGCGCTCATTTGAAAAGGCGCGGAAAGACGAAACGTCGGAGAAGGCAAACTGTTGCGTTGAAAAGTCGTACTAGAGGAAGAAGCATATCAAGGAAGCCAAGCCAGCTGTTGCTCTGAAAAGCACGCCGGTACTTGAAGAGTCGCACGGATACCAACAGTCTGCGTTGGCTATAAAAGGGAGTGTTCTAAACTGTACTTCACTTTTTACACTTGTTTGCTCTCATCCATTTCTCTCAAGCTTCAGAACCCTAGCCAAAGCACCACCGATTCCACAGAGAAAAGAGAACATTGAAGATCACACAAATCACCACGTCATCCAGTGAGGAGGCTCCCGGCTCCTGCAGCAGTGGCCGTGGACCTTCCACGCTAGCCACGGCGGTACCACCGCCACAACCCAGCAACGCCGTTCCACCCCGTACAGTGGACCCCGTGTTCCAGAGCCGACTAGAGAGCCTCCTCCGCATCTTACCCACCGGGACAAATTCCACGGCGGCTTACGCCACCTTTAAAGCACAATTAGGAATTTCCCGGTCTAACAATCCCACTCCAACTCCCACATCCCAAAATCCCCCACCTTCTCCCCCCAAAACACAATCTCCCCCTCACGCTTCTAAACCTACACCCATCTTCCCGCTGGTACAGTACAGCGGAGACAATTCGGACGACGAAGGGGGGGAGAAGGCTCCAGAACTTCCTGTCTCCGCTCACAACGAGGGAGCGGAGTTAGAGCCGTGCATCGGCGATCCTGGCAGGGCTAGCCCTGGACCAGAAGAGGGCACACCCGCCCTAAATATCCCATCACCAGTGAGTGACGGTGGTTCTAACTCCCCTCCTGTCCAAAGGCCACTACAGATAGAGATGGTGGAAATCGATGATGATGACATGGAGGACTTTCCGCCTCCTCCTAGCGATGTTCTACTACAACAAAGGGAGGCGGAATGGAACTTCATTCCGAATGTGGAGGATGAACCAGTACTGGAGAGGGAAGAGCAGCCGCTGCGTCGCCGGACGCGGCGTATGAGTATGGACTGGCTTTTAGAGGAAGCGGAGGCCCTGAGGGCTAACAGGCCGAGAAGGGAGGAGGAGCCAGAACAGAGGCCACACGTCGTGCGGCGCCTGGTGGATGAAGAAGAGGCTGACGATGACGACCATGCACAGAGAGAGAGGAAGAGAAAGGGGAAGTAGATTGTTCTTCCTCCTCCTAAGAAAAGCCGCCCTGCCAACCAGGGCATAGTGATCAGAGCCGCCGACCAGCCTGCCACCCCACTGCCGCAAGAAGGAGATGATGGCAGTGACACTAAGGGGCGTGCGCTCCGCTGGACCCGGATGTCCAGGAGGCAACAAGGAAAGCCTGCAACACCCCCTACCGCCGACTACTCCAAACAAATTGTGGCTTTGACCACTGACCTCCTCCAACATATGCTAGAGTTCGACAATCCCAAGTGGCAAGAGGAGGTCAACTAGCGGGTGACCACCCAGAAGCGGCTGAAGGCCGGGAAGAAACTCCACCAACCCTCCCTGGAGAAAATACAAGTTGAGGAGAGGTTTTCCGAGTACATCACCAGCATTGGATTCGATTAGCTCCTGGAGGTGGATGAGACCCCGGTTCCGGAGGTCCTAGCCAAAGAATTTTTCACTTCCTTTCGGTTTACCAGCAGCACAGACCTGGAGGCAAGGAGCTTCTCCTTCTGGGTGTTTGGTCGGTGCCAAAAAATGTGTTTAAATGAATTCTCCATCAGGATGGGACTCTATACAGAAGCCCAAGTGGCCAACGGGGAGTGGTTTGGGCGTGATATTGGTCTCCCGTACAGGAAGCCGAACTTCGATCAGTAGGCCGTATGGAGGGCCCTTAGCCATGAGAGAGCGCCAGCCTTCTAAGCCTCTGTGTCCAGGGGAAATCACATCGCCGACCCAGCGCTTCGCCTCGCCCAGGTCTACCTAGGCTGCAACCTGCTGGGTCAAGCCAATACTATGGCTATCATCACCCTGGCGGAGCTCTACTTCATGTGGACCATGAGAGAGCAAAGGAAAGTCCATCTGGGCTTTTGGCTGGCTTGCTCCATAAATCAGATTGCTACCCGACCTGCCCGCCACTTAAACATCTGCCATCTCCTAGGAGCATACTTGAGGAGAAACTGGATCCTGGAGATCCAAGACAGTGTAGAGCACCCCGCCGATGCTCCAAACCTGAACTATTTGACCTGGATTTCTTTGTTAGAATACAGGTACTTAAGAAGGCGCGCGGTGGGAAGCTTCGCTTCTACGTTACCGGCCAGAGGGAGCAACAAAAGGGCTAGCAGGATGAGAGGCAGTGACCAGCTGAACGCACAACGAGCCCTAGCAAGCAATAAAGGCCCCAGCTGGCAGTGGTGGCCACTCAGAGGACAGAGCAAGACGAGGCTGCTCAAGGCGTCGATGGATGGAAGCACCGCATGGAGCAAATGATGACGCAGCTAGTGGAGAACTCCCACGCCCAACTGGTCCTGATAACCAGGGTTGGGACTGCGATTGAGAGGATGCTGGAAGCGATCCGCGATCCAGCTAGCCCCTTGGCGCACCAACCCAGCGCAAGGCGCCCACCACGTCCCTCTACAAGCTCTCCTCAAAGACGGCGTACCTCCACTCCTACCAGGCCATCCTCTGCTTCACATGCTCAGCCGCCCCGGAAATAGTATACCCCCCTCACCTAGCTCGTTTCAAACTTAAACAATTTATGTTTTTATTTTTTTGAATTTGGTCTGTATAAAACTTATATTTTATCCGTTTTCACACTTAGTCCAGTGCCTGGGCTAAGTGTCAGAAGTTTAAGGATTCCTTGCTCCTTTTAACTGCCTATGTGTTTTTGTTTTTGTTTTTGTTTTTGTTTTTCTGTTTTCTTGGCATGCTTTGATTTTTGGCACTATCTCCCACTTAGCCTGGTGTCTGGTCTAAGTATGAGAAGTTTTCCTTGGTTTTTTCTACCTGTGCCGTTGCCTAACCCTTTTTCCACTGCATCAAGTCACTCGAGGGCGACCTAATATGCAGTGGGAGGAGGGAGGGTTAGCCTAATTGAAATCTTTCATGTCAACTTATAAAAATTTTCAATCAAATAGATAGAAATAATTAGGGCAGTATGCATGAATTGGATAAATGAAAGATATGAATGCCTGGAAAAGAGTAAGAAAAATGATACAGTATGCTTACATGTGAAACTTGATTGCCTACCTTGATCAGTTTGAATGACGCAAGTATGATGGAAATGCTCAATTTTAAAACCTTCTGTGAAAGCCTCTCTAAATGTGAGTTATAAGCCAAAGTATAACACTTTCTACTATTTTTATAAAGAAAAAAATACGAGGGGCTACTTTTTTATATTTAGATGAGAATTGCATAAGTAGTAAGGACTAAAGGCATTAGGACTTAACCAATTGAGCCAATTCTTCCTTCGTTTCACGAATCCGCCTTATCAAACAAAGCACCCCCTAGAAAGCCACGTTGAGCCATATACACTTCCACCCGTCTTTTGAAGCCTTAAAACCAAATTTTTAAATTTTGTAACACATGATAAAAAGGGGTCGAGAGATGGATTGTTTTAAAAGAAAAAGGGATGGCAATAGAAAAACCGAACTAAAAGGGTAGCCGGGTTGAGCAAGTTGGTCTGTAGGTTGATTAGTTCGAAAATATATATATATATATATATAATATTTTGAAAAAGTTGAGAAAAGTTGAAAAAGAGAGGGCAGGAGAAAGTTTGTAACCTGACCCAGTAGTCGAGAGTTAGAAAATAAGCCGAAAGATAAAGGCTAAGGGTCGCAGCTTGACCAAATGAAACATCAAGAGCCAAAATAACAACCCAGCCTGACCCAGAAGAGTGGTTCAGATCTTGGTCCCTTGACTCATGTGCTTTTCTTTTCCAGCTTATATTTTTGAAATTTTAACTTATAACCCCTAGGACCCTACCCTAACACATTACTCCCCTTAAGCCCCAATACAACCGAAACAAAGACCTTAAGGAACTATCTTGTGCAGTTCGATTCAAAGTATTAAATGTGTGGCAATTACTGAGTGAACAATCCTAACATCTCTGGTAAGAAATGAGTGACTGAGTGAATCCAACAGTTGGTTTAAATTGAGCTATCTTGACAAACTGACACCTTGATCAAGTGAACGCGAAAGGGAAGAAACATAAACCGTTGGCGAATGGATTGACCTCGACTTCGGGTATGATTGTTGGAAGTTTATTCGGTTATATATATCTATGTGAATATGTGTCTTTGTTTTGAGTCTTGTTTGTTTCTTTTCGTTTTCTTTCACTTTATTGAAACGAGTAAACCATGCCTGAAATTTGCCTTATCTTTTTCTTTTCTTTTTATACTTGAGGACAAGTATGTTTTAAGTGTGAGCAGTTTGATAAGGCCTATTTCATGCATCGGTTTAAGGATAAAATGTATGTTACTTGATCAATTTATCGCGCAAAGCAAGTGTTAATTGTGCAGGAATGCCGCTTGACCAAAGGCAACAAGGCCAAGCTGATCAAGCTGGCGCAGAAGGTGAAAAAGGCCAAAAATCGGGAGAGTTGATCAAGGGGGTAATCAAGCCGTTAGACGGGGGACCACTGCATTCCAGAAGAAAGACACGTGGCGCTGATGCGCTGGATGGCTATCATCAAGTACTGCATTCTAGAAGGGGGCGCGTGTTGATGCGTAAGACACAAGGACGAAGCCGAATCCCCATTCCGTTATTGAAGAACCACTGCATTCTAGAAGAAGGGCTAATGCGCTGGATGGCAATCATCAAGTACTGCATTCTAGAAGGGGGCACGTGTTGATGCGTAAGACGCAAGGACGAAGCCGAATCCCCATTCCGTTATTGAAGAACCGCTGCATTCTAGAAGGGCACGTATCAATCGATGTGGCGCTCAATCCCAGCAAGGACGAATATTCGCTGCCAAAATTGTTATCCTAGCTGGAGATTGCTGCGATGAGCTTATAAATAGGGGATGCAGTGCCATTAAAAGAATCTTCCTTCCGCTTCTAGTTTAGCTTTTCTTTTTAGTCTAGTTTCCAGTTCCAAGTTTTCACCAGTTCCAAAGATAGCTTAGTTAGATAATCGCAATGGTTAGTTAAAAGAGAGCGACCGAATGGAGCGCGGCAGAGAAATCAATATCTGTTCTGCGTTGTCTCAAGTTCCGACCTAGAGCTTCTCGGCTTTATTCGCTTTCCTACTTTCTTGTTTTCTGAACTTGTTAGCTTAGTTAAAATTTCATTTTGTTTCGTAGACTCTTGCTTGTATTCCGCAATCTCCAGTTCCAAGTTTGAAATCTTTTATAAAAATCAAAGTTATTTTGTTTCCAGATCATTTATTGTTCCAGTTTAGCTTCAACTTTAAAATTCTCGATCTTGTGTTTAACTATGTTGAATGACAAAGTGAATTGTAATGCCGAAGCATCTTTAGGTAGTTAGGTCTTTATTTGAGATTATCGCTTACTTGATTCGTTAGTTATTTTCCAGCATGATGAGTCCCTTGATCCAGTAGTTAGTTTACTTTCCGCCTAGCTTAATCCAATAGTTAAAACTCCCAATTTAAAGCATGGCAGTAGCCGACCCCTGTTCACTATTCACACACTCAACGCACCGGTTTCTCTGTGGGATCGACCCCGTACTTGTCGTTTTATTGTTAAAGTAGTGCACATCTGGGAGTTATAAATATATTTGGGTGAACGAGAGAGAACACCTTGATCAAGTGGCAACGACATTTGCTAACTGATCCACTCGGTTCGGTTATCTTATATATAGCTTGATCCATTGATCACGTATCATCCTCCAAAGCCACCAAAATGGCGCCGTTGCCGGGGAAACATGGTGTTATTACATGGATGTGTTTAGTGCATAGGTGTAAATAGTTTTATTTCCTTCTTTTCTAATTTGTTTTACTTTCCTTTTATGAGAAGGTACCACCGCGGAGGACACTGGAATCATCCTCTCATATACAGAGATACAAACGCATCATCCTCCAAAGCCACCAAAAGGCATCATCCCAGAATTTGGTGGGGAGACTAGCTTGGGCCAAAAGAGCTAAGCCCATTGTAAGAGCAGGTTTGTACAGGTGTCGCGTCAAGCAAAGGATGTAACCCACAGAGATGAATGCGCTTTGGTAATTGTGGAGATATTCTGGAATTGTTGGTTAGCTACCACGCTTTGGGTTGAGATTCTATCTAGACTGGAAATTAAGGTAGTACACTACTGACTAGGAGGTGTGAAAGATGATTAACAAACAGCTGTGTACGTGAGATTTAGGGAACATTATGTTTCAGAAAGTATCTGGAGGGTACGGGTTACTATAAAAGGCTAAACGGAATATTAGAGAATAAGTAGTAGTTAGGTGACTAGGCTGACAGATCTGTAGGGTATCAACAGAAAAAAGTAGAGAAAAGTAAAGGACAAAAGCAAAAAGTAACTAAAAAGTAAAAGTGGTCCCAAATTTGGATATGGACATTGTCTTCTCCAACAAGTATGAACACAAATCAAACAACTTAGATTCCATGAACGAGAATTTCAGGTTAACAAACTCCACAAAAACATATCTAACAATTAAAACTCCAAATCAAAAGATTAAACTAGCGAAACTGAAATTACGCTCACTGGGTGACATGCAAGGTGGCAGAAATCACGTGAACTAAGCCTTCGCACTTAACACCTAAATCTAAATCTAACATCAAACTCAACTTACAAACTCAGAACGATCAACTTAGAAATGAAAATATGCATTCAACACTTGGAAATTACAGTAGCAACTAGATCTACGCTATCTAGGCAGAAAGAAACTGAATCAAAGAAACCGATGTACAAAAACAACTTCATAATAATAAAACGTCTGGATCTCAACCAAAGTACTTCACACTCAGCAAGTATTAAAAATGCAACAGATCCAACATAAGAAAAACAAGTAAGATTAACTACAAAAGCAATTAAAGATTGTTTTGCCACTCCGGGCGATGAAACGACTGTCACTACCCGACGAACTGGCTGGAACGAGATAATGAGGAACTCCGGCGAACTGGTGAACTTCAAGTGTAGAGGTCCTAAAATTGATGATGCCTTCTCTCTTCAAGTGGCTTATATTTATATGGAGGCATGCCCTTGATTTTTAGGGTAGACTTTGTTCGTATAATGACTCTTTTGCCCTTGTTTGTAGTTGATCTTCCTAGCAATCCTTCTTCTCCATCTCGAGACTTTTTGACATGCATACTGGTCAGTATAACAACATTCTGATGCCCTTTTCACCTGAGTTGTCCGACTCTTTCCATACTGACTAGAACCCTTTCCATGCACACTTAGCAACTGCTTTGCAGATATAATCCAATTATGCACATTATACTGACCAGTAACCAAGGTCTAGAATATGACTTATCAAACTGCTCACACTTACCGCATGCTTGTCCTCAAACGTGAAGAACAAACAAAAAAGAAATAAGTCGAATTCTAGCCTGGTTACACCTCTGACCGACTCTATCCTTAACTAGACTTTAAACTTGACGCAAATAAAAACACATAAAAGACACAAAAAAAAGAAAAACACATAAACACAAAAAAACACTTAAACACATTAATCGGGCTATATTTTCAACCATCCCTCCCCTTGGGATCAGGTGCAATCCGGCCGTAGACAACCTTGAATTTCTGCCGCCCCCTTTTCCTTCCCAGTCAGTACATCTGCTCGTCAAGATCACCCATACTCGTGGTCAAACACTAGATTCGCTCAGTCACTCATTCCTCACCAGGGATGTTAGGACTGTATTCTCTCATAATGTTGAACCACAAATGCTTCGGATTTAGATTTCACGTGCGGCTTCTGAAGGTCTTTAAGGCTTGTAACGGGGCTATTGGTTTGTAGTGTTTGGGGTGGTTGTTCTTAAGGCTCTAAGGTTCAAAAACTACAACTTATTTTGATGTGGGAGAACCGTGTGCATTTGAGCTTTCGGTTGTTACTTCTCTCGGTTGGACATTTTCTGATATTGGTCTCCAACTGGTCAGTAGCGTCTTGTGGCTTCGCCACCCTTATTCTTTCTTTTTTTTTGTGGTCAAGTGTTTTTGACCATTTTCTTCAACATTCTTTATGTGGCTTCGCCACCCTTATTCCTTTTTATCTTTTTGTGGCCTGAAATCTCTTCCTGGTCATTTTTCTCTTTGCTTCTCAATTTCCTTCTCCAGTTGGTTTTCTTCTTGTATGTCCTTCTGGCCAGTTGCCTTCTTGCCTTATGCCTCGCACACACACAGTCCTTGCGGCTTGGGGGTTATATATGGGTGTAGATATGGCTAGAAAAAAAAAGGTTCTAAAGGTGGTTTTTTTTTGGGGGTGGGGGGGGGTTTCCTACTGCCTTCAGATCTTGCCACACGCGGTCACCTCACCCTAGGCATCATGGTGGAAAGTGGTTCCACTTTAGGCTTTTAACTCACATTTTAAGAGGGTTTTTGCGTTTGGCTTTTCTCTCATACTTGCATCATCTGTACAGACTAGAAGATACTAAGGGGGCTGGTTTCCATTGTCCAGCATGTCCTATCTCCTTCAATTCCCCTTACCTTCATCTCGAGACAGTTGAGTTTTAAGCCCAATCAACACGTATATAAAAAAAACTAGACTTAGAAAAACACTAAACACAGACTACACATATACACATATGTCATACTGGCCATTCCATCCCCCCTCCCACTGCACAACTGTCTGCCCTCAGATAAGGCTGTGAAGTGGAAAAAAAGGAATGGCTAGTATGGTTGACACACAGACATACCAAAACATGAACAACATATGCTTATGCTAAAAACTTCTCACACTTAGACTATGCAATAGGCTAAGTGGGAGAGTTTTAAACCTAAACAGATCTTAACAAAAACAAACACATATATACATAAACTCCTTACACTTAGGCTACACAGTAGGCTAAGTGTGAGTTAACATGCACACGAAGAGAAAACAACATCAACACAAACACATGCGTCAAAGTAGTAAACCCCGTACTTCTCACACTTAGACTATTGAATAGTCTAAGTGTTATGAATAGGGTTTACACTCACATGCTACACAAATTTACTCTACCTAAAAACAACAGAACACAAATAAAATAAGAAAAATGAAACTGAAAAGAAAAAGGAAACTAACTGGTAAGTGGGGGGATGGTCATATATTTCTCCTGCTCCTCCTTGGGGCAGGGGTTGGTGCAGATGGTTCTTCTGCCTCATCTTCCTCGGATTCAGATTCACTTCCCTCAGATTCTGCCGGTTCCTCGGCACCTTTCTCCTCTGTCTCCTCTACATCTGTCTCGGCTACTTCTGGTTCATCAGTCTGGCCTCCGTGCCACTCAGTCCAGCTCCTCGGATTGTATTCCCTTGCACTAACTCCCTCAGAATTTTTTCCATTACATTGGTCAAGAGGGTCAACTCCGCTTTGGCCTGCCTATTCTCCTCCGCTAGCTCTGCCACTGCTGTCTCCAATCTCTCTTGCCTCTGCGCTTGAGCTTGTGTCTGTTCTCCCTGGCCTGCTGTCGCCCGTCCGGTAGGAATAACCTCTTCTCCCATAGCGTAGAAACGCGGTACTCCCTGCCTCATGTAAACAGTATTTGTTCGGACGAAGAATGGTGTATCAAACAGACCAGGAGGGTCGACCATATTCAAGGGCGATAGCTCGCCAGCCTCCACAACGATGATATTGTTCCTCACAAAAGCTCCCAGCAGGTGGCACAGGGTGAGATTTCTAGCAGGATGTGTAGCGATGAGATAACACTGATAGGCGGTCCAAAATCCCAGATGGACTCTTTTCTTGCGCTTGGCGCACCAAAGGAGGTACAGTTCTGTCATCGACGTCCGGACGGCCGAATTCGACTGCCCTAGCAGGTTGAAATCAAGATAAAGTTGAACTAGGCGCAGGATGGGGTTGTTAAAGTGGATGGAGCGGGATATGGTGGATGCAAATTGCCCTGCATCCGGGTGAGTCAGTTCCACCCAAGCCTCCTGGGGTTCAAAGTCGACATGGCGTCTAGGAATTCCCCTTTCTCTATTCCCCAGTCCGGCCCTATGGCCTCTTCCAAAGTACACATCCCCAATCGGACCGTCCACTCAATCAAATTCATGCTTATCTCCCCTCTGAACAACCTAAAGCTTATTGACTCCGCGTCCAAATCGGTAGTAACCTTGAATCTGAAAGTTGTGAAAAATTCCTTCGCTAGCCTAACAGAGATATTCAGATCTCTATTCTCTAATAACCAATCAAATCCCAATGCACACACATAAGATAGAAAAGGTTCACGGGCATCCAACTCATCGAGGGAAGGAAAATGGAGTACCTTTCCACACTTAACTTGCTTGCTCCCGTCATCCTTATTATCGAAAGCAACTTGGAGCTTTTTGGAGTCGAACAGCTTCATCTCCTCCACCAGCTCATCAGTGAGTTCCACTGACCAGCGTCTGTACTTCAATCTCTCCACCGGGGATGTACCAGTTCCCGATGGTTAAGTGGAAGCTGCTGTTCACCATACTCTTCATCCTCCAGGGAGATGTCGCTGTCGGATCCCGACTCTTCACTAGCAGCATAGTCGCTGCCGTTTTTCTCCTGACGGTGCGGTGGGGTTCTCTGAGCTGGGTCTGTGATGACGATGCATATGTTCACCGTGTGTTGCTTCTTGCTGCTTGGCTTTCTCTTAACAGGGGCTTTCCCCTTCCTTTTTATATCTTCTTGGTATCTGTCCTCATCTCTGTCTTCATCCTCTTCCGGTTTCTTCTCCGATTGTGTTGAAGGCTTGTCCTAGGCTGTAGGGCGGGTCTCCATGCAGATATTGGTAATTTCATCTCTTGGCTCGACGTGACCTACTGACTCAGATACGAGGTCCAGACCCTCAGCCATCTGCTTAGTCTCATCTCTCTGGTCACTCGGCGTTGTGGTGACCACTTCAGCTGCCGTCGATGCATCTTCCAAGTTAGTAGCTGGAAAAGATTCCTCCCCAGGTTTTGTGGGAGTCACCCTTTCTTCGTCACTTAAAACTTCAACTGGATCTGCTGCTGTGTTCGCCTTCGTCTTGCTGGATGTCCATTTTCCTAGGCATCTCTGCGATACTCTCTTCGGCTTTGGTCGTACTGCCTTGGGATCGTCCCTCAACACCAATTTCCTTTTGACTGCTTTCGGTTTCAACACTGGAGGTGCCACTGGTTCTGGCTCCTCTGTTCGTACCACGGTCTCCTCCGGATCAATGTGCACAGAACTCTCCCCTGCGTCTGGCTGGGGAGTCACTGACTGTGGTACTCGTTCTCCGGTTTGCATCTCTTCCACCTCTTCTTCTGGCTGGTGGGCTAGGCCTTCTTGGTCGTTCCTTGTACTAGCTTCTCCACCCTCTCTTACTGCCACCGATGCATCTTCTTCTTCCTCACGGGTTACCTCTTTCAACAGCGCCTCAAACTCCTCATCCGTCATAAGACCTTGCTTTCTGGCCATTTCATTCAGATCCATCTCTTCCCTTTCCGATTCTTAGGGAACAGTTTTCGCTACTGGTGTCCTCTCCGATTCATCTTCTTCCTCCCGGCCCTCCTTTCCCTCGTCTTCTTTCCCGTTGGTCACTTCTAGATCTGAGTCATAATAAGCGGAAATGGGGTCAACATCCATTGGTTCAATAGGAGGGGAGGGTTCCGAGTATTCTGAAGGTGCGGTCATCGAGGGAGAATTCTTTTTAGGTGGGATTGTTGAGGAAGTCGGAATAGAAGTCGGTGGCTGAACATTTGTTTCAGGGGGTGGTACTATCGGGGTTTCTCCGGTTACGCTTGATTCACGACCGACTTGGCTAAAACCTGCCAACGCAGCCGCCCAGTTCTTGTTCGGGTCCTGCAGTCTAAGGAACTCAGCTAATGCGTTCAAAGAGACCATAGCCGGAGCCTGAGAAATCGGGTCTTGTGGTTGCGGTTGCGACAACCGCTCTTCCGTCGGCAGTTGCAATTCCGGGGTTTCATCTTGGACATTCGAAGGGGGTTTCTCATTGGTTTGTTTCTTTGCCCATTTCTTTTTTCCCATGGCTTGATTCAGTGATTTCTGGTGGTAGTGTGGGTATTGAATTCTGGTGAATGTTGGGAATTTTCGGAAAAGAGAAATTGCAGGTGAGGGTTTGTGAGATGAAAGGGGAAAGACGGTTTGGATATGAGAGTAGAATGGGTAGCTGAGGGTTTGTAACCGGCTATGAGCGGTTTCCAGGTTGGCGACGATTCGTGTGGGAGACGGTTGAGAGCGTTGCCTCCTGATTGGACGTCATCTGTCCTTCTCTGCACACGCGCCCTCCCAGTCGCTGCCTGTCTTCAAAGCTGCAACAACCCCAATTCAAATTTCGTCCCTCAATGATTTCCCCCTATATTTTCCCAGATTGGTAATCAAAGTAAAAAGGACACTTAAATAAAATTGAGAGTTTCACCAAAATGGCATTCTGGTGGTCAGTACGTACTCCAAACTAAATTTAAGGACCGAAAAATATTTTTGGATTTTAATTTTTAATTGCATGCAGAGATTTAATTAACTACCACGTATTTACAATATTTACATTTCCCTTAGGAAATTTGGAATTCTACTTGGCCAGTATGTGCAAACTTCGATAAAAGGAAACTAGCCCAGTGGAACTCCAAATTCCTATCATACCGGTCAGTATGCAACCTTAGTATGTGGTTGCAGTGGGATCTCATCCACTACACCCACATCACTATTCTCCCTAAACACCTTCAGTCTATGTCCATTTACGACAAAAGGTTCAGAGTTAGGAATACTCTCTGAAATCTCCACTGCTCCATTAGAACTGAGTGCGGTTATGACATAGGGTCCTGTCCACTTCGACTTGAGCTTCCCAGGCATTAGCTTCAATCTCGACTGGAAGAGTAGTACTTTCTGGCCAACATGGTGGTCTTTGGTCCTTAGATTTCTGTCGTGCCATAATTTATTTCTCTCCTTATACCACATGGCGGAATCAAACGATTCCAATCTAAGTTCTTCTAACTCCTGTAGCTGCAGCTTCATTTCCTCTTCACAGGCCCTAGCATCCATATTAACTTTCTGTACTGCCCAGTATGCTCGGTGCTCGATCGTCACTGGTAAGTGGCACATCTTTCCAAAAACGATTCGGTACGGGGACATTCCTATGGGAGTTTTGTAGGCTGTCCGATACGCCCACAGAGCATCCTCTAACCTCACACTCCAGTCCTTCCTAGAAGGATTGACTGTTTTTTCTAGAATCTTCTTTATCTCTCGGTTAGAGATCTCTGCTTGACCGTTCACTTGCGGGTGGTAGGGGCTAGATAATCTGTGGTGCACGCCATACTTCTTCACCAAGGCTTCGATTGTGCGGTTACAGAAGTGAGTTCCCTGATCGGATATGATGGTCCTTGGTACTCCGAATCGACTGAATATATTGCTCTTGAGAAACTTGGCCACCTCCTTCGCCTCACATGTGCTTGTGGCCTTGGCTTCTACCCACTTAGAGACGTAGTCAACTGCGACTAAGATATACAAGTTCCCATAAGACGAGGGAAAAGGACCCATGAAGTCCATCCCCCATATGTCTAACAGCTCACAAACAATGACCGGGACTTGTGGCATTTCATCTCGTGCAGAGATCCCACCGGTAAGTTGACAACACTCACAACTTCTACAGAATTCATAGGCATCTTTGTTGAGGGTTGTCCAATAAAATCCGCTATCCAAGATCTTCCTCGCCGTTTTCTTGGGACCGAAGTGTCCTCCACAGGCCAAGGAGTGGCAATGTATTAGAACGTCCCTTTGTTCCCAGTCAGGAACGCATCTTCTTATCACTTGATCTGCTCCTACCCTCCAAAGATATGGGTCGTCCCAAAAGTAGTATTTTGCTTCACTCTTGATCTTCATTCTTTGAGCTTTGGTGATGTTTGGCACTTCTGGAAGCTCTCCCGAAACTAGGTAGTTGGCTAAGTACGCATACTATGGCTCCTGCCCTACTTTTTCTTTCCCTTTTTCTGTCACATCCTGGCCAGTAAGCTTTATCACTTCCTCCCAATCAATTTTTCTAATGGCAAAAATCACTTCACATAAGTGTTCCTCCGGAAATCGGTCGTGTACCTCCTCGCTGCTCCCATCTTGCACTATCCTGCTCAAATGATCAGCGACTTTATTCTCGACCCATTTCTTGTCTTCCACCTCCCAATCGAACTCTTGTAACAGGAGTACCCATCGGATTAAGCGGGGTTTTGACTCTTTCTTGGTAATCAGGTACTTAATGGCCGCATGGTCAATATAGACGATGACCTTGGATCCCAACAGGTACTGCCGAAACTTTTCGAATGGGTACACCACGGCTAGCATCTCCTTCTCAGTGGTGTCGTAATTCCTTTGAGCTTGATTCAATGTTTTAGATGCATAGAAGATCACATACCTTTTCCCTTCGATCTTCTCACCCAGAACAGCTCCCACCGCGTAATCGCTGGCATCACACATCACTTCGAAAGGATGATCCCAGTCAGGAGCCCGAATAATTGGTGCAGATACCAGCTTTTCTTTGAGGAGGTTGAAAGCAGTCTTGCACTGTTCATAAAAAATGAACTCCACTTCGTTTTGAAGAAGTCTGGTAAGGGGTTGGGCAATTTTGGCGAAGTCCTTTATAAATCGTCGATAAAATCCTACATGCCCCAGAAAACCCCTTATTCCTTCTGGTCAATAGGGAATGGCAGTTTGGAAATGAGGTCCACTTTGGCTTGATCCACCTGGATACCTCTCTCTGATACCACATGGCCTAGGACGATCCCTTCTGTGACCATGAAATGGCACTTCTCAAAATTCAAAACCAGGCTCTTTGCTTGACACCTCACTAAAACTATGTCCAAGTGATGAAGGCATGAGTCAAAAGAGTCCACGTAGACTGTAAAGTCATCCATGAATATCTCTATGCACTCCTCAATCAGATGGACAAATATGCTCATCATGCATCGTTGGAATGTTCCTGGAGCGTTGCAAAGACCGAATGGCATGCGTCTGTACGCGTAAGTTCCAAATGGGCAGGTAAAGGTGGTTTTGTCCTGGTCTTCAGGGTCCACGTAGATTTGAAAATACCCGCTGTACCCATCTAAAAAACAAAAGTACTTCTTCCCAGCCAGTCGCTCCAACATCTGGTCGATGAATGGTAGGGGGAAGTGGTCTTTCCTGGTTGCGGTGTTCAGTTTGCGGTAGTCAATGCACATCCGCCAACCAGTGACTAGCCTTGTTGGTATTAGCTCATTTCTCTCATTCTGAACCACTTGAATCCCTGACTTCTTGGGACCATGTGGACGGGGCTGACCCACTCGCTATCGGGTACCGAATAGATAATCTTGATGTGCTTTTGCTCCTTCTTCTAGCATGATATGATGCATACAGACATCGGGACTTATCCCTACCAGATCTGTAAGGCTCCATCCAATAGCTTTTTTGTTCTCACCTAGAACGGTCAGTAGCCTTGCCTCTTGTTCTTTCGTAAGGCTGCTGCTAATGATCACCGGGTACGAGTTTTCCTTCCCTAAGAAAGCATACGTCAGTGTTGCTGGCAGTTTCTTCAATTCAACTTGTGGAGGAAGTGTGTCAGCTGGTAGAATGCTCCTTGCAGCATCCCCCTCCTTCTCTAACTCTTCATCTGAAAGTTCATCTGTACTGGCAGGTAGCTGAGCCCCTGCGGCTCCAATAAATTCTGATTTCTGACAGAAATCCTTAATTGCTCCCTCTATCTCTTCGTCAGTTAACCCTTGGCTACTGATCAGATCGCACCATGCAGCCGCTTCTACATCAGCCTGCCCATACACATCCAACGCTTGGAGTTTTTCCTGCAATAATTCGGTCTCAAGAAAATCTTGGACTAGGGGGTCAATTACATCAACATAGCATAGATTTTCAGAATCAATAGGCTTTTTCATGGCCTCATTGATATCAAATGTGAATTTCTCCCCATGAAAATTAATGCAAATTGTCCCTTCAGCCATGTCCACGATTGTCTTAGATGTTCTAAAAAACGGTGTCCCTAGCAAAATACCACTAGACTCACTCATCTTAATCACATAAAAGTCAGCAGGATAAGTAAAATCATGCACTCTCACCAACACATTTTCTAACACACCTTCAGGATTTATGCATGACCTATCAGTCAGTTGGATTAATACCCTAGTGCTCGATAATGTTACTCCCTTCAGCCGATTATAAACTGACAATGGCATAACATTTATAGAAGCTCCCAGATCACACATTGCATGCTCGATTTTTATATCTCCTATAGTTATAGGCAATGTGAACATACCTGGATCGGCTCTCTTGGGCAGTAGCTTTTCCTGCACAATTGCTGATGCTATTCCTTCCACCATGATCTTCCATCCTTCTGGGCCTTCCCGGCTATAAATTCCTTGATAAATTTTCCAAGTGGGGGTAGCTTCACGGCTTGGAGGGATGGTATGGTGACATCCAGCTTCCCAAAAATTGACATGTAATCCACTGGATTTTCCTTCTTCCTCTTGGTCACGAAACGGTAAGGGAATGGTTTTTTTCCTTTCTCCTCTTCAACTGGTTCCCCGATAGCCTTTCCGGAATCTTTCTTGGGCACATTCTGGGTTGGAGTTTCTTGCATGGATTCTGCTTCTTTAGGCTGGCCTTCCCTGGATTGTATGCCCTTGGTTTCATCCTTTTCCACTAGTGTTTCATCCAAGAAAAACGGATCCTGCATCTGGGGCAGAGGTATGTTGAGCTCTTCTTCCGAGACGACGTCTTTCAGTATATTCGTCCCACTAGGCTCTCCGTTGGACTTCTTCGGTTGGGGCCCCTCATAGGCATTACCGGACCGCAATGTGACCTTGCTCACGTTTTCCTTTTTGGGTACATGGACTGTAGACGGGAGTTTCCCTGAGTTCCCTTTCAATTCACCCATCGAATTTGCCAGTTGGGCCAATTGTCTATTCATCATATCGATGTTCGCCTTATGCTCCTTATGGGCATTCTGCATCCCTTGCACTACTTCATTATTGGACTGCAACTCACCTTTGATACTCTGCTGCGAAGCGAGCAATTCTTCCATCATGTCCTCCATAGATCGCCTTGACCTGTTAGGATATTGGGATTGATTTGGCTCTTGGTGCTGGTTATACTGGGGGTTATGGTTGGGCTGGAAATTTTGGAAGTTTTGCTGGTTCTGGTTAGGTGGGTATTGGTTATACTGGGCAGGAGGGTTGTACTGGTCGTGGTGATATTGATTCTGGTTCTGGCCTTGGAAATGGTTCTGGTTTTGGAACTGGTTTTGGTTCTGTTGATGTTGGGAACCTTGATTATGCTGACTCTGGTAATTTTGGAAGTTTCTCTGGTGGGGTGATACATAGACAGAGTTTGAGTTTTGGTGTTGGTTCCTTCCTGACCAGTTGGATTGGTGGTCGGGATTTGCTGGGCCACGGTTGGAATTCTGGTTCGGGTGGGGGTTGTATTGGTTCTGACCTTGACTTTGGTTCTGATTTTGGTTTCCATCTCCCCATCGAAAATTTGGATGGCCCCTCCGTGGTGCGTCCCGCTGTCTCCCCTGAATCCAATTCCCACTAGAGTTATAGTACCCTGCAGCATTGACTTGCTCCATGTTGATGAAGTCATTCGGCTGATCGTAGGCTAGCCCTTGACTTCCCTGCAGGGCATCCTTATAGCTCCTAGTTGGAGAAGGTGGTGGTGCGTTCTTTTCGATCGCACTCAGGAGTGTCTTTTTCAGCTCTTCCATTTTCAAATCCATCTTCTGATCTATCTTCTGCTCTTGGTCAGTAGACGAAGCATTCGCAATTCTTTCTCTAATGTAGCCGTCCCTTGAATTGTCGTATTCCTTCTTTGCGCTCAAAAGCTTCCCTATGACCCTTTTAGCTTCACTGACCCTTAATTGCGTGAAACTTCCTCCTGACGAGGAGTTTGCCAAGTCTTTTGTTGCCTTGTTCATCCCCTCATAAAAGGTATGATGTATCTCTATATCGGCCATATGATGGTTCGGACATGCATCCAAAAGACTCATATACTTCGCCCAATAATCACTCAAGGGTTCATCGTAACCTTGCTTCACACTGGTTATCTCTCTCTTCAGCGCACTCGTCTTAGATGATGGAAAAAATTTGCCTAAGAAGGCTGACTTCAAATCGGCCCAACTCTCAATGGAGTAGGGTGGCAGGCACATGAACCATGTGTTGGCCTCCCCTTTTAGGACGAACAACAAAGCTTTCAATCAGTAGTCATCCTCGGTTGCCCCCGCTGGCCTTCTCTGTGCCCTACAAATTTTACATAACTCATGAAGGAATTTATAAGGGACTTCATAGCTCTTCCCACAGTACGTGAGGGAACATTATGTTTCAGAAAATATCTAGAGGGTACGGGTTACTATAAAAGGCTAAACGGAATATCAGAGAATAAGTGGTAGTTAGGTGACTAGGCTGACAGATCTGTAGGGTACCGGCAGAAAAAGTAGAGAAAAGTAAAGGACAAAAGCAAAAAGTAACTAAAAAGTAAAAGTGGTCCCAAATTTGGATGTGGACATTGTCTTCTCTAACAAGTATGAATACAAATCAAACAACTCAGATTCCATGAATGAGAATTTCATGTTAACAAACTCCACAAAAACATATCTAACAATTAAAACTCCAAATCAAAAGAATAAACTAGCGAAACTGAAATTACGCTCACTGGGTGACATGCAAGGTGGCAGAAATCACGTGAACTAAGCCTTCACACTTAACACTTAAATCTAAATCTAACATCAAACTCAATTCACAAACTCAGAACGATCAACTTAGAAATGAAAATATGCATTCAACACTTGGAAATTACAGTAGCAACTAGATCTACACTATCTAGGCGGAAAGAAACTGAATCAAACAGAAACCGATGCACAAAAACAACTTCATAGTAATAAAACGTCTGGATCTCAACCAAAGTACTTCAAAGTCAGCAAGTATTGAAAATGCAACAGATCCAACGTAAGAAAAATAAGTAAGATTAACTACGAAAGCAATTAAAGATTGTTTTGCCACTCAGGGCGATAAACCACTGTCACTACGCGACGAACTGGCTGGAACGAGATAATGTGGAACTCCGGCGAACTGGCGAACTTCAGGTGACCATGGCTGTGGCGAGGAATGAGAAGATGTAGGACAATGCTGAAAGGAATGATCTACCGAGAGAGAATTCTAACTAAGTGTAGAGGTCCTAAAATTAATGATGCCTTCTCTCTTCAAGTGGCTTCTATTTATATGGAGGCATGCCCTTGATTTTTAGGGTAGACTTTCTTCGTGTAATGACTCTTTTGCCCTTGTTTGTGGTTTATCTTCCCATTAATCCTTCTTCTCCATCTCGAGACTTTTTGACATGCATACTGGTCAGTATAGCAACATTCTGATGCCCTTTTCACCTGAGTTGTCCGACTCTTTCCATACTGACTAGAACCCTTTCCCTGTACACTTTAGCAACTGTTTTGCAGATATAATCCAATTATGCACGTTATACTGACCAGTAATCAAGGCCTAGAATACGACTTATCACCCATCTCAACAATGTGACGGTGCTTACGTTCGACAAGTCCATTTTGTTGGGGTGTGTAGGACAGGATACACGATGGCGAATACCAGAGTTTTGGAGAAAGGTAGTTAGGCTTCTATACTCTCCTACCCAATCAGTTTGTAACGATTTGATTTTTGTGATCTAACTGATTTTCGACCATGTTTTTGAAGTTAATGAAGACATCATGGACTCCACTTTTGGCTTTTAAAAAATAGATCCAAGTGAATCGGCTATACTGATCCACAAAACTAACATAATATGAAAAGTCATTGCGGGAAGCGATAGGAGCAGGTCCCCACAAATCACTGTGAATGAGCATGAGAGGTTTAGTACAAGAAGAAGAGGATGGAGAATAAGGAAGTCGGTGGCTTTTAGCAACACAACAGGGATGACACAATATGCTTTTTTTTATTGAAGTAAAAGGAATATTAGAATTGTGCAAGATCTTTTCTACAGTAGGAAAAACACAATGGCCTAATCTCTTATGCCAAAGGTCTATGCTAACAGTAGTAGTGTTGCCAACAGGCACTTTAGGGAAAGCTGGAGTTGGAGTGCGTAGAGACACGGAGTATGCCGAAGGAAATGAGCTGCTTTGATTGAAATTGAAAGGAGAACCCGAGGACTTGTGAAGAGTGAATTTGTATAACCCTTGATCAAGTATGCCCTTGAGGAGGGTTGCCTTGGAAACCTAATCCTTCACATAGCACACATCATGATGGAATTCAAAAAAGACCTTATTATCTTTAGAGAAGTTTGAAACACTTAGAAGATTTTTGGTGATTTGAGGGACAAGAAGTAGATTCTTAAGTGAGAAGGATCTAGAGTTAGATGATGAAGGATGATGCATAATGGAGTTGCCAATATGAGAAATTTTTATGCCTGCACCATTTCCAAGATAGAGAGCTTTACCTCCTTGATATTCAGACTTAGAATTGAGGTTGGATATGTCATTGGAGACATGATGTGAAGCCCCGGAGTCTGGATACCAAGTGGAAGTTGAAGAAGATATGCTGTCAAAGTTGTACTCGGATGGAGTGTGATAAGAAGAATGGGCTTGAGGATTCTGGTATGGCCTGATATGAGCCATATGAGCCACAGGATTCTAATTAGCATAGTGTGGACTGCGAGTGGGAGTATGAGGTCTCACAGAAGTACTTTGAGGAGAAAAATTGTGTTCAAAACGGTTCCAGCACCTGTCGGCCGTGTGGCCTGGCTTTTGACATAATTGACAGATCAATCGATTGCCTCCAAACCTGCCTCGACCACCTCTGCCTCCCCTAAATCCACTTCTTCCTCATTCACCTCTAGCATAAGTCTGTCTACTTCCTCTTGGCTGATCTCTTGGTTGCCCACCAGAGTGTAGGAGATTAGCTGTGGGTTGAGATCCATCACTGTTGAATGTAGTACTAGATTTCGAATTTTCAAGCATCGACTCGAAGCTAAGAAGTAGAGCTCCAACATCAGCTACTGAACATACATCAGGTTTGGATGTAATCACCACCACAACAGGATCATACTCCGAACCTAGACCTCCAAGAATGTGAAGAATGTGGTCCTCTTCAGGGATTTTACATCCTGCAGATCCGAGTAAGTCACAACATATCTTTACCTTGCTCAAGTTCACACTCATCGGCAATACATCTTTCTTCATAGTCTGCAATTGTAGCTTGTATTGCATTATTTTAGCTTTGGATTGGCTGCCAAAGCTAGTCTATATGGCCTTCCATACCTCTTGACTGGAGTTTAGGCCAACAACAAGTACCATAGTGCTCTCTGAAAGAGACGATTTAATCCACGCAGATAACAACTGATCTTGGCGATGCCAAGTCACAAACTTAAGGTTGAGCGTGCTTTGCGAGGAACCTTCAACTTGAATCATTTTAGGAGGAACTACTGACTCTCCCTTGAGAAATCCCTCAAGCCCGTAGCCTCTAACGGTGGCTAAAATCTGTTGCTTCCATGACAGATAATATACATCAGAAAGTTTGGATGGTACAGAGTGATTGTGAAGGAAAATAGGTGAAGTAGGAGTGGTATTTGATATATCATTGTTGTCTGCCATTGCTAAGCAAAAAGATACAGGGGAGAAAAAGAAAGGAGAGGTAATAGAGGCTAGGTTTGGAACCTAGTGCTCTGATACCATGAAAGACAAGCTGTAAACATTCATTGAAAGGAAGAAGGCAAAGTATGATCTGAACTTTATTTTGATTTTCAATGATGGAGTATTACAAGTCTCATATTTATAGCTAGAATTGCTAGGTTAAAGGGACCAAAACCTAGCAGTCAAAATCAATTAAGATCCTCCTATGGAAAGGGAATATGGTAACAAAATAACTCAACATGATAACAAATAATCTCAGCGAGATTGGTGCTCATCATATTTTCCAACATCAATATTGCAGAGTCATGACAGCTTGCTACTCTTTGGCGACTTCTTTCTCAGAGTTCTAGTTTTCTTCAATGGCGGCATTGCTCGACATAGGAGCACTGCTAACATAGAGTTACACCCTCTTTGAAAATAGTTTATCAACAAATCGTTTTTATTTACTTATTATAACAACACACATAACTCCAACGCTGCCACAAATCCATTTTCACCTTCTCCATGGATAATATCATCACTTCACCCTGTACACCAAAATTGAATCCACATTTTATCAACATAATTCTTACAAAACTAAAATTAATAATTCCATAAATACTAAACAATAATACATAAATACATACTTTGAGCAATCAACGTCCGGGCTAATGATGTAAGGAACGTCGACGCCACATTCTTTAGGTAGACCGGCGATCTTACCGTAGTCGATGCCGGGATACGAGGTGGCCATATTTTTGAGGCAGCCGCAGACGGCCTGACGGTCTGGCGTGGTCTTGTCGGCATCATTCAGAGACTTGATTCCGTTGCAGCATGCCCCGATCGGTCCTTTGTTTGTGACGTAGGGAATGCACACCTAGATGTGACTCAACACCGTGCCACAGCTGAGCTCTGCCTCCGCCACCGCTGCCACCAACAACACCACGGCCATGAGGATTGTAGAGACTGGCTTCATCATTCCTGCCATTATTTTATTTTTATTCAAATATTTTAGTGTTTAATTATCTATGTATGCTTATTGACATGTTTATATAGAGATGTTTTTTACGAAAAGTTGGCAAAGTTGGGTGTTTTGTTAATTTACGTCTCACACTTGTATTTTAATTAGAGTTGGTTGCATGTCGATACATGAATATTTAGATAATCTTTCTTTTCAAACTTTATTTTTTAGACCAAATACACAAATGTAGTGATCTTAATTCTGATCAAAATACCCATATAGTATGATTTTTAAAATCCAAAAGGTTATGTATTTGGATTTATATATAAATATATTTATAGAATTGCAGATAAATTACACGTAAGTTTAGGTTAGGTTTGAGTTATTGATGCGTGGTTATATTGGTGTTGAAGTTAGTATATGTCGCAGTTTTGTTTCTAATGAATGTGATGAAAAGGATTTATGCCCAAAAGAGCATGAAATTATTAGACAAAACTGCATCATAATGCTTTTATATAAGTTCGCGTGTTGAATATGGGTGAGGGAACATATTTGTCACTAGTAACAAACTACACATGTATGTTAATCTACGCCACTCGCGTGTACTTATATTAGATTACTAAAAGGAGTAAAATAAAATAAGGATGCAACATCCCTCCATCCTTGAAAATTTGTCGTATATTTCCATTTCTGTCCGTCCCATAAAATTTGTCACATTTCACTTTTTTACCATTTTTTATAGTGTGGTCATATTCTACTTACTCATTCTCACTCATATTTTATTATAAAACTAATATTTAAAAATAAGATCAAGATTCCATTAACATTTTCAACTCAATTCCCATTACATTTCTTAAAACTCGTGTTTTGTCAAATATAAAATTTAAGAGGCGAGGGAGTACTTTTTTTTCTGTAAATCAAATATTTAGACTCGAGCTTCCTACACCAAAATGGCGGAAGAGCTGACGGAATAATTTGTCCCACTACTAGGCACCACACCTCTATTATTTCCTGTTAAAAAATATGTTGGATCCAAATATTTTGTAAATAGCCCTTCAATTATAGATGAGGTCCAATATGTCCATAGAAATTTTTAAGACCTTCTAATTTGGACAGTTCTATTCATAGCCCAATTCATTGTACCTACTGTAAAAGAGATTAGATCGATTTGGTAAACGTAGCTACAATGAAAAAATAATAGACTTAAAAATACAAAAAATAGTAAATTGATAGTATTTTTAATTTTGCTATGGTAACAATCACCATCGGCCTTATCGTGGATCTTCTTCACCACATATACAATCAGTTTCGTACTCCATTCAATGGTTCATATCTCGTCCCGTCGACCAACTTCCCAAAGATTATAGAAAGTTATAAGTACTATTGAGAATATTATGTACATTAGATAAACTAGAAAAACATAAAACAATTGATGTATTCCATACATTCGACACTATTCGAGTCGTATTCCATTTCAGTACTAAGTTATACTCCTTCAATCACACAACAATATGTGCTCTTTCATTTTTAGTTCGTCTCACAAAAATATGCACTTTTGAAATTTAAAACTTTTTTCTCTCTAATGAGTTATGACTCATTCTCCACTAACAATACTTTAATTACTTTTTTCTTTTTAATTCTCTCTTACTTTACCAATTGTGTATTAAAACTCGTGTCCAACCAAAGTTTTTATTCTTATAGGACGGAAGAAGTATAAGTCATTTCTCGACAAAAAAAATAAAAGATCTAATCCATGCAAGAAACATGCGATAATAAGCATTAGCAATCACATTTTGGATAATCCCTTGGTGCTAGTAAGCTTCCGAATCTCATGATCCGCCTCCACAATTCTCATATCCGATTCGTGCAGAGACACCCAAGCCTCGATCCCTTCCTTATCCTTTGTCCCCATCAGCACCAATATATCCTCCAACCTCCCTCCCGCCATGCTCACCCACTCCGCCTTCCCCATCCCCAAATCAACCTCATAATCCCCAAACTTGGACCAATCACTCACCCACACCACCTTACACTCCCCGGCCTCTCCCCTCTCGTCCGTCTCCACGTAGCTCCCCACCAGCGCCCACCGCCCGAACTCTCTGTCCGACAGCAGGCGCCTGCACTCCTCCACCCCGGCTGCAGCCGCCCCCCGCATCCCGAACACCAGCCCTGGGAAATCCCCCTCCATTTCCCGGGCCTGGCTGGCGTCCAACTCCAGGGTGGAGAATGTGGCCCAGATGCCGCACGACTGGGCCGACACAAGCGGGACCGTCCGCCCCCGGACGTTGATCGCCTGGGCCACCACGCAGGCTCTGCACTCTCCGCGCCTGGCCCTGTCGGCGCGGAGGAGGGCCTGGATCAGGGTGGCGGAGACCACCGCCACCTTGGACGGCGGCCTCTGCCCTCTGATACGAGATATCTCCAAATCTCAATTTATTTGTCTATCAATTTTTTTCCATATCTTTCCATATATGCTTATGATTGTTTTCTTGATCACTAAGTTAGGGTATTAGAGAATTAGTATTATAAATAGGACTATTTGTTCTCTTTTTATTCAATCAATGAAATACATATTCCCCTTTTAATTTTTTTCGTCTCCTTTATTTTTCCGTTTTGCAAAACCTTAGTTCTTGGAGCTGATCTCGGGGCGAGCTCGAGACGTCCATCTTTACTCTTCATCGTCGATCACTCATCGGCGTCGATAATCTTGTTAAGGGAAATCATCCCTTAACAATTGGTGCTTTCATTGTTGATCTCATGTCGGATTGTCAATCATTCGGGGGTCAGACGGAAGCCATGTACTCCCTACCCGCTGTCACGGACACGATACTATCACCCACGGTGGAGTCGCCCTCCATAGATCCGATTAGGGTTCTGTTCGAACAGGTGATGGCAGGTTTAGCGAGAGTGGAGACACGCATGGACGACTATGATCGCCGCCCGTCTTCTCTCCACACGCTACGACCGGAACCGGAGCCGCCACACAGTCGCGCGACCCCTCGTTCACTGGAGGTCGTCTTGCCGTTTACTCTGCCGTTCGCCGCGGTATCCGTCGCTATGCCGCCACTGCCGACGACCGCCCCCTGTTTGAGCCGCACCGAGGGGTTTCTTCCTAACCCTAATTGCGCAGCAGGATCGCTTCGACCAGGGTTCGACCAACAGCAATCAGTGTGGGAACCGCCGCCCACGTCGCGGCCACAGCGCTCGTCGTGGGATCTGCCGCCCACGTCGGGATCACAGCAGGCAGCACCATGGGATTTGCACCCCTCTTCACACGCACAGCACTCGTCGTGGGATCTGCCGCCCCACATCGCGAGCACAGCAGGCAGCGCCGTGGGTTATGCCCCCCACATCGCGTGCTCCCTCGGGATGGGATTTGCCTCCCCCGTCGCGCGCACACACTTCGTGGGATCCACCTCTCGCGTCGCGCGCCCCCACGGCATGGGATGCTTTGGGTCCTCGTTTCAGCGATCATCAAACTCACGGAGGAAGGTCGTCGTGGGACCCACCAGGGCAGCAGCACACCTACTGGGAACAACACCACGAGCCCGTGCTTGACCAACCACTACTGCAACGTTGGCCCGCCTATTGCCATCCACCGAGCCACCATGGTTCAGCAGCACCGATGCCTGCTGCTCAGGCACCAGCCCCGATCTCCCTGCCGCGCGGCCCAGATATAAGGTATGGTTCAATGAAGTCCCTTGCCGATGATATTGATAATCGTGAATCAGTGCAATCTCGTCAAATTTATTATGATGATATTGTAATTGATCAACTACTTCATCAAGATCCAATTGGTAAGGAAGAGGAATTGACAGAAGTTGAGGAATTTTTGCAACTATCCGATGAACCACAATTTGATATGGATCTGTCGAATGTGATTGCACAGACAAAAGATGTCAGTCATTCTAGTGTTGATGTTAGTGGATCAATTCATGGCAATAATGATTCGTGTACTGCAACTGGATTGTCACTTGCATACCGAAAACATGATGTGGAGCATGATAGGGTGTATAGTACATTGTTAAGCAACTGGATTGATTCTTTTTTATTGAAAAAGGACAGAGAGGGTCCCATTGAGGAAGTTGAGAAGGTAATTGTATATGTGGATTTGCATCTCAGCAATGTTGCAAGCATTGTTCACCATTCAACTAGGGTCGACGCCGATGCTCGGTTAATCCCTCTGCGCAAGGACACGCCGTCACCACAGTCGTGTTTGGGAATTCAAGGATGTTTAGACAAGTTCTCTGTTTTGGGGCTGAACAATAGGAAGCACGATATGGATAGACATAAGTCACCATTCACTCTCGCAAAAGCCACACACCATGGTTCATCCAATCTTCAATTTGGGTTGCAAGGGGTGCATGATTTACAGTCTGCTACAGATGCGGGTGGTAGGCTATTGGAGTTAGATACGAGTTGTAAATGTCTGCCCAAGGAGACGACCGAGAGCATTGCTAATGCGGGATTGAAAGCAGGGGATGTCATGTCGGAGTTAGACGTTTCTCGACTTTCCTTTCCCAAGTATGAATTGGCATATGTGTTGGATGATGTCAGGCAGCTAGCAAAGGTGGTTTTTGTGGTTCAAGAAGTTGATTGTGTCAAGCAAGAGGCAACGAGCATTTACATTCTCAGATGTTTTCAGAAGACACCACCTCCTGTTCTAGTACTGTGTGAGCACGAAACAAGTGAAGATTTTGTTGTTAAATGGAGCTATAAGGCCGACGAGGCAGATTGGGAGTCATGCAAATATAGCTGTTCTAACTTGTTGGTGGAGAATCATACTCACACTTTTGTCAAAACAGTTGGCGAACTTGATTTCAGCTTTCCAATTGGAGCACCACTTCTGATGAGCGCATTCTTGATACCAATGCAACTGGAGCCTTTCGGCAAAGCAAAGCTTCTGTTCGTGATGTTCATTGTTGTGTCGTGGTTCCCACCTTGAGGACAAGGTGGATTTCAACCGTGGGGGAGTTGATACGAGATATCTCCAAATCTCAATTTATTTGTCTATCAATTATTTTCCATATCTTTCCATATATGCTTATGATTGTTTTCTTGATCACTAAGTTAGGGTATTAGAGAATTAGTATTATAAATAGGACTATTTGTTCTCTTTTTATTCAATCAATGAAATACATATTCCCCTTTTAATTTTTTTCGTCTCCTTTATTTTTCCGTTTTGCAAAACCTTAGTTCTTGGAGCTGATCTCGGGGCGAGCTCGAGACGTCCATCTTTATTCTTCATCGTCGATCACTCATCGGCGTCGATAATCTTGTTAAGGGAAATCATCCCTTAACACCCTCCCTCACCGGCCATGCGGTGGCGAAGTTCGGATATGGCGGTTTTGGGGAACACGAATCTCCGTAAGGCTATGTTCTTGTTCCGGGTTCTGGAATCGTGGGTCTGCAAGGGAGGTAGGTTCAGTGGCGTATCCACATTGTAACAAGGGGTACCCCCAAAATAAAGTATAATAATGCATTTAGACGTTCTCTCATATTCCTTTGCTAGCCTAGTGGTTGGTTATGTCTCATTCTAATGCATAGACCTGTGTTCGAAACCTGTAGCATGCACACTATTATTCTCTCATCCTCTATTACTTTTATATATTCTAATGCCCACACTACTTTTATTCTCTCATCCTCTATTTCTTTTATATATTCTAATGCATTTTTAGAATCCTTCTAACGCATATTTTTCTGTTTTTCCCAATATCCTCATATATATTTTTTTATTTTCTTCTAATACATTTTTTTTACATAATGTATAATTTTTTTAATCATTTCAATTCTTTTCTAATGCACTTATCTTCTATATTTTTTTTTGAATTTTCTAATATAGTTTAATTCTTTTCTAATGAGGTAGTACTACATCTTTTCAACATAATATATAAATCTAAAAATCTTCATTACAAATAGTGAAGTCCTGCAAATATTAAAATCAAAGCTATCCACTTTCAATATACAACGAACTAATAGTGTCATTAAAAAGTTATTAAATTTTTTATACAAAGAATTCATTTAATTAAAAAATTAATTGGAAAGAGGACCAACCAGATTTGAAGCTCCAAGTCGATAACTTATTTACGTACCCCCAAACAAAAAATCCTGGATCCGCCACTGGGTAGGTTCTCCGAGGGGAAGAAGGAGGCAGAGTCGAAGACGGGGGAGATGGTCGTGCCGCGAGTGGCGACGCTCGACCACGCGGTTAGAAATATGCTCATTGACGCCGCGTCAAAGATTATGTGGGAGGCGCACACCGCCACGGCCGTGCCACCACACGCAAATCTGGTTGTTAGACAAAATAATAGTACTAATGAGAAACGTCAGAATGAGGTTTATCTAGGATTATATTTGTTATAGATAATCATCAGATAAAGTATTCTGGAGATGAACAGAGTTTTTTTCGAAAAGGGCAACCGAACAGGATACTCCCTCGTCTCCCATTAATTGCCGCAAATTTCCTTTTTTTTGTGTGCCCCCAATTAATTCACTTCCTTACTTTTTACTACTTTTTGCAATAAACCTTGTATTCCACTAACTCATTGTACACACATTTTATTATAAAATTAATTTCAAAAGTAGGACTCACATTCCACTAACTTTTTCCATCCACTTCCACTACATTTCTTAAAATCCATGTCAAATGAAACAATGTCAATTAATGGGGACGGAGGGAGTATAAGATTAGACATTGTCACAAGTAAACAACACAACCGAACGACTCCTAAATAAATAAAAATTTAATGTGTATAATTGAAGAAAACATGTTGATTTGGAGTGCGAGCATCGGGTCCGTGGGCTCGTCAGCGGCACCTATTTCCAATGGGACGAGAAGGTTGAGGTGATCCACATTGAGCCTCCCATTTATGAGTTGATCGAGTTGGTACTCAACTTTGGCTACCGAGAAAAGAGCGCCCTCGTCGTTGCAATTAACCGTGCGACCGTTTTTATCGTATCTACCAGCAGGCGGGTAGTAAAGCGACAATGTTTGTGCTAACGAGTCTTCCAAAGAGGGAATTGAAGTCGATTTACGATAGTAAAGGATTCGAACCACGAACATGATGGATTGACCTCGTCCATCACCGAGATATTGTAGGTGCGGAGCTGTGGTGGAGTTTCCTTGCTAGGTTTAACTAGCTTCCGAGTAAGGACATTCACCAACATTTTCTTGCTTGGAAATATGATGTTTGTGTAACTAAATCAAGAAAATCCAATTGAACCATCATCCATGAAATAAAACTGATTGTAATTGATGTAACATGTTTGCTTTTATTAAAAAATTCACACTGAATTGTTATTTAATTTAGAATCTGCTGAAAATATAAAAATACACACCTCGAAGAGAAAAGATATTTGCAGCTTGCCTTGAGATTCTTCTTCTAGTTTTCGGATTATATGAAAGTGAGAGTGAAGCTAGTGCTTTTATTGCTGAGCTGGTGAAAAACTCTTGAAATAAATAAAATGGTTGTATACCACTAAATCATTAATTTCCCTGCCTAAAGCATCTTCCAACTACAATCCTTTCTGTAAGATATACAGTGTTTAAATACGACAGCGTATTATTTCTATATACAATTGTCCTTAAAAGTATGAACATTTAATTTGTTACGGTGTTTAGTTGCATAATTGATAAAGTAAGAAAGAGATAGATAAAAAAGTTCTTAAAACAATATTGTTAGATGAGAATGAGTCCCACCTAATAAAGAGAAAAGAATTTTTGAAATTAGAATGTTCATACTTTTTAAGAACGGACTAAAAAAATAAAGAGTTCATACTTTTCAAGATGAAGGGAGTATATGACTCTTATTACTCATGAAATAAAAATTTAATGCAGTATGCCAAATTCAGAAATAAAGTGATTTAATTACAGTTTGCCAAATTTAAGAACTGAAAGGATATATTTGTCAATTTCATTATTTAATTGTAAAATTAAGTTCCCTCCTAGTTGAGTCAATTTTCTATTTCGGAAAGTTCCCTCATAGTTGAGTCATTTTCATGCATAGTAATTTTTTTCTCTTTATTATTTTACTATCTCTTACTTATTCTTTGTACTTTATTTACTATGTTTTTTACTTTATTCTCTCTACATTTTTCTCTTTGTTACTTTTTTATTTAACACACTCAACATTTCTTTTTTAAACTCCGTGCCGATAAATTTTCCCTCAACTATGAGCGAACGAAGGGAGTACCATTTAAACATCCATAAATAGAAAATTATTGTCGATGGTAATAGTATAATATTGTATTTTTGGTCCTTTTGGAATGGTAAAGTAGCATTTGAGTATTAATTCGAGAAAATAATTTTTTTTTACATTTAGTTGCCATCATATAGAATGTAAATTTAGACTAATCTTCGGAGTTTATCTTAAAATAAGATCACCGATTCAAGCTATATCTATTATAACAAAGAGTTAAAGTGAATTGCAATATAATTTCTATACAATTGGATTCTTACATTCTCGATCTATGATGAATTTAAATACTAGTATTATGCATAGTCGCTGAATATATAGAGTACTCACATTTGACTATTGGAGGCCCTGTTCTTTCGATTTTGGATATTATGTTGAAGTCGCTCGGGAATTGTGCTGTGTTACTTGTGCTATTGATATATCACAAATCCCAAGGTCCAGAGGATTCGTTGATTACAGGGTGTAGGAGATCGTGGAACCTTCAGAATTCGGTCCTTGGACACACACTTTTCCACTTCAAAAATCTCAACCCACTACACTATTGGCTAGTATAGAGAAGCAAATGATTGATCCCACGAGGACGGATGAGTTAGGATGCATTTAGAGGGTTTTGGGAGGGTTTGGCTGCTGCCACGCAACAAGTGGGTTGAGAATTTTAAACTACTTGACTTAGGAAATGAAAGCTAACTACTCTATCTACTGGGTCCAGGAAACTGGTACGTACGGCACATGCATGACGCAAAATGTAAATCACTTGAGAGACAAACTCAACAAACTGAGACTATACTGACTTTCCTAAAATGACCGAACAAACTAGCACAGAAAGTGGGGACCAAATTTCCCTAAGTGTCCAGGTTCTGGAAAAGCTGCAGCAAAGTAAAAGGACAAAGCAGAGAGAACAGACAGATTGCAGATTTGATCCTAACTACTAACAAACTTCATCTTCTTCAGGAATCCAACGGGAAAACAAAATAAAATAGAGTAATGAACATCATGAAAATAGAGCAAGTTTCAGATCTGAAATTAAACAAGGAATTAAAGGCTAAACTCAACAGATCTAAACTACTAGGCCTAGCAGATGCGAGAACAAACAGTAAACAATCATAATCATGCAGAATTCAAACAACAAACTCCAGATCCATCACGATTCTCCAAAATCTCAACGCCTCCATGATTAGATCCACAACTTCCAGCAATAATCCAACGGATCCCAACTCCAAACATCCAACAAATAATAAATACGAAACGGAAAAACAGTAAACACACATCAACTCAACAAGATCCAACAAAACCAACGGAAATATTCACAATATTTAGAACTAAGTTTGATTCCAGCAGATCCAAGTCAGAAACAGAAGCTGCTAAGCTAAAAACTGCAAGTGCTTAAAAACGAAAAGTAATCCAAAGCAGAATGTAAAAGATTGTTTCTTCGCCTACACAAGGCGGTGCCCCCTCCTTCTTCAATGTTAAGCTCTTTATATAGGTAAGGCTCTGATCCTTAGGACATGTTCTTGGTGAATTGACGCTTGTGCCCCTGAATAGGATCTTTTTAAACTCTGCTATTTGCTCCATTCTGCTCCTGTCGCCAACTTCTGATATTTCACTTCAAAATTCATCTCTTTTGCGTCTGCCAGGTTAATTAGCACCAATTCCTGGGCCCGACAGATTTATTACGCACCTGAACTTAGAAACGTATATTAGTGCACCGAAAACACAGAATTTAGATCTAAAACAAATACATGATACGAGCCTTATCATATGTCATGTCTCATTTTTTTTAAGTGAACTATATTTTTCACTAATTTATTACACTCACATTTTATTATAAAATTAAAATATAAATGGGACGTACGTTCCGCTAACCTTTCTTGTCCAGTTAAAACTTGCACGGAATCAAAGTGGAGCATTAAACACTTTACTGGGTACATTTTTTGCAATTTTTGTTTTAGTCAATTTGTTTCTTTTTCCTTTTCTCCCTTTTCATTCTTTCTTCTTTCTTTTTCCTTTTCTTATTCTTTTTTCTTTAATTTTTCATCTTAAAATATAAATATGAAATCGAATTAATTATTAAATTTAAAATAGCTAATCAACTAAGCAAATTCGATCAATAACTAGACTAGTGAATAACTAATGCCACTAATTCCAATCCAATTAATACAATGATGAAAATCTTATCAATAAATAATTGGATCGGCAACTGAGCATATGCTCTTTCATTTTGATGTATAGATTTTATTTTTGTGATAATAAATACTTTTTTTATATATTGACTATTATTATGATATTATCGTTAAATAGTATAATTATGTTTTGAGTATTTTATTTATATTTGTAATGTTCATGACATTTTTGGTAAAAATCAAATTATTCAAAATTTAATCCAATTATCATAGAATCTTAGATACATAGAAACATAATAATAATAATAATAATAATAATAATAATAATAATAATAATAATAATAATAATAATAATAATAATAATAATAATAATAATAAAATAGTACATGAATCGCAATTTTAGTTGACTTTTCATCATTCCATAACCTATAACTTTGTATATTTATTAATCGTCTCATACAATTAATATTTTGATTAAAATTATTGAGATTTTTGTACTTTCGGTCATTGTATCTTTAACTTACATGCTAATAATCATATAAAAATCGGTCACTATAACGCAGAACAAACTAAATTTATGCCGAACTTAACCAAAAATTATAACTTAAATAACAAATTTCATCAAAATTTTAATTGTACGTGACAATTGAGATATGTACAGAAGTTATACTCTATCCGTCCATAAAAAATAGTCTTATTTTGCCATTTTTTTATATTCACAATAGTCTCATTTTATAAATAGAAAGTTTGTCTTTTATACTTTACCCATTTTTTCTTTCTCTCATACGTTATCCATTCTTTCTCTCTATCTTTGTTACTTTACCTACTTTTTTTCTCCTTCTATCTTATTTTATTAATTTTTTTTATTAAAATCCATGTCATCCACAAATGAGACTATTTTTATGGACTGAGGATTTATTTTTGCAAAATAAAATAGCATTATTGATTATCATGGAAGTTTAATTCTGTAACTTAAAGAATTATGTCATGCTAATGTAATGTTCCTCATTTTAGCCCAAACTACTCCAATCGGTTCTCACTAAATGTTCTATATTTCTTTATTTGGCCGGTTCCCAATAAATACACTATTTCACTTTTATAACTTTTGTAAGTGGATCTCACATTCTACTAACCAATTCTATTTACAATTGTTATAAACTAAAATTCAAAAATATGACTCACATTCCATTAATTTTTTACATAATTTTTCTTTACAAAGTCAAACAATTTATTAAAACTCGCAGCGATCAAATATGAGACCTCTATTGGGGACATATGGAGTATTGATTATACGCATTTATCATTTTTTATAATTGTATATTTCAATCTAGCTAAAATCTAATTTATGCAATCAAATATTTTTATTAAAATGTGAAACACTCTTTATCTCTATGATATATAAGGACTTATTTTGGAAAATAAAATAGCATTATTGATTATTGTAACAACCCCTAATTTTCGTCCCTTCTTTCCTTCTTTCGAGATAAATCGAAATTTATTAGTATAATTAATTTCTATTAGAAGTCGTGTAATTTTGTAATCGTTGAACTCTTGTTGCAATCTCAACTTCCGAATAACGTGAGTACTTTGTTTTGAGAAAATAAAGTATGAAGAATTTGTTGGCACAAGAGAAAGATATCAGGGTGTGTTTGGGAACATGGAATTGGAGCTATGGAATTGGAATTGGAGGCTTCAATTCCAATTCCATTGTTTAGTATCACAAAAATGTATAGAATTAGAATTGAATTATAATTCCAAAATTTTCAATTCCATGATTTGTTTCATATCAAAAGTAGAAAATTGGAATTCCAAATATTCATAAAATTAGATAGCTTCAGTACCGACTACAGACATTTCACATACACTACACACATTTCACACAATTCACACACTACACACATTTCACGCACTTCGCAAACTACACACATTTCACACACGATACACACTACACACATTTCACACACTACACACATTTCACACACTACACACATTTCACACTCTACACAAGTTTCACACACTACACACATTTCACACACTACACATATTTCACACACTACACACACTACATGCATTTCACACACTAAACAAATTTCACACACTACACACACTAAACAAATTTCACACACTACACAAATTTCACACTACACACATTTCACACTCTACACAAATTTCACACACTACACACACTACACACATCTCACACATTTCACACACTACACAAATTTCACACATTTCACACTATACACACACTACATAAAATACACACACTACATATACTATACGCAAAATACACATACTACACACATTACACACAAAATACACACACGACACAAATTTTACACAAAATACACACTATACCCAAAATACACACACTATTCAAAAACCAAAATTTCAAATTTGGTTCAGTTTTAACTTTTGGAAAATTTTATTTTTTTTATTCAGACCGGAAAAAAAAACTAAAACTGAAAAAAAAAATCTAAAAAACGGATGCTTGAAATGTGTAAAATGTGTGTAAAGTGTGAAAGTGTGTGAAATTTGTGTAGTGTGTAAAATATGTGAAATGTGTGTTTTGTGTGTGAAATGTGTGTAGTGTGTGAAATTTGTGTAGTGTGTGTAGTGTGTAAAATATGTGTAGTGCGGGAAATGTGTGAAATTTGTGTAGTGTGTGAAATTTGTGTAGTGTATGAAATGTGTGTAGTGTGCGAAGTGTGTGAAATGTGTGTAGTGTGTGAAATGCGTGTATTGTGTGTAGTGTGTGAAATGCATTTATTGTGTGAAATGTGTGTAGTGTGTGAAATGTTTGAAATGTGTGTTTTGTGTGTGAAGTGTGTGTAGTGTGTGAAATGTGGAAATTATCAGGAAATTGGGGACTATCATGCAATAGGTGGGGTGCATGCTGGTATTTAATAAAATTCTGGGGGAAGGGGGGGGGGGGTTTGTGAATAATTATGGTGTGGGGGTGTAAAATGAGAATTAGGGTCAGGGTTAATACACCCCAACCCTTTACCTCCTTCAATTCTTGCGCCGCCTCCCCTATTTTGGTTCCACCTCTCGCCGGCGAAATTGCCAGTGCCGACCACCCCGCCGCCGTTCCCGCCTATGCCGGAAGCTTCCAGTTCCTCCTTTTGCTTTCCCCGTCCGGTTATCACTTCTCGATTGCCCGATATAGTTGTCGCCGCTTCACTACCGGCGGTCCCCGGGCGGTGAACGGCGGTGGCTTGGCTCCAGGTTCCGCTCCGGTTACCTTGGCGTTGCCCCTGAGCCGCAAGTCCATGACCGATTCCTTGCGATTCTGTTCTGCCGTGGGTACTAGGGTTTGAGGATTCCGGTGGCCCTAATCTCCGTCGGGTCGCCTCCTTTTTAATCCACCCATATGCGGTTTCCAGTGGGTAATTTCTTCCATTAAGTTTGAATGCAACAGTTACATTCTTACTTGCTCGAATCTTGCTGCTTGATGATTCTGACGAATTTGTTGTTGGTTTCTTCTTCTCGTCTAACATTTTGGACACTGATTTGAATTTTGTTTGCTCACTGATTCTTGATTATTTTGGCCGAGATAGGTTTGGGCAATGATGAAAATAATTCTGAGCCCTTGTTTAAACAAGGCTATGATGCCATGTAGAAACAGGTTTTGGGGAATTCATATCACTCTTTCTCATTGATAATCACAAGATTTACACGCCTCTTTATAGGCTTTCAAGAATACAAAAAAGGTATGATTGATTTCCCTAACCCTAATGTTCTATACATGGTAAATATCAATTTCTAATTAATCGTGATCACAGGAAATCAGCTACGGGAAATCTTCCCTTCCACGGTGCGATCTTTCCTTCCAACACGAGTGATTTGTTGAAGCATATACTTGTACCAACGCCGCCTCAACCTCCTCTTACTAGCCTTGAAGGTTCGTCTCAGTTATTAATTCGTTAGCGCGATTAGAATGTTTAGTTTTGTGATGGCTATTAATATTATGTTTTCGTCGTAAAATTGTGGAAAATCAAATTACAATATCCTAAACCTAACTCTAAAAACTCTGCTCCTTATGTTTAGATTGAAATTTAGTTCTTAGTTAGATGGTATGGAATTGCAGCTAGGGGACCTAGTACAAGGAAGCTATTTCCTGCTTGGCTTTGGAGGAGGAAACCCAAGGACTATGATCTGGCCCAAGGTTTGGTGAGCATTCCTTATTAGTTGAAATAAATTTTGTATGCATATTGTATGTATTTATATAAGCAGAGTAACTTATTTGTCTTTAACTGTTGATGAAGATGATCATTTTGGACTACAAAGCTTTTCACTGCGTGAGCTACGTTTTACAACAAACAGTTTTAGCGACCAAAATATCCTGCGTGGTGGACATTGGAAAGTTTATAAAAGTCGACTAGCAGATGGCTCTCTGGTAGAAGTTGAATGGGTGCCACCACAAGCAACTGAGATAGATATGGAATGATAAGCATTGCTACACATTGCAATGTAATTCGTGCTCGTGGATTTTGTATTACTCAAAAAAGAAAACTGCTCGTTTATCCGCACATGGTTAATGGAAGTGTGGCATTCTGGTTAAGAGGTAAGCTCAATCAACCATTCATTTTCATTCGATGGTGTACTTTTGTTCGATAACAACGTTATGTTTGCTTAAGAACTCGGGTTCGCCGTCTTGCAGGCTGTTAAAATAGGTTTGTAGCTTCTTTTATGCATCTTTTTTTTGTCATATAGAAGGAAAGTAACCATAAATAGTAATCAAGGCAAGTTTTTTATAAACAATAATTGTGTAGATATAGTTTTGTCTGTTATAATGTAAACTGTTTGTGTTTGTTATATTGTAAAGTGTTTGTGTTTATTATATTTTGTAACTGATTGGGAATTTTGTTATGCATACATTTTATTTGTATTAAAACTACTGACTCCAGAAAGAAATGATTCACTGCCTCCTATCGGCTGGCTAACAAGGATGAAGATAGCACTTGGAGCTGCAAAGGGTCTAGCTTACCTGCATCATGATTGCCCCAGGAAAATCATTCATTGTTCTGTTAAAGCGTCTAATATATTTTTGGACGGGAACTTTGAAGCAGTTCTTGCTGACTTATCCTTGGGTGAATTTGTGGATTGCTGCGGTAATGATATTGTCACTCCGGTTAAAGGAAGAATTGGTCATATAGCTCCTGAGTATCTTGCTACTGGTAAGTGTTCGATGAAAAATGATGTTTTTGCTTATGGAGTCTTTCTTCTCGAGCTCATCACAGCGCAGAGAGGTTTTGATCTTGCTCGGCTTGCCAATGGTGATGACATGATGTTAATAGATTGGGTGAGTCTTGCTCTAGTTGTACCATTACTCTCATAGGAATGCAAACGTAAGGAATAACAAATCATTTAAATAGTTTGAAACTTAAACACTGTTGTGTTAAGTGATATTTTGATGAGTGTACATTATTCCTGTGGTGATGAGTCTAGGCAATATTTTCATTTGAAGTAGAAATTTCACAAATATAACCTGTCACTAGGCATTTTTCAAGTAATCTATTACTTGGCTCCATTGTTGTTATATGGTTACTCAGGGATATATAATCTAACATCAGGTTAAGCATATTTACAAGGAGAGAGAATGGAAAGTGATAGTTGATGCAGAACTTCAAGGTAAAATCACAGATGAAGAGGTTGAGGAATTGTTGCAAATAGCTCTGATCTGCACACGAGATGATCCAGAAGAACGCCCGACGATGTTGGAAGTTGCGAGGAGGTTAGAAGTTACATATCACTTGGCAAAGGGGGAGGCAGAGTGGTCCATGGAAGATTTCAATGTAGACATTTTGGAAGGTCGAGATGTCGAGAATTCTTCTCTGGATAAACTACATGCTGCAACAGAGGGTTTTAGCAACAAAATTATCAGTGAGGATAGTTTTAATGTGATCTACAAAGGCTGGTTAGATGGCTATCCTGTTGCAGTTAAAAGACAATTCTCGAAGTCTAGAATATTATTTTGAAAGAGAACTAGAGATTGGACAAATTTGTTCGCAACCAATTCCAAATCTGGTTCATGTGATTGGATTTTGCCGGATGCCAGAAGTACAACTGCTTGTTTTCCCGTTGATGGTCAATGGAAGTGTCGATTCATGGTTAACGGGTAAGCTTTCCCAAATTCATTCTCTCTCACACAGCACAGCTCATTAATGTTTCCTCTTATAATAACGTTAGACCTATTAACATAACATGATGAGAAATGTTTCTTAGAGCATGAGTGTTTAATTATTGTTTTAATTTGAACAGGGAGACATGAATCGCAGCCTCCTCTCACTTGGAAACAGAGAAAAAATATAGCAATTGGTGCAGCAAGGGGTCTAGCTCATTTGCATGATAAATGTGGAAAGAAAATCATTCATTGCGATGTCAAAGCTGCAAATATATTGTTAGATGACAACTTTGAATCAGTTGTTGCTGATTTCAAATCAGCCAAGTTCATGAACCACCACGAAACTTATATTACCACAACCGTGACAGGAACAATTGGTCATATATAGCCCCCGAGTACCTTGCCAGTGGTAAATGTTAAGAAAAAACTGATGTTTTCAGTTATGGAGCGTTTCTTCTTGAGCTCATCACAGGACGGAGAATTATTAATCTTATTCACGTAGCCGATGAGAACGACAGGATGTGTGTTGGTTTGGTGAGAATATAAGTTTATTCTATGAATATTAAGAATTTGCAGTTTGTAATTCCTTATTTCCCTATACATCTAATATCTGGTAAAAAATAATTATGAGGAGAGAAGATGGGAATCATTGGCTGATAATGAAGGTGGTGATGATTTCATGGAAGCAGCTGGTGAAAGCCGCTGTTTACTGCACAAGATACAACCCAGACAGACGTCCAAGGATGGCGGATGTCGTGACGATGTTAGAATTAGTTTAGGGTGTGGTTCAGAGTTCCGAAGAGCAGTTCGGAATAAGAAGAGGATGGTGGTACTTCTAGTTCGGCATCAGAAGAACTAAGTGATCAGCCAAGATGATCATACAATATAGATCCCCAAAAGGCAAATCTTGAATAATGGTAATTTCAAGATGACTCATTTACTTAATAGTATATTTTACTAAACAGGGACATTCTAATAGGTCAATAAATATCAAATAACTTGAATAATCACACCATTGTTCTTATTCAAGCCTACAACACACTACAACAGTCATTAGATTAATTTCTCAACTTTAGTTGCAGCAGCTGTAGATATCTTAACACCGAAGATTAGGTCCTGGACTAACCCGCAACTGCTTACAGTAATCTTCGTAGTACTTGACTCGAGAGCTCACTTGCGCGGTCCTCTTCCCGTCGCATTCAGCTCTATTAATAGCACGAATCGTGGCTCCAAAGCCCTTGCCCGATATGAAAAGGCCGTCCCAGTTTTCCATCCAAAACCATACAGAAGCCTTGATTGATATAAGGGCATTTGTGGCAACAACCTCGGGATTTTTTAGTACAGTGAACCCTATGGCGCGGCCGGCTACACCATAGTTGTAGTTCCACGTCAGCTTCAACGGTCCCCGACCGTAGTAGTGCTTGTTGGCCGCACACGGCCATTTTGAATATGTTAGGTCGCAATAGGGCTTCGATTGCCTGCCATTCTCTTCAATAAAGCACAAACCTACGTACAAAGGTAATTTGTAAGGGAAATATATCGGTGTTTATAATAGTCGTATAAATAAATTAATGTATATGAATGAGTTGGAGAGAACTTTCCTTAAATGGAAATGAGCTATTTTTATGGTACGGATGGAGTATGAAAATAAATGAGAATATTTATGTGTGGTGTTGAGTTGTTAAAGGCTTACTTCCCGTCTCATGCGCGATGTGGGCGAAGAAGGCTGCGATTTCCCGCTTGGACTCGTCAACGGATCCAATAGTCCCGAAGGTGGGATAAGAGGCCATCGCGAGGAGAAACCTCGCGCGGCTGTAGAATCCCTTCCCTGGGCAGCCGCACGGGCGCTGAGGTCATCCGCAACGCTGTCTCTTATCTGTCTCATTTCTTCACTATTCATGGGCCCCACTGTACTTTTCACCCCATCTCTTAACTAAGAGACAACACCTGCATCACTCCATCTCTTAACCATCTCATCCCTTAACTATTCATTCAATTTCATTTTTTATTTTTATTTCCAACAAATTCAATTAATAAAAACACACTTCATTAAATAAAATAAAATTACAACTTAAAATTCTAAAAAAAACCACATTAATAAAATCCTAAAAAAATAAAAAATATATAATTTAAAATCTTCCGCTCATTCTCTATAAATTCAAAATCTCAAAACTCAAAGAAGCAGAAGAAGATATCATTAGTTGCGACATCTTATTCCGTGGGATCAAAGCTCGAGGCAACAAAAATTCGTAGCGATAGACTTGGGGAGGTGAAGGATTTATTTCGAATTTAGGAGAGAGCTCCGACGAACTTTTAGTCTGTGGATTCCAACGATACTTGAAAATTCAGGGTGTTTGATTTTTTTTATTCGACGCATTTGCTCAAATGGATCAATGAATGGATTAAATTTGGGAGAAGAATAATGTTTTGAGATGAAGAATGTAGAGTATTTGAGTGAGAATAGAGAGTTTTTTTTTATGGTGGATTAATTTGTGGGAATGATTTAATATTTATAGAAGTGATTGGAGGCTTAAAAAAATATAAATAAAAAATTTGCAAAAAACGGCTATAAACGGCTAGTATATTTTTGGAGATTTTTTTATTTTCAAATTTTTCCTGAATTTAAAAAAAATATATTTTTTCGGATAAAAACAACGCCCACTCTCGGGCCGGCGAGTGGGCGTCACGGACGAACCGGAGCTCGCCACGTCGCCAACGCGCGTGGCGAGCTGTCTCACGACACTTCCCTCCGCGGCGAGACAAGGGACGGGCTGGGGACGAGACGGAGCCCGCAACGCTGTCTCGATGCAGTCTCGTCTCTCCTAGACGAGATAGAGCCCGCAACGAGACGCGTTGCGGGTGCCCTGACTCGCGAGGATCCCGTTGAAGAAAACGTCGGTCACAACAACTTTGACTTTGTTGCGGCCTTTGCACGGCCCGGCCCGGCCCAGCAGTTGGTGCCGCAGAAGCCGAATTTGCTGCAGCACTCGCCCCTCTTGCACCCGCACTTCTGCCCGGAAACGGAGCCCAGGACAAGGCAGACAATGGTGAAGAGAGTGAGGAGGTTTTTCATTTTTGGGTTAGTGGTGTAGATAGACTTAGAAGGGATGTGATGAGTTTTTATTGTGTGTGTATGTGCACCTCAACTTATTTAGTTCAAGATCATAGTGAAATAGACTTTAATTTCTTTGTCAAGGGCGCGAAATCAAATTTTATTTTTTTTATCATTTTTATTGGGTTATTTATGTTATTGTATGGCGTAAATTACTTAGGAAGTGATTGATATATGTGCTTCACGGGAAGTGTTATATTACTAACTCAATACTTAATTGCTAACTATAATTAAATAATAACTATTAGATATTCAAATCAAGTGTCTAGATCATCAGCTCTAGAATGTCAATACGATCAACAGAAAACGTCAATAAGGGTACTAAGGTCAATTTACAACAAATTAGTTGTAACTAACTTTTGAAAAATATCTCATAACTTTAAAACACATATAACTTTTCTCGATTTAAATTATTTTTTCGCACTACATATATCAAATTAGAGATAATTTCATAAGGATTCTAAAGAGATCTCACTTGCATATGTTCCGATGTCAAAATTTGAAAAAAAAAATCAAAAATTTTCATAAATTTCGTTCACAGCTTTATACCAATACACGACACATAATATGTCAATACAATGCTTGTACAATGTCAATATGAAATTGTATTGACATTGTCATGTGTTTGTGTTGATGTATTACATACATTGTATGACATTGTGTTTCTAAATCCTAAATTTGATAGTTGCTATTATCTTTTTAATATTAAAAAATAAAAAATAAAATTACACATGACAAATTGTAGACCACAAGATTTCTAAAATCCTATGGTCTTAAATTAGTTGTAGTTAGCAATTAAATGATAAGTTAGCAATTGATCACTCTCTGTGCTTCACAATCTCTATCCTTTTTTGAATTTATAATTGTTAACCTAGATTCCATGATCATTAGGAGTAGTGATGGAGTATCTCATAACCTACTTAGTACTAATGTTTTTCTAAATCAAACAAAAATTAAAATCTAGTTACATAAATTTATTAAAAACGGCAAAAACCAAGTTATCTTCATATTAATCTTATACAGAAAATATCAATAAAATTCATATATAGTAGCCATAGGATTAAAGCTACGAAATAGAACAAAACTCATGATTCTCTAATTTATTTGATTAAATATATTTACAAAATTACACTCCCTCCTTCGTCCCATAAATATAGACCACTTGAAACGGCATTGGTTTAATTTAATGCGCAATTAAGAAAATAAGAGAGAGATAGAAATAAAAATTGATTGAAACATAGTTAGTAAAAAAATGAAGCTCACCTCGTTCGAAAAAAAAACTTTCCAAAATCAATGTTGCTTTTTCTATGTGATGGACCAAATAATGACAATTAATCTATTTTTAGGGACGTAGCTATATTTTTAACAAAAAATAAGTAAAATAATTTTAGAAAATTTTCAAACTGTTAAAGCCCCTCACCAAGCAGTTTTTCCTCTGCTCTTTTTTTTATTCTTTTTAAGATAGATCAATACTTATTTCTTATTTATCTTTGTAGTAACTTGAACTTTTCTATTTATTGGATGGAGGAGCATTTTACTAAACGAGTAAAGTTGCGCTTCATCGTCTCACCTATATTATTTTAAAGAGGATATCCCACTAATCCCTATGACGACTCAAACCCCGTCTTATTGGGTGGAGAGAAAGCGTCACCCCTGATTAGAGATGCCCACCGGTTCCGGTTCCGGTTCCGAACCGGAACCGTGGCAATATTCCCGAACCGGAACCGTCGAAATTCGGGTCGCGGTCCGGTTCAGGTTCAAGATATTTCGAACCGGAATCGTCACCGAACCGGCGGTTCGGGACGGTTCGGAACCGGCGGTTAACCGCGGAACCGCCGGTTCGGGTGCGTATATCGAGGCATGGGGGATGGGGCCGGCGGCGGCAGCTTTTCAGCAGCAAAACCGGCCGGAACCGCCGGTTTTTCGGCGGTTAACTGCCGATTCAGTGGCTTTCGAGGCGGCGCGGAACACGAGGCGACAATGGCGCAGCTTTTGCAGACGGTTCGTTGACCGAACAGGCGGTTTTATCCCGGAAACCGGCGGTTTTGTCCCGAAAACCGGCGGTTCCGGCGGTTTTCCGCCAAAACCGCCGGTTTTGTGAAATTTCAAATTTTTTTTTTCAAATTTCAAATTCGAATTCTTCCATTTTCCCCCTCATTTTTATCTATAAATACCCCCCTCTATCCTCATTTACATTTACCCCACTCTTGTGTTAATAAGAGTTTCTCTCTTCAATCTCACAATTCTCTCTCTTTGTCTCCAATTTCTCATTTGTGCTATTGTGCTTCCATTTAATTACTCAAGTGCTACTCTTATTAAGCATTGTTATACGCTTTATATTTGTTCCCGTAGTTCTATAAGTTGTCTTTCGTTCTCAATTGCTAAAAAAAAATTTATTCCATATTTCTACATTTCTACTATATATCAAGATGTCTTCATCCTGAGAAGGTCGTGTTGATAAGGGAAAGGGAAAGTCCAAGAGGCCATCTCGGAGATCCGTTATTGATGAAATTTCTCAAATGAACATGGATGCTTGGCAGGTTAATATTTATTATCTACTAATTTAATTAATTTTGAATTACATTACATTATTGTTCATAATTTTATTTGAAATTTACAATACAAATATTATTTTGTAGACTCGAGAAGAGCAAGATGTGGCACATGCTATTGCTCTTTCTCGCTCTCAATCCCAAGGCGATGCTTATGTTGGTACTGGTAGTGGTGCTCCCGGTCGCGGTGCCTATTCTCAACAAATTCCAACCCCTGTGAATGTTGATGAAGACGACGATGATGATGATGATGACGAGGAGGAGGGGGAGGAGGTAGAAGAGGTTCAAGAAATGCCACCCCCACCACCACCAAGTAGTCGCCGTGGCCGTAGTCATGGTCGTGGACACCCTCCTCAACCTCCTAGACCAGTTGAACGGTCTTTAAGCTCAAACATCATGGTGAAACATTTCAAGAGGGTACAAGATACTAACGATCCTGACACGTATAATGTGTATTGCAACTATTGCGAAAACGTATACACACTCCGAAAGGGTGGAGGATACGGTACGTTTACCCGTCACATGGAGAAAGCGCATCCGGTCGAGTTTGGTATCGCTCCAACCCAAACTCAACTCAACTTTCAACATGTCGGGACCGGGAGTGGGATGGGTTCATCCCAAACATCAGGTATGTGTAGCAATACTCTTTTGAAATATGATCACAAAAATGCTCTTAATGTGATGTCTAGATTTGCCGTTATGAAACATTTTCCATTCAATGCTTTTGATAACGATGCTTTTGAGTTGAGTATGCGACAAGTTTATAATGCGGCTGCAAGGAAGTTGAGTCGAACTTCTATGACTCGAGCCGTTGTTAGACAATGCATGGAAAAGAAAGCGCAACTAGGTACGTTTATTTTTAACTTAGGGCATAAGGTTTCTATTTGCTCTGATGTGTGGACCGATTGTTTTTGCAAAAACTCCTACATGGGCATCACTGTGCATTTCGTTGATCACAGTTGGACTTTGAACAAACGTTTGATTGCATTTCGTGAATTTCCCGCACCACACACTGCACAAGCAATTGCTCAATTGATCATTCAAGTTTTGAATGAATTTCAATTGATCGTTAAAATTTTTTCCATTGGTTTTGACAATGCTAGCGCTAACACTGCTAGTATAGATGAACTAATCAGTGCATGTTCTCCTGTTATTGATGGCAAATATTTTCATGTGCGATGTATTGCCCATATTTTGAATTTGTGTGTTCAAGATGCTATCGATTTGTGGCAAAAGTATGTTGATCCTATTAGAACTGCTGTGAAGTTGATTCATAACAAAGCTCCTATTGGTAGAGCTTGGAAGAGATATTGTCATAGCAAGCAATGCAGGTACACCAACTTCAAATTGGATGTTTCAACTCGTTGGAACTCGACGTATGATATGTTGGAGTCGACTTTGAACCACATTGAGTATTTATGTGATTTTTTTAGAACTTTCCCTCATGTGCCTTCTGATTTGCTTTTGATACCCTCTTGTTGGGACCACAGCATGGATTTGTTTCGATTATTCCGCGCGTTCAAAAATGCCACTGTTGAGTTATCCGGTGTTTATTATCCTACTTCTGTGCGCGTTTTGGAGCATTGCATGTATGTGGCAATTGGTTTTAAAACATGTGTGAAAAATACTCAATTCATTGAGTTGAAGGCTATTTTGTTTTACATGGTTGAAAAATGGTTAAAATATTTTGCTCGTATTCCAAATGTGTTTTTGATTGCAAAATGCTTGGATCCAAAGTGGAAGTTGCATGGTGTTTATAAAATTTTAGACATGTACTATGGTTGTTTGCACGATTTGGATTTTTCTTAACTCCGCGAAATGGGCTTGACAAGAGGAGAATGCTTCGAACTAAGTATTCCGGATGTTGATGAAATCAAACTAAGGTTAGATAGTGCACTTCGTTCTCTCTACGCGGAATATGAAATGCGATATAACACCGCTCACCAGGTACGTGCTCCTCCTAGTCCTTCTACATTTGATTTTGGTGGAGGGGATTTTACCAATGTCATGATCGATCCCGACGTAGTATCACAATTGCAAGATCTATACGGTACTACAACCAATAGGACTAGAGCGACTAGTGAATTAGATATATATTTGGAATCGCGCTCTATTTTTCAAGATGCAGGTCCTCCTACTCAACAAATTGACGTCCTTAATTGGTGGGGAACACATGACAAAGATTTTCCGATACTCTCCATCATGGCTAAGGAGATATTCGACGTTCCCGCTTCCACCGTCACCGTTGAACAAGCTTTTAGTGTCGGCGGTTGTGTCCTAGACGACAAAAGGAGCAATCTCTCCACCAAGAACATGGAAGCCACTATGTTACTTGACGATTGGGCAAAGGCGGACATGAGAGCACAAGAGCCGGATTTCGACTTCCGTGTAGAGAGTGATGGTGAAGAATTTTCTTCCGATGGCGATGACGAGGTCAGAAGCGAGAGCACTCAACATTAGCAATGAGTCGACGGGGGGCGGTGAACGGCGAGCACAGCCGACCAAAAAGGTAAGCAAGGTAAGAGAACTACGTGGGCTTTGATTCCTCAATAAAATTGTGGATACGTAGGCACCTCAACTTAAATTTGAAAAGTTTAACTTCGAAAGTTTAAGTTGAGCTCAAGCCCTTTTCAATTATTTCCCCTCCCCCCCCATTTCATGTTTTTTTATTTACGTTCCGAGTCCGACGACACTTGTAAATTATATTACATTGTTGTATCACTGTATGTATTGTAATTGTAATGTATCGTTGTTGCGGCTAAGTTGTACTTGAAGATCATTAAAATATATTCCCCATTTGATAAGTATCTTATTGGTGAAAAAGTGGGTATCTTTGGGGCAGATGGTACTGGAACACAAATTTATATATGAAATCTGGATGAATGGGGATCAGATTATAGTTTAAAATGGGAAGCTGGGTTAACTGGCCGCCAATGAACCCAGCTTCCCATTTTAAACTATAATCTGATCCTCATTCATCCAGATTCCATATATAAATTTGTGTTCCAGTACCATCTGCCCCAAAGATACCCACTTTTTCACCAATAAGATATTTATCAAATGGGGAATATATTTTAATGATCTTCAAGTACAACTTAGCCGCATCCTGAATGATCTATGAAAATTCTTCTCGGAATCAACCCTTTTTTCTTGCAAAATGTTGCCCATTTTCTAAGCAAACACATATCAGCACGCCATATACACATTGCTGCATTTCTAATAGGGGCAATTTGATCTTCCAAAGCAATCAATGCATCTCGAACACACATAGTCAGAACATTATTCAAGCATCTAGCATGGAAAAAATCAGAACAAACTATCTATTAGTGCTAATTTTTTCCATGCTAGATGCTTGAATAATATTCTGACTATGTGTGTTCGAGATGCATTGATTGCTTTGGAAGATCAAATTGCCCCTATTAGAAATGCAGCAATGTGTATATGGCGTGCTGATATGTGTTTGCTTAGAAAATGGGCAACATTTTGCAAGAAAAAAGGGTTGATCCCAAGGTAAGAGAATTACGTGGGCTTTGATTCCTCAATAAAATTGTGGATACGTAGGCAACTCAACTTAAATTTGAAAAGTTTAACTTTGAAAGTTTAAGTTGATCCCAAGCCCTTTTCAATTTTTCCTTTTTCCCCCCCATTTCATGTTTTTTTATTTACCTTCCGAGTCCGACGAGGCGACGACACTTGTAAATTATATTACATTGTTGTATGTTGTTGTATTGTATACTTATGTATTGTAAATTGTAATGTATCATTGTCCGTTACAACTCAAAATCAATAAAATTTATTTCATTTTCTCATTATTCGTCTTATTTGTGCTTGAATTATGCATTGTCTTGTTCCGATTTGTTGTATAAAGCCAAATTTCAAATTAAAAAAATAATAATAATAATAATTGAACCGCGAAACCGCCGGTTCGAAAACCGGAACCGCCAAAACCGCCGGAAAACCGGCGGTTCCGAACCGGAACCGGAACCGCCGGTTTTTGAACCGGAACCGGAACCCTGAAATAGCCTCACGGTCCGGTTCCGGTTCCGCCTCCGCCAAAACCGGAACCGGCGGTTCCGAACCGGAACCGCCGGTTTTCGAACCGGAACCGCCGGTTTTTGAACCGTGGGCAACACTACCCCTGATTAAGAGTATATGATCTATTTATCCTTCTTATTGAATAAGAAATGTTAATTGAACTGATCATTTTTATAAAACATTATATTTCCATTAAATTTGAGTGGAAAAACATAAATATCTGGACGAAGACTTGGAATGCTTGTTTTTCTAGTGGCATTAGAAAGTTGTTACAATGTTAGGTTAGTTTCCATATATCCATTAATATCAACGAATAAGTCTACCATACAGTGGAATTATTTTTTGTGGAGTTGACTCATGATTATATGTGATTTGTGCGTAAATAATCAAAACAACAAATTAATTAATTTTGTTAAAAAGATTTCCACTTGATAATAATTATACTTGGTAGATCAATTATAAACATCCAGATTTACATTAAGCATTACTTAATGGAAATGCTCCATTATGGGTAGCATTACTTAATTAATTATGCATTATCACTTTGATTAATTTATTTACTTAATCTCGTTACTGATTAAATTATCTATAATCTAGTAAGTTAACAATAAAGTAATTTTACATTATTCAACATAAATACATATTCATATTTTGAATAGAGTACCTTATATATGCATAATATAAATATCTAGACAATCAATCACTTTTATTAATTTTTATATTGATTTTTTTCGAACTACCAAACAACAATACTAAAACTTTATCATTATCTTTCATCTTAAATTCTATAACTATCTTGCCAAATTCTGTTATATCTACCAAAAGACCCAGAATGTATAATTAAGAGTACCTATGCCCCCTCACAAAGGAAACTTCTTGGAAGCTTAATTATATTTCAAAATATCTATGTGCTTTTGAAAAAAAATGCAGTTTTAGCTAGTTTTTCCATATGATGTCTTTACAACATAACCGATTGGACTAACATTGAGAAATAATGGGCACATTCATTGACCATGACAACATGACTTTCGCAACAATTAAAAAAATATAGTCAAGTAAAAGAGTGCATTTCGTTTGAAATTTTACTAACAATATTGCTAGTTGGCTTTTTTCCAACTGAAACATAACGAATTTAAAATTAATTAAGATAATAAATTTGGAACTTTATCTTGTGTATTACTATGAACTATTATCTCGTCGAATTAATTGAACCTATTTCTAAAATCACTATTATACACTACTTTATAAGATACTTAAATGTGCTTAATCATTACATAATTTACATGGGTTATAATTAGCGTCTAGGAAAGCTGGAAAGATGATGGGCAAAAAAAAGTCCAGTTGAAAATGGAGAACCGATTAAATTTCCACATTTTCCACTTGCAATAAGAAGACCACTACAAAAATCAAACAAAACAAAAATTTTAAAAAAACGAAAATTGTTGGATATGCCTAACTATAACTTTATGTATTTTAGTAACATTTTACCAGCATAAGTCCGGGCAGAAAAAAAAGTTCTTTTTAGTTAAATTAGTCTATATGGAAAATATTTTTATTAAATTATGAGGTGCCTAACTGTAGCTTTATATGACACTAGATGTGATAAGTTAGTTCGTGATAATATATCCTGATTTAGATAGATAATGTAACAAGTTATTAGCGAGTAGCTTAAGAGAGAAAATTAGATATTTAATGTATATTTAATTTGGTCAAAATTGAGATATTTATTGGTGGATTGAGGGAGTATTAGAGATGATGTGTAACAAGACCTTTGTACTGTTCTTTGATACTCTTAGGTATATGAATATAAAAAAAGAAATAAAATAAAAAGCATGGTCAATTTAATTTTGTTATGCTCTATCAATAAAAGTGAAGTTGAGCTGCACATAAAACTCTATTGCAACATTTTGTAAACAGATCACATGCATTTATTACAACAATTGATGGAGTAATTAAAGTAATTCTTTTTGTTTATCCATTTATTGGGACACGCAAATATAAAATATTGATCCAAAAATAATACCAAAAATTAAAAAAAAAAATAGATTCCCAAAAATATGGCCGTTTTTTACCTTTTTTCTGGAATTTTTTTGATTTTCTTAATTTTTATTCCCAAAATCATGTATAAATACACACATTTATCATCCATTTTTCACATCAAATCATCTTCCATTCATCTCTCATTCATATTTTTTCATACAACTTATCTACATCTTCCTCTCACTCAAACCCTCTCAAATAGATTTCACCAATCTCATTGCGGAAGCGGAGCGCGAAGAACAAGAATACTATGAACAATATCGTGCCGCCTATGAAGCCTATGTCACCGCGAATACCCCCGCCCCTCCTCCTCGACCAACTAGATCAACTCGCCGCTACATCCATCGTGACCGGGAGGGAGCCAACGAAAGGCTCGTTGCCAACTATTTTTCCGACCAGCCGCGGTTTCTGAGAGATTACTTTCGGCTTCGTTTTCACATGTCAAAACGCTTGTTTATGGGTATTGTCAACACATTATCCGCCCGTGTTGAATACTTTCAAATAAGTACAGATGCAACCAGTCGGCAAAGTCTATTGGCGTTGCAGAAGTGTACGTGTGCCATCCGACAACTTGCTACTGGGCAAACGGCTGACCTCTTCCACGAGTATTTGCATGTCGGTGAGTCAACTGGAATCCTTTGCCTTACAAATTTTTGCGACGACATTCGTTCAGCTTTCGGTGAGGAATTCCTTCAGGCACCCACCACCGATGATTGCCAACGGTTGCTTCGTCTTAACGAAACAGTCCATGGTTTTCCCGGTATGCTTGGAAGCATTGACTGCATGCATTGGAGGTGGAAGAATTGTCCGACTGCTTGGAGGGGGCAACACTTAAGCGGCCACAAAGGCGGGGGCCCAACACTTATCCTTGAAGCGGTCGCCGACTACCGCCTATGGATTCGGCATGCATATTTTGGTATTGCCGAATCCAACAACGACTTGAACGTGCTCTATTATTCACCACTCTTCAATGATGTTTTGAATGGTGTAGCACCGGCGATCGACTTCACCGTCAACGGAAATGCATACCACATGGGTCACTATCACGCCGATGGTATCTACCCAAGGTGGTCGACTTTCGTGAAGATGCTCGGCAACCCGCAAGACCCGAGATGGGTTCTTTTTGCGCAGCGTCAAGAGTCTGCTCGGAAAGACGTCGAAAGAGCTTTTGGGGTCCTTCAAGCCCGATTCAACATTGTGAAGGCCCCGTCTCGGCTGTGGTACGTGAAAAATATCGCCGACATCATGTACACGTGTATTATCTTGCACAACATGATTATAGCTGACGAAGGACCAATGGCGGCTAGCTTTTGCAACGAGGATGAAGCCGGAAGCTCAACCTCGAGATCTCCCCCACGCTGAGGTGTGCATACGACAGTGGACGAGAGGATCGAAACAAGGAACACAATGCGCGATACCCGAGCCCACATTGAGTTACAAGAAGACATAATCAAACACATTTGGGCGAAATTCGGCCACGAGTAGTGGGTTTTTTTAATTTTATGAATTTAATTATGTAATTTTTAATTTTTAGGATTTTAATTATGTACTTTTTAATTTTTAGGATTTTAATTATGTAATTTTTAATTTTTTTGTAATTTGTAATAGTATTCCAGATATTTTTAATGCATTTTAATTTTGTGAAAATATTTTTATTTAAATTGAATAATAGAATGATGGGACCCTTGAGCTTATCCTTGCGGAAGAGCACGGATGTGGTTGTTGTGCTCTTGCCTAAGAGCAGGGAGTAAAATTGGGTCCGGGCCCACATCTGTGCTCGTTGGCAAAAGCACAGATAGAGATGCTCTTATAATCTATATTTAAATTTAGTTTAAATTATAAAATATCAATCCGCCATTAAATGTCCTACTTTCCCTTTTTTCCGTCCGTCAATACATATCTCATTTCACTTTTACTATTTGATAAGGGAGACACACATTCTTCTACTAATTCACCCTACTCACATTTATTATAAAATTAATATATAAAAGTGAGACTTAAATTCCACTACTTTTTCTACCATTTTCTTTTATAAAGTCAAACAATTTCTTAATACCGAATCAATCAATAATGGAACATCTAATGGTGGACAGAGGGAGTAGCCCTTACGAATAAGAAGGAAAAATGGACAAAAACATATATCATCAATAAAATAAAAGGAAGAAAAGGATTGACGCGACCGCCATCAACAACTCAACGATGATATTGCCATCGGTTTGTGTGAGCAGCCAGACTTCGCTTGTTGCTGACGAGAGCCAAGTACCGTCCTATCCCTGATCACCTGATCCGCAACCACTAGCGGGTCCTCGCACATAAAGATAAGGTGTTGTGCTCCATAAAGCAGAAGACTTGCATAGGGCTGGCAAAATATACCGCACTTATCGTACCGATCCGAAATACCGCACTTATCGTACCGAAAAAATACCGAAAATACCAAATTTGTGGTATACCGCAATATACCGCATTTACGATATTTGCTAAAAATTTGATATATATGTTGTATTTAAAATTTATATAAAAAATAGTTAATATGTTAAAATCCCTAACCATACTTTCATATTTTAGTTCAACCGCCCCCAACCCCAAACATACATATGCAAAGATGCAAATCAAGTCTACTGTATAGATTTGATTATGGTGTAGTTTTAATCTTTTGGAAATTATTTAAATAAGTGAAATTTTATTTTAAATATTTGGCTATAATATAATTTTTTTGGTATGAAACACCAGTATTACGGTATGTCATACCTTATTTTGGTATATCGTACTCGATATGTCATACCTTATTTCGGTATAATGTAAAAGTATGGTATACCGCATAGACGGTATGGTAACGGTATCGAAAATAATCATACCGAATTTTGCGGTATACCGCAATGAGGTATACCGAAAAATTCGGTAAGGTATATGTATGATATTTTCTCATACCGTAATTTGCGGTACGGTATGCGGTATGACATTTTGAGAGCGGTATAACGTATCGTGCCACCCCTAGACTTGCATATACAAATAAATTTAGAGACAAAATCTATTTGGTCAATTATGGGATTAATCCAATTCGTACTTGTTCAAATAGTCGTATGCTAGAACAAAAACAATTCATGTAATGGGAAATTCAAACCTAGATCAAGAGTTCTACATATTGATTTAACGCTCGATTGATTCACCAAAGAATGATACGAGTTTTAATGCATAATTGGTAAAGTAAGGAGAGGGAATGTGGTGGAAGTAATGTTAATGGATTGTGTGGTCCACATTTAGAATAATGTGTATGATTTATATTGGTTTAAAACTTTATAATTAGTCTAATTTTGATAGACGACCAAAAATGGTAAAACTTGTCTATTTTTTATTGGCTAATGGAGTATATAAATCTCATATCATTCGCTTATCAGCTCTACCAAACAAGTTCTTAACATTTTGGGTCATCCTATCAAAGTCTATTGGATGAACTTGTTCTAATTGGGTGGAGTCGAGTCAAATTTTGACTTGTAGGAAATGGGTCGGAAATTATATAGCAGTACTATATTTTTGTTGAGTTTTCTTGTGGAGCAATAGGTTTTAGGTAAAATTCCAATTTGACGAAAAAAATTGGTGGTTTTAAAATTTGTGAGTATCTTATTATTTCTTGCATAAAGCTATGAATATATTTCACCCTTTTCCTTAGTGGGAGGCTCCATAAATCTAGACAATATGTTAGTAGTTTTTTAATAATTAAATTAACATAAATTTAGAAGTCATGTAAAATGAATATTAACTTAAAAGTCTTATTATACTGGACTTGAATTCAAGATATTTGGCCGAGATATAGTATTATTTTCATTTTTTAGAAAAGAATATAGGTTGGATTTTAATTTGATTATAGCATTAAAAAAAGCCAACTTATTTAAATGTGTATTCAGAAGGCTAGTTGGTTTTCATTGCCATATAGCATTTTAAAATGTTGACTGCTAAATATCTCATTTTGCGTTTGTTAATTTTAAAAAGAGAAACTCATACTGTACAAACTCATGTCATTCATTGATTATTACAAAATCAACCCATTATATATCTTTTTCACCATATTTATTTTCATTTCATAAAACATGTGCTGAGTTATAATGAGACTTTAATCCCAAATGGAGAGAGTGCCACTATTAATGCATCTACAATGCAGAAGCTCCAGCTCGTCCCGCCGAGGCATGACACACAATGAATGGCATTGCGAAAGCATTTAAGGGACACACGTCATTTAGCGTAAAGAAATGCTAAATTCCGTCACTATAAAAGTTTGTTTGGATATGCTATGTACTCTTTCTGTCCCTAAAAAATAGACAACATTTGATACAGTATGAGTTTTAATGCACGATTAATAAAGTAAGAGAAAGATTGAGAGAAAAAGTGATTGGAGTATTTTTAGTTGAGAATGAGACTCACCTTATTATAGAGAAAAAAGTGTCATTAAATAGAATTGATCTATTTTTAAGAGACAATCAAAAATAGCAAATACGGTCTTTTTTTAAGGAACTGATGGAGTACATATTTATGCTGATTTCATAATAAATGCTTTATTTTCGTCTGTTTTTGTTCTTTTTGCAATTTATATATATTTTTGCTTTATAAATTTTATATTAAAACTTTTATTCCTATAAAAATTTAATTAGGATATTAATTTTAAGAATTGATTATCTTTAAGTTTAGTTGAATTTAGTTTAGTTGAATTTATTTGGTATTTTTAAGTTTGGTAATGCATTTTTTGGTTTTCCATAATATGTAATTTTAAAATTTCATTTATATTTTTTTTGGATTTTAATAATGTGTAATTTTAGAATTTTAATTATGTAATATATTTTAATTAAATACCTAAATTAATATAAATACTATATAGTGGAGTAATAAATAAAAATCAAAGAAAGAGATCTATGCCATGAATAATGTAAGTTAAGATATGGTGATTTGTGAGTATTCTTTGTATAGAATCATATGAAAAGAAATGCTGCAGGTCTATATATATACTTATCATTATCAAGTATAGCATTCTTATAACAACTCCCAATTCCCAAAAATGAAAAATCTCCTCACTCTCTTCATCCTTCTTCTCGCCGCCGGAAAATGGGTTTCCGCCCAAAACTGCGGCTGCAAGCCGCACGAGTGCTGCAGCAAATACGGCTACTGCGGCGTCGGTGATGACTACTGCGGCGGCGACTGCCAGTCGGGACCGTGCAAGGGGCGAAACGGAGTGAAATTCGGTGATATCGTGACTGATAATTTCTTCAATGGGATCATAGCCAGTCAGGGCCGACGCAACTGCCCCGGAAAAGGTTTCTACATACGCTCCCGATTTGTCGATGCCGCAGCGTCGCAGCCAAGCTTTGGTGCCATCGGCTCGGCCGATGATTCTAAGCGGGAGATCGCTGCCTTCTTCGCCCACGTTGCGCATGAGAGTGGGCGTAAGTTATTAATTAATTAATATTCCCTCAGTCCCATCATAACCAATTCATATTTTTATTTTATGACATCTCACCTATTATGATATATTTTTCTTTTAGCTAAAAATAACATATTTCATTTTTCTTACTTTATTTTTTCATTTTCCTAAAAAGATATATACACTAAAAAAATAACAAATTTACTGACGGAAATTTCTGTTGCTAATTCACTTTTAGCTATGGACTACAGAAATTCCGTCGGTAATTCCATCTGTAATTCATCGAATCCGATAGCACGGCTTACCATCGGGATTGGCCATGGTCAGTAATTCAACTTTTTTTGTTTAAATATAGGTATGTGCTTTATTGAAGAGGAGGGTGGGAAATCGAGAAGCTATTGCGACAATAGAAAGAAAGACTGGCCGTGTGCGGCCAATAGGCGCTACTATGGGCGCGGACCGCTGCAGCTGACGTGGAACTTCAACTACGGGGCAGCCGGGCAAGCTGTGGGATTCGACGGACTGAGAAACCCCGAGATCTTGGCTGAAAATCCGTCGATATCCATCAAGGCGGCCGTATGGTTTTGGATGGAAAATTGCCACGCGGCTTTTGTTTCGGGTAATGGGTTTGGCGCCACGATCCGTGGTATTAACAGCATAGAATGCGATGGCCGGAGCCCCGCCCAAGTCAGCTCTCGGGTCGACTACTACAAGGAGTATTGTAAGCAGCTCCGGGTCGACCCGGGACCTAATCTTCGCTGTTAATCCAAAAGAATTAATGACTTTTCTTATCTAATTAAGCAACATGTATATGTTCACCATCTCTAATTAGTTCCACTTATAAGACGTTAGGTTGATGTATGCTTTTTACCAATGTAATAAATGGTGGACTGAGTTATGTGAGGAATATACAGTATGTGAAATAAAACTTGATGTGTTTGATTATGGTGTCTTATTCTCTGTAAGAGAAAGAATTATATACATTATATATATATATATATATATATATATATATATATATATATAGGGGTGCGTTATATTGATAACCCCTAAATATCGTAATAACCCTATAACTAAATCTGGACCGCACATTTTTAAAATCACGCGGTTGAGATTCAAACTTAGATTTACTTCATAAAAAAAAGCGGAGGGGTAAAACTGTCATTTCGCTCATTTAATTTCGCAGCCGATAAAATGATACTTCGACCTAAAAAATGACGAAACTATCATTATAAGCCAAAAGTATCATTTTATCAACTTAGAGTATCATTCTATCCGGCAAAACTATCATTCTATCCGACAAATGTATCATTTTATCAACTCAAAGTATCATTCTATCTGCTGTGAGTATCATTTTATCATTTTATCAGTCAAAAGTATCATTTTATCAACTCAGAGTATCATTCTATCCGACAAAGCTATCATTGTATGCTGTAAACCTAACATATACTATCATTCTATCCGGCAAAAACTATCATTCTATCCGGCAAAACTATCATTCTATCCGGCAAAAATGATTATCCGGCAAAAACTATCATTCTATCCCGCAAAAACTATCATTCTATCCGGCAAAACTATCATTCTATGCAATAAACCTATCATTTTATCATTTTATCAGTCAGTCAAACGTATCATTTTATCAACTCAGAGTATCATTCTATCCGGCAAAACTATCATTTTATGCAATAAACCTATCATTTTATCATTTTACGTGATATTTGGCGAAATTCAGAGTATCATTTTATCAGTCAAGAGTATCATTTTATCAACTCAGAGTATCATTCTATCCGGCAAAACTATCATTCTATGCAATAAACCTATCATTTTGTCATTTTATCATTTTACGTGATATTTGGCATAATTCAGAGTATCATTTTATCATTCAGAGTATCATTTTATCAACTCAAAGTATCATTCTATCCGGCAAAACTATCATTCTATGCAATAAGCCTATCATTTTATCATTTTATCAGTCAGTCAAAAGTATCATTTTATCAACTCAGAGTATCATTCTATCCGGCAAAACTATCATTCTATGCAATAAACCTATCATTTTATCATTTTACGTGATATTTGACGAAATTCATAGTATCATTTTATCATTTTACGTGATATTTGCATAGAATGATAGTTTTGCCGGATAGAATGATACTCTGAGTTGATAAAATGATACTCTGAATTTCGCCAAATATCACGTAAAATGATAAAATGATAAAATGATAGGTTTATTGCATAGAATGATAGTTTTGCCGGATAGAATGATACTCTGAGTTGATAAAATGATACTTTTGACTGACTGATAAAATGATAAAATGATAAAATTATAGGTTTATTGCATAGAATGATAGTTTTGCCGGATAGAATGATACTTTGAGTTGATAAAATGATACTCTGAATGATAAAATGATACTCTGAATTTCACCAAATATCACGTAAAATGATAGGTTTATTGCATAGAATGATAGTTTTGCCGGATAGAATGATACTCTGAGTTGATAAAATGATACTCTTGACTGATAAAATGATACTCTGAATTTCGCCAAATATTACGTAAAATGATAAAATGATAGGTTTATTGCATAGAATGATAGTTTTGCCGGATAGAATGATACTCTGAGTTGATAAAATGATACTCTTGACTGATAAAATGATACTCTGAATTTCGCCAAATATCACGTAAAATGATAAAATGATAAAATGATAGGTTTATTGCATAAAATGATAGTTTTGCAGGATAGAATGATACTCTGAGTTGATAAAATGATACTTTTGACTGACTGATAAAATGATAAAATGATAGGTTTATTGCATAGAATGACAGTTTTGCCGGATAGAATGATAGTTTTTGCCGAATAGAATGATAGTTTTTGCCGGATAGAATGATAGTATATGTTAGGTTTACAGCATACAATGATAGTTTTGTCGGATAGAATGATACTCTGAGTTGATAAAATGATACTTTTGACTGATAAAATGATAAAATGATACTCACAGCAAATAGAATGATACTTTGAGTTGATAAAATGATACCTTTGTCGGATAGAATGATAGTTTTGCCGGATAGAATGATACTCTAAGTTGATAAAATGATACTTTTGGCTTATAATGATAGTTTCGTCATTTTTTAGGTCGAAGTATCATTTTATCGGCTGCGAAATTAAATGAGCGAAATGACAGTTTTACCCCTCCGCCTTTTTTTTATGAAGTAAATCTAAGTTTGAATCTCAACCGCGTGATTTTAAAAATGTGCGGTCCAGATTTAGTTATAGGGTTATTACGATATTTAAGGGTTATCAATATAACGCACCCATATATATATATATATATATATATATATATATATATTGATTATATTATAAATCAACATTGTGGAAAGTGATCACACTTCATTTTATGGCATAAAGTTGTTGCATTAATCTGAATTAGACCTAAAAATCTGCATTCATATTTAAATAGACACGTGCATCCATAGTACATGGAGTATATATATTCTCTCCGTCCCTTAAAAATATGAACTTTTAAAACAGCACGAGTTTTAATAAAGAATTAATAAAGTAAGAAAGAAATAAAAAGAAAAATGTGTTAGTGGAAAATGACCCACCTCGTTAGAAAAAATAAATTTCTTTAAATAGAAAATTTTTATTTTTAGAGGACGGAACAAAAAGAAAAGAGTTACTATTTTTAGGGGACAAAGGCAACATATGTAACTAATTATTCTAGTACTCCCTCCGTCCCCATTAAATGTATCATATTTGACCGGCACTAGTTTTAAGAAATTGTTTGACTTTATGAAGTAAAATGGGTAGAAAAGTTGATGGAATAAGTGGCCAACTTTTATACATTGGTTTTATAATAAAATGTGAGTGGAATGAATTAGTGAAATATAGGGTCTACCTACCAAATATGATAAAAGTGAAATGGAACATTTATTGACGGACGGATGAAAAATGAAAAATAGGACATTTAATGGCGGACGAATGGAGTAATAATTATTCAAGACTTAAAAATTATATTTATATGTGACTTTAGGATATATAATCAACTGGAATAGCTAAAATACATTGTAAAATTAATTCCATTTTTTTTTAATTTAGCATTGCTTTAATTAAAAACGGCATTGATGTCCCAAATTTTTTCCTTATAAAACGACATTTTTTACTATACGAATCGGAAAATCAGATAATCAGTTAGTAGAGCATTTTGTGAAACAAATTTCATTTTAAAATTACTACAATAACTTCTAAAAGCTTAAGATCATCAAATATCTCAAGGAAATATTCATTGAAATACCATTTCAAAGACGTGACTCGTCACATTTATTCTAGGTAGATCCATTAATTTATTTTATTGCATGACAAGATAATAGATCTGAGTCTACTCGATGTGTAGACTGAGTCTTGAGTAGTTGAAATCAACATCGTAGATTAGTCCCCGGGTCCACACCGAGCTGGCCGCAGTAACGTGTGTACAAGTCAACCCTACTGGTCACAAGTTCGGGCTTCTTACCGTCGCATTCCAAGTTGCCATTGATGGCCCGAATCGTGGCCCCGAACCCCTGCCCCGAAACAATAGCGTTGTGACAATTTTGCATCCAATACCACAAGGCCGCCTTGAACGATATCCCCACGTCCGTGCCCACAACCTCCGGATTGTTCAGCCCGTCAAACCCAATGGCCCGTCCCGCTGCCCCGTAGTTGTAGTTCCACGTCAGCTGCAACGGGCCGCGGCCGTAGTAGAACTTGTCTGGGTTGCACGGCCAGTCCGGAAAGCCCGGGTCGCAATACTTATCTGATTTCTCTCTCTCCTCTCTAAAGCAAAGGTCTACATTGCACACACAACAATAATGATATGTCAGCATTTCAATTTTATGTAACACACTAGTCTAAGTAAATATACTCGTTTTCTAAAAATATAAACGATGTAAATGGTACCGGTTTTAATGCATTTTTGATAAAGTAAGAGAGAGAAAGAGAAAAAGTAATAGAATTAATGTTAGTCGAGGAGTCCATTTTCCAAAATGGAAAGATTTTATTTTTAGAAAACGGACAAAAAAAAATTGCTATTTGAGTAGTAAGGAAAAAGTCAAAAACTTACTGCCTGTTTCGTGCGCAACATGGGCGAAGAAGGCCGCGATTTCCCGGCGACTGTCATCAGCTGTGCCGTCGGTTCCAAACCCGCGGAACGATCCGACGGCATCGAGAAAGGCAGCGCGAGTGTAGAATCCACGGTCCGGGCATTCCGCCCCGGCTGCATTGGCTATCCCATTGAAGAAAGCATCTGTAACAACCTCCTCAACTTTGACTCCGTTGGTGGTGCATGGCCCGGACTGACAGCCTGGCCCGCAGTAAGTGGTGTCGGTGCCGCAGAAGCCGAATTGGCTGCAGCACTCGTTGGCCGCACAGCCGCAGTTCTGGGCCGAAGCCCAGTTTGCTGCGGCAAGGAGGGCGAAAATAATGATCAAATGCTTCATTTTGGTTAAAGAAATGATGTGGATGAATAAGGGAGTGGTTGATGGATTTTATTTATAGTGTTTGATCAATGTATAAATTCGATTTCGTAGAAAAATCAACTAGTAAATTGATTGGTCTTTTGACGTGTAGAAGTATCATACGTTACTATCCTTAGACTGTTTTATTTACTCAATTCTCATTGGATTGATTTTGGAGTATAATTTGGGAGTATGTTTGTATAAGGGTATGAATATGTTGCATCCAAATTTTTGAGCTGCAAATTAAATTTAATGAAGGTTTTAATAATATTTTTGGTTTGGAACTAAGATACTTGATTGAGAAATTTTGAAGCTCGCTTCCAATTTGTTATCTTTTTTTTTTATCAATTTTGTTGTTAGTCATATGTTCGGAGTTGCACCAAAGCCGTCAATTAATTTTGAGCATTAGATTCATGTGTAAGTCTCTCATTTAAGCTCATTAAAATTAATTAGCAGACTCCCTCCGTCCCCAAAGAATACACAATTTGGATTCGGCACAGGTTTTAATGTAAAATTAGTTAAGTAAGAAAGCGGTTGAGAGAAAAAATAATTATAGTATTGTTAGTGGAGAATGGGTCCCACCTCACTAGTGAGATAGATTTTCCAAAATTAAAAAGTACATAATCTTGTGAGACGCACTAAAAAGGAAAGAGTGTATATTTTTGTGGGATGGAGGGAGTAGTATCTAAACACCGTAACCTTTGGGTCGATTATATAACCATTTCCTATGCAAGTGTAATGGAAGTTTCCAAGACTGTTTCAATTTGAATTGAAGGATAATGTTTACTAACTATAATATTGTGCGACGGACTAAAAAGGAAAGAATGCATATTTTTGTGGGACGGAGGGAGTAGTATTTAAACAACGTAACCTTTGGGTCGATTATATAACCATTTCCTATGCAAGTGTAATGGAAGTTTCCAAGAATGTTTCAATTTGAATTGAAGGATAATGTAGGGCTGGCAATTTTCGACACGACACGATAATCTGATACGAATCCGCACGAAATTATTGGGTTGGGGTCAAGTCTTATTGGATCCGTATCCTTATCGGGTTGACCCATTAAGAACTCGATAATTTCGGGTTGGGTTCGGGTCGGATACGGGTAACCCATTAAGAAATAATATTATTATTTTTATTATTATTTATAAAAATATATATTACTTTAATTTTTTAATTTCTTATAAATTAGGTTTAAATAGTATAAAACGAATTTTAATTGTGTAAAGGTTAAAAATTAAGGTTTAATCGTGTAATATTAGGTTTTAATCGTGTAATATCAGGTTCGGGTTGTTATCGTGTCGTGTCAACCCATATTATATCGTGTCGATAACGGGTTCGTGTCGGGTGCGGGTCGTGTTCGGATTTGAAGGTAGCAGGTCGGGTTCGTGTTCGGATTTACAGTTTCCTTAACAGGTCGGGTTCAGGTTAGGCCTTATTGGGTTGGGTCATTATCAGGTTGACCCGATAACGACTCAATCCGCACGATTTGCCAGCCCTAGGATAATGTTTGCTAACTATAATATCGTGGGACTGACTAAAAAGGAAAGAATGCATATTTTTGTGGGACGGAGGGAGTAGTATTTAAACAACGTAACCTTTGGGTCGATTATTTAACCATTTCCTATGTAAGAGTAATGGAAGTTTCCAAGAATGTTTCAATTTGAATTGAAGGATAATGTTTGCTGACTATAAGAAATAATGAAGTATATGGATTATAGATGAGAAGGTATAAATAATAGAGAATAAAGTACTACAATATTTTCAGAGATACGATTTTATTTTTTAACGCAATAGATAGAGTTGAATATTCGACTGCTGAATTTAATCAAACACGCCATATCATTACGGAAAAGTCTTATGAATTGAAGATTATGATTTTGATTTTGACAATGAAAGTTCAATTACTTATTTTTTTCCGCATTTCTTTCAATTTATACGCCGTCGTTTAAGCTAATGCACAATTTGTGAAGCATTATTCATTGTATCCAAGGTGAACAAGTTACCCAAAATAAATCCGAATCAAACCGAAATTAAAATTTTTTGTCGATTATTTTTTGGGAATTTGGTTCGGTTAGATTCGGATATATAAAACCAAAAAAAAGCAAATTTAATTTGAACGTTCTGTACATTACACAAATAGGGATTTTAGTGACGATATATATTTTAATTCGAAATTGATAAAGTAAGAGGGATAGAAAAAATAACGGATTGAAGTGGATTAAATTTATGGACGGAACCAAAATGGAAAATAAGAGTATTTTTATTGGATAGATATCTAAAAAAATCTATTTATTTGTATTGTTTATATTAATTGATGTTATGGTATTTAAATTTCTGAAGATTGTAGTAATTGTGTGGAGATACTAGCATAGTAGATTGACCCGATATATATTTTAATGTAATAATTTTTGAATTTTCGTTCATACAAAATATTTTTGCGATTTCAATTTTTAGATTTAGATAAATATTTGTAATTTCAATTATAGTCTTTCTAATATGGTTTTTCCGATAATTCAGTTCAATTAAATTTTTTTCTTTTCAAAAGATTTTAATTTAATTTGTCGATTTAATAGTCTAGCAAAAAAAATTAAATCGAAAACTGAATGATAATATAATTGAATATGACGGCATGGAATAAGCTATTCACCAAATTCTGGGCAGCCTCCTCCAATTAAGGATATGACTTGGTCTTTTCAGTAAGTAATAAAGAATAAGAATTGTCCCATAAATTACATTGATTATTAGAACTTAGGAGTCAAGACTCCTAGTACTATGATTGAATCTAGCGATTTGAATTTAGTTAGAATTATTATAACCGAAAGTTATTTAAAATTTCTATTCCAACCTTTTACAATATCTTCAAGTTTATTCTATCTTTATAAAATATCAACTTTATATTCCATTTTTCGAACTTGTATCATTCATATCTCTATATCAATTTTCAACATTACATTGTCATAATATACTGAAATTTAAGCAATAATCCATCGTATCACTTTTCATAGAAAAATTAAATGTTAATGAGTTATACCATTTCATTTCATCGATATCGGGCAGACAATTTTTTATACGACTAAGTCAAGAAGAATTCACACGACATTAATGAATTTGAGTCGAGCCTTGTAGGGTTTGGATCCTTATCGAGTTGACACAATAAGAACCTAATGATTTTGGGTTGGGTATGGGTTGGGTTTGGTTTATCCGATAAGAAATAAAATTATTATTTTAGTAATTTTTATCAATTAAGAAAAATATTATTGCCTTAATTTTATTATTTAGATTTAAATTGTGATAAAGTTCTAATCATGTTATAACAGGTTTTAATAGTGTAATATCAAGTTTAATGATGTAATCATGTTATGGTAGTTATCGTATCATACCCAGCTAATTTGTATAATAACTTCCTAACATTAATGTTTATCTTGCCAATTTTCGACATGACATGATAATCCACATGAACACGCACAAAGTTAATTGGTTGACACCCAAGAATCCGAGTTTTTGGTAGGTTTAGGAATTAGCCTTATTATATTGGGTCGATCTGATAACGATCCAATCCCACAATTTGTTAGCCCTACACAATGTGATACCAAAAGTTGAAATAGTGAGTAATATAATATTTCCTAAAAGTTTGAAAATTGAATAAAAAGTTGATATTTTAGGGGATAACATGGAGACATTATAGGAATATAAATTATAATTAACTCTAAAATAACGTAATAAGTACTTCACATTTTTTAGGGGATAACATGGAGACATTATAGGAATTAACATGTAAAAAATCCAAAACTCAAAACTAAATTCAAATTCTTACATATTCAAATAAAACTATAAATCAGACTAGGTTGCTTACCTCGTGAAAAACTCATTGATTAAATGAAAAAATGATAAAAAAATTTATTAATATATACATTTGGATTGTATATTGAAATGTCAACAAGATTATGTGTTGACATTTTAATGTCATCGTATTGACATTTTTAATACACTGCGTCGATAAGCTAACAGAGTTAGCAACTTAAGAAAGTTAGCAATTGATCACACCTCTACCAGATAATCTAACTATCGTTTTTGAATTTAGTAGTAAATATATTCGTGATAATATAGGGCAAGAAGGAAAACTTGAGGCAGGTTGAGTTAGTCTTGTTCTCGGTCTAGGTATAACAACGACTGGTTCCAAACATTTAGTACAACATTTATTTGCTTAGACTTTCAAGTAATGCATTTATTATCTTTTTGTACTAGGCCATCCATAACGCTGTCACTATATCGTTCCTTAACCGTCCCTTAAAACACTATTTGCGGGTCTCACTGTACTTTTTTACTCCATCCCTTAACTAAGGGACGGAACCTGCAACCCTCCGTCCCTTAACCGTCTCTTAAATTACTATTCATTCAATTTCTTTTTTTTTCACCAAATTCAATTAATAAAAACACACTTTATTAAAAATAAAATAACATTACAACATAAAATTTGTAAAAAATTAAAAAAACATATTTAAAAATCCTAACAAAAATTAAAAATACATAATTTAATTTCATCCACCAAAGTTTGCCCAAATGTGCTCCATGAGATCATCTTGGAGTTGGGGCGTGGGCGGAAGAGTCACGTGTCCTTGCCCGAATAGACAACCGTTCTTGTATAGACGGATGCACTCCACTTTGAGGCGGACTGTTGGCGGTTGAGCTTTCGGGGGCTTCAGGGTCGAACCAATTTCCCGTCTCGAGTCCTTCGTCTTGGACAATCATGTTGTGCAAGATTATGCACGTATACATGATGTCGACCATGTTCTCCATGAACCACGAACGAGTCGGGGCTTTGATAATGTTGAAGCGCGCTTGAAGAACCCCGAACTCCCGCTCCACATCCTTCCAAGCAGCCTCCTGCTTTGCGTTCACAGGCCTAGCGCACGTCTTCACGAAGGTTGGCCACTTCGGGTAGATGCCGTCGGCAAGATAGTACCCCACTCTATAGCGCCGGTTGTTAGCGGTGAAGTTGATGGCAGGCGCTTTACCATCTAAAACTTCGGCGAAGAGGTCGGATTGCTGGAGCATGTTTATGTCGTTGTTCGAGCCGGGGACCCCGAAGTACGCATGCCAGATCCATAGCCGGTAGTCGGCGACGGACTCGAGTATAATGGTGGTGTGGGTGCCTTTGTGGCCGCTCGTGTACGACCCCCTCCACACCACCGGGCAATTCTTCCATTGCCGGTGCACGCAGTCGACGCTGCCAAGCATTCCAGGGAAGCCATGCACTTGTTCGTGAAGGCGGAGCAGGAACTGGCAATCTGTTGTGCTTAGATTCCGGAGAAATTCATGGGTGAAGGCTGCCCGGACGCCTTTGCAGAATTGGAGCAAGCACATTCTCCCAGTGCAGTCTCTAATGTGGAGGTATTCGTCGAACACATCCGCCGTTTGTCCAGCCGCAAGCTGGCGGATTGCTGCAGTACATTTCTGCAGCATCGTGTGGCTGGGACGGCCGACGGCGTCGAACCTTTCTTGGAAGAACTCTTCCCGGCCCGCCAATGTAATTGCGATGTGGAGAAATAGCGGTCGCCGCATGCGGAAACGGCAACGGAAGTAGGTATATCCCCACACCGGATTATCGCAGAAGTAGTCGCGGACTAACCTTGCGGCGGCTTCCTTCCGGTTACGATGGATGTAAGTCCGGGAGCGTCTTTGGGGCGCCCCGGCTTCCTCCGCTTCCCGGCGTCGATCTTCTTCAAGTGATTCTTCCATTATTTGACGCATTTGCTCATATGAATCCATGAGATCGATTAAATTTGGGGAAAGAATAAAAGAGAGATTATTTGAGATGAAAATTGGAGAGGAAATGGAGATGATTTGGGAAGAATAGATGTGTAGTTGTGTGTGAAATGAGGATGAATTAGGAGTATTTATAGAGTAAAAAAAATTGGAACCGGCTATAAAAAACGGTAACATTACCATTTTCACAATTTATTTTTTTATTTCGATTTTTTTTAAAAAAAAATGAATTATTGCGTCAGCGTGACGAATCCCACTCGCGGGCCGGCGAGTGGGCGTCACGGATGCCTGGGAGCTCGCCACGTCGCCTCGGCGCGTGGCGAGACGTCATGCGATTGGTCACTGCGGGACGGGTTACGGGACGTGCTGGGGACGGGCTGGTGACGGGACGAGACGCTGCAACGCGTCCCGTCCCGGTTCCGTCACTGCGGAACGAAACACGGGTCACCAGCGTAACGCGTTGCGGGTGGCCTTAGCCTTACAAAATGTGATGCCAAAAGTTGAAAAAAGTTGAAGTAGTGAGTAATATAATATTTGCTAAAAGTTTGAAAATTGAATAAAAAGTTGATATTTTATAAAGGATTCGACAGATTTGAAAATAATATAAAACATTAGAATATAAATTATAATTAACTCTAAAATAACGTAATAAGTACTTCACATTTTTTAGGGGATAACATGGAGACATTATAGGAATTAACATGTAAAAAATCCAAAACTCAAACTAAATTCAAATTCTTACATATTCAAATAAAACTATAAATCAGACTAGGTTGCTTACCTCGTGAAAAACTCATTGATTAAATGAAAAAGATGATAAAAAAATTTATTAATATATAAATTTGGATCCTATATTGAAATGTCAACAAAATTATGTGTTGACTTTTTAATGTCATCGTATTGACATTTTTAATACACTGTGTCGATAAGCCAACAGAGTTAGCAACTTAAGAAAGTTAGCAATTGATCACACATCTACTAGATAATCTAACTATCGTTTTTGAATTTAGTAGTAAATATATTCTTGATAATATAGGGCAAGAAGGAAAACTTGAGGCAGGTTGAGTTAGTCATGTTCTCGGTTTAGGTATAACAACGGCTGGTTCCAAACATTTAGTACAACATTTATTTGCTTAGACTTTCGAGTAATGCATTTATTATCTTTTTGTACTAGGCCATCCACAACGCTGTCACAATACCGTTTCTTAACCGTCCCTTAAAATACTATTTGCGGGCCCCACTGTACTTTTTTGAATTTATAAGATGCATATGGATCTTTAAATTCAAACGAAACTTGACAAAACAATTAAGAGATATTTGCTCCATTTCATAGTAGTGGAGTCATTTCTTTTCGGCACAAAGATTAAAAAAAATTGTGTTAAGTGAGTTAAGTAAATGAGGAATAAATTGGAAATGAAAAAGGTAAAGAGATTAAGAGAGAATAAAGTAAGAGAGAGTAAAATAAGTGAGAAGAAATGTGTTGACTTTTACTAAAAAGAGAAATGACTCCACCATTATGGAACGTACCAAAATGACAAAATGACTCCACTACTATGGAACGGGGGGAGTACAAGGCTTGTCTTATAATAATAAAAAATACGCTCAGACCTATAGAATTGATTATTCGGAGACATTTTCAATAGTGGTAAAGATTAGTTCAAGTTCAACGTGACAAATGCATTTCTGCACGGTGAACTATAGAAGGAAGTTTACATAATGGAAGTTCCTCCAGGATTCGCAAGTGACATAAAAAATGGAGATTTATGTTTGTTAAAAAAAATTGTATGAGTTAAAACAATCTCCGAGGACCTGGTTTGGAAGATTCGTCGAGGCAATGAAGATATGATTATTGTAAGGATTAGATCACCAATGATTCACTAATTACCAACACCTCTTTTAGGTCAAAAGTTGAGAGATGGTCGATCTTTCTAGAAACATGCCACAAAAAGTAGTAAACCACAGATACTCCATCCGTTCCATAGTAGTGGCGGTATTTCTTTTCGAACGGAGATTAAGAAAAAAGTGTGTAATGTATTAAATAAAAAGATAATAAAGTAGAATAAAGAAAAAAATAGAGAGAATAAAGAAGAGTGAAAAAATGTGTTACTTTTTACTAAAAAATAAAATGACTGTACTACTATGGAATGCCCAAAATGGAAAAATGGCTCTACTGCTATGGATAGGGATGTCAATTCAATCCGGAATCCGTGGGTTGGCCTGAATAGCCTAGTAAAATGAGTGGGTTAGGGCTGTAATTTTGTAACCCGAATACAAAACGGGCTAAACATATTTAGCCCGAATGGGTTGGCGGGTTAAACGGGTGGGCCCGAACGGGTTGCGGGTCGGCCCGACGGTTGCAACTTTTAATTAAATTTTTTTAAGTTTTAGGGGTTTTTTGTATTTTTGAATTTCATGTGGCATAATCATTAGTCTTCCTCAATCTTCATTCTACACTTTTTCACTCGATCTCACACTATCAACTTTCAAGTTCCACCTCGACTCATTATTCTATTGTCCCATCATCTGCCACTACTGTGTTACCACCACCAAAGCCAATCAAGAAAAAATTATGAATTAATAAATAAAAAATTCTCAATGTATTTATCATTTTAATAATGATTCATGTAAGATATGATTTTAAATTTTCATAAAGAATTAATTGTGAACGATGTCAGAATAATGACACGAAAAAAAAAAGCTTTAATTCAAATTGATTGATTTAATTTTGATTTATCTTTGTTTATATTGTAGTTAATCGAGATGAAAGACTTCTATCTAACTATTACTGAAGAAAATTATGAAATTTGAAAATTTTATATGATTCTAAAACTAATAAGAAAAAATATCTAAAATGTAAAATAATTTTTTAGAGGAAAATTTTGATAAAAGAGATTATATTCGAAAGTTTTGAGGCACGAATAGCCAGATGGGTTAGTCCGAAACCCGACGGGTTAGGGAATGGTTGAAAATTTATGACACAAAAAATTTATAATCCGAATAGCCCGACAACCAGTATGGGTTGGTCCGAACTTTCCTAACTCTGGAACGGAGGGAGTAGAGTACAAGATATACAAGTAAACCTTAACGCTACTTAGTTATTCACCGATCTAAGTCCAAGCCGTCCAAGTATACCACCTGCACACTGAGAGTAGAAAAGTTAGTAGATAGCAACACAATATGATCTACTAAACAAGAAAGGAAACCACAAACACAAGCGATTATGTGCTTACATGTTTTAGTTTCATATGCTTATATATCAAATATATGTATGTATGATCATGTTTACGGTTTTTTGAGCACACTAGCGTTTCTGTTGAAAGATATGAGTATTATTCATTCAACTTATTCAGAGAATTACAATAGGTACGCCTCCTTTAAATAGGCCAAGGGTTACATAAAATTGGCAAGATTTGCCATAATACTCATTCCCTAATTAATTTTTTTCCTTGCTTACCTATTTTCCTTACTTACATATTTTCCTTTCTAACACTCCCCCTCAAGTTAAGTAATGGGATTACCGATACTTAACTTGCCCAATACCTCATGGAAGCTTCTTGCATCGACAGCTTTCGTGAGTATATCCGCCAACTGATCTTCAGATCTCACAAAAGGAAGTTCTACCGTCTTGGCCTCTATATTGTCCTTGATGAAATGTCGATCCACCTCGACATGTTTTGTCCGATCATGCTGAACTGGATTTTCAGATATACTGATTGCCGCCTTATTATCACAGAACAACTTACATGACTTCTGTGAGTTTAAGTTCAACTCAGTCATCAATTTCCTCAGCCACAGAATCTCAGTCAACCCACTCTTAATCCCTCGAAATTCAGCTTCTGCACTTGACAAGGCTACCACTTTCTGTTTTTTGCTTCTCCACGTGACAAGATTTCCTCCCACAAAGGTAAAATATCCAGCAGTTGATTTTCTGTCATTTGGGTTCCCTGCCCAATCAGCATCCGTGAATCCATGAATCTCTAAATGTCCATGATTCTCGAATAGAATCCCATGGTTCGCTGTCCCTTTCAGATATCGAACAATCCTCAGTGTTGCTTCCCAGTGAGCTACTTGGGGTGCATGCATAAACTGACTAACTACTCCAACTGCATAAGCTATGTCGGGTCTAGTGTGGGATAGGTATATCAATTTCTCAACTAAACGTTGATATCTCGTGCGGTGAGTGGCTTCAGCTCCTTCAACTATCCGCAGACCATGATTCTGAACCATAGGAGTATCTGCTGGCTTACAGTCCAGTAGTCCTGTCTCGGTTAACAAGTCAAGTACATATTTCCTCTGACTGATGAAGATCCCCTTCTTTGACCTTAGCACTTCTATACCCAGAAAGTACTTTAGTAATCCCAAGTCCTTCATTTCGAACTCTGCAAACAAATTCTTCCTTAGCTTGCTTATTTCCTCTTCATCATCTCCCGTGAGAATCATGTCATCTACATAGATGATGAGGCATGTAATCTTTCCTTCTCTTTTCTTCAAGAATAATGTATGATCAGAGTTGCTTTGTTCATACCCATACTTCTTCATTGCCTCAGAGAATCTCCCAAACCAAGCTCTAGGTGACTGCTTTAGCCCATATAGTGTTCGTTTTAGTTTGCAAATCTTTCCTCCTTCGAAATCTCCAACAAATCCAGGTGGTGGCTCCATGTAAATGGGCTTCTTCAGTTCCCCATGTAAGAATGCGTTTGTCACGTCGAACTGATGTAGTGGTCATTCCCTGACTGCCGCTATTGAGAAGAGCACTCGAATAGTACTCATTTTTGCTACCGGTGAGAATGTTTCAGCATAATCAACTCCATAAGTCTGAGTGTATCCTTTGGCCACAAGTCTCGCCTTATACCTTTCAATCGACCCATCTGGCCTCCGTTTGATAGTGAAGACCCATCTACATCCCACAGTTCGAACTCCATCAGGTTTAAGACATACTTCCCATGTATTGTTCTTCATCAGAGCCCGCATTTCTACTAGCATTGCTTCTCGCCAGTGAGCAATTTTCATAGCCTCCTCGGTCGTATATGGGATTTCTTCTTCTTCGTAAAGTGCTGCTTCAAACGCCCTAGCCATCTCTGTTAGATTTGCTTTAGCCAGATTCGCCATAGAATATCGGCTTCTACTAATCCTCTCAGGACTGTATCTCTTAGCCGGGACCCCACGAGTAGTTCTGTTGGGGAGTATATAGCGGCCGGTATCACCATCAATTGCTGCATTCTCATTCTCGTCTATACCATAAGTGTCAGGAGTAATAACTGTATTATCTGAGCTAGTTTCAGGAATTACCTCGGATATCACTAGAGGAGGACTCGATTCAGGCGTAGGCGGTTGAGGAGGCTCTACAGCAGATGTGACTGACTCGGCAGTGACACTAGCTTGTTCTGTTGGTTCCACGTTCCAGATACTTGGATGTGGCATCGGAAAACTGAGGGGTCCAATTTTATCACACTCCCCCTGAACAGCACTCCCCCCTGACCCCGAGGTTGGGTGTGATAGAAGTATTCACTTTCTAGAAAATTACAATTCATAGTTGTTATAACCTTCCTAGACCCCGGGTGATAGCATCGATAGCCCTTCTGATTTACCCCATACCCCAAAAAAACACATTTTATTGCACATGCAGAAAATTTTCCTCTTTCGTGTTTCGGTACATGCACATAAACGGAACAACCAAAGATTTTGAGCGGAAGTATGAGAGGTGGGGGAATATCAGTAAGGGATGTGAGAGTCTGCAAAGGAGTTTTCATACCCAAAATTTTTGTAGGCAAACGATTAATCAGGTAGACAGTAGTGGCAACAGCTTCGGGCCATAAAAATTTAGGAACATTTGAGTCAAAAAACAGGGCTCTCGTGACCTCTAGGATTATCCTATTCTTTCGTTCAGCTACACCATTTTGTTCAGGAGTGTAAGGACAAGTAGTTTGATGAACTAACCCCTTTTCTTTAAAAAAATCAGTCATGTCTTTGTTAACAAATTCCCTACCATTATCGGATCTAAGAACTTTGATCGTGGTTTGGAATTATGTCTGGATCATTGTAAAGAAACGGGTAAATTTTTCAAAAACGTCAGATTTATGCTTCAAAAAATATACCCAAGTCAATCTAGTGCAGTCATCCACAAAAATGAGAAAATATTTAAAACCATGATCACCAACAATAGGAGCTGGACCCCAAACATCGGCATGCACTAGAGAAAAAATAGTCTTAACACGAGTATCACTTGATCTAAAGGATTGTCTGTGGTTTTTTGCCAAAACACAAGATTCGCAAGTAATATCCTTAAAATGGGAAAACTTTAGAAAAAGCAATTTTAAATACCCCGAGGATGGATGCCCCAATCTGCGGTGCCACAACCAAGCTTCCCGATTTGCAGATCCGTGAGCAAGCATCGCGGTGCCACCTTGTTGAGTAATCTCATCCACATAATAAAGACCTTGACGCTCAGTGCCACGCCCAATTATCCTTCTCGTCCTGATATCCTGTAATACACAGAAATTTGGATGCATTAGTAACGTACATTTTAATTCTTTCGTCACGTGGCTGATAGACATAAGTTTATGAGATAATTTGGGCACATAGAGGCAATTTGTAAGCTTCAGGGTTGGGGATATTTCAATGGTTCCACTCCCACCCACAGCGGTCAACTCTCCATCGGCAGTTTGAATTTGGCTTTTAGTTGCCCAATTAAATTCACAAAAATCTTTCAGATCGTAGGTCATAGTATCAGTTGCCCCACAATCAAAAATCCACTCACTCTCCTTAGGGTCAATTTTACATTGGGCAATGCATGCAATAGGTATATTTTCCAAGGGTGCAAAACGATTTGGGCTTAAGCCGGAACTTTCAGACAGTTTTGGGGTTAAACGTGGAATATAGTTTTTCTGGGGTCCTAACTGTAATTTTCCCGGGTCATATTGCATATATTCTGAACTATAAGGACCAGAAATTAAATTACTCATGCTTTGGGGTTTATTCTGAAAATCAAATTGGGGATCGGGGTTTCTCAACCCCAATCCGTTACCTCCATGTGACCCGCCTCCTTTCTTCTCCACGAAGGCTGCCTCGCCGGGCCTGCCGCCTCCACCCGGTTGAGGACCGGTATCTCCTGCTCTCCCACGGGTGTTAGTCATCTCCCTATTCCCTACTCCTTGCAGAAATAATCCGCCTCCATCTTCGACTCCGATGGCTAATCGAGCTTTAGCCTTTTGATTTTCATCCCACCATTCCGAAAATCCAACGAGGAGGAAACATATATCTCGATTATGTCTTTGTTTTCCGCAATGAGAGCACCAAAATTTTGATTTGTCGGGTTTGAAACCGCCTTGGCGATTGGGCTGTTGCGCGGCGGTTCGTGGTGGTGGCTGTTTTGGTCGCGGTGGTGGCTGGTTTCTGACGGCGAACCCGTGTCCGACTTGGCCCGATGATGATCCATCGTTGATTGCGCCGGTCTGGAGATCGATGTCTGCTGCCGGCATGATTTTCAACCGCGTAGCTTCTCGTTTTACCAGACCGTATGCGGTCTCGGCTGAGGGCAACGGGGTTTCCTTGAGAATATCCCTTCGGATCCCGTCATATCTTGCATTCAAGCCTGTTAGGAATTTGAACAGCCGTCTTGTTGCTACATACGTTCGAAGTTGGCTAATCCCCTTGTCGCAGCAATCCACAGGTTGATGTTGGCATCGGTCAATTTCGACCCAGATTCCGTGGAGATGTCGCCAATATGTTTCTAGCCCATGTTCCCCTTGCACGATTCGGCCTGCCTTTTCCTCTAGATCGTACAACAGATATGGATCTGCAGTACTTTCGAATGTAGTTTGTAGGCTCTCCCACAGAGCTTGCGCGGTTTGGTGATGTGTAGAGTCGACAACAATTTCTGTTTCGACGTTGTCAATTATCCATGAGAACACTGTCATATCGGCTTCCTCCCATTCTGTGTACCCCTTCATTCCAGGTTCCGGCGGCTGCGGTGTACCGGTGATATACCTGTTTGCTCGTCTTCCCACGATGGCTACTCTCATCAGCCGTTTTCATAGGGGATAGTTCATCCCGTTGAGTTTAACGGCTAGAGTAACATTCTTACTCATCTTTAATCGTGTCTCCTCCATATTTGGTTTCTCTTCATCGTCTGACATGTTTGCAGGTTGAAAATAACCGCCTTCTTGGTCGGGAAAGGTATTAGGCTATGATGATTTTGTTATGAGCCTTTGCTCTGGTACCATGTTGAAAGATATGAGTATTATTCATTCAACTTATTCAGAGAATTACAATAGGTACGCCTCCTTTAAATAGGCCAAGGGTTACATAAAATTGGCAAGATTTGCCATAATACTCATTCCCTAATTAATTTTTTTCCTTGCTTTCCTATTTTCCTTACTTACATATTTTCCTTTCTAACAGTTTCATACATGTTTAGATGTAAATCAAAACATGCCAACAAGCCAACCCTTCATAACTTTTATGAAGAGCATCGTTGCTGATGCTGTAAGTATAAATTGCCCAATCACTACAAAAAACTTATCTTTAATTTGAAGGATACAAAATTGAAACACAATTGCTTGCGTTAGAAAATTTTAAAAATAACAACAATTTAGGACGCAAAGAAAGCGTCCAAGGAAAAATTAACTTAATATTTTGCTTTTTTAGGATGCTTTCATTTGCATCCTCTAATTTTAGTCGGGACACCAACAATAAGGATGATTTTAGTCGTGGGCGAAAAATCGGCGTCGCGGTGGTGACGCCGGTTATTGGAGATGCTCTTAACGATTTTTTTTACTGAATATGGACTCGCTTTACCTAACATTTATGAATCCTAAAACTCATTGACTATTCTCCTCTCCAATTTATGAGTTTATTATAAATTTCATTCATTTGGTGGTTATATTTATTGTTTCTATTATCAATGAGTAATTGGTGAAAGACTGAAAGTAGTCATTAGGTTGCATTCAATCCCTTTGAAAGGGGTCCAAAGGTCCCCAAGTGATTTCTAACTTGTCAAAGCTTCCTTCGTCTTTTTTTGTCATCATTTTACTTGTTGATCCTTTTTGTGTGATTGAGCTTGGGTATATATAGAGACAAGTCTAGCTCCGAGAAGCTACTATTGAACAAGGTTATATCAATACTTATCCGAAATAAAACAATTGATTTTATAAATTTTTATAAGAGGTCTTATTCTGCTAGTTTTGTGTCGGTTAATCTTCTTCCCCAAGTATATATCTATACACTTTCATAACTTTTATGCATTTAGTTCAAACACACCATTAATTATCACTCACATTTATCAAATTACATTTATTCCAGGAGGCCTGTTATTAGCTCACACAAGAGTGATCAGAGGCCACACTTAATTACTAGGATAAGCTTCTCTAACAACGAAGATTACCCCCGGGATTAACCCCAAGTTGGCTACAATAGCTTGTGTAGTAATTAACACGAGCAGTCACAGTGGCCGGATTCGCCCCGTTGCATTCGATGCTGTTAATAGCCCTAATCGTTGCTCCAAAACCCTGGCCAGATGTGATAATCGCGTGCACATTATTCATCCAGAACCACAATGCGGTCTTGAACGATATAATATTATCTCTGGCCACGATATCAGGATTGTTTAATCCATCAAAGCCTATAGCTCGGCCGGCTGGACCATAGTTGTAGTTCCATGAGAGTTGTAATGGGCCTCGGCCGAAGTAGCTCTGGCCCGGTGCACATGGCCATTGTCTATTGTTGCTATCGCAATAGCGGTTAGCTTGGTTGATCTCTCTTGTGTAGCATAGATCTGCATGATAAGAAAACTTTGTTTTATACCATGTGACAAATAAAACATGATTTCTTAAAATAAACACACGGTCTTAAAATTACTTAGATAAAATAAAAAGCAAAGTAAAATAAGTTACTCCATCCGTCCACTACTATAAGGCCATGTTTCACCAGGCATAAATTTTAAGAAATATAGTGGAAAATGAATCAGACCGGATAATGGAATATGAGTCATACTTTTATATATTAATTTTATAATAAAATATGAGGAAAATAAAATAGCGTACGTCCAGTTTCATGGGTGATATGAGCGAAGAACGCGGCGATCTCCCGCTTAACAACTTCGGTGGAGCCGGTGGTACCGAATTGTGGGTAGGACTGAGCTGCTTGGAGGAAGGCGGCGCGTGTGTAGAATCCCCTTCCAGCGCAGCCTGCCGGGGCCTGATTAGCAATGCCATTGAAGAAACTATCGGTAACTATATCACCAACTTTATTTCCCGAGCCGAAGCATGGCCCTGAGCGGCAGCCAGGGCCGCAATACTCGTTGGTGGAGCCGCAGTAGCCGTATTGGCTGCAGCAGAGGTTGGGAGCGCAGCCGCAGTTCTGGCCGGAAACAGATTTTCCGGTGGCCAGAAGGAGAGCGAGGACGGTGAAGAGAGTGAGAGAGTGTTTCATATTTGGAGATTGAAGGAGAAACTGTTGAGTTGTGCATATGAAGGGATGGAAGTATGGCTATTTATAGAGCGAATGACGATATTTTGAAGTTCGGAATTATTGGAATTTTACTGCAGTTGTTGAATTTTGTGGTATTCATGGTTTCCAGAGTACCTTAATTTTGAGGTGGGGGGATGTATTTATTTAGTTGTATGGCGGCTTTATAAATTGGAATAGTCAAATTTTGAACTTATCCGTTCCACGGCAGTGAATGCATTTTTTTTCTTCAAAACGTGATTTAAAAAACATTACTCTCTTCTTCCTTGAAAATTTGTCGTTTATTTTCTTTTTCGTCCGTCCCTAAAAATTTGTCATATTTCACTTTTACCATTTTTTGTAGTAGACCCCACGTTCCACTAACTCATTCTCACTCACATTTTATTTTAAAACTAATATATAAACTAGGATCCACGTATCATTAACTTTTTCAACTCACTTTCTATTACATTTCTTAAAATTCGTACCGAGTCAAATTGTGCCAAATTTTAAGGGACGGAGGGAGTATGTTAAATGAGTTAAATAAAGAAAGAATAAAGTAAGAAATGAAAAAGGTAGAAGTATGAAGAAGTATTATGTTAAATGGGTTAACTAAAAGAAAAAATAAAGTAGGAAATGAAAAAGTTTGAGATCTGAACAGAGAATAAAGTAAGAGAGACTAACGTAAGTGAAAAGAAATGTGTTGACTTTTACTAAAAAATGGAAATGACTTCACTACTATGAAACGTATAAAAATGACAAATGACTGCATTAGTATGGAATGGAGGAAGTACAACTACTCCATCCGTCCCCTAAAAATAGTAATTTTCTGTCTTAGAAAATTTCTTCTCTCTAACACATTTTTCTTTCTATCTTTCTCTTAGTTTATTAATTTTGTATTAAAATTCGTATTGTTTCAAAAGTTTTTATTTTTAAGGGATAGATGGTGTATTTATTAGTTATGAACGATAACTGACTTATTATTTAAATTATACTACTCCATATATAAAGTTTTCGCATTTTTGTTTGGATGAATAGGGAAGTCGCAAGGCATATGAAATCTTGATCGTATCCACATTATGCAAATTATATACTACTACACATTAAGAAATATAAACAATACTGAGAAATTCGATTTTAAATTTTAAATTTCTCGGCTCCCTTAGTTGGATGCTCTATAAGGGATTAAAATTCCCAATTCTAACTATAAGGGTTAAAAATTCCCAATTCAAATTTATTTGAATTTTTCTTTTGTAATTGAAACGTAATATATTTTCATGTTCAAATATTACATGTACTAATGTATTTTATGGAATTAGACCTTCGATAATATATATTATCAATAAAGAAAAGAGATATTGGTCTCTAAAATCATGAACTTTGACCAAATTTTGGTATTTCCCATGAATTTTAAAATTGTTACAGAATATCACAAACTTTGAACTTTATTTGGTATTTCCCACAATATGTCTATCACTATATTTGACGAATTTACAAGGTTTTTTTTATCATATTTGACACAATTAAGTCAATGTCGTTTTCTACGTGACTTTTTATCCTACTTATTATGAACTTAAAAAGTTGTTTAAATACCATAAAACGTGTCACGATTGCCCACGTAAAATAAGATTTTGATGAAAATATCTTATTTGGGCCAGTTTGGGAAATATCAAACAAAGTGTAAAGTTTATGATATTCTAGACCAATTTTAAAGTTTGTGGGAAATACCAAATTTTGGGTAAAATTCATGATATTAGAGACCAATATCTCTAAAAAAAACAAGATAAGACAATCAATCATTTATACGGCGGTTTTTTATTCTCTTCTCATTTTGGTAAACATAAATTGTTAGTATGCACTCATTTAGCTCCAAAGAAATTATTATTGTTATTATTAATTATTTCCAATTTATTACTCCCTCCGTCCCAGATTAAGAGTCACTTTTTGCCATAAAAGTCCGTCTCAGTTTAAGAGTCACATTTAGAATTTTCCATATTTGGTCATACAATTTTACCCCATTCTTCATCAAAATTACATAAAAATGTCATTCTCTACATTAAAATAAACCAAAATAAAAATCGAACATTTAATTACACACTCTACCAACTTACTTCATTTATTACACACTCCACCATCTAACTTCATTTATTACACACTTTAACTCTTTCTTAAAACCGGAGTCATAACAATAAGTGACTCCTAATCCGGGACGGAGGGAGTATTTAATTGCGTTGAGTTGGATTAAGGCTGTAGACTAGACCTACAATGTATAGGGTAAATGCTACTTCCTCTGTTCCCGAAAATTAATCATTTATTTTCATTTTTGCTCGTGTTTAAAAAATTGTCATCTTTCACTTTTATTATATTTGGTAGTAGATCCTACATTCCACTAACTCATTCACACTCACATTTTATTATAAAAGCTAATATATAAATGTAGGATCCACATACAACTAACTTTCATCTCTTTTTCTTTTACATTTCTTAGAACTCATGCTGAATCAAATGGTGATAAATTATTAGAATAAACATGAGCATTAATTGGAATTTTTGAGCCAACATTATATGGAAAGGGTGACTGCCTGCGTATTTTGCATTAAACAAATTAGAAAAGGTCTAGTACAATCTTTTTGTAGTTGTTTCCTGTCGTGAATATATTGGCGGCATGAAGAATCTGTTAAGATAATCACCAAAGAGGAGTTCCAAATGCATCCATGCGTGTTTAAGAAAATGTTAACTAATAGCAGACAAACATAAGTACTCAAAACCAAAATATGAAAATTACCAAGCAAGATAATTCAAAGCACGATAAATCTTTCATCATTGCTGCAAATATGCAATCTTCAATTGGACCCTTAATCAGGGGTGGAGCCAGGAAATTGTACAAGAGGGGGCAAAGAATTGCATATTTTCTTAACAGCCCGTATAACTTTTCTTTTGCTTTTTCTCTACAAGTTCCAGAGTTTTGGTCTTTAACACTCAATGGCTTTTTGTTTTCTTTTTTCAGGTTTTATTAAATATTACTCCTAATTACATGTCTGACTTTTCATTTTTTTCCAAATGGGGCAATAAAGTTTTTTCTATTAAAATACTAAGGGGGCAAAAGTAATATAAAATACACATATTATAGTGATATTATCTACATATCTTTGTATAAATGGATAACTCAGGTGGGGCAATTGCCCCATGTATATATACACTAGATCCGCCCTTGCCCTTAATTCTTGTTCTTTGAACTTTTAATCATATTACATTATAAATCTAACATCAAATAGTTTAATTTCTATGCATACATAATAATTTTAGTTAAAATGAAACTGAATGGATAGTTTTGTAAGAAGGAAACAAAGAATGTATTTACTGATATGTACTTAAGTTATGTGCAGTTATTGCATTATAAACCTGTCACCCATCAAGGTGCAGGCAAAATCCACCCAATAGAAACATTTGCAAGTCAGTGGTGCACAAGGAAATACGTTAATGTATTCTTGAGTTATCCATGATAATTGGGCATACGTTTATCTTTCCGACTTTTGAGTTATGTAGTTGACCTGTTCGGTCATGCCCAAAAGATTCCATCATATGTTCATATGGTAGTTCAATCAGATCACTTCTACCTCCAAATGCATCCATGTGTGTTTAAAAAAATGTGAATTAGCTAGCAAACAAACATATAAAAATATAGCTTTAAGAATTCTAAACCAAAACATGAAAAACTACCAAGTTAGATAATCCAGAGTACGATAAACCACTACCTATAAAAAAATCCAGCTTTTCCGATCCCAAAAGAGAATGTGAATTAACTAGCAAACAAACATAAGAAAATTTAGTACCATAAGCATTATTTGTTGCAGCAGAAAGTAATCCATCATAGCATGCTCTCATGTGTTTCATATCCTGCAAACGAAAACAAAGCAAATATAGCCTACTTAGCTCCAAACACATACATGATTCCACAGTAACAGTGAGAAACAACTCCAAATTTTGAAAAATTCAAAAAGCAATAGCACCAAGAACTTTTAAAGCACGACTGCACAAACACAAACATTTCTTCACAACTGCTGCTTCACTCATAAAATCAAGGAACACATGTGGGATTTCCAACTAATTTTACTTAAATTCGAATTGGGGGAAAAATTGAACACAAACCCTAAATTCAATTTGAATCAGAAATTGGATGAATAAGAGGTGTGGAAGGTTACTTACATAGAGGATAGACAAGACTATCCAAGAGATGCCGGAGTCCAGCGACAGCGGTGGCAGAATCGGCCGGATAGCAGTTGCATATGAATGTATGTGTGGGTATGGAGGGGGATAGAGGTGTTGAAAAATAGGAGAGAAAGAAGGGCTTCCACGTTATTAGGTGGAAGACACCGGTCGCCGGAGGCGCGGTGACGTCGGCGGAGGGTTGTGGGTGTGCGTGTGTCGCGGTGTGTGTACGTTTCTAATTTCCTTTTATTTGTTAAGGATTGTTTGCATTTTAAAATTGTCACAAATAGAAGTGCCATGAAATGAGTTTTTATATGGCATTTATTTTGAGGTGAAGTAATAATATATGATATACATGTAGTGAAAAGCTAGTGTATAGAGAGTATATTTATGCCGACACCTTCTATAAAGTGTGACTAAAAAAGTGTAGTGAGTAAGCAAGCGTGACAATCTTAATTTTTTTCCTTGCGTGATCACACAAGTTTATCTTAAATTACTAATTAAAAGAGAACTTAATAATTCTTTTACGTGGAGTCAAGGTCAAGCCTAACAACTGTAATTCGAAATACCTTTCAACAATGTTTTAAAAACCAGAGGCTTATTTTACACGTATTCCATTTCTCTCTCTCTTTTATTATTTTTTCTTAAAATCAAAGTGAAGTACAAATCTAACTATATAAGTCCCTAGAATTCGTCCTTCATTTTAAGATCGTCGACAGTCACTACTAAAAAAATGGCTTGTTATCACATTAAATTAGTCACATTTTATTAAAACTGTGAGGATATATACTCAAACAATACATTGATCTTTCTTCACATTTATATCATACACTGATGTTACACTAGAGTTAAATGTCAGTTCAACAGTCCCTATACTCACACTTCTATTAAGTACAATAATGGTGATTTGCTCCTATTATAACTCACGGAAGTTGTTATACGCAAATACTTAAACATGATTCTAAAAAGAAAATTTCAAATTACTAATGAAGTTTAATTATTGAAGAAATTAATTAAAACAACTTATTCAAAAGATAATTGACAAAAATAAATTGAGTAGAAATTACAAAAATAAATAAAGTAGAAATTATTATTTTTATTGTATATAAATTTATTTTGATGTTAATACTCTAACAATTAATTGCATTATTTATATTATTAATTTATCTGATGTGTTTTATTCATTTAAAATTTGGAAATGAAAAAAACGAATCAAAGTTTATGTAATTATAAATTAGTGATAGTAATAATAATATGTATATTAGTCAATTATTATAATAGTACAATGAAGGCTGAAGCACTAATTTGATGAAAGAATAGAAAATTTAAAAACTGCATGAAACAATTAAAAATAGTGGTGGCAATTTTCCCACTAAAATATTACATTGGCATTAGAAATAGTGGTAATTCGTCAATTATTATATATAGTAGTAATACATTTAAGCCCAAATTTGTTGAAAGAGTGGAAAATTAAAAAAGTGGCGGCAATTTTCCCACTAAAATATTACTACATAGGAATTAGAAAGTTGCAACCCGTCAAATATTATCATTTAAGTACTAATTTGTTGAAGGAATAGAGAATTTAAAAAGTGCGTGAAATAATTAAAAATAGTGGCGGCAGTTTTCCCACTAAAATAGAATTAGAAATAGTGGCGGTAATTAATCAATATTTTATCACGCCGCCTACAGTTCCTTAAACCCAATCTCTCTCTCGTCTTGCCTCTACACCTTCTCGGCTGAAAAAATTATAGTAGAAGCTTCAGATTACTCAGAAAAGGTGAGGAGTGGGTGAGGAGTGTTCTGGTATTTTTATCATCCTTGCCCTATTTACAGATTGTTATGACGTTTCTTTTTAATTCTCTACATTTTGTTGTGTAATTGAATTTTTGAATCGTTCAATTCACATATGAAATTTGTAGAGACTCAATAAGGTGACAACTATAGTCCTCCATTTCATTTCAGTATTCTAATCGTTCAATCCTAAAAGTTTTCTATGCTTATTTTATTGTTGTAATAAATGCAGTTATGGCTTCTAAAGGACGAAGGCAACGTAAAAAGAATGTTCGTTTACAAGATGAATCAGATATATCACATCAAAGGTTGACAAATCCTGAAGGTAAAAGGACAATTGGATAGAGCATGCTCATGCTCATGTTTGTTTTATTTTATTTTTGTTGTATGATGTTCTTTTCCAAGTGGGGTTATTTACACATTACACTGTTGTTTGTAGATATGTTGGTTTTGTGTTTTGGATGTTGATGATTTCTTGATTGCGTTTAGTGAAAAAGAGATGGGTTCATGTCGTGGGTGTCTTGTTTGAGATGTATTTGCTAGTTTTATATGGTTGTTTAGTGATGGAGTGCAGAACTTGATCTTTTTTTTACTTTGAATGTGAAATGTAGCAAGGAGACATATCCTTAATCATTTTGCGCATTGTTTTTCCACCGCTGAATTTGCCTTTGTTTATTGTAATTTATCAGTTAAGGACATAAAATAGGCATTTAGTGTCTATTACTGTATTTATCGTCGATGCTTCTTGGGTTATTTGCCTTGCGTCAAATGGATAGGGTACTCTATAGGTTGTATGTTTTTCTTCATTTTCATATTTTTTTGCCAAAGGAGCTTGCATTTGTCGCGTCTACCCTCTTTGTGTGTTAAGTTTCTATGTGGACTTACTTTTGTACATGGAAATAATTTAATCTATTTGAACATATATTTTATAATGATATGCAAATTTTACTACCAGAACTACATTAGGCAGAAGAATTTATAATAGAAACATACATCAAGAAGATTCAAACATAGTCACACATTCAAACCATGAGGATATGAGCATTAATACACCCATATAATAATCATTTCATTTAAACTATGAATTTACGCATCCTTTTTTACTTGCTTTTAGAATACAAGTAAGAGAAGTAAAAATGCTCGAGCGAAAAAGGTAATGAATCAAAGAACAAGGAAAACGTCATTTGCACAAGTTAAGGCCATATTGGTAATGTTTTATTTCGTATATATTGAATTTTATCATTGATTTTTACAATATATTAGTAACTTAATAATTTACATATTCATAGACAAAGGAACAAGGACAATGCCCGACTCGTGCTCAACTGTTTAGCTCCTGTTTTGTTTCTTCAAATGGAAACTCAAGTGACGCTGTATCGAGTAAAATTGTATGTGTTATTGATATGTCCGTTATATCAAATTTATTATATTTTAATTTATAAATTAATTTTTGTTTTATAAACAGGCAGCTATGGCAGAATATAGGGATCAACTTTCGAAAGGTTCTAAAGATGTAATCGCTCCAAATGATATATTTGCCCAAGTCGTAGGGAAGGACAGACCTGGTCAAGTAAGAATGATGGGTCAAGGAGTGTGTCCCTCAGATGTGTGGAATGGAACTCCTATAAACACATCAGATCGTTTACTAAGTGAGTATAGAGAAAAGATAGCATGACTAGAGGCAATGCTTGGAGCACAACAAAGACCTTGTGCTTCACAAGCAGACGGAAGGCCAAATGCGATAGCATCTGAATCTCTTTCACTACGTTCTACGACGGTTGAAAGTGATCATGTATCTTTATTTTTTTTTACAGTTCTGACTTCTGAAATATATATCACAGTCATATATATAGATTTAAAATACTTATTTATTTATTTTGGTTTCTTGGAGGTTGGAAAATATGTTTCTTTGAGAAGTATTCTCACGAAGAAAATCGTTGCTAAAGGATTTATTGAGAGAATTGATCCAAATAAAAAAGTTGGGGGATGTTAGGATTGAATTGGTGTGAAATTAAAGTTAAAGTTGTGATTGAGCCAAAGGAACAATTGATTAGGCCTTACGACAACTTTCAAGAGCTTTCCCAGACAGTTGGTGATATGATTGCTTGGCCATGTTCCTTGGTATTCTCTATCAATTATTTATTACCACTATATTATTACTAAATGCATTTTAGTTTGATTCTAAGTATATTTTCATCTTATATATGTAGGTGACTCCCATTGAGTAGTAACAATTTCTTGATTCACTTATGGATTCGAGGTAATCTATTATTATTAGTTAACTAATTATATTGATTACATGATCAATCTTGGTTTATACTTTTAATTATGTTACTTATATTATAGATTCATGTTAAATCCTACTTTTTTTCACAAGTTTTATTTATGATTGCAATATTTTATATTTTATCTGTTTAGTGTTTCTTTCAATGTTAATTAAGTAGGCTTTTCTGTTTAGATGTTTAATATTAAGTAGACTTTCAATGTTAATTAACTTTTCTGTTTAGTGTTTCTTTTAATGTTAATTAATTTGTTCTAGGAAGTTGATTTATTTGAGGTTTTATTCTATAGAACATATGTAACTTTTTAACTCATGATAGTAATTTAAAATTTTTAAATTTTTTTGCAGGGCACGTTGCAGAGGAACTTGTTCTTTCGACGAATAGGAAGAAGAGGCTCACATATATAAAGAGAGAAGCAATTTACCTACAAATGTGTTATGCTCTTTATAATAGATTATGCTTTATAGTCTGTACTAGTATGCTCACATAGTTTAAGAAGAAAATGAATTGACATTTCATATTATTGGAATGCATGTTTAGAGTTTTGAAATACTTTGGATTTTTATATATTTGAATGTTAATTTTATTTACATGATTTGTTGATAAAAGTTTGTTGGATTATTAAATTTAGTTTATTATTGTATTTTGTATATGGAAGTAACAAAAATAATTATATATTTTAAAAAATATAATTTTAAGCATTTAAAGGATGAAATTTTTTTTTTAATATTCGAAGGACCAATGTATAAATTATGGAAATTCGTAGGTGAAAATTGTAAATTACATACAATCAGGGGGGTAATGTAATTAGAACCATTCACATGGGGTATTTTTTTAAATTTTTCATACGTACTAAGATAGTGTAATCTCAGATTATGTCTTATGACATTCTCGAATGACACTACAAGTAATTTTATATTACGTTTCCAAGTGAAATAGTAGACCCTCTATCCTTTCACTCAAACTATTATTACATCTTTTGTTATCACACTTGCTCCCATTGTGATTATAGATGAAGTGTAATAAAAAAATATATATCCTGACATTTTTAAGTGTGATGAAAAGATGATTTTTTTGTAGTGAGTAACACTAGTTGATAGTGTCCGCCTTAGGTCAAGCGCGCATGGATTTAGTTTTAGGTCATTCTTAAAAGGCCTCAAACTAATTGGGGTTTGACAAGAATTATAAACACCTTCCAACTTCTCTCACTCATCCAATATGGGATGAGTTTACCCAACAAACCTCCACTCAAACCGAGACCACATCAGGAACGCAGTCGACACGAACATGGGTCGTTCCAGCCCTGGCCCCTGGGTCATCCAGGACCCGATTCTAACCCGAGTGTTTCAGGGCCCAACCTTAATCGGGGCTCATCCAGGTCTGACCCATAGCCACCTGGGCTCTGATACCACTTGTTAGGATCGTCGAGTGCAACATTAGTTTGATATTGTCCGCTTTGGGTCAAGCCCGCACGGATTTATTTTTGGGCCACTCCCAAAAGGCCTCAAACTAATTGGGGTTGTGCATGAATTATATATACCTTCCAACTTCCCCCACTCATCCGATGTGAGATGGGTTTGTACCCAACAAATAGTCCTTGGAAAAAAAAATCAGGTGTGACCCCTGGATATTAACATACTTCATTTGTCCCATTCGAAGTGGAGCATTCTATTTTAACATGAGATTTTATTTAGTGTTGTTAAGTGGAGAAGATAAAGTACCAGGAAAAAAAAAGAGTACATAAAATGATGTTTCTATTTTTAAAAATATGTCATTAGTGAGACATTCAAAAAAAATAGTTTACTTAAAGTGAGATGGAGGAGTATTATACATGGAGATTTTTTTATGATAAAAGTACCCTCTAACCATGAAGAGCATTATTGTGGAGTATATTCCAACTTGTTACTTGTAGAGAGTATGTGACATATCAATGTGTGTAAAGCGGCGACTGAAGGCCTTAACATTGCTGAAGATGTTAGCCAGGTTTCAATTTCATCTCTCTGTCTCTCTATATTAGTAAGGGCACCCGCAAAGCGTTACGCGGGTGTCCCGTGTTCCGTCACGGAGGGACGGGACGGCGGCGCGACGCGTTGCGGCACCCCGTCTCGTCCCAGTCCTTCCCGATCCCGTCCCGCGTCCCGTCACGGCGTGACGAGTGACGAGCCATCTCGCCACGCGCCCAGGCGCGCCCAGGCGCTATGCGTGACGCCCACTCGCCGGCCCGCGAGTGGGCATCGTCACACACAACTACACATCTTCTCTCCCCAAATCATCTTCATTTCCTCTCCAATTTTCATCTAACTTCTCGTCACAAAATATCCGGCGACGGAAACTCCGGCGGTGGCGGCTCCGGCGGGTGGGATCTCAACGCGTTCGGCGACTGGGCGAGCATGTACAACACATTGGATGGTTCCGGTTCGTCGACGCCGGGCACCCAGGGTTCGTCGACGCCGGGGGTACCAACCACCCAATTCTGGAGTGTATGCATACGTTCGTCCCTCTGCCCTGCGGTATTCGCAGGGATTATCCCAGATTAGGGAGGATTATTCCGTTGAACCCACTCCAGGAGGAGGCCGAGGCAGTGGAAGCTCCAGGGCTGAGGCGGAGGCGGGCGAGGAGGATCTAGGCCGGCATCCGTACAATAGCAAAGAAACGATGGCGGTGTACAACTCCTGGATCCGTGTTTCATACGATCCCATCGTCGGGAATCAACAAAGCCGGAAGTGTTTTTGGGAAAAGGTCTCCGAGGCCACCACCTGATTAAGTCGAAGGGGTCCCGCCGCCGCACATATAAGATGTTTCGCGCTCACTTTGACAGAGAGGTCAAAATATTCTGCGGCATCTACACGAACGAAACGACTTAGTACCAAAGCGGATCCACGGGTGCCGACATTCTGAGGTCGGCTTTGCGCGTCTACCACGACGACACCGGCGAACAATTCAAATTTGTTGATGTTTGGCAGGTCGTCAAGGACGAGGAAAGGTGGGCCGGCGGTGTCCGCTCCAGCTCGGGCTCAACCTCCAAGCGTACGAAGCACACGGCGAGTGGCCAATACTAGTCTGGTGACGCCGGTGAGGGCAGCGGGGCACAAGAGGGTGGCTCGCATGAGGTTGAGGGCACGGCCGGCGATGCCGGGGGATCCACCCATGGGCGCCGTCGGCCGCAAGGGACCAAGGCGGCGAAGGCGGCTAGAGCGAGGAAGGGCCGAGGCGAATCAAGCCAGGCTGGCTCGGGCTTGGGCTCGGGAGAGGCTCGAACTCCCTTATGGCCATGTACATGACCGCCACAATGGCTGCAGTACCCAAGCCTGGTGGAACGGAATTGTCTTTATGGCAGCACAACTTGACCTTCCGCCTCCTACCGGCTTTAATGCACCTCCACTGCCTTTTGGAGCAATACTTGGATGTTGTTGAAGTTTTATTTCTTACTTTCCCCAATTGTGTTTGTTCACTTTGTTTCAATGCTTATGCTCTCTCTATACAGCTTATTGGGAAGACACCAATGTAAAAGGTTGTGTCGCAAATGTTTCTGCAAAGCTTGAGGTTATGGAGCCATGTTGCAGTGTCAAGGATAGGTCAGCAATTTCACTCTTCACATTCAAATTTGGTATTGTGTTGTGCCTTTTTAAAAATCACTGTCTTTGAGCTAGAACTGTTAGCTGCTTTTTCTTCCATGACCAACACATTTATTTAGGAATCTCTTGTTTGAGAGTAGGTTGCTGTATACACATGAACATCAGTAGTGGTGTCTTGCTTCCAGGATAGGATACAGTATGATAGCTGATGCTGAGAAAAGAGGTCTTATAACTCCGGGAAAGGTATGATGTGCGATTTGTTCTTTTGTCACATTGCTTCTTTTTCTTTTCTGAGCACTTTTCAAGTTCATTTTACTCTACCCGTGTATACTTTGTTCTTATATGGGAACTCGACTGCATTCTAGAGTGTTCTGGTTGAAGCTAATACAGGAATTGGCAGCGGTGGAACTATTTCGGGCACTGGTCGTTACCTCAAAAAACTCAATCCAAATGTCAAGGTAGCTTATTTTCCCTTTTTGAAATTTGAAACTGCAGGTCCTCACAAAATTCAAGGGATTGGAGCTGGTTTTATCCCAAAGAATTTAGATCTAGAAGTCGTAGATGAAGTTATAGATAGCTGTTTGTTTCTTACCCCTACTATTTTCCGTAGCTCCTAAACCATGTAGCCGTGCAGTTTTATTCTTTGCTCTAAGATGCATAAGCATAATAAGCAGTCCATCTGACTTAAAACACTGCTGAATCAGATCTCATTTTGTAAATTAATTTGTATTTGACTCCTTTTGCCTTTGCTACATATCGAGCGATGAAGCAGTAGAAATTGCAAAGCAACTGGCTCTTCAAGAAGGACTATTGGTTGGTGTTTGCTTGTTACATTAGCGTAACTTTAACTTTGTTTATTACTTTGTAGTATAATCACTAGAACTGAAATCACAAGACTACTATTTAAACGTCAAGTTTTAATATTGGAGCATTTATTCTAAGTTGTAATATTTGATTTTAACCAACTGGGTAAACTTAGGCCATCCACAACGCTGTTCCTATACCGTTCCTATACCGTTCCTTAAACCACTATTTGAGGGCCCCACTGTACTTTTTTACTCCATTCCTTAACTAAGGAACGGAACCTGCAACCCTCCGTTCCTTAACCGTTCCTTAAATTACTATTCATTCAATTTCATTTTTTTTTATTTCCAACCCAATTCAATTTAAATAAAAACATTTTATTAAAAAACAAACACACTTTATTAAAAAACACACAACATTAAAAAAAATTACAACTTAAACTTAAAAAAATAAAAAGCACACAATTAAAATCCTAAAAAAATAAAAAGCGCACAATTAAAATCCTAAAAAAATAAAAAGCACACAATTAAAATCCTAAAAAAATAAAAGTACACAATTTTAATAATTTCATCCGCCAAAATTTGCCCAAATGTGCTCAATTAGATCCTGTTGGAGTTGGGTGTGGGCACTAGAGTCTCGTGTCCTTGCACGAATAGATAACCGTTCTTGTATAGACGGATGCGCTCCACTTCGAGGCGGACTACTTGCGGTTGAGCTTCCCGGGGGATTCGTCGTCGAACCAATTTCCCGCCTCCGGTCCTTCGTCTTGGACAATCATGTTGTGCAAGATTATGCACGTATACATGATGTCGACCATGTTTTCCATGAACCACGTACGAGCCGGGGCTTTGATGATGTTGAAGCGCGCTTGGAGAACCCCGAACGCCCTCTCCACATCCTTGCGAGCAGCCTCCTGCTTCTGCGCAAAAAGAGCCTGCTTTGGGTTCGCAGACCCACTGCACGTCTTCACGAAGGTAGGCCACTTCGGGTAGATGCCATCGGCGAGATAGTACCCCATTTTATAAAGCCGGTTGTTGGCGACGAAGTTGATGGTCGGCGCTTTACCATCCAAAACTTCGGTCAAGAGGTCGGACTGGTGGAGCACGTTTACGTCGTTGTTCGACCCAGGGACCCCGAAGTACGCGTGCCAGATCTAAAGGCGGTAGTCGGCAACGGTCTCAAGTATAACGGTTGGGTGGGTGCCTTTGTGGCAGCTCGTGTAGGACCCCTTCCACGCCACCGGGCAATTCTTCCATTGCCAGTGCATGCAATCGACGCTGCCGAGCATCCCGGGAAATCCGTGCACTGTTTCGTGAAGGTCGAGCAGGAACTGACAATCGGTCGTGCTTGGCCTCCGGAGAAATTCGTCGGTGAAGGCTGCCCGGACGCCTTTGCAGAATTTGAGCAAGCACATTCGCCCAGTGCTGTCTCCGATGTGGAGGTATTCGTCGAACATGTCGGCCGTTTGTCCAGTCGCAAGCTGGCAGATTGCTGCAGTACATTTTCTGCAGCGTCGTGTGGCTGGGACGGCCAATCGCGTCGTACCCTTCCTGGAAGAACTCTTCCCGGGCTGCCAAAGTATTCGCAATGTGGAGAAATAAAGGTTTCCCCATGCGGAAACGGCGACGGAAGTACGTATCTCCCCAAACCGGGTTATCGCAGAAGTAGTCGCGTACTAACCTTGCAGCGGCTTCCTCCCGGTTACGATGGATGTACGTACGGGAGCGTCGTTGGGGCGGCGCGGCTTCTTCGGCCTCCCGTCGTCGATCTTCTTCAAGTGATTGTTGCAATATTTGACGCATTTGTTCAAAAGGATCCATTAGTTTGATTAAATTTGGGAGAAGGAAAGCAGAGTTGATTTGAGATGAAAATTGGGGTGGAAATAGAGAGGAATAGATGTGTGTTTGTGATTGAAATGAGTATGAAATATGAGTATTTATAGAGTAAATAAATAAATAAAAAATAAAAAAAAATATAAAACGGATATAAAAAACGGTCACATTACCGTTGCAAAAAAAAAAATTTATTAAATTCGTATTTTTAAAAAAAATTGAATTATTGCGTCATCGGGACGAAGCCCACTCGCGGGGCAGCGAGTGGGCTTCACGCGTCGAATGGGAGGCCGCCACGTCGCCTCGGCGCGTGGCGGAACGTCTCGTTCCGCGTTCCTCCGGAACGGAACGCGGCACGGCATAGGAACGGGGGCGGCACGGAATGGCGACGGAACGGCACCAGCAACAAGTGCCGCCGCGGAACCGTTCCGCCGGAACGGCATAGGAACCGCAACGGCACAGCGTTGCGGGTGCCCTTATCACGGTATGTCGGTTTTGGGCAAGCTGGTGATAAATTGTAGATTCCGTAAACACAATCGGAAAAATGCACTTATATATCAAGATTGGAACATTTAGCAGAAACAAAACAGTACCAAATTCAACTCAATTAACTTGAACACAAAAATAGGATTCTTATTTCTGATTTCAGACGCTTGCGTAAATATACTAGACAATGTATGTTCTGTTTTTATTCATTATTAGAACCATGCTAAGTTGGGCCGTTGCATACTTGAAGAAAGATAGGAGCAAAGAAGAAGATGATGATCTTAATAAACGTGACAGAAAAATGGCAGTAACGACAGAGTGATAACTAGAAATTTGCATGCATTTATTTAAGTGTATTCATAGGAGATAAAAATGATAATTAAACTTGCATAAAAAAATACTCCCTCCGTCCCCAAAGAGTATGAACTTTGGGTTCGGCACGGGTTTTAATAAATAAGGGGAAAAGTAAGAGAGAGAGATGGTAGTGGAAATAATGTTAGTAGGGAGTGGGGTCCACATTATTATAATGGTATAAGTGTTAATGGTAATGGTATAAGTTGTAAATAAAATTATGTGTAAGGGTATTATGTTGTTTGAATTTTTCAAAATTAGAAAGTTCATACTCTTTAGGGACAGATGAAAAAGGAAATAGTTCATACTCTTTGGGGACGGGGGGAGTATACAGATTTAAAATGGTAAATGTAGGGATCAAATAACTACGGATTCACTAATTAGTAATTACCAAGACTTCTTTTTGCAGCTGAGCCTAGAGATGGTCAATCTCTCAAGTAGGGATGTCAATCGGGCCGGCCGTCGTGTTTCGGGCCAACCCTACTCGGGTGCCAGTTAATCGGGTTGTGATTTCTTTCGGGTTATAAAAGTTCGACCCTAACCCTAAAATGCTCGGGTTTCGGGCTAGCCCAGCGGGTTAATCGGGCTGCTGCCGATAATATTAACATGCTATCAATCCAATAAATAATGATTAAAATTAGTTGTATTCATACAATGTAAAACATTTATTTATGATATATTTGAGATATATGCTTAAACTCAATCATAAACATGATCAAATACTAATATTTGAGATATTTCATGGAATTGTAATGCATGTTTTAGAAATTTAAATATTTTTTTACTGAATTTGAAGTTTATAATTTTTTTATCAATTATTATATTAATAAAAAATTAATATATAATTAGTATATTTTATATTATATTGAAAGTTATTTTTTTAGTTATCTATATTATAAAAGTAATCAATGAAATGTCGAATTAGGAATAAAAAATAGAATAATAGAAATTTTATCGGGTTTTCGGGTCTGGCCCTAACGGGTTGCGGGTTAATCGGGTGCGGGCTAATCGGGTTTTGATTTTATCGGGCTGAAAATTTCCAGCACTAACCCTATAAATTTGACGGGCTATTCGGGTCAGCCCACGAATTACGGGCTACATTGACATCCCTATTCTCAAGTTAACAAACCAAGATACAAAGGTAATACGTTACAAGTATAAGATAGAATCGGAATCCAAACTACACTTGAGTCTTCACCGACTCAAGTCCAAGTCATCCAACTTGTATCACCTACATACTTGAGTTAGTCTTCATACAAAAATGATGGATGGGATGAAATTTTCCCACGTCTTCTCAACATTATTCTCTCTCTTACTTTACCATTTCTCTACTTTAATTATTCATTATGATTTTTATAAAACGAGTGTGCAAAAGTGACCGGGTCTTCTAAAGTGGGACGAATGGAGTATATAATAAAAATATGTTTCAAGAATTTAAATGTAAGAAAAATGTTGTATACAAAATATTTTGAATTTCAAATACAAACATAACAATCACACTTTAACATGGGTAGTTAATACGAAAACATCATTAATACATAATAATTAATCCACAATGTATAATATTCAATAAATCAAATGTTAATAAGTTTTGATAAACAAAAATATAAATATAAATATAAATAATTAGGAATATAACTTAGAATGATAATACTAGTTCATAAGTTTTTTAAAAAATATATATAAACAACATTAAGTGGAAACACCATTGTTATCAAAATCATCTTTACGAACTAAAATTTTCAAAAATCTTATAAAAGTGAATTTTTTATTCTCCGTACCTTATTTATGCATAAAATCACAAATAAGATTAATAAGACAATATAAGAAATATTCACCAAATAATCTTTTGTTGTAACTATTCTTATAAAAAGATACTTCCTCCAGTTTCCATTGATTTTCCCATTTTTAAACGATGCAAATTTAAACAAATTGTTTGACTTTGTTAAGGAAAGTGGAAATAAATTAATAGCATATAGGTCCTACTTTTTTATACTTCCTCCACCCTTAAATATATGAATTTTTTAAGAGGTACAAACTTTAATGCATAATTTGTAAAATAAGAGAAATATAAAAAAAAGTCATTGAAGTATTATTGTCGAGAATAGGTTTCATCTCGTTGAAGAATTTTTTTCCCTAATATTACGGAACAAAGTAAAATTGAAATAGTTCATACTTTTAGTTCCATAATAATTGTGATTAGATTGTGTTAATAGGATGTGGAGTCCACTTAAAAAAAATAGTAAAACTGGAATGAGACAATTATTAGATTAAATAAAAATGATAAAATGAGACAATTAATAGGAAATGGATAATAGTACATAAATGTAAATAGAAATATCACGATTGTCTGAATAAAAATTTCAAAACATTTATTTTAAAAATAAATATCGGACACATGCCATTTGTCATTGTTGTTTAACGCTTTTACTATGCTATTGAGAAACATAGACAATGTAATCTACCCTTTTAAGAAATAGTACAGATTTTGTAATGTGAATGAATCTGTATAATGGTATAAAATTTGTAAATGTCATCATATTTTTTAGAATAAAATATTAAATGTGCAAATGTGGAGCATAATAAGCTACAGATTTCTTGTATTGATTTTCTAAACTTTTAAGTTGTTAAGTATTCCCTCCGTCCTTCAGAAAGAAAGAAAAAAATTACTCCTTCCGTACCATTAAAGATGAACCATTTCTTTTTAGTCTGTCCCAATCAAGATAATTCATTACTAAAAATGGAAACACTTTTTTCGGCAAAGTAGTCGAAAATCAATCGCTGGTTAGCCCCGGTATGGTCACTTCGGATTGTCCGCCGCACGCTCCGCATCCTCCTGTACTTCCCGCTCCACCTCTTCAACCACCGCGTCATACGCCTCATCCAACATGCGTTAATACCTGTCGTCATCCATTTGATGAGAGTGGATTTGAGTAAAATTTGAGATTGAAGATTGAAATGGAATGAAAAAAATGAATTTGGAATAGGTTGTATTTATAAAAACAAATTAAGAAAATTAAAAAATTAAAAAATAAAAATCGGACGGCGCTGCCGCAACGGTCAGCGGCGTGCAATAGTTCGCTGTGGTTGTGCCGTATCCACCGCTGCCACCGCCCCTTCCATGTCGCGAATGCGGCGCTCTCTCCTCCGCTGCGGCACCGCAGCCGTGGACACTCTTACTACTACAAAAAATAGGGCGCCGCCGACTCTTCTTCTCTAAAATTTCATCTTTGAACTCTTCTCTTCAGTTTCACGCCATCTTCTCTTAATTCCTTTAATTTTCCTCTTTTTCTCCATTTTTCTATTAACTGGCCCAGAATCATCCCATTCTTCAGTCGACCTCAGCAGAAATCTCTCTCCACGATCACATATACGAAACCACGACACTAAGACAATGTAGAAGCAGCATAGGCCCAATCATCGAGTGAGCCAGCCCAGATGTTCGACGAGCCAGGGTCCAGCAAGGAAAAGGAGCCCAGTTAATCGAAGAAGCCAAGAATGAGGAGCCTTAGACCGGTGCGGATGATGTCAAGACCTAGCAAATATAGGGATTACGTTTCCTGTTAAATGTATCTTATTGTTAGGGTTTGCTGGTCATTTTCCTTAAGTGGCGATATTTATGGTTAGGTTAGATTGAGTCATCTTTTCGGGTTTTCTTCTTGGTTCTTTTCCGAGCAGTAAGTTTGAACCAAGTAGGGGGAAATTTTATAAATTAAAGAATTCCCATAGATCAGAGTCATGATTGAGAATTAAGGAAATACAACTTCTTCTTTCTCAAACCCGCTTTCTGCAGAACGCTAATATCTCATTAGAGTTCTTCTTTTTCTGCATATTTCCCGATCACCGAAATCTCTTATGATAAGACTTCTGTGTGTCTGATACAAGACTCTTTACGCATTCTAAAAGTAAACAAGTAGGAATGCAAACAGGTCGAGCAGATTTACCAAACCAACTGGTCAAGCGGAATATAGACCTAATCGCGTGTCGTCGGACGTGCGGTAAGAGCTGATATCAAAACCTTAACCCACAATACTATTGATTAGTAGAGGGAAGTAAGAATCGAATCCCACAAGGATGAATGTGCTAAGAGTGTGTTTGGAAGTTTTGGAAAGTGTGCGGCTGCTGCCACGCAAACTAGTGGGTTAAGTATAAATCTACTAGACTCGGCAGAATTGAAAGACTATTCTATCTAACAGACCTATGAGACTGAAGGAAGTACGGAACATGCATAACACTGGACATGAAATAGTTTGTAAAATTGAATTAAACTCCCTAGAACACTTGCAACTGAAGGAACATGTTGAAACTTTCCCAAAATAGCCAAACCAACATGCCAAAGCAAGTGGGGACCAATTTCCCTAACCAACCTAAGTGACTGACACGCCGCGAAAAGGTGAAAAACACAAAATAAAGCTACAGATCTGTATCCTAACAACTAACTACTTCATCTTCTTCATGAGACCGACGAAAAACAGAGTGAAACAGAACCATGGACAATCTTCAACGAAATGAAACAGAGCATGCTTCAGAACAAACTGTAAATGTGAAAATCAAACTAGAACTATCATATCTAATCTACTTAACTAAGCGGAATTGAGAAACGAACAGTAATAAGCCATAATCATGCAGATTCAAAACAGAGAACTCCAGATCTAAAGAATTAAAGATTGAACAAATATGGAACGTTGGAATCGAACGTCAAATAAACTAGATCTACTGGATCCTAACTCCTAACAATTGCGAAAAGCATCCAATCAACACAAATCAACTCAAAATCAATAGATCCAAACGGAAATTTAACTGAGATACCCATGGACAATCTTCAACGAAATGAAACAGAGCATGCTTCAGAACAAACCGTAAATGCGAAAATCAAACTAGAACTACCGGATCTAATCTACTTAACTAAGCGGAATTGAGAAACGGACAGTAATGAGCCATAATCATGCAGATTCGAAACAGAGAACTCCATATCTAAAGAATTAAAGATTGAACAAACATGGAACGTTGGAATCGGACGTCAAATAAACTAGATCTACTGGATCCTAACTCCTAACAATTGCGAAAAGCATCCAATCAACACAAATCAACTCAAAATCAACATATCCAAATGGAAATTTAAATGAGATACCCATGATTCAAATTCCAAAGCAGATTCAAACAAAATCCGAATGCAAGCTTTAGATTCACCAACAAACAACTGTGAAATTTAACTAACGAGTTCAAACACCAACAATATCCCAAAACATGAAGGTAAAAGCTAAAACAGAAAGTATAAATTGTTTCTTCGTCCACGAAGAACGCTGGAACACGAGTATCACAGACTAAAACACCACCAACAGCCAGAATTGGACTCCCCTCCAAGTGCGCGGAACTTAAAATTAAGAATATGAAGTGAAATGAGCTCGGGAGACTTGCGCTTAAAAGGAGAGCTGCCTCATGCTTCAATCTCCATCCCTTTATATAGGGAGGCTTGAGGCTCTAATCCCTAGGGCATCCTCCTTTGAAATGACGGTTGTGCCCTTGCCAAAAAGGATCTCTAAAATCTGTTCTTTTGTCCCCATTTTTGCTCTTGCCGCCTTTTTCTTGATTCTCTTACGGCAGCTTGACGACTTGCGATAATTCACTTCAATTCTCCTTGATCCTGCGTATGCCTGGTCACACTCTATATGATTTTCTGGATCTGACAGATATCTACGCACCTGAACTCAAAATTACACATTAGTTTCCTGAAAGCATGAAAATTTACCCCAAAACAAATGCATGAAACGAGCCTTATCTGTGTCTCTTCAAGAAATCCCTCATCTGTATTACCAGATAATATCACTCCCTTTCAGGCTCCCTTCAAGAAATTTCCATCCTATAATCTCTTGAGGGTTTTTGGTTATCTCTGTTTTGCATCAACACTTATTCGAAATTGAAACAAAATTTCACTTAGAGCCTCTAAGTGTATTTTTCTTGGGTACCCATCTGGTTATAAAGGGTATAGGGTTCTTGATCTTGAATCAATGCAGGAACACATTACAAGACATGCGGTGTTCCACGAGAGTGTTTTCCCTTTTTGCTCATCTATCACCCTCTGAATTTCCCATTCCACCACCATATACTTCAATTACACCAAATAATACTTCCTCCCTCATCAGCTACTTCCCCCAATATTCCCATTTCCCCTTCAATTACTGATACAAATAAGCATATTCCTGCTCAGACTGACCATCTCACTTGAGCAGGAAGAGCCACCAAACTTCCTGCCCACCTCAGTGACTATATCTGCAACTCAATATCATCCACCACCCCCTATCCCATTTCCTCTTACTTCTCCCTAAATCAACTTTCACCCACTTATTTGAAGTACATTGTACTCATGACTATGGTTTTTGAGCCAAAGTCTTACACTCAAACTGCTAAACACACTGAAGGCAGGAAGCTATGCGGAAAGAGCTTTCTGCTCTTGCTATGACAAATACCTGGAAAATAATGCCCCTCCCTCCAGGCAAGACCCTATTGACTGTAAATGAGTTTATAAGTTGAAATTTAGGGCTGAGGTATTGTCAAAGTTTAGGCTTCAACAATCAACCTCTAATCATTCTTTTTTCTTCCAAAAAGAAGACTCATACTTCTTTGGGATTGTTGTATATGTTGATGATATTATGGTTGCAATGAACAAACCAGAAAAGATAGAACATTTCAAATAGTTTCTGGCACAGTTCTTTAAGTTCAAGGATTTAGGGACTCCAAAATATTTTCCGAGTCTTGAGATAGCAAGGAATAATATGCAATGGATCCAGTAAGAGATCCAGACCTTCTTGGATGTAAACCTTCCTTAGTGTGCCCATGGATCCATTGAAGCCGTTAAAACAAGAAGCTGGAGCTCCTACGAGTGATCCATCAAAGTACAGAAGGCAAATTGGGAGGCTTCGATATCTATGCATTACAAGGCCTGATATAACCTTTGATGTACACAAACTTAGTCAGTATGTATCAAAGCCTTGCAATGAACACTGGGAGGCAAGTGAGGAAATTCTAAGGTACTTGAAGGAAACTCCTGGACATGGATTATTTTACTCCAATGAGACCGATCATACTCTTAGCATCTTCTCAGGTGCGGATTGGGCAGCTTGCCCTGATACAAGAAAGTCCATGACAGGTTATTGTCTCTTTCTTGGTTCTTCTCTGATTTCATGGAAAGCTGAGAAGCAAAATACCATCTCAAGGTCTTCAGCTGAATTAGAATACTGAGCCATGGCACAGGCTACTTGTGAGGTGGTTTGGGTTGTTGCTTTGATGAGTGATTTTGGAGTCAAGATAGAAGAGCAGTTCCACTCTTTTGTGATAACCAAACAGTTGTACATATCAGCTCAAACCCAGTATTTCATGAACGAACCAAGAACATTGAGATAGATTGCCATACAGTTCATGATAAGTTTTTGGAAGGCATTGTGAAACCGATGCATATCAAGAATGATTTACAGTTGGCTGATATTTTTACTAAACCATTGGTGTTACTGCCTTTGATAACATTTTGGCCAAGATGAACTTCAGAAGTCTATACAGTCCATCTTGACGAAGGCGGTGAAAATTGTTGTTTCATCAAGATGGTTGATTGTTGTGGGTGAGTTGGAGGTCAGCTGGAGCTGAGCTGGTGCTGAGTCAGATAGAGCCGTTGGAGGTTCTTAATTGCTAGTTAGTTGGTTATTAGAGGCATTTTAGCAATAACTTTTTAGCTTAGAGTTAAGTATAAATAGAATAAGATCACTTAGGGCTTTTGAATTTTGTGCAATCTATTTTCACCAGAGTATCAACAGAATTTCTCTTCTCTCTCTCGGTTTGCGTTTTTGGTTTTCAGCTCTAAGTTTGAGCTATTTGAGTATGGTGTTTTTGAGTTCAGTAAATTCAACAGTTATTTATAATGGTTGAAAGCTTATTGGGAAATCCAATTTTATTTTTAAAAATTATAGTTTTGAAATATGTTTCAGATTATAATTGTGTAGTTCTTGCCACGTGAATTTTTGAGTTGGACCAATTTTATTAATGTTGCATGTTAGTACTTTCTCCATCCATGAAAAATTGTCTATTTTGCTCTTTTTTTTTTTGTAAATGGACCTCACTTTTCACTAACTTTTACACTCACATTCTATGATAAAACTAATATATAAACGTGGACCCCAATTTCTCTAACTTGTGCACTTTCCATTTTCATTCGTCCCACAAAAATATGTGCATTCTAATTTTGAAAAATTATATCAATTTAATAATGTAGGTCACACTATCCACTAACACTACTTTAACTATAATTCTCCTCATCTCTCTTACTTTATCATATCATTCTCCTCACTCTCTCTTACTTTACTAATTTTATCTTAATTTCCATGTAATACCTATTGCATTCTATATAAATTGAAACACATGGCTCAAGGAATGGCTTTTGCAGTAAATGGTTTTCCCAATGAATAATTTTATACTAGAGGGAACATCTTTTTAGGTCCACGAACTTTGCCAAAGTATCATTTTAGGTTCGTGAACTTTGAAAATATCATTTTAGGTCTATTAACTACAAGTAAATATCATTTGAGGTATTTTGAACTTTTTCCAGATATAAATGCCCTTAAGGCCTTCAAAGGGCAATTTGGATAATTCTTTCGCCACTCATCTTGCGTTAGAGACCTAGAGTCCAACAATTTTGAACGGCAAATTTTTATATTTAAATTCAATTTGGACAGTAATTGGTCTCAATTCTGAAATTCATATAATTAATACTCCGAATAACAATCCAAATTAATAGCTATCTAATTTCAAAACAAATAAACTAAATATAATTCACAAATCACCTATAGTAAGTTCTTAAAATGCAGTTTAGATTGAAAAAATAAATTAAAGTATCAAGTCTCAATTCACTATCCCTAAATAATTGGTCATCTAATAATTGAAAAATTAACACATACTCCCTCCATCCCAAGTACTGGTATTTCAGCTCAAACCCAGTATTTTGAACGAACCAAGATAATATCATTTGAGGTATTTTGAACTTTTTCCGGATATAAATGCCCTTAAGGCCTTCAAAGGGCAATTTGGATAATTCTTTCGCCACTCATCTTGCGTTAGAGACCTAGAGTCCAACAATTTTGAACGGCAAATTTTTATATTTAAATTCAATTTGGACAGTAATTGGTCTCCATTCTGAAATTCATATAATTAATACTCCGAATAACAATCCAAATTAATAGCTATCTAATTTCAAAACAAATAAACTAAATATAATTCACAAATCACGTTCTTAAAATGCAGTTTAGATTGAAAAAATAAATTAAAGTATCAAGTCTAAATTCAATATCCCTAAATAATTGGTCATCTAATAATTGAAAAATTAACACATACTCCCTCCGTCCCAAGTTACTTGAGTCGTATTCCTTTTTAGGTTGTCCCAAGTTACTTAAATCATTTCTCTTTTTAGCTAAAAACAAAACATCCAATCTCACGTACTTTTTTTTTACTTTACTCTCTCTTCTTTCTCTTACTTTATTTCCTCATCTACTTTATTTAACTCACTATACACAACTTTCTTAAATCATGTGCCGAAAAGAAATGCTTCAAGTAATATGGGACGGAGGGGGTATTTTTTTACGGCAAATTTTAATTATATTTAAATTCAATTTGGATGGTAATTGAATTAAATAGTAGTAAAAAATTGGTTGGACTCTAGGTTTTTAACGCAAGATGAGTAACGAAAGAATTGTCCAGATTGCTCTTTGAAGGCTTTAAGGGCATTTTCGTTCGGAAAAAATTCAAAATACCACAAATGATATTAACTTGTAGTTGACCGACCTAAAATAATATTTTCAAAGTTCACGGAATTTTTGCAAAGTTGATAGACCTAAAAACATGTTCCCACTTTATACTATCAATGGCAATTGGTTTCCCCAACAAATATTTATATTATCAATGTGCAATTAACTTTTTCGGTAGATGTACTATCATAACTTTAAATCATGAATAACAAAAGTTTGTCCACATTTTATTATGTTTCCCGCCACCAAAATTGACTTCACAAAACTCTAACTTTATATAGTTATAGATTATAGATGTGTAGGTGATGTCATTGATGAACAAAGGAGATAACCGGAATCCGAACACCAAAGGAGAAGACCGAGAAAAATGTGACAAAATTTTGCAATTGAATACGGTGGAAGAGCTTTGGCAACCCTAATTTGATTTGAATGAAGAATTGTTATGTCAAAAATCATACTCCCTCCGTCTCACTTTAGGAGTCCCAGTCGAATTGGATGGGAGTTTTAATAAAATGTTGGAGTGTGTAGTAAATGAGTGTGATAGTGGACTTTAGGACCCACTTTTTAACCATTTTTTATACAAATTTTATCCTCTTGTAATGAAGTGCCAATTCTACTCTCGGATGATTTAACTTAAATTTTTTTTTCCATTTAGAGCATCCGCAACGGTGCTCGCTGGGACGGACGGTGTCCGACCCGCTGGCCGCTATCGCCGCTGCTGCACTCCCGTCGCTGGCACAGCGCTGCTCGATGCATCGAGCACGTCCGTGCCTCTGAGCAGGCTATGTGGCACGTTTCTATTGGCCAACGGATTATCCGTTGGAAATTTTTTTTTAAATCGAAAATAATACCATAAAAAAATATTTGTTCAGTTTCCCAAAAATATGGCTGTTTTATTACCGTTTTTCTGAATTTTTTTATTTTTTTATTTTTTTTAAATTTTTTATTCCCAAAATCATCTATAAATACTCACATTCATCATCCATTTTTCACATCAAATCATCTCTCATTCATCTCTCATTCATATTTTTTCATACAACTCATCTACTTCTTCCTCTCTCACTCAAACTCTCTCAAATGGATTTCACCGATATCATGGCTGAAGCGGAGCGCGAAGAACAAGAATACTATGAACAATATCGTGCCACCTATGAAGCCTATGTCGCCGCCACTATCCCCGCCCCTCCTCCTCGACCAACTAGATCAATTCGCAGCTACATCCCTCGTGACCGGGAAGGAGCCAACGAAAGGCTCGTTGCCGACTATTTTTCCGACCAGTCGCGGTTTCCGGAAGATTACTTTCGGCGCCTTTTTCGCATGTCAAAACGGTTGTTTATACGTATTGTCAAAACATTGTCCGCTCGTGTTGAATACTTTCAATCAAGTAGAGACGCAACCGGTCGGCAAAGTCTCTCGGCGTTGCAAAAGTGTACTTGTGCCATCCGACAACTTCCTATTGGGCAAACAGCTGACCTCTTCGACGAGCATTTGCATGTCAGTGAGCCAACTGGAATCCTATGCCTTAAAAATTTTTGCGACAACGTTCGTTCTGCTTTCCATGAGGAATTACTTCGGGCACCTACCACCGATGATTGTCAACGGTTGCTTCGTCTTCACGAAACAGTCCATTGTTTTCCCGGTGTGCTTGACAACATTGACTGCATGCATTGGAAGTGGAAGAATTGCCCGACTGCTTGGAGGGGGCAACACTTAAGCGGCCTTTGTGGCTGCGGCCCAACACTTATTCTTGAAGCGGTCGCCGACTACCGCCTATGGATTTGGCATGCATATTTCGGTATTGCCGGATCCAACAACAATTTGCTCTATTGTCACAACCGCATTTTATAAGGATAGAAAACACGGTTGATCGCGACTAGGGGAGGGATAAAGAAGCGGGGAAGAAAGGGGAAAACAATCAAGTGGTACGACATGTAGATCAAAAGGTGAAACTTTATTACCAGCTAATAGTTGAAATCACGAAGTATCAAGTTCATATGAAAATAGTCCAACAGAATACAGAAACATCAGAGTTTTAAAACTTGGCAAAGCGGAAGCATTTGAGAGTTGGCTACTACTATGTATGAAGACACAATAGCAACCGGAACGTTTATTGAATATGGTCTCGGTCCAATGCTCAATATCCTCCGTCTCCCGTCCACGCTCAACCTGCACATAGGGAAAATATATGCAGGGGCTGAGTACTTGATGCACTCAGTGAACTCATGCCCAAAATACATTTCATCAATAAGTTATGTCAAGCCACCGTTGAGTGAAACTCGGGTTTTACTTTAAAAAAATACCGAGAAACACTAAAATCATTTCCATCGTAAAACATGGCTGTACAGCCCATCATCATCATCATCCCCCATCGTGTACCATATCTGAACCATCATGTGAAGCGAGAATGTGGCCACAAACTCGATCACTAGACCGGCCGACCACAAAGGACGGCTCACGATCCCCATCAGTGCACTAGTCTGAGTAGGGACTCACTCTCTAGTCAGACCCGAATTCGTTAACCATCAAAGTCTAGTAGGACATTATCCTAGTAGACAATCAGATAGGCAATTCAAAACATAAAATACGGCATGACATAACATTTAAACCACCCTTATCTCTCCATTTACATATCATTGCAATAAAAGAGTTTAAGTAATAAAGCCCACCTCAAAAGCTTAGAGTTTTCCTTAAGTAGCTTCTCGTTCCGTCTTTAGCGGCCGTGCGAACCACCTTTTCGGAAAAAATACATAAAGTACCCATCAATCTTAATAACGAGGATATTTAGAATGCATGCACTCTAATTAACGTCTTTTATTTCATTTTCTCGGTTTTTCGTGCATTTTTTATTATTCGGCGGCCGCCGAAGGCGTCGCGTGCGACGCCGGTCAGCCGCTTACGCCAATTCTTTCCTTCGTTGGCTCCTCGCATTTTTCCACGACGTCGAAATAAACTTCCAAAAATTATTTAAGCGCATAATTAAATTATCGCAATTATTTCTCTTCGAAATCATATTATTTCGGACTTGGGATAAATTATTCATAATTTGAAATATTCCAGAAATTAATTAAAATTTCCCACGATTAAATTAAATCATTCTTTACGATTAAATCATCGGCCCAAGACTTAATTATTTACCTCACCTCTTACTTCCAATTAAATTTATAAGCCCCATATAGTTAAAAAGGCCCAACTTTAAAAACAATAGCCTCTCAATAAATTAAAAAGGCCCAATCAAAGAAAACACAAGAGGCCCAAGTCCATTTTTCCTTAACCCCACGTTTCTCTCTCCCTCCCTCTATCTTCTTCTTTCTCTCTTCTCCCTCGCCCAAATCGGGAGTTCTAAAATCTCCTGACATCGTTCCTCCGTCGCTGTTCCGAGCAGCCATCGCCGCTACTGAGCAGTCACCGCTACCCCCGGTCTGCTCTTGAACCGAAATTCTGCGCCGAATCGCCTTGACTGCTGCTGCTGCTCGTCGGGAAGACGAAATGCCGCCGCTGCGGTGCAAGCGACACTGCTGCTGCTGCTCGTCGCCGCCTCTCAGCCGTCGGGTCAGGCTGCTGCCGCCGTCGGGGCGCGGCTGTCCGCCGCTGCCGGCAGCTTCCCCCTCCCCGAAACCACTCCGAACAACCCCGATTCAACCCGCAGGATACGTTTTTATCACAAAGTTAAGTTCTTTCGCGTGTTCGATCAAGTACGGCGATGTTCGATTAGTTCTTTGTTGTTAAATTGTTTGAATTGTTTATGAGAGTAGATGTATGAAATCAACGTATGAAATTTAGCTTCTAAAATTTCATGCTTTGGGAAAGGGATTATACCTCAAGAATGGTTGGACTTGGTGGTGGATGGACAAGAATGGTGGGAATTTCCTCATCTTGCTCTCTCTCGGCTCTCTCTTCGTCTCTCTCTTCGTCTCTCTCTTCGTCTCTCTCTCACTCTCTCTTTTTTTTTCTTTGGTGTAGTGTAATGTGAGGAAGAGATTGAAGGGCTAAAGTAATAATTTGTGTGACTCTTGGGTGGGAGAATTGATGGTGGAAGAGGGAAGATGAAGGAGTGGAAATTGGAGGGTCTATTGGTGAAGAACCGTCGACCATGAAGGAAGGAAGAAGAAGGAGAGTTTCTTGGCTTGCTCCCATTTGTTTGGAGAGATTTGGGCTTCTAAATTAATTAAATGGTGTTGAGCTCAATTAGTTGTAAGGCCCACACTTGTATAATTCTTTATTTGTTAGACTTTTAATTGTTGTGGCCCAAAGCCATTTTATATAAACATTTGGACTTAAATTTTATTAATTATTTCATGACATATATTAATTTAGTACTTAAAAAGTACGGGTGTTACATCTATTCTTCACCACTCTTCAATGATGTTTTGAATGGTGTAGCACCGGCGATCGACTTCACCATCAACGGAAATGCATACCAAATGGGTTACTATCTCGCCGATGGTATCTACCCAAGGTGGTCGACTTTCGTGAAGACGTTCAGCAATTCGCAAGACCCGAGACGAGTTCTTTTTGCTCAGCGTCAAGAGTCTGCTCGGAAAGACGTCGAAAGAGCTTTTGGGGTCCTTCAAGGCCGATTCAATATTGTGAAGGCTCCGTCTCGGCTGTGGTACGTTAAGAATATCGCCGACATCATGTACACGTGTATTATCTTGCACAACATGATTATAGGTGACGAAGGAGCGAGGGCGGCTAGCTTTTACGACGATGATGAAGTCGGAAGCTCAACCGCGAGGTCTCCCCCACGCCGAGGTGTGCATACGACGGTGGGCGAGAGGATCAAATCAAGAAACACAATGCGGGATACCCAAACCTACACTAAGCTACAAGAAGACCTAATCAAACACATTTTAGCAAAATTCAGCCACGGGTAGTTGGTTTTTATAATTTTATAAATTTAATCATGTAATTTTTAATTTTTAGGATTTTAATTATGTAATTTTTAATTTTTTTGTAATTTGTAATAGTATTTCGGGTATTTTTAATGCATTTTAATATTGAGAAAATATTTTTATTTAAATTGATTAATAGAATTGTAGGACCCTTGAGCATGTTCTTGCGGAAAAGTATGGATGTAGGCATTGTAATCTTGCTTAAGAGCAGAAAATAAAAAATAAATAAAAGGGGTTACGGACTCATATCCGTGCTCTAGGGATGCTCTTACTCCCAAAACTGCCGATTCATGAGTAATCAAATTTTTTTTCTTATTCTCTTTACGAAAGTCCCATTCCTAACAATTTAACTTAATTTTTTTTTACATTTACTCCCAACGCTACCGATTCATGATTGATTAGATTTTTTTTATACAGAATTTAGAAATTTACATACAAACAATAAATAAAATAAAATGAACAACCTTAAATTGAAAATCAAACAACACTTGGATTAAAAAAAAGAGGGAAATACATTTGGGCACAGATCGGCACCGATCGTCACCGAGAACTCAGTTTCAGGGATCGCGACGGAGAAGGTGTCCGTCTCCTCCTACGAATACGTCGGGAATGGGGACAGATGGGTGGCTGTCTTAATCGATCCCCAACTTTGTTCGAATGACCAAGGAGAGTGTGGTGGAGCCGATGGAGGAGATTGTGGCGGTGCCTGAGATTGAAAAGGAGGTGGTGGTGATGGCGACGGGATTTGGTGGTGGGAGACATGAATCGGGTTTCGTAGGGGAGAGGATGGGCTTATGGTTTCCATTTTAAGCCGGTGGAGAGAAGATCGTTGGAGGCGGCGGGGGAATTGGGGCTTTGTAGAGAGGGGGGCGGCGGGTAGAATTTTAGAGCATCAACTGTAGGCGGCCTTCCCTAATAGCCCTGTCCTCTTTTTTATCCACAGCCTCAATTTTTTGTTTCCGCCATTATAGACGGACACTTTCAATATCTTCGAAATTTTATAACCAATTTACATTTTAAGTTTAATTCAATTATAACTAATTAAATTTATCGGACTATACGTAATTATAAAAAAATGGCTATAAGTGAAAAATTAAAATTAAACACTACATTTTCGTCTTATTAAAGTGGAGGGAAAATTATACAACGAAATATTAATCTATTGAACATCATAATAGTGTTCACACTGCGCCGGCACCTCCCCTACGTGCCCAATCTTCTTCAACCAAATCGGCCTAGAGTGTGGTATGTGTTGTAATCCTGCGCATATCACTGAAACGTTGGATCAAATATTCATTGCTCCGTGGTACGCCCATCTGGATCGGCACGGAGGCAACACCGTTATTTGTACTTGCGCCCTCTTCCGGTGCTCAACGCTCTGCCGCAAATCCTTCATCTTCTATTATCTTATTATGCAATATGATACATGCTAACATAATATTCGCGACATCATCTTCGTACCAATCTCGTGCCAAGCACCGTATAATGGCCCCCCGCTGTTGGAGAACACCAAAAGCTCGCTCAACATCCTTCCTAGCACCCTCTTATTTCCGCGCAAAGTATTGTTTCTTCGGTCCCACCGGTTGGCGAATTGTCTTGACGAATACGGGCCACAGAGGATATATCTCATCTGCCAAATAGTATCCCCTAATGTACTGCGTGCCGTTGGCTGCGAAGTTGATTTCTGGACCCTCACCCCGGCACTCGTCATTGAAGAGCGGCGATGACTGAAGAACATTGATGTCATTGTTCGAATCAGCAACACCGAAATACGCATACCAGATCCGCAAGCGGTAGTCAGTAACGGCTTCCAGAATCATCGATGGATGTTTGCTTTTGAATTCAGTTGTGAACTGGCCTTTCCACGCCACCGGGCAGTTCTTCCACTCCCAATGCATGCAATCGATGCTTCCTAACATTCATGGGAAACCGTGGATTGAACCGTGCATTTCCAGCAGTCTTTGACACTCCTCGGGGGTGGGCTTTATTAGGAACTCCCCACCAAATATTTCCCGAATCCCCTTACAACACCGTGAGGCTAGTCGTCTCACCCATCTGTAGGTATTCGTCGAACATATCAACTGGTCCCGCGTACCCAAGCTGTCGGATTGCAGCAGTGCACTTCTGAAGCGTAGACAGCCCGACCCGGCCAGTGCAATCACTCCGGAGGGTGAAGCACCGATAACGCTCCGCCAATTTCGTCGCTATATGGTTGAAGAGGGGTTGCGACATTTTTAATCGCCGGCGGAAAATCTCGGGTGGATAACGGGGTTTTCCACTAAGTAGTCCGCCATTAGCCGCTGGTGCGCTCCGACATGGTCTCGTTGGATGGTCCGCCGACGACTAATCACACGAGGGATCGCGCCCTCCGCCACTTCCGCCGTGCGTTCCGCCGCGCGCGCCGCTTCCTCCTCCTCGGCCTCGTACTGTACCTCTTGAATCAGAGAATTCCACGCGTCGTTCCGCAAATCGTCCATTTCAGTCCACAAATTCTAGTGAGAGAAAATATGAGTGATGAAGAAGTGGAATGGTGTGAAAATAATTAGAGGAATGAGGTGTATTTATAGGTAAATTAAATTGAATTTAAAAAAAAAAATTTTCGGACGTCCGCTCCGGATAGGCGCGCCTATCGCCCCGCCTCGTCGCGCATCGCCGCGCCCTCGCCCGGAAGTCACCTATCCTCCGTCCACTCCCAATTTTTTGTCCGCCTCGGGGCGGACGTCCCTCCCACTATAGGCCGCCCCGGCGTCGCCCCCTCCGGGGCTATAGGTGCGCCTCGCCTATAGTGGATGCCCTTAGAGAGTGAAGAGAGGCTGAGACCGAAAGGGGAAATGATGGGGGTTAGTGAGGGGCAGGGGGTGTTTCTTTAATTAGTTTTATTTTTGCATTTTGTTTTAATGGCATGGCTGGTAAATTTATGGAAAGAGACGAGTAACTGTTATCTCCAAAAATGAATGCTCAACCGGGACTCTAAAATGGGACACCCGAAAGTAGTAAATCAAGACTCCTAGAGTGGGACGGAGGGAGTACTTTCTCCGGTCTCCATTAAATATCTCATATTTCCTTATTTGGACGATCTCCAACAAATGTCCAATTTCACTTTTACCATTTTTAGTAGTGGATCTCACGTTCCACTAATTCATTCTCACTAACATTTTATTATAAAATTATTATATAAAAATATGACTCACATTCCACTAACTTTTTCTATCCACTTTTCTTCACAAAGTCAAACAATTTCTTAAAACCCGCACCAATTAAATACGGGACATTTAATGGGGATCGGAGGGAGTACTACATAAGTTGGGGTAAATGGGAGATTTGTAAATGAAACAATTTAAGATGACAAAACCGTCATTCTCACATATTTGATCATTTACATTCATATTTATCGAACAGAAACTTTAGTTATCTACTTCCTCGGTCCACCAATAATCGTTCTATTTTTGCTATTTTTGTACGCCTACTAATAAATGTAATTTATTTTTTGGGTAAATGACCTCGTATTACATTAACTTTATTCACTCACGTCTTATTATAAAACTGATACTTCATTCGTCCCATAAAAATAGGCTGAATTTCTTTTTTCATATGTCCCATAGAAATAGTTCATATCCATATATGGCAAATTTTTCTCCTTCTCTTTTACTTTATCTATATGAGCTCCATCTCTACTACTCCCCCCATCCCTTAAATTTTGTCACACTTTGACCGTGCACAGATTTTAAGAAATGTGATGGAAAGTAAGTTGAAAAAGTTTGTGGACAGTGGGTCCTACTTTCATATATTAGTTTTATAATAAAATGTGAGTTGGAATGAGTTAGTGGAATATGAGGTCCACTATAAAAAATGGTAAAAAGTGAAATGTGACAAATTTTGTGGGACGGACAGAAATGGAAAAATCACCATTGCTGCTGAAGATGTCAAATGAATATTCTCTTTGCTGAAATTAAAGAAATTGTCATGATTCTCTCTGTCTTTCTCATCAATTGTGTGTGATGAATGTTGGATAGACTGTTATTAGCATTCCCAACATTGTGCATGATATGCAGATGACATTTCATTATGCAAATGTGTGTTTGGTTATTCAGAAGTAAAATTGATTTGAGATTATATAAGATTAAATTTGACTCAAAATTAATTTTGTGACACGGTAGGACTAAGACTTTTAAAAGTAAATGAGCTTGAATTTGGAAATAATACAAGTAGTGCAATGCATGGCATAGAACATGGAACGCACTACTTTTATCAACCGATGGAGTAGTCAACAATAAACATCAAGATGGTCGTCGACCGATATACAATTACACCTATAGAAAACCAACACCACTTAGAAAGTTGGAGCCAAAAATACTAAAAAGAATTACATTTTGGACCCTAGCAAATAAATTTCCAATTAGGATCATCATATCTCTCTCTCACACTATATAATTGTATAGCATCATCAAAGGAGTTCAAAAAAAAATGGAGAGAGCGACAAATACAAAGAAACCACACATCTTAGCAATTCCTTACCCAAGCCAAGGCCATGTTAACCCTATGCACCAATTTTGCAAGCGCCTAGTCTTCAAAGGTGCTAAAACAACTTTTGCTCTCACCAAATTCATCATCAGATCCTTCAATCCAAAGTCCGACTCCGTCGCTATCGAAGCCATCTCAGATGGCTTCGATGAAAGCGGTTTCGGACAAGCAGCCGACGTGTCAGACTATCTGACACGTATGCAACAAGCCGGCTCGAAAACCCTAGAGGATCTCATCCAATCACATCAGAGCTCTAATAACCCCATTGATTGCATAGTTTATGATGCCTTTTTGCCATGGGCTTTGGAAGTGGCCCAAAAATATGATATAAAGGGAGCTGCTTTTTTCACTCAAGCTTGTGTTGTGAATTATGTGTACTATTATGCCCACCATGGGCTGCTGGAGCTTCCGGTGACGGCCGCCTCGACTCCGGTGGAGCTGCCGGGGCTGCCGCCGCTCCAGCTGCCGGACCTCCCTTCGTTCATATACAAGCATGGGACTTATCCGGCTTACTTTGAGATGGTGTTGAGTCAATTTTCGAATTTGGAGAAGGCTGATTTTGTGGTCGTCAATACGTTTTACAAGCTGGAAGAGAAGGTGAGTTTTGATTGTTTTTGTTTTATTCAATATTTATTTGCATGATTAATTATTAATGCATTTGTTTTATCTCTACTTTTTCCTTTTCTCTTATACTTTATTGTCCCCCAAAAAAATAAAGACATTTGTAATGACACGAAAATTAATGCATAGTTAGTAAAATAAGAGAGATGGGGAGAACAATAATTAAAATAATATTAGTAAATAGTGAGACCGACATCATTATTATTTTTAATGTTTAATGGTGGACCCTATTGTAATAAATTGTAAATAAATTGATGTAAATGAGTAATGAGTTTGGAAGACTTTCCATAGATGAAAATGGAATATTTTTATGGACGAATGAAAACTAATTATCCTTATTTTTGTGGGACGGTGGGAGTATACATTAATCATATACTCCCTCCGTCCTACTCTATGTGGAGCATTTGTATTTCAACACGGATTTTTATGTAGAGTTGTTTTGTGAGTTAATTAGAGACAATAAAGTATAGAGAAGGAAAAAGTAGAGATAGTGATGTTTCTGTTTTTAGAAATGTGTCATTTAGAATGAGATATTCCAAAAAGAAAAATGGTTCATGTAGAGTGCGATGGAGGGAGTATTGGTTCAAAAATATTGTAAAAAGATTTCGGACGACCCTTTTCGATTTGGGTTAATTACGTCCACCCCAATCTATCGGTATGGCGTACATTTTCAAAACTGATTTTTTTATATTATCTTAATATATGTTGACATATTCAAAAACCCTATCTTGAAAAAAGTCGGCAGCCAAGAAAAAAAAAGGTTAGTATCAATTATTTTTGTAATTACTCGGTTGACGTGATAATCTTTTCTTTGTTTCTAAATTCTCGTTCACATACCTAAAGTAAATCACCACCTAATGCCTTTTTCACGAATTATTATTATTATTATTATTATATAATGTCAAGCTTAGTTTCTATGAGTGGAAAAGGTGATCTTTATTTACTTTATAGTTGTATTTAATTATACTCCCTCCTTCCATCATTTAAAAAGTCTTTATGTCATTTTAGTTTGTCCACTATTTATAGAACCATTTACTTTATACCACTTTTAGCATGCAAACTCCACATTCCACCAACTTTTTACACTCACAATCCAATATAAAACTAGTACTTTAAATGACATCTTCCACTCACTTTCTCCTCTTATTTTTCTTTACAAAGTCAAATAATTTCTTAAAATCCGTGCCGAGTCAAAAGGGCTTTTTAAATCGTGGATGGAGGGAGTAATATTGATAATATAAGGAGTGGTTGTGGAATAGTTATAAAAAATGGAATGGAAATTATGATCACAAAAATGGCAATAATTCGAATAATTTGATTTATTTGATCATCAATTTAACAGATTGTGGATTCAATGACAAAAGTGTGCCCACTTCTTACAATTGGGCCGACACTGCCATCATCCTATTTGGATGGTAGGATTGAAAACGACAACAAATATGATATAAACCTCTTCCACCCCGAAGATTGCACAAGAATAATGCAATGGCTAGAGAAGAAGCTAGTAAGGTCAGTTGTGTACATAGCCTTTGGCAGCATGGACAATCTCCCTAAGCCACAAATGGAAGAGATCGCATGGGGTTTGCACGCCTCGAATTTCGACTTTATTTGGGTGGTCAGGGCTCAAGATCGACAGGAGAAGATACCGGGTGATTTCGTACGTGCATCGGTTGACAATGACAAGGCCTTGTTTGTGCATTGGAGCCCTCAGCTGGAGGTGCTGTCGAGCGAGGCGGTGGGGTGCTTCTTCTCACACGGTGGGTGGAATTCCACGACCGAGGCGCTGAGTTTAGGGGTGCCGATGGTGGTGATGCCACAGTGGACGGACCAGACGACGGATGCGAAGCTTGTGCAAGATGTTTGGGGAGTTGGGCTTAGGGTTAGGGTTGGGGAGGATGGTTTGGTTGGGAGAGAGGAGGTGGAGGGATGTTTGAGGGAAGTGATGGAGGGGGAGAGAGGGGAAGAGATGAAGAGGAATGCTAGGAAATGGAGGGAATTGGCTAAGGAGGCTGTGGCTGAGGGTGGCACTTCTGATCTTGATATTCTTAACTTTGTCTCTAAGTTGACTACTTCTTCATGATTGTATTTTATTTATAAGTGTTGTGTTTATGAACTAAGTTTGCTAGTGTTTAAAGTTTTCTATGTGAAGGAACTACCTACAACAAATTAGAGTATTCATGAATTTGTTTCAAGAATTTTGTGTAGGTATATGACTGAAATAGATCAATTAATATGCAAGAAAATAAACGAACCTATGGAGTGCATCTTGTCGCACACAATAGTATTAGTATAATTTCAAAAATCAACATTTGTTAGGTACATTGAAAATATTTTGAATTGTAGTAGGACCCTCTTAACACTTAGTCGGTCACAAATGCCTTATAAGAATTTCAGTTCAAGCAAAAAGTTGGTAATTACATCACTAAATAAAGTGACGTGAATGGTAGTGAACGGTCGAATGTCACAAATAAAGGTTTACCTGGAGAGGAGAACGGTTGCCCGTGGCACCTAAGGTAGCCTAAGGAGAGTCGGCGACATACATACGTGATGCATGAGGATATGAACGACTCTCTCTAATGAATGGGGGTGGGTCGACATGAAGCAGAGTATAGGAAGCGAGATTGGTGAATGATGTAATTCTCTTCAAGAAAAAAATTATTTATTGATATGGTTTAATTTTAGAATACTTTGGCACATAAAAATTATACCGAATGTTTAGAGTACTGTCTTACATAAAAATTTACATTGTTGTCGTACAAAATCATTGATATGATGTCACATTGTATCAAAAATCAAGATATATATCGAAAAATCGGTATTTTTGGTATGATACGTCCAGTATATCAGTATTTCGATATTTTTTCCACATGTGGACAACCACATAGTTAAAATTTAAAAAGCTTTGTGTTAGTTTATGAGAATAATTGTCAATTTGTAAGCTGGATTGACTCTAAGTAGGTTAACAACACAGAAACATTGAAATAATATCATCCTACTATAAAGCACCTAAATTTGTTTAAACCCAGCTGCAGCATACAAGTTTAACAAAATTCAAAGATGTCAACATAACTGAGAGGGAGGGAGACTCAAATTGAAAGTTACTACTAACATTTAACAAATTTTCATTTCCTTTAGTCCTTCCAAAAAAAATTACATTTCGCAGCTTACTTTATAATGCTACATAAATGATAAATCACCAAACAATCATACACCTTTAGAAATAAGACTAAAGTTATTCGTCGAAAAGCTGTTACTTAACTTTCTCTATAGATGGCATCTCCTTTTCTCCCTCCAAAAACACAACCCACAAATCACATTTTCTTTAAAAATAAAAATTTTAACGTCACTCTTATAATATGATTACATTAACCAAACACAATTCCAGAAAAAAAGGAAGAAAAAATTATGCTCTCTGAGGTTGCTCTTTTCTCCCTGTTTCTCTTAAGCATTTTGTTGATTAAAAAATGGCTTATCACCCCTCCAAAACCCATGAAAAATCTCCCACCATCTCCCCCAAAGCTCCCAATACTCGGGAATCTGCACCAAATCGGCCCGAGCCCACATAAAAAAATCTCATCTTTGGCCAAAAAACACGGCCCCCTGATGCTGCTCCATCTCGGCAAGGTGCCCCTTCTCGTCGCATCTTCAGCTGATGCAGCTAGAGATATATTGAAAACCCACGACCAAATCTTCTCAAACAGACCCAATTCATCCGTAGCAAACGCGATTTACGAATGCAAAGACATCGCCTTTTCCGCCTATGGGGATTATTGGAGGCAGATGAAGGGCATTTGCGTCAATCACCTCTTGAGCAGTAAAAAGGTCCAGTCTTTTAAGGATGTGAGAGAAGAGGAGGTGTTTTTGATGATGGAGAGGATTAGGGAGGCGAAATCGGTGGTTAATTTGAGTGAGATGTTTGCTGATTTTGCTAATGATGTGATTTGCAGAGTGGCTTTGGGGAGGAAGTATGGTGATGGTGGGAAGTTCAAGAAGGTTCTGGAAGAATTGGGTGTTTTGTTGGGTAGTTTTGATGTGGGGGAGTTTGTGCCTTGGCTTTGGTGGATCAAGTTTGTGAATGGGATGAGTGGGAGAGTCAGGGGAGTTGCTAGAGATATTGATGAGTTTTTGGAGTTTGTGGTGAGAGAGCATGTTGGTGAGAGAGGGGAAGGGGAGAAGGATTTTGTGGATGTTTTGCTTGAGGTGCAGAGGAATGAGAGAGGTGGCTTTGTTCTTGACGATGTCTCTATTAAAGCTCTCATTTTGGTGAGTTGTTCCATTTCTTTCTTGCTTTTTTGCTTTGCTATATCAAATCTTTGATGATGGTGAATAAAGATGGATTGCAATTGTTGTGTTTTTTACTTGATTTAGATATGTAGATACTGTTTTTGTGGAATGATAAAAGGGATTGAATATTAGAAATTGTCTTGATCTATAGGTGATGTTCATGGTTTTGTCTAATACTCCCTGTCCGTGATTAAATATTTCCATATTTGATCGGCACCAGTTTTAAGAAATTGTTTGACTTTATAAAGTAAACTGAGTAAGAAAAAGTTAGTGGAATGTGAGACCTACTTTTATATACTGGTTTTATAATAAAATGTGAGTGAAATGAGTTAGTAGAATGTAGGGTCCACTTACCAAATATAGTAAAAGTGAAATGAGACATTTATTGGCGGACAGACAAAAAAAAATGAGACATTTAATGGCGTACAGAGGGAGTATGAGTAATGAATTATTTTTCTATATCACATTAAAAAGATATATGTTTCAGGACATGTTTGCGGCTGGAAGTGATACAACGTTCACACTAATGGAGTGGACGTTGTCCGAGCTCATACGACACAAGAAAGTCATGGCGAAATTGAAAGCAGAGCTAAAAAGAATTGCAGGCTGCAATTCAACCATAGCCGAAGCAGATTTAGAAAAATGCCTGTATTTGAAAGCTGCGATCAAGGAAACCTTAAGGCTGCACCCTCCCCTCCCTCTACTCGTGCCACGTGAATCAACACACGACGTTAAGCTATTAGGCTATGACATTGCAGCTAGGACACGGGTGGTTATCAACGCATGGGCTATTGGGAGGGATCCGCTGTTATGGGAAGATGCAGAGGAGTTTATGCCCGAGAGATTCTTGAATACTTGCATTGATTTCAAAGGGCAGTTTCAGTTCCTCCCCTTTGGCGCTGGCCGGAGGGGATGCCCTGGGGGTGCATTCGCCCTCGGATCTGTAGAGCTTCTGCTGGCAAATTTGGTGCTTGGATTTGAGTTTGCTTTACCGGGCGGAGTGAGAGGGGAAGATTTGGACATGGTTGAAGGTGATGGACTAACTATTCATAGAAAGTTCCCACTTTGTGTCGTTCCTATTTGTGAGTCTTGAAAATTTACAATATTTCATGGGATTTCTGCCTATGTATATATGGAAAATAAATCGGAAGCAAGTTGTGTAACATTTTGATCCGAGCTCCCTCCTCTAATTGCAAAATCCTTCCATTTCAAAACATTCCTTCTCAACTCACCACCCTTCTGCATAACTTCATCCAAACAGGATACAATTTCATCTCTCGTCACAATCCCATTTCCATCAACCTAACACGAACAACGATTCACCACACGTCGACTATCATAAGAACATTTAGCCTGGTTCACGAAAATACCCGAAGGAGTATAAGTGACTTCAAGATCCAAAAAATAACTATGTTTTCCAAGTTTATTAGCAAATTCTTAATCAAGACGAGAGAGATTTCAAGTCTATCATAAGAATTTTCTATCAAAATTATATCATCAACATGTTACATATAACTAAGAGGAGTATATATTATAAATTTGCCGATTTAGTTGAGCATAGTTGAGCATATATTATATTATAAATTTGCCGATATAGTTGAGCATAGTTCATTTTATTTCTCTTTGCATTTTAATATAAAAATAATAAAATTCGGAGAAGTTAGAATTTTTTTAGTATTATTGGAGCATATGCAAGGAAGAAGGTAAACAGGAAGCTAAAGAGAAATAACGTTCTCCTTCTGTCCTATGGTAGTTGAGACATTTTTTTTAGACACGATATTTAAGAAATTGATATGTTAAAGGTTAAATGAAAAGACTAAAGTAAGATACATAATAAAGTAAGAGAGTGTAGAGTATGAGAAAAGATGAAGGTTTTGCCAGAAAAGGAAATGACTCAACTATCTTGGATCAACCCAAAAAGGAATACGACTTAACTACGTTGAGAGTTGGGACGAATGGACTATCATATTTAAATCTTCTTCATAAAAAATTATTCTTTGATGAGAATGGTATTTGAGAAGGTATTATACATTCTTTCATTTTGAAGAGATGTTTTTACCTCTTTTTTTCCACAAAAAGTAAATATAGTTATCTCTCTGTTCCATAGTACTGAATGCATTTTTTTTCGGCACAGAGATTAAGAAAAATGTGTGTAATGTTAAATTAAAAAATACTCATTTCGTCCACCAAAAATAGACATAGTTGTGTATGAACAGGTTTTAATGTGAAATTGGTAAAGTAAGAGAGGGGGGGGGGGAAAGTAAGAGATTAGTAGGGCTATCTGCATTATTATCTCTCTCATTTTTTCAAAACGAGTGCTCAAAACGAAATGTTTCTACTACAATGAGACGAAAGGTACTTTTACTAAAAAAAGGAAACGACTCTACTACTATGAAATGCCTATAATAGAAAAATAATTCTACTACTATGGAACGGATAGAATAATTATTTTTGTATACTTTTTCAATTTATTACAAGAAAATGTATTTATCTTTTTTGAAGAGATGAATAAAAATATATTTTCTCAATCTACTTATTTTCTTTGGAGATAGCTCTTAGTACAGTAGAAACGTATAAGGAAAGATAAAATTTAAATCATCTTATTATTATTATAAAAATATCGACGTGTAAACTTTTTACTCACTCTGTCTACCATTAAACAATGGCGGATCCAATGTATAACAAGGGGGTACAACTGTACCCCCAAATATTTCCTATTTAACTATATATGTAGACATTTTTCATACTAACACCAAATTGGTGCAGTGGTATCCGACCTCTAATGTTTGGTGAGCCATCTGGGATTGATTCCCAGAAGCTGCGGTTCTATATTAATACTTTTTTTATACACTTATTTTGCTCTTTTTAATTATTTTTAGATCTTTCCCTATTTATTGTATAATTGTTAGTGTATAGCAAAATATTAAACTAATTCATACATAACAAATAATTTATGGTAGTTATTATATTTCTCTCTGCTCAAATATTTTGTGTTCTTTCAAAGAAATTCATTTATTTTATGTAATTTTTACATTTATATTTATATACGACATTTACAACTAATAAATATATAAGACATTTACAACTCACAAACTATTGGTATAAAATATTTAAAATTAGTAGTAGAAGAAAACTTATCGATTTTAAACTTTAAAGCCATATGTCTCTATTGTTAAATATCGTACCCCCGAATCAAAATTTATGGATCCGCCACTGCCATTAAACATAATATTTTGACTTGGTATGAGCTTTAAAAAATACTCCCTCCGTCGTCATTAGAGCATCCCCATCTATGCTCTTGTCAAAGAGCATGGATGTGGGCCCGAACCCACTTTTATTAATTTTTTACTCCCTGCTCTTTGGCAAGAGCACAACACCCACATCAATGCTCTTCCGCAAGAGCATGCTCAAGGGTCTCACCATTCTATTATTTAATTTAAATACTTCAATTACTAAAAACATTTCCACAATATTAAATGCATTAATAATACGCGAAATACTATTACAAATTACTAAAAAATTTAAAATTACATAATTAAAATCCTAAAAATCTAAAAAAAATCCTAAAAATTGAGATTGAGAGAGTTGTTTGGTATAGTGTCATTTTTTGTGTTTGAAATGAGAGTGTTTATAGATGAAAGTATGAATTTTGGGGTAAAAATAATGAAAAAATAAATTAAAAGTGTGGAAAAAATGGATATATTTTATTAGGAAGTGGGAAAATATTTTTTTTATTAAATCTGATTTTTTAGATTTTTTCAAATTTTTTTAAAAAATGATAAACCAATGGTCAACTAGAGCATGTCACGTCAGCTGCTCGTGCTCTTGCCGTTGACACGGACGTGCTCTATGCATCGAGCAGGGGTCTGCTCTTGCCGACGGCACGGACGCCGTCCTTGCGCAAGAGCACCGATGGGCATGCTCTTAAGTGTCCACTTTTGCTATTTTGAGTTGTCCCCCCGTTAAGAGTTCACTTTCACTTTTTAACATAAATATAGGTTTAGTAACTATTTTCACTCACTTTTTATTATAAAACTAATATTCTCTCTATCCCAAGGAAGATGACCCCTTCCTAACGGCATGAAATTTTTACACTATTTTTATTTTATGTGTTAGGTGGAGAGAATAAAGTAAGAGAGAAAGAATAAAATAAACATAAATTGATTTCAATTTGAAGTAATGAGTCAACTGGGGCGGGACAAACTAAAAAAGGAAAGTGAGTCATCATCGGTGGGTCGGAGGGAGTTTATAAGAGTGTAACTAATATTCCACTGACTTATTCAACTCATTTTTCTTTATATTTTTTAAAATCAACCAAATCAAATGTGGACATTTAATGTTAGACGGAAGGAGTATAAGAGTATTAGCAATGGAATGGCCCTTCTTAAGAGCCCCCTTTTTTATTTATTATTTCCACGTCAGCATTTTACCAAATGATCTATCTTCCTGCAATGGAAGGGCCTATCTCATCTCTCATTTCATTTCGACATCATCACTATTTTGTTTTTTTTGCACTTCTATATTTAATATGTTATCAAATTAAATAAATTAAAATGCACTTAAATATTTAATACTATTTTTTTTGCTACCGGAAGATATTGATATTCTTCTAGAGAGAGGAAAATTAAAGAAGAATGTGAGAAAATTAAAGATGTTGGTGTGAAAAATAGAAAGAATGTGATGAAGTATTTATAGCAGAAAATATGGAAAAAATAAAAAAAAATGTAAGGGCCGATGATCGGCCCTATCCCGCAATGGATGGCCGATCATCGGCCAAGGCCGCGCGGATCGGCCATATGGGAGGGGCCTTTGATTGGCTCTTTTCCCGCAACGAAGGGCCGATCTTAAGGCCTCTCGATCGACACTTATTTTTAAGGGTCTAACTCCCTGCCATTGAAGGGTCTATCCTAAGGGCCTATCTCACTTCCATTTTATTTCCACATCATCAATATTTGTATATTTCAATTTTAACTGTTGGTATAAAAAAAGGTGATACGATGGTAAATAAGAATAAATTCAAGACAAATAAATTATAACAAATATACTTTATTAAAAAAAATCCTACATTTACACAAAAAATACAGAAAAAAACCAACTAAAAAAACACTGATAAAAACCTAGAAGATAATGACTCTGGCGCCGCTGGAATCCATACCAAAATTTTTCTTCATCTTGGTGATTGTTTCAAGATGTCCGTCTTAATCCGATCATACCGATCATTTGATTCATCTCGGTACAACTTGTAGAACTCGTGCATCGTAGCGTAGCCGGGGTTTAAAAATGGGGTATGGAATATAGAGGGTTAAAAATAAATAAATTAAAAAATAAATATTCGATCATATGGCCGATGATCAGCCCTATCACCACAATGGGTGGCCGTTGATCGTCCCTATGAGATCGGTCAAGGCCATTCCAACGGCTCTTGGGGGGTTTGGGGGAGGGCCGATGATCAGTCCCTCTTCCACAATGAGGGGCCGATGATTGGTCCCTCTTCCACAATGAGGGGCCGATGGGGGTGCCAACCATGGGCTCGGTTGATCGCCCCCCCATTGCTAAAGCTCTAATGGAAGTGAAATGAAAAAGTTAATAATGTATTGTCTCATCCTAATTAAGTTGAGTTGTACTACTTTTTTGGGGTGTTCCAACTAAGTTGAATCATTTATTTTTTTCATTCAGTTATTCATACTTTTTTCCACCACCTACTTTAATTTCTCTTTATCTCGTCTAGAACTTTTTAACAAATTTCTTAATTTTCGTACCAAAAAAGTTGACATAACTTAGTTGGAACGAAGAGGGAGTAATAAAATTACTTTTGATGATCCCTATAGCATTTTTTGTAAATGGGTCGGGTTCAGCAACCCGATTTATTTGGACAGACTTTTCTTCCTTTCTCTACCTCAGGAGCGAAAATCACTGATACACACTACACCAACAATGGCGGCTGCTGCAACTCACTCTGCGTTATTTGGCGCTTCTGCGTATTCAAGCGACCTAATTCCCCAGCCTGAAATTACCCTTCGCTCCGTCAAATTACGGCTAAATCCGGGAAGAAGAGTTGCGGTTTCTGCTCAAAGCGCTAATGGCGATAACCAGCAGCAAAACGACGCCGTTATCGCCGTCTCGGATACTCCTCTCTCCGGAAGCACCAATTCCGTCTCCAGACAAAAGTAATTTTTATCTCATTTCCCTTTTTCATTGCTTGATTATTTTGTGTTAGCATCATTAGTTCTTTTGTTAGAATTGAAGTTGAACAAATGATTGGTTATATAGCCTACAGGTGTGTGTTTTCAACAACTTTATATGCCTATTTTTTTTGTTGAAATCACAGTGATATGATTTATGACTTATGATAATCGAGTTGGCTACAGAGATGCCTCAGGTTTGCAATCCGTAGCAGTGAAATGCTCGGGTTAATTGTCGATTTCTGTAGCATTTTTTTATGCTTATATGAAAACTAAGTAAAATTAGTGTGTTGTATTGTGTGGATAAAGAGCACATTCCATTTGTCTCATTCTGGAATTAAACAGTTTGATGGCATTATGAATCCAGGGTGAAACGTCACACAGTTTCTGTGTTTGTCGGTGATGAAAGTGGGATGATAAATCGGATTGCTGGAGTGTTTGCTAGGAGAGGGTATAACATTGAATCCCTTGCAGTGGGGCTGAACAGGGATAAGGCTTTATTCACTATAGTTGTATCTGGAACTGAAAGGGTGCTACAGCAGGTTATGGAGCAGCTTCAGAAGCTCGTCAATGTATTGAAGGTCATATTCTTCTCTTGGTGGCTGTGTTCTCTCTTTTATATGTAGTATTGCTTAATATTTTGAATAACTTCTGATTACGATATTCTTAGGGTTCAAACCAAGTTCTAGCTTCACTAGAGCAGAGCTGAATTATCTCTCAAAGTTTTTAATGTTATTCCTATATTTGACTCTGTTCTGTAGAATCTGTATCGTTTCAAACATGTTTTCCGGAGTCCTTCAATTTTTGCATGTTGATAATGAATGTATCTGGTGTTGCTATTGATTCATTGGATTGTGATACGATCCCACATTGGTTCGACACTAAAGTGTGGAATAGCATATAAGTGGGAGTCAAGTCGTCAACCCTTTACCTTTGACCCAAAACCATGGTCAATTTCCATTAAATATGGTCTCAAATATTTGTGCAAACATGACAACCAGGTTGAAGACATCTCGCAGGAGCCCCAAGTGGAGCGAGAGTTGATGCTTATCAAAATTAATGCTGATCCAGAATACAGAGCAGAGGTTTTCTAGTTATATGTTATATAATTATATTTTACCTCTTACTATTCTTGTCAAGGGAATTGAATGTCTGGTACTGGGTCACTCACATGTACTTCAGACTTTTGTTTAGCCTTTTCCATTCTCCCATGCGGCCAAATTATTAATTTCTTTTCCTGACATTATCTCCAGGTGATGTGGCTTGTGGACATTTTTAGGGCAAAAATTGTTGACATCTCTGATCGCTCTCTAACCATTGAGGTGATGTTATTGCTCTTTGTTTTTACAAGTTAGATAGCAGAATTTTCTGCAAATATAAAAGAGACCCTCTACTAATTAACGTCAACATATTGTTGAGAATATCTTATAGTGTGTTGTAAAGCTTTCTTACAATATGTACTACAGTTACAGTTTTAGAATGATGCAAATTTTCTATAACCATGTGTTCTTGCAACTTGCATCCAAGATGGGTCCTTATATATACATACACATACATCTCATTATTCAAAAACATCTTTGAGTTGCTGATCACTAATTTTGGTACATACAGTTTTCACCAAATACTGGTTGGCAATTAAATTTGTTAGTGATCCTATGACTGTACAAGACTTCTGATTCGCTTGCAAATTTTTCTGTTCACAATGGGGGTCAGTCATATTATTTTCCAGAACTGAGTCCTCCCTAATTGTCTATATAGGTTACTGGAGATCCAGGGAAGATGGTTGCAGTGCAAAGGAATTTAAGTAAATTCGGAATTAGAGAGATTGCTAGGACAGGAAAGGTAAATGATGGAAGAAGACAAAAAACTAAGAAAAATGTTCTTCTTTTGTTGTTTTGTTCTTTATGTGAGTTGATGTTGTTTGTCTGTACTAGATTGCCTTGAGAAGGGAAAAGATGGGTGAATCTGCTCCTTTTTGGAGGTTCTCGGCTGCTTCTTATCCAGATCTTGAAGTGAAGCCTGCTAGTACTGTTTCAAAGCCTATTAAGGAGACTCATGTTGCAGAATCATCTGCTGGGGTATGATAGTTTACTAGTCTTAAGCACGAAACGTAAATATTATTACTTTATCCATTTAAATGCCTAAGACTATTGTTTCTTGTATGAAGGGAGATGTTTATCCTGTGGAATCTGATGATGGAAATTTTATCAATCAAGTTCTTGATGCTCACTGGGGAGTGCTGAACGAGGATGATGTAAGAACTAAGAAGTTATTCTTGTCTTGTTTGTTTAATGTTTGGCTCACAATGCTAGAGCTGGTGTGGTATTCTTCTTTCATGTTGTCGTTTACAAAATGACCTTAACAGCTAGCCGCATTGAACCCAAATTCATAAAATTCTTATTTGATAAAGTAACATGAATACATGATGATGATCTCGAGGCTACTCTATATTCTAGAATGGTAACTTCAATGAAACTTCTCCCATGGTTCTTGCACTTATATATCTCCTTAAAATTTGCAGACTAGTGGGCTTCGCTCTCACACTCTTACGATGGTTGTAAATGATGTTCCCGGAGTCCTTAACCTTGTCACAGGGGTTTTTGCTCGAAGAGGATATAATATACAAGTATGAAATTTCAGCTTTGTATCTTCCTATAAAACTGGTCTTTTGTACCTTTTGGTTTGCCTACTGACACATCTGTCATTTTCTGGTGTTTCTTATTTTAGAGTTTAGCTGTTGGTCATTCTGAAGTTGAGGGGCTATCACGTATAACTACTGTCGTACCTGGTACAAATGAATCAATTGCCAAGTTGGTACAGCAACTTTATAAGTTGGTGGATCTTCATGAGGTGAGAGCATTTTATTATCGCTATATGTTGCAATTTGAGAATGGAGTAAGATCCAAAGTTTTCACTTGCTTAACTGCTATATCATTTAGGGCCAATGTAACTTTCTAGACTAAAGTATGTGCTTTGTTCACAACTGTCTCATACTGTTGATAGTGACGTATATGAGTACCCATTGAATTTGCTTAGTTTTCAAACATTGAATGACTTTACTTTCCCCGTACTCAAATGTTGCGTTGACAACATGAAATCTGCAGAAAGGAAATTGGATTTTATTCCAGTACAATTTCCATGCAGATTTTCAATTGCCCACATGACTTTTGGTACCAGTTTATTGGGTAATAAACTGTCACTATCAAAGTTATAGTTAAGCTGTGTTGTGACCGTAGCTGCTAAAATGATATAGATTGAAAATGATAATTTACTTGCCTTATGTTCTAGTTCATTTTCATCTAGCTTTCTACCGAATAAGAAAATGACTAGCGAGGTTTATATCTTCAGGTCCGAGATCTTACACACTTACCTTTTGCTGAGCGAGAACTGATGATGATCAAAATTGCTGTAAATGCTACTGCTCGCCGAAATGTTCTTGACATTGCTAGCATATTTAGAGCCAAAGCCATTGATGTCTCCGATCACACCATCACCCTCGAGGTAACATTTATGTTATTAACATATTAACTGCACTTATCTGATGATTGTACTAGTTGGCAGTAGTGCTAGATATAATAACACTTGTCGCAACTACACTCCTATGTACTCGTCTACTCTCTTATGTTCTCCTCACTAGATTCCCTTTTTTCAAACTTTCAGCTGACTGGAGATTTGGACAAGATGGTTGCCTTGCAAAGACTTTTGGAACCATATGGCATTTGTGAGGTATATTATTGTTCGGTGTATTTTGAAATATAATGGACATACATATTCTCTATTACATCCTCGATTAAAATCAAAGGTTATTAGTTTGGGATATCAATGAATGTGGTTGTATTATCTTGTCTAGTTTTATTCATAGTTGATTTACATTATTATGGGTATATAAGAAAGATTATTATCTACCATTCTGAGCTTGTTTTGCAGGTTGCTCGAACGGGCAGAGTGGCTCTGGTACGGGAATCGGGAGTCGACTCGAAGTACCTCCGTGGATACTCATTTCCAGTGTGATTCTGGGCTTCCTCAAATTTTGGGCAATGCAAATTTCATTGTTGTCTTCGAGTTATGTCATTCGAAGATGAAAAATGAAGTTTGATCTTGTAGTTTGCAGACTTCATCGCATAGTTGATTTTGATTCTGCAATTTATATGTATACTGAATTTGTCGAGTTTGATGACTATGAAACAACCCTAGTTTTGTCTTCATTTTAAAAAATCTCATTCACTATCAAATTTTGTGATTCCTGATTGCTTTATGTTGTAGAAAAACTTTTGTTGTCGGTTTTTGTATAATAAAACTTATAAAAGTATTGTGATTGCAGATATAGAAGATGAATAATTTTAAGAGTATTTGTTGTTTATTTATTTTATTATTAAAGCGATGCCGTTTAAGTTTCGTATTTACACACATCGACGTGCCACAATGTCGTTTATAAATAGCAGGGTGGTCAAGTTTAGATTGAGATAATTACACAACCCAGACGTTTGAAATTCACCAAAAAAATAGAGTATTACTACAGATGTCCAAGGTTTATGGTTCTGGCGGTTAACTGCTAAATCGTAACCACCGGTTACGGTTCCGAACCGGAACTGCAAGAAATATCCCGAAATGAAATCGTGAATTTTAGAATCGTGGTTCGGTTCAAGTTCAAATTTTTTTGAATCGAAACCGCGACCAAACCGATGGTTAACCGGCGTTTTCACAGTTTTGACACGAGACACAAGGAGTCGTAGCACCATGCGCCGTTTCAGCTTTTTGGAGACGGTTTGTTGACCGGAACCGGCGGTTAACAGCCAAAATTCAATGAGAAAACGGCGGTTTCACTGTTTAGAACGGAAGACTATGCTGACACACGGGAGAACGCGCGCTGCAGAATTTGAATTGATTGGATGGGTCATGGCCGTGGTGGCAGGTGGTTTTGTTGACCAAAACCAGCCTTTTTGGGGCAAAATTGTCGGTTAACCACCGGTTTTGGCCTTTTTATTTATTTATTTTTTTAAAATGCTGATTTTGAATTCAAATTGGATCCCACCCCCCCAACCCAACCCATTTTTATCTATAAATACCCCCATCCATCATCACTTACACTCACCCAATTTTTGTGTTAACAAGAATTTCTCTCTTCAATCTCTCAGTTCTATCTCTTTGCCTCATATTTCTTATTGTGATTACATTTCTTATTGTGCTCACATTTTGAGAATTCGAGTGCTATTGCTACTTTTATTTACATATTGTTTGTTATACTTATATAAGTTGACTCTTTCTCTCAATTGATAAAAAAAATACTATATAATTTTACTAAGGGAAAAGGAAAATCCAAAAACTTAAGATTTCTTCATCTCGTGAAGCCCGTGTTGATAAGGGAAAAGGAAAATCCAACACTAAGAGGCCATGTCGAAAAACAACGATTGATGAGATTTTCCAAATGAATGTGAATATGTGGCAGATTAATATTTACTATCTACTAATTATATTAAATTATTGTTTATAATTTTATTTGATATTTATGCTATAAACATTGCTTGCTCTATAGAATCGAGAAGAACAAGATGTGACTCATGGTAAAACTCTCTCCTGCTCCCAATCCCAAGGCGGATGTGGATATGGTGGTGGTGAGACTTATGTTGGTGGTGGTAGTAAGGCTCCCGGCGACTATTTTGATCAATCAATCCCAACCCGGGTGAATCTTGATGATGATGAAGAGGAGGAGAAACATGAGCAACAACAAGAAATGCCGCCACCACCTCCACCAAGGGCTCATCGTGGTGGTCGTGGTCGAGGACAACCTCCTCAACCTCCTAAATCCACTGAATGGATTTTAACCTCAATCATCATGACCAAACATTTAACGAAGGTACGAGATCCTAATGACCCGACCGCTTTTAATGTGCACTGCAACTATTGCGACAACGTGTACATATTACAAAAGGGATGGGGATATGGTACATATACCCGTCGCATGGAGAAAGTCCATCCGGTCGAGTTTGGTATCACTCCAACCCAAACTCAACTCAACTTTCGACCTGGAGCTGGGAGTGAGACGGGTTCATCCCAAACATCAGGTATTGTAGCATTTCTCTTTTAAAATATGATCACAAAAATGTGTATTATAGCTCTTCTTTTTTAAAATATGATCACAAAAATGCTCTTAATGTGATGTCTAGGTTTGCTGTGATGAAACATTTTCCTTTCAATGTTTTTGATAATAATGAGTTTGAAATAAGTATGCGACAAGTTTATAATGCTTTTGCAAAAAAATTGAGTTCGAACTTCTATGACTCGGGATATTGTTCGACAATGCTTGGTAAAGAATGTGCAATTAGGTACGTATATTCTTAACTTGGGACATAAAGTTTCAATTTGCTCTGATATGTTTTGATTTTTGCAAAAATCATCTATGGGCATCACTGTGCATTTCGTTGATAACAGTTGGAGTTTGAACAAACGTTTGATTGTATTTAGAGAATTTCCCACACCACACACTGCACAAGCAATTGTTCAATTGATCATTCAAGTTTTAAATGAATTTCAATTGATCAATAAAATTTTTTCCGTTGGTTTTTGATAATGCGAGTGCTATCACTGCTAGTATAGATGAAATAATCGTTGTATTGCTCATATTTTGAATTTATGTGTTCAAGATGCGATCGAGTTATGGCAAAAGTATGTTGATCCTATTAGAACTGCTGTTAAGTTAATTCATAACAAACCTCCTATTGGTAAAGCTTGGAAGAAATATTGTTATAGCAAGCAGTGCAGATACACCAATTTTCGTATGGATGTTTCAACTCGTTGGAACTCGACATAAGATATTTTGGAATCGACATTGAACCACATTGAGAACTTATGTGATTTTTTTAGAACTAGCCCACATGCTCCTTCAGATTTGCTTTTGATACCCGCTTGTTGGGAACAAAGCATGGATTTATTTCGATTATTCCAAACTTTCAAAAATACTACTGTTGAATTACTGGAGTTTATTATCCTACTTGTGTGCGTATTTTGGAGCATTGCATGTATGTCGCAATTGGCTTTAAGACGTGTGTGAAAAATAACAGAAATATGGAATGGAAGACTATTTTATTTTATATGACCAAAAAATGGCTGAAGTATTTCGAACGTATTCCAAATGTGTTTTTGATTACAAAATGCTTGGATATAAAGTGAAAGTTACATGGTGTTCATAAAATTTTGGACATGTACTATGGTTGTTTGGGCGATTTGGATTTTCTGAACTTTGAGATTTGGATTTAAGAAGACAAGAAACCTTCGAACTAAATCTTCCGAATGTTGAAGAAATCAAGCTAAGGTTAGATAGTGCACGTCGTGCTCTCTACACGGAATATGAAATGCGCTATAACACCACTCACCGGTACACCCTCCTCCTAGTCCTTCTACATTTGATTTTGGTGGCGGGAACTATAGCAACATCATGATTGATCCAGACGTAGCATCACAATTGTAAGATCTATATGGTACTACAACAAATAGGACTAGAGCTAGTAGTGAGTTGGACATATAGTTGGAATCAGACTCTATTTTTCAAGATGCAGGTCCTCCCAATAAATCGATGTCCTTGATTGGTGGTCAACACATGACAAAGAGTTTCCGATACTCTCGGTAATGACCAAGGAGATTTTCACCGTTCCCACTTCCACCGTAGCCGTTGAGCAAGCTTTTAGTGTCAGCGGCTGTGTCCTAGACGATAAAAGAAGCAGCCTCTCTGCCAAAAACATGGAACCACTATGTTACTAGATGATTGGGCAAAGACGGACATGAGGACACAAGAGCCAGATTTCGACTTCCGTGTAGAAAGTGATGGTGAAGAGTTTACCACCAATGAAGAGGTCGAGAGCGAGACCGCACAACAACATCATTGACGGGGAAGCGGCAAGCGGCGACGAGCACGACCGACCAAAAAGGTAAGCGAGGTAAGAGAACTACTTGAGCTTTGATTCCTCAATAAAATTGTGGATACGTAGGCAACTCAACTTAAATTTGAAAAGTCTAACTTTGAAAGTTTAAGTTGAGCTCAAGTCTTTTTCAATTTTTTCCTTTTCCCCCATTTCATGTTTTTTATTTACGTTTCGACGAGTACGACACTTGTAAATTATATCAGATTGTAATTTGTTTGTAAATTATATCACATTGTAATTTGTATATGTAAATTGTAAATTTGTAATGTATTGTTCCATTACAACTCAAATTCAATGAAATTGATATGATTTTCACCTTACTCGTCATACTTCAATTTAAACTATCCATTGTCTTATTACAATTTATTTTATAAGTTCAAATTTCATAGCAAAAAATAAAAATAAAAAAACCGTGAAATTGAACCTCTACGAACCGTCTGAAAACCGGCGGTTCGGAACTATAACCGAAACCGTAAAACAACCTCATAGTCCGGTTCCAATTCCATATTTCCCAAAACTGGAGCCGCCGGTTCATGAACCCTGGACAGGTCTACCGTAGTATTACTCATCATAGCCTTGCAATTTATAGTAGTACTTCCATCTATTAAAAATGTGATAGTTATTAGTTATATACTACTTCCTTCCGTCCTATAAAAATACATGCATTTTTCTTTTTTATCAATTCCAACAAAAAATATGAGCATTTTTATTTATAAAAGCTTGTTATAAACTCATTACTCTTATATAAGTATCAATTTATTTTACTATTATGGCCTACTATTATAATTCTTCAAACACTAATAATAGGGTGCACTATTTAGTAATCTTACTTTAACTAACCTTCTCTTTTTTACCTTACATTAATTTCTGATTGTACATATTTTTATTTATTTTTTGAATGGAAGGAGTATAAAATTTACTCCTAAACAAAATCATGTGTGGATATGTTTTGAGTGGAATTCAGGCACGGTGAATTCACGTCAAAACATATATACATATTTGATGTCACGAAACGATTTTTTTTAGTGTAGAAAGATTGTTTTTCTATCGAGAAATTTAATAATTTGAGAAAGCATTGTTAATAAAAATGAATAAATAAATAAATACCACAAGAGAAATACAGTCGTTTTGCTACGATTCAGAAACCCTTCAAATTGTAAAACATCCCATGTCGTCTGAATTGAAAAGAGCTTAAAAATGGCACTCTTTAGAGCTCGTGTCTCCTCTTCTCTCCTTCGCTCATGTCTCGGCGCTAATTCTCGCGCTCTCTCTACTGCTACTTCTTATATATGTATTTATACACCGTTTTGCAACCATATGCATTCATCGTCTACAGCACAGTTTTATTTGCTCTCATCTGGTTTTTGATTTCATGTTTGTGGAAAGTTCGGAGCTCAGAAATCTTTGCAGAAATCAAATTATTGATCGAAATCGGGACTAATTGATGGAAAATTGAAAATTAAATATTGAATCTAGGAGCTACAATTCGTAATTTGATTTTTTCATAGAACTTTCTACTTGAGTAATAAATGAGAAATTTCCGTTTTTGACGTGGTTTGAAAAAATGATTGTTGGCTGCTAGACTTTGATCTTTAGTGTTAATTGTAAATTATTGATCGAAAGGTGTGGGTGTGATGGTGGAATCGAAAGAAGTGCCTCGTTGAAGTCGATGATGAACCAGATGCTGACTCTAGACATAAGCTCTCAATATGGGAGCTGTATGCCACTGTCAAATATGAGAATCGGGATGCACATTCACAACGTTGAGCTCCGCCCGGGGCAGGGTGGGAAACTCGTGCGAGCTGCAGGGACCTCTGCAAGGATACTTACTGAACCGAATAGATCAGTCGGGTATGGAGTTAATCTTTAATGTTAAGTCAACATTGTGATCAAGAATTTGGTATGTACTATTTGGGGGAAATTAATGAGTTGAGGGAAAGTTTGGTTTAATTGATATAGATGAATGATATTCTGTATTGTAGTTCAGTATTTTGACTTTGTACGCAAGGTTTCTTGTCTAAAGACTGCGAAAGTGTGTATGGTTTTGTCATCTTTGAAGATATTGTTTAGTGTATTGTGCTAAGCAGTAACAGCAATTAGTACTCATAGATTTAGTTCTTTCAGGCAGAGCGCGTTAGTGAGTTACTGAACTTGGAGTCCCACAAAACTTTTATATTCGAAAGACAATTTGTAATTCTATAGTTTGAGGTAGAACATGGAAATCGGAATGTCCATATATTACTAAACCCTTACTCTGCTTACTCTCACCTAAAACTATGAAGACTTGCGGATGAGCTTCACTTGGTGTATGATTTCTAAAGGGCTCTTGCAATCGACTTTCTGTATTATAAGAAATCTTCTTAGAAATCTTTTCCACATCGTATCAGAAACTGTTGGTTTTGAAATTCACGTCTCAAAAAACGTTTATAACATGAGTTTCCTTTTATTAAAATTTTAGAGTGGTGGAATTCCATGGCTACATTTGTCGTGAGCAACTATGCTTAAGTTTACAGTGATTTAGTCTGTTTCAAAGCCTGGGCTTGATATATAGGAGTTTGTCTCGTCTCCTTATCAGAACTTCAACAACTTCTTGCTTGGAAATGGAGGTTGCTCGTACATTCTTTGTTGTGCTTTACTCTTCTATTGGTAGCATTCACTGTGAGTCTTTTGCTGTAGCTTTCTAACCTAGGTATAACTGTGATTGGCCAAGGTTTTGCTTACTCTGCTTCGGTGGTCACTGTACGCAGTTATATTTTTTCTTGTAAGTTTTCCTAAATTCAGTAAGAGACGATTCCTTTTCCAGATATTGTGAGATAGTACTGCTGTCTGGAGAGAAGAGATTGATAGACAAGAGATGCCGGGCAACGATAGGAGCAGTGTCAAACCCTGAGCACGGAACAAAGAAGCTGAGAAAGGCAGGGCAATCACGGTGGCTGGGGATAAGGCCCACAGTGAGAGGTGTGGCAATGAACCCAGTCGACCACCCCCATGGTGGTGGTGAAGGAAAGAGCAAAAGTAGTGGGAAACACGGGCATTGCTCGCGGACGCCGTGGGGGAAACCTACCAAGTCTGGATACAAGACTGCCCGTACTAAGAAGAGAGATGTTGCACCAGGGAAGGTGGAAAGGGAGGCTGAGGTCAGGCAGACTAAGGCTGAGGTGAAGCCAATTGCTACTAAGGAAATGCATGTTGTTGCTGAATAGATATGGAAAGATATGATGGAGAAGATGCTCAGCAAGCTAGGCAAAGCCACTGCAGCGCAGAGGGGGCTACTGGAGCTCCAAACTGAGAAGTTAATGAAAGCCCTCTCCTTCATGGAGAGGATAGTTATATTGGCCGAGCATAACTCCCATCTAGCCTCGCAGTTTGCGGCTCGGGATTGAAAGGAAGCCTGCAGCAGCCCACCCTGGAAACTACCCCTATTAAGCCGTCAAGAAAAAGGATGGAAACCACCACCACCACCACCAGCCGAGTAGACAAAGAAGAAGTCAGAGGAGCCAACATCATCGGCTCTCAAAAGAGTCAAATTGGAGAAAACCAAACGCCTGACTCAACAGGCTTGCTCCCAAGGGAGCCAGAAACATAATTAACCCCCCAAGTGACCAAGTAAATTTTAAATTTCATGTTTTATTTCTAATAGTTATAGGTCTTGTTTTAGGAAGTTCTTATATATGCATGTGTGTCCACTTTATGTCCTTTTCTTGTGTGTTCTTCTCCCACTTAGCCCACTTCTTGGTCTAAGTGTGAGAAGAAGTTTTATGTGTATAACATGTGTCAATTTAACTGTAATTGTTTGGCGATTGTTCTCCCACTTAGCCTAATGCTTGGTCTAAGTGTGAGAAGTTTGGTTGTACATATACCTGTGTGGAAGTATCGACGTAATTTCATAGAGTCATTCGGTCTGAATGCTCCATGAAGAACATAAGCCAGATGACGGAACGGGAAGACCTAGGATGTAGAAGATCATCCCATGAGTGATTCGGCAGATTTGGATTCATATAGATATCCACCCATGTGGTACTTCATTGTACCATATATATATATATATATATATATATATATATATATATATACGATCCATCTGTATAGATATCATCTAGTAGTTGTTTTGTATGTATATTATGTCTGGCAGAGCAGAACAACCAAATGGCCTTACAACTTATATCCGCCGCTTCTACCTCAAAAGAAAGCCCGCAAAGGGAAGCCACCCCAGACACCACTCCTATCAAAGAGACAAGGAAGAGGAAAACCACCACCGCCGCCGACCAAGCACCCTCTGCACTACCTGCTTCATCCACGGCCAAGAGGACCAGGCTGACCAAGCATTCTGGCTCCTAGGGGAGCCAGAAGAAACACTAAACTAGACGGACCAAGTAATTTTTACTTTATGGTTTAGTTTTATGTTTCTTGCGTGAGGATGCTCCTATTTGCTTGTATATATGTTTATGTTTATATGTGTTCTTCTCCCACTTAGCCTAGTGTCTGGTCTAAGTGTGAGAAGTTTGTCTGTTTCCTTTTTGATATGTTTATGTATGCCCATTGCTTGGTCTAAGTGTGAGAAGTTTATTTCCATATTTTGACACTAAAACCTTGTTTACCACTTCATCACATTTGCTTGAGGACAAGCTGAAATGAAGTGAGAGGACGGAACAATTGGTGTAGTTAGTGTCAACTTCATGTGAGTTTAAATTAGTTAGGAGTTTTTATATTAGTTGTTTTGAACTTATGTGTTTTTAGATAAGAACTGGTTTAAGAAAATAAAGACAAGATTCTCTTAGTAAGAGTGATTGAAGAGAGCATGCATTTTGATTTGTGAGATTCCCTCTTTTAATAAACCAAAATCTGTTTGGAGGATGCAAGAAAGATAGAAGTATCTTTAATCTAATCCCCTCTGTGAAGCCCTCTAAATGTGAGTTAGAAGCTAGAGTAGAACACTTTCTACTGAAATAAAAAAAAATAGAGAGGCTGTCATTGATGCTTAGGGGGAAATGACATAGGCTAGTAAGGACTAAAGGCAATAGGAATAACTATTTGAGCTTAATTCTTTCGAACCTTATGAACCTACCTCATTGTAAGGGCACCCCATAGTAACACATTTTGAGTCTGAATTGTAATTATCCCTTCTTTTGAAAACCCTAAGCTTTCATATCATGTGAACAAAGGGATAGACTGCGGCAACTCACCAGTCGGGATAGGAGATAAGTTGTGAAATAGGGGAATGAAAAGCAGAAAGTTAGAAAAGAAAATGGGCATGAAACATTGTAACCTCACCCAGAAAAAAAAAGAACAAAAAAATAAAAGAGTTAGAAAATGGGCAGGAAGAATGTATAACCTGACCCACAAAAAGAGGATAGAAAGTATGGGGCAGGAAATGATGTAACATGATCCTATAAAAATAGTTAGATAAATAAAGCCAAAATGACCAAGGGTATCTCCAGGTTTGGGAAAGTTCTGTATTGTACCAAGATGGGTTGTTCTAGTTTTGTCCCTAAGTTCACAAGTCCTTCATACTTCTATATAAACTATGAACTTAGAACCAATAGGACCCTCACCTTTATACATTACAACCCTTGACCCATTACAACCTAAATAAAGATCTTAAGGAGTTAGCTTCTGTCAAAAGAACTCGAGCATTAATGGTATGGCAAAATGAATGAGTGAATGGTCCTAACAATTCTGGTGAGAATTAAGAGACTGAGTGAATCCAACAGCTGGAAAGATAGAAGTTATCTTGACAAATGGACAAGCATGATAAGGTAGAAGGATGGAGGGAAATGAATCTGAGACTGTAAACAATTGGATTGACCTTAAGCTTGTGGGGACAATTGTCAATAACATAAACTAGTTCTATCTTTTTATATATGACAATGTGTTTAGTTTGCTTATGTATTTTTCTTTTTCAATAATCATTACATGTCTACTGCTTTATAATGCTTTTGAATAAGAACCATGATCTAAAACTTGCCTCTTTTCTTTTTCTTTTCTTTCATACTTGAGGACAAGTATGAGTTAAGTGTGAGCAGTTTGATGAGGCTCATTTCATGCATGTGTTATGTGATAAAACTACACCAAATTCCGTAATCTAACGTCTAATTTTGAGTCAGGTGTGTATGAAAGTTCGCCATATTAAAAAATGAACTGATCAACTAGGCGGACGAATGGATCAAGGAGAATGAGTCAAATTTGCTGCGTAAACCGATCAAGTCGGACTACATGACATGCAGCAGGAGCACCCGATTAGAAGATTGAGCGACACACAAGAAAGATCCCCACGGGCGAAGGGTTAAGAAGACTTTTCGAAGGACAGTTGCCCTAGAGATCAAGACCCCACGCCTTCCTATAAATGAAAATAGAGAAGGAGGAAGGAGGCAACTCCCAGCTCTTGACACTCAGTAGACTTCAGCTCTCTTCTAGGGCTGAAATAGGGGCTCCCAACACTCAAAACTCCAGATTTCCGTAGCATACACACTTGGTTTTTGTTCTAGTTTAGTCTGTTAGTGGTTTGGTGTTGGTTTTTATCATTTTAATCGTTTAGTTCTGCTATTCCGCTTCAAGAAGGGACGATGAAACAATTTCTCTCTTTGGTTTTGTCTATTTTTAGTTTACGCTTGATGTTGCAGACTCTTGATGTTTTGATTCAGTAAATTTAGTGTTATGATTTCGATTCTCGTTGTAATGTTTTAATTACCATGCATGAATTTTCCGATCTACTTGTAATTTCCGATTTATGATGCATATCTTAGCTCAAATGTTTTGTTACGGTTTGATTTGGTTGGATCTGAACTTTCGATTTATGTTTTGTCTAGTTGTGAAGAAAATTATGGATAAGTTGTTTTAGGATGTTTAGATCTAGTAACTGAATTATGTTATCTGCATGATCATGGTTTAGTTTCTTATTTACGTAGGTGCAATTTAGTTTTCAGAAGTAGATTTAAATTTACAAGTTCTTATGATGGTTTCATTGTTCGTAATTGTTCAGATCTGATTTTGCTCTGCTTTTCATGTTGATTTCGTGAAGAAGATGAAGTTGTTAGAAAATTTTTGCTTTATCGTACGCTTTGTAGGCGGCTGACAATCATTTACTTTTATCATGTTTGTCCATTTCTGGAAATTGCATGATGAGTTGATCAAGTAGATTTTAGTTCCGTTTAGTAAGTGGATCAGTTTAGTTAGTTTAGTCTCTCAAGTCAAGTAGTTTAACTTAACCTACTGGAAAGCGTGGCAGCAGCCATCCCATTCGTGTCCGCAACAAATGTAAAACACATCGTCTCTGTGGGATCGATCCTTACTTCCCTATACTAGTTAATAGTATTGTGGGTTAAGGTTTTAAAACGCTCTTGAGCCTCTCCACTTGCACACTTAAGCTTGGAATCAGTCAAGTTGATCAGTCTGAATCTCCACTGGAACCACTCACCGGCATTCGCAAGAAGAAGGCACACATTTGGCCAGCTGGATCAGTTTGACAACCCAACTTGAGCAAGTCCACGACAATAAGAAGCACGGAGGAGCGAGCATTTCATTATTCTTCTTTCGAATGCTTCCGCTGAACATTGTTTCGTTTATTTTCCTTGTCGTCAAACATCATTTCTTTTAGTTGTTGAACTACTATGACTTAGATACTCTATTTTTGAATTGTTTAAGTACCACTTTTTATTCATGATTCGAGCCCAATTGATTGTTTCCCCTATTTCCTCCCCACTTCTTTAATCCACCATTAGTCACGATCAACCAAATTTTATATTCTTAGAAAGGATGGTCGTGAAAAAAGTACTTAGGAAATAATATTTTTTATTTCCTCGTACTTTAAACTTGTGTTTCCCCTCTTATGCTACAAATGAGTAATTATTCAAACTACATAAAAACATTTACAAATTCTTATTCAAGGAAACATTACTTGATCACGAAACAAGTAGAATCCATACTTGATCAAGAAACAATTATTTAGTAACAACCATCTTTGGTCGTTCAATTGAAATTATTACTTGATCACGAAGCAAGAAATAATTATGCACAAAATTTACATAAGTCAAACGTCACTCAGCATTTTCAAAGCATAGAAAAAGGGTGGACTCTACGGACAGCTGACTTGGTCCATTTTCTCCTGTCTTTGTTTTCGACCATTTATGTTGTTTAATAAGTCTATTTTGCACATTTTGCACAAAACACATCAAAATACAAAAATGTGTAAAATATGTAATTTAAAAATATAATTTCATGATTGACATTCAATACGAGCCAAATATAGGTTGTAAAAACATGTAAAATCCATGTTTATCAACATCAAACAGGTTCTCCGCATCTTGGTCGACAACAACAACTTTTTTTGTAAAGATAGCGATGTGTATCTGTAGCTCAACAATGTAATATCTGTTGCCCATTATTACTGAGGGTAAGCTGAAATCCGGCCCGCAGAAGATCAATGCCCTGGTCGCTCATATTTTCGGAAGCAGCAACGAGGATTTGTGGGAACGACTAGATACTATATGTGCTTCATTGCTTGATACGCCATGATCGATGAGCCATTAACTGATCTACTAAAAAAGGAGGCGTTTTCATGGACCGAAGAGTTTTTTGAGAAGTTAATAGAAGTGATGACTTCAACCCTAATTTTGAGATTGCCGAATTTTTTGTGACATTTAATGTGGAGATGGATGCCTCAGATTTTGGGGTGGGTGCCGTATTAATCAAAGAAGGGCACCCGCTAGCCTTTTTAGTAAGAAGTTAGGCCCACGTCCCCGCACTGCCTCGACTTATCACAAGGAGTTGTATACAATAGTCGAAGAGGTCCAAAAATGGCGGCAGTCTAGGAGCGACCAAATGACCTGAAGGACCTCTTGTTACAAGTATGATGCTCTGTTTATTAGTACTTCAGCTAACTGCAATTTTACAATGTAGAGATAGTACAACTAAAAGGTTCAGTAACAGAATATCGAACATATCGAATAAGAATGCAACTGACTATCATACACTAATCATCATATACTATCTAAAGACACGGGGTTTTTGGGTTGATTACTTAAACTATAGAGAATTAAATAAAGCAAGCATAAAAATAAATACTCCCTTTGTCCCATAAAAATAAGGACAGTTTTCATTTCGGGATGTCCCATAAAAATATCTCCTTTTATTTTTAGTAACTTCTTTCTCTCCGATAAGGTGCACCCCATTATCCACTAACAATACGATAATTACTTTTTCTTTCTATCTCTCTTACTTGATCAATTGTGCTTTAATTCACGTGATGTTCCAAATGTCCATATTTTGTGGGACGGGGAGAGTAATATTAATATAAAACAAACAAAGAATAGAATTCCAGTGATATTGATTTCACTAACTCTTTAGTTAATATAATTAGTTTACGTTCATCCGACTCAAGTTTTACTATGATCTCTCTATATCATGTATCAATACTCACGTTACAAATATTGTATGAATACATAACATATGCCAACCAAAGCTATCACCGATTAGTGATTCACAACAATCAAGGTAATGGCCAATCAGGTGAACAAAAACTTCGGAATGATCAAGCGAAACGAGTTCTAAACATTAAATATTAAAAAAATTACGAAAAAGTTAATTACTATTAATTCCTAAAATACTACTCCCCCTATCCTAAAAAAATAGACAAACTTGTAAATGACACAGATTTATTTTAATATGCAATTGGTAAAGTAAGAGAGAAATGAAAAAAGTAAGAGACATGATGGGAAAATTGTTGCAGAAGGAGTGTTAGTAGATTTATGTGATCCACATTATAAATGATGATTAGAATTATTATTTGTTGAAAACTTCATATATTTAAACTTAGTCTAGTTTTGGGGGACGACCCAAAATGGTAAAACTAGTCTATTTTTTTAGGACGGAGTGAGTATTCTTTAGCAATCCATGGACAAATGAACTAAACCAATAATTAAAGTATGAGACATGAAATAAACAAACAAAATCCATGGTTGAATTATGCAATATTCAGTCTTCTCTTACATGGATCTATAGAGTTCCGCTCTAACGGAAGATGGAAGAACTGTGTGAAATATGGGATGGAAGAATTTATTCGTAGAGAAGGAGAAGCCTTAGAGACACTGAGATGAATATTACTCCATGAATTAGGTTATGGGGGTATACATAGGCAGGAAAAAGGTTTAGACATGATAACAATTGAATCATACAATGAATACAAGACATTTGGCTGCACAAGGCAATAGTTTTTTCCTTCCTTGAATTTCCGCATAATTTGCGTCACCTTTTGACTTCTCTACACAGTGTTTGTAAAATGATCATAACTTTCTGTACCGAGCTCCGGTTGAGACAATCAAGATACCCACATGAAGCTCTTTCAAATACTTAAAAATTGGGTCGAACTCAGCAGACCGTTGACCAAATGCATGCGGGTCCCTGGCTACTTTCTCTCAGTGTCAGTCTTGGAGACCGCCGACTCTTCTTCGGTAGACCGCTGGGAGAGAGGTCTTGGCTAGGCTCTTTCCGCAACGTGCCGCTGGACTGATGCACTCAGTGCCCGCTAACTTGTTTTTGGCGGACCACTTAGATCCTCCATTGGGTCAAGACCTCAATTTTGACTGTTTTGTACCTTTTTCTAAGCATTTTGTAGTCATTTCACAACAAACATGTCAAAATACCAACATCTACTCCCCCCGTCCACGAAAAATAAGGCACAATTTCCATTTTTGGTTGTCCACGAAAAATAGGGCACATTCAAAAAAGGAAAGTTTTCAACATTAAAACCTGTGTCATTCACAAAGTGCCCTATTTTTCGTTTATTTTCGCACGTGTTTTAGGAAAATGATATTAAATAGTTAAAGTGGGTAGAGAGTAAAATAAAAGAGAATATAAAGTAGAGAAGACTCTTGTCTATTTATTTTCTTTCTTATTTTACTCAATCTCCACTCTAACTATTTAATACTCCCTCCGTCTCACTCTAGGAATCCCAATTGAGTTCAACACGTGTTTTAAGAAATGTAAAGGAAAGTTGATAAAAAAAAGATAGTGGAATGTGGGTGATACACTCTTTTTAGCACTACAACTAATGGCAAGTATACAAGGTAGGAATAGTATAGTTAAGGGTAAGCACATGATATCGAACTAGGGAACACTATCACAGACTTTCTATCTAAGACTAGGCTTCTTTCACTATTTGGAGATACGGTTTCTGGGATTGGTTTTAATTCAGAAAACAGTAAATAAAACAATTAAACAAAGCAATAAATCAATTGCAGAATTTAACACGAGTAAAACAGATGGAGATAGGGGAATTTCAAGGATGTGCTTTCACAGTTATGGTTTATACGAATTCCAACTACAATACCCTAGCACATTTCATGCTTAACTAGAACAAGTCACATAAGTATTGTTCATGCGGCACAAAGTGGATTACACACTAAGGTCGTCAATCTTAGATTAGCAACTCCAAAAGGTTCAATTAGATTCTCAAGATTCCTAACTCTCAATCAAAAGTACATTTTTAGGTGCAATTAATTGTAGCATTAACTAAGTCGATCTACCTTTCAAATCCTCTTCCGATTACTTTGCAAGCCAAGAATTCATCAAATAATGTGTCACTCAAACATGAAGCTTTCTCGGTCAACTTAGAATAAAACAACCATGAATAAAACGGATATTAAATAAATAGAAATTGTATAAACCAAAGTTGTCGTTAACACATCCCTAGAATTCTACAGATTTAGCTACTCATAGAAAACATAAACTCATAGTTTGTAGGGAAAACATAGAAATAAAAAAAAACTAATAAGATAAAACCCAAAGGATGAATCTCGTAGTCTTGATCTTCTCTTGAATCCAAGCTTCAAACTCCAAGTACGGTGGAAAGATGATGAAAAAAGGGACATGAACTCTCAAATTATTAACTCTGGTGTAGAATGAAGCAAAAGGTTCATTTGATGAAGCTTAAGGGGATATTTATAGCCTTGAAGTCGTGCATCATAATATGGTAAATCTTCTAACCCAGTCAGGTAAGTCTTGGAGAGAAATTAAGAAAAATAATGCCGCCCAATTCCCACGGGCCGCTGAAAACTTCTGACTCTTCAGTGCAACTATGAGCAGTCACGTTCCTCTTTCCAGGCTAGAATTCTGAGGCAGCCCGCTGCAGCGACAATAGTCGATGGGGTCCAGCGGCCACTGAGTATGGTCCAGCGGGCCGCTGGCTGACTCGAATGCTTCAGACTTCAAACTTCAAACTTCGACTTTTAGCTATCTTTTTAGGCTCTATTTTGCAACTTTAACACTCAAAACGGACCAAATAAATGCCTTAATACAGTGAAAAATCAGAGCGTATCAGTGGATCCCATTTTTATATATTAGTTTTATAATAAAATGTGAGTGGAATGAGTTTAGTGGAATATGAGGCCTATTATCTTTTATGGAAGATTCTAACTAGGACTCCTAAAGTGGGACGGCCTAAAATGGATAACCAGGGTTCCTAAAGTGAGACGGTGGGAGAATCAATTTCCTAAAGCACAGTGGGAAAAAACCCCTCAACTACATTGGGACAGAAGGAGTACAAATTAAGAACATCAATTACATGATTGGCATTCAAAACAGGACAAATATAGGCCTTATAAACAGGCAAAATCCATGTTTATCACAGTAATCTAAAACCCGGATCAACAATTCTACATTAGGAAACTTATGGAATATAAGTTCCGAATCGAATACAAAACAGGCGCATCTAACCGGGCAGCGGATCCACTCTTAAGTCATGACCCAGGTGAGATTGATCAAGGGTATCTATTCAATTCCTTCGAGTTATGGATGTGATTACGGAGGAAATAACTTCGAGCCGGACTTGGTCGCGATGACAGTTGACGAATGGACTCATATACTATAATCGAAGAATAAACATAAGCGCTGCTTCACGACTAAAGGAGACTCTAATCCGTGAAAACCACTCCTCGCCGATAGTGGGTCACCCTGGGAGTAGAGCGTACTTTTAGGCGAGTGGTTGCATCATCCTATTGGCCCCATATGCGTCGTGATATCACTCGATTCGTTAATGCATGTCTGATGTGCAAGTTAACAAAATACTCAACCCATAAGCCGAATGGCTTGTTTCAACTGATTCCAGACCGTGTATCAGTCGATGTATCCACGGAAGTTCATCACGAGATTTTTCCCGTCTCAAGGCTTCAGGGCAATATTATGGTGGCAGTTGAAAGATTATCCAAATACGCACATATTGTCGCCCTACGGACTTCTTTTGATTTCAAACGCGTGGTTGATCTTCTTGTGCACATAGTAGTCACGCACCACGACTTTCCAGAAACGTTAGTATTTGACAGAGACCTAATTTTTTGGGGGGACTATTGGAAGGAGTTTTTGAGACTAAGTGGCACTACCCTACAATTTTCAACCGTTTATCACCCTTAGCCCGTTAGTCAGACAAAGGTGAGAAATACGGGACATAAGTAGTATTAGATGGCCTTCACATTCAAGAAACCAAGACAATGGTCCAAATTTCTGCCTTGGGCGGAATTATCCCTCAACTATAATCATCACGAGGGTTTGGAGACATATCCATTTTAAGCTCTATACGGGTACTTGCCGAGGAAGAATGCAAGCTAGTGTTATAGCAATACTCGGCCCAAGACGTTCATGGCAGAGGTCCGGAAGTTGCTGTCCGGAGGACAGAAATGCACGCATTTATGTCATTTATCCGTCACTAGCTATTGAGCTTTTGGCCACCGTCACTAATTCCGTCACTAATTTACGATTTTTTTGTAGTGGTATAAGTATACCTTATTTACACGAACAAGAATTTCTGGGCTTGAAGTGACGAGGACACACCCTCTAGCCTGAAATGAAGCAAAAATGAGAATAGAATCTTGACTCATCGAAGAGTAGCCCGAGAGATGAAGCAACCTGCAAGTAAATCATATATGGACTTGGATTCACAACTCTCAAAGGTATATTTGGAATGGATCAGCAAACGTCCTTCTTTCAAATCGTTGGCTTAAAACAATTTGAAAGATATCTCCACCTAAAATATGCTCTTTAGACTGCAAAACAGCCTCTGTGTATTCCTCACTTGTCATGTTTCTCTTGTATCGAGAAAGTTCGAAATCAGGAGTGCAGAAATCAACATGAGCCGGAGCTAGTCGTGGGCTACAAATCCACATTAATTAGCATACAAAATCACAATATTCACATTGTCAGCATGAAATGTACTACAAAACTCACAGATCAATGTCTTGCACTTTAGAAACCAAGGTTTCCAAGCGTTTCATTCCATCTTCATAGGCTTTTTGAGCAGACGAATATTGATCTAATCGCACCTAATGGATAATATACGCTATCTGAGAAGAATGAATATCACAGACATTTTCCATTGATGATCTCAATACGAAATAACAAGAAAACAAAGCACACGAAAATATAGCTAAAAACATGTAATCAACCCGTTTGTACCTTGTCCACGTGATCAAAAACGATTACGTCTTCATATAGTCCAAGATGAATGTGTTGAAGATGATCAAAATTTGAGTATAGCTTAAAATACAATGGAGGACGAGATAAATGGCTCGAACGAGATCAGTGCTCACCACAAAATGCGTGTGGAAGGTCCTCGACTAGTTGTGGTCTCAAGAATTCTGAAATGCTTCGCGGAATTGTCATTGGATCCTTGACAAACTTCTCAACTATCTTACCAGAGCCATCCATGATCCAGAATAGTCACCTAATTCTCTTTAGCAAGAACTTCAACGGCCGGTTGTGCCCCAACGACAATGTAACGACCCTATAAATGGTAATAGCGCTTACTCCAATGTAGGTTATGTATATAAATTAATCCATATGGGAGCAAACAATAATCAGATGAAAATAACTATGCTTCTTACGACACTTGATGCACGAAAGCCAGGCTCTACAGATTCATATAGGAAGCTCGGAGTCTCTTTATCGTCTTCATTCACCAAGCACCGGTAAGCCATAACCGGCGTCAAATGATCCGAGAATATGCATTTGTGCAGCGGAATTATGTTCCCAGTTTTAGATGCTTCAATAAATCTCTTCTCATCCACCTCTACAATTCACGAAAATTAAAAAATTAATCAACAAACAGCGCTTAATTTTGTAGAATCTGAAAGAAAAGCATTGGAATATACGGAGGCAGAACGTAACAGCGGAGCTTCTGATTCTTCCAGAAACGGCAGCGGCTGACGCCGTAGATAACTTCCACAGCAGCGGTGACTGCCTCTGAGCTTGCATTTGCATTTGCATTGCAATCACTCTAGTAACTTTGTGTGAGAAAAAGAGAGGGAGTTTAGGAAAATACGGCTAAAAGCTATGTTATTTATAGATATAGATATACACATATAGGCAGAACTAATTCCCAGTTTTGAACCGACGAACTAAAATATAGTTCATTTTAAGATTATTTTAGTTTAGTCGTTCTGCAAGGAATAAAACGATCTAATAATGAAGTATGTATAAAATGAAGTAAAACGTTCTAAAAATTAAGTTACTTATTTGCTTGATTTATTTTATCCATTAGATTAAAAAATGGATAGATGAAATTTTGTCTCACAGTTAACTACTTTTGCAGGTGGCGCGAACATATGCTCTGCCTGCCTATTTCTTTTTTCGGACATTGATGAAATTGATAGTACTACCTAGTCTAAATTATATTTGGAACTTTATCAAATTTGTGTTCCTAAGAAATCCTACGTTTGGAACGTTAGATCACTATGGGAATGATATTTATTATCTTGTTTAGTTTGGTTTGATACATGTTACGTGTTCTAATATAATATTCCGCCTTCATGCATGTTTTGCAGCCTTACATATATATGGTAGTTAAATATCTCAGCTCTACATAAGTATTATTAGCTTCCGTGTTGAAGCTCATTAGTCATTACCAGTGGCGGAGGGAGCAGGGACAATGGGGGTACGAGTGTACCCCCAAAATATTTTTTTTTACTAGTATTATATATTTAAATACAAATTGGGGAAGAAGAAGAAGAAGAAGAAGAAGAAGAAGAAGAAGAAGAAGGGGAAGAAGAAGAAGAAGAAGAAGAAGAAGAAGAAGAAGAAGAAGAAGAGTGGGCTGGATCAGCCGCCGAGCCCTGAGTCCCTGACTCCGTCTCCCGCTGTACTCCAATCTGAAGATGTGAGTGACGGTGGTGAACCTTCAAAGATGTGAAGGTGACTTGAGGTGAGAAGGTGATTTTAATAGATGATGCCGGCGGAAATGGAGATTGGGGTTGGTTCAGTGAATTGGGGAAGGAGGCGTTGGGAAGAAGATGATCATATTGGGCTTATTTGGTGGAAAATAGATTGGGTTTAATAAATTAATCATTTGTTGGGCTAATACTTTTTTATTGAAATATGTAGAAGGAAAATATTTTACATTTTTTACTTATTTTACTTATTAAATATAGTAAAGTAGAACATGGAATGCAATTTTTTTTCTAATTATACTTTACTTAGACAATTATATATACTATATTTTGGAAAATTCTATTGAATTATACTATAACTTTTATTTAGAGAAGAATAGTGATACCTCAAAATATATATTCAACCCAATTGTACTAATATAAATATATTATGTAGTCATATCTTTTATAAATATCTTTATTATATATTTTTAACTATTTTTTAAATATAATTTGACATTTGATATTCACATAATTTTGTGACATGCAAGAAAAGTTTATTCTTCAATTATTTATAATAAAAGAATATTAGAATAATTCTAAAATATGGATACTCCTAGAAACTAATGTCACAGAGAGATACTTGAATATTAATATTCTTCCTTCATCCCAATAAATATGAAATATTTGAATTTCGGCACAAAATTTTGTGTAGTGTTGTTTTGTGAGTTAATGAATAGAAGGTAAAGTAAGAGTGATGAAAAGTAGAGATGACGTTGTTTCTATTTTAGAAAATGTTTCATTTTTAATGGGATAATTAAAAAAACATTTCATTTTTAATGGAACGGAAAAATATTATTTTCTTATTAAAAAATATTAAAATATTATATTTAATTTTTATATACTACTAGTAAATTCTGCCCCCTCATTTTCGAGGCGCTGGATCCGCCACTGGTCATTACTCTCTTTTGCCTATGGCCTCAAGATTTTTGAAGTTGTCATTATTTTTATTACTGAGAAATTATGTTCATTTCTATTTACACCCCTTGGAATAACAAAATCTAGAAATATTGGGCATGAGAGTTTAAAAATTAAATGACGCGTTCATATCTCGACATTATAATATCAAGAAATATTATTATAAACCAATTCTTAAGTAGGATGATATATTCTTCAAATAGATAATGACTATTGGGCAAATTTGTACTATTATTTATCCATTTCTCTCCACATGAGGCGTCTTAATGAACAGATATTTTGAGAAACAAATATTTTGATAATTTTTATGAAACAAAAACAATTATTCCACAGTTTAGAACACTGTAAACTTTAATCAGCGTTGATCCATTTCATGAACTGATATAATAAGGCAATGTCAAACTAATTCTTCCCCAGTTTCCATTATGCAATTCCTAAATCACCACAAAGCCATTTTCCGATTCCCTTCCCGCAAACCACTCTCCAATTACTACCTCTCACATATCAAATCAGTAAGAACAATGATTTTCTCACATTCGCTCCAAAATTGGGCAACCCTATTTTATTTTTTAACCTTTTTGCAATATAAATTTAGAAAATTGTTTACAAAAGTGATATGGTTTATTTTGGAAAAGGAAAGAGGACATTTTAGTTGAGATAAACAATAAAAAAACACATAAAAAATGAAATAAAAAGAGTAGAAGTTAAAATAAAAGGTGAACTATCTTTTTAGTTTTTACACGGTGACTTTCATCTTTGCTTCAAACATTTTAGTCACTTTTCATTAGTTTGCTAGAGTATTTGTCAATTCCTTTTTACTATTTTGCTGGTTTAATTTTTCTTAGATGTGCAAAAAAGGGGAGAAATGATGCACAAGAAAAAAATGAAGAAAGAAAGGTGATAAACACAGAAGTAATTACGTATTTCAAATACTTGGATTTGGTTCATTTTGAATGTATAACATGTGAATTATGATCTTATATTGCATGTATTTTTTTAATTTGAAGGTACTGAAATTAGAAGGCAACAAATTGAGCCACTAAACGCACTCAACAGTTCACTGAGTGGTTCATCAGTCGATGACCGCACGCAGCCCGCTTCAGAACAGGCCCATAATCGAGAACATACTCAGAGTGTGGTGACCCACCGAGATTAATGCTGAGTGACCGAGCCAAAGTCAGCAGTCCGCTGAGATCGAACGACGAATGTTGAACCTTAATTCAAATAGACTTTTGCCTTTTCCAGCTGCAATTGTTACTGAATTCGAGAATGTACTGAACCCTAATTGGAGTAGATTTTTGTGGGTTGAGTCTTTGGCCTTTTAAGTTTAGCTACAAGAACAAATATTGGGATACATTTGTTTGGTCTGTATGCGAGAGGTCACATCAGTCGGTGTTTTCGTTGGTTGGTGACAATGTTTTAATAACCGGATCGGTAAGTGAACCGGCGAAGCTACTGGTTCACGATTCAACTGGTCGGACCGTTTTACTGTAGCATATATAATTAAATATATATTATATAAATTTATAACAATATATGTTGAATTTTGATCAAAATCTATAATTATACTCCCTCCGTCCTACAAAGATTGTCCCATTTTTCCATTTCCGTCCGTCTCACAAAATTTGTCTCATTTCACTTTTACCATTTTTGGTAGTGGACCTCATATTCCACTAACTCATTCATACTCACATTTTATTATTAAACTAGTGTTAACCCACGCGCTATGCGCGACTTAGAATATTTCCTTATTATTATTATTTTGATAATAAATAAATAAAATAAAATAAATTACAATATCATTAATATCATTACATAAGATTAAATAAAATGTATATACTAAGATTATATCAATCTAATAAAATATTTCTGGGATAATAGTATCGTCTTAAAAATAAAATGATGGAACTACAAAACAAATAAAAAGCACACACATATAAATATTAATAAAACTTTAACATTTGTTAATAAAACTATAATTTGTAAGTTATGAAAAAAATTACTCATATTTGTAAACAACCTTAAAAATACAATAATAAGAATAGCAAAATAAAGAAATAAAATAACAAAACAAAAGCCCAACAAAACACACATAAATTACTTCTCTCCCCGCTTATTTCTATCGGAAACTACCATTGACTCTTTACCTCAGTCTTATTTATCTCGTTAATCTCCAAATTGAAGATTTATGTACTCGCGCAAAAAAAATGTGGTATTTTATGTTCTTCGTCTTCTTTGCTCCATTTCACCATTTCGTTTACTTTGGGGGTTTTTTTTGCATGAAAACTATGAAAATAAATAGTCAGCTTCCTTGATTTCTTTATTTGAGAAAAAATAACTATTATGGCTAAGATGGAAAATGTTCAAACAAAATTAACAAAAAATAGAACAAACTAAAATTAAGAACAAACTTAAATATGAACTAAAACACTCAAATAGAGAATAATCCTCAAAATAAGATTTAAAAGTGCTATTCTCTTTTCACCTTCTCTTGCACAATCCTCTCTCCATAGCATCTTACTCACTTATTTTGCTCTTCGCCTTATACAGGATTATATCTCCACCTCAACCGTCTCCAATAACCGTTGCAGGGAGTTGAATCCTTTGAGCAAGCATTTTTAAAATTTATCTAATAGTTGCACTGAAAAGATAATTCCACAATAAAAGAATATGTATTTATAGACAAAACTAAAGGCTACCAATAATTTCTAAAACCTTTTAAATTCCACTATACATTATAGAAACAAAATTATGTTTTCTAGCTAATCAATAATAATTTAAATGAATATTAATTTGTGATTTAATCAGTTGGATACATTAATTCCAAAATTTGTGATTGGAAACTACAATTGGTAATTTAGTCATAAATTTGAAAAGTCAAGAAACGCATAAATTGAAAACTCCTCATAAATCATTAAATTGAATGATTTAACTATACCATAATCACACTATAATCGACAGTTACATATGGGTTACATTGTATTATTAATGGTATTCACATTGATTTTTAAAGTCATCAAATTTAATCTTTTCACCACACCATCGGTAGTTATATGCCTACATTATTTTCTTAATGGCATTTACTTTAGGGAGTCATTATGTGATTTCATTATTGTGATCAATTTGCAGTATTGAGCAATTACAAAAGTAACTTTATAGAAACGTTTTGTAACATCTTACAATCATCACCCGAAACTTCTAAAATTTTAAAATGTTGCCCAAAACTTATAAATATTCAAAATATGGCCAAAACTCAACTTTTATATATGTATATAGATTAATATATAAAAGTTGGACTCACATTCCACTAACCTTTTCAACTCACTTTTCTTTACATTTCTTAAAACTCATGTCTGATCAAAGTATAATGAAATTTTAGTTAATAATAATTTAGTGTAATAACATATTATTATTAACTAAAATATTAAAATTTCATTAAACTAAACTGGACCGGACTAAGCACCGGTTCACGGTCGAACCGGTCCGACCGGCCGATCCGGTCCGGTTTTCAAAACACTGGTTGGTGATGACTTGTTTTTTTGCTATTATCCACGTATACTTTTCAGATTCTCATGGTTTTCTCTGTCGTGTACCAAACTCGGACATCGCATATGTGAATCTTCACTTCGATAATTGGACTGAATGGTAGATTATTTGAATAAATTTCTTGTGATATAAGATATTGTTGTTGCTGTATTTGGAATTCCAAAACAGTGGAATTTGAGGGGGGAAATGGGAGAATATTTAAGAAAAAATGAGAAGAATTTAAAAAAAAAATACTAAATCAAGGTGGGGAAATGAAGTAATTGTAGAGTAGCCGAGGGACATAAATAAAATTTCAAACAAAAATAGGAAAATAAAATTTTTATTTTTGATTAAAAAGTACTCCTTTCTTTCCATTAAAGATGACTTACTTTCCTTTTCGATTTGTCCCAATCAAGATGACTCATTACTAAAAATAGTTACTAAAAATATAAACACTTCCCGCTCTTACTTTATTCTTTCCCCTTAGGCCATCCACAATGGCGCCTAGCGCACCGCCTAGCCGAGCCCCGGCGCTAGGCGGTCCGCTAGGCGAACCATTGTAACCGCTGAGCCGGTTTCCGGAAAAAAAATCGCCTAGCGCTAGGCGATGTGTGGGCGCTGGGTGACAAACTCATATTTTCATAGGTGTAATTGGTATGTTGAAGTGCTAAATGTCAATTTTATCACTCGAAATTGTCTTCATCTAACCGATTATTATACCTTTGGAGTTTTAAGTGTTTTGTTGAGTGTTCTAGGAAAGATAGCTGAAAAGAGGAGAAAATGGGGCATAAAGTGTTCAGAGGCAGCAGAGGCACGAAAAGAGGGACCCGGCCGGGTGGATTTACAGTGCAATAATACGACCTGGCCGGGTAGAGACTGAGTCCAGCAACGAGCCTAAAATGGAGACCCGGCCGGGTTAATTTCCAGTGCAATAATTCTACCCGACAGGGTACTTTTGTCTGACGCGTCTGAAAGCTGAAAACTCGATTTTTGAAGGGATTAAGAGGAAAAAAAGCCTAGGGTTCGAAGACACACGCCACCTACCGCCTACCACATTCACTGACACCCTCAAGAACACCTTGGAGAGAGAGATTTGAAGATTGAAGACTCCACATCGAAAGATTGAAGCTTCATTCCATAGATTGATCTCACAGGAGTACTTAGTATCTATATTTCATGTATTTGTTGGATTTCTTTATGTTGAACATGGTTTTCTTCATAAACATGAGTAGCTAAGCATCTCTTGTAGAATTCCTGGTGATGATGCACTAATTTCATAGTTTTTATCCGATTGATTTTGTTCTTGCCTTGCTCTTGTAGTTATTTAATTATTCTTGGGTTTATTCCGTTCAATTGCTTGATCACCACTTGATTGTGTAGGATTAATTAGATTAATCGGGAGATGAAATAGTTAATCCGGAAAGAAGAATAATTCACACCTTAATACAATAGAACTCGAGAGAGTTGAGGTTTTGAGTGAGGTCACTAACCTAATCGAACTTTTGGGAGTTAGAGGGTTTAGGATTATAAGGGGACTTCAATTCTAGCATCTAATCTACAGGTTTCTCACCTCGGGAGGGGGTTTAATCTATAATCGTGGTTGACTTAGTAACTCTAGAGACACCAAAAGGTAAGGTGAATCAATTGGATAAGAGCTTGGAATTGTGCATCGGATCCTTGAGTTCTACAATTTCTCCATATTATCTTTAATATCATTATTATACTGTGTTCTCTTATTCTTAACTGTTATTTGCTTAGTATTTGCTTTATTAGTTGTTAGAACAAACCAAACTTCACTTGATTGTCTAGATAGTAGTTGATTTTTGTTCGTGGTAGTTAAGTTGATACAAAATTGTCTCTGTGGGATACGATACTCTTGCTTACTGATTGCTACACTAGCCCCGTACACTTGCGGGTATCACTTGTGTTAAAATAAGTTGAGTCAAGTTTTTGGCGCCGTTGCCGGGGACAATTGTGTGTCATTATAGCTTAATATCGTGATAATAATTGAGATTACTAATATAGATTTTACTTGCTTTATTTTTAATTTTTATTTTGAGTTTTCTAATAGATGTGTTTCCTTGTTCAGGGTGTATGCACACGCGTTCTAAAGGTCCACCTCTAGAGCCTATCGATCCAGAGATCGAAGCATCCAACAGAAGGAGGAACGCGCAGAGAAGGTTAAACCAAAGGATTCGGGTTTCTTCACCCGCTCACAGGCGTCTACCTTCTCCTATCCAGAGAACTCCATCACCCAGTCCGTCTCTACCTCCATCACCTATCCAGTACGGGCCTCATTCTCCAATTCTAATGGAGAACGACGGGGAGAACAACAATGAGGATCCTACCATTCGTGAACTCCGTCTGCAGCTGGCTGCCATGCAGAGGCAATTGGATGAGCAGAACGCGAGGCCAGTGCCCGTACAGAATCAGTTTGCCTACAGACAGGTCACTAATCCACCAGTCAACAATGCAGGGATAGCGGCCAACAGCTTTGAATTGAGACCGGGGTTGATAGACAGAGCAGAAGCAAACGCATTTAGTGGGACAGGTTCAGAAGATGCCAACAAGCACCTCACCAAGTTCATACAGATCAGGAAAACAGTGAAGGCGAATGGGGTCACAGATGAGCAAGTCCGCCTCCGATTATTCCCATTCTCTTTGAAAGACGAGGCAAGGGACTGGTATGACAGTATGGGTCCTAACTCTGTGCCCACATGGGATGCAATGTTGGGGTTGTTCTTGGAGAAATACTATCCACCAAGCGAGGCACTCAAACGCCAAGCAGAAGTCATTCAATACAAGATGCACCCTCAGGAGAATATCATGGAGGCTTGGAAAAGGTTCAAGCAGCTGATGAGAAGATGCCCCAACCACGGGCTAACCCCGGGGCAACAAATCTTAACCTTCTACAGGGGAGGCACACTGGAGGCAATGCGTGAACTGAACATGAGCGCCGGAGGATCTCTCTTGAAGTTGGGAGAAGCTGAAGCACTTGAAGTGATTGAGAGGGTGGCTTCAAATGATGATGGATGGAGAAACGACAGAAGCAAATCTTATAGGGTGGCATCTACCTCCGATAATGATAGGATGGATACAATATCCAAGCAGCTGGAATTCCTAACTGACAGGCTTGGGTATACGGGAACAAGTCAGGTTGGGACTGAGATGCAACAAGGAGTCAAAGATGTAAACTACGTTCATCAAGGTGGCAACAACAGAAATTTCAACAATTACCGCCCCAACCAAAGAGGAGACAATTACAACCACTATGGGAACAAGGTGCATCCCAACTTGTCCTACGGGAACCCAAATAATGCTCTGCAACCACCACCCGGATTCCTGGTATCAAATGGCCAAATCATAGAACCGAAGAAGGATGAGCTGAAAGATGTGTTAATGGCCTTTATGAAGCAAACGGGAGAGTGCATGAAGGACTCCAACAAAAGGCTAGTGCAGGTTGAAGCTAATGTGAATGATCTGAATATTCACATGAAGAGCATCGATAACCAGATGAGCCAGATTTCACAGGCAGTGGGTATTTAGCATCAACCGGGCCAATTTCCTTCACAAACAGTTGTAAATCCTAAAGACTGTAAGGATTGCAAAGCATTAATCTTAGAAGTGGAAAGAGCTATGAAGGCCAAACTATGCCTGCAGAGAAGGAGGGAACCTCTCAAGAGGAGACAGTTGTAGAAGAGGTGGTGGATGAAGAAGAAGCAGATGAAGAGGTGCCGCCTCCTAAGGCGAGTACCGTGATACCTGTACCCCCTGCTGAGGTTAAGATCCCATTTCCACAGCGCGTGCAGAAGAAGAAACTAGATGATCACTTCTCTAGGTTTCTTGACATATTCAGAAAAGTGCACATCAACATTCCGTTGGTAGAGGTGTTACAGCAAATGCCTAGCTATGCAAAATTTTTGAAGGAAGTGATCTCCAAGAAGCGGAGGTGGATGGAGCACGAGACCGTCAATCTGACAGAGAGCTGCAGTGCTATTATCCAGAAGAAGTTGCCCGCTAAGATGAAAGACCCTGGAAGTTTCACTATATCATGTATCGTGGGGATAGCCAAGTGGGCAAGGCTCTATGTGATTTGGGAGCGAGCATTAACCTCATGCCGTTCTCATTCTTTCAGAAGTTGAAGATTGGGACACTGAGGCCCACTACCATCACACTCCAGATGGCCGACCGATCTGTGTCGTATCCTAGGGGGATTGTTGAAGATATACTCGTCAAAGTCAATGACTTCATATTACCCGTGGATTTTGTGGTGCTTGATACGGAGGAAGACCGGCATGTCCCTCTTATCCTGGGAAGACCTTTCCTCGCTACAGGGAAGGCAATGATTGATGTGCAGAAGGGAGAGCTCACACTCCGACTTAATGATGAAAGTGTCACATTCTCTATCTACAATGCGATGCAAAGACATGATGACGAGGATGCAAAGAGAGTGGAGCACTGCAACATGGTTGAAGTGGTCGATGACTGTGTGAGAGGGATGTCCCGAACCATCTCTCCACAAGACCAATTGGAGCGATGCCTATCGCAATCTATCTTTTCTCCTTATTATACTGATGTTATTGAGCCTAATGATGAATTATTGAATTTTGTAGGAGCTCTTAACTCAGCTGAGGAAGTCCCAAGGTTTCAACAGAAATTCCAGCCATTAAGGGATCCAAATGAGGAGGAGAAGAAAGAGGAGAAGGAAGAGGAGCTTAAGCCGTTGCCATCACACCTTAAGTATGCATTTCTCGGGGAGAATGCTACTTATCCGGTAATTGTATCATCCTCACTCAACACTAACGAACTTGATAAATTGCTGAGAGTGCTTAGGAAGCACAGGGGTGCAATTGGGTGGTCTATCTCGGACCTTAATGGGATAAGTCCTACGGTTTGTATGCATAGAATTCTCCTAGAAGAGGGGTCTAAACCCAAAGCTCAAAACCAAAGGAGACTTAACCCAATAATGCAAGAGGTTGTTAGGAAGGAGGTGTTGAAGTGGTTAGATGCCGGGATTGTCTATGCTATATCGGACAGTGATTGGGTAAGTCCTACCCAAGTGGTAGCTAAGAAAGGGGGAATGACGGTAGTGAATGGGGGTGATGATGAAATGATAGCCACTAGGTTGGTGACCGGATGGAGAGTATGCATAGATTATAGAGCCCTCAATGCCGCGACTAGGAAAGACCATTTTCCTCTCCCATTCATTGACCAGATGTTAGATAGGTTGGCGGGGTATGAGTATTATTGCTTTCTAGATGGCTACTCCGGATATAATCAGATCTTGATTGCCCCAGAGGATCAATATAAATCTGCTTTTATTTGTCCTTATGGTGTTTATGCTTTCAGGAGAATGTCATTTGGCCTTTGCAATGCCCCATCCACCTTTCAGAGGTGTATGATGTCCATCTTTCACGACATGGTGGAAGATATTATGGAAGTATTTATGGACGACTTCTCCGTCTATGGTAGCTCCTTTGATCATTGTTTAGAAAATCTAACCCGTGTTTTGCAGAGGTGTGAAGAAACAAACTTGGTGCTCAACTGGGAGAAGTGCCATTTTATGGTGAGGGACGGTATTGTGCTTGGGCACAAGATCTCTGCAGGAGAACTCGAGGTGGACAGGGCCAAGATAGTGGCGATTGAGCAGTTGCCATCACCATCCAATGAGAAGGCTGTGAGGAGTTTCCTTGGACATGCCGGGTTTTACAGGCGTTTTATTAAGGATTTCTCTAAGATAGCAAGGCCTTTATGTCATTTACTTGCCAAGGATGTAAAGTTCGAATTTTCTCTTGAATGTGTGCAGGCATTCGAGACATTGAAGAAGACGCTTGTGAGTGCACCCGTGCTCATCTCACCGGATTGGTCAAAGCCGTTCGAGATAATGTGTGATGCTAGTGATATAGCCGTGGGATCGGCTTTGGGGCAGAAAAGAGACAAGCTATTCAGGGTGATCTACTATGCAAGCCGGACACTGGATCCGGCACAGGCAAATTATACTACTACAGAAAATGAGATGTTGGCGGCTGTATACTCGTTCGACAAGTTCCGTCCCTATCTCATCGGGGCAAAGACTATTGTGTTCACAGACCATGCCGCCATCCGCCACCTCTTTAACAAGGTGGATGCCAAGCCGAGGTTGATAAGATGGGTCCTTCTACTGCAGGAATTTGATTTAGAGATCCGGGACCGGAAGGGATGCGAGAATGTGGTGGCTGACCACTTATCAAGATTGGAGCACTGTTTTGAAGGTGAAAATCTAAAGGTGCCCATCAATGAAGAATTTCCCGACGAGCATCTCTTCTTTGCTCAAGGCTCATCTCCGTGGTACGCTGATATTGTGAACTTTTTGGTGGCAAGTGTCGTCCCCGAAGAGTACAAGTCATATCAAAAGAAGAAGTTCTTCCACGACGTCAAGTTCTACTTTTGGGACGAGCCGTTCTTGTTTAGGCGGTGTGCCGACATGGTGATAAGAAGATGTATTCCCGAAGATGAATGGGAACTTGTGATGAGGAAATGCCACTCTAGTCCTAGTGGAGGACATTTTGGAGCCAACCGAACGGCGATGAAAGTGCTTCAATGCGGTCTTTATTGGCCGAGTATCTATGGAGATTGTCAAACATTTGTGCTTCATTGCAATGAATGTCAAAGGACCGGGGGAGTGTCAAAGAAGAAAGAGATGCCTATGACTACTATTGTGGAGGTGGAGCTTTTTGATGTATGGGGGATCGACTTTGTGGGTCCCTTTCCACCTTCATCCGGGCATCAATACATACTCTTGGCGATTGATTATGTCTCAAGGTGGGTAGAGGCTATCCCCACCCACGCCAATTCCTCCAAGGTCGTGATTAGCTTTGTGCAAAAGAACATCTTCACAAGATTCGGGGCTCCTAGAGCTTTGATTAGTGATGGAGGGTCCCACTTCAAGAATAGGTGGCTCGAGCTCGTGTTACAAAAATTTGGTGTCAAGTACCGAATTACTACCCCCTACCACCCTCAAGCAAATGGTCAAACGGAACTAGCTAATAGAGAGATAAAGGGGATACTTGAGAAGACGGTGAATGCTAATAGGAAAGATTGGTCTATGAAGCTCGATGATGCTCTTTGGGCATATAGGATGGCGTACAAGACGCCGATTGGCATGTCACCATATCAATTCGTGTTTGGCAAATCTTGCCATCTTCCTGTGGAACTAGAACATAAGTCTTATTGGGCGGTGAAGCAATTCAATGCCCATTACTACAAGGCGGGGAAGGAGAGACAACTCCACCTTAACCTTCTCGACGAGTTTAGAAATGAGGCATTTGAGAACTCTTCCATCTATAAGGACCGTCTCAAAAACTATCATGACAAGATGATCGAGAAGAGGGAGTTCTTCCCGGGGGACTCCGTGCTACTCTTCAATGCTCGAATGAAACTCTTCCCCGGAAAACTCAAGTCCAAGTGGTCCGGACCGTTCAAGGTGAAAACGGTGATGAAGAATGGAGCCATAGAGCTTCAAGGAGATGATGGAAGAATTTTCACGGCCAATGGCCAAAACTTGAAGAAGTTCCATAGCTATGAGCAAAAGGAGGAGGTGTTCGTGCTCACCTTGGAACACTCCCAATGAGCTTGCAAAACGTCGAGCATGCGACGTTAAAAAATTGCGCTATAGGGGAGGCAACCCCTAGTAGGTTTATGGTTTATTGTTTGGCTTGTTTCCTTTTTGTTCCTTTTTCTTTGGTGTGTTTGTTTCCTCCTTCATCTAGTATTAAATCTTTCTAACTCTCAGTCGTAGTGGCTTCCTCTTGAAATTTTGGAATTGGGACTTGTGGTGTTGAGTTTGGTGCAGGGCTTGGAAAGGAAAATAAGCATTAGGCGGCAGAAACCTCCCAAAAATTGCAACCCGGCCGGGCTAATATTTAGTTCAACAATTGCAACCCGGTCGGGTCCGGGTTGCAAATCGTCTGAAGTCAGGAAGGGGTCAAAAATTACAACCCGACCGGGTTAATTTCCAGTTCAAAAATTCGACCCGGTCGGGTCCGTATGCGCGAGCCCTAGGTCTATTTAAGGTACGGATTCTTTTTCTCCTCCTTCCATACCAGCCGCTGCTCTCTCTCTCAACCCCAGGTCCGAGTCTCTCTCAACCTCCTCTCATACCACAATATTCTCTCAATCCCACCCACAATTTCCTCCACCCAACCCTTATACTTGTGATTTGGAAGAGTTTCACCGTTTAATTTGTGGATTTTGGTCATTAACAAAAAGAGCACAAGAATTTCAACATTTTTCTCCTTCTAAACACTCAAGGTATGTTTTCTCTCTTCCACCCTCCTAGTGCATAGAATTATTGCTAGACATTGAGATGGGTTTTGAAGATTATGGAACATATGAGTTGAATTTGAGAAGTATGGTGCTTGAAATGTGAAATATGCCAATATGCTTGATTTGAGTTATAAATTGATTATGTGAGCTTGGTATAGGAATTGCTTCTAGCTCCATTTTCTGATTGAATTGCATAGGGATTGAGTCTATCTCCCTAATTCGTGTTAAGTGTTTTATTTGAGTTTTAGAAATTGAGTCTATCTTTCTAAACTTCATCTTATTGTTTGCCCTATATGATTGAGATATCAGTATAATTGAGATCGGAATTGGTTTGTTGGGTGCTTTGATGAAATGTATAGGGATTGAGTCTATCTCCCAATCAAGATGACTCATTACTAAAAATAGTTACTAAAAATATAAACACTTCCCGCTCATACTTTATTCTTTCCCCTTAGGCCATCCACAATGGCGCCTAGCCGAGCCCCGGCGCTAGGCGGTCCGCTAGGCGAACCATTGTAACCGCCGAGCCGATTTCCGGAAAAAAAATCGCCTAGCGCTAGGCGAGGTGTGGGCGCTGGGCAATCCGCTCGGCGCCATTGCAGGCTCCGGATCGCCGAGCGCATCGCCCGACGGATTTTTTAATTTTTTTTATGTAATGTTTTTTTTATGAAACTCATTCTTGGTTGTTTCTATTTTATAGAGACATCCGTGAATGTTTTATGTTCCACTTTCGATGTGGGACAAACTCATTCTTGGTTGTTTCTCTTTTATAGAGACATCCTTGAATGTTTTATGTTCCACTTTCGATGTGGGACAAACTCATTCTTGGTTGTTTCTCTTTTATAGAGACATCCTTGAATGTTATATGTTCCACTTTCGATGTGGGACAAACTCATTCTTGGTTGTTTCTCTTTTATAGAGACATCCTTGAATGTTTTATGTTTCACTTTCGATGTGGAACAAACTCATTCTTGGTTGTTTCTCTTTTATAGAGATATCCATGAATGTTTTATGTTCCACTTTCGATGTGGGACAAACTCGTTCTTGATTGTTTCTCTTTTATATAGACATCCTTGAATGTTTTATGTTCCACTTTCGATGTGGGACAAACTTATTAATGAGGATGTTGTAATGTTATTTTAATTTTAATGAAGTGTGTTTTTTTAATTAATGTACTTTTTAAATTTTTAATATTATTATTGAATTTTCTCGTATCTGTGTCGTAAATTTAATTCCGTATTTTGTGTGATTGTTAATTATTTGTTTTATATAATTTTGAGTGATGTGGCTAGGCTATGGCTAGGCTATGGCTGGGCTATTTGCTTGTTTTGATGATGTGGCAGGGGGATTTTTAGTGTTGATGATGTGGCAGGAGGAGTTTGTGGCTAGGCTATGGCTGGACTATTGTTGGGCTATTCCTATTGTGGATGGCCTTAACATGTAAAATAAAATTGTATAAAAATGTGTGCCGTCCAAGAAATAGGAGTACCATATTTTAGTCTAGTCCATTTCTAAGTGGATTTCTAGTCGACAAGTGTACTGCACACATGTATAGTTCCCTCAAACACCTCGTGCCAGCCGTGCTCAGCCACTGCAAATGCAAATCAATTTCATAATATGGCACGTTCCAATAATAGTACAAAATTTAAGAAATGTTGTTCAGTTTTATCAAGTGAAGAGTAAAAATAACATATTTATATTAATATAAAAGAGAATTCTAAGAAATGAAATATGATATATTTTTATGAAATAAACTATAAAATATATATATATATATATATATATATATATATAGGGTTGTGATCAATTGAGATTTTTTAGCCTAATTCAGAATTGAGATGCATTATTAGCCACTCATTTTTATTAAATGAGTGGTCCAGAATTTACCACATGGAAAATATTTTTACATTAATTAATTGTGAAAGGGCAGAATGGTAATTTCATCATACATTTTATTTAATAAATATTTTTTTATTTTTTTAAAAAAAAATAAATTTTTTTTTCGATTTTTTATTTTTTTTATTATTTTTATTTTTTTGTCAACTACATATACAATTCATGTCAACTACACACATATAATGTCAACTACATATACAATTCATGTCAACTGCACATATATAATGTCAACTACATATACGATTCATATCACCTATACACATATAATGTCAACTATAACCTGTTGACATTTGATGTGCAGGCTATTGACATTTGATGTGCAGGGCTATTGACATTTGATGTGCAGGCTACACATCGTAGTTGACATCGCGTGAAAATTAAAAAAATTTAAAAAAAATAAAAAAATAAATTTAAAAAAATAAAAAAATAATTTTTTTTTTAGTTGTTGACATTTTAATACGAGTTGTTGACATTTGATATTCTGGCTATTGAAATGAAATGACGATAATACCCTTAGTTGATATAATCTACTTGTAGTTGACATTTCAAAATGAGTGGCTGAAAATGCATCTCAATTCTCAATTAAGCTAAAAAATCTCAACCTAACAAGACCATATATATATATATATATATATATATATATATATATATATATATATAAAGTCGTGATCATATCATAACCCCTAAATATCGTAATAACCCTATAACCAAATCTGGACCACACATATTTCTAATCATGCGGTTGAGATTCAAACTTAGATTTACTTCATAAAAAAAAGCGCGGGGGTAAAACTGTCATTTCCCTCATTTAATTTCTGAATTTCGCCAAATATCACGTAAAATAATAAAATGATAAAATGATAGGTTTATTGCATAGAATGATAGTTTTGAGATTCAAACTTAGATTTACTTCATAAAAAAAAGCGCGGGAGTAAAACTGTCATTTCCCTCATTTAATTTCTGAATTTCTCCAAATATCACGTAAAATGATAAAATGATAAAATGATATGTTTAATGCATAGAATGATAGTTTTGCAGGATAGAATCATACTCTGAGTTGATAAAATGATACTTTTGACTGACTGATAAAATGATAGGTTTATTGCATAGAATGATAGTTTTGCCGGATACAATGATACTCTGAGTTGATAAAATGATATTTTTGACTGACTGATAAAATGATAAAATGATAGGTTTATTGCATAGAATGATAGTTTTGCCGGATAGAATGATACTCTGAGTTGATAAAATGATACTTTTGACTGACTAATAAAATGATAAAATGATATATGTTAGGTTTATTGCATAGAATGATAGTTTTTCCGGATAGAATGATACTCTGAGTTGATAAAATGATACTTTTAGCTTATAAATGTTAGGTTTACTGCATAAAATGATAGTTTTTCCGGATAGAATGATACTTTCATCCGATAGAATGATAGTTTTGCCGGGTAGAATGATACTTTCAGCCGATAGAATGATAGGTATTTTTGGTGTATAAAATGATAATTTTGTTTAATAAAATGATACTTTTACCTGATAAAATGATAATCTAAGCGGATAAAATGATAGTTAGCTTATAAAAATGATAGTTTAGCTGAAGAAATTGCATATAAGCTGATAAAATGATACTTTAACGTGACAAAATGACATAAAACTGATAAAATGATAGTTTTGCCGGATAGAATGATACTTTCAGCCGATAGAATGATAGTTTTGCCGGGTAGAATGATACTTTCAGCCGATAGAATGATAGGTATTTTTGGTGTATAAAATGACATTTTTGTTTAATAAAATGATACTTTTACCTGATAAAATGATAATCTAAGCGGAAAAAATGACATTAACCTTTTAAAAATGATAGTTTAGCTGAAGAAATTGCATATAAGTTGATAAAATGATACTTTAGCCGGATAGAATGATACTTTCAGCCGATAGAATGATAGTTTTGCCGGGTAGAATGATACTTTCAGCCGATAGAATGATAGGTATTTTTTGTGTATAAAATGACATTTTTGTTTAATAAAATGATACTTTTACCTGATCAAATGATAATCTAAGCGGATAAAATGACAGTAACCTTATAAAAATGATAATCTGAGTTGATAAAATGATACGTTTACTACTTTGTGATAAAATGGTAGGTTTATTTCATAGAATGATAGTTTTGCCGGATAGAATGATACTCTGAGTTGATAAAATGATAATTTTGACTGACTGATAAAATGATAAAATGATATATGTTAGGTTTATTGCATAGAATGATAGTTTTGCTGGATATAATGATATTCTGAGTTGATAAAATGATACTTTTGACTGACTGATAAAATGATAAAATGAGCGAAATTCAGAAATTAAATGAGCGAAATTTGGATACGTAAATTTTATCATGAGCGAAATGACATATTACCCCCGATGTTTTTTTTATGAAGTAAATCTAAGTTTGAATCTAGACCACGTGATTTTAAAAATGTGTGGTCCAGATTTAGTTATAGGGTTATTACGGAAATTGGGGTTATCATTATAATGCACCCCTATATATATATATATATATATATATATATATATATATATATATATATATATAATATATTCATATAAACTACCATAAAATATTAAAAGAGAATAAGTATACAAAATAGAGAACATAATGATAATCCATAAGTATAGAAAGAGAATAAGTATACAAAATAGAGAACATAATGATAATCCATAAGTATAGAAAATAGGGACATATTCAATATCTACAAAACAGAATACAAATTAAAATTTGCTGGGACTGAGAGGAGTGAACCTCGGGTCTCGGCTTAGAGAAAACACATCCCAAACCGCTGCACCACTACCGATCTTTGCGATAAGATATCTCAATATTACATTATGTACACAAATATTTGGGGTACAGTCGTACCCCCTTGTCCTAAGCTGGATCCGCCATTCTTGATTCTTGATATTTTATAGCTTGATTAATACCAAATTAATTAATTAATTAGTTTTGTTTGCATATCTATGTCACAGGTTGTGAATTCAAGATCTCTTTTTTTTGCTTGTTTTCATATCCTCCATGGGATCGAAAAGCCCCAAATTTCACGGGCTTTATGTTGTCTGATTTTGACTGTTTCTCTTCCTCCTATTGTTGGCCCCAATTCCTGTCTTTGTGCTCAGCCTTTTACCTTATTTTTGCAATCTGCTTTGTTAACTCTTCTCACCTTTGTTCCTTGTGGGACTAGCAAAAATTATGTTACTCAAACCTGCAGATTGCTCACACCATGCTGCCTTCCGCTCTTTGTTCACCTCATCCTCCTTTCGTTTTCGAACCTCTGATATCGATGGCCATTCACCCCTCGTTTTCGCCTCTAAAACCCTCTTGAAATCGAGGTCTTTCAGCAAGATTTCGAGGGGTGACAGCATTAGGCGCTCCTGCAGCTTGAATCTTGATGATAAGCCCTCGTTTCACGTTGTTGCATCGGCCAAGATGTCGAATAGCCCTAGCGATGATGAAGGGTGTAGGCGGAAGAACTGGCACTGTGCCATTTTAAACAATAGCGTTAACAACACCAGTAGGCAAGGTGGGAGGGATCAAGACTCGTTCTTGGAGCCACGTTTTGACTTCTTGGAGCCAATGATGCTAGGGATCAGACCGGAGTTCCCAGAGTGGCCGGATAAGGAAACGGCTGCTTGGGCGATGGTTGAACAGACGGCAAATAGTTTGGACATTCCCCTCTCACTTAGGATGATCAAGAAGAAGCTGCAGCAGGAGGAGGGCTTTGCTAGTGGCTCCAAGGAGGCAGAGGCGGGTGGCTCTTGCTCAGTGAAAGCGGCCTTTGCCTCGATGGTGTTCATCATTGTTGAGCTGCAAAGCTGTGCCTTGCACATGAGGGAAGCTATGTGCGATGAGGATTTAGATGTGATCACGTCTAAGGTGCAGAAGGAGTTGCATTTCTCATTTGTGTGGCTGTTCCAGCAGGTGTTCTCGAGGTCACCGGCTTTGATGCTGCACGTGATGGTGCTCTTGGCTAATTTCAGTGTACATTCGACTTCCCACAACACCACGATAGGGGGGGAGGCCTCGTTGCTGGTGGAGTCTCTCCAGCATAGGCAAGGGCAGCAGTATCAAGTGATTAGCTCGTCGTTGTCTATGGATAGACATCACCAAACCGAACCGGCCCGGCTGAACCGGCCCGGAACCGTCACCGGCGGTTCCGAACCGGAACCGGAACCGTCGGCGGCGGTTCCGAACCGTGACCGGAACCGGCGGTTCCGACGGGCCGGTTCAGGTTCATGAAATTTGCGTGAACCGCCGGTTTTCACCGGAACCGGCGGTTCCGAACCGGTGGTTCGCCGGTTCCGACACCTTTTCAGGCTACCACCGGCCTAGACGTAGCCTTTTCAGAAACCGGGTCAGAAACCGCCGGTTTTTGTCAGAAAACCGTTGACGAAACCGGCGGTTTCTGACCAAAAACCGGCGGTTCAACGAGTAAACCGGCGGTTCCGCCGGATTTCAAAAATTTGAAATTTTTTCTTTTTTTTTTCTTTTTTTAATCACATTTTTCCCCTATAAATACCCCCTCATCTTCATTTTCTACTTACCCCATTCTTGTGTTGATAAGAATTTCTCTCTCAATCTCAATTTCTCTATTCTCCATCCTCTTTCTCTCAAGTTGTTTACGTTATTTGCGCTCATAATTTACTCACGTTGTTCTTGTTTACGTTAATATCACATAAACACTACTCTCTATTCTCTACTTCCAATTTCCATAATATCATGTCTTCATCTCGTCGTGGTGGTGATCGGGGCAAGGGAATTGCCCAAGATCAAAGTGACTCTCGTCGTCGTCGTGCCCCTTCTAGAGCACAAGTTGCGGAGGAGGTGGGAAGGCGAGCCGCTCTTCGATTACAAGTAAGTTCTAAACTTCTAAATTAAATGTTTTACTATGTTAATATGTTATAATAAGTTTTAATATGTTAGTAGTTTTTTAATATGTTTTATTATGTTATATGATATAAGTTTTAATATGTTAGTAAGTTTTAATATGTTTTAATATGTTATATGATAAGTCTTTAATTTGAGAGCACCATTTGGTATACTTGCTCGGAAAAAGATTATGTGCGGACTACCGCCTTTTCTTATATCCTTGTGCAAGATGGCCTATTGTGGAATGCCTCAGCGTGGTCCTTCCTTTGATTTATATGTTATAAGTTTTAATATGTTTTAGTAAGTTTTAATATGTTAATATGTTTTAATATGTTTTAATATGTTTTAGTAAGTTTTATATGTTTTAATATGTTTTAGTAAGTTTTAATATGTTTTAATATGTTATATGATAAGTCTTTAATTTGAGAGCACCATTTGGTATACTTGCTCGGAAAAAGATTATGTGCGGACTACCGCCTTTTCTTATATCCTTGTGCAAGATGGCCTATTGTGGAATGCCTCAGCGTGGTCCTTCCTTTGATTTATATGTTATAAGTTTTAATATGTTTTAGTAAGTTTTAATATGTTAATATGTTTTAATATGTTTTAATATGTTTTAGTAAGTTTTAATATGTTTTAGTAAGTTTTATATGTTTTAATATGTTTTAGTAAGTTTTAATATGTTTTAATATGTTATATGATATGTTTTAATGTGTATAATTCTCGTAGGAGGAAGAAGATCGAAACTTGTTACTTGCCACCCTCGGCGACGAAGAGCCACATTCGGATTCGCGTTTCGAATACGATGTGAATCTATCATCGGACGAAGGCGACGATGGATCGCATCAATTCCCACCTTCTAGCGCCGGCCAAGTTGGCGAAAATGACGAGGAGGCCGAAGCTCCTCCTCCTTCCGGGAGACAAAAGAAGAAGATGCCTCCAAAGTTGAAATCCGACATCTTCACCAAACATTACAAGAAGGTCCCGGTGGTAATTTCTAATCCTGATGATTCGACCACTACCGTGGAGACAGGCGAGTTCAAAGCTTATTGCAACTATTGCGATAAAGTCTATCCATTTGTAATCGGTGGGGGATATGGTACTCTCACACGCCATTTGAAGGCAAAACACCCCGTGGAATTTGGGCATTCTAGATCCCAAACCCAAATCAACTTCCCCGCCGGCTCATCGTCTCAAACAGGTACGCCACTATTTAAATACGATCCCAAAAATACTACCGATACCATGGTAAGATGGGCGGCAATGAAACATTTGCCGTTCAATTTTTTTAATGACAGAAAATATGAAATGACTATGCAACAAGCTTTTAATGTTGCTGCAAAAAGAATTCCCCCCTCTACTGCTCAAAGATCTAACAACCGGCAGTATTTTGAAAAAAAAATGGAAATTGCAAAGAGTCTATCCACCTTGGGGCACAAAGTTAATATTTGCTCCGATGTGTGGACGGATTCTTTCCAACGAAATTCTTACATGGGTATTTCTTGTCATTTTATAGACAATAGTTGGTCTTTAAATAAACGTTTGATTGGTTTTAGACAATTTCCTTCCCCACACACCGCACAAGCAATTGCTTCTTTAATTATTCAAGTTTTGAATGAGTATGAGTTATGCAACAAGATATTTTCGGTTGGTTTTGATAACGCAACCGCCAACACCGCAAGTATATCCGATTTAATTGCGGCTTGCTCCCCGGTGATAAGTGGTAAGTATTTTCATCAACGATGTATTTGTCATATTTTAAACTTATGTGTACAAGATGCTTTGTCTTTATGGCAAAGACATATTCAACCTATTACTACAGCTGTATCCTTGATCCACTGGAAGCCTCAAATTGGCAAGGCGTGGAAGAAGTATTGCCACTCGAAGAAAATAAGGTACACAAAGTTTACTTTAGACGTTTCTACTAGATGGAACTCTACATATGACATGTTGCAATCTACAATGGAACATATAGACTATTTAGTTGATTTTTATAGAACTTACCCTGTTGATGATTTATATCTAACATCTTCTTGTTGGGAACAAAGCCTGAGTTTATTTAAATTATTCAAAAATTTTCGAAGTGCAACTATGGAGTTATCGGGTGTGTATTATTGCACATCCGTTCGTGTTTTAGAACATCGCATGATCATATCACTTGGTTTTAAAACTGCAATGAAAAATTCCGCAAACAATCTTGAGCTTATGTGTGTTTTATATTACATGGTTGAAAAATGGCTCAAGTATTTCAATGAGATCCCAACAGTTTTTTTGCTTGCCAAAGTTTTGGATCCAAAGTGGAAACTAGTTGGTACTTTCAAAATTTTAGAATTTTATTACAACAGTTTAGCTTCTATTGATCTTGAACCACTCCGAGCTTTGCAAACTGACGACGACGACAACTACATAAACCTTGCCCAAACATTCCAAATAAACCTCCCCCACCTCCCAAGCCTCCAAAGAAATTTTGAGTTCGACTTGCGGTCTCTCTTTCACGATTACGAAGTCAAGTACAACACTACCCACCAAGTTCGACCTAGACCCCCCCGTCAAACACAGAACTTTGGCTTCTTCCAAGTTGATGACCCCGACACCCAATCCCAATTGGCGGACCTATACGCCTTCAGCAGCGGAGGAAGGACGGCACATTCGGTAAGTGAGTTAGATTTATATTTAGACTCACACTTTTCATTCAATGAGGAAGAAGGAGGTCCCGTTCCCCAACAAATCGACGTCCTAGATTGGTGGTCTTCACACGAGAAAGATTTTCCCATCCTTGCATCAATGGCCAAGGAGATCTTTTCGGTTCCGGCTTCCACTGTCGCCGTCGAGTCCGCCTTTAGTGTTGGAGGCAACGTCTTGGACGACCGAAGAAGTAGGCTCACCGGACAAAACATGGAAGCCACCATGTTACTTGATGATTGGTGCTCCGCCGAAATTAGAGACCAAGAACCGGATTGGGACAAACTAGTAGTACAACCCGACCAAGACTACTTCCCCGACGAAGAAGAGTAGGCGCCAATACTTCCGATCAAGCCAAATAGGTAAGCAAGGTAAGAGAACTACGTGGACTTTGATTCCAAAATGCAATTGAGCATTGAGGATACGTAGGCATCTCAACTTATATTTCAACTTAAATTTTAAATTTAAGTTTAAATTTAAGTTGAGCTTAAGTCCTTTTCCTTTATTTCTTTTTTCTCCCCTTTATTTCGAATATGTAGTTTTGTAAATTGTAATGAAGACTTTAAGTCTTTTGTAATTTATAATTTTGAAGTTGTAATTTCTAATTTTTATGTTGTAATTTGTAAATTTTAACTTGTAATTTGTAATTTTAAAGTTGTAATTTGTAATTTTGAAGTTGTAATTTGTATCAATAAAATTACATTTGTACATCGCTTCATTCTAATGTTATTTACGCAAGTTTTTTTACATTTTAAACTTGAATTACAATTTACAAAATGCAAAAAAAAAAAAAAAATCAAAACGAACCGCCGAACCGGCCGAACCGGCCCGGAACCGGCCAATCACCGGCGGTTCCACGGTTCACTTGAACCGGCGGTTCCACGGTTCACGAACCGGAACCGCCACACCTTGGCCGGGCCGGTTCAGGTTCATCAATTTATTGAACCGGAACCGGCGGTTCCGAACCGTGAACCGCCGGTTCCGGAACCGTGGTGACGTCTATCTATGGAGGAGGAGAAGACTGAGGGTGGTTTGGGGAGTCCGAGCATTTATCTGACTGATGAGTCTGGGAGCATGGCAGAGATGTTGTTGTGGGACTGGATGGTTGATGAGGCTAAGAAGACGAGGGAAGGCGTGGACGTGGATCATGACACCATGAAACATTTTGTTTCACCCGTGGCTGTGGAGATCGAGAACGATAGCCATGACGATTTTCTCAGGGCGGACCTCTTGAAATAATGCACTCTTGCTATGCAACTATGCGCGATTTCTGCATCTCATGGCACGCGACTATCAGAGGTGATCTTTTGCTTCAGTTTCATTTCTCATGATACCACACCAAATTGACTGTCTCAATCTGTTTTCTATAGCTGTCTCAGTTATTACAAGCCTTGTTTGATCATGTACTCATCCTTTAGATACTAGGTTTCCAATCTAATCTCTCATCTAAAGTGATCGCCTCATAAACCTAATCTCTACGGCTTTATTTTGTTGTTGCTAGTTCTCACGTCGTGTTGAACAGGTCCGAGGAATGCTTCAGGCGGGCAGTACAAGTAACGCCACCGGATGGAGAATCCTTCAGTGAATACGCCAACTTCCTATGGACAGTGAGGAAGGATTATTTGGCGGCCGAGGAGACCTACCTACAGGCTATGGCGCTCGAGCCCCACAACTCCTACTTTGCCTCTAGATACGCCAACTTTTTGTGGAGCACTGGTGGCGAAGACACCTGTTTCCCTCTCAACAATTCCTCCAACTCGAACGTGTAGGGAGCGCCGTCAAGCAGCATCATCATCATCGTATAGTTATACAAGAAGGTGGCGTTCGGTTGGCATGACTAATATCATGATACTATCCATCTAGTATTAAGTTGTGGGATTATTTTAGTTGGAGGGGGAGGCTATGACTAATTATCATGAGACTATCCATCTAGGATTAAGTTGAATGGTTCAATCTTATGAACCAAACATGATACATATTTAATCATGAGATTTAATCTTGCCAACCGAACACCCCAGAAGAATACAATTTGTTTGCCCCTTGCTTTTCCGGAACTCTGGAAGCTCGAACGATAGGGCCAGAAACCCCAGGGCATGAGAATATCTTTGTATGTTTTCGGGGCGACACTGAATATCGATAAAGGTTAGTTTTTTGATGGAGTTGATCAGGAAGAAGGTGAAGGAGGATTTTTACAGCAGGTTCAAATGCAACTCTTGAATTTTACAATTTGTACAGAAAAAGGTTAGTTTTTTGTTACTAAATGAGTGGCATTATTTGCTTGTATACTATACTTACTACTAAAATGGGGAGAAACTACATTTGTATATTATTACCATAAATTTCTGCAGAGGTGCCCCTCCTGTTTATGTATGCTAATTATTGTTTGATCCTTAAATTTGAGAATTTGATGATATTGAAAAAAAACAGTAAAGAAGGGGACTATTGTTCTCATGGATGGGTGCTTTTCTTCCCTCTAGAAGTATGTAGATAGCTACTAATGTATACTCTTTAGTTTCGAATTTTATTTTGCTTTATGGTGTTTTATGGATAAACAATTATTTAATACCACGTTTTAATATTTATATATAATTCCATTTCAAAAAGTTATCTTATATATTTATTGGACAATTCAATGGGATAAAATCAGTCATGACTAGTAGTCATAAATAAATCTGGGTCAGGCTGTGACATTTCAAGAGATAGTCACGATAACTTATAAGTAAATCTGGTAGTGAATGGTTCCTACATGAGTATAGTCCAGAAAAAGGATAGAATTTTAAGCCATCTATAACGTTGTCTCTTATCCGTCCCTTAACCGTTTCTTAAATTATTATTCTTGGGCTCCACTGTACTTTTTACTCCATCTCTTAACTAAGGGACATAACCTGCAACCCTTCATCTTTTATCCGTCTCTTAACCATCTCTTAAATTACTATTCATTCATTTTCATTTTTTATTTTTATTTCCAACAAATTCAATTAATAAAAACACATTTCATTAAATAAAATAAATTTACAACATAAAATTCTTTAAAAAAAATAAAAAAGCATAATTAAAAATCCTAAAAAATGAAAAATCCATAATTTAATCTCTTCCGCTCGCTCTCACTAAATTCAAAATCTTTAAAGCTCAAAGAAGCAGAAGAACAGCGATGATGTGCGTCTGCCGGTTGCCAAATTTTGCCAAAATGTGCTCAATTAGATCATCTTGGAGTTGGGCGTGGGCAATAGAGTCACGTGTCCTTGCTCGAATAGACAACCGTTCTTGTATAGACGGATACACTCCACTGCGAGCCGGACTACTTGCGGTAGAGCTTCCGGGGGCTTCAGGGTCGAACCAGTTTCCCGCCTCAGGTCCTTCGTCCTGGACAATCTGTTGTGCAAGATTATGCACGTATACATGATGTCGACCATACTCTCCATAAACCACGTACGAGCCGGGGCTTTGATAATGTTGAAGCGCGCTTGGAGAACCCCGAATGCCCTCTGCACATCCTTGCGAGCAGCCTCCTGCTTCTGCGCAAAAAAAGCTTGTTTTGCGTTCACAGGCCTGCTGCACGTCTTCACGAAGGTTGACCACTTCGGGTAGATTCCGTCGGCAAGATAGTACCCCATTTTATACCGCCGGTTGTTAGCGATGAAGTTGATGGTCGGCGCTTTACCATCTAAAACTTCGGCGAAGAGGTCGGATTGGTGGAGCATGTTTACGTCGTTGTTCGATCCGGGGACCCCGAAGTACGCATGCTAGATCCATAGCCGGTAGTCGGCAACGGCCTCGAGTATAACGGTGGGGTGGGTGCCTTTGTGGCCGCTCGTGTACGACCCCCTCCACGCCACATGGAAATTCTTCCATTGCCAGTGCATGCAATCGACCCTTTCGAGCATCCCGGGGAATCCGTGCACTTCTTCGTGAAGGTGGAACAGAAACTGGCAATCTGTCGTGCTTGGCTTCCGGAGAAATTCGTCGGTGAAGGCTGCCCGGACGCCTTTGCAGAATTGGATCAAGCACATTCTCCCAGTGCTTTCTCCAATGTGGAGCTATTCGTCGAACACATCCGCCGTTTGTCGAGTCGCAAGCTGACAGATTGCTGCAGTACATTTCTGCAGCATCGTGTGGCTGGGACGGCCGACGGCGTCGAACCTTTCTTGGAAGAACTCTTCCCGGGCTGCCAATGTATTTGCAATGTGGAGAAATAGCGGTCTCCGCATGCGGAAACGGCGATGGAAGTAGGTTATCGCAAAAGTAGTCGCGTATTAACCTTGCGGCAGCTTCCTCCCGGTTACGATGGATGTAAGTCCGGGAGCGTCTTTGGGTGGCGCGGCTTCCTCCGCCTCCCGCCGTCGATCTTCTTCAAGTGATTCTTCCATTATTCGACGTATTTGCTCATATGGATCCATTAGATCGATTAACTTTGGGGGAAGAATAAAAGAGTTGATTTGAGATGAAAATTGGAGTGGAAAGAGAGATGATTTGAGAAGAATAAATGTGTGTTTGTGTGTACAATGAGGATGAAATAGGAGTATTTATAGAGTAAAAAAAATATAAACAAATAAAAATTGGGAAAACGGTCGAAAAACGGTAATATTACCGTTTTTGAATTTTAATTTTGTTATATTAAATAAATCATTTTTTTTTTAAATGATTTATTGCGTCAGCGTGACGAAACCCACTTGCGGGCCGGCGAGTGGGCGACACGCATCGCGCCGGAGGGCGCCACGTCGCGCGCGCGTGGCGAGACAGCTCGCGGGCTGTCTCGGTAGGCTGGGGACGAGCAGCGTCCCGCGCCCGTCTCGTCACGGAGGGACGGGATTCGAGCCACCCACGTAACGCGTTGCAGGTGGCCTAAAATTAAAGGATAAGTTGATAGCTATGTCGAGGGCACAAACTTTTTCAAGATAATTGAATGAAGATCTTTGATAAAAATGATAACACCTTAAGTTGTTGGTAACTAATCCAATAGTAATACATGAGTAACTAAATTGGTAACTGATCCAAAGTGATAAATATAATTGACAGAAAAACTATTTCATTTGTTAATACTTCATCCGTCCACTAAAAATAGAGGCACTTTGTGAATGGTACAGGTTTTAATGTAGAATTAGTAAAGTAAGAGAGAAAGGAAAAAATTAAGAGAGAAATAGTGTCAGTGGAATGTGGGATCCATATTATTAGTAGGAGAGAAGGGAAAAAAGTAAGAGAAAAGTAGTGTTAGTGGAATGTGGGGTCCATATTATTAGTAAGAGAGAATGAAAAAAAAGTAAGAGATAAGTTGTTGAAAACTTTCTTATTTTTAAGGTGCCCTATTTTTCGTGGACAACCAAAAATGATAAATGTGCCTTATTTTTCGTGGACGAATGAAGTGTGATTTAGACCGCCAGAACCAAAAGCGTATATCCACTTGCATACGGTTGATTTTGGTTATGGTTAGGTGTGTAATTAGTTTGATTATTCATCAAGAAATTATTCCTTTCATAAATGGACAAACAAATATGATCGCAGACACATCAATATCTTGGCTCCTTTTTAGGATTGGTAAATGAATTTAAATTTTAAACGCTGGTGTTATGGAAGACTTGAACATGAGACTTTTGACATCAGTCATTTACTTCTCTACCGTTTGACCAGCTCACACACACTAAACTGTTATTGACTTTACTTATATGCCTTGTGGCCGATAGTCAGTAACTTGAATCTAAGTTTTAAAAATTACTCCTCCTTGCTTATTTAATTATCATATAGCATGCTTCTTAGCAATGGTGAATCCATAAATTTATAGGCATGGGTCGAATTGAATAAGACAATAAATATAATACTTAAATAATTATTTTTTTAATAAAAATACATAAAATATAAATACCAATATCTTATGTTGTGCGAGATATTTGGCTTCTACGAGTATCCATGAATAGATAACGACTCAAAATTATTTCATTGGGAACAATTTCAAAAAATTCTCTCTCGCTACGTACCATCAAATTGTTGTTCAACCATTCATCTCCCATCTTATTTCATAGCCCTAACTCGACATATTTCATGGAAAAAACACTCTTTCGACAGAAGTTATCGCTACTGGTAAAACCATAAAAGTAAGACCAATTTGATCAATAGGTAGACCAATGAAAAAATCTTATCGTTCATCATTTCAACCATCTTCTTAGAAAGACTTCCCAAATCTTCAACACTTCATAAACATGCATCCCTTCTTGCATCACTCACAAAAGTTTGGAGATGTAGAGTTAACAAGTTGAGCTCCATGGATGAAAAGTATTATGGATAAAGAGTGGCAAGATGAACAAGTTTATCGACATTGAAAATAGATAAACGATTTCTTAGATCAAGACATGCCATACGTTCGAGCAAGTCTATGCTTGACTCAGAAAAACGCTTCCTCATTTCTTGAATAATTGAGTCAATAATCTAATTATAAATAAAAAAATTAATTTTGTTACGAGTATTGTAAAAGTTTAAATTAATAAGAATGTAAATCAACAAAATACATGGCAAAACATTTCAACGCGATAATAATGATACTTTTAACATTTTTTCCATCTTTCTTCATGCGAATACATCTTGGGACAATGATTCATGTTAATAACATCGATTTCATTTGCCCGACAAAATGCTCCAACTTCTTGCAAGAAATCATCCCATCCAGATTTTCGGAATGCTTGCAAGTTTTCTTTCACATTCCCAATCAGATTTATTGCATTCAAAATATTTTGATTTCTATATCACAGCTCACAAGATAATGCATCAATCATACCTAATAAATGTTTCATCAACATCATGATAAACACAAAATCATATTGTTCCATATTTTGAAGTAAACCTTTACATGTCCTTCTATTAAGATCATCTCTATCATCTAATAAAATTTCAAGTACTTTGATTACTGGGGGCCACATATATGCAAGACGAAGTATAGTTGTGTACTGAGATCCCCATCGAGTGTCACTCGATCTATGCAGAGAAGTTTCTTGATTTAGACCTTTAATTACCATCTTATTTCTCCCTTCTCAATTCTTTCAACCATTCTATCATATTCATTATATCAAATTTATTTGCCCTTTTGCAAGAAGATTCACTTATTGTAACAATCGGGCCAAAATAGCCGGAAAAATCAAAACATGTCTATATGCCTTACATACTACCACACATACTAATTGAAGCAGATAAACAAAAAGTGCACAGGTATAAGAGCATCCGCATCGGTGCTCTTAACTAAGAGCAGGAATCGTGTCGTCGGCGCGGCGAGACCCCTGCTCGCCGCTGTACTCTTGCCAACGACACGACACTGCTCTTAGCAAAGAGCACCGCCGTGCCGAAGAGCTGGTTGACGTGTCGCTGTGTGATTCGCCAACGGCAATGCCGTTGGCTATTTTTCATTTTTTTTAATTTTGAAAAATATAAAAAAAATTAGAATTAAATAAAAGAAATATTTCCCCACTTCCCAATAAAATATATCCATTTTTTCTCTACCTTTAATTTATTTTTCATTATTTTTATCCCAAAATTCACATTTTTCATCTATAAATACCCCTCATTTCAACACAAAAAATTACACCACATACCTCACTACACTTAACAATTCTCTCATGAATATACTTCTCTCCAAATTCTCACTCTTTCTCTCCTGCAAAAATGTCTGGCTCCGGCGATCACCCCTCCGACTCCCGCGGAAGGTACAACGAATGGTTGGGCGCATCGCCATTCCCTCCGCCGGATACGAATATCTCACCCCCTCCTCATACCCAAGGTTCGCAAATTCCGGGTGGCTACCGGCTTTACCCGGTGGACGAGCAAGATGCCCCCGAGGGGCAATACGGGTGAGCACCCGTAGAAGGCTCAATGTCACCATTGTCCCAAATTCCGGAGGGCAATTTCGGCAGGGGCTGCGCTAGTGGTGTCCGTGTCCGTACTCGTGGCAATACTGGTGACCCCAGCATCCGCACCCCGTACACTCCGGCTGAGATGGAGAAGATATTCGAGGCCTACCTCTTCATCTCCGAAGATGAAGAGGTAGGCACGAACCAAACCGGGGATAGGTTTTGGTACCGCATCGCTCGCCGGTACAATGTCGATAGACCGGCTGGAACGGTGGAGTATGGTGTGCAATGTCATCGGATGAGCCAACGAAGAAATCCAAAAGTTCTAGGCGTATTACCTCCAAGAATAAAAGTCGGCAGGGAGCGGCAAGAACGAGGTCGACATCATCACGGCGCCATGTCAACCTATCATTCAATGCATTACAAACCATTCAAGCATCTCAACACTTGGAAGGAGGTGCGTCATCATCTGAAGTATAAGGCAGGCATCTGATCCTCCTCCAGCAAACGGTCAAGGAAGATATCCCTATCCGACGCCGGCGAGGACGAGGTGGAAAGCCAGCTTGTCGGAGCTCACTAGGGTAGCCCCGACGCCGGCCCAAGCGGTTCCCAACGCCAGCTGCCATCGCGCCCCGACCCCAGCCGCACTGCCAGCTCCCGCTCCCGCTGTCACGACCGTACTTTGCTAATGATAGCAAAAGCAGGAAATCCGTGACTAATAAGCGGAATTAACGAAACGGGGAAAGAACTCAAGGGACTTGCCGAAAGGCCAATCAATTGATACCACAAATTAGAAGCCAAGTATTTGATTACAAGATCTCAAAATAGAATAATTCATCATATCAACTAAATCAGAGTTCGGAGGTGAGACTTTGAAATCCTCACTTGACAAAAGTACAGCGGAATAGGTCCTCACTAAACGACTTCGTGTATGAAGACACGAATCGTAGAGAAATCCACTTGCTTATTTAATAGCATCGACTCCGATCAATATTCCTTCCTCTTGACGTTCAACCTGCACATTTATAAATACATGAGTACTCAGTGGACACGTGCCGAAAATAAAACATACATATATAAGTTGTCATTCATCAACAGTATCACACGGGAGTTTTCTTAAAAGGCCCGCACATACTAAATTCTTTTGTGATCTTAAAAGTCCGACTGCAGTCTAAGTTATTGATATATTCCTCCATGTCTGAGAATCCAGTGTGCCGTGAAGGTGGCCGCCTTCACAAGCACACTCACCGGCCAACCTCTCTCTAGGATGGCTCATAGCGCTCGCGCACGAAACTCCGAATAGGATTTGCGGTCCTATTGGGAACCAAACTCGTTACCAAATTTTTTTGGCATCGCCAAACTTTCGGCATATAGCCCTCACAGACATGTCTCGAAAACAAATATTTTATGGCATGACAATAACTTTAAAATAATTCACATCTCCATTTTTGAGAAAAGATGATATTTCATATCCTTAGGCGGATTCACCCCGCACTCGCCGCTGCTCCGGTCGCCGCCTCCTCTGCGTCGCCGGCAGCGCACGGCACGCATCGCCACTGCCCCCATCGTCCTCTCTCCTTTAGTTCCCCCTTTCTCCGATTAAATTTCAAATCCTTAAATTAGGAGAACACAGTGGCCACTTCTTCTCTCTCTCCCTTGATGTCTCTGTTTTCCGGTGAAATCGACATCTCGTCTGGGCGCCGGAGCTTCATCGGCGCCCTCCGACGGCTCTTCCGGAGGCCGCGACACCGGAACCTCCTTGTTCTTTGCTTGACGGCGTCGACGACTGCCGCCGCTGCTTCGAGCTCGCTTCCGGGGCTCCGTCGTCAACCGATCTTCGCACAAGCTAAGTCTCCTTCCCCTACTCCCTTATGTTTGTTTTATTGCGAATCTAATTCTTAGCAGTGGTGTGACTATTCTCCGATTGAGACTCTATCTTTGTTCCATGGTTAAGGTCTCGATGTTCTTTTCAAGCAGTCTGTGTTGTTATGTGTTGTACGTTTTTGTTGAGCAATGATTGATATGCTTCATCCTATGTTGTGAAAATCATATTGCGAATCTAAGTTCTTGGCTAAATACTATGGTTGTTCTATATGATGCAAAGGTTGGTCTTGTGGAGGTTACCTCGGTTCGGTGAACTTGATTTGCCTTCTTCTGCCGCTGCCTCGCGCTGCCCGTTCCTCCCTCCGTCGCCTCTGTTATCCGAGAGCCTTGGGGCCGAGAGAAAGTGTGGATGGGAGGGGGGTGACGGTGGTATTTATAGGCAATTCCTTGGCCTCTCATGGCAGCAACTTGGGCATTGATGTTCCTATTCTTGGTTACAAGTTTAGCTCCCTTTTGAGCTTGATAAGTATGTTGATCATACCAAATTTGTGTAAGCTTTGGGGCTCCTACTTTCGGCTTCAAGCTCAGCCTCCTTTTGAGTTTTATGTTTATGGGAATCTTACCTATTTGATGCAAGCCTTGGGGCTGCCCCCCTCTTAGTTGCCTCCTAGTCTCGGTTTGAAGGGTGTGGAAATCTATTGTTGCCTTAAAAAGGCCCTTGGTGATGAGCTTATCCTTTGCTCATTCTTGTTCCTATTCTTTTTGCAAGTTTGGTGATGTGTCACAAAGATTGCATACTTACTATTTTGAATAAGTCCTCCACCTTGAGTCTTGTGAAGCCAAAATCTCATACCTATTTTGATGTTTCACTTGTAGGGCAAGTTGTCCAAGCTTGGTGTCTTATGGAGCATCAATCGAGAGGGAGGGTTGAGGGGAAGAGAGAAAGAAGACTTCTTCTTGAAGCTCTTGTTTTCTATATTACTTTAGTAATTTCCGAGATTTGTATTGTCCATTTCATACATGTAAGCATGTACTATTAGCATCTTCCTTAATCATGTAATTTGCATCTCCACATGGAATTTGTTAATGGGAACATATCTTTTACTTCTATGCTAGAGGACAATTCTTGTACTTGTTTCCTTCACAAAACTTGTTTTATTCCACGATGGAAATTACAACAGAAATCCTATGTTCTCACGCCCTCCACGCGAGGATTAATTAGTCTAATAAATTCGGATTATCCATAACAAAAGGAAAGAAATTCCGGTGCGTCACATTCCACCCTTCTTAAACGAAATTTCATCCCAAAATTTGTATGGCTCTACTCGAACAGCTCGGGATATCGCTCCCTCATCTTATCTTCCAACTCCCACGTGGCCTCTTCCTGCCCGTGGTGTTCCCAAAGTACTTTCACTGAAGAAATGGATTTATTCCTTAACTGTTGTACCTTCCTGTCCAGAATTTTCCTCTCACCGACCTCGTCCCAGTAGAGGAGTGATCTACACTTTTTCCCGTATAGTGCTTCGTACGGAGCCATATCAATTATTGTCTGGTAGATGTTATTATAAGCAAATTCTATCAGTGGCAGTACCTGTTCCCAATTGCTCCCTCTATCGAGCACTACTGCCCTTAGCATATCCTCAAGAGTTTGAATTGTCATTTCCGACTGTCCGTCGGTCTGTGGGTGAATTTCCGTGCTAAAATTCAATTGCGTCCCCAGATCTTTCTGTAAGCTCTTCCAAAATCTGGACGTGAATTTAGCATCTCTATCCGACGTGATAGGTATCGATATGAAGTGGGTGCTCTTAGTGAGACAATCGACTATCACCCAAATTGCAGTATTTCCTCTTTGAGACTTTGGCAGTCCCGTGACAAAATCCATGGATACGTGTTCCCATTCCCACTCGGGAATCTCCAACGGCTGCAACTTTCCATAAGGTCGTTGGTGCAGTGCCTTCACTTGCTGACAGGCAAGGCACCTCTCAACGTAGGATGCTATATCCCTCTTCATGCCGTCCCACCAGAACTTCTTCTTTAAGTCCTGATACATCTTCGTACTCCCTGGGTGTGCGGTGTATAGGGTATCGTGTGCTTCGCTCATTATCTTATTCCTGAGCTCCTCATGGTTGGGCACACACAATCTCACTTCAAACAGGAGTGCATTGTCTGCCTCTTCCTGGAAATTCTCTTGTTCGTCCGTTCTCAATTTTAGGCGTAGCTTCTCTAGAGTCTCGTCCCATCTCTGGGCCTCGATGACACTGCCTCTTTAATCAGAGACAACTACTAGAGTAGAAATTATGCTCTCCACCGTCTCGGGTGCTCGCACCATTTGCAAACTCATTCTGTCGAATTCTCTAAGCAGTTCCTCCTCCTTGTTGAACAGGACTGCTAATTGGTGTTGGCTCTTACGTCTCAAACGGGTGCCACAACGTTAGCCTTCCCCGAGTGATAGTTTATACCGGAGTCGTAATCTTTCACCAATTCGAGCCATCTTCTCAGTCGCATGTTCAGGTCTTTCTGCTCGAAGAAATATTTGAGGTTCTTGTGGTCCGTGAAAATTTCACACCTAACTCCATATAGGTGGCGTCTCCAAATTTTCAACGCGTGGACCATTGCCGCTAGTTCTCGCTCGTGTGTTGGATAGTTGAGCTTGTGTGGTCTGAGTTGTCGTGACGCATAAGCGATCACCTTCCCATTTTGCATCAACATACATCCAAGTCTGCTCTTGGAGGTATCCTTATAGACTACATAGTCCGTTCCGGGCTCGGGGACTGCTAAAACGGGTGCGCTGGTCAACTTCTTCTTTAACCGTTGGAAGCTTGCTTCGCGCTCGGGAGACCAGGAGACCTTAGTTCCCTCCTTGAGTTGCTGAGTCATTGGCCGTGCAATCTTCGAGAATCCTTCAACGAATCTTCTGTAGTAACCAGCTAGTCCTAAGAAACTTCGAATCTCGTTGGGCGTAGTTGGCATTTTCCAATTTCGTACTCCCTCCACCTTGGCGGGGTCTACTCGGATTCCTTCTGTCGTCACGATATGTCCAAGGAAGTTCACCTCGTTGAGCCAAAATTCACACTTGCTGAACTTGGCGTATAACTTCTCCGCCCACATCGTCTCTATTGCAGTCCTCAAATGCTTCTCGTGCTCCTTTATGTTCTTGGAGTATATCAGCACATTGTCGATGAAGACTAGTACGAGCTTATCGAGGTATGGGTGAAAAATGCGATTCATTAGATCCATGATAAGGCTAATTTCATGCATAGGTCTAGGGGATAAATTCATGAAATTACGGGGTCTAACACACGTCTTAAGCCAGGTGTGTAGAAGAATTTTGCCAGGTCCAGGAAAGAGATAGGACAATCACATGGTCCGAGGAAACTGGCGAAAAAGTGAGCATTGTGGAGGAAATTGCAAGACGGAGGAAATCTCGGAGCTGAAGGGTAGAATGGAGATTTCTACGAATGCTTCTAGAAGATTATGTCCGCGCCTATATAAGGAAGGAAGCATGCATTCTAGAGGGACCTTCTCGGTGGAGGCCTCATTACGGATTGTAGCTAGGAGCTCACTTTTCTCTTACACACTTGGGTTCTTTTTGGGAAATTCGGGGGTTCACGTCTGGGTTCACTTCCTGTTTACAGTAGTTTCATTTGGGTTTAACACCGTCCTGTCGAGGGCGAAGAAACAATTTCCAATTTATTTATCGTTATTTTGTGGATTTCACCGAGCTTCGCTGTTCGAAGCTAGGCACTCTGTTTACCCTTTATTCTGTGGGTTTATGCAAGCTATTTTCCATAATGTTGATGGTGTTTGTTTCTGCTTCAGTTCTTGTGTTTTTCTGGAGTTCGTACTAGTACTTGTTTTGGATGCTTTTCACATTTGCTCACTGAATCTGTGTAAAATTGTTTGAATTGGTTTTTGATCGGAGTAGATCTTTAGAATCGAAAGTTATGGGGATGATTCTGGTTGTTGTAGGACTCGGATCGCTTGGATCCGGAGTGGATTAAGCATCCGACGAGAGATCTGAACAGAGTTGGTTTAATTTGATGCCTAGCCTTCGTGTTTTTATTTCGCTCCGTCTAGTTTATGTAGATATGTGTTATTTCCGGTTTGTTGCAAGTTTCCGACGACCAAACTTTTATATTCTGTTCGAATCAGGTTATGTGCTCGGTTTCCTTCATCTTCGTGTCTGATTCAGCTAGAGAAATGCATGTCGTTGTTAGTTAAATTCCCAGTTCGTTATTTGCAGCTTTTCTGCTGTACCTGCTATTTCTGGAATGTTGGTCCCCACTGTTATTCATTTTCTGTCTAGCTAAATTAGGTAGTCGTTTACACGGTCTAGGAAGTGAATTTAATATCTAGCAGTCATGAGGACGTTTGATCTCAGCATGTTTATAGTTTTCTAGGTCTAGTGTTACATTTCTTGCCTAGGTCTAGTTGTAGTTATACCTCAACCCAGTTTGCGTGGCAGCAGCCGCCTTTGTCAAGAGTCTCTAAATGTTTTCTTACGTGTCCGTCTTCGTGGGATCGACCCCTGCTTCTCTATCTAATCCATAGTATTCGGGTTGAGGGATCTTTGAAGGGGAGTTTTGTGTATACAACGACAGAGCATTCTGTGTTCCATTGAGTTCCTATACCAAGTGATCTAGTGGGTTCATAGGACTTGGTATCTCGACCTAGCACAGCACATCACCCTCTCTCCCTTCAATTCATAAACACTGTTGGTGCATTGGTCAGTCCAAACGACACCACTGTAACTCGTAGTGACCATATCTGGTCCGGAATGTCTTCTTGGGCACATCTTCTGGTTTGATCTTCAACTGGTGATATCCCGATTTCAAATCCATCTTGGAAAATATGCTGGCTCCCTTGAGTTGGTCAAACAGGTCATCAACTCTGGGCAACGGGTATTGTTCTTGAGGGTTAGCTGGTTAAGCTCTCGGTAGTCCACACACATTCTCATGGTCCCGTCTTTCTTCTTGACGAACAGTACAGGTGCTCCCCACGGCGAGACGCTAGGTCTGATGAATCCCAGTTCCAGGAGTTCTTGCAGCTGTACCTTCAGTTCGTCCAGTTCCTTTGGGGCCATTCGATATGGTGCCTTTGATATCGGGGCAGATCCTGGTTCTAGATCTATAGTGAAATCTACTTGTCGGTCTGGCGGTAGACCAGGTAGTGTGTCAGGAAACACATCTGGAAAATCGCGAGCGATTTCGACTTACTCTAATTTCTTCTCCTCTTTCTCTTCTTTGTTCAGGTAAACAAGGTATGCCAGGCATCCTTTCTTCATCAGCTTACTGGCTTGCAGCATCGTTATCACCTATTTACGCGTTCCCATAGAAATTCCGTGAAAGCGAGTAGCTTCACCTTTGGGGTTTCTAAAAGAAATTTGTCTCTCTTTGTACAAGATCGTGGCATGGTTTCCAGCCAGCCAGTCCATTCCTGGTATTATGTCCACATCCCACATGATCATAATACTCAAGTTGTTTGCTAAAATCTTACATTCGCTCAGAGTGATTTCTAAGTTCGAGCAAGTATGAGAGATCTCTATACGTCCTCCTACCGGGGAAGATACTTCCATCCTATGTTCAGGTTCTTTCGTAGCGAGTCTTAAGGTAGTCACGCAAAGAGTGGAAATAAAAGAATGCGAAGCACCAGTATCAAACAGAAGCATAACGGGTGTGTTGAAGAGCTTACCCATGCCTGCCGAATTTCCCTGGTTCACCTCTGGCTGCTTCTGCCTCATTGCATAAGCTTGGGCCTGTGTTGGGAGTTTCGGCCTCTGCTGCTGACTTCTCGGTGGCTGCTGTGGATTTGCTCCAGGTTGGACATTCATTGCGCGCAGTTGTGGGCGCTGAGCTGACGGGTAAGGTTTTGCTCCCGTCCCTGGAGTCCTGTTCGAGCAGTGTTTAGCAAGGTGCCCAGTCTTCCCACAGTTGAAGTAGGTATATGTCCCTGACTTGCAAACGTCGCCATGCAGTCTGTTGCATTTGGGACATGGACTGGACCTTGATATGTTCCCCTTGAAAGATCCAGGGGTAGCTTGGTATCCGTCATTCTGTGGCTTGCTAGGTCCATACCCTCCCCTCTTAGGTTCAGGTTGGGCTCGTGGTCCTTCCCACTTTCTCTTGTCCCTGAGTGCTTGGGACTGAGCCGGGGGTGGAGCATGACTCACAGCTGGCCCGGTTTCCTCTCCCGGAATGGCTGCCTCGATGTATAGTGCTCTATCCAGAGTCTCAGAGTAGGACAGTCCTCCATGGCTGGCCAGTGCCCTGCGAATCTCGTACCTCAGACTGGCACAGCATTTTTCAGCTATAATCTCATAGTTTTCAACTGTTCTGGTGCGTACCGAGCCATCACAGAATATCCGGTCGTAGTCCGTCACTGACATCCGTGCTTGTTTCCTATTGCGGGGACTCCATTTTTCTTCCCTCGGTGGTCTCACACTTGTAGTTTCTAATTCGCCACCTCTTTTATTGTCGGCACTTAATCGTCAACATGTAATCCGTGAGTCTACTTGTACTTCCTTTCTAACTGATCTTGCATAACCATGGTGTGAATCTCCATTTCACGCAACTCACTTATTTATATCTGCTATACTCGTATCCATCGATCAACTATTCTTATCTAACTCGTGCGGCATGACAGGGTCGTTAGGTTGTATCATCTTTACTCATGTCTGTCTATCAGGACTTATTTCTCCTAGGTATTTGAAAAGGATCAAGGCATTGCATTTGTTGAGAGTCTTGCATTGGGAATTTAGTCAAACAGACTTAACTTGGATGATACTGATTTCAGCATGAAAAAGTACTGAAAAAAAATTCCCTTGTGTTGGAAAAAAAAATCTCAAATTTACTCAAGGTGACAAAAATAACACCTCCAGTGTGACCCTGTGAATTAAAATCACCAACTCGCAATGATTGGTTTACAAGGATAGCAGGACTAAGCTCAAATAAACTTGAAGATTTCTCTGGTTTGACTCTTTCAAAAGATCACACTGGTTAAGAGGTTTCAAGCAAACCTATAGAACTTGGGGATTTCTCGAAAGAAATGAAATGTGCCATGAAATAGGACGAAACGAATTAAATTGGAGTTCTCATAGTAGGCATCAAATAGTATGGTCCAATTGACCGTTCAGATTCAAGAGGGTCTTGCTAACAATAGATTGATGGCTCAAATATGTTAAAGCTTGGAAGAGTCAGTCGCAGTAGTACATGAAAGTGTAGGCAATTGCCACGAAATCGCGCTGACCATCCTCTAAAAATGTTAAAGCTATTGAAAATAGAATCACGTTGAAGAATTCGCATGTTGTCAAGAAAATTCTCAAGAAGATAAACCTCTGGGGTAACAACCAAAGTAACTCGTTAAGAATGAAGTGGGTATGCTAGTCTTAACGATCATTGAAGACATGGTAAAAATTTCCCAGATGAAACAAACATGTGGTGGAATTGAACATGAGAAAATCTCAAGTCTTGCAAGAAAGAACTTGTCATATACATGTTTCCAAAATAACAAGAGTTGACAGGAGTTCCAAGAAGAATACGTCATTCATTAAAGACGAGGTTTAGAAAAAAAATGAGCTTGGTCTGAGGTTCTGAAGACAAACAACTTTAGAGTAATGATGCGATTGGGCTTGCGAAGTAAATATTTCACTCGTACTAATGATGAGTAACCAAAGTTGTCGCTAATCGGCATGTCTGAAAAAAAAATATTATAGCAAAGCTCGTGCTCATAGAAACTGGAAGTGAATAGCGATCTGATGTACCCAAGATAAGAAGTGGTACATTGATTTGTATTGCCAATTGCTCAAAGTGTCTGAAATTTAAATTTTTAACCATGATCTGGAAATGGGTCACAACTTTCATAGAAGAAGGAAAGTATTGACAACCTGCTTTGCAAAACGCAGGTCGATCAATAGTGTTAAACAGACATGAAGGCATTTTCGTTAAGGATGTTCAAAGAAAGAGATTTTCTGGAAATCCAAGTAAGTACTGCTGATTAAATTTGTCTATTTCATCCATGTGGTGGGGATATCTTGAGTCCGTCGAAGGTATTCGAAAGAAAACGAATCGATGCACGAAAATCCATGTAGGGAAAGTCATCAACTAGAGCCACATATTGTGTGATCTAACGTCATTAGACTAAGTTCATATCTCAGATCGAGCGTTTCTATAAGGTCTCATGAAACGTGATGGGATCAACACTTGCTTTCGGATCTTACATGAGTGGCTTGGCCACAGTGAGGATCTATCTTGCGCTATTCCCTTATAGCACCGTTCCTCGTCTTTCTCTTCAACAGTTGCCCCTCTCGTGCTCCTACGCATTTGGGCATTAGCTCTTCTTGTGCAAAAGTCGTGTCGCCTTAGATCATGCGTTCGTGATTAACTCTTATCTAGCATCGTCTCAAAATTGTTGCTCGGGAAAGCAATAGTAGGATTTATGGTTCATCCTTCATAGTCCCAGTTTGAACTACATTTTTTAGGGAGAGTACTTATTCCCTCTCAGTTCTTTCTATTATCTTGACTAGGTAAAATATTCTCGGCGCACTTTGTTTTAGTTATCTCAAAATTTCCCGCTTCTTCATCTTTCAACTTGTTTGGTTGAACGTCTTGGAGTATTGATCGAGTCGATTACTTGGAAATATCTAGTGAACAAGTCTAGATCTTTACTGAAGAAATGTGCGGATCTCAGAGCAGGAAAGAAACTGAGGCTCTGATACCACTCTGTCACGACCGCACTTTGCTAATGATAGCAAAAGCGGGAAATCCGTGACTAATAAGCGGAATTAACGAAACGGAGAAAGAACTCAAGGGACTTGCCGAAAGGCCAATCAATTGATTCCACAAATTAGAAGCCAAGTATTTGATTACAAGATCTCAAAATAGAATAATTCATCATATCAACTAAATCAGAGTTCGGAGGTGAGACTTTGAAATCCTAACTTGACAAAAGTACAGCGGAATAGGTCCTCACTAAACGACTTCGTGTATGAAGACACGAATCGTAGAGAAATCCACTTGATTATTTAATAGCATCGACTCCGATCAATATTCCTTCCTCTTGACGTTCAACCTGCACATTTATAAATACATGCAGGGCTGAGTACAGGAGTACTCAGTGGACACGTGCCGAAAACAAAACATACATATATATGTTGTCATCTATCAACAGTATCACACGGGGGTTTTCTTAAAAGGCCCGCACATACTAAATTCTTTTGTGATCTTAAAAGTCCGACTGCAGTCTAAGTTCTTGATGTATTCCTCCATGTCTGAGAATCCAGTGTGCCGTGAAGGTGGCCGCCTTCACAAGCACCCTCGCCGGCCAACCTCTCTCTAGGATGGCTCACAGCGCTCACGCACGAAACTCCGAATAGGATTTGCGGTCCTATTGGGAACCAAACTCGTTACCAAATTTTTTTGGCATCGCCAAACTTTCGGCATATAGCCCTCACAGACAGGTCTCGAAAACAAACATTTTATGGCATGACAACAACTTTAAAATAATTCACATCTCCATTTTTGAGAAAAGATGATATTTCATAACTTCAAAATATTTGCTTTATATCCACACTATAGTGCTCGATATTAAAAGAAAGCCCACCTGGTATGCTTATCCCTCAACTCAATTACTCGCTTTGGCCTCACTTGCCCTTGTGCAATTTATCCTTTGAAAATAAATAGCGTAGCACGCTAATTAGTACTTGACTATTTCTCTTGAGAAAAGAATGCATGCATCCTATTGGATATCACCTATAACTTAGTCTTGTCTTATAGGATTTTCTTAATCCTATCTCGGGCTTCACTACTCTGCAGAATTTATTTATTCACTTTACTAACTTCGGAGAAATTCTATTTTCTCTAAAATAAATATTTGGGCACTTATTTAATAAAATATGGATTCTTGGAGAAAAATCCCTTCTAATTCTTTTCTTCGAATTTTCTTAAGGCGTCGCGGGGCGACGCCGGTCGGCTCTCGCGTCTCCCGTCCTCAATATCTCCTGTTTCCGGACTTAGTAAATTATTTGAAAATTAATTAATTAAGCTTCAAGCTCAACTTCTAAAATTAATTCCCTTCAAACATGATTTATTTCCAAGCCCAACATAACAATAATTAAAACCTGTCCATTTACTAACATTTAAATTACGCAGTCTCACTTCTCAACAAATTAAATGGCCCTCTGCCAATTAATTAGTAGTCCACTTTGGAAAACAAAATAGCCCATTTGGTTAATTTAAAGGCCTAATCACTTCGGCCCAGACTAAAATGAATGAGAGTCCAATTAATGACCCCTTTCCCATTTATCTCGGCTGATTCTCTCTCTCCCCTTTTTTTCTTTTCTTCTTCTATTCCAAAATTTCCAAAATTGAAGTCACAGAGGCTGCGACGCCTCAGGCGGATTCACCACGCACTCGCCGCTGCTCCGGTCGGCGCCTCCTCTGCGTCGCCGGCAGAGCACGGCACGCGTCGCCACTGCCCCCATCGTCCTCTCTCCTTTAGTTCCCCCTTTCTCCGATTAAATTTCAAATCCTTAAATTAGGAGAACACATCGGCCACTTCTTCTCTCTCTCCCTCGATGTCTTTGTTTTCCGGTGAAATCGCCATCTCGTCTGGGCGCCGGAGCTTCATCGGCGCCCTCCATCGGCTCTTCCGGAGGCCGCGACACCGGAACCTCCTTGTTCTTTGCTTGACGGCATCGACGTCTGCCACTCGATGTTCGTTTCAAGCAGTCTGTGTTGTTATGTGTTGTACGTTTTTGTTGAGCATTGATTGATATGCTTCATCCTATGTTGTGAAAATCCTATTGCGAATCTAAGTTCTTGGCTAAATACTATGGTTGTTCTATATGATGCAAAGGTTGGTCTTGTGGAGGTTACCTCGGTTCGGTGAACTTGATTTGCCTTCTTCTGCCGCTGCCTCGCGCTGCCCGTTCCTCCCTCCGTCGCCTCTGTTATCCGAGAGCCTTGGGGCCGAGAGAAAGTGTGGATGGGAGGGGGGTGACGGTGGTATTTATAGGCAATTCCTTGGCCTCTCATGGCAGCAACTTGGGCATTGATGTTCCTATTCTTGGTTACAAGTTTAGCTCCCTTTTGAGCTTGATAAGTATGTTGATCATACCAAATTTGTGTAAGCTTTGGGGCTCCTACTTTCGGCTTCAAGCTCAGCCTCCTTTTGAGTTTTATGTTTATGGGAATCTTACCTATTTGATGCAAGCCTTGGGGCTGCCCCCCTCTTAGTTGCCTCCTAGTCTCGGTTTGAAGGGTGTGGAAATCTATTGTTGCCTTAAAAAGGCCCTTGGTGATGAGCTTATCCTTTGCTCATTCTTGTTCCTATTCTTTTTGCAAGTTTGGTGATGTGTCACAAAGATTGCATACTTACTATTTTGAATAAGTCCTCCACCTTGAGTCTTGTGAAGCCAAAATCTCATACCTATTTTGATGTTTCACTTGTAGGGCAAGTTGTCCAAGCTTGGTGTCTTATGGAGCATCAATCGAGAGGGAGGGTTGAGGGGAAGAGAGAAAGAAGACTTCTTCTTGAAGCTCTTGTTTTCTATATTACTTTAGTAATTTCCGAGATTTGTATTGTCCATTTCATACATGTAAGCATGTACTATTAGCATCTTCCTTAATCATGTAATTTGCATCTCCACATGGAATTTGTTAATGGGAACATATCTTTTACTTCTATGCTAGAGGACAATTCTTGTACTTGTTTCCTTCACAAAACTTGTTTTATTCCACGATGGAAATTACAACGGAAATCCTACGTTCACACGCCCTCCACGCGAGGATTAATTAGTCTAATAAATTCAGATTATCCATAACAAAAGGAAAGAAATTCCGGGGCGTCACACCCGCCCTCTTTGTGCCACCTCCACCCCCCCACCAACTCGTTGTGGACCATTTTGTATCAAGCCACCGGCGCTGATACGTGTCGGATGACTCCCAAGCAATTTGATGCATGATAAGGCTCGTTTCATGCATAGTTTTAATGGTGGTTGATATACCATATTGGGGAGATAACGCAGGAAAAGATAAGTTTTTAGTGTGCAGAATAGCAGGTTGGCCGAACAGTAGGTGCGCCTTGATCAATTGAACGCAGATGGGAAAAATGGCTAAAAAGCGTTGCAAACTGATCAAGTGGGCGAAGATGAAATGACCATGCCAGCCAGCCTTGCGGATTGATCAAGCAGATCCACTATTGATGGCGCTACAAAGTTGTCCTTTTCTGTAAGGGTAATAATGCCAAATCATGGAGAATATGCCCTAGGGATTGGAGCTGAAGTCGTCCTATAAAAGGAGGAGGAACCTGAAGGAAAATCATCATGCAGAGCTCTCGAAACCTCGACACACACACTCAGTTCCACATTCTACACTGAGAGATACAACACATAGGGAAGGAAGGATAGAAGGGAGAAGAGAAGGAGTTCCACCATGAGAATACTCTCTACCTCCTAACTTGGAAGGAGAGAGCCTAGTTTAGCAAAAATCCGATGTTCGTTTGATGTTCTTAAGCACCGAGGAGTCGCTACAATCGTTCTTTTATCGTTTTTATTTATGTTTTCAGCTACAAATTCTTAAGTTTTTGTGATTTCTAAGCTTCCTTAGTTTAAACTCTTTGCAAGTTACATTTCCAGTTGGATCCTGTTACTTTGAACTGTTAAGTTGTTATGCGCATCTGAGATTTTGTGGAATAACTGTTCAAATGAAGTTTTCTGTTGGAGTTTCGGTTAGATCTGATGTTGGCAAGCTCAATTATGTATTGTATGTGTTTCCTTCCATTTGATTATCGTCAGATTTCTTAGATCTAGTTTCTTAGCGTTTTAATCGTTGTTCGATTTCTTAGATTTAGATGTTTGGTGTTTGCTTTACGTTGGATCTGCATTTACGTGTTTAGATTTGCATGGAAATGGAGTAGTTATTGTTGATTTGTTGTTTAATCGGTTGGAATTTCATGGATCTAGTTTTAGTTTGTTGATTTCTTGTTTTTCACTACATGCTCTGTTTTCGATCTGTCATGTTTGAGTTGTTAGTTTAGCTTGTTTGTTTGAGGAAGAAGACGTTCGTAGTTAGTTAGGAGAGCAAGTCTTTGTCACCTTTAGCTTTAGTCGTTTCTTTTCCAACTTTATTTGCCAGCGCATTAATTAGGGAGGTGGTCCCAGTTACTTTTCTGTTTCGCAGTGTACTTTCCGTTTTTGTCAAATCCGATTGATCAGTTAGCAGTAGTAGTGGTTCAGTCATGTTTTCGCATAGTTAAATCCAGTTGATCATTTAGAACTCTTCTTTTGCGCGCTCAGTCAAGTAGATAAAAACTTACCCCACTTAGTTTGCGTGGCAGCAGCCATCCCAAAATGTCTACGACACATGCTGAAACATCTTCATCTCTGTAGGATTCGACCCTTACTTCCCTTTACTAATTAATAATACTGTGGGTTAAGGCTTTGGAAGTCCTCGTTCTGGTTCGTGCACGCCCAACGACACGTAGATAGATTTTTAGGAGTCGCCTTATTAGTTGGTCGACGTCCTCTTGATCAATCTGCGATTATTTTTCATTACATTGCGTGTGTACTACGAATACAAGAAGGAGCAACTTCAATGCACATCATGCAATTATACGAGGTCTCCGACAACAATTGGGGATACCGCCATCGGACTAGTCTTCTTTGTAGGATTTTAATTATGTAATTTTTAATTTTTAGGATTTTAAGTAACGCTTTGTTTCCATTTCGGTTGTAAGTGCAGCCAACCTGCTATTAAGGATATGGCTAGGCATGCACAAGGGTCGGGAACCGCCGGTTCCGGGCCCGAACCGGCGGGTCAAGGGTCGAGAAATCCATGAACCTGAACCGGCCCGCCTAGCTCCCGGCGGTTCCGGTTCCGGTTCCGGTTCAATTTTTTTTGCATTTTTCAACTTTTCAATTTTAATCAAATTACATTACACTTTTCAAGTTTGTTTTTGTATGAAATGTGAGTAAATAAAATTGAAAAAAAATACGGCTAAAGTTGCAATTTTATTGAAATTGCATGTTTACAAATTACACGTTACAAGTTACAACAATTACAAATTGAAAACATATGGCGGTCTTGAAGTCTTAAATAAAATTTAAATACAAATGAGACTACTAGTGAAGAACTAATTACAAATGACAAGAAACGACGTTGAAGTTCTTAAACGTATAAGTGTATTATATATATACTCTTAACCGGGGAAGAAGATCTTTCTACATAACTAAATTAAGGACACCTTTAGCAATTCAACTTTAAATGTTGAGTTTCGTCTAACAATCAACAATTATAGTAGAATTGTCAAAAGTTTCCCTCATTTAGCCGTATAGAGAAATATACTTCATCGACTAGAGTATATACAAATACAATTATGTAATTGTATTTGCATATTTTTAAAGTAGGAATTAATGGGAAAAAAAGAAATAAAAGAAAAAAGACTTGAGCTCAACTTAAATTAAATGAGGTGCCTACGTATCCCAATTGCTCATTTGCATTAGGAAATCAAAGTCCACGTAGTTCTCTTACCTTACTTACCTATTTGGCTTGGCCGGCGGCGGTTGACGGTTGGCCTAATCTTCATCCCCGGTGAATTCATCTTGTGATCCCTCTTGACGATCATTCCAATCATTTTCTTGTTCTCGGACGTCAGCTTTGGCCCAATCATCAAGTAACATCACGGCTTCCATATTTTTCGCCGAGAGCTTACTTCTTGATTCATCCAAAACGCGCGAGCCAACACTAAAAGCGGACTCGACGGCGACGGTGGAAGCCGGAACAGAAAAAATCTCCTTGGCCATTGAAGCAAGGATGGGAAAATCTTTCTCGTGGGTTCCCCACCAATCGAGGATGTCGATTTGGGCGGGAGGAGTAGGACCTTCATCACCAAAGGAAAAGAGTGATTCAAAATATAAATCTAATTCACTGACCATACCTGAGGACCTTCCGCCGGTGCTGTAGTTGTATAGGTCGGCTAGTTGGGATTGCGCGTCGGGGTCATCATAATCGGCTTGAAATGCAAAGCCATAGTTATGTTGTGGAGGAGGGGGTCTTCTGACTTGGTGAGTGGTGTTATACTTGGTTTCATATTCGGTGTAGAGAGAGCGCAAGTTATACTCGAGGTTTTGTTGCACAACTGACCGGTTCGGGAGGTTTATTTGAAAGGTTTCTGAGAGGTCGACTCCAAATTCGTCACTGGTATCCGATTGGATTGCTTGAAGGGGACCAAGATCAATTGAACTCAAATTGTTATAATAAAAATCTAAAATTCTAGAGGTACCTGCTAATTTCCATTTTGGATCCAATACCTTTGCAATCAAAAACACGTTAGGAATCTCACTGAAATACTTGAGCCATTTTTCAATCATATAATACAAAACGCACATTAACTCGGGAGAAGAGGAAGCATTTTTCATTGCAGTTTTAAAACCAAGGGATATGTACATGCAATGCTCCAAAACACGAACAGCAGTGCAATAATAATCACCCGACAATTCAACAGTAGCATTTTTGAAATATTTGAACAATTTAAATAAAGCCAAACTGTTATCCCAACAACTATGCGAAAGATATAAATCACGGTAGGGGTTAGTTCTATAAAAATCACATAAAGCATCTTTATGTGTCAAAGTAGAATTCAGACAATCATATGTCGAATTCCATCTATGAGACACATCCATAGTAAAATTCGTGTACCTGACATTCTTTTGATGGCAATATTTCTTCCATGCTTTGCCAATAGGTGGCTTTTGATGGATTAATCTAACTGCATTTCTAATAGGAGAAACATGCTTTTGCCATAATTCAAGCGCATCCTGTACACATAAATTTAAAATATGGCAAATGCATCTTTGATGAAAATACTTACCTCTAATTACCGGTGTACAAGCCGCAATCAAATCGGCAATACTTGCGGTGTTGGCAGTTGCATTATCAAAACCAATAGAAAATATCTTGTTGCATAACTGAAACTCATTCAACACTTGTATAATCAAAGAAGCAATTTCGGGTGCAGTGTGTGGACTTTCAAATTCTCTAAAACCAATTAAACGCTTGTTCAAAGTCCAACTGTTGTCCACAAAGTGAACCGTAATACCCATGTATGAATGACGGTTAAAACAATCCGTCCTAACATCTGAGCAAATGTTCACCCTGTGGCCCATGTTAACTAAATAACGTGATAATTCTACCTTTTTCTCCAAGCACTGCCGAACGGTAGATCGTTGCACGGTCATTCTACCTATTCTTTTGATTGCTACATTCAACCCACTTTGCATAGTAACCTCAAAACTTTTGTCATCAAAAACATTAAAGGGCATATGCTTCATAGCCGCCCATCTAGTCTTTGTATCATCAAAATTCTTTTTATCATATTTAAATAGAGGCGCACCTGACGAACCCGAGTCGGCTGGTTGGAAGTTTAGTTGGCTTTGGGTAGAGGCAGTGCCACATTCTACCGGATGCTTTGCCACTAAATGGCGACGGAGGGTGCCATATCCACCACCGGCGGGCCATTTGTACACTTTATCGCAATAGTTGCAGTAAACATGAAAGTCCGAAGTCTCTTCTTGAGAGTTCGGATCGTGAGGACTTGGAATCACCACCGGGACCTTCTTGTAGTGTTTGATAAAAATGTCCGATTTCAAAGCTTTTGCCGTGTTAGTGGGTGCAGGGGGAGGCATCTCCTCATTTCCGCCGGTGCTAGAAGGAATACGAGAATGCGATCTATCCTCGTTGTTGTCCGAGTCCGACGATATAGTAACGTCGAACTCCTCATCTTGTTGGGAACGACCTCCCCTACCCCCACCTTGTTGCATTTCAGCAAGTAGCATGGCGGTCCTATGATCTTCTTCCATCTACAAATATTATGTACGTAGAATTTAAAAGTATGAACGCAAAAAAAAAATTAATGAAATTTTGTGCATGTGAATTGGAAAACAAATTTTTCATTACTTACTTGCATGCGTTCGGCTGCCAATCGGGAAACCTCTTCCATAACATCTCGACGACTAGGTCGTCGAGATTTTGAGGGACGCGTAGTGCTTTGATCTTGGGCTATTCCCTTGCCCCGATCACCACGTCCCGATCCACCACGAGAAGAAGACATATTGAATATATTGATAAATGAAAAGTAATATGGACTTGGAATGAAATATGTATGAAGTATAAAAGAAGTGGTAAATTATGAGCACAACAAATATAGTAGTGAGTAGAAAGTGTAGAATTAAACTTGCGCAATTAGAGAGAATGAGGAGAGAATAGAGAAATGGAGATTGAGAATGAAATTCCGAAAATTCAAGGAATGGGGCAAGGAATAATGAAGGAGAAGTGGGGTATTTATAGGAGTAAAATTGGATGAAAAAAAAAATTTTGAAATCTGCCGTGAACCGCCGGTTTACCGCCGAAACCGGCGGTTCAACCCTAAACCGGCGGGTTCGCCACGGTTTGCGTCAGAAAACTGCCGGTTTCTGACCGAAAACCGGCGGTTTATGACCGGTTTTGCAGGCCTAAACACTGACCCTACGACCTAGCCTCTGAAAAGTTGCCGGAACCGTCGGAAACCGGCTCCCGACAAACCGCTGGTTTACCCCGACAAACCGCCGGTTTACCCCTCAACCCGGCGGTTTACCCCGCAAACCGCCGGTTCCAACGGCTATCCTAAACCCCTACGCGAACCCTACGAACCCCTAACCTACGAAACACTGTTCGACCCTTTGAACCGGCGGTTTGAACCGCCGGTTCACGGTTCAATATATTGCCGAACCTGAACCGGCCCTTCCGACCCTTCAACCCGCCTGCCGGTTCAAACCGCCGGTTCCGGGCCCGGTTCCGGTTCATGAACCGGCGGGCACGAACCGGCGGTTAACCGGCGGGCCGGGCCGGTTTGTGCATGCCTAGATATGGCAGAAAGAAATAATAATTTATAATTTTTAGGATTTTAAGTATGTAATTTTCAATTTTTAGGATTTTAATTATGTAATTTTTATTTTTTTTTAATTTGTAATAGTAGTTCGGGTATTTTTAATGCATTTTAATATTATGAAAATGTTTTTATTTAAATTGAATAATAGAATGGTGGGACCCTTGAACATGCTCTTGCGGAAGAGCATGGATGTGAGTGTTGTGCTTTTATGGAAGAACAAGGAGTAAAAAATAAATAAAAGTGGATCTGAGCCTACATCTATGCACTTTGGCAAAAGTATAGATGGAGATGCTATATGAGAACCAATATTAAAATATAGGAACCACATACGTGCATCATGGGTGGGTATAGGCTGTAAACATGTAGATTACTCTAGTAAATAAATGGAGTTGATGAATCATCCCTATTAACTTCGGAAGTAAACAAAACTTTAGCAATAATGGAAATGGAAAATAAACTTTACAGTAAATATTAGACCAAATTTCGTTGGCAAACATTTTCCAAGATAAAGTAATATAGAAAATGACATTCAACAACCAATTTTGTACTGTACTTGAGAAATTAGCTAGGGGCATTCATCAAACTAATTTTCAAGGTTATCTTTCCCACTATTTAATTATGACGGCTTACATAATACTCCCACTAATTGATCTATATTATCCTCTCATGGTCACATATAAAAAGGAACAAAACACTAATAAATAAATTTAATTATCACTTCATATAAAGTTAATTAGCAAAATAAGAAGTCAATCATTGGTTATCCATCGAGGGATGCGAGCTGGCAGCTCTACATTATACATGTAATTATTAGCAGCTCATCAACGAAGGAAATGATAATTAGCATGTGGGGCAACGAAGAAAGGATAGATAAGAGAATCATACTACTAATATAACTATACATTAATTAATACAGACCTAATTATATACTAATAAATTTCATTATCAGTTAGCGATTGACGTGAAAACGAGGTCTTCAAAGCCAAAGCATATTCGCAATACCAATATTCAATATACACAAATGGGGTGTTCGGTTTGCAATATTGTATCCCGAGATTAAATATGTAGCGTGTTTGGTTCATGAGATTCAATATTACAACTCAATCTTAGATAGATAATCATGGGATAATTAGTCATAGCTAATCCCTTATGACTAAAATAATCTCACAACTCTATCCTAAATTGTATATCAGTACTATTTTATCTAAGAAACCAAACACCACCAAAGACAGCTAATTAATGTAGCATGCAGAATATAGAGAAAAATAAAGAAATAAATTTGAAGATCAATCCTAATAACTGCCAATGTTATATAAATTAAAGTGGCAAAACATTTTTTTAAGTATAGTTTTCATTTTCCCCAGCTGGGAGATGTTAATCTTTTTTAGGTATTTCATGAAAATTAAACAATTTAATTAGTACTAGTATATTCTAATTTTTCGTCACGGGCATCACTGCTCATACCAAATTGTGACCATACTGTGGAATTTGCGGTATTGTCTAGTCCCCACGGGCCACGCGTTGACAAAATAGAAAAAGACGAGCATTAAAAAAAATTATTTTTAAGGATACAAAACTTGATACGTAATTACTAGCATTTTAAAATTTTTTAAAAGAATCATAATTTAGATTGCAAAAGAAAGTGTCCCAAAATTGAAGACAAATATCATAATATTTTATTTTTTAAGGACTCTTCTATTTGTATCTACTAATTTTAATTGAAACACTAACAATAAAGACATTTTACTAAGAAGGTATAATTAAACGCACTAATTAATTTTTTAATAGCATTAAAAAGTATATTTTTTTTGCCAATATTTTTTGTTGTTATAGTGAGAGTTCATATGTAGGCTGGGCGGCGCCCTCTCTCGTCACCACTATTATTGAATTCCGCTCTTATCCATCACCACAAAATTAAACGTTTTAACAATTTGATGGCTCTCCTTGTGCCAGCTGGGCTACCCATGTTGCTTTCACCAACTCAACCAATATCATTTCCACGTTTCATAATAAGAGTGACAGTTTTTTATTTCGATCATAAGAGTTACTCCCCCGTCAATATTTAAAGAGGCATTTTGACTCGCCACGGATTTTAAGAAATTATTTGACTTTATGAAGAAAAGTAAATGAGAAAGTGAGTGGAATGTGAGGCTCATTTAAAGTTTGGATTATGAGTGTAATAAGTTAGTGGGATGTGTGGTCCACATACTAAAAGTAGAACAAAGTAAATGGTTCTATAAATCGTGGACAAACTAAAATGGTAAAATGGTTCTTTAAATCATGGACGAAGGGAGTATATTTTACTTTTTTCATAAATGATAAGCAATTCCACAAACTTACTTCACTAATATTTTATTATAAAATTAATATAAAAAATGGATTTCATATTCCATTAACTTTTTTCAATCTACTTATTTTTTACATTTTTTAAAATCCATGCTTACATTAAATATGACTCCTATTATACGACGGAGAGATTACTAAAATGCATATACCCAAACAAAAAAAAAACTCTTATATGATTGATGGTCGGTTTGTTTTATACTGACAAAAAAAAACAAACAAGTCCCACTCCTCTCCTTCACTACTATAAAAGCATACCATCACAAATTCACAACTCACAAATTCATCCACAAATCATCACGACCAAAGACATAATAATGGAGAACAAGGAAGAGGATGTGAGAGTTGGAGCCAACAAGTTCCCGGAGAGGCAGCCGATTGGCACGGCGGCGCAGACTCAGGACAAGGACTACAAGGAGCCGCCGCCGGCCCCCTTGTTCGAGCCCGGCGAGATCACTTCCTGGTCCTTCTACAGAGCCGGGATCGCCGAATTCATCGCCACTTTCCTCTTCTTGTACATCAGTATCCTCACCGTCATGGGTGTTCAGAACTCCCCTTCGAAGTGTGCCTCCGTCGGGATTCAGGGCATCGCATGGGCTTTCGGCGGCATGATCTTCGCTCTCGTTTACTGCACCGCCGGAATTTCCGGTCATTTCATTCAACCTATTCTTGACAATAACTCAACTTTAAATGTCCTCGACTTTTATTTGATTTTGAAAAAGTAAGTTGGAAAAAGTTTGTTAGAGTAAAATATAATAGTAAAAAATAAATAAGAGAATTATTGGGACTAAAAAACAATTATAGGCAAGAAGAAAAAGGTTATGAATATTGAGGTGGAAATAATATTGCAGGTGGACACATCAACCCTGCGGTAACTTTGGGACTATTCCTAGCGAGAAAATTGTCGCTGACACGGGCAGTGTTCTACATGGTGATGCAATGCCTGGGGGCCATTTGCGGTGCCGGTGTGGTCAAGGGTTTTCATAAGACGCTCTACATGACCAAGGGCGGCGGTGCCAACGTCGTCAACCATGGCTACACTAAGGGCGACGGCCTAGGAGCTGAAATACTTGGGACTTTTGTGCTCGTCTACACTGTCTTCTCTGCCACCGATGCCAAACGGAGCGCCAGAGACTCCCATGTTCCCGTATGTGCAATTTTTAATTAATTAGGACTACTAATTTATTTATTAAGTCTTATGTTTTTTTATGATGATGTTTTTTTGCAGATATTGGCTCCATTGCCAATTGGCTTTGCAGTTTTCTTGGTTCACTTGGCAACAATTCCTATTACAGGAACTGGTATTAACCCTGCCAGAAGTCTTGGAGCAGCCATCATCTACAACAAAGATGCAGCTTGGAATGATCATGTAACCTATTACTCCTTCCTGTCCCATTAATTGTCTAATTTTGTTATTTCGTTTGATTCCAATTACTTTTTTATGATAAATTTGCAGTGGATTTTTTGGGTCGGACCATTCATCGGAGCGGCCCTCGCGGCTCTATATCATGTGGTGGTGATCAGAGCCATCCCATTCAAGAACAAGTGATCTTCTTTGTCCCATAGCATGAAAGCATTGCCTTTTGATCATTCAACTTGTTGCATTAAATTTGTTTGAAGAAACAATATTGAGAGAGAGACAGAAAAAACAAGTCCATGTTGTAATTTTCCACTCTTTTCTGTTTTGTTTAGTTTGCTGTATGTATTAAATCATCTGTGTTGGAGATTGCCAAGATTGTGATGGGATAAATGCTAATATAAAAGAGAGGCTTTTGAAAATATCAAATGACACAAAAAAAGGTGGGTAAGTTGGTTTTTGGAATCATCTGTAACATGTTTTGTTTGGCTGTCAAATGCCAAATGGTCATGATAATAATTCACCTGCCCACCTCTACTATGTCAACACTTGTAATTTTTACTTCCTCCGTCTCATTCAAGATGACTGCCTTTTTTTTATTTGTTTCAATCAAGATAACCACTTTTCAATTTTAGAAATAACCTCATCTCTCCTCTCTCCTCATTAAAATCATCAACAATTTTTTTCCTCTCTACTTTATTCCACCTAACAACACTTCCTAAAATCTCGTGTCACTCAAGAATGTGGCCATCTTGAGTGGGACGGAGGGAGTAAAATATTGTTATATTTTATGGTTGAAAATTGAGAGTGTGGCTAATCACCCTATTCCCTAGAGCTAGTCTATTAATAATCAACCGAGCACAAGCATGTCATTAATTCATAATATAACCAATGTTTAAATGGATATAAATTACATTGACCTTCTCTTATAAAGAAATTTAATGTAAAATATCGGTAAATAAAAAAGTGATTGAAGTATTATTAGTACGGAAAGAGACTTATCTTATTAAAGAGATAAATTTATCTAAAATAAGAGATGATTAATTATTTAAAAAATTTAAAATAAAAACAATAAAACTTTTAATTATGAACGAATTAAATAAGTAATTGTATAATATTCATATATTGGTATAAATTGTTTTTGGGTTATATTCCTACAAAGGAAAACAAAATGAGGTAGTAGTATAAGCTACACGATTTGAGGCCCAACCCACAGAAAATCTATTCGGCTTAACTTAACCCATTTATAAAAGGATATACTGGAGTAGTATTTAATAGAAAACAAAATACAAACACACAAACAAATTAAGGAAGACCGAATTCCTCTTTCGTCCCAAACCAAAACCCCAGCTCAAGAAATCTGGAATGGACGTCATAAAATCGCAGCAGATTTCCTCCCGGCCGATCGACAAGGTGGTCGTGCACCCTCTGGTGCTGCTCAGCATCGTCGATCACTACAATCGGGTGGCGCGTGACACCAGGAAGCGCGTCGTCGGTGTTCTCCTTGGGAGTTCGTTCAAGGGCACGGTGGACGTCACCAACAGCTACGCCGGTCAGTTTTCCCTTTCTATTTCATACGTTTTTTTATTTCTAACTTCATTTCAATTTTTTATTTTGTATGTGAGGGCTTGCTTGTAGGTTAAGAAATGAGTTTTTATGGCGTGTTTGAACGTAGATTTGTTTAGGGTTTTGTGTTGGATTTAATTGGGGGCTCTAGAGTTGGCTATCCTGTATATTAAATTGGTAGGGCATTAGATCAGTTGCGAGGAAGGATTTTGAATGGAACTGAATATAACCTCAGATTTGGACTGGAAATACAATTCAGATGATAATTGCTTGATTACTGAAAATCATTATTCGAAATATTCTACTCCCTCCGCCCCAAGGTAATTGGGGCATTTATTTTGGGCACGAGATTTAAGAAATTGATGTGGTAAGAGCATCCACAATAGCTGACTAGCCGACACCCTAGCCACCGGCGTGCGGCTAGGGCGCTCGGCTAGTCCGCTATTGCGTTAGGCTAGCCCGACGTACAAAAAACCAACGCCCTAGAGCTAGGGCGTGGACTAACCAGCTAGCCGGTCGCTAGTAGCCTATTGCGCGGCGAGCGATCGGCTAGCCGAATTTTTTTTATTTTTTATTTTTTATTTTAAATTTTTTTTATTTATACTATATATTTACAATTCATTGCACTTCATTTTTTTAATATTTGATAAACACCAACAATTAAAATGAATTATTAGTATTTGTCAATTTATTTGTTGGGCTAGGGCGTTGACTGGGCTAGGCTATTGCTAGCCTATTGCTAGGTTGTTGTTTGGTTAGGCTATTGCTAGACTGTGGGACGGGCATGATGATGTGGCTGGATGAGTTTTTGGCTAAGCTATTGCTAGCCTATGTCTATTGTGGATGCTCTAAAGGATAAAGTGGAGAGTGTAAAGTAAGAGAGATGAAGAGAGAGTAAAGTATGAAAGAAGATAGACCTTTTGTCAAAAAAGGAAATGACCCAGCTATCTTGGGACAACCAAAAAAGGAAAACGGCTCAACCACCTTGGGATGGAGGGGGTAGTATATTTGACTATGGGGAGGTGTGAAAGTAAAAATGGCACAAAAATGGAATGGAAAGAGGATTATCAGAGAGATACAAAATTGTAGTTGAATTAGCTGTACTTTCACTCACCGTGTGCTACTTATCGATTTCCAAGCTGCTTATTATGTTCCCTTCTCTGTATAAATACTGCTAACAGCATCCAACTGATATATATGTATGGTATAAACAGTCCCTTTTGAAGAAGATGACAGAGACCCCAGCATCTGGTTCCTTGATCATAATTACCATGATTCGATGTTTTCCATGTTTAGAAGAATAAATGGTATGTGATATTCCAAGACTCTACATTCAGAACCTCTGATTAACACATTTTGCTTGTTCAACTCATCTCCAAGCTTATGTTTCTATTGCTTCTGTCAGCCAAGGAGCACGTAGTTGGTTGGTATAGCACCGGCCCTAAACTGAAGGAGAATGACCTAAATATTCATGGACTTTTCAGTGAGTATGATTTCTGTCCCAATTCACAATGATGTTGTTCTATTATTTATTTATCTTCATTGGTGGGATGCTTGGAAATTGATGATTCTTGTTTGTGTTTTAATAGCTCTGCTTGCAGCTAAGAATATGTTAATTTCTTGTGAAATCTGAGGTGTATGTATGGTATTAGTATTGAAAGGATTGTATGATTGGTAAGTTGTCTGTCAACTGATGTTGGATCATACCTTGCGCTTTATTTTACTGACTTCAGAAACAATACTATCGTTTCTTATGAAGATTTTGTTTCTTACTGAGAGGATATGAAATTTGCCTTTGTTTTTGTCTTTGTTTGTATCTTTTATCATATTCTTCGTTCCTTAGCTGTAATTTGGTTCCTGGAAGATTTTGTTAAGAATGTGATTGCTGACTTCAGAAAATTTCACAACAGATGCCACAAATTCTTTGTTGGTTCCTAAGTGTTTTATTTCAAATTTTCTAGTCTTTTGAACTGTTACATATTCTGTTTACCTTGTGCATTTTCATGAATCATTTTTCCTCTTTTTTACTCCTCTTGTCCCAAAATAGATGTCACACTTTCCTTTTTAGTTTGTCTCACAAAAGATATCACATTTCCTTTAGTTTTGGGAAAAAAAGTGGAGGGAGTATTTGTTTAGATAAAACTGAAAAGGGAATCCCCATCTAGCTCATGTATGCTTTCAGCTTGGTTGAGAATCTTGAGATTAAGTGGTTTTTTTCCAACTTTACATCATTTTCTAGCAGTTACTGAAATTTAAGATGGAACTTTCCATCTTAGCTGGTGCTTTCCTTGTTGGCCATCAATGTTTAACTTTTCTTTACACTTGATTACTTTGATCATTTCTTCTTGCAGCTATGTTTCTACTCCTGTACTGGTGATCATTGACGTTCAGCCAAAAGAGCTTGGAATACCTACAAAAGCATATTATGCTGTTGAGGAAGTTAAAGAGGTATGATGAAAATGGCGCTGTGTGTTTATTGATGCATCCAGACATACCATGACAGGAAATGAAAAATGAAGACTACAAAGACACAATTTATCATTATTCTGATTAATTGAGTAGGTTGATCTAATTGTTTGGATATTTTTGCAGAATGCCACTCAGAAAAGCCAAAATGTCTTTGTGCATGTTCCTTCAGAAATTGCTGCCCATGAAGTTGAAGAAATTGGTATGCACCTCAACAGAAACTTGCCTTTTATTCTGTTCTTGCTTTCCCTGTTTCATCGCCAAGCATGTTTTACTTCCAACTGCCTTCCACCCTTACTTTGCACTTGAGATCAGATATTTAGAGGTCATTCGGTTCACCTAAAACTGCTAATGCTTTCGATTGTCGTTCTATAGGAGTGGAACACTTGTTAAGAGATGTGAAAGACACAACCATCAGCACTCTTGCTACAGAGGTTCTTTTTTCCCCCCTTATATCCTTTTAGTGTCCTGATTATATTTTGCTGTATTCTTGAATAATCATGTCTATCTCTATCATGTTCAGGTGACTGGAAAACTTGCTGCTCTGAAGGGTTTGGATGCTCGACTGAAAGAAATTCGAAGTTATCTCGATCTGGTTATCGAAGAAAAGCTCCCTCTGAATCATGAAATCCTCTATCATCTCCAGGTACGAGTATTGCATTACTCTGTGTGTTTTATATATGAGATTTATATTTCTCCTCTCTCGCTAAACAATTTGTTGCCTCGCCTTGAAAAATGTCTGCAGGATGTATTCAACCTTCTCCCTAACCTAAATGTGTCTGAACTCGTGAAATCTTTTGCAGGTAAAACAGATGAGCAGGTTTATTTATTTCACGTCTTCATTGACAAGTTTGTTCATGATGTTTTCAAGTTTTTTTCTAATGTAGTATCGGATCTTTGTTTTGTTTACAGTGAAAACAAATGACATGATGTTGGTCATATATCTGTCATCTCTTATCAGAAGTGTGATTGCTCTCCACAATTTGATTAATAACAAGGTAAGATGGTTTTTCTAATGTCTTGTTTTACTATGGTAAGAGTTTTTAACCCTGTTAACAATGGGAAACAATCAGATTTGTGTGATCTTCTAAACTTGTCCTAATAAATAGTAGCACTTGTCTTGTGGCTTCTTGTGCTTTTATCCATGATGCTGTAACATACAAAGTCAAAGTATTATTGGGAATACTGCCTTATCCTGAATAAACAATTGGAGCAAGACCTAGCTTGAGATAGTAGAAGTAAAGTTTCTGAATTTATCTAGCGCCTCACGCTTCTTTTTTATGCTATAATAAACATGTGTTTTTAGTAACTAGCCTACTCCTTTATGAGTTACAGTAGTCCAGTATGTAGGACTATTATGTGTTAGGCAAATTCATTAAACTAGTACTCCTAGTAGTTTAGAAAATACCAAGGTTACTCCACCGTGTGAAAGCTTGTTATGCTATGTTCCTGAAATAGGCACAGATAGGCTTGTGGTTTGGGAATCCTTTGTGTTCTCTATTGGTGAGATTTTGGAAAAAATGATTGCAGATGCTTAACAAAGAACATGAAAAGGCAGAAGACTCAAAGCCAGTTGCTGTGCCTACTGCTGCGGGTAGCTGAAGATATGATCTTCCTGGGGAATTTGCTTTCGCGCGATATCTCTACTTGGAGATATCAGAAACATTTTGGCAAAACTGCAATGAGAAAGCGCTCTCTCAAGTTCGAGCAAGTCATCAGTCTTCGTATTTGATTTCTGGCCATGAATTTAGAAATCTCGAGTCATTCAGATTTGTAACAGTATTGGTATAGTGTCTCTCTTTCTCTTCTCCTCTATACGTATTAAGATAGTGATTATTTATTTCGTTTAGCGAACCTATAATTTTAAGTTAGACCACTGAAACAGATGGAATGTTGTGTTTCCTAGTACCTTTTTAAGTGCTTCTTGGCTATTTTATTTAATCCCGCTTTTTAAAGCCCACATTATGCATTTCACATCTATCTTTCGTCCCTAAACAATATGAAAATTTGGTTTGGCATGAATTTTAAGTTATACTTGATTAACTAAGTAAGAGAAGAGAGAGATAAAGTATAGTGCTAAGAGCATCTGCAACGGTGGCGCTGCTCGCCACCGCCGTCCGCGCTGCTGGCACGGACGCCACCCGCCGCCGCTGCGCTTGCACAGTGCCAGGGAGCAGCTGACGTGGCGCGCCCTCATTCGTCAATGGCATAGCCGTTGGGTTTAAATAATTTTTTTTTCTTAAAAAAATCAGTTTTTAATTAAAAAAATCGATAAAAAATAAAAAAAAATTCACTTCCCAAAAAAATTATATTAGTTTATAACCGTTTTTTTCCCACTTTTTATTTTTTTTTTAGTTTTTTTTATCCCAAAAATACACACTTTCATCTATAAATATCCCTAATTTCACTCCAAAAATTCACATCAAACTACACAATTCTCATCATCATTCTCTCATCTCCATTCTCATCTTCAATCTCCCATATTCATTTTCATCTCCATTCTCTCATACCCTACAACATCACTATGTCCGGCCAAGGCGATAACCCTACAGGCTCCCACGGTTGGAACCCCGAATGGTTCGGTTCACAACCGTTTCCTAGTCCGAAAACGAAATATTCGGCCCCTCCTCAAACCCAAGATTCGGCCGTTCCGGGTGGCTACCGTCCATACCCAATCGACGACCAAGGTGCTTCCGAAGGACGATACGGGTGGACACCGGAGCCTAGGCCGACCGCCCCCTCCCAACCTCCGCAAGCTCCTACTCGCGGCAGCGGTGTCCGCACACCGTACATGCCGGCGGAGATGGATAAATTGTTCAAGACGTACTTCGAAATCTCCGAAGATGCGGCGGTTGGCACGAACCAATCGGGCGATCACTTTTTGTGGCGCGTATCTCGCCGGTACAATGCAAACCGGCCGCCGGGAAAGATCGAGCGCAACGAGAGTATGGTGCGCAACTGCATCGGCCGAGCCAACGACGAAATTGGCAAGTTCAATGGCTATTAACTCCAGGAGTCGCGGAATGCCGGGAGCGGCCGGAGCGAGGTCAACATCATCACTGCGGCGCTGAGCACATACCAATCCATTAACGGTAAGTCGTTCAAGTACTTCAACGTTTGGCAGGAAACGCGGTTCCACCCGAGGTATCTGGGAGGCGTAACATCCTCCTCTAGCGGCTCCTTCAAACGGTCAAGGTCGGTATCCCTATCCGACTCCGGCTCCGAAGAAGTGGCTAGCCAACTCGCCAGAGCTAACTTGGGTAGCCCCGACGCCGGACCAAGCGGTTCCCAACGCCGACCGCAAGGAAGGAAGAAGGCGGTGGCCGAGCGCCGGCGCTCCGCGACTCCATCGGCCCCCGCCCCCGCCCCCGAACCCGCACCCTTTGTTCCACCTCCACCCCCGAACAACTCGTTGTGGGCCCTTTTGGCCCAACTCAATATGGCCGATAGGTCAACTATGACCCCCATGCAACTTCAAACGCACGAGGGCATGATAGTGGGTCTCCAAAAACAATTGGGGTTGTTGCCGCCGGATGAGTAGTCTTCCTCGGGTAATATTAGCCAATAATTATGTAATTTTTAATTTTTAGTATTTTAATTATGTAATTTTTAATTTTAGGATTTTAATTATGTCTTTTTTATTTTATTTGTATTTTGTAATATTTATTGTGATTTTTTAATGAATTTTAGTATTATGGAAATGTTTATGTTTAATTGAATATTAAATTAATTGTGTTCGTCCTTGCGGAAGAGCACAGTTGTGGCCTTGTGGGTGTTGTGCTCTTGCCAGAGAGCAGGCATGAATAGTACCGCCCACAACCGTGCCGCTGGCAAGAGCACGGTTGTGGATGCTCTAAAGGAGATTGGATTCTACATCATGTATAAGGTATTAATAAAATGATATGTATGAATAATATATTAATGTTCAAAATTAGAAATTTTCAATTAAGTTATGTCTTTTCAAAACAAAAGGAATATAATCAAGGAGAACAAAACTTTACTATCTTTGAAAAATTAACAAAAAGAATTCGAGAATTCCTTAAAATAATTATCCAACCAAACAGAAGAAAATAAAAACTAATCGAAATCATCATCATCATCATCGGGGCGCACCGATTGCTGAAACTCAGCATCCATCACAACTCCATCCATCACATGCACTATAATTTCCCCAATCCTCAAATCTACCTCCTCCGAAACTACTCCATTCACCACCACGTTTCCATTCAAATCCTGGCTCACACCCAAACTCAATCCAGATATCGAATCGTAGCTTTTCTCCTTCCCACGCTCCAAATCGCCGGACCAAATCCACCTCGGTACCGATGAAAACCCGAGCACCCGCGTCAGCACCGCATAGGAATAGCTATCGTTCCGCTTCAGCCTAAGATCGCGCCGGATCGCTTCCTCCGACGGCAGGAACAGCGTGAACGCCAGATCTTCAGGTAACAACCTAATCACCGTTTCCCCGAACTCGCCGATGCTCGCGCGCTTGGAGAGATCGGTTGTTTTGGTTGAAGGAGTTGTCGATCTAGGCATGCTTATGAGCTGAAACGCAGTGAAGATCTGTGTGATTATGAATGAAACGGTCACGATCGCGCACAAAAGTTTCACTCGGTTCTTCAGCTTCAAATTCCCCAATTTTCTTCTTCTCATTTTAGCAAATGGAGGTTGTCAAACTGAATCAAAATTGGAATAATTACATGGAAATGGCCGGGTGGGTTAGAGAATCCACAACCGTGCTCTTGCCAACGGCACGGTTGTGGGCCCGGCCCCACTTTTTCTGCCTGCTCTCTGGCAAGAGCACAACATCCACAGCTGTGCTCTTCCACAAGGACGAGCACAATTAATTTAAAATTCAATTAAACAAAAATATTTCCATAATACTAAAATTCATTAAAAAAACCTAAATAATACTCCCTCCGTCCCGGACTACTTGCACTTATTTCCTTTCTGGGTTTCCCAAGTTATTTGCACGCTTTCCATTTTTAGTAAAAATTATCACCTACAGCTGCAATTGTTGACTTTGATATACACTCATTCCTTAATCTCCGTGCCGAAAAGGAAATGTGCGAGTAGTCCGGGACGGAGGGAGTATTACAAATGACAAAAAAAATAAAAACGACATAATTAAAATCCTAAAAATTAAAAATTACATAATTAAAATACTAAAATTTAAAAAACCACTACTCGTTGTTGAATCTCACCCACATGTGTTTGATTAGGTCTTCTTGTAGCTGAATGTGGGTTCGGGTATCGCGCATTGTGTGCCTTGTCTCGACCCTCTGGCCAACCGTCGTATGCTCACCTCGGCGTGGGGGAGTCCTCGCTGTTGAGCTTCCGGCTTCATCCTCGCCGTAGAAGCTAGCCGCCCTCGGCCCTTCGTCAGCTATAATCATGTTGTGTAAGATAATACATGTGAACATGATGTTGGCGATATTATTCACGTACCACAGCCGAGCCGGGGCCTTCACAATGTTGAATCGGGCTTGAAGGACCCCGAAGGCTCTTTCGACGTCTTTCCGCGCGGACTCTTGACGTTGCGCAAAAAGAACTCGTCTCGGGTCGTGCGGGTTGCTGAGCGTCTTCACGAAAGTCGACCACCTTGGGTAGATACCATCGGCGAGATAGTAACCCGTGTGGTATGTAGTTCCGTTGACGGTGAAGTCAATCGTCGGTGCTATACCATTCATCACATCATTGAAAAGGGTGACGAATAGAGCACGTTCAAGTCGTTGTTGGCTCCGGCAACGCCGAAATATGCATGCCAAATCCATAGGCGGTGGTCGGCGACCGCCTCAAGGATAAGTGTTGGGCCGCCGCCTTTGTGACCGCTTAAGTGTTGCCCCCTCCAAGCAGTCGGGCAATTCTTCCACCTCCAATGCATGCAGTCAATGCTGCCAAGCATTCCGGGAAAGCCCTGGACTGATTCGTGAAGACGAAGCAACCGTTGGCAATCATCGGTGGTGGGTACCCGAAGGAATTCATCCCCGTTGGCAATCATCGGTAGTCGGCAACGAGCCTTTCGTGGGCTCCCTCCCGATCCCGATGGATGTAGCGGCGAGTTGATCTAGTTCGTTGAGGAGGAGGAGCGGGGGTATTCGCCGCGACATATGCTTCGTAAGCGGCACGATGTTGTTCGTAGTATTCTTGTTCTTCGCGCTCCGCTTCCGCCATGAGATGAGTGAAATCCATTTGAGGTTTTGAGTGAGGGATGAATGTGTTGATAGTTTGTATGAGAATTATGAATGAGAGATGAATGAGAGATGATTTGATGTGATAAATGAATAATGAATGTGTGTATTTATAGATGATTTTGGGGAAAAAAATATTTTAAAAATCCAAAAAATTCAGAAAAACTGGCAAAAAAACGGCAATATTTTTGGGATTTGGAAATTTTTTTTTATTTTTTTATCATTATTTACAATTAAATAACGAATTTTAAATAAAAAAAATATTCAAAGGCAACGACTATGTCGTTGCCCAATTGCGTGCCGCCACGTCACCTGCTCATCGAGCAGGGCCGTGCCAGCGGCGACGAGACACGTCCGTGACAGCGGCGCGGACGGACGCGGGTTACGGCGCCACCGTTGCGGATGCTCTTAACTCGATGAGTTTCGGCTGATGAAGGTCCACTACTTTTACATTTTGTTTATTTTTATGAAATTTTTTAGTTTTTCGAAAATAATTGCTTTTTCGATGATATGACCAATTGACTTAGAATAAAGGAAATACTTCCTCCGTCTTTTAAGATATAGTTTGATCATACACGGGTTTTAAGAAATGTAATGAAAATTTAATAGAATGTGGGTCTTATTTTTATATATTAGTTTTACAATAAAATGTGAGTGATAATGAGTCGGTGGAAAGTGAGATCTATTAACAAAAGTAGTAAAAAGTAAAATGTAACAAATTTTGTGGGACGAACAGAAATGGAAATATGTGATAAATTTTCAGGGACGGAGGGAGTACTACTAAATTAAAATACTTTTTCCGTCCCACTATAAGTGATGGATTTCTTTTGGACACGAAAATTAAGAAAACTACATATATTGAGTAATAAATACTCTCGTCCAATATTAATCATCCAATTTTTTTCCCAAACACCAATAAATATCTCATCTCATATTTACTTTTTCGATAAATATACCTTACATTCTACTAACTTATTTACTCATAGTATATTATTATAAAACTGTTATATAAAAATATGACTCATGTTCCACTAATTTTTTCTATCTACTTTCTTTCACAAAGTCAAACAATTTCATAAATTCGAGCCGGTCAACTATGAGACATTTGTTCATGGACCAGAGGGAGTCCTCAATTAAATACTCCATTCGTCCCAAGATAGTTGAGTCATTTTATTTTTGCACTCGTTTTGAAAAAAATGATACTATTAAATAATTAGAGTGGAGAGAGAGATAATATATATAAGATTCTTCTCTATATTATTTTATTTCTTAACATAACTTTATCTCTACTTTAACTAATTATTACTACCTCTGTCTCTTAAAAATAGAAATTATTCTCATTTTAGTTCGTCCTAAAAATAAACTTTCTAAATTTCCTATTTTAGGAAGCGGACCTCATAATACATTAACTCTACTTCAATTACTTTTTCTCTTCATTTCTTTTAATTTACCTGTTGTTCTCTTACTCTCTCTTACTTTACCAATTATACTCTCTTACTTTACTAATTGTGAATTAAAACCCGTATCGTTTTAATATTTTATATTTTAAAACGAGTGTGATAAAGAAACGACTCAACTACTTTGACACTTACCCGGTACACGGTGGCAACTAACTAAGTTTATGCTACTACTAATAATTTACTAATACTTTTAACCATCTTCGGTTTCAGTTTGACAACTAATCATTAATCATACACTACCAACTATTAAGTCCATCCCTCAAAAATAAAAACTTTTAAAATGATAAAGTTTTAATGCAAAACTTTTAAAGTAAGAAAGTGATGGAAATTAATGGAAAATGCGTTACACCTCAATAGAGGGAATGGAATTTCCTAAAATAGAAAATTTTTATATTAGGTAAATGGACCAAAAATGAAATAATTTCTATTTTTAGGAGACAAATGGAGTACATACAATTCAAATTCCACGGTGATCTTTTAGCTTGGATCTATAACAATGATATATATAGGCGATATTTATTTATGTTCTCCCTATGTCATTTTTTATGCATTTAGAAATGATCAAAACTGTAAAAGGCGAGCAGAGATACAACGTATAAAGGAAAAACAAAAAGCTAGCAAAAACAACACAGTAACAACTAATAAAAGAAGGCCTACAAACCATTGACAAACACCAAAGTAACCAAGCAACAACACCCCAAGATGCAGCCAAAGAGAAGAAGAGATAGAAAAGTCAAACCCCGAGCTTCACCAAGCAACATACCTGCTACTTTTAATCTCTGTTCCAACCTTTAATATTTCTCAAATCTTCTGTTGATGAATTGAGTGACCGTGCAAACCTTGGGCACCAACTCCTAATCTAGGAGTGAAGACGCAAAATTAAAATTTTCTTCTCGAAGTCCCAATTTGGTTCAAAACCTTGAAATATCATTTTATTCCGAATAAACCAAATCGACCATGATATCACATAAAACAAGGAGATCCACAACCTTCTGTCAAACTTGCGGAAAGGAGTGCCCAACCAAGATAGGAAGCATGCTATTGGCTCTTTGGGTAAGCAAAAGGATATATTCCACCTGTTGCAGCAATAGTACCAGAGACTACTAGAGACTTTGCAGTTGAAGAAAATGTGTTCTAAGGTCTCCGGTTCCTCCTTGCCAAAAGTGCATCGATCATCTTCAATTTTAGAAGAGCCAAATCTGAATAGTCTGTCCTTTGTCATGAGTCGCCCCTGCATAACGAACCAAACATGTAGTTGTGCTCTTGGCGAAAGGTTGCACCTTTCGCCAGGCAAGACATCCATTTCTCCCAGCAGTATCGTCATTGTCTAAGTTCTGAGCAACCTACAACACAAAATTAGATACAGCAAACCTATTTGATTTGTCAAATACCCGCACTCTCTTATCTCTCGTGTTTGCTCTCAACTTAGGGCGATTCACAGCTAGGTAAAGATCCCCAACTAATTCATATTCCCAAGTCAACCCTAAATGTCCTTGTTAAGTGATGCATATTACTTTTTGAGACGTCCCAAGTTAAGTGATAAGATAAACCTCCTAACGGGCTTATCAGCGTCCGTAGATCGGCGATCGATAAATGTCTTTCGCAGGCGAGTGCCCGACTCGCCCGTCGAGCAAGATGGTTTTCTCACTTTGGAAAAGAGAATGAACGATAAAATAATATTGATATTCTTTGTTTCTCAAATGATTACAATAACTCCTATTTATAATGTTAATAACTAACTTAATGAAAGATATGGAAAAGAAACGCAATTCCCTAATTTAACTAACTAAATAATGCTCGTATCAACTCCCCCACGTTTGAAATCCATCTTTTCCCTAAGATGGGAACTATGACACAATGAAGAGAGTCGAAAACATCAGCTTTGGCGGGCTATTGGTGGTGTGATGTCGGGCTATTGAAGTAAGGTTGTCTGGCAGCTAGAGCTCGGCGGACAGGCGGGACTCAGCAACCAAATCCGGTGCTGTGCGCGGAAGGTCTTCCGTCAGGCAGTGGCGCAACTTGGTTTCGAGATGGTGGGAAGGCATAACTAGTTGTTGTGCGCGGTGGATTCCCGTCGGGCAGCGAAGTAGCTATGGTCCGATCAGTGTGGCTAGTTGCTGTGCACGGTGGATTCTCGTCGGGCTGCGACGTAGCTTTGATTCGATCAGTGTTTTGGAGGGTGAGATCGCGATGAAAGTACCAATTTGATAGGATAAACCTCCTATCGGGTTGATAGCGTCCGTAGATCGGCGATCGATAAATGTCAGTAGCGGGCGAAAGCCCGACTCGCCCGTCGAGCAAGACAGTTTTCTCACTTTAGAAAAGAGAATGAACGATAAAATAATATTAAAATTCTTTATTTCTCAAATGATTGCAATAACTCCTATTTATAATGCTAATAACTAACTTAATGAACAAGAAAACAAAGATATGGAAAAGATACGCAAATCCCTAATATAACTAACTAAATAACGCTCGTATCATTAAGTGAACATTTCCATTTTTGGCATTCTCTCTCTTACATTTTCCTCTCTACTTTTTCCATCTATCTTACTTTATTCTCTTATTCTCTCCACTTAACTAACAAAAGTCATTTTCTTAAATCTCGTGCCGAAAAGAAATGTCGCACTTAGTGAGGGACGGAGGGAGTATTTAATTAATAGTATGAGTCAATATTTTAACCAGCTAATTTTGACTAGGGCTGGGGAAAAATATTGAAATATCGAAATACCGGTCTTATCATACCGAAAAAATACTGAATTTTCTGTATACCGTGATTTTCGGTACGGTATGATACCTTACCGGTAAGGTAACAGTATGAAATTTTATATACCGCGGCATACCGAAATTCGGTATATATTGTAAATTAAGGTATATACCGTAAAATATAAATAGATATATATATATAAAATATATTTTATATATTTTTAAATTATATCTATTGTGAAGTATAAATAAAATTATGAATAAAATATATTTAATATATTTTTTAAATTATAAAATATAATATTCTTGAAACTCAAAGATTCCATTTTCATTAATGTTGAAAGTCAGGTATACCGCAAAAGTACGGTATACCAAAAATGAGGTACAGTATCGGTATAAAAATTCACCATACCAGAAATTTTTGTAAGGTAAAATATGATTTTTTTCGCATACCGAATTTATGGTAAGGTATACGGTATAGTGATTTTGGTAAGGAATACCATACCTGCCCACCATAATTTACGTATATGTGGAAAAGCTGATTTTGGCGGTTAAGTTCAAACTATATTAACATAAAAAAATTGATTATATTAATCATTTTTGGGACATAAATAAAGATATTTTATTTGCGTGGACAGATTGAAATTTTAACTCGGGTTATAAAAAAAAATTAAAGATTAATTCAGACTATAGTTTGTCATTATTGTTAATGCACTTTAAAAGTCATAAATGCATTGAGCTATTTTTCATTAAATATAGCATGATTATTTAAAGAGGGTAGGACTAGGAATAATGGTGGTCCTATAATGAAAATATAAGGTAAAACCAAGATAAACTAAAGCTCAATTGTTTACGACTAGTATGATTGAGCTCTCTCCACCTTCCGAGGCAATCTGCAGTGCGATCTCTTATCCGTCTATTGACCGTCTAATCTCTTAATTATTCATGGGGCCCACTGTACTTTTCACTCCATCTCTTAACTAAGAGACATCACCTGCAACCCTCCATTTCTTATCCGTCTCTTAACCATCTCATCCCTTAACTATTCATTCAATTTCATTTTTTATTTTTATTTCCAACAAATTCAATTAATAAAAACACACTTCATTAAATAAAATAAAATTACAACTTAAAATCCTAAAAAAATACATAATTACATTCATGGCAAAATAAATAAAAAAAGACATAAATTAAAATACAAATTTATAGAAATTATAAAAAATACTCCGCCGGCGAATCATCCCCTGAAGGCGGTGGCGGTGCACCGAATGGAGGTGGAATATCAAGTTGTCCCGCCAGATACACAATGCCGGCATGATGGGCATGATATTGGGCAGGTGTCATCCGGGAAGTGTCTGCCATCGTGGCGGTGAAGTACATGGACATTAGGGGGGAGGGCGGCCCTTGGGAACCCGCCTGGCTTGATTCACCTCGGCCGCTCCTCCCTCTAGCCGCCTTCGCCGCCTTGGTCCCTTGCGGCCGACGGCGCCCATGGGAGACCCCCCTGCATCGTCTGCCGTGCCCTCAACCTCCTGCGAGGCAACCTCTTGTGCGGCGCTGCCTGAACCGCCCCCACTAGACGAGTATTGGCCTCCCACCGTGTGCTTTGTGCGTTTCAAGGTCGAGCTCGTGCTGGACTAGACACCTCCGGCCCACCTTTCGACATCTTTGACGGCCTCCCAAACATCGACATGTTTGAATTCTTTGCCGTTGTCGTCGAAATAGACTCGCAAAGCCGATCTCAGAATGTCGGCTCCAGTGGCTTCGCTTTTGTAATGAGCCACTTCATTCTTGTAGATGCCGCAGAATTTTTTGACCTCTCTGTCGACTTGGTCAAAATGACTTCGGAGCATTTTCAATGTGCGGCGGCGGGACCCCTTCGGCTTAATCTCGTTGTTGGCCTCAATGACCTTTTTCCAAAAGCACTTCCGGAATTGTTGATTCCCGACGATGGGATCGTACGAGATGCTGATCCAAGCGTTGTACAGAGCCATCGTGTCCTTGCGGCTGTACGGATGACGGCCTACATCCTCCTCGGCAGCCTCCTCCTCTTCCTCCACGGCATCGAATACCCTGGAGCTTCCACCGCCTCGTCCCCCTTCCGGATTGGGATCATCCGGATAATCCTCCCTAATTTGGGATAATCCCTGCGAATACATCGGGGCGGAGAGACGAGCGTATGCATCCACATCAAAATGGGGTGGTTGGTACCCCGTCGGCGTCGACGAGCCTTGGGTGCCCGGCGTCGACGAACAGGAACCGGACCCACCCAAGACATTGTACATGCCCCCCAGTCGCCAAACGCGTTGATGTCATACCCGCCGGAGTTTCCGTCGCCGGACATTTTGTGATGAAAATTGGAGAGGTTAGATGAAAATTGGAGAGGAAATGGATATGATTTGGGAAGAATAGATGTGTGTTTGTGTGTATAATGAGGATGGAATTGGAGTATTTATAGAGTAAAAAAACCGTCGAAAACGGTAACATTACCGTTTTCGACCGTTTTAATTTTTTTTATTAAATTCGAATTTTTTTTATAAAAATGATTTATTGCGTCAGCGTGACGAAGCCCACTCGCGGGCCGGCGAGTGGGCGTCACGCCTAGCGCCAGCGCGCGACACGTTGAGTGGGCGCGTGGCGAGCAGGCGCGCCATCCGTCTCGGTGGGACGGGCGTCTCAGCGAGACCGGGACGAGACGGGACGCTGCAACGCGTCTCGCTACCGTCTCGTCTCGGAGGGACGAGATACGAGACACTCGCACGACGCTTTGCGGGTGCTCTGAAATTTGATGGCATAATTTGGAATCTTTGACAAATACAAGTCAACCGTCTTATTTTGAAAACATGTAGTCCATGACCTGAATACAGTGGTTATATTTGGACTAATTGGCAAATATCCCTATTTCTCTAAAAATAAAAACTTTAAAAATGATACATATTTTAATATAAAATTAATAAAATAATAGAAAAATAGAAATAAAAGTGTGTTAGTATAAAATGGGTTCATTAACAAGTAAAGAATTTTCTTAAATAGAAAGTTTTGATTTTTAGAGAAGGGAAACAAAAACTAATATCGGTTGTTCAATATCGACAAAAAATCTAGTCACAAAATAAAATTGGTTACGAATTTAAATGTCAATAATTACCCAAGGCCAAGAAGATAGAAACCAAAAAATATACTATCACAAATTTGTCAATCACACCCTCATTTTTTTCTTTTCTTTTATCTAAACATACTAAATATGATTAAGTAGCTGTAACATTAAAATACTAATAATATGTTTACTAATAAGCCGATACATATTGCATGAATTCCGGGTCGGATAGCAAGGCCGCCATGGTGTCCGGAGCCAAAACCACCTCCAAATCCACAACTCCGTTGCCCTCTCGGCCCGGAAAGGCCGAGATCTTCCCATCAAATTTATTGGCGCGGCCGCTGCGCACAGCAACTGGCCGGCCCCATCCGAAATCATTATCGTACATGGGGAACCGGGGCGAGCTGCCCATTGTGATCATCGCCCCGTCAAAATTCCCCAGCGGGAAGCACCGCGGGTCCCGCTCCCACCTCTCGACATATTTTCTCACCGCGTCGCCGTCGTGCGCCACCACATTCCGGTTCAGCTGCTCCGCGCACCACCTGAGGCCTCGCCCGAGGACCTCCTCCGCCGCTGCCTGCGTCGGAATGCTCTGGATTGCGTTCCCGAAGTAGAGCGGCGCCAGCCTCGGCTCCACCCGGTGGCGGCAGTTCACCGCCATCCGGAACGTCGTCGTTTTGCCCCCTGGAAGCTTCCTGGCGCGGGTGATCCCGCGCCAGAGCAGCGCGCACAGCGATTGGAACGACGAAATCTCCACCGATTTCGCCGCTGTTATCAACGTGTCGTTGCTCTGCTTCCCCATCAGCTCGGCGATGTCGATTCCGTCTTCAAATTTCCCATTGTTGACGACGGATTTAAGCTTCTGAATCGATTCCCTGCTGAATCTGAAAATCCTCTCCCTCACAGGCGCGTCGTTGGAGAAGGTGATCTCCGGCCCGCCCTCCGGCAGCCTCAGCACCGCGGGAGATATAAAAATCGAGCCGCGGCTGAATTCCGGCGCCCTAGAAATCCGCCTAAAACCGCGGCTGAGCTCCGCGAAGGTATTGAAGAAATTCCAGAACGAGGTCCCATCCGTGACGGCGTGATTAACGGCGCACGCGATGAAAACGCCGTCAGCTAACTCTGTGAGGCGAACCGCGAGAATCGGGCGGAAATGGCCGCGATAGCTGACGGTGAGATCGCAGGGGAAAAAGCGCTTGAATTCGGGGGACACATCGTCGGCGTAGCGTAGCAAATCCCGCACGTGTATATGGGAAGCATAAACGTGCGAGAAATCGGCACCCGCGTCGTTGCAAGCAATGTAGAGATGGCCGTGGGAATCGGTGGTGAGGCGGCCAGCGAGTGGGGGGAAGTGGGAGAGAGCGTGGGAGAGGGCGCGCGTCAATTGGGAGGCGAGGAGGGAGGAAAGGATGGGCGGGCGTGTGAATAAGCAGCCTTTTTGGATGTAGTGGCAGGAGAGCATAGGGAGGTCGGAAACGGAGAGCTTGAGATCGGGGAGAGTGGATTTGCGGTGGGGGAAGACGGTGCATTGGGAAACTAATGGAAGAGGAGACTGCGAAACCATGGTTGCTTTGTCTACTCTACTCTTCTCTTCTCTTCTTCTTCAAGTGGAAGTGGAAGTGGAAGGTGGCCGGTATATATAGCAGCTGTAGTTCATGCATTTGGTGTTGGGTTGGCTGATGCTTTTTATTTTCAGATTTTGGTTAGTTGACTATTTATTTTTTGATGAATGCCTACTCAAAAGATATTATTGGTGTGGCACGTGTACAACTATAGCGTCAATACTATTTCGACAATTCTGACTTCTACTTCATTTCTTTATGTCGTGCTCCTAAACGTGAGATACTAGTAAGAGCATAAGCAGTAGACCGGAATTTCTGGCAAAATTCTCGGTGAAATTTCCAAAGACACCTCCTGCTACGTTATACAGACTTCCCACTGTCCTGTCACGTTATACGGAATTCCCACTGCACAGTAGCGGAACGCCGCGGAACGGCGAATTCCTTCGCGGAATTCCGTATCCGTGCCTAGGACGCGCAACGGCGGACGTCCGCCACGGAATTCCCCCTCCGTCCACGATTTAAAAAACTCTTATGCCATTTTAGTTTATCCACAATTTATAAAACCATTTACTTTATTCCACTTTTAGTATACGGATCTCATATCCCACCAACTTTTTACACTTACAATCCAATATAAAACTAATATATACTTTAAATGGGTCCCACATTCCACTCAATTTCTCTATTTATTTTTCTTCACAAAGTCAAACAATTTCTTAAAACTCATGCCGAGTCAAAATTACTCTTTAAATGGTGGACGAAGGAAGTATTTTTTTTTTTTGCAAAATTGAGACAACCCCTACTAACATTTTCAAAAGCATTGAGGGGCCTTAGTAAATATTATTTCGATCTCTTATAAAATTAGAAACCTTTTCATTTGGTACATAAATAGTCAATTTCTATTTTTCATTAAAAAAATTCTAATGAGATGAATCATTTTGAAACTTATTTTTATGTCTTTCATTTTATTAATTATGCATTAAACTCTTAAAATATCTATTTTTGTAGAACATAGAAAGAGTATAATACTAACATGTTACTACCTCCGCCCCATAACAGGAGTCCACATTTGATTCGACACGAATTTTAAGAAAAGTGAGATAAAAAGTTAGTGGAGTAAAATTCCCACTTTTATTTATTAGTTTAATAATGAATGTGAGTAGAATGAGTTAGTGGGATGTAAAACCTAATTATCATTGATAGTAAAGTAAAAGTGCACTCTTATTGTGGGACGGACTAAAATAGCAAAAGCGCACTCTTATTGTGGGACGGAGGTAGTAAATATCAGTTGGATAAGTACTCCATTCGTCCCAAGGAAAATGACTCATTCCTTGGGTGACAAGGGATTTTTTACAATTTTATTTTGTGTGTTAAATGAAGAGAGTAAAGTAAGAGAGACGAGAGAATAAAATAAAGATACAAATGTTTATATTTTTAGTAATGAGTCACCTTGGTTGGGACAAACCAAAAAAAAAAGTGGATCATCTTCGATGAGACGGAGAGAGTATACACTAGTACTCCCTATGTCCCATAGTAGATGTCACACTTTCCCTTTTAGTTTGTCCCACAAAATATGTCACATTTCATTTTTTGAAAAAGTTCTCTCTCACATTAATATAAATATATTATTTTCTTTTTCCACTTAACACATAAAATAACACCTTCTAAAATCTCGTGTCAATCCTCAAGTGTGACATTTACTATGGGACGGAGGGAGTACTATTTTATGGGAAGTGAGATTAAAAATAGAAATGGTGGCGGATGCATGATAATCTGGTGAGATTACGATGGATATTCTTGAGATTCATTTGCAAATCCCACGCAATGGTAAGCGAGCTTAAGATTTTCCTTGAATGGCGCAATATCCACTAAGGATATTTTTGGACTAACCAAAGATATTCTAAGTCTAATTCTTTTGGGATCCGAACCACCAGATTTTTACTCTATGATGTTTAATACTTTTAACTTAAAAAGTATTTTTTATGTGTAACAAAATATTCAATCTAATTTACCAACTGACATCAAATTTGGACCTTTCTGTTGCATCAATTTCTTACTCAATTACTATATGTTCAACGAACAAGCTAGACTATGTAGTCGAGGGGAAAATATTCAGTGTTCATGACATACCAAGTGTGACTTGGTATGCCTGCCAATGCATTATTGACAAGTGGAAATAAATAAAGTTACACTTCCAACTAGATATATTAATTATAGAAACATAGTTAATTTTTCTTAAAAGAAGCATTATAGTTAAATCCGGAAACTATACCAAAATATTGGAAATTAAACATATACATAAAGTAATAAATATATGCATACACAAGAATAATAAATAAAGTGATCATATTATATTACACATTTCAAATTTAATGGGGTTGCTATTTTGTTTATTAATGTATAATGAACGGAAAAAAATATGATCATAACTTAAATTTTGTCAAATTTAAAGTAAATTTACTATATGAATGATTATATAGTTTAATTATTATTTTATTATATAATTTCACGACAACTTTTACTCTAAATTTATTATTAATATCTACAGTTATATTTTAACATAGTATATAACCATGTATATGATTAAAGTGCAATTGTAAAATAAAATCAGAATTGGGCTATATAATCATTCATATAGAAAATTTAATTTAAATTTAACAAAATCTATATGTTATGATCATATTTTTTGCTCATGTAGATTATATAAGAAAAAAAAACAACCCCATCAAATTTGAAAGGTGGAAATAACAATCATACAGTATGATTATTTTTTTATTATTCACGTGTATATATATACACCCTTAACAAAATATATAATCATATATATGATGAAAGTGCAATTATAAAATAAAATAAGAATTACACTAAATAATTATTCATATAGTAAATTTAATTTAAATTTAACAAAATTTAAGTTATGATCATATTTTTTTGTTCACGTAGATTATATTATATATTAAGTAAAAAAAGCAACCCCATTAAATTTGAAATGTATAACATAATATGATCACTTTATTTATTATTCACGTGTATGCACATATTTATTACTCTATGTATATGTTTAATTTCCAATATTTTGGTATAGTTTCCGTATTTAACTATAATGTTTAACATATTGATAGCAATTTTGGAGTGAATTTCCAATTTTTATGTATAAGTTAGTGAAACACAATGCTTACTAATGCGCCACGAACATTATATACGTATACGGCATTTTACATATGTTTGAGTTTTTTATTCTTGCAATGTTCTCGGATATCTTAGTTCAAAATATTCAAAATTATTGTTTTTATCTTTTTACTTAGACATTGTTTTTGAACATTAATTTCATAATTAAATAATATCAATAGAATTAACTTTATAGTTATAAGTTGAAACTTAACAAAATTGCTGAACTAGCGGGTCGACCTAGAACCCCCCAAAATCGACTGTCCGAAACCGTAAAGGGAACCACCTAAGACCTCCATATATGGGCTAGTTATGATGGTCCTAAATCGAAACGGGAACCACCTAAGACCTCCATATATGGGCAAGTTTCAATTTTGATATTTCTTGAACAGACCAGAGGTTTTTGAACCGTGTACGTCACTATTTGACCCTAACAAAGTAGGACAAGGGCGTGATCATAGGCAGATATGTAAGATGAAATAATGGTAAGGTACCGACTATTGATCTCTCTGTAAGCTAGCTGTCATGTCATTTGTAATCTCTCTATCCAAACCCCAAATCCTACTTGCCAAACCTCTTTTTGTTTTGTTTTGTTTTGGCCATTATTTAATCTTTGACAACTACAAACCTAGCTTATAGTAGTATATACCTGAAAGATAAACGACGGTTAGTTTTAATTTAACACACTCCATAACCGGATTTTTTGCTTTTGTCGGCGTGCAACCTTCTTCAGTACTTTATGAAACAAAATTATTGAATATTAGTCGCATTTCACATATACAATTATGGCCCAAATTAAAATACCTATGTATCTATCATTTGATTTTTTAAGTTTGGGTACCTTTAATTTTGTGTAAATATTTTAGAGGCGTCTAAGAGCATCTCCAATGGCGGACGTCCGGTCGGACATCCGGTCGGACGTCGCGACGGGCGACCGGGACGTCCGCCATTGTGGCGTTTAGGTCGGATACGGACGTCCCGTGAGGACGTCGGGTGTCCTCGGACGTCCCGGCGACGGGCGGGCGGACGTCCGCCACTGTGGCAAGGGTCGGACGTCCCGGTCGGACGTCCGGAAATTAATTTTTTTTTTTTAAAAAACAAACTCTATATATACGGCTCGTTGAACTTCATTTCAACACGGAGTGAGCCGGGGATGTTGGATTATGTAGAGGTTTAGGATGAAACGTTGCATCCCTTCATTTCACAACCGAAAATAACTGATTGTTGGCGGGTTATAAAATTGTAATTTGGTCCTTCAATTATCGAAAATTCCATTTCCGGATGAAGATTTCTGCACAGTAACTTTAATGGAAATAAAAAAATTCCAAACTGACCTGCAGTTCGACCCCAGCCAGGGGCTCTGCCCCTTGGACCCCGCTCTCGGGGGCGCTGCCCCCGAACCTCCGTCTAATCATAACGAATTCAAATAAGTGTGCACTCCGCACTTCCAACTTATTTTTATGTTTTATGAATATGTATTTTTGCCCGTATTTTGCTTTCCCGTATTCCGTGTCAAAATTATATTTCCGTTTTTACGTAATTAAATTATTGTGATTTTTTTTATTGCGGGATGTCCTAGTGGGAAGGGCGGACATAGGAGGGGATGTCCTAGTGACGCGGCAGTGGGATGGGAAGTCCTAGTGACGTGGCAGGAGGTGTTTTTGGGATGTCCTAGTGGGATGTCCGCCCACTAGAGATGCTCTAAGTGCATTGTGGGGTTAATATTTTGTGTCCACGTGTGTGACAGGTCAAGCACAACCCAGGCGAAATAGTAGGCCGAAATCTGGATTACTACTGTCACTTCATTTGTTGTTAAATAATTAATCCCATCCACGTCCGTACTCTTGCCAAATAGCACGAATGTGGGTCTGGGCTCACTTTTATTATTTTTTTGCTCTCTGCTCTTCCCAAGAGCACAACACCCACATACATACTCTTCCACAAGGACATGCTCAAAGGTTCCACCATTCCATTATTTAATTTAAATACTTCAATTACTAAAACATTTCCACAATATTAAAATGCATTAAAAATATCCGATATCATTACAAATTACTAAAAAATTAAAAATTACATAATTAAAATCTTAAAAATTAAAAAGTTACATAATTAAATTTATAATATTAAAAAAACACTACTCGTGGCCGAATTTTGCCCAAATGTGTTTCATTAGATCTTCTTGTAGCTCAGTGTGGGTTCTGGTATCGCGCATTGTGTGTTTTATTTCGATCCTCTCGCCCACCGTCGTATGCACACTTGGCGTGGGGGAGACCTCGCGGTTGAGCTTCCGGCTTCATCCTCGTCGTAAAAGTTAGTCGCCCTCGGTCCTTCGTCAGCTATAATCTTGTTGTGCAAGATAATACACATGTACATGATGTCGGCGATATTCTTAACGTACCACAGCTGTGACGGGGCCTTCACAATATTGAATCGGGCTTGAAGGACCCCAAAAGCTCTTTCGACGTCTTTCCGAGCAGACTCTTGACGCTGCGCAAAAAGAACTCGTCTCGGGTCTTGCGGATTGCTGAACGTCTTCATGAAAGTAGACCACCTTGGGTAGATACCATCGGCGAGATAGTAACCCATGTGGTATGCATTTCCGCTGACGGTGAAGTCGATCGCCGGTGCTACACCATTCAAAACATCATTGAAGAGTGGTGAAGAATAGAGCACGTTCAAATCGTTGTTGGATCCGGCAACACCGAAATATGCATGCCAAATCCATAGGCGGTAGTCGGCGACCGCTTCAAGGATAAGCGTTGGGCCTCTGCCTTTGTGGCCGCTTAAGTATTGCCCCCTCCAAGCAGTCGGACAATTCTTCCACTTCCAATGCATGCAGTCAATGCTGCCAAGCATACTGGGAAAATCGTGGACTGGTTCGTGAAGATGAAGCAGTCGTTGACAATCTTAGGTGGTGGGTGCCCGAAGGAATTCCTCACCGAAAGCAGAACGAATGCCTTCGTAGAAATTTTTTAGGCATAGGATTTTAGTTGACTCACCCACATGCAAATACTCATCGAAGAGGTCAGCCGTTTGCCCAGTAACAAGTTGTCGGATGGCACAAGTACACTTCTGCAACGCCGAGAGACTTTGCCAACCGGTTGCGTCTCTACTTGATTCAAAGTATTCAACACGGGCGGACAATGTGTTGACACTACGCATAAACAACCGTTTTGACATGCGAAAACGGCGCCGAAAGTAATCTTCCGGAAACCGCGGCTGGTCGGAAAAATAGTCGGCAATGAGCCTTTCGTTGGCTCCCTCCCGGTCACGAGGTATGTAGCGGCGAATTGATCTAGTTGGTCGAGGATGAGAGGTGGGGGTGGTGGCGGCGACATAGGCTTCATAGGCGGCACGATATTGTTCATAGTATTCTTGTTCTTCGCGCTCCGCTTCAGCCATGATATCGGTGAAATCCATTTTTAGAGAGAGTTTGAGTGAGAGAGGAAGACGTAGAGGAAGATGTAAATGAGTTATATGAAAAAGGATGAACGAGAGATAAATTTGATGTGAAAAATGGATGATGAATGTGTGTATTTATAGATGATTTTGGGGTTTTAAAAAATAAAAAAATCAAAAAAATTCAAAAAAAACGGCTATATTTTTGGGAATCTGATTTTTTTAAAAAGTTTTTGGTATTATTTTCGATTTTAAAAAAATTCCAACGGAAAATCCGTTGGCAAATAGAAATGCGCCACGTCGTCTGCTCAGCGGTACGGACGAGCTCGATGCATCAAGCAGTGCCGTGCCAGCGGCGAGCAGGGAGGTGCCGCGCCAGCGGCACGGACGCCGTCCGTCCCAGCGAGCACCGCTGCAGATGCTCTAAGGTTCAAATTAGTTTTATGTTGCAATCATTTGCCATTTTGGATGAATTTGTTTCTCGAATGAATGGATGCTTTGAACTTCATACATAATTGTGTGATTCATGTTTGAGTCTAGAACGGAGGAGAGTATATATATGTTACATTTGAGTGATATATCAAAGTGTATATAATTTTAGAAGGTGACAATATTTTATTTCTATTATTTTCATTTATGCTTATTTATCCGAAACGTAAACCCTAAGTAATTTGTTATATGATCATAGTAGTAATCAATAAATAATTATATCATAGTAGTACATATTTGTATAACTAGAAATCAAATATGTACAATTAAATTAAAATTGAAAGAATGGAATTAAAATATATATCATTATAAGATTGTTTTAGTTATAAGAGGGGTATTAAAACGACATAAAACTGACATGTGTGTTACAAACTTAATTAATATCTAAAAATAATCTAATTAATATCTAAAAATAACTATTATATTTTACGAAGTACTATTTAATTATGCAAAAAAGTTAGTTATTTCCTTATCACAACTCTCTCTACATACTATATTAACTCTCTCTACATATATTAATAGACTCAATTCAGTAGAAACATAGATAAAGTTACCATAATGTATGATACTAATACTAATTAGTAAGACTGTAAGAGTATGCGCAATAGACTCGGATAGCTACTGATGTGTTCCAAATGTGAAAGCATGCCAGCTCTATAATGGTCAAAAGACGTGGGGGATAGCGGTCATAGTTGGAACGAAGTTCGCCACAAAGCGTTCAAGTAGTACTACAATATCTACAACATCGTCGAGGATCATCCTAAGTTCGCGCCAGATTAAAAGAAAATAATATGAAAATTGATAAATGATAAACTATATATTTGCATTTTTTTTAATACTCCATAAAAACTGATAAAAATTTGTGAAGTGGGTTTGTAATTGGAAATAGGGCTGGCCTTCTTAGGTTATTGTAGCTTAAATAAAATATACACCATATTTCACAAGGGAAAATAGATTATGGTTGAAAAGAGATTGGTCTTACTGTAGATTTTTAAATACACCAAGTCTAACATAATTTGAATTTGTAAGATTGTTAGTAGTATTTAATTTCAAATTTCCAAAATATCCTAAAATACACTAATACTAGAGCTAGTTTCTATTGCCATATTTCTAATGGTTTCACTTTTAAATACACCAAGTCTAACATAATTTGAATTTGTAAGATTGTTAGTAGTATTTAATTTCAAATTTCCAAAATATCCTAAAATACACTAATACTAGAGCTAGTTTCTATTGCCAATAACAGAAATATTATGCCCAATGCATACAATAAATACTCTGCACTACACATATACTACTATATAATATCATGAACTACTCCAATTCAGTTTCTGTGACTTAATCAAATTGCTGTAGCTGCATTCATGAATCTATCATAAATTCAAAACTTAAAGACTTTAGATTCAAAATTTGGCCTCTCTATTACAAGAATAAACCTCCTACTTCCGGTCCGGCCGCCCCTTCTCTCTCATCAAAGGTTTAGACCTATCAAACTACTACAACTTAATTCAACTCTTACGATGATATCCTATTAAATGCTATATAATTTAATCATTACTCCATTTTATAAGTGAAAATTTTAATTTAAGAGTAAAGGCCAAAATTATTCCTAAACATATAATCAGAATGTGAATTTGGTCCAAAATATTCACTTTTTTGAAAATCGGGTCCTAAACATTTGAAATCGTTAACGAGGTCCTAATTTGACGGAACCGCTAATTTTTGACGGTCAGCACCCAATTAACGATTTTTTGACTTAATTAGTATAATAATGCATAATAATTTAATAAAATAAAATTAAAATATTAAAAAAATTTAAAATAGAATTTCTCACATCCCTCTTCCTCTCTCACTGGCGACACTCAATTCTTCACCCTCCCTCATCAATTCTAAAGGGGTACCTCCTGCAAAATCGACTCCTCCATCTCCACATCCGATTCCCATTCCCACCCCATCAAAATCCAAGAATTCACCTACAAAGACCTCCAATTAGCCACTGCCAACTTCTCCGACTCCAAGAAGCCCTCCGCCAACGACCTCGACAATGAGATCGACATCCTCTCCTCCCTTTACAGCCCCTCCCTCGTCAACCTCCTCGGCTTCTCAACCAACTCCCACGGCCGCCGCCTCCTCGTCAAATTCATGAGCAACGACAATCTGTACGACTTCCTCCACACCAATCCTCGCCTCCAACCTGGCCCCATCGCCTTCGATTAGCTCTCCAGACCGCCAGAGCTGGATATGGTGAATTCGCCGCCGTTGATGGTGGATTGGGCGATTCCGCGGATATGAAAGCGGAAATTCATGAGCGAGTACGATCCTAGGGCTCCGGCGCCCAGGGATGCGAGGGGAATATGGTGGCGGTGAAATGCGTGAGGTCGTGCAGCGAGAGGAGGCTGTCGATGAAGGAGGTGGCGAGGTGTTTGGGTGAGCTGCTGAATTCGTGGAATGGATTATCGAATCCTTGCATCATGGGGGAGGATGTTGACATCGTTGAAACACCATCGAAGAATCAACAACTAGAGTTGGGGGTTCGAAGCAATTTGATGGAATTAATGGTTTAGACCTACAACTACAAATCTCGGATTTTAGAATTGATGAAGGAGAGTGATGAATTGGGTGTTGCCGGATAGATAGGGGGAGAGGAAAGAAAGATGTGACAGAGATTTTATTTTAGAATTTTTTTAATTTTAATTAATTACTAATATGGTCAAAAATTTGGCTAATTCACGGCTAATAGTCAGAAAATTGATGGAATTGTCAAAAAAGGACCAAATCGACAACATTTTCGTATGTTTAGGACCAAACCGACAACGTTTTCATATATTATGGATCTATTTTTCAAAAAGTGAATGTTTTGGACCAAATTCGTATTTTAAGCATATATTTAGGGCTAAAATTGACCTTTACTCTTAATTTAATATATGTTAGACATGAAAATGGAACTTGTTAGTAGTTTGAGCGGTTGGAACTACAATAAAATAAAGTTCGCATGATGTTGTGAACATCTGGTTGTTCGTATTGATTAATGAACCTGCCAAAGTTCTTTGTCGTAAGCATGTTTTGTAATTTTGTTGGTGATTGTAGGTTAACTATGTTTTGAATAAGAATTGTTTATATTTGAAAATATTGTTTGCACAAAATTGTGCGCTAGCAAAAGAATATTTTATTTTATATAATCAATCCATTAACTTATTACTATAACTAAAAGCCATGGAAGAAATACTTAGCTTTCTATGAGAAGTGAATGTATTATAATTACCTTATTTACCTTTACCAATATCAATTATGTACAGGACTCATTTAATAAATAATACTCTCCCCGTCTAAAAAAAATTGACTAGTTTTACCATTTTGGGTCGTTCTCCAAAATTAGACTAAGTCTAAATATAGAAAGTTTTTAAATAATTACACACCACTAATAATATGGATCCCGCAATTCATTAATACTACTACCACTATCTTTTTCCTTTCTCTTTCTTACTCCATCCGTCCCAAAGAAGATTAGATCCATTAGTTTAGGAGATTACCAAGTTTCCTTTAGACACCAAAGGGTATTCCGCATACAAAAATCAAACTTGATGTTCCACTGTCTAGATACTTTTGTTTAATAATGATAGTTTTAGATTTTTGGATGTTAAAATGATACTTTTACATCATAAAATGATACTTTGAGGGGATAAAATGATAGTTTCAAATGATAAAATAATACTTTTGTTTAATAATGATAGTTTTAGATTTTTGGATGATAAAATGATACTTTTGCATCAAAATGATAGTTTCAAATGATAAAATGATACTTTTGTTAAATAATGATAGTTATAGATTTTTGGATGATAAAATGATACTTTTGCATCATAAAATGATACTTTGAGGGGATAAAATGATAGTTTCAAATGATAAAATAATACTTTTGTTTAATAATGATAGTTTTAGATTTTTGAATGATAAAATGATACTTTTGCATCATAAAATGATACTTTGGGGGGAAAAATGATAGTTTCAAATGATAAAATAATACTTTTGTTTAATAATGATAGTTTTAGATTTTTGGATGTTAAAATGATACTTTTGCATCATAAAATGATACTTTGAGGGGATAAAATGATAGTTTCAAATGATAAAATAATAATTTTGTTTAATAATGATAGTTTTAAATTTTTGGATGAGAAATTGATACTTTTGCATCATAAAATGATACTTTGAGGGGATAAAATGATAGTTTCAAATGATAAAATGATACTTTTGTTTAATAATGATAGTTTTAGATTTTTGGATGATAAAATGATACTTTTGCATCATAAAATGATACTTTGAGGGGATAAAATGATAGTTTCACATGATAAAATGATATTTTTGTTTAATAATGACAGTTTTAGATTTTTGGAATATAAAATGATACTTTTACATCATAAAATGATACTTTGAGGGGATAAAATGATAGTTTCAAATGATAAAATGATACTTTTGTTTAATAATGATAGTTTTAGATTTTTGGATGATAAAATGATACTTTTGCATCATAAAATGATACTTTGAGGGGATAAAATGATAGTTTCACATGATAAAATGATACTTTTGTTTAATAATGATAGTTTTAGATTTTTGGAATATAAAATGATACTTTTGCATCATAAAATGATACTTTAAGGGGATAAAATGATAGTTTCAAATGATAAAATGATACTTTTGTTTAATAATGATAGTTTTAGATTTTTGGATGATAAAATGATACTTTTGCATCATAAAATGATACTTTAAGGGGATAAAATGATAGTTTCAAATGATAAATTGATACTTTTGTTTAATAATGATAGTTTTAGATTTTTGGATGATAAAATGATACTTTTGCATCATAAAATGATACTCTGAGGGTATAAAATGATAGTTTCAAATGATAAAATGATACTTTTGTTTAATAATGATAGTTTTAGATTTTTGGATGATAAAATGATACTTTTGCATTATAAAATGATACTTTGAGGGGATAAAATGATAGTTTCAAATGATAAAATGATACTTTTGTTTAATAATGATAGTTTTAGATTTTTGGATGATAAAATGATACTTTTGCATCATAAAATGATACTTTGAGGGGATAAAATGATAGTTTCAAATGATAAAATGATACTTTTATTTAATAATGATAGTGTTAGATTTTTGGATGATAAAATGATACTTTTGCATCATAAAATGATGTACATATATTAGTGTCTACTTCTCTGTTTAATTGAATTCTCTCGGTGTACATATATTAGTGTCTACTTCTCTCATTCTTTGTACTCTCTGTTTCTGTTCCTCTTTTCCCCAACTCAATGCATTAGTCTATGCTTAGTTTATCTTCTCATAATATACTCAGTATGTTGCTGTCTTGTTGCATACAATTGCAGAGTGAATGATCCAGTGGCAATGAAGCAATTGAGCAAGGCTGGGGAGATGCCTTCTTTGGAGCCTCCCGATGATGAGAGCATTAGAACCCTCTATGTGGGAGGGCTTGATGCTAGGATTACCGAGCAGGATCTAAGGAACAACTTCTATGCACATGGAGAAATTGTGTCTGTCTAGATGGTTCTCCAGAGGGTCTGTGCTTTCGTGACTTACACGACACGAGAAGGTGTTGAGAAAGCAGCTGAGGAACTTGCTAACAAACTAGTTATTAAAGGCTTGAGGATGAAGCTACTGTGGGGCAGACCCCAAGAATGATACTTTTGTTTAATAATGATAGTTTTAGATTTTTGGATGATAAAATGATACTTTTGCATCATAAAATGATACTTTGAGGGGATAAAATGATAGTTTCACATGATAAAATGATACTTTTGTTTAATAATGATAGTTTTAGATTTTTGGAATATAAAATGATACTTTTGCATCATAAAATGATACTTTAAGGGGATAAAATGATAGTTTCAAATGATAAAATGATACTTTTGTTTAATAATGATAGTTTTAGATTTTTGGATGATAAAATGATACTTTTGCATCATAAAATGATACTTTAAGGGGATAAAATGATAGTTTCAAATGATAAATTGATACTTTTGTTTAATAATGATAGTTTTAGATTTTTGGATGATAAAATGATACTTTTGCATCATAAAATGATACTCTGAGGGTATAAAATGATAGTTTCAAATGATAAAATGATACTTTTGTTTAATAATGATAGTTTTAGATTTTTGGATGATAAAATGATACTTTTGCATTATAAAATGATACTTTGAGGGGATAAAATGATAGTTTCAAATGATAAAATGATACTTTTGTTTAATAATGATAGTTTTAGATTTTTGGATGATAAAATGATACTTTTGCATCATAAAATGATACTTTGAGGGGATAAAATGATAGTTTCAAATGATAAAATGATACTTTTATTTAATAATGATAGTGTTAGATTTTTGGATGATAAAATGATACTTTTGCATCATAAAATGATGTACATATATTAGTGTCTACTTCTCTGTTTAATTGAATTCTCTCGGTGTACATATATTAGTGTCTACTTCTCTCATTCTTTGTACTCTCTGTTTCTGTTCCTCTTTTCCCCAACTCAATGCATTAGTCTATGCTTAGTTTATCTTCTCATAATATACTCAGTATGTTGCTGTCTTGTTGCATACAATTGCAGAGTGAATGATCCAGTGGCAATGAAGCAATTGAGCAAGGCTGGGGAGATGCCTTCTTTGGAGCCTCCCGATGATGAGAGCATTAGAACCCTCTATGTGGGAGGGCTTGATGCTAGGATTACCGAGCAGGATCTAAGGAACAACTTCTATGCACATGGAGAAATTGTGTCTGTCTAGATGGTTCTCCAGAGGGTCTGTGCTTTCGTGACTTACACGACACGAGAAGGTGTTGAGAAAGCAGCTGAGGAACTTGCTAACAAACTAGTTATTAAAGGCTTGAGGATGAAGCTACTGTGGGGCAGACCCCAAGAATGATACTTTTGTTTAATAATGATAGTTTTAGATTTTTGGATGATAAAATGATACTTTTGCATCATAAAATGATACTTTGAGGGGATAAAATGATAGTTTCACATGATAAAATGATACTTTTGTTTAATAATGATAGTTTTAGATTTTTGGAATATAAAATGATACTTTTGCATCATAAAATGATACTTTAAGGGGATAAAATGATAGTTTCAAATGATAAAATGATACTTTTGTTTAATAATGATAGTTTTAGATTTTGGATGATAAAATGATACTTTTGCATCATAAAATGATACTTTAAGGGGATAAAATGATAGTTTCAAATGATAAATTGATACTTTTGTTTAATAATGATAGTTTTAGATTTTTGGATGATAAAATGATACTTTTGCATCATAAAATGATACTCTGAGGGTATAAAATGATAGTTTCAAATGATAAAATGATACTTTTGTTTAATAATGATAGTTTTAGATTTTTGGATGATAAAATGATACTTTTGCATTATAAAATGATACTTTGAGGGGATAAAATGATAGTTTCAAATGATAAAATGATACTTTTGTTTAATAATGATAGTTTTAGATTTTTGGATGATAAAATGATACTTTTGCATCATAAAATGATACTTTGAGGGGATAAAATGATAGTTTCAAATGATAAAATGATACTTTTATTTAATAATGATAGTGTTAGATTTTTGGATGATAAAATGATACTTTTGCATCATAAAATGATGTACATATATTAGTGTCTACTTCTCTGTTTAATTGAATTCTCTCGGTGTACATATATTAGTGTCTACTTCTCTCATTCTTTGTACTCTCTGTTTCTGTTCCTCTTTTCCCCAACTCAATGCATTAGTCTATGCTTAGTTTATCTTCTCATAATATACTCAGTATGTTGCTGTCTTGTTGCATACAATTGCAGAGTGAATGATCCAGTGGCAATGAAGCAATTGAGCAAGGCTGGGGAGATGCCTTCTTTGGAGCCTCCCGATGATGAGAGCATTAGAACCCTCTATGTGGGAAGGCTTGATGCTAGGATTACCGAGCAGGATCTAAGGAACAACTTCTATGCACATGGAGAAATTGTGTCTGTCTAGATGGTTCTCCAGAGGGTCTGTGCTTTCGTGACTTACACGACACGAGAAGGTGTTGAGAAAGCAGCTGAGGAACTTGCTAACAAACTAGTTATTAAAGGCTTGAGGATGAAGCTACTGTGGGGCAGACCCCAAGAATGATACTTTTGTTTAATAATGATAGTTTTAGATTTTTGGATGATAAAATGATACTTTTGCATCATAAAATGATACTTTGAGGGGATAAAATGATAGTTTCAAATGATAATTTTGTTTAATAATGATAGTTTTAGATTTTTGGATGATAAAATGATACTTTTGCATCATAAAATGATACTTTGAGGGGGATAAAATGATAGTTTCAAATGATAAAATGATACTTTTGTTTAATAATGATAGTTTTAGATTTTGGATGATAAAATGATACTTTTGCATCATAAAATGATACTTTGAGGGGGATAAAATGATAGTTTCAAATGATAAAATGATACTTTTGTTTAATAATGATAGTTTTAGATTTTTGAATGATAAAATGATACTTTTGCATCATAAAATGATACTTTGAGGGGATAAAATGATAGTTTCAAATGATAAAATAATACTTTTGTTTAATAATGATAGTTTTAGATTTTTGGATGATAAAATGATATTTTTGCATTATAAAATGATACTTTGAGGGGATAAATTGATAGTTTCAAATGATAAAATGATATTTTTGTTTAATAATGATAGTTTTAGATTTTTGGATGATAAAATGATACTTTTGCATCATAAAATGATACTTTGCATCATAAAATGATACTTTGATGGGATAAAATGATAGTTTCAAATGATAAAATGATACTTTTATTTAATAATGATAGTTTTAGATTTTTGGATGATAAAATGATACTTTTGCATCATAAAATGATACTTTGAGGGGGATAAAATGATAGTTTCAAATGATAAAATATTACTTTTGTTTAATAATGATAGTTTTAGATTTTTGGATGATAAAATGATACTTTTGCATCATAAAATGATACTTTGAGGGGATAAAATGATAGTTTCAAATGATAAAAAGATATTTTTGTTTAATAATGATAGTTTTAGATTTTTGGATGATAAAATGATTCTTTTGCATCATAAAATGATAGTTTGAGGTGATAAATTGAATATTAAAAATCACAAGGGCTTACAAATTTGTCGTAATTTGGAAGATAAATCCATTTTGTCATCAATAATATAGTATTATGGAATTTGACAGAATGTCGCCTTCTGAATAAAGCCAATCATTAAAAGAAATTGGTTTTATTCGAACAAGAAAATGAAAATAAGCTCGTCATAAATGTATGAATATCCATTGTACCATATGTAAGTGAAAATGAAAATGAATTGCTGGAAATATCAAGTTGCACCACAGTTAAGCAACCATTATATCTGGACATACAGCACACGGTGGAGTGAAGGGGTATAATTGTGACTTGGCCGAATTTCACCAAACGGGCTTCGCGAGATTGAGCAATATCGGAGGGGAGGACCTGGACAGTGTTATAGGTGAAATGCAGGTAGCAATCTTAAATTTCATCCGGATCTTGATTGGTTTACCGGGTCGCGAGATAGTATATCAGTACAACCAAACGGCTGATATACCTCCGATAGGCGGCCCTATCAAGGCCAATCAGTACAACCAAACGACCCTTCACTATATTGTGTAAGGTGATGTAAAATAGCTAATGAACTAATATGCATTAGAAATCTTTGTTGCCATCAATTCAAAATGCAACATCTATTACATTAACAAGCAATTCACCAACACCAAAATAGTTGTGCGCATGTATAAGTACATAGTCAGCTATTATCCATCTTAATAGACATATCAAATACTATAGCTACATAGAGTTTTAAGTTCAAATATATATATATATATAGAAGCATTGCTGTCAAAAAAGCCATAGCCAAAATGTCTCCATGACTGTCGAGATGAAGCCAAAACGATATCCAAATAACGCAATGCATCGCCAAAAAAGATCAGACTAGACATCAGATGAGGTGTTCCTTCTCCATGACTCGTATCACATAGCCAGGTTTTTTGGCATCGGGCAAACCCATAAAGATCTCCAAGCGTGAGTTTTCCTTCCCGATGATGTCACATACATCATATTTTTGTGCATCTGACAGCTCCGGCATGTTGTCAAGGTGACGAAAGATTTCCTGTCTTGCTTTGCCGAGGTCCATGTCATATCCAATGCGTGAGGACAGTGTATCCAGATGAGAATTCGTCTCGGCATGGAGCTTACTTAGAAGTTTCAGCAAGCCATCACCCTCATCACTTCCCTTGCGCTTATGACTGCATTTTTTTGGTGGAGGATTTTCCTGTTGGCTTCGGGAAGTACTTCCTTCTCCAGGCTCAGCTGCTACTGTTGGGTGGAATGGTTCATCAGATAGTATCTCATCCAAAAACACATGATAATCACCATACCCCTCTGGATCACCAGTGAGTTCTTCTTGCACAAAGTTCTTGTCAGCCTCAGACACACCCTCAGCACCTCCACCTGAAGCCTTGTCCTTCCCGAAGATGTATTTCCAATCATACCAATATGGCCAAGACTTCCATCGCATGCACCTTGCATTCTTATCTTGCTACATCGAATTTCAGTGAGCAGGTATTAGTACAATATGGTATAATTAGAGCTATAAGTGGATTGCATCGAAAAATTAGATTAACAAAGATAGGTAGAGGATGTCCTTACTCTAACAATCTGATCCCATTGGCCGTCGTCACAATGAATTCTGAAATCACCATGTTCGTTAAAACCAACACCGCTCCTCTCGAGGATCTGGGCAAGTGAGTAGTAGTTCTTCTTCCATGCTGATATCTTAGAAGTGATGTGCGGGCTAACCTTTAGATCAGTGTTGGGGAAGTCTGTCTTCAACCAATGCTCGAGCTTCTTCTAATACCCTGAACGGAATCCATTATCAGATTTCCATCCTTGAGCCACCAACTCCGTCAGTGCACCAATAAGAGCAACATCTTCACGGTCTGACCAACTCCGTCTTGCTCTGTCACACTTGCGGTAGCTGGTTCTTCGATATTGGTTGCTTCCTATAATAAGAGAATAAATATATAATACTTGTTCAAGTTAATTTGTTAACCGGACTGGCACAAAAATTAGTGGGGAATGTAGAGCTGAGCGGGGATGGATGATAACGGACTAACCTTGAGTGCCTTGGCTTAAATTAGCTGAAGGAACTGAAGGTGAAAATTGTCGATGGTTTGTCACTGTCTACGAAAGGACCAAAGCAAATCAGATACATAGATATATAGTAAAATAGGAGCAATATTTGGCAGTACAATATTGACAGTAACATAAGAGCATTTCGTTCATATTCCTCTCGCATAATAGGATATATTTTCGGCTACCCAATGGCACGGCAAAATAATATACGATGCAAACAAATCCGACACAACAACAAAATGTAGATAACATCTTGTAACACGAGAGGCACAGATGATGATTCACAAAATATCTAAAGCCCCCTCATTCGTGTAATTAAAGGGGACGACCATCTTCAAAATCTAAAATCTACCACATACCTCATCTATCTATAGTTTAGGCTCGATAATACTTGCAGTGATTTATCGATGACCAATCGCCACCGAACGTTGAGGTCTCCGACGGCGCCAAAGTGTGAAAGCACCCAAATTTTAGCGTGGAGAGGGAACGAAATGAAAATAATTTGGGTTAGGTCTAAAAAAGGCTGCAATTGTTTATATATGCGTCTCTTATGTCGGTGTAAACCCACGTACACAATTCCTACCAAACATCAGATGGGCTTTTTATCTACATGCCAATATAATAACCAAACATTAGTTATGTTACCCCCATCTTGGCCCAAGTTCCCATCTAGTATGACAGGAAAATGTTAACCATCTAGTGAACCAAACGACTCCTAAGTGTACTCAACATCAGTTTTAATTTTGCTAAAAATTTTTAATGGGAAAAATTAAAAAAATTCAAAGTTCATGTATTTACATTAATTGGGAATTCAAACTGTCCAAGACTCCAAGATTAGAAAATGGAGTTTTTTAATTACGAATTTATAAATTATACAATGGATAATAAGGAATTTTTGGACTTAAGAAACCATATAGTACTAAGTTATAAATCAAGTCAATAGACCCAATAAAGCCCATTAAGATACGGTTAATTTGGATTTTAATCAAAGTTACTTGCTACTACTACATTTTAGAGTGCCCAGCCCAACTATTCTCTTTTTATTATTGTTTTACGCATAAACTTTAAAATTGATTCCAAAACATTGAAATTCTACCTTTTTTTTACAAAGACCAGACTCAATAATCCCGATTTCCCATGTGATAGCCATATTTGAAATTTTAAAAGACCATAAAGTTTGAGGCCATATTTGAAATTTTAAAAAGAGAAATGATTTAGAGATATAATGATAATGCCATAATGAGGTTCAAATAGTAATTATATATTGAATTTTATTTTTAATTAAATTTATGTTGTATTTATACCTATTTGGCCCTACATCTTAAAATTCGGCTTGTTGTATTTATACCTATTTGGCCCTACATCTTAAAAATCGGCTATGTGCATAATGAAGTATTAATTGTGCTCTTAAATAAAAGATGGCTTTAATTATGGAATATATATATATATAGGGTTTTGATCTATGTAAAACCATTCTTAATACAAAAATGCAGAACCAAGCATACAAAAGTCATTTTTAGGTCATTGTAAGCTTATTTTTATGTCATTATAGTAAGGATGACATGAAATGATATTAGCATGACCTCAAACCCAAAGTTTATAATATGACCTAAAACTGCTTTACAATGACCCTCCGTGTTTTTGTTTAATTATTGACCATTAGATTGTCAAATCTCATCGTCAGGATTTGGTCTGGATTTTGTATTGAGATCAAGTTTTGTATTGATCATTTTCCTATAATATATATATATATATATATATATATATATATATATATATATATATATAGGGTTGTGATCAAGATAGAACAATTCTTAAATGTAGAACCAATGCCAAATTTGGATTGAAAACAAGATTAGTGGGGTGGTTATAACCGATGCATTGTGATTATGTATGAAATTTGATCTTGACCATCATTTTTCCTCATCCAATGGATGAAATGTAGTTCTAGGTTATACACTTTAGATTGTTTTGTATATAAGACAACCATATATATATATATATATATATAAATAGAAGATATATGGATATTAGAGAAGTGGGACCCAAATTTGTCCGACACTTTTATAACCTTTTTAAAGTAGTTCACTTAAAATTTTTGTAATGTGTTTGAAACATAAAAAAGAAAAGTATAAGAAAAATTTAACAATTTTAAAAATTCAAATGCTTTAATAATTTTATAAAAAATACTCCCTCTTTTGGTCACGTTCATTTTGGTCTGTTCACTGAAATTAGTACCCCTCCGTCCTTAAAATATTGTCCAGTTTTGTCATTTTGGTCCATCCGTGAAAGGTTGTCCAGTTTGCTTTTCTTCTATTTTTGATAAATGGATTCCACTTTACACTAACTCTTTACACTCACATTCTATTATAAAACTATATATAAATGTGGGTACCTCATTCCACTAACTTTTTTAACTCACTTTTATTCACATTTCTTACAACCCGTGCCGAATTAAACTTGGACAATATTTCATGGACGGAGGAAGGAGTAGTTATCATTTTTATTTATGGAAATTTATTCATAATTTTTTTCTTTTCTCTCTTATACTTTATTCATTAATTTCTAGAAATTACATTAAATATTGATAAAGAAATATATATAATCACATATTTTTTACCCATCTATTTAATATTTTAAAACTTAAAAGTTAATGTTTTCTCTTATTCTTTATAAATATTAGTGTTTTTTTGTTTTTTTTTTTGGGTTTTTTTAAAGAGGATCAACAATAGTTCCTCATCTACTCCAGTGATAACTCGAACCCGATCTATTGGTTGGAGGGGAATGTCTTACCAACTGAGTTGCGCTTCGTTGTCTTCTTTCTAAATATTAGTGTTCTTAGCTCAATTTACTATAACATGAAACAAATTAAATTTTGATTTTCTTTTTTTCTAAAATGTTAGAGTTATTATCTTAGTTTGCTAGAACATGCAACAAATTAAAAAACTCTTTTTTTTCTAAAATGTTTGAGTTATTAGCTTAGTTTGCTGTAACTCGCAACATAATAAAATTTGATACAGTATATAGTATATTAATACTAATTGAGTTTATCATTTTCATTTTAAGAATTTAATAATTTTAATTTTATCTTTACTTCCCCAAATACTGGTGATATTTAAAATTTTAACTAGAAAGTTGAAATAATATTTCATAAATTATTTGGAAGAAAGTTGCAAAAAGGAACTCTACTATATTAGTATTTACTATTATTTAAATTTGAATCATGATAAAGTTTTAATCATGCTATAATATGATTAGGTCATTATCATGTAATCATTTTTAGGTCGTTATCTTGTAATATCATTTATAGGTCATTATCATATCCTATCAAACTAATTGAGTTTACGAATTTTGATTTAAAAAATTCCTTAATTTTGTTTTTTCGTTCTTTGTTTCAAAATTTTTAGTATTACTTTAAATTCTTACTTTTTAGAATATTACAGTGAACCTTGATAAAAAAAAATAATCACATATTCTTAATTCACCTATTTAATATTTGAACTTATAGTTCATATTTTTTCTTTTTTTAAATATTAGAGTTCTTAGCTCAATTCACTATAACACAAAATAAATTAAAATTTGATATACGGTATATTAATAATAATTGAATTTATGATTTTAATTTTTAATAGTATAAATTTTTATTATAATTCTTTACTTTAAAAAATTTTAATTTATTTTATTTTTAAAATTTTAGAACTTAAGGCGAAAGCATGCGCAAATATTTCGAGTATACAAATAAAATTATTAAAAAAATAGAAATGATACGAAAAGTATAGAATAACTATTAAATTGACTTAATATTATATAATCCACAAACAAACCATCTAAATCTGGAGACTATTAAATCACAAAGCAAACAAACTAAAATCATGGAATAGCCTTAATTTGACCTCTCTTTCCAAAGAAGCTTATAAAATTAATATTAGGGCATTTTAGGCAACATGACATAAAGGTAATATGGCATAGAGACATTAGAGCATCCACATCCGTCCTCTTGCCAACGAGCACAGATGTGGGTCCGACCCTACTTTTTCTGTCTGCTCTTAGGCAAGAGTACAACACCCACATCCGTGCTCTTCCGCAAGGACGAGCACAAGGGTCCCACCATTCTATTATTCAATTTAAATAAAAACATTTCCACAAAATTAAAATTCATTAAAAATACCCGGAATAATATTACAAATTGCAATAAAATTAAAAATTACATAATTAAATTCATAAAAAATAAAAATTACATAATTAAAATCCTAAAAAATGAAAAATACATAATTAAACTACTAAAAAATAAAAATTACACAATTTAAGCTTAAAAATGCCCCCGGTGAAGACTAATCATCATCCGGCATACCCCCAACTAGAGATGCCCACCGGTTCCGATTCCGGCGGTTAACCGTCGAACCGTAACCGGCGGTTCCGGTTCCGAACCGGAACCGTGGCAATTTTCCCGAACCGGAACCGTCGCAATTCGGGTCGCGGTCCGGTTCAGGTTCAAGATATTCCGAACCGGAACCGTCACCGAACCGGCGGTTCGGGACGGTTCGGAACCGGCGGTTAACCGGCGGAACCGCCGGTTCGGGCGCGTATATCAAGGCATCGGGGATGGGGCCGACGGCGGCAGCTTTTCAGCTGCAAAACCAGCCGGTTTCGGCGGTTTTTTGGCGGTTAACCGGCGGTTAACCGTGAAAACCGGCGGTTTTGCCCGGAAACCGGCGGTTCCGGCGGTTTTCCGCCAAAACCGCCGGTTTTCCGAATATTCAAATTTTTTTTTTCAAATTCGAATTCTTCCATAAGAGTTTCTCTCTTCAATCTCTCAATTCTCTCTCTTTGTCTCCAATTTCTCATTTGTGCTATCGTGCTTCCATTTAATTACGCAAGTGCTACTCTTATTATATTACATTGTTGTATGTTGTATACTTGTAGTTGTAGTCATGTAGATGTATTATGTATATGTATTGTAAATTGTAATGTATCGTTGTCCGTTACAACTCAAACTCAATAAAATTGATATCATTTTCTCCTTATTCGTCGTATTTCTATTTGAATTATACATTGTCTTGTTCCAATTTGTTATATAAATCCAAATTTCAAATTCAAAAAAAAAAACAAAAAAAAAAAAAACCGAACCGCGAAACCGCCGGTTCCGAACCGGAACCGCCTAAACCGCCGAAAAAACCGGCGGTTCCGGACCGGAACCGGAACCGCCGGTTTTTGAACCGGAACCGGAACCGTGAAATAGCCTCACGGTTCGGTTCCGGTTCCACCTTCGACAAAACCGGAACCGGCGGTTCCGAACCGGAACCGCCGGTTTTTGAACCGTGGGCAACACTACCCCCAACATTCTTTGTAGACCCCGTATCATCGCCACATGCGATCGAAGTTGATCGGGGGTCATATTTGACCTATCGGCCAAATTGAGTTGGGCCAAAACCCCCCACAACGAGTTGGTGGGGGGTTGAGGTGGCACATAGGGAGATGGAGCGGGTTCGGGATTGGGGGCGGATAAAGTCGCGGCGCGACGGCGGTTGGCCACCGCCTTCTTCCTTTCTTGTGGTCGGCGTTGGGAACCGCTCGGGCCGGCGTCGGGGCTACCCAAGTTAGCTCCGGCAAGTTGGCTAGCCACGTCTTCGGAACCGGTGTCGGATAGGGATACCGACCTTGACAGTTTGGAGGAGCCGCTAGAGGAGGATGTTACGCCTCCCCTATACTTCGGATGCGACCGCGTCACCTGCCAAATGTTGAGGTACTTGAACGGCTTGTAGTTCATGGATTGGTAGGTCGACAAGGCGGAACTGATGATGTCGACCTCGCTCCGGCCGCTCCCCGCTGACCGCTCTTCCTGGAGGTAATACCCCTGGAACTTTTGGATTTCTTCGATGGCTCTGTATATGGAGTTGCGCACCATACTCTCGTTACGCTCGATTGGTTCGTGCCAATCTCCGGATCTTCAGAGATTGACAAGAACGCTTTGAATTGCTCCATCTCCGCCGGAGTATACGGTGTGCGGAGACCGCGAGTAGGAGGAGTCCGAGTTTGGGAGGGGCCGCTCGACCTCGCTCTAGGCTCGGGTGTCCACCCGTATTGCCCTTCGGGGGCATCTTTGTCGTCGATCGGGTAAGGCCGGTAGCCACCCGGAACTTCCGAACCTTGGGTTTGAGGAGGGGCCGAATATTCCATTTCTGGACTAGGAAACGGTTGTGAACTGAACCAATCGGGGTTCCAACCGTGGAAGCTCGGTCGTGATCGTCGTGGTCGGACATTTTTTTGTTGTAAGAGTAAGAGTGAATGAAAGATTGGACGAGAATTGAGAATGGAAATGAGAGAATTGGGATGATAATTGTGTAGTGTGGTGTGAATTTTTGGGGTGGAAGTGAGTGTATTTATAGATGAAATTGTGTATTTTTGGGGAAAAAAATTGAAAAATAAATTAAAAGTGGGTAGAAAACGGATATAATTTTTTGAGAAGTGGGAAAATATTTGTTTTTATTTTTAATCGAATTTTTTAATTAAAATTCAATTTTTTTAAAAAAATAATAATTTAAATAGCCGTTGGCCAATCACACGCTGCCACGTCACCTGCTCACTGGCACGGACGTGCTAGATGCATCGAGCAGCGCCGTGCCAGCTGCGCGAGCGCAGCGGCGGACAGCGTCTCGGTGCCGCTGGCACGGACGGACGCCGTCCTGCTTGCCGTTGTGGATGCTCTTATGTCTCTAAATCACTATCCTTTTAAAAAAACGATGGAATTCTAAGAATTCCCATTACTTTTGAAAGAGCACAAATTTTAAAATTGATGTTAATTTCTAACAACAGATCAATTTTTAAACCCAACACTATATGATACTCGCTCCGTTCCATTAATATTGACACATTTCTTTTTCACATTTATTTTGGAAAAATGATAATAATAAATAGTTAAAGTAGATGGAAAGTAAAGTAACAAAGAGAATAATGTAGGGAAGACTACATTTTTGTCCATGGACATTGCATTAATATCATCCGAGGTCCTTATCTTTAATTATATCATCAGACGTTCATGTACATTGATATAATATCATTGGAAGGGCTTTTGTACTCTTTAAGATTTTTTGGACCAAAATACCCCTAGGGTATAAGAGTTATTTATGTTTTTTTAATGAGAAGGAGAACCGTCACTTCAGTTGCACTTGATTCTTTCATTTTTGTTGTATTCCCTCAAGTGAAGCCTTTAAAGTACGTGGAAAATAATTGTTCATCACGACACATATTTGAAGGGAAATGAACGAGCCAAAGTAATAGTTCTGTCTTTCATGAAAAAAATTTAAATCTGAGCAAGTCTCAAAAAGTGATATCAAAAAGATAATTTTTGGAACTGGAAGTGCACGTGACTCGGCCAAGCGGCTAGCTGTGGAAAGCTACTTGGTTGAGTGAGCCTATTTGTCTCGCGCCCAGCCTCCTTCACTTGGCTGAGTAGCCTATCTGTCTCGTGCCTGGCCTCCTCACTCGGTTGAGTGGGTATCCCCCACACGGTCGAGTGGTCGTCTCGCACCATTTTCCAGTAGCCCTTGCTCGGTCGAGTGGGGTTCTTGCATCTGCACCAGTCGACCGAGTGGCATGCGCAGCTCACCAAAAACCGCGACTTGGTCGGGTGAATTGTGCTCATCCGAGCCACTCGGTCGAGTAACATCTTCTGCCCCAGGCTCAACCTCGATTTTAAGAGTCGCTAGATTGGTTCCCTCATGCCATGCTTCTTCCTTTTCGAACATCTCCCTAATAACGAACACAGATATGCCTCCTTGCATATTCCTTGTCATAGCTCTTGTGATTGTCCTTCCGAATGCCTCCAACGGGTATGTGGTTTGATGCGGAGCATCCATAGGCACGTCACGTGTGCTCATTTTTGTACCGAATCGGGAGTAAATAAAATGTGCTCCCTTTTCCCATTGAAGATGACCCACTTTCCTTTCCAGTTTGTCCCAACCAAGATGACTCATTACTAAAAATGGAAAAACCTTTTAGAGCATATCCAGTGGGCGGATGTCCCACTCGGACATCCACTAGGACTTCCCAAAAACACCTTCTGCCACGTCACTAGGACTTCCCATCCCACTGCCACGTCACTAGGACATACCCTTCACAATCCGCCCTTCCCATCGCCCTTCCCACTAGGACTTCCCGCAATAATAAAAAAATCACAAATTCACAAATAAACCAATTTACGTTTACGGAAATAAAATTTCAACACGAACACGAACGGGAAAAATTATCAACTTCATTAAAAAAACATACATGATTTGAAAAAAAAAATTACATAGTAATAAAACAAAAAAAGTAATAACATCAACGTCAACCCCTCCGTGTCCAAACCTCTTCGATAATATCGTGCTGAAGTCGAACATGGGCATCTGTTTGCCGCATGTCGGCAAATGCACGCATCCGCTCAACCTCTCCATGAGGTACCCCCATATTCACATTCGCGGTGGCCACGCCGTGACTTGGACCTGCACCCGTATCATCTTCATTGGTCCACTGCAGTTCCGCAGCTTCATTTTCGACAATCATGTTGTGCATTATGATACATGCGTACATGACATCGCCGATGTTGGGAATATACCACTGCCGTGCAGGACCCTTTACTACCGCCCATCGACTCTGGAGCACACCAAATGCCCACTCCACATCCTTGCGTGCTGCTTCCTGACGGCTCGCAAAGTATGACTTCTTTTGTCCGAGCGGATGCTTGATTGTCTTCACAAAGACGGGCAAGTTTGGGTATATCCCATCCGCCAAATAGTATCCCATATTGTGCTGGTTGCCGTTGGCGACGAAACTGATGGCGGGACCAACGCCATTGCACTGAGCGTTGAACATGGTCGACGACTGGAGAACGTTGATGTCGTTGTTCGACCCGGCGACTCCAAAATAAGCATGCCATATCCACATCCGGTAGTCAGCTACAGCTTCAAGGATCATCGTGGGATGCTTGGCTTTGAAGTCGGTAGTGTACATCCCCTTCCAGGCGGCGGGGCAGTTCATCCACTCCCAATGCATACAATCTATGCTGCCCAACATCCCAGGGAACCCGTGCACCGACCCATGCATATCTATCAGCCTCTGGCAGTCTTCGGGGCTCGGACTCCGAAGATACCGCTCCCCGAATATCGCTCTCACGCCCGCGCAAAAATTTCGCAGACACTCGACGGCTGTCGACTCGCCAATGTGAAGGTACTCGTCGAACATGTCGGCCGCGCCTTCGTACGCCAGTTGTCTGATTGCGACAGTGCACTTCTGTAAGGGCGTGAGTCCGGGTTTTCCAACTGCATCCTCCATGATCCTAAAGTACAAGTATCTTCTCTCTAAAGCACCCACGATATGCATAAACAACGGACGATGCATCCTAAAACGTCGCCGGAATAAGGCATCCCCAAAACGCGGCTGCGGAGCGAAGTAGTCTTGATACAACCGAGTATGTGCAGCAATGTGGTCACGGGGTATTGTAGTTCGACGACGGATCGGCCAATGTACCGCTGCCTGCTGCCGCCGCTGCTCCCTCTGGTGTAGCAGCCTATCTATCGCACCTTCCACAACGACCTCCAATTCATCCTCGCTATCACTGTCACTAGCCATTCTAGATATACTTGAAAATAGAGATGTAGAGATAGAAACTTGTTAACACAAGTGGTGCGAATGAAATGAAGTTCAACGAGCCGTATATATAGAGTTTTAAAACAAAAAAAATTAAATACCGGACGTCCGACCCACGCCACAATGGCGGACGTCCGCCCGCCCGTCGCCCCCACGTCCGAGGACATCCGACGTCCTTACGGGACGTCCGTATCCGAGTTGAAACGCCACAATGGCGGACGTCCCGGTCGCCCGTCGCGGATGTCCGACCGGACGTCCGCCATTGGAGATGCTCTTATCTCTACTTTATTTTCTCTCTCTTACTTTACTCTCTCCACTTAACACATAAAATCTCGTGCCACCCAAGGAAGGGGTCATCTTCCTTGGGACGGAGGGAGTACTACAACTTGTCGTACCACATCCCCCAGTTATCTTAACTAGAAAACAATGAGTTTAACCGTGATAAATTTTACTACCTCCGTCTTTTAAAAATAGAAACTTTTAAAATGTGCAATGATATTAATACACAAATGGTAAAATAAGAGAGAACAAGAAAAAAATTGATAAAGTAAAAGAGAAAAATGGTTGGTGTAGGTTGATGTTAGTAGATTGTGGGGGTCCCCTTCCTAAAATAAAAAAAAATTAAAAATATTTATTTTTAAGAGACAACCAAAATAAAAAATAAAAAATTACTAGTAAACACATCTACTATAAATCCCATTTGAAAGGAATTGAAAATTAAACCCCTATAGTCATCTAAAGAAGAACGCTGATAAATAAGGGGATTAATCAATTGTCCATGTGATTGTGATTTTGGTGTTGAAGAGAAGAGAGCAGGCACTTTCCGCGTGTTTTTCAATAATTTAAGCACGCAAGCTTCCAAATTCGGAGATACTCAACTCTATTTTTTTCCTTCTCGCTCTAGATCTCTCTTTCATTTCCCCAAATTCAGTCCTTCAGTTTCCGGAATTATGTCGGACGCTTTGATCAACGGCCTCGCCGGCGCCGGCGGCGGAATAATCGCTCAGCTCATTACATATCCTCTCCAAACTGTAAGGACTTTTTGTTTTGTTTTGTTTTTTTTTTAAATTTTATTTTCATCATATATTTTTTTCCCCTTTTACTTTCAGTTTGACCTCTAAATTGTGCAGTTAACTTCATTCTTTTGAGGTATTGGATGTAGTGAAGTGTGTATGTTCACGATCCTTCGTTTTGCTAGGTAAATACTCGGCAACAAACAGAGAGAGATCCGAAGAAGGAGAGGAGGAAAATTGGGACTTTAGAACAAATGTATCAGGTCATCTCTCTCTCCTGTGGTCCAATTTTAAAATTCTACTGTTGATCTTCTAAATTGAATGTTTCACTTTCTGCATAATGGAACCCTTGAGATCAAATGCAGGTTGTAAAGCAGGAAGGGTGGGAGCGGCTATACGGAGGATTAGCTCCGTCGCTCGTCGGCACTGCTGCTTCTCAGGTCAGTTTTTTTTTATATTTTAATTTTACTTTTTTTCAGCTCTTCCTTTTTCCCTCGGTTCTGGTGTGATCATCATGTATAGCTTTCTAATTTTTTTATTGTATTTTTTAATTGCCTACACAATAAACGTAGAAAAAGAGCTAGGGTTTTGCATATCTTGATTGGAATTATGGCTAATAAATTTGGGGAAGTATTTATTTTTTGTTCAAGAAATTTAGGTTATTATTAAAAGTGCTGCAAATTGTTGATTTGTGCCATTTCCGTAAATTATTAAATGTAACTTATACAAGCTGCCAACATATGATGAAGACGGAAGCCCTAAACCATATTGTTGGGTGAATGTGGTCCCGCTTAGAGATGCCCACGGTTCGAAAACCGGCGGTTCCGGTTCGGAACCGCCGGTTCCGGTTTTGGCGGAAGCGGAACCGGAACCGGACCGTGAGGCTATTTCACGGTTCCGGTTCCGGTTCGAAAACCGGGCGGTTCCGGTTCCGGTTCGGAACCGCCGGTTTTCCGGCGGTTTTGGCGGTTCCGGTTATTGAACCGGCGGTTTCGCCGGTTCAATAATTTTTTTTTTTTTTTTTTTTTTTTTTTTTTAAATTTGAAATTTGGCTTTATACAACAAATCGGAACAAGACAATGCATAATTCAAGCACAAATAAGACGAATAAGGAGAAAATGAAATAAATTTTATTGATTTTGAGTTGTAAGTTGTAACGGACAACGATACATTACAATTTACAATACATAAGTATACAATACAACAACATACAACAATGTAATATAATTTACAAGTGTCGTCGGGCGTCGGCTCGTCGCCTCGTCGGACTCGGAAGGTAAATTTAAAAAAAAATGAAATGGGGGGGAAAAAGGAAAAATTGAAAAGGGCTTGAGATCAACTTAAACTTTCAAAGTTAAACTTTTCAAATTTAAGTTGAGTTGCCTACGTATCCACAATTTTATTGAGGAATCAAAGCCCACGTAGTTCTCTTACCTTGGGATCAACCCTTTTTTCTTGCAAAATGTTGCCCATTTTCTAAGCAAACACATATCAACACGCTATATACACATTGCTACATTTCTAATAGGGGCAATTTGATCTTCCAAAGCAATCAATGCAGCAATGTGTATATAGCGTGCTGATATGTGTTTGCTTAGAAAATGGGCAACATTTTGCAAGAAAAAAAGGTTGATTCCAAGGTAAGATTTCATAGATCATTCAGGATGCGGCTAAGTTGTACTTGAAGATCATTAAAATATATTCCGCATTTGATATTTATCAAATGGGGAATATATTTTAATGATCTTCAAGTACAACATAGCCGCATCCTGAATGATCTATGAAATAGGGGGAAAAAAAAAAAAATTGAAAAGGGCTTGAGCTCAACTTAAACTTTCGAAGTTAAACTTTTCAAATTTAAGTTGAGGTGCCTACGTATCCACAATTTTATTGAGGAATCAAAGCCCACGTAGTTCTCTTACCTTGCTTACCTTTTTGGTCGGCAGTGCTCGCCGTTCACCGCCCCCGTCGACTCATTGCTAATGTTGAGTGCTATCGCTTCTGACCTCGTCATCGCCATCGGAAGAAAATTCTTCACCATCACTCTCTACACGGAAGTCGAAATCCGGCTCTTGTGCTCTCATGTCCGCCTTTGCCCAATCGTCAAGTAACATAGTGGCTTCCATGTTCTTGGCGGAGAGATTGCTCCTTTTGTCGTTTAGGACACAACCGCCGACACTAAAAGCTTGTTCAACGGCGACGGTGGAAGCGGGGAGGGGGGAACGGCGAATATCTCCTTAGCCATGATGGAGAGTATCGGAAACTCTTTGTCATGTGTTCCCCACCAATTAAGGACGTCAATTTGTTGAGTAGGAGGACCTGCATCTTGAAAAATAGAGCGCGATTCCAAATATATATCTAATTCACTAGTCGCTCTAGTCCTATTGGTTGTAGTACCGTATAGATCTTGCAATTGTGATACTACGTCGGGATCGATCATGACATTGGAAAAATCCCCTCCACCAAAATCAAATGTAGAAGGACTAGGAGGAGCACGTACCTGGTGAGCGGTGTTATACCGCATTTCATATTCCGCGTAGAGAGAACGAAGTGCACTATCTAACCTATGTTTGATTTCATCAACATCCGGAATACTTAGTTCGAAGCATTCTCCTCTTGTCAAGCCCATTTCGCGGAGTTGAGAAAAATCCAAAGCGTGCAAACAACCATAGTACATGTCTAAAATTTTATAAACACCATGCAACTTCCACTTTGGATCCAAGCATTTTGCAATCAAAAACACATTTGGAATACGTGAAAAATATTTTAACCATTTTTCAACCATGTAAAACAAAATAGCCTTCAACTCAACGAATTGAGTATTTTTCACACAAGTTTTAAAACCAATTGCCACATACATGCAATGCTCCAAAACGCGCACAGAAGTAGGATAATAAACACCGGATAACTCAACAGTGGCATTTTTGAAAGCGCGGAATAATCGAAATAAATCCATGCTGTGGTCCCAACAAGCGGGTATCAAAATCAAATCAGAAGGAACATGAGGACAACTTCTAAAAAAATCACATAAATACTCAATGTGGTTCAAAGTCGACTCCAACATATCATATGTCGAGTTCCACCGAGTTGAAACATCCAAACGAAAGTTGGTGTACCTGCATTGCTTACCATGACAATATCTCTTCCAAGCTCTACCAATAGGAGCTTTGTTATGAATCAACTTCACAGCAGTTCTAATAGGATCAACATACTTTTGCCACAAATCGATGGCATCTTGAACACACAAATTCAAAATATGGGCAATACATCGCACATGGAAATATTTACCATCAATAACAGGAGAACATGCACTGATTAAATCATCTATGCTAGCAGTGTTAGCGCTAGCATTGTCAAAACCAATAGAAAAAATTTTATTGATCAATTGAAATTCATTCAAAACTTGAATGATCAATTGAGCAATTGCTTGTGCAGTGTGTGGTGCGGGAAATTCCCGAAATGCAATCAAACGTTTGTTTAAAGTCCAACTGTGATCAACGAAATGCACCGTGATGCCCATATACGAATTTTTACAAAAACAATCAGTCCACACATCAGAACAAATAGAAACTTTATGCCCTAAGTTAATAATAAACGTACCTAATTGCGCCTTCTTTTCCATGCATTGTCGAACAACGGCTCGCGTCATTGAAGTTCGACTCAATTTTCTTGCAGCGGCATTATATACTTGCCGCATACTCGACTCAAAAGCATCGTTATCAAAAGCATTGAATGGAAAATGTTTCATAACGGCAAATCTAGACATCACATTAAGAGCATTTTTGTGATCATATTTCAAAAGAGTATTGCTACACATACCTGATGTTTGGGATGAACCCGTCGTCCCACTTCCGACTCCATGTTGAAAGTTGAGTTGAGTTTGGGTTGGAGCGATACCAAACTCGACCGGATGCGCTTTCTCCAGGTGACGGGTAAATGTACCGTACCCTCCACCCTTTCGGAATGTGTATACGTTTTCGCAATAGTTGCAATACACATTATAAGTGTTTGGATCGTTACTATCTTGTACCCTCTTGAAATGTTTCACGAAGATGTTTGAGGTTAAAGACCTTTCAGCTGGTCTAGGAGGTTGAGGAGGTTGTCCACGTCCACGACCACCACGACCACGCCGACTCCTTGGTGGTGGTGGGGGGTGGCATTTCTTGAACCTCTTCTACCTCCTCCCCCTCCTCCTCGTCGTCATCATCATCATCATCATCGTCTTCATCAACATTCACGGGGGTTGGACTTTGTTGGGAATAGGCACCGCGACCGGGAGCACCACTACCGGTACCAACATAAGCATCGCCTTGGTATTGAGAGCGAGAGAGAGCAATAGCATGTGCCACATCTTGCTCTTCTCGAGCCTACAAAATAATATTTGTATTGTAAATACAAAATAAAATTATGAACAATAATGAAATGTAATTCAAAATTAATGAAATTAGTAGATAATAAATATTAACCTGCCACTCATCCATGTTCATTTGAGAAATTTCATCAATAACGGATCTCCGAGATGGCCTCTTGGCCTTTCCCTTTCCCTTATCAACACGACCTTCTCGGGATGAAGACATATTGGAATGGTATGTAGAAATGTAGAAATATGGAATAATATATTTTTTTTTGTTTTAGTAATTGAGAAAGAAAGACAACTTATAGAACTACGGGAACAAGTATAACTGTATAAGTGTATAACAATGCGTAATAAGAGTAGCAATTGCGTAATTAAATGGAAGCACAATAGCACAAATGAGAAATTGGAGACAAAGAGAGAGAATTGAGAGATTGAAGAGAGAAACTCTTATTAACACAAGAGTGGGGTGAATGTAAATGAGGATAGAGGGGGGTATTTATAGAAAAAAATGAGGGGGAAAATGGAAGAATTCGAATTTGAAATTTAAAAAAAAAAAAAAAAATTTGAATTTTCACAAAACCGGCGGTTTTGGCGGAAAACCGCCGGAACCGGCGGAACCGCCGGTTTCCGGGCCAAAACCGCCGGTTTCCGGGCCAAAACCGCCGGTTTCCGAAATAAAACCTCCGGTTCGGTCAACGAACCGTCTGCAAAAGCTGCTCCATTGTCGCCTCGTGATCCGCGCCGCCTCGAAAGTCACTAAACCGGCGGTTAACCGCCGGTTTTTCCGGTTAACCGCCGGTTAACCGCCGAAAAACCGGCGGTTTCGACCGTTTTTCAGCGCCGGAACCGGCCCTCATCCACCTGCCTCGATTTCAGCGCCGGAACCGGCGGTTCCACGGTTAACCGCCGGTTCCGAACCGTCCCGAACCGCCGGTTCGGTGACGGTTCCGGTTCGAAATATCTTGAACCTGAACCGGACCGCGAACCGAATTGCGCCGGTTCCGGTTCGGGAATATTGCGCCGGTTCCGGTTCCGGTTCCGGAACCGCCGGTTCCGGTTCGGCGGTTAACCGCCGGAACCGGAACCGGTGGGCATGTCTAGTCCCGCTCATTGAATGGTGTGCCGGCGGTATTTGCGTGTTATAATTAGTCTTTATTTTATTTGTTGATAGGCATAATGGAATAAGGGTGGCCACAATAAAGCGAACACCCCAATAGCCCCGCCCCAATTTTTGTCCATAGCCTCAGTTTTTTTGTCCATAGCCCCAAAATTTTGTTTCCGCCCACTATGGTGAACACTTCCAATAGCCCCCAAATTTTATAATCAATTTTTCATTTTAAAATGTTTTTAGTTTCAATCAGGTATAATTAAAATTATCGCAATGTAAATAATTAGAAAACGAGGTAATTGAGGACGAATATTCATTGTATTGCAAAAGGGTAAAATTATACAACGAAAATTAAAAAAAAATATAACTAAAAATTCACACGGCGCTGCCACCTCCCCTACGTGCCCACACTTCTTCAATCAAATCGGCCTAGAGTGTGGTATATGATGTCGTCCTGCGCATATCAGCGAAACGTTGGATCAAATATTCATTGCTCCGTGGTACGCCCATCTGGATCGGCGCGAAGGCAACACCGTGACTTGTCCTTGCGCCATCTTTCGGTGCCCAGCGCTCTGCTGCAAATCCTTCATCTTCTATTATCATATCATGCAATATGATACATGCTAACATAATATTCGCGACATCATCTTCGTGCCAAACTCGTGCCGGACACCATATAATAGCCCACCGCGATTGGAGGACACCGAAATCTCGCTCAACATCCTTCCTAGCACCCTCTTGTTTGCGCGCAAAATATTGTTTTTTCGGTCCAACCGGTTGGCGGACAGTCTTGATGAATACGGGCCACCGCGGATATATCCCATCTGCCAAATAGTAGCCCCTACTGTACTGCGTGCCGTTGGCTACAAAGCTGATTTCTGGACCCTCCCCCGGCACTCATCGTTGAAGAGCGGCGATGACTGAAGAACATTGATGTCGTTGTTCGAACCTGCCACACCGAAATACGCATGCCAGATCCGCAAACGGTAGTCCGCAACGGCTTCCAGAATCATCGTTGGATGTTTGCTTTTGAATCCAGTTGTGAACTGGCCTTTCCATGTCACGGGGCAGTTCCTCCACTCCCAATGCATGCAATCGATGCTTCCCAACATTCCTGGGAAGCTGTGGATCGAACCGTGCATATCCAGCAGGCTCTGACACTCATCAGGGGTGGGCTTACGTAGAAACTCCCCACCAAAAATTTCCTGGATCCCCTTACAAAACTTCCTAAGCACCTGGAGGCCAGTCGTTTCACCAATCTGTAGGTATTCATCGAACATATCGGCTGGTCCGACGTAGGCAAGCTGCCAAAGTGCAGCGGTGCACTTCTGTTGCGTAGACAGCCCGATCCGGCCCACGGCATCACGCCGGAGGGTGAAGCACCGGTAATGCTCCGCCAAATTCGTCGCTATATAGTTGAACAGCCGTAGCGACATCCTGAATCTCCGGCGGAATATCTAGGGTGGATAACGAGGTTTATCCAAAAAGTAATCAGCCATTAGACGTGGTCTCGTGGGATGGTCCGCCGATGCGTAATCGCACAAGGGATCGTCGCCTCCGCCTCCTCCGCCAAGCGCGCCGCATCTTCTTGGGCGGCCTGGTGTTGCACCTGTTGAATCAGAGCATTCCAACTGTCTCTCCACAAATTGTCCATTTTTTACCACAAATTCTAGTGAGAGAAATTTTGTGTGATGAAGGGTTGGAATGGTGTGAAAATAATGAATGGAATGGAGTGTATTTATAGGTGAATTAAATTGAATTAAAAAAAAAACGCCGCCTATAGCCGCGCCGGGCATCCATCCACTATAGGCGCCCGCACTATCCGCCGCGTCCGCCCCCGACTCGCCGCGTCCTCGCCCCGGAGTCGGCGATCGCCCGTCCGCCGCCTACCGCCCCCATCTCCTCGTCTGCCCCGGGGGCGGACAACTCTCCCACTATGGATAGCCCCGAGATAGCCCCGAGGCGCGGCTATAGCCGCGCCTAACCATTGTGGACACTCTAAAGTATAATTCTTCTGCCTCGAAAAATCAAACTGAACTACTTAAAGATATAGTACTATTATTTTACCAATCTATTCCAGGGTGAAGATGCTCTATTATTTTAAGTACTAAGCTATTATATATTGGTTATTTTAGTGTAATTGGATTAACTTGATTGATCAATATTATCGTAATGAGAAATCATATAAATTGGAAGTGCGGAATGCACGCTTCTTTGAATTCATTATGATTAGACGGGGGTTCGGGGGCAGTGCCCCCGAGTTGCGGGGTCCAAGTGGCAGAGCTCCTGGTTGGGGTCGAGTTGCCAGGTCAGCTTGGAAATTTTTTATTTCCATTAAAGTTGCTGTGTAGAAAAATTCATCCGGAAATATAATTTCTGATAGACGAAGGACTGATTTGCAATTTTCGAGACTCCTTAAAAACTGTTAAAATCAGTTAAGAAATGGAAGAGACGCAATGCTTCATGAAGAGACGTGATGTTTCGTTTGAGGCCTCTTCTTATTGATCTTTTTCGGTTCAAAGTGGATCGCAGAATTAATATACGAAACTTCTAAAAACCTGAATTGTATCCGATCAAATATTGGTAGAACCACCAAATTGATTTGATCTGAAAGTGTTGTTCACGCCTTTCAGTATATCCAGTTGTTCATGTTTAGTAAATTTCCATAACATTCTACGATGTAGATACTTTATTATCTAATTATCTAGTATTGTACTCCCTCCGTTCCTTGTTAATAGAGGCGCTTCTTTTCAGCACGGAGATTAACAATAGTGTGTTAAGTGAATAGTGAATAAAGTAGGAGGGACGAAAAGAGATTAAAGTAAGAAATATAGTTACTTTTTGCAAAAAAAAATAGAAATGACTCAATTATCTTGGAACTTCTCAAAATTAACATGGAACGAATGGAGTATTATTTTACCAAGCTATTCCATGATGAAGATACTCTATTATATAACCTGTATCCTACTCTTAAAGATTGGAGTTGGCCCTATCTAAGACAAAGGTTAATTAGATTGTTCAAATACCCTGGTTAGTTGCCCTCTCTCGTGCTTTCTTTTGTCCCTCTTTTATAGATGTAAGGAGAGAACTGATGATATATATATATATATATATATATATATATCAATGAATTGCTGTATTGATGTATACATTGAGACAACAAACACATTATGACACCATATTTGGCTCACAGTAAAAATCACCATCTACCTTTGTGCAACTAATTAATTCATGCACTTCCTTTGTCCAACTAATTAATTCGTGTTTCTTAGAACTGAGCCCTGGGGTTAACTGCAGTTTTAGTATAAGCTCCAATGAAATAGTAATAACTAAAGCAGAAATTTCTGGTGGGCATGTACTTTCTGATCAAGGAGAAGTGATGTAATCAATTTTTTACTTAGAAAAACCTCTTGAATATTAGGAGGAATATTTGTATGTCCCATAATTTACAGGCCAACTGATTTAAGCCCAATAATATCACTTACACAAGGTCGTGTTTGGGGTGATCTAGGTTGTTGTCCTAGGGGTCTCCAATGCAGTTGTGGCACCACTAACAAGTGTGATGGTAGCCGAGGGAAAGGGGTATCGCGGCAAGCTGGGTGGTGAAAAAGATATTTTCTTTTGTTTTCTTTATATTGAAAGGGGTATCTTGAGATTGTTTATTTTCCCCCCAAATAAGCCGTATAAAGTGATGTCATTTTGGTGATATAGGGCACCCAAAATTTTCACATCGGTTCTTTTATTGGAGCAAAAACGCCACATGTGAATCGGGTCGGATTTTTGAATGATGGAAATTGGCCTCGGGATATAATTGAAAGCGTTTGGTATTTGTTGGGTAAGAAATTGTTATTTCCAGTGTATTGGATATTTCTTAGAGCAAATGATATTATTGGGTTAAATTAATATATTTGGCCAGAATAATATTTTGTTGGAGTATGGAGCTTGATGTATTTTAGACCCAATATGTTTCCTATCCTGTCTAGGATTTGTTTCTTTAGGATATAGGAGTATTTACTTATGATATGTTTCCGAATATGACCAGAATTATGGTTCTCTATATTGCGTATATATAGAGATGTTATCTCATTGTAAATTTGCAACCAAAAATTATATACTGAAATCTTTGGTTTGACGTCTCCCTCAGACATGGATATGCATAGTATTGAACTAGGTAAACAATTTATGTGTTCGTCTCGTTTATATTCGTGAGTATCTGTCTTTATTTACCAACAAATGGTATCATAGCCTAAGGTTCGAGTGAGAGAAATCACGAAGAACATAGACGGCCACCTAGGGTACAAGCCGAAGACTGAGGTTGTCGACAGGGCACTTCGGGTGCTGTTTTTTCCAAGGGTGTGCGAGTGGGGATGAGCAGTAAAGATGGAGACGCATGGTCACGGGGGAAGCTGGCTGAGATTACCCTCGAAAGTAGTCGGTCAAGGAGACCCGACGTCCCTTTGTGGCTCTCAGCAACTGAAGGAGTAGGAGTAGTAGGTCGCACGTTGGCAGGGGTGAAGCCAGGGCGTGGGTGCCCTCGGCATGAGGTGTGCGGACGTAGACCACGGGCAAAGGACGCCGCAGGCGGCCGGGTGTGCTGAGGCTGCGGGCGGCGTATGTGCAGGGAAGCAGCGGTCGGGCCTCGGGCCAATGGGAGACGCGAGTTCGGGTGCTGAGGGCAGCCCAACATGTGAAGGGGTGCTGGACATCGGATTGCGAGGCGTTGGGGATAGAAGGCTCTCTGCAGGCCTTGGCAGGTGCGCAGGGGCTATGGATGTCAGGGGATGGAGGCATCGGAAGCTGAAGGCCCTTGGTATGGCGTCGATGTGAGCAGTTGGCATCGTGCCAGAAGGTGCTACAGCCAATGGGAGACATGACCTTAGCCAAGGCGCCTCAACCACTCGGTGGTGGGGTGCAACAATCAAGGTCAGCATTAGCGACTTGCAGGGTCAGTGTGCGGGTGCGCAATTTAGGCGACGTGCACGGGTCCGTGGTTGCCGGCAACAATGGTTATGGCTCGACGCAGACGCAAGCATATAGTCATGTAGGGTCCACACACTTAGGGCGCAGTCGACATGTTGGCGCAAGCCGAGCGCAGTTCTGTCAGGCGGCTGAACAGTGGGAGAAAAGCAGTTTGCCCGGTAGGCGCCAACAGGTGCTAGCAGGGCCATTAACGTCAGGCGCATGCAGGCTTCCAGTGCGGCCATAAGCTTAGGCGATGCTAAGTGGATGTAGGGTGCAGATCAAGAAGATGTGGTTACTTGAGAGTTGTCAGGCTCCAAGTGGGAGATTGTTAGAGTACTGAGCCTGATGTATTTTATTCCCAATATCATGTCTAGGATTATGATATGTTTCGTAGTGTACTTATGATATTAGGCTTAACTTCTCTATATTGCCTATAAATATAACTGCTCTTTCATTGTAAATTGTGCTGCCAAAAATTATATAGTGAAACTCATGGCTTGACATTACCTGCAGATGTAGATACGCATAGTAATGAACTGGTAAACAATTCATGTGGTCGTCTCATTTATATTCGTGATTATCTGTGTTTATTTTCCAAACATATCCATAGTAATAACAGGTACACAATTAGAATAAATATGTGCACAAATCTATGGCAAATTGTTATCATAAATCTCTGATGTTAAATCTGGAGAACTACTATGAAAAGTATAATAGTTAATAGACTCCACCAAATTGTGAAATACTAGATGAAGTATAAATTCGTGGTTTTAATTTTCCGGATGTCCTTGGTATCTGAGTAAAAAATTTGTAATCAAGATGTCCATATAACTGCTACTCTTATTTTACAGGGTGTTTACTATTATTTCTATCAAATATTCAGGAACAAGGCCGAAGCTACTGCTCTTGAGCGAAAGAGAAATGGATTTGGTGATGGATCAGTTGGAATGCTCTCATCGCTTGTAGTTGCTGCCATGGCTGGGTAATATAGTATTTGGAAGTACAATTCATTTTGCACTGATGAAATTAAAGAACTTTTCCTTTTTAACAGGTGTGTAAACGTGCTGCTGACAAATCCTATTTGGGTGGTCGTGACTCGCATGCAGGTCATCATTCATCATGTATCTTTTCTTAATTCAATAAAAATTTCTCTGCGTTAACTGTTTGAGCGGTGCTAAAAAACTGACGATTGAACATCAATTGATCAACTATGATTAAATGTTCAAAGAAGCTACTTGAAGTTTTTGTTTGGCATGTATTTAGTTTATTCTTGGTGAAAATTGCAGACGCACACAAAGAAAAGCCAACCAAATTCTACAGGTTTGCTGTCTCCTGAGGATGTAATTCCTTCTGCAGTGGAACCTCCTCCCTTTGGTACTAGCCTTGCGGTATGTACACAGTTTGAATTTTTTTATTAGAATGCTAGAAAACAATATTTGCACATGAAGTGTTTCACTCATTCACATATATGAAGGGTTTCACTCATGATGACTCATCAACTCATATTGGACCCAGAGTTATATTTTTGACTTCGTCAAAAAATGCTTGAATTTATGTAGGTTGCCTCGTTTGTTTGGTTAGGTTCACCATAAAGTCATGGTGTAGACCTATTGCTTGAATTGATTTATATTTTTTGGTGTTTTAATCTACTCTCCTTTGACTTGGAAAGTAAATTTTTCTGTGGTGGATTCCCTGAACCCAAATAGGTAGATTTGATATATATTCTGTTGTTTCACATATGTTCCTTTACCCTTTTTGTGACTGTTATTGTTTGACCATTAACTTTTAAGTATGTAGTTTAATAAAACACTGGTGCTGCTCTTACTATGTATCTCATATCTTCACTTACTCATTGCCCTTCAAATTTGTTGACCTTTATTAAATCATATTTTACCTCCCTAAACTTATTATCAGTAAATTCTGACAACGATGCTTCTATATGGCTTTGACTTTAAATGAATTTAGACTGTGTACCATGCACAAGCACTATATTCTTAATCCTCTTCGGCTGCATGAGTGTGTTCTTGTCCTCAGATTCAAGAAGTTTATGGTGAAGGGGGAGTGTTGGGATTTTGGAGAGGTGTTTTACCCACCCTGATCATGGTATGTGCAAAATTACTCTCTAAATATATGTGCTTTTGCTTTCTTATATATTGATAATCATTGATGTCGTCTCAGGTAAGCAATCCTTCAATACAGTTTATGCTGTATGAGACTCTCTTGAAGAAGCTGAAGAAGCGACGGCTTTCAAGCAATAAGGGCAACAGTAATGTCACTGCCTTTGAGGTATTTTTTTTTATTTCTCCAGTGCATCTAATACTTCACTATCCAGATTTGGATTTTCATCTTAAAGATTACACATCATAATGGTTAGATATTTTTGTTGGGAGCTATGGCAAAACTTGGAGCTACAGTAGTGACATATCCTCTTCTGGTTGTCAAGGTAACACTTCAATTTTATTGCAGAATTTCTACGTGATCAGCCTATTCTATAAGTTGGTTCCACACATGAAATATGTAGCAGATAAGTAGCATTCATGATCGAGCAATATCTGATGTATAGTGGCTGTTTCCTTGGGTTATTTAACATTACTTGAGGTTTCTCTTCTGGCAGTCGCGGCTTCAAGCAAAGCAAATAGTTGCTGACAAAAGGCATCAATACAGAGGTTTGTATTTGTGGCTGCATCCTGGACTCTCTCATCAGAAACATACAAGCTCAAATTACATAGGGTAGATTAATTGAGTGGGTGCTATTCGACAATGTGCAGGCACGTTGGATGCCATCTTAAAGATGATAAGATATGAAGGTTGCTACGGTTTCTATAAGGGCATGAGTACAAAAATCGTACAAAGCGTGCTTGCAGCTGCTGTGCTTTTTATGGTGAAGGAAGAACTTGTTAAGGGTAGCAGATGGTTGTTAGCAAGTGATCCGGTGAAACTGAAACAACGGTGATGTGCTACTGTGTCGTGAAGTTACTGCTCCCGGAAAACTTATACTACTGGAATCCCAAAATGGATACATTATAAAAAATAAATATAAATGTTATCAGCAAAATTATCATTTTGTGGCAGGTTTGCTATGCCGCTGCGTGGTTTATGTGTACACTAGTCCGCCAAGTCTGTAACATGGACAGAAAATGGATGTTAAAATTAGTCTCAGATTATTCATCATCGTGCTACTGTTGAACAATGTAATGTAAGAGCATCCACAACTTGCCAGCGGCACGGTTGTGGGCTCGGCCCCACTTTTTCTGCCTGCTCTTTTGCAAGAGCACAACACCCACAGCTGTGCTCTTCCGCAAGGACGAGCACAATTAATTTAAAATTCAATTAAACAATAACATTTCAATAATACTAAAATTCATTAAAAAACTTAAATAATATTACAAATGACAAATAAAATAAAAATGACATAATTAAAATCCTAAAAAATTAAAAATTACATAATTAAAATACTAAAAATTAAAAAACCACTACGCGAAAATGGCGCCTGAAGTAATCTGCCGGAAACCGCGGCTGGTCGGCAACAAGCCTTTCGTGGGCTCCCTCTCGGTCACGATGAATGTAGCGCCGATTTAATATGGTTCGTTGAGGAGGAGCGGGGGTATTCGTCGCGACATATGCTTCGTAAGCGGCACGATGTTGTTCGTAATATTCTTGTTCTTCGCGTTCCGCTTCCGCCATAATATGGGTGAAATCCATTTGAGGTTTTGAATGAGGGATGAATGTGTTGATAGTTTGTATGAGAATTAAGAATGAGAGATGAATTGATGTGATAAATGGATGATGAATGTGTGTATTTATAGATGATTTTGGGGGAAAAAATTCAAAAAAAATCAGAAAAAACGGCCATATTTTTGGGATTTGGAAAATTTTAAAAATCATTTTATATAATTTAAAAACGATTTTTAAAATAAAAAAAATAATTCAAAGGCAACGGCTATGCCGTTGCCCAATCATAAGCCGCCACGTCGCCTGCTAACTGGCACGGCGCTGCTCGATGCATCGAGCAGCGCCGTGCCAGCGGCGCGAGCGCAGCGGCGGCGGTCCTCGTCCTCGCCGCTGGCACGGACGGCGGCCACCACCGTTGTGGATGCTCTAACTTATTCAACATAATCCTGTTGAACAATCTCTCCGTCCCCGAAAATTTGTCACATTTAATTTTTTGTACTCATTTTAGAAAAATAATAATAATAAATAGTTAAAGTGAAGAGAGAATAATGTAGATAAGAGTCTTTTTATATTATTATCTCTCCTACTTTATTATTTCACCACTTTAACTATTTATTATCATTTTTATAAAATGATTGCAGAAAATAAAATGCGATAAATTTTCAGGGACGGGTGGAGCATTCAATATAATCCAAAAGCAATATACCCATATTTTCTTAAGTTGGTTTGGTGGATTTAGGCACTTAAGTATATCCGTTACAAAACTATTTACTCCGAACTATGAATTTCTAGAATATATTAAAAAATTCACTGGAAAATATATAAATTTTGGAATTTTAAACCAAGGTTACATGTTCACAAATGTAGTTAGAAAAGGCGTTTTTAATTTAGTCAATCCCTTATGATAATATATGTACTTCCATTTATGTTCAATTACTCAAAAATTCCAATAGATAAATATTGTTTCGATGCTTTCACTTTATCACAGTAAATTGACATTAAAGAAATGTACAGACCAAAAGGAAGCTGAAAATCATTTATTTAAGCTAGATTTATTCATCTAAGCCCAGCCCATACGGGTCGACCCGAATAAAGCCCGGCCCAACTATCAAAATTATCTTTACGTCGTCTCTTTCTTCCTGCAGTCATACCTACGGTAACCGTATAATCAATTTCTCTTCCGACGATAACCCTAGAATCAGAGAAAATGCAGGAGAAGAAAGTGGAAAATCCCGCCAATAAGACCCCGAAGAAGACCAATCTGCTCGATCACAATTCCATCAAACACATTCTTGATGAGTCTGTCACTGAGGTTTGCGATTTCTTACGCATTTTCATGACCAATTTTGGTGATTTTACTGAAATTTGGGAATTTCCTTCATTTTGATTTTTTCTACCTGATTGAATGGTTTGATTAGAAATTGACTTGGATTTGACTGATTTTTTTTATCTTATTGTGGTTGTAGATCGTGACTAGCAAAGGGTATCCTGAAGATGTAAGGATGAGTAACATTCGGTTGCTGATTGGGGCGATCATCATTGTTATTGCCATCTTTGCGCAGTTTTACAACAAGAAGTTCCCTGAGAATCAGAACTTCCTCATCGGTTGCATAGTTTTATATCCTTTCTCATTTGCCTAATTTGTTAAGTTCGATTTTTTTTATATTTTTCTGGAATTGGGGATTGTGATCGATTTTCCCCTTCTCTTTTGTTTCATTCGTTTATCAGCTTTATTAGATTGGTTTGATTGATAATTGAGAACAGCATTTCTATAATGACTGATGGGGAAAAACACAACCTTCATGCGTTATGTTACTTTTCTTCTAAAACATATACTACTCCACTATGGATAGCATAAAGTAATGGTGCCTTTACATTTGAGTATCTAATTCACGAAAGAGCGTGAAGGGTTATTACTCATTTGAGGATTCATGTATCTCTGTTTGAGAACTGTGCTGTTTTTTGATCCTTGACACTGGCAAGTATGTTTTGTTCAATGGGATATTGCAACTGATTACAAACACGAAGGAAAAGAATGCCTTTCTATACACCTATCCTCCACCTGTAAGCTTAACTTTTCTCTTTCATGCGCTGTATGTTCTTGTTCTTAGTTTTCTTTTTATGCTATGTGATTTGAAGCAGTGTTGTCAAAATGTCGCTCGGGTCGCCTGGGTCGAGACCATCACCGCCCCAACATGGGTTGGTTGATCGAGATACAGGGTCGCTGATGGGTCGAGTGGGTTGCCTGGGTCGCCCTAAACACATGCTATCTCTGATTTTCTCAAATCTCTCACATGTTTTCTGACTCTCTCAATCACAATTCTCTATATATATGCATGCGCCACATCAAACTTTTCAAACCTACTTTCTACACTTTAGAATTCGCCTCTTCACTCCTAAACAAATCAACAATTCAAAGATCTTTTGCTGGCACCCTTCATATTTCCTTTGTTTTGATATTTTCAGACAATGGTTTCAATTATTATTGTGTTATGACTTATGAATTGTTTTGGTATTTTGATCATTTCTATTTTCCACTTTATCGCTATTCACATGAATTGCGTCTACATTTATATTATTTGATAGTATATTATAAACATTAGAGCAATATATTTATTTTATTTAATATTAAAAGGAAAAAAAATTAACCTAGATTTGTGGGTCTCTCGACCCCGTCGACTCGTCGACCCACGACCCGAATTTTCACCTCATCGACCCGGTGCGCCCTGCGACCCTAACAACACTGATTTGAAGTACCACGTGGCAACTATTGGTATTCCACATAGCAACAGATCTTTTAATTAGTGTTTTGTTGAATATGTTACATATAGTACTATTTCTGGCATGCTGTGAATTATGTTTAACTCTGGTTCTCTCGATGTGTTTCTTCTTGTTTGAAGTTTGAACATATTATGCTCAACCTGCTTTCCCTCTTAACTCGTGTTGCGTCATGTAAAACAGTGCAAATTATCAGAACATGAGAATTATCAGAACAGGGCAAATGACTCATTTGACCGTATCCATAATTCTCCTCTTCTGATAATTTCATCTTTCACTTTTTATGTTTTCTTTTTCTATTTTCCTAAAGCCTGTCAATGTAAAAGTAGTGTTTATTGATTGATAACTTTGCTATTTTATCTAGGGGATGTTCATGGTTTTGAATGATCTGATTGGGTCATTTGTTCTAGATTATTGGTTTTTATATATTTCTCTTCATTATATAGACTTAGATTATTCTTGATATCACTGTCAGAGCCATGTTATTAAGCTCCAACATTTAGAAACAATGTTTTGCTTTACCCATTGTATACTCACGTGTGTTATTGTGCTTAATTAGTTTCTTGCAATTTTACTTTAAATTAAGTTGTCAGATTGCCTTAGGTTCCTGGGGGCTGAAAGGGCTTTTCTTTATCTCACATAGTCTAGAACCCTATCGAAAATGGATGCATTTAGAGCTGCAGAGCATAGGATACTCAGATTTTTTAACCCAAGTTGATTTAAATCGATTGTATTAGAAAATGCTTACCTTCTGTCTCAGCTTGGTTTCCCCTGCATTTGAGTATAAGTACATCCTAAGAAGAAATTTCATCCCGCATCTAGTTTTATATTTGCTCCTATACCACAAATGAAATACTCTTCACAGCTTCTCATTCTCTTTGTAGTTTCCACTGATATACATACTTCGTAGTATATGTAGTGTTACCTTTACCATAGCAAAAATATTAATTTCAAACTGGGAAACATTATGGCTTCTGTATAGTATCGCTATTAATCTTTCTTAAGATTTGTATCTCGATATTGCTTCTTCTCTACTGTCAATTGTAATGAAACTTTAGCTGGTCTAAATGGTTTACATGTCTTTTTTCTTGGATAGATATTCATCTTATATTTGTTATTTTTTTTACTTTTCATCCTATTGAGGTCCAAATCTCTCTTAGACTTGAAAGGTGTGATGTTAATATTTCGAGAGCTCAAGTTGTTTCTGGTCCCCTTTTTAACCTGTTTCTGCTATAGAAGAAAATCATAGATGAACTTTAAGTATTAATAGAAGTTGTTAAAGCTCTGTTATTGTATTGTCTTCTTATTTTAGTTGTTTACGGGAATCCATTAAGGTTAGGAAATCCCATTAGTTTGGTTATTTTCACTTTATTTTTATTTCCCTCCTGATTGCATGTTTATGTTAAAGAATGACTTTCTTCTCATCCTGTGTTTCTTATGTCAGTAAATTGAATGTACAGCAAGTCTCATATGAAAGATCAATGATCGTTAGTACACTATCTATTAGCCTATTTATTTTTCATTTGAGCCAAGATTTAGGGTTTAGCATGGTGATTATATCATGCCTTCCAAGTTATTTTCCCGTGGCGTACTGTTCAAAGAAATTAATTTAAAAGTATGGCACAACAATATCAATTGTAGTAAACAGTGTTTTGTTCCAATCTGTGACTGATTTGGTTAGATTTGTTTCATAAATGATCTTGTAGGATCTTTCTGGAGTGCCTCGGTGTCTATGTTTTACTCTGTAATCATTGCACAATAAAATTCTTGTTTTAGAGTTAAGAAGAAAAGATTCATAAATCATGATTGCCTACTCGATTTTATTTCATATCACTATTCACATTTTATTTTGTATGTATACAGAAACTGAAAAATATCTACTGAATTGTTTGTTTCAACAGGATTCTTTCAACTATACTGGGTTAGTAGTGACTTCTAAGATGCCAAGATTCTCAGACATGTATACACTTACCATAGCCAGCGCAGACCCCAAGTCGATATCTGCAAAGCCATCAGTTGAATTTACCAAAAGTGTTACTAAGTGGTAATCTCTCGACGTTCCAAGCCATAGACGAACAACATTCCTGGTACTAATTCTGTTTGCGTCCTTTAATAGGTTCACTAAGGATGGAGTTTTGGTGGAGGGATTTTTCTGGAAGGACGTGGAGGGACTGATAAATGATTATGCCAAAGAATCTAAAAAGAGCAAATGAATTTCAACTTGTTACATATACCAGTGGATTGCATTCACGCGGACTACTAGTTTACATGGTAGAACAGTGAGAGTGAATGGGTTTTGTATTAAAAATATGGTTATCAAAATCTGGGCAGGATTACTGACATAACTCTGATTAAATTAGTACTACAAGTAATGATGGGCAGAATTTACAGATTTATATTCCTTGGTTTGAATTTTTGTTTCAGCTGCTCCGTTATATTTTTGCTTGAAGTTAGCATCATTCTATGTATGTTTACATTGGTTATTTTGAAATTCATATTCTTAATTAAAGCTCATTTCATCAAAAGTGGTAGTATATGTATATCCAGGCTTCGTAATAGTAAAAAATAAAAATCATGTGCGGATATCAATAATGACTTAATACAAAATTATTCTGACATGTCTGATACTATATTCCATTCGATTTGTAAGAATATATTTCAAGATTATATATATATATATATATATTATACTATTTAGTTTACGAGATTGGATAGCGCAATTCAATTCTAGATGGATAATCGTGTGATAATTAGTTGAGTCACACACTCCAACTAAAATAATCTCACTATTCAATGCTAGATTAATGACTGTTTTGTTTAACAAACCTAATAGCCACTAAATTACAAATGTAAATTGTATATACATCAACTTATTAGATAAGTTTTATTAAAAATTGATTTTTAAATATTAGTAATAAATTTAAAATGAATTATATATCATTCTTTAACAATTTAGAAAATTATTAAAATTTTAAATAAATATCCATATTATGAAAAAAAATTAGTTTTTATTGAATATTGTATAATTATTTCACATCAAACTTGAAATCATGTGAAAATTTATCATAAACTTTCCATGCATTTTTCTATTTTATTACTATAGAATAATAAAACTGGAATAAAGATAAGTGCGGCTTGGTGCTTGGGCAGCCACATAAAACTGAAATCAAATTGTCATTTAAAAAAATAATACTATTAAATTATCAACGTCAGCTGAAGAATGAGAAGTGATGAATTCTTGGTGTTCAATTCGCCTGGCTAACTAACCATTGGCGATAAGTAACGATGAAAAAGAAATGAATTGATGTCTCATCAAATCTTATTAAAGTAAGGATTAGTTGTTAAAATAATTAACGGATGTTGACACAACTTTATCATTATTTTTCTGATTTTTTTAATATCTGCAATGTTTCTACCTTAAATTTTAGAAAATAGAGAATTTTAATTCTTTTACTACTTAAAATTTAAGAACGCATGCATCAAATATAATCGATATGGGTTTGTAATACAACTCCTTCCGTCTCAGGCCATCCACAACGCTGTTGCTATACCGTTCCTTAAACTACTATTTACGGACCCCACTGTACTTTTTTACTCCATCCTTAACTAAGGAACGGAACCTGCAACCCTCCGTTCCTTAACCGTTCCTTATATTACTATTCATTCAATTTTATTTTTTATTTTTATTTACAACCCAATTCAATTAAAACAAACACAGTTCATTAAAAAACACACAACATAAAAAAAAGTACAACTTAAAATTTAAAAAAATAAAAAACACACAATTAAAATCCTAAAAAATTAAACGTTGAATAATTTAAAATACAAATTTAAAGAAAAAAAAACTACTCCGCCGGCGAATCATCCCCTGAAGGCGGTGGAGGTGCAATAGGAGGCGGAAGGCCAAGTTGTGCTGCCATATAAACAGTTCCGTTCCACCAAGCTTGGTATTGGGAGGGCGAGAAGTGGGAAGTGTCTGTCATTGTGGCGGTCATGTACACCGCCATAAGGGTGTTCGAGCCTCCCCCCGAGCCCGATCCCGAGCCCGCCTGGCTTGATTCGCCTCTGCCCTTCCTCGCTCTAGCCGCTTTCGCTGCCTTCGTCCCTTGCGGCCGACGGCACCCACGGCTGGATACCGCGGCATCGCTGGCCGTGCCCGCAAACTCCTGCGGTGCACCCTCTTGTGCGTCGCTGCCCTCACCGGTGTCACCAGACAAGTATTGGCCACTCGCCGTGTGCTTCGTGCGCTTTGAGGTTGAGCCCGAGCAGGAGCGGACACCGCCGGCCCACCTTTCCTCGTCCTTGACGACCTGCCAAATATCAACATATTTGAATTGTTTACCGGTGTTCTGGTTGTAGACGCGCAAAGCCGCCCTCAGAATGTCGGCTCCCGAAGCTCCTCTTTGGTAGTGTGTCGCTTCGGTCGAGTAGATGCCGCAGAATTTTCTGACCTGTTTGTCGACTCGGCCAAAGTGAGAGCGGAGCATCTTATATGTGCGCTTCCGGGACCCTTTCGGCTTAATCTGGTGGTATATCTCGGTGACCTTTTCCCAGAAGCACTTGTTGGGTTGTTGATTCCAGACGACGGGATCGTACGAGACGGTGATCCAGACGTTGTACACTGCCATCGTTTCGTTGTTGCTGTACGGATGCCGGCCTAGATCCTCCTCTTCCTCCTCCTCCTCTTCGCCCGCCTCCGACTCTGCCCTGGATCTTCCACCGCCTCGGCCTACTCCCAGAGTGGGTTCAATGGGGAAATCCTCCCGAATTTGGGATAATCCCTGCGAATACCGCGGGGCGGAGGGACGAGCGTATGCATCCACGTCAAAAGTGGGTGGTTGGTACCCACCCGGCGTCGCCGAACCTTGGGTGCCCGGCGTCGACGAACCGGAACCACCCAGTGTGTTGTACATGGTCTCCCAATCGTTAAACGTGTTGGGTCTAGTATGAGGTCTAATGTTCTAGGTCGAGCTACTAACTCCAACGAATCCACTAGATCACTAGGTCTAGGAACTCAAGGGAATATGGGAGACTCAGTCGTTGGACACACAAAGCTCGTGTTTCAAAGATCCCTCTACCCGTTATACTATAGACTAGTATAGAGAAGCAGGGGTCGGTCCCACGAAGATGGACTCGTAAGAAAGCATCTAAAGACTTTGGTTTAGAAAGCGGCTGCTGCCACGCAAATTGGGTTGAGGTTGACTACTATTAAACCTAGGCACAGAATCAAACACTAGACTTAGGAACTGTAAACGTCTCACTTGCAACGAACATCAAAATAACCAATTGATTTCCTGGACTGAGCAAACAACTCCTTAATATAACCAAACAGAAAGCGAGTAACAGCGGGGACCATATTCCAGAAATAACAAGTACGGAAGAAAAAGCTGCCACTAACTTACTAAAGTTTTAACTGACAGCAACATGCATCTCACCGACTGAATTAAACACGAACATGAAGAAAGCAGAGCACGTACCCAGATTCGAACATAATATAAAAATTCGGACGTCGGAAACTTGCGACTAGCTGGAAATAAAATAGATCTACATAAACTAGACGGAATGAAACGAAGACACGAAAGCTAGGCATCAACTCCGATCACCCTATTTCAGATCCAACCGCCGGATGCTTAATCCACTCCGGATCCAAGCATTCCGAACCCAACAACAACCAAAATCAACTCCATAACTTCTGATTCGAACGATCTGCTCCGATCAACACAAAAATCAAACATCCAATTCCGCAGCGGCATCAAACTCAAAATAAATGACATCCATGATCGAAATTAATCAACAACTCAAAATATGGAAAACAAAAACTTCATAAACAACGAAAATGCAACAGCAAACAGGGTCGAGCTTCGAACGGCGAAGCTCAGTGAAATTCACGACTGTAAAGTAAAATGAAAGCGATTAAATTGTTTCTTCGCCCTCTGCAAGGACGATGTTACCCAATTACTACCTAGCAAAGTAAACCCGAGAATCCCCCACAATTTCCCGATAAAACCCAAAAGTATGTAGAAGTAGTGAGCTAGAGCTACAATCTGGTCATAAGGCCTCCACCGAGAAGGTCCCCTCTGATTGCATGCTTTCTTCTTTATATATGTGCGGACATAATCTTCTAGAAGCCTTCGTAGAAATCTCCATTCTACCCGTCAGCTCCTTGATTTCCTCCGTCTTGTAATTTTTCTTCAAATTACTCACTTATTCGCCAGTTTCCTTGGACCATGCAAATGTCCTTTTCTTTTCTTTTCTTGGGTCTAGCGAAAATCTTCTACATACCTGGCTTAAAACATGTGTTAGACCCCGCAAATACAAGAATTTTACCCTATAACCTATGCATGAAATTAGCCTTATCAGGGGGTTCCGTCCCTCCGGCACGGAACGCGGGACTGTTCCGCGCAGCGTTGCGGATGCTCTCAACTGGCACATTTCTTAGTCGGCACGTGATTTTAAGAGTGGTTGGCTAATGTATTTAATTGGAGAGAGAAAGGTGATTGTAAGTATTAAATGGAGAGAGAAATAGAATTGAATATTTATTTGGGGAGAGAGGAAAAATGGTTGGATGTATTAATTGAAGAGAAAAAGTTTCTAAAAATAATAATGTATCATCTTTTTTGGAACAAACTAAAAAGTAAAGTGTATCATCTCAAGTGGGACGAATGTAATAGTATTTTTGGAGTAAACTTGTAATTCATTGAAGTGTCAAAAAATACATCAGTTGTGTAGAATTGTAGTACATATTAGTAGTAGTATATAATTACAGATTAATCTATTTTTCCTTATGTAAGTAAGCATCCCTCATTTTTTATGATTATAAACTCTTTTGTAATTTATCTGACGTGATAGTGACTCAGAGTATAGTCAGATTATCAATTTTAGTAGTTAGTGGTTTCGTATATTGCGAATATACTAGGCAATCATCTCTTGTAAACATTGGTCGGCTTTCTATATAAGATACGAAAAAAAGAGTATAAATCGCTAAATAAGTTCAAAATTTGTTGAAGAGTTTTATCAATGGAATATTAATGTGTGCGTTACTAAAACATATAGCTGCTTGTCCAATTGTTGGATACCCCTTTTCAAAAGTTTAATAGGTATGAATCTCTATTTATCATATCTTCCTAAATCTAGAATATACTACCACCGTCTCATATTAAGTGTCACATTTAGTGTGGACACGAGTTTTAAGAATTATAAAAAAAATGGGTTGAATAAGTTAGTGGATTATGAGTCTCACTTATATATATTAGTTTTATAATAAATGTGAGTAAAATTGGTTGGTGGAATGCGAGGTCTACTTACCATAAAAGTGAAATGTGACTCTTATTGTGGGACGGACCAAAATGGAAAAATGTGACACTTATTGTGGGACAGATGTAGTATAAAATAAAATAATTTTCTAATAATTTAAGTTGAAATAGGACGCCAAAAAGAGAAGACTTTTTTATGGCAATTTAGATTGTAGACAATGGCGGATCCAGAAAGCTAAATCCATGGGGTCGGATATAATAAAAATTTAATTATAATATAATTTTTAAATAGTGCTCCCTTCGTCTAATAATAGATGACACACTTGAAGAATGACACGAGATTTTAGGAGATGTTGTTTTGTGTGTTAGGTGTAGAGAGAAAATAATATATTTATATTAATGTGAGAGGGGGCTTTTTCTAAAAAAAAGAAATGTAACATTTTTGTGGGACAAACTAAAAAGGAAAGTGTGACATCTATTATGGAACGGAGGGAGTACTATTTTTAAAATCATTATTTTTTAAATAGTCATATTCCTATTCAGTGAGCTATAGTTAATTTCTTAGAATATCCGTGTATAGAAGCGGAGCCAGGAATTCTACTCCAAAGATGTAAAAATATCCATGAGAAAAATTAGAAGAAACGAGAGGGTGCATTTATGAAGAAATTTAAATAATTTTTTGCAAATTTATCAAACAAAATACACTATACTTGAAAGTATGAGAGTGGGCATTTAAACCACCTGCAGACCATGCAGTTCGCCATTGTCCTTAGAGCATCTCCAATGGCGGCGAGCGGACAGGTTAGCCGATTCCCGGCACTGGCCGGTCCGCTCGCCGAAACATTCGAACCGGCGAGCGCCATTTCGGCGAAAAAATCGGCGACCCGACTCCAATTTTTGGGCGTTGGCCGATCCGCTTGTCGGTCGGCTGGCCGCCATTGCAGGCTCCCGATCGGCGAGCGATCGACCAGCTCAATTTTTTTTTTAATTTTTCGAAACACTCTATATACGCGATTTGCACGTCATTTTCATTCGCACCACTTGTTTTAACGAGTTTTCTCTCCATCTTAATTTCTGTACAAGAGCAACAACGTGAAATGAGTAACGCGGGTGGTAGTAGTGATGATAGTGGTGGGGATGCTGAGGATTACGAACGGCAAATGAACAAAGAGTTGCAGGCCTATACGTCCCGCGAGATAAACCGGTTGATACAAAGGGCCTTGCGGCCGGCGGTACCTCGACCTCCACCCGTTGTCCACCGACAAGCAGTGATTGATCGGGATCACGTAGCTGCACATCAGCGGCTGTATGAAGACTACTTTGCGAAGGAGCCGCAGTTTGGGGCGCCTCTTTTCAGGCGGCGTTTTAGGATGAGTAGGGCAGTGTTTATGCGTATCGTTGATGCATTGGAGCGTCGATATTTGTGTTTCCGGTTCAGGTACGATGCGGCTGGCAGACCCGGCCACACACCTATACAAAAGTGCACTGCGGCAATCAGCCGTGCTCTTGCCAACGAGCACTGTTGTGGGCCCGGCGCCACTATTTCTGCCTGCTCTTAGGTAAGAGCACAACACCCACAGAGGTGCTCTTCCGCAAGGACGAGCACAAGGGTCCCACCATTCTATTATTCAATTTAAATAAAAACATTTCCATAATATTAAAATTCATTAAAAAAACTGAAATAATATTACAAATTACAAATCAAATAAAAAGACATAATTAAAATCCTAAAAAATAAAAATTACATAATTAAAATCCTAAAAATTAACAATTACATAATTAAAATACTAAAAATTAAAAATTACATAATTAAAGCTAAAAATATCCTCGTGGAAGACTATTCATCTGGCGGCACTATCCCCAATTGTTTTTGGAGGCCCAATATCATGGCCTCGTGAGATCGAAGTTGCGAGGGGGTCATAGTTGACCTTTCGGCCATATTGAGCTGGGCCAAAATCCCCCACAACGAGTTGGTGGGGGGTGGAGGCGGTTGAGGTGCACCGAAGCCTTGAGGAGGCTGAATGCCAAGTTGTGCTGCCATAAACGTAACTCCGTTAACCCAGACTTGGTATTGGGTGGGCGTAAAGCGGGAAGTGTCGGCCATTGTGGCGGTCATGTACATGGACATAAGGGAGTTCGAGGGTCCCCCCGAGCCCGCCTGGCTTGATTCGGCTCGGCCCCTCCTCCCTCTAGCTACCTTCGCCGCATTTCTCCCTTGCGGCCGACGACGTCCACGGGAGGACCCCTCGGCATCGTCTGCCGGGGTCTCCTCATGCGAGGCAAACTCTTGTGGCCCACTGCCCAAACCTCCCTCACCAGACGAGTATTGGCCACTCGCCGTGTGCTTCGTGCGCTTCGAGGTCGAGCCCGAGCTGGGACTGCACACCGCCGGCCCACCTTTCCTCGTCCCTGACGACCTCCCAAATATCTGCATATTTGAATTGTTTGCCGGTGTCTTCAAAGTAGACCCGCAAAGCCGACGTCAGAATGTCGGCTCCCGCGGCTCCGCTTTGATACTGAGCCGCTTCATGCTTGTAGATGGCGCAGAATCGTTTGACCTCTCTGTCGACTCGGTCAAAGTGAGCGCGGAGCATCTTATATGTGCGGCGGTGGGTCTTTTTCGGCTTAATCTCGTGGTAGGCCTCGGTGACCTTTTCCCAGAAGCACTTCCGGGGTTGTTGATTCCCGACGATGGGATCGTACGAGACTCTGATCCAGGAGTTGTACACCGCCAGCGTTTCTTTGGGGTCGTACGGATGCCGGCCTAGATCCTCCTCCTCTTCCGCTCTGGAACTTCCCCCGCCTCGGCCTCCTCCCACGCCTCGGCCTTCTTCCGGAGTGGGTTGAACCGGATAATCCTCCCGAATCTGGGAGTTCCTGCGAATACCGCGGGACGGAGGGACGAGGGTATGCATCCACATCAAAATTGGGTGGTTGGTACCCCCCGGCGTCGACGAACCGGAACCACCCAATGTGTTGTACATGTTCCCCCAGTCGCCGAATGCGTTGAGATCCCACGAGCCGGAGCCGCCACCGCCGGAGTTTCCGTCGCCGGACATTTTGTGATGAGATGTTAGATGAAAATTGGAGAGGAAATAGAGATGATTTCGGAAGAATAGATGTGTAGTTGTGCGTGAAATGAGGATGAATTAGGAGTATTTATAAAGTAAAAAAATAAAAATAAATAAAAAAAGGAAAACGGCTATTAACTGTAATATTACCGTTTTTCACATTTTTTATTTAATTATTTTTTTTATTTAATCCGAATTAAAAAAAATGAATTATTGCGTCAGCATGACGATGCCCACTCACGAGACGACGAGTGGGCGTCAAGCATGGCCAGGGAGTGCGCCACGTCGCCTCGGCGCGTGCGGAGCCGTCCCGCGTTTCGTCACGGCGGAACAGGACTGGTGACGGGCTGGGGGCGGGCTGATGACGGGACGAGATGCTGCAACGCGTCCTGCCCCGGTTCCGTCACGCAGGAACGGAATACGGGCCACCCGCATAACGCGTTGCGGGTGGCCTAAAAGGACTTGAGTTCGTATTTATCCGTCAAGCTAAATATTGACCAAATTAAATCCAATATAATACAAGTTAGAAACCAATGTGGTGCAACATTGTAATTTTATTTTTCACTAAAGAATTTAGTTTATAATCTAAAGTTTAGAGAACTTTATATAGTTTACCTTTTAATTTATTTTATAAAAATATATTCAATACGAAATCATAGAAAAAAATAAATACTCCAATTTAGTAGCACCATTATTTTTCTCTTTCCAATTAAGAGCACTCAGTTGTGGAGTGGGAGCCGAAGCCCACTCCCCACCCACCCCCCCACCAATCGGCTCCCACCAGCTTTCATTGTGGAGAGGGAACCGAAGACCACTCCCCATCGCCCCCGCCAATATGCGATCGGCTTTGCATCAGTCCTGCCATCGGCTCCGATTGCGGGGTATCAGGGCCGATTTCATTTTTTTTTAAAAAGTTACCAACAATTAAAAATATATTCAACAATTAAAAAATATGAGACGTGGCTGCCAGATAATTTTTTTTGGGTGTTTAACATACTCAGTTGTTTAATTATTGTGGACACTCTCCAAAGCTATATGGTTAGGGCATCCACTATAAGGCGGACATTTCCAATAGCCCCGCCTCCTTCTTTGTCCACAACCCTAGTTTATTTGTCTGCGCCCACAAAAAAAAGTGTCTGCAGCTATAAGGTGTACACTTCCAATAGCCCAAAATTTTTAGCCACTTTTTCATTTTATTTTATTTCCGTTTATTTTAAATCAATTATAATTAAAATTATCGGAATGTAAATAATTAGAAAATGAGGTAATTGGGACCGAATATTCGTTGTATTGGAAACGGTAAAATTATACAACGAACATTTAAACTTAAACGAGATGGAGGAAGAATTTTACTCGATCCCCACGGAGGGGGAGTTTGACTCCAACCCCACGGCTGGGAAGGATAGCCGCCATATCCCGTTTCGTCAGTGCCGGGTGATTCGTCGTCTCCACCTTGCATTTTTTGAGAGTGAAAGTGTAGAGATTGAATTAATGGAGAGTATTTGAAAATGTGTAAAATGGGTGGTGGAGGAGTGGTATTTATAATACAATTTTTGAAAATAATTATACATATATATATAGGGGAGCGTTATTCTCCTTTTCACATCTTAGATCATTTTTCCTTCTTAATATTACGCGTTAGATCTAAGGCATCAACGGATCAGATTGATTCTATAAAACCGGTTCCATGTTGCATTATAGAAGGTGGTTGTATGCATTACAGGGTTATTATTGACATTTGACGGAAAAGTAACTGCCACATTTTGGTATCTGCGAATAATGCACCACATGGTCACGAGTAATGCATATAATTGACTATATAATGCACAATATGTGAACTGCAATGCATACGAATAAGATGTACCATGTTATGATGTTTGGACACACGTTTCTTGTTTCCCCTAAGGGTTTAATAAGCTTAGGGGCTAGGGTATAGTACGTACACACGTATGTAATCTTCACATGGTAACGAGGAATGGATATAATTGACCATATAATGCACAATTTGTGAACTGCGATGCATACGAACAAGATGTGCTGTGTTATGATGTTTGACACACGTTTCTTGTTTCCCCTAAGGGTTTAATAAGCTTAGGGGCTAGGGTATAGTACGTACGCATTAATAACAAATTATAAAACGATACGAATAATTCACCAAATTGTCACGAGTAATGGATGTTATTAACTATATAATGCACAATATGTGAACTGCAATGCATACGAATAAGATGTACCATGTTATGATGTTTGACACACGTTTCTTGTTTCCCCTAAGGGTTTAATAAGCTTAGGAGCTAGGGTATAGTACGTAGACATTACTAACAAATTGTTGTTATTGGAATATACGTATGTGCATTATTTGGTTTAGGTAGTGCATTATGTAGCTGTTAATTGTCATTTTCTCAGTATATTATGCATTATTAGAGGTATTGTGTATATGGGTTAATCAACGGATTGAAGATTATATACGTGCATTTAGTAATGTCTACGTACTATACCCTAGCCCCTAAGCTTATTAAACCCTTAGGGGAAACAAGAAACGTGTGTCAAACATCATAACATGGTACATCTTATTCGTATGCATTGCAGTTCACATATTGTACATTATATAGTTAATAACATCCATTACTCGTGACAATTTGGTGAATTATTCGTATCATTTTATAATTTGTTATTAATGCGTGCATACTATACCCTAGCCCCTAAGCTTATTAAACTCTTAGGGGAAACAAGAAACGTGTGTCAAACATCATAACACAGCACATCTTGTTCGTATGCATTGCAGTTCACAAATTGTGCATTATATAGTCAATTATATCCATTACTCGTTACCATGTGAAGATTACATACGTGTCTACGTACTATACCCTAGCCCCCGGTAACTCGATCTAAGCAATTGCTAGGTCGAGACACCACGCTTCTCCGAATTAACTGAATCACAGGGTCCAGTAACTCGAGGGATCGAATGGCGCTCCGGTCGTTGGGCACTCACGACTCTCCTTCAACAATTAAATTTCCTCAACCCGAATACTATGGATTAGTATAGGGAAGTGGAGTCGATCCCACAGAGATGGATTCGTAGGCTAGTATTGAGAGAATTTGGACAAAATGGCTGCTGCCACGCAAAAGGGGTTGAGATTTTAACTACTACTAGACCTAGGCACAAAACGTAAATACTAGACCGAAGAACAAAGAACTCTTAAACCAAGTAACAGGCAGAAAAGTTTAAACAATTCCTAGACCGAGTACATAACTACCGATAACCACTAGACAAAGGAAATAAAAAGTGGGGACCATGAAATCCAAGCCTGACAACGTACGGTAAAGCTGCAGCTAACAATCTTCATGCACTTTTCTAACTAATTCAGATTCGCAAATGGAGAAAACAGAGGAAATGCCCAGATTCAAACATAATAAATAGATTTGGTCGACGGAAACTTACAATAACTCGAAGATACGACAGATCTACGTAAACTAGGCGAAATGAAATGTAAATACGTAAACTAGGCATGGAAATCAAGTACTCCTTCTCAGATTACGTCGGACGCTTAATCCACTCCGGATCCAAGCCATCCGAACCCAACAAACAGCAAAACCAACGCCATAACTCCGATTTTCACAGATCTACTCCAATCTCAATCAATCATGAACAATCTGCAAACAAATCACAAACTCCAGCAAAACCCAACCTCCGATTCATCCAAAAAGCAGAACCATTCTTCAGATCCAAACAACAAGTACCGGCAATAAATCAGAACCAACTGCAAAAATAACTAACTCCGACAATCCTAACTCGAAATCAATCGAACTCAACCAGCAAACCAGAAATGAACACAATAGACATAAGCGAAAGTAAAATCTGGAATAAAACCGGAAATATTGGTTGTCAAAAGAAAACCGAGCTTCGAACAGCGAAGCTCGGCGGAATCAGTGTAAATAGCAACGGAAATGTAAATTGTTTCTTCGCCCTTGAACTAGGACGGTGTTACAACCCTCGAACCATTGTCGGAAAGCTAAACGTGAACCACCAGCCAAGTGCTAACTGGAATCTCTCGCGAATTCAGAGTCAAGTGTGTGGAAAGGTGAATCGAGCAAGGAGCTGTTAGTGAGGCCTCCAGCCGAGAAGGTCCCTCCAGCCTGCACGCTTCTCCCTTTTATAGATGCGGACATAGCCTTCTAGAGTTTTCGTAGAAATCCCTATTCTACCCTTCAACTCCGAGGCTTCCTCCGTCTAGCAATTTTCTTCCAATTGTTCACCCTTTCGCCAGTTTCCTAGGACCATGCAAGCGTCCTCTTCTTTTCTTGGATCTGGCGAAAAACTTCACATACCTGACTTAATTCAATGCGTTAGACCCAGCAATTTCATGAAATGAACCCCTAGACCGATGCATGAAATTAGCCTTATCAAACTGCTCACACTTAAACCATGCTTGTCCTCAAGTATGAAAGACAAGAAAATAGGAATAAGGCGAATTTCAATGCATGGTTACCAAGTAAAACCCTAAAAATGAAAACAAAACAAACTCCTAGACCTAAGCAACTACGGACTAAGAAAAGAAAAGAACACAAAGAACAGAAACACAACAAAACAAACAAGCATGAACTAGTTTCGAATTTTTAAGCTACTATCCCCACAAGCTCAAGTTCAATCTGATCGATTACAGTCTTCAAATCTTCCCCCTTCCTTCGTCTGCCTAAACGGTCTGTCAGTTAGTCAAGATAGCCTATTGATTTCCCATCTGTTAGGTTCGCTTGATCACTCATTCCTCACCAGGGATGTTAGGATCAAAACGCTCCAAAGTTAGAGTTATACCACTGATGCGTCGGGTTATGAGAGTTTTCTCCCTATTCTTCCTCCTTTCCTATGAATTTCCCTGGGCCAGGCTACGATTTTTTCTGCCCTTGAGGATTATATTTTTTTCTTTTTTTTCTCTTCCTCATTTTCCTGTATTATAACCCCTTTCCCCTGGACTTCGTCCAGCTTATTCCTCCTAGAAATATTTTTTTTTTTTTACCTCCCCTGGACTTCGTCCAGCTTATACCTCCGGTTTCTGGACTTCGTCCAGCTTATTCCTCCTTAACCCATTTTTTCTCCTTCATACTCTACTCCCTAGCATCAAGTGATAGCCCATTTTTTCATGTTAGCTCTAAAAGTGTTTAGGCTTATAACTCACTTTATAGTAGGGCTGTACAGCTAGGTTATCTAAGGCATTTTCCATCGTCCTAACTTCATTCAGATCGCATTCGGCTTATTAAGGAAGAAAGTGTCAAAGTTGATCTGCTTTCTCTCTTCAATCACTCTTACTAAGGGGATCTCGCCTTATTATCTAGCTAGCTCATGCGAAGCACACATCCTAAGACACAAAAACGCTACTTACTCCCCCCCCCCTCCCGCTTCACTCAAGCTTGTCCCCAAGCCATCGTAGTGAAGGGGGGAAAAGGGAAGTACTAACAGCAGACTGATAAAGCAAACAACAACAAACACAAATACAGAGCAAAACTTCTCACACTTAGACCGAGCATCGGGCTAAGTGGGAGAAGGCGCAACAAACAAACCAAGGCATGCAAAAAAAACAAAACACCCCCTTCTCACACTTAGACCAAAAGTTGGGCTAAGTGTAAGAAAGGCAACACATATGTACAATTACAGAGCATGCTGGCATATAAGAACACAAACAAAACGGGAAAAAAAAATAAAATAAGGGTTACTTGGCTCCGTGGGGGGTTCAATTCGGGGTCTGGCCCCCGCGAGGGCCAGACTTTGGTGGCGCTGTCTGGTGGGTCACCTTAGCTTTCTTTCTAGCTGGCAACTCCGGCTTCTCATGTCGTTCTTCTCTCGGGCGGGGTACGGTTGTCTTCAATATCACGGGCCGAGAGGGAGATGGAGTAGTCTGGGGCCTTGGGGCATGCGGTGGCTTCTGCGCAGTCAGACTTCCTTGACCTGGCGTTGTAGAATCGCCGCTAGGCTTCGGAAGTTCCTTCGGTGTCTCTAGGAACCTTGCTCTAAGCCACTTTGTCATCGCCATCATCAACTCAACTCCTTCCATCATCTTCCCAGTACATCTGGTCGATGTCGCCACAAGATCAGACATGCGCCCCTTGAGGGTCACCATTTCCTCCCTAACCTTCCGAACTTCCGTCCTTATTTCTTCCAGTTCCGTTCGTACTCCAGCGACATCTTTCCTGACACTCTCAGTACTATTCTTACTTTTTCCCCGCAGGGACAGAATTTCCTCCCGAACTATCTTCATTTCTGACCTCATCCAACCAACCTCCTTTCGCACTTCCTCTACTTCTATCCTGGCTCCTGCTTCTACGTCAGCAGTATCCTTCACTTCCACCACATCGGGGTCCTGTTTCACCTGAGCCTCTGACTGCCCAACCTCGTAAAAGCATACTTCCCTTCCGCGTGCGATCAGCAACCCTTTATTGAAAAAATAATCCATGTTAAAAACCTCAGGGGGCGAACATGTCTTTACCTCTCGGCATGCCTAATGGATCTTCATGATTACATTCCTCTGCAGATAGGCTCCGAGCAGGTGGCACGTGTATAGGTGCCGGGAAGGATTTGCAGTCACTTGATGGCAGGCTTGGGCTATCCAATAGCCCAAGTGAACTCTTACCCCCGTAGCCATGCACCATGTGAAGTATAGATCGGCGGTAGTCAGAGCGTTGTTGGCTGTTCCCATTAAATTGTAACTAATAAAAGTCTGGGAAAATCGCAGGACCCTATTTTCGATGTGGTGTGCCTTCGAAAAGCTCGTTTTAAACTGACCCACCCTCGGGTGAGTCAAGAACTCCCAGGCGCTTTGCGCTTTGAATCCCGGTGTCATTTTCGGTGGACCAATCATCCTCTCGTTCCACAGGCCCTCATCGTCCTCCGTTCGCGTCTGCAAACCCATCTGCAAGGTCCATTCCCGGATGCTCATCGTATGTTCCTCACTGAAAAGTCTGAAATTAATGGATTCGGCATCCAAATCGGTAGTGGACTTAAATCGGAAGGTGGAAAAGAATTCTCGGGCCAGGTCAATCGGGACCTCGGTAGTACTGTGCTTGAGCAACCAATCGAAGCCTATTGCGTCGATATAAGTCCGGAATTCATCGTTGCAAGCAATCGTTTTGAGCTCCGACGAGCTATACATCTTTCCTGACTTAGCGACCTTCCCCTCAGTACTCTTCTCCTTATAAATGGCCGTGCGCTTTGGGTCGTCAAACGTCCTCATTTCATCTAGCAAGCTGTTTGTTATCCACACTTCGGTTGGCTCAAAGTTGAATTCCTCTTCCTGTTCTTCTTCCGAGTCGCTGGACTCAGAAGGGCTCTCGGTTTCTGCGGCATATGGTACCTTAGCTGCCGGCGGAAGTGTGGATTCAGTAGAGTTCCCTCTCGCCTTCTTGGTCGAGGAAGGAGCAATTTGTTTCCCCTTCCTTTTATTCTCAGCCGCTTGGCGACGCTTCTCCTCATCACTCTCCCCCCTGCCAGGTCTGGGAGAGTTCACCTGTTCAGATGCTGCGGTCTCTGGACCCAGCGATTCTTCCTCCGTCGGCTCCACTGTTTCATCAATCTCATCAATGAGGCTCCGGCGAGCCCGCCTCCTAGCATCTCTGGGGTTGACCGGCGAGTCGGTATCCTCTGGGATCTCGGTCAGATCCACAATCAACTTCACCCCGGCGTCAGCGGGTTCCTGGCTAATTTCAGAATCGAGGGCTTCTCCCTCCTTGGACAACAATGGGGTTGCCCCCGAGATGTAAACAGGGGTCTCTACCCCCTCAAATCTTTCCCCGACGTGGGCCTCAGTACCCACCGGTTTCTCAGGGGTATTCCCCTCCACATTTTGTTCAGAAATTAGGGCCTCGTCGCCCCCATCTTCACCAACTATAGGGGTCTCCCCCCCACAGAATTTTCCAAAACAGGGGTTTCCCCCTCAGAAATACTAACATCAGCAACAAAATCTTTGACTTCCCCAGAAGGTTCCAGAACATCTCTCTCAACATATTCATCACTAGCAAGTACGGGCTTCACCCCCTTAGAAACACTAATCGAAACAGGGGTTTCCCCCTCAGTTACAGAGTCTACCCTTGGTTCGCACATAGCCAACAATTCCAACCCTGTGACCAAATCTGAGTCGTCTTCACGATTCCCTGCGGTGGTTGGTTCCGGGCTAGTGGTCGTGGATTCTTGAATGTCCTCTGGTTGTGTGGTGGTCTCCGGAACAACTGTCTCCTCTGGTACGGCAGTGGGTTCCGGAATGGCGATGGCTTCTTGAACGGTTTCAGGTTCGGCGACGGGTTCTGAGACGGCCTCCGGTTGTGGTACACTAGAAAACGGAGCAGCCTGTATGGATTTACCCATTGCGGTTGCAAACATGGCGAATGCCTCCATCGCCTTCTCCGCACCCCCAAATTTCTGGAATAGCTCGGCCATAAACGCCGCCGCCCCAGAGTCAGCGGACCCTGAGGTGCTTCCGGTTCCTTGTTTGTTTTCCATGGATGTTCTGTAGAATTTTTGTAAAGAATTTGGGGCGGAATTTGCAGATTAGGGTTAGAGAGAGAGAAAAAAAGGGAGAGGAAATTGGGGATTTTTTGTGTTTGTGAATATTGGAGAGAGAATAGGTAATGAAAATAAGAAGGCAAAACCGATTATAGTGTAGGCATGAGAGAGGACGTTTTTGGCAGGCGGTTGCAGGTGATGACGCTTGCGACCGTACGCCTCCCCATAAAGTTCCTTTTGAAATCCGAACCGGTGCCAACTCCCTCCAAAATTTTTACTCCACAACTCCTTGCCCTTGTGAATTCCTTCTGCAAAATCACACTTAAAGAAAAACATTAAACTAAAAATTGAAACGCCAGACTCCCCGGGTCTAGGGTATGACAGTATCAAAAAAATTCCTTAAGGAGTCTGGTATTTCAAAAATATTTTTGGAAGATTATTTTTTTTCTGATTTGTTTGGGTTTTTCTTGATTTAAAGAAAGCGATTGAATATTTACAATTTATGTTCAAGTGTTCTCAAGATTCCCTAGGTCAGGTCATGCTAAAACTTCTTGGATGCTGGACCTAGGAAATCTCTAAGAACACTCACTTCCCAGATCTATTAGGCGATATCGTGGAGTGCGCGTAGTGGCATTTCGTCCACTACACACATCTCCGAGCTATCCCTAAATACCTTTACCCTATGACCGTTAACAAGAAAAGGAGTAGAGTTTGAAGAACTTCCCTGGATTTCTACAGCTTCATTTGCACGCAAACTCACAACAGTGTATGGCCCAATCCATTTGGACTTTAACTTACCAGGCATTAGCTTGTGCCGGGATTGGAATAGGAGAACCTTCTGCCCGACTTGCAATTCCTTGACCCGGAGGTTCTTGTCATGCCAGAGTCTTGTTTTCTCTTTGTACCACATCGCCGATTCATATGACTCCAGCCTTAGCTCCTCCAACTCCTGCAGCTGCAATTTCCTCTCTTCCTCGCAGGATTCGGGTCTCATGTTTATTTCCTTGACCGCCCAATATGCTCGGTGTTCTACTCCCACGGGCAAGTGACACATTTTGCCGAACACAAGCCTATATGGTGACATCCCAATAGGCGTCTTGTATGCCGTCCGGTAAGCCCATAGTGCGTCTCCAAGCCTCTTACTCCAGTCTTTCCTGGACGGATTAACCGTCTTTTCCAGTATCGCCTTTATTTTTCTGTTGGATATTTCCGCCTGGCCGTTGGATTGAGGATGATAAGGTGTAGACAGTCTGTGATGGACGCCATATTTTCTCATCAGAGCTTCAATAGTCCGGTTGCGGAAGTGTGTCCCATTGTCAGATATTATAGCTCTGGGCACTCCGTACCTGTTGAAAATGTTAGCTCTAAGAAACTTTGCTACCTCCTTAGCTTCACACGAGGTGGTTGCTTTTGCCTCTATCCATTTTGACACATAATCCACTGCCACAAGTATGTAGGTGTTCCCGTATGAAGACGGAAATGGACCCATGAAGTCCATCCCCCAAACATCGAAGATCTCACACACAATCACTGGGACTTGCGGCATCTCATCCCTCCTGGATATTCCCCCGGTCTGTTGACACCTCTCACAATTCTGACAAAACTCGAACGCATCCTTATGCAACGTAGGCCAGTAAAAACCACTATCTAACACCTTCCTTGCTGTCTTCCTAGGTCCAAAGTGACCTCCACAAGCTAGGGCATGGCAATGATTCAGCACATCCCTCTGTTCCCACTCCGGGATACACCTCCGGATTACTTGGTCGGCTCCCATTCGCCACAAATACGGGTCATCCCAGAAATAGTACTTGGCCTCGCTCTTCAATTTCATCTTCTGGGCCCGAGAGATTACTTGCGAATTGGGCACTTCTCCAGTGACTAAGTAATTTGCCAGATCTGCGAACCATGGCTCAGCGTTTTGATGGTATTTCCCTTTTTCGTCATCCCCTGGACCTGTTAACTCCATAACCTCCTCCCAGCTGGTAGGTCGAGGAAATTTTTTCACGTAGTACAAATGTTCCTCAGGGAATGCGTCCGGTATTGCTTCCTCGGTCTCCCTTTGAAATATCCTGCTCAGATGATCGGCTACTTTATTTTCAGTTCCCTTTTTATCTCTAACTTCCCAATCGAATTCTTGCAAAAGCAACACCCAACGGATTAATCTCGGCTTGGATTCTTTCTTCGCCAGCAAGTACTTTATCGCAGCGTGATCAGTGAAGACTATCACCCTCGACCCAAGCAAATATGGTCGGAATTTTTCAAAAGAGTACACGACTGCCAACATTTCCTTCTCCGTGGTGTCATAGTTTTTCTGGGCCTGGTTGAGCGTTTTTGACGCATAGAAAATTACGTAACTTTTTCCGTCAACTCTTTGACCTAGCACCGCCCCTACTGCATAGTCACTCGCGTCGCACATTATTTCAAATGGCAAACTCCAATCGGGCGCTCGGATAATGGGAGCCGATACTAGTCTATCTTTCAGTAGTTGAAAAGCCTTTATGCACTCCTCATTGAAAACAAACTCAACATCATTGTGCAGCAAATGAGTGAGTGGCTGAGCAATCTTCGCAAAATCCTTAATGAATCTTCTATAAAATCCTGCGTGCCCTAGGAATCCTCTTACCTCCTTCTGGTTCGTCGGGTAAGGCAGTTTTGATATCACCTCAATCTTTGCCTGGTCTACCTGTATACCTTTTTCCGAGACTACGTGCCCTAGGACAATTCCCTTAGGGACCATAAAGTGGCATTTCTCGAAGTTCAAAACCAAATGTTTTTCCTGGCATCTTCTCAATACTTTATCCAGACTAGCCAAACATGAGTCAAATGAATTCCCGTACACAGTGAAGTCGTCCATAAAAATCTCGATGCAGTCCTCCAAAAGATCCGAGAAGATACTCATCATAGACCGCTGAAAAGTGCCTGGCGCATTGCACAGGCCAAACGGCATCCTCCTGTAAGCATACGTGCCGAAAGGACACGTGAAAGTTGTCTTCTCCTGGTCCTCGGGATCCACATAGATTTGAAAATACCCACTATACCCGTCTAGGAAACAGAAGTATTGCTTGCCCGCTAGCCTCTCCAGCATCTGGTCAATGAAAGGTAGAGGGAAATGATCTTTCTTGGTCGCTTCATTTAACTTCCTATAATCGATGCACATCCTCCACCCAGTGACTAGTCTGGTGGGCACCAATTCATTCTTGTCGTTCTTGACCACCTGTATTCCTGACTTCTTGGGTACCATATGGACTGGACTCACCCATTCACTGTCTGGTATGGAATAAATGATTCCTAAGGAGAGTAGTTTCAATACTTCCTTCAGCACTTCCTCCCTCATGTTAGGATTCAATTTGCGTTGAGGGTCTCTGCAGGCTTTTGCTCCTTCCTCCAAGCGGATGTGATGCATGCACAAATCTGGACTAATTCCTACCAGGTCAGAGAGTGTCCACCCAATAGCCTTCTTGTTTCTTCGGATTACCTTCAGCAGTTCCTCTTCTTGTCCCTCGGTCAAGCTGCTGTTGATAATAATAGGGAAAGTTTCGTTCTCCTCTAGATAAGCATACTTTAGGCCTGGTGGAAGTGTTTTCAGCTCTTTCTTGGGAACATCTTTTTCCTGGGGCAAGGGATTTTTCTCTGTTACTTCCGTAGTCATTCCCTTCCTTGACCCAGCAGAACCTTCCACACTCGCCACATAAGGTGTATTCCTTGACCTGGCTAGCTCCGGATTTGCACAGAATTCCAGAATTGCTTCAGCTAACTCCTCATCAGATAACTCACTTGTGTTCATTGCTTGACACCAACTGGCTACCTCTCTATCAATGTCAAGACTCATCTCAGAGTTCTCAATCTGTTCCTGCATTAATTCCGTCTCAAGATATTCCTGGACCAAAGGGTTAATAACATCTATAGCATGCAAATTTTCAACGTCAAGAGGTTTCTTCATTGCCTCATCAATGCTGAATGTATATTTCTCCCCATTGTAATCAAGGCAAATTGTTCCATCAAAAACATCAATGATAGTCTTAGCGGTTCGTAGGAAGGGTCTCCCTAAAAGTACTCCGCCCGACTCAGCAGACTCATTATCACTCATCTTAATCACATGGAAATCAGCAGGGTACAAGAAGTCATGTACCCTGACTATCACATTCTCAAGCACCCCTTCAGGACAGATGCATGACCTATCCGCCAATTGAATCACAACTTTCGTATCTACCATGCCTACCCCAACTAACTTCTTGTATATGGAAAGTGGTAACACGTTTATCGACGCACCTAAATCACACATAGCATGCTTGATTTTCACATTACCAATAGAGATGGGTAAGGTGAACATACCTGGGTCATTACATTTTGAAGGCATTTTCCTTTTCTGAATTACTGCAGAGACATTCTCGCCTATCAGAATTTTTCCACTGGGCCTAGCCTTCCCAGCTATAAATTCCTTGATGAACTTGCTAAAGACTGGCATCTTCAGGGCCTGTAAAAATGGCAGATTGATTTCCAACTTCCCAAAAATGTCCATGAAGTCTACCTGTTCTTCCTTCTGTTTCTTGGCTTCCCCCCGACTCGGAAAGAGTTTCAGTCGCTTCCCTGCTCCGGTAGAACTTTCAGCTGATAACTTTCCAGTTTCTTTTCCCACTGCCTCATCTTCCAACTCCGGCTCTGGATCGAGGAAGAATGGTTCGGTCTGTCTAGGCAATTGTTTCTCCAAATCTTTCTCCTCAAGGTCATCCTTGACCAAGGGACTTCCTCCCTCCAAGTGTCTGGGTCTGGGAGTTGTATCCTCTTTCTTCTTGCCTTCCTTAGGATCTGTCCCCTCCTTTGTTCTCACCACCGGTCCCTCATATCCTTTCCCGGACCTCAAGGTAATCTGACTTATATTAGCTCTATCAGGTGGCCTTACTGAGGCCGGAATTTTTCCTTCGTTTCCCCGCATGTCACTCAAAGAAGTGGCTATTTGGGACAATTGCTTAGCCAACATATCCATGGCTGCTTTCTGCTCCTGTTGAGCATGTTGCAGCTTGTGCACTACGTCATTGTTCGATTGCAGGTTGTTTTGCATATGTTGCTGAGAACTGACGAGGTCTTGCACCATATCATCGATATTCTTTGTTAACTTTGGTGGTTGACTGGGTCCCGGCCCTATACTCAGAGTCGGTCCACTTGCTTGATTCTGACGAGCGTTTCCTTGACCGCCTGAAGAGTTATTGTATTGATTTCCTTGGCCCTGGTAATTGTTTTGGAAATTCCTTTGGTGCGGTGGTACATAAGGGTTCCCTTGATTATTCTGATTCCTGTTTCCCCAGCTCGAGTGGTCTCCTTGGTTCCGATTAATCCAGTTGCCCTGCCCCTCTTGATTCCTTCCTGACCAGTTACCTTGTCTTTCGGGCTGAGGTGCAAACTGCTGACTTTGTTGTGGTGCCGGCTGATTCTGTTCATTGTCAGTCCATCTGAAATTCGGATGGTTTCTCCAAGGCGCATCTCTCTGTCTCCCTGGATTCCAGCTCCCATCGGGATTCCAACTTCCCATTGCATTGACCTGGGCCTGATAATCTCCTTCCTGGGTCCCGTAATATTGTTGCATTTGATTATCTCCTGGACCAGGAGATTTCTCCTTCCCTTGTGAAGCCAGTGGAATCGTCTTTTCAATCGCGTTCAAAAGAGCCTTCTCGAGCCTATCAATCCTCGCTTCGACTTTGTTATCTTCTTGTTCTCTCCCAGCATGCACCGATCCTCTTTTCACTGCATTCCTAGGGTTATCGTACGCCTTCTTAGCGTCAATCAACTTCTCTAGGATCTCACTCCCCCTTTTTCTTGTGAAATTTCCCCCACTCGAGGAGTTCATTAAGTTTGACTCGGGAGTGGCTCCTTCGTAAAACAGAGAGTAGGTCTCTGCCTCTATCATCCGGTGATTCGGGCATGCATCCAACAACCCCTTAAATCTCGACCAGTACTGACTCAACGATTCATCGTAATCTTGCTTACACTCTAGTATTTCTTTCTTAAGTGCATTCGTCTTGTTGGATGGGAAGAAATAATCTAAGAATTCCAACTTCAAGTCCCTCCACGTGCGGATAGAATCCGGAGGCAACCTCAATAGCCACGTATTAGCTTCCCCCTTCAAGGTAAACGGAATCGCTCGTAAGCGATAATCCTCCTCTGTTGCATCATTCGGCCTCTTCTGAATACCACATAACTTACTGAATTCATTTAAGAACTCATACGGACACTCATTTCTACGCCCAGAGAACGTCGGCAAGATGCCGAGTACGTTTGTCTTGATCTCGATAGTCCTCTGGCGTGGATTCATTACTATAGCTTGAGCTGGTTCTCCATCTAAATGGGCAGTGAGAGAGCCGATTTCTGGATCTGGGTCTACCACCTGCGCCATGACTAATTCCTCTGCTTCCCCTGTTTCTGACTCTGTTTCTGATTCGGGTGGTGATTCTGGATCTTCGCGTCCTGATGACGTCCAAGATTCGTCGCTAGTAAATTCACTCTGAAACGTGCCTCCCGTGGTGAACCCTGATCTGGTGGTCACAGTAGAGACTGTATCCTTAACCCGCCAACCAAACTGGCCGTGTGTCCACCCAGATGAGTTGCTCCAGTAGGTAGACCTTGAGCCTCTGCTCATAAACTGCAAACAAAAAGAGAAAGAAAACAAATCATAACTATTTACACCACAGACTCTGAACACTAGCACTAAGCACGCCATCCATCCCCGGCAACGGCGCCATTTGAAGGGTGAGAGGTCTTATGAGTTATGCGCTTGCAAAATTCGATCTAAGCAATTGCTAGGTCGAGACACCACGCTTCTCCGAATTAACTGAATCACAGGGTCCAGTAACTCGAGGGATCGAATGGCGCTCCGATCGTTGGGCACTCACGACTCTCCTTCAACAATTAAATTTCCTCAACCCGAATACTATGGATTAGTATAGGGAAGTGGAGTCGATCCCACAGAGATGGATTCGTAGGCTAGTATTGAGAGAATCTGGACAAAATGGCTGCTGCCACGCAAAAGGGGTTGAGATTTTAACTACTACTAGACCTAGGCACAAAACGTAAATACTAGACCGAAGAACAAAGAACTCTTAAACCAAGTAACAGGCAGAAAAGTTTAAACAATTCCTAGACCGAGTACATAACTACCGATAACCACTAGACAAAGGAAATAAAAAGTGGGGACCATGAAATCCAAGCCTGACAACGTACGGTAAAGCTGCAGCTAACAATCTTCATGCACTTTTCTAACTAATTCAGATTCGCAAATGGAGAAAACAGAGGAAATGCCCAGATTCAAACATAATAAACAGATTTGGTCGACGGAAACTTACAATAACTCGAAGATACGACAGATCTACGTAAACTAGGCGAAATGAAATGTAAATACGTAAACTAGGCATGGAAATCAAGTACTCCTTCTCAGATTACGTCGGACGCTTAATCCACTCCGAATCCAAGCCATCCGAACCCAACAAACAGCAAAACCAACGCCATAACTCCGATTTTCACAGATCTACTCCAATCTCAATCAATCATGAACAATCTGCAAACAAATCACAAACTCCAGCAAAACCCAACCTCCGATTCATCCAAAAAGCAGAACCATTCTTCAGATCCAAACAACAAGTATCGGCAATAAATCAGAACCAACTGCAAAAAGAACTAACTCTGACAATCCTAACTCGAAATCAATCAAACTCAACCAGCAAACCAGAAATGAACACAATAGACATAAGCGAAAGTAAAATCTGGAATAAAACCGGAAATATTGGTTGTCAAAAGAAAACCGAGCTTCGAACAGCGAAGCTCGGCGGAATCAGTGTAAATAGCAACGGAAATGTAAATTGTTTCTTCGCCCTTGAACTAGGACGGTGTTACAACCCTCGAACCATTGTCGGAAAGCTAAACGTGAACCACCAGCCAAGTGCTAACTGGAATCTCTCGCGAATTCAGAGTCAAGTGTGTGGAAAGGTGAATCGAGCAAGGAGCTGTTAGTGAGGCCTCCAGCCGAGAAGGTCCCTCCAGCCTGCATGCTTCTCCCTTTTATAGATGCGGACATAGCCTTCTAGAGTTTTCGTAGAAATCCCTATTCTACCCTTCAACTCCGAGGCTTCCTCCGTCTAGCAATTTTCTTCCAATTGTTCACCCTTTCGCCAGTTTCCTAGGACCATGCAAGCGTCCTCTTCTTTTCCTGGATCTGGCGAAAAACTTCACATACCTGACTTAATTCAATGCGTTAGACCCAACAATTTCATGAAATGAACCCCTAGACCGATGCATGAAATTAGCCTTATCAGTATTATACCCTAGCCCCTAAGCTTATTAAACCCTTAGGGGAAACAAGAAACGTGTGTCCAAATATCATAACATGGTACATCTTATTCGTATGCATTGCAGTTAACATATTGTGCATTATATAGTCAATTATATGCATTACTCGTGACCATGTGGTGCATTATTCGTAGCGGTTTCCAGCCATTATTAGATTACTATTGTACCCTCATAATGCACAAAATAGGACAAATAATGCAACACGGGATTAATTACCCAATGTTGATCTTGACCGTCCATTTCTCTAATCTAATGGCTGATATTAAGAAGGAAAAAGGAGGAAATATAGGAAAAGGAAATGAATACATCCCTATATATATATATATATATATATATATATATATTGATGTATTCATTTCCTTTTTGTATCTTTTGTTCTTTGTTCTTTTTAATCTCAGCCTCACGATTTTGTCGAACCAATTTTAAAGACCGAACTAGAGACCAAATCTGGGCCATTAGATCTAGTTTTTTTGATGAGATGTGCTGCTGTGTAAAATTTTCGGTCTTCATTACAAGCCCATTTTACTTCATTGTATAGGTTTATTACTTCATTCCGTACGTAATACCTTGAAAGTACAACATGTTTTTACTTTCTTCCAGTAGGTTTTGAAATAATTCAACATATGTGTCATTTGAATTCATTGACCTGAGTTTTTACTTTATTTACATTAAAAAAATGCAATTTATTCAAGTGCGTTTATTACTTCATTCAGAAACGTTATTACTTCATTGGATAAGGTTTTTACTTCATTCCAGTAGGACTTCAAATGCTTCTACACATACTTCATTCCAATAATTTATTACATCATTCCATGTGTTTATTACACCATATCAGCGTTGTGGCGGTGGTGATAGATATTGTAGAGAGAAAGAACGGCACGCGACGGCAAAACCGCATTTACGTACTGGAATGAAGTAATAATTCTGCTGGAATGAAGTAAAAACCTACTGGAATGAAGTTAAATCTTCGTAACATGTTAGTATGACTTATTTACCTTATGAATTAAAATAGGATCGTGATGAAGGCGGAAATAATTGATAAATTTGTGTCTCTCATCCATAAAAAACTAGATCTAAAAACCCTAATTTGGTATGGTTCGGTGGTTCGGTCTTTAAGAGTGGATTTGTGAATAATGGGACTATATATATATATATATATATATATATATATATATATATATATATATATATATATATATAGGGTAGTGTTAAACTCCTTTTGTCCCCTTAGATTTAAGTTCCTTCTCAATTTGGAGCGTCGGATCTGGAGGATGGACGATCCGGATTACAACCCTAATTAAACATCCCGTACTTAATTATTTAGTGTTTTTCGTGCATTATGAGGGTGAATTAGTAATTTTATGTTCTAAAATCTAACGCAATCGTTCTGTGTGAGATTTATGCAGGATTTGCACACTACTTTCCATCTACTCAACGCCTCATTCATTAGAAGATGAATTAAATCCCTCTGCTCTCTCCCGCTCTTCTCTCCCGAAGCGTCTTCTCAAATTCCCACCCATATCAAAACCCAATCCGCCACCACTCAAGGTCTCGCCATTCATTCTGAAATTCAACCAGTGTTTCATTCGGTTTTTAAGTAATCCGTTTTGTTCTGAACAATATATCACCCAGCGGTCTAAGATGAGGTAGGGTTTTTTCGATTGTTATTGGAATGGTTTAATGTACGAGCTGCAACAAGTGCTTCTCCAAGTTTTGCCCGTAACACACTACCCACACCACGATTCAACCGATTACCCCCAACCGCGCGTATTTGTTAATACAATCTTACAAGTTTTTGTTTGTTTGGATACCTGCGCAGTTGTTAAAATGACAAAGAGAGGAAGACCAACAAATTCCCAACAATCCCAACAAGAGGGTGAACTTCTGCTATTATTTCCAATTCGAATACCTGGACTGTTGCTATGATTCCGTGCTTAATATATTTGTATTTTAATCCTACATGGTTTAATTGAGTTTGTACATTATTTTCATTATTGTGTGAATTACTTAAACTTAAGTATCCATTGTCCGTATGCTGGTGGATATTTTTGAATAAATTAATTTAATGTTGGTGTGTTCATCACTGTAATCGATCTGAACAGTATTTGTGTATTTTAATATGCATCAAAATATCATGTTTCCTGCATCATAAAGCTGGTGTTTGTAATTGTCGAAGAGTACATGCAATATGTGTGTGTGCATTACTTGTTATGGTATATGCATTATATACCTATATAAATACATTATATTCAACTGTAGAATATTACTCCCTCCGTCCCGGACTACTCGAACGTTTACTTTTCGGCACGGAGATTAAGGAATGAGTAATTAGTGTTTTAAGTAGAATGACTAATAAAGTAGGTGAAGTAGAATCTGCATATACTCCCTTCTCTCTCCCTCATCTTTCTTCCCCAAAATTTGCAGTTACTATTTTTAAGAAGCAAAACCCAAAACCCATTACTCTCTCTCCCGAATTCTCTTCCACTCTACACAAATTGAACACTAATTAGGAAATTCATGAAATCAGACGAAACATATTCCAACCCAAAATTAAAACTGAAACCCTAAATCTGGGCCTGAATAATCGCTCTTCACTTCTTCTCTTGTTCATATCGTCCCCCCGTCTCTTCTCTCAACGGTGTCCGAGACGGACACCATCGTTCCTGAAACGTGAATCGATCTCTTTTCAGAAGTACTATTGCAGTCCCAATTTCTGATTCTGAAAGTTTGAGGTCCGATCCAGTTGCTTCAGTGAATGAATCGGAAACGGTGGTGCAGGAGACGGTGTTTGACGACTCTGAGATGCCGGTGCCAGAGGCCGTTCTTCTGTTCGACGACTCGAACGCGGTAGTGCCGGAGATGATTCGTCCGTGTGACGAATCTGACATGGGTGCCAGAGATACTTCGACTGGTGGACGGAGAAGAATGGAGGATTTACAGAGAGAGATAGTTGGAGACGTTTTTCTAGGATCGTGGTGGATGGAAAAGAATGGAGGATTTACAGAAGAATGGAGGAGTTTCTAGGATTTGCAGAGAAGAGAGAAAAACGTAAATTAGAAATGAATTGGGGTTGGTGGGGTTGGTTGTTAATTAATGTAAATGTCATTAAATTAGCTTAATTAAGTGTAATAAGGGAACTCTAATTTTTTCTTAAAATGGAAAGAGGGCAAGTAACTTGGGACATCCAAAAAGGAAATAGTGCAAGTAACGCAGGACGGAGGGAGTATAAGACTTATGCTCATTAGGTAAATGCGTTAGTTCATTAATTTGTATATTTCTATTCATTATGTAAGAGGTAGCATGCATCTTGTCAATGTTGTTTTAGATTGTGAAAGAGTAGATTGAGAATTTGTTAGTTCAATACTTGGTATAGTAGCTTCATTATCTGCCAATGTGATTACATTATTTAATTATGTTATTGCATTATGTTGATTTCTGTTGTAAATTGTCAAATAAGAAATGGAATAATTCTGTATTCATTACATCACTCAATCCCTGCATTACGTTCATATGTTATTGGTGTGTTCATTACTGTAATGGATCCGCACATTATATGTGTATGTTGTTATGCATCAAAATATCATGTTTCCTGCAGCATAAACCTGGTGTTTGTAACTGTCGAAGAGTACATGCAATATGTGTATATGCATTACTTGTTATAGTATATGCATTATTTACCTATATAAATACATTATATTCAACTGTAGAACATTAAAGAAACCGCGGTTGGTCATTGTTGTAATAGAGAAATCATAAGATTTATGCTTATTATGTAAATGAGTTTGTTCAGTAATATGTATATTTTTGTTCTTTATGTATAATCTCTTCATTGTCTGCTCATTATGTATATTTTTGTTCATTGTCTGCCAATGTGATTACAGTATTTAATTATGTTGATGCATTATGTTCATTTCTGGTGTAAATTGTCATGTAACAAATGGAATAATTGTGTATTCATTACATCATACAATCTCTGCATTAATTTCATATTTTAGTGCATTATTATGCTATATCCTAGAATTATGTTAAATTCTGTTTTATATAGTCAAAGGTTACTGGTATTTATTGTTACATACTTTGTATTAAATCTATATATCACTGCATTATTTACCTACATGAGTACATTAAGATTGTGGTTGGACATTGCTAAAATTATTATAATGCTTTAGATGTTCATTTGGTGCGGTTATTTTACAATAACTATCTGTTTGGTATATATTTTATTGCACGTTTAATGATGCATGTCGATGCTGCTTGACAGTTACGAAGCAACTACGGATGAACATAGAGGACGCCGTAGATGACTTGCTTCCTGTTGGAATCGCCCAAAAATTCTGGGCGAAATTCAACTTTGAAGATTGGGTCGGACGGTACGGGCTGGAGTGATATATTTTAGGCATTATAGATTTAGATTTGGTGATGGGACAAGTAATGGCATAATTCAGTAATCTCTTTACGTTTATGGAAGTCTGTTTTTGGTAAAACACAATTGTTAGAACATCTACTAGTATGTTTTTTTGGGAAGAAATAGCCTGCGCCAGGTTTATGAATGTTTACATTAACATAACGCTGGTTTTTGTCTTGTACTACCCACTAATGAAACATAACTACGTAATAATAGCAAATATGTAGACAATAATGCATTCAAAGTCATATATACGCTATGATGTACCCAACTTACGAAATGATGAACTAAACTTACTAAATGATGTACTGAACTTACTACATGATGTATTTATTTGTAATGAACCATAAGTGTAAACTAATATACTAAACTTACGAAATAATGTACTTAATAGTACGTAATAATGACCAACTATGCAATACATTCATACGCTATGTAATAAGCTCAAAACAGACCGAGCACATTCGCCATATTTAACAATTTTCAAGCATTATACGGGTATGCATTATTTGCTTAACTGCTTACATTACTAATTAATTTTCATGCATTTTTTGTGCATGATCTTGTTTGCTATGTACATTACGGTGCCATCCATAGCGCAATATTGTTTATATTTTCATTTTGGTGTGACCTGTACTGACTATTGACTTTAAAGCTACTTATTATATGCATTGTTATATTAAGCATAACTACTTAATAATAGCAATATGTAGCCAATAATGCATTCACAGTCATATATACGCTATAATGTACAAAACTTACGAAATGTTGTACTAAACTTATAAAATGATCTACTAAACTTACTAAATAATGTATTTATTTGTAATGAACCATAAGTGTAAAATAATATACTAAACTTACGAAATAATGTACTTAATATTACTTAATAATGACCAACCATGCAATACATACATACGGTATGTAATAATCTCAATACAGACCAAGTGCATTCGCTATATTTAACAATTTTCAAGCTTTATACGGGTATGCATTATTTGATTAACTGCTTACATTATTAATTAATTTTCTTGCATTTTTTGTGCATTATCTTGTTTACTATACACAATTACTCTTGTGTGTTATGGTGCTACTTACGAAAGGTAGATGTCTAAGGTGCAACACTAACTTTCTGTAAACCATTAATTCCTGATATCGTTCAGTTTGATTAAAAATAAAATGCTAACACACCACCATACGCGAAAAAAGACACGTAAAACCAATAGAATACATCAAATCGAACGCTTGCCCTTCCCCAACTCTATCTCCATCTCCATCTCTTTAAGCATTGGACAATTTCTGGAATCATGATGGCCCATCTCATCGCAAGCCTTACACCGTCTAAGAGGCCTACTCGCATCCTTTAAAGCCTTTTCTCTCTTCGAAATCAGTCGGCTCGCTGAGCTGCTTGCATGCCCCTTGGTCTTAACAACATCTGGAGGATGGACCTCAACAACTTCAGGCCGCACCATACCATAAAACTCTTCAACCATCCGCCTTTTTTCAGCTACAGACGTTGTAGGATTCCCAGCTTGTAGAGAATTACCAAGTTCTTCCACGCCAACTACAAATGACCATAGCAATTCAATGTCCCCCTCGAAGCGCCGAAGAAAACCGCAGAAAATAGAAATGCCTTGCTTTGACAGTGTTTGCCTATCGTCAACAACAGACCTGATAGGGAGGTCATCATGGAACTCCCCATGGACCGCCTTGGCTAGCGGAGTCTTCATCCACCTACTTTGGCAGTATTTATCTGGTATCTTCTTCACTTCATTGTTCCTGAACAGGAAAAAAATATGACTGCACAAATATCTATGCCTACCGAAGAGTTTGCATTCGCAACAGTATGAATCATCACTCCTATCATGAGTCAGCAAATACGATTTTCGATTGCTATCCCCAAGCTTATATGTGTCAACAAATTCAGTCGAAGTAAAACCTAGCACGCGACACCTGTCGTTACCCTCAACGATTTCTTCTTGTATTCTCTTGAACATCGTATCGGTGTATAGCGTTGATGCATGTTTCTCGAACGGCAAGGTAGTGGCCAAAATGGGCAAAACAGTGGCATCGTGGTAGTCTAAAGCAGTCCGACTGTTTCGCTGAAACTCAACAGCATGGTTGAAATTCAAATAGAACTCGGCTATGTTCGCCCGGGGCTTCAAAAATCTTTTGTAGAAACTGTTCTCCGATTCGGAAATGGACGTAGTCCTAATCATCGAACCCAGTGGAAAATCTCTAAAATACGCCGGTATCCAGAAATGCCTGTGCTCGTACAATGAGTTAAACCAGTCAAAGTCTTCCAACCCATGACTTTCCACAGCTCTTTTCCACTCCTCTTCAAATTCGTCAGGCTCAAGCAAATCAGACCAAACGCATGCACTGAATTCCTTCTTGAAAGCTTCATCCCTCAGCAACCTATTTGGAACCTTGGTGGCCAACTTATGCATTATGTGCCACATACACCATCGGTGTCGCGTGCCAACCAAAACCTCTTCAATGGCTGATCTTATTCCATTGTCTTGATCTGTCACAATCATCTTCGGTGCTATGCCCATGCATTCAACAAAATGTCTAAACAACCAGCCAAATGTCCCTGTTTTCTCATTGGATACCAAGCCAGCCGCAAAGGTTACAGGTCTTCCATGATTGTCCTTTCCTGTGAAATGACAGAATATCATGCAATACCTTCATAAACAACCGTTTCAGTGTTAATAAACTAATCAAAGAAGAAACTAATGAATCTTCAACACTGAAATAATGAATGAATAAATCCTTATAATGCACATAAAATTATTAACATTGAAAAGATAATCAAATCTAAATAATGCAAATGATATCGTATTATAATGAATACAAACCTAAATATAATGCACATACTGTTATAGAAGCATATATAGCTGTTCGTTTTATACGTGGAGTCAAAGGCTACAATGTCACCAAACATGTGGTAATTCCTCTTCATCAAGCCGCCACACCAAAACAAGGCAACCAACTGGTTGTTTTCGTTAACCTCATAATGATATGTGTACGACTCAGACATTTCCTTCTTTTTAGCCATGTCGTCCAACACCATTTGCACATCGAATCCATGTGCATATGCTTTAATGTCGCGTGACGCATTCCCGATGTCCCCAACAGTACAACCGACCAGGTCAAACCCACCAAGAGTTTCTTTCAACACCTTAAACGTATGTGTGGGTCCAATATTCGCCTTTCAAAAATCAAGTATAAATTTCTTATGCACGTCATCCAAATGACGGTTAACAGACATAAACTTCTGATGCTCTGACTCAACCATATCATGGTTATGAAGCTCGTTGAAATGCTGGACTATGTAACCTGCAAGTCCATTATCAGAGAAATACTTGAAGGATATACTCGCTTTACATCCACATCGCTTAGATAAGCGCCGGCGCTTCATGGAGAAACCGGAACGTGCATTCAATTGGTCATCCTCGTTGGACTTCTTCTGGCCTTCCCTATTGCATACAACATAATACCACATTGTAACATCTTCCACCTTCCTCACCCCTTATTTGCGCGTATCAAAACCAACGGCCCGGGCATACACATCATAAAACGCGAGTGCAAAATCTAATGATTGGAACTTCTGACCAATAACAGGCTTTAATTCCTCAGAACAGGCAGGCACAACTCTTACTGTTTATAAACACGAAACAGTACATGTTAAACGAGCGTTTCTACAAGTTAAGCTAAAGAGTCATTATATGTAGTATACTATACATTACGGAACAGAAAGAGTGCATTACCAAATCATCCTTACACATCACATTTATAATTTCGTCCAATTCCTAAATCAATATTAAACCAAACACTGTACGAATGGCTCCAATTTGTAGTCATAGGAACATGTTTTGAATCTGATAGTATACGACACTCCTAAGCCCAGAAATCGAGAACCCTAGGGGAAGGATTGCACGCCTATGTCACATGAAATAACAAAACTAGTAGGATAATCGAACGCCTATGTCAATTGAACACACTGTAGCCATCACATAACCATACAACGTCAATCATATTTCGATAAAACAATACAGAGGCACAACAACATGACACGCGAATTTCATGACAAACACAGACTTGTTAATGCGACTTATTTTCCTACAAAAAATTGAAAACATGGACATAACAAACATGGTCGAAATTAATAAACATAGGATAGAGTACCGTCTTCCATTGATAATCGACGATGGGCGAAATCGAAATCTGTATGGTTTGTGTGAACGACAATTTCTCGCAGTGTAATTCAAGCAAAATTAAACCCGGATAAATGGAGTAACAATTCAACGAAATCTGCATAAAATATTTTGATAAACTGCACAAATACTCTACCGCTGAAATCATGGAGCATTCCATAACTAACTCCAAATGTTAATGTCTATTAAGCCCTTTACACGTTAAAAATTAAGGGAATTAACTAATTTCAGCAAAATATTTTAACCATCCGATCACTATAAATCCATGGATGAGATTAAGAAGGATATTGGATTAATAAGGGGAAAAGGATTTGAATACAATTATATATATATATATATATATATATATATATATATATATAGGTATTTGATCAAAACAAAAATGGTGTTAAACCAAGAATTGCAGACGGGTTTTTGTCCATTGGATTAGACAATCTAATCTTTAGATTACATTAATTAACGGCTAGATTTATTAGGAAGATATTATTATTTTAATTACTTATAATCTAAAAAGGTTAATTAAGTAATTGCATATTGTCGTTAGTTATAGTATTTCCTATGATTGTGCTCCTTCATCTCTCCACTAACTTCTCTCCACTAACTGCTCTTTAGCGTAGGTTATCAGCCCATAATTTCTTCTCCTTTAATCTTTCGTCGAATTTTCATACCCTATTCCATTTACTGTAGTTCTGCTAAGTCTTAACATTTGAAGATATGCAAAAATTATCTGTCGATGTAGTTATTGTGGTGTAGTATATGATGCTATGACCCAAATATTCATTTATTATGACACAAATTAAGCATACGATGCTATGACCCAAATATTAATTTATTATGACCCAATGTATGAATTCTCATATACTATTAGTTTTTTGCCTAATTATGCTTATTATGACTCGTACATGCATATATTATGACATGAACTGCTAATTTACATAATCAATTTTTTCTCACAAGTTAGCTTGGTTATTGTACAAAATTCCCACAACAAATTAATGATTTTATTTTTATCTTTTTTGCTCAAAATGACTCTAACATGTACGAAGTATGACATAGAGTCATCTTATACTTTGTTTTTACTTTTCAGAAGAGATCAAACAACCATTATATTTTTACCTTGGTCATAGAGTCAGAAAAATAATTCATATTAAAGTCTAATTTGCAGAAACAATAAAATCCAAAGCCATTTTAAAGTATCACCCATTGATGAAATAAAATATTTGAAAACCCATATGTTAAATACACACATAATTATATCAATAAAACATACTTTAAATCCAAAATTTATGACATGGCCACTACAGAAGCTCTGTAGCTTGCTATCATCTTTTCAACGTCGATCATCATTTTGTTGTTGTCCGTTGCATAATGTTTGGATGTCGATGTTTTATTGGAAAGGGAGCTTTGATTATTTTCGGCCAACTTCAACACAATACTTTTTAGCTCTTAAATACTTAAGCGCACCCTTATATCTAGTTGATAGTCCACCATTCCAATGGCCTTCTCTCACCCATGTTGACTTCCATCTGAGAAAATAAACATTGCAGTCACTTATGACATAAAAGTGATACAAACATGACCTAATTCATATATTTCACTTATGACATAGAAGTGATATAAACATGACCTAATTCATATATTGCTACTACATAACCATAAAACTATTCCAATGCTAATCAATGACCATACATTTATTTTAGGTGATTCCAAATTGAATGCAACCTATAGAAACAATAACAGTTTGTAAACATGACACAAAACTGTTACATATATGACCTAATACACTCATATTCTGATATGACATATATAATTGTTTAGTATGACCCAAAAGCATATCTATTTTTTTAATAATTGTTTTTGCATGATTCAATTGTATTACCTCTCGGAGCATTTGGGATCTTTTGTAGCTTTGTCTTCGCGGATGTTCTCTCATACACTACGTGAACAACAGATTTAAATTACAAATCGGCCTGATTTTGTCAACTTTAAGTCATGGGTTACAACATCGTACTAACCTTTTCCGTCACGAGGTGCGGATCCAGAGGCTCTAGTGTTGACCATGGTTGTAGTAGCTTTTTTGTTATCCTTCTTCGTCAAGTTTTGAATTCTGCCAAGGTTTTGTGGTAGAGGAATCAGTTTTTATGGAAAACTCGATTTTTGGTGCAGACGAGGTTGAGATAGTGGAGGAGACGACTAATGTTTACAGATTTGTATGGTTTGGGCGATTGGGTAGAGATTTTGGTGATGGGGTTGAGATTTGGGTGTTTTGTCGTGTAGATTCTAGGGTTTGTTGGGATGGGGTTGAGATTTTGGTGAGAGAGATGCATTGAATGGCGAGGGAACCGAAGAATCAACTTAGAAAATGTGTGGAGTAATGATCCCAATTAATCTGGTCTTAATTAACGGAAGGGCGGTTGTTTATATTTTCTATACCTAAATTGCCCTTTCATGACATAGATCAATCCTATTATGACCTACAGAAATTGTTGACAAATCCACATCGTGGCCATTCATTTCCATATCTTACGGTCCATAATTGGTCTGTATTTCTATACTTAAGGGCTTCTTTTGATAGATTAAGACCCTATATATATATATATATATATTCCCGGGGCGGCTGGCGCGCCTATATACGCGGCGAGACGTGACCGGCGCGTCCTCGCACCCATGCACTATAGATCGGTGGGGCGGCGGCGGATTGGGGGCGGCCGGCGCGCCGGCCCTATAGTGGATGCCCTAAGAGTGTCCACTATGGGGAGCCCGTGGCTATAGCCGCGGGTTGGGGCGGAGGGCGGGCGGCTATAGTGGGGAAGTTGTCCGGAGGGCGGGCGGACAACATTTGGGGGCGGTAGGGGTAGCGGACGCGGGATAGGCGGGGTTGGGGCGAGCCCGCGGCTGGGGAGAATTAGTCGCGCCTATAGGTGCGGCGCCCATAGGGGGCGGACAACCGGCGCGGCGGATTCAATTTCGATTTTTTTTATTTACCTCTATAAATACCACTCCCCACCACCTATTTTTCACTATTTTAACAAAATCCATCCACTCACTATCTACACAACCACTCTCTAAAAATGCACCGAGGCGACGACGAATCACCCGACTCTCAGGAATCGGGCTATGGCAGCAATCCATCACATCCGTCGGGCTATGTTGTATTTTAGAAGAAGAAGAAGAAGAAGACGACGAGGAAGCCGACTCCGACACCGAGTAGACGGTGGCGGAGTTTTTAGTTGTATTTTATTTTAATTATTCGTTGTTTAATTTTACCGGTTTGCAATACAACGAATATTCGGCCCTAATTACCTCGTTTTCTATTTATTTACATTGCGATTATTTTAATTACAAAATTTGTGGGCTATTGGAGGTGTCCACTATAGTGGCGGAAATAGAATTTTGGGGCTGTGGACAACAAAACTGGGGCTATGGACAAAAACTGGGGCGGGGCTATTGGTCGTGTCTGCCTTATAGTGGATACCCTAATGCGCCCTACCGCGCCTACAGATCGTTTGCATCAGAGGAGGGCCCCACTCGCTGACGTGGAGCGTTATTTTGGGGTCCCACATAAATCCAGTGGGTCCCATCTGACGTGTATTTGCGGAACCGAGCAGAAAAAAAGCCGAATTTAATTTGTCGTCTCAAGTCCGTCGTTGCTACAAATAAAACATGGAGCCTCTTTTCCCAGCATTTTGAGGTTGGTGCAGCCAAGCCTAAGGCCATCCACAATAGCGCCTAGCGCACCGCTTAGCCGAGCGCCGGCGTTAGGCGGTGCGCTAGGCGATCTATTGCAACCGCCCAGCCATTTCCGGAATTAAAAACCGCCTAGCGCTCGACGGTTCCGTGGCGCTAGGCGGTGCGCTGGGCGATCCGCTCGGCGCTATTGCAGCGTCCGGATCGCCTGGCGCAATTTTTTTTTCCGAAACACTATATATACGCGCCTTGCACGTCATTTTCATTCGCACCACTTGTTTTAACGAGTACTCTCTCTATCTAAATTTCTGTACAAGATCAACAACGGTAAATGGATCTCAACAACGAGCCTACTTCAGGGAGTAGCGGGTCTCAAGCTCAAACTCCCCCGGTCCCCGTGGGAAGTGGATGGAGTCAGATGCCACCATACTACAACATGTACCCGTGGCAGCAGATGATGCCCGGGATACCAGCCGGGGGGAGTCCGCCGGGGGGGTTTCCGGCGATGCTGGGGTGGGCACCCGGGATGCAGATGATGCCCGAGGGGGTATAGGCGACGCAAGGGACACCGGGGGGGTACCGGCGACGTAGTGGACGACGGGGGGATCCCAGGCGACACAGGGGACGCCGGGGGGGGGGGGGGGTACCGGCGACGCAGTGGACGACGGGGGGATCCCCGGCGACAGAGGGGACGTCGGAGGACGTCTATCGCCCCAGTTTTGATTTTTCGACTGGTTCGTCGCACACATCGACCCCAACGTAGGGGCAACCGTTGCCCCAGTTTGACACTTTCTCCTTCGATGACTTGGGGTTAGATCTTCTCGGTGTTCCGGATGCTCCCGTTCAAACGGGGGGCGCAGGGCGGGGTCGTGGCGCCCAAAGAAGAAAAGCAAGGGGAAGAGGGTCGGCGAGTCCTCGCAGTCGGGTAAGGATGACAGCTCGGTACGGAGGAGGTGGACGGACGCGGAGAACGTCGCGCTGTCCAAGGCGTGGGTGAATGTTTGCGACGATTTTCTCGTTTTGAACAACCAGAGGATCGTCAACTTGTGGGGCAAGATAGCAGCAGCCTACCAGAGGTTTTACCCGGAGGGGAGGCGATGCACCGGGGAGGATTGCCGGAAGGGGTGGGACCGAATCAGGACTGCGGTCTCCCTATTTTCGGGCTTGTACACCAACGCCCTCCGCATATGAGCAGTGGCCAAACGGAGGAAGACTGCAGGAGGATAGCGGAGAAAGCCTTCCCCCTGAAGGGGGTGTATAAGGACTTCACCTACTGGAACTGCTATCTTGTGCTGAACGACTCCGAGAAGTTCCGAGTAGGTGTCGACGCTGGCTGGCCGAAGAAGCAACGACTGAACTATACCGGTGATTTCAGCGGCAGCAGCGGTGGTTCCCACGACCTCCCCGAGACGGCCCAGGAGGTCCCGACCCCTCCTTCGTTCGCTCGCCGAACTCGCCCGGTTGGGCACAAGCGGGCTCAACGGGAGGCGAGGGGGGTCGCCGGGGGTTCCCAGGAGGTCCAGTCGGCATCCCCCCTTGGCCAATCCACAGCGGATCTCAAATTCTTCGCGCGTCAACAAACGCGCGCTTAGATGGTCAAGACGATGGCCGAATGGCGGGCGGCGGTGGACCCCGTGGAGAAGAGTTTGCTTCAAACATTGCTCGTGAGCATGCAAGAGGATTTGGAGGCGGCACGGAGGGAAGCCGCCGGGAGTAGAGGCGGCGGCGACGGAGGCGGAGGCGATGGTGGCGACGGAGGCGGAGGCGATGGTGCCGACAACGACGGAGGAAACGACGAGGGAGCAGAGGAGTGAATTATTGTACTTTTTTATTAATTATTGTAATTTTTTTAAATTATTATACTTTTTTTAAATTATTGTACTTTTTAAAATTTTAATAGTATTATTAATGTTTCCCGTATATGTCTCGTAAATTAAATTCCGTATATTGTGTGATTGTTAATTATTTCATTTTTATATAATTGTTATTAGTGATGTGGTTGGGCTTTTTATGATGTGGCTAGACTATAGCTGAGCTATTTATGATGTGGCAAGATGATTTTTAGTGTTGATGATGTGCCATGAGAAGTTTTTGGCTGGGTATTGCTATTATGGATGACCTAAATATAGGAGATATTTTTCTCTCTCTAAAATCACATTCTCGGTATTCACGATACGGCTTCAAATCAAAATTTGTTCACCACATTGGAAATTACGATCGTTGCAGCACTATCTATCCGGATTGATCAAAATATTTTTGAGATTTTGAGAAATGTCGAATTCCGAGAAACAGCAATCGGCGGAGGATCGACAATTCAACGATGTGGATCGCGCCGATCAGGTTTCCGGCGGGGGTAGTTCCATCGATGTCTCTTCCAGTCGCGACGAGGCGGCGGTGCTTGCGAATCGGTCGGTTACGCGGAGGTTGACAGATATTTTGGTGGAGGATAGGGATGCCGATCTGCTTCTACAGAGCAGCGGGAGAGAAGAGGGGGTTATCCAGTGGCTTCGCGCATTGGATTTGCAGGTGACGGGGGCTTGCCGAGCGGATGAGAGGTTGAAGCCTTTGCTCAAGCTGAACGCCTCCGCTGCCATGGCTGAGGATGGTCTACTATCTCACCTTAGTCAGGTATTTATGTGCATTCAATTTCAATCAGGAATTTATGCATGTCCAGTTATTTTGCGCGCTTGGCATTTTCATGTTTTAAAAGGTTACATCTCTTCAGTTAATCTAGAATTAGATAGATTGATGCTCAAGCTTTTGAATGGTTCGTGTGATTGACGCTTACCCCTTTTTGTTCAACAGCACTTTGAGCAGTCAGAGGTTGGCATGTTGGCCAGGTGCTTGTGCGCACCGCTGGTTTCTCTCCGGGTCGGAAAGATCAACAAGCAAGGAACATTTCTGTCTCCGACATCTGTAAGGTAAGTTTGCAAGAGTATCTGTTCGGTTAGGGCGATTGTGGTTAAGTCCTTGCAGTATTATCATTTCATCGAATGCGAAAATCACTTCTATTTATTAATAGTGCGAGCAAATAAAAGATTGTCCATATCCATAACGTTGAACTGTACACAAGATACCAGAAGCCTAACAAGTTGGGTAGTTATTTCTGTGATGTATCATGTATGTTCACTGTTTTCTCCAAATAAGCAATTTGTATATCAATAAGAAATTTATTATTGTAAGTATCCACAATCAATTGAAAAATAATCTTAATGATAATATCTGTTATACCCAATTACATGCTAGTGCAATAGATTTGCAAACCTACTTGTTATTTGTCTACCAACTTTCCAAGACTAAAGAAATTGTGTATTTGTAGAGATTTGGTAACAATAGAACATAGATAAGAAGAACTTAGCAACAATAGAAAATAGATAAGAAGAACTTAGCAGTGGATAGTGGAAAGAAGATAGTAGTTTGGTAGATGCTGGAAAGTGATAATGTCAGTCAATGGACACACAAATTGTTACTTATAAGTCACACAGTTACACTAACGTACTTTTACATTGTGAGCGATTTCTGTAGCTAATCATAGTATTATGTTGCGGCTGTATTAATTGTGCGTGCTTAAATTTCTCTTTCTTAAGTGTAGTACAATAAATATATATATCTTCTAATTTTATCGCAGCACTCGTAAGCCTAAATTTCTTTTTGTCCCTCTATGCCTCACAGTGCTGATTTTACTTTATAGGATGATATTAATTTCATTTGATGAGATAACACATTTATCTCATTTGCTGATTTTGGGTTCACATTGAGTGCCTTTACATTTAAATTTCAGAAATTTGTTTTCACCTCTTGATGGGCAGTTAATTCTGGATTCTGTCTTAGATCCTTGTGTCTTGATATGACTTGTTCATATCTAGGAGGTGCCTTGGACATGTGGCAACACCAGGGAAGGTTTGCGTGAAAATATGATTATCTTTGGGTTCAGTGGGGATCGTAGCAGCAGCCTTTTCATATCTGATGACCCTTGTATATATCCGATGACTGTGATCATGAGTTGTTCCTTCACTGAAACTATTATTCCAGTTTGGATCAAGCTATTATGGCTTCTGTGTTATTTATCCTATTCTGTCCTTATTCCATGATACTATCCCTGATGCAAGTGATGTTTCTATAGCAAATAGAAATAAATGCATCTTAACCCTGTATAATTTCTTATGTAAATAACTAGGGTGCTGTATTTTAGATTGTTGATGATGGTAAACATTTTTCATCCTTCCAAGTGAAAACCTCTTTTTACTTGTAGGTAAATGGGCGTAGACTATTATGATCTCTGAATTAAGAAGAAGTAAAGGTAGCTTCATGCTTTTACATTATATCATGTTCTACAAGAGTTCGTTGGCTTACTGTATATTATATCGGTGCCTTTCTGCTTTGATGCCTGTTACTGCTTTTTAAATGTGATTCAGATGTATAATGTGTTTATATATGAGTATCCACTATGTTAACTTTTTCTCTATCTTTCCTGTTCCATGAGACCATATTGCTTGTAATCAATTTTTGAAAGTGTTAATTAATTGATTACAGAAATTATCATGCACATGAAATTATTTGCTTAATAAATCTTGACATTTCTTAGTGATGTTTAGTACTTTATGAAATTGTTTGGTTAATAAATCTTGACATTTTGAAGTGATGTTTAGTACTTTAAATTGGTCTTTCAAAATTGTCACATTTAGAACCCCTCTAGATTGCTATTCCGTTGTGTTATTTAGTAACTTAGGCAGTGGTAAGAATTAACCTTTTTCTCTGGCTCTACTATTGGAATCATTTCTTTTTTACCAATATACTTTTTCAATCTAAGAAATATTTGGTTACAAATTACCATGCTATATGTTAATGTCACACTTAAATAGAAAAATCAAAATAATATTACGTATGTGGCATGTTTGGTTTTGATCTGCTCCATGAACAAAAACTGAGCCATGAGCTCATAGTCTAAATGCATTGAAACTGTTTCCGGAAGAAATCAGAACATAGACGGGACTGCAAATGTTCAAAATTTGAGGGTGTGTTGATTTTAGTTAGATGGGGTATGAGGAATGATCATAAAGTTGGATTTCCACAAAAGTTCAGGCCAAATCAGAACTGGGTCCCCTGAAGCTTATATTACTTGTAACTAGGACATGGTTTCTTACTGTAGTTTCTTATTACTAGTGGGTACTAGGGGAAATGAAGGCAATAATGGACCTTTTCTTTTGTTTGGGTGTTGGGGCCTCTCTTCCTTTCTAAATGTGCTGATTGTTGTTTCTGAACTGTATGCTTGTTTGTTGTTTAATAGGGGCAATTTATGTCTCACCCTTCTGCGAACATCACATTTGAGAATATCATTTAATGGAGATGATGGTTCTGAGGAGAGGCTGGCAACATTAAGTACTGAGGCTCAGTGTACCGATGTGGAAATTGAGGAGATCCCTGCTGACAAGTCTGGAAGGTCCTTCTTTGTGAAGACCTCGGATGGCGGGGTTTCTTATTTTTGGTGCTCAGAAAAATCTATGTTTGTGGGGTATGAATTGCTTAGAAAGGTGGGAATTGGATATCAAAAGCCTTGTTTCATGTTGATCTATGTATCTCGACTCTGGACATTTCTTAACTTTGATTTTCCTGTCTGAACAGTTTAAAGATTTGCTAGCTCAGAAACCTTCACTTGCTGAACTAACTGGAATTAGCGAGTCACGACTCAACTTTTTTGTGAGCCATCTTCGATCATACCTTGCTGGATCAGTGGCAAATAATGCTCAAGTGAGTAGCGTGCTATCTGCTAGCCCTTCAGATGGCTCAGCCAATTCTTCCGAACATCATAATCCTCATTCATCAGTCAATAGTTTAAAGAGTTCACGCATCAGGCAATATGGCAGTCAAGGATCAAAGACAAACCTCATTTTTCAGGGCTGTTTAAGTGCTAGATTGTTAAGGACTTAAATCCCTAACGAACCGATAAAACGAAAAATAACAAGATAAGAGAATCTGGTGCTCGTGAGGGTCGGCGGGGATAAGGATCTGGGCGGTTGTGCGCGGGTTCCAACCCGTCGGGCAACGGCTACAGATCAAATATACGTTCCGGCTGTGCGCGGAGAGATTCCGTCGGGCAGCAGGTAGCGTAGGGAATTATGGATTCAAAGCATATCACAAGGCATTTGGCCAAAATAATATATTCATTGAATGATTAAAATGATAACAATTTCGCCTATTTATAATACTAGAATACTACTATCCTAACTTATTGAATAAGAAAACAAAGATATGGAAAAGATATGGGAAACAAAAGATAACTAAATAATAGAGATTTCTTTAAGATATGAGATTCGTAACATAGATCTAGTTCGTTCAAAGATGGCCTGAAAAAAAGTTTGTCTGACATAAGGATTGCCGCCAGAGAAAAATTGAGGCGTCGTGGTGAGAATAATGTTCCAGTTATTGGCAGCTTACTTGAGGCTTCATCAAAAAGCAGTGATTTCTTTCTGAAAGATAAACTTACTCTGGTGAATGGGGATGGAACTCTAGAGTTGCTGTCATTAACTTTAAATTTCTTGGAAGTATATGGTACTCCTGGGGAGCTACCGCTTCCAAGACCCGAACCACAAGTTCCTTCGTCGAGTCCATCTCCTTTTTCTCATTGACATCTGCTCATCAGGCCAAGGATATTTAGTCAGTGCTGGTCCTGCTATGTCTACCTCGATCCCTCCGTTGAATCCTAATCTTGTTGATCCTCTACTCCCAAATGGTGAATCTATGGTGGAAAAAAGCGCTAGGGAAACGCTCTGGATGCTCATCAACAGCTCCAACCTGTTAGAAATAATGGGAAGAAATTCCCAAGCCGTGTACAGGCGGTACTCTAACTATTACAATCAAAAGGAAACTTGCAACAAAAAGAGAAATGAAAATTACAACGGAAATAAAACAAACCAAATTTATAAGTCGAGTCGAGGAAAGCCATCTTTCCGCAAGACAAATTTCGCCCCGGCTAGTGCTCACGGAATGGCGTATTGCCCCCAAAGATAAAACGACTTCCTCCTAGCGTGTAGAAGCACCTCAAACCCGCTAGGCACCGGCGAACTTGATGGAGTTCCGAGAATCGAGCTAGACAATGCTCCTAAGATGCACACTAGAATGCTTGAGACTAGATAAAGGGAGAATGATTGTTGGTGTTTTTATATTTCTATCTCTCAAATCCACACCTATTTATAGGATAGGAGTGGCCACATGAGAGGTCTCAGCATTAAGGCACCTCATAAACACTTGGAGGTTGAAAAGCCAAAAGACTTAGGAAAAGGAAAGGTTTTGAGACCCTTCTAATTTCCCACATGTTTTTCCTACAATCCCCCACATTGGTTAGAGCGCTGCAAGCTCAAACCAACACCAGACACAAATGCATGTATGCAGACTCTTTTACTCAATTCTCGAGAAACAATATTGCATTTGGAATAGTAGCTTGGGGCTTTGAACTTTCCATAGTCAACACTATCGGGCATACCGGCGGCCTGGTGGACGTGATGCCTTGAACCATTCCTCCTTGGTGTATACCGAGACAATAATATTGACACAATATCAAACACATCAGTTCTCACGTTTGTGTCCATTACTGGCCATGGAACACCACTTTGGATTCATAAGTGATTCACATGTTGAAGCGGCTCACACTTCTTCACTTACATAGGTGATTCTTTTCCAGATATCCTGCAATACCCACCTCCTCGAGGTTTCTAAGAATCATTAAAAGTCAAAACTTAGCCTCCTACCACATGCAGGTTACAACACTCAATGCTTTCTAAAGAATGGGCTAAGATTAAAAATCTTCCGAGTGTTACAACTAGATTCATATAGCTTTGTTTTCCCATTAAACCAAGCCCATGAGATCTCCAATCGTATGGTTGGGTTACCACTATAATCATCTTTTAAGATGTGGTTTTCAGTCCCATTCCTTTTAGCAATTTATGCATTTGATCACGGTTTAAACCTTTTGTTAACGGATCCGCTAAGTTATCAACTGACCTTACATAGTCAACTGTGATAACACCACTTGTGATCAATTGTCTGACGGTATTATGTCGCCGACGAATAAGCCACTATGTGCTCTCCCTATAGCTGCTTGGCTATCACAGTATATCACTACTGTCGGCACTGGCTTCTTCCAACATGGAATACATTCTAGGAAATTTTTTAGCCACTCGGCTTCTTCCCCTGCTTTATCCAATGCGATAAACTCAGATTCCATGGTGGAACGAGCAATACACGTCTGTTTCGTTGATTTCCACGAGACAGCACCACCCCCCACAGTGAACACATACCCACTTGTCGAAAATGAGTCTTTTGAATCAGAGATCCAATTTGCATCACAGTACCCTTCAAGTACTTGGGGATATCTTGTGTACTGCAGCTCAAAGTTAAGAGTATACTTCAAGTATCTCAAAACCATACGCAGAGCTTTCCAATTATTACTACCAAGTCTAAATTGGTCTTGCTTGTCAACTGACAAACGATAAACACAATTCTCAAGAGAATTGATCTCAGGGAATTAACCATTTCGTAGCCCATGAACATTGCGACTGTTCGTTTCTTCATTCCAGCTTTGGTGCTCATGTTTCCTCCAACTTCAATTGGTATAATCCTGTCTTAGAAGAGTACACTAATTTGTCTTGCGATTGTTAGAAATAATGGGAAGAAATTCTCAAGCCGTGTACAGGCGGTACTCTAACTATTACAATCAAAAGGAAACTTGCAACAAAAAGAGGAATGAAAATTACAACGGAAATAAAGCAAACCAAATTTATAAGTCGAGTCGAGGAAAGCCATCTTTCCGCAAGATAAATTACGTCCCGGCTAGTGCTCACGGAATGGCGTATTGCCCCCAAAGATAAAACGACTTCCTTCTAGCGTGTAGAAGCACCTCAAACCCGCTAGGCACCGGCGAACTTGATGGAGTTCCGAGAATCGAGCTAGACAATGCTCCTAAGATGCACACTAGAATGCTTGAGACTAGAGAAAGGGAGAATGATTATTGGTGTTTTTATATTTCTATCTCTCAAATCCACACCTATTTATAGGATAGGAGTGGCCACATGAGAGGTCTAGGCATTAAGGCACCTCATAAACACTTGGAGGTTGAAAAGCCAAAAGACTTAGGAAAATGAAAGGTTTTGAGACCCTTCTAATTTCCCACATGTTTTTCCTACACAACCAACCCCATCCGCGACTGCTAGAGGTATCGATAGCCATAACGTAGTTGCTGCAGGAAGCCGGGGTCTATACATCGGAACCAAGGATGTTGAAGCAAGTAGCATGTCTGCTTTGGGTCTCGTTTTGTTGTCCGATATTGGTAGCAGTGATCATACTGAGAAGGAATCTACCTCAGATCCATCTAGTTTCAAAGAAGCTATAGACTGATAGTTGTCTGTTTTGAGTTTTGTAGTTGCCTGCTATTCATCAAAATGTATAGAAGTGGGTGGAGATGCATATGTAATAACTATATCTATCAGCTGCTTCGGGGCTTAATGTAATTATATCCAGTTTTTGAGAAAATGAAATGCAAGGGAAAATGCAGTCTTTCTGCTGACATTTGGAATCTCGCTTTGATTTTGTGATATATTCTCTCAGTTCTACAGTAATAAAGTCATTTTATTATCTTGGTATGTTTTATTATAATGGAGTCAACCAAAACTATTGAAACTTATTTATAATATAAAATAGATTATTTATAAACTTAATTACTTACATTTTGACAACTTATAAATATTTTATAGGAATAATCCCTTAAATCTTATAAGCTAGTACTTTTTTAAATGAGATTAGCCAAAAATCCCTTTAAGAATTACTGAAAATGGCTTGCCCTGTTTGGTAAATGTGTAAAAAGGAGTTAATGTAAATTTTGTATATGTAGTCCAAAACCCAAGCTTTTAGGGTTATGGTTGAACTTTTATAATCTGAAAGAAATCACAACCTGATTAGCTCGCACCTGATTAACCCGTAACTCAAGTAGGATTGGCCAAAAATTCGATGGATCGACTCAATTGACATCCCTAAATGGAATGACCAAAATAAGTGTACGGGACAATAGTAAAATAATAAAGAGGTAAATACATAAATTATAGTACAATATTTCGCATCTATTTCATATTGATACAAAAAAGTTAAAATTTATATAAATTAAAAAATTTTATTTATGTTTCAATTTAATATGCTACACTATTTTTATTTGGATATTATTAATTGAATAAATACTCTCTCTTTTTTTATTCAAAGTAAAATATTTTCCTTTTTTTAATTGTCACGTTACAAATGAAACAAGTACTATATTTCCTAAAATGAAAACCATTGAATAGCAATAAATATTGATATATTGAGAGCATCTCCAATGCTGGCGGACGTCAAATAGCCGTCAAATAGCCTTCACACTGCCACATCATCAGCACTACAATTCTCCTGCCACATCAGCTTGCCACATCAACTGGACATCAAATAGCCATCAAATAGCCTTCACACTACCTATCCACATCACTAATAACAATTATATAATTTAATTTACAATTGTATCAACATACATAATTTAATTTACGAGACAAATACGGAAAATTCGAATAATAATATTAAAATTTAAAAAGTACATTACTTTTAAAAAAAAGTACAACAATTTAAAAAAATTACAAAAAGTAAAAAGTACATTAATTTAAAAAAGTAAAACAAAATCACTCATCGCCGCCGTCCTCGTCTCCGTCGTCGCCCAACGCTTCTTCACTGCCGTCGCCGCCGCCTCCGTCGCCACCTACGCCGCGGCTATTCCCGCCGGTGTCCCTCCTCATCGCCTCCAGTTCTTCACGCTGGCTCTGGAGCAATACGCGAAGAAAATCCTTCACCTCGGGGTCCACCGCCGCTTGAAAATCCTTCACCTCGGGGTCCACCACCGCCGTCTGAGACCCTACACCGGGAGCCGGGGGAGTCTGAGACCATCCCCCGGGATTAACTGGAGTACCTTCGTAGTTGTTCTCCATTGCTCGTTATTGATCTTGTACAGAAAGTAAGGTAGAGAGAGAGTACTCGTTAAAACAAGTGGTGCGAATGAAAATGAGGTTCAACGCGCGTATATATTGTGTTTTGCGAAAAAAAAAAAAATATTTAAATCCGACGCCGGTTTGGCGCCGATCCGGGAGCCACAATGGCGCCCGTGAGGATCGGCGTGGGAACCGGCGTCAGCGCGGGAATCGGCATGGCGACGCCGATTTTGACGCCGATTTCGCCCACGCCGGTTCCAATGGTTCGGCGTCAAACCGGCGTGGGCGAAAAATCGGCGCTCCGGTGGTGACGCCGACCATTGGAGATGCTCTGAGTTGATTCCACCTGGTGCCAAACTTTGCGAATTCCAATGCTGCATCAGTGTTTATTTGTGGGGCCCAGTATAAATTAGATCTAGGAATATTAATTTTTTCTACTATTCAACCATATACTCTACTCACTACAGATTACTCCATCCGTTCAAATTAGTTGAATCTTACGGAGTAATTCATTTTGAGTTGTCTCAAATGGTTTGAGTCATTTTTTTAAATATTTAATCATTTTTACTTCATTCTTTTTGTTCTATTTTATTTTTATCTATTTTATTTAACTTACTAAACATAATTTTTTAAAATCATGTATTAAAAAAAATGCCTAGTATATATTTTTTGGTATTTTGTGTGGCTTGGAAAAATAGGTGTGTAGTTAATGATTTATTTATATCAAATACAAAAAGAAAATGTTTTGTTTTTCTAGCATTTGCTTATTTGCAGATTGAATGATAATGGTGGAGGTTGAGGTGGTCAGGTGTGGAAGATAATATAATCAAAATTAAAAAGAAGGGAATCTTTGGCAGAAAGGAGGTGTTGGTATTGGTCACAAAACAAAAGCATCTCTTTCCCTTTCCTCCTTTCGCTTCAACCCACCCGTCTCTGACTCTCACTCTCACTCTCACTCTCACTCTCTCTCTCTCATCCAATTTCCTCTCTCAGAATGACCAATTCCACGACGCCACGAAGAATCCCTAGCTTCTCCGCCGCCGCCGGACCAGACGACACCGTTTGGGACTGCGTCATCCCCTACGCGCTCCACCGCCACGCGCTCTCCCTCGTTTGCAAGCGCTGGTACCAGATCGACGCCATCACCCGCAAGCACGTCACCATCTCCCTCTGCTACACCGCCACTCCCGCCCAGCTCTCCCGCCGCTTCCCTCACCTCGAATCCCTCAAAATCAAGGGCAAGCCCCGCGCCGCCATGTTCAACCTCATCGGCGAGGACTGGGGCGGCTACGCTGCCCCCTGGATCCACGAGGTCGCCAGATCTTTCTCCACGATGAAGGCGCTTCATTTCCGGCGCATGATTGTCTCCGATTCCGATCTCAAACTGCTCGCCTCCTCACCCGCCGCCGCTGTCCTCGAGGTTTTGAAGCTTGATAGGTGCTCCGGTTTCAGTACCGACGGCCTCTTACACATTGGCCGCGCCTGCAGGTTTAAAAAACCCATTTCTTCTTTATTTTTTCGATTGTATTATTACTTATTAATTGCTTGCTGGAGCTCAATTATTTTTGCTGGAGCCTATTGGATTATACTTCCGTCTGCTTGATATTGAATTCACTTTTTTACATAAAAGTTTGACTTACTTTTACTTTTTTTTTTCCAATGCTGAATGATGTAATTTGGGGTCAATTTTTTGTACTACTAGATATGTTACTGAATCACGGGTAAGGATTTTTCATGTTTTTTTCTCAGATCTTATCATGATTGAAGTTGCAATACTCTTTCTATATGCTACACTTTGTGCATCCCAAACTTAAAGGTGTGCTTTTCAATAGAAATCTAAGAACTTTTTATAAAGAAGAGAGCATGATAACTGACTGAGCTTGATGGGGAAGACATCAGTATACTGTCTTATTACACTTTTTGAGAAAAAAGTGGGACTTAACTTTTTTTCTCCTTAGTTTAATGTTGATTGATAGTAATTTGGGGTCAGTGTTTCTTTTCATTCCTTATTCATATATGCTACAGTTTCTTAAAACACTAGTTTCTTGAACTCGTAATCACGATCTAGATTGTAGAGATAATGAGGCTTATATTTAAGATCACAGAAATTCTGTTTCTATATGTTAAACTTTGTGTATCCTAAACTTAATGGTGTGCTTTTTAAATAGGAATCTGAGAACTTTGTATATGGAAGAGAGCATGATAACTGAGCTTGATGGGGAGTGGCTGCATCAGCTTGCTTCAAACAATACTGTTCTTGAAAACCTAAACTTTTTCATGACTGATCTCAAGAGAGTTAGATCTGAGGACATTGACTTACTAGCGAGGAGATGCCCATCTTTGACCTTTGTGAAAATCAGTGATTGTGATATTTCGAAGCTAGTTGAGTTTTTCAGAAATGCTCGTTCGCTGGAAGAGTTTGCTGGTGGCTCTGTAACTGAGCCTCCAGCTCAGAATGGTGAAGTTGCTTCTTCTGAGCAATTGGAAAGGTATAGTTCAATTTCGTTCCCCCCAAAGTTGTGCCGCTTGGGGCTTACTTATTTGGGAAGAGCAGAGCTTCCAATCGTGTATCCTATTGCTGCGAAGCTTAAAAAGTTGGATCTCCTTTATGCCATGCTCGACACTGAAGGCCACTGTCAGATATTACAACTATGTCCAAATTTGGAAGTTCTTGAGGTGAACTTTTTGAGCTTTCTATGTTAACAATTGGAAAGGTATAGTTCAATTTGGATTATTTATCAATTTATAATTTAAATTTCGTTTGATTTATATGCAATAGGCAAGAAATGTTCTTGGAGATAGGGGCTTGGAAGTTCTTGCTCGACACTGCAAAAACATGAAAAGGCTTAGAATAGAGCGGGGAGCTGATGAACAAGATATGGAAGATGTTGAAGGTGTGGTCTCACAGAGAGGACTAATCGCTTTGGCTCAAGGATGCCTTGAACTGGAATACTTAGCAGTATATGTGTCTGATATTACAAATGAAGCATTGGAATGCCTGGGTACACACTCAAAAAATCTATGTGACTTCCGGCTGGTCTTACTCGACAGAGAAGAAAGCATAACAGATTTACCTCTTGACAATGGAGTTCGATCTCTATTAATAGGTTGCGACAAACTCATAAGGTTTGCTTTGTATCTCCGCAAAGGGGGGTTGACGGATGTAGGCCTCCGTTATATAGGGCAGTATAGTCCTAAAGTGACATGGATGCTTCTCGGTTATGTTGGGGAGTCTGATGAAGGTCTTTTGGAGTTCTCTAAAGGTTGCCCGAGCCTCCAAAAGCTCGAGATGAGAGGATGTTGTTTCAGTGAACGCGCACTGGCTACAGCTGCTCTTCAGTTGTCTGCTCTTAGATACTTATGGGTGCAAGGGTACAATGCATCTAGCGATGGCCGAGATCTCTTAGCTATGGCAAGGCTATACTGGAATATCGAGTTGATACCAGCCACACGACACATTGTTCACGATGCAGAGAGACAACGTCTAGTAATTGTCGAGGACCCTGCTCATATTCTTGCTTATTATTCCCTTGCAGGGCAAAGAACTGACTTCCCGAGTACTGTCACTCCTCTCGACCCTAGAGCTTCCCGCGATCCGTAGATCTGTCACACAATGAGGCAATCGCACTTGCCTCTACTGTTGTTGTGATCTTTTTTTTTCTGTTGAATTTTGATTTCTTCGTTTGTGATGAATCATAGAGCTCGATATCCGTCATTTTTATATTTTAATCAAATACGTACTGTAAAAGTGTACTACCTCTGTCCCATTAGAAATGAAATGTTTTCCTTTTTGGTTTGTCTCATTAAAAATGAAACATTTCTAAAAATGGAAACAATATTCTCTTCTTTTTCTTCTCTCTTATTTTACTATCTCTTCATTAATTCACGAAACAACACTACATAAAATCTCGTGCTGAAAAATAAATGTTGCATATTTAATGGGACGGAGATAGTATATAGTTAGGAGTTGATGATTACTTTCCACGTTCCATTGTGTTATGAAATATCTGGTGTTGATTTATGATCATATGCAAAATTCTGGTTGAGTTTGTGAGAATTTTTTGTTTTATATTGTTACGATTTCTCGGAGATGAAACTGACGAGTGATTGAAAGCCGCTAATGGAAATTTTGGGATTGATTATTTCTCAAGAACAAAGCTTATAATTTGAATTTGGGAAAATCACTCTCTAAACTAATTCCCTCTCTTTCCTTTTATAAAACGATATACAACTAACTAACAACTTATTAAATCCTACGGCTAGGATTTAATCTTCACTACTCCTCCATCCAACGGCCCCATGAGCCTTCTCGGCCCATTGCCAAATTTCTTTACTTCTGACTTGATTGTGAGATATTGCAACTGAGCAATTAACTCCTACAAATCTCCACCTTCGTTGCTTAGTTGAATTTCTGGACATCATCGTTTACACAAACTCACAGCCTCAAACACAATTCAAACTTCTCCTTAGGCAGTGGTTTGGTCAGCATGTCCGCCGGGTTCACAGCTGTATCAACTTTGAATAGCTTCACCTTTCCATTCTCTACTTCTTGTCTAACAAAATATAGCCGCACATCAATGTGCTTACTACGTTCATGAAACACCTGATGCTTTGCTAAACTCAAAGCACCATTGTTGTCACAACCAATGGAGATTGCAGTCTGCTCTACTCCTAAATCAGCAGCAATGCCTCTTAACCATGTACTTTCTTTTACTGCAGCTGTCAATGCAATATATTCAGCTTCAGTCGTGGAGAGGACCACCACATTTTGCAGGCTTGACTTCCAACTCACAGCCGCACCATACATTGTGAAAATATAACCAGATTGAGATTTCCTAGTGTCCACACTTCCTGCAAAGTCACTGTCACAAAACCTAATCAGTGCATCTTCCTCATTGTAGTTGCTGCTTTTGAACAGGATCCCTACATCTCCAGCTCCCTTCAGATACCTAAGAATCCATTTTAATGCCTGCCAGTGTTCTCTCCCATGATTGCTCATATACCTGCTTGTGCAGCTTATAGCATGTGCCACATCCGGCCTAGTTCCAATCATGGCATACATCACACTTCCTACCACATTTGCATATGGGATAGCCTGCATTTCAAGCTTCTCCTCATCACTCTTTGGTGACTGCTCCACAGTCAGTCTGAAATGCTGTGCAAGGGGAGTTGCTGTCATTTTTGAAACATCCATTCTGAACCTCTTCAACAATCTTGATATATAATCAGTTTGGTCCAGCCAAATTTCCCTTTTATCTCTGTTTCTCACAATATTCATGCCAAGTATCCTCCTAGCTCCACCCAGATCCTTCATATCAAAGGCTAGACTCAAATCCTTCTTGATTTTCTGGATCTCAAGCCTTGATGCACCTGCTACTAGCATGTCATCAACATATAGGAGTAGATAGGCCACTGCAACTTTGTCTCTCTTCTTGATGTACACACACTCATCATAGCTGGACCTCTCGAACCCATTGCTCAACACATAATCATCAAACTTCTTGTGCCACTGCCTACTTGCTTGTTTCGGGCCATATATGCTCTTTTTGAGCAGGCACACCTTGTTCTCCATCCCAAGTTTGATAAACCCCTCTGGTTGGCACATGTAAATGGTTTCCTCTAGATCCCCATGTAGAAAAGCTGTCTTGACATCCAATTGTTCAAGCTCCCAATCAAGCCTTGCAACCACTGCCAACAGAATTCTTATTGAAGTGTGCTTGACTACGGGTGAGAATACTTCAGTGTGATCAATACCCTGCTCTTGTGTGAATCCACGAGCCACTAATCTTGCCTTGAATCTGATCTGTTGATTATCTGCAGATTCTATCTTCCTTTTGAACAGCCACTTACAAGTTACTAGCCTTCTACCCTCCACCTTATCAACTAGGATCCAAGTACCATTCTTGATGAGAGAATCAATTTCATCAACCATGGCCTTCAGCCACTTGTCTCTATCTTTACAGTTCACAGCTTCCTTATAGGACCTTGGCTCAGAAAACTCAATCTCATTTGCCACGCACAGTGCAAAGTACAGCAATTCAGTGTCTGCAAATCTGACCGGAGGCTTCACATTCCTTCTGGTTCTATCTCGAGCCAACTGATAAGTTGAGATGCCTGGCTGAGCTTCCCTACTCTTTGGTTCTTCATCAACATCAGATTGCACAACAGCTTCCTCACCAGAGGGTCCCGGGCTCTCCACCTCAAACTGAGTTACCTGCTGAGGCTTTTCAATCAAATTATCTGTTTTCTTGAAAGGCATCTCTGACTCCACAAAAGTCACATCCCTACAGATCAAGACTTTGTGATTTCCAGGCTCCACACACCAAAGTCTATAGCCCTTCACCCCTTATTGATAACCCAGCATTACACACCTTAAGGCCCTAGCATCCAGCTTGGTTTGCTTCACATACGCAAAAGCCTTACAACCAAATGTCTTGAGGTGAGAGTAGTCCCCATAGCTGCCATACCATCTAAGATCTGGAGTGTCCCCATCAATGCTAGAGGATGGACACTTGTTAATCAGCTTCACAGCAGTAGCCACAGCCTCTGCCCAAAATCTCTTCTCCATGCCTGAGGCCAGCAGCATACACCTTACTCTCTCCATAATTGTCCTGTTGTCCCTTTCTGCAACACCATTTTGCTAAGGATTTAAGGGAACAGTACGGTGCCTCTTTATCCCCTTGGTTTGACAGAACAATCTAAATTCTTTTGACATAAATTCTAAGCCATTATCAGTCCTAAGGCACTTCACCACACACCCCTTCTCCTTCTCAACAACAGTACACCATTCTTTAAATTTTGAGAGAGCCTCGGATTTTTCTTTAAGTATATACACCCAAAACTTTCTAGAATAGTCATCAATAACAGTCATATAGTACTTGCCTCCACCAATAGATGGCACATGGGATGGTCCCCATAAATCACTATGAACATAGTCTAATGGGGCTGTGGATGTGTGATTACCTTTCTGGAATGGCAGCTTCTTGACCTTCCCCATGATACATTCCTCACAAGGTTTAGTAGCCTTCTCATCAGTGCCAGATATGACTTCCTTGCTTATTTGTTCTCTGATACTACCCATGGCCAGATGCCCCAGCCTTTTATGCCAAGTCTCAATTGATTCGGTCTTGACATTATTTATCTGATCACTCAACTTGACAGCATATCCACATAGATAGTATAAGCTTCCATTCCTTCAGCCTTTCATGACTAGAACTCTATTCCTCCTGATCTCCATGACCCCATCAGTTGAATGGAATGAACAGCCTTTTCATTCTAACATTCCCAAAGATATGAGGTTTCTTTTTACTTCCGGGATGTACCTCACATCACTCAGAATGGCCGAGGACTTGTCATCGAGCCTGAAGCGAATCTTGCCGACCCCCCCTCAATCTGGCATATCTGATTATTCCCTAGGACCACCGAGCCATGAGCCTCTGCTATATCCTCAAATAACTCCAGCGTTGGACACATGTGTAGGCTGCAGCCAGAGTCCAAGATCCAAGGCTTCCCACATGCAATTTCCATAACATTCAACGCATGGGGCACCTCTTGTTCTTGCACACAATCAGAGGTCGGCTTAGGAGGGCCATGTTCTTGCGCCTGTTTTCTTTTCCACGCAAAACAGTCATTCTTCAAATGACCCAGCTTCTTGCACCAATGGCAAGAGCGCGTCTCTTTCTGATCAAGGCCACCAGATTTCGGAACCTCCTTCTCCTTCTTGAACGGTTTCTTGCTCTTGAATCTCTTTATATTCAGAATTTCAGGGGTTACCTCATTCGATTTATCCTCACACCGCTGGATCTCCTTGGATCTTATAGCCGATTGGACCTGCAACAATTAGACGTCTCCAAATCGAACCGGCCCGGATGAACCGGCCCGGAACCGTCGCCGGCGGTTCCGAACCGGAACCGGAACCGTCACCGGCGGTTCGAACCGGCACCGGAACCGCCGGGCCGGTTCCGGTTCCTCATTTTATGCAAACCGTAACCGGCGGGTCGGAACCGCCGGTTCCGGCGAAACCGGCGGTTCGGCGGTTTCCGACATAATTTCAGGCCTACTCCCTAGCCTTTTCACAATTTCAGGGTTAAACCGGCGGTTCCGGGCCTAAACCGGCGGTTTCCCACCGCAATTTTCAAAATTTGAAAATTCAAACGGTCCGTAAACCGCCGGTTCCACCGAAAACCGGCAGTTTCGGCGGCGAACCGGCGGTTTCGGCGTTATTTTTCAAAATTTGATTTTTTTTTAAAATTTTTAATCACAATTTTCCCCTATAAATACCCCCTCCTCTTCCATTTCTACTCACCCCATTCTTGTGTTAATAAGAATTTCTCTCTCAATCTCAATTTCTCTATTCTCCATCCTCATTCTCTCAAGTTGTGTACGTTGTTTGCGCTCATAATTTACTCACGTTGTTCTTGTTCACGTTATCATATAGTCATATTCACATAAACACTACTATCTATTCTCTACTTCCAATTTCCATAATATCATGTCTTCATCTCGTCGTGGTGGTGATCGGGGCAAGGGCATTGCTCAAGATCAAAGTGACTCTCGGAGTCGTCGTGCCCCTTCTAGAGCACAAGTTGCGGAGGAGGTGGGAAGGCAAGCCGCTCTTCGATTACAAGTAAGTTCTAAACTTCTAAATTAAATGTTTTACTATGTTAATATGTTATAATAAGTTTTAATATGTTAGTAGTTTTTTAATATGTTTTATTATGTTATATGATATAAGTTTTAATATGTTAGTAAGTTTTAATATGTTTTAATATGTTATATGATAAGTCTTTAATTTGAGAGCACCATTTGGTATACTTGCTCGGAAAAAGATTATGTGCGGACTACCGCCTTTTCTTATATCCTTGTGCAAGATGGCCTATTGTGGAATGCCTCAGCGTGGTCCTTCCTTTGATTTATATGTTAGTATGGCCAAGGAGATCTTTTCGGTTCCGGCTTCCACTGTCGCCGTCGAGTCCGCCTTTAGTGTTGGAGGCAACGTCTTGGACGACCGAAGAAGTAGGCTCACCGGACAAAACATGGAAGCCACCATGTTACTTGATGATTGGGGCTCCGCCGAAATTAGAGACCAAGAACCGGATTGGGACAAACTAGTAGTACAACCCGACCAAGACTACTTCCCCGACGAAGAAGAGTAGGCGCCAATACTTCCGATCAAGCCAAATAGGTAAGCAAGGTAAGAGAACTACGTGGACTTTGATTCCAAAATGCAATTGAGCATTGAGGATACGTAGGCATCTCAACTTATATTTCAACTTAAATTTTAAATTTAAGTTTAAATTTAAGTTGAGCTCAAGTCCTTTTCCTTTATTTCTTTTTTCTCCCCTTTATTTCGAATATGTAATTTTGTAAATTGTAATGAAGACTTTAAGTCTTTTGTAATTTATAATTTTGAAGTTGTAATTTCTAATTTTTATGTTGTAATTTGTAAATTTTAACTTGTAATTTGTAATTTTAAAGTTGTAATTTGTAATTTTGAAGTTGTAATTTGTATCAATAAAATTACATTTGTACATCGCTTCATTCTAATGTTATTTACGCAAGTTTTTTTACATTTTAAACTTGAATTACAATTTACAAAATGCAAAAAAAAAAAAAAATCGGATAAACCGCCGAACCGCCGAACCGGCCCGGAACCGGCCCGGAACCGGGTAACAACCGACGGCTAGGCCGGTTCAAGTGAACCGGCGGTTCACGGTTCATAAACCGGAACCGTGCGGTCTTTGACGGGCCGGTTCCGGTTCCAACAAATCTTGAACCGGAACCGCCGGTTCCGAACCGTGAACCGGCGGTTCACGAACCGTGGTGACGTCTAGCAACAATGTAACAGTCCCCTCTCTCCCAAATAAAATTGCATCCCTCATCTGGTCATATGACTTAGGCAGGGCGTTCAAGAGGAGAATGGCTTTATCTTCTTCCCCGAGCTTCACATCAATATTTTTGAGGTCATCAATCGCCTTGTTGAAATCCTCCATTTGTTCCAAGATATCCTTCTCTTCCATGAAGTCATAGGAATAGAGTCTTTGCTTCATGAAGAGTCGGTTGGAAAATGATTTCGTTATGTACAATTCTTCACACCTCTCAAGGATTCCAATCGTCGTCGTCTCCTTTGACACTTCGCGCAAGACCTTGTCGCCAAGACTCAAGATCACCACGCTATGCGCCTTAGCGAGTACCTCCGCCCGCTTGATCTTAGCCTTTTCATCGAGCACCACATCTGGATCGTCTTTGTTCAACGCATCTGCCAGCCTCTGCTGTATAAGCAATGCTCGGATCTTCATTTGCCAAAGACCGAAATCGTTCTTACCCGTGAACTTCTCCGCCTCGAATCTTGAAGCCATCGTCGTCGATCCAGAGCTCTGGACAGTGTCCGCTACTCGTCGTCACCTCTGCCGTTCCCACAGACGGCGCCACTTGTTACGATTTCTCGGAGATGAAACTGACGAGTGATTGAAAGCCGCGAATGGAAATTTTGGGATTGTTTATTTCTCAAGAACAAAGCTTACAATTTGAATTTGGGAAAATCACTCTCTAAACTAATTCCCCCTCTTTCCTTTTATAAAACGCTATACAACTAACTAACAACTTATTAAATCCTACGGCTAGGATTTAATCTTCACTACTCCTCCATCCAACGGCCCCATGAGCCTTCTCTGCCCATTGCCAAATTTCTTTACTTCTGACTTGATTGTGAGATATTGCAACTGAGCAATTAACTACCACATATATACTGCCTCTGGCCCCGGAAAAGTAAGAATTATCCGTTAGTAGTTAGTCTCTGAAAAGTATGAACTTTTTAATTTTGGAATAACATATTATCCCTACACATCATTTTATTTACAACGTATACCATTGCACTACACTACTAATGACATGGAGCCCAATCTCAACTAGCACTACTTACATTACCCTTTATCAATTGTACATTAAAACTCGTGTCAAACCAAATGTCCATAATTTCCAGGGCATAGAGGGAGTACTAGTTTTAAAATCAGTTTATATTACTAAACTATTAGTAGTTTATTTTGATTTTGCAACTAATTGAAATTTGGGCACTAACATAGCTTAATGCAATATTGTTTCGTTGCCTATATCATGATGTCGTTTTAGTTGAAGTTCTATAGTGCAATAAAACTAATTCATCAAGCTATGCCATATGCAAAATCTTGATTGACTGTAAAATTAGAAAAAATTAAATGATTGGAGTTTGTAGGAAAGATGTTGTTTGCATTTTATCACTGCCCTACAAGGGTATATATAAATTATGGTATGATGATCAATATAGCACGCATAATGCCAAACACTATTACTCCCTCGGTCTTACTCTAAGTGACTCATTTTTCTTTTTTGAACTCCCACTCTAAATGACACATTTTTAAATATAGAAACATCACTCTCTTTACTTTTTCCCTCTCTCTTACTTTATTCTCTCTATTTTACCCACAAAACAAGTACTCCCTTCGTCACGGCCTAAGTTAGACATTTCTATTTTCACACAAAAATTTAGGTAGTGGTGTATTGTGAATTAAATTATTATAGTAAATTAAGAGAGAGAATAAAGTAAGAAAGAGAATAAGAGAATAAAGTAAGAGAGCCAAATTAAAATAAGAAAGAGAAAAAGAGAATAAAGTACTAAGAAAGATGATAAAGTAAGAGAGATAAGACGATAACACAGGAGAGATGATTGAGTTAATTACTGCCAAAAAAAGAAACGTCACACTTAGGTTGATAAATACTACCAAAAAGAAATACGTCTCATTTAGACTGGAACGAAGGAAATATTATTTTAATTTTATCAACACGAAAGCCACACACATAGTGACACCTTCCTCTTCTAGAAAACCTTGAAAGGGAAACCTTTGAAGGAGCTCTCCTTTCATAAAGACATGACCCTGACTGAGACATCAGTCAAGAATAAACCGTATGGATAGCTACATGATTAAAGTCTGCCCAAAGGACTCCGCGAACATCTTGCCACGTCACTCACCTATTTTATAAAAAAAATAGGACCTCACATCCCACTAAAAGTGAAACGAAATATTTATTTTCGGTCCGCAAATAAATATTTCGTTTCACTTTTTCTATTTTTAGTAAATGGACCTCACATCCCATTAACTCATTTTACTCACATTTTATTATAAAATCAACATATAAATTAAAAGTTGTTTTGCGAAAATGCTAATAAATAGTTAGATTGGAGAGAAAGTAAAGTAAGTAAGAGAATAACGTAGATACGACTCTCTTCTATATTATTCTTTCTCTTACTTTACTTTCTCTCCACTTTAACTATTTATTATCGTCTGCGAAAACAACGGCCGAAAAGAAACACAAAAGAATTCATTATAAATTTCATGTTTAGCTTTAATGATACTCGCTAAATCATTATTCTCAGCCTAAAAATACTTGTACTAGTACTGTAACAACTTTCCTTTAATTATTTTCTCTGGAGGAAATAAAGGTAATAGAGAAAAGACAAGACCATTGATTAATTAATTTTCGTCCCTTCTTTTTCTCAGGAAAGTAGAAGAGAGAGAAATAAAAGATATAGCTTTATGCAATCGTAAATCTAGTTGATTTTAAGTTGGCAAAGTGGTGCTTTTTAACATCCTCAATGGAAACAAATTAAGCTTAGTCACAGTCACTTAGTGCAAGTTTAATGAAGTAACATCAGTTCCAGGCTGGCATGAGGTATTATAGTACCATTGGAAAGCTACCACCGCAAACTTTTCATTGATAATTTGATATTTTTGAATTTTACATATTGCTTCAACATGTTCTATGTCTTAGATTGGTCTATTTCGGATATAAGGAACAAAATTACTTTTCAAAATTACCAACCCAATTGAGAGATAGAAAAGAAACGACTATTTTGGTGGATTAACACGTGGATTAAAGGGTGGTGTCAGAATTTTTTTTAACTTTTTTTTCTCAAGGTTAGATTAGTGAGGGCTTGAGGAATGCTTGAGAATGATCGACATGGTGGTAGAACACACGTTAAATAGATTAATCCAAGTATGTTGATTCGATTTAGCAGTTGTGGCTTGTTGTATTGTTTTCTTGAGGCTCGATTTGTATTATCGCCTTGTGTGCTGAGGTGTTTGTTGTTTGCTTGACTGTCTGGTAGTACCCATCTTTGGTGGTCTTGTTGTTCTTGCGTTTGGTTGTTTGTTGTCGGTTGTTGGGTCTTGTTTGAGGTTTTTGTCTTGTTTTATTGGTCTTGGAGGACTCGCCATTCTGTGGCTAGAGTATTTTATTTTAATATAAAAAGGGATTACTATTAAAGATATTATTAAGACATAGAAATATGGTTATTGATTCTCATTTTTAGGAGATACTAAATGAAGAACTCAAATTAAGATTGATAAACAGATAACGACGGGTTGATGTATGTTCTTTTGATGATTTTTGATATAGACAGGTTGGGGGTGAGCCTTAACCCCCCGGCGTGATGGTGTTTGAGGAAAAAAAACAGATAACGATGCACAATTTACGTGGTTCGGTTCTGAGGAACCTACGTCCACGGACAGATAATGGTATGATTTTATTCACAATGCAACCAAGAAAAATATACAACACACACCTCAAACTCTCTCGCTAATCTACTTCGAATCGAAGACTACCTCGCTCGATTGAATTACAGAATAGCTCTCCTGGAATGAACAATGTGTGTCTCTCTCTATGTGTTATCTTCTCTTCCTCTTCTGCACGTATATACACTAGATACACAGAAGAATCGGGGATGTTATAACTTCCCCCAATTTCAGCTTCTCCTTGAACTGAATAGAGAACATGTGAGCTGCAAACTTGATTTGCTGGTCTTGGGCCTCTGACTTGGGCCCTCAAGGATGGGCCTTGATTAATTAAACCACGACCCAACAAATATCCACCTTGGCTGCATTGATCAACATCCCATCTCCATCTCCACAACTCTTCTTACCGAGCAATCAACCTCACCAATCCCAGGAAATGCTTGAACCTGGAACTTGGTAAAACCTTTGTAAGCATATCTGCTGCATTCTCTGAAGTGTGAACCTTCTTCACCTTAACTCTTCCATTACCAATCTCAACCCTTACAAAAAGCAGTTTGACGTCGATATGCTTACTTCTTCCGTGAAACACCTGGTGCTTAGCCACACTGATAGTACTATTGCTATCACAAAAGATAGTCATTGTACTCTGATCCAATCCGAAGTCTTTCAGAATGCCTTTTAGCCATATTCCTTCCTTGACAGCTTCAGCCAATGCTATGTACTCGGCCTCCGTGGTTGAAAGAGCAACCATCGATTGCAAGTTGGATTTCCAACTCACCGCTGTCCCATATAACTTGAAGGACTTCCGAGTATCTAAATTTGCAGCGTAGTCCGAATCACTGTAACCAACAAGAACGTCGTCTTCTTCAACTTCATGATTTGCAAACAACAGACCATAGCTTTGTGTCTTCACCAGATACCCCAATATCCATTTTAATGCTTGGCAATGCTCTTCTCCATGATCAAGCATATATCTGCTGGTTACGCTAATCGCATGAGCCAAATCCGGTCTCGTGCATACCATAGTGTACATGACACTGCCAATAATGCTAGCACATGGTATCTTTGATACCTTCATCCTTTCCTGATCATTCTTCGATCTCTGCTCATTTGATAATTTGAAATGCTGACTTAGGGGAGTAGATACCTGTTTTGAGTTTATCATTTGGAATTTATGCAGCAACTTATTGATGTAACCTTGTTGTACAAGCCACAAGCTTTTTCTGCCTCTGTCTCTAATTATATCCATTCCAAGTATCCTATTCGCATTCCCTAAATCTTTCATCTCAAAAGCCTGCTCGAGCTCCACCTTGACTCGATTAACCTCGACTTTACTAGAACCAGCAACAAGCATATCGTCCACATACAACAATAAGTAGCCCACAGGAGAGTCATTCTTGTACCTTATGTAGACACAACTGTCGTAGCATGAGCTTTTGAAACCCATCTTATGCATCTGTTCATTGAACTTGAGATACCATTGCTTACTGCTCTGTTTTAGGCCGTACAGACTTCTCTTAAGGAGGCACACTTTGTCTTCATCTCCTGGCTTAACATAGCCTTGTGGCTGATCCATGTATATCACCTCCTTTAACTCTCCATGTAGAAAAGCCGTTTTGACATTGAGTTGGTGTAACTCCCAATCTCTATGAGCCACTATTGCCAGCAGTTCTGATGGTTGAGTGCTTTACAACTGGGGAAGAAACCTCATTAAAGTCTATCCCTTCCTCTTGTGTAAACCCTCTGGCCACTAGCCTCGCTTTAAACCTGACACTATCACCGTGCGAAGCCTCCACCCTCCTTTTATAGATCCATTTACAACTTATAGGTCTCTGCTCAATTTGTGACCTCAGAACCAGAATCCAGGTCTTATTTTTTTAGCAAAGATCCAATTTCCTCATTCATAGGTTTTTATCCATTTCTCTTTGTCCTTGCTGCCAATAGCCTCTTTATAATTTGCATGCTCATCAAGCTCCAATTCCTCTGCCACACACAGAGCATAATACACAAAATCTGAATCTGAAAACTTTGTTGGAGGTCTTATATTCCTTCTTGTTCTGTCCTTTGCTAGCAAATAAGTATCAGCTGGTTCATGTAATTCTTCTGATGCCTCATATTCTTGCTGAACACATTCTTCTGGCTCAACACTTTCATCGATGTCTAAAGTTGATCCTCCTGGATTCATACTTATATTTTCTGATCCCTCACCTTCTGGAGGGTTAGGATTAGCAGCTTGAAAGTAAGGCATTTCTGACTCCACAAAAACAACATCCCTGCTGATCATGATTTTTTGTTTCCCAGCCCCTGTGCACCATAGTCTATAACCTTTTACTCCGGTTTGATATCCCAAAAAATGCACTTCAAGGCCCTTGCATCCAGCTTCCCTTGCCTAGTATGCACATATACTCTATAGCCAAATACTTTCAACTTTGAGTAGTTTCCAGGAGTTCCATACCATCTGTTATCCGGAGTATCAAACTGAATTACTGAAGAAGGACATTTGTTGATCAGTTTGGCAGCTGTGGAAACTGCCTCTGCCCAGAATTTCTTAGGGGTTCCAGAAGTAATCATCATGCATCTAACCCTCTCTAGTAGGTCCTGTTCATCCTTTCGGCCGTTCCATTTTATTGAGGGTTAACAGGAGCAGTCTTATGTCTTCTTATTCCCTTGTCCCTGCAGAAATCATCAAACTTCTTTGATAAAAACTCCAAACCGTTATCAGTGCGCAAACATTTGAGACCATGTCCCTTTTCAACTTCAACGGCCTTACACCATCCTTCGAATTTCTGAAAGGCTTCAGATTTCTCCTTCAAGATGAACACCCAAACTTTTCTACTATAGTCATCTATGATGCTCAGAAAATACCTCCCACCACCTACGGAAGAAGATTGTGCAGGCCCCCATAAGTGACTGACAATAATCAAGAGCTCTTGTAGAAATATGTTTTCATGTATTGAAGGGAGGCTTCTTGCCTTTTCTAGCAAGCATGGTTCGCAAGTTTTCAGAAAATCAGTGCCATTACCACGAATGATCTGTCTTCTCACCAGCTCCTTCATTCCTTTTTCATCCACATGCCCCAACCTCTTATGCCATATACTCAAATCAACAGATTCAGTGACATGTAGATTACCAGTAGTAGTCTCAGCCTCAAGATAATATAAGTTGTTTCTTCTACTAGAAGTCATGATGACATTTTTACCATCTAACACTTTCATTTCCCCTTGCGATGAAAGAAAAGAATATCCCTTATTCTCTAGCATTCCCAAATAGACTAAATTTCTTTTTATGGTGGGGATATATCTTACTCCAGTAAGTAATTTTACTAATTCATCATGCATTTTAAAACGTATATCACCAACGCCTTTAATAGAACATACCTGCTCGTTGCCAAGAACAACTGATCCACCTGCAAGATTTTCAAACCAATTCCTGTGAGAGCATATATGGAAAGAGCACCCTGAATCCATGATCCACGAGTCTGCAATTCCCTTCTCCGTGACATTCAAAATTTTTGCAGGCTCTAATTCCTCAGCGCAGTCAGCAGTATTATTTCCACCTTCCTCCGCTTGCTTTCTCTTCCTAGCGTAGCAATTCTTCTTAAGATGGCCAGGTTTTTTACACCACTGACAACTCGGTGTTTCCTTCTCTTTGTAACTTGGTTTCTGCACTTGGAAGTGAGGCTTTCCAGCTACATCTTTCCCCTTATACTGCTTCTTGTTCCTGAACTTGTTGACTGTTAATGCCTCTGCCGAAACCTCACGAGCCACACCCGAGGTCTTGTCAAGTTCCTTTGTTTTCAAAGTGCACTGAACTTCCTCTAGTGTGATGCCCTTTTCCCTCCCATACAACATAGCGTCCTTGAAATGTTCATAGGACCTGGGGAGGGCATTAAGAAGTAGGATCGCCTTATCTTCATCATCTAACTTTACCTCCACGTTCTCCAAGTCATCAATCGCCTTGTTAAAATCATTGAGCTGCTCCTCAACGGGTTTCCCTTCCTGAAACTTATATGAATAGAGCTTCTGTTTGATATACAACCGATTGGCCAATGACTTGGTCATGTAAAGATTTTTCAGCTTCATCCATACTCCATATGCCGATTCTTCCTTCGACACCTCCCGTAAAACTTTATCGCTAAGGCATAAGACAATTGCACTGTGAGCCTTCTCAAACAACTCAGTTTTCTTGAGCAATACCTTCTCATCCGTCTTTTCATCGATCGCCGGCTTCTCTGATTTTATAGCCTCGGCCAATCCCTGTTGCACAAGCAAGGCCTTCATCTTGATCCGCCAAAAGGCCAAAATCGTTCCGGCCGGTGAATTTCTCAGCTTCTATTCTTGGCATCGCCATCTCCGTTTCCCACAGACGGCGCCAATTTGAAGAACTCAAATTAAGATTGATAAACAGATAACGACGCACAATTTACGTGGTTCGGTTCTGAGGAACCTACGTCCACGAATGGAGAATGGTAATGCAACCAAGAACAAAATACAACACACACCTCAAACTCTCTCGCTAATCTACTTCGAATCGAAGACTACCTCACTCGATTGAATTACAGAATAGCTCTCCTGGAATGAACAATGTGTGTCTCTGTCTATGTGTTCTCTTCTCTTCCTCTTCTGCACGTATATACACTAGATACACAAAAGAATCGGGGATGTTATAACTTCCCCTAATTCCAGCTTCTCTTTGAACTGAACAGAGAACATGTGAGCTGTAAACTTGATTTGCTGGTCTTGGGCCTCTGACTTGGGCCCTCAAGGATGGGCCTTGATTAATTCAGCCACGACCCAACACTAAAAATGTATTTTGACCTAATTTAAAGTATGCACTATATATAAGGACTCTGTGTAGGGATATCCATGGCTATAACCGGAGTCGAAAAGCATCAAGTCCCCTTGGTTGTTGTCGTCATGAAAACGTTGAGAATCTCCGGTGAGATGAATAGAGATGTCGTGGATGCTCGGCCTCCGTTTGTCTTTGTCTCCGTTGAGCTGCCTCATATAGTACTTCTGAGCATGGCTAGCCACTTGTGTTGGAGTTTTCGACACCACGAAGTTTCGTGATATGTTTTTCCAGTCACCTTTGCCATGCTTCTCAAGCCCTAATAGGAAACGCCTGCAAAATTAGTGGAAAAAGAAGAAAACAAAATTAAATTGATCATACGTTAAAATTTATGTCACTAAATACATTAACTTTCAATTATTCTAATATTTCATAGTATTATCATATTTTAATGAATTAATATCAGCGTGACAAAATGGAGTTGTAACATACTAAGGTCGTCATTATTGGTTAACATGTTGTAGAATAATTCCAACTATAATATTAATTCAATAAATCAGTTATTTAAGCTATATAAATAATTCAACTCAAATTAACAAAAGTGTGAAAATCAGAACAATTAATAGTTTTAAGTTGATGTGGTAAATATAATGAGAATTAGGTAAAAAGAAGTTCGTGTATTTAGACGCAAAAATATGTACCTGTGCTCGGGCTCGGTCCAAGGGAGGCCTTTCTTGCAGTGGGAAGGCGAGGATCTGTTTGGAGAGATATTGAAAGACAAGTATGCAGGAATGGGAACTAAACCGGTTTCGATATCAATCACATCCGAAACCAATTGTGTGTACTGATCTATTACATCGTACACAGATTTGGTCGGGATCATGGCCGCAATCTTGAACCATCTCTCGGGGCTCTCCTCCTCGAATAACGCAAGCGCGCTCTCGAATGTCTTGTTTTCCTCGTTTGTCCACCTTGACTTCATTGACATCATATTCTTCACAATGAGATGTTGTAGTGATTAATATAAAGATCTATGCTAAACACATGAGAATCTTTTAATGGGAATCAAGAATCCCAACTTTTCCAAGAGGGGAATCTTGAAAAGAAACAGAACCTTTGAAAAAACATGCATATAGATTAGGGGGAGATATTTTAGCAAAATTTGTATTCTTGTTCTCTTCCAAACTAGTTGTTAGTTTAGGGAGATAGAGAGAAACATACACAGGTGGTTATGGAGTTGCAAGGGAAATATATACCACTCTTTGTGTAAATAAAACAAACCATCAACAATCACAAGCTACCTATATGGAGATATGCCATTCTACTTTTTCTTTATGCCATTTCCATTAAAAGTAGAAATTAAATCAATAAAAAAGGGGAGATCAAGTTGGCAAAAAAAAGATACCGGAATATCTTACTCAAGTTGAGAATATAAAAGTGTAACCTAAATCACATTCAGCTGGATTCCATTTCCAAAAATAAAGTACTTACCCATGATATTTCCATTCATATCATTGATTTTAGTAGAAATCCTAAATTTGACATCACATTCATAATTACTAGTATAATTTACATACACCCTTCGTCCCATAAAATAAGCCGAATTTCCTTTTTTATCCGTCCTAGTCCATATTCATTTATGACAACTTTTCTGCTTTGTTTTTACATTATCATTTAAGGATCTCATTATCCACCGCATTATTTCAACTACTTTTTCTCCGTCTTCTTACTCTATTAATCACGCATTAAAGCTCGTGTCATCCTGAATTAGCATATTTCTATGGGACGGAGTGAGTATATATTATGACTAACTAGACAAAGATTCGTTTGCCTTTAAAAAATTGTAACGGCGCAACTCAATTGGCATTATAGTTAACGATTCGAAACTACTATTTGTATACCAATTATATGGGACTAGAGCAAGATTCTACAATTACTAAGAGGGGTGAATATTCTTTTTTCGAATCGTTTTTTTTTTTTTGCACTGTTAATATCAGTTATGAATCTATAGGGAAGACGGATGGAAAATAATTTTGGAGCAAGTAAATAAATTGTGTGAATTGAATTATAGTATTTCAATTATTAACATGGATGTCAATATAATCATCATCATTATTATTACGTGGAAATTTTCATGTGAATTGTGTTATTTCGTTTGTCGAATTATTTTATTTCTTGTTGATTCTATTTTGCATGGTTACAGCGTTAGGTTGTTGATTTGGTTATCAAATAGATGAGTGGTGGTACTATAGTTTGCTATTAATTGTCTCATATTTTCTTTATGTCTATAAATAATTATCTTTTAATTTTTTTTATTATTTTTAATAAATAGACTACACATTCCACTAACTCATTTCCTTGTATTTGAGCATCTCCAATGGCGGACGTCCGGTCGGACGTCGCGACGGGCGACCGGGACGTCCGCCATTGTGGCGTTTAGGTCGGATACGGACGTCCCATGAGGACGTCGGGTGTCCTCGGACGTCCCGGCGACGGGCGGGCGGACGTCCGCCACTGTGGCAAGGGTCAGACGTCCCGGTCGGACGTCCGGAAATTATTATTTAAAAAAAAAAAACTCTATATATACGGCTCGTTGAACTTCATTTCAACGCGGAGTGGGCCGGGGATGTTGGATTATGTAGAGGTTTATGTATTTTTCTTTTTTCGAATGACTATGTATTTGCTTTTTTCTAACTATGTTTTTTTATGTTTTATGAATATGTATTTTTGCCCGTATTTTGCTTTCCCGTATTCCGTGTCAAAATTATATTTCAGTTTTTACGTAATTAAATTATTGTGATTTTTTTTTATTGCCGGATGCCCTAGTGGGAAGGGCGATGGGAAGGGCGGATTGTGCAGGGGATGTCCTAGTGACGTGGCAGTGGGATGGAAAGTCCTAGTGACGTGGCAGGAGGTGTTTTTGGGATGTCCTAATGGATGTCCTAGTAGGATGTCCGCCCACTGGAGATGTTCTAACTAGTAACTCACTCGGGTGATGAGCGATCCATTGTGTTTCTTCAATGTGAAGTATAATAGTCGTATCAAATTATTACGTAAGATGCATAGATTTTTTTAAAACAATTATCCCGCTTAATTAAAATCGTTTACTATAACACCAACAAAAAGTGCCTGTAGCTCTGTGGATAGAGCGTCTGTTTCCTAAGCAGAAAGCCGTAGGTTCGGGCCCCTACTTGGCGCTAGATTTTATCTTAACTATCTATTTTTGTCAATAGAAAATGTTAACACAACGAAGTTACACATCATTGTTCTTGATCGCAAGCAAATTCTTGGTTGAAGAAGTTTCTAGATGCAATCTCAACAGCGCCCTCAATTCTATTGATACAAGACTTGTACAGATATCCCAAGTAGTCCATTATCTGCTCCTCGGAGACACCTTCGAGTGGTTTGATCACGAATTTCCACTCGACCTGTGTCGAGCCATAACCATAGTCTCTGAGGTTGAGTGAGTTTGAAGATCCATCAAGGCCTACATTGCTTGCTTCCAACTCATACGTGTAAGTGTAGGACTCGGAGTCCATGGCAACGAGCCTTTCCTTGATCCATGACCTGTCCTCGTCTTTCTGTGGGAACATGAACCCCGAGACTAGCCTTGTGTAGCCTGCAACGCCTTCCTGCCCGGATAGATCAGTGCACGTTTCCACCATCGGCATCCATTCCTGTAGTTTGCTGCTTGAGGAAACCATGTCCCAGACCTTGTCTATCGGTGCATCAACAATGCCTCCTACTGATCTATGCCATTTCATCACCTCTTTTGCCTTTTCCATAGAATTTCTTGAAAGAAAACTTTAGTTTCAAGCCAAGAAACCTGGCTTTCTCGGAAATATCTATTAGGACAGCTTGGTTTTGTAGTAATGATGCAAGGTATATCGTGTTTCCTTGTTCGTGAATACAGATTATATCTGAGATTACAAGACGATTCCTAGCACAAGAAATGCTTTGGAAACTACAAACACAAAGTTCAAACTGGCATTTACAATGAATTTATGCATTATTTTCTTCTCCCTTTCTACTGAAAACAAACAAAGAAAACAAGAGTTTGGCAGCAACAAAAGAAGAAGCAGGTATTTGATACTTGGAATCAAGATATATTTGCATCTTCAATTTTCATCAACACATTTTATGTAGAAAATTCGGAAGAATTGTAAAGCTAGTGACATCAAATGCAGTAGCTCGATTCGTTTTCTCTGGAATTATAAAACTGGTAAGCTAAAACTCAGCTGAGCAAAAGAACATAATACTGTTCTACAACAATCACATTTCAAGGTAAAACATAATACTGTTTTCCATCACAAATTGTACACACTTCTTTTCTTATCTTCTCTCTCACCAGTGCTGTCCTGCCTGCAAAAATTAATGAAACTATTAAAGGAATTTGTAAGAGGTGTATATATATATATATAGTGTGTGTGAGAGAGAGAGAGAGAGCACCATGAAAGCTTGAAAGCTTTAAGCATCCGACTTATCTATGCTGCTGTTGCTGGTATCACCATGCTTTTCACCTTGCAGATCAATTAAACATATCACTATTTGCAACTCACTATTTGTAAGATCATTGGCTAGTGGAAAATACCAGTGTCTTCTGCTCCGGGGCTTGTTAAAGCTACATCAAGGTCCATAGTTTGACGGAGATGAGAAGAGGAGATAGAAGCTTGATCACCTTGCAGTTCAATAAAACCTATCATTATTTGCATCTTTAAAGCATAAGGTAGTAGAAATTACCAGTGTCTTCTGTTGTCAGGTTTCGTAAAGCTTGGTTAAGGTCCAGAGTTTGATCGAGAGAAGAAGAAGAAGCTTGATCTCCATCAGGGTTTTCCTCAAAGATTGGAACCGTAAGAGATTCACCTTGTGCCTGGCTACTGGATGGTTGATTCGCCACGGGAGCAGTTGTCAGTGAACTAGGTCCAGTAGTCATGTGGACAGGAACAACAGCATCCTGAGAGCATGATGGGTTAGATATGCTGCCACTCCCACCAACTGCATCGACATTGATCGTTGAAGTAGGATTTGATGCTGCTGCAGAAGCTATTTCAGATTCATTATAGACAAATATTAGAGAAATTATAATGAGTTATTGCAGAGACTTACTAGTACTCATCTGATGACGTCGCTCTAGGACTAGATTAACGGCCCGAGTAGAAGCCCTGCGACCAGGAGAAAGTCTTGCACTTGCCCTTCTCCTCTTGATAGAAGCCCATTTCTGACAAGTTAATTGTATTTCGGTTAATTAACTGTACAAAAAGATGTTATGAACACATAAACTGTATGAGACAATGGCAGCAACCTAATATAAAGAAAATTGCAAATGTTCATTATTACCAACAATCATAGCACAAATCCTAAGCATAGTTGAGAAAAACAATATAAAGAAGTTGACAATTTACGAAGCAAGTAAGAACAAATATAACAAAAGAATGACAAGATGAAATATGCTTTCCCAAAGCAGATGAATTGTATGCATCATCCATTTTTCATTGTGTGCCTATATACTTAAACAAATAGTGCCTACAAAAGCATTAATGGTACCCACCCGAGATAGCTCATGTGCCGTTCTTTCATGTTTGAAATTTACACCTGAAATGAGATCCCAGTTTTCACCATATTTTCGCACTGAATTGGAGAGTCTCAAATCATCTACTGCAGTCCAAACCACCCTTGTTTTTCTTGGAGAGGAAGCATAAGCGCTTGATGTCTCACTTGCAGATAATTCGTCGTTTGGTAGGGGAACAGTAATCGTAACATGTTTCTCCTCTATAGTATCGGGAAGGGAACCATCAGAATGCCTCTTCCACTTTGCTACTTTCATTGTCAATGGAGCTTCTACAGTCAACAAGTTTGGCTCATGAATTATTGGATATTCAGAAGTAGCTAAAACCTGCATTGGACCATCATTATATTACAGTTGATTACATTTGGTGACAAGTATTGATGAGTACTAACATTAGTATATACAAAAGATCAAATAAGTATTCAATATTTTCAACTCACACTTGTAGGCTAGCATAGTAAGAATATTGAAACCAAGAATTGAGAAAGTATGGCTACTAACATTGACACATGCTGCTGCCTCTGCTTTAGACTTAGGGCTAGCCTCTGGATCATCCTCAATTTCATGCTCTAAATCACTATCATCGTCCTACATTCAAAAACAAGAAATCGGAAACAAGCAGCAATCATAGCCAATTTAAATAGGGGAATTACAACTCACCAAAGGGTTTGAATCCTCCAATTGATCGGCTAGATCGTGGCCATAGGCGAGATGGCGCCAAAGCATTTGATATTCCCTAGCGTTGGAAATCCCAGTCCTAGTGTTCTTCACCATTTCATGCCAGTCAATTTTCGATGCAGCTGATTTATCTACTTCTTGTAGTAATTGAAGCACCGTCTGCTCTGTGTATCTATCAAACGATGAAGCAAAGAGATTACGAAATGATATGTCTGCCCATTTTTGGTAATCAAGAAAAGGGAATGAAATGCCTCTCACCTTTCTAAGAGATTAGCGGTGTTTTCTTCTACTGTATTCCCTTTCTCCGCCTCACTGCTGTCTTCTGTCGTATTCTGGTGCGGAATCGGGGTCGCCGGGAATCGGAACAACGACCGGAATTGCACCTACTTGAACTGAACCACGAGAAGGAGAATAGAAGGAAGAAAGAGTAAATTTCATTGATATTCTGAGAAATTGAGCTTACAAATGAGGAGAGTTCATCTTATATAGATGAACTCTCGTAACTAACTCTCACTTAACCGTAACTAACTTGCAGTTATAATCAACTAACTGAGCTAACTCTTCTTCATGCCACGTGTCATTTTCCTTTACTTCCATGCACACGTGAAGAACTCGTTTCATGCACCAAATCTCCCCTCCTTCAAATAACCTTGTCCTCAAGGTTTGGTATCTGTATATTTCCTTCAACAAAAGGTTGAAACGTTCCTCTGAAAACCTGAAAGACGCGCTCCGTGCGATGCTTCGGTTCTTCAATCTTATGTGGAGCTGAGGATCCAAATAAGCCTGGAGGCGCAGAACTTACCCTAAATTGTGGGCCGGTAGTGGCAGTGGCAGTGGCAGTGGATGAAGCCGATGTCGACGAGCCAAATAGCCCTGAGTTCAGTGCCAGGCCCGACCCAAATGCCGGGGCGCTGGAGGCCGTAGTTGATCCAAAGGGATGGGGCGTTGTACTAGCCCCTGACTCAAAAATAGAGCCGGTATTGCTCGCGGAAGAAGAAGTATTACCAAATAGGCAGGGGGTTGGAGTCGAGGTGGGAGTCGACGAACCAAATGCATTAGCTGTTTGGCCTGTGCCTGCAGACGAGAATCCGAAAACGCCAGAACTCGGAGCTGATCCAAAATTGTTGGAGCCAGTGGCCGCGGCGGAAGAGGATGAGCAGAAGAGCGAGGAACCGCCGAACAGAGATGAGCCAGACGACGCAGCTCCCGATCCAAAACTAAATGAAGGTGCGGAGGAGGCGGAGCTAGGGTTGGAAGCAAAGCCAAAAGAAGGTGTCGAGGAAGAGGTCGTTGCAGTGCCAAAGCCAAATGAGGCTCCGGAGGCGGCGCCAACAGCAGGCGATGTGATTCCGAAGGCAGGTGCGGGTGAGGAGGAGAATGAGAATCCTCCATTATCAGCCATAAGCTTCACCATCAACTTAGAGTTTTGGACTTTCATAGCAACGAAACCATCCCGCAGCTCCTTCAAGTTTCTACTCGCATACACATCCACATCCCGATTGCTGCTCGGGGTGTTTTTGGGTGCCTCAACTCCATCAATTATGACCATTCCTCGTGACATCAGTGACACGTCCTTGTTAAATTCAGGAATCCTTGAGGATTGCTCAGCTGTCCATGGCTCTAGCTCATCAGAAATTCCCTCTTCAGCACATGCCATTCCTCCTATAGTAAACTGACCTATTAAGGTCCGTCGTGGATTCGATTGCGTAGCAATTTGATCTGGTAGAATTTCAGCCCCAAAACCATTATCTTCAATTGCATTTATAATGTCTTCATCCTGGAGCAGGGACGAATTGAATGAAATGTCAGCCTTGTTCTGCAGCAAGGCGATGGAGGCCGCAACAGAGAGAGCTTGCTCATTTTCTGCAACCCTATTCTCATTCAGCTCTATTTTAGCCTTCACGGTAGAATGATGTTCCTCACCAATTTTGGCCACCTCTACTTCCTTCAAGTTTGATTGATGTCCATCATTGTCCTCCACTTTAGCTACGGATGCCACTTCTAGATCAATAGACACATTTTGTTTATCACTCGAATCTACCTGCCCTTCATCTTTGCTCTCGGTCTCTTCCACATCAGTAACTCCCGAGACTTCAACCGAACCATCTCGGTTCTCTTCCAATTTCATTTCGAAGTCTTGAACAACATCATTAGTTACCTTCTTAGAACTAGAGCTAGCAACACCACTAATATCAGCAGCTATAGCACGCTTAGCCAGATCGTTTCCTCCATTCTTCTCCACACACACTTCATTTCCTAAACTCCTGTCCTCATCAAATTCCAGATTCATCAACCCAGCATCAATTCCTAACAAGTACAGTTGCTTCTCATCACAACGACACACCCCGCGAGCTCTCTTATCATCCATTCCGTCCTCCGTTAGTAGTCTCCTCGGTGTTACCTCCGGCATAGAAGGGGTGGGAAATAATGGTGTAGTAGGGTAAGAAGGCTCTGAATCAACCGCCACAAACCTTTTAGAACTAGAACCCTGAGAATTCCCCTCCCGAGGGGAAGTACATAGATCCTGCAATCGAGCCAGAGCATACGCATGCACCAATGTTTGAGGCATAAACATGCGCACCGCTTTTTGATCAATTGGTTTTAAGCCATTTATGAAATGATTAATAGCATAGGATTCAGGGAGGGACACACGACCAAACAGCCATTCAAAACGATCGCGATAATCGGCAAACGAACCTGTTTGTTTGAGGGCCAATAGTTCAGTCATCGGATCGCCATTCATCGCCGGAACAAAGCGAGACGTAATCTCGTTCTGCTGCATCTGGATGGCGAGGAGGTCCTCACGCAGCTCCCTGCTTGAATCAACCTTAGATACGGTCGAAACAGCAGCATTCAAGGTTCGAGCCTTCGATTGTTGCCGTAGCTCCTTCAAGGTTTGATCGTAAGTGCGATCAGCTTGATCACGCCTCCGATTGGACTCGTCGAGCCTCCGCTTGGACTCGTCGAGCCTCGAGAACAAATCGCCCATAGCTTTGCGAAATGTGTCCTCCAACCGCAACAGATCTGCCGATGGATGTTGGATCGACATCTTCATAGTCTGATCGCGAGCGTCGATCTCCTCCTGCCGACGATCAGAATCGGCGATATTGGAGAACTCAGTAGAATCGCGAGCGCCATCAGAATCAGAGAACGCAGCTATGGCGGTCGTGAAGCGCTCCTTCAGTCGGCGCAGATCGCCGGAGCGGGTTTCCACCATCACAGGCGATGGATCGTGAAGTCTGATACCATTTGGTGCGGAATCGGGGTCGCCGGGAATCGGAACAACGACCGGAATTGCACCTACTTGAACTGAACCACGAGAAGGAGAATAGAAGGAAGAAAGAGTAAATTTCATTGATATTCTGAGAAATTGAGCTTACAAATGAGGAGAGTTCATCTTATATAGATGAACTCTCGTAACTAACTCTCACTTAACCGTAACTAACTTGCAGTTATAATCAACTAACTGAGCTAACTCTTCTTCATGCCACGTGTCATTTTCCTTTACTTCCATGCACACGTGAAGAACTCGTTTCATGCACCATATTCCCTTTCTCCACCTCACTGCTTTCCTCTGTCCTAGACCCTTTCTCTGCCTCGCTGCTTTCTTCCGTCGTAGACCCTTTCTCCGGCTCATCGTCAGCCATTGCTATTATCACTATCAGTATTAAACCAGAGAGAGAGAGATGATTTTTGAAAAGTTTGAGCGAATCTTGAAAATAAAAGTTTCAAGAAGAAGATTTATAACTAAAAGAGACTGAATAACTGAATTTGGCACATCTCTCTCTCTCTCTCTTTCAAACAGAAAATAACTGAATTTTGGCGCCACAGCTAACATACGCCACAGAGGTGCGCATTAAACCTCTCTTCACTCACAAAACAGAGACCCACACATGGCGAAAATGCCTTCTCTCCTCCTCCTCATCGCCTCCATCCTCCTCCACTCCGCCGCCGCCACCACCACCGTAGGCGTCACTTACAACCCCTCCCTCCCCAACCTCCCCCCGCCGGAGCGCGTGGTCTCCACGCTCCAATCCCTCTGCATCTCCGCCGTCCGCCTCCTCGATCCGTCCCCTGCCGTCGTCCGCGCCTTCGCCTACACCAACATCACACTCCTCCTCACCGCCCCCAACCACCTCATCCCCTCCTTCGCTGCCAACCGCTCCGCCGCCGCTCTCTGGCTCCACTCGCACGTCCTCCCCTACCACCCCCGCACTCACATCACCACGATCTCCGCCGGCGCCGACGTCATCACCACCACCTCCGCCGCAGTCGATCCAACCGTCGATCCCTCCGCCGTCCTCCTCCCTGCCATACGCAACCTCCGCCTCGCCCTATTCGACCTCGGCATCCGCACAATCTCCGTCTCCACCACCTTCTCCTTCATCGACATCATGACGACGTCGTTTCCCCCCTCCGCAGCCGAATTCCAGGAACCGATCGGATCGCTCGTCGTTCGCCCCTTGCTCGAGTTCCTCGACGAAACCAACTCATCCTTCCTCATCAACCTCTACCCTTACAACATCTTCAGCATCAACTCCGAAATTCCGCTCGGATTCGTTCTATTTCAGGAGAATCCGTTCAATTTCCGCGATGACGTGGTCACCGGAGTGAGATACCGGAACTTGTTCGACATGATGGTCGACGCAATCATCGCGGCCATGGCGGTGTCAGGGCAGGAGAATGTGCCTGTGATCGTGACGGAGACTGGCTGGCCGAGCGAATCGGAGGCGCAGGAAGGAAACTACGCCGAGATGTACTTAGGAGGTCTGCTGAGGCATCTGCGATCTGGATTGGGAACGCCTCTGAGGAAGGAAGGGGCGGCGGAGGCGTATGTGTATGAGCTATTTGATGAGAAGAGTACCTCCAACAATACGAATGGTACAACCAGTGATGCAGCGATGGGCGGCCGCACCCTGGGAGTGGGAGGGAAACAATGGGGGATCATGAACCCTAACATGACCATGAAGTACAGGATCCATTTCTCCGATTCGTCACGGAATCTTGGCCCAAGCTTGGTTCGCCTGATTTTTCTGGTTTGCATTCTGCTCATTTTACTCAATTGGAAAGTAGCTCTTGAGATTTTGGATATCCTATTCAAAAATTGAGATGATTTCTGTTTGTGACTGGAGCTCTGTATCATTTGAATTTTTTTTTTGGATTTTGGATTTTGGATTGTTGTTAGATGTCATTGAGATTTCATTTACCAGCTTTTTTGAGATTCCGATCACTGCCATTTTTCTGTGATTTCTAAATGCATTCAACATTAAATTGGTACTAGTACATTGTTGAAAGTAATTTGGCGGGAATCTAGGTGTTTTCTTAAATTATGTTTCAAACCACCAAGCTTTTGGCTATTGAGAAATCACCTTATGCATTCATACATATATAGGGAAACATTTTAATATTATTTTCCGATACCATAGGATTTTATACCACAAAAGTGACACCATTTCAATCAGGAGACACATAGCTCTTGTATATTGTTTTATCTTTAAAAAAAAACTTGTCCATAACGAAGTGTTCAGAATGGATAACATTGCTTTATTTTTAGATACAATCCAAACAGTCTACTAGTAACACATAATGAGAAAAGGGCACATCATTTTGAACCCCAATGAAAAATGTATGTATAACCACAACTTTAATTTCTTTTCACTAATTGATTGATGTAAAAAGAATTATACTAGTAACATATAGTGTCTGAGTTGAGGAAAGAATGGAGTGATTAAAAAAAGGATCTGATTTAGTAACCGATAATGAATGCAATAAAAACTCCTACACAGCCAGCTAATGAGGTGTTTGGAGCCTTCATCCACCCACGCCTTCCTGGCCAAAATTTCATACGCCCGAAGCACAGCATTGGTAGTCAACAGTTTCACCTTATCATATCAAAACATTCCTTCATTTAGTACGCTTCTTGGCTTCACTGTACAGGATAACGCCCAACACTGTCAACGAATATCCAAGCATTCCAGTCACAGAGACGGGGTTCTTGAAAATTAATATGGAGACTACAACTGCCACTGCTCCTTTAGCATTTCCAAGGACCTGAAGGAACCCACAAGACATTATCAAACTGTATAACTGGTACAAACCAGCCTTGGCCATATTTTTCTCCAATTAAATTAATATACAAATGCAGAAATAATGCTGCTGGCAGAATGTGCAGGCATTTACCACAATCACAGTAAGTGCAAGGAGAGATGTACTTATTCTCATTGCATTCAACATATACACACATTTCACATTAGCCTTTTGGAAATTGGACACTAAAGCTTAGCTTGGATTTTACAGATAGGCAATAGTTGAAAACAAATATCAGCCGATAAAGAAAACAGAGGCTCAAAGCTACAAGTGTAAAAAAATTCAATAGAAAATCAATACATATAACCCAACAAGAGTACTTCTACTGGAAAAGAAGTACCTGAAGAGTGAGGGCACTGGTGTGCTTCGTGACCAGGAAATTGGTCAAATTCACAAAATATGCAAGTGCAGAATTGAACAGCAATAACCATATGATTTTGATATCCTCTCTTGCCAGGGCCAATGTGATACCAACAACATTTTCTTCCATGAGGAGTGTTACAGGAAGTAGAAATACTACAGCTATAGGAGCCATGTAGAGGAGCAGATTCATTGAATTCAATTTTTCCCTTCAAACAGAAGGAGGACTTTCAGAATCCAAATGTAATAATATAGCACATTGTCAACTTATCCCTATGAATGAATTTAGAATTATTACCCTTCAGAAGAAAGCAAAATACCCTGAACCACTGACTTGAGAGCCCTCGCAGCTGTTGCAGCAATACACATGATAAACCCGAATAAATGGAAACTAGGTTCGCCCTACACCAATTAAAGAGGTACACAATTAGAATCAACATGACTCTTAAATATCAGGCAACCCTTATTTCAACGACATCACTCGCACAAAATGGTAAGTATCATGGAAACATCATCATCATAATGGCCCCAGAAAAATGACCTATCTGACCCAGACCCAGCCTCCGCCAGCAGAGAATACAAGGCTTTAAAAACACAAATTACTTATTAAGTACCTAAATTGATCGACATCAGTTTGATGAGAACACAAAAGAAGCTCTTTTTCCCTAAATGCAAAACAATTGTTTGACAGGTTCATTGCAACAAATAACACGAGATCATTGTTTTGCTCCTATTTTCCACATAGAAACCTCATCCAATGAACCAAAGTAGTCAAAACCAAGCTCAAGTACTACAATGAGAAAAGGAATCTGTACAAAGAGAAATTAAATGCCATTACACAAAATCAAATTCACCAAACCAAATTTGAATCAAAGGAAAGAGGCATACCCCACTCGCGATGACAACTCCAGTAACAACAGGAACCAACGTTAAATAAGTCAACCACGCCTCCCTCTTGAGCGTCATCAAGTAGGCAAACACCGCAGTGAAAAAAGGCGTGGTGGCGCCAATCGCCTGATTGAAGCTCACCGGCAAGTACTTGAGCGAGATGTTGCCGCTGACAACCGAAGCGCAGAAAATCAAACTGAGCGCCGAGATCTTCATGAACTGAACCCTAGATCTTATCGTCTGCATCGGCACCATCTTCATCCACGCGATCGCGATGTAGCTGAGCAACGAGCACGCCGTCATATGGCACATCGTCAGGAAAATCGGGTACTTGAATCCATAATTGCTCAGTAAATACTTGTTCAGCAGCAAAACCCCAATGTTCGACGAGTACCACGACGCCACCAGCCCGATCGTGAACAGCCGCCCCTGGGATTTCGCCGCCGCCATCTCCAACCAAATTCAATTCACAAAACCTCGAAAACTATACAATCCCCAGATCCTATCGAATATCGAAGAATTTCTACGGCGAGTTTACTGAATCCTGCACGGATCTACTAGGGTTCAACAATAGGTAAGCATACGGACTAAATTGAAGAGATCTGAGTAGCATTGGTGGTAGAATCGTCGAATTCAACGGCTCAAATTCAGCAGAAAATCGTCAAAATAAAAAAAATCAAAACTAACTCATAAAATCTTACATGAATGTTGAAATGCTTAGACCTTACATGAATGTTGAATTGCTGAAATAATATACACTGTGGAGAGGGAGCAGAAGAAAAGGAGAGAAATATCGCGTGGTGTGTGTGTGTTTTCACTTTTCTGGAGGTGTGAGAGACGACCGACGAATAACTTGGTTTGCAGAGGGTTTATTAATTAGGAATAATTATTGCAATTAATCATAGAAGAAATAGCATATTTCTTTATTTATATAAGTTCATACTTTTATTCGCATTTAGACTTTAAAAATTAAAATTTCGATTGGGAAATTAATTTATTGTGGAATTGGATGTGGACTTCACAACCTGCCTAACTGCCGTTAGGCCATGACTTTTGCATAATTATAATGTTTCTATTTTATCATCATCTATATTTGGTGGATAATATATTTTGTACTGTTTTCAATATAAATATAGACTGTGTCATGGACATTCTAAATACATAATCAAGAAAATATACTACAGTGGAGTACTATATTTTCAGACATCTTCCAAAATAGTATAGATATTTAAGTATTATTGCTAAATAAATGTAAAATCAATAATTACCTAATTTGTGCTTTGATGTTTTTGCCTTTCTGCTAACACAATACATGTAGTACAAGTTTAAGTTTTTAACAATACAAGCAGAGCATCTTTAAAAGGGAATAAGGTGTAATGAAAATATATGATTTTTAAAAAAAGGAAATATATCATTGCAAAAAGTAACAAATTTAAAGAAAAAAAATATAGGAAAGCTAAATTATTTTTTAAATAAAAAATATTACGAGATGTATTCCAAAACATAAAAGGTAATAGTACTTCTCAAATATTTTTTTATTGGAGAATGATTTTTCATGAAAAGACAAATATGGTAGTTAGGCCATCCACAACGTTGTTCCCCCACCGTTCCTAAACCGTTCCTTAAACTACTATTTGCGGGTCCCACTGTACTTTTTTACTTCATTACTTAACTAAGGAACGAAACCTGCAACCCTCCGTTTCTTATCTGTTCCTTAACCGTTCCTTAAAATACTATTCATTCAATTTCATTTTTTATTTTTATTTCCAACCCAATTCAATTAAAACAAACACACTTCATTAAAATTAGAATAACATTACAACTTAAAATTCAAAAAAATAGAAAAAGACATAATTAAAATCCTAAAAAAATAAAAAATGACATAATTTAAAATACAATTTTATAGAGACAACCAAGAATGAGTTTGTCCCACATCGAAAGTGGAACACAAAACATTCAAGGATGTCTCTATAAAATAGAGACAACCAAGAATGAGTTTGTCCCACATCGAAAGTGGAACATAAAACATTCAAGGATGTCTCTATAAAATAGAGATAACCCAGAATGAGTTTGTCCCACATCGAAAGTGGAACATGAAACATTCAAGGATGTCTCTATAAAAGAGAGACAACCAAGAATGAGTATCATAAATTCGCAAGCCCATCAAATATATATGGGCTAATACGAATTTCTAATATTCATTTATTTGTAAAAATTGTTTTTAAATAAAAAAAACAATTTTTATAAATAAAAAATATTTTTTTAAAAAATTTATAAATAAAAAATATTTTTTTAAAAAATCATTTTTTAAAAAAATGAATTTATTGCGTCAGCGTGAAGACGCCCACTCGCGGGCCGGCGAGTGGGCGTCACGCACGACGCAGGGCGAGCCACGTCACCGAAGCGCGTGGCGGCACGGACCGTGCCGCGGGTCGTGCCGTCGGCACCCGGCACGGCTTGGGAACGACACGGAGATGGAACGCACCTCCGCAACGCGTCGCGCGCCGATTCCGTTCCGCCGGCACGAAACGCGGAACGCGGGCGGCCCGCGTTGCGGGTGCTCTTATAAGAGCTTAGAGCATCTACGTCCGTGCTCTTGCCAACGAGCACGGATGTGGGCCCGGACCCACTTTTACTCCATGCTCTTAGACAAGAGCACAACACCCACATTCGTGCTCTTCCGCAAAGACAAGCTCAAGGGTCCCACCATTCTATTATTCAATTTAAATCAAAACATTTCCACAATATTAAAATGCATTAAAAATAACCGGAATAATATTACAAATTACCAAAAAAAATAAAAATTACATAATTAAAATCCTAAAAATTAAAATTTTCATAATTAAAGTCTTAAAAATTAAAAATTACATAATTTAAATCCTAAAAATTAAAAATTATATAATTAAATTCATAAAATTTAAAAACCCCACTACTCGTGGCTGAATTTCGCCCAAATGTGTGTGATTAGGTCTTCTTGTAGCTCAACGTGGGTTCGGGTATCCCTCATTGTGTGTCTTGTTTCGATCCTCTCACCCACCGTCGTATGCACACCTCAGCGTGGGAGAGACCTCGCGGTTGAGCTTCCGGCTTCATCCTCGTCGTAAAAGCTAGCCGCCCTCGGTCCTTCGTCGTCTATAATCATGTTGTGCAAGATAATACACGTGTACATGATGTCGGTGATATTTTTCACATACCACAGTCGAGACGGGCCTTCACAATGTTGAATCGGGCTTGAAGGACTCCAAAAGCTCTTTCGACCTCTTTACGAGCGGACTCTTGACGTTGCGCAAAAAGAACCCGTCTCTGGTCTTGCGGGTTGCTGAGCATCTTCACGAAAGTCGACCACCCTGGGTAGATACCATTGGCGAGATAGTAACTCATGTGGTATGTATTTCCGTTGACGGTGTAGTCGATCGCCGGTGCTACACCATTCAACACATCATTCAAGAGTGGTGAAGAATAGAGCACGTTCAAGTCGTTGTTGGATCCGGCAACACCGAAATATGCATGCCAAATCTATAGGTTGTAGTCGGCGACCGCTTCAAGGATAAGTGTTGGGCCGCCGCCTTTGTGGCCGCTTAAGTGTTTCCCCCTCCAAGCAGTCGGACAATTCTTCCACCTTCAATCATGCAGTCAATGCTACCAAGCATACCGGGAAAACCATGGACTGTTTCGTGAAGACGAAGCAACTGTTGGCAATCATCGGTGGTAGGTGCCCGAAGGAATTCATCCCCGAAAGCTGAACGAACGCCCTCGCAAAAAATTTTAAGGCAAAGGATTCCAGTGGACGCCCAGTAGCAAGTTGTCGGATGGCACACGTACACTTCTGCAACGCCGAGAGACTTTGCCGATCAGCTGCGTCTGTACTTGTTTGAAAGTATTCAACACGGGCGGACAATGTGTTGACAATACGCATAAACAAGCGTTTTGACATGCGAAAACGGCGCCGAAAGTAATCTTCCGGATACAACGGCTGGTCAGAAAAATAGTCGGCAACGTGCCTTTCGTTGGCTCCCTCCCGGTCACGATGGATGTATCGGCGAGTTGATCTAGTTGGTTGAGGAGGAGGGGTGGGGTATTCGCTGCGACATATGCTTCATAGGCGGTATGATGTTGTTCATAGTATTTTTGTTCTTCGCGCTCCGCTTCCGCAATGAGATGAGTGAAATCCATTTGAGGGTTTGAGTGAGAGAGGAAGATGTAGATATAAGTTGTATGAAAAAATATGAATGAGAGATGAAAAATGGATGATGAATGTGTGTATTTATAGATGATTTTGGGGATAATAAAAATAAAAATAAAATCCAGAAAAACGGTAAAAGAAACGACTAATTTTTTGGGATTCTGAAAATATATATTTTTTAATTTTTGGTATTATTTTCGATTTAAAAAAAATAAATGTCCAACGGAAATGTCGTTGACCAATTAGAACGCGCCACGTCAGCTGCTCGCTGGCACGAACGTGCTCGATGCATCGAGCAGCGCCGCGCTAGCGGCAAGAGCGCAGCGGCGGACAACGGTGTCGTGCCGCTGGCACGGACGGACGGACAGCGTCCTGCTCACCGCTGCAAATGCTCTTACATTTTCATTGATGAAAAGATAAAGATACATCTTTAAATTGAGAAAATGTATAATACAGTCTTAAATATTTTCCTCTTGTAAAATGATTTTTAATGAAAAGAAGGTAAATATGGTAGTTATAAAATTTTACCTCTTCATTATAGAGATGCTCCAAGTGAAGATCCAATGTTTGAAGATAGACAAATGGAAAATTGGAAATATATAAAATTATCCCAAAAAGAAATATATAGAAAATAGGGAGATGCTCCAAGTGAAGATCCAATGTTTGAAGATAGACAAATGGAAAATTGGAAATATATAAAATTATCCCCAAAAAGAAATATATAGAAAATAGAATGTATCTTAATAGATGCAGTTCAAGATTCTATGTTTGTTTGGGAATTAAATAATCAAATATATCTACAGTGTTATAATTAGAGGTGAACAAAAATATCCAAAATCCTAAAAATCGATATGTGAATCAAATTAAAATATAAATTTCTCTTTGGATTTTTCAAAAAAATATCTGATGTTTTGATTGGATCGTATTGTGTATTTCAAATTCAAAGTAATCCAAAGAATTTTTATACATATATTAATAAAATATATTACAATAATAAACCAAATAAATATAAAACCTTTGTGTTGAACAATTATGAAGATATTTGATAGTATGACATTTTCCGATTTGGTACGAGATTTCAAATTTTTGAAATTTTGGTATTGGATTTTCATATATTTATTACGAAGTTTCGAAATTTTCAAATAAGATTGGATTTCATAGTTCGAAATTTGGATTTTCGAAAAATTGAGTTCTGATTAATTTTACATAAAATTTAAGATTTTCGGACTGGATTGCAATAAACAAGCGCTCGAAAGATGGTTAATGTTATTAAAAACTTTAACATTTAATTTAATACACAATCTAAATATAAAAAATAACTATAAACCCTAACATGAATTAGAGAATTAATTAATAATCATTAAACTACGTTAAAGCATATAAAAATCGAATTAAAAACAGTAAATGGTACAAATGGAATAAGGGATTTCAAGTGCGCGACGAAATGACGTTTTTATGGGAAATGATACGATGTACCATGATTTATTATCATTTTTGCTATGCTATATTATGTACCACTTCATTTTTTTGCTACGCGATGATTTGATTAGTTTCAATTTCCATTAAAATGAACTAGTTCAATTTTTAAAATGGAAAATTGAAAGTTTGATCTCTTTTGACAATTTACTTGAATTTATATGTGCAAATATATATATAAAATTTGACCATTATACCAATGTAAGTTATTATGCCTATTTTAAAAATAGAGTGAGCTATATAAATAGCACCTGATCTTTCACTTTCGCACAAAAATAGTATCTGATTTTTGTTTTATATCGTTTTTGGTAGCTCGTGACAAAAATAACCCTAAGTACCAAACATGTGATTTTTGAGTCATAAAGGGTATATTTGGAAATTTCAATTAAATAGAAATGTGAACCTTTTCCCCTTTCTTCTTTCCTTTTTCTTCTTAGTTTCTATTTCCTCTTCTTTCTTTTTTCTTCCTTTTCTTATATTTTTAGTATTTTATACATACACCTAATTATTGACATTCATAATATAAATTAGAGACAAAATACCTAATTAAATCAATTATTTAAACTAATTAATTGAATATTTTTAATTTAATTGTTTTATACTATCATTTTAGGATTAAAACACCTATTTAAAGATATTCAATCATTTTATATCGTTATAGATATAATTCATAATTTTAAAATTTATTAAGATTATATTGTAGTTATTAAGAAGATAAGATAATAATGATTAATAATAATAATAATAATATTTAATATTATATAATTCCTATTTTAAATAAAATATTATAATTATGTATTAATTACGAGTTATTAGTATTATAATAATATAATAATAATTAAATATAATTACAACTATAACTATAATTAAAAATAATTACATTAAAAAATAAATTAAATATTAATTTATAACATCATAATAATAATAATAATAATAATAATAATTAATTATAATATAGAAGGAAAAAAATAGAGAAGATATATATATATATATATATATATATATATATATATATATATAGGGGAGCGTTATTCTCCTTTTCACATCTTAGATCATTTTTCCTTCTTAATATTACGCGTTAGATCTAAGGCATCAACGGATCAGATTGATTCTATAAAACTGGTTCTGTGTTGCATTATAGAAGGTGGTTGTATGCATTACATGGTTATTATTGACATTTGACGGAAAAGTAACTGCCACATTTTGGTATCTGCGAATAATGCACCACATGGTCACGAGTAATGCATATAATTGACTATATAATGCACAATATGTGAACTGCAATGCATACGAATAAGATGTACCATGTTATGATGTTTGGACACACGTTTCTTGTTTCCCCTAAGGGTTTAATAAGCTTAGGGGCTAGGGTATACTACGTAGACACGTATGTAATCTTCACATGGTAACGAGTAATGGATATAATTGACTATATAATGCACAATTTGTGAATTGCAATGCATACGAACAAGATGTGTTGTGTTATGATGTTTGACACACGTTTCTTGTTTCCCCTAAGGGTTTAATAAGCTTAGGGGCTAGGGTATAGTACGTACGCATTAATAACAAATTATAAAACGATACGAATAATTCACCAAATTGTCACGAGTAATGGATGTTATTAACTATATAATGCACAATATGTGAACTGCAATGCATACGAATAAGATGTACCATGTTATGATGTTTGACACACGCTTCTTGTTTCCCCTAAGGGTTTAATAAGCTTAGGGGCTAGGGTATAGTACGTAGACATTACTAACAAATTGCTGTTATTGGAATATACGTATGTGCGTTATTTGGTTTAGGTAGTGCATTATGTAGCTGTTAATTGTCATTATCTCAGTATATTATGCATTATTAGAGGTATTGTGTATATGGGTTAATGAACGGATTGAAGATTACATACGTGCATTTAGTAATGTCTACGTACTATACCCTAGCCCTTAAGCTTATTAAACCCTTAGGGGAAACAAGAAACGTGTGTCAAACATCATAACATGGTACATCTTATTCGTATGCATTGCAGTTCACATATTGTGCATTATATAGTTAATAACATCCATTACTCGTGACAATTTGGTGAATTATTCGTATCGTTTTATAATTTGTTATTAATGCGTACGTACTATACCCTAGCCCCTAAGCTTATTAAACCCTTAGGGGAAACAAGAAACGTGTGTCAAACATCATAACACAGCACATCTTGTTCGTATGCATTGCAGTTCACAAATTGTGCATTATATAGTCAATTATATCCATTACTCGTTACCATGTGAAGATTACATACGTGTCTACGTAGTATACCCTAGCCCCTAAGCTTATTAAACCCTTAGGGGAAACAAGAAACGTGTGTCCAAACATCATAACATGGTACATCTTATTCGTATGCATTGCAGTTCACATATTGTGCATTATATAGTCAATTATATGCATTATTCGTAGCGGTTTCCAGCCATTATTAGATTACTATTGTACCCTCATAATGCACAAAATAGGACAAATAATGCAACACGGGATTAATTACCCAATGTTGATCTTGACCGTCCATTTCTCTAATCTAATGGCTGATATTAAGAAGGAAAAATGAAGAAATATAGGAAAAGGAAATGAATACATCCCTATATATATATATATATATATATATATATATCATTTTAGGTCCTCTTTTTGTGTATGTCCAAAAATGCCCTCTATGGTAAAAATGTGAAAATGTGATTTTAGGGGATATTTTGGGTTGAAAATTAGCATAAGGTACTAGAAATGTACCTAGGTATCAAAAACGATATAAAATAAAGATCATGCACCATTTTTGTGCAAAAGTGAAATATCAGATACTACTATTTATGTAGTTCACTTAAATACGAGTGAACTACAAAAATGGTCCATGGACTATGAGCTTATCTTGCCCATAGTCTCTGGACTTTAAATATATAGTCAGACATTCCTAGACTAAGGGTTTATTTCGAAATTGGTCCTTTTGGCTATTTTTGTTCCGAAAACGCCCTTTTGAGCATTTGGGCAATTTCGTCTTTTCACATTTTAACTGTTTCAATATGATATTATTTCAATGATGTACTAAATCTGATATTATTTCAAAATTATCTTCTTCTTCCCTTTGCCATCCTTCACTTTATTTTTTTATATTAATGTTAATTTTATAAAATTAAATTTAAAATTTGGATTTTTATATACCAATAAATTATTTTTAATTAAAATTATTAATTTATGTATTTATTATAAAAGAGTTTTGTGTGAGTTGGCTGCATAGTTTTATTTCTATATATATAGCTATGAGACAAGAACAAATAAATAAATTAATAATTTTAATTAAAATAATTTATTGATATTTAAAATTCTAAATTAAATTTTATAAAATTAAATCAAAAATTAAAATAAAAAATAAAGTGAAGGATGACAAAGGAAAGAAGAAGATAATTTTGAAATAATGTCATATTTAGTACATCTTGAAATAATATCATATTGAAACAATTAAAATGTGAAAAGACAAAATTACTCAAATGCTCAAAAGGGTATTTTCGGAACAAAAATAGTCAAAAGGACTAATTTCGAAATAAATCCTTAGTCCAGAGATATATGACGATATTTTTAAAGTCCAAGGACTATGGGCGAGATAAACCCATAGTCCATAGACCATTTTTATAGTTCACTCTAAAAAATAAACTGAAAAGGTTAGTTTGCCATATTTAATGAAAGAATTTGTTATTTAGAAAAGATTTGATCTATTTATCCTTAGATTAGTATGTAGGAAGATTCCATTTCATTATATTGAAAAGATGGATGTCTAAGATATGTGACACTTTGACAACATATGGTAATCAAATATAAAGGGTAATTTGATCGTTTAATACGCAAGTCAAGTTGTCTAAGCTTTGAAGAGGATGCTCTACGATTTTGAAGGCTTATCTAGTATTTTCATTTGAAGTTCTACTGCCATTTTTTAGGGGTAATTTCGTTAGAGTTTTGATATCCATGGAATAATCCCCTTGTTGAGGTAATGAATGTGTGATTTTGTTTTTCTTTTTATCCATGGAACTCCACACTACAATTTTAAAATTAACATAATCTCATTTGTTTATTAAGTTAAACAATTGATTTTATTTTTTTTTTGTTTAGATTCATATACGAGTATTAGATAATTACATTTATTTTTGTGGTCCAGAATTAATTATTCTACGTGTATAAATAGGAGTTACTAGTTCCAATGCGGCAAGTTGCATCGACCAGTAAATTCATACGCATCTTCCACGTCAGAAAGTAAAGAATTCTTTCTTCTTCCAATTGGATCGCCGCACCACGCCGTAAAATGAGTATGTAGCAGCTGCACTCGCCTCACCGGATAATTAATATGGAGCTCCACATTTTATCCGTCAAGCCTCCATCCCTATACTTCCTCCCTGCTCCTCTCCACCGCCACGTCACCACCGTTGCCGTCAATTGCCGCCGGCTGCCTCAATATTCCGGCGACCCACGTCATCCTACGAGGCGAGATGTGCTCATTACTCCATTTCTCGCCGCCGGAGCTTTCGCCTTCCGTTCTGCGGTGGCTAGGGCTGACGAGAAGCCTGCGTCGGAAGGAGAACCGGCAGCTCCGAAGAGTGAGCTCGATTCTTCTCCGGCGGAGAAGGAGGAGATGCTTAACTCGAGGATATATGATGCGACCGTGATTGGAGAGCCCATGGCGCTGGGGAAGGACAGGAAGAAGGTGTGGGAGAAGATCATGGATGCGCGGATTGTGTATTTGGGGGAGGCGGAGCAGGTTCCGGTTTCGGATGATAGAGAGCTGGAGCTTGAGATTATGAAGACTTTGCGGAAGAGATGCAACGAAGCTGGGCGGTTTTTGTCTTTGGCTTTGGAAGCTTTCCCTTGCAATTTGCAGGAGCAGCTCGATCAGTATATGGATAATAGGTTTGATTTCTGTTCTCTCTCAAACAGATTGTTTGAGAATGATTTGCCTCGCTGAAATCTGAATCAATTGTTGTGTGATTGAAGAATGATGAAGTTGTGGATTGGAAATGCTGCTGTTATTGTAAATATTACAAGTAGATGTGGATCTGATAAGATTGTTTGGTTATACTACTAATTTGTAGCTGCACAATATCTTCAATGTGCAGATTTTTTTTTGACATGAATATCTCGTGTTCAGCATGATGATTTGCCTACTTCTTTGAGGTGATTAAGTTTCTGTGTTTCTGATGCACTTACGCTGATCAAGAAGTATTGGGGGGAATATGAATATGAATATGAACATGATGAGCTCAATATTGTAGTAGTACTCCGTAATTGTTTTGATGTGTCCTACTCTTATATACTGCCTCTCTTCTCTATGCGGTGATAGAACTTGATATATTCCAATAAGTTAATTTGTGACCTTTGCACGCCCAATTCTTGTTTTGATATTATTAAACTTTGGTAGGATTGATGGAGAGACCCTAAAATCTTTTGTCACACATTGGCCGCCACAGAGTTGGCAGGAGTATGAGCCTCTCTTGACTTACTGCCGTGAAAATGGGGTTCAACTTATCGCATGTGGCCTGCCGCTACAGGTACTAACTACTCTTCCATATGTTTAGTTGGTGTTTTTAATTGTCTTCTGGTATTAGGTTAAACTGATGAACCAACAATAAATACCTGGGACTTATAGTAGTAGTACATTGTAAGAGAAAATCGGGAAACAATAAATTAAATTAAAGAATGAACAACTCAAAGTATGAGTTTTTATGCAACAAGTTTTTTAAAACAAAGTATGACAGATTATATTGACCTTTTGTTTTGGGTGATCTAAAAATGCTTTCTGGCAGATTAAAGTTCATATTCTGAGGCAAAACATAAACTAGATTAGTAGAGTACTCTCTTTCAGGGAAAGAGAGAACTTCTGCTTGAGATTTGGTCAGCAAGTTCATGTGCTGTGCATGTAAAATGATTCATTCTCTGGCATCTTTTAATCAGTAGAGCTTTAGAAGTATTGTGATGTTAATCTTCTAGTTTTTTACTCATCTATGTGAATAGCATTTGTCCCTTATCTGTTGGATAGGTGCTACGAACAGTTCAAGCTGAGGGTGTTCGTGGGCTCTCAGAAGGCGATCGTAAAAAATATGCCCCTCCAGCTGGCTCAGGCTTCATCTCCGGATTTCCTTCTATTTCTAGAAGATCAACCAAGGATACTAGTTTTACCAATCTGTCTGGCCCTTTCGGCCCAATGTCATATCTTTCCATACAAGCAAGAGCAGTTGAGGACTATACAATGTCTCAAATCATTTTACAATCCGTGGGTGGTATTGGATCCTCTGGCATGCTTATAGTGGTGACAGGTGCTAGCCATGTCGCATACGGGTCACGAGGAACAGGCTTACCAGCAAGAATTTCAAAGAAAATTCCAAAGAAAAATCAAGCAGTCATATTACTTGATCCCGAAAGGCAACACATACGAAGGGAGGGTGAAGTCCCTGTTGCAGATTTCTTATGGTATTCTGCAGCTAGACCTTGCACTAGAAATTGCTTTGATCGTGCTGAAATCGCTCGAGTTATGAATGCAGCAGGCAGAAATAGAGATGCCTTACCCCAGGTTAGTTTTTAAAAGAGTTGTTTTCAGTTTTTTCTAATGTTTCATTTCATGTAAGATTTAGGCGTTTTTTGAAACGTTTTGGGCTTGATCTTCAAATTCTAGAATCCCTATCACCAGATTGTTTTCCTTTGGCACTTTACTTGTTCATTGCTTTACTTTTGTGTAGATAATAGATGTAAAAATACAAATAGCACGATTCTCATGTGCTTCTGTCCCAATAAAAGATCCAGTGACATATACATTATAGAATCCAGTGCATGTCTCCTTAGATTTATAATTTATTGATGGACAGTTGTAATCCAGGTGAGGTTTTGCCAACTTTAACACGCAAAAGAAAACAAAAAAGATACCATTTATTAATTACTATCACCTATTTTTCGGCTGTCTATGTATTCTCATCTCTTCTTTTCCCTCCCACCTAAATAGGGCTAAGTAGAATTTTCAAGGCAGCCCTTCGTTACTAACCTTTGGTCAACGTCAGCCTTTGTTGCTCCATAAATGCATGTTTGATCATTGGAACATAACTGCACTAAGAAATATCTCCGTGTCTTTAGGATTTCATGAAAATAGTGTACATTAATGGAACTGACTTGAGAGTGAGGATCTATGTTCTGGCAGTGGTATTTAGTCTTCATTATGAGTTTCGTTGTTTTTTTATCTCCAGTTTATATGGCCCACATCCCCATATTAACAAATAACTACATGCTTATCAGGACCTTCAGAATGGTTTGGATCTTGGTCTGGTATCGCCAGAAGTGCTTCAGAACTTTTTTGATCTGGAGCAATATCCTATTGTATCAGAATTGTCTAATCGTTTCCAGGTATAAAGACATTAGTTTGTTTGATATTTAACTCTCTACTTAAATTACACTAGTCAAGGACTGGGTTTGCAGGGAGAGTATCTGTTGTTTTACTATGGTGTCATAATGCACAGGGTTTCAGGGAGAGATTATTAGCAGATCCAAAATTTCTAAATAGATTAGCCATAGAAGAAGCCATCTCAATCACAACTACCCTCATTGCCCAGTATGAGAGGCGTAAAGAGAATTTCTTTGAAGAGCTTGATTATGTTATTACAGATTCACTGAGGGGAATAGTCGTTGATTTCTTCACAGTCTGGCTTCCAGCGCCTACACTGTCGTTCCTTTCAAATGTTGATGGTATTAGTGAGCCTGGAAACATAGAAGCATTGAAAGATCTTCTAGGATCCATCCCAGATAATGCATTTCAGAAAAATCTCCCTGGAAAGGACTGGAACCTGAATCATAGAATTGCATCAGTGCTTGTTGGTGGTTTGAAGCTGGCTGGTGTTGGATTCATTTCTAGCATTGGTGCAGTGGCATCCTCTAATATACTGTATGCAATACGGAGGCTTCTTAATCCAAAATTTGCAAGTGAGCAACTAAACAAACGATCGCCTATACTGAAAACAGCACTTGTGTATGGATCCTTTCTGGGAACGTCAGCTAATCTGCGTTACCAGGTGAGTGATTATCTACTAAAAAGTTTATTTTTTCCTTGCCGGTTTCTTGAATTCAGATGCTATGTTGTATTCATGTAAGTATATTCTGCCTAAGCTACAATCTTTCATGTTCGACAGTTGCACTTCACACTATTAACTGCCATGGATAGACTGACAATTGCTAAAATATTGCCTACCAGACACACTACTATGTGTAGTAGCTGATTGCTCCTATTAACTTGTGCTGATGCATGTATGATTCTTGATGTTTCAATGAAAATTCAACAAAAAACTAAAAAATACGAACTTGGTAAAACAAGAGTTATGAAGCTTCTCTTCACCCAATGAGCCGTGAACATAATCCGTTCACCTATAGTGCTGAGATTAATATTCTGTTGTCTTGCAGATAATTGCAGGGTTAGTGGAACATAGGATTTCCGACCAGCTATCTGACAATACATTACTCGTAAATATGATTTCTTTTGTGGCTCGAACGATCAACTCATACTGGGGAACCCAGGTTAGACACATGACAATCTTTCAAACTGTTGTTATAACATGATAGTACAAAAACCTTCTCCATTGGTACCTTTTCAAACTATGCTTGATAAAGTAACTGTAGATGTTGATCACGCTATGCAAGGAGCATTCTCTGTTCATTTTAGGTTGCTGTTTTTAAGGCCTAAAGAACTCTACCATATTCCTTTTTATGATGGCAATCTAAAAGTCACATGTAAGAATTTGAGTTATACAGAATTGAAATTTCTTAAAAATCAGTTCCTCTGTAGGCTGAATGCTCTTAGAGATGCATACATATAAATTTAAACATGTCGAGACGTTTGCCTGATTTCGACATCCTTCCAGAATTTGATATGAGTAAAATTTTCTTTTGAGCTATATGATGAACAGATCTGAAGCAAGTCTTTCTTTATTTTTGCAGCAATGGGTCGATCTGGCACGATATACTGGACTGCAGGCTCGTAAGAGAGAGGTTTCAGATCCCTCAAATTCTGCTGCATTAGAATGCAACATCACAGAAGACACCAACACTGACGAGGCAAGCAAACAATAGATGATGGCCATATCTTGGCATTATTTGTTTACCCTCTTTCTGGTTCTCTGATTTTTTGCAAAACTATTGTAGTACACAAGGTAAAACTATTGTAACATAACTTGTTGAAATAAGCTCCCATGAAGCATTTCACTTGATATCTACCAGTTTTGGTTGCTTTGAATAATTTCAGATACACATGAGTCGAAATATTCGTTGAATACATGGATCAAACTAGTAAGTCAGCTTTGTTCCAGCTCTTCGCTCCTACTCTCCAGCCTTTGCTTTATTGAAGCAAGTGCAAGCTCTAAGTTCCTCAGCTGCACCCAAATTGTTGAAACCAGATATCTGAGCTCTGATAGATGGAATACGAAGAAGAGAAATCATACCCATTACCTGTTGTTGGGCGAATCTGTTATGAACGAACAGGCCACTGAAGAGGTCGAAACTATCTCTGGACGTACTCTCCTTCTGCATTGGTTTCCATCTATTAGCCTTCACTATATAACAAAACAAGGCAAGAACACTAAGAATGTTTACTAATGTACCACTTGAACTAGCTTCTGAAACCCCTTGGTATCGATGGGTGTCGGCTCGACCTCCATTTCTGCCAATACCCTGTTCCATAAAAGCTTAAACTAAACTCTGTTCCTGATTTGCTTGAATCTCAAAACATAATATTACCTGCCAACGGTGTGGGTGAGGAATTGACTTCTAGCAGAGAACTCATCATGCTCTTCACAACTCATCTCCATCATCTTGCAACCCTGTGTGCACAAATACGATTCTCATTATCCATGCCTAACGACGAAAATCTCATCGAATTTGTGACCAACCTCAGTTGCAAAAACCTGCAGAAAATCAGAACAAGCAGCCTCGTTCCTTATCCGGACCTTGTCAAACATTAAAGGAAGATCTTTCCACCCATCTTTGCCACTCTCCGGGCCAAACATCGGATGCGTGCACAACACATCCGAATCATGGGGCAATACCTATTGACAAAGTACATGATTAAGGATTTGGTGTAAGCCATAGTTAGCAAAGCAATAGCAGTAAAAGGAAATAGTGTGCAAACTTGGAGCATGAGATCTCTGGGGTGTTCTTTAACGGAGAGAACATCAACGAAGAGGGTTGGTTGTTTCAAGCTTTCTAAAGGCAAGGCCTTGATTACTTGAGAGAGAGACAGAATTGATGTGGTGAGCAGTATAACATCGTTGCCGGATTCAAGGAATGCACTTGCATCTCTGGTTTCAGTCAACAAATAATCCCAAATCGTGGGTATTAACATTGATTGATCCATATATAATAATAGTAACTGGGATGTGTATATACCTGAAAAATGAGATGCCCAGTTGAGAGCAGAGGTGTGTGTAATCTGATCTGGAGGTTGCGGTAATAATATGGCCTTGCCTTATCATAGTTTTTGCCAAAAACTGAGCGAAAGGGCCGAATCCAATCATCCCTATTCTCAGAGATTTCGTTGAAGACATGGTGTGGTTTGTTTTGAGATTCCGTTTGCAAGTCAAAGCCTATTTATTCCGTGAGAAATTATTAATTTAATTGGATGTCCCAATCAATAAATGAATGCATATGTTGCGAAAGCCGTAGAGATTTTGATTTGCAGTAAAAATTAAATTATGATCCGCTTCTCTTGTCCCAAGTATCAGTATTCTCCATGTTACGGCAAGTTCGGATAATGACGATGAGACCAAATGTCACTTATCAGTCCCTTAATCGTCCCTTAAATTACAATTTATGGGCCCCACCATACTTTTTTACTCCATCTCATAACTAAGGACGGAACCTGCAACCCTCCATTTCTTATCCGTCCCTTAAATTACTATTCATTCAATTTCATTTTTTATTTTTATTTCCAACAAATTCAATTAATAAAAACACACTTCATTAAAAATAAAATAAAATTACAACATAAAATAAAAAAACAACTTAGAATTCAAAAAAATAAAAAAAAACATAATTAAAATCCTAAAAAAATAAAAATTACATAATTTAAAATACAATTTTATAGAAAATAAAAAAACTACTCCGCCGGCGAATCATCCCCCGAAGGCGGTGGAGGTGCACTGAAGCCACCTGGAGGCGGAATACCAAGTTGTCTTGCCATAAACTCAATTCCGGCAAGATAGGCTTAGTATTGGGGAGGCGTCATGCGGGAAGTGTCCGCCATTGTGGCGGTCATGTACATGGACATTAGGGAGTTCGAGAGGTTAGATGAAAATTGGAGAGGACATGGAGATGATTTGGGAAGAATAGATGTGTATTTGTGTGTGAAATGAGGATGAATTAGGAGTATTTATAGAGTAAAAAAATAAAAAATAAATAAATAAAGCAAAAACGATAATATAACGGTAATATTACCGTTTTTCGTTTTTTAATTTTTTTTAAATTCGGATTTTAAAAAAATGATTTATTGCGTCAGGGTGACGATGCCCACTCGCGGGTTGGCGAGTGGGCGTCACGCATGGCGCCGGAGCGCGCCACGTCGCCCTGGCGCGTGGCGAGACGTCTCGTCATCCGTCACGGCGGGACGGAACGTGTGGCGGGCTGGGGACGAGACGTGGCGCTGCAACGCGTCACGCCGCCGTCTCGTCCCTTAGTGACGGATTACGGGCCACCTGCGTGACGCGTTGCGGGTGGCCTGATAAGTATCATGGTTTTGTGCAAAATAGTACTCCATATTATATTATGCTAAATTTTATATAAACTAAAATAACCTTAATAATATACGTGTAAATACTGAGAATTGGAAAGATGGAGGATAACTTAATAATTTTATTCCACTATTTTGTTTCAACTTCAAAAACTATAGTTAACCCACCAGAATCATGGGTTAATAATCTAGGAGAAACATAGACTTCAGACAACTTTCTCGGGCCATAAAAATAATATGGGTTATAAAAATAATACGGGCTATTTACCTAAATTAAGTACAACATACACAATTAAAGTTAGAAAAGCACTTGTAACTTGTTGTAACATAACCAAACTCCCCCAAAGTACTTTTCCAATCATACAACAATATATAGGTCTTGAATAGAGAAAAGACAGAATCCCACAAGGAGTGAAATTTTCGATCCTTACTCTAGGGGGAGGGGGTGTGGAGACGAAAATATTGAGTAATTTCATTACTCTGTCTCTTTTAAGTTATGTATTGTGTCATTCAGTGATCTATAGAGGTTTGGATTTGTGCCACACCTATTTGACTTTAAAATAATTTAATTGAGCCCTAATTTAACCTAGACCATAGTAAAATTTTATTATCAACCACTACAGTAAAAAAATAATATTGACCGCACACACAAATCCAAAATTACAAGTAATCTGAGCATTCAATTATTTCTCACACTTAAGATATAAATGTCCATTAATTGATTGAAGTCCGCTATTGACTTAATTAATCAATACTCTCTCCGTCTCATGCTACTCGCACTTTTCTGTTTCGGCTCATCCCAAACTAGTTACACTATTTCTATTTTAAGTAAGAATTAAGGCATATAATATTATAGTTTATTAAGTGTTCTCTTATTGAGTGATTTCTCATTAAACTTAAAATACTAATTTAATTATATTAAAAAATCAATTCCAAATTTATGACCTAAAAAGAAAGGTACGAGTAACATTGGACGGATGGAGTATCTTATTAACTCCAAGAGTGGACTTGGCTTGAAATTTTTATTTATTATTCGTGGAATAAAATCCAACTAGCTAGATTTTGAATAATAAAACTTTTTTCAAGCTCCTCTTAAGGACATTATCAAGCCAGACTTTCCTGGAACGCGATTCAACATAATAGCAATCCTAGCATCGCTAGATACTGATCACCATTATCTAAAGTATCAGGATTCGTCGAATACGAAAAATTTGCACATTTTTTATAAATCAAAGTAATGCATAAACAATATCGGATGCTCAAGGCTAAATATATTGATTAACAAATGTTAATGATCGAGACCTCGTCTTTCAGTAGATAGCAATAAAGACTTGTCTCGCCGTTAGATCCGTTCAGTGCTATACCATACCTGTGTCATCTTATTTCGTTAAGGCTTGAAAATATTTGAACTGACACTGCAACCTTTCACGATAGATAGTCAAGGTCTATCTAGGTTGTGAAGTACACTTTCTCTTTTGTTAAGAACTAATTGTGTTACCTTAAGGTGAACGACGCTCACAATCAGTCTACTTAAACAAAACACTTTGACTCGTTTTGTTTCTTATACATTTAAATATGTAAAACAACCATTAAATGTAAAAAACACAGTACATTGTGACAAAAAAAAATCTATTTTATTCCTTGGAAAATAAACGAAAAGTTTTTACAATATACAAGCACTTGAAAAATGCTTTACAATATGCAAAACTTCAAAAATTATTATGTCTACATCAAGTTGACGTTGAATCGCCAGGAGCTACACATGTTATTCACAGATGTGTTTCGTGCGTGTTTAGAGTATGAACACGGCCGGAAGTATCCGGACAAGAATCACATCAATGTTTGTTTGAGGGGCGAACATGAAAAACTCTGTCTAATTGTCAAGATCCAAGTCCAAGTGCAAGGCCCACGACCTCAACTCGCTACCTTGTTTACTGGGCAGATGGCTGGTGGCGTGAGGGCTTAACAGTTCATCTCTTGAGCACTTTAAGTACTACTACAAATAATAATTTAGACTCTTAAAATTACATGCTTAATGAATTCTCTTTTTTTATGTGAGATTAATAACATACTATATATTAATCTCATAACTACATAGTATTGTGACTAAATTTTAATTCATTTTTTCTCACTTAGAGAATCGATTTATGGAAAACGAATATACCACGATAATATACTCGGAAAGTAGATCGATGTTATATTATTTAATTTCACAAAATAAAATATTTATCCTCTATTGTTAGCATTGGCATCTCACTTTTGTTGACAAAGGGACAGTTAATGATCTTGATGGAGGTAATTCATGTTGCGCAGTTATACAATTCAATTTAAAAGCTCTATTTCTAATGGTGGTTGGTTGCAGAATTGAAATAGTAGATTTGAATGACTATCTTTGTAAGAAAAAAATCGACTATCTTTGTCGGTCAGCGCTTTTAGAAACATTAATTACATCTTTCTTTGAATAGCGAATAGGTTTTACTTATTATTTCCGTTGTTGCTTTGCTATGTCAATTTTATAAATTTTCTTTTTTCCACTTTATCTTTAACGACTTTATTTTGATGAATTAATCTTATTGTGTGTTTGAAGTTTCATGCAACGAACATAGAAGTACTAACTTTTCACATTCTCCTTTTCTATATTTTTGTCACTTAACAACAACCACGTTTATAGGGTGGATTTCATTTTACTATTTGAGTTATTTCATTGTTCAAATGAAAATTGAATAAAATTCGCATTAGTTTTTCAATATCGATTTGCAAAAAATTTACAAAATTCTAAATTTATGCCAGTTAGATAAATTGGGTTGGAACTAATTAAATCAGCACAAAATTTGAAATTGGATATATTATTATTCATTTAGATCAATTCTCACGTGATTTCCCTCCCCGGAATCGCAATTCGATCGAAACCTAATCCTTTGTGAACATATTTCTATTTTATTTGCATATTAGTATTGGGCAAATATGTTCTATTTTAAAAATAGAAATACATTGTAAAAGTTTGTTCAACCGATATCGAGCTGACACTAAAATTTGAAGTCCAATTTGTTTGAGAAAAAATTAAGTCAATTTGGCTAACCATCCACCTATTTCACGAATAGCCTTCACTAGCTACTGACCAATTTGACAAGAAATGGGAGGCGATCCTTAATTCTTGAATTTATTTTTTCAATATAAATATACTAGTAGTATATAATAGAACTCCAAATGGATAATTACGTATTTCATACAAAATGTTTTACTTTTAGCACAAAAGTATTAAGTTTACATATTTCGTACAAAAAGTTACATTAGAGCATCCACAACCGTGCTCTTGCCAGCGGCACGGTTGTGGGCCCGGGCGGTACTATTCATGCCTGCTCTCTGGCAAGAGCACAACACCCACAACTGTGCTCTTCCGCAAGGACGAACACAATTAATATAAAATTCAATTAAACAAAAACATTTCCATAATATTAAAATCCATTTAAAAACCACAATAAATATTACAAATTACAAATAAAATTAAAAAATACATAATTAAAATCCTAAAAATTAAAAATTACATAATTAAACTCCTTAAAATTAAAAATTACATAATTAAAATCCTAAAAATTAAAAATTACATAATTAAACTCCTAATAAGACTACGCATCCGGCGGGATCAACCCCAATTATTTTTGGAGACCTATTATCATGGTCTCGTGTGTTTCAAGTTGCGTGGGGGTCATAGATGACCTATTGGCCATATTGAGTTGGCTTAAGAGCATCCACAGCTAGTTGTTCGGGGGTGGAGGTGGCACATAGGGAGCGGGAGCGGCTTCGGGAGTGGCTTCGGGAGTCGAGCCGCGACGACGGTTGGCTGCCGCCTTCTTCCTTCCTTGGGGGCGGCGTTGGGAACCGCTCGGTCCGGCGTCGGGGCTACCCAAGTTAGCTCCGACGAGTTGGCTAGCCACTTCTTCTGAGCCGGAGTCGGATAGGGCTACCGACCTTGATCGTTTGGAGGAGCCGCTAGAGGAGGATGTTATGCCTCCCTTATACTTCGGGTGCGTCCGCATCTCCTGCCAAACGTTAAGATATTTGAACGACTTACCATTCATGGATTGGTAGGTGCTCAGCGCGGCGGTGATGATGTCGACCTCGCTTCGTCCGCTCCCGGCATTCCGGGACTCCTGGATGAAATAGCCGTTGAACTTGCCAATTTCTTCGTTGGCTCGGCCGATGCAGTTGCGCACCATACTCTCGTTGCGCTCGATCGTTCCCGGCGGCCGGTTTGCATTGTACCGGCTAGAGACGCGCTACCAAAAGTGATCGCCGGATTGGTTCGTTCCAACCACCGCATCTTCGGAGATTTCCAAGTACGCCTTGAACAATCTTTCCATCTCCGCCGGTGAGTACGGTGTGCGGACACCGGCGCGAGATGGAGGAGTCGGCATTTGGGAAGGGGCGCGAGGCCTAGGCTCCGGTGTCCACCCGTAGCGCCCATCGGAGGCACCTTGATCGTCGATTGGGTATGGCCGGTAGCCACTCGGAACGCCCAAATCTTGGGTGAGAGGAGGGGCCGAATATTCCGTTTCCGGACTAGGAAACGGTTGTGAACCGAACCATTCGGGGTTCCAACCGTAGGAGCCCGAAGGGTTATCGTCTTGGCCGGACATAGTGATGTTGTAGGGTATGAGAGAATGAAGATGAAAATGGATATGAGAGAATGGAGATGAGAATGGATATTGGAGAATGATGATGAGAGTTGTGTAGTTTGATGTGAATTTTTGGGGTGAAATTGGGGGTATTTATAGATGAAAGTGTGTATTTTTGGGGTGAAAAAAATGAAAAAAAAATTTAAAAAGGTGTAAAAAACGGTTATAAACGGATATATTTTTTTGGGGAAGTGAATTTTTTTTTATCGGTTTTTTTAATAAAAAACCGATTTTTAAAAAAAATAAAATAAAAAATGTTTAAACACAACGGCTATACCGTTGACGAATGGGAGCGTGCCACGTGTGCGTCCGCTGGCACGGACGTGCTCGATACATCGAGCAGCGCCGTGCCAGCGGCGCGAGCGCAGCGGCGGCGGATGGCGTCCGTGCCAGCGGCGCGGACGGCAGTGGCGACGGACGCCACTGCTGCGCATGCTCTTAGTGTTTTAAGTTAATATATTCCGTTAAATATTTTAAACACCGTTAGTTAGTTTATAATTTATCCAACTTATCATCATAATAAAATAATAATTAGAGATTTATTACAATTAACCAATCTAAAAAAATAATCGTCAATATCAATTCTTCCAGCAATTAATCATGGTTTAACAAAATTTTGTCTCTCAATACATTTTTTATTGTATTCTTTATAGAACACAATATAAAATAAGTCCATATTTCATCTTTACAAAATGGTTAGTTTTGAGCTTCCAAAAGTCAATAAGTCAATATTTAATTTTTACAAAAAAGATTCAAATATCTTTTTAGTTGTATTCTCCGTTGTTACATGAGAAAACTTCGACAATAAAATGCAATTCGCTAATTTGATGGTGAAGAGTGTTAATTTTTTTGTATGTGTTTTTCATTTTTGTGAGTAATAAAAATAATTGTGTTTGAAATAATTAATGGACAGTTTTAATTAAAAATTTTTTGTACAAATTTGAAACATTGATGAAACTTTTTGTATATATGATGTAATTGGAAGTAACGGTGTTGGACTTGGATCCCCTGCTGTGGCAAAATGCGCAGCAGGGGATGCTGTGTAAATCATATCCCTCCATTGATTTTTATTAAGTTAGATTATTTTCTTTTATTCATAAATGATTGGTTTTGATCTACATAGCATCCCCCTGTGCATTTTGCCATCCAAGTCCAACAGTGTTAGTAGGGACTTGACGGAATGTATTAACTTAAAACACTAATGTAACTTAATACTTTTTATACTAAATTGAAACAGCAAAACATTTTATATAAAAAGCGTAATTAACCCAACTCCAAAATACTTTGTAAATGAAACTATTAGTTGACCAAATTGCTGAAATTAGTTAATTATGAATAGCATCTACTGATCTATCCTGAACTTTTGAAAATCTTGTCATATTTTCCCATTTTGTATTTTGAACCAGCAACTAAGCCTCTCATTGCAAAGGCCAACCTGAATTTTAAAACTTTTAATAAATTTCAAATAATTTAATTCAAACGCTTAACCCGGTAGTGTATTTTTATAGCAGTCAGATTTTTCAAAAATTTAGTAAGAATGAGAGTATTTCAACCGATAGATGCTCATGGCATGAATTTTTTTTTTTTTGAGAAATAAAAATCATGCATTTTTAAGGACATACAAGCATTAAGTATACAACTTTTTACATACCTGTTTATGGTTTTAGTCTCGTATTCTCTTTTGATGCAACTTTACAATATATTAATATTGTAAAAATTTGTTATAGGAACTGTAATTTTTTCTCGCATTTTATAATGTGATTGGAATCTGTTGAATGTAAAATTGCAATTCGTTATTTATTTATTCATTCTGCGTGATGTTAAATACTCCCTCCGTCCAAATTTTTTTTGACAAACTTGTAAATGACACGGATTTTAATGTGCAATTGATAAAGTAATAGAGAGATTAAGAGTAGTGATATATTAACAAAAATTGTATAAATAAAATTGGATGTTTTAGGTATTTTACATTTATAATAAATTTATGATAATTGCTTAATTTAACGTATTACATAATTAGACTTCAATGCTCATTTAGGAAAATTAAGTTTTCCGTAATCTATATTTACCCATTTATGAAGGATTTAGTAATCAGTTCCATAGAAACATACATTAATTGCATATTTTTTTCTACTAATAAAAAAGACTGCATCATGATGTATACGTAATTTTTTAGTGTTAATCATCCAAATAAAAAATATTATAGTCATTTCACACCCAATTATTTTATTATTAAGTCATTTTTTAATTTCTAAATATGAATTAAATACAAGCATATATACTTGATTTCTTTGTGCTAACATCAAACAAAATAATCATAGTCTTCACATCCAATTATTTTATTATTATAATTTTAAAAATTTTAAGTTATAAAAATGACTACATAATTATATATATAATTTCTTAGTGTTATTATCTAACCAAATACTACTAATATATTCGCATCTAGTTATTACTATTAATAAACAATTCTTAAAATTTTAATTTACAAAAACAACTACATGCATATATAATTAATTTTTTCATGTTATTATCTAAAACTTTATTCATAGTCATTCATATCCAATTATATATTATTGATAATTTTATAAAAATGAGTACATGCACATATACTTAATTTCTTTGTGTTACCATCAAACAAAATAATCATAGTCATTCACATCAAATTAATTTATTATTAAATAATTTTATAATTCTATGTTATAAAGATGAATACATGCATATATACTTAATTTTTTAGCGTTATCATCCAACGAAATAATAATATATTTCACATCCATTTATTTATAATTTCTAAATTATAAAATTGGTTCTTAGTGCTACCATCAAACAAAATAATCATAGTGGTTCACGTCCATTTATTTTATTATAAATAATTTTTACAATTTCAAGTTACTAACAAATAACTACTCCTACATGATTATACACTTAATTTCTTAGTGTTATCATCCAACAAATTAATAATAGTATTTCATATCAAATTACTTCATTGTTAAATAACATTTAAATTTCTAAGTTATAAAAACGACTACATGCATATAGACTTGATTTCTTAATGTTATTATCCAACAATTTAATCATAGTCATTCAAATTTAGATTATTTTACTATTAAATAACTTCTAAAATTTTAAATTATAAAAATTACTACATGCATATAAATACTTAATTTCTTAGTGTTAGCATTAAACGAAATAATCATAGTCATTCACATCCAATTATTTATTGTTAAATAAAATTTAAAATTCCAGGTTATAAAATTACTACGTGCATATGTACTTACTTTCTTAGTGTTATTATCAACCAAACTAATCATAGTCGTTCACATTAATTTTTTCATCATGAAATAATTTTTAAAATTCCAAGTTATAAAAACGACTACATGGATATATACTTACTTTCTTAATGTTATCATCAAACAAAATAATCACAGTCATTCACATCAATCGAAATAATCATAGTTATTCATATACAGTTATCTTATTATCAAATGGTTTTTGAAATTTTAAATAATCATAATCATTCACATTTAATTATTTTATTACTGTAAAATTCTAAATTGTAAGTTAAATCATTTTTAAAATTTTAAATAATCATAGCTATTCCATATTCGCATCAAAAAATATTTTTTTTTGTAAACATAAATTTATATAATAAATTAATTTAAAATTATAAAATAATTATATTTCCAATCTATTTTTGAATTGTTTAAGTACAATTTAAAAAATCAGAAATAATTGCACCTTAAGATATAATTACAAGTAGATAGAATAAAATGACTAGGCAAAAACTATTAGATGCAGCACTATTAAAATCGGCTACCAAAATTTATTAGTATACTTCAATTTATGAAATTTCTCTAAATAAATGGCACCATTTTGTTGCATTGGTTATTCATATTTATTCTATTTCCATATATAATCATGTAATTTGGTAGGGAGTTAACTTAACAAATATAACAAAAAGGGTAATCAAGTAAAGGAATAAGTAATTTATAAGAAAATCGGTTTAAATAAAAATCGATTTAAAATTTAAGGGCATTTTGTATGTACAATTTTTGTTAATTTATCTTTATTCATAATAAAATGTAGTGTAATGAGTGTTAGTGGATTGCGGGGTTCATATTATAAATGATGTGAAGAATTATTATTTATTGAAAAACTTTTCATATTTAAACTATGTCTAATTATGGAGGACAACCCAAAATGGTAAATTCTATTTTTTGGGGACATAGGGAGGATGTGTTTATGTGTAAGACAACTAATATATATATAGAGGTGTGATCCGTTGCTAACTTTCTTAAGTTGCTAACTCATCAATGCAGTGTATTAAACGGTGATATTGAAATGTGAACATTAACTTAGTTGATATTTTATACATTGTGTTGACATTAATATTTATATAAAAATGTCAACACAAATTTGTGTTGATATTTTAATGTGATTGAGTTGACATTTTTAATATAATTTGTTAATAAGTTAGCAAGTTAAGAAAAATTAGCATTATAGCGCGACAACCATGTGTGTACATCTGTGTATATTAGTCAGTATTTCAACATAACTAATTATTTACACTTACTTCATCCCTCTTTTTACTTCATTATTATTATGAGTTCTTCTTTCTCCTATTTTTGATAAATATATAAATTTTTATTTTTTATTTGTGTTCGGATCTTGAAGCCTATTGATGATACGGACCGACTGAAAGAGTTTAAAGATAATTACACTTTGTTTTATGATGCAACAAAAGATTATTGATCCCTCTCCACATATTGTGATTAATTTCACGTATGCTCACATAGTGTATTTAACTTGAACAAGATCTGCTAACTTGGAGGAAACAAAGAAGTTGATTAGAAAGTACTCCCTCCGTCCCCAAAGAATATACACTTTGGGTTTGGTATGAGTTTTAATGCAAAATTGATAAAGTAATAGAGAGGTAAAGAGAAAAAGTAATTAAAGTATTGTTAATGAGGAATGAGTCTCACCTCATTAAAGAGAAAAAAGTTTACAAAATTGAAAAGTGTATATTCTTGTGGGATAAACTAAAAAAGAAAGAGTGCATATTCTTGTGGGATAGAGGGAGTATTGATTTTGCGTATCAGCTCTAAATTTTCAAGAATACACAAATATTTGCAATTAACTTGTCGTTTTGTTTTGGTTTAGACTAATCCAATAATTTCATCAGTACCATAACCTCATCCAACTTATTTTTCCACACTTAGATAAGCTAACTTATCATCGTTTGACATGGTAATTTAAGACATCAAAATAGTACAAGTTTTCCAACATAGATCGATATCTCATTTCATATTTCAATATACTAATACACACACTTCAAACATATACATATGTTATTCTACAAATATCAATTTGTATGTGCATGTGTTTTGTGTTTAAGAACATCAAATTTTGGGTGGGAAAAATGAAGATGAGAAATGTATAAAAAAATAGTCATGTTCTAATAAACTCTTAACTCAAGAACAAGACTTGTGAAATGAAAATTTGTTGATTGTGATCATCAACCAGTGGGTGCAACAACTACACAAAGTTAATCTACACTAATCTGACTATCTTAACCTAATCTGCCAACCTCAAAACCACCCTATTCTTGAGTATATATAAAAGCAATTCCCACTCTCTCACACTCCAAATGCTCAATCAAAATTTTCAGCTAAATACAAACACTAATTAAGTGAATAAGATGGGAGGACTCAGCATCTCTCTCTGTTCTTGTTTCATCTTATTGCTTCTCTCCACAGCAAATGCCAAAGTCCACTACCACGATTTCGTCGTACGTTTCTAACCGCCCTAACTAACTAACTAACTAACTCCTATGTCATGTTCTCATTCATGAGGTTTATTATATGCCTTGTGAAACAGGTGCAAGCAACCCCAGTGAAGAGGCTGTGCAAGACTCAGAACGCGATCACGGTTAATGGAATGTTCCCGGGGCCCACGCTGGAAGTTAACAATGGCGATACTCTAGTGGTTAACGTTGTCAATAGAGCTCAGTACAATGTAACCATTCACTGGTAATTTATAAACCATTATGTCTATGTCAAAATCTGTAATCTGAAATGAAGCGATTAATTGTTTCGTATTTATCACAGGCACGGTGTGAGGCAGATTAGGACTGGATGGGCTGATGGACCGGAATTTGTGACTCAATGCCCTATAAGGCCGGGAGGGAGTTACACTTACCGGTTCACCATCCGAGGACAAGAAGGTACTCTTTGGTGGCACGCGCACAGCTCATGGCTCAGAGCTACAGTCTACGGAGCTTTGATCATTCGCCCGAAACAAGGAGACTCCTATCCCTTCCAAAAGCCAAAGCGCGAAACTGCCCTTCTTCTTGGTAAGAAAAGTAACTACACCTCTGAATACTTACAAAATTGTGACTCATGTCAATGTTGATCAGGTGAATGGTGGAATGCTGATCCAATCGCGGTTATTAGGCAAGCCACGAGAACAGGAGCCGCTCCCAACGTTTCCGATGCTTACACAATCAATGGCCAGCCTGGAGACCTCTACAATTGCTCTAGTAAAGGTTGGTTTATGGAAAATGATAGAATTTGAAAAAAAAAATTGCTTATGACATATTTGATGATCCATCTGATGCAGATACATTGATAGTGCCGGTGGACTCTGGCGAGACGAATCTCGTTAGAGTTGTGAACGCCGCGCTGAACCAGCAACTCTTCTTGAAAATCGCCAATCACAAGCTGACGGTGGTTGCAGCTGACGCCTCTTACGTTAAGCCCTTCACCACCTCAGTGCTCATGCTCGGGCCAGGCCAGACCACCGACATCCTAATCACCGCTGATCAGCCACCTGCGAGATACTACATCGCAGCAAGAGCCTACGCTAGTGCACAAGGCGCACCATTCGATAACACCACAACCACAGCCATCCTCGAATACAAATCTGCCCCCTGCCCGGCTAAAGGCGCCAATGTCAAGCCAGTCATGCCAAGAATGCCAGCTTTCAACGACACTGCTACTGCGACCGCCTTCACAACCAGCTTCAGAAGCCCGGGACGAGTTGAAGTACCCACTAAGATCGATCACAATCTCTTCTTCACCGTTGGACTAGGCCTCAACAACTGTCCCCCTGGCGCCAGTAGTAGTACCTGCCAGGGTCCGAATGGCACTCGTTTTACCGCCAGCATGAACAACGTATCTTTCGTGCTACCATCCACTTTATCCTTGCTTCAAGCACATCAACAGCGCATGCCTGGTGTCTTCACCACAGACTTTCCAGCAAGCCCCCCCGTAAGATTTGATTATACCGGGAACGTCAGCCGCTCACTCTGGCAGCCTGTTCCAGGGACTAAACTCTACAAGGTACGATACGGAGAAACAGTGCAGTTAGTACTGCAGGGAACAAGCATCTTCACCGCCGAAAACCACCCAATCCATCTCCACGGCTATGATTTCTACATACTTGCAGAAGGATTCGGAAATTTCAATCCAAGCAGAGATTTAGGCAAATTCAATCTCATAGATCCTCCTCTACGGAACACAGCAAGTGTTCCTGTTGGTGGATGGACAGTAATCAGATTCTTGGCAGACAATCCAGGTTGGTTTTGATTGAGACTCATTCATAGTATATAAATTTGCAATGCTCTAACGAAAACTTGAACTTCAAACAGGGGTATGGCTGATGCATTGTCACTTGGATGTTCACATCGGGTGGGGTCTAGCAACGGCTTTCCTAGTAGACAACGGTGTTGGCGAACTGGAGACACTTGAGGCGCCTCCACCCGATCTTCCGGCTTGCTAGCTAACCTCGATCATTTCTTTCTGTCCTGCAAGAAGGGCAACCAATATTTTTCAACCACACACCATATGAGTTCTATTGTTGTTTGTTTTTACCCAACATTTGGGGCTACATTCTAGTTTTTCCTTTCCATTTAATTACTTTACTTACATATATACAACACCCTCAAGTTCTTAGATAACATATAGCATTACTGTTTTCCATTACCATTAAACATACCTTCTTAATTATACTCTGTTACAAGCTTTCTTAGTAGCTCTTCTGTACAATCTTGATGGAACAAAAACTTGCACGTCGAGGAACCAAGATATGCGATATGAATCCTTGTACGTTGATAACGGACAATATTTTTTTTTCCAATAATATTTTAATCGATATTGATATTGAATTAATTCTAAATTGGCTTGTATCACCTCCTTGAAGATTATACGTTTGTTATTTATTCAGATAAAGGTCACAAATTGGAATTTGAATAAATAATTATAAGGAGTAGTGCAGAAAGAAATTATTTGAGTGGAAAAATAAAGTTGTAATACTAAATGGAAAAGAAGAGGTTAACAAAGAAAAGGTGGTTCCATACATCTTGAACTCCTGGCAAGCACCAATGTATGCAATCAGCATACGGAATTGGATTGGCGCGTTGCTGGGGCGTCGAAACGCTTTGTAGATGGAAGTGTGCGCGTCCTTGCGTAGACTGGTGAGCTGAGTGATGTTGAGGAACCTGACTGGAACTTCGGATTTGCTTAATTCTTCATTAATTATGGGATACAAGCTTGGTGATGCTCCCACGTAGCTTGGATCCTCGATCATCGTTGTCTCGTTCTAGCAGTTGCCTTTTTGAGCTCTGCCCCATTTATAGCTCCTTTATCAATAAATTAAAGTGGCTAACATCAAAAACATCTATGTAAAATGAGGCATGATAAGTTTAAAGCAACAATGTATTACCCTTGATGAGTAACTGAGAAGCCCGCGAAAAATAGTCTTGTTTTGTTAGAGCATCTTCAATGGCGGCGAGTGGGCCGGCTAGCCGATTTCCGACGCTCGCCGGTCAGCTCGCCGAACCATTGGAACTGGCGAGCGCCAAATCGGCGAAAAAATCAGCGTGCCCACGCCGATTCTCCGGCGCTGGCCGATGCGCTCGCCGATCGGCTGATCGCCATTGTAGGCTCCCGATCAGCAAGCAATCGGACAACCGATTTTAATTTTTTTTTAATGTTTTTTTTGTGGGACAAACTCATTTTTGGTTGTTTCTCTTTTATAGAGACAACCTTGGATGTTTTATGTTCCACTTTCGATGTGGGACAAACTCATTCTTGGTTGTTTCTTTTTTATAGAGACATCCTTGAAGGTTTTAAGTTCCACTTTCGATGTGGGACAAACTCATTCTTGGTTGTTTCTCTTTTATAGAGACATCCTTAAATGTTTTATGTTCCACTTTCGATGTGGGACAAACTCATTCTTGGTTGTTTCTCTTTTATAAAGACATCCTTGAATGTTTTATGTTCCACTTTCGATGTGAGACAAACTCATTATTGGTTGTTTCTCTTTTATAGAGACATCCTTGAAGGTTTTAAGTTCCACTTTCGATGTGGGACAAACTCATTCTTAGTTGTTTCTCTTTTATAGAGACATCCTTGAATGTTTTATGTTCCACTTTCGATGTGGGACAAACTCATTCTTAGTTGTTTCTCTTTTATAGAGACATCCTTGAATGTTTTATGTTCCACTTTCGATATGGGACAAACTCATTCTTGGTTGTTTCTCTTTTATAGAGATATCCTTGAATGTTTTATGTTCCACTTTCGATGTGGAACAAACTCATTCTTAGTTGTGTTTTTTTAATTAATGTACTTTTTTAAATTTTAATATTATTATTGAGTTTTCCCGTATCTGTGTCGTAAATTTAATTCCATATTTTGTGTGATTGTCAATTATTATTTATTTTATATAATTAGGAGTGATGTGACTAGGCTATTGCTGGGCTATTTGCTTGTCCTGATGATGTGGTAGGAAGATTTTTAGTGCTGATGATGAGGCAGGAGGAGTTTGTGGCTAGGCTATGGCTGAGCGAAAGCCATTGTGGATGCCCTTATAATCGACATTCTCGTTTATCCATTCTATCAACTTCTTCAGCGCAAGGCGATAACCATCCTCCATCGATAACTTTACCGTCTCCCTCTTTTCGTCGTCGAAAGATCCTTTCCTTCGATAAGCGAAACGACCCGCGGGGTAGGTAAGATGTACTGTCTTGATATACATAATAGTAGTACTAACTTATCTTGATTTAATTGAAATAAAACCTATGAAAATAATGACTTACAATAATACATTGACGCCTTCGACCCACCAAATGTAAGTGTTGAAGAGGATTATGTCTGCTCCCTTCCAATATTGACCATGCTTATCAATAGATGCATTTCGGATAATTCTGTAATCCACCTTGTGCATTTTGGGGTCATCTGCGTTTGATTCTACTAAAAATAGAGTCCAATAGTACTCTATTGTTGCATTATATTCCTGATTAATGTATAAATTATCATGCAATATAATGTCACAATATTCATTTATGTGGAAAATGGAACTACTATAATTTCAAGAAAGTAAAGGGACGTAAAAACTCTAAACTATAATTTGGACCTTTAGAAAATATAAACAGATGAATAACAACAATAAAAAATGTCAACACAGTGTCAACCGTTGACGCTATGCTGACATCAAAATCTTGAAATTTTACAATGTGTTGACGCTATGTTGACATCAAAATCTTGAAATTTAAAATGTGTTGGCACTGTGTTAGATACTGTGTTGAGGAACATGGAATTTGTAAAATATATAGAGTTTGCATTTTATCACGACCCAGTAATACTATATATGAATAAATAAATGGAAAGAGACCTTGGCTGTGAAAATGGATAGGGAATGAATGACTTCCAAGGATTGAGCGCATGTTGTGGTATGGCTCGGTGAAGAAGACAAACCAATGACGTCCCACCAAAATCATTCTCTTCCCTCTAAGCTCTTCCAACATCATTGTTGCGTTAAAACTGCAACAAATATTTTTCCTTACTATTTTATTATTTTCCTCTTATAATAAATTGTACACAATCATTAATATCCATTTAGAACCTCCACAATGGGGCGCCCTATAGTCAGCCTTATATGGCGCCTTATACTCCGCCACATCACTATTTTATCCTCCTACCCATTCACCTGCAGTGGGATGCCCTATAGGCCGCCCTAAGCATTTTATTTATTTGAATATTTAAAACACTACAAAAATTGGAAAAAAAACATCATTTCATTGAAAGTTCAAAGGTTACAGTACGAAATAAAAAAAAACTATAAATTCTCAATGGCGGTTACGGTTCCAAACTTCTTCAATCACGTCCTTCATGAGCTGAGCATGCTCTTATTGGTTGCGCATTGATGTCTGTCTAGATAGAACCTCATTGAAGCCCATCGGTAATCCTCGAACGTGGGGCGGGGTCGTCGTGCTGGAGCTAGAGCCAACTTCATCATCACCCCAATCGGTGACTCTTCCACCTTCATGCTCGACTATCATGTTATGCAAGATGATGCACGCATACATGACATCGACGATGACTTCCTTGTACCAAAAACGCGCCGGACCTTTCACTATTGCCCACCGTGCTTGGAGCACACCAAATGCCCGCTCCACATCATTCTGCGCAGCCTCCTGCTTTTGCGCAAATAAAACTCTCTTGTCACCCATTGGGAAGCTGATCGTCTTCAGCAAAACAGGCCACCTTGGGTATATGCCATCGTCCAAGTAGTACCCCATATGATATTGGCGTCCGTTGCCAGTGAAATCGATGGCCGGGCCGTTGCCATTTGCATTGCTTGGTGAAGAGGTTGGTTGAGTTGAGGATGTTGATGTCATTGTTTGACCCCGCTACACCGAAGTAAGCATGCCAGATCCAGAGCCGATGGTTAGCGACAGCTTCGAGGATCATCGTCGGGTGGCTGCCCTTGTATCCACTAGTAAATTGGTCTCTCCACGCTGTCGGGCAATTCTTCCACTCCCAGTGCATACAATCGATGCTCCCTAGCATTCCAGGAAAGCCGTGCGTCGTCTCGTGCATCTTCATCAAGGCCTGGAAATCCTCAGCAGTCGGCTTTCGCAAATATGTGTTGCTATAAGCCTCCACAACTCCGCTACAAAAATTTTTCAGGCACTCGCGGCCAGTTGTTTCCCAGACGTGAAGGTACTCGTCGAACATGTCCGTCATGGTGCCGTAGGCCAACTGCCGGAGCGCAACCGTGCACTTCTGCAACGGCGTAAGTCCGGGTCCGCCGATACAATCTTCCCGATACTGGAAGTATTCATCACGTGCCTCCAACATTTGGACAATGCTGAGAAAAAGATCTCGCCGCATTCTAAAACGGCGTTGAAAAACCATCGGGCCCCACCGTGGTTGCTCGTCAAAATAGTCTGCGAACAGACGTTGGTGAGCTACTCGTGCTCGCGGCGGACAAACGTCCGACGTCGAATCGGCCTCGGGATCTGCACCGCCTGGGCCTGCTCCGCCGCTTCGCGCTCCATTTCGGCCAAGCATTCCACCCCAACCTCATGAACGCAATCGAATAAGGCCCGAGTAATGCCCTCCGAGGTACTCTAGTCGTCGTCAGGTCTCATTTTTTTTAGTGAGAAAGATTGGGAGAGAAATATTGGTGTGTGGGGAAAGTGAGAGATGAGAGAGAAAATTTGGTGTGGAAAATGGAATGAGAAATGGGGTTTAAATAGATAAAATTCTGAAAAAAAAGGACAACGCATTGCATCGTCCGCGGTATCGTCCGCGTGACCCGCAGTGGGGCGGACGATGTGTGTTCTGATGCCATCGTCCACGGAAGATGTATAGGATGCGGACGATGCATCTGGCATCGTCCGCATGGCTACAGTGGCGGACAATAGCCCGCCCGATGCATTGGGCGGATGATATGTGGATGCTCTTATGTCCATCTATATTGTGTATGAAACGTTCGCAATGATTTTGTTACGATGCATAAATAAAAGAAAATGGTAAACATTTTGGCCATTCGCAACGCTGTCTCTTAACAATCTCATCCCTTAACTATTCATGAGCCCCACTGTACTTTTCACTCCATCTCTTAACTAAGAGACAGAACCAACAGCCCTCCATCTCTTATCCGTCTCTTAACCATCTCTTAACTTACTATTCATTCAATTTCATTTTTTATTTTTTTTCCAACAAATTCAATTAATAAAAAACACACTTCATTAAATAAAATAATAATACAACTTAAAATCCTAAAAAAATACATAATTAAATTCATGACAAAATAAATAAATAAAAAACATAATTTAAAATACAATTTTATAGAAATTAAAAAAACTACTACTCCGCCGGCGAATCATCTCCCGAAGGCGGCGGCGGTGCACTCTAGCTATCTGGAGGCGGAATACCAATTTGTCTTGCCATATACTCAATTCCGGCAAGATGGGCTTGGTATTGTGGAGGCGTCATGCGGGAAGTGTCCGCCATTGTGGCGGTCAAGTACATGGACAATAGGTGTTCGAGCCCGAGCCTGTCTAGCTTGATTCGCCTCGGCCCCTCCTCCCTCTAGCCGCCTTCGCCGCCTTGGTCCCTTGCACACGGGAGGACCCCCCAGCATCGTCTGTCGTGCCCTCAACCTCCTGCGAGGCAGCCTCTTGTGCAGAGCTGCCCGAACCACCCCCACTAGACTAGTATTGGCCACCCGCCGTGTGCTTCGTGCGCTTCGAGGTCGAGCCCGAGCTGGACTGCACACCGCCGGCCCACCTTTCCTCGTCTTTGACGGCCTCCCAGACATCGACATGTCTGAATTCTTTGCCGGTGTCTTCGAAGTAGACTCGCAAAGCCGATCTCAGAATGTCGGCTCTCGTGGCTCCGCTTTGGTAATGAGCCGCTTCGTTCTTGTAGATGCCGCATAATTTTTTGACCTCCCTGTCGACTCGGTCAAAGTGAGCGGGGAGCATTTTCAATGTGCGGCGGCGGGACCTTCTTGGCTTGATCTCGTTGTAGGCCTCGGTGACCTTTTCCCAGAAGCACTTCCGGGATTGTTGATTCTCGATGATGGGATCGTACGAGACGCTGATCCAGACGTTGTACACCGCCATCATGTCCTTGCGGCTGTACGGATGCCGGCCTACATCCTCATCCTCATCGGCCTCCTCCGCCTCTTCCTCCACGGCGTCGAATGCCCTGGAGCTTACACCGCCTCGTCCTCCTTCCGGATGGGGTTCATCCGGATAATCCTCTCGAATTTGGGATAATCCCTGCGAATACCTCGGTGCGGAGGGACGAGCGTATGCATCCACATCAAAATGGGTGGTTGGTACCCCCCGGCGTCGACGAGCCCTGGGTGCCCGACGTAGACGAACCGGAACCACCCATCACGTTGTACATGCCCCCAAACGCGTTGATGTCAAACCTCCCGGAGCCGCCACCGCCACCGCCAGAGTTTCCGTCGCCGGACATTTTGTGATGAGAGGTTAGATGAAAATTGGAGAGGAAATGGAGATGATTTGTAGGATTTGATGGGTATTTGTTTGTGAAATGAGGATGAAATAAGAGTATTTATATAGTAAAAAAATTAAAAAAGGGAAAACGGTCGAAAAAAGGTAATATTACCATTTCGATTATTTATTTATTTTTAATTAAATTCAATTTTTTTAAAAATGATTTATTGCGTCAGCGTGACGAAGCCCACTCGCGGGCCGGCGAGTGGGCGTCACGCATGGCGCCGGAGCGCGCCACGTCGGCCGTGGTGGTAGCGGTAGCTAGGGATGTCAATGTAGCCCGCAACCCGTGGGCTGGCCCGAATAGCCCGCCAAATTTATAGGGTTAGGGCTGGAAATTTCTAGCCCGATAAAATTAAAACCCGATTAGCCCGCATCCGATTAACCCGCGACCCGTTAGGGCCAGACCCGAAAACCCGATGGGCTGGCCCGAAAACCCGATAAAATTTCTATTATTCTATTTTTTACTCCTAATTCGACACTTCATTGATTAATTTTATAATATAGATAACTAAAAAAATAACTTTCAAATTTTATATTAAATATACAAATTATGTATTGAATTTTTATTAATATAATAATTGATAAATAAATTAAAAACTTCAAATTCACTTAAAAAATATTTAAATTTCTAAAATATGCATTAAAATTTCACGAAATATCTCAATTATTAGTATTTGATCATGTTTATGATCGAGTTTGACCATATATCTCAAATTTATCATAATTAAATATTTTACATTTTATGAATATAACAAATTTTCATCATTATTTATTGGATTGATCGCATGTTAATCTTATCGGTAGCAACCCGATTAACCCGTTGGGCTAGCCCGAAACCCGAGTTTTTAGGGTTAGGGTTGAACTTTTACAACCCGAAAGAAATCACAACCCGATTAGCCCGCACCCGATTGACCCGCAACCCGAGTAGGGCCAGCCCGAAACCCGATGGGCTGGCCCGATTGACATCCCTAGCGGTAGCCCTTATCCGGCCGGCCGTGGCGGAGACACGTCAGCTGTTGGTCCATGTACGGGCAGTCCGATTCCTCGTACGACGGCTGATTGAAATCCCAGACCCACCTCCCGCCATATATATCATATTTGTGCTTCATCTCTAACACCAACAAATGATTAAAAATTAGCCAAAACAATGTGTTCGATAATTAGAAGGATTAATTAAAAATGAAGAGATTTTTTTACCATCGCGTGCAAGGGGGCGGTGGTGATCGTATAATCGAGAGACGTAGCACAAGGCGGAGAGGTAAATTACAAAGGCCGAGAAAATAAGGCCGAATAATGCAAAATGAGAAAGGATGGTGGACAACGACGACAAAGGTGGCGGCCAAGGGCTTCATTACAATGATTGCTCCTATTTTCTGCGTCTTTTTTCTGATTTTTTTTGGATAGTCATCTATTATGATGCAGAAACGTTATTTATAAAAATGTTAGGCTTTGATCATTGGAAATGAAATAATTGCTTCCTTGTTCAGGTGATACTCCTAATAAAGATATCAAAACCTGATTGTTACAAAATAAGTAACAATATATCCAATTGCACTATAAAATTTTATTACGAAAAAATAAAACATTAAATTATATCATACAGTACAAAAGTAAATTATTTAGAAATTATATACCTCGCTTTCGAATAAGTAACCTAAATGATTATTTTTTACTTGACATATATAAATTGAATTTGAAAAATAATTAGCTCCTGATTGATGATTGCATTGGTATAAAAAATAATTTTAATTAAGGAATAGGCGTAAAAATAGTGGGTTTTAATAATTAACTACGTACGTGGGTTTCGTATTGGGCCGAGTTAACTAATTCTGATATTAACTCATAAATGGACTTCCAATTAAGGCCACCATAATTTGGGCCTTTGCTATTTCGTCGGGCCATACAGATACCGGAAGTAATAAACCTAACACCAACTATGGTTAGTTAGCAGCCACTAAATAGGCATATTGGTGGGGTTTGGTGCCCCTGCACAGCAAAAGACACATGCATAAACAAATACTTCCACCGTCCGCCAATAGGAGTCTCGCTCACTTTTGAGCGTCTTCTCAACACTATTCTCTCTATTGCTTTACCATTTATGCACTTTAACTATTTATTATCATTTTTACAAAACGAGTGCGCAAAAGTGACCGGGACTCCTAATGGCAGACGGAGGGAGTAAATCAGATCTACAGATCTATTTGACCAATTATGGGATTAATTAACTACATGTTAAACAATCAATTGCATACAAGAACGCACATTAATTCATGTTTAAGTAATTTAAACTCTAATTCATGAATTCCTACGGTTTAGAATTACCGATCTGATTATCCAAAGAATCGACGATTGCTTGCGCCTTCTCCACGTGATGTTCTTCGTACTCAACCACGAACCTTCTAATCTGTATCCCGAACTCAGATAATGACCTTTGGGTGGGCAAAGCTTGTCAGAATCGAAAATGGCTTGATTAGAAAGAAGACATCAGTTCTGTGAAGAACTGCGAAAAATCGTTCACTGCCAATGAGGAGCACACAATTTTAATGTCAATTGTCATTAAATCTCCTTTCTATTCTCCTTTTATATAGAGTTATGATGAGCCAGATTAGAGATCCATGAAGGTTGGACTTGGGTTAAACCTGTTGCACTTTTACTAATTAAATTGATCCCCAATTTAATACAAGTCCAACAGAATATTATTATCATCCACTATAGTATAATAATATTGACTACCCGTCCAATCCAAAATTACGAGTAATTCGGGCTTTACCTCTTTAATTTATTATTTCCCGTGTTTAAGATATAAATATCTAATTAATTTAAGTATGCTATTTGACTTTAATTAATTAACATCTTTTTCTAAGAGTTGTCTAGTTCAAAATCTTTATTTATTATTCTGGAATAAATTCTAACCTGCCGGGTTTTTGAATAATAAAACCTTTTTCGAACACCTCTTGAGGATATTATCAAACTGGACTCACCCAGCACACGATTCATTGCAATAACAATATTAGCACCTCTAGACATTGATCACCACTACCCAAGATATCAAGATTCTTGGATTGTGAAAAATCCGCACCATTTGATAAATTAAAGTAGTGCATAATCAATATCGTATGTTCAGTGTTATGTCAACAATGATTAAGAAATAACAACCACTGAGACATCGTCTTTCAGTAAATAGCAAGAAAGACTTTATCTCAACTGTTAGATCATTCAGTGCTATACCACAACAGTGTCGTTTATTTCCTAAAGTAAGGAAACCTGCGAACTGACACTGCAACCTTTCACCATAGGTAGCCAAAGCCTATCTAGGTTGTGAAATTCTATTTCTCTTCTACAAAGGACCGACTATATCACATTCTGTGAACGTCGTTCATGACTAGTCTACTATGCAGAAGAAATAGACTTGTTTGCTTCTTATACATTTAAATATTTGAGAAACATCTTATAAATGCATAAGCAAACACCAATGCGATAATCTAATTTGCGATAATCTAATTTACAATTGAACTCTAACTAAGATATTAGTGGAAGTTTTGGACTAGCATCAAACTTCAAACTATAAAATATTAAAGGTTCGTGTATTTTTTAGCAAAAAAAATTAGAGTTGGTTAAAAGTCAAAATTTGGGCATATTTCATCGTAAATATGTGAAAAATAGAATTTTCAGGCATTTGTAGGGAAATAAAAAATTTAGCATATAGTTTGATTTGAATAGAAGTATTACTAAATAAGTTATGAAATGTTCTCTTTCGTAAGTCATGCTTATTAAGAGCATCCGCAATAGCGCACGAACGCACACCCTAGCCACCGGTTAGCGGCTCGGGCGTGGCGTTCGTCCACTATTGGGTGCGGCAAACGGGACGGACTAACACAGGGTGGACGAGCGCTAGGGCGAGGTCGACAGGCGTTAGCCGATCGCTCGTCGGCCATTGTGCTGACGCGATAGGCTAACGATCGGCGAGCGCTATTTTTGAATTTTTTTATCAACTTTTATATACGGCTCGTTGCACTTTATTTCATTCGCACCACTTGTGTTAACGAGTTTCTCTTCCTCCACTCTCATTTCTATTAAAGATAATCGATCACGGAAGACAGTGACTCTCCCATCACGAGCGAATCACAAACGCCGATGTTCCCCAGTGGAAGTGGGGGAAACGCCAGTAGAATGGGCGGAAAGCCCGAGATTGGTGGGATGATGCCCGGAATGGGTATGGGTATGGGTGGGTTTCCCAGGTACTACGGGATGTACCCGTGGATGGGCGGGATGATGCCCGTGATGGAGGGGATGACTGCCGGGATGAGGGGATGCCTAGTATGAGTGTCGGGATGAGGGGATGCTGCCCGAGATAGCAGGGATGAGTAGGATGATGCCCGAGATGGGGAGCGTCATGGGAATGGGTACGCCCGGCAAGCCTGCCACTGCTGGAGGCAGTAGATCGGGGGTCCCCCAATCGCCTTTTGGGGACAATGTCTATCGGCCCAGTTTGGATCACCTGACAGGTGCTTCCCAAGTCTCTACTCTACAGGAGACTCAGTTCACCGGCGTCGGCACTTTCTCACTGGAGGACTTGGGTCTTTCTCCAATTAGGGAACATCCCACTGAGAGAGAACCGGTAGTAGGACGGCGGGGAGGTGGGAGTGGTTCAGGGGGAAGGTCGAAGAGAAAGGGCAAGGGCAAGGGGGTGGCAGGTGAGTCGTCGCAGACGAGGGATAAGGGGGAAGATGGTGAGGGACGGAGGTCCGTCTGGACTCCGAAGGAGTGCGTGGCACTGGCAAAAGCCTGGGTCTCGGTAGTGGATGATCCCATTCGGTCAAGTAATCAGAATATCGACAGGATGTGGGCAATCATCATCGAGAGCCACAAAGTAAAGCGTGCGAAGTATCACAAGTTTGAGGAGATCCAGAAATAATGGGATCGGATAATGGCTGCCGTCTTCAGATTTGCGTGCATCAACGAAAACAACTGCCACACGATTACTAGCGGCATGACCATGGAAGATGTGAAAGATTGGTTGATGCGGTAGTTACCACCGAGGCAAGAAAGTACAGCCCTTTTAAGTACTAGGATGCCTATGTAGAGCTGATGGAATCCCCCAAGTTTCGTGCTGGGGACTGGGGTTGAGGCTGGCTGGCTGAATCCCCCAAGTTTCGTGCCAGTTCCCATGACCTCCCGACGATGCCGAAGTGGCCCCTCCACCAGTTCCCAGCTGCCGTGGGCAGGTTGGGTAAAAAATGACAATACGAATGTCTAGGGGAGCCTCAAGCGGGTCCGTCGAGGTCCAATCTACCGCTCTCACCGACCTCGCGCGTTTGCAAGCGCACAGACATATGTTCGAGGTCATAGAGAGGTGGAACGCGGCAACGGACCCAAAACACTAGGACTATCTGGATGGTCTCATCATTGATATGAGGCACGCTTTGGGGATGACACCCCCCGCCGGGGATGTCGCTGGGGAGCTGATGGGGATGCTGATGCCACCGAGGATGGCCAAGGGGACTCCGAAGAGTGTGATAGTGGTTGCGTGTGTGAAGCTTGGAGATGGTTTTTATTTATTGTTGCACAATGTATTTTTTTTAATTTGAACTATGTATGTTTTTTTTATAAAATAAAATGGTTGCACTTTCTCCGTATTTGTGTCGAATTTTTAATTCCGTATTTGTGAATTTGTTTGATTGGCTAGGGCGTCGGCTAGTCGTATTGCTAGCCTATTAGAGCATCCACAATAGTGTGGACTAAGCAACAACCTAGCACTAGGACTAACCACACCTCCTGCCACATCACTAGCACTAACCAACGGCCTGTCACATCAATAGGACTAATCACAACACAATAACAATCTAGCCAATAAAACAAATTCAAAAATATAGACTTAAAAATCCGACACGAAAACAGACGGAGAAAGTGTAATAATAATTTCTTTAAATAAAAACAAATTTTCATAGTACAATTAAACAAAAAAACAACGATTCAAACAAATTACATTATCGATATCAACGTGGACTCCTCTGCGCCCATAACTCTTCAATTATATCTTGCTGGAGTCGAATATCAGCTTCTTGTTGTTGAAGATCGACAAATGATTTGACCCTATCGGCGTCCCCCCGAGGTATCCCCATTCGTACATTGGCGGTGGACACGCCGTGGCTTGGACCAGCAGCATCTTCATTGGCCCAGTCAGTCAGTTCTGCACCTTCATTTTCGACGATCATAGATACACTCGGATTTTGCATGGTTTTAAGGTCATTATTTGGTCCGTTTTGAATGTCAAAGTTGCATTACATGTCTATTATTTGCGTATTTTATCTATTTTGGTATTTTGACATGTTTTGTGAGAAATGTGCATATTTGAGCCTGAAAAGGGAGTCAAAACGTGAAGTTGGAAATCTGGAGATTCTGGGTGCGTTCAGCGGCCGCTGCAACACTGACGGCGACCGACGGCGCCCAACGACTGCCAAGTCTGTAGCGGCCCACTCCGGGAAAGCTATGCATGGAATGAAGACACGCCTAGCGACCGCTGGGCAAGGTGCGGCGACCGCTACAAAGGGTCCAGAAAGTTACAGGATGATAGTCGGCGACCGCTGAAACAAATGTAGCGACCGCTGCCCAAGAGTCAGAAGCCTCGGACCAACCCACAACGACCACTGGCCAAGGTGCAGCGGCCGGCTGGGAAAAAACGGCTAGCAGAATTTGTCTTACTTTCTCTCCAAGATTTACCATATTTTGCAACCATTTTCCTTATTTGAAGGAGACGATTTCTCAGCTATATGTCGCCCCTCAAGCTTCATCATTAGGATCCTCTTTTTGTAACATATTTTCCAGAGATTAAAAGTTAGAGTACTTCATTGTGCAAGGAGTTGAAGAAGGAGTCAAGATCATCAAAGCGACAAAGATTCAACCTTTGGGTTTTATTTGCTTTAGTTTGATGTTTTCATTATCTTCCCTTCAATCTATGTTTTTAGATTATTCTATCACGTGTAACTAAATTCACAGGATTCTAGGGATGTGTTAGTAACGACTTTGGTTATACAATTGAGTTTTAGTAGATGATAGACAGTCTGTGTTTGTTTTCCCCGTGATCGATATCCAGTACTAACCTTTAGCTTTACTATTCATATTATGTATACTTGCAGGTATTTATAGTGCTAATAAAAAGTGCATCAAGTTTTTGGCGCCATTTTCGCGGAATACATTCACTTTGTGATTGATATCTTCAAACAGACAATTTTACTACTTTGGATTTTAATTGCTTTCTGTTTTTTATTTTAGTTTAATTTGTTTTTGTTTTTGTTTTTGTTTCTTTCAGGTTGTGTATGCGAACGCGTTCTGGGAAGAACATCTTAGAACCGCTCGATCCCAAACTTTAAAGGACCCGAAGGAAAATAAGAAGTGAGCAAGGATCAATGGCAGACAGAACGGAGCTAGAGAGGTTTCAAGCCATGGTCAAACTGTTGATGGATGACAGAGAAGCGGAAAAGGCAGCCCGCGAGGTGCAGGAAAAGAAGGACAAGGAGATAGTGCCCGTGAAGCACATGTTCAATCACGGGAATATGATTACTTTTCCCGAAGGCCCTCGCTTTGATTCTAACAATTTTGAGCTGCGAATGCCCCTTATACAAAGGGTCGAGCAGTTTCCTTTTGCAGGCAGGGCCACATAAGATGCCAACCACCACCTCTCGAAGTTTGTGGAAATCGCCAACACTCTGAAATTAAATGGTGTCGATGACGATGCCATAAGGGTAAGACTCTTTCCCTTTTCTTTAATTGATTCTGCTAAAGAGAGGTTTGAGTGTGTTGCCACAGAACAAGTTTCCACATGGAAAGATATAGTGGTTGCCTTCCTCGACAAGTATTACCTGCCATGCACTATCTTAAAGCTCAAGAGCGAGATCTTCCAGTTCATACAAGGCCCCGACGAGCCCCTCTACGAGGCATTTGCTCGTTTCAAAGGCCTCCTTCGCAAGTGCCCCAACCACAGTTTCACCGTGGATCATCAGGTAGGAATCCTTTATAATGGATTTAATGACAAAATTTGTGCTATGTTGGATTCAGTGGAAAATGGGGGATTCTTGCGGAAGAGTGGACCGGATGCCATGGCAGTGATCGAGGAGTTCGCCACCAACAGCAGGGGGTGGTCGAAAGAAAGGCACAACTCAAGAAGAGTGGCGACCATAGAAGAGGCCGAAAAGAGTTCTTTTGCTAAGGAATTAGCCGAGCTTAGAATTCTGGTTGACCAAATGGACACGTCTAGAAGAGAGGATCCTGCCCCACCGACCTCCGTCATTTCGGTCACCAAACCCGACCTTTCTCCCGCTCCTATGGAAGATATCAACTACGTGCAATAAGGGGGCGGTCCCAATAGGGGTTGCAACAACGATTATCGCCCTAACCAGTGGGGCAGTAATTTCAATAATTATAATGGGAACAGTCCTCATCCCAACCTTTCGTACTCTAATAATAATTTCTTGCAACCCCCTACAGGATTTAGTGTGAGCAAAGGTGTAGTAGTTGAGCCTATTAAGAAGGAGAAGAAGTATGACCAAGGGATTCTGAAGATTTTGGAAGTGCTAGTGTGATAAGGCTCATTTCATGCATCGGTTTAGGGGTAAAATGTACGCTACTTGATAGCTTTTATTGCGCAAAGCAAGTGTTAAATGTGCAGAAATGCCGCTTGACCAAGGCAACAAGGCCAAACTAATCAAGCAAGTACAAAAGGCGAAAAAGGCCAAAAAAGCGGGGAAGTTGATCAAGGGGAGTAATCAAGCAGTCAAGGAGGGGACCACTGGCTTCCAGAAGAAGGACATGAGAGGCAATGAGCTGGACGGTGCACATCATTCTGTTAGCAAGGACAACGTTCTAGAAGGGGACACGTGCTGATATATGAGACGCAAGGACGGAGCTGAGTCATGAATCTGTTACTGAAAAACGTCGTCATTCTAGAAGGAAAGCACGTAGCAATCGATGAGTCGCTCACTCTCAGCGTGAGCGAATATTCCCTGCAAAGATCGTTATCCAGCTGGAGGTCGTTGCCGAGCTTATAAATAGAGGATGTGCCACCACGCAAAAAAATCCGATCTTTTACTTTCCGTCTTTAGTTTAGTTAGTTGTCAAGGAGGGGACCACTGGCTTCCAAAAGAAGGACATGAGAGGCAATGAGCTGGATGGTGCGCATAATTCTGTTAGCAAGGACAACGTTCTAGAAGGGGACACGTGCTGATATATGAGACGCAAGGACGGAGTTGAGTCATGAATCTGTTACTGAAAAGCATCGTCATTCTAGAAGGAAAGCACGTAGCAATCGATGAGTCACTCACTCTCAGCGTGAGCGAATATTCCCTGCCACCACGCAAAAAAAATCTGATCTTTTACTTTCCGTCTTTAGTTTAGTTAGTTCTCTAGTTTAGTCCAGTCCTCTAGATAGTTTAGATAAAGTAATGCTTAGTTAGAGAAAAGGGCGACCGAAGGGAGCGTTACATAATACTCTATATCTGTCAGCGTTGTCTCAAGTTTCCTGCCGATGATCTTCTCGGTTTACTTGCTTTCGTATTTTCCGAAGTGTTAGCTTAGTTTAATTTCAAGTTGCTTTGTAGTTAAAGTTTTGAGCTTTTTGTATTCCGCATGTTCGCTGCACTCGTTTGGATTCTGAATATAAAATCGAAGTTGTTCTGTTTTCGTCATCGTGTTTACTATTCTAAGTAGTTAATTTTCATTCCAGTCTGAATTTCACTTGACCCAGTAGTTAAAATTCCCTTGAGCAAGTAGTTAGTTACTTTTTCTGTCTAAAGTAAAATCAGTAGTTAAAAACTCCCAAAGTTAAAGCGTGGCAGCAGCCAAACCCTATTCACTACGCACACACTCGATACACTAGTTTCTCTGTGGGATCGACCCTGAACTTGTCTCTTTACTGTTAAAGTAGTGCAAAATTGGGAGTTTATAAATTACATTGGTGACGTGCGAGAGCGAGAGCAACTTGATCAAGTAGCAACGACATTTGCTAGCTGATCCATACGGTTCAGTTATCTCTTCCATATAACTTGAATCAAAGAAAATCGCAAGTCGCATCCGCAGGTCCGCCAAAATGGCGCCGTTGCCGGGGAAGCATGGTGTTATTTTATGTTTGTGTGTAGCGCATAGGTGTATATAATTTTGTTTCTTTCTTTTCTCATTTGTTTTTCTTTCTATTCATGAGAAGGTACCTACGCGGTGGACACTAGAATCATCCTTTCGTATAGAGAGTTACGAACGCGCATTGGAGAATCCAGGAAGCTGGTGTTGCTACCACGCGATACCAAGCCATACTAGCAGCAGCAGCAGCCACCACTGAACAACTGACCAGCGAAGAAGAAGGAGAGCAGAACGTACCACCCCAGCCACCACCACTTGAAGAAGCAAAAGCAGAGATGGCTCTCGTCCACAACGACTCGGGAATTGGCTCTCTGCACGCTCATGACGAGAAGGAGCCCACACATGACATTGCCGTTACTCCTGGGATGCGGACCATCGCGATCAAGTCTGGAGTACTGGCTGTTTTATCTCATTTTTACGGCCTTTCAAAAGAGTGTCCATACGCCTTCTTGGAGGAATTTTGCCGATACTGTGATATCCAGCCCGTACCGGCTGGATCTATGTCTGAAGATTATAAGGTTGAAAACCATCCCCTTCGTTTTGAAGGGTGATGCTCAAGTATGGCTGTAGAGACTGTCAGAGGGGTCCATCAAAACATGGGCCGAGTTCCGAATGATATTCCTTGATCGCTTCTTTCCAGCGTAAAAAACGAGTGCCCTCAAGCGGTAGATTACAGAAGCCAGACAGGAGTATGATGAGCCCCTCGGCCAGTACTAGGATAGATTCCAAGGGCTGCTTCAAGCATGCCCCAACCATAAGCTGGGTGAGAGGGAGATCTACCCGATCTTTTACGGTGGATTGACAGTCGATAGCAAGAATGATCTCAACCTAGCAGCCCAGGGGGATTTCTCAAAGACCCCATTCAGCCAAGCCAAGAACATCCTGGAGAGGCTCATTGAGGCCAAGTGCCCGTATGAGACGTCCCGAGGCCAGTACCGAAGAGGTGCAGTGCACGCAGCAGAGGCACGCAGTGATGAAAAATTGAAGGCTCGATTCGAGCAGATGGAGAAGAAGCAGCTTGAGGCAGTAGAGAAATCCAGAGCACCACCGCCACCTGCACCCAAAGAGCAGCAGTATGCGCTGCCACTACCAGCGGAAGAGCATCACTATTACTATTGCGAGTTTCCCTTTGAGGCGGAGCCGCAAGCCCAAGTGAATGCCGTCGGCCACTGGAATGCGAATGGAAACTGGATCCAGGGCAAACACAGAGACGCTCCATGGAGAGACCACCATAACTTCAGGTGGACTGATTAGAATCAGATCCAACCACCTCAACCCTCGACACAGCAGATACAACCCTCTAAGGGGCAGCCTAACTGGCCAGCCCGAAACCAGGAGAGGACAAATTGCAGAGGGATTAGAATGCAGGGAGGACAGACAGGTTGGTCAAGTGGACCTCAAGGGAACTGGTCCAGTGGAGGGCAGTCAAACTGGTCAAACAAACAGAATGAGGGAAACTGGGGGTACAGACAGCAAGGCCCCCAGTCAAGCAACCAGGGAAGACAACCGAACAACCAAATGGTGAGTTATGTCCCGCCACACTAGAGAAGCAACCAACAGCATACCCAGCCGTAATACCAGCAAGAGCATTATGGGCAGTCTGACTACCCGCAGCCCAACCACGGTGGGGGACCACCGAATCAAAGATACAACCGACACCCCAACGATGGCCAATGAGATATGATAATACCGCACCATCCTAATGATGCGATGCGGGAAATCCAAGAAGCCCAGAGAGAACAGAGGGCTGCACTGGAGATGCTGACGAAGCAACTTTCTCAAGTCGCGATGTCACTAGGCGAGCTGAGGGGAAATGAAGGAAAGATTCCAGCCACTGTGCAGCCACCTGGTCGAGAGAACATTAACAAAGTATCCCTGAGATAAGGAAAAGTCTACCAGAACCCTACTCCACCTATGAAATCTCTAGCATCTATGTCTGGACCGAGCCATGATGAAGAAGGAGAATCCAGTGGAGGAGCGCAAGCAAAAGGGAGCGAAGAGGGCAAGGCAGCAGTGAGGGGTGAAAACTCAGAGGAAAGTTAGAGAGAGGAAGCTGAGAAAGTTAAGCCATATCCGTACCGAGGAATGGTGACAAGAAAGAGGGACGCCACGATCGACGTGGCGAGTATGTTCAAGGATGTGGAAGTAAAGGTGCCGCTCTTGACGGCGTTAAAAATGCCCCCGATTAGTAAATTCGTCAAAGACTACTTGGAGGGAAAAGTCAACGAGGAAGGGAGACTAATTATAGAAGAGAATGTCTCCGCCGTGATCCAGATAAGCGACCTTCCCTCCAAGAAGACTGATCTGGAATGTTTACTCTCCCGATCCCAATCGGAGATATTCAAGTGGAGCACGCGATGTGCGATCTCGGGGCATCCATCAATGTGTTGCCATATGCTATCTATGAGAAGGTGGGAGCGGCCAAGCTCATCGACACTGACATCATGATCCAGTTGGCCGACAGATCGTGTATTCACCCGGAAGGAATTCTGGAAGACGTGATTGTGAAGGTAAATAACTTTTTATACCCAGCCAATTTTTTCGTAATCAAGATGACGGAGCCAGCAGCAAAGGAATCAAGTGGAGTCCTACTGGGGAGACCGTTCCTGTCTACGGCGAGCACCATAATAGACGTCTGTAATGGGATGATAAGATTGGATTTCAATGGAGAGTAATTCACGTTCAATATCGATGAAGCCATGAAGAGGCCAGCCGACAGCGAGAACATATACTCAGTAGATGTGACGGAGCCCCTAGTACTGGAATTTTTGGAGGAAGAATTCCTAAAGAGACAGTTCACTGACTCCGCTATAGATGAAGAGGTCGAGAAAGAAGTAGAAGAGTGGTATGAGACCATGAAGGTCGGAGAAATGGATGACCAAGCCTTCGCGAAGGCGATAATGGATTTTTGTGAGCATCCGCGACCAGTTGGGTCAAGTGGGACCGCTCAAGTATCCAACCTAGCGAAGCGGCTTGATCAAGGAAAGCCACTGGAAAGAGAAGCGGCAGAAAATCCTCTGCCCAGTGAAGAGCCAAAGCCCGCGAAGGAGTTGAAGCCCCTTCCAGCACATCTTAAGTACGCCTACTGGGGGAGGAAGAAACGAAACCTGTCATCATCAACAGTCAGTTGACCCAAGGGCAGGAAGACAGATTGCTGGAAGTATTAAGGAAGAACGAGAAGGCTATCGGCTGGAAGCTGACAGACTTGGTGGGCATCAGCCCAGACTTGTGGATGCACCACATCCGACTGGAAGAAGGAGCCAAGCCACGCCGTGACCAACAACGGAAACTCAACCCCAACATGAGAGAAGAGGTGCTCAAGGAAATCGTCAAGTTGGTTTCGATCGGGATTATCTACTCCATTCCGGACAGTAACTAGGTCAGCCCAGTGCACGTGGTGCCCAAGAAAGGAGGGATTCAAGTAGTGAAAAACGAGAAAAACGAATTGATCCCGACAAGACCCGTTACTAAGTGGAGAATGTGCATTGACTATATGAAGCTGAACGCAACAACAAAGAAGGATCATTTCCCCTTGCCATTCATTGATCAGATGTTGGAGAAGTTAGTAGGGAAGCAGTACTTCAGCTTTACTGGATGGTTATAGTGGCTACTTCCAGATCGCCGTGAATCCAGATGACCAAGAGAAGACAACATCACCTGCCCCTTTGGCACTTACGCTTACAGGAGGATGCCGTTTGGCCTCTGTAATACCCCGGGCACTTTCCAGAGATGCATGATGAGCATTTTCTCTGACCTGTTCGAAGACTGCATTGATATCTTCATGGACGATTTCACTGTCTATTAGAAAGATGCCGCGAGAAGGACTTGGTTCTGAATTTTGAAAATGCCATTTAATGGTTAATGAAGGAATAGTCCTGGGCCATGTACTGTCGAACAGGGGAATAGAGGTTGACCCAGCAAAAGTAGCGGTCATTGAAAAACTGCCATATCCCACCAATCAGAAGGAGATCAAAGCCTTTTTAGGCCACGCTGGGTTTTATAGAAGGTTTATCAATGATTTCGCAAAGATAGCCCAACCTCTGACAAAGCTTCTCCAGAATGACGTGGAGTTCGAATTCTCGGATGCCTGCAAGGCTGCGTTCCAATTTCCGAAGGACCGATTGATAAGCTCTCCGATAATACGCGCCCCCGATTGGAGCCACCCCTTTGAGGTGATGTGCGATGCTAGTGACTATGCTATAGGGGCGGTGTTGGGTCAAAAGATTGAAGGAAAAAGTTATGTCATCTTCTACGCGTCAAAAACGTTGGATCAGACACAGAAGAACTATGACGTGACCGAGAAAGAGATGTTGTCGGTGGTCTACGCCTTTGAGAAGTTTAGGCCGTACCTGCTTGGGTCCAAAGTGTTAGTGTATACAGACCATGCGGCCATCAAGTACCTCTTGGCGAAGAAGGAATCAAAACAGCGATTGATCAGATTGGTACTCCTTCTACAGGAGTTTGATTGGGAAGCAGTAGATAAGAAGGGATACGAGAACAGAGTGGTGGATCACTTAAGCTGAATTTTACAAGAAGATAACGGCGAAGCCATTTCAGATGCCTTCCCTAAGGAGCACCTCTACCTGATCAAGTCAGAATCTGACCGATAGTGGGTCAACCTAGTGGAAGAGGTTTATCAAGCCGAGCAAGGAAGCAAGGGGCAGCACACGCGGAAAGAGCCATGGTTTGCAAATATGGCCAATTACTTAGTGACAGGCGAGCTGCCTGGGAGTGATGAAGTTACAAGGGCACAGAAGCTAAAGCTTAAAAGCGACTCCCGATACTTCTATTGGGATGATCCTTACCTATGGAAAATGGGGGCAGATCAAGTAATTCGACGCTGTATACCAGACTGGGAGCAAGAAGACGTGCTGGTCCACTGCCACTCATTGGCTTGTGGTGGTCATTTCGGACCAAAGAAAACAGCAAGAAAAGTACTAGACAGCGGATTCTACTGGCCTTCCATCCATAGAGATGCTTATGAATTCTGAAAGAGGTGCCCTCGATGCCAGCTTACCGGAGGGATATCTACAAGAGATGAGATGCCTCAGGTCCGCATTATTGTCTGTGAAATATTTGATGTATGGGGAATGGATTTCATGGGACCATTCCCATCTTCTGAAGGCAATCTCTACATCTTAGTGGCGGTGGACTATGTGTCCAAGTGGATCGAGGCAAATGCAACTAAGACATGTGAATCCAGAGAAGTGGCAAAGTTCTTGAAGACGAACATCTTTACCCGCTATGGGTGCCACGGGCTATCATCTTGGACCAAGGAACTCACTTTGTCAACAGAACCATCGAAGCCCTGATGAGAAAATATGGAGTCCACCACCGCTTATCCACACCTTACCACCCTCAGTCCAATGGCCAAGCCGAAGTGTCAAACAGGGAAATCAAGGCAATTCTAGAGAAAACGGTCAATCCCACGAGGAAAGACTGGAGCCATCGTCTGGAGGACGCGCTCTAGGCCTATAGGATCGTCTTCAAAACGCCTATCAGAATGTCCCCATACCGGCTGGTATTTGGGAAAATGTGCCATTTGCTCGTGGGGGTCGAGCATCAAGCTTTTTAGGCTATTAAAGAAATGAATTTGGATGCCAAGGCTGGTGCCACAGAGAGGAGAATGCATCTACAAGAGATCGAAGAACTCTGCCTTGATGCCTATGATTCTGCCATGTGGTACAAGAAAAAGACGAAGATGTGGCATGGCAAGAACCTTCGCAAGAAGGAACTCAAGGTGGACCATAGAGTGCTTCTCTTCCAATCCAGACTCAAACTAATACCAGGGAAACTAAGGTCAAGATGGATTGGTCCTTATACCATTGTCGCCATCAGAGCAAATGGAGCAGTCGAACTCCAGGGGAGTGATCCAGACTCGCCTACCTTCATGGCGAATGGTCACAGGGTGAAGCCGTACAGAGAAGGAATGGAGGCATTTGTGGTGGACGACATTCCACTACTCATGCCTATCTCTTGCCAATAAGCAGATAAAAGGAGTGATTGGGTACTCATGGGAAGTCTGCTTGATCAAGCAACAAATTCTTAATCTATTACACTGATCAAGTGACATCCCAGGGGAACTCGGTCAAGTCCTTGTAGTTAGTGTAAATAGTTTTTCATGTGTTAGTTTTTAAATTATTAGAAAATTAAAAATCGGAAGAAAGGAAGGAAACTGATCAAGTGGAACTATTTGAGTTTTCATCTAGGATTAATTGTCCACTTGATCAGTGCAATTCGAATTTAATTGGTGGTACAGTACTTTCATTGATCAGGGCAGGTAATGATAGGACGTGTGCAGCCATTGCAGAGGTGTCAGATGACGCCAACTGTCACAGTGAAAGGACGTCCTGGAGAGAGAGAGGAGGCGTATCGGAGAAGCTAAGCCAGCTGGCACTCTGAAAAGGTGCGCCTGTACGCGAAGAGTCTCAAGGATCTGAACAGCCGCAAGGATCTCAACAGTCTGGATTTCCGTATAAAAGGGGTTGGTCTCTCTGATCCCACTTTTCATCAACTGCCTTCAGAACATTCGTGTTACCCTCATCTAATTCTCTCTAAGTTCAAATCCCCTTCAAGAAATCACCCACAATCATCACCAGAGAAAAAAAAATGCAGAACACTCAACTCAATTCTTCTTCTTCTTCTTCTTCTTCTTCTTCTTCTTCTTCTTCTTCTTCTTCTTCTTCTTCTTCTTCTTCTTCTTCTTCTTCTTCTTCTTCTTCTTCTGCTTCAGAAGCCGGTATCAGCAGAGGTAACCGGAGATCCTTACCACCAGCCACCAGAATCCCATCATCGCGTCCCAGATTCATCGGTCCACTCCAATATATGGACCCGGCTTGCATAAAGCGTCTAGACTCCATATTCAGAAGTTTTCCCACCGGCACTGACTCCGAGGAGGTTTACACCTCCCTTGAAGCTCGCCTAGGAATTTCTCGGTCTAAGGACCCCGCTTTGCCACCACCAACAAAGGGCACGCCCACTCAAAACACCCCGTCACCACCTAGTGGCGGGAACCTTACATACCTTCCCAAGGGGCTGCCGCAACCGGTTGGGGTTGTAAATATTGATGATGATGATGAGAGGGAGAATTTTCTGCCTCTCCCCAGTGATCTCCTACTACGATGAAAGGAGGCATAATGGAACCTCTTTTCGACTGTGGAGGACGACTCTGTCCTGGGAAGGACCCTCCGCCGGACGATAGAGCAACTGCTGGAGGACGCTGCGGTTTTGAGGCGACAGGTGGATGAAAAGAGACAAGCGACTCAAGGGGCCGGTGCAGCCGTAGATGCAAGCAAGGCTGTGAAGGACTGCCGGGTGAGAGTACAGGAAGAAAGCAAGAGGAAGGGGGAAGAGAGTGTCCTTCTTCCTCCCAAGAGGAGCCACCCTACCAGTCAAGGTATTTGGTTTACTAACGCTGCCCTGCATGCCCCTCCACGCGAAGGAGATGGGGGAAAAGATACCAAGAAGTAGGAGCTCAGATGAACGCCAACGTCCTGCAGGCAATAAGGAAGGCCTGCAACATCCCCTGTTCAACCATCTCAAAGGCAGTAGTATCACCATTAACTCAGTTTATTTGTGTAAATTGTTGTTTTCTATTCCGTTCTCACACTTAGTCTTGTGCATGGACTAAGTGTGAGAAGTTTGTGTTGGTATGCCTATATCTGTTTTGATTTTTGTTTTTCTATTTTGGTTGGCATGTTTGACTGTTGGCACTATTTCACACTTAGCCCAGTGTCCGGTCTAAGTGTGAGAAGTTTTTCTTATTTTTTATGTCGTGCCATTGCATGTACATAACCCTTTTCCACTACATCCAGTCCCTCGAGGACGAGTTCATATGTAGTGGGAGGGGGGAGGGTTAGTTCCAGAAAATAAAAATCATACAAGTTAAAATTTTGAAGTTTGAAAACACAAAATATCAGTTAGTAATAAATAGGCTATATGCATGAAATTAGATAAGTGGAAGACTTGATTACTTTGGGAAGAGTTAGAGAAAGGAATCAGTATGTTTACATGTAGAAACTTGATTGCAAAAAAACTTGATCAGTTTGAACGACGCGAGTATGATTGAAATGCTCAATTTTTAAACTTATTGTGAACCCTCTCTATATGTGAGTTATACGCCAAAGTAGAACATTTCTACTATTTTTACAAAAAAAATTACGAGAGGCTGAATTTTTGATATTTAGATGAAAATTGCACAAGTAGTAAGGACTAAAGGCATTAGGAATTAACCAATTTGAGCCTTTTCTTCTTTCGCTCCACGAACTCGCCTCGTCAAGCAAGGCACCCCTTAGTTAACCAAGTTGAGCCCATACACTTTGACCCGTTCTTTTGAAACCAGAACCCATATCCATACACTTTTCCTTTTCTTTTACAAACACGTGATGAAAAGAGGTCAATAGATGAGTCATTTCAAAGTAAGGGGTAGTACGATAGAAAGTTAAAATAAAAGGGTAGCCGGGTAGAGCGAGTTAATCAATCAGGTTGATCAAGTCAGAAATCAAGTCAAAAAGAGAAAGAGAGAGAGAGAGAGAAGAAAAGTTGAGAAAAAAGAGGGCACGAAAAAGTTGTAACCTGACCCGGTAAGTCAAAAGTTAGAAAAATAAGCCAAAAATCTAAGGCTAAAAGTCGCCACTTGACCAAGTGAGGTATCTAGTGGCAAAATAAAAAGTTCAAATCTTTGGTCTCTTGACTCATGTGTTTTTTCTTTTTTACGATTTATATTTTTAAACTTATAACCCCTATGACCCTACCTTGATACACAACAACCCTTAAGCCCCATTACACCCGAAACAAAGACCTTAAGGAACTATCTTGTGCAATCCGATTCTAGGTATTAAATTTGTGGCAATACCGAGTGAACAGTCCTAACATCTCTGGTGAGAAATGAGTGACTGAGTGAATCCAACAGTGGTTTTGAAATTAAGCAATCTTGACGAACTGACACCTTGATCAAGTAAAAGCGAAAAAGAAGAAACATAAGCTGCTGACAAATGGATTGATCTCGACCTCGGGTATGATTGTTGGAAATTTATTCGATCTAATGCATCTATGTGAATATGTGTTTTTATTTCGAGTCTTGTTTTCTTTTTCGTCTTCTTTTACTTTTTTTGAAATGAGTAAACCATGCCTGAAATTTGCCTTATCTTTTTCTTTTCTTTTTCTTTTTCTTTATACTTGAGGACAAGTATGTTCTAAGTGTGAGCAGTTTGATAAGGCTCATTTCATGCATCGGTTTAGGGGTAAAATGTACGCTACTTAATCGGTTTTATCGCGCAAAGCAAGTATTAAATGTGCAGAAATGCCGCTTGACCAAGGCAAAAAGGCCAAACTGATCAAGCAAGTACAAAAGGCGAAAAAGGCCAGAAAGCGGGGGAGTTGATCAAGGTGAGTAATCAAGCAGTCAAGGAGGGGACCACTGGCTTCCAGAAGAAGGACATGAGAGGCAATGAGCTGGATGGTGCGTATCATTCTGTTAGCAAGGACAACGTTCTAGAAGGGGACACGTGCTGATATATGAGACGCAAGGACGGAGCTGAGTCATGAATCTGTTACTGAAAAGCGTCGTCATTCTAGAAGAAAAGCACGTCTGCCAAGATCGTTATCCAGCTGGAGGTCGTTGACGAGCTTATAAATAGAGGATGTGCCACCATGCAAAAAAAAATCCGATCTTTTACTTTCCGTCTTTATTTTAGTTAGTTCTCTAGTTTAGTTCAATCCTCTAGATAGTTTAGATAAAGTAATGCTTAGTTAGAGAAAAGGGCGACCGAAGGGAGCGCTACAGAATACTCTATATATGTCAGCGTTGTCTCAAGTTTCCTGCCGAGGATCTTCTCGGTTTACTTGCTTTCGTATTTTCCAAAGTGTTAGCTTAGTTTAATTTCAAGTTGCTTTGTAGTTAAAGATTCAAGCTTTTTGTATTCCGCATGTTCGCTGCACTCGTTTGGATTCTGAATATAAAATCGAAGTTATTCACTACGCACACACTCGATACACTAGTTTCTCTGTGGGATCGACCCCGAACTTGCCGCTTTACTGTTAAAGTAGTGCAAAATTGGGATTTTATAAATTACATTGGTGGCGTGCGAGAGCGAGAGCAACTTGATCAAGTAGCAACGACATTTGCTAGCTGATCCATCCGTTTAGTTATCTCTTCCATATAACTTGAATCAAAGAAAACCGCAAGTCGCATCCGCAGGTCCGCCATAGTGCAAGATAGAAAGACCAATGACACCAAGATTGGAGTCGTTGAGGCAAGGTTGAACAACCTCACGCAAGGAATAAGCACAATTGCCACTGCCGTCTCAAACATTCAGACTCAAATGGACCAAGTCCACAAAAAGGTTGAGGAAGACAAGGCAAAGGCAACAGCACAAGTGGCGAACATAAACAAGAAGTGGGGTCGTCAAGCAAAATAAGGACGAAGGCAGCACCTCTGGAGTGAAATCTGCGGACTGCCCGATGCCTGGCGGACCGCCGCACACCCCGCAGCGGCCAGCCACTAGAGAGGCAGAGACACCCGCCAAACAGGAAGTCGTGCGGCACATACTCCCTTTCCAGCTGAGTAAGCAGTTTAAGCTTCAAGAGCAATTCAAGCATTTTCTAAATATGTTTTGTAAGGTCCATACTAACATCCCTCTCGTTGAATCGTTGCAGGAAATACCTAGGTACGCGAAGCTACCAAGGGAGGTTGTGATGAGAAAGAAGAAGCCTACAAAAGCCGACCTTAAGTTGTCCCACCATTGCAGCGAGATCATCTAAATGGAGAGAGCAGTGAAGCAAAGAGATCCCGACCAGTTCATAATTAGGTGTTCAATTGGAGAAGGGAAAGTGGACAAGGCCCTTTGCGATCTAGGGGCTAGCTTCAACCTCACGCCGCTGAAATACTACGAAAAGCTCAACATCCGGCCTCTCAAGACGTCGGATGTGATCATAAGCTTGGCCGACAACACGACAATCAAGACAATGGGCATGATTGAGGATGTCTTGGTAAAGGTAGACGATTTTATCTTCCTTGCCGACTTCATCATACTTGATATGAAAATAGACAAAAATGTACCTATAATCTTAGGCAGAGATTTTCTAGCCACATGCAAAGCTCTTATTGATGTAGATAGAGGCGAGATCACAATTAGAGACAATTACAGCCGCTTCACCTACAAGATTGAGAGTGAAATGCTTAAGTATGAAGAGGCGCAACAAGCCAAGATGGAGCGTGAATGCAGGGCGGTCATGATGACCGACACGTCTAACCCTTTTAGGCCATTAGAAGGGGAGGATTCTTGATACGAACGGGAGGTCCAAGGCCAAGGCGGACGTGACCACGACTCCCCTTAGGCTGCCCGGAAGGCCCGTCACGAGATCCATGAGACAAAAGCTTCGGGAGGGTGTTTCAAATTTCATCCGGAGGGCAATGGAGGAGACAGACGGAATGCCCGGTCGGGCGAATCCACCCCTCCAAAGCGCCCGATCAGGCGTTCCAGAGAGTTTGCCCGGTCGGGTGAACTCACCATCCCAAAATGCACGACCAGGCGTTTGACAAAGCAGCGGCGGAGTCCAGAGAGTTCGCCCGACCGGGCGATTTCACATGTCCAAAGTGTTTTGACTATTTTAGTCGAATTTCTTATTTTTTTAACCCTTTTCTTGGGATTCCAACCCTAGCTATAAATACTATTTTGTAAGACTTTTGTTGGCAGACTTTTGATGAATGATATTTTGAAGACTCCTTTGAGAGCATCTCCCTTGTGAGATTTTTATCCAAATTCCTACATGTAGGTTGCTTGGTCTATGTTTATTAGACTAGATCAAGTATATGTATGCATTTATGGTGGTGTAGTCATGAATGTGGAGCCAATGGAGTGTTTGCTTTGGGTGAAAGTAGACTAGGGTTGCCCACATCTTCTTGTGGGAGGTCATAGGTCCCCAAAGAGGATTCCTCCCTCTTTACACCTTTCTTTCCTCTTCTTACCTCTCCACCAAACTCCTTTTGAGCCTAGTTTTTGTGGGTAGCTCAACCTATCCTTTTTTTTTATCTTAACTACAAAAATTGGAGTCGAACATTAATTTGGGTGTTTCTTGGGCACATGGAAGGATTCACTCACAAGAATCCTTATCATTTGGTATCTAGAGCCTAGTTGCCTAGTAAGTGTTTGATTATATGCCTCTATGAAATTTCCTTTTCTTTATTTTTCCTTGTTTTAGCCTATTTTTGTTTATTGGTCTATTGTTGTTGGATTGAGCTGATTTTTGGTGTGTACGAACCTTGATATATGAACTATTTACCTGCAAAATGCCAACTCAAAATTCCATCATTTGATAGGTCAAATTAATGTGTGAAGTTGCTGCCCTGTTTTGTGTCCTAATTTGACAGATTTGGGGAAAACGTAAAATCGAGGGTATTCTCAAAAATCTGATATATTGGGGATATTTGTTCCTCTTTCTAAACCCTTTAATATTGTTATATACCAAGTTTCATCAATTTTGGGGTTGGGTAGCCATATCAAAAAAATTCCTAAAGATCAGCCAAGAGTTACATGAATTTTCAGCTCAACTAAGTTTGTTTGTTAGCTTCCTTAGGCATTGAACCTTAGTTTCACATGATTGATTGGCTTTACTTACTTGGTTATATTGCCTACGTGTATACCTTGATTGATATTTCTTTGCACTTGCATTTGGGAATTTGGATCGAGAGTGAGTGATACTAGCCCCACTATATTCTAAACCTACCGAGTGACATTAGTGAGTGACTAGGGGGGTTGGGATATTACCATTGGGTGAGTTAGCTTCTTAAATCTCTCCTTCTTGTTTTACTAACCCCTAAGACTAGTTCCTAGTTTATTTTTCTTTATTATTATAGGTACCATTTTGAATACCACCTCGTTCTAGATCCACCACGATGGGGGATTCGCAACCTGATGGAGTTGAACCGAGTGCGAGCACGGGTCATAATTTGGTGGGGGATGAGTTGACAGGCTTGATGACAAAAATTATGACGGATTTGAGAGATCTAAAAGAAGGCCAAACAACAATGCATGTCACTCAAGATGCTATGTTCGGGGATTTGAAGGAACTCAAGGAGAACCAAGTATCCATCCATGAAAACCAAGATTTTCTCCACGACGAGCTCAATGCTTTGAATGCGACTATCAAGGTAAAACACCCCTATAAGAAACCCCACACATCACAATGCCTCCGAGGGGAATAATGGAGAGGAAGAGCCTTATGGTTGGTACGATCATGGGGGGCGTGGAGGACATGGAGGAGAACGGAATGAGAATATGAATGGTTGGTTTGGGAACATGATGGGCGAAAGAGAGAATGGAAACATGGGGCACCATGGGTGGGATGGTAGGCATAGAAGAAATAGAAACTATGAGGAGGAGTAGATGGAGCTGAGGTATGATGATCCCACCAAATCTATCAAACACACATTTCCCGAGTCCCATGGCAAGTTTGATCCCGAAGCCTACTTGGAATGGGAGTCCTAAATGAGCAAAATTTTCTCACTCCATAACTTTTCAGAATGTGATAAGGTGAAGTTGGCCATAGCCGGGTTTCGTGGCAATGCAGATACATGGTGGAATGATACGATGAGGAGGAGAAGGATGGTTAGGGGAAGAGAAGTGGGTTCGTGGGTGGAGTTGTGTGAGCTCATGAGGACTACCTTTGTGCCAAAGTCCTATTTCCTTCGGCTTTGAGGGGAGCTTCAAGATTTGAAGCAAGGGACGAAGAGCGTAATGGAGTACTACTATGAACTCCTATCATTGATGAGCAAGGTAGGAGTGGAGGAGCGAGAAGAGGTGACTCAAGATCGATTTATCCATGGCCTTAACATCAACTTGAAGCACAAGGTGCAAGTGGAAGCATTGAGGGGAATTACCTTGGATGAGGTGATTGAGTTTGCCGACACTTTTGAGAGGCAAAGTAAAGAGTTGGTTTCTAGCCGGACTAAATGAGCGTCTAGCCAAACTGGGGGAAGGACGGGGCCTAGCAAGTGGAGCGCCCCCGGCAAGAAGGTGGAAAATACGGCTAATCCAAATACCCAAGGGAGGCCGACCGTGAAGGCTTTACTGGACCCTCAACCTATTAAAGCCATAGCCCCTATGGAAGACAAGAAGGTTCAATGTTTTAAGTGCAAGGGTGATAAGGCTAATTTCATGCATCGGTTTAGGGGTAAAATGTACGCTACTTGATCGATTTTATCGCGCAAAGCAAGTGTTAAATGTGCAGAAATGCCGCTTGACCAAGGCAACAAGGCCAAATTGATCAAGCAAGTACAATAGGCGAAAAAGGCCAGAAAGCGGGTGTCACGACCGCATTTTCTAAGGATAGAAAACACGGTTGATCGCGACTAGGGGAAGATTTAAAGAAGCGGGGAAGAAAGGGGAAAAGCAACACAACTCGACCATAGCTCCAAACAAATGGGAAAAGCTCGAAATAAAATCAGAGTTTTGAACAAAATAGACTTGAGTCTTTTAAGATGCACAACGGAAGCAAATGAACGCGGTTCCATGTATGAAGACATGAACCTCCGAGAGTCAAAATCTGACTGAATTAAATGTCTTGTCTCAATAGCACTTCCCCCACCACTTCGCTGCTCAACCTGCATATTTAGAAATATATGCAGGGCTGAGTACAAAAAGTACTCAGTGAACACATTGCCGAAAATTACACATATACATTTGAAAATATTGTCAAGCCATCATCACAGTAACACTCGGGGTGGTGTTGAAAAGACCCGAGCTTACTAAAAATATCACATTGGACTGCAGTCCCTTTTTTTTTCCTGTACTTAGCCATATCTGATCACATTGTGCCGTCGAGATGGTGTTCTCGCACGGTCACCTTCTCTGCCCAACATGTCAGAGATATTCTTGTGCCGGGAAGGTGGCCACCTTCCTCGGTCACCTGCTCTGCCCAACATGCAGAGGGAGCTTGTGTACACTAGTCCGAGTGGGGACACCACCCTCACTGGGACCCGAATTCGACTTATATCATCATTCATAATTCACTTGGCCGTAGCCAACAGATAGGCATCATACACAAAAACATTTATGGCAAGACAACATCTTTAAAAATCACGAACATGTGTTCAAGTTTTCATAAAATACAATTTGTATTTTTAGTATAAGAAAGCTCACCTCGACTGCTTAAAACCCCTTAACTTGAATTTTCCTGACTCCACCCTTAACTCACGGAGATAGCCTTTTGAAAACAAATAACGTACTAATAAGACTCGAGAAATTCACATACTTATAGGAATGCATGCTCCTACTTTATTTCTTTTATCATTTGTTCACCGTCAGAAGAATTTTAGAAACTTGCATATTAATTAAATTGGGAAATTTAATTAATAGCACTTCTTTATTAAACTTAATTATTTCTGTGACTTGAGAACGTCGTCTCCCTCTTTCTTTCCATTTCCTTAGCGGCCGCCCGAGGCGTCGCGGGGCGATGCCGGTCGGCCCTTAGCAATTCCAACTTTAACATCTTCCATCTTTGAAAATTTAATACTTTTTTTTCGGGAATTATTTAAATGAGCTCCAACTCAATTCCTTATTTAATTTTACTCCAAAAATATTAAATTTCCAAGTCTACTAGTTTAATTAGGTAGCCCCAAATCCACCAAAATCTCTCGGCCCAAAGTAAATTAATTATTAGGCCCAAAATCCTTAAATCCAAATTCCTTCATTTAAAAGGGACAAGCCCAATTTCTTTATTCTTCCATTGGACTCTCTTTTTCTTTTAATCCAAAGTGGCCCAATCCTAAAGTCAATGAGTCAAATACCACTTCCACTCCCATCGGTACTTCTCCAGAATGTTTCCCCAAATTTCTTCTTCCTTTCTCCTTCATTAATTTAATTCGAGATCCCCAATTTGGGAAGAGCAACCCCACGCCTCCCCCTCATGCCTCTCTCTCTTCTCTCCCTTCTCTCCTTTCTCTCCCTCTTCTCCCTCTTCCCTCAGCCTCACGCTGCTGCCGTCTTCTCTCTCTGGATTCGCCGCCGTCACCGCTGCGGATCCGCCCCAGCCGCCGTCGCGGGTCCGCCCCAGCCGCCATCGCCGAGGATCTCCCCCCCCTCCAGCCGCCGACGCCGATTTCCGAGAGGTAGGGTGGTTGTTTTTTTGTTCATCCACTTCTTTCTTTTCATTTGTGGTTTATAAAGATTATATTTTTGATGGTGTAACTTTGTAAATTCAAAATTTCAGATTCTAAAGAACGAAAATAGTGACGAATTTTTGGAGCGCGTCGGCGACGGAGGGCCGAGCTTGCTGCCGGAAATTCTCCGGCAGATTTACATATTTCTTCAAGATAAGCTCCTATAATTATTTGAGAATATGCCATTTTATGCTTATATGTGTCATAGCAACTATGTTCTTGATTGGTCTACTTGCAACATTGAAAAAAAAACTGTGGCTATGTTCTTGATTAGCTAGTTCTTCAAGACTAAGTTTGCCTACAGGAACGGTTTTAATATGTGGATAAGTGAGTTGTGGTACTTACTTTTGTTTGATTGTGAAAGAGAAATGTTGAATTTGTGCTTCCGTGTGATTGTGAAAAAAAAAAGCAGCTAGATTTGCTTCCTCCTCTTGCTCAGCTTTGTTGTGAGATTGATGTGGAGTAAAAGTTTATGTGGGGTTTGTGAAGGGAAATTAGGATATCTGGTGTGTGTGTGTATGGTGAAAGAAAGTGATTTGCGTAAATGTTCTTATACATAAAAGATGGCAAGTAACTTATCTTGCAAGAATAAGTTGCAAGTGGCTTTCCTTACATTATTCAATATGATGATTTTTACTGCAAATCTTTTAATGCAGCATTAAATGCTGTGTTAAAACCTCTGAATCTGCCCTCCCCTTTTTGAGAAAATTATTTTATTTTTTATTATTTATTTTTATTTATTTATTTTTTTGTAAATATTTGATTATTTAATTATTTACTGGTTTATTTAATTTGGTGTAGGTATACTCGGTTCCTGTTCGTGGCTATTCGTGTTGAAGTACCCACTTCCATACGATGTATAAATTAAATTTTGTTGGACTTTTGTTGGATGTATCGGACAACAAGATTTTAAATTTTTGGATCTTATTTATTTATTTAAATTTATTATAATCATATAGGTGTAATATATTTACGTGTTCTATTCACTTGCCTAACGTCAAAACAAACAACGACAATCTATCGTAGCTCGGATTTAATCGCATAAAAGTCACTTATATAGGTAATAAAGCTAATAATATATTTTATAATAATATCGGCTTAGCGGGTCGTTACATTCTACCCCTCTTAAAAGAAATTTCGTCCCGAAATTTAGCAAGTGCTTAGACAAAAATCTCGGGATATTTCTCCTTCGTTTTCTCTTCTAGCTCCCATGTTGCTTCTTCCTGTCCGTTGTTTTTCCACAAAACCTTCACTGTAGTAATCGACTTGTTCCGAAGCTGTTGCACCTTCCGGTCTAGTATTTCTATCGGCTTTTCTTCGTAGCTCAGGTCAGGTTCTAAAGAGATTTCTTCGTGACGAATCACAGGTTTCGGGTCGAACACGTACCTTCGAAGTTGGGAGACGTGGAATACGTTGTATACGTTCACAAAGTTGGGTGGTAATGCCAAGAGATATGCTACTGGGCCCACTTCTTCCAGAATTTCATAGGGTCCAATAAATCGTGGTTTTAGCTTACCTTTGAGTCCAAAACTGGTTATTCCTTTGGAATGGGATTCTTTCGAAAAGACCTTCTCTCCGATATTAAATTTCAATTCGATTCGACGTTCGTCCGTGTAAATTTTTTATTTTTTTATTTTTTTATTTTTTTATTTTTTATTTTTGCAGTGGTCAGTATCTTGCCTCCCATGAGGGTCTCACAAGCAGAAATATAGAGTTCATCTAACCGTTTTAACTTTGATAGGAACTGAATTTGGGATCCCAAGAGGAATATTCGAATCGTTCTTGCTTTGCGTAGGCTCCAAGATAGACATGAAAATAAAACGATTATAATTATTTCAATTACGCGAGTGTTTGGTTCACCACAAACTCTCACCAGTAGCTTGCAACAAAGGTTTTCATGAAGTGCAAAGACTAGGCTCAATTGGGCTCATTATGCTCACTCCCGGAAAATAAAAGATACAACTTCAAAGGGCTTAAGCCATACCCATAGAGCTTGGGAATTTTATTGTGGGAAGAGCTTGCCAGATGGAATAAATTGCAAAAGTGGGGTATGATGAATAGAATGCAGATGTCAATAATAAGTTGCCAATAATATAATCAAAATGAACAGTGAAGTAGAAAAGTTTCAAGTATCCCCAAGATGATAACAGGAAGACCTGAGATGGGTGGTTACAAATGGATTTGAAAATAATAGGAAAAACAAACAATTGCAATTTGCTCGACAATACTGTGATATAAGATCATATCAACGAAATTTTTTAGAGTTTATAAGCAGTTCAAGGAAACTAACTAATAAAGAGGGCAACAAGAGGAAACTAGCCAATGGAGAAGCAATGTGCCAGCTTTAACATGGGGCTTGCAGAAAAGCTCAAATCAAGAGACAATAGTCATATTTGAATTTAGAAGATGAGAGTACTCATGTAAAACAAAGAGCTTGTCAATAAGTATGTCTGAAAACACAAAGGGTCAATTTAAAAGGTTTAAGGTCTCACCAGATGGCTGCTCAAATATAGTAAGACTGAAAATGATTGGTCCCAAGTGGATTTGAGAAAGAAGAATAACAAGGAACTGCCCTCTTGGGTCAACAACATCGTGATACTATATCCCGTTAATGAATTCACAAAGTTTATAACCAAATCATGGAAATTAACTAGTAGAGAAGACAACCAGAGCAAACTAGTTTGGGAAGAGAGCAAATTACTTTAGACTTGGAGTTGCTAAAGAGCTCAAAGCATGATGGAATAATTATAGTGGAATTAAGAAGATGTGACTATTCTTTATAAATTAATGAGTGTCAGCAAGCACATTTGAAAACACTAAAGGTCTGCTAATGATCTTTGAAGAATATATTATCATTGAAGAGACAATAGTTTAGGGAAAACATGTTCATTCTGATAGCTATAAATAAAGTAACTCATAGTATAGGAGTTTGGTGGCAAGAATTCAGAGAGTCAAAGTATTGCTTTTATACAGAATGAGTAAAGAAGGACCGTAGTCACTGGAGGTTATCAGAAAACATGAGGGGGCAAGCTCAAAACTAGAAGTGATGCACAACCTTGACATAGAAGAGGGAAGATAATGACACATTACCTTGCAAAGGAAGTCATTTAAGGTCTTAATTCAACAAAAGTATTTTGATCAAGGGGGATGTGAGAAAAAAATGGAATTCATGGGAATCCAAGTAAATGCTGCTGATGAATCTTCTTGGTTAACTACAATGGTGATACTCCTTTATTTAATTCTTCATAGAGAATGGTAACTGAGTTATGAGAAACTTTGGTCACAAGCTATTTTCACCTTACGATCGCGTCAGATGACCACATGTGAGGATTATGACTCCTTGGTACTCTCGATTCGTCATAATGCTCATCCTCGTAACACGCCGTTTCTGTTTACTTATATTGTAGAGCTAGGTTCTTTGTTCACATCGTAATCATATTCTCTTGCTATGTTATGTGTACATTGCTTAGTTGGATCAAAGGTATGATCTTTTGGAGTGATTGGATTGTCAAGAAAGACAATGCTAACCTAGATTATTCATGTCATTGGGACGTAGAGAATTGTATCTAACCCCTACCATCTTTCTAGAATCATCGTTTTGATCTATGTTGGATTGCTTTTCTCGTGACGAAGTTTCTTTCTTATCGCGTCCTTTTCTTTTCGTCGCTCGGGAAAGCGCGAATTGTTCATACTGTACTTCTAAATTTGAGTTCATATTGTGTTCTAGAAGGAACGCATAACTAAGTATTCTAAGTTCTTGGAAATTTCGATTTCTCCATACTAGCAACATGATTTAATGATTACTCAAAAAGAGGTATCATTTCACAAACTCAAAAAGAGACATCATTTCAACAATTGGTACGAGACTCGTATACTTTATACTTTCATATTTCAGTAAAAAAAATTTTCCATTTAAGAAAGTTACTTCTTTTATTCATACATTCACAATCTTTAGCCAAGAAAAGACATACTAACTCTTTCTTTAAACATGCTACCAAATCAAGAAACATCAACTCTTTCTTTAAACTTAGTATTTTCATTTGTTCACTCAAATTAACTGCATGAGTTATTTCTCCATTTCAATCTTTCAAACATCTTGACTTTCTTTTGAAAAAGAACAAGTTACCTTTTTCCTCTTTGAGCGCGATTGGTGGGAGTGCTAAGAGCATTTTCATCGATTAGACAGTCTAGTGGATCGAGGCTAGACCAAAGATTTTCAAAGAAGACTCTCGGGTTCAGAGCGAGAAAGAATGATCGCTCTGATACCACTCTGTCACGACCGCATTTTCTAAGGATAGAAAACACGGTTGATCGCGACTAGGGGAAGATTTAAAGAAGCGGGGAAGAAAGGGGAAAAGCAACACAACTCGACCATAGCTCCAAACAAATGGGAAAAGCTCGAAATAAAATCAGAGTTTTGAACAAAATAGACTTGAGTCTTTTAAGATGCACAACGGAAGCAAATGAACGCGGTTCCATGTATGAAGACATGAACCTCCGAGAGTCAAAATCTGACTGAATTAAATGTCTTGTCTCAATAGCACTTCCCCCACCACTTCGCTGCTCAACCTGCATATTTAGAAATATATGCAGGGCTGAGTACAAAAAGTACTCAGTGAACACATTGCCGAAAATTACACATATACATTTGAAAATATTGTCAAGCCATCATCACAGTAACACTCGGGGTGGTGTTGAAAAGACCCGAGCTTACTAAAAATATCACATTGGACTGCAGTCCCTTTTTTTTTCCTGTACTTAGCCATATCTGATCACATTGTGCCGTCGAGATGGTGTTCTCGCACGGTCACCTTCTCTGCCCAACATGTCAGAGATATTCTTGTGCCGGGAAGGTGGCCACCTTCCTCGGTCACCTGCTCTGCCCAACATGCAGAGGGAGCTTGTGTACACTAGTCCGAGTGGGGACACCACCCTCACTGGGACCCGAATTCGACTTATATCATCATTCATAATTCACTTGGCCGTAGCCAACAGATAGGCATCATACACAAAAACATTTATGGCAAGACAACATCTTTAAAAATCACGAACATGTGTTCAAGTTTTCATAAAATACAATTTGTATTTTTAGTATAAGAAAGCTCACCTCGACTGCTTAAAACCCCTTAACTTGAATTTTCCTGACTCCACCCTTAACTCACGGAGATAGCCTTTTGAAAACAAATAACGTACTAATAAGACTCGAGAAATTCACATACTTATAGGAATGCATGCTCCTACTTTATTTCTTTTATCATTTGTTCACCGTCAGAAGAATTTTAGAAACTTGCATATTAATTAAATTGGGAAATTTAATTAATAGCACTTCTTTATTAAACTTAATTATTTCTGTGACTTGAGAACGTCGTCTCCCTCTTTCTTTCCATTTCCTTAGCGGCCGCCCGAGGCGTCGCGGGGCGATGCCGGTCGGCCCTTAGCAATTCCAACTTTAACATCTTCCATCTTTGAAAATTTAATACTTTTTTTTCGGGAATTATTTAAATGAGCTCCAACTCAATTCCTTATTTAATTTTACTCCAAAAATATTAAATTTCCAAGTCTACTAGTTTAATTAGGTAGCCCCAAATCCACCAAAATCTCTCGGCCCAAAGTAAATTAATTATTAGGCCCAAAATCCTTAAATCCAAATTCCTTCATTTAAAAGGGACAAGCCCAATTTCTTTATTCTTCCATTGGACTCTCTTTTTCTTTTAATCCAAAGTGGCCCAATCCTAAAGTCAATGAGTCAAATACCACTTCCACTCCCATCGGTACTTCTCCAGAATGTTTCCCCAAATTTCTTCTTCCTTTCTCCTTCATTAATTTAATTCGAGATCCCCAATTTGGGAAGAGCAACCCCACGCCTCCCCCTCATGCCTCTCTCTCTTCTCTCCCTTCTCTCCTTTCTCTCCCTCTTCTCCCTCTTCCCTCAGCCTCACGCTGCTGCCGTCTTCTCTCTCTGGATTCGCCGCCGTCACCGCTGCGGATCCGCCCCAGCCGCCGTCGCGGGTCCGCCCCAGCCGCCATCGCCGAGGATCTCCCCCCCCTCCAGCCGCCGACGCCGATTTCCGAGAGGTAGGGTGGTTGTTTTTTTGTTCATCCACTTCTTTCTTTTCATTTGTGGTTTATAAAGATTATATTTTTGATGGTGTAACTTTGTAAATTCAAAATTTCAGATTCTAAAGAACGAAAATAGTGACGAATTTTTGGAGCGCGTCGGCGACGGAGGGCCGAGCTTGCTGCCGGAAATTCTCCGGCAGATTTACATATTTCTTCAAGATAAGCTCCTATAATTATTTGAGAATATGCCATTTTATGCTTATATGTGTCATAGCAACTATGTTCTTGATTGGTCTACTTGCAACATTGAAAAAAAAACTGTGGCTATGTTCTTGATTAGCTAGTTCTTCAAGACTAAGTTTGCCTACAGGAACGGTTTTAATATGTGGATAAGTGAGTTGTGGTACTTACTTTTGTTTGATTGTGAAAGAGAAATGTTGAATTTGTGCTTCCGTGTGATTGTGAAAAAAAAAAGCAGCTAGATTTGCTTCCTCCTCTTGCTCAGCTTTGTTGTGAGATTGATGTGGAGTAAAAGTTTATGTGGGGTTTGTGAAGGGAAATTAGGATATCTGGTGTGTGTGTGTATGGTGAAAGAAAGTGATTTGCGTAAATGTTCTTATACATAAAAGATGGCAAGTAACTTATCTTGCAAGAATAAGTTGCAAGTGGCTTTCCTTACATTATTCAATATGATGATTTTTACTGCAAATCTTTTAATGCAGCATTAAATGCTGTGTTAAAACCTCTGAATCTGCCCTCCCCTTTTTGAGAAAATTATTTTATTTTTTATTATTTATTTTTATTTATTTATTTTTTTGTAAATATTTGATTATTTAATTATTTACTGGTTTATTTAATTTGGTGTAGGTATACTCGGTTCCTGTTCGTGGCTATTCGTGTTGAAGTACCCACTTCCATACGATGTATAAATTAAATTTTGTTGGACTTTTGTTGGATGTATCGGACAACAAGATTTTAAATTTTTGGATCTTATTTATTTATTTAAATTTATTATAATCATATAGGTGTAATATATTTACGTGTTCTATTCACTTGCCTAACGTCAAAACAAACAACGACAATCTATCGTAGCTCGGATTTAATCGCATAAAAGTCACTTATATAGGTAATAAAGCTAATAATATATTTTATAATAATATCGGCTTAGCGGGTCGTTACAGCGGGGGAGTTGATCAAGGGGGGTAATCAAGCAGTCAAGGAGGGTACCACTGGCTTCCAGAAGAAGGACATGTGAGGCAATGAGCTGGATGGTGCGCATCATTCTCTTAGCAAGGACAACGTTCTAGAAGGGGACACGTGCTGATATATGAAACGCAAGGACGGAGCTGAGTCATGAATCTGTTACTAAAAAGCGTCGTCATTCTAGAAGGAAAGCACGTAGCAATCGATGAGTCGCTCACTCTCAGTGTGACCGAATATTCCCTGCCAAGATCGTTATCCAGCTGGAGGTCGTTGACGAGCTTATAAATAGAGGATGTGCCACCACGCAAAAAAAATTCGTTCTTTTACTTTCCGTATTTAGTTTAGTTAGTTCTCTAGTTTAGTCCAGTCCTCTAGATAGTTTAGATAAAGTAATGCTTAGTTAGAGAAAAGGGCGACCGAAGGGAGCGCTACAGAATACTCTATATATGTCAGCGTTGTCTCAAGTTTCCTGCCAAGGATCTTCTCGGTTTACTTGCTTTCGTATTTTCCAAAGTGTTAGCTTAGTTTAATTTCAAGTTGCTTTGTAGTTAAAGTTTCGAGCTTTTTGTATTCCGCATGTTCGCTGCACTCGTTTGGATTCCGAATATAAAATCGAAGTTGTTCTGTTTTTGCCATCGTGTTTACTGTTGTAAGTAATAAATTATCATTCCAGACTGAATTTCACTTGACCCAGTAGTTAAATTTCCCTTGAGCCATTAGTTAGTTACTTTTCTGTCTAAAGTAAAATCAGTAGTTAAAAACTCCCAAAATTAAAGCGTGGCAGCAGCCAAACCCCTATTCACTACGCACACACTCGATACACTAGTTTCTCTGTGGGATCGACCCCGAACTTGCCGCTTTACTGTTAAAGTAGTGCAAAATTGGGATTTTATAATTTATATTGGTGGCGTACGAGAGTGAGATCAACTTGATCAAGTGGCAACGACATTTGCTAACTGATTCATCCGGTTCAGTTATCTCTTCCATATAACTTGAAACAAAGAAAACCGCAAGGCGCATCCGCAGGTCCGCCAAAGGGGTATGGCCATTAGGCACGTGAGTGCCAAAACCAATGGGTAATGGTTATCGGGAAAGATGGTAGCGTGTATAGTGAGGAAGACGAAGAAGAAGAAGAAGAAGAAGAAGAAGAAGAAGAAGAAGAAGAAGAAGAAGAAGTTGTGGGTACTAAAGAAGTGAGCCCAGACACCAACATAGCTTTTTCTAGTGGCGAGGATGAAGATACACCCTTGAGGGCTATGGTTGTACTCTGAATGCTCAATGTACAACCTAACCTTGAGGAAAATAAGGAGCAAAGGTGCAACATCTTTCATATGAAGTGTAAGGTGAAATCCAAGACGTGCTTGGTCATCATAGGTGGAGGGAGTTGTACTAATGTGGTGTGTGACTGGTTGGTTGGCAAATTGGGATTGAAGGTCCTTAAACACCCAAACTCCTACATTTTGCCATGGTTAGGGGATTCAGGGGAGTTGAAGGTGAAGGCTCAATGCAAAGTTCCATTGAAGATTGGGGAAGTTGAAGAAGAAATCCTATGTGATATCATTCATATGACGGCATGTCGTGTTTTGCTAGGGATGCCATGGGAGTTTGATAGAAGGGCCTACAAAAATGGCTTCACAAATGAGTATTTCTACATGCTCAACGGGGTGAAGGTTCGTTTGAAGCCATTGCTACCTAGTGCCGTGTTTGAGGCAAGTCAACATCTACAAATGGAAAGAGAGAGAGATATAGGGAAAAAATGTTAGTAAAAGAATGTGAGCTAAAAAAGCCAAGTGAGAGTGGGGATGATGAGAGAAAAATAAAAGCGTCCAAAGGAGAGCACCCACAAACAAGAGAGGGAAAGGAATGTTTGTTAGCTAGTAATACTGACTTTGGGTGGGCACTAAACAATCACCTCTCTGTTCTCCTCATGGTCCGTAAGGATTTGTGCTTAGCTACTAACCTTGACCCGTGTCCTTTGATTGTCCAAAGTGTGTTGCAGGAATTTGAAGATGTATTCCCGGAGGAACTCCCAAGTGAACTTCCTCCCATGAGAGGGATCGAGCATCAAATTGATTTTTTGCCGGGATTGTCACTCCCAACCCGGGCCGCATACAAGGCGAATCCCAAGGAGACACAAGAGCTACAAAGGCAAGTCGAGGAACTCCTTGCTAAAGATCTAATTCGTGAATCACTATCTCCTTCTGCCGTACCCGTCATTCTTGTACCTAAGAAAGACGGTAGTTGGAGGATGTGTGTAGATTGTAGGGCAATTAACAAAGTCACCATCAAATATAGGCACCCTATACCTAGGTTGGACGACATGTTAGAGGATCTTTGTGGCTCTATATGTTTCTCTAAAATTGATTTGGCTAGTGGATACCACCAAATTCGCATGAAAGAATGAGATGCATGGAAAACCGCTTTTAAAACCAAATTTGGCTTGTATGAATGGCTTGTGATGCCTTTTGGTCTAACTAATGCCCCTTCTACATTCATGCGTTTGATGAATCATGTGCTTCGTCCTTTCATTGGGAAATTTGTGGTGGTATATTTTGATGATATCTTGATTTATAGTCGTAGTGTTGAAGAGCATGCTAGTCATCTTAGGAATGTGCTTGAAGTGTTGAGAATGCATGCTTTATATGCCAAGTTGCCTAAATGCACTTTTTGTGTTGAAGAAGTTGTGTTTCTTGGTTTTGTTGTGGGAAAGGAAGGAGTGCGGGTAGATGAAGAGAAGGAGAAGCCATTAGGGAATGGCCAACACCTAGGAATGTGAGTGAGTTTAGGTCTTTACATGGCCTTGCTAGCTTCGATATGAGGTTTGTTTGGGATTTTTCCACAAAAGCTTCACCCTTGAACCACCTTGTCAAAAAAAATGTTGAGTTTAAGTGGGGGGAGGAGCAAGAGAGAGCGTTTAATACTTTGAAAAATGACCTCACACACGCTCCCTTACTAGCACTCTCTAATTTTGATAAAACTTTTGAACTTGAATGTGATGCAAGTGGTGTGAGGATTGTGGGAGTTGTCATGCAAGAGGGTAAGCCCATAGCTTACTTCTCGGTAAAGCTAAATCAAGCCCAGTTGAACTATCCCACGTACGACAAGGAGTTGTATGCTATAGTTCATTGCCTTGAGAATTGGCAACACCACTTGATGCACAAGGAGTTTGTGATACACACGGATCATGAGTCTATTAAGTTCTTAGGAGGGCAACATAAACTTGATAAAAGGCATCCTAAGTGGAGTGTTTTCCTTGAGACTTTTCCCTATGTCATTAAGTATAAGAAGGGAAAGGACAATGTGGTTGCCGATGCTCTTTCTAGGAAACCTTTTGAGACCTTGCATGATGGTGCTTTACTTGTGAGTGATACAGTGTGCTTGAGAAAGCATGTGCTTGCTATGTGTGCCTTCAATTATGTTGGATTTGAGTTTATTAAAGACCTTTATGAGCATGATCACGACTTTATTCTATTTACGAAGCTTGTGAAAAAGGTGTTTTCGATAAATACTATAGGTTGGATGACTATCTTTTTAAGGAGAATAGGGTGTACATACCTTCATGCTTATTGAGTAATTTGTTGATTAAGGAGGCTCACCTAGGGGGCCTAATGGGTCATTTTGGGTTGCTTAAAACTTTTGACATACTAAGTGAGCATTTCTTTGGCCTTGCATGAAGAAGCATGTTGAAAAGTTTTGTAGTAGTTGCTTAGAATGTAGGCAAGCCAAGTCTAATCTAACAATTTTGGTCTCTACACCCCTTTGCCTACTCCTACACATCCTTAGGTAGATTTTTGTCTATGGACTTTGTTCTAGGTCTCCCAATGTCTCTTAGGGAAAATGTTAGCATTTTTTTAGTGGTGGATAGATTTTCCAAAATGGCTCACTTCATTTCATGTCGGAAGACAAGTGATGTCAAACTCATTGCTAGTTTATTTTTCAAGGATGTGGTAAGAATCCATGGGGTCCCAAGAACTATTGTGAGTGATAGAGACATCAAAATTTTGAGTTTCTTTTGGAAAACACTTTGGGGTAGGATGGGTACCAAACTTCTTTTCTCTACCACCGCACACCCCCAAACGGATGGCCAAACGGAAGTTGTAAACCGTTCCTTGGGTGCTCTTCTCCGTTCCTGGGTTTTTGAAAACAAAACTTATTGGGAAGAATGTTTTCCTATAGCCGAGTTTGCTTATAATAGGACCATACATTCAACTACCCAACAATCCCCTTTTGAGGTTGTCTATGGTTTCAATCCACTCATCCCGTTGGACTTGTCCACGGCCGATTTGCTTTTGTCTTATATGGTTGATGTAGGTGGGATGGAGAAGGCCAAGTTTGTGCAAGACTTACACACCCGAGTGCAAGAATGAATCCGCAAGATGGGAGAACAAGTAGCTCAAAGTGTGAACAAAGGGCGGAAGAAAATGTTGTTCAACCCCGGAGATTGGGTGTGGGTGCACCTTCGGAAAATACGTTTTCCCGACAAGAAAAAATCCAAGCTCGCCCCGTGAGGGATTGGCCCATTTATGGTCCTAGAGCGTGTGAATGACAATGCCTACATCATTGATCTTCTCGGTGAGTAAACGTGAGTTGTACCTTTAATGTGGCTAACTTGAGCCCGTTTGATTTTGTAGGGGACGGCCCAGATTTGAGGACAAATCCTTCTCAAGAGGGAGAAGATGATACGGACGGGAGGTCCAAGGCTAGGGCGGACCCGACCACGACTCTCCTTAGGCCGCCCGGAAGGCCCGTCACGAGATCCATGAGACAAAAGTTTTGGGAGGGCGTTTCAAACTTCATCTGGAGAGCAATGGAGGAGGCAGACGGAACGCTCGGTCGTGTGAATCCACCCCTCCAAAACGCCCGATAGGGCGTTTTGTGCGCTGAGTGTCGTCCATGTTCCAGAGAGTTTGCCCGGTTGGGTGAATGGAAAGTGTCGGAGAGGGAAACGACACCCTCGAGATACCCTATCGAGCTTCTCCTATAAACTTTGGGGATTTTAGAGGATTTTTTGGTGTTGTGCAACGTCGGGGTAGGGAATGACCTAATCTACATATTCCAAGGGAGGTGGCCATCATATAGGAGACTCACTCTAGAGTTCCTAAGAACGCTCAAGGTGCACAAAAACCGCCGCTCCCGCACCCCCGAGAGCATCGACTTCCGCCTAGGCAACCGCAACCATTCACTCACCATGGAGGAGCTTTGTGCGGTGTTCTATTGCTTCGACCCCAACCCCGATGAAGAGATTGATTATGATTACTCTGATGTTTGGGGTGCTATGACTACTGAGGGGGAAGATCATGAGCCGGGCTACGCCAAATCCTCGTCCATCTGCAACCCCGTTTTGAGGTACCTCCACCGGCCCATAACCCAACTTATATTTGCAAGGATTGATGGTGGAAGTGTTTCCCAAACCAAGCTCAACGTCATGTGGTGTCTTTTCACCAAAAGGGGGTTCAACTTTGGAATCCTCTTCACTCTCTACTTTGACCGGATCTCCAAGAAGGACGGGGAAGTTATTTGTTGCCGGGGATTGATCACGGCACTTACCGAACATTTTGGCATCTCGACCACGGGGTTCACCGAAGAAATGGGAGAGAGATTCATCACTTACGAGGTGCTCTTCTCGGTTGGGCTTTTGAAGACCGATTCTAGCGGTCAAGGTTTCTTCTTGCAAGTGGATCGGGATCACTTTCCCGTTCCCATCCCTCAATTTACCAAGGTCGACACGTGGGAGAATCAAGTAAATTGGAAGCTCAACACTCCCGCTCACCAGAGAGCCATCGAGGCCAACCCTGTTAATGGGGAGTTTAGGAGGATGAACATTCCTTCCCGCATCCCCGTCTTCGATCCCGAAAATGACTCCGCCTTCGATGCCATCGAGATCATGAGGAGCCGGAGCATTCACAAGCTCAAGGGAGTGGAGTGCCGCCACCACAACAAAATGAAGAAGTCAAGCTCATGACATTAAATGAGCACTTGTATCATTAATTGTTTTTATTTTCAGACAATTTCTTTTTATGTTTTGACATTTTTTGCTTAAGTTTTTTAGTACTTTTTGATATTTTGTTCAGTTTTTATATCTTTGAAAATTTTCACAGGTTCTGGACCTTCGCCAGCGACCGCTGTAGAGGCCGCAGCGGCCCGCTGGCCAGCTTCTAGAAACATTCTGACTCGCAGCAGCGACCGCTGGAGAGCCCCCAACGACCACTTCATCACAATTGCAGTTTCCAGCGCGATTTTTTCGAATTTTTTGAAATTTCACCCCGTCCAGCCACTACGTGAAATTTTTCAAGGTATGTTTTCTTTTAAGTAGTTTACTCACGTCCCTACCGACTCTACAAACTCATTTTACACTTTGTTGTAAATAAGTTTGGGGAGATGAAGTGGTGGACCGTGAGTTTAGGTTTTTAGTTTAAGTTTTTGTTTAAAAATCCCGAAGGTGAATCCATGTCATGAACTTAACATGAAGAACTTAGAAACACGTATACTTAGGGACACACATTAGACCAAGTTGCCAATGATATGAACTTCTTTTCATCTTTGATTAAGTATGGCTTAACGTTTTGATATGATGGTTTGGTGAAAAGGCGCATAATTAGTGAAATGCTTGTTCGCCTTAAATCATGCTTATTCCTTGTGAGATTTGAGCCTAATGTGTGATTTGTCTGCATTCATGTATATGTTTCTAGAACTTGCTCCTAGTCTGCCTAAGTTAACATAGTGTTTAAGTTGATTTAGGAGTACGTTAGGCCATCTTTTCTTAGCTATTTTTATCCCCAAATTTTTTACCCTATCAAATTTTTCCTTTGGAGCCAATTTTGAGCCTTTAAGCCTATTCTTTGGAAGTCAAAATAAATGGGGACAATTCCTTGTGTTAGTATAGTTTTATTATCTTTTGTAAAGGAATTGGAGAGATAAGGAAGAAAGTTATAAAAAGTAGTGTGCTTAATTAATCTAGAAATGATGCTTCTGAAAAAGAGAAAGAAAAGAAAAGAGAGAAAAATCAAAGGATTGAGAAAGTGAGTTGAAGTTCGAAATAAGTGTTAAAAGTGTCTTGGGTTATTATAAAAGTTGAGTCAATTTTACTCTACTTGGGATATTTTTATTTTTGAGTCACTTTTTAGCCAAATATATTCCTCACCTACCAAAGAGCCTACATTACAACAAAAAATAAAGACCTTTCGGACTTTTGATGCTTAATCACATCTAGTAGAGGATGGATTAGACTTTGAGCAAGCATATGGTAAACTTTGCATGATGCATGATTTAAGTGCTTATACACATTAATCACTTCCCATCTTTGGAAGTTTGCCACATGTGAGTGCATGAATTCAAGATGTTCCACGAGTTAGTAATGAAAGTGCACTAATAAGCCTTGCTTGATTTGATTGCGTTAATGCATGCTTGATCTATCTTTTCCACACTTTGAGGCAATTATGACGTCTAGTCCTTGTGCATTCCGTGCGTCTATTCTTTTGTCTTTTATGTTTTGTTCGAGGACAAACAAAAATGTAAGTTTTGGGGAGTTGATACGCTCGAACTTTGCACGGTTTTAAGGCCATTATTTGGTCTGTTTTGAATGTCAAAGTTGCATTACAAGTCTATTATTTGCGTATTTTATCTATTTTGGTATTTAGACATGTTTTGTGAGAAATGTGCATAATTGAGCCTAAAAAGGGAGTCAAAACGTGAAGTTGGAAATCTGGAGATTCTGGCTGCGTCCAGCGGCCGCTGCAACACTGCCGGCGACCGTGAAGTCTGTAGCGGCCCGCTCCGGGAAAGCTATGCATGGAATGAAAACACACCCAACGACTGTTGGGCAACGTGCGGCGACCGCTACAAAGGGTCCAGAAAGTTACGGGATGATAGCCGACGACCGCTGAAACAAGTGCAGCGACCGCCGCCCAAGAGTCAGAAGCCTCGGACCAACCCACAGCGACCGCAGGCCAAGGTGCAGCGGCCCGCTGGGAAAAAGCGGTGAGCAGAATTTGCCCTATTTTTTCTCCAAGATTTACCATATTTTGCAACTTTTTTCCTTATTTGAAGGAGGTAATTTCTCAGCTATATATAGCCCCTCAAGCTTCATCATTAGGATCCTCTTTTTGCTACACATTTTCCAGAGATTAAAAGTTAGAGTACTTCATTGTGCAAGGAGTTAAAGAAGGATTCAAGAACATCAAAGCGACAAGGATTCAACCTTTGGGTTTTATTTGCTTTAGCTTGATGTTTTCATTCTTCCCTTCAATATATGTTTTAAGATTATTCTATCGTGTTTAACTAAATTTACAGAATTCTAGGGATGTGTTAGTAACGACTTTGGTTATACAATTCCTTTTTCTATTTAATATCCGTTTGTTCTTACTTTGTTTCTTCCTTAAGTTGTTGGATAATGCTTCACGTTTGAGTGACACATTCTGTGATGAATTAATATAACTTGCTACATAATCGTGAGAAGAGGTTGGCGAGGTAGGTCCACTTAATAGACACTACAATTAACTTCCTTTAAAACGTCACTGTTAATTGAGAGTGAGGACTTTTCAATGGTCTTAGGAGCTTTTAGGAGTTACGTATTTAGGATTGACAACCCTGATGTTTGTTACCAACGTTTGCATCGCATGAGCATAAACTAGGTGACTCGTTCTATCCAAGTAAGAACTGTGCTAGGGTATTGTAGTTGAAATTTGTATAACCATAACTGTGAACGCGCATCCCTGGAATTCCCCTTATCTCTATACTTTTATCTTTGTGATCTATTTGTAATTAGTTGTTTACTTTCTTTCAATTGTTCTTTGTTTTCAAAAATCTCCAAAATTTTCGGTTCTTCCAAATAGTAATTGCGTTTTAGTAGAGGATAGACAGTCTGTGTTTGTTTTCCCCGTGATCGATATCTGGTACTAACATTTAGCTATACTATTCATACTCTGTATACTTGCAGGTATTTATAGTGCTAATAAAAATTGCATCAATCATGTTGTGCATAATAATACACGCGTACATGACATCAGCAATGCAATCGTCATACCACAAACGTGTTGGACCCTTCACCGCCGCCCATCGAGACTGGAGCACACCAAATGCCCACTCCACATCCTTGCACGCCACCTCCTGTCGTTGCGCAAAGTAAATCTTCTTTGGATCTGTTGGGCATCTGATCGTCTTAACAAAGACGGGCCACCTAGGGTATATCTCATCTGCCAAATAGTAGCCCATATTGTGTTGGTTGCCGTTGGCGACGAAACTGATGGTCGGACCAACGCCCATGCACTGCTCGTTGAAAAGGGGCGACGAATGGAGGACGTTGACGTCGTTGTTCGACCCTGCTACCTCAAAATACGTATGCCAAATCCATAGCCGGTAGTCAGCTACAGCTTCGAGGATCATCATTGGATTCTTGCCTTTGAAGCCGGTCGTGTACATCTCTTTCCAGATGGTGGGACAGTTCTTCCATTCCCAATGCACAATCTATGCTGCCCAACATTCCGGAAAACCCATGTACCGCCCCGGGCATTTCCATCAGACCTTGGCAGTCTTCGGGGGTAGGTTTCGAAGATACCTATCCCCAAATATGTGAATGATGCCCCGAAAAAAATTCTCCAAACACTCGCGGGCATTCGTGTCGCCTATGTGAAGGTACTGGTCGAACATGTCGGCCGTGCCTCCATAGGCCAACTGCCTGATTGCAGTAGTGCACTTCTATATGGGTGAGTGACCGGGTCTACCACTCGCATCCTACCTGAACCGGAAATACTTGCACTGACACTCTAAAGCGTTTACAATACTCATAAATAGCGGTCGGTGCATCCTTAAACGCCGCCGGAAAAGGTCTCCCCAAACCGCGGCTGCTCAGCGAAGTAGTCGTCAAACAACCGTTGGTGGGCACCGAGGTGGTCACAGGGGACTACAGTTCTATGATGGATGGGGCGAGGGACCGCCGGTTGTTGCTGCTGGCGCAAGTGCTCTTGCACCAAACGATTTGTCTCCGCGGACATATAGGCCCACATCTCTTCGTTAATTCACTGCGAGTCGGGAGCATCCCCGTCACAAGCCATTTTTTATCTACAGATCAAATGAGAAATAAAGAGAGAAGGAAGAGAAACTAATTAGCACAAGTGGTGCGAATGAAATGAAGTGCAACGAGACGTATATGTAGAGTTTACAAATTATGGAAAAATGTGGACGCCGATCGCGTCACCACAATAGCGGACGAGCGATCGGCTAACGGCCCCCACCTACGCCCAACCGCTCGTCCGTCCCGTTCGTCCGTCGCCCGTTAGTCGACTCTAGTAGTGGACGAACGCACCCCCTAACCGCTAGTCCTACCGCTAGCAGTGGCGGACGCAGAAAATATAGTTAGGAGGGGCTTCAATGTATACTTCATCCGTCTCACGATAGTTGCGCCGTATTTGTTTTTGGGACGTTTTAAGATAGTTGAGTCATTTCTTATTTTGACAAAAAATTTATTCTCTCTCCACTTAATCTCTATGCACTCATTTTTTAATTTATGTTCAAAAAAAATGCTCGAACTAAGATGAAATTATAAAGTCAATTTCATAAATTTCATAAAACTTAATCAAAAAATTTCATATTTTCATTCTCAATTTCACATAATAAAATCAATAAAAAACACCTATGGAAAAACTGATTTTTGAATAATTAAATTAATAAAGGAAATTAAATAAAAGAGAACAACTAAACTTATAAATTAAAGCTGCAAAGTTATGAAATTCTCGAGAATTATGTGGGAAATTGTAATAATATTTTATCGATAAAGATTTAGGAAAAAATAGAGTAGGAACTCTATTATTATTATATTTACAATTGATTGATTAATCATATTTAAAAATAAATAATGAATTTGGAATTTAATTTACACTTTCTAAACAAAATTAAAACTTCCTAAATAAAAATGAAAGCAATAATTTTGTTTAAATAAACAAATAAATCTAATATATTTGGACTTTAAATTGGATTGCTTTTATTTTAAAAAAGGATTAAAAGATCGATTATATTAGTACATAATAATTGATTTGACATTAATAAAGTTGTCTTCTTCCTCGTGAATACGCCAACAACCATTTTCATCCTTTTGCCTCTGTAATTTTTTTCCTAAATCTAAATTCAGCCCTTCCTATCATCTAACTTTCAGAGATTTATTCTTCAACCACGTTGATTTGAGGAGGGCTGGTGAGAGTGCTCGAAAATATTTGGAAATTTTAAAATAGAAAAAATCACAAAAAATAGCTTTTTGGGAGGGGCTTAAGCCCCTCATCCTCCCTAACTGTGTCCGCCAATGACCGCTAGTCTTATCGTTGGTCCGCTACTGTGGATGCTCTTACTGGGTTGTGGGAAGTCCTGATGATGTGGCATGTTGTGGGAAGTCCTAGTAATGTGGCAGAAGGTGTTTTAGGCTAGTCCTAGTGCTAGCCTATTGGCTAGTCCGTGCTATTATGGATGCTCTCAGAAATAGAATATTCATAGGCAGGGGACGGCCGTGCCTTAGTTTTTGGTGGTTGTGATAAGTCTGTGTTATTTATTATTATGGTTAGGTAAAATACAAATATATTGGGAGGAATTGTTGTTTTCGACATGGTTGCGACGAATTTTTTATTCAAATAGTTTCTTTGGTGTATGAGAAATTCTTTATTATACTTATGTGAGGTGGAACTAAAATAAAGTAATGTAAATAGTTTAGTTTTGCATCAAGACGCATAATTATCATATTATTAATTGATTATTTAAGACAGAACGTGGAGGGAGTAATTAGGATGGTTATGCTTTTTGTTAATTTTCATATTATTAATCTATTAATTAAGACAGAACGTGGAGGGAGTAATTAGGATGGTTATGCTAGTTGTCGCGATTTTAATATCAATCTATTATAATTATTTTATCCAAGGTGTACCATGTACGGTATCTTCCTCACGCAATGATATTTTTAGAAAATTAAAGAAGCCAAGCTTAGTTTTGCGTCAAGATATAAATACCGTATTATTATTATTTTAGTTTATTTTACTGGTAATATGGTATTATTATTTAAAGAGAGAAGGTGTAGGGTACAATTTGGATGGTTATGCTCGTGGTGGCAAATGGCAATCTTAGATCTTAATACTTCATCCGTCCTCAAAGAATATGTACTTTGAGATCAGCACAGATTTTAATGTAAAATTGGAAAAATAAGAGAGAGGTAGAGAGAAAAAGTAATTAAAGTATTGTTAGTCGAAAATGAGTCTCGCCTTATTAGAAAGAAAGACTTTTCAAAATTAGAAAGTGCATATTCTTGTGGGACGGACTAAAAAAGAAAGAGTGCATATTCTTGTGGGATGGAGGGAGTATTAATTTATTGTAATTTTAGAATTAATCTCTAATCTTGGAACGTTGTGCTGCAATTATTTTCTTCAAGGTCAACTACCTACCTAACCATGGATATTTAATTTTTTATAGAAAATAAAATAAATAGATTTTACATAAAAGTAGTTATTATGAAATGTAATGTCAATTTTCGATACAAACTTTATAAACGAATGAAAATAGTAGTAGTAGTATTTTTTATTTATACTAGTATTATTATGAAAAAAAGTGGCTAATACAGAGTGAAAGTAAGAGCAATGAATAGAATGACACTAGTAGGACGTATTCGGCTTTCTAAGCTAATTCAGATTTTGATTTTGATTTTGTTTAACTTATAAATAATAAAGTAGTAGCATAATTTAAACAACGGGATACAATCTCTAGTAGTTCTTTACTTCTATCTTCTCATATGAGCTAATGGAGAATTTTTTTGTTTAAAAAAAATAAATAAAATTTGTGTCGAAGGCCAAGAATAAATGACTATACAAATTGGGATGGTTGAAAGCATCCATGAATCATGGATAAAAAAGCTTAGCAAAAAGAAGCTCATTCCAAGTATCTTGAAGGCCAGGCAAACACCAATGCGTGCAATCCGCGTAGCTGACCGGATTGGCGAGCTGCTCCGGTGTCAAGGGGTTCCATTGCTTCTTGTAAATGGATGTGTGTGCATCCTTTCTGTAGCTCGACATCTGCGTGATGTTGAGGAACGTGATCGGATACCTCGACTTCCTAAACACTTCCCCTATCACATTCATCACACTCTTCCTACTGTCTGATCCCCAGTAGTTTGGATCATCTATCATTTCACTCTGATTGTAGCAGTTTCCCTTCTCGCTCCCTCCCCAGTCGATCGCCCTGTCATGTAGTAATATTAATTATAAAAAAATAAGAGAGTAATTAATTGATCACGATCATGTCATTGTTATGAGTCTGACTGACTTTGCGTGGGTAGGCGACATGCTGGTGAAGAACACTCGGGTGTTGTTCGGATGCATGTTTCTCTTGGCCCATCGCAGCATCGTTTTCATGGCCATCCGGTAGGCATCCTCTGTTGGCACCTCTGCTATGTCTGTGTCTTCGCTGCCCACGGTTTGTTGTCTGTTCGCAAAAGTAAAGTAAATCACTTGTCCAACATATATATATAAGATTAGTTTGGGGACATACAGTATGTTGAAGTTGAGGCCAGTCATCCACCAGAGATACGTGTTGAACACCATTATATCGACTCCTTTCCAGTGCTTCCCGTGCTTATTGATGGACCCCTTCCTCACCAACCTGTCGCTTATTCTGTGCACGATTGCATCATCCGAGTTCGACTCTAGGAGAAATGGCGCCCAGTAGAATTCAATTGTCGCGTTGTAATCCTGTAAACGCGGGCATTTCATTTTTTTCTTTCCCAACACAAATCTACTACTATAATATAAATGTTAGTATCTACCTTGGCTGAGAAAATCGTCAGCGAACCCTTGGTAGTCATAGATTTCCGGTCTTCGGGTATGATCTTGTGGACGAGACAGACCATCGAGACGAACTGGCCCCGGTTCAGAGAGTCCCCAACGAACATCATTCTCTTGCCTCGAAGAGTTTCCAGCATTAATGTCGCGTTGAAACTGTCGTGTTTCATGAAATTAACTATAGTTATATAGAAAATGAAATTCTATTCCCATAATAATTTTGAATAGGAGAGAAAGCACATGACACTTTTTGAAGCGTTGATAAAAAAAACAAAAAAACCTTGGGAGAGAGCAGGCGTGAGGCTGCCATCGCCAATGCTGGTAGTCGGTGTCGGGGCGGCCGTGCTCCTGACACGTCAGCTGGGGCTGGATGTACGGACAGTCGGCCTCCTCGTAGAGCGGGTGGCGGTCGTCCCACACCCACCGCCCGCTGAAGATGTCACAGCCGCTTTCGCCCTCTCCCAAGGCGAAAGCCAGCTTTTCATCCTTCTTCTCTTAACACCACAAAAAAAACCCACACATATTAGTCATTAAGCCAGACTCAACTCAACTCGACTCGAATCGAATCAACTCACTTGATTTTGTTGGCGACGACAAGCTCGGGTATGGGCGGTAGTCCTCGAATTGGCCACCGAAGATGCAGCTGAAGTCCTCGCCGTAGAGGATCGTGACGAACAAAATGAAAGCGAGAAGGGTGAAAAGGTACGGCGACAGCCGCCCCTTGCGGAGGAGAGCGGCGGAGGAAGACGGTGGCGCCTTCATTTTTTTGTGTTTATAATACGTGACAAGTGTGTGTGGTTTTAATAAATACAAGTGAGCAATAGTTGCAATTTCTGAATCCAACAGTTTCTTTGCTGGATTAGTAAAATTGCTTTTGGTTATGATTAGCTTATGTGAAGTGAAACACAAGGAATATTAGTATTTAGTTAGTTTTAGTTTTGTATCAAGATTCAATTATGGTAGTATTATTTTATTTTTGGTAGAAGGTGGAGGGTTCATTTGGATGCATTACAGTGTTTGATACCGACTGATTAAATTAATCATGAGTAATTTGGATTTTGGTGGAAATTCTTGGAATTAACTTATATTATAATTTTCAAAATCTTGTATGGTTGTGCGGCAATGATTTTGTCCAAGGTCAACCATCTACCTAATACATGGATTTTTATTTTTCTATTTTTCGGAAATTAAAACACATTGGTGTTTGGAAGTTTTATTTATATTTTTGGTTCTAATATTATTAATGAAACTAAAAAAAGTACTACGTATATTATTTAATAAAATGTATTTATTCAGAGAATATAAATCTAAGCATTCTCGTGTACTTTTTGTGTAATTTATTTAGAGAAATATAACTCTATATGCGAGTGAAAATCAAATGATTAATAGCAATGATGCAAGGACAGAAGGGAAAACCATACAACTTTGCTTGGCTTCAAAGACAAGTGTTTTATTGGAAAGACGATAAATCATTTTCTTCACTTTTGGGTCATGTAATTGATTAAGTAGTAGGTGTTTGGAAAAATAAGATAGATAAAATTAAATAAAGTGTGACGACATGATGAAAGGATTTTTGGTATTGGTAAGGATTTGGTGGGGTGTAATTGTGCTTTTGGTGAAACTTCAACTTCAGTAGTTGGGAATTGCCCCTAATTTCGTGATTTGTTTAGAAACAATCGAGATTGGAAATCATTGTAAATTAATGAATAATTGAGTCCCCATTTCAATCTGATAAACACTACCGATCCTCGTCAAATAAATGTTTTTAGCCTTCAAAAATACATAAATCAAGAAGTGGAAAATTTACTTTGTTTGCCCTCTAATTATTACTCCCTCCATCCGCAAATAGAAATCTCATTATTACTTTCTGAAATATGGGTCTCACTTGGATATACATCATCTGTCTCATAAAAATATGCATTTTTTATTGGACACGATATTTTTTGTATAATTGGTTAAGTAAGAGAGAGGTAAAAAGAAAAATTAATTAAGGTATTTTTAGTGGAAAGTCTCACCTAAATAAAGAGAAATGAGTTTCCAAAATTAGAAAGTGCATATTCCTGTGAGACGGACTAAAAATGAAATAGTGCATATTCTTATGAGACGGATGAAATATTAGTTTTAAATGAAATGTGAGTGGATTGAACTAATGGAATGTGAGACATATTTACCATTTATAGTAATTATGAACCAGGACTCCTATTCGTGGATTGACTAAAATGGTCAAACGGGACTGTTACGAAGAATAAGAAGATTCACGATTCTAATGAGAAAAGGAGTAAAGGTTAAATTGGTACTTTGACGTGTCTTTTGAATATATAAATCTGAAATGACATAATTAGTTAATAGAAAATAGTGAGAATTTTATTTTTTGAATATGACAATTATTCAACTTTTTAAAGGAATTTGTGTTATAGAAAATCAGTTTCTGATAGATTATGTTCATGTGTTTGACCCATTTTAGTTACATAACAGAGTCAAATTATATCATTCGCGAGAACAATAAAAACTTGACTGATGAATGACTAGTTTGGCTCCTTCCTCACTTAAAAGAATATACTCCTTTCGTCCGTCCCGATTAAATTAGGGCAAAATTTTTAGATTCAGATATTAAGAAATTATAATTTAAAAAGCAAAAGAGGGAAATTTATAATTTAAAAAGCAAAAGAGGGAAATAAAATAGATAAAATAAAGATAAAATAAAATAGATGATGGGAAAAGTAAGAATAAGTGGTTATTTTTTTTATAAAAAAAATAACTCCATTTAATTAGGATATTCCAAAAAGAAACGGTAGTAGCTTTGTTAGGATGGAGGGAGTCCTAATCTGTAATCACATAATAAAACCTACAAATTCCTTGTTAAAATATCAATGTAACTTTTCTCGATTTCAAGATCAAACCATGGGGCATTTATTTTTTAGAGATTAATAAGATATAAAGTTGAGTATTTGTATAGTTGAAAAAAATGCGGAAATAAAAGACATAAAAAGTTTTATCAATCACATTCTATTAAATTTGAATTGTTATTTGTGATACATTGTACATCCTTATTTATAAGACTAGAGAAGTAAATGCTCTTAGGAACTATACAATTGGAACTATAACATTATTAATGTTATATTCCTTGAAATTCTAAAATGACTCTTTTCAATATTCTTGAGACTCTAATATTCTATTTCCAACACTCCCCCTCAAGTTGAGTGTCAAGTTTTTTTGACACTTAACTTGTACGATCTTCACTTTGATAAATAGTTCATACTCGTATTCTGGAGTCCTTCACTTTTCATTGATAGTTTATGCTCTTATTAATTAAGGAGGTCTTCAATTTTCTGTTGAAAGTTTAGGCTCATTTCAATGAATTCTTCAATTTTTGGTTGACAGTTTTAAGTTTTGCCAAGGAGTCAATCTAGATAGGTTTTACTCATGTCCGGAGCTAGTTAGATAGTTTTAGCTCATATCTGAGAGCCATCTTAGACCTTTATTGCTCGTATCCAGGAGTCATTTTAGACAGCTTTAGCTCGTATCTAAGAGCCAATCTTATACAGCACAAATCTTGTGGGCAATATGATTGAGACTTTTTTTTTCTGTTGGGCCCAAAATATGAATGATGACCCATAATCCATCTTTCCATCTATTATCCTATTTCGGAAATCCTACACTTAGAAGACTTAACTTCTCCACAACTTGTCCTCCGGCGACCTCTGCTCTTTGCCCAATGGTGAGACCTCTCCAGTCAACCCTTCACTTCGATTTCCCCTCTCGCCAGTGTAATAGTGATTTCTTCACCAGTAAAATAGCGTGATGATAATTGGTGCAACCTTTTTTAATATTTCGGGTTCAAGGATGAATACATATGATTTTTTTTTGGTATTGAATAAACTAACGAAGAATCGTTAGCCGCTCTGATACCAAGTTGAAAAATAAAATGCCAAAAACAAAAGACAAAACAAGTTTTATGGACTATATTATATAAGACTTGAATTGTTATTTGTGTTACATTGTTAGTTAGTTGTATTACTTATAGTTAGATCTCTTTAGTTTCGTGTTATAACGCTCTCTCTTTTTCTTGCATTTTGTTACTATTTCTGTTTATGACTAAATGTCTGTTTGACCGGCACGAGTTTTAAAAAATTATTTAACTTTATAAAATAAAGTGGATAAAAAAAGTTAGAGGAATGTGAGATCTACTTTTATAAGTATATTAGTTTTATAATAAAATGTAAGTGGAATGAGATAGTGGAATGTAATTTCACTTATCAAATATAGTAAAAATGAATGAAATATTTATTGAGAAAAAAAAATTTGGACATTTTATTGCGGAAAGGGAGAATACTCCACTTTCTTCCTTCGCTTTAGATTCTTGAAACCACTTCCGGCTTTTTCTTCGAATATGCAATAATACACCCCTAAAAGATAGAATTCACACTATATTATGATATTAGGCTTTACTTAATAATAATTGAACTTTAATTAATTAGTATCCATAAAAGAATGCAAGTTCATGAACCTAAGGTTGATGAGTGCAGTTATAGGAGTATATTTATCTATTATAAAGAAATTGAGATAATATAACATAACATGAGAAAACACTCTTTGTCACAGATAAATATAATATGTATGTTTAATCAGAGGATTCCTGGTTTTCTCTGTTTATCAATGCAGGTGGATACTGAATTAAGTAGTTAAAAACAAACTATGGAACACAAAAGCATACACGGCCCAATATATAAAAAATAATGGCCCAGCCAATCAAAATTAAACTTGGCCCACTTAAAAATAATGAGCAGCCCAACTTCATTAGCAGCAACATCAGAACCCAACAGTCATGGTTTTATGATAAAAAAAATGGTCCGCTGGGCTATTGGCAAAGCTAATTATGGACAGCATTTAAGTTAGGCTTTAAAATGTTGGTGTTTTAGTCTATTATTTGAATAAATCCCAATTATATACATATTAATTTATTAATTAGATTAATAAATTATGAAATGTCATTATTTTAGATAATGGTGATTAATATTTCATATTAATTTGAAATCAATGTCAGATGTACAACTATATTATATACTATTATAATTAATATACATATGCAATAAGTGCATTAACTAGATTACTGAACTATGATAATTATTTTTTAAATAATAATAATATATGTATGTTTTCTATTAATTAGGAAGAAACGTTAAACATACAATTATATACTTTAATACTCCCTCTAGTCCCCACTACAGCTTTTTCAAAGAATTGAGGTATATTTCTCATTTACCTTCTCGAAAAAGTGGTGAACTCCAAAGGTTCAAAAAGACAGACAAAAATAATTAATTTTTTGTGTGAAGAAGAGGTAAAGATATCTTTTCAAAATGTTGAAGAAGTGTATGATATATTTCAAATATCCTTCCCCTCAAAGAATGATTTTTTTTGGAAAAAAGGTATATATGATAGTTATTTCTTTTTACCTCTCCATTTCTTCCTATTCTTAGAGATGATCTTATCAGTCCTATTTTGTCATTTTCGTACGATCCCTATTAGAATACTCCCATTCATAACCCCAGTGGAGTATTAGGGTGGAGTCTTCCACAGAATACAAAAACAATAATTGTAGTCACATCAACCCTCATGGAGAGAGATTAAACAGTGTGGTCATGTTTTCATCGCACTATGGTATGGAAAGAGTATGTGATTGATTGATAGTTTGTGAAAAGGAAGATATTATTTTGACTGGCCATTCTATGGAATGTTTCGGTGATTCTCGTTTGTTTTTAAAGTTAAACTCGTGTTCACTATGGTACGGGTGACATAACTGCTATTCAAATGTTTTGGCAAGTTGCCCACTGAATATCCAAGTCCTCAGCCCAGTATATATTTTCCTTATGGCAAGTTAAGAGTGATGGAGCGGCAGATGTTGAGTTGAGCTTAGATGTTTCCTGTACGCGTCATGTCTTCATACATGAGCTCCATTCTTTGACTCTCAATAGTTCGTTTTGTTTTCAGAGTCATCTGCATTACGTTAGAGTACCATGTTAATGTTTTATTCCATGTTAACAGTTATTCCGTTGTTTTACTTTTTATTATTGTTAACTCCTTTTGAGTTTAATGCTAGCATTTATTACAATCCCTCATTTCTTCCCCGCTTCTTAACCCCCTAGTCACGGTTCCTCACGTCGCACTCACTCTCCTTAGTGGAAGCCATCGAGGCAAATAAACTCACAAGAAGCATGTTTGGGATGTCACACCAACTTAGTGAATCATGTCATATTCTATGAGTTTTGAACGGAACAGATAACATGAACACATGTTCTCATGTGAGAAGTTTAGACATTTGAAGAGTTTGTGTATTTTGGAAGCTCAAATAGTAGAGTATGAAATACTACTAAATCTCTTCAAGTATAAGTTATATGATAGGTCCAAGTTTCTTAGCATGTGCAAAAGATAATTAGATTAATTGAGAGAAAAACATCCTTTTGGAACGACATTTTCTGCAAATGTCTCAACAAATCTTATATGCGGTATCCTTTTATTGTTTGAAAAATTATGTGAATATGAACAACAAGCATATGAATCTGTTAGAACTTCACAATATGCTAAAATCCTGTTAGTCTTTTGCTTTCAAAAGCAAATTTATGTTCATGAACTCTGACAAACTTGTGTTATTTGTGAACATTTCTGCAAAGTCTTCTATGAGGAAGAGTAAGTATTAGAATGAGAAAACATCGAGGATGTGACCTTAAAGCTTAAAAATACAGGGGTTGAAAAGAAGCAGATACTGCCAAATGATCAACGCATTTTTTGTCACGAAAATGAGCACTTAAAGAGAGATCATCTGAATTCAAGACACAGTCCAGAGCCTTAACTAGCGGCAAGGAACTTAGATATTATTGTATGAGGTGCTCGAGTTCGAACCCCCTTGACATCAATTATAATTTCCTCCTTTATATAGGAGTTTATTTGTAAAAAAAATCATCTTAATACAAGACACAAGTGGGAGCTCGGGTATGTTTGTGGTTGAGATAAAAATAATCATAGTAATCCCAGATAATTGATATGATATGAGTGACAGACATATTGTCAGTGGATAAAATAAAATACATAAGTTAAAGTAATACTAATAATAATATTTTTGGCATTTACTTGATCATATGAATGGAGAAAATAATAGTAGCAAATTAGATTATTTCACACCATTTGATTTCAAATTGTATGGTGCTTGTAAATTTTATCTCAAAGAGAAAATGACAAGTAATGCAGGCCAAGGATGTGCTAAAGTGGATTCACACTAATGAGTGCAGACAGTTTTCAACTCAGACAACAAGTTAATTTTTCGTACTTCCATTACATTACAGATGGTTTATTCTATATGTGGAGTTGTGTTTCTCATGAAGAATAAATTAGAGGCGTCTAGAAATTTGCAAAGTTTAGGTCATAAGTTAATACTTAGATAACTTATAAAAGTACCAATGCTCTTCGATTAGATTGAAGAGAGGAAATATTTAAGTGTAGAAATTTTATCACATGTGCACTTGCATCTAGAAATCAGATTATATTAATATTTATTCCATAGTACAATTTTTTAAAAAAATTATATAACTTTATCATTTATTACTATAAATCTTTGTACTTTTTTCAGTCCAATTCAAATGCTTAATTTCTTATCCAAAAAATAATTTCAGTCTAATCAACAATATCTTAATCTGAATAGCAAGATGCTCCAAACTCTCTATTCAAATACTTGAACTGAGAGATTAGAGAATATATATAAGGATGTATTCATTTCTTTTTTTATCTTTTGTTATTTGTTCTTTTTAATCTCAGCCCCACGATTTTGTCATCCGACGGTTAGATTGGTGCCACGTGTCATTTAATAAGGCAGATTTTCAGTTGAATAATGCACACCGACTAATAATGCACCATTATAGTGTAATAATGCAGATTTTCAGTTGAATAATGCACACCGACTAATAATGCACCATTATAATGTAATAATGCAGATCATTTGGATCGTTAATGAATGAGATCTAATGGCTCATATTAAGAAGAATAAATGATCTAAGGGATGAATAGGAGAATAACGCTCCCCGATCTAATGGGGGGGTTTTGATCTATGCAAAACTAGATTTAAATACAGAAACACAGAACAATATCATACGTAGGGTACTTTTAGGTCATAGTTAGTTAATTTTTAGGTCATGCTAACAAAGCATGACCTAAAATGATCTTAGCATGACATTAAACCCAAATATTATAATATGACCTAAAATTGCTTAATTATGACCTTCCGTGTTTTTGGTTAATTATTGACCATTAGATCATCTAATCCTAGGGCCAAGATTTTTATTTACAATGTCAAGTTGTTTGAAATTACTCAGTTCATTCAGTTTTGCATGAGGCATTCTGGTACTCAGTAGTTTTATGTCATGACTTGAATATTGGATTATTATGACCCAATTTACCCATATGTTTCCATGACTCAAATAATCGTTTATCATGACCCAAAAGAACTAATGATGTTTGGGTTATTGTTTGTGTATTCTGCGTTCGTAATACTTTTGTGTTTATTTTGATATGATAAAAACATTAGAATAATTGTATATTTTACTTCAGTTTGTTTGATATGAACATTTCGATCAGAATTGTATAAGACATTCCGGTACTCAGTAATTTTATGTCATGACTCAAATGTTGGTTTATTATGACACAAATTAACCATACGATGCTATGATTCATATATCCATTTATTATGACCCAATGTATTGAGTAATTATCATCACACGGTATTTCGTCGCCAGGAAATAAGAGGAAAGCATTACAAGGTGTTTCGGAATACAGTTTTACTCAAACTACTAATTTTTTATTCAAAAGTCCAATTTTACGTCATTTTAAGTGCAATTTTCTGTCAAATGACCGAAAAATGGATGGAGAAAAGGAATAGGTATAGTTTGGGTCATTGTTGTTGTATTGTTGGGTCATATCATCGTACGGTTAATCTTTAAATTTGTAAATATCAGCATAATAATTGTACAGGCGACGTTTTGACTGCTCTGTTTTTTACTAATTGGTACAATGCAGCATCAACTGGATTACTAGTACATAGAGACTCCAAAAATTAATACAGCATCAGCTGGATTACTAGTACATAGAGACTCCAAAAATTAATACAGATGAAATAATATATAGTAACAATAACATCAAGCTGGCATATATAAAACATGGTCCACAAAATGAGAATTACAAGGTCTAAACATCGTTTAATTAAAATTAATCTATAAAGAAATGGACAACAATTTTCAGTAGTTTTAGGTATGACTAACTATAGATGAAGATCTGTAGTTTGCTATCATCTTTTCTACGTTGATCTTTGTTTTCTTGCTTTCCTTTGCATAGTGTTTAGATGCCGCATCTTTATTCAATAATACGCTATGATTATTCCCTGCATAAAAACGAGGTTAATACTGCGGCATACTCGTCATTAAACAACAATTGTGTAGTTGAGATACAATCACAATCATATAAAGTTATGATTAACCTGGTTTTGGGTCATGGATACCAAATCCAGAAGTGTTTAGAGTCGAACTTTTAAATATTGATTATGAAAAAACCCCCGAACAAAAAACGGAGTGCCCAAAAACAATTAAAACTTCGTTCTTCAAATAATAACCCAGACAATGTAGTCGACATACCTTTCTGGTCTTTAGGTTTTGGCTGTGCCTTCTTATTCTCAGTAATTCGTTGATGCACTAGGTTACAGCCAACCAACTGAAGTGAAATTTGGGTCAGATTTAAGTTGAGTTTCGGTCAAATTGTATTAAAAAACTTACAAACCTTTTCCGTCATGTGTCGCGGTTCCAGACGATCTTGTGTCCACCATGGTTGAAGAAGACGCTCCACAAATCGTGCTCGTCAAGTAGAGGTTTGAAGTCGATTTTGTAGGTTTTAGTCGATTCCTTCTTCGCCAATAATGTAGTTAGAGTTTTTAGTCGATTTGGGAGCTTTTTAGTCGATTTTGTAGGTTTTGAGGAATTTGTGATGAATTTTTGGTGAGACAGAGAGGAATTGAAGGGCTCGGGAACCGAAGAATGAACTTAATAGCATGTGGAGTAATGGTCCCAATTAATCCGCTCTTAAAAATCAGAAGGACGGTTCATTATATTTTCTATCCCTAAATTACCCCTATAATGACGTAAAAATAAGCTTATGATGACTTAAAAATGATCTTTGTATGCTTGGTTTTGCATTTATTTTATTAAGAATAGGCTTTGCATAGATAAAAAACCATATATATATCCCTAGGGTCCCCTTATTCCCACAACACCTTCTTAGTGTAGAACTAGAGACTAAATATTAGCCAATGGATTTTAATATAGTGGCTGAGATTAGAGATTCTACATCATAAATTCAAATTTCGTCCTGTGAATTAAATTGTTCATCCAAAGAGCATGTTAGTCATTTCTTAATGTGGTCAAATATGGTAAAAATGAGGGTGGCGTTAGTCATTTTTGAATTAGCGTAAAAAAACGCACACATTCCACTTCCCGCTCTATTCTCCGCCGCTCCAGCTTTACCCCCACTATCTTCTTCGCCGTTTCACTACCCCATTCCTCAACCGTAGCGCTCTTCATTTCCTCTTCTCTAGTCTTCTACACATTCTCACCATGGTGGACACGGGGCGGAGCAAATTGAAGGGTATTCATTGTCGTAAAAAATAGTTACATTCTACCAAATCGATTTGAACTAATCTCGTTCATTTTTGTTATAGATGAGCGGTCGTTGTGTTCCAAAAATGGATCCGATCCCGGTGAGTTTAGTTCGTTCCATAATTTAGTCCAGAATCTGTGTTTTGCAAATCGCGTGTCGGAACTTCAAATTAGTTCATTGTATGTGTTAATTTTGTTCAGATTCTGATGATCGTTTTTCTTATAATTAGTACCAAGACATTCATCTGGAAAAACTACACTGCCACGCCCTCCAAAAGCCAAACCCAGGTCTAGCACACACCGGATTGAACCAAACGTTTATATTTATATTTTGTTCACGGTTTCACTTGTATTTTGTTCATTAACGTTCTTGTTTTTAATTGAAACTTGGATGAATTTGTTGGTTGAAGTATGTTGGACTAATGTTATTGAACCTATCAACCTATAGGATGAAATATGTTTAGATTTGGTTGAAGTATGTCCAAAATTATTGTCTTGGGTGAAGGTTTTATAGATGTGTTAAGAATTTGTTGGATGAAGTATGTTAGACTGCTGTAAATGAACCTGTCAAAGTATAAGAAGAAGTATCTTCAGAATCGGCTCAATTCTGTCCAAAATTGGTGAGTTGTGTGAAGGTTTTAAAGATGTGATCTGAACGTATACAATTATAAGATGAAGTCTTGTCGACACTAGCTGAAGTAGTATGTATGTATATCTGAAGGTATACAATTATAATATGAAATCTTTTCTGCATCTGATGAAGTATTTACTTCTGATTTGTGTCAGTTGGTGGTATGTGAATGTGGTCAAATATGGTAAAAATGAGGGTGGCGTTAGTCATTTTTGAATTAGCGTAAAAAAACGCACACATTCCACTTCCCGCTCTATTCTCCGCCGCTCCAGCTTTACCCCCACTATCTTCTTCGCCGTTTCACTACCCCATTCCTCAACCGTAGCGCTCTTCATTTCCTCTTCTCTAGTCTTCTACACATTCTCACCATGGTGGACACGGGGCGGAGCAAATTGAAGGGTATTCATTGTCGTAAAAAATAGTTACATTCTACCAAATCGATTTGAACTAATCTCGTTCATTTTTGTTATAGATGAGCGGTCGTTGTGTTCCAAAAATGGATCCGATCCCGGTGAGTTTAGTTCGTTCCATAATTTAGTCCAGAATCTGTGTTTTGCAAATCGCGTGTCGGAACTTCAAATTAGTTCATTGTATGTGTTAATTTTGTTCAGATTCTGATGATCGTTTTTCTTATAATTAGTACCAAGACATTCATCTGGAAAAACTACACTGCCACGCCCTCCAAAAGCCAAACCCAGGTCTAGCACACACCGGATTGAACCAAACGTTTATATTTATATTTTGTTCACGGTTTCACTTGTATTTTGTTCATTAACGTTCTTGTTTTTAATTGAAACTTGGATGAATTTGTTGGTTGAAGTATGTTGGACTAATGTTATTGAACCTATCAACCTATAGGATGAAATATGTTTAGATTTGGTTGAAGTATGTCCAAAATTATTGTCTTGGGTGAAGGTTTTATAGATGTGTTAAGAATTTGTTGGATGAAGTATGTTAGACTGCTGTAAATGAACCTGTCAAAGTATAAGAAGAAGTATCTTCAGAATCGGCTCAATTCTGTCCAAAATTGGTGAGTTGTGTGAAGGTTTTAAAGATGTGATCTGAACGTATACAATTATAAGATGAAGTCTTGTCGACACTAGCTGAAGTAGTATGTATGTATATCTGAAGGTATACAATTATAATATGAAATCTTTTCTGCATCTGATGAAGTATTTACTTCTGATTTGTGTCAGTTGGTGGTATGTGAATGATTTATGTGTGTGGTATATGAAGTGTGTTCATTTTAAGATGAACTTGTTCTAATCTCTGTATTGTGTAAAGGTCATAAAAAATATGTGAATAAGATGAATACATGTGGTTGTATCATGAAATGAAATGATTATTTTATCTCTTTGATGGTGTTGGTATGATCCTTTCCTTGCAGATGGAAACATAGGAAAAACTCCTGCTAGTGCAAAGTCAACACCATCTTCTAGTCGATTAGCCAAGCTACCACCACTCAACAAACAACCGGATGTTATTCTAAAAGCACTAGGTAATATTAATATGGTTTGGAAAAATATTGACAAGATGTGCATATAACACTACTTCTAAGAGCAATCCATTCTATGCATTTGATTCATTATGTATGATTTGTTTATTTGAACTTGGTGTGCATAGAGAAAACGATAGTTGCATCTAGAAAGGAGATTGGTGCGGACACAAATAAAGGCGAATCTGTAAATGATCAACAAGAGAAGGTTCAGAAATTACTTGATGCTTGTACGCCGGTCAGCGTGCTGAAAGGTTTGAATTACGAGACATTTCCTGTTTTTTTAAGTACAAAATGTGATACTTGTGCATCAAATTTAATAATTTGTTTTTGTATGGTAGAAATGATGAAAACTGGTGGGTCGCCGTTAATATGTGGTGGAAATGATACAGCAGGGAGGAATCAGCAAATGATTTTTACACCACAAATAGAAGGTTAGTCAGGCAATTGATTGTGAGACCAAATTTTAGGTTCGCATATTGTATATAATGATGAATTAATTATTTAATAAGCTGAAGTATCTCATAAAATGCATGTATGCAGTTTGGTAATAAAGTGGTTATACATTATTGTTTATTATCTGATACTTTTAGGAGCTTCAAAAGTTGATCGAGAACGAGCTAATAAAGAAAGAAGGTCAAAATAGAACAACGACAGAGTACAGAAAGGCAAGGGCAGTAAAAACAATGATGGGAACAAAGTTTCTACTTCAGAAGCCAACAACGTCAGTGGCAACAATGATACTACTTCAGGAGCCGATAATGCCAAAGGTGTGTTTTATTAAATTGTAATCGTAGTACATTCTGTTTGATTATCCAGTCTAACAATAAATATTTATTTTAGGATCAAAGAGAAACAGAGCAATGGATGAAGAGTTTGTTGCGGAAGGTGATAAAGACTCCACAAAAGCTGGAGGAAAAGGGAAGAAACAAAGAAAGGAAGCTGCGAAGCAGTCAACTGGACAGTGCAGCAAATCAGTGAATTCTGATGATGAAGTCGAGAGTCTATGCTTAAAGAGAGGCACCAGACAGTTCGTCAAAATGATGGAGTTGCTAAACGATGAGCAGATGGCAGCCGTAGAGGAAATGGGGTTCAGCCACCTAGTACACTACAAGGTGACATCAATTCCACATAAACTCGCGTATGATTTGATCAAGACAGTTGCGGGGTGAAGTATCAACATGGCATACTCCATCTCTGTCATGAAGACGTGCATGCGACATTTGGGTTGCCTAAAGGTCCAAATAGGATCAGGACTAATGGCCATCAAAAGAAAGGGAACTTCATTGATGAGCTTGTTGCTGCTGTGAAAAGGACACGGAAAAACCTGGGTCCAAAGATCCTAATTGAAAATATGATAGGTGATACAGCTGGAGGGGAGTTTTTCAGGAAGAACTTTATCTTCCTTTTTGATTCTATCTTAGTCAACCCCGCCGCAGATGGTTATTTTCGCTCGCAAATCATGGATTGCATTGATGATATATGGAATGTGCAGGAGTACAACTGGTGTGGGTATGTCTTGGACATGGCTGTAGCAGCTCATAAGACTTGGGCTACTGATAAGAACAAGGCATTCACTGGCCCCGATTTCTTTTCTTGTGGTAGGTTGAATATCTATTCATATTGATTAAATTATTTGAATATATGACGTATTAAGTACCTCCTAGTGAAATATTCTGATCAAAAGTTTGTTGTTGTAGCCTTGCTATGTGGATAGGATCATTTTGAGGACACGTATCGTTCCACGTGCATTCCCAACGATTAGGAGCTGGACGTCACAACTTCTGAATGAACGGCAGAAGATGGAGCTCAACCCATGGCCGTTCGGTAGAGGTCACAAGGAGCCAATCCTTGATGTGAAGAACTGGGGGTCAATTGAACAGGTTAATAAAGTTTGCAACGGGGCGAAGTCCAGAGACAATATTGGTAGTGCATGTGAAAAACGTAGGCTTGCTTTTATGGATACAATGGACAAGACTGCAGATGACATTGCCGAACTGATGAGAATGATGGAAGAGGTCTCTATTGATGTGAAGGATGACCAGTGCTCCAAAATTGCAGCAAAGGCTTCATTGAAGATGATTGGCGTGCTCGAGATGGACCCAGAAGATGATGCGAATCAAGTAGAGAAGATGACGCAAGCTATGGAGGAAGAAGAAATTGTCAATCCTGACTTTCTTGCTGTCTTGGAGAAGGTGATGCGCGTGGCTGAGGCAAGGAATAAATGGGCTACTGATGGAGCATCATTTGATCTTGGTTTTGACGTTGGTGGTAAACAGGTAGGTTGAAGACTGACTTTTCATGTGTTTTGGTGATGTTAACTTTATTTTTTTGGTAATTGTTAACGGGGATGTAATTCGTAGACATCTAACCTTGGTATGTAATTAATTAAATATGGCCCCTGCTAAACTATATGCGAACCAAATTAATATGTATTTTGTATAATGTTTCAACTCCCTAGCACCTGATAGACTTACTTTTCGTGTGGTGTGATTGATTGGGGATATCTTTAGTTTTTCTGCTCTTTAACAATTGCCAGGATCGTACTACACCACCAAGTTGCGTTAATTTAAAACACTGCTTCCCAAATGAGTCTCGTTCTTCAAAACAAAACTGGCAAACATGCGTTCTGGATAAGGTAAATAAATCTCTTGCAAAATTGTTTTGGACTTATTACATTGTTTGAAATAATTTGTCCTGATGTTGAACGTAAATGTTAAATGAATGAACTTCTTTTCTCGCACTATTGTAATCGCATTCGGGAAACTAATTTGTTCTATAGTCTGAAACATAGTTCGATCGCACTGAACTATAGTTAACCTATTGTTGATTAGTTAATGATAGAGCAAATTTGGTGAACCAAATAATTCATAATATGTAACAAAGTTGGTTTAGGGATGAAGGCATTTAGCCATTTACTGAATTTGGTGAATACAATTGACAGGATGTGCATATGACACCAACCGGCATCCATATCGACCAAAACACAACGTCCGTTGACATACTACAGCAAGAAAATGAGCCAAAGGATAATGGGGTACATGTACTAATTTATGTGAACCAATTCTTCATTAGTCATATATGGATGATCATATATGATGAACCAAATACTCTATAATATGAAACAATATTTGGATTGTCTGAAGTATTTCAGCCAAACACTGAAATCTTACTCTACAACTGTCAGGGTGTTCTTACGACGACAACCGCTGACCATTATGTACAAAACGCAACTAGCAATTCCAGGCTACATCAAGATAAGCAGCCAAGTGATGTTGGAGTGCAGGTACAAAAACTAATTAAAAGTATGACTTTTTGTTTATTGATAATAGCTGAAACAATACGTTTACATATACGTTGCTGAATAGAATTTTTGTGTGGAGGCAAAAATACAGTCTGTATTGGATGAGTTTCAAGAAATAGATGTCGATGATGATTTCGCGAATGAGGGTTTGAATGCCAAATCAAATGATGGCGTGCCTGTCTCAGCAACTCCAGTGCCAACAACAACGCTAGTAGTTTATGACAAAAACAAGGTAAGGATTTACAAAGGCAGGTTAGAAATGTCATTATTTTGAAACGAATGTTACACTATCTTGACGTGCTTTTATTACTACGAAATGTAGAGCAAAAATGTGATGGAGAAGATGGATGTACGTAAGAGAACGCAGAGGAAAGTTTCCAACGCGTTACGATCTCCATACGCCGTACGACCAGTCAAGCTCACAAATAAGCTATCTCAAGAGGAGAGTGAAGCGTATTAGTGGATTCTTACTACCAATAAAACAGACGAGTATGATTTCTTATTTTGTTATAATTTGAAGTAAAGTGATTATAGGGTGAACAATATATAATGAATAAATTACAACACAAACTAAACTTTAGAATACTACTGTGCTGGTTTATTAGATATGAAGAAGCCACTACAACACGTGTTTAAAAATGCACAGGGATATGCTCGTTTACGATGACGATGTTGTCAAAGTTACAAAACTGGAATTATGTTCGTTAATGCCTCGAAAGTTAGTAGTGGTTGGAGTTATCGATGCATGGGCTTCCTACCTGAATAACATGGAAGAGGGGCGACAACCGTACTCTTCAAGACGACTATTCTTCACAACGTACCCGTGTGTAAGTACAAATGGTTAATATACATGAATTCTTCGTGCAGTGTGGTGCCTGACTTTGTTAATGTACAGCTGTACACCATTGTTAATGTACAGCTGTACACCATTGTTAATGTACAGCTGGACACCAACACCACATGTGCTAAGTTTTGTAACTACTTAGAAGCCGAAGTGAATGGAATTCCAAATTACAATTGGGTGGACGTGTAGACGGTAAAATACATGATAATGAAACTTCTGGCATGTCTAAGATTTGAATAGGTTTTCTTCTCAATATTTATTATGTCATTTCATGTTTCATAATGTTTCATTGAATAGGTCTTCTTCCCGATATGTGCAAATGAACACAACTATGTTGTATGTTTTTGCTTTCAAAGAAGAGCTGTCACTGTTATAGACAATTCAAAAAATGGGGACGACAACGATATTACAAAGAACTACGGAGACATTCCAGAGACACTGGTCAGTGTTCTTTGCTTCTAAAGTGAATGTTCTTCCTACATAACAAAATAATATATATCTGAACTCAGATTTACTGTGTCTGCAGAGGTTGTTTTTCTGTCATTATTTGACACAGATTGGCCTTGTACAACAATGCAAAACCATTTCCTCTGCAAGAATAGAGAGGATGGCAGTGCCATGGAGGACAACAACGAATGGTGAAGATTGTGGTGTCTTTCTGATGAGACACATGGAAACTTACAAGGGTGAGCGCGTTGAATATTGGAATAGTGGGCTAAAAAAAACTAGCACGGGATTACTGCAGAGCTTGAGGGCCAAATATTGTTCAACTTTGCTGAATGCAATAATCAGTCATGAATGCCTCAACAACAAGCGCATCACAACGAGATACTACGTAGAGGAAAGCAAAAACAAGGACATTGATGTTGAAAATATGATAGCATGTTACCTTAAGAAGAAGTGATGTTTTGTTATTTGAAAGCGGAACAATTTTTCCCGCGTAAACTGTAAACCGAATAGTCTAAATCTTCCTGTGTTTTATGATTAATGTAACCAAAACTGGTATATTGAGACCGTTTCAGTTATTAGTCAATTTTATTAGCTTAAATAATATATTATGGAATTTTTATATTGAGGGCTGCGGAAACATGGGTTTACTATGAATTACGTTGACTACAATATGAAAAAACATTTTATGAGTTCAGTAAAACATAGTTGATAATATATAGAGATCACACAATATTAAAAATTGTTCATTCTGTGTAGATATTTATTCATCAACCCAGAATATTATTTCATCCATCCAAAACGTAGTTTGAATAGCGTAATTACTTCATTTGTTATGAAACTATATTCATCGCAACAGAAAATATATTAATCTAAGAAAAATATAAAAAAGTTATAAAACTAAGAAAATACATCAAAACATCATGACGATCTTTTTCTTCTGTTTCTCCTTAATCTTTTTGCAATTTCTTGCATCGTGATTACCAACCTCGCCGCATTCGGCACATTTACGACCAGGTTTTGCCTTCATCTTCATAGCTTGCTCAAGGCGTGTAAGAGGCCGTCTTCCTGAACCCTTGGTTTTGACAACGTCGGGAGGATGGACATCTATTTCGCTACGGGCTTGAGACCCATACAAATTCTCAATCATTTGCCTCTTATCACTAATAGACAATACAATCCCTTCACCGAATATCGCTTTCTTCCCTTCAGCAATAATTTGTCTGAATGCACGAATTCGGTCAACGTTTCCCTTAATAGTCTGTGCAACCTCAAAATAATCACCATGCATATCCCTCCATTCTTGTGTTGCCAAATCGATAATGAGAGCATTTTCAATATCGTCAACAAAACCACAATGAACAGGCTTGACAAAATTAGACTTCAACCAACGTCCCCCATGTAAGTGATCAGGAACCAGCTTCAATTTTTTGTTTCGTAAGGCCCAAAAAATATGGCTGCATACGAGTCCAAGTCTTTGAAATAGTTTACACCCACATACGTATGAATCTCCAGAGACGGAATAAGACACGGACCAGTCCTTAGAGAACTTGTCATTGATCACAAATATTTCAGTGTCATCCTCGATTGAAGTCTTTACCATGGTGCAACAATCAATTGCTTCCTCAATCTCTTCCTGAATTGCCTTAAACCCACCGTCACTGTAGATTGTGGACGCATGCCTCTCAAGTGCAGAATTTGTTTTCAACATTGGGGTAGTGTTGGAGTCATGATATTCAAACCTGTTGCTATTGCTCCTTTGGGCATCTAACGCATTGTTGTAATGGATAAGAAACTCGACTAGATTACATCGAGACTTAGTGTACCTCTTGAAGAAACTGTTCTGGGACTCGGATATAGAGGTGGTCTTAATCAATGAACTCATTGGAAAATCCCTGAAGTAGGCTGGAACAATAGTATGTTGTGGACATACCCGAAATTTTCTATTGGCAAACATTGTCGAAAACAACTCGTTGTTTGTAAGGCCGTATTTTTCCATAATTTCGTGCCAGGTTTCTTTGAATTCTTCAGGATCTATCAACTCCGACCACACACATTTATTTAACTCCTTCTTTAAATCCTCATTGTGGAGCTGATTCTTGGGTAATTTTTCAGTGACCTTAAACATGATGTGCCACATACACCATCGATGTCTTGTATCAACTAGCACACTATCAACAGCCACCTTCATTCCCAAATCCTGATCAGTAATGATCAATTTGGGAGCAGCGCCCATGCATTTAACAAACTTTTCGAACAACCATTCGAAAGAAGGAGCATTCTCTTTCGATAACAATCCTGCACCAAATGTAACGGGTCTGCCATGATTGTCTTTGCCCGTGAATGGTGCAAAAATCATACAATACCTACATTCCATCAAAAAGGAACACATATCATAGTGGAAAAAATAGTTCATCCCGTAATTATGTTATATCACCTGGAACTATAAATAATTCTTCATTCAAACATAAACAAACATAACTAATCAAACAAAATGGAGCAATCTAAAACAGTGACTACTTATTGGTCGTACCTATTTGTTGAGTAGGTTGTGTCGAAAGAGACAATGTCACCGTACAAATGGTAATTGTGCTTGGCAATAGGATCACACCAGAAAAGACGTGTAAGCCTGCCCTTAGAGTTTACCTCAAAGTCGTAGGTGAACGACGAACATATCTCCTTCTTCCGCTTCATATCATTCAATACCATTTGCGCATCAACACCATCCACATATGCTCTAAGATCACGCCTAAGACCTCGCTAAGCAGACCAAAAGTCAACGTGGGACCGATATTTGCACTTGCGCAATCTGTATGAATTTCTGATGCACTGGGTCGATATTGCGATTGAGCCTCATTAATCGCTTGTGACGTAATTGAACCATATCGTGATTATGTCGCTCTTCAAACTGTTTAACAACATAACCAGTACCCTTGCAAAACTTAAAAGCAACTTTAGCCTTACAAAGACACTTTCTAGATGAACGTCAACGTTTAGTCTCAGGTTGTTTATAATTCACTCGCTTCTCACCTTCTCTACTACACACAACGTATAGCCATGTAACCAGATCTCCAACCCTTTTAGATCCATGTTTACGGGTGTCAAACCCTACCTGCCGTGCATATTTATTATAGAAGACTGTAGCATCATCCAAGGTATGAAAAACTTGGCCAATATGTGGCTTCATTTGGGAAGGACATTCAGGGATGTATGACACTGAGATTAAAAAAAGAGTTCATTCATTCTGAAGTTTATTTCATCCAGTACGAAATATATTTCACTACAACGAACAAAAGTAAACATCAATATATTTTATATGCCAAATATTAACTGTGATAAACAGAACAAGTATTCCTACTACCTGGCTCTAGTTCTTCATCCTCGGATGATTTGGAGTCAGAATCAAAAATTGAGCTGCTAACCGGAGATTGTAACTCATCGAATATTGACCCATGATTGTCGTTAATATTTTCTGTAGAAGTAGTTCCATGTATTTTTCGTGCTTCGGGAGAAAATTCAGTTGTGTGAGAAGGATTGCTCGAGTCATCCATTGATGTACTAGTAAAGTCCGTTGTAGGCGTAAAGCTGTTTGACGAATCCATACAACCAAATAAGACGAAGAAGTAGAGATATGATAGCTGAAGATTGCGAATGAATGGAATTGGGATTAGTTTATATAGAGAGAATGAACTCTGCAAATTAGCATATTCAAAGGAACATGAAGAGTGTCTTAGAATCGTGTGAATATCATTATCATATTAACATGAAGATTGCGAATGAATGGAATTGGGACTAGTTTATATAGAGATATTGGAATCTGAAAATTAGCAGATTCAATTGCGAGTGAATATCATTATCATATTCAGGCAGAGGAGTGTATTAGAATCGTGTGAATATTTGGCATATAATGATATTAACATGTCTGAATATATTTCAAGATTGAATTGCAAATGAAGAGTGCATTAAAATCGTGTAAAATGCATTTCCAAATTAACTTGTCTGAAATCAAGGAAATGACAATAACTGCCAAAGTTAAAATTACAAAATCATCCCACACGTTATTTTTATAATATTATATTCAATGTAGACAATATTTAATAATATTTTAGAGAATTAATTATGACCATAAGATTAACAAAATGGGTGGACATGATTTGTTCTCTAGTTCGGTCATTAAAATTGGTTCGACATTGAATATAATTCTATCTCCATATATATATATATACATATATATATATATATATATATAGGGTAGTGTTAATCTCCTTTTCCTCCCTAAGTGTCTATTTCCTTCTTAATATCATCCATTAGATTGATGGAATGGATGGACTAGATTAAAAGGGGAGAGCTGATCCCGTGTTGCATTATTTGTACTATTCTATGCATTATGAGGATATAAGAGTAAAAACACGATGGCTGTAACATTTTTCAAAACGGAAGATCCTATAATTAAGCTGGATTTTCATATACCTTCCATCTAATCGCTCTCTCTCTCTCATTCCATCCCATCAACCCACGATAAACACCATTTCCCACCATTTCAAAACCGTCGAAACCCTAGCCGCCTCTCAAGTCGCAGACAAATCAATTACACAGTCGATTCTCGCCGCAAAAATCAACGTCTGTCGCCGATTCACAGGTCTAAAGTACTGATTTTTGGTTTCACGCGCGCCGATTATTTAATTTTTTAGTTTATTGTTGAGTTGTATTTGGTATATGTTCGATTTTTGTGATTGAAACCATACGGATTTTGTATATGTTTCTGGAAATTGTCGATTTTGTGTTCAGTGTGTTGTCGATTCTGTCCATTAATGACGATTTGGTTGATTATTCAGTTATATCTATGTTTTTTGTCGATTTGGATGAAGGAATTTAACTGGTTTCGTTGGTGTGTATGTGTGCATTATGTAGGCAAGACTGTGCAGTATGTACAATGATGTATGCATTATGTTGATTAAAACATAATCAGTGTTTGTATTGGGCTGTAGACTCGGATTATTACAGAGGATTCAGTTTGATGAATAGATTGATAAGGTTGTAATGTGATTTTATCATGATCATTATTTGCTTTGTCTTATGCATTATGGAGCAAGTTTTATGCATTAATTATTCTGACTGATGCATTATTTGTTGTGGTATATGTATTAATCCTCATTACTCTCAGTTCATGTTGTCTTTTGAATATGCAGTGCATTATGTAGCTGTATACTGGCATAATTTGCAGTATATCATGCATGTTAGGGCCATGTGTAGGGTATTGTTTGTTTTAGATACTAAACTTAACAAAACAATTTATGTGCATTATTTATACTGGACTGGGCATTATGTACTATGATGTATGCATTATGTTCAGTATATTAAGCATTATTCATGGTATTATTTGTGGTTATTGGAAGATACGTATGTGCATTATTTGGTTTAGGTAGTGCATTATGTAGCTATTAATTGTCATTATCTGAGTATATTATGCATTATTAGAGGTATTGTGTGTATGGGTTAATCAACGCAGTGAAGATTACATATATGCATTATTTGGTTTAGACATTGCATTATGTAGTATGTATTTGTCATTATGAGAGATATTGTGTATATGTGTTAATCAACTCAGTGAAGATTACATATGTGCATTATTTGGTTTAGACAGTGCATTATGTAGTATCTAATTGTCATTATGTGCGGTATATTATGCATTATAAGTTGTGTATATGGGTTAATCAACACAGTGAAAATTACATATGGGCATTATTTGGTTTAGGCAGTGCATTATGTAGTATCTAATTGTCATTATGTGCAGTACATTATGCATTATGAGAGATATTGTGTATATGGGTTAATCAACTCAGTGAAGGTTACATATGTGCATTATTTGGTTTAGGCAGTGCATTATGGATTATCTAATTGTCATTATGTGCAGTACATTATACATTATGAGAGATATTGTGTATATGGGTTAATCAACTCAGTGAAGGTTACATATGTGCATTATTTGGTTTAGGTAGTGCATTATGTAGCAGGTTATTGTAATTATTTGGAGTATATTAGGCATTATGAGATGTATTTTGTATATGGGTTAATCAACTCAGTGAAGATTCAAAGTGCGCATATCATGTTGTATTCTGTTTTAATGATAATTTTCTGATGTTTTATGTTGTTTGTTCCATATCAGAGAAGCGGCTAAGACTCGACATCGACGAAGCGATCGACAATGTAATTCCGGTAGCACTTGAGAAAAGATTCAGGCATAGATTGGCCAAGGTGACCCAAGTACAGCTGGAGATCAGGGTGAGCCGAAGAGCCGTAGAGGAAGAAAGGGCCTTCGTCTCTTACATAATATGTACATTATGTAAATCAGTCAAAATTAGTGCATATCCGCGATTATAACTAAACACTAGTTTTATAAATCAAACCAATGGTCTTTGTTAACGTTGTTATTAATGTGTACATACTAGACCTAACCCCTGGGCTTGTTAAACCTTTAGGGAAAACAAGAAACGTGAACCAAATATCGAACACTGCATAAGTTAAATTAACCGGGTCAAGATAAATGTTCATTACATATCACATATAATGCATTACAGAAACTAAATTGCGCATTATACTATATAATATGTACATTATGTACATCAGTAAAAAAAAACCTACGCGCTATGAATGTGCGACCCCAGACGAATTACTGCAGCTCGGGTATTTGGACAACGTTATTTAGACTTAGAACGTACTACACCCTAGCCCCTAGGCTTGTTAAACCCTTAGGGAAAACAAGAAACGTGAACCAAATATCGAACCAAGGCACAACTTAAATTAAACGGATCAGGATAAATGTTCATTACATATCACAAATAATGCATTATAGAAACTAAACTGCGCATTATACTCCCAAGATCAGAATTCAACAAAGTATCGCATCGCCTTTCACGCAGCGCTCCCTCTCTCTTAGAAAATTCTCCGTCGCCGTCAGCCATTGTCTAGGTCTGCTCTCCTCCTTCGTCGGTGTTCCGTCGCTGAACTGCTGCACGGCTGCTGTCCTTCGCGCAGCTACTGCCCCTGTTCCCAACCTCGCTTTCTCTACCCTCCGATCTGTACTCCGTCATCACCGTCGGTGAGCTCGAAAGCTCAGCTTTCCGCCTATCTTCTTCTCTCATCGCCGCTACGATTCGTCGCAGCCGCGACTCTCCATCATCGTTGTTGATCAGCCAGCACTGCCGCCACTAGGGTCGCCGTTGAACGGATGCTGCTGATTTCCTCCCGTCGTGGCTCTGTGTGATCCGGTAATTGCAAACAGTGATGATCCGATAATTGCAAACAGTGATGATCGAAAATATCAATTGCAGCATGGGGAGTGTGGAGAGTTTCACATCTGGAGTGTGTTGCACGGAAGAAAAACCGTCCAGATCTTCATAAGCGTGGATTATGGAATTTCCCTAACCAACCAACATATTGCTTTCCAATTTAGCCCTTTTCGGGTATTTTAATCATTTAATTTAATGTTTTTACAAACAAATTTAGTCCATAGGATTTCAAAAATCAACGGCTAAGATCAAGAAGGAAATATGGGAAAAAGAAATGAATACATCCATATATATATATATATATATATATATATATATATATATATATATATATATATATATATATATATATAGGGTGCTGTTAGGTTGAGATTATTTAGCTAAATTGAGAAATGAGATGCAATCTAAGCCACTAATCCACAAGATTAACGAAATGTCAACAACTATCACATTATGTCAACACGGGGGTATAAGTATCATTTCATTAATCAAATGGTGGAAAAAAATATAATTAGATTTGAAATCATTTTCTAAAACCCTCTCTAATATATATCGCCACCATCAATCGTCTTCGCCGATCATCAATCAAGCCAGAGACGACGACGCCTCCAGACACGCCCTCTCTCTCTCTCTCGCGGTTTAACATTGCCGCTGTTCATCGCGCTTCGCCGCTCCTGCTGCACGAAGCTCCGAACAGCCTTCGCTTCTCACGTCGTCGCTTCGCTGGAAGCTTAATTGTTGATTTGAGTATGGATTTGGAGGTATTAGGCTTTGTATTATCAATTGTATTGGATGTGAACTGATTTTTAGTGAGAGAAATCGCTACCTATATTTTCGCTGCTGTTGTTCGCGTTTGTCGCCGGAGCTCTGTGTAGAATCCAGAAAGTCGAGGAATCAGCTATTTTGAGGTTCAACTTCGCTTCGCTGTTTTTATCAAAATGCTTGAACATTTGGGGAAAATATGAAAATACTGATTTCTGCTCATTTCAATGCCGAATTTTGCTTTTATCTCGCGATTTTAGCAGAGATCTCGCAGTTTTTTATTTAATTCGATTTCTACTTTTTTTGTTGATTAGCGATGGTAGAATCGGAAGAGATGGAAATGAACAATGCTGCTGGAAAAAATGGAAGAGAACAAGCATCTTCTTCCAGTTAAGGATTTGTTTAAATTTTTAAGATTATTGACATTTCATACAATAGCTATTGACATAGTTATAATAATATACTTGTGTTTTCTATAAACGGCATATACTTGTCATTGAGATGATATTGTATACTGTTGACATAGTGTATGTTTGTTTGGATTGTTGTTGACATTATAAACTTTAACAATTGATATAATAGTAATAAGATAAGTGTGCTTGCTTTAAACAGGATATACTTGTTATTGACATAGTGTATACTTATTAGAATGGTTGTTGACATAATCAAATTGACATTCAGCCTTTGTTGATAGGGAGGTGCTGGTTTTGGGGCTGGCGCCGTCTTCCGAGTACACATTTTTGGTGTATGCTTCTCTAGTTGGAAACTATTTGAAGGTTGTGTTTACGTTTTCAAATTTAATTCGATGGAATCAAGGGGATATTAAGGAGTTTGTGGATAAGGTTTAATTGTTGTGATTTACAGGAAGAGACTGCGCCGATCAGCTTGTACGTTGAGGATGAGTTCCATCGCGCTGGCCGCAGTGGTTCTGGAGGTGTGAAGAGCGTCACGAATTATGCGCTGGTATGTAAGTGTTGCATCTTTCTGCCAACTGTTTGATGAAAGTTCTAAATGAAGTTGGCTACTGAAAGTTCGTCAAAGTGTTTTTATTTTTTTATTTTTATGATTTTGATATCAATTAATTTCGTCCTGCTTGTAAAAACATGTTTCTTAGTATGAATTATCGGAATAATGTTTTTGGTGCACGACTAAATTTAACAAATTTACAAAGTTCATTTGATATTTAATAGTAGTAAATAAATTATAGGTGAGGTCATGAACTGCTAGTAATCATGGAGAGCAAGAACTACCAAGCAAGCCACTATGCCACTCAGGGCGATAAGCAGACGTTGCTCCAGCGCCTACATCAAGAGCTTTACAATCTCAAGTTTCTAATCGTGGATCGCGCACGCTTTGCCGGATAAGGAGAACGACAGTCGGATTCTTCTCACCACTAGGCTTCGGGAAGTCTCTGATAAAATATCTGAAAAATCTAGTTTACTTCATGAGATGCAGCCGCTCGGGCTGGAGCACAGCTGGCAGTTGCTCTGTTATCTTACCTTCGGTGATATGCTGAAAAATGATAATGATGATGTTACATTGCCCTGCCCTCCTCACTTGAAGGAAATTGGAAGATCGATCGCCGAGAAATGTAAAGGTCTTCCTCTGTCACTGGTTGTGGTTGGTGGTCTTCTCATTCAGGAGACAGAAAAGATACTGCTGATGCTGCTGCAATGGGGGAGGGTTCCTACTTGGAGATCTTGGCTATAGAGCTACCTTTACTTGCCCGCTAGACTTCAAGGTTGTTTCCTTTACCTGGGTGCATTCTCGAAAGATTGTGAGATACGAGCCTCTAAACTCATCGAACTTTGGGTTGGTGAAGGCTTCTTCCTAAAACCTGCACTACCCACACAAACCATGGACAACTATTGTGGTTTCTGACTTTTGAACTTAGCAGTATATAATATATATGAAATGTCAATCAGTTCAACAACTTATATTGAAATGTCAACAACGCAAAAACAATTCTTATAATTAAAAAAGAACAACTATTTTCTCTTAATTTTTTTTATTTGAAACAAGTTCTGGTATCATGATCATGCAATACATGTCAATAGCTTTCGTATCAAATGTTAACAACTTATATGAAAATATCAACAGCTTGTATATCAAATGTCAACAGCTTGTCAACAACTTGTATATAGCGTCAACAACTCAAAAACAATTCTTGTAATTAAAAAATAACAACTATTTTATCTTAAATTTTTTATTTGACCCAATTTCTGGCATCATGATCATACAACACATGTCAATAGCCTGCATATCAAATGTCAACAACTTATAGCAAAATGTCAACAGCTTGTCAACAACTTGTATATAGTGTCAACAACTCAAAAACAATTCTTGTAATTAAAAAATAACAACTATTTTATCTTAATTTTTTTATTTGACACAAGTTCTGGCATTATGATCATACAACACATGTCAATAGTCTGCATACCAAATGTCAACAACTTATAGCAAAATGTCAACAACTTGTCAACAACTTGTGTATAGTGTCAACAACTCAAAAACAATTCTTGTAATTAAAAAATAACAACTATTTTATCTTAATTTTTTTATTTGACACAAGTTCTGGCATTATGATCATACAACACATGTCAATAGGCTTCATATCAAATGTAAACAACTTATAGTAAAATGTCAACAGCTTGTCAACAACTTGTATATAGTGTCAACAACTCAAAAACAATTCTTGTAATTAAAAAATAACAACTATTTTATCTTAATTTTTTTATTTGACACAAGTTCTGGCATCATGATCATACAACACATGTCAATAGCCTACATATCAAATGTCAACAACTTATAGCAAAATGTCAACAACTTGTCAACAACTTGTGATATTAATTTTCGTGGATGCCTCCTTTCTCCTGTACAGCTCCATCGACGCATTCTGTATCCTAGGTCCACCGCTCGGATCCACCTCCACCTCCAACACCGTCGGCACACTGTGCCTCAGATCCTAGGACAATTTTATCACCTCCACGAGCTCGCGAGATCTGAAGCAGAATAATTCCGAATCAGAACCATTGTCACTGAGCTCCATTGTCAAGTCGCTGATCTCCATCCCAGATAATCGAACGGCAGCCATGGTGTCCGGCAGCTCTTCCCTCGTGGCATCCATTAGCTTCTCCAGTGATTCTGCAGCTCTCTTGAAGGCCTTCAATGGAGAAAAACAGAGGATAGTATATCATGTCACCACATCCAATCAAAGAAACAAAATCATTGCATATCAATATCCAGAATACCAAATGTCAACAACTCGTATTAAAATATCAATAACTAAAAAATAATACTTATAATTCACATATCAATATCGAGAATATCAATGTCAACAACTCGTATTAAAATATCAACAACTAAAAAATAACACTTATAATTCGCATTTCAATATCGAGAATATCAAATGTCAAGAACTCGTATTAAAATGTCAACAACTAAAAAATAACACTTATAATTCACATATCAATACCGAGAATAGCAAATGTCAACAACTCGTATTAAAATGTCAACAACTGAAAAATAACACTTATAATTCACATATCAATACCGAGAATATCAAATGTCAACAACTAAAAAATAACACTTATAATTCACATATCAATACCGAGAATATCAAATGTCAACAACTCGTATTAAAATGTCAACAACTAAAAAAACACTTATAATTCACATATCAATAGCGAGAATATCAAATGTCAACAGCTCGTATTAAAATGTCAACAACTAAAAAACAACACTTGTAATTCACATATCAATAGCGAGAATATCAAATGTCAACAACTCGTATTAAAATGTCAATAACTAAAAAATAACATATCAAACGCATCTCTCAAATCCCCATCCCTTCCATCCGCTGCCGCGGTGTCTCCGTCACCGCCACCATCCACATCTGAAATCAATTTCGGCTGGAGATCGAGGGAGTTTGTGAATGAATCGGTAAAATCGGGGAATGCTAACCTGAAAATTTGAAGAGAAATATTGACATCAGGCTCCGCGCTCACCACGAATCGCTCCATCTCGTCGCCGACATACACCGGCAGGTGCCCCTCCGGAACGCCGCCGGAGGAGGAGCGCTTTCGCAGCGACTCCGATCTGAGCAGCCACTACTGCGACGAGTCGCCTACTTTGGATAATCTTCTCATGAGCTTCCTCGGTAGACGGTGGCGGAAACGCCTTCCATTGGCTAATTGGTTGAAGATTTGGTGCAGGCGTTGCTTTAATGGAGGAAATTTGGGAATGGAATTGGAGGAAAATTGGGAATGGAATTAGAGTGCTGGAAACCACGCGTGTTTCATTTGTTTCTAACTTAAATTACCATTATACCCTTTCATAATAAATTAATTTAAAAATATTTTTTGTGTGGCAAAATCTGGACCACTCATTTAATAAAAATGAGTGGCTGAGATTGCATATCATTTCTCAATTAGCTTAAAAAATCTCAATTGATCATGAACCTATATATATAATTGCGTTTGAAAATTCCCTAGTTATATCTTCATGGCATAAAATGATATCCCAAACTGATTTTGTTTTCTTGTCGAAAGAAATAAAAATCAGTTGCAAACACGTTTCGCGTGCAATTACTTGTAGCCATGAAGTAGTATACTCGTAAAACTTGACAGAGACACCCAACAATAAAATCTGCTCCTACGGCTACACGTTACACAAACTACAAATAGAAAATGAACCTGTTAAATACTTCATAGTATTTTACTTTATTCGAACAATTTTAGAGAAGTGGTTTTGTTTACGCCTTTAAAGTTTAAACTAATGTTCCATTAATTAAAGTAAAAAAGTTAAGAATTATATGGTAATTTTGTTGAACTTATAATTTAAAATATAGTTCTCCATGAACTTGTTTAACAGTTGTATGATGCTATTTGCATAATATAATAATTTATAGTAACAACGTAACATAATTTGCTCTATAAAAGTGGTAGAATTACATTTTTAATTTTAGAACAATCGACCATAATGGGGTATGATTAATATTCGATTTAATAATCATTCAATTTAGGAAAATGACTATTTATGTCCCTTTAAAGTTTTATGTCCGTCCAATTTAAGATATTCATATTTCCATTTTAATTTAAGTATACTCTTTAATGTAATAACCAGCATCTCTTAATAATAATGCTAAACTATACTCTATTTCTAGGGGACAAGTAATGTTATTAATATCACCAATATGTCGAAAAATAAATGTTTACGACAATCGAGGAGAATCTTTAACTATGATCACGAGTGCAGTTTGATTTGTACTCCATTGTGCATGTGCTCCGCTAAATCATTAATTATTTTTATTATAGTCAACTACCCTAATAGCCTATTCGTTGCGGAGGACGGCGTTCGTGCCGCTGGCGCGGCATTGTGCTGTCCACTTATGTGCTCTTGCGGACGGTACGTCGCTGTTCGATGCATCGAGCACGTCCGTGCCGCTGAGCAGGGCGACGTAGCGCGATGGTATTGGCCAACGGCATAACCGTTGACATTTTCATTTTTTTTAAATTTGAATCTAATTAAAAAATCATTTTTAAATTAAAAAAATATTTTCCCACTTCTCAATAAATTATATCCGTTTTCTCACCACTTTTAATTTATTTTTCAAATTGTTTTCTCAAAATTCACATTTTCATCTATAAATACCCTCATTTCCACACAAAAAAATTCTCACCACACTACACAATTCTCATCTAAATTCTCTCATCACTTCTCAATCTTTCACTCTTACAAAAAAAAATGTCCGGCTCTGGCGATCACCCCTCCGACTCCCGCGGTTGGAACCACGAATGGTTCGGCTCAACACCATTCCCTAGTCCGGAAACGCAATTCTCGGCCCCTCCTCAAACCCAAGGTTCTCAAATTTTGGGTGGCTACCGGCCTTACCCGGTGGACGATCAAGATGCCCCCGATGGGCGATACAGGTGGGCACCCGAACAAGGATCGGGAGGAAGCGGCGGCACTCAAACTCCTCCCACTCCTACTCCCACTCCTACTCCTCGTAGTGTTCGTGTTCAGGGTCGTGTCGGTGACACCCACGTCCGCACCCCTACACTCCGGGCAGGGACGGATCTATATGGCTTTCACAAGGGGCAATTGCCCCACCTAGAAAAAATTCATGTATGTTATTTTTAATAGTTAATTTTTTTAAAATAACCTCATTTTTGTCCTTCTTAATGTATTAAAATATCTTTATGTATATGTTTGCCCACCCATGTAGAATTTCTGGCTCCGTCCCTGACTCCAGGGGAGATGGATAAGTTATTCAAAGCCTATTTGGAAATCTCCGAAGATCTGAAGGTTGGAACGAACCAAAGCGGGGATAGGTTTTGGTTCCGCGTCTCTCGCCGGTATAATGAAAACCGACCTGATGGAACCATCGAACGCAATGAGAGTATGGTGCGCAATGCCATCTTCAGAGCCAACGAAGAAATCCAAAAGTTTCAGGGGTATTACCTCCAGGATCAGCGGTCGGCGGGGAGCGGCAGGAGCGAGCTCGACATCATCAGTGCCATCATGGCGACCTACCAATCCCAACATTACAAACCATTCAAGTACCTCAACGCTTGGCAGGAGGTGCGTGTGCTTCCGAAGTATAGGGAAGGCGTATCATCCTCATCCAGCAAATGTGGGGTCCCGACGCCGGCCCAAGTAGTTCCCAACGCCGGCCACAAGGAAAGAAACAGGCGACGGCCAACCGTCGTTGCGCCGCTCCCGCTCCCGCTCCCTTTGTGCCACCTCAACTCCCACCAACTCATTGTGGACCCTTTTGGCTCAACTCAATATGACTGAGACGTCTCACATGTCTCCCGAGCAACTTGAAGCACATCGGGCAATGATAAGAGGTCTCCGACAAACAGTGGGGATAGGGCCAGAAAACTAGTCTTCCGCGGGGGTATTTTGTAGCCTTTAATTATGTAATTTTTAATTTGTACGATTTTAATTATGTAATTTTTATTTTTTAGGATTTTAAGTATGTAATTTTTATTTTTTAGGATTTTAAGTTTGTAATTTTTATTTTTTAGGATTTAATTATGTAGTTTTTATATTTTTTAAATTTGTAATAGTAGTTTGAGTATTTTTAATGTATTTTTATATTGTATTTTTATTGCATTTTTATATTGAAGTATTTAAATTAAATAATGGAATGGTGGGACCTTGAGCATGCTCTTGCGGAAGAGCATGGATGTGGGTGTTAGAGCATCTGCAACGGTGGACGGACGGCGTCCGTCCGTCCGTGCCAGCGGCACAGAAGACGTCGTTCGCCGCTGCGCTCGCGCCGCTGGCACGGCGCTGCTCGATGCATCGAGCACGTCCGTGCCAGCGAGCAGGTGACGTGGCCGGCTGTGATTGGGCAACGGCATAGTCCTTGCATTTGAATTTTTATTTTTTTTTAAATCGGTTTTTAATTAAAAAATCGATTAAAAATAAAAAAAAATATTTTCCCACTTCCCAAAAAAAATATATCCGTTTTCTACCCATTTTTATTTTTTTTAATTTCCCCCCCCCCCAAAAAAAATACATATTTTCATCTATAAATACCCTCACTTTTCCTATCCGACGCCGGCTCCGAAGACGTGGTTAGCCAACTCGCCGGAGCTAACTTGGGTAGCCCCGACACCGGCCCGAGCGGTTCCCAACGCCGACCGCAGGGAAGGTAAAAGGCGGCCGCCAACCGTCGTCCCTTCGCGACTCCATCCGGCGATGCTCCCGAACCCGCTCCCGTTCCCGTGCCCTATGCGCCACCTCCACCCCCAGCAATTCGTTATGGGGGATTTTGGCCCAACTCAATATGGCCGATAGGTCAACTATGACCCCCGCGCAACTTCGATCACACGAGGCTATGATATTGGGCCTCCAAAAATAATTGGGGGTAGTGCCGCCGGATGAATAGTCTTCCACGGGGATATTTTTAGCTTTAATTATGTAATTTTTAATTTTTAGTATTTTAATTATGTAATTTTAATTTTTAGGATTTTAATTGTGTAATTTTTAATTTTTAGGATTTTAATTATGTAATTTTTATTTTTATGTTTTTAATTATGTCTTTTTATTTTATTTGTAATTAGTAATATTATTTCGATTTTTTTAATGAATTTTAATATTATGAAAATGTTTTTATTTAAATTGAATAATAGAATGGTGGGACCCTTGTGCTCGTCCTTGCGGAAGAGCACAGCTGTGGGTGTTGTGCTCTTGCCTAAGAGCAGACAGAAAAAAGTGGGGTCGGACCCACAATCGTGCTCGTTGGCAAGAGCACGGTTGTGGGTGCTCTTATGCTCTTGGGAAAGAGCAGGGAATAAAAAATTAATAAATGTGGGTCTGGGCTCACACCCATGTTCTTTGGCAAGAGCATGGATGAGGATGCTCTAATAGTTATTTATTTTTCCAGAAAATGCATCAATGATTCCTAAAAAATTGAGTGAACTACAAAAATAGTTCCTGGACTATGGATTTATCTAGTCCATAGTCCCTAAACTTTAAAAATATCGCCAGACATCCCTGAACTAAGGGTTTATTTCGAAATTGATCCTTTTTGTTATTTTTTATCCGAAAATGCCCTTTTAAGCATTTGGGCAATTTCGTCTTTTCACATTTTAACTGTTTCAATATGATATTATTTCAATGATGTACTAAATCTGATATTATTTCAAAATTTTCTTCTTCTTCCCTTTGTCATCCTTCATTATATTGTTTTATTTCAATATTAGATTTAATTTTATAAAATTAAATTTAAATTTTGGATTTTTAAATATCAATAAATTATATTTAATTAAAATTATTGATTTATGTATTTATTATAAAAGAGTTTTGTGTGAGTTGGCTACATAGTTTTATTTCTATATATAGCTATGAGACGAGAAAGAATACATAAATTAATAATTTTAATTAAAATAATTTATTGATATTTAAAATTTTAATTTTATAAAATTATATTTAATATTGAAATAACATAACAAAGTGAAGGATGACAAAGGTAGAAGAAGATAATTGAAATAATATCAGATTTAGTACATCAATGAAATAATACTCCATCCGTATTAAAAATAGAAACATTTGAAACGACAAGGGTTTTAATGCACAATTGGTAAAGTAAGTGAGAAAAATTGGTAAAGTAAGAGAGATGAAAAGAAAAATGAGTAAAGTAAGAGAGAGGAAGAGAAAAAATAGTGGAAGTAGAGTTAGTGGATTGTGGGGTCCATATCCTAACATAGAAAGATTCTAAAGTTTCTATTTTTAAGGAACGGCCCAAAATGGAAATAGTTGATATTTTTAAAAAATGAAGAGAGTATCATATTGAAAAGTTAAAAATGTGAAATAACAAAATTACCCAATTGCTCAAAAGGGCATTTTAGGATCAAAAATAACCAAAAGGTCCAATTTCGAAATAAACCCTTAGTCCAGGGATATCTGGGGATATTTTTAAAGTCCAGGGACTATGAGCGAGATAAACCCATAGTCTAGGGACCATTTTTGTAGTTAACTCAAAAAACTTTTATAGCCTTTTTTGTTCCTAAAAATTACACCCTTCATCCGTGAAATGTTGTCCAGTTTTACCATTTTAGTCTATTCGTGAAAAGTTGTCCACTTTGCTTTTTTTCTATTTTTGGTAAATGGTCCCCACTTTCCACTAACTCTTTACACTCACATTCTATTACAAAACTAATACATAAATGTGGGACCCTCATTCCATTGACTTTTTCAACTCACTTTTCTACATATTTCTTAAAACTCGTGCCGAGTTAAACTTGGACAATATTTTGCGGACGGAGGGAGTACATTTTTAGTACCTCTCGGACAATATTTTGAAAAATCTCCTAAATACCATGTCGGACATTTTTGGTCTTTAGAAATCACAGTTTTGATACATTTTCAGTCTTGCAATTTTTTTGGACATATATAAAAGCATCTTTTGGTGCCTGAGGTTAATTTAGTCTTATCGTACCAAAATGCTATAACATTTTTCAAGTACCATTTATGCAATTTTCGACAAGATCAGGGACTATTAGGTGTTCACTCTTTTAATTAAAATGGTATCCTAATGAAGATATTCATAGTCTATACTCTCGAGAGCACCCCCATCGGTGCTCTTCCACAAGAGCACCTGCCGTACCGATGGCAAGAGCACGTCCGTGCTCGCCGCTGCGCTCTTGCCGACGGCAAGAGCAAGACAATGCTGTTGGTTTATCATTTTTTTTAAATTCGAAAAAATCTGAAAATTCAAAAAGTAAAATATACATTTTCAAACATTAACACATTCCAAAGGAAAAAAAAGTATATATAAAAAGGTAAATTATTTTATGAAATAAAATAATAGTACAAAATGCATTCCAAAATATAAAGGTATAATACCTTCTCAAATACTTTCTACCTTGGAGAATGATTTTTCATGAAAAGAAGAAAAATATTGTAGTTATAAGATTTTACATATACTCTATTTCAATGGAGGGGTAAAGATACATCTCCAAAATGAGAAAAGTTATAATACATATACATTATCAAATATCTTTCCTCTTAAAAAATGATTTTTCATAAAAAAAATAAATATAATAATTATAAAATTTTACCTATTCATTTAATTACCTCTCTCCTTGAAAATGCTCTTAATAATAATGTTAAACTATACTCTATTTCTAGGGGACAAGTAATTTTATTAATATCACCATTAAGTCAAAAAATAAATGTTTACGACTAGACATGCACAAACCGAACCGGCCCGCCAGTTCATGAACCGGAACCGGAACCGGCGGTTTCGCGGTTCAGGAGGGCCAGTTCAGGGTCGGGGATTTCTTGAACCGTGAACCGGCGGTTCAACCGATTTTTTTTAAAAAAAATTATTTATAAAAATTGATTTTTATATTTAAAAAATAATTTTTACAAATAAATGAATACAAGAAATTCATAATAGCCCATATATATTTGATGGCCTTGCGAATTTATGAAACCATTCTTGATTGTTTCTCTTTTATAGAGACATCCTTGAATGTTTTATGTTTCACTTTCGATGTGGGACAAAATCATTCTTGGTTGTTTCTTTTTTATAGAGACATCCTTGAATGTTTTATGTTTCACTTTTGATGTGGGACAAAATCATTTATGATTGTTTCTCTTTTATAGAGACATCCTTGAATGTTTTATGTTTCACTTTCGATGTGGGACAAAATTATTCTTGGCTGTTTCACTTTTATAGAGACATCCTTGAATGTTTTATGTTTCACTTTCGATGTGGGACAAAATCATTCTTGGTTGTTTCTCTTTTATAGAGACATCCTTGAATGTTTTATGTTTCACTTTATGTGGGACAAAATATGTTGAAGTATTTTCTTTTATAACTACATGTTTAGAGCATTCATTCATCTTTTTCTAACGTGGGATACAAAACTTTCTTTTATCTTCTACTTTTCTTCATGTTTTGTTTTTTATATATAAACAAAATTATTATTCAAATATATTCTTGATTGATTAAAATAAAGAATTATTGAGAAATATGATTTGTATATTGAAAATATTTATTTGTATAATAATTATTGTTAGGTTTATACAATTTGTATAAGAATTATTCTTTCAATGTGTATAATCAAATACACTCTCTTCCAATTTAAATGCTCAAGTCCAATATTAAGTATTGATATTTTAAAAATCAAAGGTTTAACTTTAAGTAGTGTTTATTAATTTTTATAAATAAAATGTATTCATTATAAGTTGTAATTTTTAGTCTTATTCAAATTTATTATCAATAAAATTGTAATTTTCACCTTATTGTTTGAAATTTGTTTAAGCACATTTTATACATAATAAAGACTAAAAAGACAAAAAAAATACTCTGTACTTAAAGTTGGATTTGATTTTTAAAATGCCAATACTTGGATGAGAGTATATTGGATTTGATTTAATTTGGAAGAGAGTATATTGGATTATTCTCTTTTATAGTTACACATTCTTGGATTTTCTAATTATTTGAGGTTCAAGATAATAATAAGATTTAATTTTCTTTTATGAAAAAAATTACTCTTAAATTATTAATTTTGAATATTATAAGAATTATTCTCTTCATTCCAAGACAAAAGGTGCTTCTTTTTGGCATGAAAATTAAAAAATTAATATTTAGAAATGTTTCTTCAAAACTGCTCATTTTCCTGCATAGTCATTTTACAAATTCAAAAATAAACTCCAATAATCAACAAATTTATGTCATGTGAAAACATCATTTTGTTGAAATCCTTATAAAATTACATTTAAATTGGTTGAAATCTTTATAAAATTACATTTAATTTGATATTGAAATGTGGTAGACACAAAAAAATTATTTAAATTAAGAGGTTTATGATATTTTCAAATTATAGCATTCAATTTACTTCATTATAAAACAAAATTTTAAACACTATAATATAGAATGTACTCCATTATACTCAAAATAAGTATATGCAAAAATCAAAGCAATCAAAATGGTTTTTTGTTGAACGGATTGATAAATTTACCATTAGAGTAGACGTTTTAATTAATTAAATTTGATTATCATCTGCCATAACACTAGCATTTTATATTAAAATCCTAAGATTGATATTTGATCTTTTCTATACCATAAACTCAAGTTCATTTTTTTTAACATAACTCTTCGTGTATATACATATTTTTTTAGACAAATTAATGTAAATTTAAAGACAAATATATGGAGTATTTATTTATTTATATTTGGAGTTAAAAAAGGAAGGGAAATTGAGATTAGGAATTGATAACTGAATTTTCCACAAAATCGGAAAACCCAGATAGAATTTCATTGTAGCGCCAAGGCAACAAGAAACGATATTTTCAGTGAAGAAGAGGAGTGAGTCAACTCAGTGGCATGAGGTCTGCTTCATATGATCCCCTATTTAAAATCCAATCACCCCAAAGCCTACGCTGCTCTCAAGGATCTCCGCTCCTTCCTCTCTTCACTTGCAATGGCAGATGATTCCTCCTCCGCCGATCCTCCGCCGCCTTTTGATCCTCTCATCCCGGCCACTCCGGTCTCCTACCCGCTGCAGACGCTCGAGGAATTGGAGTCCCGAGCCTACTTCAATTCCTTCCATTTCCCCTTCAACAAGGCCTCCGTGAAGCTTCCTGCCGCCGCCGCCGCCTTGCCGAGCCGGCCTCGGACTCTGGTCTGCCATGACATGGCGGGAGGGTACACGGATGACAGGCTCGTGCAGGGAGGGGCCAACGCCGAGGCGTTTGCGATATGGCATTGGTATTTGATCGATGTTTTTGTTTACTTCTCGCATAATCTGGTGACTCTGCCGCCGCCGTGCTGGACTAATACTGCTCATAGACACGGCGTTAAGGTGTGATTGATTGATTGGTCGGTTAATCACTTGTTGCCTTTTGCGAATTTGTGTTCTATTTTGGGGGAAAGTTCATTTTGATCAGAGTCATAAAGTTTACTTTCACTCAAGTTTCGGATGCTTTTTTTGTTGTTTCAATTAAAGTTTGCTTTATGATGTGTGGTCCATCATGTGTTGGTGTTCATTTTGCTGTGATTGGGTTTGTGATAAAGGGAAATGATATTATTGTCTTCTCTATAAAGAAAAAGAGTGTTCTAACTGTTAGTACTTATTTAATTAGCTGGTGATGCCTTGAAGTTGTGGTTTTCAAATAGTAAAATTTGCACTCTAGAGCTTCTCAATGGAATTTTGGAAAAATTGTGGTCACAATTCTCAGTCACGTATGTATATTTTGTACTGTATTAGTATATTTGGATATGTTCACATTTTAGGTCACTTATTTTATTATTTGTATTGATGCAACTCTGAAGGTATTAGGGACTTTTATCATGGAATGGGATGAAGGGAAAATACGTGCTGATAAACTGTTAGCTTCAAAGGATTCTATTCGAATGTATGCTGACCGACTGACAGAGCTTGCTGTTGCTCTAGGCTTTGATGGTTGGCTGGTGAGCTTGCATATTTCCTATGTCTTATCTCAATATGCTTTTTCACGCTTCATTTTGGGATCGTTGTCACATTTATTTCAGTGGTTTTTTCCTTTCTTTCAATTATTGAGTTTTGATGTCTGTAGTGTAGTGTTTAGGCTTTATCATACTTGCTTTGCAGGATTTGTACTGAACTGTTTCTGAGATCAGCATGTCTGCTTCCATATATACTAACAGCCAGTTTATCTGATCCACAAGTTCATTCAACATAGCTCAAGTTTTAAAAAAAGGAGTTTTGATTGACTATGAATCATTGGGACGCTAAAACATTAAGCGAACATGGGGCAGAATTTATTGGGACTTTAGTTCTTTGATTGAGGAAAGAAGTTGTCAAAAAGTAATAAATTTGGTTACTTGTTCGTATTGGCAGATCAATATGGAAGTCAATTTGGATCTCGGACAAATCCCGAACCTGAAAGAATTCGTCAGCTATTTAAGCCAGACCATGCACTCCTCGCTGCCTGGGTCTTTGGTTATATGGTAATGACAGCATTTACTTCTTTCTGTTTTGGAACTTTCTAGAGAACACAATTGAAGTACTACTATTAATATATATACTAATTGTGTGAGGCTACAGGTATGATAGTGTCACTGTTGATGGTGATCTTAACTGGCAGAATCAACTAAATGACAAAAACAAGCCATTCTTTGATTTATGTGATGGCATTTTTGTGAACTATTCATGGAAGGTAGTGTTACTTTCCTACTGTATTTGTATATATACGTATGTATATGGATAAGAACATATTGGAACTTTTTTTCTGTGATACAGGAAGATTTTCCTAAGCAGTCGGCTGAGGTTGCAGCTGACAGAAATTTTGATGTTTACATGGGCATTGATGTCTTCGGAAGGGGCACGTATGGCGGTGGACAGGGGACTGTAGGTTTTAACCTGTTTCGCCTTAGATGAATAAAAATGTAGTATTCATTTTTGGTTTACTTAAATATTTTACTGATATAACTTCTTAGTTCTCAAGTTTCATCTACCCTTCTTTTATTTCCCGTAATCTTTGCATGTCTTATCTTAAGAGAGGGAGTATTATTTTCTTGTGCTACAAAAATTATAAAGACTATAAAATAGATGACATCAAATACGAGAAACTTGTCTATGGATTTAATCAGGAAAGTTTGGACTGGGATCTTTGTCCTAAACCTGAATAAGCACATGTAAGACATAATAGGAAGCACCTATGTTGAGGTTTTATTCATTTAGTGAATCTTTTATGCAATTTTGTAATAAATGGAGTAGAATTTTTCACTTCAATGCAAAACCATATTCTTCAGTGTTTGGAACTTTTAAAAGATTATATCCTTTTATGCAGACAAATGTTGCTCTTGATGTGATAAAGAAGGCCGATGTTTCAGTAGCAATATTTGCACCTGGATGGGTCTATGAGACTCAACAACCACCTGACTTTCAAACTGCTCAAAATCGGTAATGGCCGGTACTGACTTATCTAGCCTGTGGATCCATATTTATCTTGTTATGTTATGTTTGATACTTCTTGCTTGGTAACATACGGGAGTGCACGAGAAGACTTTAGTGTTCAGCAATTCTATCTTGTTTTGACATAATAAATGTGGTAAGTCTATCTGGGTACTAATTTTTCTGGATAAAGATTAAGACCCTGCACCACACTAGTCGAAGCTGGTTCCCTTTTGTGTTCAGTAATTCTTTCTATCCTTTGATCTGGATTAACTGTTGGATACTGTGAAGGAAGATACTGTTTACCTAGTGGCTACTCCTCTAAGTTTTCTAACTTCTCTATGCATGTAATGTCTCATCTGTCGATCTTCATGTAACCTTAAATTCCTTTGGGGTTGAATTTTCCTAGCTTAAATGAATATTGCTCGTCAGCTTCACTCTATAGGTTCTTTATCATTTGCCATTCATTTGCATGGAATAAATAACAGATGGTGGGGACAGGTTGAAAAATCTTGGGGAATTGTCCAGAACTACCCAAAAGTGCTTCCATTCTACTCGAATTTCAATCAGGTACTTAATGTTTCATGATATCTGACTATCATCCTCATTTCATTTTACTTTTCTTCTTTGTAAATCATACACACCGGTTTATCTTTCAGAAGTTTTATCACGTAGAGTCTGCCGGGCAACATGTTAACTAAATCATTGCTATATAAGAAAATGTGTAATACTGTCTCAGGGTCATGGTTACCACATCTATACTGATGGGAAGCAAATTTCCAGCAATCAATGGAACGACCTCTCGTCCCAAAGCTTTCAGGTATGCCTCCCAATGTGTTCTGCTAGTAGGACAATTTACTTAAATCACAGAAATTTCTGGAACACCTCTAACGGAGGAACAAATAGTCTATTTCGGAAGAACTTAGTGTCAACCTCTTTCAGATATGAATCTATCTGATTCAGAAGGGAAGAGCTTGCATCAATACTTCTGTTTTCTCAACTTCTGAAAAATAGTGCTTTCCCTAGTAGAGGATGGAATTACTCTAATACTGGATTATATGCCTTAAACTATCATAAAATAAACATTAATTTGCATATGTTGAGTCATATTTTTCACTTTTCAAAGAGAGTAATAATCAGAGTGTTGAGCAAGCCTTTCGTTGTCTGTTAGTTACCAAGCAGCAGTTGCTCAGTTAAGTACCTTAGGCCGTGCAACAATGGATATAACTTCAAAATAGATTACCAAAAAAAAATATCAGTACGGTCATCTGATCACATGTTTAAGCAGCCTATTCCCTTCTACTAATCAAATGTAGGGGGTAGTTACTGATTGGTGCTTTTGACTGTGTAATAGTTGATCTAACTACTCTGGCTTATCTTTTCCATCATCCTGACCTGTGGACTTTGTTACAGCCTTTCCTTGCCTACTCTGGAGACTCTAACACTGAGCCGATCCAAGTCTCAATTGAGTAAGTTGTTTCACTTTATTATCAATTACTTTTGGGTTCCTTGTAGCTGTTTCTACTTTCTAGTTCTTTTCAGTGTTCAATATTTTTGTCTGTCAACTGAGAAAATCGTCTTTTAATTTTGAATATTTTTCATACCAGCTGCTGCATGGAACTTTATTAAATTTAAACATGCCCGTGAAAGTAAACATGAAAATGTGAATGCTTATCCGTGATACAGAAACCAATGCTTGCTGAACCCAATACTTGGAAATGTGACATTTATATACTAATTACAGTTTCAAAGGAGCATCTTACAGCGGGGGAGGAAGCATCACATTTGTAGGAACTCTCGATGATAAAGCTGAATTTAGAGCACGTCTCTTTCACGGAGAGCTACCTTTGCGGAACTCACCAGTACACTTCACATATTCTGTAAGGCTCTAACTCCGAAATTCAATATGCTGTGTAATGTTAATTGCTTTCTTTTCACAGCTACAATGCAGTCCCATTCTTAATTTCATCAAAGGTAAGTGATGGACCAACAAAAGATGAATTTGAATCCATAAGAACCTTAGGTTCGTTGCCACTTTTATAAAATCGGAACCTGATACAACCTCACGCTCTTGATGATATAGTGATCTTTGTGACTACTTGAACTCATTATCTGATGATATAACTCATGAAGGTTAAATCAAATGGGAACTCTCTCCTAGGCCTCGCTCTTGGTTTCTCTTCTGCCAGCAACGACAAAAAGACAGTACTTCTTGCTGCATCAGGAAATACCTTGCTAACCATGACCCAGTTCTCAAGCCATTTCACTAGTGTTGTGAAGCCACGACGAGTGACCAAGCTGGATCAAGAACCCGGATGGATCATTCAAGAAAGCAGCATCAACATGGCTGGACACATATTAACAGAAATCCAGGCCCTATGCTACAGACCAAAGCCAGAAAGGTCTGCTGCCACTGCCATTGCTGCTGATGACATACTTTCTCGTGCTCCATCAGAATACTACGCAGTACTCGGAGACCTTAAGATCTCTGCAGATGGTGAGAATAAAAATTTCCCCCCATCTGATTCGTGGCACGTTTCTAGCGAATTCGTCAGTTGGACTTCCGGTTCACAAGGGTCCAAGAACCTCAGTGTTAAAATCATTTGGCAACTCAAAGCTGGTTATGCTGATCTTTTCCTAAATTACAACATATTCGTTGAGAAGCTCAATAGCCCATCATCTGGGACCCAGAGTCGACTATCTGAAGTAGCTCACGAGTATCTTGGGGAGGCGGCCGTGAAATCCTTTTACATTTCTGACCTCGAAGTCCCTTCGGGTACTTCTTTTCTGAAATTCATAATTCAGGTGCGTGGACTTGATGGCACTTCTCAAAAGCTTGAAGATGCCCCATTTCTGCAACTGAAAGTTGAGGGTTGATAAAATTTAAATTATTCTCACGTTGCTTATTGCCATTTTACAATAAGTTGAGGGTTAGACTTCTATTGTTGTTGTAGTATATTAAAGTTATAGCTATTGATGTTCTGACCTTAATGGTTTTCACCATTCAGTTTACACATCGAATTGTAGCATTAAAGATAAAGCAGGGCAACTTTTTATTTATCATTTGTGCAACTTTTAGTACTAATGAATTACTCCACAGTTGGACAGAAATGGAAAAATTGACTATTTTAGTAAAAAAATAATTTTGGTAGATAGAATACTCAATTTATTATTCCAATTTCAAAGTTTAAGGGACATACTAGAATTTGACCAAACTTTATGATTTAATTGACTATTAACCCTAAATAGAATGATATATAGACTATTTTTTGGATGGAGTTCAAAGGTTTATTCTTTCTTGTCATCGTCATTCTTTCTGCTTTTGATAAGCTTGGATTTTGCACGTGTTTAGAGATAGAAATTGATTGATATTCTTATATATATGGAAATTAAAAGAGCCATAATATATAATATTCTCTATATTATGGTATTTTGACCATTTTGTGTGAGATATGCAAGAAACATATGAAAATAAGCCAAAAACACATTTATCACTTAAGGCAAGGTGGACAAGTGAAGAAAATCATAATATCAACATTAATCCGACTGCCAATATGAACTCCAAATTCTCCCAAATGGATATCATTCTCTTCGTCTTCGAAAGAGCTTCGCGTGGGTACCTTGAACTAGGGCTGGCAAAATATACCGAAATACCGCACATACCGCACATACCGTATCGAAAAAATACCGAAAATACCGAATTTTCCGTACGGTATGATACCTTACCGATAGATTTAGGTACGACAAAGGTATGAACTTTGTATATACCGCGGTATACCGCATCATAGCGTAATTACGGTATATATACCGTAATTTTGCGGTATATGCCGTTAATAATTATATATATTTAATATATTTATTATTTATAATATTTTATATTTTCATATTTTATATACCGCAAAATTACGGTATATACCCTAAACTTGCAGTATACCGCAGCACGGTACGGTATACCGAAATGTCGGTAAGGTAAAGGTTTTCATATTTTGATATACCGACTTTTCGGTATACCAAAAAAATCGGCATGGTATGGTATCGTGTTTTCTTATACCGTACTTTTCGGTACGGTATGCAGTATACTCATTTCGGTACGGTATACCGTAGCCAACCCTACCTTGAACATGTCAATTGGAGTTCAATAGAGAAAGTTATGGTCGTTTTACGAAAACTCCGCAATTTCGGCGACTCGCCGAAAACACCCATTTTCCAGAATCATCTCGGTGAGTCGCCGAGTGGCGAGGCAGCGACCCACTGGAACCTGCACGGACGATTTCGACTTAAATTCGGACTTCTACCTATAAAAGTGTCGCGACCGCACTTGCTAAGGATAGCATAGTCGGGGAACCATGACTAGGGGAGGGGATATAAGAAGTGGGGGAAAGAAATAGGGGAAAATAAGATCAAACGTTGATTGCAAGACATGACCAATCAAGTATTGGTACGTAGAATAAGAGATACTTGATCATTCAGACTCAAGTAGTTGTTTGTAAAACTTTCAATATACCAGAGTTTTGAACAAAATAGACTGAGTTTTTTAAGATCTTAATTCAACAAAAGTATTTTGATCAAGGGGGATGCGAGAAAATGGAATTCATGGGAACCCAAGTAAGCGTTGCTGATGAATCTTCCTGGTTAACTACAATGGTGATATCCCCATGTTTAAGGCTAACACATTCCTCCTCCCTTGACTAGTTTTCTCTTGTTGCCCTCTCTATGAGTTTCCTTGAGTTGCTTATAAACTTTGAAAATTTTCGTTGACACGATCTTCTATCGCAATGTTGTTGAGCAAATGATAATTGTTTTCTTTTCCTATTCTTTTCAAATCCATCTATAACCTCCATCTCAGGTCTTACTGTTATCATCTAGGAATACTCGAAGCCTTTCTATTGGACTATTCATTTGGATTATATTATTGGCAACCTATTGTGGAAATCTACGTTCGGTCATCCATACCCTCACTTTCGCAAATTATTCTTTCAAGCTCCTTCTAGAAGAAATTTCTCAAGCTCTGATACCACTCTGTCACAACCGTACTTGCTAAGGATAGCATAGTCGGGGAACCATGACTAGGGGAGGGGATGTAAGAAGTGGGGGAAAGAAATAGGGGAAAATAAGATCAAACGTTGATTGCAAGACATGACCAATCAAGCATCTCTTATTCTACGTACCAATACTTGATTGATCATGTCTTGCAATCAACGTTTGATCTTATTTTCCCCTATTTCTTTCCCCCACTTCTTATATCCCTTCCCCTAGTCATGGTTCCCCGACTATGTTATCCTTAGCAGGTTTGGTCGCGACAAAAAAGGCATCAAACACGACTCCAAACACAACCATTCATGCCCAAAACACCCAAAATCCGTCCCAGAGCAAGAGGAAAGCATTCGGAAGACTTCCAATCAACTATTTGAAGATTTCCATCTGTTCAGCTCTTTTCCGTGACATCCATTCTCCTTGTTGTTCATGTTTCCATTTTTTTCCAACGAATATTTTGTTAGAATTCCTATGAACATGAGTAGCTAAATGCATTTGTAGGGTTTTTGGTGAAGACTACATGTTTATGTTTTAATTTATGCAATTGAACCTTTTTACCTAGCTCTTGTAATTGTTTTGCTTGTTCTTGTGCCTGATCAACATGAGAACTATGTCCGTTTAGTTAGATTAATCGAGAGATAGCTAGCTTTACGTGGTAAATGGAACGAGTACAACACATAGGTTTATCTGCACTCGAGAGAGGGGACCCTTTGTGAGGGCTTGCGTGTTAGTAACTTAAGGAGTTAGAATCTAATCTATCGGAAGAAGACTTTGATAGTTAAAGTTTAATCTACTGTATAGGTGCACTCGAGAAGGGCTTACCCTAGAATTGCGGCTTTCCCAGCAATCTTGGAGGAACAAAAAGGTAATAGGTTTAATTAATTGAATTGAGACAGAGACTTGCACGTTGGATCCAGAAGCTCTGCTTTTCCTCCATATTTCATCAGAAACCAAATTGTCAATTGCTTTGTTTACTTTTACTGCTTTTATTAGTTGTTTTAGATTTAGAAATTAAACCCAAATCTGTCGTCTAGATAGTGAACAATTATAATTCGAGGTACTCAAGTGCTTTTTAGTCCCTATGGATACGATACTCTAGCTTGCTTAATAGTACAATAGCTCCGTACACTTGTGGAATATTGATTGTGCCAAATTAGGCGAGTCAGCTTTCACGAAGTTTGGCTATTTTCCGGTTATTTCCACAAACTTCAAGTGTAGCATACAATGACATGAACTCATTCGGACTGTGCAAATTTCTCTTTTGACCTGACCATGGACATTATGTATTGCATTGATTTTATAGGAATAACATTTCTTTTGATGCGAAAAGTACAAAAGAACCATTAGGTTAGAGTCTTAGAGGAACCGTCGTTTTTCGCCTTTAGGATGATTTTTCATTTTTTTTTATTTGTGATCATGTATGTGTGATGGATCATCTGAGATTACTCCCTTTGTAGACAACATTTAATTTGGCGTTAGTTTTAAGAAATGTGAAGAAAAGAAAATTTAAAAAATTAAGAATGTATTAGTCACATTTTTATATCGAAATGGCAAATGTGAACAACATTTGACACACAAAAATAGTACACTTTCCTATGGGAAAAAACTTAGGTTTTGACTTGATAAATTATTGATTTTTGAATTTTGAAGAAATCAATATTGATAAACCATGTCAGAATTCAGAAACAAAAATTGCTGCATTAGATTTCAGAAATGTGGGGCTTCTGCCATTATATCTTCTTCCGCCACAGCCGCAGCTCTCTTTTTCAATTTTCTCACTCGTGAAAATTACTCATTAATGTTTTTTGTGAATATACCTCAGAATACCAATTTCATCAAATTGTCATTTTATATAAAATCTGAATGTGAAATATTATATGGAGTACTTTTTTTTTATCAAATATTACTAGTATTAATTTATCTAATTGTAATGTACATAATGTTTATATTTTTATTAGATAAGCAATAATATAAAGGTGAAAACAGAGGAATTCGAAATAATTTTTGACCAAAAAAATTGTTTCCAAATTTGACAATATGTATTTTGCAACTTAATTACTTATTACAATATCGATTATTGGAATTTAATCTAAAATGTTACTCATTATTTTAATTGAACACAATTTGCATTTTTACTTTTAAATAATTATTCCTTAATATTTAATTTCTTTAAATGTTCATATCTAATTAAAGTGGTGAGCTTAAGAATTAAGATGATTAGGTATTTCAGAAAATATATAAAACGAAAAACGTGTAAAACAAAACAATAAAGTGATAAACATTATACTCGATTTAGTAAATGATTACAAGAAAAGTACTACTAACTGATGCCTCAATAATAAATAGTACATATTGCATAGAAATAGTAACATCTCATTCACATTATTTGCATATTAAAATCTCATAATGCCCCTACCTTCTAATTGATGAGTATTTTGGCTTTTGAGCCCTTTCGATATGATCATGGTGCTAATTTTCAATTCAATATTTTGTAAACGTGGACTAATTGAATCGCATCTAAGTTCTTCAGTAATTAGTGGACCCTTATCTTTTCCAAATTTCCTACTATTACACTTTTTTACTAGAGAGATTTTGCGGTGGGATGTGATCGAAGGCAAACTATATATATAATATAAACTCAAAACTTTAATCCTAGCCATTAATTATAATAGATTTGTGGTTAATATTGCGTATAATTTCTATCTCAACAAGAGCATGTATTTTGTCAACAAAGGGTATTTTTGTAAGTTAAGTTTCTGAACGGTTTATAAGTTCCTAATTTCTCTCCCACCTTCCAAAACCGAAAATATTCACATCTTCAGAAGGATCTTAACACCATTGTAATTGACGCCACAACTTTATTCTGAAGACTTAATTTGATTTCCTTGTCGGTGTATTCAAGAATTTATTTTATGGTTGTATCGTCACCGGCGTAATATTATCCGGCTGAATCTCATATTTCATAAAATCAATTCCCGCGTATTCTATGTCACAACGGTTTTTTATTATATGGAGGGTTCTAACGCTGATAAAGGTAATTTCATGGTAATGAGAATTATAGGTTAATCATAATGCCGCAAAAGATTTTTTATTTTTCATTTCCAAATTCGCGTTTTCCATATGTCGTAGATTGACACATTCGTGATTCATAATTTTCATACCGTGAAGATTGACACATTCGTGATTCGTGATTTCCATATTTTAAAGATTTTTCATTTCCAGATTTGTGCTTTTCAGATTCTTAGGATGTAGATGTCCGTATGTTGAGTCGATTGCGAATACAATTTGTTATTCAGATCGTGTTTGTTTTTCCGTTGAACCTGAGTTGAAATTATTGGAATTTTTGTTGATATGTCGTATCACATGGTTGATCCTATGTTGACATTTGTAAGCTACGGTTGATTCTATGTTGCAATTCTATTGACATTTTTGTTGATTCTATATTGATATATATAGCTATTGTGCGAGTCAATTTTTTTAATTCTCTGTTGACATTTGGTTGCTTTGTGTATTAGTCTCAATCTTTTCAGAATTGTGATTTTCAGATTCTTAGGATGTAGATGTCAGTATGTTGAGTCGATTGCGAATACAATTTGTTATTCAAATTGTGTTTGTTTTTTTTCGTTGAACCTGTGTTGAAATTATTGGCATTTAAGATTCTACGGCGCAATTCTATTGACTTTTTTTATTCTACCCAAGATGAGACTCAACAACGGTTTAAATTTTCAACTATTTGATAAGCAGGTTTTCCATCTTTTAATTGCTTTTGTCTGTTCAATTTTTCCACCAACATTTTCGACAAGCATTTGTCAATAATATTTCAAGTTATTTTTAAGACGTTCAAATAAGAGAATAAAGACCAATATATCAATTTGATATGAACAGAACACCAATACTATTTTTCAATCATGTAACAAACCAATATAAATTCAATAAGAACAATGTTAAAAAAAGGAACCTTCTCAAATCTCAACAAAGTACTGCGTTAAAAAAACTTGTCTGCCTACTGCATTTCTATGAGCGAATTAAGATCTTTCACAAAGAACCTAGTCGTTCTTTTAATCTTCAGCAGTTTTTTGGTGGCATGGTTTGTAGTGGTTGTAGGACGATCACCTCGATTGCCTTGAAACCGCACAATTTGTTGAAGGGTTTTTTTTCATACTTTTTCCACCCTCATCAATAGATTTACACTTTCCTGCCAACATAACCATTTTCACAAAATCAACACAAACATTTATATGGAATACACCTAAAATCATCTCGAATGAGATGTAATACGAAATCCCAAGATCAACATAAAATCAACGCGCAATCAATACAAATTCAGCACAAACTCAGGAGACCAAATTCAACACAAAATTAGCATAAGTGATTCAACACGATTAAAACAATGGACACAAATTCAACAAAAAATCTACCAAAAATCAACAAAGATTTTAGAATCAACATAGAATCAATACGATTTCAACAAAATATTCAAGATCAGCAGAACAAAAGAATCAACGAAATTTCAGCGTTCAGAATTCAACAAAAAAGCAACACGGTCGATTCAACACAAATTCAACAAAAAATCTTCATAAAATTAACACAAATTTTAGAATCAACACGATTTCAACATAATTTTTTCAACGAATGAACACATGATCGAAATTAGCTATGTTTTTTGGCCGAAAAAAAACCAACTTGCGGAAAAAAAATTCAATACTTTTTTAAACTAGGGTTTTGGTTGAATAACTCACTCTTCGAGGACTCCGCTGGATCCTGCCCAGGTTTTCACCACCCAGAACTCATTGCAACTTGCTGCCGCTACTGCAGAGACTATTACCACCGTCGTTGCTGCTTCACAAATAATCGCCGCTTCAGTCGTTGAATGAGGGTTGAGAGAATGAGGGGTAGGCGAAAAGTTGGAATGAGGGGGAGTAATTGAAACGGTTTAATTAACGTGAATAGTGGAAGGAGGGAGATTGACGAAATCGGGATTACATAATTATTCTATAATTAAATGATTCACCGTATTATGAAAGTGTCTAATATACCCTTTGTTGACAGATTCATAGAAGTTATTGAAATTTTAATCTGAAAACATAATAAGCGTTGATATGTAATAATTAATGACTATGATTAAAGTTTTGAGTTTGTATTAGATATACGGTTTTCATTATATCACTAACCCTAACCCTTTGCACTACACCCATATATACGAAATAATTTTAATAAAAATCTCAAAATTTATGTCATATTGAAAATTATATTCTTACTTTAAAAATAATTTGATTTGTACTAGGAGCATAGTATTTTTTTTAAACAACACAAAAATTGACTAAATATTTTTAAAGGCTATTTTCTTACTTGTCTATTTATTTTTCTTTGTTAAGAATTTCATGTAATGAAACTTGATGTGAAAAAATCAAAACTTTTCAATATTCCAAATTGCATTCAGAACTTTTAAAAATTAAATTGACAAAATGGGATAATAATATAAATATGAATTTTAAAAATGCCAGTGGACGATATATGAATGTTTAGAGCATCCACTACGCGTCCCTTGACCGTCCCGCGTTTCGTTCCGGAGGGACGGAACCACCGCGGGACACGTTGCAGCAGGGCGTTCCGTCCCCAGCCCATCTCCGTGCCGTCCCTTAGCCCGTCACCACGCGACGTCTCGCCACACGCCGAGGTGACGTGGCGAGCTCCCAGGCTATGCGTGACGCGTCACGCTAACGTAATAATTCATTTTTAAAAAAAATTTGAATTTAAATATAAAAAAAATTCAAATGGTAATGTTACCGTTTTTTTAGCCGTTTTTCAATTTTTTTATTTCTTTACTCTATAAATACTCTTATTTCATACTCATTTTACACACAAACACACATCTATTCCTCTCAAATCCTTTCTATATCCACTCCAATTTTCATCTCAAATCAACTCAAACTAATGGATCCTTTTGAGCAAATGCGTCAAATAATGGAACAATCACTTGAAGAAGATCGACGCCGGGAGGCGGAGGAAGCCGCGCCGCCCCAACGACGCTCCCGGACTTACATCAAATTATTTTGTCTTTTTTTAGAGCATCAAATTATACAAAGTTAAATTATGTCTTTTTTATTTATTTTGCCATGAATTTAATTATGTATTTTTTTTAGGATTTTAAGTTGTAATTTTGTTTTATTTAATGAAGTGTGTGTTTTTATTAATTGAATTTGATGGAAATAAAAATAAAAAATAAAATTGAATGAATAGTAATTTAAGGGACGGTTAAGGGACGGAGCGTTGCAGGTTCCATTCCTTAGTTAAGGGATGGAGTAAAAAAGTACAATGAATCCCTCAAATAGTAGTCTAAGAGACGGTCGGAGATAGCGCAGTAAATTATTCAGATTTCAGGTCGAGACTCGTGTTATAACTACGAATGGACGAATTTCTGCAAATAGAAATATCTTGAAACATTTTAAATTTTACAAATAATAAATATTTATAATAGGAATATAAATCAAACGCAATTATTAAATCTGGAAAGCTATTTTTAGAGCATTGGAATATCAGTGGCCCCCACTCCAGATTTATCCGTGAGTCCGCCACGCTCTTATTCACAACCTCTCAATCCTCTCCATCCACGTGTCCTCTCATCCAACGGCTCCCATCTCCCTTCGTTTCCACAAATCATTCATATCTTGCTCTCGCTGTCTCTCAAACACTCATCACTTCCTCTCTCCCAAAATCACATAAGAAAAATGATTCTCAAAGCTGCGCCTGCGTTTGGTCTGTTGAATTCGCAGGCGGAAAATTTGAGTTCTCTTTTCGTTTCAACTTCCTATTCTCTCGCGGTTAAGAATCTCGACGGGAGAAACGGGAATGGATTCGCAGTGTGCGCCGCCAAGCACACCAACAGCAAGCCCCTAACCGGCGTCGTTTTCGAGCCGTTCGAAGAGGTCAAGAAGGAGCTCATGCTTGTGCCTAGCGTCTCTCAAGCCTCTCTTGCTCGCCATAAGTATTCCGATGACTGTGAGGCCGCCATCAACGAACAAATCAAGTAGGTTTTCCTCGGTTAATTTTTCATTTTGTTTTTCCGATTCTCGTATTTGAATTGAGACTGTATTTTCTCTGATCTGTGTGGTTTTTGGTGAATTACAGCGTGGAGTACAATGTTTCGTATGTGTACCACGCGATGTTCGCCTATTTTGATAGAGACAACGTTGCTCTCAAAGGACTTGCTAAGTAAGCTGCTAAAACCTTGCTTCGCTTTGAGAACTATTATCTGCCGTTATTATTTTCTAATTCGAGTGAAATTTGGGGGTTTTGATTTGATTTATTGTAGGTTTTTCAAGGAGTCCAGTGTTGAAGAAAGAGAGCATGCTGAAAAATTGATGGAATACCAGGTGTGTGATGATTTTAATCATTATTATAGGCTTAGCATCACTCAGTGGTGAAGTAATCTTCGTAATAAATTTTGAGTTGTATCCAGAACAAGCGAGGCGGAAAAGTGAAGCTGCAGTCGATTGTGATGCCGCTTTCGGAGTTTGATCATGCAGAGAAAGGAGATGCATTGTATGGTAATTCTTCTTTCCTGATTATATTGCGATATTACGAGTCTAATGTGAAGATATTATCGGTGGAGGGGTGTAATGACTGGTGCTGTGGATCCGATAATTGAATGGCTGTAAATGAGCACCTGTCCAAATGAAAACATCAAACTATTTTTCATGCCTATCCAAATGTTTACTTCAACAGATGGGGACCGAATTTTGTCTTGATCATCCATTTATTTTTCCTGTGTTTAATAAATTAGGGAAATGTTGTTAGTGTCTATATACCCGCAGCTTTATATTTGGAGGTATTCATAAACTAATATACCTATTCAGTGGCATGCTTTTGTGTGATTAGCTCCCCCTTGTGGCCCACTTCACACCTTAAAGTTAAGCTTGAGTAGTGATAAAAGGATTAGTTGTCTCTTGTCAGCCTTAGACTTCGAGGTATTTGCCTTGATTTTTCATGTCCATCTTTTTACTTATTGTACTTCTCTATTGATGTCATCCTTAGAGTCTATTCCCTTCTTCACATTACTGCCCCCATTTCACAGTTTCTTGCCACCCTAGGAATCAAATGAATCCATGCAACCTTCACAGTATTTTGATCAACGGCGTAAAATACTGAGCACCGTAGCTATAATATATCCTGAATACAGAGATGATAATTAATCAAAGAAGTATTATACTACCATATAACGCATCTCTACTTATTTTTCAATATAATATTATTATAATGAAATTTCTTTTCAAATTATTGATTTTTAAGACTTATCTCTAGTTCTAAGAATTTCAAGACATGTTTTTATGTTATCTTTCTTTCGTTTGATACTTCTATAGCCTTGTTAACTCCAAAACAAAATTAAGACTTTTTTTCTCCATCTCTTGCCTGAATACATTCTGAATTATGAAAGAACAGAGGGAGAGAGATGGAAAATTTGACGTCCCATGTTGAGATGAATATTTGATCTAGTTTAATGCATGCCAGAAGCTTTCAAGTTGCAGGCTGTGGAGTAGGTCTTTTTTAAGTATGTGAGACTGATGTTCAAAGCCTCTTTTAACTTTCCAACAATGTATTGATATCATAGATTTTTGAGCGGTGGTTGGAATATAAGTTGCATATTGAAGTTTAGGCTCCTGAATTTGTAATTTTCTTTGTGCAACTTTTTGACTCCTGTCATCATGGTAGGCTTTGATGGATTTTTGGGTATGATTATGGGAGAAAGCTTTGTTCAACTAGTAAAATAGCTCATAGTTGTTGTGGAGTATAATTCTATGGTAATTGGAAAGTTATGGTAGGAACCAGAGATGTGCTAGGATAAATTTTATTTGATTTACCTTTTGGAGCAGGTCTACTTAAGTTGGCAATATAAATAACGTTATCTACGTACATCATAAAATACAACAATAATGCTATGATAGAAAAGCATTTGCTTGTTTCTACGTACCTTGTCTTTATGAGAGCATAGTATTTATGTGTACAGTGTATTGCAATCTTAGAGGAACATATTTGGATTAAGTGTTATGTAAGTATGAATAAGTTGCATAGGTTTTTTCTTATGAGAGAGAGAGAGAGATGCAGAATTTTCTTTCTTTTCTCTAGGGGGAGGGGTGAGGGACACTAGTTAAGTGACTGGGGCAAATGTTTGAAGTCTTCCATGAAAATTGCACCGTGCTTCATCTCCTCAATATGTCCAATTATGTTGTCCATCTTAAAATTTGAGCAATTTATACATTCGTCAAAGTCTATATATATATGACATGTTGGCCCGTTTCTTTTTGCTTCATTTATATTACAGCTATGGAGTTGGCACTGTCTCTAGAAAAGTTGACGAATGAGAAGCTTTTAAATCTACATGCTGTAAGTCCTCCTTTTGTGCTTTCTTTAGCGTGTCTATGTAATGAAGGCAGGTGTTAAATTTATGATTAAGAAAATTGAAAAAAGTTATGGGTGTGGTATTTTGGATTCAATGTGTGGTTGTGCACTCACCAGCTTTAGTTGGAGTTTTTCTTATTAAGTTGGTTTGATACTGACTTGTTTGTCATTCCTATAACAGGTAGCCTCTAAATGCAATGATGTGCAACTGACTGATTTTGTTGAGAGCGAGTATTTGGGGGAGCAGGTTTGGATTTTCTGACCAAATCTTGTGCTTTACCAAGATGCTTTCACGTTGTATTTTTGCGGTAGGGCTATAACCAATATTTTCTTTGTAGGTGGAATCTATCAAGAAAATATCAGAATATGTTGCACAGTTGAGGAGAGTGGGTAAAGGCCACGGTAAGGAGAATTCAGAACAAAACTCAACTTTTAGCAGCAATTTTTCATTAGCATTGCTTCTGATTCATCTTTACTTTGTTGAGTATCAATAAGCATTTCTCATACCATTGAGGTTTCATTTCCGTTTCTGGTCCTGATAACGATATCTTTTCTTGGAACGATAGGTGTTTGGCACTTTGATCAGATGCTGCTTGAGGAGGCCGTTGCCTGAAAATTAATCGATCTTTATCCTGGCTTGCCATCCTGCGCAGCCCACTACCCCATCCGATTTTGCATAGTGAACTTGTGTGTGCTAGTTTGATAAGATGGTATTGATGCATGAAGTTTATATGAGACTTGTTCTTGTTGAAATGCTAGTAGCAGTATCAGAATTTCTTAGTAGCTGGTGCATCCGATGTAGATTTTACAATTCGATATTTCTATCTGATGTGTTTCTTGATATATTTTACTTGCTTGTTTGATTTGATATTGCCACCAAAATCATTTCCAAAGGCACATCGTTTTTCCTAGTGCATTGTGATGTCTTCTTCTCATATGGATCTTTGAAGCCTGTAGAAACTTGTACATGGTGGATTTGTATTGAATTAGATTTAAGTTCAAAATCTGGTTTAACAACTCTGACTAATTTATACAAGTGAGAAGACGAAAAAAATATATTAAGGGAGATTAGTGTGGCAATGATAACCGAACAAACTTGTAAGCTAATCTGTATTTTAATTTATTATTGAGTATATTATTAGAAACAACCAATCTACAATTCTAAAAAGGATTATTAGTCTTTAAAATCACAAACTTGGTCAAATTTAATATTTCCAACGAATTTAATATTTGGCTGTAAAAATAAAACTTATGCTTTTTACTGCATTTTCCATGAATTGACGGAAGAACTCTGATTTCGTGGAAAATTCGATACAAAGACTAAGTTCATGAATTTTGCAGTTAAATTTAAAATTCATGGAAAATATCGAATTTTAACAAAAAAAATGTAATTTTAGAAATAATACTACCTCTTTAGTGAACTATAAAATGGCAGCATAATTTTGTAAATAATAACAATAGAAAATGATAAACATAACATACATAACAAAAATAAAAGAAAAATACATAAAATCTAGAAAATTACAAAAAGAAGAAAGGAAAGAAAAAAAAATACTACTACGACAAAGCTAAAAGAAATGTAAGAAATATAAGGAAGACACAAAGAAAAAAGTGTCAGACAGAATTGAAACATAAAAAAATATAAAGAAATATTTGAGCTTTGAGTTTTAATTGTTGCGCTTGACCTTAAGAAATATTTTTCATGCACAATTATTACCAGCAATATATATAGCTTGATTTAGTTTGTGTTCTTAAAAGACGATAATTGCAACACAGTTTTGCTTGATTTATTATTAGTACAAATCTATCACAATATTTCTTTATAAAAAAGTTCTCCAAACCTTATAAACTAATATGATATGGTCATCGTATATAAACTTTTTTATGTCCTGAATACGTATCCACTCTATCTCTATATTTTAGAGCATCCACAATAGCGCCTAGCGCACCGCCTAGCCGAGCGCCGGCGCTAGGCGGTCTATTGCAACCGCCCAGCCATTTCCGGATTTAAAAACCGTCTAGCGCTCGGCGGTCCCGTGGCGCTAGGCGGTGCGCTGGGCGATCCGCTCGGCGCTATTGCAGCGTCCGGATCCCCTAGGGCACTGCATAGCGCGATTTTTTTTGAAACACTATATATACGCGCTTTGCACGTCATTTTCATTCGCACCACTTGTTTTAACAAGTACTCTCTCTATCTTAATTTCTGTACAAGATCAACACCTAGAAATGAGTAACGACAGTGGTAGTAGTGGTGGGGATGCTGAGGAGTACGAGCTTTTAATGAACGAAGCGCTAGAGGCCTATACGAACCGTGAGATTGATCAATGGATGCAGAGGGCCTTGCAGCCGGCGGTACCTCGACCTCGCCCAGTGGTACACCGCCGAGCGGTGATTGATCGTGATCACGTAGCTGCACATCAGCGCCTATACGAAGACTACTTCGCACAGGAGCCGCGGTTCAACGCCAACCTTTTCAGGCGCCGTTTTAGGATAGCAGGTCCCTGTTTATGCGTATTGTTAACGATTTGGAGCAACGATATCTGTATTTCCGCTTCAGGCATGATGCGTCTGGTAGACCCGGCCACACACCTATTCAAAAGTGCACTGCGGCAATCCGACAATTGGCCTACGGAGGCGCGGCAGACATGTGGGACGAGTACCTCCACATCGGTGAGACGACTGCCCTGGAATGTATGAAGTATTTCTGTCAGGGCGTGATTGAAGTATTCAGTGATCAGTACCTTAGAAGCCCTACCCCCGAAGACTGCCAGGATCTTATGCAGATGCACGGGGAGAAGCATGGGTTCCCGGGAATGTTAGGCAGCATAGATTGTATGCATTGGGAGTGGAAGAACTGTCCCGCTTCCTGGAAGGGGTTCTACACGACCGGCTACAAGGGAAAGAATCCCACGATGATCCTCGAGGCCGTAGCTGATTACCGGCTGTGGATTTGGCATGCGTATTTTGGGATAGCCAGTTCGAATAACGACCCCAACGTCCTCAACTCGTTGCCACTTTTCAACGAGCAGTGTCAGGGTGTCGGTCCGGCCATCAGTTTTGTCGCCAACGGCAACCGGCATGATATGGGCTACTACTTGGCGGATGGGATATACCCTAGGTGGCCCGTCTTTGTGAAGACGATCCAATGCGCATCAGATGAGAGGAAGGCCTACTTTGCGGCATGGCAGGAGTCGGCGCGCAAGGACGTGGAGCGCGCATTTGGTGTGCTCCAGTCTCGATGGGCGGCAGTTAAGGGGCCAACGCGTTTGTGGCATGTCGACTGCATTGCAGATATATTGTACGTCTGTATTATCATGCACAACATGATTGTCGAAGATGAAGGTGTACAACTGACTGATTGGGCCAACGATGATAATGAAGCCGGTCCAAGCCACGGCGTGGCCGCCCCTAACGTACGGAGTGGGGTACCTCACGATGAAGACGACCGTCTCCAAGCACATGCCGACATGCGCCAAATGGAGGCTCATATTCGACTCCAAAAGGATTTAATTGAAGAGTTATGGGCGCAGAGGACTGCACGGCAGTAGTTTTTTTGTTAATTATGTAATTTTTTTTAATTAATGTACTTTTTAAATTTTAATAATATTATTGAATTTTCTCGTATATGTCTCGTAAATTAAATTGCGTATTTTGTGTGATTGTTAATTATTTGTTTTATATAATTTTGAGTGATGTGGCTATTGATGTGGTTGGGCTATTTATGATGTGGCTAGGCTATGGCTGGGCTATTTATGATGTGGCAGGAGGATTTTTAGTGTTGATGATGTGGAAGGAGGAGTTTGTGGCTAGGCTATTGCTGGGCTATTTCTATTGTGGATGCCCTTAATGACTTTTTTAGTATTGATGATTATTGTTATGTATTAATTTTTTTGATGTGAATGATATCGAAGTATTTATGTTGATGTGAATGGTATCGAATGGTACAATGTCAAATTATGATTGTTGTTTTTGACAAAAATAATAAAGTGATTATTGAAAACTTTGGATAATTTCTATATAATGCAAATTTCATACATTTATCTTAAATATGAGTATGCGTTCGATTGGTTTCTAAAGTTGGTTAATTTTATGTTTCGGGATTGTACATTTAAAATATATTTTTTTTTACTTTTGTGATTTTTAACTCTAAGATAATACTCCCTCCGTCCCTCTGTAGTAGAGACTAGAGGCATTTATTTTCAGCACGGGATTTAAGAAAAATTGTTTTAAATGAGTTTAGTAAAAAGAGAATAAAGTAGAAAGGAAAAAGGTGGAAAGATTAAGAGAGAGTAAAGTAAGAGAGAGTAAAGTACTTTTTGCCAAAAAAAAAAGAATACGACTCAGCTACAGTGGGACAATCCAAAAAGAAATACGACTCAGCTACAGAGGGATGGAGGAAGTATATTTGTATCTATTTTAAGTAATTCGAATTTACTGTGATACAATTAAATCAATTAGTTTAGTTATAAAAGTAAATAAAAATTGAGATACATCATCCATTCAGAATTTATTATAATCAATAATATATCACATAATACTAATGCATTCTGTTCAAATTTATTCATATAAGTAAATAAAATTATGGGGATATATTAATATGACAACCCTCTTTATTTTAACACTGTAACATCATTTTAGGCCGTTAGATATGAAGATCATGTGATTCTCAAGCTGCCATGTGGCAGCCTATTTCAATTAAATTGGAATATAAAAAAATGCTGAAAGGCAAAATAGGTATTCTCTATTTTCAGTCTGTTACCATATTGCATTGTTACTCTATGAATATTCCAGTATTAATAGTTTTTTACCTTACCAAATTACAATTTTAGTGTATGAATATTATCAAATAGTATTTGCAGTTTACATATTACCAAATCCATTTTTGATTTAAATTTTTGGGAATTACCACACCTGCAATATCCTACGCATACAATATCAGTCAATTAAGATTTCTAAAGATATGAAAAGAGACTCCTTAATAATGCATTGATTAAATTTGCAGAAGCAATTGAAAATTCCCGAAATGCATAACTTGATGAATACACTAAAATCGGCTCATCAAAACTAAAACGAAACCTTCTCGTCGATCTCGAACACCCAATTTAGTTTGGAGAAGCCATGGCCGCGCCTCTGAAGGTTGCTTTACTCCTACTTGCGCTTTTTCACGCAGCATCCGTTCTAGCCAGCGCCAATACCGATTTCGACGTTCGTCGCCATTTATCGACTGTCACCAGGTCCTTCAATTTTCAACTTTTGCAATTTTCCTTCCTTTTCTCAATTCAATCAGTTTCAATTTTAAATCGTGAAGAATGATGTATGGCGATCAATTATGTGAAATACCAAATCAATTGTGAGAAATACCATATTGTGTTAGTATCGGTTCTGCGGAAGGCGGGGAGGGTTCTATTTGTTTTATTTTTATTTCCCCCTTTTATTCTTTTGAATTTGCTTACTGATCGAGTTCGTGTGAAGTTTTCCGATATCGAATTGATCATGGGAAGAGGGAACTTGTTTTGTATTACTATTTTGGAGCTTATTAGGTCATTCTTCTTAGGTAATGACGGGCGTCTCTTCTGTGCAGATATCATGTAGCGAAGGAAATATCTGACAATTCATATGTTCCTTCAAATATTCCTGATCAGTGTAAACCTATTCATTTAAATCTTGTGGTAATACTCACATTTTGTAACAGCTGCTTCGTCGTATTTCATTTTCTGTTTTCATTATTTGTGGTACTCAGAACTCATGCTTTTGTTGCATAGTATGTGTTAGAAAGATTTTTTTTGTCACTGTGATATTCAAGATGTTTTTCTTTTGGTTTAAGTTTATAAGCTGATCGGTGGTCGTGCTTAAATTGGTGATTCAATGTGATGTACTTTAGTCTAATTGGAGTGCGTATGAACGGGAAAGTTTTGTTTTATACTACATGTGAGCATATAATTTCTTTATCATGCTATGAGCGGAGGGAGGATGTGAGACTTTGTATGTGCTAAAACTTGGACATTTTTTTAGATGTGGGCTGTTAAAATTGGAGAATGCACAAGTTGAAATAGATATGATGCAAATGCTCAGCAATATAAAGATCAAGATAATTATAACTATAATTAGTTTGAATGATTCAAATTTTTTATCATGATGCCTGTTTTACTAGTTTAGATATCCATAATGCAAATGTGGCTCATTTCCACTCTACAGTGTGTTAGTGCTCGTGGATTCTGAAGATTTGATATAACTTTTCTTAATTATTGTGTGGCAGGCAAGACATGGGACTCGGGCTCCTACTAAGAAAAAAATGAAGCTACTAGATGCATTGGGCACTCGCTTGCAAGTCCTTTTAGAAAATGTTAAAGAAAAGAAGTCAGGTGCACTACCTGCATGGTTAAGGGGATGGAAATCTCCTTGGACTGGAAAGCATAAAGGTGGAGAGTTGATTAGCTTAGGAGAAAGTGAACTGTATGAACTCGGTATCAGAGTCAGAGAAAAATTTCCGCAATTGTTTCATGAGGATTATCATCCTGACATATATCCTATTAGAGCCACTCAGGTATCATGTTCGACAATTATGATTTATATATTATATATACTTATGCTTCAAAGAAGCCTGGCATACTTCAGTTTACTATTCATTTCATTTCTTTTAGTCTGCCTCTTGCATGAGATGAGAATTGCTTGTAGATCTTATGGCGCATTAATTTCATTTTCTTAGGCACATGTTAACCTCTTGTGATTGGTGAGATTCATATCGAGTCATATTGGCTACTAACTTCATGATATCATTTGCAGATTGTTATTTTTTGTTGGGTGTGTATTTGTGTGAAGAAATTATTAGTGATGACTATTTCAATTGGTAGACTATCCATATCTGAATATTCTTCAATGGATTAATATCAGGTTTCACGAGCCTCAGCAAGTGCAGTGGCATTTGGCATGGGACTCTTTAGTGATCGAGGAAATCTGGGACCTGGGTTCCATCGAGCTTTTGCAGTTATTAGTGAAAGTCGTGCAAGTGATATAATGTTGAGATTCCATGATTGCTGTCAAAACTACAAGGTAAGATGTCATCTTCTGGAGACCCTACATTACTGCCACCAATGCTACTTATGATTATGTCGCCCAATTTTGCATATTATGGTGGCTCAAGTTGTGTGGTTGTCAACTAGTATAATATAAATGTTAATGATAGAAGTGAATTTTGTTTCTTGTCCAACATATTGCTGTGGCCTGTACTTGATGGTTCTTTATCTCAGAGCATGTTTTGCATCATGAGCTTTTCCTGGTTAATTTGATGTTTAAAAGTTAATCTAAGCAATAAGTCCGGTAAATTATAATGATATGGTAAGTAGTTATGAATTATGATTTTCCTGTAATAACTTTGTTATTGATCATTCAATGCGGTTATTGAAAGTGGCAATTTTCTTTTATACATGAACAAGGCTTTCAGGAAAAGTCAGGAACCATCTGTTGATAAACTCAAGGAACCCATACTGGATGAAATAACCAAAGAATTAGTGAAACGCTGGGGTCTGAGTTTCACAAGAGAGGATGTATCATCTCTGTGGTTTCTATGCAAACAGGTAATTTATTCCTCATTTTCTATCCAGCATCTCACTATCTGTAAACATTGAAATATGTAGTTTGCTGCATTTTCTCGCAGGAAGCTGCTTTATTAAACAATACTGATCAAGCATGTTCACTGTTCAGTCCATCTGAGGTATTTACTCTTTCTTATCTCCCAGTCTGTTATGAGTAATAATTTGGTTTTACTATGATTGTCTATTTACAAATGGAGTGTTTCTATGATCTAAAAGTGCCATATATATTTCATATTTAGATTACCTTAATGCGTGAGAAATTCCATTTTTGTCATCATACATTCTATTGACCCTTTCTCTCACTCATGTTCCCCCCTCTTAATTTTGGTAGGTTGGTTTACTAGAATGGACAGACGATCTGGAGGTTTTCATCGTAAAAGGCTACGGTGATTCATTGAACTACCGGATGGGAGTTCCCTTACTTGGAGATGTTATCCAGTCAATGGAGCAAGCTATCAAGGCTAAGGAAGGTATTTTCTTCTCTTCTTTCATTTTCCTCAATTCATGAATTATTTCCTAGCTAACTAAGTAACTATTACATCCGTTCACGATAGATTGTCCACATCTATCTGGATTGAGCTTATTTTATCTTACTTCTACAAGATACTGACTGAAAAATATTTCATAACCAGGTTATCAGTTTAAAATGTAGAAGAATGACTTGTTTGTTCAATTTTATACTTCTGATTTAATTAATAAGAATACTAGCAATACGCATTGCTCCCTCTGACCGATTCAAGATGTCCACATTCTTGAATGGCACGGGATTTTAGGCAGAGTAGTTGAAGGTGATAGAGTAGAGTGAAAAAGGGGATTGAATATTTTAATGAGAGAGGAGAGATGAATTTATTACCAAAAATAGAAAGTGGACATCGTGAGTGGCAAACTAAAAAGGAAATGTGCACATCTTGAATGGGACGGAGGGAGTGTCTCTTATGTGAAAAAATCATGTCACATAAATATTTCCTCTCATTTTTCTCATTGTTTTGGGAAAACAAAGATTACAACAAAGCAACATGAAACATGTTTTCAGTATATACTCTAGCAAAAAGATCCACTGAATATGCTACTAAGTTTAACTTCTATTCATTTCTTTTAAAATATGCTATACGGACTTATTACCTCTCTTCTAAATACTCAAAATTTGCAACAGAATGGATAAAGGAGAGCTGAAAAATACACTAGTGTGGATTGGTGCCTACCCCCTCCTCTCCTCAAAGTTCTTTGTCTCTGCTCTATATAATCTTTTATCCTTTGTTGTGATCTATAGACGGACTAGTTCCTGGGAGCTATGAAATGGCCAAACTAAGATTCGCTCATGCAGAAACGCTGCTCCCATTTTCCTGTTTGATCGGGCTATTTCTTGATGGACGTGGTGAGATGATAACTGTTTATCCCTTCTATCAGTTTTTGGTGGCTTGTAGCTTAGGTTTGACCTTTATTCTGTTTTGGGTTTTCAGACTTTGATAAAATACTACGAGAAGAACCTTTGCAACTACCTCCTAAACCTCCCCAAACGAGAATATGGCGTGGTAGCACAGTTGCCCCGTTCGCTGGAAATAACATGCTGGTCCTATATAGCTGCCCAGCCAACAACAATACAAGCAAGTACTTTGTGCAAGTATTGCACAACGAGCGTCCTACACGAATGGCAGTTAGTGTATTATCATAGTTTTACTTTCAACTTTAAAATCCATCAGATTTTCATCTTTACTATGAGAATGCTATGGAATCTGAGAACTTCTATTGAAGAAACTGTTAGGAACTTTTATTTCTTGTTTCAAGTTATGTTAATTACATTTCTCGTACAGGGATGTGGAGATTCAGACTTTTGCCCTTTTGAGGTGTTCAAGGTACAGATTGCCTTTTATTCGTTCGTATTTAATAGAAAGAATGTTTGTTAAATCGCTGCACATGTTTTGATTTCCTCAGGAAAAAATAGCAGCTCCTCACTTGAAGCATAACTACAATGATCTTTGTAGTACGGAATCATTGCCAACGACACCAACGAACAAGCTCTGGCAAATACTCGGTTGGTTTTTTCCAGCCAATACGAATGGAACTCAGAAAGACGAGTTATAGAGGAGCAGCTCTTAACAGTTAGTTGTTGGCATCACAGCTTTGGTAGTACCAGTTTTTGTGACAGGTACGGTTTCTGTGTGTTGTCCCAGGTACTAACATGCTGATGATTTGAGGTCTGAGATCTTCCAAATGTTGATGTTATCAGTTTTGAATTCCTTCCCTGCTCTGCTGGCTGCAAATTTTTACTTTGTGCTACGCAACTTCCATGTAGAGAATCGTAAACGAGGCGAGCTAATTTATTGGATAATTTCTGTCAAATTAATCTTTGTTCTTTGTTTTGAGAAGTTATAAGTTTGGTGCAATTTTCTTGTAAAACAAAAATTCAACTAAAATATGAATTCTTAAACATTTAGTAAGGTAATATGCCAGTAAAATCTTAATACTCCATTTACATACATGCGATGGTAAGTGTTTTACATGCATGTGATGATGGTAGAAATTGGTTTTATCAGTGTTACAAACTAAGGGCGTGTCCAGATTCCTACTTATGGCTAGAAATAGCATCAAATCTTGCCATTAATGGTTGTTCGGTGTGTTTGCCTCATTTATGGAATGGCCAGCACGTTGTTTTAATTCTCTTCTCCAACGTGGTTTTTAATTTTGTGTTCACAGAATTGCTTGCAAAATGACTTCTTTGCCCTGGGAATGGACTCACCCCAAAACAAAAATCATTTCCATCATTATTTCCCTCTCTACGGTCTCGCCCGTTACTGATATAGGTATAAGCCGTTGATGCTCATAAGTCATATCGTCCGTCGATTCTTCGTTCCCCCCTATTGCGCTCGACGTACTGTTGTTGAACACACACACAAATCTGATACACCCTTTCCAATTTTCTTGGGTTTCTTTTAAATTCCTAAAATGTCTATGTCGGAACGATTCTGGTGATTTATTTACATGTGTAGATTGGAAGAGTGTGCATAAATGGAACTTCGAAGACTAAGCTACTCGCCCAACTCTTGAATCCATCCCCAAATTTGACCTGCAACCAACAATTTACACAACAAGAATAGCTCATAATTACTCTTTCCTTTCGTCCTCGCATTTTAACAAAATCATTCAAAATAAATCCTAGTGCAAACAACGACTTATGCTCACTTTTGATTCAATACTATCAAGCTTCAACTTTCACTTGCAATACAGAGGGAAATAAAATTGCAAAATATCGTTTGCAAATATGGTGAAATATTAATGGTGACAGCATCAATGTCACCCATTTGTGGGTGCAAAAAACCATCACAGTGAACGACCTGTTTTGCCATCGATTATGAAAAAAGAAAGTATGGGAAAATTTCATATTACTATTAATTTAACAAATAAAAATTCATAAAACAAAGTTATGGAGAAAATTCATAATTTTCCAAACAATAAACCCTTATTTAATAAACTTAACCCCAAGAGTGTCTTGTTACACCCTCAGCCCCATCAATTGAAACATTGGAAAACTGAGCCTATGTCCACCGACGAATGCCTCACATGTCTTTCTTCTACTTTTCCCTCCCTAGATCCAGATATTATACACAAGTTCAAACCTGAAATAAAATTGAAAAGCGAGTTACAATCAATCAGAAATAACATTTAAGACAAAAGATGAAAGCACAATGACTCAACTCCAATACAAAATTTATGCTTTATCACAAGCTTAAATTAGTTCATCATTCCAGGCAAACTCAAGCCTTCAGGTAGTTTGTTATAGGAAACACTATAAATAAAACTTGATTAGAATTGGTGCTGTGTAACTCATATATATATATATATGTGACAAAGTCATGGTGTTCAGTTACAACGAAATAAAACAAGATTTCAATGCTACATGGCCTAAGTCATAAAGTGGGATGCACGGACTGACCAAATTGCCCTTTTGGGAGCGTTGTCTTTGGGGGACACTAATTTCACAAGGGTAGAGTGGGGAATTCATTTCTATATCTTAACGCGGAAAATGAGTCGGAAATAAAAACCACCAAAATCGTCCGATTTCTTTTAAGCACAATACTGGTGTCAACAGTGTGGGCCGATTTATATTTCTAGGTCTGGGTAGAATTGAAAGTGGGTCACTGAACAGCACTAAATGAGTTGAAATAAACCTATTTCAGCCCATATATAACAAGGTGAACAGCCTTGTCTACAACTGTAGTAGAATTTATTGAAGGGTTTGAGGTTATTCCAAAGTTCCAATCTAAGTACACAACAGATTAGCCCATAATATTTTTATCCATCTATGCCTAATCTCAAAAGTAACGTCCATTTCTTGTTAAATATATCGACAACTATAAATCAAGATACACACTTGTCACCACAATTAGAATCAAAATTTTTAAGAACTAAGATAGACAATGGATATCAAAAGTTCCGAGGCTTACCAACATCAAGCAGAAGCATCCACGGTGGGCAGGTGGCTGAGCCATGCAGGAGGAGGCCAAAATATGCTTGCATATTCAGGGAACATCAGTGCTGTCCCTGTATCCCCAGTCTCAGATTCATAAACACCAATATATTGACCATAAAATCCTGCAAACACGCGTTTAACATTATCATTTGCAACCTCATCATCAGCTACTGCAGTTTCTAATTCGTGAAGGCAATTACAGACACCCTCCCTGCAATCACACTCGAAACAGGTATAGTCGCCAGCGGCAGCAACAATCTCACTTTGAAGAAACGAGTAGCGATCAGTGTAGAAAACTCTAGCCGCATTGAATTCTTTCATCGGAATAGAAAAGGAGCAATCGTCGCCTACAACAACAATGCAACCGTGCATCTCTTTGATGTCAGTCCATTTCTTCAACAGCTTGGAAAGAGCGTAAACGGAGACGTCTACAAACGGCTGCTTAACTCGGAAAATTTGATCGGACGGTCCATCAACTTTCCCCATTTCCTCAACCAAAACCAACTCCCCATCGCTCAACTCCACCATCCGCCTTTTCAAAGAGCGATCGCCTTCGTATCTACCTATCGTCCACCCAAATTTGGAATCAAACGCCCAAATATCTCCAGAGGCATCAGTTGCACACAGCTTCCCCTTAACCATTGCAACATCATAAAATTTGGCAGCCGCAAAATTATAGCTACCAGCACTGCCATGAAACAGAGTCCACTTCTTCCGATCCGAAGTTATACGCAACAATCTATTGCGCAGGTCGATTATCATCACAACATACTCGCCAGTCTCGGCGTTGACAGAAACGGCTACTTTCTTAGCATACCTAAAATCGTAATAATCGTCACTCCGATTTGAAGGATTGACGTACCTGAGCGCGTAACCCTTGCACACCTCGGAAATGTCGAAATCCAGAGTATTCAACACCTTCGGCATCTCGACCGTCTCAATTTTAATTTTCCGGTGCGTTACCGGATTTATGATCCTGACTTTGCCGTCATCGGAGTGCTCGAGCTTGACCAGCCAGAAGTCAGGGTTTGTGCTGTTGGGCAATCGGATGCGGTAGACGATCCTTTGGGTTAGAATGAAGTGGGCGCCGCTGTGTTGGCGGCCGGAGCCTCGGGAGTTGTTGAAGAAAGGGAGCTTGATGGTGGGGAATTTGTAGGGCGGCGTGGAGGAGCGCCAGGAACGGCAGACGCCGCGGAAGCGGCGGACGTCGATTGCGGCTGCGAGACGTTTGGCGATGGTGTCGAGAAGCTCCGGTGGAAGATCAGCCCACGGAATGGAGAATCTAGGGTTTGGAGTGTACATTTTCTGGGAAAGAGAGAGAGAGGGACTTTTGAATTTGTCTATGAGATGTACAACCCCAATTTGGCGCTCCTCTACTCATTTTTTACTTGGTACTCCACCTCTTATATATTGTCATGTTTGTTAGCATTTATGATTCCCAAAAATATGATTCCTGAGAATATAAACCCCGAAAAGTATGATTCTTGTGTATGGAAGCTAACATGAAATTATAATTCTAACCGAAGAATAACCATACAAGACAATATAATAACCGATGTTTATTATTTTCTCATATAGTTTGGCGGAAAAACTTCACAAAAATCCATATGAAATCTACGGTCTTAATGAATTTTCTTTAGTTCTAGGTCAGTTTCATATTTATTAGCAATAAGTCTCCGTATACGTACTGCACTCCTAGTTCTGCAATTCCTTTAAAGGACAAATTCAACGAGAAAGCCTCTGGTCTCCATTACTGTCATCCATGAACCAGCCGTGAATAACCTCAATCAGCGAAATTCTTCTTTAGAGAGCCCATTCTCTCTATGACCCTTGCAGTAGCGAAATTCAACTTTGAAATTGGAAAATTAATCGATATCAACCCCAAATATACTACGATGTGATGATAATGGAGATAAAGATTGGATCTTTGGGAGAAGGGCAAATTGAAACTCTGCGCAAGAATATTTCGCAATAGAGTCGAACGTCCCTCTTTCGCCATCGCTTCAAGAAGAATCAGAGTTCCTGGTTGAAAAACATTGCCCCATCTCATACGTGAAAAACCGTCATCCGCAGGTACTAATTGAGGAACCTCGGCGGTGCTGGGATGGCCTCTTCCTACGGCTCGCTGAAGCTCTAAATGCGTTAAGGTGACGTAGGAGTTCCTGGCTGGAGAAGGAGGAGGAAATGAGCCTTCCTTTCAAATGACAATTGTAGTTCAATAGGGGGAACCCCAAAAAAGATCAAGAAGTGAGATCGGTAGGTTGAGTTCCCATTTTCTATTCTCTTGCTCCTACTCTTCTTCCATCTCAATCTCATACCTGCTTTGGCGTGATCCGACTGAATGAATGCAGTGGGGGATTTTTGGTCCACTACAAAACACGCGCACAATAGTGACAGAATTTGTGACAGCATCCAATAGCTCAACAACTAGTGATAGAATTATTGATTGAAAATTGTTAGTCACTAATGCGAAGCAGTCGCCTATGGTTTCGTATAGTAACTTTAGTGACGAAAAAATCCGTCACTAAAACTTTTTACCGATAAGTTTATTAATGACGAATCTGTCGAAACTTGATATGTTACTAATTTGTTAAGTGAAAAAATTTCACTAATTAGTGACGAAAATATCCGTCTGGCGAGTTTTTTTTTGTAGTAGTCTACTCATAAAGGAGACAAAAATCATTAATTTTTTCAGAAGTCAAAACCCAACATTAGTTTTGAATTTTAATTATGTGGGCCCCTCACCCATGGTTTAACTCTATATTCCCGCGTCAAACAAAGTGAACAAAAGTTTTGAATTTTAATTATGTGGGCCCTCACCCATGTTTTAATTCTATCTTCCCACATCAAACAAAATGAACAAATCCTAAAAGAAATTGATTTCATTTCTCAAAAAATCCATCGAGGGAGGACTACAAACTCGAAAAAACTATCTATAATCCAAAGTCTTAAAAAGAAACAACGTGAATCACTTAATAAGAAATAAAAAAATAATTAAAATTTAATAATTAATTAATAACTATTTATAAAACCATTTCTTCGTTGTGAGTAATATGATTAAATCTATTAATAATTTAAAAATAATTCTTAAAAAGCTAATTTAAAAAATAACTCTTAAAAAGTAGAAAAAAATCATTTTATAAATTTAAAAGGAATGAATTACAAAATTGATCCCTATATTTGTCCATTCGAATTCCACATATAACAATGTTTAAAATATCATGACAAAATATACGAGTACAATATCATTTCAGACCTTTTTATACTATTTCAAGCCTTTTATGTCCTTTTTTTTCTTCTCTTTTAACAAAAAATGTCACTGAAGGGGCATTTTAGTCTTTGTATTTGTGTCATTATTGCAACCCTGTGAGAGATAAAGATGGAGATGGAGATGGAGATGGAGATGGAGATGGAGATTGTTTTTGTGATTGATCTATTACATTCTTCAATATTGAACATATTGGCAAGATGCAGAAACTCCATATTTTTATTGGCTCTGAATTGTTAGTATTTCAAAAAACTCATTAATTAGAATGGAAGAGTGAATATGAAGATTAGTTTAAAGCTAAAACTAAAAGCTTGCAAATAACACTAGCCTATAATTGTACTCCTATAATTCTGCCCAAGATATCCTATAGTATTAAAAACAATACATAGCTAGCAATACTAAAAAACAACTGAAATTGCTATAAATTACTTCTCTGATGAATTATGCCCCTTCTTCATTCTAAAGCCAACAACTGAGAAAATAAAATACAACGACATTAAGCATAATTGCACTTATTACTAAGACATCAACAACTCAATTTATAAATGCAGAATTTGATTCAACACCATACACCTTGGAATCTAGACTAAAAGAAGTTGTTTTCATTTCTCAAAAAATCCATCGATGGAGGACTACAAACTCGAAAAAACTATCTATAATCCAAAGTATTAAATTAATTAGAAGATGAAATTGAAGCGAATTTAGCAAAACATTCGACAGACATTTTCAAAACTAAAAACAACAGTATTTTTCATAAAGGTACGAGGAAAAATGAGTTACTAGCCATTGTATTGCATTCACTTGTGAGCGTGAGCATTGGGCTTCTTCTTCTTCTTCTTCTTCTTGTCATGCTTGCCGATCTTGGGGGTTTGTCTGTCCCCTCACTTTTGAATTGCAATTTTTGACCTTGGAAGACTTCATAACAATGTTGAGAAAAATGTTCAGAAATTTGCAAGAAAAGGGAGAAGATAGTTTTGCAAAGCATGTTTCTTGAGTTAAGATATTTGGAACTGTTGTTTGGTTTATGTGTTTTAGTTGCATTAGAATTTATTTCATTTGCTTAGTTGGGCTGGTTTGGTACATTCAAGTAAGCAAAATTCTCCATGTACATCTCCTTGTTTCCAACTTTGTCCCCGTGAACCCAAGCAATTTTATTATTTATTAGCCCACCTGCATCATATGCACCACAAAAAATGAAAGAAAATGGAAGAAAATATCGTCACTATGTTTGATAAAAAAAAATTGAAATACAACAAAAACATACACCAAATTTGCAAAGAATGATACAACTCGGCCGCATAATTGCATACACTATTAAACCAACAAAAATTGGAAATCAACACATTCACACATAAAGGAGTTGGAAACGAACAGATTCATACAATTAATGGCAATAGTCTAAATTCATATTAACTAACATATGGAATGAATTCCCTTTTTGGTTTCATATGGTGTCAATTATGGAAGAATGGAAGTTCCTCTCGAATTTTTCAGGAAATACATAGAACACATGACCAAACAAAAGAGGGCAAAACGCGAAGCCGTGAGAAGCTCCGTCGAAAACTTGACCTCGTCGTTGGGTATGGCTAACCTTGCCCAATTTAGTGAGCCCTTCTTCTTGAAGCACCGGGGAAGCTCTGAAGCAGTGGAATTACAAGGACGAAGAAGAGAAGAGTATTCTGCGAATTGAAGCAAAACAAATTTCCCATGCAAAAGCGGGGTTAATAATGTAAATTCAGAGAATTTAATTGGTCTAACTGCCTCACACATATATGTATCTTTGCATTTGGAAAGATTCACTAACGACCGATAGTAGCATTAATTCAGCGGGCCTAGAGCAAAAATGCGGGCCAGCTAGAAACAATTACTTTCAAATTAAACATATGAAAACATCATATAAAAGCCCAATTAGTGGTCTAAATGACAAACCAAACCCTCTCCCGGGATTGAGGAATGCACTAGGTCAATCACAACAACAATATCCCTCTATGATAGGATTGCATGAGAAAATAAATTCAAAGACTAAAATGCCCTCAAGTGGCATAATAATGAAAAAAGGAAAAAATAGCATAAAAAATTCTAAATTGTGAAAAATCACCTAAAATAATACTATTAAATTCATACATAGATCTTTTTAAATATATTTTTTAAACATAAATACATATTGCGTTCGAGTTAGCAAACATAAATACCAATTTTATAGTTCACTCGTTTTAAAAAAGCATACTTTAGCAGTAGAATTATTTTTCGTTAATTGAAATGAAAGATTCGAGAGTCATTGAGTTCTCTCGCTTCGAGCATCCGCAACGCATCTCTTAACCGTCTCGGTCTCGTATCGGAGAGACGAGACGGATAAGAGACGGCATTGCAGCCTTCCGTCCCGGTCTCGTCTCGCCGAGCGTCTTGTCCCGGAGGGACGGCTCGCGCGACAGCTCGCCAAGCGCCAGCGCCACGTGGCGAGCGCTGGCGCTAGGCGTGACGCCCACCCGCCGGCCCGCGAGTGGGCGTCGTCACGCTGACGCAATAAATCATTTTAAAAAAAAATGATTTTAATAAAATAAAATAAAAAATGAAAATATTACCGTTGAAATTTTAATTTTTTCTTTTTTATTCTATAAATACTCCTCTTTCATTCTCATTTATATACACAAACACACATCCATTCTTCTCAAATAATCTCTCTTTCCTCTCTAATTTTCATCTCAAAACATTATTTTTCTCCCAAATTTAATCCGTTCATGGATCCGTTTGAGCAAATGCGTCGAATAATGGAAGAATCGCTAGAAGAAGATCGACGTAGGGAGGAGGAGGAAGCCGCGGCTCCTCAACGTCGATCCCAGACTTACATTCATCGTAACCGAGAGGAAGCCGCCGCAAGGTTGGTACGCGATTACTTCTGTGAGAACCTGGTGTGGGGAGAGATCTACTTCCGTCGCCGTTTCCGCATGTTATTTCTGCATATCGCAAATACATTGGCAACCCGGGAAGAGTTCTTCCAAGAAGGGTTCGACGCCGTTGGCCGTCCCAGTCACACGACGTTCCAGAAATGTACTGCATCAATCCGTCAGCTTGCTACTAGACAAATGACGGATATGTTTGACGAATACCTGCACATAGGGAAAGCACTGGGAGAATGTGTTTGATGAACTTCTGCAAAGGCGTCCGGGCAGCTTTCACCGACGAATTTCTCCGGAAGACAAGCACCGCAGATTGTCAATTTCTGCTCCGACTTCACGAAGAAGTGCACGGATTCCCCGGGATGCTTGGCAGCGTCGATTGCATGCATTGGCAATGGAAGAATTGCCCTGTGGCGTGGAGTGGGTCATACACGAGCGGCCACAAAGGCACCCACCCCACCGTTATACTCGAGGCCATTGCCGACTATCGAATATGGATTTGGCATGTGTATTTCGGGGTCCCGGATCGAACAACGACGTTAACGTGCTCAACCAATCCGACCTCTTCACCGAAGTTTTAAATGGTAAAGCGCCGACCATCAACTTCATCGTTAACAACCGGTAGTATAAAATGGGGTACTATCTTGCCGACAACATCTATCCGAAGTGGCAAACCTTCGTGAAGACGTTCAACAGGCCGGTGAACGAAAAACAAGCTCTTTTTGCGCAGAAGCAAGAGGCTGCTCGCAGGGATATGGAGAGAGCGTTCGGGGTTCTCCAAGCTCACTTCAACATTATCAAAGCCCCGGCTCGTACGTGGTTTATGGAGAATATGGTCGACATCATGTATACGTGCATAATCTTGCACAACATGATTATCGCCGATGAAGGTGACTCAACTTTATTTTACCCAAATAATACCCGCAAGTGTACGGGGTTATCGTAGTAAATAGCAAGCAAGAGTATATCGTATCCCACAGAGACAATTAAGTGTAAACTTAAGTACCACGAACCAATTTCAACTACTATCCAGACAATCAGAAATTTTTGGTTTTAAAACTAACAACTACTAAAAGCATGTAAAGTCAGAGAATAAAATAGAACACTTAAACACGAAAGCAATTAAGAAAGCTGTGTAAGATGGTGGAGAAATATGCAGAATTCAAGGATCCGATGCACAACTCATAGCCTAACCCAATTGAAATCGATTTACCATTTAAAGTCTCTAGAATTATTGAATCAATCACACATGTAGATTAAACCCCCTCCCGAGGTGAGAAACCTGTAGATTAAGTGTAACAATTGAAGTCCCCTTCTAATTCTTAGACCTAACTCCCAATAGATCGATTAGATAACAGATTCCACTCAAAACCTCAACTCTCCCGAGTTCTATTGAATTAAGGTGTGAATTATTCTTCTTTCAAGATTAATTATTTCATCTCCCGATTACTCTAAGAAACCCTACACTCCCAATTGGTGATCAAGCAATTGTTAGGAAAAAGCACAAGAATAATTCAAATAATTACAAGAGCAAGATAAAATCGAAGTCATTTGGATTAATAACTATGAATCAATGCATCTTCACCAAGAATTCTACACAAAGTGTTTAGCTACTCATGTTCAAAGTAAAAAACAAACAAAAACTAAAGAAAACAAAAGAAATCATGATACGGAATACAATTGGCGGATGAATTGAAGCTTGAATCTCCAATCTTCTTCCAAGAGTGCTTCCTAGAGAGAGTGTGTGTTTTTGCGGCTTGTAGAGAATGATTTTTCGTTGCCCTAGCTTCTCTCTTTTATTTTTCCTTCAAAAAAATCACGTTTGGGCTAAAAATCGTCAGTCAGACGGACCCGGCCGGGTGGAATTATTGCACATAAAATCCACCCGGTCGGGTAGAAGTCTCTGGACTCTTTATGAACAAAATTGGCCACCCGGCCGGGTGGAATTATTGCACATAAAATTCACCCCGCCGGGTAGCTCCCGGCAGTCCGCGCGGCTTTCGTAGACCGGCCATATCTCTCTCATCCGAACTCCGATTGGGGCGTGTGAGGTACCCACGCGAAGCTCTTTCGATGATGAAGACAATGGTACTCTCAAAATAGGATTCGGACCCCATATTGATAGGCAGATTAACGTTTGAAGCAGACCCCAGTCACGGCTTGGCTCATTTTGACCCTTTTTTACCTATTTTAACTTCAAACACTTGATAAACTCATCAAAACACCTTTATAGTGAAATATGAACGTAAACTCAAGTAATATGCATTTAAAAACCAATTATCACCACGTTTAACGCCCAATAAAACAGTTAAAATACGAGTTTATCAGAAGGACCTGAGGCGGGAAATTGGTTCGACCCTGAAACCCCGGGAAGCTCTATCGCAAGTAGTCCGCCTCGCAGTGGAGTGCATCCGTCTATGCAAGATCGGTTGTTACGTGATTCTACCGCCCACGTCCAACTCCAGGAGGATCTAATGGAACATATTTGGGTAAAATTTGACAACCAGTAGATGCACATGATCGCCATTAGATAACTATTTTTTATTATTTTTAGATTTTATTAATGTGGTTTTTTATTTTTTTTAGAATTTTAAGTTGTAATTTTATTTTATTTTATGAAGTGTGTTTTTATTAATTGAATTTGTTGGAAATAAAAATAAAAAATGAAATTGAATGAATAGTTAAGGGATGGGATGGTTAAGAGCCGATTAAGAGACGGAGGGTTGGAGGTGCTGTCTCTCAGTTAAGAAGAGATGAGATGAAAAGTACAGTGTGACCCATAAATAATGAATAGATGAGACGGTTAACCGACGGATAAAAATATTTCGTCCGGAATATCCCTTTCCTCTTGCTCGACTTTCCTCTGTGTAATAAAACCTCCCATTTCTCAGAAACCCCAAATCCCCAATCTCGGCCGCGATAAGATCCGACCCGTTTCGATGGCGACAAACGGGCCGAATCTGGAGTGCCGCATGTACGAGGCCAAATACCCCGAGGTGGACCAGGCCGTGATGATTCAGGTCAAGAGCATGGCTGACAGCGGCGCCTACGTTTCACTCCTCGAGTACAACAACATCGAGGGAATGATTCTCTTCTCCGAGCTCTCCCGCCGCCGCATTCGGAGTATCAGCAGCCTCATCAAGGTTGGCCGCATCGAGCCTGTCATGGTGCTCCGTGTCGATAAGGAGAAGGGCTATATTGATCTCAGCAAGCGCCGCGTCTCCGAGGAGGACATCCAGGGCTGCGAGGAGAGGTTCAACAAGAGTAAGCTCGTGCATTCGATCATGAGGCATGTTGCTGAGACCATGAGCGTTGATCTTGAGGTTTGTTTCTTTTGGAACAACTTTTCACGATTTGTATTTCGAAAGTTAGGAACTTAATTGCTCGTATTTCTATTGTATAATTGAGTAAATGAAGTGATTAGGTATGGTTCTGATTTGTCTTCTGTCAAATATCCCAAGAGCTGAACTAGGGCTTGCAAATATCCCGTTAATTTGTTTGAGAAAACACCGTAATAAGCCCTCCTTTTATGTTGAATGAATAATACTTGCTGTTTCAAATTATAGGGGTTTAATTTAAGAAATTGTGTTACTGAATTAACCATGTTAGAAGGTAATGTTATCATCGTCAGTTTCAATTGTCTTCAAGTTTAGCTAGTTTTCTTTAATTTCTCTGTCCCGCGGAAGTAGATTATGCTGCAAGAAAATTGTAGTTTTCCAAATAAAACAACATAAGGGTTTGATCATACTGTCTCAGGAAATGGTTGTATAATAATTACTTTAATGACTTTCATGGTTTATCATACTGTTTTAGGTTGCTAGTTATCTGTTTCAGTGTTTGGTAAATTATCTGCTTATATGTTGTTTTGATGGTTTTAATAGAATTATAGATCACAAAATATTAAGATGTGTTACTTGAGTGAATATAAGATTGGCTGACTGCTCAATGACTGATGTAGTTCTCAATCTTTGATACTGTTTTAAAATAATACTGTGTAATAAAAAAGTTGGTTAGAGAAGCAGATATAGAGAAGGAAACTGGTGGAAGAAGCTTATAATGAAAAAAGCGGACAAAACTGTAGATCTGTTTCTTTTGCTGCATCACTTAGTGTCCCCTGCACCAGTACTTTTTCTGGATTTTGTTTTGTATTAGTTGAAACATGACTTGTCTTCATGGCTTCGAGCTTCATAGCAGGTGTATTCTATTTTATAACTACAACATTTTGGGAGGTTTTAATGGATAATTGACATTCATATATTGTTTGCCATCCTCAACTCATGGGAAAAGAAAAAAAGGAAAAGAAAAAAGTAATGTATACTTGAGTCTACTCAGCCAAAACTATATTCAAATTATTGCAGAGATATATATATTTATTTGGTATAATTCTGGTAAGCTTAGGGAGGTATTATTTTACCTAATTAAATTGGTGAGGTCTATATTTTGTACTATGATTCTATGAAAATGTTTCATTTCCAAGCACTGAATATTAAAGTCTCCTCTGTTCACCATAAGTTACGAATGTTGCACTTGACCTTTTGGAGTGTGTTGAAGACTGAAGTGATGGTCATGATAAGTATTGCAATTATTAAAGATCATGCGTTTGACATGCTAATTCCAAGTGTGTTGGAACTTGGAATGATGACCTATCTGTGAAGGTAGACATAATATTATCTGCAGAAAGATATTTTTCATGTATATTGTTGGTTCGTGCCTATTTAATCTATAACATGTTTTTTTGTCAACATTTTTGGTTGTATATGGGTGCTATTAATTTCAGTTGCTTGTAAGATATGGAATGTGTTCCCTGCCACTTGAACTGTATGGTTTAGTAAATATGAAAATAATTTCATCTCCAGTCCCCAAATAGTTGAAAAGAGTATCTTTATGGCTATTTGAGTTTCTTCTGGTACTTTCTATGTTTTGTCTACATGCACAGAGGCATTCATCCTATTTTGTGCTATATCTTAACATGCATTTTCACTAACGACATGTATATTGTGGTAGGATCTCTATATCCATGTTGGCTGGCCGTTGTACAAGAAATATGGGCATGCATTTGAGGTGAGACTTCATGTACTGTATAAAAGTTTATGTTAATAAATTCCTACCTCATGTAGCAATTTTATTACTATCATCAAGTAATTGTATGTATAAAAGTGCAGGCATTTAAAGTGATGGTTACCGACCCCGACTCAGTTCTTGATTCCCTCACTCGCGAAATCACAGAAGTTGGTTCTGATGGACAAGAGGTAGTGTTTATTCACATTTAGATTTGCATTTATCTTCGGTCTTCCATCAGTTTTATATGGCCGTTTGCAAGTGGTTATTCTTTTAGGTGAAGAAAGTGGTTCCTGCAATATCTGAACAAGTGAAAGATGCTTTAGTTAAAAATATTAGGAGAAGAATGACGCCACAACCCTTGAAGATTCGTGCAGACATTGAAATGAAATGTTTTCAGTTTGATGGTGTTCTGCACATAAAGGTCTTCATCCTTCATTAACTCATTTGCATTTTCTTCTTCAATTATTATGCATCAAGCTTAAAGCAAAACTTATTTGGCGAAAGTACTGATTTGTGGAGAAGTTCACAGGAAGCAATGCGTAAAGCTGAAGCTGCTGGCAATGATGATTGTCCGGTTAAAATGAAACTTGTTGCAGCTCCAGCTTATGTACTTAACACCCAGACTCTTGACAAGGTAATCACTAATATTCCAATGAGCATGTTGTTTTAATGTTTTGACAGTGCCAGCTTATTTGATGTAGTGATGAGATATTATACTGTATAAGTGTTGTGAACTAAAATGGATTTTGTATGGTTCTAAATACTTGTTTTTATTCTATAATGCTAGGAGCAAGGAATCGCAGTCCTTACCAAGGCAATTCAAGCTTGCACTGAAGAGATTGAACGCCAAAAAGGAAAACTCACTGTTAAGGAGCCACCACGAGCGGTAAAGATTAAATTACTATAGATCTAATATGAATATTGAAATTTCACTCTCATAATAGATCAAAATGGTATGCTCTTATTATCAATGTCCATATATGTACTTGACGAGTATGATTTTGTTCAGGTGAGTGAACGGGAGGACAAGTTACTTGCAGAACATATGGCTAAGCTAGGACAGCAAAATGAAGAGGTCAGTGGCGATGAAGATAGTGAAGAGGAAGAAGATAGAGGGATGGGTGAAATCGACCTGGAGAATTCGAGAATGGGGATAAGAGAGTAAACTTTTTCCTTGTATCTTTTCAATCTTGGAATTGTAGAACATTTTTGTTAGTCTGTCTTCCCCAAATTTTCAACCTTGATATAATAGTTGCGTGTTAAATTCTCCGCCTAAAATTTTCAATGCACTACTACTATAGCTGATATCTGAATCCCAATTAATCGCGGACGATAGGAGTGTGGATTTTCAATTTCGTATTTCAGTTATTATAATTTTTTATATTTTTGTAATAATATATATAGTCCTCTGTCACATGAAAATATATCACTTTTATCATTTTGGTTCGTTTGATAAAAATAGCAACTTTTATTTTAGAAAACCTGTAAGGATTTTGGGATAGGGTTAGTGAGATGTACAAAGTTAAAAAGCCGGAGGGAACTCTTGTTGTAAATTGAAGATGCTTTGGACTTATTTCGACCCTGAAAATTTCAAGGTTCGTTCGCTGACATCTTCAACAATGAGAAGAGGCGGTACGGTAGCGTAATGAGCAATGTTTTAAAAACCGGACCGGCAAGCGAACCGGCGTCATTACTGGTTCACTGGTTCAACCGGTTCACTGGTCGAACCATTGGTTGAACCGGAATACTGTTTATATATATATATATATATATATATATATATATATATTTATTTAGTAGTAAATAATAAAATTTAATCAAATGTTTTATCAATAAATATTATAGTATTATACATTTAATTGTATTATTATAGAAAACAAGTCTTGTACTAGTATATTCGAATATTTAATGACGTTAAGTTTAAATACAATAATAAATTATAATACACAATATTAAAAACTAGTATTAAACTCTATGTATAATTATAAACTCCTATATTATAAAACATTAGTGATTGTAAAAGTATAATTAAAATATAAGAAATATATTAAAATTAACAATTTCTTAAAAGAATATATAAAATTAAAATGAATTATCTTAAAAGAATATAAAATTAAAAAGAATATATTTTTAGTGAATGATAGAATTTTATTAATTTTTTATCAACAAATATAATTAAATATATAAATTATACTAGTAGTAAGTTATTGTAAAATTTTTTTAATATTTATGTATAAAAATAAATAAGTTCATATTATTATTTTCAAATAGTAATGCGGCAAAATAATATTATACACAAATATATATGAATAAACATAAATTAAAATCATATATTTAGTAAATACTCCTAGTATATAATCAAATAGTAGCAAACTTTTAATATAATTAATCACATATTCTTAATATACATATATACATATTAAACACGAATTATTAGTTTATATAGATAAATATTTCGTGTTTAACATATGAAAATAATTTATGTTCATATTACTACCAAGAAGTCCTTGTGATGTAGTGGTAGAATTGTTGGTAAGTTCACCGGGAGGTCTTGAGTTCAACCCCTATCAAGGCCAAAATTTTAGAATAAAATTTTGAAAAGCATTTGAACCGGTTTCCGGTTCCCGGCCAGACCGGTCCAACCGGCCGGTTTCGGCGGTTCATGGCGGTTGAACATGTCACTGGTTTTATAGTGCTAACCGGACCGGACCACCTACCGGTTCGCGGTTGAGCCGGTTGAACCGGCCGGTCCGGTCCGGTTTTTAAAACATTGGTAGAGAGGGTAAAGTATGAGAGATGGAAAAATAGAGAAGTAAAGAGATAATAAAATAGGTGGAGAATAAAGTAAGATACAAGATTTTTTGCTAAAAAGGGGAAATAACTCACTTATAGAGGGACATCCCGAAAAGGAATATGACTCGCTTATTTTGGGACGGAGGGAGTAGCATATAAAACAATCTTATCGTCGAAGGAAGGTAGGGGGCTCTTGGCTTGTTTCGACTCATCCCTTGCCTCTGGCCTTTGTCGTCTTTGTCCCAATCAGACACCAAGGCCTGACACCCCCTCACTCGCCGCGGGTTCGAATTGGGCCTCACCACTTGTCAAGTAATCGCCTTCCGCCGTGTGCTTCGTGCATTTCGAGCTCAACTGAATGTCACCTGCCCACTTGCAATGTGACGGACCTTCCTCCAAGTTATGACAAACTTGAAGGGCTTCTTATTGTCTTGGTGGAAGACCTTCAGCGCTAGCTTCAGAATGTCTGCATCACTCATTACCAATGTTTTAAAAACCGGACCGGACCGGCCGGTTCAACCGGTTCAACCGCGAACCGGTAGGTGGTCCGGTCCGGTTAGCACTATAAAACCAGTGACATGTTCAACCGCCATGAACCGCCGAAATCGGCCGGGAACCGAAAACCGGTTCAAATGCTTTTCAAAATTTTATTCTAAAATTTTGGCCTTGATAGGGGTTGAACTCAAGACCTCCCGGTGAATTTACCAACAATTCTACCACTACATCACAAGGACTTCTTGGTAGTAATATGAACATAAATTATTTTCATATGTTAAACACGAAATATTTATCTATATAAACTAATAATTCGTGTTTAATACGTATATATGTATATTAAGAATATGTGATTAATTATATTAAAAGTTTGCTACTATTTGATTATATACTAGGAGTATTTACTAAATATATGATTTTAATTTATGTTTATTCATATATCTTTGTGTATAATATTATTTTGCCGCATTACTTTTTGAAAATAATAATATGAACTTATTTATTTTTATACATAAATATTAATTTTTTTTTACAATAACTTACTACTAGTATAATTTATATATTTAATTATATTTGTTGATAAAAAATTAATAAAATTCTATCATTCACTAAAAATATATTCTTTTTAATTTTATATTCTTTTAAGATAATTCATTTTAATTTTATATATTCTTTTAAGAAATTGTTAATTTTAATATATTTCTTATATTTTAATTATACTTTTACAATCACTAATGTTTTATAATATAGGAGTTTATAATTATACATAGAGTTTAATACTAATTTTTAATATTGTGTATTATAATTTATTATTGTATTTAAACTTAACGTCATTAAATATTTGAATATACTAGTACAAGACTTGTTTTCTATAATAATACAATTAAATGTATAATACTATAATATTTATTGATAAAACATTTGATTAAATTTTATTATTTACTACTAAATAAATATATATATATATATATAAACAGTATTCCGGTTCAACCAATGGTTCGACCAGTGAACCGGTTGAACCAGTGAACCAGTAATGACGCCGGTTCGCTTGCCGGTCCGGTTTTTAAAACATTGCTCTTTACTTTAACTCTTTAAATATCAATTTCTTAAATCTCGTGCTCAAAAGAAATGTTTTTGCTAATCTTGGGACGGAGGGAGTATTTGCTGAAGAGTACTGACAGATCCAATTTCATACCAGAATAATTGGAGTCGCATGCCCTCCTTGTTCAGTCACTCGAGATGGTAAGATGGAGTTGGGCATCCAGAAATGATAGCCTTTAATTTATGTATTTTACATTTTTAATTTTTAGTTATGTAAATTGAACTTAATTTTTAGAATTTATGTAATTTGAAGTATTTTTATTAAATAGTTTAAATGAAATATTTTAAATTAATTGCATTTTTGAATTAGAAAAATAAAATACTAGTTAAGCAAGGAAATGATAGACTGTGATGCTATTTCCTTAAATAAGTACTGATGGATTTAAGTAATGGGATGTGGATGTTCTAATTAAATATACCTAAGCATATGTTGTTAGAAAAATCTATAGAAAATGACAAAAATAGTTCTGTAATAATAGTTACACGTCCCATTATATGGAGATGGTTAAATGTTGAATTGTAATGAATATGTATTTCGCGGCATATAAGCTTATATGGAGTTTTTAAATCTATTTATCTATACATATATAAAAGACGAGTTTTAGCCTTCTTTTAAAATATTTATAAGTTTTGGACAATATCTTGAAAATTTAGGAGTTTTGTAATTGCCCAATAATGCAAATCAGCACAATAATAAAATCACATAATGGTATTAAATTGAAACGTTTTATTAATTGAAATTGTATAATGGTATTCAATTGCAACGTTTTATCCATCACATAAATGCTAATTGGATTACTGAATTCACTTCAAATTGAAGGTCAAATTGAAATTAATGTCAAATTTTTTAAAATGGACATATAAATTGTACTTATGAGAATAGTAGAAATATGGTAACGCCATTAAATAGGAATTTTTAGTGTTAAATTTATAGTGGAGCAAGTGAAAGGTTTAAGAATAAGATCCTCATTCTTTTTTGTGGACTATAAATATATGGTGTGTGGTAGCTATAATCCATTCACTCACTATGTTATTTTCTATTTCTATTGAATGTGTCACTGAATTTCCAATAAAATTTATTACCTGGTTTCTTCTTCCGATGAAACTTTATTTTACAATCTTCTATAAGCGTGTTTTTATAGATTTTATTAACTATAATTGGTTATGTAATTGCAGGAATTATATACACTATGCGAATTGTGGTGTTGGAGGCAACTGTTTACGCATAAAATTTAAAGCTATTTCATGTAAGTATGAGATTTGTAGTTTATTTCGAGAATTGATATTGAGCTGTCAACATTTTCTTCATTTCATTTATAGATCTAATAACTAAAATCATATGCCTTATGAGATAATGAAATTTGACGTCGAATCGTCAGTTGATCGAGAATTAAGGAGGAAATAGGGTTGATCGGTAAGCTGCGTGAAAGTAGATTGCAGAAGAAATGTACAGATGAGTGGAGAAGAAGATGTAAATCATGGAATGTTGTATTCATGTTTAGTTAAGGTTTTCTTTTATTTATTTAATTTCTAACTACTTTTAGGATCACGCTTAGAGTTTTAATTGTTGCTCTTGACCTTCGAAATATTTTTCATGCACAATTATTGCAAGCAATATATATAGCTCACTTTTTGTGTTATTAAAAGGCTGTTACTTTCTTCGAAATCATCTAGGTTTATGTAATTTATGCCTTTTCTGTTTCCCCCTTTCTCATATGTGACAAACATTGTTTTTGGTGGGGAGGCTTGGTTGTTGAGAACTAGTTAATCCATCACTTCTCTAAGAGATTGGTTGATAACACGATAACTGCAACACCGTTTTGCTTGGTTTATTATTAGTACAAATCTATCACAAAAAGTTTACTAAGTTCTCCAAAACTTATAAACTAATATGATATGGTCATCGTATATAAACTTTTTTATGTCCTGCATACTTATCCACTCTATCTCTATATTTTAATGACTCTTTAGTATTGATGATTATTGTTATGTACTCCATCCGTCCACGAAAAATAGAACACATTGTGAATGACACGAGTTTTAATGTGGAATTGGTAAAGTAAGAGAGAAGGGAAAAAAAGTAAGAGATAAGGGGAAAAAGTAAGAGAGAAGTAGTGTTAGTGGAATGTGAGGTCCATATTACTAGTAAGAGTGAAGGGAAAAAGGTAGTTGTTGAAAATTTTGCTTTTTTAAATGTGCTATATTTTTTCGTGGACAACCAAAAATGACAAATGTGCTTTATTTTTCGTGGACGGAGAGAGTATTAATTTTTTTGATGTGAATGGTATCGAATGATACAATATAAAATTATGATTGTTGTTTTGTGGCATAAATAATAAAGTGGTTATCGGAGACTTTGAATAATTTCTAAATAATGCAAATTCCATACACTTATCTTAAATATGAGTATGCATTCGGTTGGTTTCTAAAGTTGGTTAATTTTATGTTTTGAATCTGTACATTTAAATTATTTTTTCACTTTTGTGATCTTTAACTTTTAGAAAATATAGTTGTATCTGATTTTAAGTAATTCATTATGAATTTACTATGATGTAATTAAATCGTTCCGTGCATCACATGAGTTTGATGCTAGTTAACTTAAAGTTCCGGTTTTGATGAAGTAACATGAAGCGACAAAAATCTTGGATTAAATCTTGGAAGGACGAATTTTTGGGCCCTATCCATCACAATTTGTGATGTGAATAAGGTAATCGAGTTTTTTGTCATAGTGAAAACATGTGATTATTTTTCTGAAAGCATATTCAAATTCTGTATAGCTTTTTTTTAAATGGGGTCCCACGCACGTGTATACGGATCACTTTTATAGGAAAGACAGAAGTAGCCGCAATATGAATAGCACGGAAATAACATGATTTAAGAGCACCCACGGCCGTGCTCTTACCAACGAGCACGGTTGTAGGCCCGGTGCCACTATTCCTACTTGCTCTTAGGCAAGAGCACAACACCCACAGCTATGCTCTTCCGTAAAAACGAGCACAATTCATTTTAAATAAAAACATTTTCATAACATTAAAATTCATTAAAAAAACCGAAATAATATTACAAATTACAAATAAAATAAAAAAAACATAATTAAAATCCTAAAAAATAAAAATTACTACCTCCGTCCCCCAAAATTCGTCTCAGTTTGACCGGACACGGGTTTTAAGAAATATAATGGAAAGTGAGTTGAAAAAGTTAGTGGATTGTGGGACCTACTTTTATATATTAGTTTTATAATAAAATGTGAGTAGGAATGAGTTGGTGGAATATGAGACCCACTACCAAAAATGGTAAAAGTGAAATAAGACAAATTTTGGGGGACGGACGAAAATGGAAAACTGAGACGAATTTTCAGGGACGGAGGTAGTACATAACTAAAATCCTAAAAATTAAAAATTACATAATTAAAATACTAAAAATTAAAAATTACATAATTAAAGCTAAAAATATCCCTGTGGAAGACTACTCATCCGACGGCACTACCCCCAATTATTTTTGGAGGCCCAATACAATGGTCTCGTGCGATCGAAGTTGCGAGGGGTCATAGTTGACCTATCAGCCGAATATTCCGTTTCCGGACTAGGAAACGGTTGTGAACCGAACCACTCGGGGTTCCAACCGTGGGAGTCCGAGGGAGTTATTGCCGTGGCCGGACATTGTTATGTTGTATGTGTGGAAGAAAGATTGAGAATGAAGTTGAGAGAATGTAGATGAGAATGGAAATGAGAGAATGTAGATGAGAATGGAAATGAGAGAACGTGGTGTGAATTTTTTGGTGTGAAAGTGGAGGTATTTATAGATGAAAATATGTATTTTTGGGGGAAAAATAAAAAAAAAATAAAAAAGTGGTAGAAAACGGTAAAAAACGGATATATTTTTTTGGGAAGTGGAAAAATGTTTTTTTTTTATTATTTTTAATCAGTTTTTTTAATTAAAAACCAATTTTTTTTAAAAAAAATAAATTCAAAGGCAACGGCTATGCCGTTGCCCAATCGCAGCACGCCACGTCACCTACTCGCTGGCACGGACGTGCTCGATGCATCGAGCAGCGCCTGCCAGCGGCGGACGACATCTTCCGTGCCGCTGGCACTGACGAACGGACGTCGTCCGTCCACCGCTGTGCATGCTCTAAGTTGGCTTAATAAAATAAACTCCCAATGATTTGTTTTAAAGAAATTAAACTCTCAATTTAATAAATCCCAAGTAATAATATTTTCTGAGCTAATTAATAAGTACTTAAGAGATTAAATTTCCGGGGTAATCCAATCTCAAAGTAATTAATTCTCTTAATTTAATTAATCTCATAATAAGTTAATTGGACAAAAAAAAAATTTAATATCCTGATTTAAATAAATCTTATAATTTAATTACTTTTTAGGCGATTGAATTTCCTTATTTAATATAGTTTCCAAGTAATTAAATATCACGATTTAATGAGTTTAAAGTAATTAAATGTCATGATTTAATTGGTAAGTACGAATCAATAATAGAAATAGAAGTAAGATGCATATCTCCAATAGCATAGATGCATATTCATTAGGGGGCTAAGAGCATCTGCAACGGTGGACGGACGGCGTCCGTCCGTCCGTGCCGCTGGCAAGGACGAGCTCCACAGCCGTTGTGCTCGCGCCAGCTCGGCGCTGCTCGATGCATCGAGCACGCCCGTGCCAATGAGCAACTGACGTGGCGGCACGCGATTGGGCAACGGCATAGCCGTTGCCTTTGAATTTTTTTTAATTTAAAAAACTGATTAAAAATAAAAATAAATTTTTTCCACTTCCCCAAAAAAATATATCCGTTTTTTTACCGTTTTCCATCATTTTTAATTTTTTTCCCCCAAAAATACACATTTTCATCTATAAATACCTCACTTTCACACCCAAAAATTCACCCCACACTACACAATTCTCATCTACACTCTCTAATTCCCATTCTCATTCTCATTCTCATTCACATCTTCATTCTCTCATATACATTCTCAATCTTTCTTCCACTCCTACAACATAACAATGTCCGGCTAAGGCGATGACCCCCGCCCTTCCACGGTTGGAACCCCGAATGGTTCGGTTCACAACCGTTTCCTAGTCCGGAAATGGAATATTCGGCCCCTCCTCAAACCCAAAGTTCGGGCGTTCCGGGTGGCTACCGGCCATACCCAATCGACGACCAAGGTGCCCCCGAAGGGCGATACGAGTGGACACCAGAGCCTAGGCCAACCTCCCCATCCCAAACTCCGACTCCTCCTACTCGCGGTGTCCGCACACCGTACACTCCGGCGGAGATGGATAAATTGTTCACGGCGTACTTGAAAATCTCCGAAGATCCGGTGGTTGGCACGAACCAATCCGACGATCACTTTTGGTGGCGCATCGCTCGCCGGTACAATGAAAACCAGCCGCCGGGAACAATCGAGCGCAACGAGAGTATGGTGCGCAATGCCATCTACCGAGCCAACGATGAAATTGACAAGTTCAATGGCTATTTCCTCCAGGAAGAGCGGAATGCGGGGAGTGGCCGGAGCGAGGTCGACATCATCACTGCCGCGTTGAGCACCTACCAATCCATGAACTACAAGTCGTTCAAGTACCTCAACGTTTGGCAGGAGACGCGGATGCACCCGAAGTATATGGGATGCGTAACATCCTCCTCTAGCGGCTCCTCCAAACGGTCAAGGTCGGTATCCCTATCCGACGCCGGCTCCGAAGAAGTGGCTAGCCAACTCACCGGAGCTAACTTGGGTAGCCCCGACGCCGGCCCGAGCGGTTCCCAACGCCGACCGCAAGGAAGGAAGAAGGCGGCGGCTGCAACCGCCGATGCTCCAGTTCCCGTTCCATATGCGCCACCTCCACCCCCCACCAACTCGTTGTGGCAGCTTTTGGCCCAACTCAATATAGCCGATAGGTCCACTATGACCCCCTCGCAACTTCGATCGCACGAGGCCATGATATTGGGCCTCCAAAGAAATTGGGGGTAGTGCCGCCGGATGAGTAGTCCACGGGGGTATTTTTAGCTTTTAATTATGTAATTTTTAATTTTTAGGATTTTAATTATGTCTTTTTTATTTGTAATTTGTAATATTTATTGTGGTTTTTTTAATGAATTTTAATTTTATGGAAATGTTTTTGTTTAATTGAATTTTAAATTGAATTGTACTCGTCCTTGCGGAAGAGTACAACCGTGGGTGTTGTGCTCTTGTCAGGGAGCAAGCAGAAAAAGTGAGGTCGGACCCACAACCGTGCTCGCTGGCAAGAGCACGGTTGTGGGTGCTCTAAGGTATTTTGAGCTTGGTAGCTTAGTTATTAAACAACTCCTTAGCAAAGTGTGTACATAGCCTATTTTCACGAGTTACGACCGATAAACAATCACGACACATACCGGTAACTGAAACCAAGACCATAACCGATATAATTGATTCTTAGGTAAGTCATAACCAACTTTAATCGATTCAATTATTGGTTACTTACTAAGTGAGTAATTGTTTAAATACTCATATTTCTATTAATCTCATTGTTATCTTGTAATTGAATGCCACTATAAGATATAGAGGAATAATATGATGAGGTAAGTATTTTGTCCTTCCACAGTATTGCAAAGTTGAGTCATCCAAAGGACCTACAGTTCCACCCACAAATTTTGATTTCTTATCTACAAAAGACGAATATTATATATATATATATACATATCGTTAAACTGCGAATTTCAGAGGGTAATATTGTCAGAAATACAGAGATTAAACAGAAACTCCATGACAGAAACTCTTGATCACTCGGAAATGCAAATCCAAAACCTACATGCACCAAATAAACAAATGCAAAAAAAAACAAAAATAAATGCGAAAGACTCACACATCATCAATCCATAAACACAACAAGCACTCTCTGAATTCTTTCTAATCAGATGATCCAGATCCAGAAACACCCCTAGCACCGCAGAGGAAATTCTCGGCGTCGCGAACCACGGCGCCTTCATTCGCCGATATCTTCCGATTATAGCAGCTGTGGCTATCCTGCACTGCGTAAGTCTGCGACGTGGCGCCACTGCCGGAGACCACGTCGTGTCCCTGCACGAACATCCACCCTCTGCACTTCTGCTTGTTCTTCAATTCGCTCTCGAAATGATCGATCTTCTTCTCCTCCTCATACGACACCTCCAGATCCGTCGACATTTCGTAATTCTCCTCCCCAGATCTCGCCGCCGTCGCCGTTTTCAGCGTCAGCGGGTACTTTGAGTCCACGCTGGAGCTCGCCACCGTGCCGGAGGACGCCATCGTGATCTCGATCTGTTTCTGCACGGTCACCTCGTGCTCGACCTTCACGATCGTGCCGTTGCTCATGTAGCTGACCTCGTTGTCGAATTTCAGCTTCGTGATCGCGCGTGTGGTTAGGTTTCCGGCGCTCGAGTGCACCCAGCCGGAGGATTCCGAATCCCTCTGTCCTTCCGTTCTGAATTTGCCGTCGAGCTTCGCGAAGCTGGATTCGCGCTGGATACGGCTGTTAGGGTTTTTGTACTTGATCAGCCCGGCGGTGACGCGCACCGGGCCGTCGTCCAGCCAGAGGTGCAGATTGGCGTCGACGAGCCAGAAGGGGATCGATTCGGCGACGCCGAATCCGAAATTGTGCGGTTTGTCGTCGAGCAGCGTACCTAGAAACGGAGTGAGCTCGATTTCGTAGGAAGGTAGGTTGAAAGCGCCGATTGCGACGATTGGATCCCAAAACAGGGGGTTTATGCCCCCGGTGAAGACGACGGGGAAGGGGAGGACTGATCCGACGACATTGCCGTCGAGCTTGACGAGAACCTCGCGGTAGACGCCATGGCCGCGCGTGATGTTTAATCCGTTTCTCTCGATGTAGTAATCGGGCGGGTTTGAGTACCAGAATTCGTCGTCGCCGTGGGCGGAGACGTAGACCTCGATCACTGCTCTGTACGTGTTGCTAGGGATTTGAATCTCCCTGGAAACGGCGTCGTTCTCGCTCTGGATTCTGAACCAGAACCCTTCCTCTCCGCCGGCCGACACCGGGATGATAAAATCGGCGGGGATTTGGTCCAATTCCAGCGACGCAGTGGGCCGGCGGCTACTGAGTGGGGTTTTTCTGATGTTGTAGAAGAGGAAGGTGATGTTGACGTGGAAGATGCCGGTGTATGTGTCGTCGACGATGTTCTCGAGCATGACGGAGAGGGTGAGGTTGGAGCGGCGGAGGAGGGAGGAGTAGCGGGTGATGTCTTTGCGGAAGGTCCAGGAGATTCCGTGAGGGGTGGGCTCGGGGGTGCTGGTGCGGAGGAGCTCGGCGCCGGCGAGCCAGACTGCGGAGATGCGGTCATATTGCGAGCCATTGGAGGCGCCGGAGAATTGGAGGACGGCATTGGACCAGGTGCAGTCGAGGGGGGCAGAGTAGTTAGTGGCGGTGGGGGGGAGGTTGTAGGTGTTGCCGAAGCTGTGGGTGAAGAGGGGGAGGCTGCAAGCGGGGGTCAGGGAGTCGTAGGGAAGGGGGCGGGAGACTTCGATTAGTTTTTGGGGTTGGGTGGAGGCGGAGCGGCGGGTCTTGGGGAACGGGTGGTGCTTGAACGGCGGAGGGGAGGCGCCGGAGAAAGGGAGGACGAGGAGGACTGAAAGGAGGAGGATAGATAAATGCATTTTGTTTTTTTTTTGTTGCTGAGAAATTGAAGATGTGAAGAGAATTATTCTTCACTTTATAACTTTATTATTCTTCTTTTTTCTTTTTATTTTCCTATACTAAGATTCAACGTTTGCATCATTAGCAAATTAGACAGCTTCAATTCCTTTCGATCACCAAGATATTTTCATTTTATAACATGTTAATATTTAACATAATGTTTATATGTCACTAAGGAGCGAACAACAATGTTTTACAATTTACACTAACATCCAATAAATAGATTTTGTTAACTGATCTTGACTTCTAGTATTAGTACCAAGTTGGTAGTATGAAATTATCTCAAATGATAAAATTCAAATTAGAGTAAGGAAATAACTTTGATAGTAACCCAAGACTTATTCCATTTTAGGATCTAATAAATTTATTTCGAGTTTACAACATAACATACCTGAGTGAGTATAAAAAGTAAATGGATAAAGAACATTCTTTAAATTTGAATACGTTTTTCTCCTTCCGCCCCACTCAAGATGACCACATTCTTGAGTGACACGAAGTTTTAGGTGGAATAACTATTTGTGATAAAGTAGAAAGGAAAAAATGATTGAATACTTTAATGAAGAGAGAAGAGAGAAGAGAGATTTAATTCCAAATATAGAAATTGGACATCATTGATATGATAAACAAAAGATGAAAGGTGTACATCTTAAATGAGACGGAGGGAGTAGTAAATAGTTAGAGTAAATCACTATTTCCTGTAATATTTATATTACAATGAATATGAGTTTAATGTATTGTTGGATATATTTTCATAAATTAATTTTGGTATAAATATAAAAAAAAATAGTAATCTCTCCGTTCCCTCATAGTTGAGGTAAAACTTTCAGCACGGAGTTTAAGAAAGAGATATTTAATGTGTTTAGTAGATTAAAAAGTAAGAGAGGGAAAAAAAGGTGGAGAGAATAGAAAAGAAAGTGAATAAAGTAAAGAGAATAAAATAAAAGAGTAAAGTAAAAGTGAGAAAAATGATACTCCCCCCGTCCTACAATAAAAGTCACATTTCACTTTTACCATAAATGGTAAGTAGGTCTTACATTCTACTAACGTACTTCATTCATATTCTATTATAAAAACCAATATAAAAAGTTGGAACCAAACTAAATTTTCCAATTAACTTTTCCAACTCACTATTATTTACATTTCTCGAAATCCGTGCCCACATCAAATGTGACTCCTATTGTGGAACGGAGGGAGTAATTATTACTCCGTTCGTCCTCGAAAAGTATGACCATTTGGTTCGATACATGTTTTAATGCATAATTGATAAAGTTAGAGAGAGATAGAATTTTTTTTAAAGTATTGTTAGTGAAGAATGAGTCTCATCTCATTAGAGCATCCGCAATGGCGGACGTCGACGCGGAATTCCCACGGATTTGGCAGAATTCCATAGCGGACTCCGCCATTAGGTCACACGCGCGCGGATACGGAATTCGCATGAGGACGTCGCAGGTCCGCGCCATTCCGCGGAATTTCCATGCGGAATTGCGTCCTGACGTCCGCCATTGCGTGGACTGTCACAGAATTCCGAATTTTGCATTTAATTTTTTTTTCTATAAATACGTCCCGTTGAACTTCATTTCATCCGCACCACTTGTTTTAACGAGTATCTATCTCTCTAAATACATTTCTTTTGAATCATCAATGGAGCACCACGATAGCGATTCTTATCCCGCCTCGGGCGATTCACCGCCGCCGTATTTTCCCATCGGCAGGAGTACGCACTTTTCCCAGTCGATGTCCCAAATGCCTAGGATGCTGCCCCAATCTCAAATGCCATCGGGCATGATGCCAGGGTACTACAACATGTACCCACAGTGGTATGGGATGATGCCTCAGATGCCGGGGGTGATGCCCCAGATGCCGGGGATGATGCCCCAATCTCAAATGCCATCGGGCATGATGCATGGATCGCCTGGCGCTCCGGGGGGATTAGGCCATCGGTCCCCCAATCGCCGGTGGACAACGTCTGTCGGCCCTTTATGGACTTACTGTCGACGGACAACCCGGTGAGTCCTCCTCTCGAGACTCAGTTCGCTAAGGTCGACACGTTCTCGTTCGAGGAGTTGGGGCTTTCTCCGGTCCGGGAGACTCCGCCGGTGACAGAGAGGAGGGGGAGGCCAGGGCGAGGGAGGGGCAGGGGACGGGGCGTCCCGACGTACGCTGCTGACGTGGGGGAGGGATCTAGCCGGCCCAAGCGGACCATCTGGAGCTCAGACGAGTGTGTCGCGCTAGCGAAGGCGTGGATCAGTGTGGTTGAGGATCCATACGTCGGGGCGAACCAGCACATCGACCGGATGTGGTGGCGCATTAGCCAGAGCTACCTCGAGTTCAAACCAGCGGCGGGGAAGCCCCACAACTCCGAGCAATGCCGGAAATAGTGGGATCGGTTGAAGAAGCCGCTCAGCCGATTTTCCGGCATTTAGGCAAACAACCTCCGCTAGGCAACCAGCGGCATGTCCGCCGAGGATGTGAAGCTGCTGTCTCACCAGCAGTTCCCCGACTCCGAAAAGGGCTTTAGAGCATTCAATTATTGGGATGTGTATCTCGCGGTGCAGGATTCGCCCAAGTTCAGTGCGGGTGTGGAATCCGGCTGGCCGAAGCGGACGAGGATCAGCGCATCTGGAGATTACAACAGCAGTGCTGGTTCCACTGAACTCCCCCCGCCGATTCAGAGTTCCCCACTCCCACATCCTCCGCCCGCCGCCGTCGCCCGATTGGGCAAAGGGCCGTGACGCATTTGTCGTCGAGCCGGATCCCGAGAACCCCTCCTATGCCCGCATCGCCGCACACGACGCCTTGTTACGTGCAATGCAGGAATGGCGCTCGGCGACCAACCCCCACTACAAGCGGCAGCTTAGACCCGTCGTCAACAGTATGCACCGCGACTTGGGGATCGACGCGCTGACGGATAGCGACGGCGAGGGTGGCGGCGGCGGGCAGTGGGAAGTCCTTATGACGTGGCAGAGCAGTGGGAATTCCGCGGGGAAGGGCGCCGGGACATCCGCACTACTGCGGATGCCCTTAGAGAAAAAAGAGTTTTCAAAATTAGAAAGTTAAGAGAATCCGCAATGGCAGACTTTGACGCGGAATTCCCATGGACGTGGCAGAATTCTGTGGCGGACGTCCGCCATTAGGCCACACACGAGCGGATACGGAATTCAGAAGAGGACGTCGCACGTCCGCGGCCTTCCGCGGAATTCCGCGCGGAATTTCGTCCTGACGTTCGCCATTGCGTGGACTGTCACGAAATTCCGCACGGAATTCTGGCCTTTGCATTAATTTTTTTTTGATTTTCTATAAATACATCCGATTGAACGTCATTTCATTCGCACCACTTGTTTTTTTTAAAATAACGTATGTTCGTTTTCTCCGTATTCGCGTTGAAATTTTAATTCCGCAAATTCTTTACTTCCGGAAATTGGTTAATTTGTGAATTTTTTTTATGTGGGAATTCTGTCGAGAATTCCGTATGACGTGGCAGAGCAGTGGGAAGTTCTTATGACGTGGCAGTGGGAATTCCGCGGGAAATTCTGCCGGGACATCCGCACCACTGCGGATGCCCTAAAAAAGAAAGAGTTCATACCTTTCAGAGACAGGGGGAGTACTATATATGGAATTACTCAACTATGAGAGAACTTTTCAAAATGAAAAGAATGACTAACTATGAAGGAATAGAGGGAGTAAGATATCAAAATTACAAATAGGACTGAATGATAGTATTATCAATGATTATTAGGTAAATGATAAACGAAATCACCACGAATTTTTTTTTGTAATTGTTTCATTATAATATACATATAGGCACTAAAGTAACAAAAAAAATTACTCCCTCCGTCCCAGTTTAGGAGTGCAATTTAATTAGGGCACATGTTTTAAGAAATTGTTGGAGTGTGAAATAATGAAGTGAGATAGTGGTTGTTGGAGTGTGTAATAATTGAAGTGAGATAGTGGAAAGTGAGATCCTTATGACTTTAATTTGAACTGCTCTTGGTGGTATTAATTCTTTTTAATGCAATTGATAAAATCCAACATATAGTACAATATCAATTAGCTGAACGTGTGGACCATCAATGATTTTGTACGCATGTACTACGTTTAGGCCATCCGCAACGCGTCTCGTTGTCATCTTTATCTCGTCTCGGCGAGACGAGACGACATCGAGACGGCGTTGCAGTCCCGCGTCTCGTCCCAACGAGACGGTTGGCGCGCACTGGCGCTAGGCGTGACGCCCACTCGCCGGCCCGCGAGTGGACGTCGTCACGCTGACGCAATAAATTATTTTTTAAAAAATTTGATTTTAATAAAAAATAAAAAAATAAAAAAATAAAAAAACGGTCATATGACCGTTCAACGGTTATTTTATTTATTTATTTTTTGTTTTTATTCTATATATACTCATCTTTCATTCTCATTATACACACAAACACACATCTATTCTTCTCAAATCATCTCCATTTCCTCTCCAATTTTCATCCCACCTCTCCAATTTTCATCACAAAATGTCTGGCGACGGAAACTCTGGCGGCTCCGGCGGCTTTGACATAAACGAGTTTGGCGACTGGGGGCATGCACAATGTCTTGGGTGGTTCCGGTTCGTCGACGTCGGGCACCTAAGGCTCGTCGACGCCGGTTGCGTACCAACCACCTCATTTTGATGTGGATGCATACGCTCGTCCCTCCGCCCCGAGGTATTTGCAGGGATTATCCCAAATTAGGGAGGATTATCCGGATGAACCCAATCCGGAAGGAGGACGAGGCGGTGGAAGCTTCAGGGCTCGCGCATTCGACGCCGTGGAGGAAGAGGAGGAGGCGGCCGAGGAGGAGGAGGATGTAGGCCATCATCCATACAGCCGCAAGGACACGATGGCTCTGTACAATGCCTGGGTCAGCATCTCGTATGATCCCATCATCGGGAATCAACAAATCTGGAAGTGTTTTTGGGAAAAGGTCACCGACGCCTACAACGAGATTAAGCCAAAGGGGTCCCGCCGCCGCACATTGAAGATGCTCCGTAGTCTATTTGACCGAGTCGACAGAGAAGTCAAAAATTTTGCGGGACCTACAAGAATGAAGCGGCGAATTACCAAAGCGGAGCCAGTGGAGCCGACATACTGAGAGCGGCTTTGCGAGTCTTTTTTGACGACAACGGCAAAGAATTCAAACATGTCGATGTTTGGGAGGTGGTCAGAGACGAGGAAAGGTGGGCTGGCGGTGTCCAGTCCAGCACAGGCTCGACCTCGAAACGCACGAAGCACACGGCGGGTGGCCAATACTCGTCTAGTGAGGGCGGTTCAGGTAGCGCCGCACAAGAGTTTGTCTCACAGGAGGTTGAGGGCACGGCCACCGATGCAGGGGGTTCCTCCCGTGGGCGCCGTCGGCCGCAAGGGTCCAAGGCGGCGAAGGCGGCTAGAGGGAGGAGGGGCCGAGGCGAATCAAGCCAGGCGGGCTCGGTCTCGGGCTCGAACACCCTATTGTCCATGTACTTGACCGCCACGATGGCTGACACTTCCCGCATGACGCCTCCCCAATATCAAGCCTATCTTGCCGGAATTGGGTATACGGCAAGACAAATTGGTATTCCGCTTCCAGGTAGCTTGAGTGCACCGCCACCTCCTTCGGGGGATGATTCGCCGGCGGAGTAGTTCTACTAAATTTGTATAAAATTGTATTTTAAATTATGTAAATTTTATTTTTATTTTGGATTTTAATTATGTATTTTTTTTTTATTTTTTTGAATTTTAAGTTTGTAATTTTATTTTATTTAATGAAGTGTGTTTTTATTAATTGAATTTGTTGGAAATAAAAATAAAAAATAAAATTGAATGAATAGTTAAGGGATGAGATGGTTAAGAGATGGAGGGTTGTAGGTGCTGTCTCTTAGTTAAGAGATGAGATGAAAAGTACAGTACGACCCATGAATAGTGAAAAGATGAGACGGTTAAGAGACGGATAAGGAGACAGCGTTGCGGATGACCTTATTGGTGATATATAATTACTGAAGAGTAAAGATTAAATATACAAGGAATATTTTTTATTTTTTTTAAGAGTAGATGACATAATTGGTTAACATTGTACAACAATCTAAATAATTATCTTGACGTCAGATTCTAATAAAATCTATAAAATAAAAAAATACCACCTAGGGCATTTTTAGATTTTTCAAAAGGAATAGTCGAATGAAAGATTATTTGAGCTACAACTGTTCAATAAACTTTCTTTTAACAAGTTTCAAAAGTTGAGAACGGTAGAATCAATATCAATTATAAACATGATCTCGAAAAATATGTTAGCTGGAAAATTCGATGGAAAATAACAAAACAGAGATGATGAAATTTTGAATACTATTGATGTATAAACATGAAACATACATTTAGACGGAGCATAGGCGCAACATGATGGGAAAAAAATCTTGGAATAGATCTATTCCAAAATTGGAAGGACGAATTTATTGGTCCCAATATTAATTTGTAGTGTGACTCGACTAATCGATTTTTTCCCACAGTGTAGCCTCGCATGTGAATTACTACTATAGTGGTCGATTATAGAATCCAAGAGGGATCACTTTTTAATGGGGCGCTACAAACGTATTTACGGACAGAGGATATATAGTGATCAAGCCATGATTTTGATGTTAAGAGCATTCCTATCCGTGCTCTTGCCAAAAAGCATGGATGTGGGCCCGGACCAATTTTTATTACTTTTTTACTCTCTGCTCTTAGTCAAGAGCACAACACTCACATTCATGCTCTTCCGCAAGGACATGCTCAAAGGTCCCACCATTCAATTATTCAATTTAAATAAAAATATTTTTACAATATTAGAATGCATTAAAAATACCCGGAATACTATTACAAATTACTAAAAAATTAAAAATTACATAATTCAAATCCTACAAATTTAAAATTACATAATTAAATTCATAAAATTAAAAAAAACCCACTACTCGTGGCCGAATTTCGCTCAAATGTGTTTGATTAGGTCTTCTTGTAGCTCAGTGTGGGTTCGGGTATCGCGCATTGTGTGTCTTGTTTTGATCCTCTAGCCCACCGTCGTATGCACACCTCGGCGTGGAAGAGACCTCGCGGTTGAGCTTCCAGCTTCATCCTCGTCGTAAAAGTTGGCCGCCCTCGGTTCTTCGTCAGCTATAATCATGTTGTGCAAGATAATACACGTGTACATGATGTCGGCGATATTGTTAACGTAGCACAGCCGAAACAGGGCCTTCACAATGTTGAATCGGCCTTGAAGGACCCCAAAAGCTCATTCGACGTCTTTCTGAGCAGACTCTTGACGCTGCGCAAAAAGAACCCGTCTCGGGTCTCGCGGATTGCTGAACGTTTTCACGAAAGTCGACCACCTTGGGTAGATACCATCGGCGAGATAGTAACCCATGTGGTATGCATTTCCGTTGACGGTGAAGTCGATCGCCGGTGCTACACCATTCAAAACATCATTGAAGAGTGGTGAAGAATAGAGCACGTTCAAGTCGTTGTTGGATCCGACAATACCGAAATATGCATGCCAAATCCATAGGTGGTAGTCGGCGACCGCTTCAAGGATAAGCGTTGGGCCGCTGCCTTTGTGGCCGCTTAAGTATTGCCCCCTCCAAGCAGTCGGATAATTCTTCCACTTCCAATGCATGCAGTCAATGGTGCCAAGCATACCGGGAAAACCGTTGACTGTTTCGTGAAGATTAAGAAACCGTTGACAACCATCGATGGTGGGTGCCCGAAGGAATTCCTCACTAAAAGCAGAACGAACGCCATCGCAAGAATTTTTAAGGCATAGGATTCCAGTTGACTCACCCACATGCAAATACTCGTCGAAGAGGTCAGCAGTTTATCCAGTAGCAAGTTGTCGGATGGCACAAGTACACTGCTGTAACGACGAGAGACTTTGCCGACCGGTTGCTTCTCTACTTGATTGAAAGTATTCAATACAGGCGGACAATGTGATGACAATACGCATAAACAATCGTTTTGATATGCGAAAACGGCGCCGAAAGTAATCCTCCGGAAACCGCGGCTGGTCGGAAAAATAGTTGGCAACGAGCATTTCGTTGGCTCCCTCCTGGTCACGAGGGATGTAGCGGAGAATTGATGTAGTTGGTCGAGGAGGAGGGGCGGGGTAGCGGCGGCCACATAGGCTTCATAGGCGGCACGATATTGTTCATAGTATTCTTGTTCTTCTCGCTCCGCTTCCTCCATGATATCGGTGAAATCCATTTTTAGAGAGTGTTTGAGCGAGAGAGGAAGATGTAGATGAGTTGTATGAAAAAATATGAATGAGAGATGAATGAGAGATGATTTGATGTGAAAAATGGATGATGAATGTGTGTATTTATAGATGATTTTGGGAATAAAAAAATAAAAAAAAATCAAAAAAACGGTAATAAAACGGCCATATTTTTGGGAATCTAAAAATATATTTTTTTAATTTTTGGTATTATTTTCCATTTTTTTAAAAAAGAAAAAACTAAATTGCCAACAGCATTGCCGTTGGCCAATCTGGAAACGCCATGTCAGCTGCTCACTGGCACGGACGTGCTCGATGTATCGAGCAGCGCCGTGCCAGCGGCAAGAGCGCAGCGGCGAGCAGGGCGGTACCGCGCCAGGGGCACGGACGCCGTCTGTCGGCGCGAGCACCGCTGCGGATGCTCTAAAAGTAACTAAGTCTACGGAGTGTTTTTCGATGTCGGTATCACGCAATTATGATGTGGGTGTAAGAAGCAACAAAATAGAAATATATAATGAAAAATAAATAAATACTACTCCCTCCGTCCCAGTTTAAGAGTTAGAATTAGTTATGACACGGGTTTTAAGAAATTGGTGGAGTGTGTAATAAATGAAGTGAGATGGTGGATTGTGTAATAAATGAAGTGAGTTGGTGGAAAGTGAGATGATTTGACTTTTTGGATTTAAAAGATGTTTCTTTTTGACTTGTAAGTCAAATTCATTAAATTATTTAAACTTATGGTTTTTAATCTTTCAATTTGATTAATCTTTCTTCCCTAAATTTATTAAACCTGTTGCCAACCTTAAAAAATTGATTAACACATGTAAAGTGAGTCATTCGGCCATCACATCTCAAACAAATTTAAAGAGAGAACCAACAACTTTTTCACTAACTCAAACTCCAAATTAAGAAGGGAAACATTACAATCCCATTGAGGGAAAAATCCAAAATCATTCAAAAGCTAAACTACACCTATAAATACATTCACTCCACCATTACTATAAAACACTTCAATTCCACCTACAAAAAACAAAACAAACATATTTATAGCTAAATTACCCTCAGAAAATTCTCATCATAGGGCAATGGAGATGGAGCAAGAGATGGAGCAGGATGAGATGGAGCAAGAGGCAGAGCAAGAGCAAGGGCCGAGGGCCTCTCTGAGTTTGAGCAGCCAAGAGAAGAACCTTATTGTGCAGTTCCTTCAACAGCAATGCCGTGCTGGAGCACTTCCACATAGTTCATTTGAAGAGGCAACCAAAAAATTCAAAGTGCATGCAAGGACAGCCAGCCGCTTATGGAGGATAGCCAAGCAGCAAATTGAAAATGGTGAACCTATTGTCATGACAGGGAAAGCATCAGGATATAGTAAGAAAAAAGGTAAAGTAATTCTTGATGAAGATAAGTTTAGAAACTTGTCTGTGCTTGAGAGATCATCAGTACGAAAACTTGCTATTAAGATGGAAGTTAGCAAGTCCACAATTGGTAGATGGGCAAAGGATAACAAGATAAGACCACATACAAATGCCATAAAGCCAGCACTCACTGAAGCAAAAAAATTGCTAGAATGAGATGGTGTCTTACTCATATTCAGCCAACTATAGCTGAAGGTAAGCTTCTTTATCATGCAATGCACAACACATTTCATACTGATGAGAAATGGTTCTACATGACAAAGGCTTCAGACAGATACTACCTGTTGCCGGATGAGGATGAGCCTTACAGGTCTTGTAAGTCAAAAAGATTCATCACTAAAGTGATGTTCATGTGTGCTGTAAGTAGGCACAATTTGGCAGTGATGGGCAGACCATCTTTGATGGTAAAATAGGCATATTACCATTCACACAACAAGTTCCAGCCAAAAGGAAGTCAAAGAATAGGCCAAGATGGACACTTGAGACAAAGCCTATCCCATCAGTTAACAAGGAAGCCATGAGAGAATGTCTCTTGAATCAGGTATGTACATTTTTTTTGTTTCACATTACTATCAACCATTGGTAATGTCATCCCTTAGTCATTCATTCATTCATTCATTCATACATCATGCACATATTATTCCAACAATCAAGGCTAAGTGGCCAGCCAATGCAAGCAAGGAGATATATATCCAACAAGATAATGCCAAACCCCACCTGAAATCCTCTGACTTACAATTTGAGGCACTTGCAAGTTCCGATGGTTTTCAATTCCATCTAATTAGCCAACCAGCCAACTCCCCAGACACCAATGTATTGGACCTTGGCTTTTTTAGGGCTATACAATCACTACAAGATAACAAACTAGCCACCAATATAGATGAATTGTTGGGTAATGTTTGGAGTTCTTTTGAGGAACTCACACCACAAACTTTGAACAATGTTTTCTTAACATTGCAAAGTTGTTTCAGCAAGATCCTAGAAGTCCATGGGGGCAACAACTAGAAAATGCCCCACTTGAACAAAGATAGGTTGAGTAGGACTGTGGGGCTTCCTACCTCACTTGAAATTGAAGAGAATCTGGTAAGGGAAAGCTGTAAGGGAAAGCTTGGAGTATCTACTACTCCCTGAGAATGATGTGGATGCCTCATATGACATATGTCATCTAAGCAATGTTTTAGGTTTCTAGATAGGCCACTTGGGTCATGGGGTTTACAGTATAAACATCAAAATAGGTTGGTGTTAGGATGTAAACTTTTTTTTGGGTTATAGCCTGCATTTTGGGTTAGGGTAAGTAGGCTGCATTACAGCTCTATAAGCTGCATTTTGTATGAATTCCAGGTGTAAGTGATGTAGGTGTGTGTTTTTGTTTAAAAACCACCTGAAAAGCTTTATCATATGGCTTAAGCCTCCAAACCTATTACAGGGGTAGCTTATCATCAGAAAAACTTCATCACAGAGGAGTAATAACACAAAATCAGAGCCAACAAACCATTCAAAGGACACAAAAATTGCAAATCAGAGCCTCCAAACCATCACAGGGTGGCTAAATTCACAATAATCCAACCAATGCAAAGAATACATAGATTAACATGCTTTACTCATTAGAAAAACTTCATCACTGAGGAGCAATAACACAAAATCAACGCCAACAAACCATTCAAAAGCCACAAAAATTACAAATCAGAGCCTCCAAACCATCACATGGGTGGCTAAATTCACAATAATCCAACCAATGCAGAGAATACATAGATTAACATGCTTTACTCATTAGAAAAACTTCATCACTGAGGAGCAATAACACAAAATCAACGCCAACAAACCATTCAAAGGCCACAAAAATTACAAATCAGAGCCTCCAAACCATCACATGGGTGGCTAAATTCACAATAATCCAACCAATGCAGAGAATACATAGATTAACATGCTTTACTCATTAGAAAAACTTCATCACTGAGGAGTAATAACACAGAATCAGAGCCAACAAACCATTCAAAGGCCACAAAAATTGCAAATCAGAGCCTCCAAACCATCACAGGGGTGGCTAAATTCACAATAATACAACCAATGCAGAGAATACATAGATTAGCATGCTTTACTCTTAGAAAAACTTCATCACAGAGGAGCAATAACACAAAATCAGAGCCAACAAACCATTCAAAGGCCACAAAAATTGCAAATCAGAGCCTTCAAACCATCACAGGGATGGCTAAATTCATAATAATCTAACCAATGCAGAGAATACATAGATTAGCATGCTTTACTCTCAGAAAAACGTCATCATAGAGGAGCATACAAACCAACATAGCCAAGGCAGCAATCATACTCAATCAATTCCCTAACAACAGCCTCCAAACCCTACACATGGGTGGCTTAGAATTGAAAAATATTCACAGATTAGATGAGATCCATGAGACTAGGCAACGAGATCAACAACATTGCTTTTTCATCCTTGGTGTACTCCACCTTTGATGATGACGGTGGTTGAGTTTCAGAATCGTCAAAGGGGTGGGACGGTGGCTGAGTTTCAGAGTTGTCAAAGGGCAGGGACGGTGTCCGTGTTTCAGAGTCGTTATAGGGCTAGAACGGTGGCTGATTTTCAGATCCGTCAAGGCCCTCGCACGGTGGAACACATTCAGCTCCGTCAAAGCCCTCATACGGTGGTTGGGTTTCAGATCCATCGAAGACCTCACACGGTGGAAGAGTTTCAAATCCGTCGAAGACCTCAGATGATGGAAGAGTTTCAGACCCGTCAACGCCCCCAAACGGTAGTGGATTTCCCAATCGGTGGTACCAATCGACCGCTTGTTCGATTTCCAACCTGTCAATAACCTCCAGTGGTGTATCAAGGAAGACGGTATCCAAAGATGGCAACGATTCAAAATCCGGCGTTGCATCCCATTTGTTGTCCATGAGAATCGAACGGTGATGGATGTAGGCGGAGATAGAGACGAGATAGTAGGCGGCGCAGATTAGGGTTTCGATCGGAAGGGATGAGACCAGAGTGAGGAGAGACGGGAGTGAAGAGGAGTGAGAAAGTCAAATGAGGGGTCGGCGTATGGGGGGGGGGAGGAGGTTAAGTTTCTTTTTTTTTGGTTTATTTTTATTGATTTAATGGCATTTGAGTGTAAATAGAAGAGAACAATGTGGTTAAATTTTATGTCTAAATATGGTAAATTCTAAATGTGACTCTTAAACTGGGACAGACTTAAATGGTAAAATGTGACTCTTAAACTGGGACGGAGGGAGTATATTGAAACTAGGTACTTTCCCGTCCCAATTAAGTTGAATCAAAACTTTTGGCATGTAGATTAAGAAATTGTGTTGGAAAGTAAGAGAGATTGATAAAGTAGGAAAAATAAAAAGAGAACAAAGTACTCCATCTGTTTCGCAGTAGTCGGTCATTTTTCCATTTTGGTATATTCCATAATAGTAGAGTCATTTCATTTTCTTGCAAAAGTCATACATTTCTTCTCTCTTACTTTATTATCTCTTTACTTAACTCACTTAACACAATTTTTCTAAAATCATGTACCGAAAAACACTCCCACTACAGCGGAACAGAGGGAGTAGGTGATGGAAAAAAATAAGACTGATTGGATGCTTTATTTTTTGTCAAAAAAGAAATGACCGAACTTAGTTCGGACGTCACAAAAATGAATACGACTCAAGTTAGTTGAGACAGATGGAGTTCGTAATATATAATTTTATACTTACACATTTAATATAATCAAACGCCAGTAATTATGCAAATATTTGTTTTCTAAACCAATTAAGAATTGTAAAGTGAGACACATATAATGAGTAATACTCCCCCAGTTCACTATTAAAAGTTTCATTTCTTTTCAACACAAGTTTTAAGAAATGTTACGAAAAATGTCGAAGAAAGTTAGTAGAATATGAGTCCCGCTTGCATATAATAGTTTTAAATGAAATGAGTTGGTAGAATGTGAGGCCCATTACCCTTTATAGTAAAAAATGAACCTGGACTTCTATTCGCGGATGAACCGAAATGGAAAACAGGACATAATCACGGACGGTGGGAGTATTATGAATTATGTAAATATTTACTCTTATATGCACATACGTGGACAATTTTGTCTGTGTCAATATACCAACCACATAGGTTCTCTACGTGGTTTGACTTCTTTTGTGACCACATCGGTTAGGTGACCTTCATCCCACTCGCTGAAGTTCTTTTTGACAACGTTGATAGTCGACCTCTTCTTGTAGTCCTTGGACACATGGTCAGAATTACCACAAATGGTAGTAGTCACCTTCAATCTTTCTTGCCGACTTCTTCTCTTTTCCTTTCTCTTGCAGTTGGATGAGCACATTTGTTGGAGGTACCGCCTCGCTCCAATAGGTTGCCTTTACATCGAACGGGTGAGGGCCCTTGGCATTTTGGTCATTTTTACACACGTCTGACTCAATGCGTAGCTTCTTGATTAATTAGATCATCAAAGTAATCTTCTTTCGCTTGTGTTTGAGATAACTCTTCTTTCCAGTTGGGCATTTTCTCTATGATCGACTCAGTGTATGATGTAACAAACAAAAATACTACACTCTCTATCTCTCGGTAAGTGAGACACTTCTTTTAAGCACGAGTTTTAAGAAAATGATACCCCATCCATTCACCAGTACTTGTAACTAGTTTCTTTTGCGGTTCGTCAGCCAATACTTGTCATACTTACTTTTTACTACTATTACATTTGGTAATTAACCACACATTACACTAACTCATTTTATGCATATTTTATTACTATAAAACTATATACTCCATCTGTCCCAAGGAAGATGACCCCTTCCTTGGGCGGCGCAAAATTTTATACAGTTTTATTTTTTGTGTTAAATAGAGAAAATAAAGTAAGAGGGAGGGAATAAAATAGATGAATTTCTATTTTTAGTAATGAGTCATCTTGGATGAGACAAACTAAAAAGGAAAGTGAGTCATCTTCGGTGGGACGGAGGGAGGATAAAAGTAGGACTCACATTTACTAACTTTTTTCACACTCTTTTATTTACATTTCTTAAAACATGAGCAAGATCAATTTGTGACATTTAATAGCAGACGGAGGAAGTATTAAATACTTAAATTAAAGTGTCCTGCTACTTAAACGGCGTTGTTTAATACGCTTAGTCAATCATGTCTTTAACTTTTATATATGTATGTGTGAAACATCTCTAAAATTTTCATATGTACGCACCATATCAATAAATTCAGACACATAACGTACCGAAAATTTTCACTGTGCAAGAATTAAGAAAAATGTCGAAGATATAATACAATTAGTTGTTTGTGAAATTGTGAGATTGACCAGAAATTGACCTAGTAATTCTGTTGGAATAATGTTTTTTCGTTAAAATAGGTTTTTTTTTATAAAGAACAACTTTAAACAAAACGTCAATTTTATTTAGAATACAATGTGATTTATTTATAAGAAGAATCTATATTATTTAGAAGAACAATAAATTTTATTTATAATAATCAATAAATATATTTAAATACAATAATTGTGTAATTTTAGGGTGAAGAAAAGAAGGGTACAGAAGCTTATGTTACTCTGTAGCTCCTTTTTTTGAGTTAGCTGATTTAATTACTACAAGTACTATTCGTTTGTTATATTGAAAATATCAATATTCTTAAAATGCATGTGCATGGGTGATAGGAAAATTAGAAAGCGATAAAACCAGCAGGTGCAGTTATTGAAGATTCACATACCATAAAAGTGGATGAACGAACCTATGTTGTAGAATCAACCATAATCTTGATTTAAATCGAAATTTACGAAGAAGCAGTGTGCGTGTCATTCCCCTCCATCTGCCAAAACATGCCGCGCATTGGACGAGGAAGCTCTGCGAAGTCGCCGCCGCCCCTGACAATATCTCGCCCTCCCGCACAAACATCCACCCCCTGCACTTCTGCCTCTTCCCCTTCTTCTCCTCCTTCATCGCGTGCTCCACCTCCGCCGCAATCCAGTACGTCTCATTCTCCGATCCCGGCATCACCGTCGCCCGATACCTCCTCTCCCTAGCCATTTCCGCTACGGAATGCCCTGCGTCTGACTTCACGCGCACCTCATCCACCACCCTCACCGACTGCTTCAGCACTAGCTTGTGTTAGTTAATGAACTTCAAGAATTCCAAGACAAAGCATCAAGAGTTCCAAGATGAACATCAAGAGTTTCAAGAATAGAGCATTTATAATACCTAGTTTCAATAGTATACTAGTTCCAATAATGTATTTATTATTGTATCTCAAGAGTCTCCAACTCTCCTATAAATTCATGGATGTTGGAGTACTTTCTCAATCAATAGAATATGAAAACTATCTACTCTAACATGGTATCACGAGCAAGGTTTCGATCCTGATTTTTTTTGAGAACTCAGAGAAGTTCTCATCATCGTACAAAACCCCTCAACCTCTTGACTAAATCAAGGCAAAATCAGCCCCTACATCCATCCTCAAGCCTGAAAACAGCCAAAATCAAGTGAGCACCAATCAAACCATATTCAAAATGTCCAAACAAGTTGAATCTGTATCTTTAGGATTCAAGTTAGATGGAAGAAACTTCACTGTCTGGTCCCGCCTCATGCGAATAATCATCGGCAGTCGAGAACAACTTGACCACATTGAGGGAGATAAGGATCCTCCAAAAACCACCGACCTGAGTTCAACAAGTGGCAAGCTTCCGACTTCACCGTATTCACATGGCTCATCCAAAACATGGAGCCAAAGCTTGTTTTGCAATTTGCTCAACACCAAACTGCCAAGGCGTTATGGCAGAGCCTCGCAACAACATTCAGAGTCAGAGCCGACCTCGTTCAAGTCTACGATCTCGAGATCAGAACCAATCAACTCAAGCAAGGGAATGAATCCCTGGAACAATATTGGGGCGACCTCCAACAATTGTGGGTCGAAATGGATGCCCGAAGACCCTGTCCCTACACATGCTGTGAGAAGGGTATCAATACATACAGAAAAGAGACTGAAATCAAAAGGCTTTACCAATTTCTATCCGGTTTAGATGACAAATACGATGCCCTCCGCCGAGAACTCCTTAAACAGAGCCTTGAGCCCTCTGCAGAAGAGGCATTTGGGATTGTCAAACAAGAAGAAACACGTACTGGAATTTGGAAGCCCTCAACCCCAACTCCTGATTCAGAAATTGGGGTTGGATTCGGAGGTCGAACGGGCGGACCACCGCCACCGCCACCGCGCCGGGGCTACACTAGACCGCCGCCACCTTCGAGAGACCGAGGTCAGCCCTCGTCTGGTTCCTTCTCCAATCAACCTCTAATGGACAAATCCAAACTAGTTTGCAGCCACTGCGGAAAAACAAAACATATAAAGGAGACGTGTTTCGAAGTTGTCGGCTACCCGGAGTGGTGGGAGGACTGCCACAAAACCAACCGGAATCCAGTCACTAAGGGGAGATTGGCGATGAGGAGAGCAGAAGGGGGAGAATTTTTTGCCACCCCGATGGGCAGCCAAGCGGCCACCTGCACCGGGGGCGACGGAGGTGGACCGGCGGCTCTCCCATCCGGCAGCGGCGAACCGGTGACGGCGGCAAGAGGGTGGTCGGCGACAGGAGTCGAAATTGGAGGAGATGCAGCGGCTAGGGCTCAATTCGTCGCAAGTTGCAATGTTGAAGGTAAAGGGTTTGGGGATTTATCCTCAAACCCTTCCAATTTTGATAAATATCAAATTTTACCCCACCATATTGCATGTACACCCCTAAGAACCCCTAAATTGCAGATAGAACCCCAGAGTCACATTTTTACACAAAATAACCTCATATTTCATGAAAAATATGATAATGCCCTCCAGATTTTGTGTAAAAATCGTTTTTCAGCCTTAGAAGATGAATTTGAAATTTCTACCGCATGCAATGTCAAAAAGGGAAATGTAGAAAATGATAGAGGTTGGATATTTGACTGTGGGGCAACCGATACTATGACCTATGATAGATCGGACTTTGGTGAATTATCTAAGGCGAAACGAACATATGTTGAAACTGCTGGTGGTGATTTTGCTCGGGTCGAGGGGGCTGGCACTGTTCAAATTTCTCCTACTTTGAAAATATCTAATTGTCTTTACGTGTCGTCTCTTTCCCAGAAACTAATGTCTATTAGTCACGTAACACGAGAGCTCAATTGTACTCTTCTAATGCATCCTAAATTTTGTTTTCTTCAGGATATCCCGACGGGGATGATTATTGGGCGTGGCACTGAACGCCGCGGGTTATACTATGTGGACGAGATAGCTCAAACTGGCAGGGCAATGTTGGCTCATGGATCTTCAGAACGAGAAACATGGTTATGGCATAGGCAGTTAGGGCATCCATCTTCTAGTTACTTAAAACTTTTATTTCCGCATCTTGTGAACAATTCTGTTTTTGAGTGTAAAACTTGTGTTTTGGCTAAAAGCCACAGACAATCTTTTAAATCCAGCAATACTAGAGTGGACTCGATTTTTTCCTTGATACATTCAGATGTGTGGGGTCCTTGTCCAATTTCTGGGGGAAACGGTTTGAAATACTTTGTCTCATTCATTGATGATTGCACTCGCATAACATGGGTGTATTTTTTGAAAAACAAATCCGATGTCTTCTCTAAATTTTGTGAATTTTATGCCATGATCCTCACCCAATTTCAGACAAAAATCAAAATTCTTCGATCAGATAATGGAGGAGAGTTTGTTAACGCAAAAATGAAAATTTTTTGCATTAAGAAAGGTCTTATTCACCAAACTTCTTATGCCTACACGCCTGAACAGAATGGGGTAGCTGAACGCAAAAACCGAACTATTCTAGAAATGACTAGGGCACTTATTTTTTAGTCCAAAGTCCCAAAATATTTTTGGCCCGAAGCAATTGCTACCTCAGTATACCTTATAAATCGTCTCCCAACTAGAATCCTAAATCTTCAAACCCCACTTAAAGTTTTATCTACCTTAACTAGTGTCCCTCAAGCCTTATCTCTTGAACCTCGAATTTTTGGATGTTCCGTGTTCGTTCATGTCCCGAAACATGAGCGAACGAAACTAGCCCCTTGTGCGATTAAGTGTGTTTTCATTGGGTATGGGAGAAGTAAAAAGGGATACAGATGCTACGATCCATAAAACCGATAGGTTATCACCACGATGAACTGTAATTTCCTAGAAACAGAATTCTTTTACAACACCCAACTTAACAGTCAGGGGGAGAAGGAAATGAATGAGGTTTCAAATGATGACATGCTAAGTTGGATGCCTATATTCCATGATCATAATCCCAATGAAGGTCAACCCGAGCCAACTACTCCTATCACCGAGCAGGTCTTACACACATGTCAACCTGCGGAACAAAGTGTCGCCCAAACGTCCTCTCATCCGATATCCGAGGTAAACAACTCTAATGAGAACTCTATTACTGTTACTGCTGACAATATGGTTGCAGAAGATGAAGAAAGAGAAATCATTGATGAGGATACTGGACAATATATTTTGCCACATCGGAGTACTCGGGGAATTCCACCAAAAAAATATTCTCCGGAAAAGATAGGCGGAAGAAAATCAAGATATCCGATTGGAAGTGTAGCAAAAGCAAACTTGACGAAACTGGCCCGAGTATTTGAGGCAGCTTTATATGAAGAAGAAGAAATCCCACAGACAGTGAGAGAAGTCCTAAGAATCAAACACTGGAGAGAAGCGATGATGGTCGAATTAAAAGACTTGGAGAGAAACAAGACTTGGAAAAAATGTCGACTGCCAAAAGGAAAACGCACTGTTGGCTGCAGATGGGTCTTTACAATCAAACAGAGGCTTGACGGAACTATCGAGAGATACAAGGCGCGTCTTGTAGCTAAAGGATATACTCAGACATATGGGGTGGACTACTCCGAAACATTCTCACCAGTGGCAAATATGAATACAGTTCGAGTACTGCTCTCCGTTGCAGCAAACAAAGATTGGCCCATACACCAGTTAGATGTGACTAATGCATTCTTGCATGGTGAACTCAAGAAGGAAGTCTACATGGAAGCTCCGCCTGGTTTCCAGGACGACTTTGAAGTCGGAGAAGTCTGCCAATTGAAGAAAACCTTGTATGGGCTAAAACAGTCTCCGAGAGCTTGGTTCGGGAGATTTACAGAAGCCATGAAGAAGTACAACTATCAACAGAGTAATGCAGATCACACTCTATTCCTGAAGAAGAGAGGGGATAAAATCACGTGCCTAATAATTTATGTTGATGATATGATCATCACAGGGGACGATTCTGAAGAGATAGAGCAGCTTAAGAAGAATTTGACAACGGAATTTGAAATGAAGGATTTGGGGGTACTCAAGTATTTTCTGGGAGTTGAAGTCCTAAGATCAAAGGAAGGGATCTTTATTAATCAGAAGAAATACACCTTGGATCTTCTAGCAGAATCCGACATGATGGAGTGTAAGCCAGTAGACACACCAATTGCAATAAACCATGGTCTCCAAATGACCGAGGGAGCACAACTAGCTGACCGAGAGAGATGTCAAAGGTTAGTAGGAAAATTAATCTACTTGTCATACACTAGACCAGATATCGCATATGCAGTAAGTGTGATAAGTCAGTTTATGCACCGACCCCAAAACGACCACCTTGAAGCAGCATTGAGAGTTGTCCGATACCTCAAAGGAACCTTTGATCATGGAATTATGTTCAAGAAGAATGGACATTTGGAGATTCACGGTTATACAGATGCCGACTGGGCTGGAAACCCAGTGGATAGAAAATCCACTTCTGGGTACTTTACATTTGTTGGAGGAAACCTAGTCACTTGGAAGAGCAAGAAGCAGAAGGTCATAGCGTTGTCAAGCGCAGAGGCAGAATTCAGGGGAATCCAAAATGGTTTGACAGAGGTACTGTGGCTTAGGGGATTGATGGAAGAGTTGAGTTTTCTATCACGAAAACCATGTCGATTGTTTTGTGATAACAAAGCCGCGATCAGCATTGCAGAAAATCCAGTCCAACATGATCGAACAAAACAAGTTGAAGTAGATAGACACTTCATCAAAGAGAAAATCGAGGCAGAAATTGTTGAGTTCCCATTTGTTCGATCTAAATATCAGCTTGCAGACATTTTGACAAAAGCAGTTGGAGCAAAAGTTTTCTCAGAAGCTCTTACCAAGTTAAATATCGGAAATCCCGTTACTTAACTTGAGGGGGAGTGTTAGTTAATGAACTTCAAGAATTCCAAGACAAAGTATCAAGAGTTCCAAGATGAACATCAAGAGTTTCAAGAATAGAGCATTTATAATACCTAGTTTCGATAGAATACTAGTTCCAAGAATGTATTTATTATTGTATCTCAAGAGTCTCCAACTCTCCTATAAATTCATGGATGTTGGAGTACTTTCTCAATCAATAGAATATGAAAACTATCTGTTTCTCTCGAATTCCATCTTCCCGTACACGTGAGTTGTTAAATTTCTGGCGCTGGAGTTCACTCACCCTGACGCCTCCCTCTTTGTCTCCCCTTCCACCTTGTATTTTCCGTCCAGATCGTGGAATTTCGACTCGCGTTCTAGACGAACCCGTGGATCACTGTACTCGATCGGCCCGGTGGAAACGCTATCTCCGTTGCTGTCAATCCAGAGATACAGATTTGCGTCGATTAGCCAATAAGGAAGCGCATCGGCAACCTCTAGCCCTAGGGAATGCAGATTGTTCCTCTTCTCAAGCATGATGCCTAAATACGGCGTCAATTCGATCTCGTAAGAGGGGAAATCGAATGCTCCGATTGAAACCAGAGGCTTCCACAACAGAGGATCGATTCCTCCGCCGTAGATCACCGGGAAAGGAATCACTGATCCGACCACGTTATCGTTGAGTTTCATGGCGACTTCTCGGTACGAGCCGTGGCCTCTGTTAATCGGAAGGTTATTGATTTCCAAGTAGTAATCCGGTGGATTAGAGTACCAAAACTCGTATCAGAGCAACAACATCCATGCACAACATTCATGCACACAGCCGCATCTACATCACGCCCATGCAGCCTCCCATGCATCCTCACACACACGAGCACATTCCATGCAGAAGAGGTTGATGCTTCAGTTAGTTAGTTAGTTGACAGCTGGAGTTAGTTAGATTTCGGTTTATTTGTTAAGTCCTTTGTTAGTTAGATTCAACACCAAGTATATAAGGTGTCTTTGTATGCATTTTGAATTCAATGAATAATATCTCATATTTTCTCCCAAGTTCTCTCTCACGGTTTCTCCAATCAACTCTATCATTCTATCTTCATAGATTTATCATTCTATCTTCATAGATTTATCATTCTATCTTCATAGTTTTATCATGGTATCAGTGACAAAATTGCTTCCGCTTCTCTGATATGAATCAGATCTTCTCTCTAATCCGTTCATCCTCGACGTCTTGAGCTCCTGTTTTTCCAGATCTTATCTCCAGTTCATCAATGGCCAATCGAAATCGTGTTCCTCAAATACCAACCGAAGACACATCCAGTCCATATTTCCTCCATCCGAGCGACAATCCTGGCATTAATCTGGTTCCACAACAGCTTACTGGTTCCAACTATGCAACTTGGAGCAGAGCCTTTAGCACGGCTCTCCTTGCCAAAAATAAACTCGTCTTCGTCGATGGATCCATCCTTAGGCCAGCTCGAGACGATCTTCTTTATCATCCGTGGATCCGATGCAACAGTATGGTTACTTCATGGCTCCGCAATTCCCTCTCTACACAAATCTGCTCCAGCATCATGTACCTCGACGATGCCTATGCAATTTGGTTCGATTTAAATGAGCGCTTCTCCATTGCTGACTCTGCTAGGATCTATCAGCTTCGACAACAGCTAATGACACTCTCTCAAGGATCGTCGGATGTCTCTACTTACTTCACCAATCTTCGCATACTATGGGATGAATATAAGAATACTCAACCTACCTCTTGGTGCTCATGCAACAGATGCACTTGTGAAAGTACTTCAAAATGGAGCCAACACAAAGAGAATGAATGCACTATGCAATTTCTCATCGGCTTGAATGCTTCATTTTCTCAACTGAGATCTCATCTTCTATCCATGATTCCTTTACCTTCTCTATCTAAGGTTTTTTCATTGGTTATTCAGGAAGAAAGACAGAGATCAATTGATGGAAATTCATCCTCCTCCTCTACATCTACTCGGATTCCACCAACCACTAGTGAACTACCTTATGCCAATGCAGCTTCTTCTTCATTCGGCAGAGGTTTGAACAAGTTTCTATGTTCTCACTGTGGTAGAACAAACCGTCCAGTTGAGAAATGTTTTATTCTCCATGGTTTTCCACCTGGATTTGGCCGAGGAAAGGGAAAATCTACTCCACATTCTACTGGTTTTTCTGGAAATTCAAACTCCAATTCCTCTGGATTTGCTGGAAATTCAAGTTCTCATCAGCAGCGTTTTGTGAATTTTGTTGAAGACACTGCTAATCTACCAAGTATTGATCAATATCAACAGCTCATCAGCCTCTTACAAAGTCAGAAACTCAACAATCCACCTCCATCAGCCAACACACTAGTGCCTGATCTTTCAGCTCCATCCTCAGCCAATCCTCTTGTCTCCAACAACTTCTCTGGTACTGTTTTCTTCTCTCCTTCCATAAACTCCATATCTTCATCATGTTCTACTTCATCTACTTGGATTTTAGATACAGGTGCTACTCACCATGTTCGCTTCGATCAATCTCTTCTCAATTCAGCCACACCAATCTCAAATGCCTCTGTCAATCTTCCAAATGGAAACACAACACCTGTCACTCATCTAGGTACTGTGAAGCTCACTTCTCTCATCACCTTATCCTCAGTTCTTCATGTACCATCCTTCTCATTCAATCTGATATCTGTTAGTGCACTCACTCTCAATTCTGATTGCACTGTTATCTTTACTCACAATAACTTCCAAATTCAGGAAGCTTCACTGGGGACAGTAATTGGGAGAGGTAATCGAGTTGGGAATTTATACATCTTTGAGTTCCCAGAGTCTTCTAGCAACACCACAAATGTATCCCTGCCTTGTTCAAATACTGATGTAATACCACTTTTGAAATCTGCTTCTGTTAATTCAGTTGTAAGTCTTGATCTTTGGCATCAACGTTTGGGGCATCCCTCACTCAATAAATTGAAACTCTTATCCAATATATTGTCTCCTTCAAACTCACATCTGTCTTCTTGTCAAATATGTCCCATTGCTAAGCAAAAGAAGCTCCCCTTTCCTGTTTCCACATATACATCCTCTGAGCCTTTTGATATGATCCACTATGATGTATGGGGGCCTTTCTCCACCCCCACACATGATAATTTTCAGTACTTTCTAACCATAGTGGACGATTTTTCAAGATTTGTATGGACTTTCCTCCTCACACAAAAGTCTGAAGTCCAACCTGTATTAACTCAGTTCATTGCTACCATTCACACTCAGTTTTCCAAGAAAATTAAAATCATGAGAAGTGACAACGCACCTGAGTTTAATCTCCACACTCTTATCTCATCTTATGGTACTATAGCTCAACATTCTTGTGTGGAAACCCCACAACAAAATGCAAGGGTTGAAAGAAAACACCAACATCTTCTCAATGTAGCCCGCAGCCTCCTCTTTCAGTCTCACTTGCCTATTTCTTTTTGGGGAGAGTGTATCCTCACAACATCATTTCTTATCAATAGAACCCCATCCTCTGTTCTTCTAGATAATACAACACCTTTTCAAGCTCTATTCAAAAAGCCACCTTCTTATTCCAATCTCAAAACCTTTGGATGTCTTTGTTTTGCATCCACACTTGACAGAAGCAAACATAAATTCTCACCTAGAGCCATCAAATGTGTCTTCATTGGCTATCCCTCTGGTTTCAAAGGATATAAAGTCATGGATATAGACACTAATGAGATTTTTATTAGCAGAAATGTCTCATTCCAAGAATCTGATTTTCCATTCTCATCTCAGCCTCACTCCAATTTTCCCTCTCAGTCTCATTCTGATCCTCTCAGCTCTCTACATCCTCCACCTCATACTGATCCTATTCCTCAGAATCCTCACACTTCTTATCACTCCAAGTCTGGCAGATTACTCAAAACTCCATCTCATCTCACTGATTACTTATGTAATTCAGTCACCACATCCTCAAAATACCCAATCTCATCTTACTTCTCTCTTTCAAAATTATCTCAGCCTTATCTCCAATTCATCATCCTACTCTCCACACTAAATAAACCCTCTACCTACAAAAAGGCATCTCAAAGCTCAGAATGGGTTCTGGCTATGCAAGAAGAGCTGCAAGCTTTGATTAGAAACAATACTTGGTTGATCACTTATCTACCTCCGGGTAAAGTCCCTATCTCATGCAAATGGGTATACAAAATCAAGTTTAAAGCTGATGCTACTGTGGAAAGATACAAAGCTCGTTTGGTTGCAAAAGGCTTCACTCAACAGGCTGGTGTTGATTATCATGACACCTTTTCTCCTGTAGCCAAACTCACTACTGTCAAACTCATGCTTTCTCTTGCTGCTATTAAGGGTTGGACCTTGGCACACCTGGATATTAATAATGCATTCCTATATGGAGATTTGGAAGAAGAAATCTATATGTCCTTGCCTCCTGGTCTAGTTGTTGATGATCCTCCACCTGGCTCTGGAAAACTTGTTTGTCAATTGAAAAAGTCCTTATATGGTCTTAAACAAGCCTCCAGGCAGTGGTACCTGAAGTTTTCTCAAGTTCTATCTGGGTTTGGTCTGACTCAATCTCCTTCAGATTATTCTTTCTTCTACAGACAATCTCCAACCGGCCATTTCTTTGGTGTTGTCATATATGTGGATGATATCTTAGTAGCCAGCAGTGAAGAGAGCATGATTTCTGAGTTTAAATTCTTCCTTACCAATCACTTCAAATTCAAGGACTTAGGCTATCCTAAATATTTTCTAGGCATGGAAATTGCTAGAAACAACACTGGGATCTTCATTTCTCAGCATAAATATGCCTTAGATCTTGTGTCTGATGTTGGTTTGCTTGGATGCAAACCTGCCTTTACCCCCATGGATTCCATCAAGCAGCTACAAATGGATGCAGGACCTCCACTTGATGATCCTACGGCTTACAGAAGACTCATTGGAAGGCTGGTTGATCTTTGTATCACAAGACCTGACATCACATTTGCTGTAAATAAACTAAGCCAATTCCTATCCAAACCCTGCTTAGATCACTCTCTTGCTGCTGAAAGAGTTCTTAGATATCTGAAAGGGACAATTGGTCATGGCTTATTCTATTCAGCTCAAGCAGACATCTCTCCTAGCATCTTCTCTGATGCTGATTGGGCTGGATGCCCAGACACCAGGCGCTCCATCTCTGGTTTTTGCTTATTTATTGGCACTTCTTTGATTTCTTGGAGATCAAAGAAACAACATACTGTCTCGAGGTCCTCTGCTGAAGCTGAATACAGGTCCATGGCCCTTGCTTGTTGTGAGATAGTTTGGATAATTGCTCTACTTAAGGATTTCGGCATAGAGATGAAACAACCGGTTCCCTTGTATTGTGATAGCCAGACTGCTGTTCACATTAGCTCTAATCCGGTTTTCCATGAGCGCACAAAGCATATTGAGATCGATTGCCACACTGTTTGTGATAAAATTCTTGAAGAAGTGATACAAACCATCCATGTTCACAACAACAATTAATTGACTGACATATTCACAAAGCCCTTAGCCGCTGCTCCTTTTCACAACTTGTTGATCAAGATGGACTTTAAAACTCTGTACAGTCCATCTTGAGGGGGCCTATCAGAGCAACAACATCCATGCACAACATTCATGCACACAGCCGCATCTACATCACGCCCATGCAGCCTCCCATGCATCCTCACACACACGAGCACATTCCATGCAGAAGAGGTTGATGCTTCAGTTAGTTAGTTAGTTAGTTGACAGCTGGAGTTAGTTAGATTTCAGTTTATTTGTTAAGTCCTTTGTTAGTTAGATTCAACACCAAGTATATAAGGTGTCTTTGTATGCATTTTGAATTCAATGAATAATATCTCATATTTTCTCCCAAGTTCTCTCTCACTGTTTCTCCAATCAACTCTATCATTCTATCTTCATAGATCTATCATTCTATCTTCATAGATTTATCATTCTATCTTCATAGTTTTATCAACTCGTCTCTGTTATGAGGCGAGAGGTAGATCTCGATCACGGCTCTGTATGTGTTGGACGGAATTTGAATGTTTCCCAAAAGTGAATCCGATCCGTTGTCGATTCTGAACCAGTGGCCTTCGTCTCCCGGTGCAAAATCCGCCGGATTTTGATTCTATTCGAGAGATTCAGAGCTCTTTTCAGGCCGGATCAGTGTTAACGGGGTGGTAACGGCGTGATCGGTTTTGTTGACGTCGTAGTAGAGGAAGGTGACGTTGACGTTATACGTGGTGACGTGGTCGACGAGGCTTTAGAGCGCGACGGAGAGGGTGAGGTTGGAGCTGCGGAGGAGGGAGGCGTAGCGGGTGACGTCCTTGCGGAAGTTCCAGAAGATTCCTTCGGGGGTGCTGGAGCGGGCGATCTCCGCGTCGGCTAGCCAGACGTTGGAGGCGGCAGAGAAGTGGAGGACGGCGTTGGACTAGGAGCAGTTTGCTGGGGAGGAGTAGGTGGCGTTGGTGGTGGGAGTGGTGAAGGTGTGGGAGAGGAGGGGAAGGATGCATGAGGGGGTGAGGGAGTCGAAGGGGAGGGGGCGGGTGACTTCGATGTATTGTTGGGGCGGGGCGGAGGTGGGTGGTTTTCGAGAGGTGAAGCGGCAGTGAAGAGGCGGCGGAGAAGGGAAGAATTAGGGTGAGTGAGAGGAGGAGGAGGTGGTGGAGAGAAGGATGCATGGTGGTTGAGATGAGAGATTTTGGAGGAGGGGAAAATGGATGAGATTTATGACTTAGGTTTTGTCTTGTCAGTTTTTATAGACATAAACTCACAATACTTTTGCTTGGATGAAAATTTAGCACCATATAAAAGATTCAATTTTGTTCATGACAAAATTTGGACAACTGATCCACGTGTATTTCATGTATACTTTTGTTTGACCATGGTTTTGAATTGAAAACATAAGATCAGATTAATACTCACTCATGAAGAAATTTTCAATGCACAAAATTTAGTCTGTAGCCTTTTGCTGCAAATTGAAATTGCATGAAACAACAATGGCATTGAAATTTAATGGATAATAATCCGGTGTTTTTTTTTTAACATTTTGGAGGTGTGCCTACGGCATGTTATTAGTTTTTGTAATCGAATTCCAGTTCGCAGGCACAAGGTAAACATGCACCGGCACAAGCGGTCCATACCCTTCCTTGATCGCGTTGCAGATGCTCTAACTTTGAAATTGGACAACGGATTTCCAAGGAAAGTTTTTGTCCCGATAGAATTCAATTCAATTAGTCCGAATTGAAAATAGCAAGCCTCCCATATACTACATGAATATGATTGTTACGAAAATCTACTGAAAATTTTCTAACAACTTAATTCTCTAATTTTATTAGTTTGACCTTAAATTTGATACTAAGATTTTGTATAGGTTTTTTAGATGCGTTTTGATTGTTTATATGGAAGTTTTACTATCATTTCATCTATGTGGTGAATATTTTATTGATTGTTTTATAGAAAATATTTGAGGAAAAAATGTGTTCAATAAAATTGAAATGAATTTATTTGGACATCTAAGACAAGATGAAGTATCTTGATTGACATGCACACATCTTATATTTCAATGAAATAAACTTGTCTTACTTTTTAAAAAAGAATTCCGCCTCTAACTTGACTGACCTATAGCATTAAAAGAACCCACAGTCATTAAAACTAAGACCAAATTTATATAAATTGATTCGATTGACATCTCAAAATTTAAAAGTATTGATAGATGAAATTATAAATATACTTCATGGCTTCATGCTTTCAAGACTCAGGTTTGAAATTCTCTTGTCAATTTGCAACGACTTCAAAAAAAAAACCTATAATTACCTTAGATTTATCCAAAAATTTCTTTCACCTATAATAAAATGAGTACATATAATATGAAATTTGTTTATCATATGAAATCACTCTTACAATGTTGGCAAAATTTGTTTAATACTCCTAGTATTAGAAAATATTAGAAATATATTTAAAAATAAAAATTAAAGATAAAATAAAAACATTCAAGCTTATCAATGCATAGTGAATAAAATTATTTATGATTACTAACATTGATTTGTATCTTTATGTGGCCGTGGAAGTCCATATTTGCTACCCTGTAACCAGGCCCAATATCTAGTAGTCCGTTGCATTTTGTGTTCGGCCTAAAATGAGAGCCCGGTGCCGCGTGTTGGCTAACGTGTGGCGGGCTGAGGACATGTGGATGTCTGTGTGATAATGAAGTAAACATGCCTCTCCCCTTTCTATGATACATGTGTAATAGGAAAGCAACACAAAGTTTCTTTTCCTACATCTATGTGTATCTGTTCTAGTAAAAATGTGTTTGAACACATGCATGCTGATGTTGGTTCAGCTTTTGTTACTACTCATGGGGGTGCTCTTATTTCCAGTTCATTATAGATGATTTTTAAGAAAGGCATGGGTGTTTCTTTTAAAACATAAATCAGATTGTTTTTGAGAAATTTAAAAATTGAATGTGTTTGATTGAAAACCAAACAAGAAAAAGGATTAAAACTGTGAGAACAGGTAATGGTCTGGATTTCTGTAACTCTCAACTGAATTACTTGTGTGTCAGTTTAGGATTAAGAGACATAAAACTATCCCCTATTCACCACAACAAAATGATGTTGCAGAGAAGATGAACAGAACTTTGTTGGAAAGAGTTAGATGTATTCTTTCTCTGTCAAAAAAGTTTTGGGATGAAGCTATTAATACTACTACCTATTTGATTAATAGATCTCTCTCTGTCCCTTTAAAAGGAAAACATGTTAGCCTTTCACACCTAAGAGTTTTTATACATAAACAACCTCATAAACTTGAGCCTAGGTCTAAGAAATGTGTTTTCTTGGGATATCCTGAAGGTGTAAAGGGCTATAGGGTGTGGCTTAAGGATAAACCTAGATTCAAAGTGTTAAACGGTTGAGAAGAAGGAATATTTAGTGTAAGGTTTGATATTATTTTCATTCCAATCGTCCATGTTAAATAGGAGTACAATCATCTCAACATGGTAACTAAATCATCCTTAGTCTATACATGATTTGATCAATCCCTTAATGTGGGGAATTGATCCTTAATTTATTCTCCTAAATCTTTCCTTATTCTAACACTCCCCCTCAAATTGAGTAGTGGGATCTCCGATACTCAATTTGTCAAGTACCTCTTCAAGACTCCTTGAGCTAACCGCCTTGGTTAGTATATCTGCCAATTGATCTTCAGAACGCACAAATGGAAATTCGACAATTCCTTCTTCAATCTTTTCTTTGACGTGCTTCGTTCAGTCATGCTGCACTGGATTCTCTGAAATGCTTATGGCAGCTTTGTTATCGCAGTACAGCTGACTCTTGCTTAGAACAGAGTCAATCTCTGTCATCAGTTTTCTCAGCCACATGATTTCAGTCAGACCACTCTTGATTCCTCTGAATTCTGCCTCTGCACTAGATAGAGCTACCACCTTCTGCTTCTTACTTTTCCATGTTACCAAGTTTCCCCCAACAAACGTGAAGCAGCCCGAGGTCGACCTCCTATCCACTGGATTACCTGCCCAATCTACATCAGTATACCCATGGATTTCTAAGCCTCCATTTTTCTTGAATACTATTCCATGTCCAACAGTTCCCTTCAAATATCGAACTATCCTCCGCGCAGCTTCTAGATGTTCGGCCTGGGGTTGATGCATGAATTGACTTACCACTCCTACGGCATAAGCAATATCAGGTCTAGTATGAGATAAATAGATGAGTCTCCCAACTAATCGCTGATATTGCCCTCGATCTGCCGCCTCAGTTCCATCTCGTATCTTCAAGCCATGATTTTGAACAATCGGGGTCTCGGCTGGTTTACACTCTAGTTGGCCGGTTTCTGCTAGGATGTCCAGGATGTATTTTTTCTACCTCAAGAATATCCCTCGTGGTGAGCGAAGAACTTCAATTCCCAAGAAGTACTTGAGGTCACCTAAATCCTTCATTTCGAATTCTTTGAAAAGCTTTTCCTTCAAACTTACAATTTCCTCCGCATCATCACCTGTAATAATCATGTCATCTACGTACACAATTAAGCAGGTAGTCTTTCCCTCTTGTCTTTTTAGGAAGAGTGTATGATCTGAGTTGCTTTATCTATATCCATAGCTTTTCATCGCGTCTGCAAACCTTCCGAACCAAACCCTCGGTGATTGCTTTAGTCCATACAGAGTCTTTCTTAGTCTGCATCCTTCACCTGTCTTGAATTCGTCTGAGAAACCTGGTGGTGCCTCCATGTATATTTCTTTCTTCAACTCGCCATGAAGAAAAGCATTTGTGACATCGAACTGGTATAGTGGCCAATCTCGATTGGCAGCAATGGAGAGTAGTACTCGGATCGTATCCATCTTGGCCACTGGAGAAAAGGTCTCCGATTAGTCTATTCTGTAAGTCTGAGTATACCCTTTAGCCACCAACCGAGCTTTATACCGCTCAATACTTCCATCCGGTCTCCGCTTAATGGTAAACACCCATCTGCACCCAACTGGTTTTTTTCCTTCGGGTAGTACACACCTGTCCCAAGTGTGATTCCGCATCAAGGCATCGATCTCCTTTTTCATGGCCTCCCTCCAATTTTTGTTTTTCATTGCCTCATCTGCTGACTGTGGGATCTCTTCCCCATCGTATAGTGCTTCCTCAAAGGCATGAGCCATTTCAGTTAGATGACCTTTGGCCAAGTTCGCAATAGAGTATCTTGCCTTTCTGTTGATTCTCTCTGGAGAGTATCTCTTCGGAGGTACTCCTTTATTCACCCGTGGAGGTAGTATATATCTTCCAGTATCGGGATCGATCCCCTCAATGTCGTCCGTTTCAACTGCTTCAAGTTGATCACTAATCTCCCCCTGAGTCCCATTCACAGTATCAGATTCACTAATCTCATTGACAGGAGCAAGAGTACTTACATCCGATATCAGAAGCGGAGAGTCAATATTAGGACTTGTGTCACCTGCCGCTTCAGTCTGTACCACATCAGAGACTTGCCCAGCGGAGTTGCGTACTGCTTCCTCTAGTAGGTCCGCTTCTGGTACACTTGGCACTGACATCCAGCTTAGAGGGTCACTAATATTTTGCCTACTATCGCTCTCCCCCTGACCGCTAAGATGGGTATAGAAGTATTCGGATTCAAGGAAATCACAATTCATGGTTGTGTACATGCGATTTGACTTAGGATCAAAGCATCTATAACTCTTTTGGTTCACTCTGTACCCCACAAACACACATTTAACGGCACAAGGGGATAACTTTGTTCGTTCATGTTTTGGTATATGGACAAAGACTGAGCATCCAAAGACTCGAGGTTCTAGGGAAAGATGCGGAGGTATGGTTGTGTGTAGGGCTAGGGTATCGGTTGGTGTTTGGAATTTAAGGATATGGGTGGGTAGCCGATTTAGAAGATAGGCGGAAGTGGCAAGGGCTTCAGGCCAGAAGGTGTTTGGAACTTGTGATTCTATGAGCATGGCCCGGGTCATTTCGAGTAGGATTCTATTTTTTCTTTCGGCTACCCCGTTTTGTTCTAGAGTGTGGGCACATGTGGTTTGGTGTATCATTCCTTTTTCTAGGATGAACTGTTTCATTTTGGAATTAACAAACTCCCCCCCCCCCATTATCAGATCGAATGACTTTTATGGGTTTTTGGTATTATGTTTGGACAAGGTCACATAAATGGGCAAAGTGTTCGAAAACCTCAGATTTATGCTTCATAAAGTATACCCAAGTCATACGTGTACAATCATCAACAAAGATAAGAAAATATTTAAAACCTTGTCCCCCAACTACTGGTGCGGGCCCCCAAACATCGGAATGTATCAAATCAAATATGGATTTAGTACGGGAGTTACTCAAAGGATAGGAGTTTCTATGGCTTTTAGCCAAAACACAAGTTTCACAATACATGTTCGATTTTGGAGTAATATTGGGAAATAACAATTTTAAATATCCCGAAGAAGGATGACCTAAGCGTCGGTGCCAGAGCCAAGCTTCCCTATCCGCAGACCAGTGAGTTAGCATGACAGCTCCTTTTTGGGCTATCTCATCCACGTAGTACAGCCCGTTACTTTCAGTGCCACGCCCAATAATCTCTCCGGTCCTGATATCCTGCAGTAGATAGAAATTCGGTTGCATTAGTAATGTACAATTTAATTCCCGGGTCACATGACTGATTGCCAATAATTTATGGGATAGTGACGGAACATGCAGACAATTAGACAATTCTAGGGTTGGAGAAATCTTCACAGTCCCAGCCTCTTTTACAACCGTAAACTCCCCACTAGCAGTTTGAATATGAGATAAGTGAGGTGTATGAATCTTAGTAATATCCGACTCATCATAAGTCATTGTGTCAGTAGCCCCACAATCAAAAATCCACCTATTGATTTTCCCAGATCCTGCAGACATTGAGCATGCTATCCCAACATTTTCTCGGACTTTAAAACTATTTTTACATTCAATTGGGGCTGATTTGCAGTTTTCAAAAAACCTGGGGGTTACTTTAGAATTTCGGGAATTACTGGGGGCAGAAATGAATAAATTATTGGGATGGGGTATATTTTGTAAAGGATAGAGAAGTTCCTCCAGCGGCGAATTGAGCACTTTCGGCTGCTCTCGGTGGTGCGCCGGTTAGCTGATCGTTGCCCCGGGTGTGAGCGGCCGCGTCGCAGTTGCCCTCGGTGGCGGCGAGGCTCGCTGTTTCTCCATCCGCTCCAAAAGCTACGGCGGCGTGGCCTTTGCTCCATGGTGGCCGAGTAGCCGCTGGTTTATGCTTCGACTTCCACCAGTCAGGATATCCCACCAATTCGAAGCATTGTTCTTTGGTGTGTTTGCGTTTTCCACAGTTTGTACACACTAATTTTGACCGATCTTCATCCATTCTCCGTTCATCGGAGGTCCGTTGGTTCCACCCCCCGTTTCCGCTACTGCCGCCGCGACGTGGAGCGGAGGGATGATTCGGCCTTCTCACCGTGAACAGCCTTGCTCCAATTCCGTCTCCTGGGGATTTTCCGTCGGTGGGGCGAAGGATTTCCGATCGGGCATCCTCTCGCTTCACTATGTTGTATGCCTGCTCGGCTGAGGGAAGTGGTTCCATCTTCAGCACCTCTCTCTTTACCAACTCATATTTACCATCCAATGCAGTAAGAAATTGATATAATCGATCTTGTGATGTTTCTTCGTTGTAGATCTCGATATCTTCTGGGTATTTCATCCGATTGGGCCGTTTCTGGTCAATTGCCATCCATATTTCATTGAGGTCGTTCCACACCTCTTCCAGCGTGGTGTTCCCCTGTCTTAGGGTGCTCGCCCTACGGTGGAGATCGTATGTTTGTAGCGAATCTCCGCCGCTTTTGTATGTTACAGCTAGGTTGTCCCATATATGTTTCGCCGTTGGTTGTTGAGCAACACGGCTAACCAGTTTGGTCTCGATGTTTTGAACTAGCCACGTGAATACACAATGGTCGGCTTCCTGCCACTGTGTAAACGTTGGATCGGTTCTTGGCGGCGGGGTCGGGACTCCTGTGATGTGAGATACCATCCCCCTTCCACTGATCGCGTTATGCATCAGAACGGACCACACCGGATAGTTCTCTCTATTGAGTTTGAACCCTACTGTCAAGGGTTGAGAATCGGTTTTGTATATGTGTCTTTCTGGTTTGGTTTCGTGATTTTCTGGTGGTTGGCTTTGCATAAGTCTTTTACGCATGAAGTTTGAAAAGAGGCGTGCAAACTCATCCGCTTCGGATGTGTTCGGGTCGCCGGTGATCTCTTTTTCGATTTCTGACATTTCTACCTTTTTACAGGTTCTTGGCCAAGAGGTTGGGAAGGGTTAAGAGCGATGATGAGATTGATTCTGAGCTCCCAGAATCATTGCTGGCTCTGATGTCATGTTAAACGGCTGAGAAGAAGGAATATTTAGTGTAAGGCTTGATATTATTTTCATTCCAATCGTCCATGTTAAATAGGAGTACAATCATCTCAACATGGTAACTAAATCATCCTTAGTCTATACATGATTTGATCAATCCATTAATGTGGGGAATTGATCCTTAATTTATTCTCCTAAATCTTTCCTTATTCTAACACAAAGTCACCATCACTAGAGATGTTATTTTTAATAAATCTAAATTTTTCCGGCTTACTAAATCTGTGATTTCTAAATCCAATGATGACTCCAAAAGGTAGAGGTTGCCTCAAGTGAGTTGAAGGGTTATGTGACTCATGACCTGATCCAAAATGAAAATGCTTTTGAAAATGAGTCAGAGTCTGAGTTTGATTTCTAAATTTGATATTGGTCAAGCATGATAATGTGTCTGATAGTGTTACTGAGAATGTGGCTGAAGAGGTAGATGCTCATGTTGGCATTAACATTGTTGAATATGATAATAAGCTTGATAGTTATCTGTTGTCCACAGACAAACCAAAGAGAATTATAATCAAACCAAAGAGGTTTGGTGATATGACAACATTATTGACACTACCTTTCTATGTTCATGAATCTGATGGGGATGAACCTAATCTTATAAGCAGGCCTGAACCTAAGGATTGTTCTATTGTTAAGTACAATTGGATTGGATCTACAAGCTGGAGCAGAAAATTGCTGGCCTAAGTTAGGTTAAACTTGTTGCAAAAAACTTGACTTAACAAGAGAGAAGTGGAGATAGAGGAAAGGGGAGATGGAGAGTGCTTTTTACAATTGGTTATGTGTTGGAACTTGAAACACTTATTTATTTCCTTATTTCTCTTTGTTTGTATTGTAAATTTTTATGTGGAGTAATAGTTTCGTGTATTTATGAGATTTGAGAATTTGAGAAGTTGGAATTTGTGTGTAAGAGATTTTTATTGGGAAATACATTAGAGATTTTGGGTGAATGGATTATATCAATGTTTTAAAAATCGGACCGGCAAGCGAACCGGCGACGTTACTGGTTCACGGTTCAACCGGTCAAACCACTGGTCTAACCGTTTTACTGTTGCAAATATATATAAAAATATATTAAATTTAGTAAATGATTTACAATTAATAATATATCACAAAACATTAAACCTTATAGATAAGTAGTGATGTATAAATATAAATAATATTAAAATTTAGTAAATATATTCAGATATATATATATATATATATATATTTAATATTAGTTAGTCTAGATAAAAAATTTAATATTTCACATATTAAAATAATGTTTATTTTAATTTAAGAAAATTTATTTCATAAAATAATATATAATTAAATACGAATTAAGTACTTATTAATTAGTTTAGATAAGATTATTCATTAATGTCAATAGCTAGGGTATATAAATTAAGTATGTAATATAAAAAATTTATTTATAGTAAATAATGAATCTTATATGGTACTAATAATAATATAGATGGTAAGTAGAGCATCATTAAAATATAAAGGATGATAATTATATATATTATAATTAACAATTATATTAAAGAATAATAAAATTAAAATGAATTATTAGTTTTTGTAGATAAAAATTAATGGTTAATGTATAAAAATATTTAATGTTCAAATTGTTCAATGAGCCCATGTGATATAAAAAATTTATTTATAGTAAATAATGAATCTTATATGGTACTAATAATATAAAGAATAATAAAATTAAAATGAATTATTAGTTTTTGTAGATAAAAATTAATGGTTAATGTATAAAAATATTTAATGTTCAAATTGTTCAATGAGCCCATGTGGTGGAGTGGTAGAGGGCTTCTTAACTAGAAGAAAGGTCATGAGTTCAACCTCTACCAACAATAAATTTTAAAATATTTTGAAAAAAAAAATAGAAAACCGGTTTCCGGTTCACGGTCCAACCGGTCCGACCGGCCGGTTCCACCGATTCACGGCGGTTCAATGCAGTGGTGGTTTAAAGGGGTGAACCGGACCGGACTAACTACTGGTTCGCGGTCCGACCGGTCGAACCGGCCGGTCCGGTCCGGTTTTAAAAACATTGGATTATATAGTTACTGTTTGAATTTGTGCTTTTTTCATTTAGGGAGTAGTATATTGTGTAATAATTTCTTAAATATATTTTAATTACTACTATATTTTAACAACTTATTTGTATTAACAATAGGGATGTAATTAAATATAAACTCTAAATATTATACAAACTTCAAACTGTGATCTGGACCGTTTCTAACGGTTTAAATCATAGTTTGAAGTTTGTACAATATTTAGAGTTACCATTTTATCACTATCACAATATGTATATAATAGTTATTTAAATCATGGTATTTAATCAAATTATGGTTGGTGTAATAAGATTTGAAATCAGAATAAATATTTTGTATACAAATAAGATAATTAAGATAAATTGAAAATTTCTGATTTAATATTTTGATTTCAAATATTATGAGACTAACTAAAACTTGATTAAAAACAATGAATTATATTTCATATGCAATCATACAAATTATATAATTTGGAATTATTATGCATTTATGTCTTTAATATTTTATAAATTTGTGAAAGAAGTAGGAAATGTAAAATATCTGAAATAACAATATTGAGTGGCGCAGAAAATCTAATATGTTAATCTTGATAATTGATGATTCTGTGCTTTACATATATCACAACAGCATTAATGGACATTTGTCTCATTAAATAAAATTTAGTAATAACAAAATAAAATGATTTGGATTGAATATAAGATATATAATCTATCAACCAAAGTATAAAATCCAGTCCGAATACAATAATTTAGCTCATACGCATATAATTTGAGTCCACATTCTAAAAATATTTTGTCGTAACTCCTCTTATTATTGGTTAGTAAAATCATAAATATTGAAAAAAGAAGGCAGAATTATTGGCAAATAACCCTTATAAATACTCCAAGCAAGCATTATAGCCAAAGTCATCCTACACACTCATAAACCAAGTCTGCTCCCAACATCTCATTTCTCAACTGCGATGGATCAATTCGAATTCAACAAAGTTGACGTCACCGGCGACCAAACGGAGAGCAAGACATCCATTTCCAACACCGGAAAAGCTCAGCAGCAAAAATCCCAGCCGATGAACATTCCTGGATCGTCGAGCAGGGCATGTGTGGGAGAGTATAATGAGAAGGGAAATGAGGGATTGCCTCCTCACGAGTATTTGGCGAAGACGAGAGGGGCGTCGCCTTCGGTGCATGAAGGGAAGGGGCGGACTCTCAAGGGCAGGGATTTGAGCAATGTGAGGGATGCTGTTTGGATACAGGCCGGCTTTCAAGATTAAACTTAGCACTGATTATTATATATAGTAATAGTACTCCATATATGTTATGAATTAATGTCTGAATACTACATACTACTATTGTTTAGGAAAGTGGGGGAATTCAATCTTACCTTTTGGTTTGGGTAAATGGTGAAGTTTTCTGCCATCTTCTTCCATATATAGTAGCTTCATTACAGGTATTACATAGTATCATAGTATGTGTTTTGGACTAGTATTTATATATATATATTTTTTTTTCTTGGTCAGTGTGTATGTTTAATTTATGGATTACTTTACTTCCTAATTGAAGGAGGCATTATATATTACTTTCGATTGAGTTTGGGAATTGATTGTGATAAAAGTAACCACGCATCATCTGGGTCGTTCATCAGAGACCACCAAGATCGACGGACATGATTTGAAGGCAACGGTTGAATCAGTTGGGATGCCGTTGCAGCTGGAATAGCTCGTCGTTGAAGGAGCGTGCATTGTCCATATATAAAGGAGAGATCAGATGCATGCACAAGCAGAGTGTGTGTGCATAGTAACTGACACCAATCAATTCTTGTTTTCATTTGCTTGATTAGCTTTTGGAGAAAAAGTGAGATTAGAGGCAAGTGTGAAGTTTTGAGAGTTGTATTCTTCATCGTTGTAATCTTCAAATCATCATCAATAAAGATACCTTCTTCCTCGCCCGTGGACGTAGATCGAAAGATCGAACCACGTAAAATCCGTGTGTCCATTTCTTTGTTGTTCTTGCGTTTTACAAATCGGTGGCCAACTATAACAAGTGGCGCCGTCTGTGGGAAGGGTTTCAGATCCGATTGGTTATCGATGGTGACGGCGAGATTCGAAGCGGAGAAGTTCTCGGGGAAGAACGATTTTGCTTTGTGGCAGATCAAAATGAGAGCTCTGCTGATTCAGCAAGGGCTTGATGAAGCCATTGCACCGGATGATTCGAAAGGAAAGGAGAAGGAAGATCTCGATGAAAAGGCTGTGAAGAAGAAGGTTGAGATTGCCAAGAAAGCACACAACGCTATTGTTCTCAACCTCACTGACAAGGTGTTGCGCGAGGTTGCGAAGGAGACCACGGCGCTTGGGGTATGGATGAAGCTCGAGGACCTGTACATGACCAAGTCTCTCGCCAACCGCCTATATATGAAGCAACGTCTGTTCTCATACAAGATTCTTGAAGATCGATCTTTCGCAGAACAGATAGATGATTTTAATAAGAATCTTGATGATTTAGAAAATGTTGATGGCCCGATGAAGAATGAGGATAAGGTCATCATGCTTCTGAATGCTTTGCCTAAATCCTATCAGCACCTCAAGGATGCAATGTTATTCGGCAGAAATGCAGAATCTGGGATTACCTATGAGGAAGTTCAATGTGCTCTTCGCTCAAAGGAGCTGGAAAAGAACTCCTCTGCATCAAGTGAAAGCAATGGCAATCAAGCTCTGAATGTGAAAGGCTTCAAGGGAAAGAAGAAGAAATGGCCGGGATCATTTAAACCCCCTCAACAACAGAAGCAGCATGATGGGGGAGGAAAGGAGACAAGGAGCTGTCATTATTGCAAAAAACCCGGGCATCTCAAGAAAGACTGCTTCTCTTGGAAGAAGAAGCAGACTGAAATGGCTCAGAACCAAGCTGATTTAGCCCTGGAGGAAGAACCGGCTCAGGTTATGAACATCATAGGAAGAGAGATTGAGAGGGCTTGGATCATGGATTCCGGGTGTAGTTTCCATATCAGCTCTTGCAGGGACTGGTTTGAGAATTTTCTTGAAGCAACCGAGTCAGTGATGCTTGGCAATGATCAAGTCTGTGCAGTAAAAGGAGTTGGAGACATCAGGCTCAAGACCAACAACGGTGCAGTCAAGATCATCACTCAAGTGAGGTACATTCCAAGCATCAAAAGGAATCTCATATCAGTTGGTGTTCTTGAGTCAAAAGGGTTCAAGATAATTTCTGAGAATGGGCAGATGATTGTTTCAAACGATGGTGTTGATGTGTTGAGAGCCAAGAGAAAGAATAGCTTATATTATCTGGAGGATGAGGCTATAGTTGGATCTTTGAATATAGCAGAAAAGGTTGGCTTTGAGAGATGGCACAAGAGGCTAGGACACATTGGTGAGACTGGTTTGAAGGAGCTCATCAGAAAAGGGTTGGTTCAGGTAGATGATCCTTCAAGGCCAAACATATGTGAGCATTGTGTCTTGGGAAAAAGCAAGAAGCTACCTTATGAGGCTGGTACACATTCATCCACACAGATATTGGATTATGCTCATGCAGATTTGTGGGGGCCTACAACACCTCTGACCTTGGGAGGAGGAAAGTATTTTTTGTTCATCATTGATGACTATTCAAGAAAGGTTCGAGTGTTCATACTGAAGGATAAGTCACAAGCTTTTAAGAAATTCAAGGAATGGAGTCAGGAAATGAAGCTCAAAGCTGGAAAAACGTTGAAGTGCTTGCGGACTGATAATGGCCTTAAGTTCCTATCAAATGAATTTGAGGTTTTCTGCAAGAGTAATGGGATCACCAGGCACATAACGGTTCCAGCCAACCCACAACAGAATAGGGTGGCTGAGAGGATGAATAGGAGTCTCTTGGAGAGGGTTAGGTGCATGCTGTCATCATCTGGCCTTCCCAAGAACTTCTGGGGAGAGGCAGTGTCTACAGCAGCCGTTTTAATCAACAATTCACCTTCATCAGCAATAGGAAATGAAATACCGAATGCAAGATGGTATGGGAGAGATAACAGCTACAGGGCATTCAAGGTTTTTGGCTGCAGAGCCTATGCCCATTGTAAGCAAGGCAAGCTCAATCCTAGGGCGCTTAAGTGTGTGATGGTTGGCTATCAACATGGAGTAAAGGGATATAGACTATGGTGCACAGAAACGAGGAATCAGAAGATAATCATCAGCCGGGATGTGGTCTTTGATGAAGAGAATATGCCTTTTCTGAGTACTGATGGTCCCATAGACTCTAGCCAAAGAACTGATGTGGCTGGGACTTCTGAGCAGGAGATTTCTGATGGAGGTGGAGTTGCTGAGATGAGTCCAATTCTTGGTAAAGGTGGAACATCAGATGGAGGTGGAGCTGCTGAGCCAGGTAACTCTGATCCTAATACTGATGGCTCAGAAGCACCAACACAGATAGGTAGTGAATACAAGTTGGCTAGAGATAGAGTTAGAAGAGAAATCAGAAAGCCTACCAGATTTAGTGACTATGAGATGAGCTTTTTTGCTCTGTGTGTAGCTGAGGTTATTGAATATGCTGAACCCTCTAGCTACGCAGAGGCCATCAGAAGCAAAGAAAGTGGATAATGGCTCAAAGCTATGAAAGAGGAGATTGAAAGCTTGATGAAGAACTGGACCTGGATATTGGTCAAAAATCCCATGACTCAGAAGATAATCAGCTGCAAATGGATTTATAAGAAGAAGATTGAAGTAGGGGAGACTGAGAAAATCATATTCAAAGCAAGGCTTGTGGCTAGAGGTTTTACTCAAGAAGAAGGGGTGGACTTCAACGAGGTTTTCTCACCTGTTGTTAAGCACACTTCAATCAGGATTTTGCTGGCTTTAGTTGCTAAAAATGGTTGGGTCTTGCATCAGCTAGATGTGAAGATAGCCTTTCTCCATGGAGAGTTGGAGGAAACCATTTACATGCATCAACCAGAGGGCTTTGAAGTCCCGGGAAGTGAAGGTATGGTTTGTTTGCTAAAGAAAAGTCTGTACGGGTTGAAGCAAAGTAGCAGACAGTGGTACCTCAAGTTTGATGAACATATTACTGCTATGTGATTAAGGAAATCAGATTTTGACAGTTGTGTATTCATAAAAGAAAGGGATTGAGCTGCAGTTGTGTTTCTTCTCCTCTACGTGGATGATATGTTAGTAGCAGCTGCAAGTGATGCTGAAGTAATCAAAGTGAAGGCAGAACTTGAAACAAGGTTTGACATGAAAGACTTGGGAGAGGCTAGGAGGATACTTGGAATGGTTATAGTCAGAAACAAAGAGCAAAGGGAGTTGAGGCTGATCCAATCTGATTATATCAAGAGATTGTTGCTGAGGTATCAAATGAATAATGCAAAGGCTGTGAGCACCCCTTTGGCAGCTCATTTCAGGCTCAGCATGGACTAGAGGCCAAAGAGTGATGGTGAAAGAAGGGAGCTAAGTAAGATTCCCTATGCTAACATCATAGGCAACATCATGTACACAATGCTGTGTACAAGGCCGGATCTAGCACAAGCCATAAGTGTCACAAGCCGCTTCATGTCTGATCATGGTAGAGAACATTGGAGTGCCTTAAAGTGGCTGCTCAGATATCTAAAGGGTGCAGAAGACTACGGGTTGGTATATAAGACAGAAGGTGATCAGCAAGATAGGGCACTCGTTGGTTTCTGTGACTCAGATTTTGCTTCAAATAGAGACAATAGGAGATCCCAAACTGATTTTGTTTTCAACCTATATGGGACTGCAGTTAGCTGGAAGTCGGGTTTGCAGCATGTAGTAGCCTTATCAACGACGGAGGCTGAATATATTGCCATAACCGAGGCAGTGAAGGAAGCAAAATGGCTCAAGGGAATTCTGAGGGATTTTGGTGAAGAGCAAGAAACAGTGGACATTTTCTGTGACAGTAGTAGCGCATTAGCCCTTGCAAAGCACCAAGTGTTTAATGAAAGGTCTAAACATATAGACGTGAAGCTCCATTTTGTAAGAGATGAAGTGCAGAAGGGAGAAGTCAGGATGAGGAAAGTGTCAACTGATCACAATGCCGCAGACATGCTAACCAAGCCCTTGCCAGCTCTAAAATTCAAGTATTGCTTGGAGCTGGTGGGTCTCCGAGAATAGTGAAGGGGGACCAGGCTGGGAAGAAGGTGGAGTTGATGGCGTGGTTAAGGTGGAGATTGATAAAAGTAACCACGCATCATCTGGGTCGTTCATCAGAGACCACCAAGATCGACGGACATGATTTGAAGGCAACGATTGAATCAGTTGGGATGCCGTTGCAGCTGGAATAGCTCACCGTTGAAGGAGCGTGCATTCTCCATATATAAAGGAGAGATCAGATGCATGCACAAGCAGAGTGTGTGTGCATAGTAACTGACACGAATCTATTCTTGTTTTCATTTGCTTGATTAGCTTTTGGAGAAAAAGTGAGATTAGAGGCAAGTGTGAAGTTTTGAGAGTTGTATTCTTCATCGTTGTAATCTTCAAACCATCATCAATAAAGATACCTTCTTCCTCGCCCGTGGACGTAGATCGAAAGATCGAACCACGTAAAATCCGTGTGTCCATTTCTTTGTTGTTCTTGCGTTTTACAAACCGGTGGCCAACTATAACAGATTGGAACACATTTATAATGAAGATAAAATGTTGTGTATTTATAGAGTGCAAAATAGAAAAAAATTTAAAAAAATAAAATAAAAAATTAGAAAATTAAAATCATAATTCGGACGCCTGTAATAGTCCGGACAATGATCATCCGCCTATAGTCCACTAAGTTAAGGGCGTGGGCATGGGACGCGCCATCGTCTACCCACCTGCAGTGGTAGATGATGGGACGGGCGATGCATATGACAGACTATTATCCGCCTCATTGTGAATGCCTTCAGTTCTGTTCAGCAAACACTTCAACACATGCAAATGCAATCACATGCAAGACATCCAAGAATCACATGTTTTTACTACCCTAACAAAATTAATTGAAAAAGTATATTCATCTAATGATTTGGTTATTGGGTTTTTAACTAAGAGGTCTAAGGTTCAACCCTCAATAAGAACATATTTTTTCCATTCTTTACTTTATTAATTTATCAATTCATATTTCTTCTTATTATCAAAATAATACCTTTCCATTCTTACTTTTTTATTTTATCAATTCATATTTTTTCTTATTATCAAAATAATACCTTTAAATACTTTATGAAATCTAAACTTTTACTAATTTGCATATATTATGTTGTTATATTTATGCTTTGGTTAAAATCATTTTTAATCTTGTGTTAATGTTTTTTTCTTCTAATGTACTTATAATTTGTGATCCATGCATCTTATTCTTTATGCAACAAAATAAATATTTTAAATATTTTTGAAATCTAAATATTTACTACTCTACTTATACTTTTGTATATAATATTTATAATAATTTGTTATTTTAAATGAATAATACATATTTACAAGTTAATGCATGTTTATGTTTATATTTTATTAACAAAGCTAGTGCTACTTAAATATTAATATAATATTATTTACATTATTATTAAAAATAATATTAAATTAAATATTTAATATTTAAATATTAAATTTATTAATATTTAAAAAATTAAATTCCGCCCCGCCATTTCCTGGATCCGCTACTGTTTTGAGATTCAATGAGTCATAGTAATGTTAGTTTTCGATTACAACTATGCTTTTTTTTTTCTTTTTTTAGTATTTTCTTCGTCTCGAAGAAGATGACTTATTTCTTGAGTGACATTATGTGTTGAATGAAGAAAATAAAGTAAGAAAGAAAAATAAAATAAATAAAGGTGTTTATACTTTTACTTAGTAATGAATACATATAAAAAATGGACATCGATATTTTTCAGTGGAAGCATAAAGCCTATTCGCGTTTTTAGTTTTAACTGAAGGCATTGTATATTTGTATTTACGCGTTTTCAGGAATCAATCTCGTGAACGCAATCGCATTCAAGTAGTCCTTTCGAGTCAATCAACTTTTTAACTGAAGGCATTGTATATTTGTATTTAAAACGTCTTTTGCTTCCAATTTGATTCTCCCCATCTCTCTTTCGAGTCAATCAACTTTTTATTATGTTTGCATTTGTAGCTGTGTGCTCGACTGAGTCAACCAGGTTAGGCGGTTGAACTATTTTCAAGAAACTCGTTCTATTGCCATTTCGGAGCTGGCTTGATTATTTCATTGTAATTCTACTCGAATTGGGGTTTCTGATGAAATGAAAGAGCTGTGGAGATCTCAAAATCGGTTCTTGGCGGCATTTGCTTTATGCACCCTTTGTCTGCTTAACTTGGGTATTTGCTGCTCTCTCAATGATGAAGGTATGATTTTTTGTGTTTTTTCTGCCTTTGATATTGCAATTGTTGATGGGAAATGAAGTGGAGAAGCTTTTTTGCTTTGAATAGGCGTGGCTTTGCTGAAATTTAAACAAGAAATTGTGAGTGATCCACATGGAGCTTTGTCAAATTGGGTTGATGAAATTGGAATGGAGAATCCATGTTCTTGGTCTGGTGTTGGCTGCTCAAAAGGATATGTTGTTGATTTGTAAGTGATTGAAATAATGCTTTTAGTTTGTTGTGGATTTTGAATTGCAGACCATCTTATACTGCAGGAACCTCAAAGATCTATGCCTCAGAGGTACTTTGTCTTCTCATATTGGGACCCTAATTCACTTGAAATCTCTGTAAGATAATTCTATAGTTCAAACAATTCAAATTTAGTATTTTATTTCATTGCCAATTTTGTGATCTGTTTGCAGTTTTATTTACTTGAAATTGTTTATTTGAAGAATTCTGCGCAACAACTCGTTTTCGGGTGTGATCCCTGAAGAAATCACTTACATAAAAGGATTGGAGGTGTTGGATTTTGGATACAATACCTTTAGTGGACAGCTTCCTTGTAGTCTAGGCAACAATTTCTCAATGACACTTCTGTAAGTTGGATTGAAGCCTGCTCATAAGTCATGCCTTTGATGGAACATCTTTTTCTCTGTCTGATGAATAGGCTTCTTTTGTGATGCAGTTTGCTCGATAATAATGAGCGTATTAGTCACATATGTCCTGAGATTTATGAACTTCAGAAGCTATCTGAAGTTCAGGTGGAGGAGGAGCTGTTGTCGAGATCCAAAGAGGCAGCTTGTGAAAGCCTATTTACGCCATGGTATGTACAATCTATTCACCACTTTTGACTTGCTTCGATTCTTGAATGGTAGCTTGTTTGTTCGTGTAGGTTTTGATAAGTCGCTGAGATTGACGTATCACCCTCCCATTATAGCTATATTTTCTGTAGTTTGGATTTTAGCATTCTGCTTTTTGTCTGATTATTACTGAACTCATCTTATATACTGAAGCATCCAGTTTTTTATCGTAGTTGATAGAAAACACACATTTCAAACCTTCAGTTAATCTCGAATGGCCTATTGAGATCTGTAATCCCAAAATAAAAAAAAAGAAAACAGAAAATGGATGTGAGGGTGCAATGTTAACTTCAATATCCATTATTCCATTTTGGTGAGTGAATGACGGCAATATGAAAAAAATCCAAATGAGTATTAGTAGTAATAATAAAGTAGAGAGTGACAATGAATGAGAGCTTTGGTAGTGATCACAGTGGATTTAACACGTCTATGAAGTTTTTTATGTGACACATGGATATAATGAACAACTGTGTTTATAAATAATTAATACTCCTATATATTACTATTAGCATAAATATGTAGTGAATACATATCTACAATAAGAACTTCTGTGTTTGTACATAATCATGTAAACTCATGTCTTAATTAGATCAAAGATAGGTTCTAAACTTTATACTCTCTCCGTCCTTGAAAAGTATGAACATATGGTTCGGCATGGGTTTTTATTTATAATTGGTAAAGTAAGAGAGAGATAAAGAGTACTGTTAGTGGAGTGTGGGCTCCACATTATTAGTAGTGTAGTGTAATGGTATAAGTTGTAAATAGAATGATGTGTAGGGGTAATGTGTTGTTTAACTATTCCAAAATTAGAAAGTTATAGTTCATACTTTGAGGGATGGAGGGAGTATGATTTACTCGTCCTCTCCTTAAATGCATCAGAGTCCTCATTGACATTCAATATACTTTTCCTTTTCAATTTCATGATATCCCATTACCTCCACAGGACTTCTTGGGAAAAACGAGATGCGGGAGAGCAGAAATTATTACAAGAACCACCGATAAGAAAAAAACAGCCCTTCAGGTTCCGTCTTCCTCCAAGTTCCCCTCGAGAATTTCAACCACCCTTAATTCCAGATCCAGATTTAGCCCCTGCTCCTACTCCTGCTCCTGCACCTGCTCCTTCTGTGCCTCAGTCTCCCGCGCCTTCGCCTTCGCCTTCACCTTCACCTTCACCTTCACCTTCACCACCTTCCTCTCTCTCTTGCCCTTTCGCTGACAATAATTCTCGAACAATACTTCCAGAAGCAGAGAATCGAACTCACCCAGCTAAGAGAAGCACAAGAATCGCACACTTGTATTGGTTGCAGCCATTGGTGGCTCTCTATTACTTTTGCTTGTAGTCATTGGAATCGCCGTTTATCAATATGGTAAAGTTGCAACTGTCAAGCCCTGGGCGACGGGATTAAGTGGACAGCTGCAGAGAGCGTTTGTAAGTGATGCGCCTTCTTACCTCTACACTGCAAATCATTTTTAAATTTATGTGATTAATTTCATTGTTCTTGCAGCGTGAGCCATAGCGGATCTCAACTATGATGAATTCTGACACTAAATTATCCATTCTTGGCGTCTCAGGTGTCCCAAAACTCAAGAGATCCTAACTTGAGGCTGCTTGTGAAGATTTTAGCAACGTGATTGGTTCAACCTCGATTTGTACCTTCTATAAGGGCACATTGTCCAGTGGAGTAGAGATAGCAGTCGCATCCGTTGCCATGTCATCTGCAAAGGACTGGTCTAGTAATCTCGAAAGCCAATTCAGAAAGAAGGTGCAATTTATGTGATTATGTGTTTCATGAATGTCTTATGTATGTCTACATCCCGTTCTAGACGGAGATCCGTCTTAGAGTGATAAAAATCTAGTCCTTTGACACCCTTTTCGTCTGCGTTTCAGATTGACTCGCTATCGAAAGTGAATCACAAGAATTTCGTCAGCCTACTCGGTTTTTGTGAGGAGCAGATGCCCTTCACAAGAATGATCGTTTTCGATTTTGCTCCCAACGGGACTTTGTTTGAGAAGCGGAACACTTGGACTGGACAACACGATTAAGAATAGCAATGGGAATCGCATACTGCCTCGAGCACATGCATCAAATGACACCCCCGTTAGCCCACAGAAGCCTGACCTCCTCGTCAATCTATTTAACTTAGGACTACGCTGCCAAAGTGTCCGAACTTGTCTTCTGGGACGAGGGCACTGCAGCAGAGAGGCAAACGGATCCGCAGAGCAACGTCTACAGCTTTGGCGTGATACTGTTTGAGATGATGACCGGTAGGCTTCCATACACTGCGGGTAGTGACTCTCTTGAAGACTGGGCGTCCGACTACCTCAGGGGAATGCAATCTCTGAGGGAAACGGTGGACCCGACCCTGGGAACGTATAACAAATTGGTGAACTCATAAGGTCTTGTGTAGATGAGAGGCCGTCGATGAAAGAGGTGTGCACGAGGTTGAGAGTGATCACCGGGATAGGGCCCGATGGAGCCATCCCGAAGCTTTCACCCCTGTGGTGGGCGGAGCTTGAGATTCTGTCGACTGAGGCCAGCTAAGGTTGGGAGGGATTTGACAGAGGCATTGTTTATTGGCTGAGGAAGCTTCTTGCTGCCTCTTGGTATAAACTGAGGTATGTAAATGGCAAATGCAGTTCAAAAAGCGCGTGTCTAATTGGAACTAGTGTAACACATGTGATGTGCTATTACTAATTTTATTCTTATATCAATTCAAATTTTGAGTCTGGTTAGTTATAGTAGAAGAATTTGGTATATATAATATTCCTTGTCAACAATATGTAATTAAAATGCTAAAATTATTGCCAGGGGTAGCTAGAGGTGTCCACGGTTCCGGAACCGCCGGTTTCGGTTTTGAAAAATGCTGAACCGGAACCGAACCGCGAGAGTGTTTCGCGGTTACGATTCAGGTTCCAAAACCGCCGGTTTTGGTTTCGGTTCCGAACCACCGGTTTTTTGCGGTTCCGGATTGGTTTCATGGTTTTTCGAAGGTTTTTTGTAGTTCCGGTTTGGAACCGCTCGGAACCAACGGTTCCGGCACGGTTTCGGTTCGAAACCATAACCGACGGTTACAGTTTCGGGTTTAACCGCCGGTTCGGTAAACCTTGAGCAGGTCTAGGGGTAGCGCAGTTGGTTTCGAAAGGGCAGAGTTGTAAGAATGCAAAATTATTACTCCATCCATCCTATTATAAATGATGTGAATTCCTTTTTAGGCCGTCTCATTATAAGTACCACCGTTTCTTTTATGGCAAAAAATTAATATTCTCTCTCTTTTACTTTATCTTCTCCTACTTTTTCTCTTTGCCCCTCACTCACTTGTACTTATTCTTTCTTAATTTAACAACTAAACACCATTACCTAAAATCTCTATCCAAAAGAAATGTGTGTGGGAGGAAATACATAATAATTCTTGTATATAAAATTAAGTTAGTAAAACAAATTATTACATATACAAGATCAGATCCCAATAAAATATTGTACTAGTAATCTTTAAGGGATATTGGTCCCTAAAACTTGACCAAATTTTGGTATTTTCCACTAACTTTGAAATTAGTATTCCCTCTGTTCTTGAAAACTTGTTATTTATTTTCATTTTTTGTAAATTTGTCACCCTTCACTTTTACTATTTTTGGTAGTGGACTCGCATTCCATTAACTCATTTTCAATCACATTTTAGGGTAATCATAATGGATGCCCTAGTGGGCGCCACATCAACATTTCTTAGTCTGCCCCTTCTTCCTGCAATGGTGTCGCCCTAGTGTTCGCCCTATCAATTAAACTCCATTTGCATTTAATTTTTAATATTATTATTTTTTATTTTTGTTTTTAATTACAAAAATACTACTCCCTCCGTCCCATAGTAGATGTCACACTTGAGAGATGATACAGGATTTTAGGAGATGTTATTTTGTGTGTTAAGTGGTGAGAGAAAATATAATTTTATAATTGATGTGAGTGGGAACTTTTTCTAAAAGAGGAAATGTGACATCTTTTGTGGGACAAACTCTGCACTGCGCGACTTGAGTTCGAAACTCACTAAGAACTAAAAAGGAAAGTGTGACATCTACTATGGGACAGAGGGAGTAAAATATATTATATTAAACACCACATATTTTAAAAAATAACTACATTACTTAATTAAAAAAAACTACATCATACTTACCTAAAAAATAAAAAAACTGCATTACTAAACTAAATTTGTGCGAAAAGTGTGTGAAAAGTGAATGAGGATGGAGTATCTATAATGGTTTAATAAAGCATAAATTTTTTTTTTAAAAAAAGTCGAGATCGGGCACTCCCTTGCAATGGGCGCTCGATGCATCGCCTGACGCGTTTTGCGACCGAGTGGGATGACCGATATTTTGGTCGTCTCACTCGGGCGCCCGATGCATCGGGCGCCCGAGCCCGATCTCCACACTATTGTGGATGCTCTTATTATAAAACTAATACTCCCTCCGTCAAGGCATTAGGAGTCCCGGTTGAGTTGAGTGTGGGTTTTAAGAAATGTTTGAGTGTGTGATAATGGAACGTGGGCCCTATTCGCATTATTACTTGCTTTATTATTTGGATGTGTTTTTACTTGTATTTTTTAGTGTTTTATTTTATAATATTTTTATTTCACTTTTTATGGAAATGTATAACCGGGACTTCTAATGCCGGATGGTTGAAAATGGTCAACCGGGACTCCTAATGCCGGACGGATGAAGTATATAAAAGTAGGATCCATATGTTACTAAAATTTTCAACCCACTTTCTTTTTTTTTGGTTTGACCACAGGTGTTCCGAATCCGCCTTTGGCGGAATCAGATTAATCCTGTTTGACCGGGCTTGCGGATTAAGGTCGAAAGTCTTCTAGCGGGTGATGGGGTTTGAACCCGTGACCTCAAGGTTACCACAGCTCCACGCTGCTAAATGCGGTACAACCCGTTGGTTCAACCCACTTTCTATTAGTATATTTCTTAAAATCGATGCCAAGTCAAATGTGGACAAATTATTAGGAATAGTTAGGGCCAGTTTTTTAGCCTTGATAATAGAGGAAAATGAAAGTAGTCCACCTTTTTCTCATTGTTTTGTAGCATTGATCGTGTTTCCATTCGACCCGGGATTTGGGTCTTCGACCCGTCCTTTTTTACTGTTTTAATTAGAATTTCATTGCTAAACAATCCACAAAAATTTGTGGGTTTATTTTCCAATTTGGGGCAGTGTGAGAGGACTATAATTCATCTTCCTCATCTACCCTCACATCTCATTACAGCGCTCCAAAGTTTGCAACCAAGAATTTCATTTTGTGGAGGTAATTCTTATACAATTGAAACTCATGCTTATGATATCTTTGACATCGATTCTACAATTTTATCGGTCAGATCGAATCTACATTTTTTTCTTTGGAGAGTTCGAAATAGCTGTTTCGAACGAATCTTGTGTCTTGCTTGTTTCGCCGTTTTCCTTTTGTGTATTTGAATGATTTACTGCTGAAATTATGCTCCTACATTTTAGGGAGATTTTTGTAAGTGCGTTTGACGATCTTGGATCGATTGGAGCTAAATTGCAAAATAAACTCTGGCTATTTACTGGTGAAATTATGCTCATACATTTTAGGCAGATTTTTGTAAGTGATTTTAACAATCTTGGATCGATTGGATCTGAATTGCAAAATAAACTCTGGCTATTTTTGTAGATTTGTAAAGTTCTTGGATAATGGCACCTCCAGTTTCGACGACAGCCCTTGTAATTCAACTGATGGAGGAGGTTATGCATAACCATCAACTTGATGTTATTACAATGATTCTCCTCTATCTACAACGCAACCGTCGGGGGCTGAACCAAAGATCTGTACGAGCTATTTACAGTCGTTTGCGTAGGATACCAGACCAAGTCAAGCATATTAATCGCTTGGTCAATGTATCCGTTGTGGCATGTTTAGAAAACTTGCGCATGGATCGGAACGCTTTCGGAAGGTTATGTCGCATATTCAGACAAAATGGTGATCTAAAAGACGGCAGGTTTGTGAGGGTTGAGGAGCAGGCTGCGTTGTTCCTATCTATCTTGGCACACCACAAGAAGATCAAAGTTGTCAAATTTGATTTCGCGCGTTCTGGATACACGGTTTCATACTATGTTCATCGTGTCCTACGAGCTGTGATTAGGTTGCAAGCTTCTCTATTAGCTACTCCTGAACCGGTAACAGATGAATCAACCGACAATAGATGGAAGTGGTTCCCGGTGTGTGCTTGTACATCTCAAAGAGGTTCACTATAATGTAGCTAATAGCTTTTTGACAAATTTGTTATGGATGCAGGGGTGCCTTGGGGCTATAGATGGGACTTATGTCAGCTTACAAGTGCCCCAGGATGATAAGCCTCGGTATCGTTCACGAAAAGGTCAAATTTGCACAAACACCTTAGCTGTGTGTGACCGGATGATGAAGTTCGTGTATGTGCTGCCGGGGTGGGAGGGCTCTGCAGGAGATGCTCGGGTCCTCCGCGATGCTGTGAATCGCCCCAATGGATTGAAGGTTCCTCGAGGTGGAATGAGCAAACTGTTTATACTTGATTGCATTGTAGTCTATTACTATTAATCGAGAAATCGATTGTGCCTACTTGCAGGTCATTACTATCTATGCGATAATGGTTATGCAAACAGTGATGGTTTCCTAACTCCCTACAAAGGTGTTCGCTATCATCTACAAGAATGGGGGCCCGCTACTGAGGCCCCTCAAAGTCCACGCGGAATTTTCAATATGAGACATACGCGTGCACGAAATGTCATTGAACGTGCGTTCGTTGTACTTAAAATGCGTTGGGGAATCTTGAGGAGTGCGTCCTTTTACCCGGTGAAGGTGCAAGTCCGACTTATTATGGCTTGCTTTCTGCTTCACAACTATGTGCGAGGTGCAATGGAAACCGATCCAATCGAACTGACAATGGATGGAGGCCATATTGACCCAGATTTAGAAGCTGAGGCTGTTGAAAATGAGTTTGTTGACACCGTGGAGCCTACAACAGAGTGGAATACTCATCGAGAAGCATTAGCACAATCGATGTGAAATGCAGTATTTTTTTTATGACAAATTTGTGAACACTTGATTATATGTTGTCCAATTCCAGTTTTGTTGCTTTATGAGGTAATTGTAACGAAGTTTGCAACTTTCCAGTATACCGGAGCTCCACAATGATGCAGGCCAACGAAGTTGAGTTGAACCTAAGTTGAATCTTCACCTTTGCAGTCATGTTGCATTTAAAGTGGAATTGTTATAAATTATGGTTATGACTCTTGATCTATGTAATAGTTGTAATTTGAATGTATGAACAAGGATTATGAATTGTGAGCACTCTATGTTACTGCAACTCTATGTTACAGCAATTGAATTTGTGTAATGAGGTTACATTTTCAGTCAAAATATTGCTGATTTAGTGTTACTTCATATAGCTAACATGCACCAAAATATTGTTGATTTAGTGTCACTTCATATAGCTACACGAGCACCAAAATACACCCTATCTTTTGTACAAAAGTCATAGCCCCATACACACCACTTTACACCTTCGATCCAAAATGCCTACCAGAGGACATTGAAAACACAAAAGGGGAGACATATGGGTTCATATGTAACATACTATCAGCAAAGCTTAGCCTACTATAGACAAAGCCCCATCAGATACTTGCATGCATAATTTGGTCTTCTTACTATGGAGCTGTACGTCGGCTGGTTGGGCGAGGGCTACACGATGCACATGAACTCGCAAAAGGGGAGGCATTCAGTACTTGTGGGCCAGTCGCTTGAGGGGGACGTGGTATATTATTTTTCGTTCTTTTCTGGAGTCCGGCTCCCATAAGTGGAACCACATGACACTGGTCCTTCACAGTCGACGATTGACAATCACTCCCGCTTTCATCGCCGATAAATAACTTACGTCGGACTTTCGACTCCGCTCCAAAAGCAGGAGAGTTGACCTCATCTTCATCTTCCGACGGCGACGCATATTTGATTGGGATGGGGTTTCCTCGAGTGGGACTCTAGTCGGAAATAACAATCACTGTGGGAGTGTCTTCTTCCTTCACATCATCTAAGCCAAATAAAGAAGCTAGGAGATTGAATTCAGGCTCGTCTCTGTGATAGTATGCCGCCGCAAAGGTGTTCTTATACAGATAAAAAAATGGCCGTAAGAATACATATGATGCTTTGTGGACTATATATCACACAATATCACACAATGTATGTAATAGAAGTAGTTATTACCTTCAATATTTCGACCCATACACAATCATCAGCCATGACAAAGTTTTGACGTGGAAGCCACGTCGCCCCTGTAGTGTGTACCACCTCTTTGAAGGTGTGGTATCGGGACTGGAGCTCCCTTAGCCGGTCAGACAGCTTCGAGATTGTGAGTTTGACCCCCAACTCACCCTGTATAGCCAACCCACACTCGTTCAAGACCCAGGAGGGTATATCACTGCCTTCCCAGCATGCGTTGTCGCGAAAACGTTTGATGGTTGACAACATCAGATGATCCATACGTGGATTCCAGTTGCCTTGGTACAAAAAATGATCTTGCAGTGGTATGTTCATAGCCATGACAGGAAGTTATAGATATATTAAGTAGAAAGATGTTTACTGAAAAGTTGAAGTGCATAGCCTTTTTATAATGCCCATCTTTGTTAGAGGTGTAGTTGGTTATTTCACACAACTACCCACTCCGACCTCAGTAATGAATGCTTAGCTTTAATTGAAGATGTGATAAACCTGCATAATATCTCCTCACTTCATTCATTCTCTGAGAGTGGATTGACATTCATTCATTCTCTGAGAGTGGATTGACATCGAGCTACCCCAGCTACCCCAATTTATAAACTAAACGCAGAGGCTTCTGCCAACTTTTTTCTATGTTTTATTCATTTCATTTTAAACACTTTTTTTCTATGAAACAACAAAGTACTCAAAAATAACCATCATCTTGCAAGAATTATTGACTTTAATTATTAGTGAATTTAAATGCAAGAATTATGGAGTAGTAAATAAGCGGTGCTTAAAACGCACGGATTTAGAGGTCCTATATTTATAGAATGATAAATCTCATCTATATTATTCTCTTTTATTTTACTTTCTCTTAGTTAACTACTATTTATTATTATTTTCGTCAAACACGTGCCGAATAGTAGTCAACCACTTGAGCTGGGACAAATAAAACATCTACAAAGATGTGAATATTAAAAAAATTAACTATAACTTTTGATCTATTGCGTTCACTAGTATTTAAAGTCAATAATGTATAATAAAATATGCTTAAATGCAAACATCTTTTTGAGTATTTTTTGCTGTTTCATAGAATGAAAAAAGTGTTTAGAATGACGTGAATAAACATAGAAAAAAGTTAGCAGAAGTGCTGCGTTTAATGCTATGTTATTAACCACAACAACTCTCCCATCTACCATTCGGCTGAGCAGTTCTTCAATGTGCACCATTTTCGGTGTCCACTTTACAGTTTGCTCCCACTATATTTGGATAAGTTGGCAATTTATTGCAGTTAGATGCTGACCCCTCTCCTCTTTCTCCTATAAACCAACATCAATAAATAGCTCTGCAAATGGTTGTATAACTCACCATACAATGGCCGCTCCCCATATGAATGACGGTGAATATGCGAGGAGACCAAGTTTCTTCAAGTGCTACTCCGAGAGTCTCCACAGCAACGGAATAGTAAGTATCTGCTCTATTATTTCATATATGTTAGATTCTTGTGTCAACACTTGAATAACAACGACTATTATTTTTAACCATCTGCAGCGCTTTCCTCCTGAATTTGTTGGTCGGCATGGGGCATCCTTACCACATCAATGTATTCTTATGATGCCCAATGGGAGAGTATGGGGTGTAAGCTTGTTGAGAGTTGCGAATGGCTTCTTCTTCAGGGTTGGATGGAGAAACTTTGTTCAGGCTAACGAAATCGTGAATTTGGACTTGCTGATCTTCACATGGCTTGGTGGAGGCACGTTCCATGTGAAACGGTTTGATCTCGGTAGTGGTTGCCCACCGAAAAGTGACTTCAGAGGTAATTTGTTGTTATACAAGTTATTTTAGGCATATTAATCACGACCGTAGTGGTAGGAAAAGATACTAAGTTTTTACCCTTCTTTATGTGCAGCTCTTGGAGAGAATCCAAACGACGAAGACTACTACTCTCCTGATATACAATCATCTGACGATTACTCTCCGTCTGAAACTGAGTTCGATGCAGAGGCTGAGGATGAACACGAAGAAGAGGTGATGCTGCCCGCCGAGCGCGAACGCCCCACTTTCAATGTGGTACTGACAAAAAGAAATATTGATGGATGCTTTGTGAGTATTGAAATTTAACACCATGTTATCTTCGTCGCAGAGGCTTCCCTGCTGCTCATCATGAGACTTTTTTTAGGAACTGCCACTTAGTTTCTGGAATGCTCACATCCCTGCCGCCTCTATGGATGCTCAATGTGCCTACTTCACCACTTTTGACAACACTTGGGAGATGCGTATAGGTACTGGCAAAGGCAAGCTTTGGATTCAACATGGGTGGAAGTGCTTTGTGAGAGACAATGCCTTAGTTCAAGGTGATCGGTTGTACTTCCAGTTGGTGGATAACGATGATGTGCAATTTTATGTGAACATTAACCTTTGAATAGCTCGTCCCTAGATGATGCATATATAGCTAATGTCTCGCTGTTTTTGAATTTTGTGGGGTATCAAGCGCTAGCAACAAGTCATACTAGAAAATGACGATGGGCGATGACTATTTTGTATGATAATTGCAGTGTAGTGTTTTCATATGTAATGGCCTCATGTTATCGGCAAGTAATCAGGCCTTGCAGTTATCGTCAAGTTTTCTCTATGTTTTTTTATGGATGGACCTGATGATGGTAAAACACTTTGCTTCAATAGATGCAAAGATCAAACAAAATAAGTGATAATAGCAAACTAGCATTTACTTCATTACTTCCAGTTGCATTTGTAGATTACAAAATAACCATCAACCTAGCCAATCATACCAAGAACATAGTCATACTGGTTCATACATATGCATCTATTTACATTTGGCAAAATAGCTACTACCTTAGCAAACCATACGAACAGGCAAACCATACCTACTACTTACATTTACATAGCAAAAAGCAGAGTGATCCGAATAACCAATTACAACACTAGCTGCACTGCCACATATTCCCCATCACTTAGCACCATACTTCCCCAATGCGCGAAAGACATACGCATGCCTTGCCACCTCGGGTAGACTCATGAAGAAGTCCATGCGCTCAACTTTTTCCAGAATGAAGTCAGAAGCATCAAAGACTTCGGCAAGGATGATTCCATTGATGTTAGAAACAAGCTCGAAAACATCCTTACGTGCCTTTGTGAGGTCGAATTCATACCCAATTCTGTTTCCGAGATATTCAAGGCGAGCGTTAGTGGCTTCATGCATTTTTCCAATGACCTCCACAAGTCCCTCCAATCCAGCATCGCGAGTTTTGCGCTTCTTGCTTGAGGTTTCAGTAGTTGGTGACTCACGCGCACGAGAGAATCCACTATCACTCATCACAGTAGGGGAGTCCCTGTGAAGCCCTGCATCACCTCCAAGGAAGGCGTGGAGACCAAAGTCGAAATCAAGGCCAGCTCCAGTAGTTTCCACATGCTCAATCGGTTCGAGATCGTTGTAAGCATCAAGCATGTCTTCAGCTCCTGTACCATTCGCTCTATCCTTACCGAAGATGATCTTCCAGTCCTCGTAATATGGCCATGACTTATTACGTAGCGAACGGACAGCCCCATCAGCCTGTATTTATGATTCTACTTACAATGCGCACAAGCGAAAGGCAAGATAGTTATATAGTTCAGGAGAAATGAAAGTAGTCAACAAGTACCTTAACAATTTCGCTCCATTGATCGTCGCTTACGTCGATCTTATAGTCACCGTGAACATTGAATCCAACACCACTTCGATCTAGTATCTTTGATAGAGCATAGAAGCTCTTATTCCAGGTGTGAATTCTCGATTGGATGTGAGGGTTCGCTTTCAAATCAGTCCCCGGAAACTCTCGGCGCATTACCTCTTCTGCTTTCATTTGATACCCAGATCTGAAGCCGTTATCGGACTTCCAGCCAGTAGCTACCAACTCCTTCATTATTCCAAGCAAGAAGAGTTCCTCTCTGCCGCTCCACGCACGACGCGTCCTATCTGCATTGTGGGACATCTATTATAGATAAGTATTCATTCACTGGTAAAATTAAAACCAGTTTCGTCATATGTAATTGAACAACAACCATTGCTTCCAGATGGAGCTTGCTGACTGCCATTGGTACGCATGGAACCTGACATCTACATGAATAAAACACAAAAATTTAGTTCTCAAACTCAGAATCTGATCGACGATTCGCGGAGATGAATTACCTACGTGAATCGAAGCCGATGAAGGATGAGTTGTTGTCAATTATAGTTCTAGGGCTGATGGCTGGAGGAGATGCGTCGCCGTTTATATAGAATGAGAGCTATTAGCGGGAAATTTGGCTCGATTCAGCTTCCATGGCCATATTTGGTATTTTCTTTGTAAATAGTAGGGACATATTTGGCACATTAGCACAAGCCAGCTGGAGTCGCAACTTATAAAACAGAAGACTGGAAAAAGAGCAATTTTGTCCAAGTTACAAAACATATGTTTAATTGGATCACTAAACAGCCTTGTCCATGCAAATAGTCCAGGCTCAAATCCTATCCAATAGATTCCCATCAGGCCTACAAAACTGGCCCTTAGAGTATAAAATTATCATAAATTCTGCATTTGTTTGTTTTTTAATGGCAGGTATTTAAAAATACATTAAAATAACACATGCATGATTCTTACCAAAATGATTCCCCAACCCACCAACGACGTCGTGCCGGAGGATTCATTTCCCTAAAATTCCCGCGCGCCGCCGCTCGTTTCTCTTTCTCCTCACTCCACTCCACTCCACTCCACTCCACATTACTCTGACGAGCAGCCACCACTCAGACCCATGGAAGCCCGGCCCGAATCCGACCCGACAACTAGCCGAGCGGAGAATCCCAATCCCGACCACGAAGAAATCGAAGAAGATGAAGATGACGAACCCGAGGAAATGATGACTCCGGATGCCCGAAATGTATATCCCTGTTTCGTCGCCTCTCGTCGGAGCGGGTTCCGGTTCGGGTCCACGACATAGTCGTCAAGGGAAATAAGAAGACCAAGGATTTTGTGATTCAGGCGGAGGTGGAGCCTCTCTTCAGCGACGCCAACACCTTCCAGCAGCTGCTGCGCGCCGCCGGCGTCGCCAAATTACGGCTGCATCGTCTTGGTATCTTCGATTCGGTCAGTATTACGCTCGACGCCGGCCCGCCGGAGCTTCCGGGGACTGCGAATGTCGTCATCGATATCTCGGAGGGTAGCTTGCTCTCTGGCGATTTCGGCGTTTATTCCAAACCGGAGGTATGAGTGCTGGATCAATTTTGAAATTAATTGATTGATTGCTTGATTATTGTGTTTGTTGTTTGGAATTAGGGATTTATTATGCAGAATCATTGTAAATAGATTGGTGGTTTCGTGGATTTATGCAATTTTGTTCTATGAATTAGAATTTATGTGGTTAGCTTGTGGAATTTGATTTATAAATCGTGTAGTAATTTAGCAATCAAATTACTGTAAAGCAAAGGGGAGATTGGAAGTGCTTCAGTCGGTTCGGATCTTGGTTTCTAGCATACAAACCACAATTAAGGACTGTAAAGCAATATGAGGGATTGAAAAGATAAACAGTGCAATGCTTAATTACATTGCTTTAATTTGTGCATCATACGTTTTATGGATTAGTCACATTTTTTCCGTGTGCTGGAATCAATTTTCGACAATGCAGTCGTTCTCTTTTGCTTAGTTCTACAATTGTACGGATGACTTAATGGTTTTGTATGATCTATCTTACTTTTTTGATTTGCTAAAGTGCTTCCGTAGGCTAGATCGTGGTCTCTAGAAGCAGCAGCAAGACTGAAAAATTTGTTAGGATATGGAGATTTGTGGGACGGTTCACTGGCTTATGGCTGGGGTCAGTCATTGGAGATTAGCTCAGGGATGGCTTTGCCCAGATTCAATACAATTCCTACTCCAGTTTCTAGGAGAATATCTCTGCTTTCCCAAGACTGGTTGAAGTTCTCTTCCTACAAAGAACGAGCCCTTGGGCTTTCACTCAGTCTATTGTCAACGGGGAACCATGACCTATCTTACAATCTCTCTTGGCGGACTCTAACAGATCCATCTCAAATGTCTTCCTACACTGTGAGGAGGCAGCTTGGACACAATCTCTTGTCAGGATTGAAGTACGCATTTAAAACTGACCACATAGATTCACCAATGAGGCCAACTAGAGGACATGCTTTTGTTTCCACTACTCAAATTGGTGGCCTTTTTCCTGATTTACGGAGCTTGCGTTTTTTCCGTCAGGTATTATGTTCCTCTTCTTAAATTTTACTTCAGAAGCTGCACCTTCTCAATATATTTGTTTGGCTGAGCCATCTTGACAGCAGCATTGAATCTGTTGTTGTGGAGTCCTCTCCTAGTCTTTCGCAGTTATTCTGCAGTTTCTTACGTTCTTATAATGTTATTGACTTCTTAAAAAAATGTTGCTTATTTGTATTTTACCGAAATTTAGTAACATCGTTGAAGCTTTATGTCTGGTGGCTGTCTTGGTGGACCTATTATTTGTTATGCCATTTCCGTATTGAACATATGTTGTCTTGGCTGTAGAGTTTGTGATCAATTGGTTGGCTGGCTTGTCGTATTTTGGAGGGTGCTAAGTTTGCTGATACGTGTAAACTATGTTTTCATCTGACATTATCTCTTTACTGAATAGGAGTTTGATCTTCGTTATGCTATCCCCATTGGATTCTATCGGGCTGCATTGAACTTTGGCATATCTGGCGGTTTTTTGTTTCCATGGAGTAGTCCCACGTATTTGCCCGAGAGGTTCTTCATGGGTGGAAATACTTAACCAGTTTGCTCCTTGATAGGGCCAACATCTATTTTAGGTTTCAAGTCAAGGGGATTGGGTCTCGCTGAACCCAGACGAGTTACCAGAGATAATCCAAATGATGGGAACTCCGATGATTCTAGAATAGATAATGTTGGTGGAGATCTTGCTCTCGCTGCCTTTGCAGACCTCTCCTTTGATCTACCTCTGAAGGTTCTCAGGAATGCTGGTATCCATGTGCACGTCTTTGCTTGCACTGGCAGTGTAAATAAATTGAGTGAGAATTCATACAAGGAATTCTCTCTTCAGAAATTTAAGGATTCTTTCAGAAGCTCTGCGGGAGCTGGACTTGTCGTGCCCACCCGGCTATTCCGCATGGAGGTAAATGCTATTCTGTTTTCCAATTCCCCCCCTCCTGTGCTGATTTTGCTAAAGAATAAAAGATACACACACTAAATATGGTGCAATCTCCGTTTAAACAAAATCGTTGTCGGATGTAGTTATAGACTATTTGCACTCCTCAACCTTCACCGGAAGACTAATCCGACTAGGAATGTTTAGCTCTAAGCTTACAAATGACATGCTGGGAACTAGTATTATTGGGTGGATTTTCATTATAATGTATTCCTACTATTATAAGATATGGTGGAGTGCCTGCTTTTCCAGAAAAAGGGCTTCTTGGCTTAATAACTATGGTGCTATACCAAAGTTCTATTTATGGTAATGGAGGAAATAGAACTTAATTCATGTGTTGCATAAGAAAAAAATTACTAGTGCAGAATGCTCAAAGGAAAGGATTCAATTCATGATTTGTTGATGTGCAATTATTTGTTTGATTAAACAGGTGAACTACTGCTATATTCTGAAGAAACAAGAGCATGACATTTGTGCATCATATCCAAATTAGTTGTTGAATGATGATTTGAATAGATAAAGCTTCATTTCTTTTTTGATCATTTGCGGAGTCACGACTTTCCTTTTGTTTTTAAGGATTAAAATGATTTATCAAAGCTGTTTGTTTTGTGTGTTGAATTACATAAAAATAGTGATAGTTTCCCAAGTCAATATCACTTATAGTTGTATTATTGTTTTGAGATTAAATGTCAATTTTGGTCCTAAACATATGATAAAAAATGAATTTGGTCCAAAACATTTACTTTTTGAAAAACAGGTTCATAACAAATGAATTCCTTATCGGAGTGGTCATTTTTTTACGGCTTCGTAAAAAACTAACGGTCATGCCATTGTGCAACTAGCGTTGACCGTTAGTTTTTTTACGGAATCGTCAATAAAATGACTACTTCGTCGACATTTTCATTTGTTATGAACTTATTTTTTAAAAAGTGAATATTTTGGACCAAATTCGTATTTGATCATATGTTTAGGACCAAAATTAACCTTTACTCTTGTTTTAATAAATAAATGTTTACCGCCATTTTTGTTTTGATGAGAATTTGAATATAATGTTGCAAATGTTTTGGCTATAACTTGGGAATAAAATATGAATACCAATTCACAAATGAAAGTAGATTATATCTAAATACTAGTACATTTCACGAGTAAGTGGGAGTTGGACAAATGATCTTCTACTACAAGAGATCAATATTGGGGCTTCAGTGTTATCACTTAATCTACACCTCCTCTCAGTGGAGGAGGGAGGGACAAAAGGGTACGAGTGTATCCAAATTTTTTTAGTAGTATTATATATTTAAATACAAATTCTGAGTTTATATTAATAATATATGTATAATGTCCCCCTATTTGGCTACTCTAAAAACTACGCGGCCAAAAACTAATGTCCCTCTAATCCATATTTGGCTATTCCTCCAATAAATACTGGAAAAGAAATAAAATACATTTAATAAATCAAAAAGTGGTAAAACTCAATTTTAATTCAAAGCATTTTTTACAGAACACAATAAAAATAACAAACCTATCGCCATCCCCAATTGAAAACCGCCGACTGCTTTTGCTTCTTGCCTTCTTCCGCCGCCGACTACCGCTCTCCAACTCCGGTTTCTTGCCTTCTTCCGTGACTTGCCGCCTCAATTTTCATCATACACTTTGTACTCTGTTGAAAAGGCGAGTGATTAGGAATTTAGGTGTAAAAGTGTAGTTCATTAAATAATTTAGGGATTTTGGCAGCTTGTGCAAAATAGAATAATGTTTTACACTTTATGACTCTCTCTTATTGTCTTGGAATTGGGGTGAATTGAAAACAGCCGTGCTTCCAATTATTTTTGGATGAGAAAGTCTCAATTATGTATTATTTTAGGGATTATAGAGTACTAAATGCACAAGTATTTAATTTTAAATAGCTTAATTGTTGTTTTGGATTCTAAATTATTGTGTTTCAATTTTAAAAATTTGATCTTCTGACTTTGGTAGCCATTTCAAAAAAGAACGATGATTGTAGTTGGCTTTTTGAAATTGTTAGTATTTTGTTGAATGTAATTGGAGTTTCTTATAAAAGAAATGAATTGCTTTGCGAAGTTCAAGCACAAAAAGTTGCTCAAGTCTTGGAAACTGGTGAACTTGAATCGGGATCGGGGTCGAATCAAGAACTTAGTTTGAAGAGGCCTGGAGACACTCGTTGGAGTTCTCACTACAAGACTCTTTTGAATATCATGGACTTATTTTCTACAATTTTTGAAGTTCTTACGATGATTGGAAAGAAAGATTCTGTTTTCGATGATAAGGGAAAAGCTCAAGGCATTTTGTACTAACTAGAGTCATTTGATTTCGTGTTTATGGCACAACTAATGACTACTATATTTGGGTACACTAACAATTTGTGTCTTGCTTTGCATAGAAGAGATCAAGACATCATCAATGCTATGAGGCTTGTCACTTTAACCAAAGATCAACTACAGAAAATGAGGGAGGATGGATGGGAGATTCACTTGAACAAGATAATTTCAATTTGCAATAAACATGGCATTGTTGTTCCAGATATGAAAGCTCACTATAACCCTCATGGAAGATCAAAACGTTTTGTTCAACAAGTTTCATGTCTTCATCATTTTCGTGTTGATGTGTTTATCAAAGTGATTGACTTATTACTTCAAGAACTTGATAATCGATTCGATGAAGTTAATATGGAGTTGCTCAGATGTATGGCTTGCTTCAATCCTAAAGATGGCTTCTCTTCTTTTGACAAGGAAAAGGTACTCAAACTTGCCACTTTTTTATCCTTCCGATTTTTCAAACATTGATTTGATGGACCTTGAGTGCCAACTTGATATATTCATTGGAGATATGAGAAGTGATGAAGACTTTCAGAATTTGCGAGATATTAGTTCTCTTTTGGTGAAGCTTGTTGAAACAAAAAGATATGTGGTTTATTCGCGTGTGGTTTTGCTTATCAAGTTGATTTTGATTCTTTCGGTTGCCACTGCAAGTGTAGAGAGAGTGTTTTCTGAAATGACGTTTGTGAAGAATAAGTTGAGAAATAGAATGGGTGATCAACTTTTGAACGATTGTTTGGTCACTTTCATTGAGAAAGATGTGTTTCTACAAGTATCCGATGGTGATATAGTGAATCGTTTTGAAGAAATGAAGACTCGTCAAAAAATAAATTAGATATAATGTAGTTTATTTTTGTATTTTGAAATGTATGACTCTAAAATTTGTATATTTCCAAATATATTGCTTTTAGTATTAGTTTTTATTTTTGGTATGTTATATAATGATTTATCATATGACTTGCACCCCCGAATATAAATTACTGGATCCGCCACTGCCTCACTTATGTGGAGTATATAATATTGACAATTGCACCAAATTTTTTTTTCCTGGTTCTTTAACTTTGTCAATTATTCAAGCAAATATTTTAGGCCGCAATGTTACTTGGAATTAATACCAAATCTATGAATATCTTTGTTGAAAGGGTAGTCTTGGAATGGTCAATTTCTTGTGTCGACCAAACTAAATCTCTATTGCATTTGTACTACTACATGCAACATGTTCTTTCGATGGTGAAGTTTAATATATGTTTGAATTAAATATGTTTTCTCGTTGTAGGTACGCATATCAATATTTTTTTAATGTTAATTCGGATATTTAATTTGTTGTTGGGTTGGAGTCAATGATTAAATTAAGATATTCTACGATTATATTTTGGTCTGCACCTTACACATCGAGGCGACATCATATATAGTGGATGTCGAACGCCACTCTTTTCTAAAATATACTATTAATTTTATAAGAAAAGCCCAGATAAATCTAACTATAATTTCATAATCATATGACGAATTGTAAAGTAAAGATAAGATGAAATTGCTTAGAATTTACAGATGGAGAAATAGGCCACAAGCACGTGAATATATAAATAGGTGCATATATTTTTCATTAGCATATTTATATAATAGTCAATTCAATTTGATTAACTAGCATATTTATATAATAGTCAATTCAATTTGATTAACTAGAAAAAAAGAGAGCAAAATCTGCTAATTTCAGAATTACGTGGGAAGTATAATACTCTCTCTATCCGTAAATAGGAGTCTCATTTTTCATTTCTATTCATTTGTAATATGAATCTCGGTTCAATTTTACTATAAATGATAATCGGCCTCACATTTCACTCTCATTTCATTTAAAACTAATACTCTCCCCGTCCCACTATAGGAGCCCCATTTGAGTCCGACACAAGTTTTAAAAGGAAAGTTGGTGAAAAAAGATTGAATGTGGGTCCTACTTTTATACAGTATATTAGTTTTATAATAAAACGTGAGTGGAAAAAAGTTAGTGGAATGTGATGCCTATTGCCATTTGTTATATTTCTTTACGATATGATTTTTTAATTTGATTTTCCTTTATTTTCTTTTTTTTTCTTTTCTTATTTCAATAAACCAATATCGTATTGAACATTATTAAGAATTAATATTTCATATATAGATGAGACAATTGAAAAAAAATAAAAATTTTAGTATAACTTATATCTACTTAGTAATTTAAAATTTCAATTTTAAAATTTATGAAAAACTATAAAGAATTTGTAAAATACTTAGCTAGTCCAGACATATACTGTTTTGGTATAATTCTCTTTTTCTATAGATCCACATTAATAGCTTCCCGATTTCACAAGATAATTTTAAAATTACATAATTGTATGACAGGTTAAAAACACAGGTATTGTTGGGGGTTGACTTTATAGCTTGGGTTATTGAATCCATCACACCATCATTTTACTAATAAAAGTATTCTTGAATTTTTAATATTGACAGCTCATACCACATAATTATCTTTATTTCCCTCTTCTATGAGACAAATTATTGGGTGGAATAAAAAGGAATCGGGGTATGATAAACCCAATTATAGAATGATACGAAATTAAATTAAAACACAATAAACTGAAGAAAAATACTATGAAGGAATAAAAATATAAGTGACACAAGTAAGAGGCGCCACTGTAAATGAGATAGAGGATCCCAAATACCAAAACGATTCTAGCTAATATATAACTTTAATTTTGTAGATACAGTCCTAAGATAATTATAAATTATTTCCATAGAGAAGATGGTTCATTTTAAACTTTCTAAAAAAACCGTTACTATATTTCAATTCCTGATATTCAGAAAATGGTTCATTTCAGAACGTTTCTAAAAAAACCTAGTACTACTGTATTTTAGTTTCTGATTCTTTCAGTTTATGATTGAATATCAGGAACTGATATATTTTGTGATGTCAATTAATATTGATATATCATAGAACTGATATAATTTCAGATTTTAAAGTTTACATTTAAAAAAATTCTCACTGAAATACCAATATACCCAACAATGCTTACAAAAATAGATTTTGTAAATATATTAGGAGTATATATGTAGGCCAAAAAAGCATTTTTTAATATAAAAAATATGATACCTTGAAAACCCTTGAATCATACTATGATAAATTCATCTGTTGAATGCATTATATCATAGATTTGAACTCCATATACAACAAAAGTTTTAATTTAAAAATTCATACAGAGTTTCATCAATTATAATATAATTTATTATAAATGTTCCACAACAAAAATAATGATTCGCAATTTTTATTTTAAAAAATATGTTCGACCATAGGCATGCAAAAACTCCACATTAATTGCACACAATGTCACAAGGAAAAAGGGCCAATTAAGTACTAACTGAGTTGGCTTTTAGTGGGCGAATTGAGGGCAAGATGCTTGTGATCAATTAATAATGAGAAAATGGATTTTTCTCTTTAGAATTAGTTGAAAGTAAGCAACTTTTCACAGTCCAATAAATCCGAATGACAATACACACGAGCGTAGAATATTGAACTCTAATTTCATGCAGCAAAAGAAATGACACATGAATCTCATCAATGCTACCACATTGACAGATCAGATCATTAGCATATAAGTTTTCCATCAAATATCGTTCATTCCTTTTAAAGAAATTAGGATAATTATAAATCTCTATTAATCTTCAATATCATTTTAACTATATATGTTGATTTAACGAAATTCCATTTTTAAATGAACCCAATCCTATTTTAGATGAAGTTAATAAAATTGTGAATTCATAATTTTTTAGTATAATATAGTATATGTATATCCGATTCAATGTTCTCACCGAACGTGTAATTGTCACTGGGATTTCGTTCTTGTGAAATTTGGAGAATTGAAAAAGCAGAGAAGAAATCTATGGAAGAAATTGAAGAAACTGCCATGGAGAAATGAGAGAAACCGTCGGTGAAAAAGAGAGAGGGAAGAGAAAGGGAATTTCATTAATGACTACATTGTGGAAAAGTTGGTTTACAAACTACATTAATTTGCCTTATATATAGGCTGGAAATAAGCTAACTAACAATACTCTAATAGCCCCCCTCAAGATGGAAGCATCTTGACCACAAACGCAACAACAAAACAACTACAAACTACTAAATCCTAATTACATTTATTCTCCAATTCTAGTATATCCAAAATAGCATTTGATTGTTGATATAAGAGAAGTCGGGAACTGCCGAAAAAAGTTTAAATCAAGCGCCACCCCAAATTTCAGCAGCAACTTCATAGACTTGAGTCACCTTCATCACAAAAGAAACTTGTGTTGCAGTTTGGAGTTGTAGGAACCTGCATTATCAGGTGCTCTTCCTCCAATTCAAACAAAAGCCAAACAAGAGGCTAGATAACAGAGATTTGAACTTGAAAACTTGGCAGAAAGTGCCTAGCAACACCAACAAATAGCACCAACAAACCAACATGTTTATTTGCCTAGCATCACCAACAAACTGATAACTCCAAACACTTGAGAAAAAGTACAGGAGCCTATCTAAAAAAGGAGAGAAAATGAGCTCTGGTAACACCAAAAATGGTGAAGAAGAGAGGAATTGAGAAAAAGAAGAGAAACCGATTTTTTTATCGGTGATTTAAGATTCATAGAAAAAAAACCGACTCAAACATCGGATCTGAGAACTGAGATTTCCGATACAAACATCGGAATTAAAGAGAAAACCGATTTAAGATGAAAGGAAACAGATCGGTGAACATAGAGATTCACAAACAATAGAGATGAATTCAACCGAAACTCGGTGAATAAAAACAAGAAACAGAATTGATATTTCAGATTCATAGAATCCTATTTCAATTGATATTTCAGATTCATAGAATCCTATTTCAATTGATATTTCAGATTCATAGAAACCTATTTCAATCTGTGAGAATTGAGAAAACCGAATTCAATCGGTGATTGAGATTTGAAAAAAAAAAGTAGATCGGCTGAAATTTCAAAGCCAAAGAGAGAGAATAGAAAAACCTGGAGCACCGTGAAGACTGAATCCGGTGAGAGACTTGGCGAAAAACTCTCATGAATCAAACTCACAAACCCTAGCTATGGAAAAAAAATGAAAAATCAAAACAAAAGATAGAGAAGATAGAGGTAATCAGAGGCACGCAGCGGATTTGCGCTCTGATACCATGTGAAATTTGGAGAATTGAAAAAGCAGAGAAGAAATCTATGGAAGAAATTGAAGAAACTGCCATGGAGAAATGAGAGAAACCGTCGGTGAAAGAGAGAGAGGGAAGAGAAAGGGAATTTCATTAATGACTACATTGTGGAAAAGTTGGTTTACAAACTACATTAATTTGCCTTATATATAGGCCGGAAATAAGCTAACTAACAATACTCTAATAATTTATTTCTTTATCTCTTCTCTTGCCTACCCACGTGATGGAAGTCCGATGTGTCATTCCGGCCAACACGTGAGGGGGCGTGTTAAAATCTAATATCTTGTCCCACATCGACTTGGTGATGATCCTAGCTTGTCTATATAAGAGTGGATAACCCTCCCCCTTATGAGGCCTTTTAAGGGGTGAGTGGCCCATTTCTAATATGGTATCAGAGCAGGCCCAAGTCGATGATGGAGTTTATTTCTTTATCTCTTCTCTTGCCTACCCACGTGATGGAAGTCCGATGTGTCATTCTGGCCCACACGTGAGGGGGCGTGTTAAAATCTAATATCTTGTCCCACATCGACTTGGTGATGATCCTAGCTTGTCTATATAAGAGTGGATAACCCTCCCCCTTATGAGGTCTTTTAAGGGGTGAGTGGCCCATTTCTAATAGTTCTCTCTCATTCTCTCTCTCCCCCTCTGAAACACTGGGATTTTTGTTTTGATCCTAATTTTGTTTTTTCAGTTATGAATTCTAGCCAAATTGGTTGTTGTTTTGAGCTATGCATATAACTAAGTAAAAATCCGATTACAATTGAGAGAAAGAATCTCCCACTTTTGCAGCTTTTAGCCTGAATTAGTTTATATAATTTAGGATTGGAAAATTGCCATCATGAGGAGGCTCGATATTATTTGATAGAATTGAATAAAAGTGAGAAAATAATTCAGTCAAATCCACTGTGTTTGAGTTATACGACCAGCTGTGATAATCTTTGTTTGTGTTTCTTTTTCTTTCTTGTTTCATATGTTATTTAGTTGTTATGCATATTTCTGATGGGAAATTGTATACAATGGAAAATATAATACTACTTGGGAGAATTGCTCGAAAAAGAAATGTATATATTGTCTGGTCTAGTTTGATTTTGGAGCATTTCTAGTGGAAATCGTCGCGGTAGATTGAAGGAATTTCTGAGTGGAGAAGAATAGATGGAGTATATGCATAGTTTGCAAAGAATTATAATTGTAATGAACAAAATAACGTACTTGATGAAGTTATAATTTCATTTAGTAAAGTAATATGAATTGAACTGTGTTGTATGCATCGTTTGCAAAGGATTATAGTTGTAATGAGCTGAATAACGTAATTGATGAAGTTACGACAACTTGTAATGAATTAATTTGAACTACCTTGAACTTCAACTGGGTTATT